>NC_136067.1:995041726-997483392 GCF_964261635.1 Lissotriton helveticus
AGGTTAACAAAGTAATTAGCATGCCATGTGCATTGTGAGCTTCTGCCATGCCTGCTAGGCCAAGTAGGTTCAAATAAAACATAGGAATAAGGCCAAGATTCTGATCACTAGTGTTCGGTAATTCTACACGGATCCGGGTACGTAAGTTGCAGACTCCACTAGACCCACATTTTGTACTGTATTACCACACTGGTATTCCTGGGTGTGGTGAAAGTGCATGTTTTACTTGGGACAAATCTTGCAGATCATACCTGTTTGACTTTACCTCTGCTTATTTAATGGTAGTTCAAGTATACATAAGGAAATCCATGCACTTTCAGTAATACCAGGTGAAGTATTTCCATCCCCTTAGATAGATCAGGCCACGTGTAGTGAGGGCCGAGGTGCAACAGGGCCATGCTTTGAATCGATCTAGAGAGCTTTCACCAATGAATGGTTCAGGAAAGACCCAAAACATTTCCTGATCAGCCTTCCAACTTCTAGCTAATCAACAGGACTGTTCAATCCATTACTCTTAAAAGGCCGGTCCTGTCACCCACAACTGCAGTCTCACTACCCTATCTGGGTGGTATATGCACTTGATGAGCTGCAAAATCTGACCACCTTCAATAGGAGGTGCCTGTTAGCTGCCCAGAGGGCCATTTCTGCAAAGGGACTAAATGCCAGCCACCCTCTCTCAACCAGCCAGTTCTGCCAGTGGTTGGTGTACACTGCTCGCAAATCAGATACCAAACTAGACTTCCTTCCTAAAACATTCTTCGAAGAATTAAGTAGCCACAGCCGCTCACAGTGCCATATGACTAACCACGGCCTAAGGGTAACGTTGGCGTGTGATCTTAATGGTGCACTGATTGGGCGCAATAGTTATTTTATTTCTGTTTGACAGCACTGGTTTTGCCATTGTTTACTTACCTAGAGTTGTATATCCTGACCGAAGCGAGTGGACGTCAGAGCACTGAACTGAAATAGTAGTGTTAAAGAGACAGACCTTATGTACATCACAAAAGATTACAAAAATAGAGAAAACATCATGGAGAAAATATGGGTTTACATTTTAGCATAGAGCAAGATACAGAATGTAGAAATGACAGTGAATCTGTCATTTTTCAACAGTGGGAAAAAGAGTGTACATTATTAGCCACGTTCTCCTCTTGGATAGTAAAATTATGAATATTAAAGTATTTGCGGCTAAGATGGGGCTACTTCTTACAGTAGTGAAAACAAGTTGCAAGGCTAAGATAAACTTGTGGGTTATCCAGGAAGGCGTATTCTTCCTGTTTCTCTCTCTTGGTATGGAAGAATTTATATTGCCTTCTAGCGCTTGAACCAATCTGGTTCACTTTGTGCACGTTTGATGTTTCTATCGCAGACTGGAGTATGACTTGAGATGCTTTGTTAAAGGTATTATTCTAGTCCTATTCTCAGGTGTTTCAGCCTAATTCATTGACCCTTGGGTATATGATTTTGATAAATATGAATTTGTTACTTAGGTTCATTGTCTAGAGTGCTTTACCAGTTGCTATGTATTTTCTAGGTCAGTAGATCTGTTGCCCATTAGTTGGAGAGATATATATGTGGTATTTCTTAGTGGTGAGTATGGTTGGTACTGTGCTTTGTCATGCCCTCTGCTCCGATGCATAGAGGCTCATATTAGTACTGAAACGAATCCAGTCAGTTGCAGCCCAACTAACATGCTGCAGCCGTGAGGCCTGTGCAAGCTCGGGCTAAATCAAACTCCTTACCCGCCCTTATGCTTCCCAGACCCAAGCGATCACTTTTAAGAATAAGACCTGGTTTCCAACAACAGTAAGACTGAGTGTATCCTCAAGAAAGGCTGCCTCGTAAAGACACCCTAGTAACTTATTCATAATGATGTGACGGTACCATGCACCAGCCTACAAAACGCTCACTAACTGAATTGTCAGTGTCAATATAATAAAATAAGTAAATGAAGAAATACTCTGATTTGTAGAGCACGACAAGTCACCAGCAGGGGCAGACAGCATGGCTCGTGGGTGTGGGGCGGCAGATGCGGGTTGTGTACGGGTGTAGAAGGCTGCTTTAAAAATGAATAAATTAAACGTTTCTTGCCGCTGCCTTGTCCCACGTCTTCTCTCCTGCTCACCTGTGCCTGCCTCCGGGTCGGAACAGGAAGAAGGCAGCCAGGGTCCCACGTCCAAGCCAATCACAGCGCAGCAATGCAGTGATTTGATCGGTCTGAGTGCCGTCACTTGGCGCTCAGCCAGCGGCTGGAGGGGTGGGCATGTTCTCCATGCAGGCAGTAATGTCACCTGCATGGCGAACAGGAAAGTGTGTATGACCGTTTTGGGCGGCCGAGAGGGCCGACCAAACCGTCACTATGCACAGGAGTGTTCTACCACTAATCCTCAGTACCTGCCTTCATCACTTTCTGTAGCTAGAAATGATTGCTGTGACAAGTAACCACCTAAGAAATGCATAGTCTAAAAGAGAGCAACTCCACCAATATCTGTTCAGCCGAGAATCATTGCAATCCCGATCGCCCCATTTTGTCACAGTTTCTCTTACCACCACATGAAGCCATTTTGTTACGTATTGGGTGCTACACAATGCATTCATCTGACAGCTCTTCTTTCTTACCTATTCTGTACCATAGACTAGTTTCCCTACTTGGGATGATGATGGGCACAGCTGTGCTTAAGGGGAACCCACGACTCCTGGATGAATCCTTTCCCCCACTAGTACACTCTATGATTTGCGACTACAAAGGGCTGGTGGGACCCCTTGTCTGCATATCTAACAGTCTTTCCCAGCAAATCACTTTCGTATACATTCTAGTTTAGTTTATTCCTACAATAAATGTTCAGGAACATCACTAAATACTTGAGCAATGCAAAAGCCTGTGTTTAGCAAATTGAATAGACATCAAAATAACAGTAAGGATAAACAAAAGTCCTACGTCTGTGGTGGTTGTTATGGTGGGGCAAAAAATGCCCAATGACTTGTACAGGAAATGTTCATGTGCTTAGTTCCAGGCATGACGTTTCAGCAATATGGGTGGTGTGTGTGGGTCATCATCATCATCATAATGTGCAGTCATCAGCATGTGGGCCCAATCTGTTGTGTGGTAGGAAACAAAGCCAGCTCATATATGTTTGAGTATTTGAAAGTTTAAGGAGTCTATGGGAGATAGTCCGCACTAAAACTATCCACTGCAGTTGCCTAAAGAACATTTGACAAAATGTTTGCTAGAGAGAAAGGCCTGGGCCGCGAACAACCATCCATGTCCCATCTCCCACATGACCCGTTTCACACGCAGATCGTGATCACCATTCACTTTGTCCATTCGTGAATTCTGAACTTGTGAATCTGGATGTACCGGTGTTTGGGAGCACAATGAACTCCAGCCATATGTTGTGCTGCAAGATCCAGCTGCAAGGCCGCAATTTCTGTCAACTAGCAGTTGTATAGCGTACAGTCTGCCTTTCTTATGGCATTGCAACACCCTTCGCTGGTGCAGAATACCAAACACTTCCATCGCAACCCACACCCATCCTTATGGAATGTCTGTGCTGAGGACTGGCGACCAAACTGCAGCTAGTTGACCCATCTCGTCCATGTTTCAAGGGGTGGTTTTTCAGACTTGCGACTGTTGCTTTACTTTGTAAAATATTAAAATCTGCAATCTACTGCATGGGACCTACTTGACACAAGCTCATTTTTTGTGTGTTTTTTATTTTTGCTTTGATTTCACTTTCGGTAGGTTTGGCGGAAGTTTAGGCGTCGGCAGCTTCGAAATTGAAGATAACCTCACATGTGACACGGAATGAACTGCCTTAACAAAGTTCACGCCTTTCCACTTCTCAGAAGCTGAATTCTGCACTTAATCTCAATTCTCTCTGATATGAAACGGGTGGTAGCTGTCACTGAGGGCTGTGAAAAGGCACAGAACCGGATTCTCTTGTTTGGGCAGTTCGTAATAATAAGCATCTTTTGTATTTTTGTGCTTCACCGTGGCCGCCATGTGTTTTTGGAATTCACTGATTGCTTTCTATCGCTGCTATAGCCCGGGGCTATAAATTCATTCTAAACTTAACAAATGTAAGGTTATTCATCACAGTTCGTGAATGTTTTAGGCTGATTTCTCACCTTTAAGATCCACAACGCGTAGGTTACATCAATAGGTTTATTCCCATAAGATATGGGATCAGACAGTTAAGCTTCCTCACTAGCCAACCATTTCACGCTCTCACTTGAGATTCTACTTAACTATACAAATGTTCTAAATTGACATTACCTAAACATTGTAAAGAAATACAAACCCTTAACACCTCCCCCTTTCTAAACAAAACGGAAACTTAAAATGTCATGCAGATATAATCTACATTTGACCAACATGGTACATTACAATTATATGTTCAAGAAACCCATCCCTTCTTCCTCCCCCCAAAAAGGTACAAAATCCTGACCAGGTGGTTTCCCTTGCCATTTTTATTCCATAGGTTGTTCAATGTTGTCGTTCTCACTACTTTTTTCACCCTCCAGCATGTTGTTTTCTGGAATATTTTAGCTTTCAATACAGGTATGACTTTATTTACCAGAGACACCCATACAAAGACAAGTTGTATCCAATCACCCAGTTTAATTTGGCCTGTCTGTATTGGCGGTTGAACAACCAGGCAACTCATTTATCAATGTGTCGGACAGTCTGTTATATTCAGACACTCCGCTATTGTCCGTAACAGTGTCATCTACCACATCATTGCAAGAACCATAAGCCGAATGATATAAAGATGTGTTGGGTGCCGAGCATTCTGCAATTCTCTTAGGATTCCAAACTCTTCCATCTGTCAGACGCACAGCATTGGTTAATCCCTCCATGGGTGTGATACAATTGACTTTCACCTTTTGGGACCTTACCAGGTTTTTAAACTAACACCCATTGGCCCACCATAACCTGGAAATCACTAGTTCCATGTTTAGTATAAAAACAATTTTTCCTTTTGAACTGTACAGATTCTACTCTATTGTGAACTTTGGCCTTTGACCAATGTACCACACAGGATTCAAATAATCACCATGGGTTATATTTAATCTTAGGGTTTCTCCCACGCTTCAGAACAAATGGAGAGTGTCCTGTGGCCTCACAAATTAACACCTTATACGCCCACACAGTTTTTTTCTAGTTGTCTTTCCCAGTCACTAACAATTGCAACAGACAGTTGAATGTTATTCTTGATTACTCTATTAAAGCGCTCCACTATAACATTGCTGTTTTGATTGTATAAAGACGTTATTCTGTTTATTGCCTAGTCTGTAAAAATATTCCTTTGACTTGTTGGACATAAATTATCTCCATTTTCAATTAACAGCTATGTAGGCATCATCCCCTCAATTGAAAAAACATTGTCCATAAAACAGCATCTGTTGCCACTCTCTCCACAACTTTGACCACGTGCCACCTAGAGAACATGTCCATTAATACAGTGACAAATTATGCATTTCTCCGATTGGACCTATTATATCAGCCGCAACAGAATCCCAAGGTAACTTGGGTATGGAAAATGTTCACATAAGAGGTTTCAGAGCTACTAAAGACTTGTCAGCATTCTTACCCCTAGAACACTCTTGCGTACACCTCTGAATTTCAATATCCATGCCTGGCCACCAAATGAATTTACAGTCTGCTTTGTTCTTACTATTCGAGAATGGCTTCATGACAGAGCTCAACGATCAATTCACACAGACCTTTTGAGCGTATAACCCTTTCACCTCTCCAAATATACTCCCTTGCCCACGCAGTGCTTTCTTTCCCAAATAGGCTTTAATTTGGCCTCCAATGTCAATTTTTGTGACAATCCCTTCTGAATATATTCTGTAACCTGTAATAGCACATTATCTATCTTGTATTCAAGTTTCCACAATTCTTTCTTAATGCTAGAATTTCCAGAATCATCTACATATGCAACTTGCAGATCATTTTAAACTTCGTCTCCACACACAACCAACTGCTTAGGCATGCGGGAAAGAAAATCAGTGATGATATTCTTTTTACTCGGTACATAATCCACTTTATAATTCTAGTCTTGTAGTTTCTGTGAATAGCCTGGGTAAACTTGCTGAAGTATTAATAGTTCCTTTCGTAGTCAAAATCTTAATAGGAGTTTGTGATCTCACACCAGTATAAAACCTCTTCCCAATACAAACACACTAAAATGGTCAGCTGGCCATGCATATGTGAGAGTCTTTTTCGATAGCAGAATACCTTTCTTCCATAGGAAACAAAGATCTTGATGCATACACAGTTACACCCTTTTCCATCTTGCTTAACCCCTGGTAAGAACGGCTCCTAATCCTTTACAATTTGCGTCTTTGGTGATTACACAAGGAACACGAGGATAAAAAAGTTTAAATGATGCCTCATTAGCAATAGTATCTTTCACATCCTGAAAATCCATTTCACACTCAGCAGTCCATTCGAATGTAAACTTCTTTTTAAGTAGTAGTCTGTTATATTTTGACTGCAAAATTGTGTATATATTTTGAACATATTTCAGCTAGTTCAATAAATTACCTTATTCTTCCTTAGTACTAGCAGCTGGTGCATTTTGTGTAGCATTCACCAGGGATGGTTTAATTTAATTAATTCACAATCAGTTGTATGACCAAATACGTAACATTAGTTTCTGCAAATAAGCATTTTGAGTATTCAATTGTTAACCAATGTGACTCCAGAATCCTTAGCACTTCTTCCAAAAACATGTTCTGCTTTATCTTCCCCAAAAACTAGTATATAATCTTGGAAAAATTGTACACGTTTAATTTTTCCTAATATTTGATGCATTAAACACTGAAAAACAGCTGCTGCAGATGCAAAAACAAATGGCGTTCATTAAAATAGATAGCAGCCTTAGCGTGTGATAAACACATTAGGTTTTTTACTGTCCTCAGACAAAGTAATTTGCTAGTATGCAGCCAACAAGTCGATAGTGGAGGACCACCTAGTACCTTTTAGCATGGATAACATTTAGTTATTTTTGGTAATGGAACTGGATCCACTATAATATTCCCATTCATATGTCTCAATTCCATGCACAATCTCAATTTGCCATGTGCTTGGTGCGCTACCACCAAGGGTGAAACCCATGCTGAAGTTTCTATGGGCTCAATTATATTGGCAGCAACCAAATTATCCAATTCATTTAGGACTTTATATCTTCATGAAACAGGAATGCTCCTGACTTTATGTATTTTGGGTACAGCACGTCCTTAAAGTTTGATTTTATACATCCTTTTGCCTAATTCAACACCCCCGTAAACCACAAGTACCTGCTCTTTACTCTTTGGATATAAAATAATGTGAAGGTTTTTCTTATCACACCAACCTAAAACAGATGGACCATTTTTGGCAACATAAAATGTTCTATATGCATGTTGATTTTTAAATTCAAGCTTAAACCATCAGAAACCAGTTATATTTTTCTGTGATCAATTTAGCTAATCTGATTAGTGTGTTTAGGTCTTGTATACAGCTCTTAGGCTTTGCTGCATGCCAGAAAGAGGGGACTTTGTGTTGGCTGATGATCATGTGGTGCATTATAGCCCTTAAGTGCAACAGAATGACACGCCATCCATGGAAAGTATCTTCGTACTAGCCTTTTAATTTTTGCACACTACATAAGGAGACAATGTGCAAAGCCAGTAACTCTTGATTCCAGCCACAGTGTGCTGGGAGGAGAGACACAACTGCCTCCCCTTAACCCCTGGGTGTGCTACTAATTTGGCTGGTCATTCACTTGCAGAATTTTGTTTGAACTAAAATACTGAATGTTACCTTAAGAAACCATTTTCCCGCCCTGTAGTTGATCTTGTGAGTGTTCTCTTCAACGCGGGTGGTTACTAATGGACTCACAGGCATTGGGCTACTAAATAGGATTTAGCCAGTATTTAGCTTAGGGGCTGTTTCAACCAGTAGACAATTAGGTAGGGAGCAGGCTTAGTGTATCACCCATCTCTCCCTTCCTTCCGTTTTTCGCAGACCGAGGGATGGATCCTATTTTAGCTTTTAGTAGTCAAGCGAGTGTGGCACTGTGCTCACCCAATTGATGATTTTAAATTCTATTTTGTGGTATTACATCATTATTGAATTAGTGTCTCAATTTTTGTTCCCTGCATCCCATTGGAACACATCCTTCTCTCCTGCATCATTAATTAAATGTGTAGTTTCTTACACATTTGCTGATGGTGTAGATTTGGTTTTAACGGATGTATGTTCACACATCGTAAACCATTACACTGCATGCTTTAACCACGCGGTCATTACATCGCGTGTTCCACAAGATCGCGTACCTTAACATCGTACGATGTTGCAACGCCAATGCGTTGACTTGCATGTAGGTTACTTCGCACACCACTAAATCGCACATTTTTACAAAGCGATTTGTGGTGTCCTCCCTCAGTTTGTGTATTCTTTTTTTTTGAATGCCTCATCCCGCCTCTAACCCCTGGCCCCCACTGCCCCCCCTTTCACCCCCGACCCCAGGCGACTCCACGACGATCAATCTTCCCTTTTTATTCTCCAGATTTTTTTTTTTTTTAAATTAACATTTTGGCAATACATTTATAACCGTGCAATAACTTCATTATTAAAAGGCTTACATTGAATATTAGGATCAAAGTATGGGGGGTATAAAAGGTGCGTGCCCCGCGCCATTGCTCCATCCATTTCTGCGTTTGTTACGCTCGATATACTGTAATGGGGTCAACAAGCCAAAGATTTAAAGTCTGTGTGGAGTGTTGTGTGCTATAGCACAAAACTTAAATGTGGAGGAAGCCGCGTGTAAAGGGAGTTCAGTGCCACAGTGGTGTCCGTCCTGGAGTTGTATCTTACGGCAAACTCCCAAAATATGCCCTCCTCCACATTATGGCCTTAAACAATGTAAATCAATCAAGTCTGAGTTGTGCAGCTAAAGGGAGTTACGGGCCACAGGGCGTTTATAGTATCGTCCACTTGGTGGCAGCGGAGTCACGTTTGGTTCTCAATTGTATAGTCGTACGATATGCTTGTAAATAAGAGCAAATAAAGTATTGGACTGGCCACAACACATCCTTTATGAAGTAATGTGACCCTGTGTTCTCTGTTAATACATGTTACCGTAGGTGTGCGCTGAGTAATGTAAACTGGATCACCCCCATTAAGGAAATGAAAATTATGAAAGGTGACTTCACTCCCCACCTGGCTCACCTATGTTCCGAGCCATCACAGGATTTAACGAGAGATGCACTGTGGAGGGGATGCAATCTCCACCGCCTTTCATAGGTACTAAAATGCAAGAAGGCTGCTACTGGGTCATGATATACATCCGAAATGCGAAAAGGCCTGTATTTATTCTCGGTGGGGAAAAGGGGGAGGGGGGATCATGCATTAAGTGGATTCATTGGAACAGGCTCACTACACAGGCCACAGCATGCAAGATTGTCCAATGGTTTAGGGCCCTATTTGTGTACATTTGTGGTAGTAAAGCCTAAACATATTAAACAATACTAGGCCCTACCTCTTTTCACAAGTGTGAAAATTACGTCTAATTCAACCTAGCCATTGGAGGTAACAGGTGGGGCATTATACCTCTTTCAAGGCTAATTATTATCAATCATATTATATAATCAGCTAGCGATTTATATGTTTGGCATCCCTTGCGCGGGCTGAAATATGTAGCCACTGCTGCTTAATACAGATTATCATGTGCGCTTTATACAAAGATTATCGATATCCCTTATGAAATATTGCTACATATTGCTAGCGATGTAGGTAGCGTTAAAAAACCTATTAAATATGAAAATGTGCTATCATGTGCGCTTTATACAAAGATTATAGATATCCCTTCTGAAATGTGCTATCATGTGCGCTTTATACAAAGATTATAGATATCCCTTCTGAAATATTGCTACATATTGCTGGTGATGTAGGTAGCGTTAAAACATATTAAATATGAAAATGTGCTATCATGTGCGATTCCAGTAAGCAATAAAAATAGATACCCCCTTATGAAATATTGCTACATATTGCGCTGTAAACAAGCTGCTTTATGTAGCCACTGCTGCTTAATACAGATCATTTACGCATCATCAATAAACAATCTGCTTAAAGGCGCACGCCCGCTTCTCCAAAGATTATCATGTAAGCATCATCTGTTGCGATGTAACCGCTAACGATGTCTGTTAGTGCGATGTAGTACCATGTGGCCGGATGACATGCGTTGTGATGCCAGCCGCGATGTAATAGTCGCGTTGCGATGGCAGCGCGATGCGATATATCCGTTGTAACGTGTGTTTCCCGCGTGTACTGTGGCTGAGCTTAATGCTATGTTAAATCCTTTTTTAGTGTTTATCAAACTACAGCAGCCAGTTTTCAATGAGCCACGAGTTGCTTACGCCCTTACTCCCATGCACAGGCCCTCACTCTACTGGCTGTGATTTTGGGCTAAGCGTCTATTCTCATTGGTTAAAACCTTAATGTTTCACAGCTGGCGCTGTAGGGTTGAGCTTGTTAAATGCTTTGGTGGAAGTCTGTGATTATTCAATGGTGGCAGCACATAGTAGTAGTAAGCACTTCCATGCACCCACAAGCGCTATATAAATGCTGCAATACAATACCATCAAAATAGTAAATACCAAAAGTTACTTTATACATCTCGAAAATTTCCCAATCACAGCTATTATTAAACCTTTTTTTTTTTTTAAACCTATAACAAAATGAATAGAGAGGGAAGGAAGCAGGGTAGTTTTATGGCGACGAGTAAGTGGTTCATTTTATAAGCGCATGTCCCTTATTATGTGTTCTTCACCAACAGCTCGAGCGAAGGCTGTCCGCGGAGCAGGCTTCATTCATACTTTCAAACATAATTTACCACTGCATAGAAAGAACATCCAAACCCACCATCTGGCAAGCAACCCAGATGTGTAGAGGGCTAAATGCTACAAACATGTCCATGTGTACTAATATATGCAAACTCTACTCCACTGTTTTTTCTCGATGACATGGCTTCTTTGCAGAGCAGTTTATAAATCGCACTCCTTTATATAAACAGAAAGAGCTGGCTCCAGCTCAAGACAAGCAGCAAGATGTAAAAAAAAATATGCCTCAACAGCACTGCCTTTCTTTCCCTCTGGCACTGAGGTTTTGGCGTGGAGCCAAGGAGCTACTTATCAGCTGTTTGACATCAGGGAAAGGCTGTGTGCGTCAGCAGGCCCAGTGGGGACCCCTGGCTTACGGCGGGGAACCGCTTGCATCGTTTCTTATACTTTGTACGTCCTGGCCCTCCCAACACACTGTGACCACAACAGACGGGAAACAGATGGGCGTGGCACACAGCGCAGTACCTTCGTCTGAACGAGGAGACCATGAAATGCTATACTCGACAATAAGTATAGCATTCCTGGCCATAATTTGCAGAACCCAAAAAGAATGTTTTTCTGTGGTGACTTTAACTACTAACGCACATCTTTCTTCTGGTAAAATTTTGTCGCAAATAAAAAAATGTGTTGCACATTTATTGATCACACAGGTATGGGTTCGTTTACAGGTGATTTAACTTCCGGTCAATGCTGGTGTCAACAGGGAGTTCAAGTAAACTGCCGATTTGTCATTCTGAGAAAGCACAAGCTGTTGAGCTGTTCTTTTGGTAACCAACATTTTAAAGTGGGGGAGGAACAGCCTCATCAACCTCCAAAAGGCAGGGCCACTGTGTGACTTCACCTGCCATTTGAGGGCACAGGATGGCACAGTGTGACACACAGTATCTGCTCCTATCACACTGTTTCCTGGTGAGGAGCCGATAGTACAGAGTGCCAGGGAAAATAAGCTGATAACCACTTTAAATAGCTGTTTTCCAGCTCAGTTTTTGAGGCTTTGAACTGCTGATATCCATTTAGGAGGGTGAAAACACACGGGACATCTGCACCAGCCTCAGCAAGCTTTTTTTTTGGGGGGGGGTACGGGGGTATGGGGGTTATTGGGATTGGGTGCGGGTGCGGGGCTCAAAAGTGCCTTGAAGGTACTTCTCGGCATAAGGCCTGCCCCTCCACACACTGTGAGATTGTTCTTCAAGTTGGCAGGTATGGAGCTGCAGACACCCTGTTATGCACCTCCCAAGGTAACTCCCTCTGGAGGCACACAATCATCAGGGTGAGAGCCCCAGCAGCCTCTTTGCCCCCGAGGTAGTGTCTGTGGTAAGGTGTGAATGCAGGGACAAAATATGTTCCCTTATTTATATAAGACCAGACCCAATGCTAATAAAGTAGAGCTCCTCTGGAGTCTTGCAGACTAACAAATGAGTGCCCTGGATCTGAACGAGAAACAAAGGATTTGAGGTCAGAATGTGATATCAAAATGCCACAGGGGCACAAAAACTGGCGCAAATGCCCGTTGCAATCCCAGGATACTTTCTGCAATAGGGACAGAGTCTGGACAAATAATTTTATGCCACTGTAATACCTCTAGCACACGTTAAAACGGGAAACACCCGTTACAACGGATATATCGCATCGCGGCTGGCATCACAACGCATGTCATCCGGCCACATGGTACTACATCGCACTATCATAGACATCGTTAGCGGTTACATCGCAACAGATGATGCTTGCATGATAATCTTTGTAGAAGCGGGTGCGCGCCTTTAAACAGATTGTTTATTGATGATGCGTAATCTTTGTATAAAGCGCACATGATGGCACATTTCAGAAGGGATATCTATAATCTTTGTATAAAGCGCACATGATAGCACATTTTCATATTCATATTTAATGTTTTTTAACGCTGCCTACATCGCCAGCAATATGTAGCAATATTTCAGAAGGGATATCTATAATCTTTGTATAAAGCGCACATGATGGCACATTTTCATATTTAATATGTTTTTTAACGCTACCTACATCGCCAGCAATATGTAGCAATATTTCAGAAGGGATATCTATAATCTGGATTGGTGTCACTATAACGCTGATTTTTACAACGCATTCCGTTACATCGGAATTTTTACAACGCAGGATCCATTACATCGGATGCCATTACAACGCATGGCATTACATCGCAGATGCTATTACAACGCATGGCATTACATCGTAAGTATAGGTAAGTATACTTTTAAAAAAAAATGTAATTAAGTTAATTTAATTAATTTAATTTATTTAATTTAATTTAAATACATTTTAAAATAGTAATTAATTTAATTTAATAAATTTAAATCTATTTATTTAATTTAATTTTAATAAAAATTGTAATTAATTTTATTTAATTAATATAATGAAATTATTTTAATTTAAATATGTTTAAAATTGTAATGAAATTAAATTAATTAAAATAATTTATTTAATTTAATTAATTTAATTAAAAATGTAATTATTATAATTTAATTAATTTAATTTAATAAATATATTTTAATTAATTTATAAATGGTAATTATAATTTAATTAGCCCTAAGCACAAACCCAACCCTGAACTCTAAAAACACCCCTGTACCCCAAAACCCAAACCCTACCCTAAAACCTAAAAACACCCCTGTACCTCAAAACCCAAACCCTACCCTGAAACCTAAAAACACCCTTGTACCCCAAAACCCAAACCCTACCCTGAAACCTAAAAACACCCCTGTACCCCAAAACCCAACCCCTACCCTGAAACCTAAAAACACCCCTGTACCCCAAAACCCAAACCCTACCCTGAAACCTAAAAACACCCCTGTATCCCAAAACCCAAACCCTACCCTGAAACCTAAAAACACCCCTGTACCCCAAAACCCAAACCCTACCCTGAAACCTAAAAACACCCCTGTATCCCAAAACCCAAACCCTACCCTGAAACCTAAAAACACCTCTGTACCCCAAAACCCAAACCCTACCCTGAAACCTAAAAACACCCCTGTACCCCAAAACCCAAACCCTACCCTGAAACCTAAACCTAAAAACACCTCTGTACCCCAAAACCCAAACCCTACCCTGAAACCTAAAAACACCCCTGTACCCCAAAACCCAAACCCTACCCTGAAACCTAAAAACACCCCTGTACCCCAAAACTCAAACCCTACCCTGAAACCTAAAAACACCCCTGTACCCCAAAACCCAAACCCTACCCTGAAACCTAAAAACACCCCTGTACCCCAAAACCCAAACCCTACCCTGAAACCTAAAAACACCCCTGTACCCCAAAACCCAAACCCTACCCTGAAACCTAAAAACACCCCTGTACCCCAAAACCCAAACCCTGCCCTAAAACATAAAAATACCCAAACACCCCAAAACATATACTCCTATACTCATACTTATTAAAAAAATTAATTAAATTAATAAATTTAATTTATAATATTTAAAAACATAAATAAATATTTTTATTTATTTTTATTTATAATTAATAATTATTAAATCAATTATATAATATTAAATAAAATAAAAAAAATTATATACTTACCAATATTTACGATGTAATAGTATGCGTTGTAATAGCATCTGCGATGTAATGCCATGCGTTGTAATGGCATCCGATGTAATGGATCCTGCGTTGTAATAGCTGCGTTGTAACAGCATTACGACGTAAAAGTTGCGTTGTAAGTGATACACACCCTATAATCTTTGTATAAAGCGCACATGATAGCACATTTTCATATTTAATAGGTTTTTTAATGCTACCTACATCGCTAGCAATATGTAGCAATATTTCATAAGGGATATCGATAATCTTTGTATAAAGCGCACATGATAATCTGTATTAAGCAGCAGGGGCTACGTATTTCAGCCCGCGCAAGGGATGCCAAACATATAAATCGCTAGCTGATTATATAATATGATTGATAATAATTAGCCTTGAAAGAGGTATAATGCCCCACCTGCAGTGTGGTTACCTCCAATGGCTAGGTTGAATTAGACGTAATTTTCACACTTGTGAAAAGAGGTAGGGCCTAGTATTGTTTAATATGTTTAGGCTTTACTACCACAAATGTACACAAATAGTGCCCTAAACCATTGGACAATCTTGCATGCTGTGGCCTGTGTAGTGAGCCTGTTCCAATGAATCCACTTAATGCATGATCCCCCCTCCCCCTTTCCCCCACCGAGAATAAATACAGGCCTTTTCGCATTTCGGATGTATATCATGACCCAGTAGCAGCCTTCTTGCATTTTAGTACCTATGAAAGGCGGTGGAGATTGCATCCCCTCCACAGTGCATCTCTCATTAAATCCTGTGATGGCTCGGAACATAGGTGAGCCAGGTGGGGAGTGAAGTCACCTTTCATAATTTTCATTTCCTTAATGGGGGTGATCCAGTTTACATTACTCAGCGCACACCTACGGTAACATGTATTAACAGAGAACACAGGGTCACATTACTTCATAAAGGATGTGTTGTGGCCAGTCCAATACTTTATTTGCTCTTATTTACAAGCATATCGTACGACTATACAATTGAGAACCAAACGTGACTCCGCTGCCACCAAGTGGAAGATACTATAAACACCCTGTGGCCCGTAACTCCCTTTAGCTGCACAACTCAGACTTGATTGATTTACATTGTTTAAGGCCAAAATGTGGAGGAGGGCATATTTTGGGAATTTGCCGTAAGATACAACTCCAGGACGGACACCACTGTGGCACTGAACTCCCTTTACACGCGGCTTCCTCAACATTTAAGTTTTGTGCTATAGCACACAACACTCCACACAGACTTTAAATCTTTGGCTTGTTGACCCCATTACAGTATATCGAGCGTAACAAACGCAGAAATGGATGGAGCAACGGCAAGGGGCACGCACCTTTTATACCCCCCCCATACTTTGATCCTAATATTCAATATAAGTCTTTTAATAATGAAGTTATTGCACGGTTATAAATGTATTGCCAAAATGTTAATTTAAAAATAAAAAAAATCTGGAGAATAAAAAGGGAAGATTGATCGTCGTGGAGTCGCCTGGGGTTGGGGGTGAGAGGGGGGCAGTGGGGGCCAGGGGTTAGAGGCGGGATGAGGCATTCAAAAAAAAAATGCACAAACTGAGGGAGGACACCACAAATCGCGTTGTAAAAACGTGCGATTTAGTGGTGTGCGAAGTAACCTACATGCGGATACAAGTCAACGCATTGGTGTTGCAACATCGTACGATGTTAAGGTACGCAATCTTGTGGAACACGCGATGTAATGACCGCGTGGTTAAAGCATGCAGTGTAATGGTTTACGATGTGTGAACATACATCCCCATGATTGCCATGTCGGACTAGTGTTCCAAAGTAATGTGGTCCTTCCACCCAAAAAAATAGACCTTGTAATACAAACACGCTAGTTGGTTGGTTGGTTTTTCTCAAGAGTGGCATAATGTAAAAAGTGCGTGCAGATTTGGTAATCAGCATTGCTGTGAATTTTTGAGTTGCTCAAAATAAACCCAAGCTGCACTGCCAGAGTCAGTGCTTCAGCACCTCATGTAGATGATCCCAGGCGGCCTACTAGCAACGGGTGCAGACAAAGGCAGGCAGCAAGCAACTTTGGTTTACTTGCCATACCCGCCATCACTCAGCACTGCTGGCAAGTCTCTCTGGCAGCTGGTCCTGCACAGACCCTTGCATTGCTCTCTACTGTGGAGAGGGTCATGCTGGTTGGATGGTTTCCTCGCAGCCAGCTGTGCCGAAGGCTAGCCAAGCCTCAAGCTCAGCCAGGAATGAGGAAAGGATGACCTCCGCATCTGCTCACATATCTGGCTGATTTCAACCCCGGGGTCCTGACTGCTGTGGAGTAAAGCACCAGCAGACTTGCAGTGAGTGCTACTAAAGAGAGTTTCAGCAGGAGAAATCCAGAATAGAGAGCAGTGAGAGCTGCTGCAGCAGTGCATACTGACTCACTCGAGGCCAGTCCTGAGTCCATGGCGCAAGAACACCATACTATCAGCCCCTGGTCTCTAAAGAAGAGCTCCGCCAAGAATAGCACCACATAGAGGCTGCTTCAGGTTTGAAAAATCTCTTCCTAAACTTGGCACAGGTCAGACTATCACTGGGTGGGCGATTTATTTTGCTTACCCCACTACAGCATTTTATTTTCTAGTAAAAACCTGTGCTGGCTGGAAGAGGGACTGTGAAGCTTTTGCATTGTTTGAGGAGGACTGGTAACTAAATGATCAAAATGATCTTTTAACACTCCCATTTTATTTAATTTGGCCAACGTGTTTTGAAAGGGAGAGATTTTTGTATTGTGCTTGAAAGGCAGTCTCTTAACGGGCACCTTTTTCTCCCCTTTGTGTCCTTGCATTTAAGTGGTTGGGCAGCAGTGTTTGGAGTATTGCATTGTTCAAAAGGGGGTCAGAATTGATATTTGCACTTTGCATTGACTTGAATACTTCATTTTTCTTGTAAGAAAATGTTACTCGAAATAGTAGAATGTCACTCATATTTAGACTAAATGCAATTAGTCACATAAACAAAACACAGTCTGGTCAGATTCTTTAAAAACGTGAGGATGGCCTCCAGGGTAGGAGTCCTTGAGGTTCCCCGAGGTTGTTCTCAAAAAGAAAAGGAGCGGTAAGATGTCACGCTCAATTTGTTGCCATTTGCTACCACCACACCTCGTAAAGGAGTCGCTTAATGGATTTGTGTGGGGAAAAAAGTAATCTATACCAACTGAAAAAGTGGTTCTATGGGTTAAATTCAAGGTGTCCCCACTATAGGTTCTCAGGGAGCTTACCCATGAGTGTCCCTCCCTCCCCACCTTTCTTCCCTCTGCCCAAGTCATGTACCGCTTTCTGCTGCAACCCTCCTGAGTTGCGGCGGCTTTTGCGCGTCCACCAGGCTTCACACTACACCTCGGGGTTCTCCTGGTCTTCCGCGCAGTCTACTTCTTTGTTCACCTTTGCAACGTCCTTCTCTGCACCGGAACACCTACTCGCTTTCTACACAGTCCTTCTTCGAATCGCCTCTCCCCCGGATGCTGTTCCCTTGAGATTTATCATCCAATCCCTCGTTCCTTCCGGTATTTCTGATTGGGCAGTTTGTGCCTTTGCTCCGCTCCTCCAGTGATCGCAGGATGTTGGTGTTTCACTTCCGGGCTGCGTAGAAAACAGGCTGTTGTCACTGATGGGGATTCCTCCCCGCATTCGTTGTCCTTGTCCAAACCCTGGAGGTTTGGAATCTGTGTGGTGGAGATGTAGTTGTTAGTGGAATCGTGATGGTATTTCGGGTTGCTACTCTACTCAATTAGAGCAAATGAGTGCATGCATGAATTTTTGACCATGTGAAAAGGATCTTGGTTTGTCACTTATACACTGGAGGGAGGTGAGCAGTATTTTTAGCTAGATATCAAAAGAAGAATGGCTGTGAAATGATTTGAAAGCTTTATTGCTTGAAGGACTGCACTTATATCGTCTTGAAAAGGTCTCCTTTGCTAAATCTCCTTAAACGCAAAATCCTTAACCAACCCTCATTTTCATGCATCTGGCATTGCAGTTAATTTACAGGCTGAAACTGCAGACCATGGTGACTTCCATGATTCCCTGCTTATTTTTGGTACCTGGTCTAGAAAATGCATTAAAGTGCTGAAGGGGAAGGGATTTTAAATAGAATCAATTTTCTCACAATGCATGAGAAAACTAAGCGAACTTCCATTCTGGAATTCTACATGAGAAAAATCTGGTTTAATATTATTTGCATGGTGGCAAAACACAACATCAACATATCTCCGGCATCCAGAGACTACATACTAGTAACGTTTAACATAACAGGGTGGGAGCCCCCTGCCTCACATTCCAGCACTCTGTCTGTCCCAATGCATCACGGTAATTTCAGTGTAGGATAACACATCAGTAGTAGTCTTTAATGTTTCACCCTTGTTGGTGCAGCTTAAGCTACTACTGAAGTAATTGTTATCATGCGCTGCATTTACAATGATGCATTGGGGCAGATTGAGCTGGGATGTGAGGCAGTGTGCTCCCACCCTCCTCCTGTTTGAAAAGGCTCCCTTGAGCTACTGAGCTGACTAGTTTGTGTTTATGCACATGTGACACATTGGTACCAAGACCTGAAGTCTTTGGGTAGCATTTCCAGTACCCCCATAACAACTTGCTGCCCTCTCCTGAGGAAGGAATTAAACCAGAAACCGTGTCTAGAAGGCGTACATATTCAGGCCCTCTTGCAAGTAGTGAATGGCAAATATTCATAGAATGATTCGCTCTCTACAACCCATGGCTTAAGCTGATATGGCCGATGGCCCATAACTTGAAGGAAAAATCAAAGATGGTATGGTACCTGATTCCTTATATAAACGTTTTTTTTTAAATGATGATATGGACACTATGCTGGATTTCTGTTGAAAGCACGCCATTATTCATCAATGTTCTCTCATTAGTAGTCCTAAATGTATTTAAAGCAATAAGATGGATGCATGCGTCCATTTGTAAACAGGTGTGTTGAGTGGTAAGCTCATTTCCCCCTCTGTCATTTGTTATTTTGATAGTGCTTTTAGACCAATTGGCTGAAAAAGGTTATTAAGTATTACATTTTGAAATTAATGTAGAGTTTGTCTTGATAAGGAGTGTCACTTTTGCAACTCTTAAATACTCCAAGGTTTCCCTGTCTACACTGAAGAGACACTTTGAACAAAGTTGTAAATCTAAACCATCACTGTTACATCCTCCTTTAACTGATAAATAGGTCTAGAAGAATTTATACTAAGGCCATGCCAAATTAAGGCATCGGTAATCTTGATAAAATGGATAAAAAGACTGTACATTCAAACAAAGGCCTCGAAATAACCAGAGACGAAGAGCACACGCAGCATAATATATTCAGTCTTCAAATAGCTGAAAGCACACATTGTGGCTAAATATAGCCAGCGCTGCTTCAAGCAATCTATCTTGTTTTCACATCCAATAGCCTATTGATTTGTTACCCGTGCATGTATTTTGAGCTGCCCCTCTAGGATTTCAGTGCTGCTGATTTGTTTGTGAATGGCAATTTATTACTAGCTTTTGGGACAATAAATAAGAAAGGACGTTCTAAAGTTGTGGTTCAAAAAATGGATTTTGGCGTAGGCCATATTTGACCAAAAGAAATGCATTTACTGGTGTATACTACTTAGTCCATATATGTCGCCATTTTTACACTTCCAGAGTCCCAATATCACACAAACAGCTTTCTTGCAGCATAATTAATGTATTACACAGGAGTGTTTTTGGTTAATATGAAGATGATTTTCCAATTAGTACATACCTTTTTTAAGATGTTCTATATAGATCATATTAAACAGTAATCGGCATGCATTTAGTGCATTCTTGGATGCAAATTTTGAAGACCTACTTTTGCTTGTAGTAATTTAATTAACACATGAAGCACGAGCAGAGTATGAAAACCATACCTAGGTAATATATCTGATATTCCAGGGTCCATCCTATGTAATTTCTCTGTTATAAAGCAGGGTTGGTGAAAGATATTAGTTTAAATTGGATTCTAGGAAAACTTAACGGGTATCCCCAGAATTCATGCTCTTTCTGATTCAGTCAGCTCCAGGACTTAGTTTTCCTTACATATCATCTTGAGGGATTTACGACACGCTTATCCTCCCCTGCACAGGGCCCTATAATATTGTGACACCTCACTTTCACATGTAGTAAGCTTGCAGAGTACAAGGTGCACCTAAGTTAACTTTCCTCACATCCCAAGTGTATTTAACTGCTGCTCTCACAAGTGTACTTTGTCCTTGAAACGTTTATGTGTAAATGGGGCATATGTGACTGAGTTCATTGAAGCTGATGGTTCTAAGATCATTGACTGTGAGACTGGATAATCTTTCTAATAAATACCCTACATTCAGTACACCAGCCTCGTTTCACTTTGCAGTATCTACAGTCTTTGAAGTATTTGGGAACTGTGGAGAACACCTGGCTATGTTTATTAGGGAATTGTGTTGGGATACTGGGGTTTTATCTCCAAACAATGTTTCTGTCAGAACTGTGCTTGTCACAGCCTGATGCAGGCAGTTGAGCTCCTATCATGCGTGATCCAAAAACTATCTCGTAGTCCAGTGAAGTTGTGACGACAAGTCATGTAGCTCAAAGCCAGGTACAGGCACTTAGTCCTCACTATGTAAATGTTGTCTCGAGTTTCGAAAGTGCCAGTCTTCGTCTCCTTCCTACCCACTTTAGGTGCATTAAGACTTAGTTGAAGGCTTGGGAAATGCACTGTAGTCTTTTCTGCACGTGTTTGCTAAGAAATATGGGAAGTGGGTTAGTATCACATATTTTGGCAAGATCAATTCTTACTATCAATAGGAGGTGGGTATTTTTTCCTGAACGTTACCTAATCCAGAGTCACTGTCAGTGGCTTGGATATGTTTCCAATACAGAACAACTTATGTTTTCTCCTTTGTTGCGAAAAAAACGAATAGATTTTCTTACTGTTTGATGATTTCCTTGCTGAAAAACACAAAAATATGCCAACATTTTGTCTATATTTAATATTTCCTAATACAAAATTATATACACTATATATTAAAAAAATCCTTAATTTATACCATTTAAAATGTGTTCAAAATCCTCCAGAATTGCACATCACCTTTTTCAAAAGTCACTCTTAATAGTCCATACGCATTCATAGAAATATTTTACATCAATAATAAAGATGTGTCCAAAACTGTTTTGGACACATCTTATATACTGATGTAAATATTTCACATCATTCATATTAAATAATTTATATAATTTGTTTTGAATATTTTTGTGATATACAGGAAGGATATTATCAAACACTAAGAACAAAGTCTAGACCGTTTTTTCGCCAGAAAGGAGGAAACTTATGATGTTTTGAGTTTAAAAAAGACCCGGTCTGCTTTGTCAGTGAGTGGTTGCTCCTTGTTGGTTATTTGGTTATGTTTTCATCCTTTACTACGTTTGTGTCGTAACAATATGTAGGGACCCTGACCGTACTGCCATTTGCCTACCGGGGGATGGGGGGTGGGGGTTAAGGCAGTCAGTGGCTCCATTGTCAGTCCATACAGATTGTTGTGGGGGGGGTCACTCACAGCCTCATAGTGTACTCCCCTACACTGGCAATAAAGTGGGTATGACTTGTCCCTTTTTCGGTCTCGCCTAGTGATGCAGTGCATGCGCCGCTCGCCTTGGCGAGATCTATTATTGTGGGTTTTGAGTCCGAAGGGAAACAGGACATGTGCACGAGTACCGCGTATGGCTCAAGGGCGCTCGAGGGACAGATGTGCACGCGTACGGCGCGTTGGCACAACTCCTGCTCGCTCCCTCCCTCTGTCTCTATCAGGCCCCTTCTGCTTCGGCTGTCATTATATGCCGCTTGTTTAAAAATCATTTGCATGGTGGCCGCTTCACATTACTTTCTCTGCACGGGCGCCATGCTTTAGATTTCAGTGCGGCACCCGCTTATCACCGCAATGTGCATTACTTTAATATTACTCGCTTATCACCGCAACGTGCATTACTTTAATATTACCCGCTTATCACCGCAACAACGTACATTACTTTATTATTATCTCTGCCTCCACTGGTTTTCTGATTAATTAATTTCTTGTGGTGACCGGCCAGACCTCCGACGTGGCCGTTACATGCTCCACAGTGTTGGTCAAGGAGGCCTCCCAGGCTCCGGTCGTCTTTGTTGTGGGGAAATTCTCATGCGTCATATAGTTTTCGTGTCTTTATTCCATGTTGTGAGCGTGGCTGGGTGATGTCAGTGTTGGTCACAGCCCTTTTCACTGACTGACCTGTGCACGCCCCAGCACATTAGATTATCCCTGCCTCAATCGGTGTAGTGATTAATTCATTTCTTCCGGTGTGCGGTGACTGGCCAGCCCTCTGATGCAGCCTTTACATGCGCCACAGTGTTTCGCTAGGAGGTCTCCCGGGCTTTGTAGTTTTAGATAGCGTGAACCGGACCCGAAGGGTACATTCATTATTTGGTAGGGACGCGGAAATTAAAGGGAGGTTGTGATTTACCCAGATAAACCTGATAGTGAGCGGAGGCTCGTTTTAAAAAAATCATTTGCATGGTTGCCGCTTCACATTACTTTCTCTGCACGGGCGCCATGCTTTAGATTTCAGTGCGGCGACCGCTGCCCTTCAAGAACAGGTGAGACACGGTTCCAGCTGTCCCTGGCAAGCCAGGAGCTGGAGGTTGTGTGTGAGAGAGGTGGGGGGGGGGCTCTCTGGAGCCAGTGACAGATGGAGAGTCCAGGGAAGCAGGCCCGCTTGCCCTTCTGCCCCTCTCACACCGTGCCTCACTTTCGCGTCAAAAATTCAAGATTCCAAAGAAAGGACAAACCGGAAGTGACCATTATTGATTGCAACAAAAAAAAAACTATTTAGAATTGTCAAACGTTAAGAAATAAAGTGAGCGTCATTTTTGCAATGAATTAAAATATTCAGCTGTGTGAGGGAACGTGTCATTGGCTCAGCGCCTCAACAGTCAAACAAGAAGAGCCCCTTAAACAAAGTGCTTCTTACTGCTAGTGAGTCTGCGATGCACTCTCCTTATTGGACAGGTAGGAGGTGAGTTTGGGAGGGAGGTGCATTTTGTTTTATAGTGTGACCTATGTGGGAAGCATTGGGTGCCGGCCACGGGGCTGGACGCCAGCTCCAGTTGCGGCTGCAACAGGTCGCCGTGCTTGAGCGTGAGGTGAGGTGGGGCGGAAGCGTCCGCAGAAGAGAGCTGTGCTTGTAAGCCTGATGATCAACGTATGGAAAATAGGGTCAACTTTGGAGGTGCGCATGTGTACTCAGTAGCATAGCAAGGAAGGCCATGGGCCCTGTTGCAGTCAAGGAAAATGTCCCCTTTAACTGCTGTTGGGGTGGCAGTACAGCAATTTTCAGGGTGCAGTGGGCCCTGGTGCCACTGCACCTGCTGCACCAAAGGTAGCTACTTCCCTGTGGGTCCTGGGGTATGTTTGGGAGCAGTCGGGTCCGTCCAGCTCTTCAGATCTCGAGTGCAGAGATGTCTCTCTGGCTGGGAGGGAGTTCCGCGGGAAGTACTCTCTCGCAGGACTTTCGGGCCCAGGGAGTGCCCAGAAGTGGGGCCGGTCCAGTTTGATCCAGTGCCGGGGATTGTCAAGTGGAAGAAGCAGAGCTCCTTGAAGGAAGGACTTCTAGCCACACAATGAGAGTGCTAAGGCCGTGGAATGTCAATGAGTTAAAGAAAAGAGGTAGAATAGACAATTGTAATTTACAAACCGGTCACAAAGAGAAGATGTCGTCTCTTGATGTATTGGTAAGTTAAATGCTCACTGCTAACATCTGGTGATCTGCGTGTCAAATCCCATTTTGCCCAGCTCAGGCTTTCGAGATTGGTAGAACAAGGGCCCTTAAATGTGTTAACAGTAACACCTGCTATCTGCAGCACTTAGAAACGAAAGGACTGTAGGTTGAAGCGCTATATGAATACATTGTTAACATTATTATAGGCGGGGGTCTTTCACAAAGCTTTCCGACACGGTGGGGTGAGGTGGGGCTTAGAAGAACCGACAAAAAAAACGCCGCCACCCTGCCTGGGAGGAACGCTAGGACAGGAAAGCTTTTTATCTTTCCTGTATTTGTGAACTTTCTGCTGGAATGAGACGTCTCTAAGCACTCCGCATCACAGCCCCCAGCATCTAATGCAAGGGTCCCTGCGCTGATCAGTGGCGGGGAGGGCTGCACACCACGCCGAGGCATGACTAAAGGGGCCGGCACCGAAGCAGCAGGATCTGAGCTGTCTACAGATGATGAAGAGGGTGAGGGAGCTGCTTAGCTGCAGAGGAAGGGCGTGCCGTGACTGTGGGGTGGAAGAGTTATCTGGAAGAGAAATTGTGAAAGAAACAGCTTGGATTGTACCGTGTAGGAAAACATAATAAAATAGCTCAGTGGGTGATGTGGCTGCTGTACAGATCTGTTTGCTTCAATCAGGTCATAGTTCTTTTTCTAGTCGGGTAGCTCAATTTGTTAATAGGGCTGTTACAGAGATGTGTTTGTACCCTGCATGCCATTTTTCAATCTGAGTAAGGTAGCTCAGTGGGTTAACGTAGCAGCCAGGATCTCCGTCACCTTCGACCAGTACGGTCTTTGTATCCAACACCACTTTGTATTCTGAGACGTCTGACGGAGTTTCAACTACAAGTTCCACCACGCAACGTGCTTTTTTGTAAAAAGCCAAATAGATCTCACATTTTAGAAACTTTGACCTATCGGTATTGTGAATGACAATGCCTTTTATTATTGCAGGTTTTTTAAAACACATAAATAAAAGGCATTGTAATTTACAATGCCAATAGATCAAAATCTCACAATTGCGAGACCTATTGCGTTGCAAATGCTTGTTAACTCTGGCTTCCGGTTTGTGTAGGGGATCTTGATACAGCCCAATATTGTATTACTGAGCGACCCCCCCCGCCCATCTCTTCCATAGCTACAAAAAAAACCTCCCTCTCAAGGTGTCAAATGCTTCTCCATACCAGTGGAAGCCACAGCTGTCAATGGGTCCCCCTCCATGGGGCTATTATCCCTTATGTGAAACAAACGCCTTATATTGGGCGAGGTTTTGCTAGATTGTCCAAAGTGCTCCCTCCCCTAATAAGCCCAGTTCAATCAGGCTGTTCTAATCCAATCCTAAAATCATTCAATCCAGGTCAATCAGACGAGGATGATCTGATTCGGACATCAGAATTCTCCTTTATTACGAAAATAAAATTAAGAATTACAGGGAGATTGTGGGCTCTCATTTTATAAATCTACCGAAAAATACACGCGTCTTGTTTAGACACCAGAGTCCTAACACACCTGGTTTGAACGTCACTGTGACGGCCTGTGTCTGTAGTTAGCGCTGTAATAGGCAAGCGTGAAATCATCCCAGGAATTTCCACCGGAGACGCCTTTTCCTCGCCGGACTTGCAGAACGAGAGGAGGTGCGCAGAGGCACTCTGCTCTCGACGTCATGTCTGGAAGACGAGCCCTCCCCGGGCCTCCTCTGTGTGGAATGGGGCTTTGCGGGGGGTGGCCGACCGGAGGGAGGCTCGCCCCCCCGGGGATTTTGGGGCTCCGGGAGGAAGGGGAGGGGTACAGGAAGGCAGGACACAGGAAGGTCTTTTTGGGCTGGTTGGGCTGGGTGGCAGTCTTTTGGGCTCCTTTTGGGCTAGGGGGATACATAAGCGGCCATTTTAGGTAACTTGTCACCATTAGTTGGGACAGTGACACAGCAGCCGGTCTAGGTTAGGAGTTATTTGTGGGTGATAGTGTTTTGTGTGGTGGGTACTGTTAGTTTGGCATACGTTTAGATTGTAGCGTGAGAGAGAGCGTATTTGACTCACTTGGTCGCTGGTTGATTGGTGCGGAGGTCGGTGACGCGGTGGAAGCAGGCAGACGCGGAGAGCAGGCGAAATGGCGGCGGACGATCTGACAGATCCAAGGGTGCGGGAGGCTCTTCGCTTGCTGGGAGAGGCCGGGAGGACCGATCTGTTGCGCACCGGAGTGCGGGTAAGGCCACCGCGGCGCGCTGCTGATGGCGCCGCGGCAGCTGTGGCGGCCTGTGACCCACCGCGGTCACGTGTGCAGAAGGGGGAGGGGGCGGGAGCCGCGAAGAGGGCGGCGCGAGGTGGCGGACTCATGGCGGCTGGGGCGCCGAAGCGCAAGAAGGCTCCGGGGAAGAAGCGCGGTCCGTGCAGGAAGGCACCGCTGGTCTTTGTGGGAGATGCGGTAGGGTTGGGGGAGGGCGGACATGACGGGGGGGGCGGGGGGGGAGGGCCCTGAAGGAGCGGGAGCGGAGGTAGTCGGGGGTGTAGGGCCTGCTAGTGACGCGAGGGAGGGGGTGGGCGAGGGACGCGAGGGGGGAGGGGCCGGGGGCCTGGGGATACTGGTGGTAGAAGACGGGGGGGGTTTGGAGGGGGAAGGGGGCGAAGGGCCGTTGGAGGGGGGGCAGGGGGGTACAGGGGAGGCGGGGCATGGTGTTTGGGAGGGAGTTGGGGGGGTTTCACCGCTGCTCATTGAGGAGACGGAGGGGGAGGAGGAGGAGGGGGTGGGGGGTGAGAGTGGACAGGAGGTGGTGGGCGATGAGGAGGAGCAGGACAACCCGATAGGTGGTGGATTGGTATCCCTGGGTGGGGGTCGGGGGGTGCTGGGGGGAGGGGGTGCGCAAGGGGGTAGGAGGGTGCAGGTGGGGGGTTGGGGGATGCGCCGGGGGGTGGGGGAGGAAGGGGGTGGGGAGAGGTTTTTTGGGGGACGTAGCGGGGGTGCGTATAGTTTTGAGGGTGCGGGAGGGAGCAGCAGGGGGGATTTGCGTGGGTGGGGTGGGTGGGGGGATGTGGGGGGAGGACAGTGGGGCGGCCCGGGCGGGGTGGGAAGCTGGGGGTGGGGGGAGAGTGGGTGGGGGGGTCGCCCGGCGTGGAGGGGCGGACATTCTGCGACAGGGGGGAGAGGCGGTTGGGAAGGTAGTGGTGATGGTTATGCCCCGGCTTGCTGGACTTCCCCGTTTTTCTCTTGGCAGGAGCAGTGGGGGAGGAGCTCGGGTGAGCAGCATGCGGCTCCACCCCGCCGAGTGGATGGGCCGGCTCTGCCTAGTACGGGCGGTCGCGCTCCAACGAGGGACCTGGGGTGGTCGGAGCGAAGATGGACGGAAAGCAGATCTCCAGCGCCCCCCTCCCGATGGGTCGATCCGGCCGCCGGGGGACGGGGATGGAGCAACGAGGCAACGGTTTCTTCTGCTTACCAACATGAGGGTAGACGGAGAGTGAGTGTAGATCTGGGGGCCTTGATGACGGAGTGTAGGGCCAGAGCAGGGTTGAGTAGGGTGTCTCCGGGTAGGATTGTGGCGGAAGCAGTGAGTGCGGAGTTGGAGTCGGAGGAAGACGGGGAGTTGCGGGAGGACGGGGAGGTTTGTAATGTTGTTGCCAGTGTTTTGCAGGAATGCCCCCGGCAAGTGGTGCCGCGAGTGACGGCCCCCCCTGTGGATCTGGTTAGGCGGCGGGATCCGGTGAGGACGCCAGCCTTGACGCCAGGTAAGACCAGTACGGGGTCGGGGAGTGGCTTGGGCACGCCTCAAGGAGGCAAGGCGGGGGGTAGTGGTGTTGGAGGTCACCACGTGTCAGTGGGGACGGATGCGGAGGGTGGGGATACGGTGAGACTGGTGAAGGGTAGGTATGTGATGGATGCCGGCGTGTGTACTGAAGCGAGTTGCGGCTCGGCGGGGTCGGGCGAGTCCTCCGGTGCGTTAGTGGCAGCGAGTGGTGGAGCGACGGGGAGCGGCGAGGGCCCGGTTGCGGGCGCGGCGGCGGGGATCGCGGGGACGGCCGGGGGGTCAGGGGGAGCGGCTGCGTCGAGTGTCGGGGGGAAAGAGAGCTGCGACGTTCTGGTGAAGAAATTGCCGTACATGGGTGTGGCGAAGCCGTTGGGGGCGCATTTGTCTTTGGCGACCAGAGAAAAGATTTGGAAGGGGGAGTATGTTGAGATATTTAGGTTACTACACAGGGAGTTGATGGCAAAAGAAGGGTCGAAGGAGGAGGAACAGGAATTGGCACGGCGGCCGAGGGTGCCGGTCACTATTGAGAACTGGTCAGCGGCATTCTTAATCTATGCGAGCGTTTATTGCGAGAAGTATCCTGACCGGGCGGTGGCGCTTTTCAAGTACATGGACGTGGTACGGAGGGCGCAAGTGACTTACGGTGGCAATGCGTGGTCGCATTACGATGAAGAGTTTCGGGCGCGTATGGCGTCGGACCCGGAGGCGAAGTGGGGGGAGTTGGATGCGGACCTTTACCAGCAGACAATGAGTGGGGCGAAATTTGGCCGCACGATTTACACGGCCAGTGGTTTGCCACTGACTTCCACGCCCTTTTCGGCTCGCCCCACCCGTGGGGGGGTGGGGCCGGGGGGAGCCGGGAGCTTCCAGAGCGGGGGGCCCTGTTGGGACTTTAACAGGGGTTCCTGCCTCCGGCAGACGTGCAAGTTTAGGCACGAGTGCTCCTCGTGTGGTAAAAGACATCCCGAATCGCGCTGCTGGGGGCTTTGGGGAGGCCCCTCACAGGGTCAATTCCCGGCTCCCGGACCCGGCAGGGGGAGAGGGGGGGGTAGAGGGGGGGCGAGTACCTTGGGAAAAGGCTCGTACTCCGGTTAGGCTGGATCGGTTGGAACCACTCTTGGAGGTGTATCCGCGGGCGGATGATGCGTCGGTGCTGCGTCGAGGTTTCAGGGAGGGTTTCCGGTTGGGGTACGAGGGTCCGCGGATTGCTCGTTGGGCGGAGAACCTGAAGTCTGTGAACGCGCACAAGGGCATCGTCCGGGAGAAGCTTTTTAAAGAGGTGAGAGAGGGGAGGATGGCGGGACCTTTTGTGGTGGCACCTTTGGAGGATCTGATCATTTCGCCCATTGGTGTGGTCCCGAAGAAAGAGCAGGGTCAATTCCGCTTGATTCAACATCTCTCGTGGCCGGAGGGCGCGTCGGTGAACGATTTTATATCGGCAGACTTGGCGTCGGTGTCCTACTCGTCTGTGGACGTTGCGCGAAAACTGGTGACGACGGCGGGACGAGGGGCGCTCATGGCAAAATGCGATGTGAAATCGGCGTTCAGGTTGCTGCCGGTTCACCCGGAGGATCATCAGTTGCTGGGAATACAGCTGGACGGGTTGATTTTCGTGGATAGAGCGCTTCCGATGGGGTGCTCTGTGTCATGTGCCTTGTTCGAGCGATTCAGTTCCTTCTTGCAGTGGGCTTTTTCCTGGCGCACAGGCTCTGAGGCGATTACGCATTATCTGGACGATTTCTTCCTGGTGGGTACCCCTGGTTCAACGGACTGCCAGCAGCGGCTGTGTAGTTTTATGGACTTAATGAAGTACTTGGGGGTGCCTTTGGCGCCAGAGAAGACTCAAGGGCCCAGCACGGTGCTGTCGTTCCTCGGGATAGAGCTCGACTCAGCGGCCATGGAAGCACGCCTGCCGGAGGACAAGAGGTCGGCAATGGTAGTTCTGGTGAGGGACATGTTGGCAAAAAGGAAGGTGTTGGTGCGAGAGGTACAGGTTTTGCTGGGGCACCTGAATTTCGCGTGCCGAGTGGTGCGGGCGGGGCGGACGTTTTGTCGACGGTTGGGATTGGCGTTGTCCGGGCTGTCGATGCCTCATCACCACGTACGGTTGCCGGCGGGCGCACGAGAGGATCTGTGCATGTGGTTGGCTTTCTTGGAGAGGTTCAACGGTGTTCCCATGGCGCCGCCGGAGGAGTGGGAGTGGGACGTGACAATGTCGTCGGACGCGGCGGGAGTCGGCGGTTTTGGACTCTACTGGGCGGGTCGGTGGTGCGCGGAACAGTGGCCGGAGCGATGGCAAGCGGGGGGGAGAAGCATTGCTTTTTTGGAGTTGTTCCCGCTGGTGGTGGCTGTGACTGTGTGGGCGCGCGAGTTGGCGCATAGGCGCGTGTTGTTCAAGGTGGACAATATGTCGGTGGTGCAGGTAGTGAACCGGCAGTCTGCGAGAGAACCTCAGGTGCTGAAGTTGATGCGCGTGTTTGTGTTGAGGTGCCTGGAGAACAATATCTTGTTTCGAGCACAACATGTGCCAGGAGTGGACAATGACATTGCTGATGCTTTGTCTCGTCAACAGTGGCGGAGATTCCATGGGCTAGCCGCGGAGGCGGTCAAGACGAAGGTGCCGGAGGAGATGTGGTTAGTGGGAGAGCGCGGGTCGTTCGATTGGTGAGGTCATCTGTGGCGGTGTCTACGTGGAAGAGTTATGAACAGGCCTGGTTGGAGTTTCTGCGTTTTGGAGCGGTAAGGCAGCGGGACAAGTGGCGTCGGGAGGAACAGGTGGTGCAATTCATGTTGGGATTGATGGACAGAGGTTTGGCGAGAGTGACTATTGCGGGCAAACTGGCGGGAGTGGCGTTTATGGGTAAACTTTGGTGGGGCTATGCTCCCTCGGCGGGGGAATTGGGAGGGCGTCTTTTGGAAGGTTGGGAGAGAGAGAAAGGGGCCCGGGTGCGGCAGAGACGGCCTATTACGGAGGCGATGCTGGAGGGATTGTTGAATCGAATGCCGGTGGTATGTAGAGATCAGGAAGAGGCGGTGCGGTTTTCCACATTGATGTCGTGGTTGTACTTCGGGGCCTTTAGGGTATCAGAGCTGGTGGGTTTGAAGGGGCAGGCGGGCGTCAGGTGGGGGGACGTGGAGTTCAGGGGCAGGGAGGTTGCCGTGCGGCTGCGACGTTCCAAAACCGATCAAAGGGAGAGGGGCACGTGGGTGGTACTGGGGCCAGGAGACAAGGAGGCGGTGTGTCCAGTGGAGTGGGGAAGGCGGTTTGCGGCCGGGGGAACAGAGGCGGGTACGGAGGTTTTTGACAGGGGTGAGGCGGGACGTGTGACGGCCGCGCAGTTGTTATGGGTCCTGCGGCACGCCCTGCGGTCCATGGGTGAGGATCCAAAAGACTTCGGGACACATTCCTTCCGCATCGGGGCGGCGACGGAGGCGGCGCGCCGGGGTTGGGGGAAGGAGGACATTAAGCGGTTGGGGCGCTGGAAATCGGATTGTTTTAAGACGTACGTCCGGTTGCGAGGGGTGGCGGTGGAATGAGAAGGGGTGCGGAATTGGTACTTACATGTGTCTCTTTTCAGGTGCAGTGGCGGGGCCTACGGTGGCGGCAGTGTCCATTTATGTGGTGGGACATTCTTTTGTTAAAAGAGCGGAAAAGGCCGAATGGGAGAAATGCAAGAATCTGAACCTGGAACTAGACGAACAGTTGTTTAGGTGCCATTGGAGAGGGAAAGGGGGTATGCGTTGGCACGAGTTGGTGCCGGTGTTAAATAACATTGTTCGGAGTGGGGTGTGCCCGGATGTTTTAGTGGTACATCTGGGTGAGAACGACCTGGTGCAATGTAAGGGTTTGGCTTTGGTGAAGCAGATGCGGAGGGATCTGTTGGAGATCAAGAGACAGTGGGCAGGGTGTCACATTATCTGGTCAGAGTTCATTCCGAGGAGATGCTGGAGGGGGGCTGTGAGACCTGGGGCGATTGATAGAACTAGGAGGAAGATCAACAGAGAGATGAGGACCTTTTGCGAGAAGGAGGGATTGGGAAGAATGGAACACCCGGAGTTAAAGTATGGGGCCATATATTTTTTCTTAGAGGATGGGGTACATTTGTCCAGGTACGGGATGGAACTTTATGTAGTACAGTTGAAGGAGGCGGTAGACAGGGCGATAGGGGTCAGACGGTATCCGAAGGTGCAGAGGTCCTAGGGGGGGGGTCGAAAGTAATAAAGGCTTTCGAGTGGCGCTTTCTCTAGTTATAATGGGGGGATAGGATAGGAGGAAGGAACTTTACTGGTTAGAAGGGAGGGAGTGTACATAGGGCAGAGGTTATAAAACATTGAGCCAGGCGTTTGTGTACATAATAAAGAGGTTTATGAGGTTGTTTGGGGAAATGTTTAGGGGTGGGGGTGGGGGGATTGGCAGATATGTGTTTATTTAGTTAGGCCTAGTTTTTTGCGGCAAAGGCCAAGGTTTGGGGTATGTTCAGGATGCACCTGTTTCCAATAAAAGCGGCCTTTAACACACTATATACCTGTGTCCGGTCGGTTCTTCCCCTCCCCGTCTCCCGATGGGCCCCAATGGGGCTTTGCGGGGGGTGGCCGACCGGAGGGAGGCTCGCCCCCCCGGGGATTTTGGGGCTCCGGGAGGAAGGGGAGGGGTACAGGAAGGCAGGACACAGGAAGGTCTTTTTGGGCTGGTTGGGCTGGGTGGCAGTCTTTTGGGCTCCTTTTGGGCTAGGGGGATACATAAGCGGCCATTTTAGGTCACTTGTCACCATTAGTTGGGACAGTGACACAGCAGCCGGTCTAGGTTAGGAGTTATTTGTCCCTCCCACCCTCCCTGTTGTGAAGGGATAGGATTAAGGGGGGGATAGCAAAGGGTTTTTGTTGGTTACAGGTGTGTTCTGTGGTAGGGTAAAGAGTGTGTCGCTAGGAGCAGGTGCTGGGGTTGTGTTCTCGAGGTTGGCGCTTTCTCTAGTTATAATGGGGGGATAGGATAGGAGGAAGGAACTTTACTGGTTAGAAGGGAGGGAGTGTACATAGGGCAGAGGTTATAAAACATTGAGCCAGGCGTTTGTGTACATAATAAAGAGGTTTATGAGGTTGTTTGGGGAAATGTTTAGGGGTGGGGGTGGGGGGATTGGCAGATATGTGTTTATTTAGTTAGGCCTAGTTTTGTGCGGCAAAGGCCAAGGTTTGGGGTATGTTCAGGATGCACCTGTTTCCAATAAAAGCGGCCTTTAACACACTATATACCTGTGTCCGGTCGGTTCTTCCCCTCCCCGTCTCCCGATGGGCCCCAAGGTCGCCGCTGCCACCGCTTCAACGCCACGGCCTGGCCCGAGGGTACTTCCGCGTTTACTTAATAGGCGTCACGTGCGCGGGCTCGCGACGCACGGCTGGTGGGAGATTGGCAGAACCACCGTGCAAGAGCTCAGCCCGCGCTCATCTCTTCTCACAGATGTTCACGGTGTGACGCGCGCGCTGCATTGGTACATGATGCGGACAGGGAGAAAAGCAAGTCAGGCTATGGTTTTAGTTGTCAAAAAACATGTCAACCATGGCCCCAGAGTTTAAACATACAATCCGACCACAAACTGTGCTTGCAGTCAAGTTCAAATCCGCACGTTTTAACAAAGTAGTTGTAAGTAGACTACGGTGTCCACAACATAGCACAAATATTTTGTTCTAAAGCAAAACAATTAGTCATGGTAGCTGCAGCGTAAAAAAAGCCGAATAGGCTCATAAAGTGACAGCATGATCAAATTCTGTTTTGAAATACTATGATTGCAACTCTAAATTCAATAAGCTTTGCGCTTTGTTTTTTACAGATGCAATAAGTTATTGTCAATGTGAAGGAAAGTATCTCTAAACACAGTAACCTGTCAGCTGCCTATAAGCAGGGGACTCAGTCCACACTGCTCTGTCTGTAGGGCGGAGGGCGAGACGAGGTCAGTAGTGACATACTTTTGGGCGTTTGGGGAGACATTGATGCTTGCATGTATGACCTCTTTGTGTCTGCCCCTCCGCTCCCCGTCACCAGAGAGGTAATGCCCCCATTCCATACGTGAACCTCTAGAGTGGTTCTGCAATAACCACCTGGGGGTCAAAGTGTGATGTTATCAAGTTGGGCTAAATACTGGTGCAGCTGAGGCGCTGAAGTGATGCACGAAGAATCTGGGAGACCGCCACCGGCTGGGAAACATGTTGGGTGAATAGTAAGACGCCCTTTCTGCACACAACTATTTCAAGGCCTCCAGGACAAGAAATTGTTAGGGGAGGGGAATCTGTCCCTTCCCTAAATGTTCCTTATTGCCTCTGTTTTTAGCAGTGTGTTGCACTTCACCTTGCCTGTTTTACTCCATTACGAAGCCTGACGCTGGTTTTGTCAATAAGAAATATTTCCTCTCTTCAGAATGCCGTGTCCGTGTTGCTGTCTAATGGAAACTCTCAATCCATGTGACAGGAAAATGTATGCTTGCTTTGCCTCAGTTTTACAGATAAGCCAAAAGGATACAGACCCAGGCGTGACCTTTTCGCTGGCCCTTAATTTCAGCAAGTTGATAGGAGGAGTTTGACAGGAGTCACAGTTGATTCATTGAGCGACTGTAACAGAATAGAATATCCGAAGAATACTTAAAATACAAGTGACTCAGAGGACTACTTGGAGATCCTCTAACTTAATTTTTTTAAAACTATATAAAATCGTAGTCCGGAGATCAAAAGTAGGCTACAAATCGAAAAACAAATGGCGCAAAGATAGGCTCTTCCATATAAGTAGTAGAAAAGGGGCCTCAAATGAGTGATTCCTAGGAGAGGGCACAATAAATCAGATGCAAGCCTTGCTGGTTGATAAACATTGCAAAAAGAACTTAGGTGCAACTCTCGTCAATGAGGAAAACCACCATTTAACAGCTGTATTCAACATATTCTGCAAGCTAACCTATGCAGACGCTGCAAAGAAAAAAAACCCTACTACTCTTTCAAAAACATTCATCCGTTTATAGAGCCAAACTAATGAAACAAGCATTGATAAGTGCAATAGGTCGGTCTTTAAAGGAATGTTGTATGGCAATGTAAAGCATTGCAAGTAGATAGCATGGGAATTAATATGTATTTCTGTCGAAGCAAAGCACTGTAAAATAATATTGGTATAGGACAGCCTTCTGTTCATGATGAACGCTCAAAGAATGAATCTCTCTAATTTGTTAGCTTGTAAAATTAGTAAAAGCAGGTGACTAGAGACAAACCTGCAGTGAACATACGTGTGTGTTTTGTGTGTGTGTGTCCCCTACAGCTTCAGTTATGCACAGATGACACCCACATTCTTATGTCTAGGATCAAATCATTAAAACTTAACAATTGTCTGAATCGCACTTGGCACTGGATTACATTAAGCTTCCTGTACTACTGTGGATTTAAAATGTAAAAAGGAAAAAACATTCGAGCCATATGGGCATCGGGTCTGGGGGTAACGTCAAACCAAGATCTAAATGGTTAAGTTAGAGGTAATTGTCATTTCATGAATTGGATTTTTCCCTCTTGTCAACCAGCTCTCACTACACCACACAATTCTAGCACTTCTTCAAACAGACAATAAGCTGGAGTTGACCATAGCACTAGCAGTGGTCTGTGCCAACATGGTTTATGAAATCGTGGCCTACTAAGTGCCTTCACAATCTATGTAACACACCTGTCTCCCAACTGAAAGAAAGGGACACACATTGAACGGGTCCTAAAACCAGGGGCGTAACACAGGCCCCCGCAGCCCACGCGGTGTGGGGGGACCCCTAGCTCCAAGGGGCCCCCTCGGCACTGAACTCTGGCCGGGAGAGAGCTCCTGATTAAGCCCGGAGGGGGCCCCCCTAAGTACCGTGCAGGGAGGCCCCTTCACTTTTCGTTACGCCAGTGCCTAAAACATACATTTTTACTAGTGTTCAGAATTCTGTACACAATGCAGAGTGTTTTCCATGCACCAATCACTCAAGAACAACGGCCAAAGATGCCTACAAAAATTGTCCAAGTACTACATTGGTTCCAGCAGGTGTGCCTGGTCCACACTTTGATAAGGCTTGCATGCGCCTGATTTTAGTGAAGCAAATTGCTTTAAGGATTAAACCCCATATTGCCTGGCCAGCAGTACAGAGCTCAGAAGAGGAGCCTCCGCTCAGGGCCCCGCCCTTACTGTATTCCAGAGTAGGCTAACCTATTTAAGCAAATCCATCAACCATGCACATCCCCCACCATGTGTACTTAAATAGATTTACCACCTGGCAGACAATCCATGGGAGAATGCTATATGCAGAAGTGTACAAAAGCAGATTTTTCATTCATTTTCCTTTAATCTGTAAAACCTTTCCTCTTGTAGAATCCCTTTAACCCTACATCATCATTCAACTCAGGGTGTACTCTTTCCTTTTGTACCTGAAAGTAATTTACTTTTGCAAGTGTTAATGAGAATGCATTTCCAAGTCCTAAAATGACCTGCAAACAGAGAATGCCCTGTCTGAGATGGAGTTTCACCACAGTTTGCATCTTGGTCCCGTCTCCTGGTATGTCCACGTTCCCACTACTGCGACTTGCAATTGAGACAACAGATGTTAATTTGGGAGTGTGACTGAAATTCAAGTTCCCGTTTTGTTCTTATTTTTTATTTTTTACATTTAAATGGGCAAAAGACATACCAGTTAATAATGTGAATCCAGCAAAGAGTGTCTGACCACCACGTGGTGGGTGTGGATGGTTTTGTGAATGTTGTAAGAGTGAATCGGGGGAATGGTCCATTTTGCGTTTGTGATTGAAAAATGAGTTGAGATTTTATAATCCCTCATGAATGGCTAGACTGAATGTGCCTGAGCTTTTTGAAAGCTGATTGGTCAGAATGGCTGCCATTTCCACTTTTGTCTTTTTTGGTCGAGCCTAGCACAGCGTGCATGCGCTGCACTAGGAGGGCCTCTTGGAATCACTACAGACTTCTCAGTAAACTTGTGCGTGTGCCTTTACATTTTCCTCACATTTTATTGGCCTTTGCGTGTGACTTTCAAAAATGAAAGCACATAATTGGCCAAAGGGGGGTGCATGTCCCGCCTTTCTTCTAAAGGTTCACTCTCATGGTCTCTGGGCTTCGGGAGCGAGCAGCGGCATGCACAGGCTGGCAGCTGGTCGTGGATCAGGTTACTAATTATAACCAAGCGCGGTCGTTTTCACTTTTGCGGCCACGCTCCTTTTCACTTACATAAACAAATGCAGTCATGGACTCTGCCCCAACTCTGCTGGTACCAGTCTGTATTTTTAGACACCTGCGAACTGAAGTCACACAGCTCTGTTAAATGTATAATGTTGTTTCAGACCTCCATCCCCAGAAACTAACAGCGCTTACTTTTAATTATTAGTCAACTAAGATAGTTTCGTTCCTTTTACACTTGCTCATGTAAAGCGCTCTGATACCTCCGGGTCTAGCCAGCGCTATATAAAACTTTTTTTTAAAATTAAATTAAAAATATAAAAATCATGAATACGCTCCGACCGCCTGTGTGTGAGCTGATAAAAAAATCACGAATGCTTTCCGACCGCCAGTGTGTGCGCTGATAGAAAAATCACGAATGTGTTGCGTCCGCCAGTGTGTGAGCTGATACAAAAATCACAAATGCATTCCGACCGCTAGTGTGTGAGCTTATACAAAAATATGGTGGTTTGAACGCATGCATTCCGACCGACAGTGTGTGAGCTGATACAAAAATATGGCGGTTTGAACAAATGCATTCCGACCGACAGTGTGTGTTACCACTCCCATGTTCCCTTTACTGGTCATTTCTATATTTAGCCCCAGTCACTTCTGCCTCTCACCCCTCATGTTGCACTGTGCTTCCGCCCCCCCCTTAAACTTCTGAAGAGCGCCACTAGGAGCCTAGCCATGGATGAATATCTCATGTGCAGTGCCGGCAGTTCATTGCTTGCAAGGTCCCTCTGCGGACCCCCTCGCTGGTCTTGACCAGTCCTCTATGCGTGAAGGGACCGGGATGCCCCTCTGGAATGGACGTAAAGGAGGTGGGTAATGTTAATCAGAAGCCACAGCTGAACTGTCTTGTGTAGAGCAAACAACAACCCTTTACACCCCCCCACACAACCCAGCTTGCCACTTGAACAACCTTGTGTAACACTTGATTTGTTTGTGGACGCACATGAGAACAAAAAAGATTTGTTTTCAACTCTAATATGCACCCCTCAATTAAGCATTTTTTTCCAGTATTCAGTGAAAAAAATGTGCATGCAAATTCTGTGCTTCTGATTTCTTTCACTCCCACTTCCTCAAAAGAGACCCCTCCCGAGTCTCCCAACTTGATGACCATTGTGTCAAGGCTGATGTGTCTAGTGGGAATGGGGAAACAGCACCTTTATTTGGACATTAGTGGAAGTCATCTATAGCAGCAGTTGGTTTCCGTGGTGCAGTTTGACATGTGGTTTTCTTTCGAATCAGAGCTCCTAATGTTCCTAGGTCCATGTGGGCTCCGGACAAGCTGCAAACTGGTCTGATTATCGCCCCACCCCTTTCCCCATCCTTGCATGAATGTGGCAGCCGTCTGCTTTTCTTAGTTTGTCACGTTCTATACGGAACAGAGGGCCAGACTGTTACAGGCGAGTTCACACAGTGCAGGAGCATTCAGTTCACACGTGCATGAAAAAACCTTTTATCTTGACATTTATGTTTTTGGACAAATGTTACCAAAATAAAATGAAACCAGTGCCACTTGGCTGACCATAAAGCTGACCTTGCTGTGCTATTGACACTGTTGCAGCCCTTGCATTATATCTAATGCAGTAACGTGACAACCCATGTTTAAATCTTGGCGGGAAGCTCTATATTTTATGTTTTTGGGCAAATTACTTAATCTCCCCGTGCCTATAAATAATGCCAATAGCTCTACCTAAACACTTATAAGGTCCCAAAGGCGAAACCTATTGGCTATGCCAATGCTTGTTTATGCATGTCAAGACAAGTCTATAGAGCTAGTAACTGGTGAGAGGAGGAGATGAGCAGTCCCAAGTTGTTAACCAGATGTGAGCCGATTTCACATTTCTGTGACTAAACTGCGAGGAGAGGAGCTTCTGTTCTTTTGTGAGAGTGCAGCTTGTTTGCCACTCCTAATCCGAGGTATCCTTTGCTGCTCCTTTCTTATTTTCCCAGTATTTCCTTGTCAAGGAAAACTACGTTTTGTCCCACATCTAGGGAGTGGCCTGTTTGAAAATCTGGATGCAGGAATGGTTGTTTGATCAAAATTACTTTTCATACATTAACTTGGTATAAAACTTGCTTATAATGATAATTGGCTTTATCTACTGCAAAAAAATCAACATTTTAAAAAGTAACCCCTTTTCGCTAATAATCGGACAAATGTAATGTTTAGAAGAAATTGTAAAACACAAGTTTAAAATATTTCTGTCAACATGTTAGTAACACTCCCAATGTCTTCCCATAATCATAAGTTTTTAGGTCTCGCCTGAGCCAGCGCATGCACTGTCTCAGGCGAGACATTTAGTAGGTGGGTTTTAAAGTGCTAACCGACGCTTTGGCTGGCCTAGCCCTTGCGTTCACGCGCGAACCGCCAGCCTTCAGCACCATCTGTCCTTCCTCTCACTTGCTTTCTGCCTCCACCCCTCCTTGCCGCGTCTCGCATTAATTCGCGCTCACAAGCGTTTGGGATTCTCCCAGTGGGTGCATCTCCGTTAGGCTCTCGTTTCCTAATCGCCGCTCTCCCCTTACTCTTCCACGGACACTTTTCCTAGACACCCGCTCGCCTTTCATCCCTTTTTCCGGTTGCTACTTTGCACTGTTTGCTCTTTCCCCAATTCTCTACCTCTTCGTTTTTCTAGCGCTCTTCTCTTCTTTTCTCTTTTCTACTCATCCATCTTGCCTCGTCCTTGTTTCTCTCCTCTTTTTGTCTCCTTCCGCTTTTCTCTCCCCTTTTTTGTTGCAAGTTCCATGACTAGGGTCCACATACAGGAAATCTACTTTGAAGCGAGAGCGTTTGTGCTAGCTGTTGTGTAACTGAGCCTTCTGTGGCCTGTGTGATTGAGAAATGTGCTGTGGTAAATATGGCCTTTTGATGTGAAGGCTGTGTATACATCTAGCCTAGTAGTTGTACGGGTAGTGAGTTCCTAATAAAAAGAAAAACTCTCCCATTGAATTACCCATTAACCATCAATTTAAAGAAGTGGACAAATAGATGCATACATGAGAGTAGTTGAATAGTTTATATAGTCGGTATGTGGTTAATGGACATATGAGACAGAATCACCCTTTGCCACAAACTTATCCATTTTGTAACTTTGGCAGGCAGACAACCCTTTATGCGTTTGAATACAAGGCGGCAGGGGTTGCTGGAGTGAAATGCAAGCCTCAATGAGCATTGCGCTAGTGGCACCACCGTATTGCACTTTTGTGATAAAAAGCGTGGTTGATCTCCCGCAGTGTGGGACGTTACTGAGGGTTCAGGAGTTCCCGGAGGGGACTACAAGCCACAGTGAGTATCATGCCAGGAGGCATGATACTCACATGAACAAGCACGGTTATGCAGCACGACTGACCTTCACTAACTCGTTATCTGGAACTATTTTGTAATTCTGATAATCCTGAATTTTAGACTTGTTCTGCGTCAGCCCGGCCGGGTTGGAATTATCACCGGCTGAGCGATTACCTGGACTTGATTCGTGCTCTACTACACTGAAGAAGTCGCGGAGCAAATCTCCTCAATGTGACGAAACACGTGTCGGCTGGCTTGTTCAATGTGCACTGTTTCTGACAAGGAATAAAAAGATTGACCTTTTCCACCACCATTTACTTCGAGACTGTTCCTTCTATCAGAAAACATACCTTATTGTTTTTTATGTACACCAGTGTTCACATGAACGTGATTTTTTCTTGTGTGCCTAGGTGTTTGAGTTTTTCTGTTATATGCATGATGTACATTCTTTGCAGCAGGCACAATTAACCCTCTGCCCTACTGGTGAGTCAAAACTTGCACTATACATTTTGAACTGATTTTAAAGCGCTTAAACCTCATAGTTATATTTTTTTAGAATTATTGTTTTATGTTGCTGTTAGTTCTCACGTGCATCCTCGCGTGTACCTTTTACATTCCTCGCGTGCCTCTGGCTGTCCTGTGCTCCCGACTGTGTGGATGTGTCAGAGCGGCATTCTTTGTGTGCAGGCCATGTGACTCCACCTGTCCCTTGTTCTTGTGCTCCCGACTTTGTGAACGTTGTGAGCATTCACCACAAGGGCACATGCAGGGTGTAGCACTCAGCTGGGTGCCTTGCTATGAACGGCGCATACGAAAGGCCACATCTCAAGGCGGATGCTTTTTGAGAATAAATTAAGAATCGGCACTCATCGGACTGACTCATTTACATACGGAAGCATTAACAGGAAACCAGGCACAAGTCATATCAGGAAGGGGAATGGCCAACCATTACAGAACTGTGTAGACCGCTAACCTAAAAATATAGAACTATGCCATCAGCCAATGCTTGCCAAACTATAGAGCACAGTCTCCAACTTGCCGGGATTGTCCCGACAAAAATGGGACAATTGGCAGCTATGCACTGCAATACCTTCGGGTTGAGTTCGCACTATATAAAACTGCATTAAAAAATAGTATTAAGAGTTTTATATTTTTGATTCCATGCTCTGTACCACAAACGGCTATCATGCACTGGCCAGAGAGCTGACATGACTCTCTTTAGTAAGAAACAACATACATTTCTGACACATAATAATGCTCCCAGTCATACAGCTGGCTGTGTGCCAGGTGAATGATGCATGGCAGTAAATAACATAAACACAATTAGTTCTTTTGTCCGCTTTAGTCTTCCATGTCCCCAGGCGCTGAAAACATTAAGTGAAAGCGAACTTAAAAAAATTAATCTTGATTCTTAGGTGTGTTTCAAACTTCTGCTGAGATTAAATAGCATTCAAGGGGCAAGCAACGTAGGAATGGAGAGGTGTATGAGGTGGGTGCAAGCAGTAAGGCTCACAGGAGCAAGCAACCATGAGAAAGAACTGATGAAGAGGAAAAACAAAAATGCTATAGAGAGAGCAGTAGGCAGCGGGAGAGTAGGGGCGGAAGAATAGTACCTCAGTCACGGGGAGCAGCCGACGGGGACTGATTAAGTTAAATCAATCTATGCTTTGTCCATGCTCCACAGCATGCATCAGAAGTGACGTTTCAGCTGGACTAGCCAATTGGGGCTCTACAAAGATGAGTGACGCTGAAACGCACAAATGGTAAGTATTAGGCAGGCTCCAAGCTCTTTTTGTACACAATAGTGTTTCGCAAGCGAGAAGTGTGTGTTAGCGCATGCTCGACCCTAAAAAGGAAGAAGAAGAATATTTAAGCTGAGAAAGTATGAGTGAAAAGGACCTGCAAGAGTTAGATGCTTTGGCATTCAGCATTATGGACAGCAGCTAAGAAACTCTTTGGGCCAAAATACTTTTTTATAAACAAATGCTGCGCTATCAAGGTTGGGACGCTTATTAACATTAATGTCTATAACACTTTACTGGTTGGTTGAAACGCATTATTCACCCTCTCCGAAGAGCTCATGGGACCTGCCTTATTGAGGAAGGGGTCCTTGTCCTCTCACCTGTTATTTGGGTAATATTGTACCACCACAAGAGGGGCCCATGAGGTTACATTTGTAGTGAAGTTTAAGTGAGTGTCAACTATGTATCTCCTTAAAAGAAACTTAATATTTACATCATGTGGACTGAGGGGGAGTTGCTGTGTTGGACGTTCATCTTCCTTTGAGTTTGCGGTGTGTAAGCCGTCTGGGCTGGAAGCGATGGCAGATATTTTCCTTTTAGGTTTTCGAGGCCCGAGCTGTTAAACTGTGTTATCAATGATTCTAGTAACCAGTTGATGATCTAGAAAGCTTGTATGATCCTCTCGACACAGCTGGGGAGAATTATTCAATAACCTAAATATAAGTTTCAGAAAATGTGCAAGATTCTTAGAGGGGAGTGGTCAAACTCAAACCATCACTATTATAAACCGATGTGTACACCTTTAAGCCAGTCGTCATAACCCACTCTTGTGTCAAAGATTAACAGCAAAGTCATTTTCAGTGAATTGTTAAGCTTTTACATAAGCTGGGCAACAAATAAGTTGTTGGGAAACAAACCTGTTTCGTGATCAATAGTTCAACTGCTCACAATGTGCTTTCCTTTCAGAGTTATTAAACAACGTGTGAAATAAAAATCTAAAACATAGCCATCTGCAACTGAATAACGACCCTAAGACTGAAATTGTAGATAAGGAATTTACTTTTAGTGCAGTAAGAAAAAAGACTGTACAGCTCAAACTACAACAAATAATGTAGATTATCCAATATCCAAGCCCCAGAGTTAATTGAGTGCGTAGTCCATATTAGTTCCCATTCGCCAGGAACTGGGTAAACAAATCTCGAATTCTGTTTAACACTATTGAGGTCCACAATAATTTGCGCCTTTCTTGACTGCTAAGAGTTGATCTGGTTGAAAAGGCACTGGGGTCACATCTAGGAATTTTAAGTCTGTCTCCATCATCAGCTGGGGAGCTTTAACAGATCTATATTTCATGTGTACTGTAGAGCTTTTTATCTTTTTTTTCCCATTCGCCACATGAGGTTCACATAAGTTGCCTTTTTAATATTCATATACTTCTAAAACAGTTGATTTGTTGCCATTTCCAACCAACACCAACTACCTAGGTAGACTAAAATGCGAGATGAATAACGCTCTGGAAGCTGTTTCATTAGTAACCCCATACAACTCAAAGCGAGCACACTGCAAAGAAATGTCTTTAAGAGATTGCGCTCCCTAAGGGTAGAAAACTAATCAGGTGTTTTTTTTTTTTATCCTTGGCAAAAAGACTCACATCGATTAAATGGTTCGGCACGGCCCTCCTGGAGTTGGAGAGTGGCCCAGAGAATGTCTGAGAGGGCAATGGTCGATGAAGTTTATATGAAGCAGACCAGGCAAGATGAGAAGATGGAGGATGATCTAAGGGCATGGGGTGCCTTGACTGATGCATTAAAAGACCCCCTGAATCTCATCCTCCTTGAGGGAAAAGGAAAGAATTGATTCTGGATGCTTCCCGCTGAATGACTGAGTGTTAAGAGGGTGTGAGAATTTGGTCCCTGGTAGGCTCAACTAGTGAGTGGCCCTGGAGTGAGCTCTCGGGAATGAGGTGTTGCCGGATTGGGAATGCCCAGTTTTAATTGGTTGTCTTTCATTGTCTATCTTGGCATGCAATGTCAGGAGCGATGTGCAAATGTACTAAGAGAGCAGTTGGGAGGGGATGGGGGAGTTCCTCTCATTTGTTACTAGTGCTGAACACAGATTTGGTGATCTGTGTGCCATTTAAAATGTAATAAAAATGATGTGAAGAAAAAAAGAATGATCTTTAAGAAATAGATACAAAATTTTATTTTAAAGCACAATTTTACATATAAATGGTCAATAAGCTATTGATTTCACAGACTGCCAGGCTCTTGTATTAGCATACGCCTTCAGCGCACAGTACCCAGAAGCACCTTGTATGTGTAGCAGCAAGCCATATATCTGCCTGTGCTTGTAGACGTACTTCTGGTTATTGGGTTGAAGATTCCGCTTACCATCCATCCCTGCCTGCAGCACATACACCAAGCACTACAGAGGAGTTCCCAGTTTCACTGAACTTAGTCCAGCCCTGTAACCCATGAAGCTTTTTCTGGCTGGGTTTTTCTTACAAAACAACCTAAACCTCCATAAATACAAAACATACTATATCAAACTCCATTGTTGTTGCAGTGACTCGCTGGAAATCCTTGGAAGCAAACCATGTTGCCACCGTCTGTGCAACCATGTGCAGATATTTATTGTCACAACAGACAACTGATCTTGGAAATGTCCAAATAGTGTAGTGACATCAAACAGAGCATTAGTTTTGTTTCATAGGAGAACCTCACTGTATTTATTGGTTAGTTATGCATGTAAGATACCTCATTACACTTAGGTGTCCACTGCAGAAATTTGTGCGTGCTACGCGTCACAGGTGTTAATGTTGGCAATGACAAATCTGGTTTTAGTCCTCCCACGGTTGCTAAAATGACCAGCATTAAATGAGTTAATTAAAAAACCTTCTGTTTATAAGATTTAGTCACTCAAGCCGCTGGTCAAAGAGGATTTATCTCTACTTAAGCAAAACTATCATTGATGAAGTCGGAGGGCCAGGAACATGAGGCCATATGGATGAACACATTTTTCCATAGACACAGAATGGGTAAAACCCTTTGATACATATGGCCCTAAGTCAAGTGGTTGTTAGCAATGAACTGGGAATGCAATCTCTCATGGATAATATTGCTAATGCATATCAGACCTATGTGTGTTAGGTGATGTGTTTTTCGTGGGACTATTTAGGTAAAACGTTACAAGAAGCCACCTTCGTGATATATTTTGGTAATGCGGTCCAGAATTGTTGTTGATTTGATATACATCGTAGTGAGTCCAGGTACATTTCTGTGAGGTTGATGAACACTGAAGTTCTTTATTACAACTCACTGATCTTTGTAGACAGCTGTAAGAGAAAGAAGGGTAAGTCATGCGAGGGGTGATGCTGTAGTTGGGCTTGTCTCCGGTATGAGCTATGAAACTGCTCTGTTGCGATTGACAGGCTAGCAGCCAATCAAAATGCAGCTTTTTTTAGTAGTGTCCTGCTTTCTGATTTACAGTGATTTGTATTTTGTTAAATTAATGTTTTGAGTAGCCACAACCACACCTATTTATTGTGCATGCCTTGCTCTATATCTGTAGCAGATTGACGTTGGCATATTCTCCCTTAATCCCCCCTTCACTTGTGGTTTGCTGGAAAATTGGCAAATCTCTATCAGGCATAACCAACTCTGGGGCAAAGAAAGAACAAGGAAAGAAAGGTACTGATTGCCTCGGGTGTGGCAGCTGCTTAAATAATAAAAATAAACACTACCAGTGAATGACAAGATTATAAGCAAAAACAGACTCCTGATATTTTCAAAGATGAGTCTTTATATATGAACTATTTTAAATGTATTTAGCCAATCTGAGATTTGTCAAAGCTGTGGTTAATAGGTTCTGGAAAGTTTGTGTACTATATAAAGTACGATCTATCTGTGCTATCTTGATTAATGGTGCCTGAATCACCGTTTTGATCACTTGCGCATTATACGTTGATAATAGTGACTGATAAGAGTATATGCTTATTTTTTTCTTCAAGCTCGGCATTCTTGAGAATGCGTTTTGTGCCTGTGGTTAGAAACAATTAACACACTATTCTTTTTTTCTTTAAAAATTCACATGAAGACATGTTTTGCCGGAGATCAATTTGGGATTCCAATACCCCAAATTTAAAAAAGCGGGCATGGCCCTCATCCTATAGTGTTCTGCCCCCCCAAAGACGGTTGCCCTAAAAAGTTTTGCTTTGGAGTACACAGGTCCTAAAAAGGAATCAAAACTTTGACCTCGAGGCTAATTTCAGTGCCATGAAATCTTGTCTAGAGAACACCACAAGCTCCCAACCAATCCGTTGAATGGTGATGCAGTGCAGCTCCAAAAATTCTTCATAAACCATCACTTTAACCCGTGGAGCAATTCACTATTTTCTCACAACTGGGCCCATAACTCTTACCTTTCATTCACTCACACATTTATTCTACTCCGAGGATTCAGTGAAGACCTAAAAGGAGAGCAGCGGTGCTACAGCGGAGTGCCTAAACTTAAAATGTATACATTATTTACAGCTGCAGTTTTATTCTAATACCATGGTTTTTCTAAAAGAAAGATTTAAAAGTTAACTAAAGGACAACAAGACCTGCTTAATTATCCATTTATTTAATTTTTATTTAGAGATTAAATCTCCTAGCATGATCTATAAGTTTTTACTCGAAAGAAATGATTCAGTTATGCATTAATAATCCTGAAAGAAAGATTAAATTCAAAACATTTATTTATAAGCATGACAGTTTAGGAAAATAAGAAAGCGTATATTACCCAAATGTAGAAACGCAAACATCAGCACAAAAACAAGAGTTCCCAAAGAAACACCTCTCTATCTCTCGCGATGTTCTCTTCTCATTTGACTTCGCACCCATTCAAAAGTTTAAGTTCAAAAACATTTCAAAGTCCCTGCGCCATAAGGAAAACTGCGCAGACCGACAGCATCTCGGGGTGCAAAGATCAGGTCAAAAAGCAAGCTTCCTTTAAAGTCCCAAATGTCCTCTTTTATACCCTTTTTCACTAACTTATCTGTCTAAATTCATAACTCCTATGTCATAAAACGTCCGTGATTGGTCAATTTACAGTTGGATGAGCATCACCTCATCGCTTTACTGTTCAATTTGTGCGGCGTCATCATTATGACAAGAAATAGTGGTGCTATTGTTCGGATTTTACTTCCTTCGAAGTGTCCTGTTGTTCAATGTCCCATTCCCATGAGTTAACTTGCTGACTTCAACAAACTTGGCATGTGCCCCATGAGGCAGGGCACGCTGTCCTTGACCCATACTGCTCAGGCAGCTCGCATCTCCAGTTGGCACATGTGTGCTTCGACCACCACCTCGGAATAAGAGTCCGCTTCCATTTTTATTTGCTCACACAGGCCTCAATTTAGGAACTATTACAGAAACAAACAGAAAACATAAATTTACGAGATAAAGCCTTTCTGTTTACCTCCCCCTTCTAATAATATCCCAGTTAGTATTTACCTAGCTTTAAGCAACACATATGCATGTGTTTACTTATCAATCTTCTTGATTTATGCCACAAATAAACCACAAATAAACAGACTAAAAGCACATTCATGCAAATTTTAATTAGATTACGACAAATGCGTACCTTTTATGACACAATATTCGACAAATTAGTAAATTATGCTTGGCAATTTAATGCAAATTAGTGTCCCGCATGTATTTGTGTGTGCGCATTCTATTCTATGTTGGTTAATTTCAAAACCACAATCTTAGTACATATTATTGTTACGGATAGTTAATTTTACAAGGGGTATACAAAAAATGTTGTTTCCACCTTGCTCTATCAATGGGCAACTTGCCTCCACTTCAGACTCAAACATCCCTGTTATGTTATGTTATTAAGATATTTATAGAGTGCACTATCACTGATTAGTTTCTTGGCGCTAAGGTCAACAGTAACATGGACATGGGTGAGAGGTGGAGAGTTTATCAAAATGCTTGTCTGAATAGCCAGGTCTTCAACGTTTTCCGGAAGGAGAGGAGATCTTGACAGCTCCGGATCTCCAGAGGAAAGGAGTTCCACAGGCAGGGGGCAAGTGTTGCAAACCTACGACCACCAGCACGCTTGAGTTTGAAAGTGAGAGTCTGGAGGAGGCCCTGGTGGAGTGAGCGGAGGTTGCGAGATGGGACGTATCTAGTGATTAGTTGGTCAATGAATTTAGGGCTTTTGCCGTATAGGTATTTAAAGATCATACAGCCTGCTTTAAAAACACAGCGTTGAGTGACCGGAAACCAGTGCAGTTTGTTGAGTAGGGGAGTAGCTGCATGCCACCTCGGTTGCTTCAGAATCAGCCTTGCGGCATAGTTCTGTACCATCTGGAGACGTTTAAGTAGATAGTTGGGAAGACCCAGGTAGATGGCATTCGCGTAATCCAGATGGGACAGAACAGTAGCAATCACAACCTGGGTGATTGCCTCCGACGTGAGTAGCCGCCGGACCTTCCGGTTTTTTTTTAGCTGAAAGAAGCATTTGGAAACCACCTGGCCCACTTGTGCTTTTAATGAGAGATCGCGATCCACAACGACTCCAAGCGTTTTGGCCGATGGTGAGGGTGGCGGGCTTGACCCAGATCCGATGGCCAATAGTGGGGGCCCCAGTACTTGGCGCTGTCCCCGGTGAGAATCAGTTCGGTTTTTCCTGGATTTAATTTCAGCTGGTTTTGGTCCATCCAGGATTTAATGAACCTCATGGTTGACTGGAAATGCAGGATGGAGTTTTCAGAGTTGTCAATGGTAAAGAGTAGCTGTAAATCATCAGCATAATTGAAGACTCTCACCTGTTCCTCTCTGAGGGTCTGAATCGGAGGGAGTATGTATAAATTGAAAAGGTGAGGTGACAGGGAGGAGCCCTGTGGCACTCCACATGCGATGGACTGTTTAACGCCGTTTAGGTCTCCCAGGCGAACCGCTTGAGAGCGATTCTCCAAGAAGGACCTCAACCAGCAAGCCGCCGTGTCCCGTATGCCGGCCTGTCCGACACGGTCGATCAAGATGTTGTGGTCGACCGTGTCGAACGCGGCCGACAGGTCCAGGAGCACCAAGGCCTGGGGGGGGAGCATCTATCGGCACAGTCCCGCAGCGTGTCCAGCACTGTGGTGACCACTGCCTCTGTTGAATCCCTGCAAACACTGGCTGGGTTGTAAGGACAGCCTGTAATCCTAGCACTTCCTGAAACCTGCACCGCCTGACCAGCAGATACATGTGTATGCCTTGATAGCTGGGAAGGACCCTAAACAAAGGGCTTTTTCTCCTCACTCTCGGCAGCAATCCATATGTGTATATAAAGTGCTTTATTAAAGGCTTATTTTACGCATGAGTACACACAACAGAATTTCAGGTAGGACCGTGAAGCATGCCTGAAACAAAGTCTGGACTCAGGTATGCTGTTTCTTCTTCAGTTTATTCCACCAAGAATCCCATCCATCAACCAGCAGGTCTTAACATCAACTGCTGAGGTTTACTTACAAAAACTCTTCATGGAATGTCATGACACTGGTCTATGGCTCATGCAACATTCTGTAAATGACATACTACAGTTCCATGACTAAGACATCACATATAGAGGAAAAGGCAGTACACCACAGACAGGTCAAGTAGAGGACTGGAATTGTTTTTCCAAGAAAATAGGTCTGATTGTTGCCGGAGTCGTTTTCATGGTTTTATTATACTTCATCACAATGCAATTGTTGAATTTTTCTTTGTAACTGATGCATACATTTTTTTTACATAATCTTTCGGTATATTTTTCTGAAGGATGTAATAAATAGATAAGAGAACAAACAAATTATTTTCAAGCTTGAGTTCACAGAGGCCATCTCTCTGATGCAATGGTGCTGTTCCTGCTGGAATACATTTGACACTTGACAGATGATGCTGGTGTGAGAGCACTGATTTTGATAGGCTGATTTCAACACCATTGACAAAGACCCTTGCCAATTCACTGATTGAAGCAGGCATCTCTGGCACAGTGTTGACCTGCATAGGCATTCTTAAAGAATAGAACAAAAAAAAAATCATGCTTCCCCCTTTTTCTTAACCACATAGAGAATTGAGCTGCGATGTCCCACAAGGATCAATTCTATCCCTTATCTTTTTTTAACATATGCATGCAGCCCTCAGACAGACTACTGAATCAAGAATGGGGGCATTTTTTCATGTATGTTGAAGACACAGAATTGAACTTCAGGGTATTCTGTCCCTTTTCCACAAACCATCATGGTGAAAACCACACAGCCGCAGCTGAATATTTGTCCATTATACAATGGTGGATGTTCAAGCATTTCCTTAAATTAAAACCCTCAACAAAATATTTTACTAACTTCCTTCCACACAAAACATGGGCATAGCCTCCGCTTGCCTGGAGTAATGAGCCCACCACCTGCTCCCATCAAAAGAGTCTAGAATCTGCAACTTCATGAACCTTAAGCTGGCCTTAGATTCTCAAGTGGACCAAATGGCCCACACCTGTTTTATGCAACTTTGCATCTTAAGAAAGTTCCTTCTCTTATTCACTAGAGTTGTAAATGCTGTCATGCAATCAGGGCTTAAATTTGCCAGTTGCATCTACCTTACCACATAGAAAAAGTTCCTGCATCATAAAACTAGTGCACAACACTGCAACCTGAATAATGTCCGCAGCAACCAAGTGTGGTTGCATCTCTCATGCACTCTGGTCCTTTCATTGGCTCTCCATATGTAGGAGAATTTATTTTAAGGGCATGACTGTTGTCTATTGGGCCTGCTTCTGAAATCTGCAGACTTCTGGGCCACCAAATTCACATGGTACCAATCCAACTGCCCCTTGCGGTCTGCTGGTTAATTTTAGCTTGCCGTATTCAAAGTCAAGTCAGCGAGATATGGTGCTTGTTCCTTTGCATACCTAATCTCTAGCTTTGGAGCTTGCTTCCCTCTAAACTCAGCTCTGATATCAGTCGGCCATCATCAGGAAGCACCTAGAAACCTGGCTTTTAAACCAGCAACCCTTTCTCCTACAGGTAGCTGGTCCAGGGTTTGATCTGTGGTTTTAATTCTTATGTCCAGCACGAAGAAGCTTGGCAGATGTGCTCTCTATTGACAAAAGGTAACATAACAAAGCAGACTTTTTAGTGTCAACCCTTTATAACTTAAATAACCGAGCTTAAGGAGGTAACAAATGTATGAATGGTAACGTATGTAAAGAATCTTTCGAACTCCCACCAGATGATAAGAAGCCAAAAGATACTTTTAAGTAACAAGAGGACGAGGGTGGGGGGAGGGGCAAGTAAATGCAGCCTTCCCAGCAGCCACATGCGACAGATCAGGAGGCTGCAAAAGGGAATGGAAGTTCTGAGAAGAAAGAAAAGGCTTAATCCTCCTTCAAGTGGTGGATGATATGGATCCTTTTTCAGTGGCTAATCAAAGTGAAAGAAATTGAGGAGAATGTCTAAGTACTTGGCCCTGGTAACTAAATATAGGAATGATATCGTCACTGGAGAAAATGGTAAAGCAGGAAAGGATGAAACTGGTGTTGGTGGTGGAAATGAGCAGAAACTCTGTTTCTGATTAATTGGATTTTTAACAAGACTTATTCAACCAAGCCTCATTTGGCAACGGGCATCTCTAGACCTCTTATGTAGATAGTTCATTATCGTCCACAAACTGTTGAATGGAGACCCCGCCGTGCGACAACTAGAACTCCCATCAGATTGTATGCATGTGAAATAGAACCATGCTAATGACCTAGGTAAAAACTACCTTAAAGCATTGGCCAATGGGCACGGTGTTAGTGCTCTGATTTTCTTGAGTACATGATGTTTTCTACACGATCGTTCACAAGGTGCTGCTGCACCAACTTCATACATACTGCAAAATATAATCCATTGTAAACTCACCTGATGCACGCAGAGGCAACTAAACTGTGTTGAAGAGATGGGAGTCTTAGAAGATAGCCTCGTACCCAAGGAGGCAGGGTAGTCTACCAGCCAATGGCACTTGTGAGTCCAAAAGGCTCAAGTTTCCAAGGGGAATCGAATGAGAGAGGAGAACCGCAAAAGAGAACTCTCAAAGATTCTGTTGCGCTGACTAAAAGAAAGATAGTTTGATAGTTGGTCAGGCACAATGAATATGTACCCTGCTCACTTCTCTACCGTTAAGGAGGAAATTGCAGAGGGTGCTCAAAGTGCAGATCGAAAGTTATGGTAACAATGCAAGCTGAATGACTCACTCTATACGGAGATATCTTTATAATATTTGAATTGTTCTTTTGTATGTTGACAATTCGTTACACCCTACTAATGTGCAATAAAAAGCTATAAAAGAAAACAAATGACAAAGATGGCTAGGGCAAGGCCCAGTAATTAAGATGGTCTACGTTAGCATAGCACCATCCTTCCCTTACCCTAACCCCAACCTTCTAACGAATAAGAAAATCTGTAACTGCTTGCATGCCTTAATAGGTGCAGAATATTTAGAAGTGCAAAGTGGGTGGCGGTTTCTTCATCTATGTGAATTATCTTAAACTTGAGTAGACAGCATGGATGCCGTACTCCTCGATAATAATCCCCACCCCTGGCATCCACCAATGGTCCTACCTCCTCCTCCTCGGTTTACTAGAGTTGTTTCTTTATAATCCTCTAATGATACAGTGAAGAAGGTGAAGATTACTGCTGTAGTTGCAGGGTTGGGACAGAGTATGAGTGTGGTTCCGTTTGATGAAAGTGTGAGTTGCGTTTTGTTCAGAGGACCACATAGTCATACACAACATTGTCATCTGCAAAATTGCTTTGAACTTAAAACATGTTGTAAACTTTCACTGAGAAGAGCCCTTATGGTTAATCATCTCTGTTGGGATCCAAACACCTCCTTGGTGCCTATGTTAACTGGATTTCTCAATGTGTTTTTGTATTGCAGAGCATTGACGAAATCATAATTAATTAAGATGGTATTACTCATCCACTTCCGTCCCAGCAGAACTAATTAGCACCCTCCTGAATTATCATTTTCAAACTTTTCTGTTTATGAAACCTGTAACCAGCTCCTTTGAGACCCATCCCTCTGTTCTCCTCTCAAAATTCAGCCCTAGGTTAAATCCTCAAGGAGGACTGAGTTCAAATTTGATGTCCACAACGTACATATTTGAAGGAAGCGGTTTGAACATCCTAGCAGTTGATTTCGGTATGTAGATATCCTTTTCTGCATTAGTTGAATTTAATATTGCAGAACTAACGAGCTATGGCTAAACCGATAATTCTGTGTTTGCTGCCAGCCGTTTTTGGCTTTCAGTGCTTGTTTTTTGTTAATCGTGGTTTTTGTAAAACTTTCAGGCAAATCTGCTAAACCCCCCATAAATCTAAATAAAAATGGCTAAAAGCAAAGATATATTTTAGTCTCAAAAAGCACTCATTGGCATAGTAATCCCTGGCACTCAAGGGAACTACTTTGTGTGTGTGTGCCCATTGTGAAAGGGCAGAATGTCAACACTCAGTTAAGTTAGCAAATTGCTGAAGTGGGCTAACTGATTGCCACATGCTGTAATGGGCAGACGAAAAATGTGACTGACATATATTCTGCATAGAATTTTAAAATAATTAAAAAGGGCGTGGGTAAAACTCGACCTAAAAATAACCATAGATTTTTAGTCCCGTGTGCATGGGAGAAGGTTTCAGTTAAGGATCGGATCTGTAATGTTGCTGCCACAATAATGCCCGGAGCCAATGTAGGTGGTTAACGCTTCTTTAATGTTATTTATAAACTCCTAACTGAAGAGCGCCGAGCCGGCGCTGTGTCCCGCTCGGAACTCGCGCCTACACAACAGACTGCGCGCGCATCTCTAAGATGGCCGCCGCACGTCACGTCATGACGTGACGTGCATCAACTAGTATGCGCCACTACATATCTCCCCTTTTTCATACAACAACAAAGTCACTTACAGTTCACTGTCCATTTCGAAATCACGATACCTGGAGGGCCTTATCACAGTTCTACCACTCCTGGTCACTCTGGCAGTGTTCTCCGGAGGGCCTCGGTTCTGCACCTCCTCATTACTTTCCTCTCTCCTTCCAGCTGCCACTCCTTCGGAGTTCCCCCTTCGTAACTCCCCATCTGTTCCTTGGTGATCACCATCACTTCCTTCCTCTGTAAGTCCATCTACAGCATCTCTACCTTCTTGCGGCTCATCAGCTTCTTGTCCCGGCTCAATATCCTGTTCATCTCCATTTCCCCAGTCGTTTCCCCTCTGTTTCCATCGTAAGACCTTGTTGCACTTGGCCATGCGGTCTTGGGACCATACATTCCCATCACTGAGTAAGGCCCGCCCGATCATACACCTCTTTGACCTGCATGGGCCTGCTGTATTTACTGTCGCCTTTCTTCTGTAACGTTGCCAGCTTCACTCTGACCCACTCTCCCTGCTCCAATCTTGTTCCCTTCACACTTTTCCTTTTGTTGTAGTAGTTGGTGTATATAGACTGCGCTCTTTCTAGGTTGGCGCGTACAATCGCAGGAGACCACTCGCTGGTGATAACTTTCTCTTTCCAGACCCGATTGTCATGGGTGAAAGGCTCGCACCCTCTCAAAATCTGAAACGGGCTATATCCAGTGCCAGTCGGGGTTATTCTGTAAGCCCATACCATGTTCTCTATGGCCTTCTCCCAGTCCTTGTTGCCTGAGATTGCAGCTTGAACGGCACCCATCACCACCCTGTTAAAACGTTCCACCAGGCCATTTCCGGACGGATGATAGATGGCTGTGTGTTTGCTCGTGATGCCGTTCCTCTGCATGAATTGGTTCCATCTGTCGGACGTGAATTGGGGGCCGTTGTCACTGAGGATGGCTTTGGGAATGCCCTCCCTCACAAACGTGTCTGACAAGAATCTTAGGATGTTCTCGGTGTCCATAGTCTCATCCACCTTCACCTCCGGCCATTTGGAGTATCGATCCATGAGAACACACACATATTTCTGAGTGCCTTGGTCGTCAAGGATGGGCCCTAATATGTCTATGGATAATTCCTCCCACGGGTTCTGTGGAATCTCAAACTGTCCTAGTGCAGGACGCAAAGGTTTCAGCGTTTTGTCGGCCCCTTGGCACTGGGGGCACTCCCTGACATGCCTCTCTGCTCCTATGTCCATGCCAGGCCACCAGTAGTTCTGTTTCGCTCTTAATTTCAACTTCCCAATGCCGAGGTGACCCTCATGTAGCATGTACAGTAGTTTATTGATTAGGTTCCTTGGGGGAATCACTTTGTCCCCTCTATATACAAACACTCCTCTATCTCCTACTGATAGTTCCTCTCTCACTTCATAGTATGGCTTGATCTGTTCATTCATGTGTCTTTTGTCCGGCCAGCCCTTGACAATGTTGTTTTTCACTTCTTTCATGACATTGTCCTCCTCATATTCATCCATCCACTCCTGGTGGCTGATAATCTTTTCCTGGTCCTCTATTAGGGCCACCAATTCACTGTGGCTCGTGGGATCCTCTTCGCCTGGCTCCATCGCTGCCGCCCTGCTCAGGTAGTCTGCCACCCGATTTCGATTTCCAGGAATATACTCCACGTCATACCGGAACTCAAGTAACTTCAATGTCATTTTAGATATCCTGGGGGTAGCGTTGGCGTGCCCACTAGATGTTAATACCTTCACCAAGGGCTTATGGTCTGTCCTGAGCAAGAATCGAGTCCCCCATAAGAACTGCCGGAATCTCGATGTGGCCCACACCACGGCCAGCATCTCCTTCTCGATTACGCTGTACTTGCTTTCTGTGGCTGTTAATGTCCGGGATGCGAAACTGATCGTCTCCATCAGCCCCTGTCCACGATCTTGCATTAGGACTGCACCTAGTCCCTTATCGCTGGCATCAGTCGTGAGTACTGTAACACCCTGTGGGTCATATCCCTTCAAAGGTACTGCTCCTGTGACGTCCTTTTTTATCGTGTCGAACTCACGTTGAGCCTCTGGTGTCCATTGGAAGCTGGTGTTCTCCCTGGTCAGCATCCTCATGTGGTGTGTCTTGGAAGCGAAGTGTACCACAAATTTGCTGTAGTACTCCGCCATGCCCAAAAACGATCTTACCTCCTCTTTGTTGGAGGGTGGCGGAGCCTCAGCGATTGCCTTCACGTTTCCTGCCTTTGGCGTGATGCCTTGGGCCCCAATCTCATGGCCCAAATAGGTCACCGACTCCAGACCCAGTCGGCATTTTGCCCACTCAGCCGTAAGGCCTTTGGTTTCCAAGGTTTTCAGCACCTTCTCCAGTTTCTGATCATGGTCTGCTCTGTCTCGCCCCATCACCAGGATGTCATCCTGGAAGTAGTGTATGCCCGTTATGTCCTTAAACAACTGGTGCATTAGTTTCTGGAACTGGTAGCAGCCGAACGGGGTGATGAATGAGGTGAGTTTCCTGCTGTCTGGGTGTAACTCTATTTGGTGGTAAGCGGAGGTCAAATCGATGGTGGAGTACCATTTGACTCCTCTTGTTCTTGCCAGCATTTCCTCGATTCTCGGGAGGGGGAATTTTTCCACGACAATGTTCTTGTTTAACTCCCTCAGGTCAACACAGAGCCTGACCTTTCCATTCGGCTTCATGACTACCACCAACGGTGCGAGCCATTCTGCACAAGTGATAGGCTCAATTATCCCTTTCTTTTCCAAGTCCTGAAGTTCTGTTTGGACTGCCTCCCTTACAGCAATCGGCACATTCCTTACTTTGTGGGCCACTGGACTAGCGTCCTCCTTGAGTATGATTTTGTGTTGGAATCTCTCCAGTTTCCCTACTGTGCCTCCGAATACCTTTGGATAACTCTCCTTCCATCTCGTCAAATTTGGCCAGGTGTCCGATTCAGTGAGCAGGATCTGTTCTTTTCCTCCTGGGTCTAGTTTTATTCCCAAGTCACCCTGGTCCAACCATCCCAGTACAGACGGTCCCTTCTCTGAGACGTATAGCTTACACATCGCTGAACGACCTCTGAACTCGAACTCTAGGAGCCGGAACCCTGCCATGGGGATGCGGTCACCATTATATGTGACTGGTCGGATATCCAGTTTCTCCAACTCTGGTCCTAGTACGGGTCTGAATGTGTCGTTCCACACCGCTCTTGGTACTATGGTGAAGGGTGAGCCGGTATCCGCCACCACCTCGACGGCTATACCACCCATCTTCATTTCCAGTACGGGTTTTGTTGTCCTCTTCCCCTCCACGCTTAATATCTGATCATAAATGCACAGGACTGTGACGACATCTTCATCCTGGCTCTCCTCCTGATTCTCCTCTTCTTGATCGACGTATCGCACTGTACTCTTCGACAATTTCTTCCTGCACACCTTTTCGTAATGGCCGATGATGCCACAGTGCAAGCACTTAGCCCTGAACGCGGGACATCTCCTGTCGTGTGCCTCATGCGACCAACTCCCGCACCTGTAGCACGTCTTTCTCGTGTCGTTGTTGGGTTGTCGTCCCTGCTGTCCAGTGCTGCTTTGCCCCTTGTTGTGGCTTCTCCTTTCCGGGCCCTTGTATTTCTGGTCTCTCCGTGGTCCCTCTTCGTATACTTTGTTCACCATGGCGCCGGGTGCTGTGTCTTTCTTGGTAGCATCGGCGCACCTGCGTGCCAGCTCTGCCCTTTTGACGATAACCATCACGTCCTTGAGTGTGGTGTCTCCACTCGCCCACAGCTTGTCTTGGACGTTTGTGCTGGAGGTGTGCATCACTATCTGGTCTTTGATAAATTCCTCCTCCCACTCTTTGTACCTGCACGTGGTCGCTAGTTTCTTCAGGGCTGCCACATATTCCTCGATCGACTCACCGACCTTTGCTTCCTCTGCTGGAAGTTGAATCTGTCAACTGACACACATACAGTGGGCCGGTAATGCTCATTTAGGTCGTCGAGGGCATGGGCGTACACATCGTCGTCCGTGCTATCTCTTTGTTTGGGCACCAGGCTCTTGTATATCCTGAGTCCTTCTGGTCCCAGATTTAGTAGTAATATGCGTTTCTTCCTTTTGGAGGTGAATTCCTGTTCGTTCTCATCCTCCAAAACCCCTATAAAGTTGTCTATGTACTCACACCAGTCCTCCCATTTCATCAATGGCTCCCCTGGTTTTGGTAGGAACTGGACCGGCGCTATGGCGTACCCCGCTGGTGTGCTCATCCTTTCTCCCTTGCCTGTGGATGCTCTGTCCGCCTTGCTGGTGGGGCTGCCTGGGGTGCTGTCTGTCTCTGCCTTGTAGTGTTGTGCCCGGGGACTCTCGGTGTCAGCCCCCTCCTCCTGCTTTGTGGTTGCCAGCTCGCTATCTCTGGTGTGGTGGGGTCGTTTTCAGGTTTGGCGCGCTTTTTTTTTGTAGCTTGTGAATAGCGTGCGCACTGCCCCCTTGCTAACTTCTCCGTCTGGTTGTTGTGGCTCTGCCACGCTCTTCAGTTTTATGTGTTTGTTCTTTATACAGGCACTTATCTGCGTCACCATTCCTGGCTGTGCTCCTTCCTTGCTGCTCCTTCCCAGGGTCTGCCTGTCTAGGCTTGGTGAGTCTCCCCCGAGGGTTCTGGTCGCGTCCCGACCTCGTCGCCACTGTAATGTTGCTGCCACAATAATGCCCGGAGCCAATGTAGGTGGTTAACGCTTCTTTAATGTTATTTATAAACTCCTAACTGAAGAGCGCCGAGCCGGCGCTGTGTCCCGCTCGGAACTCGCGCCTACACAACAGACTGCACGCGCATCTCTAAGATGGCCGCCGCACGTCACGTCATGACGTGACGTGCATCAACTAGTATGCGCCACTACAGGATCACTTAAGTGTAATTAGTAAAATGCTTGATGTGGTATTCTAAAAGAAACCGCGCACATAATGGAAAATCATACGGCATTTCTGAGGAAAATAATGCATCAAAATCGTATTTCTTCAAAGAAACATTTTCTCTGCATTTGTAATAAATTCTAGATCTTTTTATATGAACATTTTATTGTTTTTTTTGATGAAAATACAAGTAATGCACACAAATTGCAGGTCCTCCTAGGGAACGCTTGGCAATCGACCATGTAAGTCCCTTCGCACTGTTATTCCCTTCCCCCCCTTTCCCCCTGAATTAATCACATTTCTCGCCCAGCCCGCAGTAGGACCACCATCCACACGTAGAATGTTTTTCGGGCATCCATGTGCTATGTAAATGAGTAACTCCAGCTTTGCACATTGGTCCATGCCCGCCCTCTGTTCTGTCAGTGGGAAGGCCCCGGGCCTCTTACAATGTTTTGGTGTGTCTCTTCGCCAATATCGTTCCCAATCCCACCAAGATTCAGTCGCTCCTGGGTCGAAGGCTACCAGATAGCATAGATGTCTGGTTTGCTAAAGACTTCTTGTGGGCATTCTGAAAGCTTCCCCGGGAATGCATTTCGCCCATTGGTTTCTATTGTCTTTGTGGTTTGTAACTCCTAGTTTCTTTTCATTAGCTTTTTTTATTTGCGTTAGGCTGCCCAGCTTGAGTTCATCCCTCCCTAGAGCATCCATTGTTTACTACATCCTTCTGTAAACAGGCCTTTAAATCGTGATCTTATCTTGTCACACTTTTCATGTTTTCATGCGTTCTTAGACAGAGGTCAAATTTCAGGTTCTTTCTTCTGAGGGAGCTTGAGGTTTACTTTTTCTTTTTCTGACTTCAAAGTGAGAGAAATGGTCACAATCCTGGTAAGTACCCATGTGAGAGGGGAGTCTGTAGGATGAAGTGTTGTTGTAGCACACAACAAAAATTAACTGTGCTAATATTTCAAAATATATCAGAATTAGGAAAGTATAAATGAAGCACTTCTTTTGTAATTCTGAAGTGATATAAACATATTTGAATACGATCAAAAGACATCATTACACTAGGTGATGACATATTATCGTTTGTGCGCAGTAAAACTGGATGTCTGTCTGTGCTAATGTAATTTGGTCATTCCAAATGATAATGCGTTGTCTGTAATGGCAGTGCACTACCACACCATGTATACTCCACAGTAGCTGCTCCACTCTACAACACTACTCCACTCTATGCCTATCCACTCAACAACATGCCTCTCCCTTCTCCACCTCTTTAAGATTCTACAGCTGCAACTCCACGACACCACCCCACTTAACTCCACTCCAATCTATCCCAATCTACCCCACTTCCCTCCAATCTGCTCCACTCCAATCTACCCAACTCCACTCCAATCTACCCTGCCACACTCTAATTCTCTACAACCTACCCCAATCTACCCTTCTTCACTCTACTCCAATCCACTCTACACCACTCCAATCTACCCCACTCCACGGTACCCCAATCTACACCATTCTAATCTACCGCAAATTACCCCACTCTAAACTACCACCATCAGCCACACTAATCCACTCCTCTCCAATCTACCTGAATCTACTCCAATCTGCCCATCCACTTCACTCCACCCAGTCTACCCCACCCCACTACAACCTACTCCACCACAATCTACCCCACCCCACCACCCCACTACAATCTACCCTATGCCAATCTGCCCCAAACTAACCCACTCCACCCCAATCTAACCCACTTCAACCCAATCTCCACTCAGATCTACTCCAGTCCCATCTACACAGTTCGCATCTACCACAGTCTAATCCACTCCAATCTGCCCCACTCCAATCAGAACACACCAGTACACTAGATAATGACATTTCCACACATTATTGTTAGTTTACATTAAAACTGTTTGTCTGTGCAGATGTTTTTTTTTTCAATTCAAAATGTGTTTTATGTAATGGCAGTGCACTACCATACCATGCATACTCCACCCTACACTACTCCACTCTACAACACTCTGCTCCACTGTATGCCCTTTCACTCTACGTTATGCCTTCATTGTATGACACCTCATTCTACCTCAAACTGCCCCACTCTAGGCCGTGCCACTCTCTACACTACGCCGTGCCACTCTCTACACTACGCCGTGCCACTCTCTACACTACGCCGTGCCACTCTCTACACTTTGCCGCGCCACTCTCTACACTTTGCCACGCCACTCTCTACACTTTGCCACGCCACTCTCTACACTTTGCCGCGCCACTCTCTACACTTTGCCGCGCCACTCTCTACACTTTGCCGCGCCACCCCTCTACACTTTGCCGCGCCACCCCTCTACACTTTGCCGCGCCACCCCTCTACACTTTGCCGCGCCACCCCTCTACACTTTGCCGCGCCACCCCTCTACACTTTGCCGCGCCACCCCTCTACACTTTGCCGCGCCACCCCTCTACACTTTGCCGCGCCACCCCTCTACACTTTGCCGCGCCACCCCTCTACACTTTGCCGCGCCACCCCTCTACACTTTGCCGCGCCACCCCTCTACACTGCGCCGCGCCACCCCTCTACACTGCGCCGCGCCACCCCTCTACACTGCGCCGCGCCACCCCTCTACTCTACGCCGCACCACTCTACACCTCTCCCCCAATGGTACACCCCTCCACGCCCTGCCACTCCACTCCACTCTATCCCTCTGCACTCCAATCTATTTGAGTCTACCCCACTCCAATCTAAGCCAGTCCACTCAGATCTACCTACACTCCACTTCTACAGTCTACCCCAATCTACTCCACTTCAATCTACCACACTTCACCCATATCTACCCCACTTCATTCTACCCCCTTCCACTCCAGTTGAACCCACTCAATCCACCCAGTGTACCCCACTCTACCCCTCCACACCCTACCTCTCTCCACCCTACTCAATCTATTCCACTTCAATCTTTTCTACTCTAGCCTAATCTACCCCTCTCCAAACGACACGCCCCATCCGAATGCCCACCTCTACCCACCCACTCCCCCTGACTTCACTCTCCCTGCCTCCAATCTACCTTACCCGACCCCAGTCCAATCGACCTCACTTCTCCCAATCTACCCATTTTCACTCCAATCTACCCTGCTTCACTCCATTCTACTGCACTTCACTAGTAGCCTGAAAGCTTAAAATAGAACACAATATAGTTGGTACATTTTTGGCTAAACTTCTCAAATTTGAGAATAGCAAACCTTGTATTGCGGCGATTAAAGGCTTAATTGGAACATTAGTATTAATGGGGTAACTTTTTGGAAGCCATTCAATACGTTTTACTGTACTCTACATAGCCCTAACAGATGGTATAGTGTACACTCCCCCACTATACAAGATGTAGACAATTTGGAGCTAAATAAGAGGATAGCATCAGTAAAATCTGGGAAGGCCACAGGGTCTGATAGGCTTCGCGCTGGATTTTGTAAAAGACTAAAAAATATCCCCCTTCCTCGTTTGAGGGCTCTGATTTAAAACTTTGCTGATTCCAGAGAAATTAAATGTACAGACTCAGATGCTACAGCTATAGTAATATACAAAAAAGGGAAAGACCGAGTTGAACCAAAGAAACTACAGACCAATTTCACGTCTGAACGTAATCTGTAGGATCTACGTAAAACTGTTAGCTCTATGCTTTGAGAAAAACCTCCCTAACATAATTCATACCTCCCAATCAGGCTTCATTAAAAATAGATATGCATTAGACAGTATCGGAATATTTAAACGCATCTTTGAGAAGGCTCCACTACTATATATTACCTCTAAGGCTATAATGCTGAATGCAGTGAAGGCCTTGGATAAGGTATTGTTGGACCATTCTTTGCTCAGTGTTCAGAGCTTTGAACTTGAGGCCGTAGTTCGAATGAATGTAGGATGTTACAACACATGCCTTTTCCATGCCTGCCTTTTCCACGCATGGGAAGTATAACAAGGTAATTAAAAAAATCCATCTATCTACATCCTACTGGTGGTCGCCAGTAGGTAGTTATAGTTGGGGCCACCTCCTCAGGGCAATATATAATAGAAATGTTGGGGGGGGGGCAGGTGACCCTGGGAAAATTAAAAACGTCCCTGTAACATTGGGGGTGGGGTTTGGGTTTGTGTGCGTATGTTCCTGTGTATGTTTGTGTTTTTCTCACCAAGGAGGTAAATGCAGCGAGTATCTTGGATATGCATATATAATATACTATCGGAAGGTGCACCAGGGAAAAGTCCACATCCAATGTAAATTTAGGGTGGTCTTCTTTATTAGTATTCTTCAATAAAAATATTAAAATCCAGCCAACGCGTTTCGTCCCATACACTCTTGGAACTTCATCAGGGCTCAAACTAGTGTATAATGTAGTCTTTCTGAAAATTGATAGTCATAAATTGTTGTTTTTTTTAAACCAGACCGCATAGCATTGTGGATATGGATGCGGAATAGTGTATCGAATATGGGGCCTCATGATACCTGTTGGGAACTGTGTAGTGTACAATATAGCTGGAACACCCAATGAGAATGACTTTCTATCTAAATTATCATGGATTTAATATGTGACTATCAGTACACAGAAAGACTACATTATACACTATGTTGAGCCCTGATGAAGTTCCAAGAGAGTATGGGACGAAACACGTTGGCTGGATTTTAATGTTTATATTGAAGAATACTAATGAAGCCCACCCTAAATATACATTGGATGTGGACTTTAACTTTATGATCTAGATAACAGCGGCACGAAACGGTGGCAAGTGCCGGAAGACTTTTTGCACAGGTCACTTTACTTGTTGAGATTGCAGATTGAGGTGCAGCCTTCATAGTCCGCCACTGGAGTATTTTTTTTCTTTAGATATATATTTTCTGTTTTTGCTACCCATACCTCCCGTTGCCACCCCGTAAACTTAATATTTAAATATTTTTTTTCTGTGTTTGAGGGAATCCCTTCAAGCACCCTTTTATAATTTACTCCTAACCTTTTGTTATCACTACCCACCCCATAACCTTTAAAATTACCCTTACCACCCTTTACCACTACCCAACCGCAAACCCTAAATTTACCCTTCCTACCCTTTACCACTGTCTTCCCAAAAACCCTAAAACTACCCTTACCTCCATTTACACTTACCTTACCAGTATTTACCATGTGGGGTAAATGCACACATAACTGTATGGTAAAGGCATGCTTTGTAAAGACAATCTAGTAAAGACATTGTTTCTCTTTTCAAATCTAGAGCTCATATTAGAATAAACGGTTAGAAATCTTCCAACTTTATCTTATCCCAAGTCACCCATTAAAGATTCCATTATTTCCTCTGTCAATTAGTTTTAGAATTTCTCCTATTGGATAGAAGCTCTAACCCCAAGATCAAAGTCCTATCATCAAATACAATTGACCACAGAGTTTTGACATGTGCAGATGATGTTTTGTTATTCACAGAAGAGACAAACAAGTCATTGCAGATATTCTTGCCTTCGTTAACAAAATAAATATGCAGCAGTTGTGGGTTACTCCTTCAATAGAGACCAAACTAAAATCTTTCATCTAAAGAATTTATGCCACTGTAGCATTATGGGTTTTTCTGGGCGTAAATACATGAAAATATTTGGACTTCGAATGGAAGAAGAATTTAAATTTAATAAAGGAATGTGTTGAAATGATGATCTTCCGCCTAATAATGTTTTAATCTTGTATGGTTCCCCTCTTTCTTTACAACTTTCTTAAACACAGTTGATAAAATAATGTTGAATTCCATATGGAAAAAGTAAGAGAGCAAGAAGAGTCTTAATAAACTCAAAGCAAATAAAGCCAGTAGAGATTTAAAACTTTTATAACCATCGAACCGCATTCTTATTGAAACGGGCATGTTGGTGTGTACGCTCACCATCAGACTCCGCTCATTTTGGAAACATGCTTATTTATCATTTAACCATTGGTGGCTCACTAACCATATCAAATCTTAATGCTCAAAATTCAATGGAAATATTAAAATCCGCAATTTAATCTGTAAGGGTACTTGACCACATAAATTGAGAGGCTCCATTCTTTCTTAATTATGGTTGAATGCAAATATAAAAATAGATCGAGGAAAAAGTCTTTGGGAGGATTGGGCAAATAAAGGAATACGCACAATTCAAGATTTAAAACATTTGGATGGCTACCCTGTATCCTTTGCTACTCTACATGAATTCAATAATATAGACTTCTATGGACTATTAGAACTTAGAGTAGCCCAGAGGAGTCCAAATAGCTTGCAACTTCCGAACTGTATACCTTTTTAGAGAAAAAAATCGAAACTAGACATGTGCCAAGTAGGTGCTATAGTGCCCTTGAAAAACGAAATTCAAATATAAACGTAAAAATATACAGGGGATTGGAAGACTCTTGTTTGGTAAATAATATTAGCTCCCCTTAAGATGATGAATGGGCCAAAATCTGGACTAATGGACAAAAACACAAGATCAATCCCTTGCTATATTTCAATGCAAATATTGGATTCTAAACAGATGCTACTGGTCACCTAAAAGGCTACTTAAACTGGGTCTATCCGAGTCCTCCTCATTTTGAAGCTGTGTGTTACTAAACCAAAGTCACAGCGGGTCTTCTTCAGGACAGAAGTGTGGACAGACTGTTATGCAAAAAGATTCAAAGAATAAGTGGGATGTCTTTTAAAGAGGAAGTAATTGTAGAGCGGTTGATCAGAATGACCCACCTATTATGGTGGTGTTGATTTCCACTTGCTGAACTTAAAGGCCGTCTGGTTGGATTCTGTAATTAAAGGGACTTAAAGTTAGGAAGGGAAGCATTAAGGCTAGCTTGATGCGCATAGTAGCTTTAGGAAAAGTAGAGCTTACCTTTTACTCAGCCAACGCCGGTGTTTATGCCTAATGCTTCCTGTCCTAACTTTAATTTCCTTTAATTACAGAAACGTTGGCGCCTCATAACAATCCATACCCTACGTTCTCTACGCCCCCTCAGATTAGGGTTGTTTGAGATTTTTCTGTATAGGGACGGATGCTAGTTGATTCACCCATCTTATACATTGTGTTTTTAAATGCTCGCACTGTTTATGTTGTATTTTCTTTACCACTTTGTCACTTTAGGGTCACTTTTTTACCAAGAAGTGACGTATTTGTCTTTTCAATCATGAACATGTTTGTGACAGTCTTGCATATACAAAGAATCGTATAAACTCTCGATGTGTTTCTTGTTACATATTTATTATGGAATGCTAAGAAAGAGGTTACCCAACAAAGCCATTTGCAGCACATTTTGTACTCGTTCAATTAGGCATGGCCTTAAAGATTGACTTCCAGTGTGAAAGGGCGTCTGAAAATAAAATGTGATCTATTGTGCTACTCATACTACCCCTTTAAACGTAGGAGTCAACTACTTAGTGGATGGACAAATCTCCAGAGCAGAAACTAAGTTCTTTTTCATCCAAAAATGAAGTGCCTCACCATATGGGTTGTGGCTAAAATGGGCTTGTCCCTCGACCCTTGTCAGTCAGTCCGCACACTGTTTGTGGGGGTATTTACGTAGTTGTGCATTGAAATCTCTTCCCCAAATGATGGCTATTGTGCTATCACATTTGGCAGTCTAGTTGTCCAACCCTTGTTCAAGTTGATTATCACAATACAACGATGATCAAATATGTTCTAATAAAAATGCTAATCAAAACTACATGTGGTCCTGGGAACTGACTGTGAAACTATTGATAGTAATTTAAGGGGCATGTAAACCATAAAACCTTACGAGAACAAAGAACCAATACAAAAGCTTCCAAACCCACTTTGCACATTGGCACTATTGATCAATAGAATGTATTTTTCTGCTGAATGTTTCTGTAAGAGATGGTTGGTTATAGAAGTATGTATAGCATTGTTTACAGTTTAACAGCACTTTGGTACTTGTTTGGCTTCTAAAGATCTGTTCTCGATCAGGGGCTGCTTTTTAGATAGCGAGAATAGGCTTGAGATTAGTGGTTCAATCCGCTTGAGAGCCGCTATCAATGTGCTATTAGGATTTTAATTTTTATGTACTAAAACTCAAAGTAACTGCTAATTGTTTTAGATATCTAGAGCAAAGTTGGATTCTAGGACATTCTAATTAATTTTGATTATGGATAATTTATCATTGATTTTTGTTAGTGGCAGGTGCTAGTTCACAAGCTCATGTAATAAACTGTATTCTGTCCTGTGATTGTAAGTGCATTGTTTATCCATGGTTGTTTGTTCTGCTCAATTTGTTTTTAAAAAGCTTCCAAACCTTCTTTGTCCTACCCACCCTAGAAGGCACAGCTTGAGTGAAAAATGAGCAGTGTCCATCCATGTGGCTGAGGTCGAGGGCTCATGTCTCCTAAAAGTAGACTAGATCAAATAAAATTCCCAAGAAATGTAATCAAATATGGATTAACTATTTTGGATCCTATTCCTGCAACGTATTGTTAAACTACCTTGGTACTATCACCCTAGATTTCATTCATCAATCAGTGTCAGGGACTGTCCGGGACTATGTGGGGAACACAGTCGGGGACTTGGACAAGGACTGGGAACTGGGTAGAAGACGTACACAGAAAGGAGGAGTACAGTGCTGCCCAAGATCATACAGGGAGTCAGAGGAGAAAAAGGGATCCAAAGAGGAAGCCTGTAGAAGTGAACAAGATGGGTAAGACTCAGAAAGGAAGGGCACTCACAAGGCAATTTAGCATTCAGACTAACTACACCCAAGACGGATGTGCAAGACATATATATAATACAACATTAACAATAAAGGGGGGTGTGGGGTAAAGCACTCGGGAGCTCCACATGGTAAGACTGAAGCTCAGTAAGTTTCTTACCCGCAATTGCTGTTACAGATACTGACTGCAAATACCCACATGCAGGATATGCATGCAAAGGCAGGGTCTGTGGAGCTTATACCTATAGTGATGTTATACATGTAACTCAAAGACAAAACTCACAGTGAACAAGAAACACCACCTAGGTAGTCCGCTGAGCCCACGGATCCTGGCGATCAAACAGGAACGCGCAAGGTAGTAACAGCAAGGGGTAGAACTAAACACAAGCACATTAGACAAGGAGCTAGCAAGGAGTGCTTAACAGGAAAGAAAGGAAATGACAGGGCACACTTGGCAGAAAGCAGGTAACAAACATACAAGGTAACAGAAGTAAGACAGCAGAATAGAAAGGCAGCAAACTAGAACTGGAACCAAGGAAATGGGAAGCAAGGCAGGGACTGGAAACGGATATACAGAAGGGGAGGCTACAAGGGTATACTAGAATAGTGCAGGTTAAGTAATCAAGAAAACAAAGTAGCATAGAAGGAAGTATTGGGGCAGGAACAAGAAGTGAGGTAAGGCTCGGGAGTCAAGGCAGCACTGCAGGCAGTGCTGGTTCAGGAACAGGGAATTACTAAAGCTTCAAGGAGTCAAGGTAGCACTGCAGGCAGTACTGGTTCAAGGAAACAGGACATAGCTACAGCTCAGGAAACAAGGAGTCAAGAGAGAACACTGCAAGTAGTGCAAATCAGGAACAAGAAATAGCTACGCCCAGGAACAAAGAATAACTATAGCTCAGGAACTCAGGAAACAATGCAGCACTGCAGGCAGTACTAATTCAGGTACAAGGAATAGCTATAGCTCAGGAACTCAGGAAACAAGGTAGCACTGCAGGCAGTGCTAATTCAGGCACAAGGATTAGCTATAGCGCAGGAATCAAGGAACAAGGATTAACTATAGCTCAGGATTCAGGAAACAAGGTAGCACTACAAGCAGTGCTAATTCAGGAGAAGGGAAACTGCTGTAGTTCAGGAATACTAAGGCTCAGGGTAGCACTGCAGCCAGTGCTAATTCAGGAACAGGGAAAACAGCAGCAGATCAGGAACAAGGAATAATTAAAGCTCAGGAAACAAGAATAGCAAAAGCTCAGGAGCACTGGAAACAAGGATTGGTCTCACCAGTAAACAGCTACAATGACCAACATTTGCCTGAAGGGAGCTGGGGCTTAAAAGAGCTCACAGTAATCACATGCAGCTGGTGTGAGCAGGCTAGCAGCAGCCAGCCACAGGTGAGCTGAGTTCCTCCACCCATCCTTGGCCTGCAGGGGTGGAGACAAAGCAGTGAGCAGGGAATTCTGGGTAATGGAGTTTCAGGCATGAGTAGGCTCGCTTTAAGTCTAAACAGGCTGGCTTTCACAAAACCCGGCATGGATTGGGAATGGATGTCAATTTCCAAATAGTGTCCAAATGGCTGGAAGTCAAGATATGCATGCAGGGGAGTGTCAGGAAGCATATTAGAACACTAGAGAGTCCCACAGTTCAGCCCCCTGGTGGTCGACATGAAAACACAGGGAGCGAATCGTGACAATCAGTTTGTAGCTCTGTTATGATTAAGGTTTGCTTTTGCTGGGTGCATTCTGGTGGAATCAGTAGTTATAGACTCACTGGTTGTGATTTCAGGGTGCAAGAGTTCGTCTTTTTCATCTCAAGAACTGAGCCATTCAAATGAATTACTAATATCAACGTTAAAGGCAAGCTGCAGGTAGCAATGCACCCTTGTATTTCTATGTGTATACACCTGCCTTTGACAATCATCAGGCCTATAGGAAAGTATCCCAGGTTTAACGCCTTGATTTTACTACCTGCATCATTTAGAATACGCAGGAAATTCCCTGGAACAGAAGCATTTCTTACGTTTACCATCACACAGTCTCTCAAACAGAGTTTGCTCCCATTACCCAGCAAGGACACTTTAATGACCTTGATTACTTCGTTGGCAATTTTTGGCTCCACTCCGTATGTCTCACCAATCAACTAGTCATTTTAGTTTTTTTTGTCCCACCAATCTTGTTTTTGAGGAGGAAATAATGGGAGTATGTTCACAAGGACAATTACATAAGGCACAAAACTACCTTCTGTAGCTACCTTTGGTGGTGTTGGCAATCTGGCAGTACTTTAGTTTATCGTTGACAGTTCCCAATAAAAGCCGTTCCCTATCATGGCAGTTTCTCTAGAATGTAGGTATCCGTAAGACACTTAAGACCATGATTGGTAATCCCCAATCGCTCAACATTGTCTCCAGGCTCTTCTTGCCTATAGGACCACTGAGTGTGAACAGCAGTAAAATTGTACGAGATGAAAATTTAATTTCCATTGTATACATCCATAAAATGTGTCAACCTAATTCCCTAAGGCCTTTAATTCATTTAATTTGAATATACAAATAACCTTGACAGTCCCCTCAAGCGAAATCATACAGCTGTTTAAATGCTTACACAGAGACTGTTGCATATCCTTTAGCTCTTTTAACCCCTTCGATGCTAATGACAAAGCCAGCTCGTCATGGGCGTTACCTGCGCTACGCGGATGACGAGCTGGCTTTGTCATAAACAGCGCGATTTTCAAAAATCAGCGCACAGCGGGAAAACGCGGTAGCGCGGTAGCGGTTAATTACTCCCTAATTTCCAGTCCTCATGACCCCTTAGACAGATCCGAGTTTTGTGGGGTTTCAAGTTTCTCTGGCAATTCCACCTTAGTACTTCTGTGTGATGTGCTCGTTTTCTCGATTATTTATTTATTTATTTATGTGTGTAAATGCCCCCAACGTACTAATTAAGTAACTGGTAATGGACGCTGATGCTATCTCCGTAGCCAGACCATCCCTGCCTCTCAGGACATTGTTGGGTTTCCTCTTATCCCATCAGCCTGTGTCTCTGGCAGCACCCCTACTCAAAGAGGGGAAATAGTGGCCAGGGATTCAAAACGAGAGCCCAGCTCAGCTTCCTCTGTGCTCTGATAGGTATGTTAGGAAGGAGGGAGAACCTCACAAGGAAGTCAGGAAAGAGCATTTAAGGGAGTGAGATCAAAGGAAGGGCATAACATATGATGAACAGGGATAGCAGTCATTAGTTAGGAAGCAACACATTTACTTTAAAATGCATACACTTACAGTGCATTTTAATGCAAGTTAATTAAATCAATATGTTTAAGGCATATGAGATGTAGATCGTATGCTTGTGCACAGATCGCCATCTGGTGTTGGGCTAGGATGTTTGCACTTTGTTTTTGTCTTGGAAGAAGTCTTTGTAGTCACAAGGTAGATGACTCCTCCTTAGGACGATAGTGCGTATGGGCATCGACTCCATCTCCAGATTGTTTTTTTCAGCCATCTGGTTCGGATGTGATTTGCTGCGCTCCGGGTCGGTGTCTGTTTAGAACCACCCTTCGACATGCAGTCCCTCTCCACTCTACCGTATTGTTTCGATCACGTTTCCCTTTCAACGCGCATCTTTAAAACAAACTCCTCAACCTCGATCTTTGACACGGGCCGTTGGGCCTATCGGCGCCGAACAAACCAGCAGTCAATGGAAAGGACTCCTTTCAAAAAATGCCCCGGGTGTGGGGCTAAGTTCCCACACACGGACTTGCACGAGGTTTGTAATCTCTGCCTCTTCCCAGAGCACAAAGATAAAAACTGCGAGGCCTGTCCATCGTTCAGGTCAAAGAAAACCATCCATGACCGTCTGGCTCGACGTCCCGAAATGTCTTGCGGAAGCAGCTCGATTCCGGACATCTTCGGAGCAGATCCCACTGTCCAGCTAGAGCCAAAAGGTGATGAAGAAGACATCTCTGTCTCTGAGGCAGATGACTCAGACGTCGAAGGAGAGACCGTCACCCCGGCTCAGCGGTCTGTGTGTACTGAAACCCCTTTCCCAAAAACCAACCTAAGGCTCCGGTAGCACTCGGGCTCACGTTGGCATCGGCAACATGTCTCAGATGCCCGGCCCTCTAGCCCGGCTATGAAACCTAAAGACAAGCCTTCCAGCTTGAGCTAGCCCCATTCCGGTGCCGAAAAGTCACTTCCGGTAGTGAAGCACAAAACCAAAGATGTGCCACGCCCTTCTTCGTCGGCACCGAAGACAGACTCCACTCCGAAGCCCTCGGCGTTAATACACACCAAGGACAAACATTCGGAACCAAAACGATCTTCGGAGCCGAAAACACCTTTGGAGCCGAAAAATCTTGGAGCCACAAACTCCTATACCCAAACCTAAGTAGTCCAAGACCCCGCAGAAAGCCTTAGATACTCGGTTTAAAGAACATTCTGACCCTAAATCTTCGGCACCGAAAAAGGATATTCCATCCACACAGTCTGTACCAGATTTTTCTGATCCAAAACAAAAAACTCTTTATATTGACCCAGAAACTGGTAAAGTTGTCGCCCAACCTCCCAAAAAGAGGAAACTGGACACTTCAGAGGAATATGAAATACCCATAAAACGAAAGGAAATGAGCACTAACTATTCTCCACCTCCTTCTCCTCCTGCAGCTGATCCAAATCTCTTAATTTCTCCAGCACACTCCCCACAACATACTTTTTCACCTCAACTACAAGATGATGGTAAGGATGATGATATCGATGGGGGTGGGAATGGAGATCCAGATAGGGATGATGATGCACATACCATCCCACGCAACGTAGACCCTTAGGATGACTACAACACAGATCCCGACCCACATAATGACCTGGACCTCTATCCATCTAGGCCATCACCACCAGATGACAATATTGGTTTTGCGCAACTAATTAATAGGGCTGCTCAATACCACGGAGTACAATTACATTCTAATCCCTTGGAGGAAGACATTTTACTCAAAACCTTTGCACCCTCACAAACGTCCACGCACACCCTGCCAATGTTAAAAGGCATGCTAAAACATGTGCCAGAAGTTTTTAAGGACCCTGTCAGAGCCAGGATTCTCAACACTTGGGTGGACAAAAAATATAAAGCAGCTCCCAATGACCCAGTTTACATTAAAGGTCAGGTCTCTTTAGATTCTCTTGTGGTGTCAAATGCATGCAAGACTCAGAGTATAGGCGACACCTTTCCTCCTGATAAGAAATCCAAACGGATAGACTCATCTGGAAAATGTATTGCGTCACAGGCTGCAAATCATTGGGGGATTGCCAATGCTCAAGCTTTGTAGGCCAGGTATGGCAGAGCTCATTATGATGAGCTTGAAAAGCTCATGCAACACCTTCTTACCAATATAAAGAAAAAGTTAACCTTATACAGGAGGAGAAATTGATAACAAACACCTCAATTGAATGTGCACTCGACGCGGTTGATACTGCATCTCGTGCCATTAACACTAGCGTTTTGCTACGCAGGCACGCTTGGCTCCGAATCTCCCGATTCAAGCAGGAAGTGCAATCTGCTATTCTTAACCAGCCCTTTGATCAAGAGCATCTTTTCGGGCCCACAGTTGACACATCTTTAGAAAAGATGAAAAAAGATACTGACACTGCGAAGTCCATGGGGCCTTGCAATTACCTTCCCCTAGAGGTTCTTTTTGCCGCTCCTTCTACAGGGCTGGCTCCAAAACCATTGGCTCAGAACATCCCTCTTCTTCCTATAAGAGCCCCACTCAAACATCCTCCAGAGGATACTTTCGCGGAGGCAACAGAGGCAACAACAGTAGGGGAAGAGTTCACGGGAACAATACCTGCAACTCCCCTACCACCAAACAGTGACTTCCCTTCACTTCCTCCCCGATCATCCCACTACTGTCCAGAGATGTCTCTCACAGTTCCTCCCTGTCTGGAATTAAATCGCAACAGACAAGTGGGTAAGACAAATGATCAAGCATGGTTATTGTCTGGAAGTCACCTCTACTTCCCCAAGTTTTCTCCCAGACAACGTCCAAGGTCCCCGGAACATCTGACACTTCGCAAACAAGAGGTTCTCTCTCTCTTACAAAAACATGCAATAGAACAAGTCCCTATCCTCATCAAGGCACGGGCGTTTACTCCCTCTATTTTCTAATTCCAAAAAAGGACGGCTCTCTCAGGCCAATATTGGACCTCAGTACCCTAAACCTCTACATTCATTCGGACCACTTCCACATGGTCACTCTCCAACAGATGCTCCCACTGCTTCAACAGGACGATTTTTCTCCACTCTGGATTTAAAGAACGCCTACTTTCATATTCCCATTCACCCCGCTCACAGTAAATACCTCCAGTTCATGGTAGATGGTCAACACTGCCAATTCAAAGTCCTCCTATTCGGGGTGAATACAGCACCCAGAGTCTTCACCAAGTGCCTCGTATTAGTTGCAGTTCACTTACGAAGACAACATATTCATGTCTTCCCTTATTTGGACGACTGGCTCATAAAAGCCAAGTCACCCAGCAGCTGTGTACAACACACACATACAAAATAATCCAACTACTTCACGACTTTGGATTCACGGTGAACCTCACCAAATCCCACCTCCAACCATCCAGCATACAACAATATCTAGGGGCTACAATAGACACCTCAAATGCTCTAGCATATCCCAACCCAGTCAGGATAAGCACCATGCAAGCTCTAATAGCAAAATTTTAGCCTCAACACTCACTACCAGCTCGGGTGTTCATGCAGCTAATAGGGATGATGGCCTCTTGTATTCTCATCGTCCCTTATGCAAGACTCCAAATGCGTTCCTTACAGGAATGTTTGGCGCGTCAGTGGAACCAGGCTCAAGGTCAGCTAACTGATCTGGTGTTGGTGGACAGCCGCACAGATCGCTCTCTGCAGTGGTGAAACACACAAAACCTTTCCAACGGGCCGCCGTTCCTCGACCCCGTTCCACAGATAGTGCTAACAGCAGATGCATTGCTCACCAGCTGGGGAGCTCATCTTCAAAACCATACCATTCAGGGCATATGGACCCCAAAACGAAAAAAATTCCACATAAATTACCTGGAATTGTTGGCGATCTTTCTAGCGTTAAACTCTTTTTAACTCCACCTAGTAGGCAAAGCTGTCCTGGTCTGTACAGACAACATGACAAAAATGAATTGCATACAAAAACAGGAGGGGGGAGACACACTCTCTGCAGCTTTCACACCCAGCTCAGAGCATATGGAGATGGCCATTCCGCAAAACATACATCTCCTTGCAGAACATCTCCCAGGAGTACACAATCCGATTGCAGATCTGCTCAGTCGTCAAACTCAGCAGATCCACAAACGGGAACTTCATCCTCAAGTTCTCCTTCTATTCTTTCAGATGTGGAGACTCCCTGCAATAGACCTGTTCACCACACACCAAAAGGCAAAATACCCAAGCTTCACATTCAGGTATCCACACCCATCGTCCAAAGGCAATGCTCTATGGATGAACTGGTCAGGCAAATTTGCTTACGCTTTTCCGCCTCTCCTGCTCAAACAGCAGTCGCTCACCATGATCCTGATTGTTCCAACATGGGCCTGACAGCCATGGTTCACAACCCTCTTAGAACTATCAGTAGTTCCTCATCAAAAACTACGCATCTCATCCAGGCTTCTCACTCAGAACCATGGAGAAATAAGATATCCGGATCCCAGTCAACTCAAGCTTGCGATCTGGCACCTGAAATCTTAGAGTTTAGCTACCTCAATCTCCCTCCTGCTAGAGTAGGAACTTAAATATTGTCCTTATCAGACTCATGGGTCCCCCATTTGAACCGCTGCATAAATGCGAACTACATTTTTTCATCTGGAAAGTAGCTTTCCTAGTTGCTATCACCTCTCTTAAAAGAGTTGGTGAACTCCAGGCATTAACCATACAAAAAACATTTCTGCAAATCCATCACAACAAAGTGGTTCTTAGAACTAACCTAAAATTTCTACCTAAAGTCGTGTCTGCTTTCTACATTAACCAGTCTGTAGAACTCCCAATGTTTTTCACTCAACCAGACTCGGTAGACGTAGTTAGACGTAAAAAGAGCAATACTTTACTACATTGAAAGAACAAAATCCGTTAGAAAGACTAAACAACTCTTTGTGGCTTTCTCCCCAACTCATAATCCTATCTCAAAACCAGGTATTGCAAGGTGGATTGTTAAATGCATCCAAATATGCTATATTAGAGCCAAACACACATTAACCATTCCCCCTAGAGCTCACTCAGCAACTTGGTCTACACCACACACGTTCACAAAACACTATTGTGTCAATGTGCAAGCAAAACAACAAACTAGTGTGGGCCAGGCTGTATTAAGAAAACTTTTTCAAACCACTGCAACAGATATAGGTAGCCCACCACTAAGGAAGTAACTGCTATATAGTCTATGCACAAGTATACGATCTACAGCTCATATGCCATGAATGGAAAATGCTACTTACCAGAATGCATCTGTTCTTGGCATGTAGAGCTGTAGATTCGTATATGCCCACCCGCCACCCCGAATACCTCTATCTGTTCCAGTACATCGTCCTAAGGAGCAGTCACCTACTCGTGACTACAAAGACTTCTTCCAAGATAAAAACAAACTGCAAACATCCGAGCCCAACACCAGATGGTGATCTATGCACTAGTATACAAATCTACAGCTCTACATGCCAAGAACAGATGCATACTGGTAAGTAGCATTTTCCTTTATGCAATGTTACAAGGCTGTGTCTTGCCACGTTTTTTTTATAATGATTAACTGTATTATATTTGCTTCGATTTTTGCTTTTAAATAAATAATTTTAGTTTAACTTTTTTTAAAGTTTGCCCATTTCAAACTGGTGTACAAAAATCCCAAAATGATGATCATCATCTATTAAAATTAATACTTATTTAAATAAAATGTATCTTAATGTTAACATAATAAAACATTTAAATACCTTCTCCTAAAAAGTAAATGAATTTTGTGAATTCTTAACTTGCATTTGAAAATATAAAAAATCCAACTAATTGTCATAATTTTTTTTAACATTTTCAAATAAATATTAGGGTTTTTAAGAATTATCATTTTAAAGATGGTATGTAATATTAATATTGTCTTCTGTTTTATTAATCCTATTACATTTTAATTTTAGAATATATTCGGTGTTTTACGTATTGCGTAATGTCATTTTAAAAAAATGTTTGAAGTTGAAAAAGGCATTCTGTTAATTTATATTAATTGTAAACTAATTACTCTAACACTATCATTTAAAAATATATTTAAAACATAAATAAAATGAAATTTGTTTTTTAAAGGGCATGTGTGTGCAGTGAATAAGTAGCACATCTAGTGGTATGACTACGCATTAGGAGTCTGAGTACTGGAGCCAATGGGATCCATTTTGGATGCCCATAGTTTAGTATGGCATAACATGAAGGATGAGGACACATTCTTAGGACAGTGGAAGTTCATTGCTTGCATTTATGTAAGCAAAGGAGGTACAATCCCTATCACTGAGCCAATTGGCTAATTTAACTTTCGGCGAATGGCATCAGCCCGCCTTGTACGCAGGTCGTCATTTCAAAAGGAAAAAACACTAGCTGTGGTGGAAACTCTTCCTCAGCTCCCCAACCTCAAAATACATATTTTTTTTTAACGGGAATACCTATGTTGCGAGCCCCACAGTTTCCTTTAAAACCCTCCCCAGCATCGGCCATGGCCGACGACAGCACTTAAGTGGTTAACATTTTGGCAAAATGTGTATTGCTGATTTGCATTTAGCGAATCCAAGGATTGTCCAGCTGAAGTTTCTGCTCTTTATGATAGTTACTTGGAGGTGTCACTTATTTGTTTACCTTTTTTTTCTGGTCTCCAATGATCAGGATCCTACAATACAGCAGCTAAATCGCACCTATTGCTTGATAACATTCTGTCTAAAATAGGGCATGGGGCCACTGTGTGTCTGAATATATAAATGATTACCAAATGGCTTTGAGTAATGAGGAACTTATTTGTCATGCAATTAATTGAACTATACCGTGACTGGGCACGTGATTACATTATTGAAGCAGATTATGCTTCATTTTTCCCTCTCATTATGATCGTTACTAGGAGATACCACCCATTAATTTACTATTTTTTTTTAGGCTTTGGCTAACTTCTGGTCACTTATTGAATTTATAATATAATTATTGCATGTGCATTTGGCAGCGGAGCAGGTACATCAGTTTGAAAGACAGGTGTCACAGGGTACCACTGGTGGAGCAAGGAGTGAACTCTGATGCGGGTGCAAGGTGATGCATATCATTTAGTATGCTATTGTCCTTTTGTGTCATTCTTAACTCATGCTTCAAGATTGATGGCATTGGCCAATCCTCGAGATTTAGAACTGTATTTGTTTGCGTTGATTGCCTCCTGCCACCACACTGTGGAGAATGCTACTGTTCCTTGCACCACTACTCTTCGTCTCTAGGCTTGTAGCCCCCCCAATCACCCCATGTGTTCCTGCTATCTATAGTGCTGACGCCAGGTGTATGCGTGTGGTCTTTGAGCTCAAGAGGTATATAGGCTGACTGTAGCCCTGCCTATGGCTTGCTGCACACATAGGTACCAGCCACACTGCAAATGCTGCTGTGTGTGGTAGATTGATAGTTATAGAACATGTATGTGCTGTGCAGTTGATCCCATGTTTATGCGGTGCATCAAGACAGAGAAGCTTTTGGTTCCTTCCCTTAGTGGGCAAGCATATCCTTGCAAATCTCAGAATTCGGTCTACAATATGTGTTCTGCTATGTGGGACATGATTTAAAGCAAAAAGCCATGTCAAATGGTTAGCTTTGTTACTTGTCGTTGAAAATGTCTTTATATTGTGTGATGCCATGTGAATTGGATCCTTATTTTGAGAAGCTTCTCCAGACATGCATTGCCTGGTACACTGTTATCTTTTCCATCATGCATGCATATGGCACATGCTATCCTACTGTTGATTATAGAATGATATAATGCTCTTTCCGGCTCTATCTGAATAGCTGAGCTACTGCTTAATTATGTGTTACAAAACGTTTGTTTAGACTTAAGATAAAGTTGTTAGGTCGTCCAATCATGTTTTCGCTCTTGTGTTTCAGATCTGACTGATGAAAAAGTGAAGGCCTATCTTTCTCTTCATCCTCAGCTACTGGATGAATTTGTTTCAGAAAGTGTGAGTACAGAGACGGTGGAGAAATGGATGAAGAAGAAGAGCAACAGACACGAAGGTAAATCATCTTCTGGATGGTGTAAGCTGCTGTTGACTTTGGCACCCATTGAGTTCTTGCATTTTACTGTGGCTATGCAAACGCTGTGCAATGAGAAGGAATGTCGCCAACGGGTCGATAGGTTCCTTGGACAGTAGACTGTTGGCACAAAATAACTAGCATTGTGAAAAGCAGTAGATCTAGTTCTAATGTGCCTATGCATGTAATAGCATTCACAAACGCTATTTATTTGTGTTCCATGCACACATGCTGTTTCACTTCATAGCCTGACTTGTTGGCTTTGACACTGTTGGGGAAAAAAGTACCAAAAAAAGACTTCTTTCTAAATAGAATGTATGTAGGAGATAAGGAACTGAATGTGATAACCCGTGCAGGAGATAAAAAAATTCAATGTGATAAACCATGTGATGGATATACTTTTCAGATGTTAAATATCCCTTTGTGTATTCCAATGTTGGCACTTCCAGGAACGCAGAATGATGCACCAGATAGCTAATATCATGAAGTCAGAGCGGAATACTCCTCTGGCTGGAGCCATCACCCACTCAGTGTACACTTTAAAGAATGGTAACAGGAGGTCTTGCAGACAGTTGCTCTGTCTAGTCAGACTTAAAACATTTACCTGCATAAAGCACTCATCAGCTTCTCAAGCCAGTAACTTTCTGCTGCAAATTGGGGTATGTTGCAGGAAATGTATAGAGGGCTGGTGAGTATAGAGCTGCTTGTTTCTTGTGCACTGTAATTTAAATAATTGTGGTGTCTTTTTGGCACTGTGTTTGACCAGGTTTGACATTACCCAGGTTTAGTTAGTTGAAAAAAAGACTTTGACAGTGTAACCACTAATTGTGTACCTTGAAGAGTGGTATTATTTGTAGAGGTAAGAGTATTGTTTCTGCATATTGTACTCAAACACCACTGTTCTGACTTTTGTATTGCTTATAAAGCTCCTATACTTTGCAAATTAAAAATTTTAAGTCAAGACATTTCCTAGTTGTGGTGCTAGGAGCGATCAACACATGTGGAACCAAGTTTGGCAAAATGCATTTGAAGCAGGGTGTACAAAACCAATGATAGTGAGGTGGAAGAAGTGTAATGTCTCTAACACCGCCCCTTTAAAAAAATGTTTTTAACATGGTGCAGTAGGTCCCTCAGCACAATATCTTTGGTGAGCATAGGAATAGTGCTGTTGGTAATTAGGTGTGGCCTGCCTCTTTAACAAAGTGAAGTTAAGTGGCCTGATCTTTGACTTTATGCGCAAAATCAGCCCCAGTCACTCAAACCACTGAGTGGCCGACATCAGCCTGGTCTGAAGGAGAGACCATAGCAAATACAGTGTAGGTATTTTACATAAACGATGAGACTGAAAATATGGAAGCAAGAGGACTATGACTTAGCAACTGAGGCACGAGTGATTTGTCAGATTGTCCAAGCACATGTCTCTCTATCAGCACTCTACTAGCACCCGGAATGCTGGTAGCTCTCTTTTCTGTTTTTTTCATCAGGCATCAGAGTGAAATTGTCCTCAATACATTTGTGACGGTCCTGTGGAGTAACAGGATCCCCCAGGTTGTTTTCTCAGTTCACTTGGTTTCTTGAACTGCTTTTCGTCATTATTATGGACCTACGCGTATTGTCATTTGCTATATTGGCCCAGTTGCTGGGTTCCAAGTTAAGGTGAATTTTGGGCTCCTTTGAAACTGTAGTTGATCAAGGACTGCTTTAATTGGGTGGTTTGCGTTGTAGGAATTGCATTGTTTAGGCTCTCTGACGGTTCTAGATCATGACCAGGAACGATTTCCTTGAGGTATCCAAGGGGTAGATAATTTGACAGCGCTTAAAGAAAAACAAGTTCGTTTTCTGTTTGTATTTCTGGAGAGCAAATAGTGGTCCACTATTAAGCTTTCTAGGTGATTGCTGAGAGTGGACTGCTTACGTTTGCATCTGCCATTGTTTGATTATTAGATGGGTAAATAATTTTCCACAAATTCAAGCCTTCTTCAGGGATGAGTAATAGATGACTAAGCTCATGTTAAATGACTTTTCTTTTCCCTTGCTTAGGATTTTTATTTATTTATTTTAGTGCTTAATGATCCTATGAAGAATAGAGATGATGAGTGGAGGCCCTACAGTCCCCTAATGCAGGGATATAATTAAGCCACTGTGTTGTAAACCCCTTTTGTGATTTGGGTATATTTATCTTTGATGTAATCTAATTGCTCGATTTTCATGCTGCCAGGCACAGCTGAACTATACTTGGTCAAAATGTTTATTTTTAATGGAACAACATCTAAGGTTCTTCAGGATCCTAAACTAATTGAATATTTGTGTTTATAACACCTGATAGGTGTTTTTGTCCTCTGCCTGTTGTATTTTAGTATTTGCACTCTTGACAAACACTCACTGAAAATTGACAGTGTAGTGTAAAATTTTGCTAAAACTTAAACTGTTCCATAAACTAAGTATATGGTACATATTACCAATGGATTTACTGTAATGTTGGAATAATCCAAGCAGTGCCTGCAAATGTGTTCTGTACTCAACCGATAACCATTGCAACACTGTAAAATGGAGAATGGCAGGCCTCCTGGCAAAACTCTGGTTTACTTTGTATCAGCTTTGCAAGTTTTTACTTTTCACGTTCATACGTATAATGAACACTAAAAACAAGCTGACTCAAAACCCTGTGGCAATTGAAAACAGTGTAGTAGTACCCTGCAAATGAAATCCGCAATGTTTCAGAGTTTCGCAAAGTGAGTTACTGTAACCAGGAGTATAAGTGCCTCTCCTGATTTAAAGTTGGGTGGTGTCCGCCCCTTCATAAGGGGTATCTTTTCGGCCGTGGACTCTTGAGGCGCCCAGGAGGGAGTCTTCCTACTTAGTGGGATCAAGCTCCGTGATGGAGAGGGACTGAACAGCAGCAGTGGTAGTGTGACTCACACTGTACCACATAGGCCGCCTTGATCTGGCTAGGATGCAGACCCAACTGGATTTTTGACCTGCACCAAAGCAACAAGGTCAATGAAGAGATACAAATCAAAGTTTGTGCAGGCGGTTCATATGCGCTTGTAACAGCCCTCCCCCTGCCGAAGTGTAGAAAGGGCAAAGTCAACAGCTGCAGGGTGATCTGCGGAGCTTCAGCAGCTACAGCTCCTTCTGACTTGCTCCCAAGCAGGAGGAAATGGGAAGCACTCCGCTCCACCTTCAGAAAACTGTATAGAAGCGGGGACAATCAGGTCTTTGTAAAAGATGATGTTTGATGAGCTGGAAGGAAACCACTACTTCTATTTTGAAGTCTTGGCATTGAGGCAGTAAACCCTTATCAGTCTCTCTCCTTTCAAAGTTTTAAAATCTAACTAAGAAGCTTGGATGTTCCTGAGCAGCTTTAAACTCAGTTCAATTGGTCCCTTCGGAATCAGGGTCCCACAAAACTGCCAAAATGAAAAAGGCATGTGAGAAGTTGGCCTGGTATATGATGTTCACTATTCTAGTGAGCACCTTGCACCAGTCCAAACAACCCTTATGGTGATGATTGTAAAGTCAACCTTATAGACCAGCTATCCTAGTGGTAGCATGGACAAAGCAGTCTTAGGCTAACACTTCAGAGAGCATGTGAAACCAATTGTTTTACCAATAACAATCCCTTGAATATCAAATGAAAGGACACCACACAAGGTATATATCAAATATATTAACCCTGGGCGCAAGACTACGCTCCGCCCATGGAGTGTACGTAGTGTTGCCTACTTCGCGTAGCCCCACTACGCATACTACGCCCAAGGTTAAAATATATATGTATTTATTACTAAGCACTCTTTGAGGTCAGAGTTCGAGACACAGCACAAGTTACTCAATAAGCATACTATAAGTTGCACAAATATAATTCTGCCCAAGGGGCCTCACAAACCAAATACTAAAGAAGTGGTATAAGAACCACTTCAGGAAAGGTGAGTAGGCCTAGGGCCTAGGAAATCGCTGAGGCTACACTGATCACCCAAAGGACTGGAAGTAGGAGACCCACAGGATGCGTGTGCAGTGTCTAAACACACACGTGAGTTACCATAGACTTTCAATGGGAACGTAAAGTTTACAAAGTAGTTGATTTCGGACACTCCGGGTGGACTACGGGAAACCCCAGTCAAACTAGGACACTTGGATAGTTGTTACCCACGGGAGCACCGGAGTACTCGAATTACCTCACCCAGGGAAGCCGGGTGCATAGGTGTTCTTTTGTGTCGTGATTCGTCGTCGAATCCTATGGAGAGCTGCAAGAAGATGCTGCAGGCGACCAGGAGGAAGATGTCCGGGTGGATCGGAGTCGAGAAGAACATGAAAGCAGAGTGGACAGAGTCTGGGTCACTAGCCAGTGACCGGGAAGGAACCAGGAAGGAACCAGGCGATGTCGAGATGCAATCAGGTGAGGATGTGAAGCTTGTCTCTGCAACCATGTGGACCAGGAGGCGTCAACAACGACCAGGAGCTGGATACGGACTGTCCCACGAAGGATCTCGCTGTTAGCGGTGTCGGCTTCCGGATTGGAGTCAACAATCCTTGGCAACGGCAACCCACGCAGGAAAGGAAGATCGGCTTCAGTTCAGACCAGCAAGGTGTCTTCAGCAGGGCCACTAGCCAATGGGCTAGCAACCGCAAAGACGTGTCGAGGAGAAATGCAGGCACAGGCCCCACGCGGCACTCGTGGAGTGTGGAGGGCTGAGCTTCGGTGCACTTACTGCTCGGGGTTGGAGCTTCTCAAACCCCAATGCACAACTTCGAGGACGCCTCAGAAGCTGCACAATTAGCAAAAAGCAGGTACTGCTGGAGGTCCGGTCCCACGTCTCTCGTGTCCGCCACGGGTCTCAGCTTTGCTGTGGATGTGAGTCGGAGAAGTCTGGAAGTCCAGAGGCTGCGTCGCTAAGTCTTCAGGATCCGGCTGGAGCATCGACAAAGCAAACCGGCAAGTTACTGGTGGTGCCTGTTTGCACAGGGTAGTCACTCCTTGACCACAAGGGAGATTCTTCAGTCTTCTAGTTGCAGTAGAATGTCGAAGGTCCAGAGTTTCGTTTCAGAGTTTCAGTTCAGGATAATCTAAAGTCTCTAGACTCGGCTCCTAGCTTTATACCAATCTAAAGGACTGTATTACCTGCTAGGTCCCTCCTTTGGGTGGAACCTGGTAAGGGGGTGGTTACACCCCTTTCCCTTTGTCCAGTTTCACGCCAGAGCTGAGGCTGGAGTGCCCCAGCAACTGGTTTGAACCGGGCTATGCATGGGGCACCTTGTGTGCCCCAGGCAGTGTCTTATTTCATTCAACCCACCCTGCCCCAATACACTACAGGCTGTCTGGGGAGGTGCTAGCACCTCCCAAGACAGGAAACCAATTGTCCAGGCCTCCCCTGCCAGAGTTTCATCTAGCAGCAGGAGGTCAGACTCGTCTCTGTGGCAGCAGCATCCATTTTGTGATGCTGAGGCTCTGTTTATCTTTAACCGGGTAAAGCCACAACTACATGTCATCTCCCTCTGGAAGGGTGGAATGCTACACCCGCCGCCAGAACTGGCGGGACGGTAGTATTCCAAAGCGTATGACACCTCACACGACATGTTTTGATAAAGCCAAACCAAAGTTAGCAATAACCGCGAGGATTATAATGCACTTAAGAGTATATGGTATGGCTATATCATAGAACAGCTATAAGGACATGGTTCAGAAAGCTGCAGACAGGCTCAGCTCATGCTAGAGCACCATCTCACATAAAACCAAGCGCTCTGCCTCCAGGATTAAGGCCTGCCATAGGAGTGACTTATAGGTATATATGTGTCTATATATAATGGTAGGTATAGGAATACTATACCTCAGCAAGGGGTGATTACACGACCTTGCCCCAGCTGAGTGATCAGCCAGTTGTCAGTTTGGATGACCAGCCAGGGGTGGCGTAATACCTGCTGCAGCCCCTGGTAGGCCTCGGATGCACCTATGCCCTGGGTACCTATGGTACACTATACAGGGACTCACAAGGGTGACCCAATACCCAATTGGATATGTACCTAAAGTACATGGTATGAGTTTAGAGAGAGAACAGCTGGGCTGTGAGTCTGATTAGCAGGCCCACAGCTACACTAGAGTCGAAAAACCAGTGGATCAGAGCAAAAAGTGGGGGTGACCATAGGAAGCAGACCGTACTCTCCTACACAGGAGAACTTGCAAGGACCAATATATTAAATTTGAAAAAATCAGATAGCAGAGCTGCCCAGTTCGTCTGAAGCTTTCCTGTTAAGAATCCCCCAGAGAACCCAGCAACTATTGTTGTAAAATGTAACAAAGGAGTTTGTGTATATTTGCACATGTCTACTTTACCTTTTACAGATTTCTATTTTTTTATAGGCATGGCTTGACAGAACACCTGTTTGGTTCAATCAATCAATCAATCGGTGAATTGTAAGTGCACTACTCACCTGTGAGGGTCTCAAGGCTCTGGGGGAGGGGTCATCAGATCTGAAGCCAAACCGCCAGACCTTTAGGGTCTTCCTGAAGGTGTTCAGGGAGGAGGTGTGTCTGATGTTTTCCGGGAGCTCGTTACAGGATTTGGCCGCAATGTGAGAGAAGGATCTTCCGCCTGCTCTGGCTCTGTGGATGCGGGGGGGTTCGACTAGTGCAAGGATCGGAGGTTTCTCTTGGGTGTGTGGAAGTTGACGCTGTCGTTGAGGTATTTGGGTCCGATGTTGTGTAGGCATTTGTCGGCGTGGGTGAGGATTTTGAAGGTGACTCTTTTCTACACGGGGAGTCAGTGGAGGCTTCGAAGGTGGTGGCTGATGTGTTCGTTCCGGGGGATGCCGAAGACGAGTCTGGCGGCGGTGTTCTATATTGTCTGGAGTTTTCAGAGTATGGACTTGTTGATGCCGGCGTATAGTGCGTTTCCATAGTCCAGTCTGCTTGTGATGAGTGCGTGGGTGGCGGTCTTCCTTGTCTCTGGGGTGGGGATCCATTTGAAAGTCTTTCGGAGTGTGTTGAAGCAGCTGGAGGTGACGGTGTTGACCTGTCGGTTCATGGTGAGAGAGGAGTGGAGTATGATTCTGAGGTTTCTGGTGTGGTCCGAAGGGGTTGGGTGGGCTGCTGAGCGCTGTCAGCCACCAGGTTTTGTCCCATGCCGAGGGGGTGGTACCGAGTACGAGGACTTCCGTCTTCTCGCCTTTGAGTTTTAGGCAGCTGTTGGTCAACCAGGTTCTCACTTCCTGCATTCCTTTCTGGGAATGTAGTCTGACGCTGGTGGGGTCTTCAGTGAGGGAGAGGCAGAACTGGGTGTCATCAGCGTAGGATACCATGTTGAGGCCCTGATGTTGGACGATGGCCGCGAGGGGGGCCATGTAGATGTTGAAGAGTGTCTGGCTTAATGATGACCCCTGTGGGACTCCGCAGGTGGTTTCCGTGGTGTCGGAGGGGAAGGGTGGCAGTCTGATTCTCTGGCTTCTTCCGGTGAGCAAGGACCGGATGCAGTCTAGGGCTGTTCCTTGTATGCCAGCTTCGTGTAGTCTGGCTAGGAGGGTGTGGTGGGAGACTGTGTCGAAGGCTGCTGAGAGGTCGAGGAGGAAGAGGGCTGCTGAGTGGCCCTGGTCCAGGATGTTGCATATGTCTGTGGAGGGGAGTAGGGCGGTTTCGGTGTTGTGGTTGCTTCGGAATCCTGATTGTGATGGGTCAAGTATGGCGTTGTCCTCGATGAAACATATCAGTTCCCTTTTGACAGCATTCTCTGCAACTTTTGCCGTGAAAGAGAGAAGCGAGAACGGCCGGTAGTTCTTGGGGTCAGCTGTGGGTTTCTTGAGCAGGGGTCTTTTTTTTTTTATATATATCTTTTCATTAACAAAACCGCAAAGAAAAAGAAAGACATCGGGTGAGTTAACATTTACATCTTGGTCAAGAATTCAATGTCATTTAACAGAATTATAAAGCCAATGTGTAAGTATGGATCACAGGGATTCTGGCGCTTCCACCTCCACCTGTCTCGCCGGAGGCACGCAAACCTCTCCTTGATAACTATTCCAGGCTCCCCACACCTTTCCCCATTTCGCAGGGCAACCCCTGGCCACATACACCGACTTCTCCCTGAACATACACCAATCCAGGTCCTCCGCCCATTTGGCTACCCGGGGTGACTGGCTGGCCCCCCACAATTGCGCAGTATTTCTCTTCGCTACCATACACGCCAGTGTCACCCATTGCTTCCCATACGTGTTCGTCTGTGGGTTCCCACACGTTCAGTATACACCTCCGGGCCTCCGGTCGTATCTCCACCCCCAAGGCAGCACGCATCTTCTCGTGTATCTTCTTCCAATATTCCTGTACTTCCACGCAGTGCCATAAAATATGCATGAAGGTGCCCAGCGCCCCACATCCCCTGCGGCATTTCCCACTCTCCATTCGACCCATTCGTACCAGACGGGACCCAGTAATGTACGACCTATGCAAAATCTTTAGCTGCACCAGTCTAAGTCTCATCTGGATCGCAACTACTCTAGGGGATGAGACCGCCTCCGTCCAGTCCTCATCATCAAGCTCCATGCCCTCCGTACTCCATTGTGCCCTAATAGGCTCAAGCGGGTCCTCCATATTATTGATTAGCTTTTTATATATTAAAGAGATAGCCTTCTCGGGAAGGTATCCATCCAATACTTGGTCCTCCAGGGGAGAGGAAGTATAGTGTCTACGGGTATGTGTGTGAGACGAGCATGTCTAATCTGGAAATAACGTTAGTATTATGTATCGTGTCCCCGTTCCACATGTCTTTCATCTGTGTGATCCCGATGAGGTCCCATCTGTCAAATCCCTTAGATTTCCAAAAGCTCCCGAACTTCTCCGAATTCCATAGGGGGGTAGCCAAGGTTAGCTTCCCATCCCAGGAAAGACCTCTATTGGCCGCATGCCACGTGTGGACTACAAGCGCCGTGGGACCCGTCAGAGGAAACCGTTGAGGCTTGGCATAAAGCGCCCTGGTGAAATCGCCATCTGGGGCTTGGCCGCGATCCATGGCGTATCCTAGATCCCCTAGGGGTCCGTATATTACGTGGTTCACCGCCGCAAGTTGTGACGCCCAATAATATTTCCGAAGGTCCGGCAGTCCAATTCCTCTGTCGTACCAGGGGAGGATCAGTTTAGAAAATGCTATACGGGGTCTACCGTCCCACAGTAGCTTCCTCTGGAGGGCCTCTATTTCTTTGAAGTAGGGCGCCGGCACCGGGTCCATTGTATTTTGGAGTACGTATAAAAATCGGGGGAGAGCCAACATCTTAAACAAGACTGCTTTACCCAATAGGGACAGCGGCAGGGCCTTCCAGCGCTCCACATCTTTTAAACCGGTTCAAGGGGAGTCCCAGGTTATTAGCGTATCTCAACTTCGTATCAAGTGTGATATAAATACCTAGGTATTTATTTCAACATCTTTTTATTAAGTCTCAGTTTGAGACACACATAAGAAAAGGGTCACATTGACACAGCGATAAGCCTACAACCCTCATGGGGCCGGCCGCGTGAAGGAACTCATGGTGCGAACTCTGTGTGGGTCGACATCTCCAATCACCCATGTCGATCTGCACGTCAAGATCATCAAGATCCCCTCCAGTCGCTCAGGAAGGGGGCTAAAAAAGCGCTGTCCAGCACACTCCAGTGATACCCCGCCTTATATATCTTCCCGCGAGGCGGGCAAGTACAAACATACCAAACAGAAACAAATAACCGGCCCAAGGGGCCCAACATTCAACCAGAGGCCTAGTAGAAGGCAGTCAAAAGAGGAAAACAGAGGTTAGAGGGAGCAGAGAGGAAGAGCAGAGGAAGAGCAGAGGGAGTTAGGGGGGATAGTCACAGCAGCGAGGGTGTTACAGGTTGCGAGGGGTAAAGGGCAGCACCGCATCTTCCACCAATTGCAATGCTCGCAGCGCTGGGGGCAAATTCCTAGCAAATTCGCTCTTGCAGAGATAGGCCACTAGTGGCCGCCAAACCTTTTCAAAGCGGGTCGTGCGAGACTGCAGCCTAGCCGAGAGCAATTCCATAGTGATGACTTGCCACAGCCTGCCGAACCACACAGCTAGAGGGGGGGGCCTCCACCTTCTTCCAATACAGAGCAATAAGTTGTCTGGCGGCACCCAACATTTGCATCGCTAAGGTCCAGTCACTGCGGGTCAGGGCCAGCAAGTCAACAGGTTTGAGTCCCAGCAGTATTGTGCTAGCAGCATCAGGCAGAGGAAATCCCAGCACCCCCCGAATGTGGCTCAACACCTCCTTCCAAAAGATAGCGATCACAGGGCAGGTCCACCAAATGTGCATGAAGTCGCCCGGCACATGATGGCATCTCCAACAACCGGGCGGTACAGCGGGAAACATTCTGTGTAGGCGTTGGGGCGTATAATACCACTGCGTCATTACTTTGTACGCGTTTTCTTGTTGCGGCACACTGCGATACACCTTAGGAACATCCCTCCAGAGGCGGGTCCACTGCGCATGATCAATATCAGCACCTAGAGTCTCCTGCCAGTGTCGCTGATACGGGTGAGCAGGGGGAGTAAGAGGATGCTGCAGAATCTGATACATTTTTGAAATAAGGCCCTTCGTGCCCGCACCAGAGCGGGCCAGTCTCTCGAACGGGGTGAAGGCCCGAGTGGCCCCAGGGTATATCGCATCCGATAGGGCCCAGTGACGCAACTGCAGAAACTGCAATTCAGCCTCCGGGGGAAGATGGAACTCCTCTCGACAGTGGGCAAAGGACTTAATGGAGCCTCCGTCAAAGAGATCCGTAAGGACTTTGCAGTCTTCTCGTGTCCACCTGCGAAAGGCGGGAGTGTGGTTTGCCGGTGGGAACCATGGATTATCCTCTATGGGGGTGTGCGGTGAGGGGAAAGTCGTCAGGCCCTTCCGCACCGCCACCTTGTCCCACACGTCCAGGACCGTTCTTGTGGGGACCGCCAAATAAGCACTAGGGGACCGTCCCGCCCTATGGGTCCAAGCGAGGTTCCAGATCGTGCGACCCGTGACCGCTCGGTCTAGATGCAGCCACCCCTTCTCACTCCGTCTAATACCCCACTCGATTACAAACCGCAAGTGAGCGGCCCAATAATAGTCCACCAGATTCGGACATCCCAGCCCTCCACGATCTCGCGGGGCCATAAGGAGTGACTGAGAGAAGCGAGGTCTCTTGCCCCCCCAGATGAATTTAGTACAGTCCCTTTGCAAGGCTCTAATCTTCGGCAGAGGGATAGGTGTAGGAAGGCATTGGAACAGATAGAGTATTTTAGGCAAGATAGACATTTTGATCGCGTTCAATCTACCCAGCCAAGAGGGGATAAGAGGTTTCCACCGTTGTAGATCAGTGAGAACGGATTTGCGACATTCCGCCCAATTGAGCGCCGACCAGCCCTCCAAAGAGGGAGTCAGGGAGAGGCCGAGGTATCGGATATGTTGGTCCGTCCACCGGTAGGGGCACAGCACTTCCAGGGGAGGAACATCGGCCTGGGGGATCGTAAGATTAAGCACCCACGACTTATCGTGATTAATTTTCAAGCCAGAGGCGCTTTCGAAGGAGCAGAGCACCTCATGAAGCGCCGGCAAGGACTGTCGCGGTTCCGTCAGAGTGAGGATGAGGTCGTCTGCGTATAACGCCACTTTATGAGTTTATGAGGGATTTCTCCGTCCGGTTCGCACGTAGCATGCGCAATTGCCCCCGCAGGTTCGCTAGGCGTCTCCGCGTCTTCAGAGTGGATTCCTCTTGATTCTGCGCCTCTGCCCCCCGCAAGTCCGCTACCAGGCCCTCCTCCACTGCCCTCCGTTCACGCGCTCTCGCAATCTCGAGGGAGGTGATGTGACCCCGAATTGTAGCCTTGAAGTCGTCCCACACCACCGGGAACGGCGTTTCCGGCAGATCGTTGAACTCAAAGTAGGAGGTGATGGCCGCGCGGATGTCGTCAACCGACGCTGTATCTCTGAGGAGGTATGGGGGCAGATGCCACTTACTTTCCCTAGGGGGTCCACTCCGCAGATCTCTGAGGCTCAACTCCACATGCGCATGGTCCGAGATGGATATGTCCGACATTTCCACATCCAACACATCACAAATCAGGTCATGCGAGACGAACAAATGATCGATGCGGGAATAAGAGCGATGAGCACTAGAATAAAAAGAGTAGTCCCTTTTGTCGGGGGAGAAGTAGCGCCATGCGTCAAAGAGACCTAAATCGCCTATCTGTTTGCGCAGCGCCGAGGACATCGCCCCCGCCCCATGAAAGGAGCCCGCACTCCGGTCCATCGTAGGGCACCATACCAGGTTAAGGTCGCCTCCTAAAATAATCGAGGGTCCACCCCGAAGGACATGAGCACTCAAAAGATCCCGAAGGAAGCGATCCTGTGCCAGGTTGGGTGCATACACATTGCATAACGTAAGACGGCGGGAGCCCACCTCGACCGAAACCTTGAGGCAGCGACCGTCATCACCCCGGAAGAGCTTGTCAGAACCCCGCCTGATGCCAGCTTTGCACAGAACCGCCACCCCAGCCGTTTTCGTATCTGCTGCAGCCCAGAATTGCAGGGGGTATCTAGGGTGCGCCATGCGCCTTGTTTCTGCCTGGAGAAGGTGGGTCTCCTGCATGAAAATGATGTCCGGGTCATGCTGCAGGAAGTAATGCCAGAGCTGTTGGCGCTTATTAGGGGAATTAAGGCCTTTAACATTGAGCGATAAAATCTTAAGGGGTCTGGCTATATCACTCGCCATCTTGGGGGTCTCTAAGGATAATACGCAAAGCTTCGCGCAGCAGAGCACCCAACAGCTCAGAGTCCCACCCAGAGGGCCCACCCCCGCTCCCCGCAACAACCCCCATCCCCAGCCCCCCATAGCAGACAGAGAAAGGAAGGAAAGATAGAAAAAAGAGGAAAAAGAAAGTCAAATGAGAAAGCCAAATTGTCAGCAGTCTGAAGGGTTGACGGCCTAGGCCGTAAAGACGTGGCTAACTGGGCCAAAGTACACGGTCTCCAGAGTAGGGCATCCTACACCCACGGGTTTGAATGTCCATCGGGATGTCACTCCCCAGGAGACAGTCTCGGTGGGACATGACTGGCCGGGAACACTAGAAGGTATGGAGCCCCCACCTTCCTAGGCCCAGCACAAGGAGAGCAGGAGTCCAATCAACCCCCCACCCACCCCACAGCCATCCCCGCCCTCCGGAGGGGTATAAGAGAACAGTACCTCAAGCAGGGAGACATAGGTATGCTGTCTATCTCACGATGTGGAGGACCGTCCCGTAGGGGAGCGGTCTGCACGGTCAATCTCCGACTCCTCCAGCGCTCTAATGTGGGCGATGACCTCCTGCCTGGCTTGGCTCGTCGTTGGCACGTCAACAGGCGTCGCACGTTGTCTCCTCGGCACCGTGGTCCAGTCCGGGGTAAGCTGTGTCCTCTTGCTCGGAGGACGCCTGGAGGGGCTCCCCGGAGGAGAGCCTGCAATGTTGAGGAGTCGTGCCGCCTCATCGTAGGATCGCAAGGATTTGCGCTTACCCTCCCAGTGAAAGATAAGTGCAAAGGGATGGCCCCATTGGTACGAGATATTCAGGGACCGCAGTTTCTCCGTCACTGGGCGGAAAGCGCGTCGCCGCTTCAGGGTGTTGGGCGCCAAATCCTGAAAGAGCTGAATCTTGTGGCCCTTGTATTGCAGGTCTGGCTTGTCCCTAGCACGCTTCCAAATCTCCTCCTTCTCCACAAAGAAATGCACCCGCGTGATGATGTCCGGGAGAAGCCCCGATCTCCCTGCAGGCGCCGCCACTCGATGAGCCCGGTCCAGCGTGGGAGGTGACACATCTTCATCGCCCCGCACCTCGTGGAGGAGTTGCGCCACAAAGTCCATCACGTCCTCCCCTTCTTCTCCGAGCGGCACGCCGCGGATGCGGAGGTTGTTCCGTCGTCCCCGATTCTCCAAGTCCTCCTGCTTGATTTGGAGTTCAATGTTCTGTTGTTCCAGGGCCGTTAAGCGCTGCCACAGATGTTCCTGGTCCTCGGTGCGCGTGTCCGCCGTCCTCTCCAGGCTGTCCACACGGTCCCCCAATTCCGTGACTTCCTTCCGGAGTTCCGTGACACACGAGTGGACCTCCGACCTCAGGGATCCGATCTCAGTCTTAAGTTCGGTCATGAAGGCGGCCATGAACGCTTGTGTGACCGGGGGGGGAATCCGCCATCTCCGCAGATGGGCCACCACTGGCCGCCGGCGCTCCTACTTTGCCCCACATGGCCGTCACCGGGTTTCCCTTGGGGGTCGGCGCTGGTTCCGCCTTGCTGTTTCTGTTCGTGCGCGTCATCCTCCGCGCGGTCCACAGGGTGTCTCCCAGGCCGCGTCAGGGCCCTCGCTCGTTGTAGGCCGCCTGGGTGAAAGCACAAAACACAAAGGGGGGTGGTGGGGAGCACCGGCGCAAAGTCACAGCGCACTCCGGGGCCCTGGCCTCGTAACGGCACACCCCGCAGTAGCGAGCACCCAGCACACACCCCACGTAGCGGTGCAGGCAGTCCAGGGATCTCTAGGCCACAGCGCCTCCGCTCTCACTGCGCGGCCAGTCAGGTATAGGAGCAGGTCCGCTCGTCTCCAGTGGGGGCCACTAGTCCCCTAGAGGGGGTCAGCACCAGAGAGTGTCACACACAATTGCCCCAGGCCTGCACTCACCCCCAAGGAAGGGCCGCTGTGTAGTCGCGCTGTTACGGCGTTTCCCCGCAGGCTGGCATCATCCGCTCTCCAAAGCGCCCCAGGGGCACCGTCTGCCGCAGCACGCCGCTCCGGCCGTCCTCTCTGCTTCCTGCCGCGGCTCCGCAGGGCCGGTCACTCTTAGCAGCCCGCTGTGGAGGGGAGGCTACCAGTGCCTCCGATACTCGCTGGGGCCAGACACCGGGTCCTGCAGCCTCTCAGCTCTACTCCGCAGCGCGGGAAACGGGGCGCTCCGGACCCAGAAGCCGCTCAGGGGCCCCGCTCCAGTCACCCTGCCACACCGCCGCTGCCACAGGTAAGGGCGTCGCTAGGCTTCAATGTGTGAGGGGCGGGGATCACTCCAACCAGCGGCCGCCGACTGCCCCAGGGTCCGCCAAGCTCCGCCGCAGACCGCTTCCACAGCGGACACAAGATGGCGGGCGGTCCGATCGGATCTACTCGCAGCAAGCCGGCTGCTCGGCCCTGCCGGCGATCAGGCGGAGCACGGAGATCTCGCGCCCAGATACTCTGCTCAGCTGGTCAGGGGCACCAGGGAGGTGTGTGGCGGGTCCGGACCCCTGCAATCCGCACAAATAGCCTATGGTGGGAGCTCCGCAGTCACGCGTCTGCTCACATCGCCGGTCAAGCCACGCCCCCAATACCTAGGTATTTAAACCCTACTGGCTCAATTTTTATAGGGCATGACTGCGGAATCACAGGTGGATCGCCCTTAAGGACGAAAAGCACAGATTTCGACCAATTGATCGCAAATCCAGAGTATCTCCCATATATGGCCAGCACATCTAGAAATCAAATCAGGGATTCCCTAGGATTAGTGAGATAGAGCAATATATCATCGGCATAGAGCGAAATGTTATGCTCCCACTCCGGCGTCCACCTCAAGCCACGTATCGTCCGGTCCCATCTGACCCATGCTGCCAGAGGCTCCAATGCTAGAGCGAAGAGAAGCGGGGACAAGGGGCACCCTTGTCTCGTACCCTTGCCGAGGGGAAAGTCTGCCGACCTGCAGTTGTTTACTACTACTCTGGCCAAGGGATCAGCATATAATAAGTGTACCCAACCAATAAATTCCGGACCAAAACCCATCTTCATCAGTACCGCAAACAGATAGGACCACTCAACCCTGTCAAATGCCATAGTGGCATCTAAGGACACCAGCGCCACCGGCTCATGAATCTTCGGGGAACCACCCAGTATCCCATGCAACCTCCGCAGATTGAGAGCTGTGTTTCGGCGCGGCATAAAACCCGACTGATCCGGGTGTACCAAGGAAGCAATTACCTTGACCAATCTAGTCGCTAGGAGCTTCGCCAGTATTTTAGGTTCAGCATTAAGCAGTGATATAGGCCTATATGAGTCTTTGGTCTGCCTGCCTTGTAAATCACCGCTACATTTGCCACCCGCTGATCATATGGGAGTCTACCCTTCTCTCTACTTTCAGCGAACATATCACGAATATACTGGGCGAGTTCATGCGCATTTAATTTATACAGTTCTGTAGGCATTCCATTAGGGCCGGTCTCCTTTCCTGATTTTACCCCTCTAATGGCTTGTACCACCTCGTCGTCAGTAAAAGGGGAGTCCAGATATCCCTTATCCTCCTGACAGCTCGGGCATACGGATTTCCCTAATCATGCCACTGTTTTCCGCCTCTGTATATCCCCCTACCGAAGTATATACCTCTCTATAATAGTCAGAGAACACATCTGTCACTGCCTGCAGGTCCGTGACTACGGCAGTGTCCTTGCCCTGTATCTCAGGCACCAGCCACAATGCCCACTCCCCACGCTCCAGTCACGCAATCAGTTTACCAGCCTTGTCACCATGTTCGTATATGCGACTCTGGGTGGCATTATTTTGAGCAATCACCCGGTCTCTTGCCATTCCCTTATATTTATCCTGCCTTCGTTTTAAAAGGTGTAGGTCCATCGGAGCCGCCGTCTCGGCCACTCTCCCTTCCAACCTTATCACTTCTGCTCCTGCCCTCTCAACCTCTACCTGGATCTTGTTTTTCTTCCCCGCCTCTAAGGATAGAACCCCCCGCGTATCACCGTCTTATACGCTTCCCACAGGGACTGCGCAGATTCAACCGTGCCCACGTTTTCTTTGAAGTAATAATCTGAAATCCTAATAACCTCTTTCTTAGTTTCGGGGTCTTTGAAGTGCCACGCACTGATTGGCGTAACTCTACCTACTACGGGCTGCCCAAGCTCCACTAGTAACGACGGTGGAGAATGGTCGGAAATGCCCCTGTCAAGGTACCTTGCATCTCTGACTGTAGCTGCCTGCGCCGCCGGTTTGAGCAGCGGTCTTTACTTCTGCGCATTTCCACTCGTCTGGGAAGGTGCCGGTTTCAAAGGTGGTGTTGGTGGTGATTTGTAGCTCGGGTGCGATGGCGGCGGCCCTGTGGTAGATGTGTGGCGGGCAGGGGTCAGTGGGGGCCCCTGAATGGATGCCTTTCATGGCCGAGGCAGTGTCTTCGGCTGTGATTGGCGTCCAGGTGAAGATGGTGGGCTGGCTGGTGTGTCTAGGGGGCGGGTTGGCTGAGGCGTATGGTTGATGGTCGACGAAGTTGTCGTAGAGGTTTTTGTTTTTGAGGTGGAAGTCAGTTCCGAGCTTGTCCCAGAGGTCTCGGGATGGCCTGATGTCTGTGGATTCGCTGCGAGGGTTGGTGAATTCTTGGATGACACTAAAGAGCTCCATGGAGTTGGTGGAGTTGGCGAAGATCTTGTTGTGGATTAAAGTCCTCTTGGTGGTTCTGATCCGGTTGTGGTAGTCAGTCATGGCGTTCTTGTAGGTGGTGTTGTTTTAGGGTGTCATGGTATTTCTCCAGTTCTTCTCCAGGCGTCTGAAGGTTCGCCTGGCCTCTTGGAGATCGGAGGTTACCTATTGTTACCACAATGTACATAGGATGGGTGTTGTGCCCATCCAGAAGAGTAGTATTCTTTCACCACATGTTGCTTGCTAGTGTGCTTCCTCGTCTTATGAAGTGCTTGCATTATAGTGCATAACAGACATTTTACATCTCAAAAGTATACTGAATCATCGCACTTTAAATTATTTTTAACAAAGTTGCATCCTCTAAAGAAAGCAATCCTTTTTTTTCTCTTTTTCACTGTAGCAGGCTTTTGTCAATGTATTATTCAATACTCAGAATGCAAACCAGACCTGTCAGCTTTGCCAAAGCTGGTTTTAAGGGAGGATGGCAGTTAATGAAAATTAATGTCAGATTAGCTACTACTGTGATGTACAAGCTGGGGTAGTAGCTCTGTCAACTACACTTTGCCCACTACTACAGCAATGAACAGGCATTTCATATGTAAGATATTAATAGTGGCAGCTGGAAAGGATTGCTTAGGTTTACCTACAAATTTCATAATGCTCGTTTGCACATGCTAGGCTTGAAGGGTACTTCTTGCCTTGTGATAATTGTGTTCGGTAATAAAGCTATTCCAGAGCATTTTGTGTGGAGTCCATCATAGCTGCCATGTCTTTTCATGTCTAGCCTGCAAGATGGGTCAATAAGTTACACTTCCCATCACCCAGTGTGACCTACACAGCCCAAGTTTGAATCCCTCCAAGCCAGTCTCAACCTTCCATCCTTCTTAGGTCTGTAAATTGAGTACCATTTTCTTAACTCGAACAGTCTGCAAGATTGTGGTATGAAACACTCTATGAAAGAGAAGGTATTTATTTTTCATAAGGATGTACCTTGGTGGATTTGTGTTGCACAAATGTTGGTAACGAATGTTCATAACATATGTGACTGTAGATGCACATGCTCTGCATACTGTTGGAGTCTGACATTGCAAGTTGTTTTTCTTCAAAGAAGAAAAGTCATAAGGTATGCTGAGGTTCCTCCTTTAGTAGGAAATGCGCATGGGTACTAACCCCATTGTGTTTGTAAAGAAAAAAGAGGTACCCTCAACTATAAATCCTAGATCGGGGCAAATAGATCAATTGTGCAAAATATATTTAGGAGTCAAGAAATAGCAAAACTGGACCTAAACAATCAGCGTGGTACATTCAAATCAATAACAATAGATCAATGGCAATATGATACGTGGAATACAGCCATTTTTACTTAACACATTTATTTACTCAATATCAAAAAGTTGTTTTTTAATTCCAATAAATATTTCCAAAATTTTATTTTGTAGTTGTAGCAGTTCATATATTATCTTCTAAACTCATTAAGACAAAAAACATATTTTAATATGTCAAAACAACATTTGTGTCATGGCTAAAAAATTCTTGTAGTTCCTACGCACGTTTCGGCTAACAGCCTTCATCAGGAAGCCATGAATAAGGTTCACAAGATGACCTTGTGGTTGATGCAGTATGTTTTCACAATATAATGGTACAAAGGAGGAGGCCAACTTACCTGGTACTACATCCGTATTGATGCCCAACACTGATTAATGTTAGAACACTGCATAAAGATGTAAACTTCAAAAAGCAGATTAACCACTTCAGCGCTAATGACAAGGGTAACTCGTCATGGACTTTCCATTGATTTCAATGGAAAGTCAATGGAAGATCATCAGGTGCCTTAGCAGCCAAGTGGTTAAATGGCGCTAGGGTGGACTCAATTCACTTCGTGTAGTAGGGCAAGAGATGGATGCCAACGCACTCGAAATTATTCGTTTTTGTAAGATGGGTCCCACCAGTGGAGTCTACCGCCTTCCCGATGTTGGAAACTGGCGCGTACCGTGTTTGTAGCTTGTAGTGCCGTAGATTCACATGCACCCACCCTTCTCCCTTGAGCCAGTGTCTTTGTTTGCACAGCTGTGTTACATTAAGTATGTACTTTCTTTTTAAACAGTACTTGCATGGCCACCACTTCTTTGCTACTTGTCGCTTTATACTTCTACTCACCCACGGTGCGGAAAACAATCTTAATAGTGGAATTGGTATCTATGTGCTTCTGCTACTAATGAAGGAGTCACAGCATACCTTGGCACTCAAAAGGACTTCTTCTGAGAAAAACAACTCATTGTCCAAACCCAACACTAGATGGCATGGGTATGCAGAGCATGTGAATCTACAGTACTACAAGCTACAAACAGTTGCTTGTTGGGTAGGTAACAAATTCCATAGATAACATTGGGGAGAGAATTTGAGTTAAATCGGGCAATTTACAACCCCGTGTATGAAACACTGGTTCCCAAAAAATGATCGCAATTTGCAACAAGTAATTTTGTGATCAGTAAAGAATTTTATGAACCGGACAATGCAGTATTAAATAATTATTTAATTCTGATTCTGAGCCTTAACAACAGCAATGAGGTAGGTCGCAGATAGCAAATCACTCAGATCGATGGCCATGGCCGGGATAGTGGGCCTGCTAGGATCAGCAGACCACCATATCTCGGAATGCCTTTAAATAAAGGTTTTTTTTATGCAGACCGTTTTCCTTAATTGAAATGGAGCCGTGTTTTTTTGTGTTTTTTTTTACATTCTTTTTTTGAAATGTTAGAGATTTGGCAGTGGTCCCTATTTCAGCATACTTTTTTTGTTTGTTACTGTAACCTTAACATAGTACTTCCCAACAAATGTTTTTATAGCATTCACAAAGGATTAAGTGTCCCAAGGGGACCCCATAACCTTTTTGAACGGCTTATCACCGCAGCTCAGGAGCTTGGATTTCGGTTAAAAAACATTTATACATCTCATAACAATTCAGTATTTGCAAGGGACGCCTAAAAGTATGCCCCTTCCAAATAGCGAATCGTTGTAGTGTTGCAATCCAATTTTAGTGTTGGTAAATATTTACCGACTCCAAAAATGTGTTTGCTATATGGGGGAAAAACTATTTTGCGATCACAAAGTCCTTTTTTTAATTTTTATTTTTTTATTTCAAAATACTTTTTATTTTTTCCACACTATACAGACATGTAACATATAATTGTCATTACTTTGTCCTTACAGGGTTGCAGCCCCAACTGGCGTGTTTAGTGACGGCACAGTTACAGATTATATAGTTTTGACTGTCCCTCTATCCACTTCTCACAGAGAGAATAGGGGAAGAGGGAGAGGGGAAGGAGTAAGGACATATAGAGAGAAGGATCTAAAGTACAAGAAGATTAATGTCGGCTCGGTCTTGCCATGGCCCGGGGAGGGTCTGTTATGGGCGGCTTGTTTTTGTTTTATTGAAGTGTTAACGATGGTAAAATAAGGTCGTAAATTTAGCCCTTGCGCTGAATTGCATATTGGTGTTCTGCTGTGCAATTGTTGTTTGTTGCTTTGTTTGAGACGTGTTTTTTGACTATCCTGTTTTCAGGTTCAGTTAATAAAAATCACACTTGCATTTCTTTTGAAAAATCAGAACTTGGATAGGATTTCGCAGTGTCAAAAGGTCTGTAGAGTTGCCTGTAGAAAAGCAGTTTAGTTACTGCAATTGCACGTGCCAGGGGTCGAACATATGTGAATTATTTGATTACGTTTCTTGGGGACCTTAGTCAGCAAGATTTATGTTTCAGCGCTTTTCTCGTATATTTTACAACATGGTCTGGCCTGTGTGCGTCAGTGACGCCAGCTACCAGTTAACCAATGGCGCTAGACTCCCACCCTGTCTCGTGGATGAGCGCCCAGCTGTGTTTGCTCATCCGCCACAATCTGGTGCTGTGGGCAGGGCGCCAGCATCGCTTTATCTGAATTTCATTACTGTGTGCGTAAATGTGACTGCCCGGATTGAGCATGAGCGAGGCTGTTCAACAAAAAGTATCTGCTGCATCCGGTTGCTTACTGGCTGTGCTGGAGGAGGACAAAATGCCTCAGACGCTGCTTCCTTTGTTTGTTTTATATTGGATCGTTCAGACAGTCTCCACACATTGACCACCCGTCGGTCATCTAGAAGGGTAGAGTGACGCGCACTGAGGGAGCCAGCAGGAGCAGATAGGCCATGGTTCGAAAGTAGTCCATCGGGTAGTCGAGTAGAGGCAGAGGGGTACACCCCAGCTGCTAATCGAATAATGCGAGTCAAGAGAGGAAGTCCAAGTTGAAAGGGGCGAACCCAAACCCACACTTTGTATGCTGTTAACAGTATATCTTTGTGCCAGCTGTGCTGCCAAAGCACCATCGCTAAAAGCACATCCTGCAGTTAAACCAGAAGCAGCTTTGCGAGAATCTATACGAGACTACATGAAAAGCAGGGGAAGATGCTCCCGCCACAGGGCGAAGAACAAAGTATAATTCATTACCAGATGTAGCGAATGCAACTTCACCTCACATCCTCTGATGTGCACATTTCCAGCCAATACCTCAAGGGAGACTCGTGAAGCGTAGGTTTTTCACGCTTAATGTACTCCAATCCCTAAACTGCAAGATTTCTAAATGAAGCTACTTCTCAGTTAAATCATTCAAATAAAGGTAAAGTAATGGGTCGTCCAACTAACTTCATGTTAACTGAACAAACAACTTTTATATTAAATAGTTTATTTCCTGCGTTTAATCACCGTTCGATATATTTTTTTTAACTTTTTGCAACTTAGTTAAGGGCTCTGAAGAGGAAGCGCCGAACGTAACTTTCGAATAGCCCACCCTATCAGTTTTTAACCTAACACTTTTGCTAAAATCACAAAAATAGCTCCTGCTAAAACAAAGAAAAAAACTTGTACGCTTAGTAACCCCTCAGCGAATACAAATACCTTAAAAGTGAAACCTGAGCCAACACTCACCAAGAGATGATACCAAGCTTTATTTGCAGTACAGTAATCGTGGACTGCCAGATCCATTGAGCCCCACAGGAATGTTATGCATGGCAAATAAGTCAGCTGCGCAGAATAGACCTGTCACGCAGACATTACCAATCTTGGGTACATGTGTTAAAAAATCATTTATTATTTCAAAACAGCATTGCTATTGCGTGATCATTACTAAAAAAGTAATATTTTGGTTGTGTTGGTCTACAAACACTATTGGCTCTTTGCAACACCGTAATGGTGGAGGACTGTAAAATCGGTCTATGATGCACCAGAGTTGGGGCAAGTGGCAGCCCTGTTTTAATCCATTATTTATAGGCCTGGTATAATACAAATGACTACACGAGTCGATTTCGACTCTCACCTCCTGACTGCTATTTACAGTATTCTCAATATTGATGAGATCCTGGGAGATATTCCATGCTGCAAGCTTACGCCAAAATCTCACCCGATTTTACTAAATTGAAAGCCATAGGATAGTAACCACTACCGGCCGTCAACATTTTGTGCAGGCGCAGCTCCAAGGCTAGGATTTCACAGTTCAAACAATATGGAGCTATAGAGGGTTATAGGAACCAGGTCGCCCTCCTCTCAATAAGTCAACAAATATACAATACCTGTTCCTTAAGGCTTCTTTCATAGTGTGGGCGTAAATTAACTTTATCTTAATATATACTTAGAATATGTTATGTTAATAAGTTTTATAAAGCGCGCAGCTGTCCCAGCAAAGGGGCGTCCCGGCGCTGGCTGTGTGAGGGCACAGACTACATAACAGAGTAAAAAGTGTCCGTAGATCCTATAAGAAGCTACACTAGAGGAAAAAGAAACATTTTGATAGCTTTCCTAAAAACAGACAAGCAGTCAATGCCACGGATTTGCTCAGGCAAAGAATTCCATAGCCTCGGGGCAAGGTGGCGGAAGGAACGTCTGCCAGCACGGGAGAGCCTAACTCTAGGCACAACCGCCAGATGTTGGCCGAGCGAAGCTGGCGGGAGGGGACATAGCAGGTGAGCAGATTGCGCAAAAGATCAGGACTAGCAAATTTCAGTATCTTAAAAGAAAGACACGGAGTCTTAAACTGAATCCGCTTTTCCACAGGAAGCCAGTGCAACCTATGGATAGTACTGGTGGCAGAGCAAAAGCGTGGAAGACCCACCAGAGCTCTGGCAGCAGCATTTTGCACAAGCTGCATCCTGAGTATTTCCCACTTTTGCCCCCAAGAGGAGGGAGCTTGCATAGTCCAAGCGAAATAAAATAGTCGCCTGAACAATCAGTTGTCATATAGAAGGATCAAAGAACTTCAGAACGCGCCGAAGGCCCCGCAGAAGGCCAAAGCAGGTGGCGGCAACTTGCCTTATATGGTTTTGAAAAGAGAGGGATGAGTCCATCAGGACCCCAAGGTTTTTAACCACTTCCTTGGGCTTAGGAATATCACCCAAGGCAGTGGGCCACCAATCCTCATTCCAGAGACTAGCATTGTTTCCAACTAACAATCTCCGTATTGCTAGCATTTAATTGCAGGCAATTGGCGGCCATCCATTCAGCTACTTCACTCATCCCTTCTCTGAATCTAGAGGCAGTCGGAGAAGATCTTTCAGCCAGAGTGATAACAAGCTGCGTGTCGTCAGCATAGGAGACCATAGTAAAGTCCCATTGCTTAGCGACCGCAGCCAAAGGCTGAACATAAAGATTAAAAAGAGAAGGGGTCAGTGCCGATCCCTGGGGGACCCCCTGATTGATAGAATGGACTTAAGAAAGGAAAGGGGGGCAGACACACGGAAAGATCTTTTAGTAAAAAAAGAACGAAACCATTCTAGAGCAGACCCCGTTATCCCCACTTCTTCTAGCCTTCGAAGTAGGATGCCATGAGAAACCGTGTCAAAGGCGACACTGAGATCAAGCAAAAACAGAGCCGCACTTTGACCTGTATCCATGATAGCCCGCAGATGTTCAGTCGTGGCCAGCAGGGCCGTTTCCGTACTATGACCCGGGCGGAACCCATTCTGTGAGGGATCCAAGATGTTATTAGAGTTCACAAACTGAGTCAGTACGTTACTAACATGTGCCTCTGCGATTTTGGCCACCCAAGGAAGAAGGGATATGAGTCTGAAATTCTCAGGTTTGGTTGGGTCAAGTGTAACTTTTTTAGAATGGGCGAGACCCATGCCTGTTTCCATAAGGCCGGAACTGTTCCAGTAGAAAAGGAGGAGTTGATAATTTTACAAAGCGGAACCCTAAAGATGGAAAGGGATTCCCTGAATTGCGTTGGCCTCAAGGGGTCAGAGGGGAACCAGTTTTAATTTTTCCGCTTAGTCGATAAGGTCGGGATTATTGACAGGGTAGCACCAGACCCGCTGCCAGACAACAATGAGGTAGGAAGGGTGGAAATTTGTGGAAAAGATTGGTAGATGGTGCGAACCTTTTCCACGAAAAAGGTTGCAAGTTCGTCGCATTGGCGCGCAGATGATCTAACAGATGCCGCAGCTTTCCTAGTCCTAAGATCTTTAAGAATCTTAAAGATGCATTTAGCTGGATTCGGACTTAACTTAATTTCATTCGCATAGTAGGCAGCACGAGCTTTACAAATAGCTCTGTAATAGTGTTTAATTTTGGCCAGATAACAGATCTTTTTCCCCGACTCATAGTCTTTCCTCCAGGCCCGTTCTGCTTGTTTGCATTCTTTCCTTAAAGCAATCAAGGAGTCATTGTACCAGGGGCTAGAGGAGGAGGTCCGTTCCTTGATCCATTTAGCGGGGATAAGGCTATCTAGGCCCGTCTTAATCCAGTCACAAAACAGACCATAATCTAGGTCACTGTCATGCGAAGGTCCCAATGGGTTGGCATCAAGGAAAGTGTGAAAATCTGCTAGCTTCAGTTTACTCCAAGGGTGTTTAAAGAGCGACTTAGAGGTCACTGAGTTAAGAGGCTCTGCGAGCGGAACAGACCACTCAACCAGTGAGTGATCGGTCCAGCCCATAGGTTTAGGTGTCTCCACTCTTACGGATGGCAAATTAGAGAATAAAGGATCTAGCAGTTGCCCAGCTTGATCCGTAGGGCCAGCTTCCAACTGTAGCGCCGCCAGGTTCGCAAGTAGGCTACAAATGGCACTGTCCTGGGTGTGGTCAAGGTGGAGATTTAAGTCTCCACAGATACTAAAGTTAGCTGAGTCCTCAGCAAGCACACTTGCCACATCCAAAATAGCCTCTTTGAACTTGGCAGCCGGTCCCGGAGGACGATATACCAAGAGACCGGTTAAGGTGTACTGAGGGCTTACAGAGACCCTGAAGCGAGCCGATTCGCAGCCTGCAATAGTTTCTTTATTAAATTGACAGGAATAACAAGATTTAAAAGCAATGGCCAGACCACCCCCCCTGGAGTCTCTATTTATAGTACAGATAGAGTACCCTGAAGGTAGAGCTGGGTTAGCATCTGCTACCATATCATCTTTTAACCAAGTTTCACACATAAAAAATAAGTCCGGGGCTTCCTCAGTAATCAAGTCATATATCTCCGAGTAGTGTTTTGCTAGGGATCTTACATTAAGTTGCAATATTTTCAATCGAGCCTGAGGTTGACTGATCTGAACACCTACTATAGGGACAGGGGTCGGGATCGAGAAATTGCTATACACAGGACATTCCCATTGTTTTACCCCTAATTGAGGGGGGAAAAGCATTACATATGGCAGAACCAAGGTTCATTGATAGGAGATCTTCCCTACCATAAGAAAGTAGTCCAAGCTGTTTCCGGCCAGAATTCCTGGCGAGAGGCGACGTACAGGCGCGGACGGGCGCAGACGGACTTGCCTTTGGCGCGCCGGCGGCGTGTCCGCTGCGCGTCCGGGATGACATGTGCGATTTATGCGCAAGCCCCTCCCCCAGCTAGACCGCTGCCTACGGGCCCGCCAGGCTCCGGGACTGACACAAATGCCAAATGCCATAGCATAGCGACCTACGGAGCAGGGGTCTGGGGGTACGCACCAGTTGAAGCCCTTCAAACAGTTGAGAATGGGTTTATAAAATATCTGCTGGCCGTACCCCATAGTGTCCCTACGTACGGCTGCCACATTGAGCTGGGAATGGATTATCTGATCGATAACATCAGGATCTAGCCGATCCTTTTGTGGCACCGTGTTTGGACCAAAACGCAGTGCCACCTAACCCGCTCACTTTTAACAGACTGTCTGGCCCTAGCTAATTGGCATAAAATTCCATGGCTCCAGTATGTTAAGAATTTCCTAGGTGATCTGGATTGTATAGCATACTTTTGGGACCCACCCGCGTTGATGAACATTACTAGGAAAGATTTGAAAAAACTTTGCCTCTCCCATCTCGGGGATTTACGTTTGACACAGGAAACAAGTACACCCTCCAATGCTCATATTTTAACAGTTCAGACTTCCTTGGGGATCCAGCCATACTTAACTTTTTATTTAGGTACTTACGATAAATATTTATTGACTAGGTTCAGATTTAATACATTCCATCACCTAGTCACATATCCGAAGCAGCAAGACTGGTCACATAACTTAATGAAATGCCCATGTGATGGGATTTCGGATCAGTCAACAATCCACATAATACTGTTCTGTCGATATTACACGATTCAACTTAAGCGCTGGATTCTGCCTGTACTGCGTACACTGGGCTTAAGAACATGTCGGCCCGCTTACTTGGCACTACAGTTCTTGGACTCTGTACATATTGCAAAATGTGTAGCCGGCTTCTTAAAACTATGTCTAAATACTCGGCGCACTGTCAGTGTGGTTTAGATACCTGCGTTAAAAATTACATCCTTATTGTTTAGTGCTGCTCATGGTCCTCGAATCTTACGTCAACTTTGTAATGATTATCTTAGAATTGCGCCCAAGATAGGGTGTAGAAAAACTCGAGGCCCAGTTTACAGTTCTAATTGTATGTTAGCTGTATGTATGTATGTTAGCTGATAAACGTAGTTCTTTTTAGTTCTTTTTAACCCTTTTAAAACATAAGGAAAAAATGTGTACATAATGAATTGTGCTTTTATTAATTAAGATGAAAATGGAAATGTAGTCTTTTAACCAGTGTATGTACTTTTTATGGTTATGTAAAATTGTAACCGAATAAAAGTTTTTATGACTGACTGACACAAGATAGCGCCCTGCCCTCCACAGCAAACGGCACAGAAAGCCGCGGTGGACCGGGGCAGGGGGAGCACACTACAAACAGAGGTAGGTGTTTTAAAAAAAAAGTAATTGTTCCCACAGAGCGCACAATATTAAAATTGTTTAAAAGATTTCACGAAATAAAAACCGATAGCAAAAACAGATAGCAGGTTGGGGGTGTGAGCAGAAGAGATCATAGTCACAAAGTAGCTCGCAGTCTGTCACAACACACGAGCGGAGAATACTCCTTTAATGCTCCTTCAATTTCTCATAAGGTAGTATCAACCCACTTTCCTCGCCTTTTTCTTCTAAAAACATGTCTTTTGTCGAATGACAGTCAAAGCCCATCTAATAGTCTTTAGAGGGGTCACCTTGGTGTATTTACCAAAAGAAACACATCCTTATATGTGTTATAATAATCCAACACGTGCAAAAATAGTGACAAAAGCAAAATGGCACCTCACGTGCGCACCACCAGTGCTGTTCATTTTCATTCTACTTTTGACAAATAAATTATCCAAACCAACCAGACTTTTGGACATTACTATTTGTGCTTTAGTAATAATTGTGTTATTCTAGCACTTGGTAATTTATGGTGCACCTGTGCTTATATTCAATTCATGTGTAAAGTTCTGTTTAGAACTGTTGCTGTGTTGGCGGGTGACGTATCGGTGTGCACATAATCTCCGCCCAAGGGTTTAGATAGGAGATAAACTATTACATTGGCAATTTATGTATCAGGTGCATGTTAATGAGGGTTCCGCCATCTACTATGTACGAGTGTACAACAGTCCTTTAACTCCTCTCACTGACTTTATAGCTATCTGTTTTGTACCAGTCCTGTATGATTGGGAGAATCATGTGATGATCTACTGCTGCTGTCGCCTGTCCTTTACTTATTGTTTGCATTAGGGAAAGATGCACTGCTACTGTTCATGTTGTACCTTTTGTTGTGAGGCTCTGTATAAAACTTTCCACTGCATAAAAGACAATTTATTTATTATTTATTTTAAAGTTTTATAGAGCGCGAACTTGACCCGTGAGGGTATCAGAGCGCTTTACACATTCAATAGAGTAATACAAGGTTACGGCAGGACATAACAAACAAAAACAGGAAAAAAAGAAATTAGCACGTCGGAGAGGTTACAGAATCAGGGGGTCGTAGGTGGGACGGGGTAGCATACAAGTACTGTACATTGAGGGATAGGATAAGCTATAACAGCAGGACAGAAATATTACAATAAACAAAAGAGGACGCAGGACTAGGCAAGAGTCTCTCAGGTGGCTGCGGGAACGAGTTTAGCCAAGGAATTTACCCATGAGAAAGGCCTTGGCCTCTTTTTTGAAGCGTGCAAAGGAAGTGATTTTTCTGATGTCGGGAGGGAGGGAATTCCATATTCTTGGTGCAGTCCCGGTGCAAGCCTGATTGTAGGTTTTTATTTTCCTAAAGCGTGCAGGCCGGAGTAGGAAGGCCTTGGTCGATGTTGAGTTTCTGTTTCCTCCGGATAACGCAAGCTTCTGTGCAAGATACGCAGGGGAGTTCGAGTGAAGGGCTTTGTGCAAACCAATTCAAATTGCCAATGCAAAAGAGTGAACCCTCACAAAATATGTGAGCAGAGTTTCCTTTTTTAGGTCGAGCCTGGGTAGCGCAGGCACTGCTCTGCGAGGCATGCCGTAATCTTGACTGCGGATTGAAGCTCCTCCCATCTTTTCCATTCATTCCTACCCTTCATAAATGCCTGCTTTGGTTTGGTCAGTATGCGTATTTAGTGCTGCCTTTGGGTGTTTTGGTCCCTCCCATGAGACAACCCCTGTTGCAGGTGGTCTTACTTTTTTTTAGGTGCCATTATGCACTATTTTTTATATACATTTACCTCAGTTACTGTATGAGCACGGCGCCCGCTTCATGGACGCCACCCTTAATGTTTGGAATGGCATTTGCATTTTACAACACATGTTTTCCTGCCTAAAATGGCTTAGCCTGCTGCCGGCAAGTGATATCACTTAAAATCTATGAGCTGCTTCACATCAAGGTACATTCGCTCTCTGCCCTTCTCTTTGACAGAAGCTAGCCGCTGTTTTATGGAATTAATCAGCAGAGGTTTACAGCCACACAGAGTGTTACTACTCACGTCTGCAGCTTTTCTCTGATTGCATAAGCACTGGCCAAGGGGCACCGGCAGCCGTACGACTGACCCACTGGTCGCAGCTGAGCAGAAATGGCTCCTTGGTTTAACTTGTGTCCCTACATATCCACTAGTGGGTCACACATTCCTATGTTGGGTGTATATAATGTCATAGAACCACTCCCTGTGCACCCCCCTCACACAACGCTGCTTGTCTGCCCCACCACCCGTTTGAGATCTCTGCTGATTTTCTTTGTTTCCAATTTCCATATGTTTTTTCATCATTGTGGCCGCGTTGGGAGGACATGCACCTTTTTTTGGTATATGAAATTCTTTGTTTGTTGTATATGAAGGTATTACAGAGTACAAATGATTGGTGCATATGGTATAGGACTGTGAAAAAGAAAGACAGCAGGTATTCTACTTTGCTAGGCAATTTTTTACTCCATTCTGGTGTCGGCCTGAGACAAAGATGTAAGTATGCGATGACCTTTTAAATTGCTGAAGGTTGTCTAAAGACAAACATGTGTAGCAAATCTTTACCCCCCTCCCCCTTTAACTACAAACCTGACTATTTTTTTATATGCAATTAGTAAAAAGTTTTATTGTTTTTTAAACAAAGGAGGTATGATTATTTTTCGTAGGTTGCAAAGGGAATGTGTAAAAAAGCTATTAAAATATTCTTCATAACTTCCCAATGTCCATTTTTTGGGAGTTTTGCATTATTTGTTTGTAAGGAATAATCAAGTTGTGATTCTGCATGTGTTACTTTATTGCTGCTGAGAAGGACATACATTCCCGGGGAACAGAGATTTGGCTCGGTGGGTGGTTTAAAATACAGAATTTGAAAGAACTAGAAAGCCCATGCCTCTTGACTGTGATTACATTAATTGTGTACTGTTTTGACCATTCTGCCGCATTGCTCTCTTGATGGATGTGTTGGGTTGAGATCCAGTTCTAAATGTGTGTTATATTGTGGGAACATCTAAGTTTTGTTCCGAATCTACACGTCAATTTGAACACTTTGCCTAGGCTAGGACCCCATTCCCAAACTGCAGTGCCTTCAGGTCAATTTCCTAATTTTTTTTTGTGAAACTTCACTAAGGTTTGTATTTCGCTTTTACATGTTTGAGACCATTTGCTGTGGAAATACATATGTACTTTTCTTTTGAAAAAAACCTTAAATAAAACCAGGTACCCTCTTCAAATCTAGTAACCTACAGTAATCAGTCTTCGGTGGTAAGGCACGACCAGATGGTCCCTAGCTGAATAACTTTTTTTTACAACAAAGTGATGCCCAAAAGATTCATTTGGTAACTCTGACCACATTTATAGCAGTTTAGCGTAGTTTTCAGCAAGCATTGCTACAATCGGGATAGTGACCCCCCCCCCCACCAAGAGTTGAAGAGCAATTAATGAACAATATATTATTCTGATTTGAAGGAAAACGTTTTAAAACAGTTACTGAGATCTGTAAAGGTCTATATTGTTTCAAAGGCATTTAGAGTTTTTGATATGCCAGGCCTGTTTATATTATGTAGTGTGGCTAGCCTAAATTCTTATAACGTCAATGTATTAACTCTCAAATAAATGTAAAGTGAGACATTAAAGAGGGTGAGAGTGAGACGTTAGGGGGATACATTATCGAAAAGAACGTGAGCCCATTTAAGACTCTGGGAGCATTTTTGTGCGTCAGAATGGTGAATATGAATGAAAAAAAAGGATGCCGCCAGAAAATGGATGCGAGCTCACAGCTATGCATATAGGTAAGGAATTTGAATGATGCTGCTTAACGTGGCATCTAAACATTATTTTATAATAGTAAAATTGCTCAGTCGGTGCTGCTGGATGCATGGTGGGAAAATGCTGGCGAGGACGCACCTCTGATAGCATTCACTGGCTTTAAAGTGGGATTAAATAACTGGAGGGTCTCTCAGTGGCGTGGCGTGGCCGAAGCAGGTAAGGGCGTGGCTTTACAAAACGTAAGGTACAAATCTGGCTTAAAACAGTGGCCGCCCGGCTAGTATTTTACTCCTTCTGTCATTGTATCCAGGTGTCTAATACAACAAGTAACATACACCTACAAAGAAGTCAGGACTGTTGACTTTGTCAATGGTTATTTGCATAAGATAAATAAGCAACAACTTCGTTGTATATACTATTGAAAATGCTTCAGTTCTGAGATAATGAAACCGAAAGAAATAATAACGTGTCTTGTTGAAGCTATATTATGCAGTGAGTGAGGATGGTACTGCTGCAGAGTTAGGATTTTTGTTTCAACCTGCGGGTGTGGGCAAACATGTACAGCCCGATGGGGACCAGTGTCAGCGCCTTTTTTTTTTTTTTTTTACACCTGGCCCCACAGCATTCAGCTGTAAAAGACCAACGCCCTTTGTTTCTCATAGCAATCGGCGCACCTTTTTATGCGCAAAACACTGCTTTTTTTGGCAAAGTAACTGATGTGACGCAAATGGCTCTTTGTGGCTGAAAATGATCTTTTTGTAGCGCACGCTTTGAGTACAGTCACTTTTTAAGGAGCCTTTGTAATTTTGTTGCAGGAGGGACCAGACGGTGCACTGGCGGTAAAATGGTGACTTGCAACGGTTTATCTGAAAGTGCCTTGTGTGAAAATGTTGGCTCGGGACATATCCTGTTTGTAGCCCGAGGCGGGCGTCCTCTATTTGCTTTGACGCATATTACCGAGCTTGTGATTATGACAACAAACCCAGCCCAGCGTGCCGTCGACGGCTCGTTTACATCCTTGCGTCGCCCTCTGTTTACCGTTAGGGACCTGCGCTCCCTCTGCTCTTTGTTTTCCTGTCCCCGCTGCTAGGGGTGAACCGGGCTCACGATGCAGGTGCTTGCGCAGGACCGCGGCGCGCGGTCCCTCCGGAGCGCAGCGCGCGGTTCCCCAGGCGCGCGCTTCCCGCCCTCCCTCTGCGATCAGCTCATCCTGTCAGCCGCTAATGATCGCTGCTCGCGCAGCTGACGTTAACCGACTATTCACCTCGGGAGCCTCCCGACTGTTTATCTCTTCGCCGGTTGTTAGAGGCGCAAAACGGGGAGGGAGTTTGTCAGACTTCTTTAAAATAATGTAAGAAAACTTTACCGGCTAACTTCAGCTGGTGCATCAGGTTTTAAGAGAAATTACGGTCAGTGCTTTTTGTCAAATAGAAGTGCTGGGGGGCAAACGTTTTTCTCTAGGAGTCTGTCGCCTGGGTTGCCTAACTATTACCCAGGGCACCTGGTACTGATTCTGATTCTACCCCACGCCCCTTTCTTTTAACACCTTAAACTTCTGGTCTCTTATTCTCACCCCTCCTGGTTCTTTCACATTCCTTCTCCCGTTGCTTCTTTATTTCTCCCCTTTTTGCGTGTCTGTTAATCTGGATCCATGCATGAAATCCTAGGCCGAGTAGGCGTTCCGGTGCCTCCTCATACAACCCATTACTCAAGTACTTCGCAGAAAGGAAGTCGCACTGTGAAAGTAGATATGTTAATGGAGCTGGTGACGAGTTCTTGCACTTTCAGTGTTATCATATGTTTTTTAAAGATCATTAACATTGTTGTTCAGTTGGCTGGGCTGAGTTAGCTTGCCTGTCAAGTTCCTTCACATCATGTGGCATGTTAAATTGCATTATTTATTTATGTGTAGTGGTTCTTAACCTTTAGCTTCTGAGGACTCCCGCGTAATACTTACTAGAACCCATGGACCTACCTCCCAACTGAATTAATATTGGAATTCTGGGTACCCCAGTGAGTCATTACTGGAAGTCGAGAACCCCAGCCTAAACATTTTCAATTATTTGAATGGCAAAACAATACACAAACAATCCAGAAACGAGCGTTGATGACCAAATACACAAAAGATGAAATACTTAATCTAATTCACATGGAAATATAAAAAAACAAATGTAATCTCAATAGGAATGTTGGAGCGTTTATAAATTTGACTTGGGACACTCTTGTTCCATACTATATTCTCTTTGATGCGCTTGCACTGCTCCCACAAATCAATCTGTGGATGAATACATAACTTTTTTCCCCTCCAATTTCAAATTCCAGCTCATTTACAGAACTTTTTAAACAGTTAAATTGTAAATTTTGCTTCTATAGTTATATAGACTTTTATTAATTTGTTAATATCATTTAATTTTGTGAGCAGTTGCTGACCCACTGAGTAGACTTTGCCGACCTCCAGGGTTCCCCAGTCCACAGGTTAAGAACCACTGATTTGGAGCATTCCTATTTCTGGTGACTCTGTAAGGATCACCTTGCTTTTTAGCCAGCTTGTGCTTTTTAACCTGCACAAGATGGCAGATTCTTGAGTTTTAATCCCTCTTTTTAAAATATAAATAGGGTTTCGGGTTTTATTTTTGTAACATTTCCGTCTGTGTTTAGCCATATTTATTTTTGGGACATCTTATTGGTATTTATCCATATTTATTTTGCGTTTTGAAGATAAATGGAGTCTTAAAATGGTACTTTAATTTAACTGATAAACATGTTCAAGTTCAAGTTCGGGCATTTATATAGCGCACTACTCACCCAGAGGGTCTCAAGGCGCTAGAGGGAGGGGTTCACTATTTGTCGAATAGCCAGGTTTTCAGTTCTTTTCTGAAGGCGATGTGGTTCTGAGTAAGGCGGAGGTGGGTGGGGAGTGAGTTCCAGGTCTTGGCAGCCAGGAAGGAGAATGATCTGCCACCCATGGTGGTTTTTCGGATGCGCGGGACTGCAGCGAGGGCTTGATTGGATGATCTTAGTTGGCGGGTGGGAATGTAGAAGGACAGTCGGGTGTTGAGGCATTCGGGTCCCAGATTATAAAGGGCCTTGTGTGCGTGGGTAAGGAGGCGGAAAGTAATTCTCTTGTTGACGGGAAGCCAGTGGAGGTTTTTTAGGTGTCCGGTGATGTGTTCTTGGCGCGGGATGTCTAATATGAGTCTCGCTGACGCGCTTTGGATACGCTGGAGCTTTTTCTGCAATTTTGTTGTAATTCCGGCGTAAAGTGTGTTGCCATAGTCTAGTCGACTCGTGACCAGTACATGGGTGACAGTCTTTCTTGTCTCGAGGGGGATCCAGCGGAAGATCTTTTTGAGAATGCGAAGGACGTTGAAGCAGGAGGACGATACGGCGTTGACTTGTCTGGACATTGAGAGAGAGGAGTCTAGAATGAAGCCAAGGTTACGTGCATGGTCTGTGGGTGTGGGTGCTGATCCCAAATCGGAAGGCCACCAAGAGTCGTCCCAAGCTGAGGGGGAGGATCCTAGGATGAGCACCTCCGTTTTGTCTGAATTGAGTTTTAGACGGCTCTGTTTCATCCATTCGGCTACTTCTTTCATACCTTCGTGAAGATTGGTTTTGGCGGTGTTGGGGTCTTTGGTGAGGGAAAGGATTAGCTGGGTGTCGTCGGCGTAGGAGATGATGTTGAGGTTGTGTTGACGTGCGATGGAGGCGAGAGGACTCATGTAGACGTTGAAGAGGGTGGGACTGAGTGAGGAACCTTGAGGTACGCCGCAGATGACTTCGGTGGGCTCTGAGTAGAATGGGGGGAGTCGGACTCTCTGGGTTCTCCCAGCTAGGAAAGAGATGATCCAGTCCAAGGCTTTTCCTTGTATGCCTATGTTGTTGAGGCGTTGTATGAGGGTGCTGTGACAGACAGTGTCGAAGGCGGCGGAGAGGTCGAGTAGAATGAGGGCCACTGTTTCTCCGTTGTCTAGGAGTGCTCGGATGTCGTCGGTCGCCGCAATGAGGGCGGTTTCGGTGCTGTGTTTGGCTCGAAAGCCGTTCTGTGAGGGATCCAGGGAGTTGTTGGATTCAAGGAAGGCGGCGAGTTGGCTGTTGACGGCTTTCTCGATGACTTTGGCCGGGAAAGGGAGGAGGGATATGGGTCGGTAGTTTTTCAGTTCTGAGGGGTCTGCTGTGGGTTTTTTCAGAAGGGCGCTGAGTTCGGCGTGTTTCCAGATTTCTGGAAAGGTGCCAGAGTTGAAAGAGCAGTTGATGACATCGCGGAGTTGGGGAGAGATGATGGAGTCAGCTTTGTTGAAGATGTAGTGGGGACAGGGGTCAGAAGGCGAGCCAGAGTGGATTGAGTTCATGAGGCGAATGGTGTCTTCAGTGGTGATTGGGTTCCAGGAGCTGAGGTTGTTAGTTGGAGGGGTGGGATCTGGAGGGGGTGGGGCGGGTTGGTCACTGGGAGTATTCTTGAAGCTGTTGTGGATGTCGGCAATTTTGTTGTAGAAGAAGGAGGATAGCGCATCGCAGAGGTCTTGGGAGTTAGTGATGTCGTTGGATGCTGCGGAAGGGTTGGTGAATTCTTTGACGATATTGAAGAGTTCCTTGCTGTTATGAGAATTGTTGTCGAGACGGTCCTTGAATGCTGATTTCTTGGCGGATCGAATCAGTTGGTGGTGTTTGCGGGTGGCTGTCTTGAGGGAGGCCATGTTGTCTGGGGTTGGTTCTTTTCTCCAATTCTTCTCCAGGGTGCGGCATGTCTTCTTGGATTTTTTAAGGTCATCATTGAACCATGGAGCCTTTTTGCTGGATGATTTCAACTGGTGTTTTTTCAGGGGTGCTAGTTCGTCCGCACTGTGGGTAAACCATTGCCTGAGGTTGGTGGCCGCTTGGTCCGGGTCCATTGCTAGGGTGGGAGGGTTTTGGTTGAGTGATGTGAGGAGTTGGTCGGTGGTGATTTTATTCCATTTTCTCCGGGGAATGGGTTGTGGACGGTTGTGGGATAGGGTGGTTTTGTAGTTGAAGTGAACACAGCTGTGATCCGTCCAGTGGAGAGCTGTAGTGCGATCGAAGGAGATGTGCTTGCTGGAGGTGAAGATAGGGTCGAGTGTGTGTCCGGCTGTGTGAGTGGGGGTGTCAACAAGTTGTTTGAGTCCGAGATTGGACAGGTTGTCCAGAAGGGTGGTGGTGTTGTTGTCGAGTATGTTTTCAAGGTGGTAGTTGAGGTCTCCTAGAAGAATGTAGTTCTCGGAGGCGAGGGCGTGCGGGCTGACGAAGTCTGTGATGTCGTCGCTGAATTGAGATCGGGTGCCTGGAGGCCTGTATATGAGGGTGCCTCTAAGGGTGGTCCTGGGGTCGGTGTGGATCTGAAAATGGAGATGTTCGGCGGTTACAAGATTGTCGTCAGAGCTGGTTGTGATTTTGATGGTGTTTCTATGGACGATGGCGATGCCTCCTCCAGTTTGATTGATGCTGTCTTTTCGAATGATCTTGTAAGTGTCCGGTATGGCTATGGCGATGTCGGGGGCAGAAGATGCGTTCATCCATGTTTCAGTAAGGAAGGCGATGTCAGGTGACGCAGTGTCGATTAGGTCCCAGAGTTCTGTTGCATGTCTGTGGACCGAGCGGGTGTTCAGTAGGATGCATTTCAGGCTGTTGAGTTCGGAGCTGTGTGTGGAGGAAGTGGGTTTGGTGAGGGTCCTGAAGCAGTTGAACTTGCAAGAGAGGCAGGCGAATGGGCCGTGGGTACATCCTGGGGAAGCTTCGCAGCATAGTAGGGTGCCTCCGGGGTTGAGGGCGAGGAGAGAAGCGGCATCATATGTGACTCTAGAGGGTTGGGCGCGGCGGGGACCAGGGGGTATGGCGCTGGGCTTACCTTTGGCGCACCTTCGGCGCGACTGGGGCGTGAACGCTGCGCGCGATAGCATCTGTCATAAGTGGTTGGGGAGGGGGGAGGGGCGAGGGAGGATCAGATGGGAGGCGGGTGCGTGGTGGAGGGGGCGGTCTCAGGGCAGAACAACAACAACAGAGCAAATGGCGGCTATAACGCGAGTTCAGACCGGGTTGGAGGAAAGAGCAGAGGTTGTAGCCAAAAACGATGAGAAATGGTGAACAAATGCAGGTTTAAGCAAAAGGATTACAATACAATCAATAAATGCAGGCACAGTTGAGCACAAGCAGGCAGGCACGTTCGAGCGCTTAACGAGGGCAGCAGCGCTATACAGGCAAAAGAGAAAGTGAAGTGCAGCGTCAGGAAAGCTCAGCAGCGCAATGTGCACGATACCAGGCAGCTCAGGGCAGGAGTCAGCGAGGGCAGGAGGGAGCGACCGTTCTCAACGAGGTCGAGGTGGTCACCTCACATGCACATGCACTCCTAGGTTGATCCCTGCCGCGATTTCACAAATTAAGCTGCCATATGGCAAAATATTATTTCCTCCGGTAAATATTAGCATTACATTAAAATATGTTAACATATGCCTGTATTTAAGGAAATCCCAACCTGTTTTTTTTTTTAACTCCCCATGCTATTTATCTTCTCAGCTGTTTTTTTTTTGTCCACTCTTTTTTTTTATTGGCATTTTTCAATAAACATTTCCAAATAACGCAATGGACTCTTTTTAGACAGTACTTACAATTACAGTTACAAGCACCCCAGTGCTCTGTTATCAATACACTGGCGACATCAGTCACTACTAAGGCATTAGTTTGTTATGACATATGCGGGGAGCGGCTGAGCATCAGACCTTCGTGCATGTCCGCAGTACGTGTGAGTCTTTGCGCCACCACTCCACCTAAATTGCCAGTTCGTATAAACCCTACTCGGTTGTAACCACAACGTTTGTAGTGAAGAAACAGTAACAACAAGATGCAGTCATAACACCTATGCACATTACAGATCAGTCCCCCGTGCTCCCACCCAAGACCCTCCTCCCCCCTTTTCCAATCAGTGAATGTGAATTGCACCTCTCAACTTGTCTGGTCGACCACCCGCGCCCCTCTCTCCTCTGCCCGCTGCTGCTGACGCCCGTGTGTTCCCTCCGTTCACTACACCCTCCCATCGTCCCGACTATGGGCTCCCGCCTGCGTGTTGGTGTCGATGCCGCTGTTGCCTCTACTGCTGTCGTTGGTGGTCGCTGCGCACCCCTCTCCATGGTTTTCTATTCCGCCCTCCATGCCCTCAACGCCTTCCGCAGCCGCCTCTGTCCCTGCCACCTGAAGTGCGTTGAGCATACTCTCTCATCTGTCTGCCATGGGCTCCTTGCGCAATCCCAACGTTTCCTCCCTCCTGATGGCAGTCCACTCCGCTCGGCCCCACGAAAGGAAAGACAGGGTCCACACCCGTACACTGGGCGGTTCCCTCGCCTTCCACCTTTTCGTCTGAAGTCGCACCGCCACGATCGTTCCCAGGAATCTGGACGACGCTTTGGCAGTAGGGGACCGTTTGAAATGGTGCAAGAGAAACACTGGCCAGTCACATGGGACGTCGCGGCCAGTTAATTGCACGAGCCGGGCATGTATCTCTCTCCAGTAATCACCAAGCCTCGGACAGCGCCACAGGAGGTGAAGGAGGTCCGCAGCAAACTTGCCGCATCAGGGGCAAGATGCATCCGCCCTGTGAAAGTTTTTATTAATTAAATCCGGGGTGAGGTAGGCCCTGTGGACTATGTAAACTTGGATCTGGCGAAAGCGCATGTTTCTGGGTATGCGCACCGGGCTTTTGAGTACTCGCTCCCATTCTTTGTCCGCCAGCGGCCTCCCCATGTCTCGCTCCCATTTCCCACATAGGGGGTCTAGGTCTAGTTCTGTGTGCAGGCGCAGAGACGTGGCAATCCACTTAATGAGGTGCTTGCCCTTGCCCATGACGTGGAGGTACTGGATCACCAGATGCTGCGCTGGCTCCTCCGCCATGTCACCCCACCTCATCGCCATCCGGGCTATGAGCGATCTGTGCATTAGGAATCCCCCAGGAGGGAGCCCGGTCTCTGCAGCTAGCGACTCGAAGGGGATCAGGGCTCCAGCTTGGTAGAGGTCTCCCAGCGTCTGCACCTCCGCCTCCTGCCAGTGCTCAAGCATGCGGTGTGTAAGGACTCCCTCGCCTCCCGGTGAGCCCTCCAACGGCACTGCGGGCGCGTACAGGAGCACCTTCCTCGTGAGATATAGTGCCCTACGGAAGCACCGATATGCCACCCCCAATAGGAGCGGGGCAGGTTTGGCCCTGCCTGCCAGCGGGTGGAACAGCGCGGTAATCCGCTCCAAGGTGTAAGGCGGCTCATCCGTAGCAGTGTCCTCTCTCCCCCTGTCTGCCAGCCAGCGTGCAATCCACTGGAGCTGCGCTGCCAGGTAGTAGTGCTCGAAGCAGCTCAGCTGTTCTCAGCTGTTGTCTGGAATTCACCAAACACAGTATGGAAAGTCAGTCTCAAACACAGTTTTCAATATTTTTCAGCATTTAGAAATAAATACGGACAGGGAACACATTGGTTTCTGCCTGTATTTATCTGTAAAAATCCATATAAAACGAAAACTGGGAGCTTTATTTATAAACTTGTGCTCAAAAACCCCAGCATGCAAAGTTCTGCTAGCACGAAAGTCAGGAATGGCTGAAAGTGTGAGGGTATGCCACATGGCAGTGGGGCTATTTCACAGTTGTGCATTAATAAGTAATAGCTCGATGCATGTGATAAAACCCTGCAATGGTCAAATGCACAGAGAGTACTCTGATTTAGTCTCATAATCAGCTTGGAAAAGTTCAATGCAAAGGTGTTCTCTCTATGTTTATTTATTTATTTTTTAAGACCAAGATCCGAAACTTTTGGTGTTACTCGCAATGGAATATTACATGTGATTCTTTGAGCACTTACCCAATTGAAATAATTCCTCCCTATAAAGGGAATGACTAAAGCAATGCTAGTTGCATCATGGATACAAAAGAGTTGGGCATGTGGGCTGAAGTACTTTTAGTCAGTATTTGTTCATACTTCAGGGAAATACTTAGTTCAAAGGACACTCGCATGTTCCACTTCTGGAATTGGAAGAGTGGGCTTAGAACCTGATGTCATGTAAGGCGACGAAGTTAAGCTTGCCAATAACCCGGAGTCCAGGCTTGTGGAAATCAGGGGGAAATAAACGAACAAATTGTAGTATGCTATTTCAGGAAGGGTATGTGTGATTTAGATGGGAAATCTGATCTTCTGCAGCCTGCCTTGATGTCAGCTTTTGTTGATTGTACAAGTCTACTTGTCATGTACTCTTGTATGTTGGGGGGAATCCCAAGCATAATTTAGGATAAGTTTGCAGATTTGTAGAAACCCACTAAATTGCCTTCATTTGGGAAACTTTTAAAAGGTGATCTTAAAATTCAAATCCTGCTAATTTTTGGGGCCATTGGAGCATAGACCTAACAAAGCTTGACTTTTACTCGACTTCAGGTGTACGTTTGAGGCGAGCAGTAATGGAATTGCAATTTTACATTCATTTCGTAACATCACTGTCAAAGATTGGTTTCGGAATATGAATTGGGTCTTTGGCACCCCCCTAAAATACTGAAGTCCTCAAGAGGTGGTTGACAGGCGGAGACTGAAGGAGGCCTCATCTGTCAAATTCAGTTTGGATGATGGGAAAAGGCTCTTGATGTCCTGCTCCAAAAATCGATACACCATTCACTGGGTGGTCCTGGATGGTCCTGGTTTGAATATTGCGGCAATATTCAGTTTATATATTGTACCATTGAGAACAATTACAACAACATAGATTGCATTACTTTGTCAGAATTGTCATGTCTTTTCTGTAAGCAATTACCCACCGATAAAAAGAAATGTATTTTAAATATATACATAAAAATGCTTATATAAAATATTTGATTATTTTCTACAAAATAAATGATTGAAAATCCAACCTTTGAATGTCTTTGTTGATTGTATGTGCATACAATTCCTTTTATCTTTGGTTTCTCTGCCCATAATAGCTTTTGTTAATCGCCTTGCCTTAGGCACTTTTTTCAGTTGTAGCCTGCTTTACACAACATACAGCGATCAGTGTACAGTCGGCTCATATACATAATCATTTTGGGAATAAGTTTGTTTGTATATGAACATGGTACAAAACCAAGATGTTACTCCGCAAACTACTTCTTATTTTGCAACAGTGAACTGTGTATTCAAATATGGATGGTTGTAAAGGTATCTTCTATTTATTTATTTAGGTGTCCCTAGCTCATGACCTCTGCTTCAGGTTGAGCTGTTAAACTATTGTCGTGTTTCCCATCAGCAGGCTCAGTTGTCTTCTCACTTTGAGCCGTGGGTAGGTTAGAATACTCAGTGAAGCTTTTGAGTCACCTCTTCCACATTTCCGATAGGGAGGCTCCACGCAGCCTGCTTGCTTCTTCTTGTAATAGAGCCTCTTCCTTCTCACTGGCCCAATGTTCCACCTCTGACTGGCACATAAGATATGTAGGGTCTAGTCTCTGCTTCCATGTCATAGCAATCTGCCTTCTAGCCAATACCAAGGCAAAGTCTGACAATTGATTGCCTGCTTTTTCTGAATTGGGGGGGGGGGGGGGGGGAGGGGGGGAGGGGGGGGAGTCCTGGCAGGCATGTCTCTGGTACCACAGCTTTCTCCCTATCCACAGTTCCACCCAAATGTTGAGCAGTTTGCTCTCTTTATCGGGTAAGTCCATACCATGTGGAGAAAATCTGATGATGCTGTTCTACATCTCGGTCAAAGCCTCAGATCCTCACCATACATATCTGCTGATTTGTCCAGGGAAAGTTATCTCTAGTGCAGAAAGATACATTGAGTGAACTTCAGGCTTGTACTCCGTGACACTTGTTACGTATGACAGTTCTCTAGTTGACTATTCGAAATTCTGCTAGTGCAGCTAGGAAAAAGCCAGGCATTTGTTATGATTTTATTTAGTTCATATTCTTTGGGCTGGTATGTCCAGCATTGCTGCTGGGATGCTGACTGGGCAACTAGTAAGGGTCTGATCTGAATTTCGGTAAGCCAGTCATTGTAGATGACTAGAGCAGCACATGCTGGGATAGGGATTTTTGATGCTATCCCTTTCTTTTACTGAGTTTTCAGTGTATAGTTTTCCAGTTCTTAATGGAAGGTTGAGTAAAATGGGTGAAAATTAATAAAAAATATATATAGATTTTTTTGAGAATTAATTTTTTTTCTTTTCATAATCTTATCAACCCTTTCCAATCACGAAGCACTAACATCTGCTCAACAGTTTTTTGGGGTCCTGTAGACCTAGTGCGGTTGGTTCATTGCACACACACCACATTTCTGTCCAGTAGGCCTGGAACTGGGTCAAACCTCCTTCCTCAAAATCAAAGACCATAACAGGACTTCAGACAAAACTATATATTTCTGGTGCAGTTGAGAAACACCAACCTTCATCTGCAAGCAAAAACAAGTTCATAAATACGTAATAAACACTGTAAAGAGCGAACGCCTACCTTGAAGCTACAAAGAAAAGTTTGAAACATGAAGATCATAGAGTTCTTTAAATACAGATACATAGGAAAGAGAGTGTGTATCCGTTGTGTAGCCAGTCCTGGCTTTAGAGATGTAGTGGTAAAAGAGAAATGTGAATTTTGTATTAGTGACCTGGGAACCACTGATTTTTTTTTCTTCAGAAAGTGGTCTGTATTCTGAAAGACCAGTGAGAACTACTGTCTTACATGATTAGCTGTGTTTAAATTAGTTGGCAGCTGGCCTGCAGATTCGAATCTGACAATGTTTTCCCTCTGAGGCGGAAGCCGGAGGTCTGCTCTGTTTACTTGTTATTTGTGGAAAAAAACGATTGATTTACTACTCGTTTTTAAAATTTGTATAATATTTTATTAGGTGCTATTTTAGATTCCCGCCCCCCCACCTCAAGGCGAGATTACTTCGCCGAGGCTCTGGTACCTTATCTTCCCACAGCGTCGCTGGACTCAGGCGCTGGGAAGCTCTCACCACTACTTTGGCCGCCATCTTTAGTTGGGAAGGCTGGCCGGTTTGCTCTGCGCCCCTCCCGCCCTCCCAGGGTATTTAAGGGCGTTACCTCGCTCCCCCAGTATCTGACAATGTTTTCCCTCTGAGGCGGAAGCCGGAGGTCTGCTCTGTTTACTTGTTATTTGTGGAAAAAAACGATTGATTTACTACTCGTTTTTAAAATTTGTATAATATTTTATTAGGTGCTATTTTAGATTCCCGCCCCCCCACCTCAAGGCGAGATTACTTCGCCGAGGCTCTGGTACCTTATCTTCCCACAGCGTCGCTGGACTCAGGCGCTGGGAAGCTCTCACCACTACTTTGGCCGCTATCTTTAGTTGGGAAGGCTGGCCAGTTTGCTCTGCGCCCCTCCCTACCTCCTCCCGCCCCGCCCAACAATGTATATTAACAACTGGTTCGCCCGACCGGGCAGCGGGCGGGCGCGCCAAAGGCAAGCCCGTCTGCGCCCGTCCGCGCCTGGCTCGGGCCTAGGGCCACCCCCCCTGGTCTGCCCCTTCCTTCCCCACGTATCCAATACTCGGCTGCCCAGCTACAGCTTCTTCGCCCTACGACTAGTCAATCATGTCTCATATCTCACCCAAAATCTTTGTCCACTAGTCCAGTAGTATACTGCCCAGGCTGTCACACCAGGATACCGTCCACCCACAAATCATCTCGAGGTGGCAAGCGCTATTCCATGGAATCTTACACCATCGCACTTGCGAACGTTCGCTCGCTTGGCAAACAGTCAAGACATCCATGAGCTGATCCAGGATCATAAAATAGATATCATGTTTATGACAGAAACATGGATGGGCCAAGCGTCCGACCCGGACCTAGTCATAGCCGTTCCAGCGGGGTTTACCACCTATAGACTGGATAGGCAAACCAAGAAAAAAGGTGGTGGTATTGCCATCATTGCTCGTGACACTTATACTGTAAGGTACACGATGATTCCACAGACCTCCTGTGAAGCCTTAGAATTTGCCATCAAACTGTCCCCGTCTTATACCTTCAAAGGGATCCTCCACTATCGACCCCCGGGACCCAGGAACGACTTCCTTGGGGCTCATAGGTCTTTTCTGGAAACATCCGCGCTGGACAACTCCTTCACTATTCTAGGTGATTTTAATTTTCATTTTGACGTGCCTGACAATTCTGATACTGCTACGCTCTTAGCTGACATGTCCACCTTTGGCCTACTTCCCCTGGTTCATTCCCCTACGCACGAAGGAGGTCACACATTAGATGGCATTTTTTCCAACGCCACGGGCCTCCAACTCACAGAAATTCTCCCCTTAACTTGGTCGGACCACCATCTCATCTTGGCATCGTTACAAGTGGACGACCCCTTGGTCAACAAACCTTACCCCAATCCCCGTCAACCCTATCTGGCATGGGATGACATAGATGTATGCAGGTTGAAAACCTTGCTCAATGACACCCTCCCCACGCTATCTTACGACCCTAATAATGCTACTTCCCAATTTCACAACTGGGTAAGCTCGGCAGCAAAAGACTTGGTCCCAGTTAAACAACAGTCACGCAACAGGCCCACTCCTTCGGCCCCGTGGTACACGGTGGAGTTGCGTACACAAAAGCAACAGTGTCGAAACAGAGAAAGACATTGGCGGAAGGATTACACTCCCGAAGCCAAATTCTTGTACAAGGAGTCTGTATCAAAATACAAACATCTTATTTTTGATGCAAAAAAAAAGTATTACTGCAACAAAATAGAAACTGCACAAAATTCAAATAAATCCCTATATGAGACGACTAAACAATTAGCTGGTCTCTCTGTTGATCTTACACCCCCCCCCCCCGTCCCAAACTCTCTGCGACGCTCTATCAAAGTTCTTCTTCAGTAAAGTGGAAGACATTTACCGGGTTTTTGCCAATAATGTAATCCCTGCCCACAGGCCATCAACTCAACTTGAGGGACCAATCTTCCCTCAGTTTAGAGAGGTAACTTGTTCGCAGGTGCTAAACATTGTATCCTCCATCAAATCGGGCTCGGCCCTGGACCCCTGTCCCTTGAAGGTCCTGCGGCCAATCATGGATGCAGTTCTACCGACCATAACTGATATCTGCAACTCTATGTTTAGCACCGGTATTTATCCCGAGACACTGAAGAAAACTTTGATAAAACCGCTTCTCAAAAAACCTACCCTTGATAAAGAGGAACTTAAAAGTTACCGCCCCATCGCCAGTCTCCCACTATTAACGAAAATAGTGGAAAAAATCATGAACGCCCAACTCTCCTCCTTTATCGAGGAAAATAAATGCCTGGACGAATCGCAGTTTGGCTTCCGCCGGTTCCATGGAACTGAGACGGCCTTGGTCAAACCGGCGGACGACATCAGATCCATCCGGGATGCGGGAGGCACTGCTGTCCTGATACTATTGGATCTTTCTGCGGCCTTCGACACGGTCGACCATACCACCCTGGTCGACCGTGTCGAGAGCCTAGGCATTCGAGGCAATGCTAAAAATCTTCTTGCTTCCTTCCTGGCCAATAGGACCCAGGTCGTCACTGTAGGACCTTTTGAATCTTCCCCCCTGTCATTACCATGTGGAGTCCCCCAAGGCTCATCCCTTAGTCCGACACTTTTGAACATTTATGTGTCGGACCTTGCCAATGTCATCAGGGCACACGGGATGAGCCTCACGTCATACGCTGACGACACTCAATTGGTCCTCGCCGTCAAAAATGACGGGCCTCAAAGCCAACTTGTTCAACCAGGGCATGGTGGCTATCGGGAATTGGATGGCACACAACTGTCTGAAATTAAACACCGACAAATTGGAAGTTGTAATTTTTGGCAATCTCTCCCCGGAGTGGTCCCCCCTTTGGTGGCCTTCACCTATGGGCCAGCCCCCAGACCCGGTTAACAAAGTGAGGAACCTGGGAGTCGTGTTCGACAATCGTCTGAACTTTTTACCACATGCCAACCAGATATCCTCTTCTGCCTTCTTTAAATTAAGGATCATTAAGAAAATTCTGCCCTTTCTACCTGAAAACACCGTTAAAACATTGATAAGCTCCCTGGTACTCTCCACCCTAGACTATTGTAACGCTCTGTTTATAGGTGCCCAGGAGAGAGTGTTATCGAAAATGCAGGCCATCCAGAACGCGGCCGCCAGGCTCCTAGGGCGAATCCCCAAACACCAACCGGTTTCACCCACCATAAGACAACTTCACTGGCTTCCGGTGAAGAAAAGGATTAAGTTTAAATCCCTGTGTTTAGTATACAAGGCTTTACACAATGCCGGACCAGTGTTCTTCACTCAGAACCTAACCCCTTACTGCCCGTCCAGAACACTACGTTCCTCCAGCTCCTTGGAACTGGTGGTCCCCCAAACTAAATCTGTCAACTGGGGTGACAGAAGATTTCTCGTAGCCGCTCCAAAATTGTGGAACACATTGCCCCATTCCATCAAGACCAGTACTTCTCTGTGGTCTTTCCGCAAAAACCTTAAAACCTGGCTTTTTAACCAATGAACCTCAGTCCCCCCTTGCGGGCTAAACATTGCAGTTACTTAGCGCCGAGATGCCCACGGGCCTTCGTTTCGCGCTTTACAAATGTTTTTATAAATAAATATGAATAAATAAATAAAATGAATGTGCCTATTAACTGAATAAAATAGTTGTGTATTTGAATTTTGTATGATAATTGAGTACATTAAGTTGGTCTGGTTTCAGAGTGTTGAGCAGAGGGTGATTAAGGTGACCAATGCCACGCCCTAGGAGGCTGGGGTTTACCGCCGGAGGGTGGGGAAGCAGCCGGGATAGGTTTGATTCGGCTTGCACTCTCCCCACATTAAAACCACCAGCTTAATCTGCTTTATCGACTACAACTACGATTCACAGGGACGGATAAAGTGCTGCCAGCGGAGAGCAGGGAGCTTAAAACCACACATGCAGCAGACCCCCTTGCCGCAGAAAGACCGCGTTTTCGCAGCCGGAGGCACCTGTTTAAAAACTTCCTTAGACTCCCTCTGTACTTGTCCTACTTTCTTGGATTTTAATCTTTCCATCGCCTCCTCTTGTACCCCGAAGTCACTTATTTATTTTTAATCTGTTAATTGCCTTTACCTATGACTGTTTATCCACTTTTTCCTATTTGTGATAACGCAGTGTAAAGAAAGGTGCACCCAGAAAATATTGCAGAACTGCAACATTCTCTCTATACAACCATTGACAGTTTTTAGTGAGGGCTGTGGATCTTGTGGCAATGAGATAAAGCTAGTGGTACAGTATCATGAAATATTGCTGAGATCAGTGCAAAACGAAAGAATAAAGAGTAGGTGGGCTTTGTTAATAATTTTTACCTAATTTGTCTGCAAGAGACTTGGGCTGTTGAGGATTTTTATATAAATTGTTTTCTTTCCTACTGTATTACTGCCATTCCAGCCACTTCAGGAAAACCAATAGTCGGTTTGCCTATTCTTATCTTGGTTACACGTAATAAGATAAAGGTGAAATCATTAAGTTCCTGACCCTGATATCAAATGCGAATGCTTCCAGGAGTGGGTTGTGTGAAGTTGGCCTGGTATATGCTGTCCACTAATTAAAGTAGGCACCCTGTACCAGTCCAAACAACCCTTATTGATGATTAGGTCAAAGACAACCTTTATAGAAAGCTATCTAGTGGTAGCTGTGGAGAGCAGCCTTCAGGCTAAGTCTCGAAGGACTGTAAAGCAGCTTGTTTTACCAGATCAGAACCTCCTGAATAACCAAATGAAAGGAGAACCACACAAGATATATAAACTATATGTATTTATTACTAAACACTCTCTACTAACCTCTATACGAGATTATAGCACAAGGCACACAATACTTAATCAATAGAACAACAGTAAGTAGCACAATACACAGCAGGCTCCAGGGGGAGACCAAACCAAATACTAAGAAAGTGGTTTAACAACAATGACTTGACTCGACAGTGCCTAGAGCACGTAGAATCGCTGGGACCCCAAGGAACCGCCCAAAGGAGTGACTCAGGGAGCCCACGGAGGACAGGTGCAGTGTATGAACACAGACACGAGATCCGTGCAACTCTATGGGATAGTCACGGTTGGAAAATTACAGTTTATGGACACTTCGGAGAGGACTTCAACCAAACCCTTTGGAACATAGAAGGTTCTAAGGCCAGCACCCTTGCGAGTACTGGAGTACCCATGTTACCTATCCCAGGGGAGCCGTGTGCATAGGGGGTCAAATTGTGTCGGAAACCTTTGTCGTTTTCAATGGTGTGACTCAAAGAAGTGCTGCTGCCGGGAAGAAGAAAAGTGTCCGGTGGAATCCAAGCCTGGATCCGAGGTGAGAAGAACCTGAAAGCAGAGGAGACAGTCTGGGTCACTTCAGGGTGACCAGGGGCTCTGTAGACAAATGCCCACCGATGTCGGGTGCTTCAGGTGAGAAGATTGGATGCTTGACTGTAGCCAGGGGTACCAGGAGACGTTGACAATGACCAAAGTCCGGAGGTGAGCTGTCCTACGAAGGATGTCGAGTGCTGAGGGGTCAGTGTCCGGATCGAACACCAACAAGCCTTGGCAAATGCAAGCCACACGGGCAGAGGAAACCGTTTACGGTGAAGACCAGAAGGTCCTGGAGACTCTCCAAGCTATGGGGAGTCAGGTAATGTCTGGAGCAACCAGGGAAGCCCAAGAGATATCAGTTACCTTCACAGGGACCCACAGGCCAACGGACCAGGGATCGCAAAGGGACCTCGAGCTGAATCACGAATTTCCAGCCCACGTAACACTTTGTATCTGGGTTTTATATCGCGCCAAATCACCGACAGGTCTCAAAGCGCTTCTGACCAAGTACAGCAACAAAAGGAAGGGTAGAAAGGATGCAGATTGCCGACCTATCTTACGGGGATGAAAACGCATCCCTGAAGAGCAAAGTCTTCAGGGATTTCCTAAAGCGGAGAAGATTGGATTCTCTACGAAGCACCTCCGGTAGCTTATTCCAAATGGTGGGGGCTTGGACTGAAAAGGATCTGCCACCCTTGGTTGCCATTTTAAAACGTGGGCATGATAGCAGAAAAGAATTGGAGGATCGCAGGGCTCGCTTGGGTTCATACACTTCAAGTCTCTTTTATATAGGCCAGTGCCTGCCCATAAATTGCTTTATGGCAAATACACAGGCTCTTGAATTCGACCCTTTGCTTCATAGGGAGCCAATGTAACCTATAAAGTAGAGGGGAGGCATGGGTCCGTCTGGGTAATCCAAAGATTAGCCGTACTGCGTCATTCAAGATAACTTGTAGACGATTTATTGAATTTTTTGGAAGACCTAGGTATAATGCGTTCCCGTAATCGATTCTAGAAACTATTGTGGCTGAAACAATGGTTCGAAGCATGTTCGTTGAGAGCAGAGGGACAAGCTTTCGCAACTGTCTGATCAGGTTGGTACATGATCCAACCACAGCGGATACTTGGTTGGTCATCGAAAGCTCCTGATCGATTTTCATACCCAGACTCTTTACACTAGGACATGGCTTTGGGGTAGGTCCGAGTTCTTGGGGCCAAAACAGATCGTTCCAGGGGGAGGCAGAAGTTGAGACTACAAGGACCTCCGTTTTGTCTGGATTAATTTTTAATAGATTGGACGTCATCCAGTTTACTGTGAACCGTAAAAAAATTTGGGCCATGGCCTGGGCTGATGTTGTATTTTCGATACTCAGCAGCAGCTGAGTATCATCGGCGTAGTTAAAAACTTTACAGACCATGATTGCCAGAGAGTCTATCAGTGGCTGCAGGTATAAATTAAATAGAAGTGGTGAGAGTGCAGACCCCTGCGGGACTCCACATACCAAGGTGCCAACGTCAGATACCTGATCTGCCAACTGGATCCTCTGCGTCCTCCCTAACAAAAAGGCCGTTAGCCATTGGAGAGCTTGTTCTTTTATCCCGGACGTGGCTAGTCTGTCCAGGAGCAGTGCATGGCTGACAGTATCAAACGCCGCTGAAAGATCTAATAGTATCAGGGCGCTTGGTTTTTTACTGTCAGCCATGCATCTGAGCTCGTCCAGCACCGACAGCATTACTAGTTCCGTGCTATGGTGGGCACGAAAACCAGCTTGTCGCTCCTGGAGTAGATGATGTGATTCCAGGAGGGGTGACAGTGATTTTAATACATGCTGTTCTAGAATTTTTGACAGAAACGGCAGCTGGGAGATTGGCCTATAGTTCTTCAGGCTAGTTGGATCCGCCCCAGGTTTTTTTATTAGGGGTCTAACACGTGCTTCTTTAAAGGTATTTGGTAATGATCCTGTAGCTAATGAGTTATTTAGGAGGTCTAGGATCTGGTCCTCTAGAATGGGAATTGCTAGCCGGAAAATTTCGGGAGGACAAGGGTCAGCAGGGGAGCCTGATTTGGTTGATATAGCTAGTTGTCTAAGGGTGGTGGAGTCAATGCTAGGAAATCTAGTAATAATGGGGGTCAAAGGGTTTTGAGGGTTTTGAGGGGGCGATGGCGTGGTGGGTATGGCTGAGCTGTCTTTTTTGATGTCTGACAGTATAGTCGCTACTTTTTCAAGAAAGTATCCTTGGAAGGTGTTACAATCAATAAGTGTATCTACCTTTTCTTCCTTTTTGCTTAATTCTTTCAGTATTTGGAAGGTTTCTTTCTGGACATTTACGGCGTTGTTCATGCGGGTTTCATAATAGTCCTTTTTGGTTGATACAAAGAGCCTTTTATACAGTTGAAAGGATGTTCTGTATAATTCACGGTCGGTATCCTCTTTAGATTTCCTCCAGCATCTTTCAAGATGACGGAGCTTTCTTTTTTGATCTCTCAGGTTTTGAGTGAACCAGGGGGCTCCTTTTTCTGCACCTTTGATTTTTTGTGTCTTTTCTGGGGCTATCTGATCAATTGATTGCCTGAGAGTGGCTACTATAGTGTCATAATTTAGATCTATGTCTACGCCATCTGATGGGATCGTTGGTTTATGTATATGTTTGGACAGGGCTTCTGTTAGGGTTACTGAGTCGACTTTTTTCCATAGGCGCACTTTTTTGGTTTTTAGCGGAAGTTTTACCTGAGGATTATTTTGTGGTATATCACACAGGATTAAGTGGTGGTCAGACCAAATACAAGGTGTAATACTTGTGAGAGCCACTTTTGGTATTGAGGACCAGATAAGATCGAGAATGTGGCCTTTTATGTGGGTTGGGGCTTCCACTAATTGTACCAGGCCTAAAGCGGTCATGGAAGTCTGTAGCTGCCGTGTTGGTAGATTTTTATCTGTCTTATCCCAGTGAACATTAAAGTCACCTGTCACCAAGATATTTTTATAACGTGTGCATAAATCCGATATTATGGGAAAAAAGAGGTCGTTAAACATTGATGTACATTGGGGGGGACAATAAATCGTTAAAATGATAAGACAGGAATTGTTTATGGTGATTTTTATCCCTAATAGATCAACAGAATTTATAGTTTCGGCTAAAATTTTAGTCGTCGTAAACTGTTTTTTGAAGATCGTTGCTACGCCACCGCCCCGGGCACCGTCTGGCCGATTGTGCCAAATCATGTCATACACTTGTGGAGTGTAAGCTGGAAATCTTCGGTGGAAATACTGCTGGGGGTCAGGAATACACGTAGCCCAAAGCACAGCTTTCAGGATTGCCAAAAAGCATATGCTGCTGCAAAAGTCCATGGTGCACAGGGGTTCGGGTTGCACAGTCCGCCACAAGGGATACTGGTCTCAGGATTGCTGAGAGTATATCGACCTCAGAGATGCTCGGGAACCCACCTCCTGTTTTGCAGAAATCTTCGGAGTCCTCAGGAGCTCAGGAGATGCAAACAGGTCAGATGCGTTAAGGTGCCTGCTTCAGCAGGGAAGTAACTCCTTTATTCCAAGGGAGATTCTTCAGTCATCAAGCTTAGTGTAGATCATCAAAGTACTTGGTTTCTGCTTGCAGTGGCTAGTGCAGGTAAAATCCAAAGTCCTGTAGTCCGAGTTCCTACATTATGCTATGCTTTGCGGTTTTGTATAGCGCACAGCTGCCCTGGCAAAGGGGCATCCCCGTGCTGAAACAGAAAGCAGCAGAACAATAGACAACATACCCCAGGCTATAGTGGGAGAAAGAGGTGCGTTTTGATAACCTTATGGAAAGCTAGGTAGTTTTCCATACTACGAATAGCGGTGAGGAGCACATTTCAAAGTCTGGCTGCCAATACACCAAAGGAGCGTCCACTAGCACGAACCCTCCTAGCCCGTGGAACAACCACCAGATGCTGGCCCGCAGGACGGAGTTGGCGGGAGGGGGTGTAAGATGTAAGCAGATTGGCCAAGATGTCTGGGGAGGAAAGATTTAAGATTTTGAAAGGCATGCAAAGAGTCTCACAGGCAGCCAGTGTAGTCAACGAATAGTATTGGAAGTGGGGCATGTCCTGGGCAGACCTAATAAGGCTCTAGCAGCAGCGTTCCGGACCCTTTGTAGTCTTGTAATTTTCACTTTATTGACTCCCAAGTAGAGTGAGTTGGCGTAGTCCAGTCTAGACAGAATAGATGCCTGGACAGTCACCTGCCTCATGGCTGGGTCAAAGGACCCCAGCACTGGTTTGAACCCCCGTAAAATGCCAAAACAGGTTCCTGCTACTTTCTTTGTTTGTGTCTGAAAGCTAAGGGCGGGATCTACCCACGCCCTCAGATTCTTTACCACCTGTTTGGGGACGCGTGTACCCAAGCAAGGAGTTGGTTAAACTCTGTGAAACTTCCTAGGGGAGGGACAGGACAGAGGGCTGGTTACACCCATGTCCTTTGTCCAGTTTTGCGCCAGAGACGGAGCAAATGACTCCTGCAACCGGTTTGAGCTGGACTATGCACAGGGACACCAAATGTGCCCCCAGTGCAGACTTTCTGGCACTCTGAGTGCACCCACCCTGCCCCAATACACTAAAGCCTGTCTGGGAGGTGGTCACATCTCCCTGTGACAGGAAACCTATTGTCCAACCTTCCCCTGCTCAAGCTCAGCTCAGCAGCAGGAGGGCAGACTCGTGTCTGTGACTGGCAGCATCCATTTTGTGCTGCCCAGGTCGAGAAAGCTAGCACTGGGTAGGCTGGTGCCCCACAGTAGTGGTTCTACAAGGGAGGAATCCTACCTTGCACAACAGTCACTGGTGTGGCGGTATGATTCTACGGTGTTTGACACCAAGCACAACTTGTTTCTAAGCAGCCGTTTTAAAGTTATCATTTACCGCGAGGTTATAATGCACTTAAGTATAAATGGTTTGGCTGCATCACAGACAACCCCAGGGAATAGATTCTGAAGGCTGCAGAGGGGCTCTGCTCATGCAGGGGCACCCTCTTCTCAAAACCCAGCACTCTGCCTTCAGGATCGATAAGGCCTGTCATAGGGGTGACTAATAGGTTTAAATGTGTAGTGATTTAGAATAGATATAGGTAACCTATATATAAGTAAGGGGGGCATGCACCACATTACACTGGCTGCAGTAGCAGGCCTGTGGTGTCAGTTTGAATAGTCTCTCATGGGTGGCATAATACATGCTACAGCCCATGGGATGCCTCTGGGATACCTATGCCCTGGGTACATGGTGTACCAGGGACTGATAAGGGTACCCCAGTATCCAATCTGGAGTGTACCTTAAGTACATGCAATCAATTTAGAGGCGAAAGCAGCTAGGCTAGGGTCCTGGATAGCAGGATCCCAGCCAGTCTAAGTCGAAAACGGTGATACATCAGCAAAAAAGTGGGGGTAACTATAAGAAGCAGATCCTACTCTCTTACATGGGTAACGTAGACATGCTGATTATTAATTTTTATCATAACCTTTTTGAGCATCAAATTACTGATGTTGTAACTATGTTGAATGAGGCAATAGTAAAGGCTAATCATTTCTAAAAACACTTTGTATTTTTTGGGTAGGAGACTTTAATTGTCAAACATTCAAATTTCATGACACAAGGGTGTGTGGCATTGAGAACAAGAAGGGTAAATCCTTATTACATTTTTAAACATACTCCGCATGGGGATACACCTAATACCATTTTGATGACATTATCTAATTTTCTTAACAGACTGTGTGAAGAAACTCATTAACCAGCTCCCTACATTCTCAGGTGGTTCAAGTCCCAGTAAAATAGATCACATGGTAATGGCTAATTAGCATAACCATTGTGTAATGGATTTTAGGATAAAATTGCGCCCTGCTAGTAAACACAATCTTCAAGTAGCCCTTTTAAAGTTAGATAGCTCGATAGCTGACTCCAAGGCTACCACCGCTCCTATTGTATTTAATCCAAAGAGAGGATGCAGATTAAAATGGGACCGGGTTGACCTGAAACATTTTGAGGGTAAGATTGTGACGAACAATTAGATGTTAGTGTTGAAGTGTCTTTCTGAAGAGATTTCCCCGAGATCCCTAGTATGGGATTTTGAAACTCCATGTTCTGTTAAATCGCATCCTCTGGTAACCACTCATCCTGTACCTAGGTCTCTTTCCCCAAGGTGGTTTAAGGGGTTGTAATGGTGTATGCTCAAAGACACATAGACAATAAAAGCTGGCCTTAAAGGCTTCCCCTTAAGATAAAGAAGCCATCATAGCTGCCCGTTCTTTGTACAAGAACACAATAAAAGGTAGAAAGGCCGAGCTGAGAAGTGAAGCATGGGAGGATCTACTGGCAGCAGGCAGCTTAAGAGATTCGAGAACATTTTAAGAGGTTGTAAACCAGCCAATGTTTTCAGAGGTCTCATCGTCTAAGACAGACTGTCTAAATTCAGAAACATCTTGGTTTATGCATTTCTTCCCTATTTTTAATCATCTCAATAGTTAGCATCCTGCGAAGAGGAAATGATTGTTGGGAATGGAGACTAATTAGCTGTGCAGTTAGGCCAGTCTACTTCAGTCAAGGAAGCGAAGGTAGCCATTGGGCAAGCTAAATGTGGAAAAGCCCAGGGCCCCAATGGGGTCCCAGTTGATTTGTTCAAAGATAACCCTGATTTATGCGTCCCCTTACTTGTAAATATCCCCAGAGCTGCTATTATCGGCCCACTCCCCCAGTCATGGAAAGAAGCTACTGCAGTCCCAATTTTTAAGAAGGGCGAAAGAGCCAACCCAGCCTGTTATAGGCCTATCTCCCTAATAGATACTGAAAATAAGATAAGAAAATCTTGGGGAAGTTCCTTTTATTCCACCTGGAAGGATGGGCTACCTCAAATAGCATCCTAGCAGAGGTCCAATATGGCTTCAGACAGGGTATGGACACTGTTGAGCAGTGTCTAAATGTGTCACCTATCGTGGGCAAATATACCAAGTCCATGAAGAGCTCTCGACATCTAACATTCATAGACTTGAGTGCATTCAACAATGTCAACCGTGCCGAAACTCTGTGATATGATGGGGGTTATGGGGTTGGAAGAACACCTCCCGATTCTCCACAGGATACTGCATTCTAATACTACAGTGAAGATTTGGTATGGCCCGGGAGGTGAGTGTACCCCCACTATAGGCTTGACCGAGGGCATCCGGCAGAATTTAATCTTGGCTCCCTTTTTTTTCTTGATCTACATAAATGGTTTTGAGGCCCGCTCACTGCAAGAGAAGTTGGATATTCCAATAATGGGCACTTGGCCTATCCCCTTTCTTTACTCAGACAATGTGGTCATCTTAGCTACAACAGCAAACTGTCTTCAAAAAGCTGTGGAAGCCTTTGTTAAATTTAGGTCCTCTTCGGACTTTAAAAATAAATTATCATCAGACCTACGTAATGGTATGAGGCCAAAAAGAATGAAGCCCAGGTTTTTTTTTACATCCAGGGGAATCTGGCATTCAAGGTTGTTTGGGTCTTCTTTTTAACTCACAGCTAAGCTGGGACCCACTGCTAAACTTAAAGGTTCAACAAACCAATAGAGCTATAGAATAATTTTTCCATTTGGCAGTAAAATTGGGTCATAGACCTGTAAAAGAAATTATGGCTATTTTTAATACCAAGCGTCTTTCCATTGCTTCAAATAAAGGGTGCGGGAGTGTGTGGGTATTTTGGCTGATCCAGACTTCAAATTCTCGAAAATCGCTTACTTCTGAGACTATTGATTGTACCACAGGGAACTTCAACCTTTTTTGTTTTGTCATTCGGAGGCGGGCTTCCAAATGCTAGAGGATTGTGTGGGCTTGGCTCCGTTACATCTAGGAATAAAGGTTTAGAATACACCAGAATTGGGATTCTCTAGGCTCATCCTTCAGGATTGTTTGGCCCTGGATAACGCTGATAGTATTCCCTTGCTTGCATATACACACCGCAGTTTTAGGCAGCTGGACCTCAGTGGGCTTTTTGAAGAACCAACTCAAATACCATGTGCAGCGAAAGCCTTAGTTAAGACTGCCTACTATGAACAGGCCCAGGACAAGCATATACGCGAACTTTCGGCAAATTTGGAACACGTGATTTTTAATTGGGATGTGAAATTTTATCTTACTTTTCTAGAAAATACTTAATACAGATTTTATTTGACAAGTATACTTTTGGGTACTGTACACCTCTTAGTGAGACTTCCAGTCCAAGGTGTGAGCGTGTGACGGTACATCGAGTCAAAGCACTTAGCGCTTTCTACTTTTTTGTGCACTTTGTAAATCTGTGAGAAGAAAGTTTTTTGTCACAGTTTGGCGTTCTTGGAAACCCAGGACCTTTGCTTAGCTGTTTAAATTTTACTAGAGAAGCACTTTACATTAGGAATTGATATGATAGTTCTCTTTGTTACGCTTTTAAGTGTGTGCCCAGTTATTGTATGTCAATTGATGCTGTTGTATTTGACCCAGGGAATGTTTTTTAATGATGCATGTATTATTACTGTATGCCCATTTATTGTATGCTGTAATTGAATGCTGCTGTAATTGATCCTTTTAATGTTTTTATTGATATCTGTATTACTACTGTATTCTTTTGTGGCTTTCTTTTTATATTGATATCTGAATTATTATTGTATTCTTTTATGGCTGTTCAAGCCAAATAAAGATTTATTGAATGAATACATTACGTTTTATTAGTAAAAAGATCTGTCATGCTGCATTCCCTTGCGCCTCTTATCTTTTTCTAAAAAACAAAAGAATTTCTCATATGAGTAGCATTGTAATCAGCAAGAAGGCAGCCCATAAAAGTGACCCTATGTCTTTTTTCTAATTAATTGAATGCCAGTGGACTCAATAAGATTGTAATAGAAAACCTAAAGAGCTAAATAATTGACCACTGTTGGTGTTCATTTAGGTACAATAATGGCATGCAAAAGATACAAGTTAATTACAGTTTTACAAGTGCAGTCTTTTTGATCCTCACAACTCTCATTCTATGCGAAGAACGCTTCTATGGCCGCCTACTCACCATCCACATCCACAATCTTAAGGTACTTATGGATCTATATATTTATCACTTTCTTCTAATTTAGCATTTCCAATGCACTACCCTGTTTTTCAGCCTATACATCTATCAATATATCCTCTACATCCACTTTCATTTATCCCAAACCCCACACCACTAGTATGATCCCCAAAATAACCTTTTCCTGACTCTCTCCTATTCTACCCCTCCTTGTATCATCTGACACCTCTTTCTACTATACCTATTCCCCAAAACAAACCTTTCTAAACTCTTCCCTCTGACTCCTCCCCTCCAAAACTCCTCTTTACTCATCCAAAAGCCTCCTCCTACTGCTAAGACCTAAAAACAAAACAAAACCAAAAAAAATCCTTCACTTTTATCCCTCCACTATCCTTTTCAATCAAAATTAACAGACTAACATGTTCACTTCTCAAATTCCATATTCAACTATACTAATTCACCACTAATCCTTTGTGTTCTGGAGTGACGTGCTTCAACACCCCATCAGGGGTAACAAGCGCTAGATGAATGAAAACCTTTCTTCCCCTTTTATCCTTCCGCTATCCTTCTCACTCCAAATAACTGACTAATAGCCACCACTGAGATTACTTTCATATTTCACCATACTAATTCACCAGTAATCCTTTATGGGCTTCCGGAGTAGTGTGCTTCAACACCCCATCAGGAGTAACAAGCGCTATATAAATATAAACCTTTTTTCCTCCTCTATCCTTCTGCTAGCATTCCAAATAACTGACTAACCTATCCACCACTTAAAATGTACTTGCATGTTTCACTATACTAATTAAACACTAATCCTCTATGGGTCCCGAAGTAGCGTGCTACTCGCCGAAAAAGCACTCCGACGCCTCGCCAGGGGTAGTAAGCGCTATATAAATACAATACAATACAATTACGCTGAACAGTAGCACCCTCTTCTTCAGGACAGAAGTCTAGGAAATTGATGCTCCAGCTCTCAGCCAATTTTAGCATGGCACTTGGAACACAGGATGCATTATGGCCTGTCAGTGGATATCATAGTGCTTTTAAGACAAGTAGGTTTCAGTTTTGTGAAGCTTTTCTTTTATGCCCTTTATGCACTTGATACTCCATTTCACCTCACCAGTAGTCTCTTTAGCCAGTACAAAGTAACTCTGTTGGAGATGAGTTCCCAAATGTTGAAGTGAGTGTAAAGATGGATACTTTGAAAGGTTTTTCAATATTGCAACTAAGCCAATTTATATAAGCTCTCACTTTTGTATTGCTGACAATAAAACAACACAGCAGTCCTACTGCGCTCCCATGAATTTCAGGTAGAACATCAGTCACGAAAAACATAATTTAGGAATGAACCGGCAATGGTTGTTTGTGACCAAAAGAAGTAAAATATCTTGACCATTGACTGACTGTACCTTGATGATTTGGTATTATGTGATTGTTTTCAACTTTTATTGATGACAAGGCATACCCATAATTTTAAAGTAAGTATTTCTTCTTTTCTGCGCTTGGGGTGCATATACCTTTTGTAGAATCACGCTTGCGACAACTGAAATCTTACTAAATTCCACCTTTCCCATTATCTTCCTAGTTTGCAAACTATTTCAACTCAATCGCCCTTTGTTGAGGTTATGAATGGTCTCTTCACCATAGCCTTGAGAAAAGACGAATCATAAAACATCAGATTGACTGATGGCAGCTAGACTGATTCTGTGCTTCAGGAGGAGACCGTCTTTTATAATATGTTTCCTTTGGTTATAGGTAGCATAAGGATTTCAGGGGATATAGATCCCTTAAAACCAAGGGCTCCACAGTACTTTACAGTAGGTGAACTTGGACACCCTGCAGTTCCGCGTGTATACTCTTCGCCCCCTACTCCCAGAACACTTCTTTCCCTTTTCCAGGATAGTCTGTTTTCTGTATTTTTATTACTGAAGTTCTTGCCTGTCCAGGAGAAGCATGAAACATAAATATATTTACTTAAAGCTGGTTCTGTTGCTTCATTCCCAGTGTTGGTGATGGCTGATGTACCTTAAAAGCACCGAGGAACAAATAACCTGCCTCTGACTGTCCCGAATATGCCAACCCTGAGTTTGTGGATTGTGGATGGATGGCATGGTTTCTTCCCAAGAGTACATTTTAAAAATATGGTCATCGTACGACAAAGTTTTTAAATAATTTGTTAGACATTTGTTAGAAAATCAAGTGTTTCTGTAAGGAACAACATTTCCAATACTTTTGTGGTGTAGTAGACAAGCCTGCCTCTGTAAGGAAACTTCCAAAATGGTAGCAGAAAAAGTCCATCGAATTTGACAAAAGAGCTATAGGTATTACAAACAGACTATCTGAATATGCTATTTGACATGGCCTATCATTTTTCAAAATCAAAAATGAATGCGCCTGCGACTAGTTGATTTTTTTTAAAACACTGGACCTATGGCCTAAATTGTTAGTAAAAGAAAAAAGCAAAGTTTACAGGTGGTGCAAATAAGCCCTCAAAACAATCACACACATCATTTGCATATGTCTGGAAATTTTGCCCGATCATCAACACTTTTTGTGGCACTCCTTAAGAAACTGGGAGTGCGCACATGCCCCCAAATAGCCATATGGTAAAATATAAGACTAAACTTGCCAACAATTAGGTTTTTGACCAGGCCAGTAAAAAAGCTCAGTTAAAATTGACACTGGCGCACGTGGAGGACGCAACAACAACCAGTTTTACTGATTGAATGCGTCGTGCAGATATAAATGTAATCTTTTTAAGGTGACATACTTTATTATGAATACTGGTTATTATAATATTTAATTATTTTTAAATGATCTTTTTGAAGTGATATCATTATAATGGTTTTGATTAACTATGCATTAAATACATTCTACTAATGCTTGTGCTACTGTGGAGCTTCATGGTGTTTGCCAAAGGCTTCATTTTAGTGGCAAAGATTACCGTACCTGTCATGACACTATCTGTGTGTGTAGAATAAAACCATAAGATCCCATGTATTATAATTTCCCTGAAACCCATCTGCTTCAATAGCATGAAAATGTACTTACAACTGACCATGTCAAAAGCTTTGTCCACAACGCAGAAAATATTGATCAGAGAGACGCGGCCGGTATGTTTTCAGTAACGCAAAATAACTAACTAATAGGAGGGGAGGTGATAGATCTTAGGACAGACTAATTTTGTTCAAGGGAATGATGGAGGGCAATAAGCTAGCCATTCAGTTAGAGAAAACTTTGTAAGAATTTTATAATCAAGAGTGGCAATATTGAAGTTTTATCTTGTGCGTTCCTAACTGGTTTGGGGAGGGAACAGATTAAGGCCTCCCTTGTTGATGAAGGGGGTTGAGGCACCCCTTTCTTTTCATTAATGGTGAGAAGTTTGATTACTAATCAAAAGATATATCTTGCACAAAATTAAACGCATAACCTGACTAATCGCAGAGTCAGGTTCAAGCAGTTCAGTGATAGCTTTTCTGATCTCCTGAATCCTTAGTGATGTCTCTAATTCTTTAGTTTAATTGGTGGTAAGGTGCCCAGTCTTGCGTGAGGCAACTAGCTTTGTAAGTTGTGATTGTTTGTATTCTGTGTTGTATACTGTGAAAAATATGTTCTGAACACTTTGTTAAATTCCTTTTGCATCCACCATAATTCACCATCATCTTGAATGCTCACTATTGGGGATCTTCTAAGTTTGGATTTAGGCAACCATTCAATAATTTAGTAGCCAACTCACCCACAGAATGTTCCCGCGTCCTAGATTTCTTATTGTCCAAACACCTCAGGTGATCAAATATTTGGAATACTTTTTCTCTTTTTTCAGCTATTTTAGTTTCCAACGGAGTATAGTCAACCTTGCTCTAACACAGTTTATCCCAGTAGGTAGGGATTGTGATCAGAAATAGTTCATCTGTGTGTGTTCTGTCTGCAGAACGTGTGTGTACAAGTTCTTAGAGCAAGATATTTCATTGACACCGACATGTAGATCAGGAACAAACAAATGATATGATTATTGTGTGGGTTTTGGATATTACACCTTTCTAGAATCCACAAGGCCCAATTTGAGTATCGATTCTCTGTGCTTAAGCTGGCTCCTCAGCACCGTCACTATTGCTACTGGAAATTAAGATCGGTCAAGTTCAATGTAATTTACATAGTTAAAATCACCCCTACTCCCCCAATGCTGAAGCAGATCTTGCTCTGATAGCACAAAAAAGAAAGCCCAAGTTGTCAAGATCGAAGGCATATACACTACAGAGCAAAATATCCACCACTATAATTTTCCTTCCACCTGTACCTATTTGCCCTCAAAGTTAGGAATAAAGGTAATCCCAGGTCTCACCCAAATCAGGGCACCTCTGGCCAAACTTTAGTACCCCATGTCAAACCGTTGACCTCTCCGCGTTTTGAGTTTAACCTTTTTCTGTGTGTGTTTCTTGCGATAAAACTATCTCCACTTCTCTGCACTTCAAATAAGTTTGAATCTTTTGTAGCTTGTAGGTATAGTTTAATCCCCATCATGCTCCATGTTGTGAACATGCACTTGCACAATAACACCATATCTAACCTCTGATTAAAATGTACGCGCCTCATAGGGGCCCATTGTAAGTAGTAATGACATTTATTGTAGTCAGTTTGGTGCTGGCATAATCCTGCTCGTAGCTATTTCAACTGCGTCATTATACACACTCACTGTTAAACAAACCCAGCAGCTCTCATTCCAACCCCCAGGTGGTAAGGCAATGGCCCCATGCCCAGTAACAAACAGATATTCAAATATTCAGCTAATAATTTCACAGTCGTGCCACTCTAGAATTGGATGCGACAGGAGAATGTTCACCTTCGAGCAGCATCCTCTCCAGCTGCCCTTTCCCATAGCGCATAAAAACATTTCTCACATCTCGTTTAGCATGTGCTATAGAATGATCACTCGATTACTTTATTAAACTCTCATTCGGTGTCATCTTGTATTTTTTCACATCAGGCCATCAGCCGTTCTGGTTACAGGTAAGCCCTCATCAGTTCCAATTGAAGAGACTAAATCGGACATCCAGTCCTCTCAGCCGTCATCGGAGTGACTCTTAATGCCACCCCTATTGCCATTTGTTCTTTCTTTGCTTGCTCTAAATGGTTTATTTGTGGGCTGAAGTCTCCGTTTTCTTATCGGTCATGGTTTGGAGGAATAATGTCCAATCCGTGCTTTTGCCTTATTAGAGATCAATAAAAAAATCTGCCTGGTTTTCAAAGAGTACTTTAATTCGTTACTTTATTCTCTACTGTAGAGTGACCTTGTGTTTTTTTGCTCTTGGTAACATAACATCTGTCTCTGTCCCTAAGGTTTGGGATGTGTGATCCCGGTGACAACAAGCACAGAGGAACTCTGTGCTCTGTCCACCACATTAAAGAAAGTCCATCTGGTGCCACACTCTTTTGTATCCAGTTGTCTATGTAGGTAGTCATATGTAAGTATTCAGTGCTTTATTTATTTATTTGTTAAGGAGTTTTATATAGCGCTAGCCTGACCCCAGAGTATCGGAGCGCTTCACAACAGTTTTTGAGCAAGATTCAAACAATAAGCAGTATTCTACATATAAGTTAGGCAGTCCAAGTGTGCTGAGCAGCATTGAGTCAGTGCGCGAGTCCTGAGATAACCTCATAGAGTGCACTTTGTCTTGGGGTTGATACAATAAAACAGGATTCTACATAAAAGGTTTGGAAGTTCAAGTGTTCTGAGCAGCATTGAGGTAGTCCGTGAGTCGTGAGATAACCTCATAGAGTGCACGTCTTGGGGTTGAACCAATTAAGGGGTGGGAGCAGTTGGGGGTCGAATCGCAGGGAGGAGGTAAGTCTTAGAGCTACAATGTCAGGAAGAGACGACGAGCAGGGGAGATAGCGTTTTGATGGCGGCTATCCATTCGGGAGGGAGCGGTTAAGGAAAAGGACTTTACGTTGTTTTTTTTATTTTGTGAAGGGCGGGATAGTCCTGATACATACTGGGATGGGGTTCCAGATTTTGGGTGCGTTTCTGGCGAAGGACCGTGCAGCAGTTTTTTGTTTGCGTGTTTTCATGGGGATAAGTAGTAGGGTACTGGAGCTCCTGAGGTTCCTTGTCTGACCAGCCCTCTTGAGTTTGGCAGCCAAATATTCAGGTTTTCCTGTGTGCAGGGCTTTGTGTGAGGCATGCAGTTCTGTATCTGGCACGCAGTTCGATTGGGAGCCATTTTAGTGCTCCGAGTTCTGGTGAGATGTTATCATATTTCCTGATTCCAGTGACCATTCTAGCTGCTGCGTTGAGAGCAGTTTTGAGGAGGGCTAGGTGAGATTTTGTCGTATCAGTGAGGGTGGCATTCCCATAGTAGAGTCTGGATAGCACTAGTGATTGGGTGGCTTGTTTGAAGTCGTTGGTTGGGATGAATGGTTTTATTCTGTTAAGTAATTTCAGGTTGACAAAGGCATTCTTTGCGGAGTTCTTGATGTGATTGGCCATGTCGAGTTTTGAGTCTAGGGTAATTCCTAATGATTTAACGGAGTGGGTCAGAGTGTGATTGCCGTTAAGGGCATCCAAAGCTTTTAGCCATTCTGAAATATGAGGGTTCTCCTCTTTGTTGGAGATGAGGAGTATTTCGGGTTTGTCTTGGTTGAGTTTTAAGTGGTTAAGCGACAGCCAATGTTGGATTTCTTTTAGGCAGGCTGGTCACCTGAATGTTAGTTAGTGCACTGGAGCAGCCTTCCAACTCCTCAGCTCTGTATTTCAGCATGTGCAACTTTTCTGTGAGCTCCTAATGTTTGTTTAGCCTTCACGTTCTTTTTGACTTTACCTTCCAGTGTTCTTTGTCTGTGCCTCAATAGGTTGTAGTCCCCTACAACCACATCAATGTTATTCTCCAATGCGCCTCTAGTTACTGATATAACTCAAAATATTTTGTCCAGTTTATCCTAGGAGGCTGCTTTATCTGGGGTTTGCCCAACTTTGGTCTCACTAGTTAATGTCTTGATGTTTGCAGATGCTTTTACAGGCTATACATCCTGTCTTTTTGCCATATCTGCCCTACCCATACGGTCTTCTTTCGTTAGATTTGAGTCCAAGCCAGTTTACTTGATTGAGCTGACGGTGCCAAAAACGATAGTTGCATATCAGTGCACATTTGCTCTCTTTCAGGCTTATCACCACAGTTACTAAACGTGCTAACTTCAAATTTCATCCCTACACTATCTTCAGGTGTTACAATTATTATTATAGTAGCTTGTAGTTGCTCAGTCATTCGAGTCTCAATTTCTGTTATGTATGTTCTCTTTGGTCCCATTCCAGTGGGTTTCAGATGCTGGAGGGAAGAAGGGTTGATATACCGCTAAGGCCAATGACCTATCATGTCAACTTCTAGGTAGTGTTTAGCGACCAACCTTCTCCTAATTATCCTTTTTACTCACCACTTGCACCCTATTCTTCCAAGTTACTTCCGACTTTATAGCACTTTCGGGACATGGGACATCCCTACTCCAATAAAGCCTCCAGTGCCAACCACCTGGAGATCACTCTCTGTATCCTTTTTGAAGCACTCATTGCCATCGAAGCTCCTTATTAACGAAATATAGCTTTTTCACCTTGAATGGGGGGTGAAGGTGGGATAACTAAATTCCCATTCCGCTGCAGCTTGTCTGTTAGTATGGTATGAAGTTGGTGGTTGGTAATGCCTCCTTCCCGCGAGCAACCAGGTTCTTTACTTGTGTTACGGCTTCCTCTGTGGAAGCCCTTTTGCACATGGTCTCAGACCATCGTTGTAGATCCTTCTTGGGGCACTGTTTCCCACAGTCAGCCTTCTCGATTGCCATGTTTCTCTTCAGGCAGAATCTTTAGAGACTTCGGAGCTCTGATACTTCAGTGTCTCTAGCTTGGATTCTGCCGAGCAGGAGATCTGACGTCTATCACATTTTCGATTTAATGTCTCCCATTTGTACCAGATCAGCACCTAGCATGTCCTCCAGGGCTCCTGCACAGCCAGTATTCCAAACTGATTTCGGACAGTGGAAAGATCTTCAGCTGGCTCAGGAGCTCCTACACATAATAGTTTCCATCTTGTGAATAGTAATCTGGCATTTGTCAAAGGTTCAGTTATAGCTCTTCACCAGAGCCAGATCAGCCTTGCATGGTTCCTTCAGGGCCCCAGTGCAACAAGCACTCTGATCCACTAGCTCACTGTAGAAATGTAATGAGGATTATTTATAGTTATGGCGAACGGCAAGACGCTCCTCACAAAAGTATCTCAAAATATGAATTGTAGGCCCACTTCATGATGGTGTTACGCCTCCTCAGGGCTGAGAATTCAGAATATTGCTGCCTCCAACTCTCTGCCTATTGAGTCCTAGCACATGTGGTCCATGCTGGACATATTGAGGACAGTTTGGTTATGGGTGGCATAGTAGTGGCAACCACAGCTCTAGTCATAATAAAGCATGGCATATTGATTAAGTGCCTGAAAATGAGGGTGTGAGAGAATGCATGGTTGACTGGTGTAGGACATTTGGCATTTGTGTGAGCTCACTCCAGATTTTTTGCCTTATTCTGGATCTTCCATTTTCACTGTGTTTAGAACACTGTGCTTGCTACCCCTGTTAAGCAGTGCCAGTGTACCTGTGTTGGCCCTTTAAACATGGCAGAATTGGCATATGCCTAATTGGCAACTTTAGCTTGCGTATACGTTTCTAGTCTGATACAAAGTGTACCCAGGGCATTCAAGAGAAATGCCACTGGAGCACTGTAGCATCTATTGTGCCATCCACTTCAGTGGTATTGCAAACATGTCTTCATGCCTACCGTTGTAGCCTCTCTGTAGCAGTATAACACCTGCAATTCAACCTGTCAAAATTAATCATTTGACAGGTCACAACCTTCCTTTTAAATATTAAGCCACCCCTGTGTTGGCCTTGTAGCCCACAGGCAGGATTCTTGAAGTTTAAAAATAGCACATGTAGAAATGTATTGTTAACATGCCCTAACAGTGAATAGTGCCCAAAAACTATTTTCACTGCAGGAGACCTAGATCTCTTATTTAAAAAGCCAAAGTATAGATTAAAAAGACTACTGCGGTATCTCAGGGATGGAACTAGCTAGAAAAATATGAAAACTATTTTTAACGCTTATTAAAATCCAATTCAATGGTGAATTCATATTTTAAAAACATAGTAAGGATAAGTAAACTTTAGAAAGTTACCTTTTCCCTGACCAAAGGTCCTAGTGGCTGATTTCCAGTGAGACTCCAGCTTCTCCCAGTCCGTAATTAGCCTTGAATGGATGTGAATAGGTGTGAAATGCCTCCTAGCAAATCATAGTCTGACTTAAATGGGATGACTCCTCTGAGCTGCACTAAATATGCATGGTGGAGGCTGTGGGCATCCCTTTTGACACCAGTGTCAAATCCAGCTTCACCGGTGTGCGGAGTTCACATATATACGACTACGGGCTAACTTGAAAGTGAGAAGAACAGTATACCAAGACATGTCTTGTGGATTCACTGTCTAATTGCTGAAGGACTCTGCTATTGTCCTACTAGATGTCTGTCTCTGTGTTTGTTGGGGGTACAATGGCTTCTTAAAACTTAAAGGCTCATTAGGATAGTGGTGAATCCGCCAACGGCAGCCTGCTGGTGGCGGATTCACAGCCAAATTACATCCATTCTCCACCTGCCATATTATGATGGCAGGCGGTTTGCGGGCGGACGGGAATTCCGTCCGCCTCGGGTCCGCCACAGGCAATGTTTCCGATTGCCTGGGGGACCCGGAAAGCATACCCAGAATGGTGGCAGTGCCTAGCAGGCACTGTCCGCCTTATTAGGATGCTTCATCTCCGCCAGCGGTGGTTGGCGGTTCAACCGCCACTCACAGGCTGGTGGAGATTGACTTTGGGAGCCCGTTGCGGAACCCCCTTTGTATTGGGGGGAGGTGCGGGTGCACTGGGGGGGTACCCATGATACCCCCTTCATTTCCCTGCACCACGTGGCAGGCACCGCATGGTGCCTGCAACGTAGTTCAGGGAAATGCAAGACCTTCATGTTTACCATTGCAGCTGGTGCTGCAGCCTGCAGCACCCACCGCAATGCTAAACAAGCCCAATGCGACCACCACCGTGGCGATTGCATTGTAATTCCATGGCTGAGGAAAAAGAGTCGTGCCTAGTGAGAAAAGTTAATCTACATAGCTTCACACAGGTACAGGTGTTTTTATCCAAACGGTGGACTACCTTTTATAAATAGAGGCGACTAGGTGATATTAAAATTACCCTTTTCTGCATCCCAACAGAATAATACAAAGCCCTGAAGATGGTTTGGACACTGATGGTCTAAACTTGAAACGCGTCGGCTGGTTATTACAGCAAGAGCGAATTGTAAACAACTAGAGTGTTTCAGGAGAATTGTGATATATTTCTCTATTCCTGATTTAAATGTAGTAACTTCTGCTAATGTCATGAAGTTGGACCATTGATTTGATCTCGTATATTGCAAAAACTTGTACTGCAATGTATATTGAATGTTGGATGTATTGTGTTTATTCATTGTTCGTTGATATGTTTTGGTGCTAATTGTTTATTTAATGAGTTTTGTCAGTAATTGTTTGTATGGTGTATTCTTTTTCTGCCATTCGAAATTGTGTTTGTACAAAAGAATATAATTAAAAAGTATAAATAAATATACTGGACCGAATTAAAATAAGAGTGTATTTGGTCCCCAATGTAAAATAATTGGAGAGGGGGCAAACTTTTGTGGATTACATATTATGATGGCAGGCGGTTTGCGGGCGGACGGGAATTCCGTCCGCCACGGGTCCGCCACAGGCAATGTTTCCGATTGCCTGGGGGACCCGGAAAGCATACCCAGAATGGTGGCAGTGCCTAGCAGGCACTGTCCGCCTTATTAGGATGCTTCATCTCCGCCAGCGGTGGTTGGCGGTTCAACCGCCACTCACAGGCTGGTGGAGATTGACTTTGGGAGCCCGTTGCGGAACCCCCTTTGTATTGGGGGGAGGTGCGGGTGCACTGGGGGGGTACCCATGATACCCCCTTCATTTCCCTGCACCACGTGGCAGGCACCGCATGGTGCCTGCAACGTAGTTCAGGGAAATGCAAGACCTTCATGTTTACCATTGCAGCTGGTGCTGCAGCCTGCAGCACCCACCGCAATGCTAAACAAGCCCAATGCGACCACCACCGTGGCGATTGCATTGTAATTCCATGGTCGGGACCACCGCCATATAGGTGGACGGTCCCAATACCCATGACGATAGCGGACGCACTCAAGGCAGACCGCCATCGGAATTAGCCCCTTAGTGCTTTTAGTTAGTGTTAGGTGTGGGAGGATACCAGGATTACCATGATACTCTCCCACACCTCCTAAGCTTTCAAGTATAGTATGGCCATGACACTCCCCGAACACCCCTCACCCCTCACCCCTCGGAGTCCAAGTATAATGTGGTTGAAGAGTTTTCGCCAACTTCAAAATGGCCAAATCGGGGATAGTTGACCCCGGGAGCTTTTACTAGATTGGTTAGGGCGTGCCCAAATGTCATGCCCACCCACAAGCTAATGCCAGGCGTCAATGTGGCACCTCCAGGTACCCACTTCAGAACACTTTCTGGAGTAGTAGAACATCAAAAGAGGACTAGAGCTGCTGTCCGTGGTCTGAGAAGAGCCCTGAAGGATTGACCTGCACCATCTTTTTACCCGGGACAAAAGTGTGCTCCAAGGGTTAGCAGGCTGAACTCCTGTGTGGTTGCAAGGAGACAAGAAGCTGCAGGAGGTCTTTTCCCTGAAGTGCCTGGCTGACCAGTGACAACTGGACCTGGATTGGTCCCTGGTGTTGGCACTTGCATGAAACTCTGGGGGGCTTTAGGAGTGTACTTCTTTGGTGTATTGGTACATAAAAGACTAAAGGCCTGATTTATACCTTGCCAAAGTCATTCGGGCGCATGGGATGAGCCTCACATCTTATGCAGATGACACCCAGTTGGTCCTCGCAGTTAGGAAGGATGGGCACAAAACTGCCAACGATTTCAATCAGGGTATGCGGGCAATAGGGAATTGGATGGCCTCCAATTGCCTGAAATTAAATTCCGATAAATCGGAAGTTGTCATTTTCGGCAATTTAACCCCGGAATGGTCCTCCCTCTGGTGGCCATTATCTATGGGCCAGCCTCCGGCTCCAGTTAGCAAAGTGAGGAATCTGGGAGTCATGTTTGATAACCGCCTCAATTTTCTACCTCATGCAAACCAGATCTCATCTTCGGCGTTCCACAAATTACGGCTCATAAAAAAAATCTTGCCATTTCTACCCGAGAATGCCGGAAAAACCCTGGTGAGCGCCCTGGTTTTGTCTACATTAGACTATTGTAACGCTCTGTTTTTAGGTGCCCATGAAAGAGTGTTACAAAAAATGCAAATTATTCAAAATGCAGCTGCCAGGCTTCTTGGGCGTATCCCTAAACACCAATCTGCGTCAGAAACCATTAGACAGTTGCACTGGCTGCCTGTGAGGAAGAGAATTAAGTTCAAGGCCCTTTGCTTAGTATATAAGGCTCTACACAATGTCGGACCTGCATTCTTTACTCAAAATCTCATCCCCTACAGTCCCTCCAGAACGCTACGCTCATCCAGTTCACATGAACTGGTGGTACCACGCACCAAATCTGTCTCATGGGAAGACAGAAGATTTCTTGTAGCTGCGCCTAAACTCTGGAACACTTTACCACACTCGATCAAAACAAGTACCTCCCTCTGGTCTTTTCGGAAGCAACTCAAGACCTGGCTTTTTAATCAATAAATTTTAGCTTCCCTATTGGTTAAACATTGCAGAGACTCTTAGCGCCGAGATGCCCAAGGGCCTTCGTTCGCGCTTTATAAGTGTTTTAATAAATAAATGAATATAAATAAATACATACCACTCAGACTGTGGTCCACCTACCAAATTTACATATGGGTGGACCTTTGGTTTCATCACGGCAGAACCTGCGCAGTCTCTGTTATGATTAACCCCCTCTGACCTCACAACAGTGTAATAGACATCGGACGTGACCTCTAATACCGCCCGCAAAGCAATGCTTTGCCAAATGTTGCTGAACCAGTAGCCTTCTCTTTGCTTGCTGAATAACTATTCACTATGATGCTTAACAACAGGATACCATGTGTATCTTCATGTTGATTTGTTGGCAGCATATGTTTGGATTTTTTGTTTCACATTGAAGAAGATATTTCTGCATAACTTTTGTACCGACTTGTATACGTATGTATAACTGCTTCATGTTCTGTATTGTATTAATTATCATTTTCTGAAAAAACAAAGTGTTTTAAAATGAATGTGTCTGTTATGCTATGGGCAACCAGAATGCTGTCTAGAATGCCTACCATATGTCTAGGATGAGCTCTTTTTTTGTTCCATGGATAGTGATAGCCAGAATCACAGCAAAAATGTCAACAGTGTGTCTAGACCTGGCAGATGCCCAGCAAATTGTGGCATTATAGAGAAAGTTTATTACAGCATAATGAATGCAAATAATGCAGCACACTATGGCATAATAGGCTTCATTTTTGTAGCATTTTATTCCATTGATATTCCTTAGTTATTCTGTCCGACATAGATACATACTGATAAATATCCCCCTCATGCCAGATCCGACACCATGAGTTGGAGTCGAAGTCTTTACAAGTAGATCCTTTTTGTTTTTCACTGATGCCATCTTTTGCTGTACAAGAACATGAGTGCTGTTGATAAAGGTTATTAACACTGAGGTCGCGGTGGTTATTAACACTTTGAGAGTTCGTGGTAAAGACCCAAAATCTTTCTGTATTTGTGGGCAAAACAAATAATCTTTAAATGCCTTTTTTGTGTATGACAGTGCTTTCTAGAATATGCAAAGCTCCTCATTGCTGGTGGTCAGTGAGAACCCTTTTTTTCCTTCCTCATGCTTTAGTCTGATCTGACTGGAATAACCTTCTGACTTTGGATAACTATTTTCAGTGCGCTGTCTCCTGTGCTTCCTTTTGTGGGCGACAGGCTTCCGGTAAACTCTAAACACCTTTCAAGGAAAGGGTTTAGTATCTGCAAACGGAGTATGAGGAACACTAAATGAACACAAGCCCAACATGTGTTTGGATTTTCAGGGCATTTCATCCCTGCGAATCACTGAAATTAAGTGTGTACACAAGAAAAAACAGAAACTGCCCTGGCATTTTTGCTAATTATAATGCAGATAATATAAATCTATTGAATTGGATTACACGTATATCCATTGATAGCGTTTTAAAGTAGCATTATGCGCTTTCCATATATCATGCGTCCGAGCTAAGGGAGTTCTTTTTAAAAAAGAGTATTATTTTTGATGATTAATCTTCTACCCATCCAGTTCTTGAAAAATCTAAACCCCCCAAAAAACTAAAGAGTTAAGGAAGTTGCTCATCTCTGGTTTCAGGAGCAACACCACATCCTCCTTCTACATTTTTAATTTTAACATTCTGAATCGGGGATACAATATTCTTATCTTGAATCTCAATTGTAAGAGGTTAAAACAAAAAGTACATAAAACAGATAATAAAGGACATCCTTGCCTGGTACCTCGGTTCACATTAAACAAGCTAATTTCAACCAAATTCATGATTACCTGGCTTCAGCTCCTTCCTACAGGTTACTAGGAGCCCTCATGAGCCGGGAAGGAAAGCAAAATGCTCTTAAAATCATTTTTGTCAGCTGGCAAGTTCAACAGCATTCTCATCTAAAGCTTTGCTGCAGCAGAGATTTTCTTGTGATTCAATAGTTCCATGGATTCAATGAAATAATTATTATTGGAATATAATTGGTACCTTGAAATAACGCAATTTTGATCTATATGAAGCAACGTGTTGACTATTTTATTAATTCTGTTAGCAAACAATTTAGCTATAATTATGGCCCACATTAGGCAGGGTAATCAGACAGGAAGAATTAGGGTCGTAAGAATTCTTACTTTGCATTAAAAAAAATGAACAATATTGCAGGTATTGAAAGTAGGTGAGGCTTCATTGCCTGCTAGAAAATTGTTTACCTGAATAATCTAATGCTTACTCAAAATCTTTTTAACGGTTTCATAAAATAAAATCTGGTAGCTAGCAGGGCTGCTTTCTTCGCCATTTAACGTACCCTGGATTGCCTCAACACCTTCCTTGTGGAAGGAATAATCCATCGATATGCTATTTCCAAAGGATAAAGTAGGAATGGTTAATGGTGAAAGAAATGATTCCAAGCACTTTCGGTTTGATAGCTTCATGAGTGTTATAAATATTTATAAAATGATCTAAAAATATTTTGCCCATTTTATTTAATCGGTATAATCTTTGTGCAAGGATATCTGATTGACTTAAAGACATTACGTTTAACTGTCTCCCTTGCTGACTATGCTACCAGTTTAACTACGTATTTACTTAACATCCCTGAAGATCTGTTTTGTCACTCAAATAAGCTCCTTTGTAATGATGCTCGCTATGAGCATTTTATTTAGCATTTTTCCAGGCTTACACTCTTTTGTGAGGTATTAGAATAAATAAATCTGGCATAGCTAAGAGCTATTATATTCTCTAGCTTTTTTCCTAAAACCTAAATCAAATACTTATATTTGGGCTCTCGAAATTGCTTTAAAAATGTTCCATACAATTAAAACAAAATGTTCATTCCCCGTGTGCTGGACTAGAAAGTCTTTTATAGAAACAGCTGTCTCTTGTAACCAAGTTTCATCTTTCAACAGCTTATTAAAAATCCACCTCTTTTGGGCTGCAATTTCATTATTCTATTAATCTGAAGTTCTGTAACAGCATGGTTGGAAAAATTCATGGCAGGATAACATTTTAAAAATCATGGCAGGCAGCTGAATTGTGATGATAAAGTACATGCAAGTTCTCTTTTGTCGGAAAATACTTCTGCAAGAATTTTGCAAGTCTATATTCTCCAGATAAGCAGAGAAAGAGTATGATAAATTGAGTTTTAGTTTTCTCTTGAATATTTATCTAAAAGTACAACCAAGATGGATCGCACCTCGCTAGCCTCTCCTCCGGGTCGCCCCTTAGCACTCTGGTACATGTAGTGCATGTAGATGGACGAGTAAAAAGTAGTTCACCACTGTTGGTGCGAGTGGTTACTCGTTATCCCCAAGTTCTCTGGACCCGAGACATGGCCCGGGTTTCGGGACAGTTTCCCTCGTCAGCAGAGCAGTGTTTGGGGTGGATGAGAAGGCCGCCAAGTAACCGTCACAGGCCCTGATGCCTCTCCGGCGCGCAGGTGCGTCTCCAAGAGCTCGTCAGCTCAAGGCTATCTAAAAGTAGGTTCTGGATAAAATTAAAATCTCCAACGAAAATAACTTCTCCTTTTTGTGACATAAGTGATAAAAAAATGATGAATATAGGGGGGAAAATTATCCTCTGTGGGAGCAGAAATATTTACCACAAATGTTTATTAAAAAAAAAATACAATGGACTCTTAACTAATGTCTTTCAGCATGTCAAGAGGCTTTGAGAAAAAAATGCAACCCTTTATGAGGGATGTCTATCGAGGACAAAAATCTAAACTTGAAACAGATTTAAACCAGGTAACATTTTACAGTGTATTGTTCAAGATGGGAGTCTCTTATGAAATAATAATTGGGGGCGTGGCCGAGCCAGCCAAGATGGCGGACCCTTCTCTCTGAGGCTGCAGCTGGCGGTCCGCGCAATCATCATTAATCTTTGCCCCATGCACCTGTAAGACAAATAACGGGTAGTATCTGAGTCCGGATGACGTAGAGACGATTCCGGTACTCCCAAATCCCCGGCACGGGTCGTAACGGCGTGCCTGGAGCACCCCTTGGAGGATCCCCGAGACCGTTGGACAAAATGGCGGACCCGCTACACAACGACGAGACCCGCCGGGGACCGGAGCGGGAATCAATGTCCTAGTGCAGGGTCGGCACAGACGGGGGTGACGACGACAACGCAGCTGCCGGGACACCAGGTGAGGGAGTGGCGGTCCCTCGTCTGGCCACCAAGGAGCGGACATAGCCGTATACCGAAGCATAGAGGAGCGTCCCTGTGGGCTGCGGGCCCAGCGGTGCTGCGCCATTGTAACACATCGGCGGGAGGTCCGCCCTCCGGGTCCCCTCCCTTCCTGAGGGGCATCCGAACCCGAAGTGAGAGCGGTGAGAGAGACGTTCCGAGGGCCGCCGCATCAGAGCTACACCTACGTTGACCCCAGACTGGGTGGATCCGGGCCCGTAACAAGAGTCACTGAACGCCGCGAGGCCGGCCTGCATCCCTCGTAGTGAGGGCCGGGGACGGCCCTGCGGGGGCCGAGCAAGAGTGTCCGAGGTACGAGAGAGGCACCCGCCCCCTGAAGTGGTCGAGGCTGGACTGAGCGGCAAGAGCGCCAATATCAGCGGGTGAGAGCGCAGCGATAAATAAGCCCTGAGCTGGCAGATACTCCATGCCGCCAGTCCTGTAAACCCTAGGCCCCGTGCTGGGGAGAAGCGCGACCCCATGCTCTTCGTGATCCGCGATGAGGAAGAAGGCGGTAGAGTGAGGGAATAGCAGCCACCCACCCACACATCCACTAGGCCGGCGCTCTCCCACCGTGAAGACCTCGAAGTGGAATCTGTCAGAACTCCCTGGCTGCATGCAGTGCACGGTGACCGGGACCTGAAACGCAGCGGCCCCATTTCCCCCCGCCCCACATTGAGTCCTGAGGCACATGGGGGGGAGGAAGAGAGAGAAGTGACCAATGTGCTGTGAGTCGGCAACCAACCACTTTCGTGCCCCTACCCTGGGGATCATAAGGACAATACAGCACCCCCCCTCGCCGCGGGGCATGGGGCACGTAACCTTCCAACAGTGCTGCAGGGAGCGATCCACTGCATACGCACTAGTCGCATGGTGGGGCACCTGACGGCAAAGCACCGCATAGTTACAGATCGGACCTGGGGCAAATTCAAAAGACTGAGCCACCACTGCCCTGCTGCGGCCTTGGCAGAGCTACGAACCCCCACTCAGGCACGGGCACCACATACCTGCGTAGAGGCAGCTCACCAGGGCGCCGCTGGCTGCTCTTCCCATGCTCTGGTCACAGGAGAGATAGTGAGACACATTAGGGAGGTTTGCAGACAACGGCGCCCAGGAGTGAGTACCCGTACCGGCCCCGGGAGTGTTGGATGCCTCCAGTTGGGCGCACTAGCCCTGCAGCTATCCACATACACGGGATCAGAATTGAGTGGCATCAGATGCCGACCACCACAGGAGGAGAACAGAGTCCCCCATCATGGCCCACCAGCGCGCAGTGGGGACGCCACACGCCTCGGAGCAGCAGAGAGTAACACCCCCGACACCTGTAGTGACCAGATCAAGCGAGGAACCCTCTGGAGAAGACTCCATGTCCAGGAAACTGGACCAGGTCCTTGCAGCCATAGAGCACTCTAGAGTGGCGATGGAAAACAAATTCGACGACCTGGCCACGGATCTCAATATTCTCTGGGACGACCACAGGAAATTGACGGGCAAAGTGACTCGGAGTGAAAAAACAATGCAAGCAATGGAGCCGCAAGGGCAGTAACATAACAACGCTATAAAAGAACTACAATCACGCATTAAGGCCCTGGAAAACCAAACGGACGATTTGGAGTGACGCTCCTGGCAGAGCAATATCCGAGTTATGAATCTTCCGGAGGGGGCAGAGGGGGCTGACCCGATCAAATACATTACAGCCTGGATCAAAACATTCACGCCCACAAAGGATTTGACCTCCTACTTCTCTATAGAAAGGGCACAACGGGTCCCAGCACACAGACCAAAACCGGAACTACCACCTCGACCATTCCTCTTGAAACTACTACATTACCAAGACAGGGACACCATTATCCGTGCAGCTAGACAGCATGGACGACTGCAAGAAGAAGACAAACAGGTCATGCTGTTCCCAGACTATTCTCGAGCTGTTCAACAACAAAGGGTCACCTTCTTGGCGGTTAAGTGCACCCTGCGTCAAAAGAACATACACTACGCCCTCCTATTCCCTGCCAGACTCAAAATCATCCACAATGGCAACACTCACTTCTTCACGGACCCAAAGGACGCGGATGCCTGGGTGGAACAGCACATATCACACCCTAGGAATGCCACGGGCACTCAAGGTGGACGACCATGCGGGCGTTCGGGACGGGGATTCCGAAGGGTGACCCTCCCGCAACTCAGTGTACAGTCCAGCCCAGCCGCGACCGGCTCCCCAGACCTCATGCAAATTATCACAGAACGGAGGAAAGCATTACAAGCAGTGGTCACCCTGAACCCCGCGAGAAGGGGATCGGACATAGAAAGAGGCCCACACTTGTTCAGCTCGGAAGACGAAGGTAGTGATGTACGCACGTCTCGAGAGAACTCAATGATCCCTCCAATGGTGACCCCTCAAACGGCTGACACACTGATATAATAGACCAATAGAGATCCGAGGCGCACAGTGAGAGCGACATGGCCTCGAACCGAACCACACGCAGACGGAGCGACATCCAGTCCTGGAGGTACGGTGTCTGGATCATCAGGACTCACTACAATGGTTGTAACAATGAACAATATTCTAGCCCGAAACAAGCAACCAAGAGCAGATGTGGTGCAAGCGGGCACATTCCTGGTGCTTCTTATGGATGGGGAGCCGCGCCGGCGGAGATTTGGGAGATGAAAAGCCACTACCCCACAGCAACGAACTAAAGTCTACATATGAAAACATGTTTGGACGTATTGGCCCGAACGATAGGTCCCCCAAGTTGGGAATGTTCCCCAGAGTTTCAATTTGCCCCCCCCTTATCCTCCCAGGTATCCTCAAGTGGGCGAGGAGACGAAAACAGACAATGCAGACTATTTGTGAGTGATAGGCAGCGGGTGAATGGGTGGGCACGATGGGTAAAGGGGACGATATGCATTGAGAAAACGCTGATATAACTTCATGATCCATGACACACAAAGTCCCTAATACAGACATAAAACTAGTCACATTAAACGTCAGGGGGATGCATACGGCCAACAAGCGGTACTATGTTTACGCCTATATTAAGAGACACACTTGACAGAAAAGGAAGTAGACCTTCTACGTAAAAAATGGCAGGCGTTATCTGTACCACGACGTACTCCACCTTTGCCAGAGGTACACTTATATGGATTAGACCAGGGGTACCATTCAAGGAGTATACACGACTAATAGACAAGGATGGGCGATACGTATTAGTGACAGGGCTGTTGGAGGGTCAACCACTACTCATAGGGTGTAATTACGCCCCCAATGTAGAACAAGATCAATATTGGGATAAACTCACAAGCGTATTGGCTCACCACATAACGATCCCGTGGTTCCTGGGAGGAGATTATAATTGCAGACTAGATGTACACCTAGACAGGTCGCACCCCCCCACCAGCCAATTCGCCTGCATACAAACAAACTGAACGCTTCCGGAGATGGGTCGATCGTTGGACATTGGCGGACGCCTGGAGAGTACAGAATCCAACCGCCAAGCTCTACTCCTTTCACTCCATTCCCCACAATTTGCGAGTCCGACTCGATAGGGTTCTGTGCTCCGCAGTACTCTTACCCAAAAGTGCAGCACGCAGATTACCCGGGCAGGATAGTGTCGGATCATGCTGCTCATACAGAGACCCTTAGATGGAGACCACCCCATCCCCCAGTTCCAACGTGGAAACTACCCCAAGAATGTCTCACCGACCTGGCGTTCCGCCAAATTCACGGGGAATATATCCAGGAATACTTTATGCAGAACTCTGGCACGGCTTCCTCCAGAGTAATAGAGTGGGACCAAATTTAAGGTCAGCGCCAGGGGACACTGTATCCAACAGGTGATAGGGGTGCGGAGAACGCTGGAAAATGCACTACACAAAGCGGAGACTAAACTGGCAGAACTGCCCAAAAATGTAGACCAGGGGAAAGCCACGCTAGCGCAACTATCAGCAGCTAAACTCTCTCATGCAGGGGCCCTGCAAGACCTACGCAAATACAACTTCCTGCCATATGCAGCTAGGACACATCGGGAGGGTAATAGAACGGGGTCACTATTGACTTGGTTAGCCAAACAGGACACAGCGACACACCCAATCACAGAACTCACAGACAAAAATGGGCATCCCAAACACCCCCAAATCGACATATTACACATATTCCATGACTATTACGCAGAAGTATACTGAGCCCCAACAACGGAGACACCGCGAGAGTTGGCGCAGTTTCTAGGCCCAATGCCCGAAACCTCCCCCGCGGACAGGAAAGAGGTAGAAGGGAACACCCTCAGGCATAGCATATGCAATCAGATCGTTGGCACGAAGGAAGGTGCCAGGAATGGACGGTTTCCCACTCGAGTATTATAGCACGTTCGTGGCCCAGACGGTGCCCCAGCTGGCATCTATGTACGAAGATGCACTAACCAGAGGAACACTTCTGGAATCGCTTCGCGAATCGATCCTGGTGACATTCCCAAAACCTCACAGGGACCCCATACTCCCGGCCATTTACAGACCGATAACACTCTTAAACGCAGACTGCAAGATTCTCGGGAAGCTGCTGGCCGATCGCTACAGTCAAATCCTCCCAGCTCTGGTACAACCTCACCAGTGTGGCTTCGTTCCACGACACAACACCTCACATAATTTACGTAGGTTGTTTCATATTCAGGACAGAGCAAAAGATTGATTTCCACAAGCGGCATGCCTGATCTTAGATCCAGAAAAAGTATTCAATACTCTGACGTGGGCCTATCTGTTCGCAGTCGTCTGGAAAATAAATATCGGCCCCACACTTATGGCGTATACGCAGCTCCATTACAGGTACCTCACTTCTAGGGTAAGAATCGGCAAACTTATATCAGCCCAATTTCCGGTGGAGCAGGGAACTAGACAGGGGCGCCCCCTCTCCCCCCTCCTCTTTGCTCTGGCGGTGGAGCCTTTGGCCATAAGATTGCGACGGGAGGGGGAGACTTGGGGGGGACACTGCACTGCGTATCACTATATGCAAATGATCTTCTGATTTATGTTCGGGACTATACGGGCGATCTTACCCCGATATGGGCAACGAGTTTGGAGGGACCTCGGGTCTCAGTCAACTGGGAAAAATCGACTATTTTCCCACTCAGCTCCCATTTGGCACCTCAGAACATCATGGTGGGCACTCAGACATTGAAGTGGAGCGCTGCTGCCCCCAGGTACCTGGGAGTGCGACTGTACCATTCCCCTGAGGACCTCTATGAGGGTAATCATTGCAAAGCGCTGGCGGGCCTACGAGCGGCGATGGGTTTCTGGAAGACACTGCCACTGGCGCCCATCGGGCGGGTAGCAATAGCAAAAATGATAATGGTTCGCAGAATGTTATATTACTTCACAAATCTTCCAGTGGTCCCACCGCGTTCCTTCTTTCGGGATCTAGACACGCTGCTTGCGTAACTGATATGGGGAAACGGCTGTCATAGGGTAGCACTACGCGCGTTATATTTGCCCACGACTTGCGGAGGTCTGGGAGCTCTGACTTTCGAGTCATATTTCCTCGCGACGCAACTCCAGTGGTTATCTCACTGGACAGCAGAGAGGCACATAGGAGAAACAATAACCGAGGCTGGCAGGCTACCCCTCCCCGATATCAGGAGAATGTTACTGCCAGGCACCAAGCAGGCCCGCACACATCTGCTACAGATTTCCATAACCCGCAAATGCATGATGCAAGTGCACCGGATGTCGAAGGGACGACCGTTGTACTCTCCACTGCTTCCCCTGGTGGGATTCTCCCGACAGGAGGAATACTACTCCGCGGGGGCACTGCCGGTATGGACCGATAACGACATGACAGAGGTGGAAGCTCTATTCCACGAGGGGCAACTGAAGAAGTATGCCCAGATGGTCGAATGGTATGACCTCCCACAAGGATAATTTTTATTGCATTGGCAACTCTTGGATAGTGGTCGTCAATGCTGGGACCTACGGGATGGGGAGGCCCCGACACATCCAGTGCTACACACGATACTGCGAATGGGAGCGTGTAGCACTTAGTAAAGCTTTGGAATATCCCAAAAAGGTTTCCAGAAATGCACGATTCAAAAACGTACAGTTTGATGTCCTACACCGCGCGTATCGCACGCCAGATAAACTGCACAGTTGCTACCCAGACACACGATTCACATGCCCCCGTTGTCAGACACTAGAAGCGAACTTTAAGCACATGTTCTGGGATTGCCCATCCGTACAGCAATACTGGTACAAGGTACATCACACGCTTCAAACAACGGTCAACCTCCTGAACATATCCACATGGGAATCATGCGCTCTAGGGGTCTTCCAGAAAAAGAAGTCAGAAAAAGTACAATGGCGATTTGCGTCATTAGCCATCCTCGTGGCGAAAAGAAACATAGCCATGCACTGGAGAGCCCCTGCAGGGCCACTGGAGGCAGCTTGGGTGGGGGCAATGAACAAATGGGGGGCAGCAGAGGAGGAGTCCTTGAGAGAGGAAGAAGTAAAGGGTACACGCAAACACTCAATATCTATGGAGTGGGCGTAGTTATTAATTCAATTCAAACAGGAGGCGACAGCAGGGGAAACACCTGAGGCAACACAGCCCCCGCCCTGCGCCCCTTCCCTGCCTCCCACGTCGCAAACCCCAACACCGGCCGAGTAATACCCAGACAGGAGGGTAGAATAGTGGGGATAGACGACGCCACTGGGACTATTATCCATCCCCACGGCCACTCATCCCCCCCTCGATAAACCCATGACTCGCCCTTCAGACCAGTAGCCAGTTAACGCACCACTCGTCCCAGCCAATCGCCCTCGCCCGCTCTCTGCCCCCACCCCCCTGCTTTCAGGAGGTGTTTCTTCCCACGGTTCAGTTGAGTTTCTATCGGCAGTTCGGAAGCCGACTTACCCGTAGAGAACCAATGACCAGACACACTACAGGGACTTGCATACACAGATAGAGGGGAGGGTGCTGTACCAACCCTCGCCACCATGTAGCACAGGGGACCAGACACAGCAGAATACATCACCACACAACGGGACAAATCAGTAGTAGATCTGTGGGCTATGATGTGTTACTGTACTTGGACGATTAGAAACTCAATGGAATTGTTATTCTGTAACTATCGCTGATGCTCAACAATTGCATACATAATGGTTAAACTGCGATATGTCTGAAGTCTCACATGGAAATCTGTAATGTAAAACCCGAATAAAAACATTTAAACAAAAAAAATGAAATAATAATTGTTGGATTATGAGAATACCGGCATTTATAGCCTGGCACTTCCACTCATTTAGTCCATAAGAGTTGAAGTAAAAAAAATCCTTGAATTACACATTAATTATTCTTTTTGATCATGAGGGGACTATTGCTGCTGCTACAAACATATATCTGAAGAATTTACAAGACAATACGAGCTCTAAAGGGCCTGATTTCATGCAAAAGAGCGCTAATGTCTTAAAGCAGTTCTTAATAAAGTGCTAATGAATTTGATTCAAATAAAGTGCTGATTATCTTCATAAATTACAAGGTGCAAAGGCAAATTTACTCTGTTTTTTCCTACTTCACAGATCCCTACACCTTGCCTCTTTACCCCAGTGTCCACCCTACTCCTTTCTCCCTTCCCTACACCAGATGATCCAGCCCCCCTACAAAAAGATGGTGCAACTATGGGGCCAAAGTCACGGAGATTACCTTAACCCCCAAGTGTAATCCAGACTTGCAAAATAAACCATATTATGACATCATTTCTTTGACCTTAATTCCTGCAATAACTTTTGTGCTGACTTAAGTTCATTGAGTAACTGCAATTTTCTGTAATCAACGTTCTTCATCTTTGGTTATTAAAGCAAAGTAGGTGTGATACCTATGCTTGAAAGTTAGTAAAAAGCTGGCTAAACCCTTTACGCCTCTGCACGGAGTCATAGGTTATCTCTGAAAGCACTTAGCAATCAAACTCCTCTTTAAGCTTAAACTTTGTGCGATAAAGGATTGGTTGAAATGCTCTTTGATTCTATAGTCTGCAAAATCCACAATTACTGTAAGAGGAAACTTTTTTTTAATCCAAAGTCTATTGTTTTTTTCTATATTGAGAAAACAAGATAACAGCTCTGCATATCAACTCAGGATAGTCAGGAGCATGTTCATGCCATGAGTCCAGTAGCGCATTAATCAAGGGCAAGGCTAGTGTTGGAACATCTTTTCCATTTGAGATGTAAGAGGAAACTTAGACTAGTTTATCATGACTGCCGGAATACGATGTGAAAACTTCCTCCCCATCAGTCCTTCAAAATGTACTTCTTGATGTATCAATCAGTGTGGTTACGTTGGAACAATTTTCTTCACATTCTGGAACACCAATAAAGGGAAGATTCAATCTCCTTAACCAATTTTCCAAACCTTCAGGTCTTGTTTTAAGTTTTTTCTACTTTGAATAAACATTTGCTGCTTATTTTTGGTATCCTCTAATTCCTCAGTGCGCTTGGAAAACAACCCACATTTCTGATCCAGAAGTTCAGGTTGTGTTGAGAATATGTGTAATTGATGGGCTTTTGCGTGACTTTATTTTCTGCCTGTTGGTCAAATTTGGGATTGTTAGATTCAACTGGTAACATTATCTCTCCACATTTATCGGCTCCTTCCAATAGGAAAGACACAGGTAAAAGATTAGCATTGTTCACTACAAAACTCGTGATTATTAGATTAAATTGATACTTTATCATTTGACTTTTTATTGAATCAGAGTTTTGATTGCAACTTTCAAGAATTTGAATTGTAATTTTTAATGAAGCATCCTGTGCTCATGCAGTGAAAACAGAGGGTATACAGAAGAAGGTTCTGTTACACAAATGTAATCACTCGAAGTGCATCTTGTAATCTTGGATGCTTTAATTGATAATCTGACTGCTCATTCAAATGGAGCAGTCACAAATATAGAATCTGGCATACTTTCTCCTCTCCCTTATATCTTCTATCTTATCTCGGGTAGGAGAAGCAGCCTCCAATTTCATTCTTGTATTCTGGTTTGGAGAAGAAGCCAACATCTGAAGTTGAAAAAAACTGTTTTCATGGGAGAGCGTTAAGGCGTAAAACCAGAATGTCGCAATATCTCCTTGAAAAGAAGTACCTGAGCCAGGAGTGTGTAATTTAAATTGTTTAGTTTCAAATGCTGCTGGAAGATTTCTTAGCATTCTGGTGCTAGAGGCTTTCTGCTTCTGATCCCCCTCTGTACTAAAATATCTGATTTAAAAAATGTTATTTAATTTTTTATTAGCATTTTGTGATATGTTATTTTGGGGCAATAGCCTTCATTGAGGCTTACAAGTAATTGTTTATACCCTTGAGTTAAGAGAAACCCCATTTGGGAGAAACATTGCTTTCCAATAAATTCCTTTAAAAAAAAAAAGAATATATATATATATATATATATATATATATATATATATATATATATATATATATATATATATATATATATTATACATTTTGAGTGAGAAAGTGAAAAAACAAAAAGCAGTCGGATTCTATCGCTTTCCCGCAAATTTTTTTTAAATATCTACCCGTGCCCATCCCTTCCCACAGTTTGTTTCCAATAAATTAAAATTTCATAAATAAATTATAACAAATGGAAAAAGGTTTTTAATGCCTTTACCTCCGTGGATTAACTTGTTTCAGCTAGAGTAAACCCCCTTCAAAAGCAAAGTCCGTGATAGGGACTATAACTTGTGGAGTTCAGCACCAGTTGCTGCATACCAAGCGCTCATCCAAATCAGGTGTTAAATCTCTGGCAACAGGCCCAAGGCAATTACATGCTTCTTGATGCAAGTTACTGTCTCTGAAGTTGATGCTTCTTCAGTGCCTGTTGATTTAGGACCTCCATCTAAAACAATTTGTGAGTGAAATCACTTAAAACGCTTCACAGCTGCACAATTACATGTTACAACAGCATGGCTTCAATATATTCCTTAAAGTGCTGTGAATAGATTCCAACCCTCACCAGATGTAGAGTCTGCCGTTCTGCTATCTCAGATGCAACTTGCATCTGCTACTATCTTGGATGTCGGGGTGCGTCACACAGAGTGTCTAATCTCAGGGATGGTGCACAATGGGAGGCATCATCCTCACCTTTCTCTCTTTGCCAAACCATAGCAGAACATGCACTATAAAATATTGACAGCGATTGGTTATACTAGATAAAAAGAAAAACATGTTACATAGTTATTTTTCAAAATAATTTAGCTCTGTTTTTGGATTGTGGTTCCTCTTGATGTTAAGACCAGTGAGGGCCTTTTCTATACCATAATAACACATATGATGATGGACGGAATGTTGCACAATGGCAAAACGTTCACCCCCAGTCACAGATCTGGGTTTAATCCCTTGTTATTTTGCTCACCAAGCCACCCCAGTTCAGACATGGCCATATGCAAATCAGTCTTGACCCTGTGCCTCATGGGAACAGTCCAGCCCGAACTGCCAAGTCATGTCTTCCCTGGACCAGAATCAAGCATCCTAGGACCAGTTTCTGCCCCTCAGCTGTCTTCAGCCAGGATAGCTTGACTCCAGTGGCTTCCTTTTCTATACCATGCCAGCAGGATTTCTCAATGAGTTACATGCTTGTTGTTGACTCATGTGGTGATCTGCAGGGCCCGAGCTTGTGTCCCAAAAAGAAAGATTGAGCCTTTTATCCTCGCAATGCATTTATATTAAGTGCCATTAGATTAGGTGTCAGTAAAACTTTTTTTTACATTATTTAGAAAAGGCAAACAAACAGAAATCTGATATTTTTATGTAACAGTTTTATATGGTGCTCCTCTATTATGACAGTATTGAGTGCTTTACATAGAATTAGTTGAAACTTACATTAGGCACAGGAAACAAGTGCTTGGTAGGCAAACAAACCAGATAATGGATTGCAATGCATTAATCAGCTAAGTTCCACCACCAATCCCAATGGTAGGAGACAGACAGTTTGACTTTTGGAAGGCAGGGGGGCCTCACGACTCCCCCGGCCGTATTTATTAAAATTTGAAACAAAATTTAAAACTTTAAATTAAAAAACGTTTCATTTATCATGTACAAAATTCAACTTTCATTACACTTGATGAAGACAGGTATCCAGGCTAACCTTAACAAATCTCTAATACAAAGATTTTCCTAACCGAGTCTAACATCATGACATCATGCATTGCATACGAATTTTGTACATCCTATCGTTAGGGGCCAACGGCAAGGTCTTAACCGGTGTCAGATCCCTATCACCAAATTTCCACCCTCTCGTGCGAGTGGCGCATGCGCAGAGGACTTTACCCTCGTAGCCAACCGTAACTTCCCTTGCCATGGGGGCCCCCTTCCCCTCGGCGCCATCTTAGGGTCTTCCGAGTTCCCGTGCGGGGTAACCGTAAGAAGGACAGCGTGGACTTCCCCCCCCCCCCCCCCCCCTTCCCCGCACTCTCTTCCGCCGCAGCAGATATCCGGCCCCCGGGAAATTCGTGGGAGGGGCATATAGCCGTCTCCCCTTGGGCGATCCCATCCGTAATGGGTGCTGCCCCCCCGTGGGAGGGGCCAATGGCCGCCTCCCCCCGGGCGCTCCCATCCATAATGGGTGGCGCCCCCACTAGGGACCTTGAAATCACTGCTCACCGATCATGACCTTACCGCCACAGGCCAGATAGTTCACCGACTAAATGGCCCCCCCACACCTCCTATAGGTCATGTCTCCTCAATCCCACTAGCCAAGCTATGATGTCTCCTATCAATATGTCATTCCCCACCCTGGACAGGTGTACCCCATCGTCTGAATAACAACGGTCCCCCCAGATACACCCGTGAGGTATACTTTGAAGGTGGTTAGATCGAAACAATTTCTCCATTTTATTGTTGACCCTCTTTACCGAATGGTTCAACGCTGTCATGGACCACCCACCCCTCCATACCCTCCTCAGAATCATGTGTGACCAAGCTATTGTGCACCCCGGAAGTGTCTTTGCTAACCAACTGACTGATGAAAGTATGTGTTCGATTAAAGCCCGTCTGCCCAATCTCACCAAGTCATTGCCCCCAATGTGCACTATGACTACTGATGGCGGTGACCTGTGCCGCCCTAACAATTCTTCGACAAAACATTGTAGTTGGTCAATACACAAACCGCCCTTCCCATGGAAGGACACCCTGAAACCATATTCCTCAGATGTGTGAATCGCATCACCTGCCCTGACTATGTCCGCGGCCCGTCTCACGTATGAGTGGCCCACGACCCAGACCACTCGTCGTCCATTCCTCGCTCCTGACGTGGTGGTTAGTTGATACTGGGCCGGTCCCAATTTCCGCCCTGCGTCACAGGCTCGTGAAACTGTAATCCAAACAAAAGACAACAAGCGTGAGTGCACATCTTCACTAAGTTACAACATGTGCAACCGCACATAACGTTTGAAACAGTTTGAAGACCATTGCCCTAACTGTTTAACATTGTCTGCCTGCAGACCCCCGGCCGTCGCTTCTGTAGCGGCCCCTATCCTGAATGAATGAGTTCCAAAATCACTCGGGTTCAAGCCCGCAGCTGCAATCGTGATTGCCAGCACCCTTTGGAACTGAAACTTTGTTAACGGGGTACCGTCAGCATGCCGCAGCAAGTCCCCCCCCCCCACGTCGTCACCCTTTGTCTTAGATAGGCCTCAACGTGCATCACTGGACAACAGGGACTACCCGGAGCGCGCTGCAACACAATGCTACTCCCCTGGGCCTCCTGGTCTGTCTTCGACCTGGCAATCGTGATGAGCAGGGAATCCCCCCTCACTTGCCTGTGGTCCCTACGCAGACCCCCCTCGGTATCCCTTTTGTTAGCAGCCACTAGTTCGCCTACCCGTAGGGCCCCATAGAATGCCAGTGCAAATGCTGCCCGGAATAAGACAACCTCACTAGGTGAGGAGCATGTCTCCTCTAGCTTAGCCAGCAAGGCGGTCAACCTGTCAAATCCTATCGGATGCCTGGTATCCTTTTTGCGCTCCTCTAGGTGCCGCCAGCCGCGCAGCGCCTTTCTGACTATAAAGGAGTCCGTCGGGTCCCTGATCCCTTGGAGCTGAGCCATAAACGATATGGCGGCCTTATATCGACTGGCGGTTGCCGCCGACCGGCCCACCTCATGAAGTGCCACTAAAAATTGGGTAAAGGACCCCTCCTGACCCCATCTCTGCTCCCATGCAGGGCCCTAAAAAGGCGCAGTACGAGCGGAACGCCCCTTCATAAGCTTTCCTATTCCTGAGCACTAGACTGGCTGCCGCAAGGTTTTGTAGTCGGGGTGCCGATTTGCCATAGTGCTTCGGGAAATGGCGCTGCCACTAGCTCTGCTGAGGGTAAACAATCCCTGAATGCCTGCATTTTGAAACGAGAGAGCGCATCAGCTGCGTTATTCAGTACTCCCGGCACATGTTTTGCCCTGAATTGTACATTTAGCTTCAAGCATTTCAACACAATTTCTTTCAACAATCGCAATATCCATTTGCAGCGTGCTGCCTGTTGGTTAATGCATTCTACCGCAGTCATGTTATCAGACCAGAATATCACCGAGTTGTTTCGGAACTTCTCTGGCCAGGCCGACAATGCTACCCAGATCGGGAATAACTCTAGGAAACCAATGGTGCTCGTCAAACCACTTGCTGCCCACCATGCCGGCCACTTCTGGGCCGACCATCGGTTAATCAGGATCGCGCCGAACCCCACACTGCCTGCAGAGTCAGTTCATAGACCTAACTCTGCTGATGAGGCCGGGGCTTTGCTCCAGACTACCCGGCAATTGAAATCCGCCAGGAATGCCAGCCAAATGAGCATGTCCTGGCGAACCTCGGCCGACAGTCTCGTGCGATGGTGCCCTTCCTTGAGGCCAACCATGGCCTGAGCAATGGATCGTGAGAAAGGGCGAACCATCAGTATAACCCTCAGCGCAAAGTTTAGCTGTCCCACTGTTCGCTGCAGTTGATGCAGTGTCACCTTGTCGTTTTTTAGACATTGCAGCAAGGAGGCCCTGAATTTGGTGATTTTTTCCGCCGGCAGACGGAAGCAACCCTCCAAGGAGTCTAGTTCGATACCCAGAAACTCCAGTGAGGTAGTCGGCCCCACTGTCTTACCTTGCGCCAACCGTACCCCGAAACCCTGCATGAGCACGCAAAATTCCTGCAATGCCCGTGCACAGTCCCGAGAGCTCACCGGGCAGAGAAACAGGAAATCATTGAGATAATGCATCACATGTTGGTGCCCTGAGGCCTTTGAGAATGCCCACTCCAGAAATGAGCTAAATATTTCAAAGTAAGCACAGGAAATTGAACAACCCATCGGCATGCACATATCTATGTAGTACCTTCCCTGGAATGCAAAACCCAACAAATGTTGATCCCTGGGATGAACCGGCAGTAATCTAAATGCGGGTTCAATATCCGATTTCGCTAACAGTGCCCCGGGACCTAGGCGATTCAACATGACAACTGCGTCATCGAACGATGCATACCTCACACTGCAAATACCTGCATCGATTGCCTCATTCACGGAAGCCCCCCTCGGCGCAGACAGATTATGTATGAGCCTGAACTCGCCCGGCTCCTTCTAGGGAACTACCCCTAATGGGGAACACACAAAATTGGCAGCTGGTATCTCATCAAACGGTCCCGCAACCTGCCCCAAGCGAACCTCTTTTGCAAATTTTGTGGCGACCACAGCCGGGTTGTGCGTAACGGACAGTTGGTTCCTGCATAAGGGGGACCCCCGAAAATCACCCGCCGGGATCCTGAAGCCATACGAGAAGCCATCCCACAGGATCCCGGCGGAGACACGATCAGGGTATTTGCTCAGCCAGCGGGTCATAGCCAAAATCTCCACGGGTGATTGCTTAGTCATCCGAGCCACCGTGTCAATCCTGCTTGGTACCCCCTTTTCCCCCGGTAACATTGCCTCTGGATCGGCAGCTAGTTTCAGGGTGGGAGGTGTTACCACAACCTGCGCAGGCATGCCTGAACCTGCATGTTCCCTGCGGCCTACTACACGTTCCCTCGTTAAAACCCCAACATACCCCTCGTTTGTTCCCATTCCAACCCGATCTCGACTCAGATTCTCCCCCTTGTGCTGGTCGAAAGGGCTGCGGTTGTTTCTGCTGAAAAGCCCTGAAACCATTCGCACTCGACCCAGTTCCTGCCGCCGAGCCTGGCGTGAACTGCGCATGCCAAGATACTGTGTCCAAACAATCCCAAGTCAATGATTCATTAAACTCTTTCGCTTTTCTAAACGATACATCGTACCCCTTCCATGCGTCCCCCCCCATATTTCTCATGGAAGCCCGTGATCCTGCTCTGGTAGCACGCAAGGTCACCCAACAAGTCTGGTGTTCGCTCACCCATAATTGCCACAAACACAGAAAAAGCCCTAATCCAATTCATTATAGACTCCTCCACCCTGAATTCCGCCATTTTGGCCCTCCATTCACTTGGGTGTAACCATTCCTTCTGGGTTTTGGCATACTCTAACTCTCAGTTGTCCGTCAACAATGAAAACATAGAGGGAGGAGCCTAGCTCGCGGCCGTAATGGTCGCCCTTTAGCTCGGCTCCCGCAGCCCTCCGTCCTGATTGCCTATCCTGTCTTCTATCCTGTCCGGGGACGACACATTTTTGGGGCATTGGAAACATAACGGCTTGTTTGTACTTACCATCCGACCCCGGGGTCTCGGTGTGCAGTGGCTCTGGAGTTGTGGCCTCCGAGAGATCGGGGCCTCTGCAAGACTTGGACCGGGACCTGGCCGGTGGGATCCGACGGCTCTCGGCCCCGGCCGAGAGCGAGAAGCAGTGTTGGGAGCCGATGTGCGAAGATCCCGGCGATCCTGACCCGGGACTGCCCTGGTGGCCGCGCGGCCGACGTGGGAGAGAGGCCCGGGGACCTGATTCTGTGAAGGGGTCTCTCCCCGCCGCTGCTTTGTCCGGCGGCCCTGGTCCTCGGGGGCCCGGACTCCGCTTGATTGGGGCACCGGTGCTGGTGCTGGCGGAGACCCGTCTTGGGCGGACATCCTTTTGGCATCGAGGCCGCCCTTGCTGGGACCCCCGGAGCTTGTAAAGTCCTACATTTGCGAACTGTTCTTTCCGGGGGTCTTGGGGAGCGGCGATTGGGCTGACTCACGAAATGGCGGCCGACCCTCTGAAACGAGAATCACCCTGTGGCGGCGGGCCCGTGTTGCCTATTGGTGTGGGGAGCGGATCTGGTGGACGTGAGCCGACGGTCAGAGATATCCTGGAAGCCCTGCGATCCCTCCACGCTTCCCTGGCCCTGGGTGTCTCGGTGGGTACGCTACGATCTGCCGCCATTTTGGGCGGCCATTTCTTCTTGTCGCCCTCTTGTTTCGAAGACTTCATCGCCTCGCCCCCCTCGATTGACTTGAGTGTCTCCGCCACTGATCGAAGATCGTGTAGTGTGTCGGTGACTTTGGGGCGCCCTGCTTTTCAGGGTTCGGACCCCGGGGACTTGGATGCTGTACTGCGACCCTGTTCGACATTGTTGCCTGAAACTATTGGTGGACTGCCTCCTGTGCCTGCTTCGATGACTTTGCCTGTGTCTATAATTGGGGCCACCTCGCCCGCTCCAGTGGCGCAACTGAACTCCTGTTTTTGATTGCTCGTGCTGCGATATTTGATGCATCTATACTCTCTGTTTGGACTGTTGCTCCCTTGTGGATCTATCTACCCCCCACGTAACTATGCTAGTCACCATTACACTCGATTATATGCTGATTTCGTATTTAGTATGTGGTTTTACATTGCCATGTGGTGGGTGGGGTTTATCGCTCGAAAGGGTTGGGGGTGAACTGTACGACTTCTGTTTGATTCTCGGTATACGATTTAGTAGCATAATTGTTTTTAATCGTAGGAAGGTGGGAGGTCCCCTTCTCCTAATGTTTTGTGGCGCGTGTTGGGGTGTCGTCCTGGTCTGTTTTTGACTGTGCTTGTCTGGTTGGGCGGAGGGCTGCGGCCGCCCGTTCGGATTATAGTTATTCTGCTCCTCCCTCCTGTCTTCTTTTCTCCGCTTTTGTTGCCTTTTTGTCTTTTTCTTCTCTCTTACTTCTCGCTATATTTCGGGTTCTGGTTTAGGGCGACAGGCACGCTGTTTGAAGGGTGGGCCATAGCCTTCTACAGGGGTGCAGGGTGGGACGGGTGGGTTGGGTTCTACTTTTTGTTTGTCTTCTGGTTCTATGGCCCTTTTGTATCTCTTTTTCGTGAGGCCGCGTCTGTCCCGACCTCCTATGGTGTGTTTCGGGTGGGGGGTGTGGCGTCGTTAATCCTCCTGCTATGTTTCAGCTGTCTTTCTCCCCGATCGCCATACCCCCACTTGGGCCGCTACTCCTTTTGTCTCCTGTCTTCCTGCCACGGGGGGCCTGTGTCGGCGTGTCTTCTTCCTTTCGTTTTTCATATTTTTTCTTTTCTTTTTATTGTTTTATTTTGTCTTCCCTCCGTTTTTCTTTCCCTTCCTCTTCCCCTCCCCCACTTCGTCCCCCCCCCCCTTTTTTTTCCTTCTTGTGTCCCAGAGGTTATTATGACGGGCTGGTTTTGATGCATTGTCTTTCCGATCCCTCTGTTCTGGCTTGGTAGTGTCTTGGGTGGCGGGCTTGTTACGAGGATAATGCTCAGGGGCTGATTGTGTCTCGCGTATCCTGATATTCTTAAATGCATTGTATTGTCCCCCCGATATTTTGCCCCCATGCCCCCTTATTAATGTTGAGGTTGGTTTGGGATATCGGATGCCTCTGTATTGAAAGTGAGCCGGTCATATGTCTTCTCCCCATATTATAAAATTAAGCCTTATTTACTCCTGTGTTTTAGCCCTTGGGTTTCTGTATTTCTTCTCCCCTTCTATGATTGTACGGCCTCTGCTTTGTATTGATTGATTATGTAATATTTGCCTGGTGACTCCTGATTATTTTGCACATTGCGGACGGCCGGCTTGGTTGTAGGCCTCGACTTGTCTCTCCTTTTGATGTCAAAGGTTTTAAAAAAAAAAAAAAAAAAAAACCAATGAAAACATATTAATATATTTGTTGGCCCACGCCATCTCTTTCGTGGCCATCGGAACATGTTGCGCCAGGCATTCCCGCCTTGAAGGCACAGCGCCCTCCCCCATTATTGGGAGCGACCTCTTACCATTTTCCGTCGTACCTCCGGTCGTGTCCGTCGCCTTATTCTGGTTCTCGATCGCGGCCGTGTTCGCCACCTGCAGAGGAATAGAAGGCATGTTCCCTGCCCCAGAGCCCCTTGCCCGCCTGAGCTGGTCGATAATCTGCCTGGCCTCTTCCGCTGGATCTTCCGCAGCCGCGGATCCCCCCGCTCCCTTCTTCAACCAAGGCAATACCGCCGCTAGGTGCATCGCCAGTTCGGGGGGGTACCTCTCCCTCATCCAGTGGTGTGATAATCACAGGGATTGGCAATCCCCCATCCGGTGCAGGCACCGGGTTGGCCGCTGGGGTTACTGGGGCCAGCGGAACTTCCCTCGGGACCGGGGCCTCGCTAGGACCTCCTTTCTCTTTCCTCTTCTTCCCCTTGCCCCCCCCCCCCCCGGAGTAACGTTCGGCAAAGCAGGCCCCACAACCCTCTTTGGCCTCCCTGAGGGCCCCGCCTGAGCTTCCACCTTCTTCTGGAGCGCCGCTAAGCCGCAACCCAATCGGTCCACTTTACCAAATTTTCTGTCCATCGCCGACACTTGGTTTACCAGTGTGCGAAGCATCCGTTCCATCTCGGAGCTCTTCCCATTCTTCTTTCCAGGCATATCGGACGTTCTGCTTTTCTCTATGCCTGTTTTCCCGCGGCTCCTCGGATTTCAGATACGCCCCGACGACTGAAACAGAAAGAAAACGATTACCACGTTCAAAAAACTGCTGCTTGTTCCCTAGAGGGCTCACGAGCAACGAGTGGTGCAGCCTTCAGAGCGCGGGAACAAGAGGACGCCTGGCTGGGCCCCCGCGCCCTTTAACTTGCAACGGGGAGGCGGGGCGGCATCCCCCTCCCACCCAAAAGTGCACGGACTTCCGGGCGGGGGTTAGGACAACCCTTTTAGGCGGCGGGGGCGTGCTCCAACCACGCCACTTTGGGCATACCAGTCGGGAACACGCCCCCCGCCTGCAAAGGTTTCCCTGGCGGTCGGGGCACCCAGCCATACGTTCGGGGTGACCGAGAGGTCTCCCCCTTTCCATTAATCAGCTAAGTTTAGTGCAATGTAAGTTTAAATGTGTTTATTGAGTTTGCAAAAGTTAGACAACCATACAGAGACATGATCAAAAGCATAATGTATAAGAGTGTACAATCCACAGCTGGTCTTGTTGTAGCGTGAGGCTTATCGACTTTGTAAAGGAAGAAATCCGGAAAGCATATATGCAGCCATGAGTGGAGTACAACATAAGAAGCTCTGCCTCCTTCGGAAACCAAAACCGTTAGCACACCCCCACCCCGTCCGGTAATCCCTGTCCCACAATAGGCAAGTCCAGTTTCTACTTCTACAGCATCGCTAGTTAATCAGCAGGAGTGACCTTGGGTTCTTCCAAAGGTCTGAGAAATGAAGCACTCTTAGGTATTTGGGCTGGGTAATCTCATTGAACTCCGACGAGAGCAGTTTGAGGAATGGGCCCCAGATTTTCTGAAAAGAGTTGGTGGCATGATTTCAAAGTAGCTGAGATACGTTCCATTCCTAAGATGTACCAGAACCTATGTAAGAAAGCAAGGAGCTTACCCTGGATTTCTATTACTGAACAGCCACTGCTGTTTTACATTCACTGCTGGTTCTAATGCACACACTCATTCAGAGTCAGGAAATCTCCCCCCTGCTATTATCAATCTCTGTCCCAACTGCAAAGTAGTGCTAGTACATGTTTATTTTTCATTTACATACGAGGCGAAAAGTGTTACAGCTAATACAATTAACACGATAAACACTCGTACATTAAAAAGCAAAACTTCATTAAAAAAATCAGTTTTATATAAAGAGCAAATACATTCTTTTTTAAAAAAACACAAAATCACAATGGATTATACGTGGTTCATTTTCTAAAAATACCAAGACCCACATGCCAACCAACAAACACGATATTAACCTAAAGTGGTGACCAAAATGTTGATCCCAAACTGGAATATATTGTTAGCAAGTTTCGGCAAACACTTTATCCTTATTATTGTCCTGAAAACAACCCTCCAGCAGTGGATTCTTTAAAATTGCGTCGACGCGTTTCGGCGGTGCCACTACTTTGTATCCAACCACCTTCTTCAGGACTAGCATTATATACTGTGTCTAATTTCCAAAATTTCCAATTCATTTAATCTAAACGAGAAAACAAATATCAGAATATCCACCGTGCATTATACATTATGTATAACATTAGAATAAATCATTCCTAGTCGGTCCCTTGCCCTTAATCTATCCATGTTTTCTACATTTCACCTCACAATAACAGTATTTTTATAACATTTCTCTCACAGATTTAGCACTACCTTCCATTTTGGGGTTTCAACACTCTCACCCCACACTGCTCTTAAAGGTCCTCCCTGTGGTTTTCCCCCCTCGGGGGTATGGTCCCTCTAGATCTCATTCTGACCGCTCATGCTCAGATGTTCCATTGTTCTCATTCACTCACCATTTAAAGCAAAACTTTAAGTCTCTGCTCGTTTTGTTCGTATCTTGTTATGCCTCTATGATATAAGGGGTTCTTATTTATTGGAACTGAAACACATAAATTCAGATTCCCGTGAGATGTTAGTTCCAGTGCTTTTACTCTATGCCTCTTTTAATCCATAGTTAGTGGATTGATCTCACCTTTGTTAAGAGGTTTAGATTCCTCCTCCTATACTGTTCCTTGTGTCTGTTCAGAGGACGCCATTGATTCATGGGTGGCTGCCGGTGTCATAATTAAAAGTCTACATCACTAATGGTTTTACATATTTCTTATCCATCCTCTACAGTGAGATTTTATATTTTATCCCTCCATTATTAGCTTACCTTAATGCCCGCTTGTTTGTATATTCCTTTTGTTATTATCTCATGATTGATGCACTGAACATCCCTCGGCTAATATTGCCTTTAAGTTACAGTTTTTGTGTGTGGGGATGCCCCACTCCCAATTCGCAATGGAATCTGTTTAAAAAGAATTTTTTTTTTAATCATAGATTATATTAACCCAGTTCAAGGGCCTTTTAACTTTCTTCTATGTATGCTCGGGATAAGGGGGCTAAGCCTCTTTCCTACATACGCGGTCTGTTTTTAAAAAAAAAAGGGCGGAAATTCAAATCACCCCGTGTGTCTGCTCTTCATTGTAAACCAAAACGCTTCCGTTTACCGGTGCCGATTTTCTTTATACTATCGGTGGTGGGTATTCTAGGGGTTTATTCGATACTAATTCTCTATACCCCCCTCCCCCTCTCCATTTAAATAGACAAGGTAGTCCTGCATGCGCCCGTAGAACGCGCACCCTTTTTCTCCGAATTTCATCTTACCTGATAATCAGTCGGGGTCTTAGCATGTTCGATAAAAACGAGCAACGCTGGAATTGGCCTTCTTTTAATCATTGGCCTGCGTATAAAAGGCTTGTGACGTCACGCCGTTTCCACGTATGCCCTGTGGTTTTAGCGGCCATCTTGGGTGTATTTTTTTGTTAATGTTATGTATAGATAGAAGTATGCGGATTCCCTTTTCTATTTCCACAATTACTCCGATTATTTGATCTTATAAACGTTTCCCACTAGTCTTACATCTGTTTTATTAACACAAATTGTATTTTTAAAAGTTTAGTAAAATAAAGAACTCACTTCAGCGGCCCCCACTGTAGCCTGTCAATATATCCAAGTTTGACCGCCAAATCAATAATTTTCTATGCTAGTAAATTGTATAGCTTTTGTTTTGCTTTTGTTTTTACCTCACAGGTTTAGATCTTAGAATTCCTATTACCATTGACAGGATTCACCTCGCCTGGAAACTAGTCTCCCTTTGTATTTGCTTTGGAGGTGCAGTTACTTTCTCCATTCATGTGGCCACCCTATCTCTACACGTAAATCCAACTGCTATTAGCTTAATTTTATGTGGTGGTGATCTCCCAATCTTCTCTGCTGTGCAGCCCATTTTTAATTGTGCTGAATTTTACCATATACCATTGTTCTTGCTGCTTTCTACGCTGTACACAATTGCCCAATCTCCTATGCTCTTTCAATTTCTCTATGATCACCCACCTGATATCCCCAACTGTATGACCTTTTCTTTCCAGTGACTGACCAGGGGTGTGTTTTCTTTCATAGTCTTAATGGCAGACCTGTGTTCACAGATTCTATGCCTCAATTCTCTCCCCGTTTCCCCTATGTAGCCTAGGCCACATGGGCAAAGGATCAAGTAAATAATGTTTTTACTTCTGCAGTTATTAAGAGTTTTCATATCATGTTTAACTGCATTTAAGGTTATACTCTTGGTGGTAATACAGAGGTCACAGATGCTACAATTTCCGCATCTGTGGTTCCCTATTGTCTTGTCACCATGGATGGTCTGTTGGTGTTCTGCTGAATCCTCTCTGTATGTATATACCAGAGAGTTACGTATGTTATTGCTTTTTTTATATGTGAACATAGGTTTTGGTAACCAATTCTCCTCACCCTCATTCAAAATTTTCCAATTCTGTTTGATGATGTTTTTAACCTTATTACTTATATTGGAAAATTGACTGACCATGCTTATTTTATCCTCCTTGTCTTTAGGTTGTTTCTCTTCCAAAAGGGATTCCCTATTATAAAATCTAGCTCTTTTGAAGGAGTGATTTACTAGTTTTTTAGGGTAACCTCTCCATCTAAATTTGTCTTTTGTTGTTTGAGAATGTTAATAGAAATCTTCTAAGGAGGTACAGTTTCTTCGCAATCGAAGAAACTCCCCAAAGGGGATGTTGTCCTTCTGACTCCTAGGGTGGTAACTACTATAGTGTAGGAGGGTGTTTCTGTTTCCTTAGCGTACAACTCAACTGCTAAACATCCATTATCATGTTTGATAGTAATATCCAGAAAGTTTGCCTTATTATTACTGTAGTCACCCGTGAATCTTAAATTCTTGTCTCCCAGGTTGATCCATTCCAGGAATTCAATTAATGTTTCTTCTGGGCCCGTCCATATGAAAAAAATATCATCTATGAAACGGGCCCAGAACCTATGTAGCCAACCTGTGTGTGTAGGCGGAGTGGCGGATCCCCAGTGCGATAAGATGTTTTGTAGCGCTGCCCCCAGTGCTAGCCCCATTTGACGACCTATCGTGCTCTTAAGGGAATAGGTGATAGGATTAGGAAGGCCTAGAACAACATAGACAAGAAGCCGTGGGATCTGTGTGTCAAACAACTCATCTATCTGGTCTAGGATCCCTGGCCTATAACTGGACAACAGTGGGCACTCCCACAGAATATGTAAGTGTACCCTCACCGTCACAGCCGCGCCAGAAAGTTGGATTTCTGTGCTGATTAACTATGTAGACGCGCAGGTTTGCGGTACCAATATGTAGCTATTTTCATGTCCGTTTCTATACTTGATACATTCCGGGCCATGTATTTTGCCCTATCGTAGATTCCTTCCCAGTCCTTTGGTGTAAGATTCACCCCCAGTTCTCTCCCCCATCTCTTCTGGCTTGGCGTGGCGTGTGGTGGTGGGTTGTGTCTAATCATGTCATACAGTTCGGATATCAGACCCTTATCAGTGAGTTTAGGAATTAGCCATTTTTTGTATTTGGTCAGACGTCTGCCCCCTTGCTTCCTCAACCCCTTTTGAAGCACCCAGTGCAGTAGTTGCCAGTATTACAAACGCTCGGATTCAGGAATTCTGTACTCAAGCTTCATCTGGGAAAATAAGAGGACTCCAGAAAGTTCGAAAAGGTGCCCCACAGAGCGGCAGGAGGTGTCCTGCCATGCCATGTAGGATTTGTCATACACGCTCAGGGTGAATTCACTGTTCCCGAATAGAAGAGTCAAGGGAGACGGCAAGGTTGTGAGGTTCTTTTTACATTATGAACACAATGTATAATTGTTCACAAGCATACGAAGGAGTGTAAATATCTGAACAAATGGGATCATTAGTATACGTTATTTGACAAATTAGAGAGTATGTTACTGACCACAGTAGAAATACAATGATTGAACCACGTTGTAACACAAAGTGAATATATGGTGATAGATACAATTTTTTGTGTTGTTTCACAGATTTCCTTGATGAAGGCCTCTAGGCCGAAATGCATTGGAAAAGGAATGTAATTTTCGTATATTTTGAAAATTAACTGGATGATGAATGTACATGGAGCATAAATATTATTGCAATATGGAAAAAATCTCAGATTGACTAAAGGAAAAATCCACAAGTATTAATAAAATACTTCAGAGATTCCAAACAAAACTTTGTTGAAAACTTTATTGTCCATAACCTGGCTGACAAATTCAGCACAATTGACAGTGCCCTAGGAGACACTCGCACCATTCGGTGCCAGTGCAACCATTTTTGATTCACATACTCCAAGCGGGGAGTATCCAAAGGAGCACGATTTACTTATAAATACTGATAAACTCTAAGCAGTGCACGGCCAATTCCTTACATTGTTCTTTTTACATTGCCACCCCATCCCAGACTGACGTCACTAGCTTAGTGATTGGGGACCCCAGCAAACTGCGTGGGCGTTGGGCCTTCTTCAGAAGGGAACCTTCCAGAGAGGGATTCCAGCTAGGGCTCGGCCCTGGAAGAGCCATCGCTTTTCGGATTCTGGCCTTTCCCGTTCCACTAGGTAACACAGTTGGTCTGCTTTTTAGTAACTGGGAAGATCCGGTATCCCCAAACCCTCTGACTGAGGCCGACCATATCCCAAAAGTTTGCTCATCTGTGGGCGTGCCCCTGCCCAGATAAATTGGTTAATGTCCCGCTGCAGCGAGGTGATCGCTTCAGGGGTGGGGGGTACTGCCGGGAGGGTCTGAAACAGATAAAGTGCTGTGGGCAGGAGTGACATTTTGACTGCTGCTATGCATGCCTAGCAGTAAGATATTGTGTTTGCTCCAGGCACCCAAGACTTTGTTCGCCTGTCGCCCTAATTTGACATAATTCAGCTGAGATGTACGATGCACCGTTGCCACCACGCCTAATCCCAGGTAGGGCATGAAGTCCACCATTTGGATTCCGGACAGCCATTCCTTCCCCGGGGTGAGTGAGGGGGATGCGGGGTTTAAGTTTAAAATGAGCGATTTGCCCACGTTAACTCGGAAGCCTGACACTTTGCCGAAGGTATTCAATTCCGCCAGGGAGTCGGGGAGTGGGTTCCTCGGATTCGTCAATGGCGCAATCTTTTCGTCCGCGTAGAGGCTAATTGGGTGTGTTTCTCCCCCAGAGGGAATTCCGCGTATGCGAGGGTTATCTGACCCTCTGGGCCAAGGGCTCAATGTAGAGGGCGAACAACAAGAGCAACGACGGGCAGTCCTGGCGTGTTCCCTGCTGTATGACAAATGGACGAGAGGAAGTGCCATTTACCCTGATCGATGCTGTAGGTCGGTGATGGCAGCGGCCCACCCAATCCCGGAATTTCTCCTCTATCCCAAATTTGCTCATCGTATGGCTGAGAAAGCGCCTATCCACTTGGTCAAATACTTTTTCAGCGTCAACTGTCCATTTGTGTTTGGTGTGCCTTGTCGATGAGGTGTAGTATTCTCTTGGTATTGTCCCCACATTGACGGGATTGAATAAACCCCTCGTGGTCTGGGTCTATCAAATTTAGCATGTAGGGGCCCAGTCTTGTGGCGAGTATTCTGGTAAATATTTTAAAATCCATGTTAAGTAGAGAGATGGGCCAGTATGAGCTGCATTGTTGCCTATCTTTGCCAGGCTTGGGTAAAACGACTATGGCCGCCCCCAGCATTGTCTCCGGTATCGGGTGGTCTCCCCCAATGGAGTTGAACAGTCTGGTCAGTATCGGAGCCAGGATATGACAGAATTTTGTATAAAAAAGGGCAGAGAATCCATCAGGCCAGGGGACTTGAGCACCCTGAGGTGCGAGATCGCCGTAACTACTTGCTCGATCCGGGTGGGGCTTCAAGCACTGCCGCCTGGTCTGGGGTGAGTGCGGACATATTGATAGATTGGAGGTAGGCTTCAGGATCCTGACCCGGTGTGGCTTCTACCGCATATAATTTTTCATTGAACTCCTGGAACGTGTGAGCTATCTCCTGATCCCCTGTTATCTCCTACCGACCGTCCTCCCACAACGAGGACACTTGGGTCCCTAGTCTTTGGGCCCTAAGTCTATTGGCCAGGAGGCAGCCTGTGCGATGCCCAGGCGTGGGTCCCTTGCTCACAGTGCCACTGGATTCAAGCTAGCCTGGCTGAAGAAGGGTGATATACCCTGAAACCAGTCCCAGGATGCTTGTTTCCAGTCCAGGGAGGACCTGGCCTGGCTGGACTGTTCCCACTGGGCGCAGGGTCAAGTCTGATTTGCATATGGCTGGGTCCAAACTGGAATGGCATGGTGAGCAAAAAACGATGGCTTTAGGCCCAGATCTCTGTACTGGGGTGCATGTATGACATTGTTCTGCATTCTGTCCATCAATTGTTCTTTTTGCAGGAGCCAATGTGTCTGCTAAAGCTGCTTTAAAGAAGCCCTCCTGCCCTGAGTTAGTAGCGTTTACGGAGCCTATTATGATATGTTGGGAACCAAATTGTATAGTGTAGACCAGAAGTCTCACTTTCATCTAAGCAACTTTCTCTTTCACTACCTCTCTACAGTGGTTAGAAAAGAGTATAGCCACCCCCGCCGTCTTCCCTCCCGTGGATGAGAAATTTTGTTGGGGGAATGCTCTTGAGCGCAGTCGAAGGCAATCTTTGGCGAGGAGGTGTGTCTCCTGTAATAGACATATGTCAGCCTCCATATGCTCCAAATAAGAGAGAATTGCCCGTTGTTTAATAGAGTTGTTAAGCCCTTTGACATTAAGTGTGAGTATTTTCACTTCCTTAATAGCCATGACCAAGGGCACCAGCGTGGTCTAGCGCAGCCCTCAGGGTAGGCCCCTCCCCCCAGCACTGCCACTCCCACCTTCCGCCAAGCAGTGCGGCGGATGCCCACGAGTGTCCACCTGCTGTGGTGCGTCGTATGCCCCCAGAACTGCCTGCAAGAAAAAATAAGTGGGATACCGGAGGTCCACTCCTCCCCTCCTTATCCCCAACAGACCCAGCGCCAACCCCAGAAACAACCCAACCCCACCCGCCCACGACCCTTCTTTCCAACTCTAACCCCAACCATGTACCCAGCAGAATCCCAAATTGTCCCGGCTCGCCAACCCATTTCGCGAGTCCGTAGTAGAGTCAAAGTTCAAGGGCAACATGTTGCCTGGTGTCCAGATCTTCCCGCTCCCGCCAGACGCCCCAGCTCCCAACCCAGCCCCTCGTATGACTCCTAGTGGACCATCAGGCTTTCCCCCACCCCACGTATGTCACTTATCTGTCCTTTTCCAGTCTATTAGACTTAGTGGTGGGAAGTTTCTCAGGATAATGTCTCCAGCACCGATCGCTGCTCCTGCGCCATTGCCGTGGGACCCGGGCGCAGCGTGGGATCTGCTCTCTGTCGCCCGGTAACCGTTTGCCTCTTCTCGCTAGAGGTCTTGCCCTGGCTGGATGCCCTTTTCTCTGGTTGCTGTGGGCCTTCAATTCCTAAGACCTTACAAGTGTCTTGTAGAGAGCGTAGTTGGTGCAATATCCCCTGTTACTTAAAGATTAGCTGGAATGGGTGGCCCCAGGAGTATGGAATTCCCTAGTTGTGGAGGTGCGCCTTAGCTACTCCAAATTCCTTGTGTTTCTGAAGGGTTATCAGTGCTAGGTCTTGGTACAAGGCAATCGAGTGTTCCTGGTATTGCAAGGGCTGTTTCTCCCAGGCCGCTCCGAAGATCCGCTCTTTGAGCTAAAAGTCTGGGAGAAAGGCCAGGATGTCCGGCGGGGGCGCAGGTGCTCGACGCGGGAGGCCCACACGATGCGCCCTGTCTATTTTGATTTCAAAATCTGGCAGGACTTCCAGGACGCTCCGGAACAGGCCCTGAAGGTATTGTTTGATGTCCTACCTTATTTTGATGGTACTCCCCGGACACGAATGTTATTGCGTCGTGACATGTTCTCTAGGTCTTCCGCATCGGCCTGGAGGTCGATTTGCTTGTCCCGCAGCCCGATCACTTCCTGCTGCAGCTGTTCTAGCTCTTCTCCCCGGGCCTGTTCCTGGTCCTCAATGGATGCCACCCTTTCGCCCACAGCGTCTATGTCCCGTCGCACCTCTTTGATCTCCCTTGCAATTTCCCCTTTTAGCCTTTGGAAGTCCTCTCGCTGTGTGCCAAAAAGTGTCTCTAGGAAGGCCTGTGTGACTTGGCCATCCTGTGAGTCCATGTCTGGTGGGGAGCGTCTACCTTCCTCGCAATTGGATTGTGGCGGCCTAGCCAGCATCTCCTTTAAGGTGCGGTCCTTCCTGCCCTTTGCTGTGGCCATTAATCCTGTCGCGTCACCAGCTTGAGGCAGTTCTTGCGTTCCTCCACTTGTTGGCTGCTACCTCAGTGAAGCGATTGTCTGCCTACTTATGGCGTGGACCAGGTCCTTCAGGCCGTTCTTCTTGGCTGGCCAGGGGGGTATTATGCGTGGAGGCCTCTGCGCACCCCAAGAGAGTGGGAGCTTTGCTCGCTGTCACCGCTTGTCAGTTGTGCTTGGCCTGGGAGCCCCTCTGCCAGAAGCGATGGCCTTGTGGAGCCCCCGCCTTGGAGTGGGGCCAGGCGCTGTTACTCGGCCCAGGCGTGAGGCATGTCGGAGGTGTCCTTCTCTGGGCTTGCCATCTCCCACGGGCCTATGGCCTCTCTCAGTGGCCCCCTGCCATTGCCAGCTCTCCTGGGGTTGTGACGACGACGCCCCGGGGCACACCCGCCTCTGTCGCCTTCTGCCGCCCCAAGAATGGCCTCAGGCCCGAATGCCCCTGGGGAGGCCCAGCTCGCTCTTTCAATTAAAGGCCTCTTGTGCGCTCCCACTGTGGGCCCCTCCACCTACCTACAGGCTACCCGCTCTCTGTCCTGCCCAGGATAGGCTCCAGTCTGGTCGGGCGGCCCCGCGTATTCCCCTCCCGATCCGCTGGTCCCCAGATCTCCGGCTGCCAGAATGCTGTCAGGCAGCGGCCCGGGAACCTCGCCTCCCGCACGCCTCCTATGTGGCCACGTAGTTTCTGCACAAGGCCCACCTCCCGGTCCCAGCGCCCTCACTGTCTCAGGAGGGTCCCACTCCAGCAGCCACATCCACAGGCACCCGCAGCCGGCGTCCGGGGATTCTACCTCCGCTGAGCATCACGTGGCCGCCGCCGGGAGCGCTGTCCGGTTCCCGAGCCCGCCAATCGACCAGCGCCCTAGGTCAGTCTCTGTGGAGGGTAGGGCGACCTCAGCGACGGCCCTCCTCCGCACCACAGGCCCTGGGCACCTCGGTCCGGCGATCTAGGTGTCAAGAGCCCTGACCCATGCCCATACCACATCTTCAACAAAGCCAGCACAGCCATCGCACTCCGTCTCCGGTAAGTCATCAACACCTCCTTCGAGACAGCAACTTTTCCGGAGAGCTGGAAGCACGCCGAGATCAACGCCTTACTCAAGAAACCCAAGGCGGACCCCAAGGACCTCTAGAACTTCCGGCCCATCTCTCTGTTCCCGGAAAAGGTCATCGAGAAGACCGTCAACGAACAACTAACCCGCTACCACGAGGAGAACAACATCCTGGACCCTTCCCAGTCCGGGTTCCGCAGCAACCACAGCACCGAGACTGCCCTCATTGCCGCCACCGATAACATCAAGTCCCTGCTGGACAACAGAGAAACGGCGGCCCTCATCCTCCTGGACCTGTCAGCCGCCTTCGACACGGTCTGCCACCACACACTATGAACATGCTTCCACAACGCCGGGATCCAAGCGAAGGCCCTGGACCTCCTTCCTCTCCGGCAGAACACAGAGCGTCTGCCTTACCCCCTTCCGCTCTGAAGCCACCGAGATCATCTGCGGCGTACCCCAGGGCTTATCCCTCAGCCCAACTCTGTTTAACAACTACATAGCACCGCTTGTCCACGTCGCCCGTCGGCACGACCTCAACATCATCTCCTACGCCGATGACATCCAGCTGGTCCTCTCCCTCATCAAGGACCCCCACACTGCCAAAACCAACCTTCACGAAGGAATGAAGGCAGTCGCTGAAAGGATGAGGAACAGCCAACTGAAGCTGAACTCTGACAAGACGGAGGTCCTCCTCCTCGGATCCACCCCTTCGGCCTGAGACGAATCCTGGTGGCCGACCGCACTGGGAACCGCCCCAACATCCACCGACCATGCACACAACCTTGGGGTCATCCTCGACTCCACCCTCTCCATGACTAAACAGGTCAACGCCGTTTCCTCCTCCTGCTTCAAAACCCTCCACATGCTCCACACGATCTACAAGTAGATCCCCACTAAAACGAGAAGAGCGGTAACCCAGGCCCTCGTCAGCAGCAGGTTGAACTACGGAAACGCCCTCTACGCAGGTGCCTCGGCCAAACTCCTGAAATGGCTCCAAAGCATCCAGAAAGCCTCTGCATGCCTGATCCTCGACATCCCTCGCCGCAGCCACATCACACACCACCTGAGAGACCTGCACTGGCTCCCGGTCAACAAGAGGATAACCTTCAAGCTCCTCACCCACGCACACAAGGCACTCCACAACACCGGACCAACGTACCTCAACAGACGACTCAGCTTCTACACCGCCAGCTCCGCTCCGCCGACCTCGCCACAGTCCCTAGCATCCGAAGAGCGACCTCCGGAGACATATCGTTCTCCCACCTCGCCGCCAAGACCTGGAACACCCTCCCCATCCACCTACGGCAGTCCCAAGACCTGCTGACCTTCAGAAAACTCCTCAAGACCTGGCTTTTCGAGCAGTAGCAGCATTCACCACCCCAGCGCCTTGAGACCCTCTCGGATGAGTAGTGCGCTTTACAAATGATATGATTGATTGATTGATTGGTTGATTGATGATTTGAGTCCCTTTTGCCCACTAGAATAACCAGTAACTTGCATAGGTAAAGGGAGCAGCAGCGGCTCCTCCGCTAATGCGTTAGAGCTTTGCCTCATTGCTTTTCAGCATTGCAAAAAAAGAAATGAAACCTATTGTTATTATCATTTTATTTTTCCATGCTGAAGCCACTTCAGGAGCGGAGCTTGGCTGTCACCATAGCCAGAAGGGAGAGGAGATGTTGGTGCACCTAAGTGTGCATGCCGGTTTGGCCAGCCAAACACTCATGTGCACTAGGCATGTTCTCTACCCGTCTGTATTGCACAGCCCGAGTAGAGAACATGCACAGGTTCTCAGTCCCTGTTGGAGTGCCGAACCAGGCCGTTCAGACCAATCATGACGCTGCTGTCATGCTGGTGACAGCAGCTTCGTGATTAGCTTAGGGCAGCCTGTGTGCTTCCTACTTCTGCGAGAAGAGATTATGGAGGAGAGACGGCTGTGGAGAGGTAAGTGCCGTCCCTCCTCCCCCCGCGGCCACCACCGGTCTATACCAGCTGCCACTGAAAAGGGGTGATCTAGGTGAACAACTTTATATGCAGGGCACCATGCTTGGAAATTAATGCTAGCCACCACACACAGCCAGGGAAGATCGTGTAGGATTGGGGACAAAATTGTGTTGGGGACTGAGGGGCGTAACTCACTGTAAAATACATTTATTCTTAGTATAACTAAAAGCACTACTACTAAAGTTGATGGTCAAGGTAATGCAGGGTAGTATAACAATTCCTGGGCCACTGCTCTTTGGAGCAATTCCAGAACCATCAGCAATTCCATGCCAGTTTGGGGCATCTTACAATGAAATTGCTATATCAAGGCTCGTTGGCGCCTTTACAGGTTCTATGCAGTGGTGAAGGTGGATGAACACATATGGCGGTTCCAATAAGGTGGCACCAGGTTACCGCTGCCAGCAGCCAAGATTGACTCCTCTCTAAGGCGGGCAGTTGTCTGTACTAATAGGTACAACAATAGCCATTGTTGGGGCACTTTTGCTTCACCGTCATTTTCAACAATGATCTAATTTCATTGAGGCACCCAGTGGTATAAATCACTTCAATCATCATATTTTGCGTAAAATGAAGAAGCAATTCTATGTAATGTTATTTCTAGTATCGGAGTTTATTCCCCCAGTTGTGTTATCGTAGTTCTAGCTTAAGCCTGTTCACCTACAGACTGCATTAGTTTAGAAGTTCAGACCTATTTCCCGTCTAAGCCCGTTGTCTGGAGAAAGTTTGAAAGACCGTCACGCAGACCGTATGAGACCGTTTATTTCTATGCGCTTGATTAATTGAAGCTGTGTAAAGACCTCTTTTTAAAATCCTACCTATGCCACCTTCAAGTGGGTTCACATTTTCGTTCAGTAGCCGCTATAAAAATCATTTTTAGTTGTTTGATGTATTGTTGAATGCCGTCTTCAAGTTTAGATTTCTAAGTTGCAAACCCATAATACTGTTCTGGTGTTTATAAAAAGACTATCAAGATTATCCTTGGGGGGGGAAAAAAAAGAATGTACATTGCGTCAGATAAACCTAAATTAAATTGTGTCCCAAGCGTGCTTTTTTTCTTGAAATACTGATTTAGCCGGCAGGTTTTTAGAGAGCTCGTCCATAAGTACTAATAGGGTGAAGGTAGTTTGGAAAAATAAGTGAAGAGATAAGCTACGCGCATGTTTACAATTGGGAGGGTGAATATATACAGAAACAATTAATGGGACAGTCTTGTGAGACTTGTGCCAGCTGTGACGGTCGAGTCCTTAACTTCATCTTTGGTTTCCAGTACGTCATAGTCGGTCTGTGTCTCCTGGCAATTCCCACATTGCACATAGTTACTGTACAAACCACTCACAATTTACGCCAACAGCATGTCGAATAGCAACTCTGCGAATAGAGCGCCCTAGAGCTCCCTGTGTCAAAGTATGTGTAGAGAAGCAAGTCCCATGGGTGGTACACTGAATTATTTTTTCTTTGTTGGTTTATAATATAGCAGTTAATGTGAGAATTAGTGGGCAGGAAGGATTAACATGGTTTCCAGTTGACCAGTCACACTGAATGCGAGTACAGTCAAAAATGTCAATTTTACACCAGGATACGATGGTTGGCACTTGATCAGTCAGTGCCACGGGTGAAACCATACTTGGTGCCCCCTACCATTCACACCGCAGCCCCCTAGCATGTGATGAGGTTCAGACTCTCATGCAAAGTCCTTGCACTCCACTCCTCCCTGGGCTAACCTGAAAATCCCATAACTGGGTCTATTATCGATTGGAGGGCTCTGGCCTTTAACTAGTTCTCTTTGCCTCACACACTCATTGAACAGCCTTCCTTGCATTCATTTTCACCTGCTCGTCCGTTTGTCTTTCGGATGGGAGGCGGTGCATTTTATTTGGCTCTTATTAACGCCCTTATTAACGCTTCAATCAATCAATCAGTGACACTTGTAAAGCGCGCTACCTACCCGTAGGGTCTCAAGGCGCTGGGGGGGGGGGGGAGGGAAGTGTGTTGCTTAAGGGGATAGATTAGGAAAGATTAGATGTTCATTTACTATGAAGATATGCGGGGGAGACCTATACTAACTGTCAATAAATGTTTTCTCTAGAGACAGCAAGGTTGGAGGGATCCTGTTGCTTGATCTATGCAGGCAGCCCTCTGTTCGCCTCTGGGAGTCAGTGCCCTGGGTGTGCTCCCAGATCATTCATGCCTAAGGCTCATCCATTCTTACTCACTGCTTCACCCGGCCCCTTCACAGCCAGCATTGATGTCACTCAATTCACATTACCCAGCCTAAACCACAACCACTTTATTTGAATCTTCATTTGCCTCGAAGTGATCTTTGTTCCAGAAATGGTGGGAATGTATCCACAAAATGCCCATCACTACTGTACGAAAACCTTTTAATCTTTTTTTAGTAATCTGCCATTTTTTCCCTTGGAATATTAGCTTCACCAGGGAGCAGTATATATCTTCTCTTAAATCTGTGGGCCTTTCTGTCCCCAAAGACAGTAAATCTGATGAAAATAGTTAACCCTCTCACCCCGGAAATTAATCTTGTTGAAGTGGGCATGATGGGCAATAGTGTAAGAAATTTCTTATTGTTAATGTATGTAATGTTATTGAAGATGTCTTCAGTTATTGTCTGATTTTCAAGAGCAAAGGTGAAAGCCTGAGTTGTTGAGGAAGATGGCCTGCTGTTGGTTATTTTACCACTCTTTGCATCTATTCTGGCCATGTCCTTGATTTTTGTGTTGTGTGGACCCCCTGGCATTTTAAGTGTTTCTGGATGGTTGGCATACGTTTATTACTGTTTGTATATGATGCAGCCTGTCTTTAAGTTGATGTGGGACATGTAAGGACATACAGTGTAGCTTTGAGGTTAGGAGAGATCGTTCTTTTCTTCAGCTCTTTGATACGTGCACTCATGTAAAGATAATTTTCGGTGGGTTCAGGGTGGAACAAAGTACACCAGTGAGTGAGACATTTTACTTACCAGATATGAGAGTTGGAGTACTTGAACAGCATGAACAGTGCTTGTAAAGTCTGCTTCAAAAAGATAAGGTTTGACGTTCCACAGAAATTGATACTGACTGCTCTTATCTTCATTATATATATATATATATATATATATATATATATATATATATATATATATATATATATATATATTATTTTTTTACGGCAAATTTGGAGTCTATGATAAACTTAATTAATTTTTGGGTGGGCTGAACCCTTTCAAGTTAGTATTGGAGAGCCGTTCCTGAGTCTTATAATTCATTTTAGGTATTGGCTAGGATTATATTTTTGCCCTTTTTGGGTGTGGTTTTATGTAGGTACTTGGTGTGTTTGCATGTATGGATGTTGGAAAGGCATTCTCTGGTGCAGTGTTTCTTGAATCTGGAAATCTCTGGGCACTGTTGTATGTTTTCAGAATATTGGTGAATACTGATTCAATGGTCACAAAGAATAATTGAGTTTGCCATGCACCAGTTGGAGAACGGCTTGGAGAGAATGGGTCTTTGTGGCCCACCGCTGCTAGCTCCTTAGAGCTTGAGGCATCTGTTTGAGTGATTTGGGCTCGATTTGCAGTAGTTTCAAATACTTTTGTTAAAGGAGGTAGGAAGAACAGCCCAGGGTTGTCCTAGTCTGTAATGAGGAAAGTGTCATCCATAGCTTGGATGATGGCTGTCTTGGTGTTTCAATGTGGTTTAAAGCCTACTTGATAGTTGTGTATCACAAGATTGATGTCAACCTGCTCTTTAAGTTGTAAGACAGCACCTTTTCTATGATTACGCCAGTAGTTGTAAGGTGTGCCTGCGTTAATAGTGGACTAAATTGCTGTGGGCCCTAGGCTGGCTTTTTTTTTTAAGGAGTGGGAGCTTTTGTACCATTTTAAGGGAGTCTGCATAGACGCCATAAGTGATGTAGACACTGTTTGCAGTGATCAGTTCTGATAGTTTTGCAGATGATGAATTTCAGGGTGGTCGAGTAGAGGATATATTTTTTTGTATATTATCTTGAGAGGGTTAAGTATTACTGAAGTCTTCAAATGAGTGCATCTTGAAGTTGCATATGGTGGGCTGGGTAGTGGTGGTGCTTGTTGGGTGCTGTCAATATACTGTCTGATTGTATTGATCGTTTATATATAGGACTTGTTGAAGGGGTTTTGTTTGTGTGATTGTGTTTCTGGTGGATCTGGCACAGCTTTGCCTGCAGTATTTTATGTAATTGAAGAGGCATTTACATCTGCCTGATGCTTCTGTGATGATAATGCTCTTAATCAGGTTTATAATTCTATTATACTCCTGGCATTGTGTTTTTCTGCATTTTTTTCTAGCTTGCAAATGGGGGTGTGCTGCCAGAGGTTTTGGGCGTACCAGGGAAGGATGGCTGCCTTAAGTTTTATGGATCCATAGTTTAATTAGCACATGCGTAATTTGCTTTGCAAGTCTTATTTGGGGTTGAAAGTGATAGGTTGACTTTGGCAGTATTTTGGATAGTTACAGAGCAGATAAGTAAGCCTTGCCTCAATGAGTGAATATATTAGTCTTTGCTTGGTGTAAGGGCCCACTGTATCTTGAGTGTAACCGGGGAGAAGAGAGGGAGTCTTTCCGTTCTTGCAAATAAGGTCAATAGCACCCTTGATACTTCATTGAGTTTTCGAAGGACCCAACAATCTGGTTTTGGTTGGCTGGTGGATAATCTGTGTGCAAAGGTGAATGAGCTGGTGCAATGGTCTGACCACTTGTGGCGTGCATTTGTTGGTTGACATTCAATTGGTGATGTTTTGAGTGCTCCACAATGTGTTTGTGTGTTTGGTGAATCGTTGTTTAGAAGGTCAACAACTTTGAGATGCATGTTCTTAGTGACTGGTTTCCCTGGAAGATTTAGATTTGTGAGCTGTATAGTACTACACAATGAGTATTGAGGAAAAGGTGTAATACTTTAACTGGTACGTTGTGTTTTGTGGTGTGTGGGGGCATGGATGAGATTGTGTTGACATGAGTAAGTGAGATTTATGGTGCATCTGCTTGTGGGGGAACGAGTGTGGGGACTGGGTGGGGTTTGGTTGTCGGACACATGACCGCTCTTCTATGATTCAATTGTTGGAGACTCTGGATCTTATCCAGTATTAGGGTATCTTTCATAGATTCACATGCCTGAATCATTCCCCGTCGTTGAGGCGGGAGTCCCACGGTAAATAAAATATATAATAGCAGTGCCTAAAATTTCTTGTAGTAGGCTGGAAAAGCCTAAAGGCCTAACTAGGCCTCAAAACTTAGCAGCCTATCTACATCATTATGTAAAAAGACCTGAAATATTAGCCTCAGCCAATCAGCTGTCCTCACCCTCTAGAACCTTCCCTGCTCAGGCAGTTCTCCTCAGATTTTCACCGCACTTCGTGTGTAAGGGAGTCTCCCTGAGTGCCTACTCAGTTTTTTGGATTTCCTAGCTTAAAAATGTCTGAAAGGAAAGCTCTTTTCAAACCCTGTGGAACCTGCTTCAAGAAGAGAGTCCATGTGGATGACAAGCACTCGGATTGTATTTATTGCCTACACCCTTCACATGTGGTGAAGGACTGTAGAATTTGCCGTACCTTCCCTCAGAAAACCATCAGGGATAGGGAGGCAAGGGTTCTTTTGTGGCTGAAGTCTTCATCTGCTGATGAGGAGGACAAAGCCTCAACTTCTAGCAAGAGAGCTAGATCCACGGACAATGCTTCTCCTGAGAGAAAGAAATTGTTGAAATCCTCTCAGAAAGCTTCAGAACCCTCTCAGAGTGCATCGGCTTCTTCACATGTGAGTACTACCCAGACCAAAACTTTAACTCTGGTGTCTGTACCAACTACTACTTGGACTTCTACCTCCTCTTCTACTTCTGTGGTTACCACTTCAGCTATCACGTCACCTTTGATGTCTGTTCCACCTTTAATATCAAAAACCAAGTCACAGTCTTTGAAATCCTTCTCTGCGAAGGCTCCATCGACTAAAACGTCTGCTCCGTCGACGACCGCACGGCCGTCGTCGACGAAAACAATGTCTCCAAGGGATTCGTCGTCAAAGACATCATCGACGACCTCGTCGACGAAGATCTCGTCGACGAAGACGCCACCATCGGACACGTCGACGACGGCGTCGTCGACGAGAACACCATCGACGACCCCGACGACGAAGGGATCGTCGACGAAGACACCATCGACGGCCCCGTCGACGAGGGACCCGTCGACGAAGACACCATCGACGGCCCCGTCGACGAGGGACCCGTCGACGAAGATACCATCGACGGCCCCGTCGACGAGGGACCCGTCGACGAAGATACCATCGACGGCCCCGTCGACGAGGGACCCGTCGACGAAGATACCATCGACGGTCCCGTCGACGAGGGACCCGTCGACGAAGACGCCGGCGACGGTCTCGACGACGAGGGACCCGCCGATGACGGCCTCGTCGATGACGGCGTTATCGACACTCTCAACATCGAAGGACTCGTCATTGACAATACCTTTGACGGCCTCGTCGACGACAAAATCTTTGGCGTTGGCAGCGCCGTCGACGGAGAATCCGTTTACTGGGGCTTCTGCTCATCGGCTGCACGGTTCCCCACCTGCAAAGATACAATTCACTCATTTCCAAATGAAAACTTACAAAAGACAGGATTATTCACATATATCTCCGCTCTTGCCATCACACATTTTGGAGACATACATGCAAGGAGAGTCAGAAGAAGGAGAAGAGGATGATGACCCCTTTGGGATTGCCTGTCACCCTTCTCAATTGCATATTAAACTTCAAGAGGATGATGAAGAAGAGTTTCAGGAGCAATATACGCATGACGTATACTCCACTCCATATCAGTCACCTCGTTCTAGACTTCCTCGGTCTGAGGACACAACACATTTACCTACTTCCTTAATACAGGACTTGCAAGCTATGTTGGCAGATTATCGACAGAGATTTCCTCCAACTGAGGGTGCGCCCGCTGGGTCATCTGCTCCGGCTACTGTGCCACGACCTCCGTCGCCAAGAGCTCCTTTGTCTCCACAGCCACGTACTTCACCAATTCCTCAGGTTTTGGACAGTTCGTCCTCTGATGGTGACGAAAGTAGAGAGGAGGGAGAATTACCGGATAACACTCCAGTGGACCCTTGGGAGGATTATGTCATCCCTACACCTTCTCCGCCTCCTCCCCGTCCTTCAGACTCTCCACCTGAAGATATTGGGGGTTTTCACAATATTATGCAGAGAGCTGCTAATAGATTTCAATTGGTCGTCACAGTTGAGCAGTCGGACTGCTTTTTACATGACTTTAAGGAAGGGTATCGGAGAGTGATCAGAGCCATACCTATTATTGACTATATCTGGAAGGAAGGCCTCAATATTATGAAAACACCAGCCTCCATTCCAGCAGTTTTACAAAGGATTGATAAAAAGTATCGAGCACCATCCGATACACCTGCTTGTTTGATCGGCCATCCTCGACCGGATTCGGTCATTTCTCAGGCGGCGCAGCAAAAGTCCAAGAATCCTTCTGCTCCCATCTCAACGCCACCTGACAAGGAGGGAAGAAGGCTTGACGCCATTGGGAAGAAATTTTCTGCAAACGCAGCAGCATCCATTAAAGCAGCTAATTCCTTAGCTATCCTGGCTCGATATGACAGGCAGATGTGGTCGGAGCTCTCGGAATATCTTGAGCTGATCCCGGAGGATCATCAGATGGATGTACGCAGAATTGTGCAGGAAGGTGAAAGGGCGGCCTCAGAAATTATTGATTGCGCCCTAGACATTTCTAATACCAACTTTCGACAACTGGCTGGAGCAATTGTCCTTAGACGTCAAGGTTGGCTCAAGGCTACCACCTTTAGACCTGAGGTCCAAACCAAGATCTTGGACATGTCTTTCGATGGTGAGTCCTTGTTTGGAAAGCACATTGATGACGCTTTATTGGCTATTAAAACCGATACCGATACAGCGAAATCTCTGGGAACCCTGCAATACAAGAGGGGGTCCTTTAGAGGTGCAAGAGGTCGTGGTTACTCCTCCAGAGGAAATTATTCAAACCAACAAAATCGACAGTATCAATCATCCTACAACAAACCATACTATCAATCTTCTAACAGGCAGCCTGCTTCTGGTTCTTTCTCTCGGCAGGGAGGACAACGGCGCTCAGGTAATCAAAGGAGAGATTCTAACAAGCGCCAATGAGCTTTGCCGGATGTCGGCCACTCCTCTTTCCCTTCCCGTGGGCGCCAAGATTTCCGCCTTTTACCATCAATGGAGGAAAATAACTTCAGATCAGTGGGTCCTGGATTTGGTCAGCAAGGGACACACTTTGGAGTTTTTACAAAAACCTCCCACAACGCCGCCCAGGGGTCCCCCTCCCCCTCGTCTGCGCTTACTCTTCAAAGAAGCCTTAAAGATGCTACACAAGAATGCAATAGAACTAGTCCATCCTTCTCAGAAAGGGCTGGGCTTTTATTCACGTTTCTTCCTTGTGGAGAAAAATTCAGAAGAGTGGCGTCCAATATTGGACCTGCGCAAACTCAACAAATATCTAAAGAAACAGAGTTTCCGCATGGTAACGTTGAAGGACATTCTGAATTGTCTGAACGAAGGAGACTTTCTGGCTTCTCTGGATATGCAAGACGCATATTTTCACATCCCTATTCACCCCAACCACCGCAAATTCCTAAGATTTCAAGTGGCCGACGTCCATTTCCAATTCAAAGTCCTCCCATTCGGCCTCAAATCGGCCCCCAGAATCTTTACGAAATGTCTAGCCCCAGTGGCTGCAATGTTGAGGTCCCTGGGACTCCAGGTGTTCCCATACCTCGACGATTGGCTGTTAAAGGGTCCCACCAGTCATTCGACCATGGAGGCAGTCAACAAAACACTTTCACTGTTCTCGAACCTAGGATTGACCCTCAATTCTCAAAAATCTCAGCTCCACCCTCATCAACGACTAACTTTTCTGGGTGCAGTCTTGGACACATGCCAGTGCAAGGCATACTTGACACAGGAGCGTCAAAACAAGCTCGTCAAACTGGCAAAACAAATATCCGCAAAAAAGTCACTTTCAGTTCGGATGTATGCTTCCCTTCTGGGGATGTGTTCAGCTGCGATCAATCTCATTCCTATGGCAAGACTCAGAATGAGACCGTTGCAGGAAGAGTTGCTTAGTCAGTGGAAGCAGGTCGAAGGATCATTCGACGACCGCATCAAAGTCACTGTCAAAATGAAACAGGCTCTTCTCTGGTGGTCGAAGACACACAACTTGTCGCAGGGTCTCACCTTCCTCCAAGAGATTCCGGACTACACTCTGACTACGGATGCGTCCATGGAAGGTTGGGGAGGTCACCTTCAGGACCTTCAAATCCAGGGAAGATGGTCTCATCAGTACCAACAGATGCACATCAACATATTGGAACTCAGGGCCATTTTTCTTTCCCTGCAAGCTTTCCTACCGAGGATCGTGAATTCGTCAGTCCTGGTGCGCACGGACAATACCACCAGCATGTTCTACATAAACAAACAGGGAGGAACGAAATCTCTTACCCTGTCACTGCAAGCTCAGGAAATGTGGGAATGGGCCTTACAGCACAACATATCCCTCAAAGCAGAGCATGTTCAAGGGATTCGAAACTCTCTAGCAGACAGTCTCAGCAGAACTTTTGTGGACTGTCACGAATGGGAACTCGAACAACATCAAGTAGACACAGTCTTTCGCCTTTGGGGGAGACCAACGCTGGATTTGTTTGCCACGCAGCAAAACAGCAAGTGCCTGTTTTATGCCAGCAGGTTCCCAGGACGGGGGTCAAGAGGAAACGCCCTCCTCATGAGATGGACCGGAATGTTTGCGTACGCTTATCCTCCGATTCCGCTCATTCCGAAAGTCCTGCAAAAGATGAAGAGGGAACACTGCACTCTCATTCTCATTGCTCCACGTTGGCCGAGACAATATTGGTTTCAAGAGCTTCTGCTGCTGTCTCAACAGCCTCCGTTTCGGCTCAAACCGACTATGTCGATGCTGACAAGAGAGGACGGTCAGATTCAACATCCAGATCCTCAATCGCTGCACTTGCACGCTTGGCTCCTGATTTCCTAGAGTTCAAAGACCTAAACATTCCCTCGGAATGCAGGAAAATATTGTCGCAAGCACGTGCACAAAGTACCATCAAAACATACCGTTTCAAGTGGAAGAGGTTTTGTTCATGGTGTGGAGATAATGATGTTCATCCGCTGCAGGCTCCTCCTGAAGCCATCCTTCCATACCTGCTTTCTCTGGCTAAATCAGGTCTAGCTTTTTCTTCCATTAAAGTACATTTGGCAGCAATCTCCAGATTCAGGAAGCACTCCAACAAACCATCCTTATGTTCTTCCTCCTTGATCAAACAATTCCTTAAAGGTCTCTTCAGAGTTTTTCCTCCAGTTCGTCCTCCTCCTCCGGAATGGGATCTTAATGTAGTCCTTTCCCAACTTCTTAAAAGGCCCTTTGAACCAATCAATAAAGCGGAACTGAAATTTCTGACTTGGAAAGTTGCAATTCTGTTGGCTCTTACTTCTGCTCGCAGAGTTAGTGAAATACAGGCGTTCACTATTACTCCACCTTTTCTGCAGTTCTCTAAGGACTTTGTTACACTTAGGACCAACCCTAAATTCATTCCTAAAGTGCCAACTCAATTCCACATTAATCAACCGGTCAAGCTTAGAACCTTTTTCCCGGATCCGAAAACTCCTGCAGAAAGGGTTTTACATTCTCTAGATGTCAAAAGATGTCTGAAATTCTATCTGCAAAAGACACAAGACATGCGTAAATCTACACAACTGTTTGTGGCCTATGGAAGACCCACCTTCGGTCAAGCTGTCACAAAAGCAACTATTGCCAGGTGGTTGTCCTCCACAATTACCTTCTGTCACGACAAGGCCAATAGACCTTTATCAAGGAAGGTTAAAGCTCATTCCACGAGAACAGTGTCGACCTCTACGGCCCTTTTCGCTGGAGTGACTCTAGAGAACATTTGCCGAGCTGCTACCTGGAAAAGTGTGCACACTTTTACCGAACATTACTGTCTGCAGTCGGCAGTTCAAGATGACACAGCTGTTGGTGATGCAGTGCTGCAGCATCTTCTTCACTAAGGTTGGAAAGATTATATATTTTAAACTTTACATATTTATAATGCTGTCCTATCTGTTATATTCGAAGGTTTTGATGCATATGTTATGTTGACATGTTTTGTACTCTATTACCTTCCTGGTTGTGTGGGGATTGATTTATATTTTCTTTGTCTCCCACCTTCCTCTATCGACAGACATGATGTTACTGCTTGCTATTCTGATTCAGGCATGTGAATCTATGAAAGATACCCTAATACTGGATAAGAAAACGAGTTACTTACCTGTAACTACGGTTATCCAGTATTGGTATCTTTCATAGATTCACATGCACCCACCCTTCTCCCCGGTAGGGCAGTTCTGGCTATGGATACTACTTCTCACTTGTGCTGGGAAAATCTGAGGAGAACTGCCTGAGCAGGGAAGGTTCTAGAGGGTGAGGACAGCTGATTGGCTGAGGCTAATATTTCAGGTCTTTTTACATAATGATGTAGATAGGCTGCTAAGTTTTGAGGCCTAGTTAGGCCTTTAGGCTTTTCCAGCCTACTACAAGAAATTTTAGGCACTGCTATTATATATTTTATTTACCGTGGGACTCCCGCCTCGACGACGGGGAATGATTCAGGCATGTGAATCTATGAAAGATACCAATACTGGATAACCGTAGTTACAGGTAAGTAACTCGTTTTCTTATGCCTGGCTTTGAAAACCTAGGCGTTAAGACACCCTGAGAATTCAGCAGCAAAGAGGACATTGATGTGACCCTGCTATGTCAGGATGTGCTTATGTGGGGAGAAGCCTTTGGTTAGGTCATGTGACCTGCGTACAGCTGTGTTGGCTGACGGGTCTAGGGTTATTGAAAGCCTGCAAACCGAGTGAAAGACCGTGGTTGTTTGCTTAATTCAGCTGGTGTATTCCGGGAGTAAATGAACGGGGAGTGTGTTCTGCAGTGAGGGCACTGTGAGGAGAAGCATTTTCTTTTGATGCTATAGCATATTCCTTTGATGCTGTATCATATTCCTGAAAGGTGTTGTGGATTCTGGTTGGTGCAACTGAGGGTGGTCTCTGTAAAGTAAAAAAAAAAGTAAGAAAAAAAAAAGAAATTGCAGTGCTCTGTGACACTAAGGTTGAAAACAGTGTCCTTAATTCTACTCGACCTCAATGTACAGGAGCCATTTCTGCTGGAGCCCCTTTAGCAATTCCGATTCGTGAGTCTGCACTGGTTTTCCCTCAGGTGGTCCTGCAGTGTCAGCGTAAACTGTGGCGACATGGCTGTGAGGGGCTGGAATGCCCAGCGTTACTTTACTGTACAAATGGAAGGATGGAGCTTCAGCAGAGGAATCCTGCTGAATGTAGCTTTATAACGTGTCACGATCTACGAGGGGTTGTACGGTGGATAGTGTTGGTAATATTTAAAAAAATATTTTTTTATGAGACGTAGAGCTTGTGAAAGTAGTTTCTCTGTTTCTTACAAAAATGTGCCTCAAAAGAAATTGACAAAGTAAAAATGTGATGGTGACGATGTGATGTCTTTACAGACGGCAGAGGACTTTATCTAGCAAGTTTGTCTCGAATACTAAAGAGATTTCCTGGATAAAAGAGCTAGAAAGGTTAACGTTGCTGCAGAGTATACCATGCATATGTAGGCCACAGATTTATATTTTATGAAGAATAGGTCCGTCAGGTAATGTTTTTGTTCTAGAGATCATTGTATTAGCCGCAGGTTACAATCCAGACAAATTAGTTTGGCACAAACTGGCTGTACGAGCAGCTGCACAGCCTACTGGACAATAATGGGAAGTCTAAAAACAAATGGCAGGGAGGAGCGTTATTGTCTTACTGAGAAATCACCACTACCGATAGAGAAACATACACACAAGCCTGATGGTGACCATGATGGCAGCAGGTCAATGGCCCCCCATGCATCTATGTGTCTAGGTAGGGTTCAGTTTGTCATGGTGAATCCAGGGTCAGTTAGTCTGCATGGATTCTGATGGGTATCTAAAGGGCTGGATGCTCAGTTCCTAGAGTAAGGGGACAGAGGCATTACCATTTGGTCAAACAATGGTTTGGTCCGCTGGCTCTAACTAAAGCAGACATAAATGAGACAATCAGTGTACATTTCACATTAAACAAATTCTGGTGGGAGGATCATTCATGCTCACATTATGTCCACATTCGTCCAACTGTTGAAGGAGTTCTCTCTATTCACTTAGGCTTTGAGGACCAAACTATCATAGATCATAGCATTATGGACTTTTAAAGAAGACCTAAAGAATTTGCCTCTCGCGCCTATCTTTGGTATGATTCCACATTGCCTCTTTCTTATGTGAGACCCTTCTTTGCACCAGACGGCTGGCCCCACTGTAACTATGTATGGTTGCGATAAGAAGCACAAGGGCGCATAAAAAATATGCCAGACTACAGATAATACTACGCAGTCAATCATTGGTTGGTGTTGGTTCCATAAAATAGGAATAAATAACATTGCATTAGTCAAATTTCAGAGTAACAAAAATGCTTAGCTCTGTTTTAGGGAATGTGGGTGCCTCTTGGCCTCAAGACCTGTGAGGGCCTACTCAATACCAAACTGGCAGGGTTGCTCAGTGAGTTAATGCTTGCCGTTTACTAATATGGTGATCTGCAGTGAATGAGCTTAAAGCCAAGGAAATAAAGAGCCGTCCTTTATCCTCCCAAGGCCAGTGTATTAAGCACCATTAAACTGAGTAATAGTGAAGCTTTCATTTACAGCGTTTTGAAAACACAGAAGTGTTGTATTAAATTATTTTTATTTAACAGTTTTATATAGTGCTCCTGTAACCCAAGGATTATTGGGGGGGGGGGGGGGTGTGTAACGTAGAACTTGTTGAAACTTACATCATGTACAGAATACAAGTGATGGGTCGTCAAACAAACAAGATAATGTATTACAATACATATATCAGTTGCTATGGTCAGTAAGTATGCCACTTAAGTAGGGAGTGGTATTACCGTAGTTGGGCGTAAGACGTTAGTTCAGAATAGGTGAAAGATGCAGGTTTTAAGTGTTTTATAAAGGGGATATGTCCGTAGAAGGGGAATTCCAAGAGAGGGTAGTATCTCCTGATTAACAGTGTTTTTGTGCAGATGGGATTTTGAATCTTGAAACCTCGAGCTGCAATGAGTTGGGACTTCATAGCCCCCTTTTCCCGCTAGAGATGATAAGTAACTTTGATAGTTTAGAGGGCTGGCTCTGGTGAGTGGCTTTATAGGTATGGCAACACACTTGGAAATTAATGCTAGCCTTCACCGGCCCACAGTGAAGATTATGGAGACTTGGGGTGAGATATTAAAAAAAAAAGTGCTGGAGACTAGGGAAGTGACTGTATAAAAAAAATTATTATAACTAAATATTATTACTACTATGGGTGGCGATCAAGGCAAAACATTGTAATTTAAAAATTCCTGGGCCGGGATCAAGGTCCACAAGGTAATTTTAAGTGCATGTTGCCATGCCAAAGCTTATGGAGACAATTTTATATTTTTTCAGCCATTTCATGTCTGTATGGAGCAGCTTGGTCTTTAAGGGCAATAGGAAGGCCTATGGGCTGTATCCAGGCAAAGGCTTAATGGACTCCGATGGCGATTTCAGCATGGTGGCACCAGATCACCTCTTCCAGCAGCACATATCACCCTCCCCCCTCCCCCCCCTCCTCCTCCATTGCAGGGGCGAGGGCATCCCTATAGGTGCAACCGCAATGTTCGATGTTTGGGACACCTAGTTTGTTAAGCCATTTTTACCCCTCATTGGACATGTTTCATAGAGGCATCCCACTGCTGGGAATATTTTAATGATTATAGCTTGCTTAAGAAGAAGAAAAATCACAAAATTTCTATTTAATTGTATTTCTAGTTGCAGAACTAGTCTCCAGGTATCTATCCAGGTTTGCGTTGTTGCAGTTGTGGTGTAAGTCTGTACACGTGCAGATGGCTTTGGTTGAGAAGCTCAATCATATTTCCTGTGGCTATAAAAACATTGAAAGATCATCAAGTGACAGTATTATATAGTTTGTTTCTATGCACTTGTTGAATTTAAGCTGTCTGGTAAGGCTCCTTTTCAAAATTGCATCTTTACCACATTCAAATAAGTTTCTATTTTAATTTCTGTCCTATGAAAAAACACTTGTAATGTCTTGATGCATTTTAAGTGTCTTAGTATTATGGCGTTTTCAACATGAACACCCTAAACTGTTTTCTTCTTTATATTAAGGCTCTCAAAATGGATCTCATAACGAACATTTTGAATTGCGTCAGATAACTGTAAATTAAGTTTTGTTCCATGCATGACCTATTCGGAAATATTAATTTAGTCGGCATGTTTTTAGAGAGCCCCTACACAAGTACTAATTAGGTAAAGGTAGTACAAAAAAGATGATGGGATACGCGCATGTTTACAATTAGGAGAGTGAGTGTGTACCGGAACCATTAGTGGGACAGTCTTGTGAGACCTGTGCCAGCTGTGACGGTCTAGTTCTTAACCTCATCTTAGGTTTCCATTACGTCACAGCCGGTCTGTGTCTCCTGGTAATTCCCACTTTGTACGTTGTTGCTGTACACACCAGTCACAATTTACGCAAACAGCATGTCCAAATAGAAATTCTGCAAATAGAACGCCTCAGAGCACCCTGTGTGCAGGTGTGTACTGGAAGCAAGTCCCATGTGTCCCACATTGGGTCTTTTTTTGTTAGTGTCTTTAACATTCAACTGAAGTTAATGAGCCATTAGTGGTCATGAAGAATCAACATATTATCTTGTAGGCCCATCACGGACCATTTCGGTATGTGATGTAAGTGGATCAGAAGAAATGTCAAATTTGCGCCATGATCATCAGGGCTGGCCTTTCATCAGATAGCGCCACAGGAGAAATCAAATAAGGCACCCTGTACCTTTTAACTAAAAAATGCTGCACCCACTCTTACTCCACTGCTCTGCCTCTAATTTAACAGAAAGATAAGAGTATGTTAAAACCAAATGTTTTTCCTGTGGCCTGAACCCTTTCAAGTTTAAATAGGAAGGGCACTCTTGGACTTATTTACATATTTACAATTGTTCTGGTCATTGATATAGTTATGAATTTTGTATTGGTTGGCGTAGATTCAAGTAAGCTCTTGGAGTTGATGATGGAAAGGCATTCTCTGATGTGTTTTGTTTAGCGACTCAGGAGACCTTCGGGCACAGTTGTATGCCAGCGACACATTGGTGAATTTTGTTTTGATGGCCACTAAGGAGAGCTGAGTTTTTTTCCGTTCACAGATTATAGATTGCTACGGAGAGGCACCCCTTAAGGTGAGTCTGGACCACCTAGAAAGACAGAAATCAATAAAATAGGCAATCTGTAATAACCATGATCATTGAGTAAGTATTGACGTGGGCTCGATCTGCATTAAAGGCAAAGACTTGCTCAGAGAAGTAGGAAGAAGAGGCAAGGGTTGTTCTGGTCTCAGTTGAGGAAAATGTCAGCCATAACTTGGATGGTGGCTGTCTTGTTGCTGCAAGGTGATGTTAAGCTTAATTTATAGTTGTGTACAAGACTATTGGTGTTAATCTGCTCCTTGTTTTGTAAAACAGCATCTTTTTCTGTGATCATTCCAGTGAATGTAAGGTGTATGATGGACTGGCTTTCTTTAGCAGAGGGAGGCGTTGTCCTTTTTTTGAGGATGTCTGCAAAGATGTCATGTGTGACATAGAGATTAATTGTATTGGTTAGTTCTGATTGCTTTGCTGAGGATTCATTTCGGGGTGGCAGAATAAAGGTTTTTGTTTTGATTGTTGACTTAAGAAGGCAACGTATCACTAAGTTCTTGAATAGAGCACTTCTTAAAGTTTGACATGTTGGGTATGGCCGACTAGGTAGTGGAGGTGTTGAGGCAGTTTAGTTGGTGCTGTCAGTATGCCTGATTTTGTTTATTTTTTGTATCAGTAACTTATTGATAGTGTTTTATTTGTCAGTGTGGCACTGGTGGATCCAGCCGAAGGCTGATGCGGTATTGATGTCACTACAGAGGCTTTTGTACCTATATAATGCTTTTGTGATGGTAGACTTGTTCAGAGCCTTTTTGAGAGCTAATATGGAGTTTGTGTGCTTGTGTGAGGGTTTTTAGTTCTATCATCCTCCTGAGATTGTATTTTTCACCATTGTTCTTCTTGCTTGCAAATAGAATGTTTGCTGTAAGAGCCATTGGATGTACCAGGGAGTGGTGCCATCAGTTTTATGGACCATGGTTTTATGAGGACGTGGATATTGGCATTTGCTTTGCAGGTGTTAGAGATCAGAATCATATGATGACTTTAGCTGTGGTTTAAATGGTGGCAGAAAAGATGAGTGAGCCTTGCTTGAATTAGTGAATGATTTGTTCTTTGCTTGGTGTGGGGCCCATTAGATCTTGATTGGAAGGTGGGTTCTCTTTTCTTTCTCTCTTGAGGTCTGTAGCAGCCTTGCTGCTACTCCTAAATCTTTGAAGGAGTAAAACGGTCTGGTTTTGGTTGGCTAGTGGGTAATTGGTGTGTGGTGGAAGGTGAATGAGATGATGAAATTGTCTGACCACTTGTGAGATGCATTTCAGGGAAGGCCTTCAAGCAATGAAGCTTCAAGTTCAGAGCAGTATGTGTGTTAGGTGAATTTTTGCTCATGTCAGTAAGTTAGTTTGCTGTTCTTGGTGACTGTTTCCCCTTGGAGATTTAGACATCTTCACCGACATATATTTGTTTTGCTTATGGGTTTATTTATGTTGAAGTTACCAATTTCCCCAATGAGGGTGATACTGATTCCGTCCGGTCTATCGATTTGGGTAAAGTGGTTGTTTGGGGAGATTGAGATGAGGAGGCAAAAGGTGATGACTTCCAAGCACATGAGGTTACGGGGTTCATGGATGGATTCTGTGTTTTTGATTCAGGTAGCGAATGGTCCCGCCGTTTGCAATGAGGAAGTCTAGGATCTGTGTGCAGCCAGAGTGGTCCATGTTTCTATGATGAAGAGCGCAGTGGTGATAATCTGAGGAGTAGAGAACAAAATTAGCATGAGGTGTAATTTTCACTAGTGCTTTGATTGTGCTGGTGTGTGGGGCATTCATGCAGTTGCTGAGATTATGTTGACATGACTAAATGGGATTGGTGGTGTATTGGCACGTGGGAGGGTGATGGTGAGTGTGGGGGATTGGGTGGGATGTAGTTGTCAGGTTTATAATGGCAGTTTGCCTGAGAAGCAACAATCGTCGATTCTGTGTCTCAGTCACTGGCTTTTCACATCCGAATTAGGACAGCCTCTAAAGTTAATCTGTTCAATCTACGTCCTTATTGGCTGCTCTGCAGAGAAGAGAAGAATCCGTTCATCTGACTTGCATTCTAGCTGTTCTAGCTGTAGGTGGCGGGGGCTAGGGCAACCTAAAACTGCAAACCGAATGAAAGGTTGTGGCTGTTTATTTAATTCAGATGACGTGTTCCTAGAGTAAATTGGTAAATTTCCTGGACTGAAAAGCATCATTTTCCTTCGCTGCTATTGCATTTCCTGGAAATGTGTATCAGATTTCTTTTGGCGCGGCTGAGGTTGGTAAGTATGTCAAAGAATGCAAAAGAATGCAGTGGTGTGTGAGACTGATTGGAAAGATTGGTTGTCCTTCATACAACTCGACCTCCTAATGTCTTGGGGTATGCTCCACTGCTGGTTTAGCTCCGCTTTACTGTGTGTACTCTTGCCTGAAATTGGGTGGGAACTAGACAGTTTACAATTCTGGCAAATATTATTGAGCCAGGACAAGGTTCCTACCTGGCCTCAGCATCTTCTCGTGATTATGACCCAGTGCCAACACCCGGTAGGAGTTTGTGGAGCCCACACTCTGGCCCCACACCCTGGGCAGAAGCTAGAAGAGGTCTCTTCATTTTCCTTGGAGTTGTGCAGCCAAGTAGTAGGCCTCTAGGTAGGTGACGCAAGACCCCCGTTCAAGGTTGGGCGCAGTAGTTTGCCCATCGCTACTCTGTATCTGCCACATTCCCAAGCAATTTAGAGTTGGCACACTACCAGTGAGGGAGTTTATAAATAAATGGCGCAACCAATCAACTTTGCACTGTCCCTGGTGTAGTGAACAAAAGGAAACTATTGGCCACCTCCTCTTTGCATGTCCAGCCTACTCCGCACCCCGACGCAAATGGCTTAAACCAATTTGCAGAAGGATTAATCTACGGGTGTGCGAGGAAGCTTTGGTAGTGTTAAGATCCAATACTGCAGAGTGGGTGTCCATAGGTATGGCGAAATTCCTCGGATGGGCTTGGATCATTAGAGCCAGACACCCACTTGGTGAAAAATGAAAAATGAGATAAATGTAGGAACCAATTATATTATACCATCGTGTTTTTATGATTGAACTGTACATTTTATCGATCCTTGAAACGTCTTTTGATACTATTTAATTGAATTTTTAGTGTGTAATGAATGAATTGTATTTTGAAAGAATTGTACTCATTATGCTGTATTTTGTATATATTTTATTGTCGTCTTTTATGAAGAAATTTTCGAAATAAAGAAGTTTGAAACTGATAAGAGGGAGTCCATTTAGCTGGGGATATAGATTGGCAAGGTAGAGAAGAAATATAACCAATATGGCAGTTTTTTGCAACTGCAATTCAACCAGCTACTGCCATCAGGAAGGATATCCATAAGTCAACATTAGTTCGGAACGCTGTAATTGCTGCTCCAACATTGCCTTCCAGGCGGTGACGGGGTCTCATGATAGATTTTAACCTCTAGGTAGTTAAAAGAAGAGGCCTCCCAGATGAGACCAGGCAGGTCTCTGGTTGGGCACGCCCAGGCACATAAGGAAAAGGTGGAAATTCTACCAGTTGATACAGAGGCCCGATGCGACCCCAAAGCGCTCCAGGAGGGATATGGCCCCCCTGTAGGTAATTCCCTGCATCGCGGAAGAACAGGAGCATATCATTTGTGTACAGGGCGATCCTGTGAGTAACATCCTGATGCTCTAGCCCACAATAATGTGCGCCAGATCGCGCCCCGCTGGCCAAGGGTATGACAGCCACAGCAAACAGTAATGGGGAGAGCAGACAACCCTGTCTGGTCCACCTCGCCACTGCATAGAAGTTCAAGATCATCCTACAAGCCCTGACTCTCGTTGTACGCGCTGCATAGAGGAGCTTTTCCCACCGTATGAAGCTGGGTCCCAGTATAGATATAAAGCCATTTCGATGTTAATTGCTACTATTTTTGCTACATCTCTGTCAGGAACAGGAGCATATCATCTGTGTAAAGGGCGATCCTAGGAGGCAAAGAAGCTGTCCAATATCAGTGGCACTTTTGCGCCCCGGAATAAAACCAGCTTGGTCAGGGCGGATCAATTTGTGTATTGAGGGCAAGAGGCGAGAGGCAAGTATCTTTCTAAGAATCTTGCTGTCCATATTGAGCATTGATAGGGAATGGTATGCACAAGCAGCCTCCGGAGGACGCCCTGCTTCAGTAGAGGGACCACACTTGCTTCACTGGTGGTAAGGAAACAGTGGCCTGCCTCCAGGTCAGCCGCTGAGAGAGCCACAAATGTTGGGGCAAGATCCTCCACATATGCTGCATAGAACTCCACCGGCAGGCCATCTGCCTCTAGCACTGTGCCTTGTGCCATCGCCTTAGTGGCCACTCGCACTTGTAGGGTGATAAGGCCTCCCAGGTCTGTTGCCTTCTCCCCCTAACTGAGGTAGATCCATTGCCCCAGTTTACTCAGTTGGAATGTGGGGCGATTGCTGGGGTGGGGAAACATACAGGGAGGTGTAATATTCCTCAAACCTGGCATTAGTAGCAGTCTGGCCTTAGAGGCACTCCCCAGTTGCAGATTCCACTTCTAGAATTACTGAACTACGGGATGCAGGTTTCACCAGCCACACCAGTAATGTTCCCACCTTATCTTGTTCTGCGTGTGATTGTACTATAAATGCAGGATGGTCAAAATAATGTAAGCTTTTCTGTACAGACCGCAATCTGTTTTCTGGCTTCTAGGAATTGTTTCAGCCCTGGATTGCCCAAACCAGCAAACTGTAGGGCTTGCAGCGCACCTTCCTGCAACTCTATTTGTCACGAGGGTACTTCTGACCTCCCACTGTCTAGACTATGCACCTCCCTCATCACTGTCTTAAATGCTTCCCATTCTGCCAGTGGCGAGCTGGTGGAGGCAGCTTTATTTGTAGTTTCATATGGCCTCTCCGATCGAAAAACAGGGTCATCTAAGGATTCGACATGCAGACGCCAGTCCGAAATGCATGGGCGCCCCCTATACCAGACCAGTTATATGCATAGAGGATTAAGGTCCGAGACTGTGCAGCAAAAATATTCCGCATTGCGGGCAATCCCATGAACTCCCAATGACTTAAGGAACACATCCATGCAGACGTGTAATTCATGCATTCCAGAATAAAGAGTAGTCTTGCTTGACTGGGTGTTGCTGCCTACAGGAGTCAATAAGGCCCCACTGTTGCTGCTATTCTCGGTAACTTCTTGCAGTGCACACCACCGGTGAGTCCCCCAGTGGAGGGCGTGAGCAGTCAAGAAGTGCGTCAGAAACACAGTTATAGTCCCCACCTAGTAGTATATTCTGTATTATAAAAGGGGTCAGTACTTGGGACAATTCAGTGATCAACCCACCCTGATTAGAGTTGGGGGCATAATTCCCAAGATGGTCAGATCTTGGCCTCCTAGGCAGCCGGACACAAGAACATAACAACCATTCAGGTCTATTAACTCCATCGTCATTTGAAATGGAACCCTGGGGCGAATCCACACCAGGACCCTTCTTGCAAAGGCGAGTTTGTCGTGGCATAGATCTGGCCCCATCATGTCTTCCGTATGGCGTCCCTTTCAGAGGATAGGAGGTGAGTTTCCTGTCACAGGGCCACATGGACTTCCCTACTCTTCAGGTAGGAATAGATTTTATATTGTTTTGTCATGTTGATAAGCCCCCTGACGTTCCAGCTGACAAAGTTGCAGATCAAGGGGGATGCCATGTCAAGGCGTCTAAGTAGGGAAGCGGGTGGTGCTAAGCTGTTGGAGGTGAGCCTATATAGATTCCCCTGAACAATAACCGAATTCCCCATCCCCAAGACAAGAAGAGAGATACACCCCATCCAAAAATTCAAATACACATCCAACATTCATGCACACATAATATTCATACCTTCTAAGTGGGGGGAGGGGGGAGTGTTGCGCCCAACCGAGCACCTCCGGCTTAAGATCACGCCATCCGGAGTTCTAGCGGAGTAATAAAATACCATTCCTTCCCATAAGCTCTTCCGTTGGCCTGAATCGCGCAGTTGGCAGGGCATCTGATCATGCCAGGTACACAATACCAACCACCTGGTATTGAAGCTGTGCTCAGAAACCCGCAGCCGGCGCAATTAAATGTTAGTGCACTGAATGCCAAGGCCGAATAATTTTCGGTCCACCTCAGGCCTCTTTAAACCACTTCCAGACACCCCTTCCTCTTTATCTCACTTATGCAGGTTCTCCGTTCTCCCTTTGTGACGGTTTTCCCGTCTTTGCATTCGTCCTCCTTTCCCCTTTGTGTTTTCCTCACTTGCGCTAAGGAAATGTCTTACCAAGCAAAAGAATTACCGGGCCCAAAAAATGAGTGCTGTTGGCCCTCACCGGCAACCACCGGTTCAAATTAAGCACTGCACATGCCCCCTTCAAAGGTGGTCCTTCCTCGTTGCAGTGGCACCCTTGAAAGGACTGGATGATGCCAGTTCCTCCTAGTTCCTTGGTTTAGTCGGAGCAGTTTAGCACGCGCTGAAAAGATGCTCCTGAAACAGTGAGCAGTGTGTAAAATGTACACAAGCGCAACTTTTTGTGGGTTTAAACTAGGGGTGGGCGGAATTTGCGTAATCGCGTTACGCAAATCTCCGCGAAACGGTAACAAATCTCCGCTAACACGCAGAAATTCCGCAAACACGTGGACTTGCTTGTTCGCAATACTTTTTTTACTGTTCGCAATCGCGGTTTGCGTGCTCGCGGGGAAATCTCGCGTACACGCATTTGAGAACGCGAACAAGCAAAAAAGTAAACGAAGTCGCGGAACGCAGAATTTTGGGCAATTTCGCGTTCTCCACAGAACGCGAAATTACCCAAAATCTGCAAATCCCGCGAACGGGACGGAATTTACCGCCCAGGCCCACTTTAAACTTTAAAGTCAACCATCTTGTTGCCCATGAATGGGATCACAGCGGCGTTTCCGAACCCTCATACAACAGCAAATTAATAGGATCTAAAAGGTTGGTTATATGGAAGGCATCCAAACAAGCGTGAGTTTAGACAGGTGTGGGAAGTATGGTTTTACTACAGATACCACGTCACTCCCCTTCTTTAGTCAATGGTGCGGGCTTCTTGAGACCAGCTACAGATCAATTTAAAACAGAAGACCTTTTACTAACTTTGTACGTTTGAAAATAGGAATTTCAAAACCTAGGTGTTTTTTTGTGTTGCAAGTTTTATTTGCGGTCACTTGTAATTCAAAAGATTTCTTTTTACCTGACGTGAATATGTTGTTTGGTAGGGAAGCAGCAGATCCCCCTCTTGTGGCGCTGTGCTGAAGTACAGCTTGATGTCAGCTGTTCAGAAATCCAACGCTGGGCAACTGTATGGAGTACAGTGCTTTTATTAACTATTCATTTCATTATTGGATAAGAACTAAAATGTAATATTCAGCTGCATCACTTTGTTCCTGTTTTGCGCATAATGTAAAACGTTTGTCAACACCCATTTCAGTCGTTCTCTGTGAGTTTGTCAGCTGCTGTAAACAGAAACTAAGAATGCTTCCAAGTATGTTTAGTAAAATGTTAATTACAATGTAGACTTATTTGCAAAGGAAACTACCGCACTGTTTTTTCCCCGCTTCTAGATGAATGGCTACATTGATGTCAGATGCTTATGCTCATTGTCTTGTCTGAAGGGCACAGTTGCAATCGTCAAGAAGAGTTGCAGTGCGTGTTTGTACAGGCACATTTCAAAGGAATATTTAACGAAGAATTCCTAATCTTTTGTACATTAAACAGAAGTCTAAAGTTGCAGAGCTGAGTTTCGGGTTTGATTGGAAGTGCCTTTTGATGTTTTACAATTTCAATGCCCTTCTAAAAAGTACAAATGCACTTCTACCTCGAGAGATACTCGATGCATTTTAAACTCAAAACACTGAAACCGACACAATAACTATTTTTTAGGTCTCGACCTCTGCCAATGCGTTTGCGCATTGCAGCTGTCGAGACATATAGAGGTGCAACAGGAAAGCTTACCAAGAGGGCTTTGGCAGGCGGATTACGCACAGTGCATGTGGCCGTGCGCGCGCTTGCGTTTTGCGCCCCGAGCCTCTGCATCACACTTCAAAGGAATCCCTTCCGCTCCCCCGCCCCCCACCACACCAGCCACGTCACAAACCAGTCTGTGCCTCGCATCATCGCATCAGACCCGCCACAGCAATGCTGAGAGCTTCAGACTTCAAAGGAATGCTCTCCCCCGCCCCCTCTGCGGCAATGCCAGAGCTTGTTAACGCTGCGTTGCCTCACGTAAAAAACATTAAAAATCAGGTCACACCCCACAGAATGACAGTGATTTTCTGCCAGTATTTCTATAAAATGTGCAGCTCTGAACATGTTTAACAATTCACACTTTTCATTTACATTCAGTAGTCAGTCTCTCTAAACGTGTAAAAGTACACACGGTGTGAGTGACTTTGAGGATTCTTCGGATCTTTCCACCCCTCACTCCGACACCTACACGGGGCATGAATGACATAAGCACTGCTGCTGATGGCCCATCACAGGACAGCTAACTGACTCCGTTTTCTTTTATTAAAAAAAATGCAGCACTCTTTTCAGCATGTTTTCCGTGGTGCCAGGGGAGGAGTAAATAAATGCTCCTCATAGCCAGAGCCTAGCGCACCATCTGAGACCAATTCCGGCACCCCAAGAGTGGTCTGCCCCCTCTCCTCCATTTTCATGACCTGTGGATTGTAGGTGTACGCTTTACCTGTAGCAAGTGTTTATTTTCTCAGCCGCCAGAGACTTTCACTGCCTGGGGGAGTCATGTGTGAGGGAACATTTATTTTCATGCACTGACATCACACACGCGCGCACACACATTAGTCCTGTCCCGGCAAAAGTAATACAACCCAGTCCATAGTGGTCTTCCTGCCAAAATGCTGTTTAAAAATGTTGCTACCCGCCTCATTTTGCCAATGAGATCTTAGCCCCTTCTCCAGGGCATTGAGGGCTCTCAACAGGCTGCTAACAAAAGACTGTATTTTACAATCTACTACAAATGTTAAACTATGCTTTTTGACAACCCTTCATCATACGCCTATTGAAAAGGTTATCTGCTATGCAATATTACTGTATTGCACATACAATGCACAACCAACAATCATTTCTGTTATCACCGTGTTCGCCCTCTGGAAGTTAAATAGACAGCAACGTATTCGGATAATTCAGTTGCTTCCTACCCACTGGTTTGGCAGAAAAATAGCTGTAATTGGAGTGCTGTGCTCCCACCCTCCCCAGGGCCCTGGTTCAACTGTACCTGCTGCACCAATGATAGCTAAGCGCATGACAGCATTTTCAGCGTTATTAGGTCTCGTTGAAGCAATGATCCCATGCAGTTCATGTGAGAAAAGCGCGTGCTCAGGAATCCGCTCCCCCTCCCACCAAGCAAGACAAGCCAAGAACATCAAAGCGACCGGCCACTTTGCTTCCATTTGCCACCAGCCACTTCACGGCTTCGCAGGTTATAAACATCCATCTGCTCAGGAATCGGAATGCTGGCATGCTTGCCCAGCCCCCCTCCCAGCGCTCGTGGCACATGCATTCTTTTGTCGTCTCTTTTGCTGCTCAGCTTCAACCAGTGCTCGACATCGCACCCCAGTTCTACACTCCTCACATGTATCGCCCTGCCCCACCGGAGCTCTCTTTGCCACCTCTTTACCACCACTGCATGGCCCCAACCCCTCTGAAACTCTTTAATCCCATTTCCACCTTCTCACAACCCCTTCGAGCACTGTTATCTTAACATTTGTGTTTCTCTCTTATGATGTCTGCCCTGCCACCATTTACTTCGTACCCTCACACACCCTCACACACCCACACCCCCTCACACCCCCTCACACCCCCTCACACCTCCTCACACCTCCTCACACCTCCTCACACACCCTCACACCCTCTCACCCTCACCCTCTCACCCACCCTCACTCCCCCTCACACCCCCTCCCTCCCCCTCCCTCCCCCTCCCTCCCCCTCCCTCCCCCTCACTCCCCCTCACCCTCACACCCTCACCCTCTCACCCTCACACCCCCTCACCCTCACACCCCCTCACCCTCACACCCCCTCACCCTCACACCCCCTCACCCTCACACCCCCTCACCCTCACACCCCCTCACCCTCACACCCCCTCACCCTCACACCCCCTCACCCCCTCACCCTCACACCCCCTCACCCTCACACCCCCTCACCCTCACACCCCTCACCCTCACACCCCTCACCCTCACACCCCCTCACCCTCACACCCCCTCACCCTCACACCCCCTCACCCTCACACCCCCTCACCCTCACACCCCCTCACCCTCACACCCCCTCACCCTCACACCCCCTCACCCTCACACCCCCTCACCCTCACACCCCCTCACACTCACACCCCCTCACACTCACACCCCCTCACACTCACACCCCCTCACCCTCACACCCCCTCACCCTCACACACACCCTCACCCTCACACCCTCACACCCCCTCACACCCCCTCACCCTCACACCCCCTCACACCCCCTCACCCTCACACCCCCTCACCCTCACACCCCCTCACCCTCACACCCCCTCACCCTCACACCCCCTCAACCCTCTCACCCCCTCACTCACCCCCTCACCCCCTCTCTCACCCTCATCCCCCACACACCTTCACACACCCTCACCCACCCTCACACCCCCTCACCCCCTCACACACCTCACCCCTCACCCTCACACCCCCTCACTCTCCCTCACTCTCCCACCCTCACACCCCTCACCCTCACACCCCCTCATCCTCACAACCCTCTGACCCTCACCCTCACCCACCCACACCCTCACACCCCCTCACCCTGACACCCCTTCACACTCACACACCCTCACCCCCACACACCCTCTCACCCTCTCACCCTCACACCCTCACACCCCCTCACCCTCACAGCCCTCTCACCCTCACATACCCACACCCTCACACCCCCTAACCCTCACTCACCCTCACACACCCTCACCAGCATAGCATAACAAAGCATAGCATAGCAAAACAAAACACAGCACAGCATAGCATAGCATAACAAAACAAAGCATAGGACAGCAAAACAAAACCTAGCATAACAAAACAAGACAAAGCATAGCAAAACACAACAAAACATAGCATAGCATAACAAAACACAACAAAACATAGCATAAGATAAAACAAAGCATAACAAAAGAAAGCATAACAAAACAAAGCATAACAAAACAAAGCATAACAAAACAAAGCATAACATAGCATAACAAAACATAGCATAACACAACAAAGCATAGTATAACAAAACACAACAAAACAACATACATAACAAAACATAGCATAGCAAAGCACAGCATAACATAGCATAACAAAACACAACACAACATAGCATAGCATAGCATAACAAAACAAAGCATAGCATAGCATAACACAACATAGCATAACATAGCATAACACAATAAAACATAGCGTAGCAAAACAAAGCATAGCATAATAAAACACAACAAAACATTGCATAACAAAGCATAGCATAAAGCATAGCAAAACACAACAAAACCTAGCATAGCATAACAAAACAAAGCATAGGATAGCAAAACTAAACATAGCATAGCATAGCATAAAAACCAAAGCATAGGATAGCAAAACATGCTATGCTATGGTTTAACAAAACATAGCATAACCAAACAAAACATAGCATAACAAAACACAACAACACATAGCATAACAAAACATAGCAAAACACAACAAAACATTGCATAGCTTAACAAAAAATAGCATAGCAAAACAAAACCTATAATAGCACAGCAAAACATAGCATATCAAACACAACAAAACATAGCATAGCAAAACAAAGCATAGCATATTAAAACAACAAAACATAGCATATCATAACAAAACATAGCATTGTATAACAAAGCATAGCATAGCAAAACATGGTGTAGCAAAACGTAGCATAGCATAACAAAACCTAGCATAACAAAGCATAGCATAACAAATTAAAGCTTCGGATATCAAAGCATAACAAAACAAAACATAGGATAGCAAAGCATAGCATACAGCATCACTCAGCTCCACCACAGCATCACTCAGGGGCACCACAGCATCACTCAGGGGCACCACAGCATCACTCAGCGCCACCACAGCATCAATCTGTGCAACCATTCAACAACAACTGGTTCAAATATGTTCTCTCAATGTTTCAAGCTTTATTACAAATGTAACAAAAAGATGTTAATATTTCACTTCTGTTCTTGGATTTTCGTCACAATAAAATACACTGAACATAATTTTCACAAAAGTTATTTACAAAAGTTTAAGCTATTGCCATTATAAATGACAATCACTTTTATTTAAGTATTAATTATTTAAAAAAATTAAAAACCATTGTTATTTGTAATATCAATACATGCAAGTCACGTAAATACAACACATATTACATTATAAATGCTATAGGTGTCATTTGCAAAAGTTATAACTATTGGCATTGTAAATTACAAAGCTATTAATTTTGCGATTTTCAAAAATAAAAATAAATAAAAAATTGGTAATTTACAATACCAATAGCTCAAATTTTCCTAATGCGAGACCTATTTTATTGCAAATGCTTGTTTTAAATGTTTTGTGAGTTTGCAATTGTATTGCTGGAAATAATGTTGTAGATTAGACCTGGAGAATTGCAAAATTGCATGATTTTCACCAGACTGACGGGAAAGTGAGTAAAGTTGGGGAGGGGGGGTACAGTTTAGGGATCAAAGTTTCAACTTCAGCATTCAAGTGGACGAAAACCAATACAACCACAAAAGGATCAATTTGAAGTCTCCTCTATTTGCAAGGCCCATGTGCTCAAAAAAGGGGCCCAATTAAAAAAAAATGTAGAGCCTTAAAGCATTTTCTGCGAATGTGATTTATTTTAGTGGACTTTTTAGTTTGGCGAATTTATAGTAGAATCATAATTGCTGCTGCTTTAATATCAAAAATAGTGCATTGGGCTCATGACTGCTACTACTTGAACATCTAGAATGGTGTATTGTGCTTTGAAATTGTAATCTATCCAGAAAGCCTTTGTTGCAAATCACTAGTATTACAACTTCTTTGATTTGCTTGACGTTTACATTCTTTGATTTTAGATTGTGGTGGTGCTTGTGCATATAATGAGGGAATGTGTTGCAGATGTTTGACTGTGGTAAGGTTAGCAAAATATGAAGTAATTTAAGAAGACTCTAATTACCATTTCTTATTCATATTGTATTACTCCAGCCTCTTTTGGGGTTACGCTGCTAAGATATTTTCATCTTGCCTTTTTTGGTGCAAAGGATGGATGAGACAGGACTCTTTTTTAATTGGTCTTTATTTTATTTTACGTTATGAAGAGCACTGTATGCTTCAAATAATATATTTAGTCCCAACATTGTTCATGTTTTGCATCAGGTTTTGCGTATTGAGAATATGCAGTAGTCTTTTGCAAGTCAGCCAGGTATGCAAGAGTCGTCACAGAAAAACCAAGTAAAAGAATAACACAACTTTCAACTGACCACACTAAAGAATAGCCCCTCTGCTCTCAGAAGAACCATTTTTCATTTCGCTCTGAGGGCAGTTAGTATGTACATTTGTTTTTCAGTTGTTAAATCACAAGGCCCTTCATGCTTATCTAAGGCCAACCACGTAGCACCTTGATTAGTCTTTACCTGTTGATTCAGCAAGTGAAGTCATATTGAACAGCCAGCTGCTCTGCTCAAGGCACACTTTGCTTCTGCTTCTCTGAGCAACCCCTCCAGGTCAGAGTACCACATGAGATACTTTTTTTGGCTCATGCATCTTGGAACCCCTTCGACAGAGCTTTAAGTATTCACATCCTGGGGAGGCTAGGGCAAGGTTAATCTTGATGCTAGTCTTATCAACAGTAGTGGGTCAATGCTGCAGGTTTCCGGCAGGCCCAGTAGAATCAGATGGTTTATGAGCACACCGTTTATGCTCTAAACCATCCTTAGTCCCAGGTCTCAGTCTTCCACTCTCCCTGTCCCCACTTGTTTTGTATGGGGGCGAGGCCATTGCACTGTCCAGAGGCGTAATCTGCCCCATCTGTCTCTGTGATCCCATCTCTTGGTGACTCTCGACAGTTGTAAGGGTCTGGCCAACAACTTTCTTCTGCCACTGGCAGGATCTGCTCCTCTGCTGACTTCAGCCTCTCCGGTTCAAGTAGCACGATCAGGGCCTGGCCTTAATCCGCAGGCACTCCGGCAAGTACCCCATCACTGTTTTCAGACCACGTTGACCAGTAGAGTTTTTGTATTTTTTTTTGTTTGTGGTTTCTCCAGGTGTGCAGCAGGGCTTCCTTTTCAGGCACTTTAGTCAAGAGGACCTGGATTTCGGCATGCATTTCCAACTAAGTGTAGTCTAGCCTGTTCCAGCCGGCATCTTGACCTGTTAAGCGCCATTCACTCTGGCACTTACAACTGTTATAATGTTCACAGGGTCCACCAGCTTTTTTTTCTCCGGGCACTGTATACAGCACCATTCCACGCAGGTAGGTGCTTCTAGCAGCCAGGGCATCAATGGAAGTGCAGGATGGTGGCTGCCGCAGGGCAGCCTTGTTTGGAGCAACCATGGAGCACATCTCACTCGTAACAGCCTCTGTCCTTCCCACTACATAGATGGAGTACGACTCAATTTTTCTGATGAGCATGGCCTATTGCATCTGTTTAAAGGCCTGTAAATGTGTCGCATCGATGTTCAGCTTCCTCCTGTTCCTAAAAGTGCTCTTATCTAGCCAAAGAAATGTACAAGATTTTTAATAAGATTTGATCGCATTACTTAACTTGTTACTGTTTAAATTGAATACACTTAAAGCAATCCTTTTGCACTATAAAAACAAGTCTAACACCCTTCATGCAGAAGTCAAGTACATGTAATTCACTTGGAATATAAGCCTAAAGTGCAGTATTTGGAATATGTGTGTCACCAGTCATTGCTGCCGCCTAGGCAATCTACTCACTCGGACCAGGAATGCCGCTGTCTCATGGATGCAAGGCAACAATTTCTTTCGGCTTTCCTGATGTTTTATGGATGCTATTCAACTATTTCCTTCCTCATTCCCAGGGAGATATGGATAAACCAGACTTTTGCTTCTTGACATTTTTGCGTCTGTGATATGTTGCTTTCTTACAGCATGATCTGTACTTTTCTAAAACAGCCCTTTGCTTGTTTCCAGTATTCAAATACTCCATCACTCCATACTAATGTATTGTAGCATTTTGCAAGCTGCTTCGAGATCTGGCCATCTTGGGTTGTCTCATTTGACAGGAAATGGAGGGGTTTGTTCTTTGTAAATTAGCATAACCTGCACAGCACTCTGTCAGTAAACTTTCCCCTAATATGAAAGGCTGTGGTATTCCCTGTAGGATACTTCATGTTTCTTCTATTCTTCAACTTCCTGTTCTCCCCTATTGAACGATTCTGAACCTGCCATTCGATATGTCACAAGTGATCCGGTAACTGTGGGGTTCTCCCTCCTGGATACATGCTCCTGATATCCTGCCTAATCTCATGAAATACTGCTCCCGCTAGGTGTGAGGTTTGTGAGAGACAGGTTCCTCTACTATTCTCTTTTTGGATTCCCCTGCCTGCCTGAAGGTTTTTTGGTGCTGCTCAACTTTTATCTCAATTTAGCAACCTTTTAGAGAGACGTTTCTTCCATGTGATATTTGGAAGTGTTAAGCAACACAGTTGCTAAAGGAAGGTGTCAGCCTTAATTCTGGCAATCAGAACAAGAGGTGAGACCGTCCTGCCCAGCACTTGAGTCTAAAGCTTAATATATTATTAGTGTATGCATTACCAAAGGTTAATATGCATGTTGTGCGTGGGGTATGTGTTGTAGTATGTTGCTGCAAAGCAATGTACAGGAGAGGCAGGCCCGGCTCCAGGAATTTCTATTTGGGTGGGCCAAGGGTGCATTTGGGTGGGCCACTGGGACACAATTTGTCGCATATATTTCTGGGCAGGCCTGCTTCAGGGCCCTCATTTATCTCTTCTTACTCTTGCAAGGCCCAGTAAAACACACTCTTTTCCAAATCTCTTTCTAAATGTTATTACTCTCAAAAAGTGATTTTTCCTTGTAATGTTCCTTTGATGGGAAGAGGAGATTTCTGAGGTGGGGGTATCAGGCAAATGACACTTCTCGGGCTCCCTCTGTGCGAGCCTTCAGGGAGAATCCCTCTTCATTACTACCTCCACCTGACCCCAGACTCTGCAACACACTCCCTTACAGGCTTGAATATCCACTACTCCTCTCCAGTGCACCTTATGTCACAGCTGACCTTGGGCCCCAGCCCCATATCAGCCACTATCGGGCTCCACTTTCATTTTGCCCGGTAAAAACATTAGAAAAATCACCTTCAAACTTAAAACATTGAATATAGCAGTAAATGTAATTAGCACGCACTTTAAAGTATGTTCCACAGTAGCCCTTATGACCCGACTGCTAATTAAATAAACAAAAACAGAAAGGCCATGACAGAGCCGGCTTTATCGCTGATGCGAAAGTCTTTTTTGGTGCCACACCAATAACCTCTTTCTCCGTAAATACCTTTACTACCACCTTCCAACAGTGCCCCTCATCCCTCCGTTTCCTCACTGCCTCACGCCACAAGTGCCCCTCATATCCCCATAGCCCCTCCCCCTCATGACCTCCTCCTTGGAGACCAGTACCCCTTATCTCTTTGTAGCCCCTCCCACTCAAGACCTCCTCGTCTAACTCCCTCCTACCACCCACACCAGTGCCCCTCATCTCTCCCTAGCTTCCCCTCCACCTCATGACCTCTTCCTCGGATTCTCTCTCTGTCATCCTCCACCAGTGCCCCTCATCGCTCCTTAGCCCCTCCCACTATCTCCTCCTCGGATTCCCTCACTGCCACCCTCCAACAGTGCCCCTCTTCTTTACGTAGCCCCTCTCTCATACGCATTTCATTTGTTGTATAGCGCTACTCATATCAGTGTAGTGTGTCAGTACTTTACATCACACACACATTATACAGAGATAATGTATCATACAAGTATGTAAATTTGTCTATAGGGAATGTCACATAAGCCAATGAGGATTACAAGGTGTATGAATCACATGTCATCCATACTGGTGGGCAGTATATTTTAAAAGAGTTTGGTATGGGGAAACACAACCTTAGGATTTAAAGACTATTCCATGGGGGTCAGCTTTACTGATAAAAATGTATATCTGTCCAAACATACTCATTTTAGCAACATTAGAATAATGAAAGACTGGGGAAGTTCTAACTATATCACAAAACAAAAAAAGCGAAGTTCTAACTATACCATTCATGTTTGTAGACAACTCTTAGATGACAGTTCATAGGTCACTGTCCTATGATACGATTGTAACTTCTGAACTCCAAGTAACACAAGGATCTCTGCGGCAAAGGCAGTAACCCACTGAGCTATCCAGATACAATACAGTTCATCTGCATTTAAAAACTACTAACAAACAAATGATTGTTCTCCAGAAGGATCATTAATCACCAGCGTTATCTGGGCATTTTGTATTGTCTTATTGTTGTCCTGCATTGGCCACAATAATGATAAAAACTGTTTAAATGAAGCTCACACGAAGTATGTGTCCTGCTGGGCCTGTGCAGATTTTAAAAAGAAAAAAAATTTAGTAACACATTCTCTTACCTGCTCCATTAGTCAAACTTTGTGTCAGTCTGATGTGATAAGCCACTGAGGGGTTAGGAAAGGTGACTAAGAATAGACAAACTTCTTTTCGCCTGAGCTGCATAGAAAAAGAAATATCAACGCAGCAGAACAGTAGGCAAAGGTTACCAAAGGTTACCAGTGTCAAAGAAAGGATTTGTCACCTTTTGCTGTGCCGAGATGAAGGGGGGGAAAAAAGTAATCAAAGCCTCGTTAATGTTAATGGTCTTTAAAGACCTGTGAAGTACTCGGGTGTGGGGCTGCGATAATCTCTAAATCTGTCTCTGTGTGTGCGCCCGGGAAAGCTGTCTCGGCCCGGGCTGACTGACACACACGACCTGTGCCTTGCACGCCTGCCTTCCAGCTCTCACTGCTGAGGGCCAAGGCTCCTGTTTGGGTGGGCCAGGCTCATATTTGGGTGGGCCTGGCCCACCCGGCCCCCCCTCTAGAACCGGGCCTCAGGAGAGGATAGAAGTATCATAACAAATAGGGTCGTTATTGGTATCTTTAGGCTGTTGAACATGATCTGATTCTGTACACATGGGCAAGGTAGTGTTTGAAGAGGAGGGTCTTCACTTGCTCCCTGAATAGCAGTCAAGTGAAACCTTGGCGTATTTGGGTGGGGAGGTGTTAGAGTTTATAGAATAACAACAATCTGCTCAGTGAGTTCCAGTCCAGCTTTTCAGACGGACCGGAGCCAGAAGCAGCCAGAGAAGCAGAGTGGGAGCGAGAGACGCTGAAGAATCGCTCCGTTCCGATCCGAAAACGCCCTGAAAACGCCCCAACCACTTCAGCTGCAGCCCCTTACCCTGCTGATTTCCCCGCACCGGGGCCCGCACAGGTCTCTCACAGCCGCGAGTCGTGCTCCCAAACCGCAAGTTTTTCTTCAACGCGGCTGAAGCCGCAAGTGTTACCGCAGCACGGCTGGAGTCGGCAGGAGGTGCGTGCCAGTTGGCCAGCACAGCGGAGGCCATAAACACAGCTTTAACCCCTTCGATGCTCATGACGGAACGGTTCCGTCATGAGCATCGGTTGAGCTGTGCTCATGACGGAACCGTTCCGTCATGACCACACCCATTAACATTGGGGCCCAGCACAGGTTGTAAATCTGCGCAGCATGGAAGGTGTTAAAGGAGCTGGTGCCGGGAGTTTGCTGGTGTTGATAGAAGGAGGCCAAATGAGTTGAGCCCCACATCTTTTGAGCATTAAGTTGGAATTGACGTGCCGAGGACGACGAGTAGGAGGAGGAGACTACCTTGCAAGTTTGCCGCTCGCCGCTGTTCTCCTGCCCTCGCGGAGTGTCCTTTTTCGGCTCAGCTGAGCTGGTTCGCTGGCCGGCGAACACTGACTTGGACATGGACAAGAACCCGGTGCCGAGTTTGCCGTAGCCATAGCTGTAGCTTGCTGCCTGGAGCCCAGGCTTGGAGCCTGAAGCCTTAGCCGGGGGTCTGAGACTGGCTGAGCCTGGAGCACGGGAGTGAGTTGAGTAGAGCTACGTTGCGCTGGTGTGGTGGCAGAGTTATTGCTCTTCTGCTCTCCCACTCCCCCTCTGCCCCTCGCTCTCTTTTGCTCTCCACTCCTCGCTCTCGTTCCCCCGGCTCTCACTTCCATCTTGTCACCCTGCTGTCCGCCTGCCAATTGGACAAGTGAAGACTTAGCGGTGACTGTGTGACTGGGACTGCGTGCAGCAGTCGAAGTTGGTTGACCCCCCTAAGCACTCAAGGCAGGCAGCGCCTACTCCTACACTCCCCCACAGAGGCCTAGTGGCATCGGGGGGCCCTCCAGGCCACGGAGACCTGGGGGCGGACACTATACTACATTACAGCAAGGCGTGGGGCAGAGTGTGATGGCGAGGTACGGGGTCAGTGGTGGTCAGAGTGGTTGGAAGGCGGCGAGAGGTGAGAGGTATTGGTGCTGGGACCCTTCCCCCACCCTCTTAAGCCGCCGCTGCTCCCCTCCCGCATTCAGACTCCTGCCGCCACGCCACCGGTCTCCCGCCCCGGCGCCCTCTTACATCCATCAGGAGGAATTGCGCCATTGATTCAGGATCAAGACCAGGGATCAACCATGCGTACAAGGAATGCGGGTTCAACCCAGCCCCAGGCCAGTTATCGCCCTCACAAATCTGCGAGACGCCAAAAGGCCAAGATGTTGTATCCCCCTGGCAAAGTCAGCGTAAGAAATGGTTTGACCTCACAGGACGGGCAACAACTGGGAGAGGAGCAATCAAACTCTCCTTTGCACAAATATACATATAACCCAAAATCTGAGTAAGCACGCCGCAACTGACAACAGCAACAGTAATGGAACTAGCATGAGGAACAGCCCTTAAGGCAACAAAAACATCAGTACCTATTTCCAAAAATTGCCTAAATTAGGCAACTCCAGTAATCGTGGAAAAACAGCTGAAACGTCCTGCTATGCAATTAGCACCAAAATCAACTAAATCATTGCTAATACACTAGTAGGCACTGAAAAATATGATATTTTGAATCAAAGCCCCTTACTGATCCGCTTTCACCAGAAATTATCATAGTTAAGGGCAACAGCACACAATCAAAAGAAAATGCAATTGATCTCAGCTGGCCTCACCCCAACAACTCGGGAACCAGCATATAGGGGTCCACAGATTTAGACAGTGGCCCCATGGAAGAGGAGAGTGAGACTGGCAAGGAACTTCCTTCTTCAACCCGATACACCACGGTCATTACGGATAATTGTACATCTCTGAAACCCCAGCTGGACCCCCTGGATTTTCCTTTTATGCCCACCGAGCTTGGGGAAGAGGACTTCCTATTAAGAGAGGTCTTACCCAGACCTAAGCTGATTAAGCGCAAATGATCCATAGCAGCCCGCCTCGCCCAAAACGGGAATGGAAATGGGTTCGGAGCTGCAAAAAATAGAAACTCATCTTGCACTGATTAATGAAGCTTTGATCTCGATGGCAAATGCAGCCATAATGCACACAGATAAATTAGATACTCAAATAAATATACTACAATTAGTCACCAGCCTGATTTCTGGAGTGGATTGGAAACTGGAACATTTAAACTCTTAGGTATGCAGAGCCCAGGCAAACACAGACACACAGGTAATACCAAATGACTGCGGGTGCTCCACAATACTGCGGTCCTTGGAACAACTCCCAGAAAAAATGAGCACCCTAGTTACTGACCTCAAGAGGGGGGCCCCCAGGTGGACGAGCAATATATCACGTCCCACCCCCCTCCTTCATAACCCTTTTCAGAGTCCAAATACGAAGACTACTCATAAAGAAAATAAATAATGCAACAAAAGCCACAAATGTCCTACAAGGGCCTACGGGAGATCAACCAACCAAAATAGGAACAAGAGATTCGCAGTCCAGGTTGGACCCACAGCAATGGCCACAGGATAACCACGATAACTCAGAACAAACGCAGGAAACCGTCAGGAATGATCGTAACAACCTAAAAGGCCCATTGAGTGTGGCTTTGGCACCAAACTTGCAGTCCAAACCACAAACATGCCTCACTACAGATATTGGCCCTGGAAAATTAGATGACCGAACATCATCATCATCTTTAACACCCCTGCCTTTATCCAGGAAAAACGAGAAAAAACTGAGAAAGTTAACCAAAACAAAAAACGACAAAAGAAACCCTGAAGGGACTATTAAGCATTGGCTTGTGCCAGAAAAACATGAAAACAAAGATTATAGCATGGAAAATCAAAATGGCTGTGGCCCCATACAAATTTGTGGTACATTTATCTCTGAAACATCTACTCAGAGCTCTCTAAGTAATTTAAGCGGGCCCTCAATTAAAACTCCGTTCATAACACCTCCTGTGACCAGTTGACTAACATACAGGGCCCACAGATCGAAGAGCAACTCCAAGAAAACACAAACAAACTTGCCGCCGCACAGCCAATAGCTCACAATGAGCCTCAATTTGCAAACATATTTAATAACCAACGGGAGAGGAAACTCGCCCAAGTAAGTCTTATTGTCTATCCGCCCTGGACCGCACGGCCAACCTCAGGAGTGATTCACAACTCTGCATTTGAAGCACAATTAGGCCTGGGAGGGGATTTGCACCCTGTGAAAACCCAACTCCGAATCTAATAGAGCTTTTGGAAACAACCAAGGTTTCATCCAACGTACTCAACTCCCTTCCCCCCCCCCCCCCCCCCCCCCCGAGGCCCACGCCACAGGCCAAGAAAATTCGAAAGTTTTGTTATATCCCGAATACACTTCGCAGGGAAATTGGGACATCCTCAACAGAGAAAACCTCCTGAAGCTCTGCGAAAATATCCCGGGACTGGCAAACATCAAAACAACTGATATTGAGTCGATGGCTTTCTCCGGCCCAGGACCGAGCAAATTAAACTAACAACTGAGATAACTTTCTCCAACCCGATCATGGCGGACATTTTAAGAGGGTATAAAACGCAACTGGGGCATAAAACTCAAGCCCCCGATTGTCATCAGATATCCAATGATTTTGAAAAATAAGTGCCTTGCGCTCAACAGGGAGAACAAGATCTGAATAGACAGAAATGGATGAACAGTAAACACCCAACCGTATTAACCACTGGATCGATTTTACATGGCTCTATAGGAGGCACACAGGTAACACAGCGGAGCAACAACTCAATTCAAATTACCAGACATGTTGATTGAGGCAATCGCTTATGTTCAACGAAGGGGAACAGCATCAAAGATTGGTCCTGGATCCCACTGGCCTTAAACTCTAGCTCCTAACCTTAGACCCTTATTGGGTAACCAACAGATACCATCAAAACTATGCCTTAAACACTGCCAGTGCTGAGCATAGCAGCCCCACTGAGAACCACCAAACGATAAACATAATGACCTTGAACATTGCAGGGATACATAAAGTTTTGCAACGCCCAGGGGTAATTACATTTCTTGCAGCAGCAGATCTTATCTGCGCCCAAGAAACATGGGCCATTTCGTCAACACCACTAGGGGGCTATGCTGAATATTTCAAACCTGTGATTAAAACCAACATTTTCAGGAGACCGTCAGGGGGCATCTCAATATACATCAAGCACGGACTGAAAGTTCACTTCTCTGTAATAAAGAATTCATCAGACATGCTTTTGGTTGGCACGTTGAAGGGCTTGAACACGACAGACGGTCCAACACCTATACTTTTAATCAATGTCTACTTCAACCACCACGGGCCGGGTTAGAAAGATAAACTTACTCGGCTGTTAAATGAGATTGAATCTCTGCTACTGCAGCACGCAGGCATGGACTCCATCATTCTTGGTGACTTTAACACGCACGACATGGGGCTAAACGCACCTGAAAGCCACCCCAATGGGAACCCTGGAAGATTCAACGCCCTAATGCGAGCATATAACCTGGTAACGTCACATTCTTTCATCATAAAAGTCAACCCAACGGCATTAATAGTACCTACTTATAACAATCAGACCACAATAGATTATGTTCTATTAAGTGAGAATCTACAAAAACATATGCTAAACTATGCTGTCCAACCTCGGAACGAAAGTGACCATGCTGCTCTAACCTTAGAGTTGTCCATTACTGAAAAAACATCACACTCTTCGCTGCATTGGAGCAACAAAGAGAGAAGAGCTATATAGTCTCCTTAGAAGAATAAAATGGGGACCACTCCCGAGTCATAAGTTTGCCTCATGGAAAGTAACATGGAAAGGCTGGCAGACAGGCCTTAACGACAAGGGTCGCATAGGGGAATGGGGCTCACTCGCCTACGATTTAGCATCTCAACTTTGGGGGAGCAACATCGATAGAACTCAAGTTAACTCCGCATATAAACTGGGACATCAACCAGCAATTAAGAAATTCTCCAGACAACTGAACTTCAACCGCAGGGCCTTTCGAGCAAGTAGATCCGAATCTGCAAAAAAAGAATTAAAACAAGCGGCTAAGAGCCACACAACATTGGTCTGACAGGTAAAACACGAACTCACAGAGGCAAAATGGCTGAAGATCTTCGAGATGCTTGCACCCAGCAAATATCAAGAATTCTGGCAATATTTAAACAAAGTAATCCACGGGACCACCAAGAGAGAGAACCCACTCGACGCAAGCACTTGGGCAGCCCATGTAAAAACCCTCTACACCGACGACTCGAAGATAAATATAACAAAGAACAACAAATCTTGGGGAACAACCAAGTAAAGTGACAGCTGAATCCATGGATACTTTTGCCATTTACACCCCCCCAGGAACACAGGCAATACGTATCATTAAAAAAAAAATTACCCCATAACGGAGCCCCTGGTCCAAATGGTTTGCCCGGTTTCCTCTGCAGGGAGGACATTAACTTTTGCGCTGAAAATTTGGCACAGTTTTATGCAGAGTGTAGGCTCTTAGAGGATGTCCCAGATTCCTGGAGAGGATCATTACTACATCCAATTTACATAAAAGGGCCAAGCACTGACCCCAGGAACTATTGTATGATTACCTTATTGGATATTGAGGGCAAGGCTTAAGCAAGTACTCTCCTGAATGAACTAACAGACTGGGTTAGCAAGGAAAATCTGCTCCCTTTCTACCAGACCGGGTTCTGTCTTCCTGCATGCACTAGGAATACTTTAATTTGCCTGGAATTTAACCTTAACCGACAATCCCTGGAAGAATTGGTGAGCTTGGCAAAATACTTTTACCTAACAAACGTGGCACCAGAGAACTCAATGAAGACCGTTATAAACTAAATTTTCCAACAACCTGGCAACCCATGGTCAACTGGCCTTGTCTCAGCCAAAGAACTGTTGAAATTATCCATAGAGAATTGGGATCCCAATATAATCAAGTATACCACAATAAAACATAAATAAAAGAGCAAGTAAGATCACGCTGTTGTATACTGGACATCGAAGCACTGTCAGCTAGAGGCTTTCACGAGACCCAAAGCTCCCCTCGTATATCACATGACCTTAAACCACATCTCACACAGCCGGTGGGGAGGCAAGCCCAACATAGGATACTAGCAGCCAGACTACACTCGCTCCCCCATAAATATCTGTATCCCCCCCTGTGAAAGTAAAGCCAGCCATCACGGAGTGTCGCCTCTGCTATTACAAGCGGGAATCGCTGGCTCACATCTTGCTATGCTGCCCTGTTGCCAGCCCACCGTTCCTACCTAAGGCCCATTCTCCTTCAACTAGGCACGCAGACGGCAAATGAGGCCGTTCAACAGTTATATTTGCTGGAGACAGTGAAGCATATGGCCAATTTTGCTAAGTTCATCTATCGGGCCCGCCAAGCTCTTAAGGACATGCCAACCTTGGCACCACTTGGGAACTATCCGGCTGAGGGACCCATGCAGTCTGGCCCCCACTGAAACGTAGCTTTGGCGCATTAAAAGGACTTATACTAACTGCATTTTATAAAACAAAAACACCAAATGGTGGTTTTTAAGAATTATATATATATATTATTCTATTTTAACTAACTTCTATATTGATCGTCCTTTTGTATTGTTTTTTATTAATCACACAAATAAAGTGTCATTGTCATTGTTAGAGATCCTAGGTGCATTCCAAGAGAGGGATTTGCATCTTAATTTACTATTCCTGCTTTTCCTGTTGGTGTTGATTTGTATGTCATGTTGCCCACTGGCAATCTTGATCTTGCTTGCTAGGAGGGTCTCCCTGTTTGAGTATATTCCTTCGTAAATATTGCTGCAGGGTTTGAAGTTGATGCGAGCTGAAAGACGGTGCTGGCTCAGTTTTGAGCTTCCTGGATATTCTGTCGTACTTCCTATGTTGCTTGATCAGTCATGTAACAACTTGGAGGCTGCTCTTCAACATGCCACATGGAACATTAGGATGCTGTTCAGTTGAGAGTTAACTCTTAAGGGATGTGAGAAAGCCAGGGCTTGGATGGCGGTTCTAACTTGTGCTTCAGGGAGAAAAGCGTTTATTTAGCACAGGTGGTTTGTGGGGCTGTTATGTGCGTTCTGAAGGTGAGGGTGGTTCTTATGTGGGATTGTAGAATCTTGGCACTCTTGACAATAAAATGTGAAACCCCGAAATTCATGGGTGAGCGTCAGTCTTGTACAGTTCTTTTGCACTTTCAGAAGTGGTGAGAATGGGGGGGTGCAGGGTATTGTGTAGGTTATGGAAACCACAGAAGCGTTTCAGCACCTTTATGAGACTGACATTCGAAACAGTTTTTTTCTCATTTATTAGTTTTTATAGTTTTTGAGGCATTGTACTTGTGCTGAATCATAGGTGTTCTAAAGTAGTTGATCTGTTACTATGAAAGCAAGAAATGGCTTTTATTCTAAGCTCCATTCTTAATTCCATACATAACACCAACTTGGATCGTTGCATTGTTTTCTCCTAGTTGAGTTAGTCCATGTTGGACATAATGGGGATTGTACTGTAATCATCTGCTATGATTTCGAGAAGGCTCACTGGAAAAAAAAAACAGAACAATTTGTTGCTGCAGAGAAATAATACTCTAGTGTTGTACCAGACACTGAGGTAGTGGAATATTTCAATAATTTTTTCCAAACCAACTGTAATATTCATAATATTGTCCTGTAACATGTATCCTCTCATTAAAAAAAGCACTTACTTGGGAGGAGAATTGTTCCCACTCATCGGAGTGGAGAAGACTAGTTTGTCATGCTTACTTATTTGGTACTGTAAATTTGGCTTGCATAAAACCCATTTTCCAAGGTTACTTTTAACTTCCACTCCGTCTCTCCATTACCCCTTCTTGCGGTATGATTCAAGCAACTATTTCTGATGCATACTGCACATTATAGAATGCATATTAACAAATCAGCTTACTTTTTTCCTCTGGGTGGCATGAACTGGAGTCCGCTTTGCGATTTTACTAAATCATTTGGTGCTCCTGACTGTCCAAGTATTTGTATTCATTTTCAGGCACTATGGATCCACCCTGTACGTAGTAGGGGAGAATCTCACACATCCAGTTTGTACATTGCTGACATTTGTTGAAAGCGTAAACACTACCAGAACTTTCTTTAATATGAATATTCATCAAGCATATAAAGTGATAGTGACCTACCTACTCTATTTGGATATTCCTCTGTACCCATTCCTGGACAATTTGGAGTAAGCTTAGTGTAATCATTCGATCTCAGTGGGACAAAATGCTACATTTTGACTGATCTCGATGCCTTTTTTCCTAAGTTTGATTAGTCACGTTCATTTCTATGCTTAAGTGTATATTACATTATTACAGTAGCATGGATCACCTACCGCTGTTAAAACATACGTTTTCATGCACTGACACTGGTGACAGTGAAGTGGTCATTAATGTACCCGGGCATTGATCCCTATTCCTATTTGAACACAATTTTCATTGCTGCTTGTTGTCTGAAGCAGAAAAAAGATAAATAAAAAAACTACAGGCTTTGAGATTGATCCACAAAAGACCACCCATGCTAGGTAAAAGACAAATGAACAGGCGAATTTGATGTACCTGGAGGAGGCAACGAAAATAATTGTATGCTTCTCTATTGTACTTACATTTATATTTAAATACCGAAATTCAGGAGGAAGAGTTTTTATCCCATCATCGGTGTTCAAATTATATTGCTCCTCCCTGCAATGTGATTATTTAGTGCACCTATTTGTTGAAGTAGCTCAGGGGGCTATATGAACAAGTAAATGTTGTGGAAGGTCTGTTAATGTGGAGCAAATGAGGAGAGTGTATTATGACGGATGTACAGTTTTTTGTTGGCCAAAGTACAGTATGTACGAATTGTCACTAACAGCAGTGCAGCATTCGGTCAACGCATGATGCATATTCGGATCAGTCCTTTCCATAATGCATTTGTTAAAGAAGAAAATATATTCAGTTGAGACCTTTTGCTATTCTCAGCACTTGTATTCACTTCAGAGAGATTTGGAAAGAGTTTCATCACTCAGAGGGATCTAGAATATGTTCAAGTAAATTTGTCCCACCTTGGATTTTTTGTAATGCCTCACAATTATGCGGTAATTATGAAAACCGGTTCAAGATCAAGTTTATTGCTGGTCTGTCATCGGAATGCCTACTACTTCAGGAAGGTTTGCAGCGCATGAGCCGATATCACCTGCACCAGGTCGCAGTGAAACAAGTGGGGCTATGCTTGCCTGATTTAGGATTCTACTTTTTTTCTATCCCCACTTTTAGGTCAATTCTTTTATTTATAATCCTTGGCGGCATTTGAAATAAAATAACATCACTTTTAACATGCAGTTTTCATTTTTTCACACTACATTCATTTTATTCTCTAGTTAGTGTATATTTTAATGTAATCTATCCGCACCATTAAAAGTTTGATTGGAAGTAAATGTCGCATTGAAAGGTTGCTGAGGGACCTCATGCTCCCTTCCCCTTTCTTATAGATATTAGTTGCACTCTTCAGGCAGGAGCACAACAACGGGTATTAATAACCCGAAAACGTATTTTGTGTGAAACAGCACCTCAAAAATACCCTTCTCTGGTGCCAAAAGCTACCAATCATAAATAATTTTAAAACCAGTATTTTTCCCGTCGTACTTTACTCAGGAGGTCTCTGGACGCTTTTACTCTAAAGTATTTGTCCCAAAATTAAGTTCAGTCTGAAAAAGAAGACCTAAACAGCAGCATCCCTTGAGAAAGTGATTGAATATTAGGTCCATAAAATTCTCCTTTTCCCCAAGCTTGTGCAAAGAGAGGATGCATACAAAGAGGGAACACTGTGATATTAAAACCCACTCTTAGATTCTGGTGCCCAGGTCTTGGCATAACTAGACACTTTTTAGGTCGAGCTGGAGAAAGCAATGCGAAGCATTGCTTCCAGCTCGACAACTAATGTTGCCCACGTCCTGGGAATCTGAGACCGGGGTCGGGGACGCGCGGCGATTGGTGTCTGTGGACGCGCACTTCCAGGCCGGCGCCGTGCACATCTCCTGCCTCCGATTCCCTGAAGTGCGTCAACACACACACACACACACACACACACACAAACATACACACATACGCAGGCAGGCACGCACACACACACACACACACGCAACAGCCTCCCTCTTACCTGCTTCCAATAGTCACTCCTCACTGCTGTTGGGCACAATCATTACTGGAGCGCCGGTGGCGGCTGCACGATTCTCACAGCATTCCCTTAATTACGGCGGCAGATCCAGGGACAGCGCATGCACCAGCAGCCCTCGCGCCCCCATCCCCGTCTCCTCCCCGGCCCGGATGTGGGCACTAGCCGCAGATTCAGGGACAGCGCATGCGCTAGAAAACAAGCAGCCACCGTAGATAGTAGTTTGTTGGTGCATTGGGACACTTAAGGGCAGGAATGAGTCACGCGAACACCAAAACAGGTCTGTATAATGCAAGGCATCCAACAAGTTACGTAATATGCCCGCAGTGGGTATGCTGCATGTTGATTGAAATGTCATAAGGCAGATTATTACTCCATCGTTATAGATAATGGTACCATTGTCTCATCAATAGTGCTGCTTAGAAGGGATATATCAATACCTCAGAAGACTGCAGAGGGAGCACAAAAAATTAAAGAGCCCTCCAGAAGGCTCGATATCCCGCTAAAGCTTTTCGTTTTTGGGATGCGAAGACATTTCATGCCCAAGTGACCCGGGGTTTTAATTGGACAGAATCAACGTTTATTTCATGAGGCTGGTGGCGTTACCTCTTTGGCGGATAACCTGTCACGTGAAACAGTCTTCGGCCCAATCTTTGTCCACTTCTTCACTTTAAATGTGCTTTTTTTCAAACTCGTACAATAATGTATAAATCTGGGTTAGGTCCACCCCTCACTGCCAAAGACCCGTCCCGGGGCTCAGGCCATCTTTAAAAGGTTTATAACAGATCATGGGATCGGCCTTGGCCACAAGTCCTGTGATGTACGTCTTACAGGCAGTTGTCTTGACACTCATAAAGAGGTGCTGGAGCATAGGTTTAGGGACCGAGGACAAAAAAAGTCACGCACCAGCGGTTTGTGGCAAAGATAGTGATTGATGGTCATTTTAAAGGCAAAGGTTTGTTGTTTGTTCTGTCCTTGGCTTCATATCTCCTGTGCGGCGTTGAGCATGCCCTGGCCACATGGACCTGTCCTGAAATGAGGCAAACCTTGGTGGCTACTCAGGGCAACACATTTGAGAGAGCGCAACAGAGACACAATCAACACAAAAGGATTGACAGCAAGCAGCCTGCAAGTTCCATCCACTCCTACAGGACTACCGACTTTGTGCGCTTTCGGTGAGCGCCCCAGATGCAACGACTCCTCTTGGTGCGGAGCCCTCTTTACAGTAAAGTACGTGTGTCCAGCGTTGGTCTACAAAGGGTCCCCTCTGACTGAGTATCTGACTCCTATCTCAATTAATTCTTTAATATCCATTCATTGTGTTGCTATCCTCTACCTTAAATGTAATCTGCTAGTACGGGACATTCGTTTCTGCCCTCTTTCTGCCCACTTTCTGCCCTCTGTTAGACTAGTTTTTTGTGCCTTTTTGCCCCCTGTCAGACTCGTTTTTTGTGCCCTTCTGCCCTCTGTTAGACTCGTTTTTATGTGCCTTTTTGCCCTCTGCTTCACCACATGACTCAGCGCTACCCCAGCATCCCTCAGCACCACCACATTATCACTCAGCACCCCCACAGCACCACTCAGCACCACCACCACATCACTCAGCACCACCACAGCACCACTCTGCACCACCACATTATCACTCTACAGCACCACCACAGCATCATTCAGCACCACCACAGCATCATTCAGCACCACCACAGCCCCACTCAGCACCACCACATTATCACTCCGCACCACCACATTATCACTCCGCACCACCACGGCATCACTCAGCACCACCACGGCATCACTCAGCACCACCACGGCATCACTCGGCACCACCACGGCATCACTCGGCACCACCACGGCATCACTCGGCACCACCACGGCATCACTCGGCACCACCACGGCATCACTCGGCACCACCACGGCATCACTCGGCACCACCACGGCATCACTCAGCACCACCACGGCATCACTCAGCACCACCACGGCATCACTCAGCACCACCACGGCATCACTCAGCACCACCACAGCACCACCACAGCATCGCTCAGCACCACCACAGCACCGCTCAGCACCACTCAGCACCACAACAGCAGCACCACTCAGCGCAACGACAGCACCACTCAGCACAACCACAGCATCACTCAGCGTAACGACGGCATCACTCAGCGCAACGGCAGCATCACTCAGCGCAACGATAGCATCACTCAGCGCAACGACAGCATCACTCAGCGCAACTACAGCATCACGCAGCACAACCACAGCATCACTGGTTCAAATATGTTCTCTCAATGTTTCAAGCTTTATTACAAATGTCACAAAAAGATGTTAATATTTCACTTCTGTTCTTGGATTTTCGTCACAATAAAATACACTGAACATAATGTTCACAAAAGTTATTTACAAAAGTTTAAGCTATTGCCATTATAAATTACAATCACTTTTATTTAAGTATTAATTATTTTAAAAAATTAAAAGCCATTGTTATTTGTAATATCAATACATCTAAGTCACGTAAATACAAAACATGTTGCATTACAAATGCTATAGGTGTCACATTTGCGAAAGTTATAACTATTGGCATTGTAAATGACAAAGCTATTAATTTAGCTATTTTCAAAAACAACACATAAATAAAAAAATTGTCATTTACAAGACCAATAGCTCAAACTTTCCTAATGCGAGACCTATTGCAAATGCTTGTTAAACGAAGAGTTGAACTAGCATTCATACAGACGTGGTAACCTTGCCATAGTCTACTAATCTTGCTTCCCACTAGGAGAGACCAGAGCATAAAAGATGAAATAGAAGACTTCACTCCACAGCCTAAGCACGCAGTTTTAGGTCTGGCCAGGGTCAGCTTTTGTTAAGTCGCAGAGCTCATATTAGATCCAAACACAAGTGAAAAGAGGCATATATGGAGGAGCAGTGGGTCACCCCTTTCTGGATGATCCATTTTATGACCAGTTGGGTGGGCAGCAGTTGTAGTAGTCCTCCTAGGTAGTGCCTTCATTGCAGTACACGCTATGTGTAACAAGTGGGCTAGCCTCGCTCGTATGCCAGCTGCTAAATTCCGGCATGTAGCTGCTCATTGTTATTAATAAATGGTCAATGACACAGCTAAGATGAGTGGGTTAGATAGTCTGTTTTTTAAAAACAAGGTGGAAGAGGTAAAGTGACAGCTTCTTTGCAGCTGTCATCCACATTTTTGCCCATTTCCCTGCCTGCACCATGTGGTCTATAAGCACCTCTGGTGAAAAGATTGTGTGGGAATGTCTTGCAGAGGCAAGGAGTCGGAATACAGTGAAGAGTGTGCTAGTCTTGTACATTTTGGTGTCCTGCCGCATGCATGTACAATGTGCACTTTTCTCAGCAGTTCACATTAACCGGAGACCTCAGTGTGGAGATGTTTGACCATAGGTGTACAAATTAAGTGCCCTTTTTATGCCTCACTTACTTGTATTTGTTTATGCCGGTTTTGTGCCCCAGTCTGCCTCTGAGAAGAGACATCTTGCTTATGCCAGACTGTCACTGAGTAAGTATGTTCTCTCTGATGTATAAACCAGCCTGGGCTAGTGCCAGCAGTTGCCATCCAACACTTTGAATCCTTAACATGGCCGCCATCTGCCCTGGTGACACTTCAACATATGATAGATGGGTAAAGAGAAATAAAGTTGTGATCCTCAATTGCAGACTAAGGTATAAACAAGCAATTGATGGTAGGAAAAAAGGGACTCAGAAAGAATTATAGAGCAAATGTGGGTCAGGCAAGCGACACCAATGAAAACACTTTGTTGTGGAAAACCATTAACTCTGTATTAAAAGAAAAAATGGCCCCTTCTATGGATTCTTGGTTAATGCCACAAGACTGGATTAATTATTATAGCACAATATTTAATTCTACCGGGGAGCTTAATGGCACAGAAATTGCCGAAAAGGTTACATCAAACTCTGTAATGTTCTCAGTGAACTCTTTTATTTCCTCCCTTGGTAAATGTTGTAAAAGGAAAGCTCCAGGACCAGATGGCGTCCCTATGAACCTATTATAAGAACTCAGCCGACTGATAGGTCCCAATTCTAACAATTATGCTTAATGTTGCAGGGACCACGGAGTTCCCATCTACCAAGACAGAAACTATAATTTTTCCAACTTAAGAAAAGGGAAGTAGGCAAGACACACCTCTACTCCTGCTGGATATTTCTATGAAGCTGCTAGGGAGGATTCTGTTTGAGAAACTAGAAAGCTGTGCAGGGGAAAACTCAATCCTATCAGAAATTAAGTATGGGTACAGAAAGGATCATGGGTATGTTAGAACAGTGCTTTAACCTAAATGTACTTATTGGCAAATACACAAAAGCTGAGGAAAGGTACTTATACTTATGTTTTATGGACCTCAATAGAGCTTTTGATTGTGTCAGTCATGCAGAATTGTAGCACACCATGAAATCCATAGGAGCCCCATAGTACATTGTGATATTGTTAGCACATCGACTGTATCAGTGCAATTGCTAAGTCCGCTTTGGACCAAATGAGGAATATTCTTCTCCCTTTAGGATCAGGAGAGGGGTAAGACAAGGATGCATATTTGCACTCTTTGTCTTCAATTTATGCATCTGATAGAGACTTATAGTTGCAGATAGCTTACCTTTGAATCCCGAAACTTTTGCTAAGCAATACCTCTTGCACGTGATGTCAAGTGGCTCCATTTGGCCCCACGTAATGTGGTCGGCATTGGTAGCGTCGGTTATGTCGCAGTGCCTATATAGGCGCCAACCAAGTGCGTGGATGTCTGTTCTTTTTTTTCCGCAGCAGTTAAGCGCTGATGCGGGAAGAGCTACCCCTCTGCCGCTTTTTGGCAGGTTTTTTTCTAGACTCTTGTCGATATTTTTGGATGCGACTTCATATGCGAGGGATGTCTTGGAGAAAGACAGGCTTCAAACCAAGCGGGACTTGTTCCCGCATGATGTTAGTCACCGATCCCCACCGCGTATGTCTGTGGTGTCTTGACGGAGACCACGATACAAGATCATGTTCAGACTGTCAGGCAATATCCCCGAAGACCTTGAAGGAGCGAGCGATGAAGTTGCTTGCGGCCCGGCAGTCGACACAGTCAAGCGAGGAGGTCACGGTCCCGTTAGGAGAAGAGGAGGTCGCAGGACCGCTCACAGAGCCCGAAGTCCTCTTCCTCCCATTCGAGGTCCTCTGGACACTCGGGGAAGAGGCACAAGAAGAAGACGACCAAGCGACTTCGACTTCACCTCAACTGGCGTCTGTCGTTGAGAAAGGTAAGGAGCACTGACGCTCTAGGCACGGTTCTGCGGAGCCAGAGTCTACTTCGAGTCTACCACCATATCCGGGAGCCGGAGTGACTCCCGCTCAAATTAAAGAGTTTTGCAAGGCCATGCGCCACACATTTGAGTGGTACGACCCAGTTGGTGAGCCCTTGGGCCCAGCTGGATTGGATGGGGCCCGATCAGGTTAGACGCTGTCGGGTCCTGCTACGGCGCCGAGGGGCTTCAGGGATCCGATCCCGGATTGCCGGTCATACCTACGCAACCTTTCCCGGCGTCAAATGCGAAGTCAGTGCCTATGACTTCGCTGATGCCCGTCGGTGGTGCAAGCCCCATCCTTGTCCCCGATGACACTGGTCTGGAACGGCGTCCAGCGACGCTGATTCCGACATTGACAGAACTCAGGGGTTCTATGTTGTCGCCTGAGCACTTTATGGATGTGCTGGGCTCAGGAGGGGAATGGGAGAAGTCTGGAGACCTTCTTGAGAACCAGGATGTCTTTGATGAGACAATGGACTGGTATGGGGTACTTGGGGAAGCCAGTGGTTTGGATACTTCCCCAGACATTGGCATGCTCTCTCCACCGACAATGACTACGGAGGAGGGGGCGTCCAATGCTATGGTGGTTAAGAGAGCAGCTGAGGTCCTAGGACTGGAGCTGCCCTCAGTGCAGGTCAGGACTAATCTCCTGACCGGAGTGCTTCAGCCTGTGGCTTCCACTTATGAACCCCTATTGCCCTTTAATGAGGCACTTACGGACGTCCTTCTGGGAACATGGTCCAAGCCTAGCATAGGGGCTCCTGTGAATAGGATGATGGCACGCTGCCATCGCCCAGCTCCAGGTGACCCAAAGGTCCTCAGCCAACACCCCACCCTAGAAAGTTTGGTGGTGCAGACCTCTATGTCCCCGGATAGGGAATCCAAGAGACTGGACTCATTTGTGAAGAAGATGTTTTCTTCCTCCAGTCTAGCATTGCAGTCAGTGAATACCGCATGCTTATTGGGCCTTTTCTCCCACTCTCTTTGGGAGACGGTTGCGTAAGTGCTGCCAGGAGGCCTGGGCTGTGTTCTCCCAAGCTGTCAAGGACGGGATAGATGCAGCAAAATTCACTATACGGTGTGGTTTAGACATGACTGATTCGCTGGGCAGATCGATTTCCACGACTGTGGCCCTGAGACGCCATGCCTGGCTTCTTACAACTGGCTTATCTGGGGATATCCAAGCCAATTTGATGGACCTGTCCTTTGATGGAACCCGCCTTTTCGGGGAAAAGGCAGCCTCGACCTTGTTCCGTTCAAGGACTCTCGAGCTACAGTCAGATCCTTGGGCCTCTCCTCCACTCCTTGTGGCCAGTTTTCCTTTCCAGCCGCCTTGGCCCTATCCTAGCCACCATCCCACTTGGACTACCCAAGTCATGCTTGGATGTGGACACGGTGCATTCCATCCTTGGAATGGAGGCCAGAAGTCATCTACCACACTGCACCCAGCAGCCACAGCCTCCAAGCACTCCTAGGCTGATTCTGCAGGACCACACTACTCCAGAGGGTGGAAGAATTCGTACTCATCTCCCTGCTGGAGATCTATAACAGACAAGCGGGTCTTGCATATCGTCCAGGAAGGCTATTCACTTCCTTTCCTTTCTTTTTCTCCTCCTATTCTGCCAAGTCAGGAATGTCTGGCGGAGGATCATTTAAAGTTGCTCCAAGAGGAAGTTACAGCTCTTTTGCCCGAGGAGCTATAGTGAGGGTCCCAGTTTCAGAAGTAGGCACTGGCTGTTATTCCCGCTACTTTATGATTCTGAAGAAGAACAAGGGGCTACATCCCATTTTGGATCTTCGAACCTTCAGGCTCTTCCACAAAAAGGAGAAATTCAAAATGCTCGCTTAGGCTCAGATCTTGTCTCCCCTAGACTAAGGAGACTGGATGGTAGCGTTGCACTTGCAGGATGCATATTTTCCCATCCTGCCAGGCCACAGGTGTTACCTGAGGTTTAAGGTTGGCCGCAAGCACTTTCAGTTGGCCGTGCTCCCCTTCGGTCTTGTCTGTGTCTCGGGTGTTCACTAAGGTGATGGCGGTGGTTGCAGCATATCTGCGCAGGTTAGGGGTATCAGTCTTCCCCTACTTCAATGACTGGCTGTTGAAGGCAGCTTCACCCCAGGCAGTCGTCTCTCACCTTCAGACTTCGGTGAACCTTTTGCATTTGCTGGGGTTCTCTTTGAACGTGCCAAAGTCACACCTGACTCCTTCGCAGATGCTCCCTTTCAACCGATCTGTTCTGGACACAGTGCAGTTTCGGGCTTATCCTCCCGAGCAGCGAGCCCAGGATATGATTCCGATGTTTCAGCCTCTATCCTGGATTTCAGTGAGGTTGACTCTGAGGCTGTTGGGTCTCATGTCCTCCTGCATCCTGTTGATAAGACACACAAGATGGCGTATGCAGGCTCTGCAGTGGGACTTGAAGTTCCAATGGGCACAGCATTGGGGAAATCTCATGGTTCAGAAGGAACTGCGAAGGATCTGCAGTGGTGGTTAACGAACTGCGATTGGGTCAACGGTAGACCTCTCTACCTTCTCCAACCAGATTTCACAGTTGTGACGGATGCGTCACTTCTGGGATGGGCCAGCCACATTGGAGAGGTGGAGACCAGGGGTCACTGGTCTTTGGTGGAGAAAGAGCTCCACATAAACGTGTTGGAGCTCCGAGCGAGTTGGTTGGCATTGAAAGCATGTCTTCCCTTTGTCAAGGGGAAGCTGGTGCAGGTGTTCACGGATAACACCACCGCCCTGTGGTACTGCAACCAGGAGGGTGGGTTGGGGTTGCGGACCCTTTGTCGAGTGGTCCTGCGTCTCTGGACATGGCTGGAACAGCAGGGCATATCCCTGGTGGTTCAACACCTGGCAGATTCTCTGAACGCCATGGCAGATGATCTCAGCTGTTGATGCTTTCAGGAACATAAATGGTGTCTCCAGTCGGAGGTGGCGCAAGGTCTTCTTCAGCAGTGGGGAGAACCTTGTTTAGATTTGTTCACCTCCAAAGAGAATGTGCAACGTCAGCAGTACTGCACTCTGGAGTTTCCAAGGCGGCTTTTGCTCTGCGGTGCGTTTGGTCGCGAGTGGAGCTCCGGCCTGTTATACACCTTTCTGCTCATACCACTCCTGCCCAGGGTTCTGAAGAAGATCAGGAGCAACTGGGCCCAAGTCATTCTTGTGGCACCAGACTGGGCAAGGAGTGTGTTATACAAAGCTTTTGAGCAGGAGTGTTGATCCTCCGATCAGGCTGCCCCTTCGGGAGGATCTTCTGTCGCTGCAGCAGGGAAGGGTTCTCCACCCGCACCTGTCAACTCGACGCCTCCATTCATGGAGATCGAGCGGCAACAGTTGATAGCTTTTGACCTTCCTCCTGAAGTCTGTAATGTTATGCTGGTGGCCAGGCGGCCCTCCACTAAGTTGGTATGCGCCTGCCGTTTGCAGAAATGTTGTTAAACTGTACAGAAAGGTCCATTGACCCTCTTTCTGCTTCTCTTTCTACTGTTCTTTTATTCATTCTAACTGTTGCCCAGCAGGGTTCTGCTTTGGGAACTCTCAAGGGTTACCTCTCTGCTCTGTCTGCTTTTCTGCGGCTGCCAGACCAGCCCTCTCTTTTTTAATCTCCTATTGTAAATAGATTTCTGAAAGGGCTGGCTCACTTATTTCCACCCACGCCCTTTGTTATGCCACAGTGGGACCTTAATTTGGTCTTCACTTACCTGATGTGCGCTCCTTTCGAGCCTATGCACAATTGTCCCCTCCGGCTGTTGACCATCAAAACAGTCTTCTTGGTGGTGATTACATCGGCCCGGAGGGTGAGTGAATTGTTATGTTATGTTATGAGAATTTGTATAGCGCGCGGCTGCCCCAGCCAAGGGGCGTCCCGGCGCTGCAAGCTGACCAGAGTGCAGAATGAAGGTGCACAAAGAAAACGGATTATTTGAAAAGATGGGTTTTGATGGCTTTTCTAAAGGCTAAAAGATCATGCATCCCCCGTATGGTTACAGGCAGGCTGTTCCATAACTTGGCAGCGAGGAGGCTGAAAGAGCGTCCCCCCACTCTAGCAAGTCTAGTGCGGGGGATGGTCACTAGATGTTGTCCCTCTGAGCGGAGGGGTCTACTGGGAGTATACTCAGACAGGAGGGGACTCAGCAGTGGGGGAGAGGCGGTTTTGAGGATCTTGAAGGCTAGACATAGAGCCTTGAACTGGATCCTTCTTCCCACCGGGAGCCAATGCAGTTTTCTTAACGTTCCAGAGACAGAAGAGTGGCGAGGGAGGCCGACCAGAGCCCTGGCAGCCGCATTCTGGACTCTCTGCAGTCTGGTGGTTTCAGCCAAGTTTGCTCCCAAAAGGAGAGAGCTGGCATAGTCCAGTCTAGAAAGGATCGTCGCCTGGACGATAAGTTGGCGAGTGCGGCAGTCAAAGAACTTCAGGATGGGCCTGATGTTGCGTAGAATGCCGAAGCACGTGGCGGCCACTTTCTTGGTGTGGATGGTGAATTTTAGAGCCGTATCGACCCAAACACCTAGATTTTTTTTGCAGGCATTATCCAGCTCGCCTCCTTATCTTATGTCCTTTCCGGACAATGTGGTGCTTCGCACCAGGGTATCATTCTTACCAAAAGTGGTGACCCCATTCCATCTGGGTCAGTCCATTACTTTGCCCACCTTCTTTGCTCCCCCACATCTCTCTAAGGAAGAGGAGGGTCTCTACCGACTGGACCCAAAAAGATCATTGTCTTTCTATCTTGACCGCTCAAAAGAGTACCGGGTGGATGACTAACTTTTTGTGCGGTATGTGGGAGCAAAGAAGGGAAGGGTAGTGCAGAAAAAGACCATCTCTCGCTGGGTCTTTCTCTGCATTAAAGTCTGTTATGCCTTGGCGAAGAAGCCTCCTCCTGAGGGATTAAGGGCCAACTCTACCAGAGAAAAGGCTGCGACTACGGCCTTGGCTCGGGGAGTCCCAGTCTGGCAGCAACGTAGGCATCATTGCACACGTTCGCAAAACATTATTGCCTTGATGGTCAAATGTGCAGGGACAGGCACTTTGCCCGTTCAGGTCCTGCAAGACTTCTTAGTTTTGATCATGAGTCCGCAACCCACTGCCGGAATTGCATGGCTCTGGTATCTGATTCAAAGGTAAGGAATCTGCAGCTAGAAGTCTCTATCAGATGAACAAGTTACTTACAACGCATTATCTGGTAGAGACTACATCTAGCTGCAGATTCCTTACATCCCCACCCATGCCTCCCCGCTTTGCAGACTGATGTGATAGGACTAGGACTAGGGTTGTCTCCCCCCGCCCCCTTTTCAGGGCCTTAGTTTTGCACACGACTAAGTCAGTTACTTCGTGGCTCTGCGCTTCTGGCATGGAAAATATGAAAAGTACTGACGTCCGCACGCCTGGGTGGCACCTATATAGGCACCACAACGTCCTAACCGACGCTACCGATGACATCATGCGGAGCCGAATGGAGCCACCCGATGTCGTGCGCAAGGGGTATTGCTCAGCAAAAGTTTCTGGATCCAGCCTGACGCCTGGGAAATTCAAAGGTAAGGACTCTGGAGCTAGATAGTCTGTACCAGATAATGCGTTACCGAAGGTAAGTAATTTGTTCATTAATGTCATTGAAGAATTGCAGATATCATGCATAGATGTGTCCAGAGTTGGTTCCAGGCTTACTCCACTCTCCCTCTATGCAGAGTGTATTAGATGGCCCGGGAGCACCAAAGAGGTGCCTGCGGTTTTAAATATTAGTACTGTCGAAGTATAATGGGTATGATAACTTGGCAAGAATATTAATCTTTTCTAGATTAGGGTTCTAAACAACTACAAAAGGGGTTCGTATGCTAATGGCCCAGATGGTTTACCAAAGTCTGCGACTTCAGTGTTGTCATGTTGTTGGAAAGTAGCGCTCAATTGTTTAAGCCAGATTGTTTTCTCTGTTTCCACTATGATGTTTAATCGGATGGGTGCGGCCTGCAAATCAGGCAGAGTGGAACACTCGAAGAGAAGCAGGCTAGAGGGAATAAATGGGCAGATAATGTGCTTAGGTGGGAGATAGCATCAGTATGTGGGGATCTTCTAGGTATTAAGTATCCTTTGAAGTCTTGTAGAGGAAAGATTCAGTTGGTATTGAAACACTTCGTACCCTTAACTCTAGGTGAAACAATGAGGATGGTTAAGTGGTTAAAAACTGGAGTAGGATCCATATGACTCTACTGGGAAAGAGGTGCCACACCTCTGTGTGCTTGTTAGTTACTGGAGCACTAGCTGGCGTTAAGATGTGCCTTGGGACAGATTGCTGCGCAGTGACACTCGGTGCGGGGTTCTCCAGCACCTCGTTTACTTATTAGGCAGGCTACGCATCTAATGTGGAAGACGAGAGTAGGGGTTAGGTAACAGCAAAGCATCTGAGCTTCGTTGAATGCTTTTCGTGGTTCAAGTCAAGAGGCTAATTGTGTTGGTGGTGGGAACGTGCGGTGGTTCATCTGTTGATCTTGCCACATTTCACATTTCCACTATCTTGGACGTAAATTTCAGTCTGCATACAGGATTCTTCCAAAATGCTTACTCTTTCCTCCTTAAATACTTCTTAATGTGACTACATTTCACGGGAATTTGAAAAGCACGCTGCTTTTCACCAGGGTGAAGCTACAAAAGGTTAAAGTATGAACGTCATGGATTTATATTCTCTTGTAATGCAGTATTGCTCAAAAGACGATCAGTTTCAGGTGGTCCAGGAGCATCTACATGAACTCGTTCAGTGGTGAGACACATGGCAGGATAACTGAGCTACTATTCAATACTACTACTTACAAATGAATGTTATATTTCTCGAATTTCTAATGGGTTTACTTCCTTTTTTTCCATTTCAACCAATTATTGTTATACCTTAATCCTTGATACTCTGATCTCTTTATTTATTGTACTAACAAATGAACACAAAAAAAGATCGTGTACTTAATAAAAAAAAAAAAGGAAAAGCAATAATTCACTGTTGCCCAAATAAGACCCCAAACACACACAAAGTTTGGGACGTTTACGTATACAAATGAATTATTGTAAAACGCTCCAAGGCAAAGACATCTTATTAATATGTTTTCTTTTTTCTTTACAGATGAAGCCATTCCTACGGAAGTGAGTAGGGTACGTACCACAGTCATATGTCCTTCTGTCTTCAACAGACCTTATAACAAGCATTTGCAATGCAATAGGTCTCGCAGTTGTTAGAGTTTGAGCCAGTGGCATTGTAAATGGCACTGCCTTTTATTTATGTTTTGGGTTTTAAAACGTAAATAAAAGGCATTGTCAATTACAATGCCAAAAGGTTAAACTCTCGCAAATGCGAGACATTGCAAATAACAATGCCTTTTATTTACGTTTTCGTTTTTAAAACATAAATAAAAGGCATTGTCATTTACAATGCCAATAGCTTAAACTTGCGTAAATGCGAGACCTATTGCATAGCAAATGCTTGTTTGTTGTTCTTTTTAAGTTATGTATGCTTGCAATAAAAATTAAAGATTTTAAAAAAATCACACCAGTTTCCAGGGCCAGACCGATTGAGTTTGCCAATGCTTGATTTAAAATGTAATTGGTCTTCAAATCACCTTGAATTTTAAGAACATTGTTTGAAATGTAAAAGGAGAAAATAATATTTAACTAAATAATGGAAACAAATACATAACATGAATATATCAAGCGCTAACAGAATCAACTGCCTGATCTCCTAAGGAAAAAAAATGACAGCATGTATAATTTAATATTTTTCATTTGCAAGCTGTTTCCTTCTTCTTCTTAAATTGTTTTGTGGCTTTATAAGTAAAAATCTGCATTAGACAATGATTATCAGTTTTCATTCCTTCCAAAATACACAGTCTATAATTTAGAGTACAAAGAATATGGCAATTGACCTTCAAAAGCAGGTTTATGAAGATAAAATGTACCGCGCTAGTGAAATGGCTATGTCTCTATCTATAACGAGATGAAAGAAGCATTGGCGGCCAAGCCACTAGATCTTAACTCTGGGACTTCTTGGATTGTGAATGGTTTTGGCCATGCTGTGCAGCATGGCAAAAAAAAGGAATACAAAATAGCCTATGATGCAACTGAAACGTGGTTTTGTAGGCATGTGCACCACACACGCATGGTCCTGTAAATTATGCCGGCACCTTTTGTCTTATTTAGCGCTCCAAGTTGGATAGGTAAGTAAATAAAATAATAATAACGTGCAAAAGCTTTTTTAAGAGTAGGTGAGGGAGGCAGCAAGGGGAGGGGGGCTATAAAAAACTATTAAAGGGTAGGCAGTGGTCCACAAAACTACTAAAGAAACAAACAAAAAGTAAACTTTTCATTTTAAACGCAGTCCTCTTTCTTTTAAGTACATCAAGTCTACTCTACTGCAAGTCAATAACAGACATGGTGTTCTGCTTTTCCGACCAGGCCACCATCCCTGTGATAGCCTCCAACTATAGTGCTCCGCAATTTTTGTGACAGGATATTCGGAGGGGGAAGGATGTGGCTTAACAGCTAGAACAGACGACTTTGAAGCTGGGGCCCAGGCTCAACGCTGATGGGAGACTCAAGCATCCTGTGATTCTGGGCAAATCACTTCATCTCCCCGTCCCCGGCCTAGAAGTTAATGTGTCCGACTGTCACGCAACTGGTGCTCATGTAAAGCGCTCTGAAACCTTTGGCTCAAGTTCGCGCTATATAAAACTGTAAAAAATAAAAAATAAAGTACATCCGGCCCGTAGGCACAAGAGCACGTATTCACCTAGACATGCACTCCGTGCCTCTCTTGAGTGACTTTGTTGCTGACGTAGGAACAAGAAAAACAGAAGACGGAAAGAATCCACGGACGGAATACACGGAGGCCGCCCCGGAAGTCAGGCACGGTCGCCTGTGACGGGGGCGGGGCCACGTCCAGACCGGAAGAGGAGGCAGGCGGAGTCGATGCGTCTCGCGGCCCGGGGCTCCTGTGAGCGGTGTGGAGACCCGGGGCCGCGCTAGCAGGAGGTTGGGCGCCGCGTGCTGAGAGAAGAGTCCCCGACATTGCCCAGGTAAGTTTCAAAAGGCTGGGGGGGCTTGGTGCACTTGTGTGTGTGTGTGTGCGTGTATGCTCGTGTGTGTATGCGACGGCGACGGTGACGGCGGGGGAGGGGGGAGGGGGGGCCTCGGTGCACTTGTGTGTGTGCGCGCGTATGTGTCAGGGGGGGTGTGTCTCTGTATGTATGTATGTATGTATGTGCGTGCGTGCATGAGTGCTTGTGTGTGTATGCGCATGCGTGTGTGGTGCTTGCGCTTCCCAGGAGACAGCGCCTGGCCACAGCGCGCGTTCCCGTTTCAAATCGGCTCCAGGGATGCGCGCGCCCCAAACTGTCTCCTGGGGAGCACACTCCCTAACATAAGATCTCGGCGGAGACGCGCTTCCGCGCGTCTTTAGCCGAGACCTAAAAAATTTTGTTTCAGTAATAAAGTCGGGCAGTAGCTGGTCGAATCTACCTGTTTGTGGTTATCAGATGGCGTTGTTACCAAGGAGCAGTCACTTGACAACCTATTATATTTTGGCTGCTGTAGACCAGATTCACTTCTCATGATCGAGGTGAACTAACATTCTTGCCAAAAGTGATTTGTAAATGAAAAGTCGCAGGGTTGGAACATTGCTTCCTTGGTGACTTGGAGCCATCAGATTGGTTCACAAAAAGGGGCTGGAGGAGGTTTTGAGACCTGCCAAGGGTTTGCTCTCCTGCTTCATATATCAAAACACAAACATGAACCCTTTGATCTGAAGTACAGGGTTAGCCTGGCGGGAAAAACACACCTACCTAGGAGAGTTCCTTTTATAGGACGGTTTCCCTCTCCCACCACAGAAGGTGGCAAGCTTCATCATTGGGGAACTTCCTCGTGCCATGATACCTAGTCACGGTACGGGCTACAACCTCCCCACTGGGAGGGAGGAGCTCAGGGATGCTTTTTGTACTAAGAGAGGTATATACTAAAGAGCCAATTGTAGAGCTTGGTGTGGTAAGGGCAGCAGAGCCAGTGATTAAAACTAACTGCAGGGATTGCTGCAAGACTTTATCTGGATGACCCTGGGCTGGGGTTAAGAAAAGCGTGGCACTGATTAAACCCGCTCTTGTGTTGCAGCCAGGCTAACACTGTACGTTCGACCCAATGGTTCATATTTGAGTTTTGACAAGGAGCCATCAGCAATATTAACCTGCTATTGGCAGGTGTCAACTTTCTGTCGTCTCCTACTTTTAGCTGGTGTCCCTTGGTGACTTGTTAATGATTTTTAACACTTTGATCCCCCAGAAAAATCTGGTCTGCATCGTAACAGCAAATTAATTTAATTTATTTAGCCACAATAACATTTCGATCAATGGTGATTCATCGGGAGCAAACATGTGTTATTGCAAGTGTAGAAGAAGTAACTGGGTCTGTGTAAATTTGACTAACTTATGAATGTGATTGTCAAAGGCAAAACCTTTCAACAAGTTAATGGTACAAGAAGTAGTGAATCTCTGGCTCAAATGTGGGACGGGGATCCTGCACTTAGCATAACTGAAATGGAGTAACGAGTGCTGGCAAAAAGGCTCGGTGAGCAAGTACACACTGTTGGTTTCTGCAGTAATCTGATGGTCTGAATTCCATATCATGGCTAGGCATACTGGGCTTTCCATCCCTCCAAGCTCAGTACACTTAGTATCAATAAATCTGGTAGCGCCAGCATCAAATATTTACAGTGCTTACCAGAGAAGTGTGGTCTAAAGTGTTGTATTAAAAAAAAGGACTTAATAGTCATAATCTAAGTTTAACAGTCACAGAACGTTGAATAGAGGTAACAGAACTACAAATCACCTAAACACAAGCATTGACAAAGCCAAAAGGTCTGATACTGTCTTCCAGTATGTTGCCTTTGACAATGCTTCTTTTGTTTTGGTTTTTATAAAACTTTGGAACTCTGCCGAGCTGTCTGCAATATAAAAAAAAGTCTAAAACGAAATAAATTGTTGGTCTCAAAAGCACACATTGCCTGATAAGTCCCAGGCACTGAAGTGAAGGATAACTGGCTCTGAAGGCAACTACCTTGTGTGTGGATTCGTTCACAGTGAAGGTAGCCAATGGCTGAAGTAGGTTGCCCGAGGCTGCATGCTTTAGTGGGCGAAAAAATTTATGATTGACGCAACAGACCAATGAATACAGTGGGCTGGATGAAAGCCTCTAAGTATATTATGTATATAATGCAAATAAAATGCAGAACATCTTGACTGACACCAAACCTGAAAATGTGCAGTGGAGCAGCAAATCCCGCAGAGAGCAAGCAGCAAATCCCCACAGAGAGAAGCAAATCCCCGCAGTGAGATAAGCCATTTATTGTAGCGTTCATCAGAAATTGTTCACCACATTTATATTTGCGCGTCGTTGCGCTAATGACCGGGGACCTCTCTTGCTGTGTTCTACTATTCTTGACAAATTGTATAGTTTTAAGTGTATTTAAAGTTTGTTATGTACGATATAAATACTGATACATGGAAATCACGCAACATGTCAAATTAGTTAATATTTTTCTAATTCTAGAGTCCCCAAAATACCAAGGAAGTTCTGATGGCACAAAATTGCTACTTTGCACTGGAGCGTAGCTTGATAATTGGCTGTTTTAAGTATCGGCAGAGTTTTGGATTCGTTTGTTTTCCTTTATGCTTCAAAAACATGTTAACGTGGCACATACAGTTTTCATTTGTCGTTTCTCCAGCAACTCATAGTGCGGTGGGTCCGTCTGTAGCTGTGGAATGGCATAAAAAAAGTATGAGAGCTGTGGTCCTGAGTACAGGGGGCTGTGGTCAGTGAGTGAGCTTGGACAGACACGTGACTGAAAAGAACAAAAAGTCCTATAACTATTTTGTTTGTCTTAACCTAAATATAATACTCCCTCCTTAAATGAAAAGTAAACGCAAGTTAATCGAGGGGAAATGCATCGTTCTAGTAGCAAAGCTCCTTTGGTTAACGCGATCACTTCAGGTGTCTGTGTGGCGAACCCTGGTGTCACTGATTTGAGTCTTGGTCAGGTCACTTCTGAATAGTGACACACATTTATAGCGCTATGACGTCCCAGGTTACCACAGAAGGCACTGTAAATATGTAGATCACGAGTTTAATAAAATAATTATACACAGTACAATATATGCTCCTTTAGTTTAAAAAATGTATTACGATAAGAGGGACTCTGCAAGCAGCATAAGGTAGTGTCCCAAAATATTAACTGCTTGCAGTGCTTTCAGAAGTTCTATTTTTGGTGGTGACATATCGAGTGCAAATCTTGTTTTATAGGTTACTATTAGAAGGAGGCGTTCCAGAACTGGTAACCGACAGTGCCTTTCAAAAAGGTATCGCTCGTTGTCATCATGAAGCTCCGGACAACGCCATCAATTAAAGCCTCTCCAGCTTCCCAAGCAGTGTTCAGATTAGCTGATTAGCCAGCTTGCACACATTTACGCTTACAGGTAGAAAACAGCTTCGGTGCGAAGGTTATTTTTCTTGTAGGTGTATAGTTCTCTTCCCTTCACCTCACAGGACTCCTTCCCATTCTGCCTGAGGCAGCTCAGGTCAGGGTCGGCGTTAACCGTTCAAGAACGGATGCTCTGTTTTTGTGTTGTCATAAGAGTGGGTGCTTAGTTCCCCATGGGCCCCGTTTCGCCCCCTGACTAGGGTGACCAACTGGCATTGGTGAAAATTCAGGACGGTGAGTGTAAAAATTCAGGACAAAGGGTCAAAATTCAGGACACAAATTCAGGACAGGAGGTCAAAATTCAGGACAAAACTTCAGGACAATTGGATAAGTTTTACAGACACATCAGAGGTCGCACAATTGTATATAAGTAAGCCCAGCCATATCTAGACATATTCAGCCATTTGCAAACCTATCCATCATGTATCCTTCCATCTATCATTTCCCTCAACCATCCCTTCATCCATCCTTTCACTCATCCATCCATTATCCATCCGCCCTTTCACCCATCCATCTGTATACTCATCCATCCACTCTTCTAACCATCCATCCATTCACTCATCCATCCAGCCATTTACCCTTTCACCCATCCAGCCATCCTTTCACTTACTCATCCATCCACCCAGTCACTCATCCTTCCACCCATCCTCCCTTTCAGTCATCCATCATCCTCCCTTTCTCTCTCCATCGACTCTTTCACTTAGCAATCCTTCCTTCCATCCACCCATCCATCCATCTACTCATCCGCTCATGAATCCATCCATTGAACCTATCACTCATCCATCCATTCTCTCATCCATTTATCCTTTCACTCCTTCACTCATCTATTCATCATCATTTTGTCCATATACCTTCCCTTTCACTCACTCATCCATCCTTACATCCACCCTTTCACTCATCCGTCCATCCATTCACCCTTGCACTTATCAATTCGTCAATCCATCCATCATTTCACTCATCCATCCATCCACTCACTCATCATCCACCTTTTCACTCATCCATCCTTTTACTCATCCATCCACCCTTTTACCCATCCTGCTACCCTTACACCCATATATCCAGCTATTTCCCTTTCTCTCTTCCATCCTTTCACTCACTCATCAATCCATCCATCATCTCACATTATCCTATTCAATCTTTCATTCATCCATTCACCCTTTCACTAATTCATCCGCCATCCCTTCACTTACTCACTCGCCCACCTTTTCATATTAATTTTGAGCTGAGCCTTTTTGAGAAGAGGCCCATCAAGAACTTCACCCTCGCTGCAGGAGCCATTCCAGGACTGAGACAGGAGCCACCCGGGACGGAGACAGGATCCAACACAGGGGGGGACAGGAGCCATCACAGGCCGGGGGTGGGGGGGACAGGGGCCATCACTGGGGGGGGGGGGGCAGGAGCCATCACAGGAGGAGGAACAGGATCCACAGGGTGGGCACAGGGGTGGGCATGCAGTATTCTAGTATCATCTGGGTCTCTTCCAGGGTGGGGGAGGGCTCCTCACCCCCTCCTGGACAAGAGGAGAAGACAAGCTCTGTTTCCAAAATGTTAGTTTTGCCCCCCTCCCCCCACACTGATGAACAGTACTGAAATGAGATACTCCAAGAGAACCGATTCAACTGATTGTCCTCCATACTTTGTTAATCAGTGTGGGTCCGATTGTGCCATTTCTTTATTTTATTACAATATAGACTGCATGTTTGAAGAATCGAGGTTTCTTTACAATTTAGTGACAGTAATTGAGCTCTGTGAAAAGAACCACGTGCTGCCTCCGTGTAATCAGGGACGGTTCTAGGATGTTTGGGGCCCTGGGCAGAAAGGGAATGTCTCACACCAATTGCAGATACAAGACGCATTCAGTGCTGTTTGCCTCTAAATAGATGCCCCTGCTCCCTGAAGCTGCAGCCCCTCCCTCTGTCACCTTCAAGCACCTCTTAACAGCTCATCAAGGGCTGAAGGTGTGAGGGTTGCTGCCATCACGCTGTTCCTCTCCAATGCTGCTGATCGGAGTCTGTTACTCCCGACCTCAACAGCATTGGAGTCAAGAAGGGAGGTGGGTGCCAGCTGTGCGACCAGTTAAAATTACGGACAAAAGGCGTCCGTTAAAGAATCCTTCACGGACAACGGACAGACGGCCGTAATTACGGACTGTCCGTGAAATTTACGGACGGTTGGTCACCCTACCCCTGACTGTATGGGTGTATTTGTAGGTTTGCCGATATCTGAACTCTCCATTATTTTGAGTGTTTTGCTTTGCATTTCTCCCATTCTCCCATCGGAGTTGGGCAGGGAGGGGCGCTCTTCAGTCGTTGGCTCGGCTTTATTAGTCATGTGTAGCTAAATAAGCCTTTCCCCCCCATGCTTAGTGTTGCTGCTTTGTGATAATCCTTTACTGGAAACGTTCGTCGATTAATTTACTTTTCTCTAGCGAACTAGTTTCTTGTGTGGTTCTTGTAGGACAGTCATGAGAGCAATTTGAGGTTTGGGACAATTTCGCCTGCTTTATGTTGTGCTACAGTTAGCAAGGCATAGGGTCGTAATTTAGTTGCTTAGACATCTTTGGTCACCTGGGCACTCATGTCATCTGCTTGAGGTCTTTTCTGGTCATACCTGTGCTCCTCTCTATTGTTGTGGTAAACGATCTGCTGTGCAGTGAGCATTGAAATGTATTCTTATGGTTTGCTCCGGCTTATTCCTGTGCTTTGAGTCACCACTGATGCCATTGGGTGTGATTTCACCTCAGAGGTTTACTTGAAAGAAATCTTCAATCTGGAATCCAATATTTTAAAACAAGCGTTAGTACATTAGTTCAACTCTTATAAGGGATGTTTAACCTTCGTACTACGGGCTTGTAAGTCTACACCCGCCTATGACTGGGCTTCATGAGATGGTTTTGAATATTTGTAGACATTTTATGTCTTGAATGTATCTGATGAATATCGTCCAAAAAAATAACCGATCGCAGACGTTTTTTAAATGAAAGATCTGGACATGGGTATTGGTTATTTAATATTCTGTTTTTCAGCCTACGGAATTTGAATTGTGGTAGTCTCGTCATCCTACAACTCTACAGCCCAAGCCTGACTTTTCCTACTTATTTGCAGTTTGTGTACTGCTGATCTGCCCACAAACAGGGAGTTTGTTTTTGACCCCCTCTATTAAATATACCAAAACTTCCTATACCTAGGACTGTTAAATCCTACAATGGAGAAGGCATCAGTCTGTTGACTGATTTGTAATAGAAGCAAAGGGTCATAAACTAGGGTCTTGGTTTGATGTCTGCTTTGCTTTTCCTGCTGCCCCCACAAAATGAGAACACGTTACCCCCCCCCCCCCCAAAGCTTGACGCAACAGTGATTTTATCAATTTCTCATTCCACCCCCTTCTAATGTCGTAGCAGTAAGGGAGAAGCGGTATATGTGGACACGTGCCCTCCTCCACCTCATGCTTTCTTAGGGGCTTTGTCAGTGGAGCTACCTTGAATCCTGTAACTTGGAACAGGTCCACATTTTTTACCCGTCACTCCAATCACTATGGTCTCTTGTGCTCCTTAGACACTTATGTGGCAGTATGCCCCAGCACCCGAAACCATCTGCACTTTGTGGCACTTGGTTTCACCATGTATTGGCCATCCGACAGCGTAACTTTTCTTGCGTGGTTTGTCACCTTCTTTCTGGTGCAGTCTCTTGCACCACAAACTGAGAAAATGTTATTCTCCCTTGTTCTTTTCCACTTCTGTCCCTGGATTATAGCGTGCTTTACTGATATTTGTGATCTGAAAGATCTTTTCATCGCTGGTACACAATTTTTTTAGTTTTTGTGCTCTTTGTAGGAAATGAAAAGTACTGAGTTAGTGAAGGTCTGGTTGCTCTGCTTGGCGTCAACCTTTTCATCTTCTACTTTTGAGTTACTGCTTGATATTTGCAGCCTTCCTGAAAGAGTGATGATTTCTGCTTTTAAAACCTACATAGCGTTGCTAATGCGAAACCGGGCTGTCATACTGTGCGCAAAGTGGTTGTCTGCCAGTTAGAAGCAATTCAGCATAGTGTGAGTCATCCCTTCACATGTGACGAGTGAGCTTTGAACGGAATAATGCAGGGGAAAAGGAAATCTACTGGTTTGAGCAAAGGCAATTTCACAGCAGTGTCACAGGGAGGGATGAAATTAGATTAAATGATTTAATACTGGCAGTTTAACACAGTAGCAATGTTAAGTGGAGGCTAATATGACGGAAACCGCTTTAAGTTTCTTCTCGAGCCTGATTGAACCTAAACGGTAATTAAGATTGTGCTAATTTACATAGAGGTCTTTCTTTCATTTCTGCATCTCAACTGTACTGGGTAGCTTGCTGTTCCGTTTAGTTAGGTGTTTTGCACAAGAGGGAAGTATCCCGCCAATAATAACATTTAAGACTTCTCAAAGCTGGGGTTCCCATATGACTGACATAAGTGCAGATCCATTTGTTTAGGTCTGGCTAGACAGAGCAGGTGTCTTTATCGGATGGGATCAAGAGAAAAAAATCTCATTAATGGTCATAAAGTATCAAGTCAAACTATAGAATGAGTTGGAGTTTGGCCTTTAGGTAACTCGTATTCTACTGTGATGTTGTTAAACAATGTTTCCGATGTCATTAGATAACTCCGGTGTATGTTATGTTAAGTGGATTTGTGAAGTGCGGCTTATCACCTGATAGGGTTCTAGGTCTAGAGTGGGTATATAGAGTGTTGAGAGTGAGCTAGCCTCTTGTATTTAGTCGAAGAGCCAGGTCTTTCGCTTGTTGGAGAATTCAAGAAGCAAGGAGGTCACCTTGATGTGTAAAGGGAGGTCATTCCAGGTTTTTGGGTGCAGTGGGAGAGAATGCCAGGCATCCCGTTCAGCTTTTCTGGAAACGGCATGTGACCAATTGAGAGTAGGTTGAGCACAGGTGAGTGTCTGGTGGATTGATGGAAATGAAGGCGTTTTTAAGTTATGAAGGCCCTATGTTGTGCAGTGCCTTATATGTGTACATGAGAAGATTGAATTGGCACACTGGCGAGCCAGTGGAGCTCTCTGCGATTTGGTGTGACGGGGGATGGGTCCTGGAAGGTAAAGAATGATCTGGAGTCAGTGGAGGGGGTGGTTGGAGATTCTGACGTAGTGTTGCTGTAGTCTAGTCTGCTTCGGATACCTGCTTATGTGATGGCGTCTGGTTTTTTTGGGGAATCCATTTGTTGATTTTGTGGAGCATGCAGAGTATGTTAAAACAGGAGGCACTCTCTGCGTTGCCCTGTGCTGCCATGTTGATTTTGTCTACTAGGACGATTCCCAGGTTTCTTGCATGGTTGGTTGGTATGGGTTCAAGCTCTGAAGACTACCAGGTGGAGTCACATGGGAGTTACTGTTCCCGAAAATCAACACTCAGCAAGTCGAAGTTGAGTTTCAGGCACTTGGATTTCATCCACTCTGCTACGTTGTTTATGCATTCGGGCAAGTTAGTTCTGGAGGTGATGGACATGCCGAGCATTTATAGGATGAGTTGTGTCTCATCGGCATAGGAATGTTATGTACTCTGATTACATCAGCAAGTGAGGTCATGTAAATGTTGAATATGGTTGGGCTGAGTGATAACCCTGGGGTACTCCGCAGACCAAGTTCTTGAGTTCCGTTTTGTAGGGTGGTAGTCTGCTTTGTGTTCTCCCTGTGAGGAAAGATCATAGTCAGTTGAGGGCTAGTCCTTGGATGCCTTTGTCATGCAGCCTTTTGATGTGTGATATTGTATTGAAAGGAGCTGAGAGGTCGAGCAGAATCAGTGCAGAGGTTTCTCCCCGGTCCATAAGGGTGCGGATCTTTTCTGTGGCTGCGATGAGCGCTGTTTCCATGCTGTGGTTGTTTCAAAAACGTGACTAGGTGAGTAGATTATGGAGTTAGAGGTGGTTTGTGAGTTGTTTGTTGATAGTCATCTCTATCACATTTGCTCGGTACAGGATCAGGGTGATGGGACGGAAGTTGCTCATCTTGCTCGGGTTGTCCAATTTGTTTTGTTATATTTTTTTAAAATAGCAGTGCCTTCTTCATGTTTCCAGTCTTCAGGGAAGATGGCTTATTTGATGGAGTAGTTGATTGTGGGTGAACCTCTTGCTGATGTATGGTCTACCCATGTTGTAAATGTGATGAGGCAAGGGTTCATTGGGACCAGAGGGAACGTTGTTCATGATTGCTGTGGTGTCTTCTTCAGTGAAAGTATTTCAGTTGGTGTAGGTGAGTATCTAGGTTTTGCGGAGGGCAAGTTTTGTGTGTTCTTCGGGGTTGGGCTGTTCGAAGTTACATTAAATTTTTTCGATTTTGCTGTAGAAGAAGTTGGATAGGTTGTCGCAGAGTTCCTGAGACCGGGTGATAGAGTTGGCCTTGTCCTGTGGGTTGGTGAACTTCATGACAATAGAGAAAATGTCTTTGCAGCTGTTGGAGCCTGCCTCAATACGTTTAAAAAGGGCTCTTCTCTTGGTTTTGTTCCAGAGATAGTGGTAGTGTGAGTGAAGCCTTGTTTGCAGTTCTGGCATCAGCTTCAAGGTTGGCTCTACTTTTCTTGTTTAAAAAACGCATAAATTAACCGGGTTAAGAGTAGACTCTATTGCAGGAATCTATGTGTTAACAATTCTAAATATACAATGTATCAATCCAACTGTTTGAGACATATTATTTTTATTGTTGATTGTTTTTTTCTTTTTTCTTTTATCAAAAATATAGATTTATGTGATAATCATGGATAAAACTTGTACATTCTATATACACAATATTCCATCTGTACCATATATTTTAGGTTAAACAGTATTTTCCAATTGATCAATATCTGTACAAATTAATACATTATTAATAGGGGGTACAAAAAGACAACATGATTGCTGGTAATATACAGAGTAATCAAAAGACACAAATAATCAAATCCGAGATACTAATGAATAGAATATTGATAACGTCACTGGTAATGATGTGCAGACCAACGCCTTTCGTCCACTGCCTTCCTCAGGATTTTTTTTACCAGTAATTTTCTATAGAACAGAAATTGTGTATAAGTTATCTAGAGTGAGAACACATAGATATGATAATGCATATACTGTCTACCAAATTAAAAGGTATATGTGGGACATCAATCTAAAACTAAACGGGGCCAACACCCACCATCCACTCGTGCATACAGAGATGATCCTATGCACATTCTTTCATTATATATATATATATATATATATATATATATATATATATATATATATATATATATATATATATATACACAGAGAATTATGCAGAAATGTGTATGGTCAATTTATACATTCTTCATTATCTATACTGCTGATGCTCTAAGTTGGCAGGAGTCTCAAGGTAGCCAGCACCTATGCGGTTCCTAGTGGTCTATGTCATGTATAAAAAGATTAGACTGAATATTTACACTAGATCTAGTTAATTTAACTGCCTTAGAACGGCAAATGTGAATCTGCATTTACCTGTTGTGTCTAATCTTGTAGGTTTTCTCATGCGGGTCAGGTATTCAATTGGCTTGATCCAGAATGACTGGCGGCCTATAGATCAAAAATATTTATTGGTATCTCTTGTGGATGAGCATATCTTTCTATTTAACATCTCTACTGATGAATTCGCCTCCATTAAGATAATTAACTTGTACTGATCATAGCCTGCATTATCTGATCATATGGGATCAGTCTGTAGTACGAACAATGCCGAGACCTATAATGCAAGGATGGATATGTTTACCTGTGGCCCCTTATGACTATATCTTCCTATTTAGGGTCTAAAATATTTTCCATTATATATAAACTAGTGAGCAAAGGAGTCCTTCTCCCCCAGTTATCAAATTACAAATGGATGTCTATGTAAGGTCTTATTTTTTAATAGGTTCTAGTCTCAATGAGTATATCTAGTACCAATGTGACCTATCTTCTTAGCAGGGTCCTATGAAGGACCCTGCTAAGAAGTACCAAGCAATAGGTAAACCACTATATACCAGATTATATCTACAACAGACCGATAAATCTATATTTTTGATAAAAGAAAAAAAGACAAAAACAATCCACAATAAAAATAATGTCTCAAACAGTTTGATTGATACATTGTATATTTAGAAGTGTTAACACATAGATTCCTGCAATAGAGTCTACTCTTAACCCGGTTAATTTGTGCGTTTTCTAAACAAGTTAATTCCTTGTTAGGGTTCATCCTAAAATACAGGGGCCCGTTCATTTGTCATAACTGGCTCTACTTTTCTTTACAGCTGTTTACAGTGAAATTTGGTTTCCCAGAGCTTGTCTATGTACCCGTTGGATTGTTTGTTGGTTCTGCATAGTCTGTGAAGTTTGATGGGTGCGAGCAAGTCTGCACAGGTATTGACTGTTGGTTGAATTTAGTGATATCCTTGTCTAGGTTAGCAATGGTGTTTAAGTGGGTCCATTTCAGTGGCGTTGTGCCAGTCCGCTTTTGTTTTGTTCTGGTTTCAGCAAGGCAGATTACTCATGGTGGGTGTTTTGGCTTGTGGTATAGAGATTTGGAACTGTATAATGGAGGTGTCTTACCATGTGAGCGATGGGGCGGAGTTGCTGGTGGGCAATATTTGATCCAAAGTGTGTCTTGCAATGTGTGTGGGATCATTGACGAGCTGGGAAAGGCTGATGTTCAGGCTCTCAAGGAGGGCTGTGGAGCGGAGTTCTGTGGGGTCCTCCAGGTTGAAATTTAGGTTGCTGAATAGTTTAAAGTCCTTGGAATTGTTGGTGAGGGTAGCGATGGAGTCAGAAATCAGATTGCTGAAGTTGGTTTGTGGTCCAGTTGGTCAGCAGGCTAGGATACCTTTCAAGGTGAAGCTGTTTGTTTGGAGGTTGAAATGCATGGGTTCTATGAAGGGGGTATTTGAGTCTGTGGTTGTGGTGTATTTGTTGGTATCTTTGAAGATAATTGCACGTCCACCCCAAGTTTGTGAAGGTGGTCTTGGGGTGCGATTTTGAATCCTGCTTAGATGGCCAGGATGATGTCTGGACTCATTGGGTTGAGCCAGGTTTCCGTCAAGAAGAGGACGTCTGGTGAAATGTTGCTGAGGAGGTCACAGATTTTGATGGCAGGTTTGCTGAGTGATTAGGTGTTGAGAAGCATACACGTGAGCAATTGCTGAGATTCTGGTGCCGCATGTTAAGGTTATAGCCTGGATAGCAATTGCGGGTGTGTGAGTGCAGGGGGAGTGTGCAGGTGGGCTGCTGCAAGGAAAGCGGCAGTAGAATCAGGAGAAAAGTTCTACCGTGCTGATAGAGGCAGCAGAAGGTTGTTAGGTGTCCTGTGTCAAGCAAATGGAGAGTAGCTGCTGTGTAGTAGTGTGGAATTCTCTCACACTAAGAAGGGGAGAGGGTCAACCAGCTACACTACCACCCGAACCCTCTAGAGTCTACATAATACACGCATAAAGGGGTGGAGAGGACACAACCACAAAAAGAGAAGAAAGAAAGCAGTGGCACAATAGTGTGTTTTGGAAAACTGCCCTCACTCACACACAAATGTGTGTCGCATGCTTCATCATCAGGTCTGCTTACAAAATGCCCTGGCGTAGCCACTTACAGGGCGGAGCATAGGGAGAGGGAACAAAAAACACAGACAAAAAACAAATTCAAGAGTGACAAATAGTGTTCACACCAGAAAGTGTATGCTCACGACTGGGTACAAAGATAGAACAGAGTGCAGTCCAAATAGTAAAGTTTAAAACTGGCTCATGGATACCTGTTATGCCTTTATTCATAGGTTCCAAGGTCAGGATTAAAAATTGAATGTAGGATGGTGGTGTTAAGGGAGGAAGTCACGATCCTGTAACACCCCTCCTAAACTGCTAGTCAACATGTTTCGACCATATAGTGCCCCCATTCAATAGGTCACAGCGGTCTTCTTCAAGACGTCTATCCGTTCCAGCCCTTCAACAAAACCCCCTTACCTTAGTCAGTTGCTAAAGAGGTAGTAGATCTAATCAATCTTGCCCATGTGGAGGAAGTTCCGCCAACACGGAATCTACATACTGCAGAGAGACAAAAATTATTTCTAGTGATGTGATCCAAGCAAATATCATATTTGTATTAAGCTGTTGAATCATCATGCCCTCCAATCATATGTAGTATCCCTATATAGAAGTAGTGTCCCCACAAGCATCTAATTCATTGCTTAGTATGCCCCCTTCCTATATTAAGGTTCCAAATTATAAAAATGTTTAAATATAGATGTGTTTTCTTAGGATCAATACTGCTGTTTGAGTATTAAGTACGTAATTTGGACTGACAACCCTGATCATTGGTTTACATGATGTTCTTAATATATATGCGCATAGCATCCATCTCCCCAGATCACAATCTAACCACATGTCACCATATACCCAAACTCACCGAGTTTATTAGAAGATTAAACTCTAAATGGCGTCAGGCGGGAGGAGCTCCAAGGAACACAACCTGTGTTCAAAGGCACAAGAAGAAAAATGCGGGGAGCATATATTGTTGTACACACACACACATAAAAAACGAGTCTGATAGTGTATCAATCTCTTCTCCCAGGAGTCCCATCGATGTATCCTATATGGCCCTACTTCATCATACAGTCATGGTTTATTCTTTTACAAAACAACAATACAATAATAGCCCCCATAATGGGTCATTTTGCCTCATTCTAAGATCGTATGTGGTTCGTAGATCAGCCAGAATAGGTACATATGTTTGTTGCCACCCTCGATAACTTTAGTTACAGTCAGGACCCAACCTCTCATGTGAACCTTCCACTCTCAGCAGGCAGGTGGTCACGACAGACTTCTAACAGTCACGGCCCATCTGTACACTGGTGGGGAAGTGACACAGTCAAACGCACTCTGAATGCCATACAGTACTCTTACTGTTCAGATGGAAAACTCCAGCACCTCTCGTGCCTGTGCCTCTAATGCCACGAAGGTAAACGCAGAGTATCCATGTTTCCAATATAAGCCCCAATCGCAATTGCCGACCCTGATTGCCGTCACAGGCGCGTCTACGTCACGGCGCGCTTATGCAGTATCAACGTCCATTCCTGGAAAGTTGGGTAATGTAGTCCCAAGTATTCTCTCGTCCCAACGATTGGAATATCCTGAGTATTTATTAGAGGAGTATGCCACAACCAGACAGAGGCTGGTCACTATTGTCAGAAAAACCTCCAAAGCAATCACAACAGATGTAACACCCATTCTGCATTACAAAGGTTAAAGCGTTATATAGGAACATGCCCAACGTTAGTAATCATGGGACAGATAGTCCTATAGTCCCATAGGCCCTACAAAGTATACAATGCAGATAGAAATATCATCATTTTGTGCCTACCAACAATCAATGAACTCTTTTGAAACATACATGTTTCCAACCCGATCATAGACCTGGACTCAGTAATAACAAAGTGTAATTATATACAAGAGTCCAAAGTCAAGTCGAATAACCCATTACTAGTGTGACCAAGTGGGCCGCACAGAAAGGGCCAAAGGTGTGCCTACATTAGGACATAAGATAGGCCCTTACTATAGTAAACGCCCCATATACTCATGTGAATAAGCCTATAGCATCTGTTCTCACACTCCTCAAAAAATCTCCATCACATAGCCAGGACTCTATTACAATCGTGCAGTAAGACTGTGGAACAGTAAAAAAAGCCCTTTTCAAAAGCCTAGGGTTTGTTGTATAAAACCAGGTAACTGGAACCCTAATGTTCTCAAGGCCAATGCGATAATCGTATATGTCAGAGTTGAACCCAAGAGGAGTATCTGGTAATTTAAATCAATATGTACAGCTAGAGACATTCTTTATTTCAGATTATCTGCCGAGAGCGTGCCACGGTATATCATCAAGTCCATGCAGATGGCTTTTGAGGAGGAACACCCACTTTTGTTCACGCCAAAAAAGGGCTCTGTTAGCATCAGTTTTCTGTGTTCCTGTGTATGGTTTTCAATGACTGTCCATCTCAGATCTTCAGAGGTGTGGCCCACCTCAATGAAGTGTGATGTTAACCTCTTATTAGATCTGCTACATCTAATCGTGCTACGAAGTTCCGTGATGCAGGTCCTCACTTTCCTGCTGGTCATTCCCACATATTGTTTAGTACATGGGCAAGTGATTAAATAAATCACACCCTGGGAATTACAATCGGTGTATCCTCTCTGTTCCCAGGGAGTGGGTAGCCCCAGATCAATGTACTTGGTGTCAGTAGTGAGATGGCATACACTACAGGATCCGCATCTAAAATGACCGACAACTGGTAGTAGACCAGTGATCGTGACCCTTCCCTCTGTTATACGTGGTATCCTGGGTCTAGTATGGATCAATAGATCCTTAAGGTTCTGGCTGCGTCGGAAGGAAATCAAAGGTTTTTCCATCACCAGACTTCCAGACGTAAGAATCTTCCAGTTCTTGTGTACTGTTCGTCTCCCTTGTTGGGAGGAAGTGTTAAATGTCGATAAAAAAACAGGTTTCTCAACTTTTGTTCTTGTACTTTTTGTCAATAAATACTCCCTGGCAACATTTGATGCTCTTTTCTTGACCCGTTTGATTATCCTGGCTGGATAACCCCTATCCATACGTTTTTTTGACAGGAGTTATGCCTCTTCTGTAAAATCGCTGCTCTCCGAGCAGTTGCGTTGTATGCGGAAGAACGCCCGACAGGTAAATTCTCCCGCATCGACCTCGGGTGAAAGCTATTAAAAGCTAAAAGAGCATGCTGATCTGTGGGCTTGTGGTACACTTTCGTGTGTAGCATGCCTCCTCTAGGTTCGATGACCAAATCTAAGAAAGGAAGGCTGGTCTTGGTAACCGTCGAGGTAAAGTGCAGTTGGGGATTTATACCATTCAGCCAACTTAAGAAGGAATCCACTGATGTTTCATCACCTTTCCAGATAACTAAGGTGTCATCAATGAAGCGACGCCACAGCCTCAAATGAGGCCTCCATGGGCAACCGTTATCATAGATGACTGAGTGCTCGAAGGCACCAACATAAAGGCCTGCCAAACTAGGTGCGAAAATGCTGCCCATGGAGGTACCATGAGTCTGAAAGTACGTGGTGCCCGCATGCTCGAAGACATTTTTGTTAAGAGCAATTTCAACAAGATGTAGGATGAATGCCCTGGGGGTCTGATATTCCCACTCCTCCTGGAATAGGATGTCCTCTAAGACACGAAGAGTTTCCCTCTGAGGGATGTTAGTATATAAGGCCTCGATATCGACGCCTATGAGGTATTCTGTCTCCGGGTCGAATGGCATGTCTTTAAAGTGGTTGAGGATATCCAAGGTGTCTCTGATATGCTGGGATCTTTTGAACAAGAGGTTTCAAAAAGAAATCAGAAAAAATTGTGATAAAGGTTCCAGCAGAAACCCCATCCCGGAGACAATAGGTCTCCCGGGAGGGGGTCTCACTGGTTTGTGAATCTTCGGGAGAATATAAAACTGAGGTGTCTTGGGCTGTTTGTTAACTAAAAAGTCTGCCTCATGATTTGAGATCCAATCATTAGATCTAGCTTCTTCCACCACAGTCATAATCTCCCTGGTGATATCCTCCGTGGGGTCCCCTGAGAGTTTAGAGTAATTCCTTTCATCCGCCAGCAGGCGTGTACATTCTTCATTATACATGTTTCTGTCCAGAACCACTGTTGCCCCGCCTTTATCGGCTGGTTTCAGGAGGATTTCTGTGCAATCCATCAGTTGTTTCAGAGCCAATTTCTCAGAATTAGAGATATTGGAAAAAGAGCAGGATTGAGACAGAGTGTCTCCAAATCATTAACCACTGCCTGCTCGAAGATAGCCACCTCCGGAGGTAGCAGTGAGAGTTGAGGTGTAAACGTGGACTTGGGACGAAAGGGGTATCACCTCTGTGGGGATCCACAAAGTCTTTATCTCGGTAAAAGACTTTAAGACGTAGACTACGGAAGAATACCGCAAGATCTTGACGTAGCAGAAAAATATCTAGGCGATTTGTCGGGACAAAACCCAGGCCCTTGTTGAGAAGTTGTTCCTGGGTTGGAGAGAGGCTAATGGATAACAGATTCACCACTAGATATGGTCTCTACTGGTCCCAGGGTGCTGCTCGAGGCCATGCTCCTGGTCACTCGTTGTGTTATTTCCTAGTCCTGGTTGTCCCACGTGACCCGTTGTTGACCTTTCTGTTTGAGCCTGCCTTTGCCCCGGCCTCTTCCTAAAAAAGGTCCCTGAAAATTCCTGAACTGGGTGGTCTGAAAGTTGGGAGCCTGATATCTGGGATCCTCGAATGCAGTATTGTGAAAGGGAGGTGGAGGGGGATAGCCCATTAGTGGCCAATTATACCCTTGATTTTGATAGTGAGGAAAAGGCTGATGAAACATTGGTGGTCTAGGTCCCCGCCAATTTCCACGTCCCCTACCCCTCCTTCTCTGGGGATATTCATTATCACTCCCTTCACTCGAACTACTAATGGGTCTGCCCTGTTGATTACCCCTGACGTTCTCCTGTATTTTTTGTCGGGCATATTCTTCTGATGTATAAGGATAGACCTTTTCTCTAGAGAAGTTCTTTAAATCCTTTGTCAATTTGTGTATTAGTAGTGTGGAATAACAGTCCCAGGGTCGTTGCTCTGGGTGCAGTCCACGTGCAGACAGGCACAGACGGGCTTGCCTTTGGTGCACCCACTCCGCATATGTACAGCAGCTACCATTAAGTAGGTCCTAAGAGTGGGACAGCGCTGGGTTGAGAGGCGGATCTTGGTTGGGCGGTAAGAATATAATGGAAGAAGCAAGATGATAAGCCGGTATGGATAGTGCGAGGCAGGAGGGGGGAAAAGCCCTTTCTTGAGGTTAGAGAGGAGCTGTGGAGGCCTGAAGGGGCAAGCAAGGTGAGAAGAGGAGAGCAGTGGCACAAGCCGAAACAGAGGCTAAAAGCAGAAAAGGTGCACAGGAGGTAAAAAGGCCCAAAGAAAGGCACAAGTATGGAAGAAGGGGGGGGGGGGGGAAGGGAGGCAGAAGTACAGAAAAAAAGGAATGAGAGCTCAAGTATGGAGAAAAGAGATGGAAATGCAGCATACATTTGTGATTGGTCCACATGCCTGGCCCCCACACGTACAGGGTACTTCCTGTGAGTGATGCCTCTATCTATACAATCTAACCGTTCTTGATACCATCTTATCAGATAATCTTCGAAAAATCAAATATGCACATATCGGGAAGGTGTTGTCCTCAAGAACATATGAGGCTAGGTGTCTCGAAGTAGATAAGTTAGTAAATAATCGGAATAGACAACTAAGCCTTCTTAAAATCAATAAAAGTTTAGAAACCATGATTGTTTGTTAAATAATTAAAGTGCAATGCAGAAGACAAAGATAATGGATAGTGATTGCGCATAATAAATAAGGAATTAGCATAAGGCTCGATCAAATGCTGCAGAAGGTATGACATAAAATCACATCTCCGTGAAATGTTCTATGTCGTAAGCAAGAGACAGACTGCTCCCTAAAGAGTCAGAAATCTCCTCGTAGCTCACACCCAAATTGGGCCCCTCTTCTAATAAAATAGACAGCAAAAGTCAGGTAGTCATCATAAAATGAACTTAATGTTGCAAGGCTCAACCAATCCCAGTATAGCAAAATGCAACAATGTCTAAATAAAATAATAAAGCCCTATTTGACGTAATGTGAACGGGTGTAACAGTAAAACTCGAGATACAAGCGAAATAATGACATTCTTATGAATGAATAGGCCTTTAGAGGCAAAGGCAGGAAAGACCTTGATAAATACATTTGGAAGGAAACCTGCCTGAGTCAGATCTAAATTGGGCCAGTTTGGCCGAGCACAAAAAAATGCGGTCTGTAAAGTGCAGTCACACATTATTTATTCATCATAAATAATCTTAACATCATCATCCTGTTGCCACCATTATTTCTCTATTACCATGACCACGGTATTACGCTGCTGCCTTTAGCTACCAGCACCAGTTTTCTCTCTGAACTAGCAACAGATTACCCAGCACATCCAGTTATTCGGACTGCCCATGGACCACTGGGAAGGGCGAGGTTTTCTCCCAAGAACGAGGTGGCAGGCAGTTGTTCGCGAATGGAAACAAAAAATATTATTTTTTCTCTCAAAGGGCCAGCTCTCACCCCCTCTGCAACAAGACGCAGATCAAAGTGGGCCAGTATGGATTTTGAATAGCACGGATTATGACTTCCGGGAAGCCTTCTTGTTAGACATGTTTTGTTTGTGTTCATGTACACAGTGGGTGCCCAGTATTGGTCCACGTGGGCTGAATCCATGCCAGATTTTCAGGGTAAGCACTGACTATGTAAATGAGTTGCATTTAGCGGCTTGAGTGTGAATTGTTATTTTAAGTCGACTTCCTAGAAACATTCATGGTTCTCGACTTATTTGGGTCACTCCCAATGTACAGTTTTGCTCTTACAAGTGATTTAACACCTTAACAGCTATAACCAAGCCCTGTCTTGTCATGGGCTGGATAGCAGTGCTTAATCTATAAATATATATATCAAAACGAATGTATGTCTTTCTGTCTGTTTGTCCTTTATGCATTACTACACCATTCATCCGATCGCCATGAAACTTTGGGAAGTTGTTGAGTACACTCCCGCGAAGGTTTCTGCCATAAAATTATTTTAAATATCGTCCCCCCCCCAGGACCCTCATAATCTTTCGAAAACTGATGTACGCACCAGACGGAAAAACAACAAGTTGTGTATCCACAAGCACTCGAAGAAATAAATAGAATTAAAACACCATTCATCCGATCGCCATGAAACATTGGGAAGTTGTTGAGTACACTCCCGCAAAGGTTTCTGCCATAAATTTTTTTTAAATATCGGCCCCCCAGGGCCATCATAATCTTTCGAATACTGATGTACGCACAAGACGGAAAAACAAAACATCGCGTATCCACAAGCACTCGAATAAATAAATAGAATTAAAACACCATTCATCCGATCGGCAGGAAACTTTGGGAAGTTATTGAGTACACTCCCGCGAAGGTTTCTGCCATAACATTTTTTAAAATATCGGCCCCCCCAAGGCCCTCATAATCTTTCGAATACTGATGAACGCACCAGATGGAAAAACAAAAAATTGTGTATCCACAAGCACTCGAATAAATAAATAGAATTAAAACGACACTTTGAAATGTTTTCCATATTAAAATGAATAAGTTTCAATAAAAATGACACAATGTAAATTGAATGTTATCATGACAACTTTCCTTGAATTTTCTTCTTCAGAGATCGCAGCAACGCGCGACGGGTAAGCTAGTTCGCAAATAAATAAATGTGTCGGTGCCCTCATCAAGAGGCCTCTGCAGCTTGCACCCCCCGTTTCCTCTGCCAGAGCTGCCAATGACAGCACCAACACACTACTAATCATCACACACTTAAGTGTGACAATTCCAGGCCCCCAGAGCGATAAAACGGCCTGGGTGGGTAGGCATTAGTCTTTTTTTTAATAGTATATTGAATTAACAGCTGTTGTCATTTTCTCTAAATTCGACTGACAGTGCCACCATGTACAGACTTTCATAAGTGCAGGTGCTGATAATAAAGTGCCAGTGCCGAGCACCAGAAACCACTGGCTCGAATCAAGCACTGCTTGATAGTGTGCATGAATCCCATTTGATGATTCTGGAATGCACAAAAGCATGCAACGTTGCTTCTGCTCCATGAGGTAAAACTTTATTCTTAGTCGTAATAGTTTTTAAAAAAATTGAACAGTGCGTTCTTTGAAATCTGTAGGTATTGTTTGGGTGGTGCTAAAGCCAACAGAATCAGTATGTAGTATTGTTTTTTTTGTGTGTAGTTGCTGAAATATGCAGTGTCGCAGGTCATGAGTTTCGTTCCTGGCAATCTGAACTGAGCCTTTCATCTTTCGGAGGTCGGTGAACTGAGCACCAGTTACATCTCTTGCTTACAGCAGAAGTGCTATATAAAAAGCAAATTAAAATAGTCATGATCTGTTGAATTCAAACGCAGATGTGTCCTTTCCAACAAACGCAGTGATTATACTGGTGGCAACCAACTGCTTAAAGCTTGATACTGAGTTTTAATAGGTTACTATTACTTTGATAAGTTACAAGGCCCGTTGGTACTGAAGCCATCATAATTGCAGCACAACATTTTGAGGCAGTACTCTTAAACCCCCTAGTGTTGAAATTTGGGATTCGAAATTTTTGAGGCATTAATACTCTACCAGTGCCCAGTGGGATTTTTCAGTTTTAAGGTCTTTCCTAGCGATGCAGCGCGTGCGCTGCTCGCCTTGGTGAGATCTATTGTTGTCGACTTAGGTTCGGAAGGGGGACAGGAGCTGTCCACGCGTTCAAAGGACAGCAGTTGTGAACGCGTACGGCGGCATTAGTACAACTTGCAGGACAGGAGATGTGCACGTGTACGGCTGGCACCGTGTTAACACGCCTCCTACTTACTTGCTCAACAACTGAAAGGACTTCACATGTGCACGCGACAGCCTATGGCGTGTTGCCATGGCGTGGGCTTCCTTGCTAAACAAGGACAGGAGATATGCACGTGCCAGCTTACACCGCGTTAACATGTTTTGTGCTTCCTTGCTTATACAGGGACGTTACCATAACTGGAAGGACAGCAGAAATGCACGCGGTCTCTGATACTTTTTTCAAAAACACACCACGCCTCCGGTGCATGGCGTGCTCACATGCCCTGCTCACTGTGTCCCTGGCGTCCTTTACCCATTATTTTACAAATATATCCTTGCCCTGTGATTGTTAGTTTGGTATTTTACATGCTAATTTATCCTGCATTTCCTGCTTCCTTACTGAACAACTCAGAGGACTGCACATATGTACCCGACAGCTTACGGTGCGTTACCACAGCTTGTGCTTCCTTGCTGAATAACTCCAAAATTAGGAGATATGCATGCTCCAGCTTACGTCACACGTGTCCTGCTTTCTTGCTTATATACATACAGGGACGTTACCACAAGTGAAAGGACAGCACAAGTGCACGCGCTCTCTGATATACTTTAAAAAAAAAAGAAAAACGCATCCACGCCTCTGCTGCATTGCGTGATCCCATGCCCGGCTTAGTGGCTCCCTGGCGTCCCTCTCCCATTATTTTACTAATATATACTTGCCCTATGATAGTTTTTTTTGGTATTTCGCATACTAATTTCTTCTGCATTTACACACATCCTTCTGTTTTTTTCTATATTTGTTGCCACAACTTCAAATGTTGCTACTTCGCATACTAATTTAGGCTGCATTCCCACATTTACTTTTGCTTTACATTAGTTATCTCACCTCACCCTCAATCAAACATCCTTACCCATACTGACACATCGTCTTCTGTTTCTATATTAGTAACTACACCTACAACATTTGTTGTTTTGCTTCCTAATTTCACACGCACTCACATACCGGCTTATGTTCTATATTACTTACCACAAGTCCAAGGACACAACATAAGAACGCGTACTGTGAAACTTTGGGTCCTTGTTTTTCACATTTATTTGATATCTTCCTCCTTTGCATGTTACTTATAAAACCGCCGCCCTAACCCATACCACTTCTTTAGCAAGCATTCGAAAACACCGCTTTCGGAACAACGCTTTCACAACCACCTAAAATAAAGCACTTCCACTAAGCATTAACACAGGCCCCACGCCTCTCCCACCACCAGCCACACACTCGATTCTTATTGTTTACACAAAACTAGCTATTTTTTGCCTGTTACGTGCATGCTATAGTGCTTACCTACTCGCCAAGCGCCGTTTTTTTGCGTCTTCTTCCTGACTCCACTTCTCCCAAAAACATACAAAATCACCGCTCTTGCAACACCACTTAAAAAAAATCCTGTTATATTAACGCAAGCAATCCAAATAGGGTATCATATTGCAGCTATGCCTCTAGAATGCTTATACTCAACAAGCCCTTGCCAATGCTCACCAGGTAGATCAAGCATATTAAACACTGCCTACATTCCCCAAAAATACATTAGCTGTAGTAAATCTTCCATACGCTAACACAAGGCACCTCTATTACCCTACAAAAAATCCCTGTTACCTGCAAGGCAGCCAAAACCCTAATGGTTGCAAATATTTCAAATACCTTCCAAGTGACCATTTACCCATTAATTGCTACTTCTAGAAATACAACAAAATCAAGTGACATCTGCACCCTACAACCACTACCTTTTACCTCCGAGGCTGCCAATCACCTCATCAGCCCCTGCAAAGCATTACCAGCAGCTCACAACGTCTCCTGCCCAGTCGTGTCATATGCCTCTTTCAAACCCCATTCCCCAAGCACCAAATTATAGTTACCAGCGTGACACCGCACCACCTTTAGCAGCAAACTTTATCTGCAAACACAATAGCAGCTTACACATAGCCCTTTTACTCAAATAAAATACTTAGAAACCACATACTGCAGCTTTGTTTTTAGCTTTTTACCTTTTTATTTTACAATATTGCTTTTGCAAAAGCAGCAGCATAAACTAACTTTCCTACTGTCGCATGTCAGTAAGCTAACACCCTTACTATAAGCTTATTATCAGCCTCCCCCTGAACAGTTAAAAGCATTACAACAGCATTTCCCCATACAAACAGTGCTACTACGTTAATATCATACAATGTTTCCACACTTACCAGTTGTGTGGTTTTCTAAAAAAAAAAAAACGGACAACTATACCTTTTATATACTCTATTTTGCGTCAAAACAATACAGTACACCAAGTGTTATCATAAAAAAAAATTACGGAGTTTTATTACTATCTCAAATAAATGCATACAGTTTTGCAAACTTTATTGACAAGCATCCACCAATTCGCCTTTATACATATAAATTAGTAGGTTACACCAAAATATATTTTAATATCTGGCGCTAAAAATAGGTTTCATTACGTAGTCTGTCCCCATATTAACTGCCACTTCTTCAATGTTTATATAATGTTGTACTTCCTACTTTTACAAAACCATTCTTCCAGTTCCAATGTAATAAACAACATTTTTGTTATAATGCGCTAAATTATTTTTTTACATTTGCCACTCTTAATTAAATAGCAACCAATAATTCCGCTACAAAAGCTAGCAAATGTTACATAACTTTACCTCCCACTCACCTATACAAAACCCCACCAGCAACATATATCTAGATATAATAGCTATATAAAAAAAACACAATACTTACAACATTCGGCCCAGTCCGCCGTACCTGCAGCTCACATGCATCAAAACGCTACATATTCTATTCACTAGCGTAATACTTACCATCCGCGATAAACATACACCGTTAAAGTGCGCCCTTGCTGCCCAACAACAGTAACTCCGCAGCTGGCCCTCCAATCTGCCGCGCGCTCTTCCAGCTTTGCAGCTTACGTACACACTCCAAGCTCGCGCCCTAACCAATGCCACTTCTCCAACAAACATTCAAAACCACCGCTTTCGCAACACCACTTTCGCCACAAAAAAACAAAAAGCTCCCATTAACACAATTGGCAACAGGGTAAAGAGGTCCACTAACTGCACGTATAAAGAAGGCTACATCAGTAGACCGTGTCTCCAACATTTCTGACGCTACAGTTTTAAGTAGGACAACTGGATAAGCAAGTTCCTTTCCTCATTATTTTTCTTTTTTCTCTTCAATTACTTTAACCTGTTACTCTTTCCCATTGCCTCTCAGAATATAAACATTACACATACTCACATTGCATTACTATTTCCAATACCAAAAGCTCCAACTTTTACTACTGCGAGACCTATTGCATTGCAAATGCTTGTTACATATGACCTCAAACAGCATATATAGAAATTAAAATGGCATACTTGTCGTTTTTTTTCTGTTTAAAGGCACAATGTGCACCATTTAATTTTCTATACCAGAGCATTCTATGCCACTACCTACAAAATTACCATAGTTTGCCACCTAACTCCCTTTTTTATCTACCGTTGTACAAATACATGTTAGATTTGTGCTGCATTTAAATACACAATCTGTTGTGAATTAGTGTTCCATACACATTGCACTGTTTTGGGTGTGAGCACTATGCAGTCTTGTGCTGCATTGTCTCTCTCCTTTTTGCTAGTAGTCCTTGTAAGCCTCTGTGCCTTCTCTAGCCCATTCAAACCAACCAGATCCCCGCTGTACAGATAGTGAAATGAGTGTGTTAATTCTGTGCATTACAAACCAGTCATTTGATTCTCCATGATAGCGGAGGCAGCAATGACATTTTGGGGATCTGTTGTCAGGAATGGATGATGATTTAACACCTTGCGTGCTGGTGACGGCACCACTCCGTCATCAGCCACGGACGCGCTGTGCTGGTGACGGAGTAGTTCCGTCACGACCCGGCCGCCGAGCCTGCGCGGCATCAATTTCCCGCCTGCGCGGCGCGTTCTATTGAGCGGGCGGGGCCGTGACGGAACCACTCCGTCACAAGCACAGCGCGCCCGTGGCACTTGAGGGAGTGGTTCCGTCACGAGCAAGGCGGTGCCGCACGCCCCCATCCCCCCCCCCAGCGCCGCGGCAGAATTACCACCGCGGCCAAGTGGTTAACCTGTAAATCTAAACTGTGAGGTCCTGTTTAACACAAACCTCTAAAAGTGACCTATATTGATATCTAGCTGTGCTGGGATTGTATAACCCAATGTCTTTCCCTAGACAGAAACTCTGTTGAACGTGAAAACCTATTGAGGCTTCACTGCCCAGGCACAAGTTATCTTTGGTTATCTGGAGCTCTTATTTGTGCATCAGTGTTGCATGGTTTAAGTATGGAAATCAGCGGTTTTTTTAGCCTTGCTTTAGTATTACTTCCTTGTTCTCAGCCACTTTAGTTATTTGTTTACTTTGTTTGGCATTTCACGGTTCTGCTAGTATGTTGATGGCAAAAGTGCTGTTCTCAGGAGGGTATTTCGTGGGCTAATGCATTATCTTCCACACCTTCACTGGGCCCACTCTCCATAACCTTAGAGTTCAAAAGAATTGCTCTTCCCTCAACTCGGCGCAATCAGCTGATTCCTCATTTTCTAAATTCTTGACTTTTGTTTTCAGAGGGATATGGAAGCAACAGCACTTTTGATACCCTTCAGATCTGTTTCCATATTTTTACACCTGCTTCTCAGTGTGAGAAACCATTCGGTCAATATACCCCAGAACTCACCCTGTATCCTTTTCAATATAATCAAGCGCTTCCTCCTTTCAGTCCATTTTTCACCCAGTATGCTTATTAGACTCCTTGCACTTAATCTACAGTCATCATTATAAGGTCTCTCCTTAGGGGAGAGATGGCACCAATGCACCAAACCTCTCTGGGTCAGTCAGATGTGACTGTTCGAAAAGGAGGACCTTGAAGTAGAAAAATCTCCATTGCCTTTGTCCTGCTTGACTTCCATCGTTGGCTTTGTGGCCAGGAAAACGAAATCACCACTTGTCTACTAAAGTCTGTCAGTGACACAGGCGGCCACAGTATGGGAACAGAGAACAGGCTTTGCTGCTGTCATGTTCAGCTTCCATCAAGCAGTTGCTGCGGTCCACCCACAACACCTGCCACAGCCAGCCTCACAATTGAGTTTCACCTGTCACTTCTGACTTGGGCGGGGGTTGGGGGGGGAGGTGGTTTCCCACATACTCCAGGAGTCTGTAATCGGTGGTGTGGCAGACCGTCTGGCACACATTCCCTCCTACTTCACACTGGCTGCCTCCATCTTATTAACATGGGAGACACTTTACTTTCTGGTTATGAATGAGCATTAAGCGATGTGCAAGCCTGCTGGTGCCTCGGGTACATATGGTAGACGTGATCCTCCCCAGGTTGAAGCCCAACTTTCTATTTTTGTGCCTGGAATCATCCCTCAAAATAGAGCCACGCAAGGGATGCATGGTCCTCTTCAATCTTAACAACTTTGCTCTCCATAAATACAGTGAAAAACAATAATAAAAATGCCTTCCTCACAAACCACGCGTGGCTACATTTGTCTGGATGTGTGTACCTTCTGTAAAACACGCACTGCTTCCAGGACATCACACATGCTTGGACAGGTTTAGCTTTTTAAACGCTAGGGTAGGAATTTATGGTTTAAAACATTTCCTTGAAGTCCTTAAAGCTCTTTTTTGCTTACTACCAGCCTTTGAAGAAAATTGAAAAGAGAGTTCACACATATCCACATGAAGGTTCTTCGCCAATTTAACTTGCACCTGGAAGTAACTGGGACAGCATGTGTGCTTTATGCTTTTGACTGTGAAACACAAAAAATACTGCTTCGCTGCTACCAGCTTTATCTAAAACAAAGTCTGAAATGTGGGTAAGTTAAAATAAAAAAAATAAAAATCAAGGTGCTAATGAAATGCAATTTACCCAAGATTGCTGATATAAACACTTCAGGTGCTTTTAAACTACATATGCCCACACATCACTTAACCATTTGTCTGTCGGCCGTGGGGCAACACTGGCGAAGGTTTACAGAAATTAATTTAAAAAAAAAATGTTCTACTCAGACTGCTTGGGAAAAGGTTCCGTAGCAGCCTTAGGCTGTTTCTTTTCATTTGGTAATTCCTATTAGTGTGCTGGGCACATTGACGTTTTTACTTTAAAAGTAAAACAAGCCAGTCGGCTCATTTTACTTTCACTGCATCAGTGCTCAGGGGCATATCTCAGCCCCTCTGAACAACATTGAGTTGTGGGAGGTACTGTTGGAAAGGGAAGAATCTCTTAATTCCAATGGTATCGCCGCCCAGTAGATCTGTCCTTAGGTATCGCCACATATGAGAACCCCAATCCGTGCTCCACCCACTAGACACCAGTGACATACTGGGTGTTTGCCCCTCGAAGTACAGAAAGCCCACTGGACACCAGGTACTTCAAAATGACAACAACACATACAAAATGATGGTTCTCACAAGATTAATGGGACCTCCCTTTGAACCATTACATAAATGTGAATTGCAATTCCTAACCTGGAAAGTAGCTTTCCTAGTAGCCATTACTTCTCTCAGAAGGGTTAGTGAACTACAAGCATTTACCATTCAAGAACCCTTTCTGCAAATGCATCATAACAAAGTGGTTCTTCGTACTAACCCCAAGTTCCTTCCTAAAATCATTTCACCATTCCATCTAAATCAATCTGTTGAGCTCCCCGTATTTTTCTCGCAGCCTCAAACAGTCGCAGAAAGAGCCTACACACCTTAGATATCAAGAGAGCATTACTTTACTATATCGAAAGGACACAAGCTTTTTGTAAAATAAAACTGCTTTTTGTGTCTTTCTCACCGCCACATAAAGGCAATCCCAAATCAAAATCGGGGATCGCTAGGTGGATTGTTAAATGCATGCAAATATGTTATCACAAAGCCAAACGTACATTAACAATTCCTCCAAAATCCCATTCTACAAGGAAAATAGGGGCTTCAATGGCATTCTTAGGGAACATTCCCCTAGATGATATATGCAAAGCAACTACATGGTCTACACCGCACATATTCACAAAGCATTACTGTGTAGATGTGCAAACTAAACAACAAGCCACTGTGGGCCAGGTTGTACTAAAAACTCTGTTTCAAACAACTGCAACAGTTACTGGTGGTCGCCGCTAGGTGTGGGTACTGCTATACAATCTATACACGGTGTGTAATCTGCAGCTCATATGCCTCAAACGGAAAATGCTACTTACCAGCACTGTTCCCTCTAGGCCGCGCGCGCGCACCTTCCCTGACGTCAGCGCGCACCACCTAGCGTGGAGCGCGCACACAGGCCGTCGCAAGAGATTCGCGCCGCCCGCCGCTTTTAAAAAGCGAGTGGCGCGAACATGATATGCGGCACTTTTCCAGTGGTGGCGGCGGTGCGGGCGTGAGGAGTTGCAGGTAAGGAGCGGGAGGCGGGGGGAACTGGTGGTTATTGTGGGGATTATGGCAGTGTGGGAGCAGGAGAATTGGCTTGTCAGGGATTTGAGTATTCTCGATAGCCTTCTTAAAAAGCCTTGTCACAAGATTAAAAGCTTTTCCAGTTACTGTCTTGGGAAATTTGGCTGACGGAAATGACTCGAGAGCCTTGTTTTAGTGCATGCCCCTACTGCGAGTCCTACTGTGCTTGTTTAATAAGGAAAACTAGGCATCCAGAGAGGTGTATCCTGTTCGCCATGCTTGAGTGTCTAGCAGCAGGGGCGCTGGCAATCTGGTGTTTTCCTTTTCTAATTCTCGCTCCACAATGCCGGTGATTGCTTTCGCCGAGAGATGCATAGGGGTTTGGAGACATTTAATTACGGGTCAGCACAAAATCTTTAGGTTCTGTTTTGCCTTCTGCCACGCCGCTTGAATTAAAAATCATCGTCTGCAAATTGGTCGGTGCGTTGAGGAAAACAAGGCGCTTGGAAGACACGCCGTGTACACTTCTAATACATAATTGACTGGACTATTATTATGACCACGAATGTACCTTGCAAGAAATGATAACATACTGCAGACAAGGAAAACTTGTTTCTTTTCGGTATTCACTGACTATTTCTCAGGACAGGAAGGCACAAAAAAACGAGTGATGCACAGGTCAGAAAGGCACAAAAAACGAGTGAGGCACAGGACAGAAAGGCACAAAAAACGAGTGATGCACAGGTCAGAAAGGCACAAAAAACGAGTGAGGCACAGGACAGAAAGGCACAAAAAACGAGTGAGGCACAGGACGGAAAGGCACAAAAAACGAGTGATGCACAGGTCAGAAAGGCACAAAAAACGAGTGAGACACAGGACAGAAAGGCACACAAAACGAGTGGGGCAGAGGCCAGAAGGGCAGAAAAAACGAGTGAGACACAGGACAGAAGGGTACAAAAAACGAGTGAGATACAGGGCATAAAGGCACAAAAAACGAGTGGGGCACAGGACAGAAAGGCACAAAAAACGAGTGGGCAGAAGGGCACCAAAAACGAGTTGGACACAGGACAGAAAGGCACAACAAGCATTGGAAATGCAATAGGTCTCGCATTAGAGAAGTTGGAGCTATTGGTCTTGTAAACGACAAATATTTTATTTATGTGTTGGTTTTTAAAATAGCTAAATGGATAGCTTTGTCATTTGCAATGCCAATAGTTATAACTTTCGCGAATGTGACACCTATAGCATTTGGAATGCAACATGTTTTGTATTTACAAGACTTAGATGGCAGCTCTGGTCGTTAGGCCACATCTCTAGAGAGCACGAAAGTGCAGCAGGGGAGAGAAGCACAGAGAGGGAGTAGAGAGTGCAGCAAGGAAGAGAAGCATGGAGAGGGAGCCCAAGAGTGAAGCAAGGGTGAGATGCACGGACAGGGAGCCTGAGAGTGCAGCAGGGGACAGAAGCATGGAGAGGGAGACCGAGTGTATCCGGGGCGAGAAGTACGGACAGGGAGCCCAAGAGAGAAGCAGGAGAGGGAGTTTGAGATTATAGAAAGGGAGAGAGTTGAGCATAGAAAGGGAGAAGATGAGTTTGGGAGAGAGGCATGAGAGGTGGAAGGCAGAGCAATGGAGATAGACCTGGGAAAGGAGTAACCATGGGGGAGATGAAGATGAGAGCAACAGGGAAAAACTAGTGGTGTTGACTAATGCCGAAATGGTATAAATGATGCTGTGTTAGTGCTCATTGACAATCGTGTGTACCTTGAGGAGAGATGGGAGAGGGGAGGGGAAAGAAGGGAGAGTGAGGAAAGAGGGGAGAAAGGTAGGAGAGTGTGGTGAGAGAGGAGAGAGGGTAGAGGAGAGAGTGGTGGGAGATGGTAGAGGGGAGGGGAGAGGGGAGAGGGGGGCGAGAGAGAGGAGAGAGAGGAGACAGGAGAGAGTAGAGTTGTGAGAGGGGAGAGTGGTGAGAGGGAGGGTAGAGTGGGGATAGAGGGGGAGGGGAAAGTGATGGGAGAGTGAAGAGTGAGGGGAAAAAGAGAAGGGAGGGGAGAGTGATGGTGAGAGGGGAGAGTGGTGAGAGTGCATACTGGTGAGGTGGGATGCGAGAAGATAGTTGTTATAGGGGAGAGTGGTGAGGGGAGAGTAACAAGACGGAGGGCATTGCTGTGAGGAGGGGGGAGGAGAAATGCGACACGGCCGCAGCGCGGGGCTGAGCGGCGAGAGTGCCATTTGGCGCCGCAGACACGCGCGGTTTGGTTCCTGGCGCACATAGCCATGGTTGCAGCGCACAGAGACCCTCCACTGCCGCACACAGAGGAAAAAAATTAGAGGGAACTTTGCTTACCAGTATGCATCTGTTCTTGGCATGTAGAGCTGCAGAGTTACACACGCCCACCCGCCTCCGCGGCTACCTTTATCTGTTCCAGTATTATCTTATTTAGATACAAATCACATGGACATCACTACTTCTTGTACAGCTCCAACACTTCCCTAATGGTGAAAAACAATCTGGGGATGGAGCCGATGCCCATGCGCAGTATTATCCAAAGGAGGAGTCGCCTATCCCGTGACTTCCAAAGACTTTTCTACAACAAAACAAACTGCAAACTGCAAACATCCGGGCCCAACACTAGGTGGCCATCTATGCACAGTGTGTAACTCTGCAGCTCTACATGCCAAGAACAGATGCATATTGGTAAGTAGCATTTTCCTTCTTGTATCACGCTGCAAGTTATGCCACAGATTCTGAGAATTGGTGTCTAGTGTCACCAGTAGCTCGAAATTTGGAAATCTCACATGTATATAATTAGCTCTAGATTGACTAAGGATCATATATAATGTTTTTTCTTTGATTTTCAAAATTGTTTACTTGTTCAGAAGCCATTCTGGTAACGAAAAATGTAAGATTTGAAATCCTCTGTTTCTGGTTGTTATTTAATTTGAAAAACATAAATAAAAAGGCGTTAACAAAAATGTAGCATTTTCCCATATACTTGCTGTCTGAAGGTAAACAAATGCCACACTCTATATTGCTTCCTACGGCAGGCGAAGAGACAGTTTCTCCTTTCCAGTGTGCTCCTTGTTGTCATACTACATGGCTGGATCAGCATAAATTGTTCTTGCTTAATTGGCGTGATGTGCCTATAGACTAGTAAAGTATTAGGTGTACTCTATGCATTCGTTTTGTCTTTTACGCTTACGCCATGTAGCTAGGTTATGTCTGTTTCTACATACGGATGTAAAATTAAGTTTTAATCTATATTTTCCCCCTTTTTCCTCAGCAGTACCAGGATACAAATATGCAAGGCGTGGTGTATGAACTAAACTGTTACATCGAGCAGAGGTTAGATGCTGGTGGGGACAACAAACTTCTCCTCTATGAGCTGGGCGACATCATAAAAACAGGTGAGGAAGGGTTGTTCAGTGCAGGGCTCAACAATGCTTTTCTTCTTTGGGGTAAGAGTGCTGCTTTGATTTATTCTAACTTCGGTTTATCCCTCTTGTTAACAGCCAACACATGAATTAGCAGAGTCTGTTTTGACCCCGATGGGGTCAGTCCTTGCTCAAACCTCTTGCTTCGTCATTAAAATAGAAGCCATCTTGCATTTGTTAGATCTGCATGGCTGGATTGTATTAACCGATATGGCCAAATTTGAATGCATCTCCCTTGATGTGCTTTGTATAAATAGCTTGATGGCAACAAATACATTGCTATTAAGCTATTATCCATTAGATATCAGGTTCTCTACTACCTCAAACTATCACCAGACCAGAAGTATGTTATGTATATGTTTACATTTCTGTTAATAGATAACCAGAAACTTAAGCAGATGAATAATTTAAGAGGCTACATTTCAGGATTTCAAATAGATAAATAGTAAATGAAACAGCTATATATCAACGCGAAATGCAATAATGCAGGTGCTCACTCTGGACATTAAATTCTCTACTTCATACATAGAAAATGCATTCTTGTATTCAGTGGTGGTAATTAGATATACACTTACTTCAGGAGTCAATTGTGAAATAAATCTCTTGGCACTCTTACCCAGCGTGTCAAGTGATTGTTTCGTGAATAGTGCGGAGCAGGATCGGAGTGGATATATATATATATATATATATATATATATATTCACTGAAAAAACCATACGTTATAGACCATATATAGTTAGGAATTAGCATTTAAAAAACCTTATTTTACTCACACAAAACCATTGAAATTCCATATATAGTTAGTTGCACTAACTATATATCGCGCACCCGCAATCCACTGCTGATCATGTCACATATTACATCATTCATGACATGGTCAGTGACATCACTGATGACATCACTGATGACATCTCAAATGACATCACTGATGACATCACTGATGACATCTCAAATGACATCACTGATGACATCTCAAATGACATCACTGATGACTACATCCAGTGACTGTATAATTCTGTAAAGTTAAAATATGTCTTACATATTGAAGAATGAGTGGATGTATAAGTGTCTTGATGAAGGATTTAGTAGGGGCATGGCTGACTGTATGAGTGACTGATTAAATGTGTCTCACTGAGTGCATGGGTTAGTGACTAAACTGTCTTAATTTGTGCATCATTATGTCTGTTGTTCTGTAAACTGCTGCATGTGTTGATCATTAGCTATATGATTAACTGTATGGGTTATTGATTGGTTGCCCAAGCATTTGTATGGGAGACTGAGTGTGTGTGTGGGTGGCTGGGAGGTGTATGACTCTCTGCATAGATGTGTGAGCAGTTGATTGACTAGATGTATGGGTTCAAAAGTGCATGTGGAAACAGCTGTATGGGCGGTTGACTGTGTGCATGAGTGTATTGGTGAGTGAATGGATATCTCAGTGCTACATGTCAAAGTAAGTACATATGTAAAACACAGTACATGTGAGAGTTGACATATATAAATAACTGTGCATAAGAGCCAGTGAATGTGTGAGTGGCTGTATGGATCATTGTGAACTTGTATCCAGGATTGTATAAGTGAGTAAATATGTTTTAGTATATGTTTGAATAAGTAAGGTGTGTATAACTGTATAGTTGAGGAAATGGAGGTGTGATTGATTCTTTGCATGACTGACTAAGTGTCTGAGTAACTCCATGGATGAGTGACAGTCTATGAGTGTCTGTTTACACTGAGTGTATCTAAGGTTATATTAGAGTCTGAAGAGGTTCATCGTAGTATCACATGAATGATGTCATCAGTGATGTCATCAGTGATGTCATTTGAGATGTCATCAGTGATGTCATTTGAGATGTCATCAGTGATGTCATCAGTGATGTCACTGACCATGTCATGAATGATGTAATATGTGACATGATCAGCAGTGGATTGCGGGTGCGCGATATATAGTTAGTGCAACTAACTATATATGGAATTTCAATGGTTTTGTGTGAGTAAAATAAGGTTTTTTAAATGCTAATTCCTAACTATATATGGTCTATAACCTATGGTTTTTTTCAGTGAATTTTCAAGGTTTTGTAAATGCTAATTCCTAACTATATATGGTCTATAACCTATGGTTTTTTCAGTGAATTTCAATGGTTTTTTAATAGCAAATATCATAAGCTGTCGAATGTCAAGTACGTGGTAAGTGAAAACATTTTCGTGTTTATGCACACTGATCTGCTTTGAATGGTGCCCCCCCTCATTTCTATTAGGAGTACTCTCTCTTTGCAGATAGTGAAAGGTAGTTAACGCAGGCCTTTGCCCCCGTTGTAATCCGTCGTGCCTGCTTCTCTCTCCATTTGATTGATTGTTATCCAAGTATTTACTGTTTTAGAATTAGTTCTCTTTGGTTCATTCTCTATTTACAAACAAACACAGAGTCGCAATACTCTGTTTAGTCTTTGCAGATAACGAAAAATCGTGTAAAAAAAAAAGAAAAGGAATCGAGCAAAATCAGTAGGCCACTAATGGGATCTCTTTTTGACCTCGCTAAAATAGAAACATTAGGAACAACCCCTCATGACAAATACAAAACTAGTGCGATGAACTGAACTCCACACAATGATGGCTGCAAAACAGCTCGGCTCCGCCACCCACCCCGCCCAAAATAACGATAAAGAGCGGCTGCCATGATTGGTTGCGGAATGGCCACGACGGAGCTACGAAATGGTGCTGCTCTCATGCTAACCCCAGCTTCAGTCTGAAACATCCAGAAACACTGTAGACTACCAATTCGATCAGTTCCGGTAGCGCCCCAATGTAACCCGGTAGAGAAGAACTAGCCCTCCCCTCTTTGACTGATGGTTCTTGTTGCCTGTCCCTTCTGTTGTCATTTAACAGAACTATTTAGCCTGCTGAAAGGGGTTGTGTTCCGACCGCTGGTTGGTGGAGACATTTTGACTATATTCTGGACCTGCGTTGTCGCGTAATGCGTCATATGACGCGCCGCGTTAGCGCATCCGGAAGTCATCCGGGGCGCGCAGCGCGTAACGTAAGCATAACAAGTCATGTGACTTGTTAATAAAACTTTTCATTGGTTCATTTTACTTTTCTTATTGTAATTATGAAAGGCTTGGTCATATGACCTAAAAAGTACGCTTTTCATTACTTCCGAACATTATTTTTTCTTAAATATATGTTATAATGTTCCAGGCTAATGTACTTTCCCGGAAATTTTACAACTGTCCTGCAAGTAAAATATATTCTTTTTTCGAGAAAAAGAGCGTTTCTTCGTCCCATGACGGAGCCGTTGAGCAAAAGAGGGTCGACCTGCTGTCTTAGTCGCCGATACGCCTGAATATGAGATTCTTATCGATCACTTTATGTTGCAGGAATAGAAAACACAACAGCCCTTGACCATTTATCTTTACTGCGTTCCTTCGTATATTACCTTTTACCCTTCATGTAATTGGTCTGCTTTATTTCACTTGCCTTTTAATGATTCTAAAACAGTGACTATTATTAAAAACTTTACCAATGTATATACTACTACCATGTTTTCTTTTAAAAACCTTTATTGTGAAAATTTCATTATACAAATACGAGCCTATAACCACGTGGGCCTGCCACGGAGCAAACTGTAATCGTATATGATGAATAGACATTTACACTGTAGAGGAACGTAACGGGCGGGCCATTAGGTTGCAAGAACTAAGGTGTCTAACAGTTACGGAATCGGTGGACGTACATTTTATAATTAAAATACGACAGGGCCAGTTACAATAAAATTATCTAGATATACATTTGCGGGCAAGTACCATGGGTGACGTTAATTCGAACTTTCAACAGTACAGTAATCAATAACACATCAGAACTTAATATCAATAGGGATGTCGAAATATTCAATCAATTCTCGTCCCCGCCCGCCATGTGCTTCAAAACTGCATACGTATCTCGTGATTTCAAGGTTCTGCAACCAGTACACAACAAGGAGTTACGAGTCCCATTTATTCCGGCGCCATTTTGGGCGAGGACGGGCAGGTCCAGGATATAGTCAAAATGTCTCTACCAACCATCGACTATGATGATGTTCATATGCTGTATTTATTACAGTAACACTCATCTGTCCACATGAAATTAATTTGCCACAATCTAAACATGTCATTTTAATCTTTCCAAAGTTCTTCTAAATATTTGGGACCGTTTCCCTTGCCTCTGAAGCTCTCAGTGCCACTTCTTTGATGAATGTACTAGCAGGTCAGGGGTTCTCCTCCAAATCTCTCTTTTATGCAGCACTATAATTAATTGGTGCCACCTCTCCATATGACGATGCATGGTATAGTTACCACAACTATATTTTTTTTCGGTTCCTCTGGAGAGTTCATCGTGGCAGATGAAGCGTGTAACGTACCGGGCATTTACCTTTTTTTGCATGTACAGGAAAGGAAAAAAAAATCGAGCGTCCGAGTTCTAAGGTGTCCCAGGGCCATTTTAGTGGACCAGGCCCAAATCCAAAGAACAGGCCGCCATTTTGAGAGTCCTCTTGCATCCGCCTGTCGCTGTAGCATCAAGAGCAGCCGAAACTCAGCTGAATGGCAACTGAAACGGTAAAGGGGCGCCCCACTACAGCAGACGAGCCTCCACCTAGGAAGGCCCATTCACGCCGCCTCCCCCCCCCCCCCCCACCTTCGGGCACCCCACGCCGTTATTCGGAGCAGTATTGTAGGATGGCCACACCAGTGCGGCAACTTGCTAGACATCACCTCGGTGGTAACCGAATCTCAACGCCTTGTGGTGTCTTCTATTCAGAAAACATTGTTATGCTGCCTTCGACCTATTCGCCGCAAGTGCGCACACAACTCAACTGCATAGCTTGCTAGACACCACCTCGGTGCCATCCGGATCTTGGAATGTCAGCGCCTTTTGGTGTCTTCTCTTCAGAAAATATTGTTGCGCTGCCTTTGGCCCCATTCGCACATCAGTCCGCTACTGACGCCATCTCACAGGCTAATGGGGCGCCCCACGCCGACTTTCAGCATTGTAGGATGACCACACCAGTACAGCAACTTGCTAGACATCACCTCGGTGCCATCCGGATCTCGGCGCCCCACTGCAGATGAAGTGCCTCTCAACTATGAAACCACCACGGTGACATCCGGATCTTGGCGCGTTGTGCTGCCTTCGGCCTATTCGCACATCGGTCCGCTACTGACGCCATCTCACAGGCTAATGGGGCGCCCCACGCCGAGTTTCAGCATTGTAGGATGACCACACCAGTACAGCAACTTGCTAGACATCACCTCGGTGCCATCCGAATCTTGGCATCTCAACGCCTAGTGGTATCTTCCATACAGAAAATATTGTTACGCTGCCTTTGGCCCCATTCGCACATCAGTCCGCAACTTAGACATCACCTCGGTGCCATCCGGATCTTGGCATCTCAGCGCCTTGTGGTGTCAGTCAGAAAATATTGTTGCCCTGCCTTTGGCCCCATTCGCACATCGGTCCGCTACTGACGCCATCTCACAGGCCAACGGGGCGCCCCACGCCGACTTTCAACATTGTAGGATGGCCACAGAAGTGCGACAACTTACTAGACACCACCTCGGTGCCATCCGGATCTTGGCGCGTTGTGCTGCCTTCGGCCTATTCGCACATCGGTCCGCTACTGACGCAAACTCACAGGCCAACGGGGCGCCCCACGCCGACTTTCAGCATTGTAGGAAGGCCACACCAGTGCGGCAACTTGCTACACACCACCTCGGTGCCATCCGGATCTTGGCATCTCAGCGCCTAGTGGTGTCTTCTATTCCGAAAATATTGTTGCGCTGCCTTCGGCCCCATTCACACATCGGTCCGCTACTGACGCCATCTCACAGGCCAACGGGGCGCCCCACGCCGACTTTCAGCATTGTAGGATGGCCACACCAGTGCGGCAACTTACTAGACACCACCTCGGTGCCATCCGGATCTTGGCGCGTTGTGCTGCCTTCGGCCTATTCGCACATCGGTCCGCTACTGACGCAAACTCACAGGCCAACGGGGCGCCCCACGCCGACTTTCAGCATTGTTGGATGGCCACACCAGTGCGGCAACTTACTAGACACCACCTCGGTGCCATCCGGATCTTGGCGCGTTGTGCTGCCTTCGGCCTATTCGCACATCGGTCCGCTACTGACGCAAACTCACAGGCCAACGGGGCGCCCCACGCCGACTTTCAGCATTGTAGGATGGCCACACCAGTGCTGCAACTTGCTGGACACCACCTCGGTGCCATCCGGATCTTGGCACGTTGTATTGCCTTCGGCCTATTCGCACATCGGTCCGCTACTGACGCCGCCTCACGTGCCAACGTATTTTCTCCGCATTTTATACCCTATGCCGCATAACAGGTCATGTGACTTGTTTATAAAACTTTTCATTGGTTCATTTTACTTTTGGTTTCCTAATGATGGAAGGCTTGATCATATGACCTAAAAACAACACTTTTCATTGGATGAAAACTTTTTTTTTTCCCAAACGATGAAAGCCCCACCTTGTTTCTGGATGTTTCAGACTGAAGCTGGCGCCAGCATGAGAGCACCACCATCTCGTAGCTCCGTCGTGGTCATTCCGCGAGCAATCATGGCAGCCGCTCCCCACCAGAAGCCTGCAGGAGTCGGGGCACCCAAAACTTTTGATGAATTCTCAAGGCGGAGGGGACGCTTTCGAGAATGGGGTCCAAGACCTAGCAGACAAGCGTCCGATTTCCAAGGTGTCCCAGGGCCATTTCAGTGGACCAGGCCCAAAAAGGAAAGAGCCTGCCGCCATTTTGAGAGTCCTGTGACAGCCGCCTATCGCTGCACCGCAAGAGTGGGCGCAACTCAGCTGAATTGCGGCTTTTGACACAGTGGACCAAAAACGGACGGAATGGCAACTAAAACGGTAAAGGGGCGCCTCACTACAACAGATGACACTCCACCTGGAGAGGCCCGTTCACGCCGCCTCCCCCGAGGCGCCCCACGCCGTTATTCGGAGCAGCATTGTAGGATACCAAAACCAGTGCGGCAACTTACTGGACATCACCTTGGTGCCATCGTTCTGCTGCCTTGGAACTATTCGCACAACAGTTTGCTACTGATGACCCACCCCCGCGACGCCCCACGCCGTTATTTGCTGGGTGGCAACTTACTAGACATCACTTTCGTGTCATCTAGATTTCAGCGCGTTCTGCTGCCTTGGAACCATTCGCACAACAGTTTGCTACTGATGACCCACCCCCCGCGACGCCCCACGCCGGAAATCTGGACGTTGTGCTGCGTTGGGACTATTCGCACAGCCGACCGCTACTTCGTTGTTTTTCCCTAAAATGTTTATATGTTATTACTATTTTTGTTTTCTTGTATATATTTATAAATTATTAAAGTTTTATAATCTTACTACTTTGTCGGAGTGCTATATATTTTTAATGTGACACATAATTGTAAAAACTTTGATGTACAAAGAGTCATCCCTGGAATCTTCCGCTTCAGGCTCGGTCCCCTCCCCAATCACAATACAGGATGGTTTTCAGATAATAGCAACGCTTCTGCTGTGACGGATCTCAACGAGTGTGGGCCTTGATCTACTATAACTCCTTTGAAGAGGGGTGATTCTTTACAGCTGTGGCCATAAACTACATCTGCAGGGCTAGCTGATACCCTAGGACCAGCCTGGACAATCGGACACAGAGGAAAAGGAGTGTCAGAGGGTGCGGTAGTGAATAGGGCGAAAGGGAGGTGTCGGGCGGGCACAGGGTGTGATTCTCAGGGAAGAGCAGCGCAGATGGGGGGAGGTTTATTACCCATGCATAAGACAGAGAGAGGGGGTGACCACTGCCTGGGGGAGATGCTTGCGAGGGTGGGGAGCCATGCTAAGGATCGACAGCGTGCACAGAGTGGGTCTGGTCAAGGCATCTAAAATGGCTGCCGTGCACGACAAAAGTGTGGCATTTGAAAAAAGACAAGATGGCGCAGACAATGTTTTTCAACACTTCCTGATTTCCTTCGAATCGAACGTTAACAGACGTTGGGGCATATTACCAAAGTTAAGCGATATTTATCCCTAACGATGCTTAGCAACGATTTTTTTACCGTCAGAAATTATCGCAGATAAACCTTGCTATTATCAAGGTTTATCGCAAATACGATAAACGACCGCAATGCATTAATATCGCTGAAAACTCAGCGATATTCATGCATTACCGAGCTAATGCTCTTAGCCATGTTATCCACCTCCCATTGGATAACATGGCTAAGAACTGCTCAGGGCAGGTGCTAGCTTTTGGAGATATTCGCGCTTATCTCGAATATTTCCAAAAGTTGATAATAGGAGATAGCGATGTTAGCGACTGTTTCCAGTCGCTAACATCTTGGCATGCCCACTTTGCATGTCATTAGTGATAAATATCACTCACATGCCAAGTGGGGCCCAAGATGGTCGCTATCTCCTACTAGCCGTCGCTAACTGGTGTTAGCAACAGCTAGGTAATACAGATATAATTTTATCTCCGCGAAGCGGAGCGCTGTTACAGATATATATCTTGTTTTTGAACGTTAATTTCTCAAAATGCACTGAAGCACATATATTGAGACCTAGCAAAGGCACATCGGGCTACCAGTCCCTAATATTTTACCAAGCTTCGTGCAAATCCATTCAGCCGTTCGATTATTATTATTATTTTTTTTTTTTGCCCCGCGGGGCCCTTTTAAAACCTCCACATCAAACCTAGGGGGTCAGCGAGGATCTACTATGCCCCCTTATGGTCATTTGCCCCTTCGCTTTGGCCTCCTCTTGTCTCTCGATCCTACCGAGAGACAAGATGGCGGCCGCTACGGACTGTTTGGAATGTTTACAGACACCGGAGAGCCAATCAGCTTCGCTTCGCAAAGCTCCGTAACGCAAAAAGTACGCGAAGCGGTGCGCTGTTACAGATATATATCTTTTTTTGAACGTTAATTTCTCAAAATCCACTGGAGCACATATATTGAGATCTAGCAAAGGCACATCGGGCTACCAGTCCCTACAATTTTGCCAAGTTTCGTGCAAATCTATTCAGCTGTTCGATTATTATTATTATTATTATTATTATTATTTTTTTTTGCCCCGCGGGGCCCTTTTAAAACCTCCACATCAAACCTAAACGGTCAGGGAGGATCTACTATGCCCCCTTATGGTCATTTGCCCCTTCGGTTTGGCCTCCGCTTGTCTCTCGATCCTACCGAGAGACAAGATGGCGGCCGCTACGGACTGTTTGGAATGTTTACAGACGCCGGAGAACCAATCAGCTTCGCTTCACAAAGCTCCGTTGCGCGAAAAGTACGCGAACTGGAGCGCTGCCCGGTCCGCTGTTACAGATATATATCTATTTTTAAACTTTAATTTCTCAAAATCCACTGGAGCACATATATTGAGACCTACAAAAGGCACATCGGGCTACTAGTCTCTACAATTTTGCCAAGTTTCGTGCAAATCCATTCAGCCGTTCGGGCTAAAAGTGAGGCCAACCGCCCTATGGAAAACTCAATGTTAAAAACACGTTTTGGGACCCCCCTTTTTTCTCGACCCCCCCCTGGACGAACCCCCCCCAATTTTCAGGGGCTGCTCAGAAACAAAATGTGCCATTTTCCTGAAAATTTCAGCCAATTCCGTCCACAAACGCCAAAGTTATTAGACATAGAATTTTCAAAAAACCCATAGAGAAAAAATCCTAACTATATATACCTACTGGCAACCGCCAGTAGATAAAATATATATATATATATATATATATATATATATATATATATATATATATATATATATATATATATCTCGAAGTCAGAGTCACAGGGTAAACACACTCTCAGAAGCAGCCTGCTTCTGAGAGTGTGTTTACCCTGTGACTCTGACTTCGATTAGACTTCCGGCTTGCTCGACCGGAGCACACACCACCTCCCTAGGGGCCTCCGGCACCCCGTAGAGCACCTTCCTGGAACATATATATATATATATATATATATATATATATATATATCTGAAAAAAAGGTTACATATTTCACTCTTACAAAACCGTAGAAATTCAGCAGTTATAGTTACTTGAGCTAACTATAACTTACGCCCTGCAGTGCACCGCTTATGAGCTCACATATTACATCACTCATGACATCTGAAATGACCTAACTGATGACATTACTAATGACATTAAGGGAGTGTGTTTTTTAAGAATGTGAGTCTTAAACATTTATATTAAGTTACTACTAAAGGTTTTACTATGAAACAAGGTGTACTACTACTGAGTGATAATACTTTTAACATATAATATGTGATGTCTGTGTTTGCCTGTGTGTGAGTGGCTATATGGGTGTGTAAGTGCCTGTAAAAGCAGATCCCCCAGGATATAGCGGCATAAAAGTGCAAATTTTTTGTGGCACAACAATGTAAATTTAGCGACGCAAAAATGTAAATTTAGCGGCATTATTGCGGCACTTTATTTTACTCGTAATCATTCCTTTTCAGCCCTAAATCAATGGAACCTGTTTTAGCATAGTATTCCTCTTTGAAATAGGCATGTTTAAAGTTTCTGCAGCTCTACGGAAGCACAGCTCCAATCTACTAACCTTGTGGGAGGGGGCGTATTTCTCCCTGGGTGCAGTGGCACAGCTCCCCTTTGCTCCCTGGGTGCAGTCACACAGACCCCCATCGCTCCCTGGGTGCAGAGGTACAGCCTCCTCCAGCCTCCTCCTGTGTTGCATGCACTGACTCACTTTTATGGGTAGGGCTGACACCGCAGACATCTTGCAATAATCATCCTTCAGAACCAGGTTCCCCAGTTCCAAATTCAGTAGCTCTGACCATGGTGTCACATCCTCTCCCCCACTAAACACCATACCGCCCACTGAGAGAAACTCGCACTGCCTCAACTATAACCCATTTGTGCCCGCTATAAACACCTGGAAGCGGCTCAATTTAAATTACGCACTAGACAAGAGCAATATGCTGCCTGCAAAAAAAATTAACATCTTCCTGGAAAAAGCAAATACTCATAGGGAATACAAAATTAAGTAAAGCATGTGAAATGTAAGCAGGATAAACATGGTTACTTTAACGCTTTTACACTCACTATTCAGAAATCAGTGAGTGCTTTTGCCTGAAAAGTTAAGGACATGACTACAGGGCACGGAATGGACCCATTTCAATGTCCACTGCTTATATCCTTACAGAATGTAAGCAGTATAGTAAAAAGACCAATTCCCTGTACACCGAGACACAGTACACATTTTGTTTTCCAATTCACATGTTGCAGTGCCTCCAGCACTGGTGCATAGTTCCGCGCCTGGGGGAAAACAACGCTATTGAAATAAAGACAAGTAAACAAAAGTAGAGCTTCACTGGCAAACTCGGTAGAGTGGGGCAAATGTGTTTGGGTATGAATAAAATCAATCTGCTCACTTTGCTATCACTCTGTTTGGCTTTTATTTAGTTATTTTTCATGTTTTGAACCTTTTATTCCCACAGCTACACATTGGAACATTGCTTTCATTGGGCTGGTACTGTCAAGTACCCTGTACTTTTTTATATTGAGAGAGAGTACGGCACTTCTCAGAAACAAACAGGTACTCTGTTACAGAGTACCTGCACTTCTATTTATCTATTTCAAGCACTGCTTTGGAATTGTAAAATATCACAAAAAGACGTCAATTACAATGTTTTTCTTTTATGGATCCATTTCACAAGGGAACAAATCAAGGAACGAAGAAAAGAGAGGGGGAGAACCGTTTCTGAAGTCAGGGTTTTCAGTAAGAGAGAAGCTGCTAGACAATGAGAGGGAAGAAAAGGGAGGAAGAAAGAAAGGGGGGAGGGCAGTTGAAGAGGCAGAGCAGACAGTCATTGTATTCTGTGCCCAAGAAGGAAGAGACAGTCCTTTGCCTTATCTGCGCGCCCCTCCCATCCTGGGGCTGGTTTGACATTATTTCCAGTCGAGCCTGCAAGCTGGAGAGAAGAGAAGCGACACTTTGCCTTTTTCGCTTCTCTTTCATAACTAATGTAAATAATCGAGGAAGCAGGCAGCTAATACGGCTGTAAAGTGCCGGTTTCATGGGGTGACGTATGGGCGCACAGCCAATAAAATGGCATCATTTGTTCATGCCTACCGGGAGAGTTTTTTTCGCGGGCAGTTTGGGAAATATCGCGCCGTTGCGCTTGCCGGCTGATTGTGATTTTTTCGTAAATCGCGAAATGCTGGAGGGTCTGTATAAGTGATTGTTTGAGTAGCTGTGTGGGTGAGTGCGTGGCTGTATTGTTGAGTGAGCTGGGTTGTTAGTGGCTGTATAGGTGGGTGAGTGGATGTGTGAGTGAGTGGGTATCTGAATGGCTGTGTGAGTGAGTGACTGGGTGTGTAAGTGTGCTGTATGAGTGAGTGGTTCTTTGAGTGGGAGTTTGGTTAAATGAGGTGGTGTTTGAGTGGCTGTATTGGAGAGTATGTATCTGTTTTTAAAAAAAATTATTTTTATTAATGCACACAAAAAAATTAAATACAAACAATAAAATACACTGGGTTGCGTCCTAGCAAACAATGAATGATGTCACCTCTCTTAAGTACAGAATTATATTACAAATCGTAATCTACGGTTTCAGGGATCATACGACAGAGCCGGGACATCCGGAGCGACAGGGGGAGCACAAATATCGCCTCTATACACGTTCTAGGCCCCCCAGATTTTCCCCCACTTCTTAGGCCTCCCCCTAGCCACATACACAGCCCGCTCTCTAAACATGCACCAGTCCAGGTCTTCCATCCATTTCCCTATGGTAGGCGGATGATTTTCCCCCCACAATTGAGCAATATTACGCTTGGCGATAGCACATGCTAGCGTGACCCACACCTTACCATGAGACGTAAGATCAGTTGGTTCCCAGACATTCAAAAGACATCGACGCGCTTCCAGCTCGAGGCCCACACCTCGCGCACTTTACTATGATTTGCGGACCAATACCCCCGGATGAGGGTACAGTCCCACAACATATGCATGAACGTTCCAGCCTCTCCACTCCCCATTCTGCACTCTCCACTCGCAGCCAAACCCATGCGCACCAAGCGGGGGCCGGTAACATAACAACGGTGGAGGATCTTCAACTGCACCAACCGGAGCCTCATTTGGATAGCAATGACACTTGGAGAAGCCACCGCCTCCCTCCAGTCCTCATAGTCGAGGACCAGCCCGTCCACAGTCCATTGAGTCCTGAGCGCCCCCAGGAGATCCCCCACGTGGTTAACTAGCTTTTTATAAATCAAGGAGATCGTTTTCGTTGGAAGATGACCATCCAACACCCGATCCTCCAATGGGGAAGCTTCCGGGGGCGTCACTCCCCGGGGAATAGCAGCCAGCAGCGCGTGCCTAATCTGCAAGTAGCGAAACCGCTCACTCCCCTGCAGTTGATATCTCGCCTGCAAAGTCTCAAGCGGGAGGATTCCATCCTTACCCCACATGTCACCGACCTGGGAAATCCCAATGAGGTCCCATTTGTCAAAACCTTTAGTCTTCCATGAACTACCCAGGCATTCAGCATTCCACAGTGGCGTAGGAGTATTAATCTGTTAATGGCTGTATGGGTGAGTTAGCGGATGTGTGAGTTCTTCTTTGGATGTGTGAATGGGTATGTAAGTGGTTGTGTGGGAGTGTGCGTAATTGGTTGTATGGGTGAGTGAGTGGCTGTGTTGAGAAGCTGTATGGCTGAGTAAGTGGGTGTGTGAGAGGCTGTTTTGGCGAATAAGTTGGTGTGTAGTAGCTGTATGGATGTGTGTTTGGCTGTGTGCGTGGCTGTATGGCTGAGTGACTAGTTTGAGTAGCTGTTTGGGTGTGTGTGCAGTTGTGTGAGTGGCTGTGTGATTGAGTGCGTGTGGGAGTGGCTCTGTGGATGAATAAGTGGATGTAGGAGTACTTGTGTGGGTTTGTGAATGGATATGTGACTGGTTGTATTGGTGTGAGAGTGGATGTACAAGAGATTGTATGGGGGTGGGAGCAGGTGTGTGAGTAGTTCTGTGGATGATGTAATCAGTGATGTAATCAGTGATGTTACTGACCATGTCATGAGTGATGTAATATGTGTGGTCATAAGCAGTGTATTGCGGGGGCATAAGTTAGCTTGGGTTACTGTAGCTGCTGAATTTCTGTGGCTTTTGTATGAGTGAAATCTGAACCTAACTGTGTCCCTATAACCTTTTTGTTTTTTCAGTGAATTTTTAATTTTTTCAAATTGTACTTCCTAAAAATAACATCCCTGTAACCTTTATTTTTTAAGTGAATTTCTATTGTATTTTAACTAGTAGTCATGTTTGCAGAGTGTGGAGAAAAGGGGTGGGCCTCCAACCAGCTCTCAGGAATCCTGCTGTGTCGGACATACTGGAGGTAACAGGAGGACTTTGTGGCCCCCAAGGACCCTCTGCATTCAAGAAGACTTCATAATTCCCCCCTCCCCACCCAAAGCCCCCCACCCCACCAAGGGCTAGGGGGGTCTGGGTATTTTTACCTCTGTACCTTTTTATTATTATTTATTTTGACATTTTTTCTGGGACTCACTCAAACCAAGTGCCAAAATAGCTGCTAACTCTTCCTGATTTGAAGTGTTAGCAGAGCTCAGCATGAGATTGGGAGGGGTCGCGGATCCACCACATCCTTCTTTATGCAATTTGAAATTTCTTTTAATAACTACACAGCTATTAAACGGATTTAGACCAGCTCACAAAAAGGCACTTTCCCGAACCAACATATACCATACTGCCAAATTTGGTGTAATTACGTTCAGTAGTTCGGGCTGTATCTGTGTTTAAATTTCCTATGGAAATGAACATAGGAAATACATGTTTTGGGACCACCGCCCCCTTTTTTTGTAAACCCCTGCTTGATGGAACACCCCGAAACTTTCAAAACAGCAGCTGAAGTGAGTGGCAAACTAGTTTTGAAACGTTTATGAGGATTCATTAAACAACGCCCAAATTATTGGCAAATGAAAAAACGCTTTTCCTATGGAAAATAGGACCTAACTATAACTATCTTCTGGCAAGCGCCAGTAGGTAATCAGTGGCAGTAGCCAGTTATAGTTTAATTTCTCAGATTTTTGCCTGCTAATTTCTTTTCCACTGTTTAATAAATCTTCTAAATCTATTCCTTTTTCTACGTTGGCGGATGATGTAAAGTTCTATGGCGATTCATTAAGTGGTTGCAAAGTAATAGGGGTTTCCAAAGTGCGTTTTTCCACCAATGCATTTTTCCAACAGACTTTGTACTAGGCCATAGCAGTAAAATTGCTGGACGGACTTTAATGAAAATTGGCGGTGTTCTAGATTGTGATGTGTAAATGATCTTTTTTGGTAATAGATGCAATTTAAAGTAGTTTTAAAGTTATAAGGCACTAAAACTTAGTGATAAATTGGGCAGCAGCATTTCGCAGTAATTTCATGGTATACCACGGTACTTGCTGATAAAGGTAGGTAAAGTAGTTTTATTACAAAATATATTTTTTTAAAGTCAACGGAATACCGAGAGACTACTTAGAAATTACAACAGAAAATGAGAGGGGGGAGGTAGAGGTTAAAGCTAGGTCCACCCTCCTAAATCAATACTGAACCTGAAACCCGAAGTGCCAGGTAAAGAACCTAGCCGAAGAACAAGGATAGTGTTTCCAATCAGTATGAGTCGGAAAAACCAATCAGGAAAGAAAAAAATGTCTTTCTTGAGTCCCCTTGTATTTCTAGATACAGGTTTATTTAATGTCTTGTGGAACTTATAAATGTTTAATAACTTTTTAGTTGTGGTTTTAGCCTTAGTGTAAATTTGATAACATGTTTAAGTTCGGCTTTACATAACCGCTTGTATGCTGTGGTGGTTTTTGATTTGTTTATGAATGTTTTATTTTGTCTTTTATGATTTTATCATCGAAATAAAGACATTAAAACCTGAAAACCTGAGTCCCCTCACTCACCAAGGATTCCCCATGGTGACATGCTTCATCATAGGGGCCATCTCGGCTCTCTACGAACGAAGGCGTGCTGCGACTTGCGATATTTACGTTGGAGCACTTTAATGGAAGACTATGTGTAGTGCAAAAGTGTAGTGGAGTGGGCTTAAGTAAGTTAAAAATACCTTGCTACTGGACGAAATATTTTATTGTTGCTCCTAGTTTGGTATGTCTAAAACCGGGGTAAGATACAAGAAGAACTAGCTATAATGGGTTAGGAATCCTTAGTATACATAAACATGTTTCAAGCATTCCCCATAGCTCTTCGTCAGGACAACACAGGGACCAGCCCTGTGTTTGCCACTCCTAATCTGCCTAAGTTTGGCAATCTAGAATGTAAAGAAAAACGCTGCAACTATAAAGCATGCGTCAATACATACATACGATCAAGACTTTGTCACGTAGTATCTGTGAGATAGAAAAAGCAAAACAAAGTTAGGGGAACAAGGCCCCCTCCGAGTGGGTGGGAATACAACATATATCAATGCGCTTCCACACTCAATAATGCTCCTCTATGGTGCGTGCTCAATTCCAGTACTGAGCGTGATTCTTTGCCTGTGTAGGACAAAAGAGGCATGCTGGAATGTATTGTGCCGCTAGTGAATAACCAAAGATTAAAAACAAATAAAAGACACACACCTTGTGACTTTAAAAACACACACATGAAACACATTTGCCGGTATGGCGATCACAATTACATACTTCTAAGGTAGCAATAATGTGCTCCATGGACTGAGGGGGTCGAGGGATCTCGTAATCCTAAATCTGGGGAATAAGGAAAAACGGGGAAGAATGCCTCATTAGTTTTCCTCCTGTTCCAAAGTGTACCGATAAGGTGTTGGTTGGGTCTGAAGTACACTCAGTCTAACAGCCTGTGGAAAGAAAAGACTTACTTAGCGTGAGAGCGCCTTGCGGAAAATACCTAGTTGGTTCCCCTCCAGACTGCATATTAGCGTTTCTGCGGACGGGACCAACTATATACTTCCTGTGTCCGGCCAGTCACTGTGGTTAGTGGCTAGACCGAGGTTGTTTTCAAAATGGCCGCCACTTTTGGCTCATTGTGTCGGCCATTTTGGGGGAATACGTGGGGAATTGTGGTGTACTCCTTCTGTAATTAGAGCACTGGAAACCACGAGTGAAAGTAAATGAAGGGTTAAAAATGGTTAGTGCCTCCTGATGGTGAACCATGAGGAATACTGAAAAAATCTGGAAGAAAGCTGTAATTAAAAACGAAGCTGATTAGTTCTAGTTGTTTTACATAAATTATAAAGTATATGGTTGCCAAATCTAAAGCGGTAGTATAGATGTTGTTCATTAAGCAAAACGTTGTGAAGGGATTGCTCTTAATGGTATTGTTTATGGTGAATATGGAACCCCACCACCTAGTGGTAACCTGGTATTAATGTGTTGTCCACAAGAGGGGTGATTCAGAAAAAATCAGTTTGGAGAACATGTTAAGGATCTAGTATAGTGTGGTGTCCTTTGGAAAAACTGTCCACAAGGGATATCATCATGCAGGCCCTGGTTGTCTGAAAGTAATTTGAACACCCAGCGTTGTTCTTTTTCAAGTAATTTTCTCTCTATGTTCTCCCGGCACTTGATGTGTTCAGGTACTACCCACCTCATATTATTGGGGGTGTGTTGTTTTTCTAGGAAATGGGTGGTCATTCTCGTGGTCGCTCGTTTACACCTTATGTTGCTACGGGGTTCCACTATACTGGTGCTGACTTTTCTGGCTGTCATCCCCACATAGTGGAGATTGCATGTGCAGGTGATCAAATACACAACACCTGCTGTTTTGCAGTTGGTAAAACTACGTAATTCCCACGTCATGTTGTTGAAGTTCACTTCTTTAGTGGGGGTAGTTATGTGACAAACACTACAGTTACTGCAAGGGTAGTGTCCTTGCGTGAGTGGATGTAGCCGACGTAGAGCCCCTTCCGTTTCAGGTGTGCTCGTAGGACGTGTGTGTTCCAGATAGGTTCTTAGGTTTTTTCCCTTTCTATGGTTGAACATAGGTCGTGGTATGTCCAGGCCCCCACTGTTCTGGGTCCACTAGTGTTTTTTGACTATCTTAGTCACCTTGTCTGATGCAATGTTTATTGTGGTGATGCAGATAGGTCTCTTGTTTTGTGTATTTGTCTCCTTTGGGTTGTATTCCGAAAGTGCTTCTCTATGGTTGTTAGAGGCTCTCTTCTTCGCTTTTGACACCAGATGTTTTGGGTATTTTCGCCACATCAATTTCTTTGTCAGAACTTTAGCTTGGATGTTGTAGTCTTCCTTGTCAGTACAATTCCTTCTCAGGCGTAAGAATTGTCCGAACGGTAGGTTGTCTTTCAGTTGTCTCGAGTGGAAGTTATCGTAGAGAAGACGGCAGTTCCTTACCGTAGGTTTCAAGTGGGTGGTAGTTGCTAGAGTACCATTCCGCTCAAAAATGTTCAGATCCAGAAAGACTAGGTGTGATCGACTCATTGCGAAAGTGAACTTGAGGTAAGGATCTTGTAAGTTCAGCCAATTTACAAAATTACTGTCTTCAGATTCATTACCTTCCCAAATGAGTAGCACATCGTCTATGTACCTTTTCCATAGTTGGACATGTTTTATGTGCAGGTTGCTCTAGTTCAGTATCTTATGTTTTTCGAGGTGGTGCACGTAGAGCCCTGCTAAGCTCGCCATACTGGTACCATGCTGTTGGCGATATAGAGTTTCCTCAAACCTGAATACGTTTTCTGTCAGTACGCAGCATTCCAGGACTACATGTCTAGGTGTATGGTAGATCCATTCGTCTTCAAAAAGTACTTCCTCAGGATTTCCAGTGTCTCCCTATGTGGCAGGCTTGTGTACAGGCTTTCCCCATCCTAGCCTATTAGGATGCTTGACATGGGGTTGAATTGGAGGTCTTGTAATAAGCACAGAACCGCTTTGGTATCCTGTAAGTAACTATCGGTACTTTGGATGATGGGGCGTAAGAATGCGTCCGCAAACTTAGAGAGGGGTTCGAGGATTGGACCTATTCCTGACACTATCGGTCTCCCAGGGGGGTTATCCAATGAGTTATGAATTTTTGGGATAGTGTAGAAATAAGGGATTGTGGGGTTATTGTTTTCCAAGAATTTTGCTTCTTTCTTAGTTATCCAGTCGTTTGCCATTGATTCTTCAACTAGGCTGGCGATCTCAATGCGAAGGCGTTCCGTCGGGTCTTCCCTTATTATGGCGTAATTTCATTCGTCCGCTAGTAGTCGTAGATATTCTTCCTGATACGCTGTCGTGTTGAGTAACACAGTGGCTCCACCTTTGTCTGCTGGTTTGATGGTTATCATCCTGTCATTTGACAGTAGGTGTATTGCCTCTTGTTCCTTTTTACTGATATTATGAAAGACTTTGATAGTCTTGGGGTCAATCTGTGCCACTTCCTTCATTACCGGCTTCTCAAAAGCGAGAAGTTTCACTGGGAGACTCGCTGCCGGTGGTGTAAAGTTGGATTTGTTCTGTAGTCCTGTGTCATTCCTTGTGCCAGTGGTTGGTGGTTTTATCTTTAAAGAAAACTTCAAGTTTCACTTTGCGGATGAACTCCTTGAGCTCACAACATAGTTTGAATTTATCCATCGTGGCTATCTGTACAAAACCAAGTCCCTTTTCCAGGACCTTTTGTTGGATAAGTGTCAGTGTGGCATCTGACAGATTCACCACTAGACTGGTGGGTTGCTCGTTGATGGGATGTTCGGCGGGCCCATGCTCCGTGTATGGCTCCGCGATGATTCCAGGGGTATTGTGCCCATTGGACTTGTTGTCCTCTTCTGCTTTTTCCTCTTTAGGATCCCTTGCCCCGTCCTAAAAAAGACTGGTTCTGTTGTTCCTGTGGTTGTTCCCAGTGATGGAATGTTTGTTGGGGGTAAAGTTGTTGGTGAAAAGGTGGTGGCCCATAGAAGAATGGTGGTGGTGCTCCATATGCTGAAGGCCCTAGGTATTGGGACCAGCCAAAGTTTTGTCCTCTCTGATTACTCATGCGTCCTCCCCGAGATCTTCTGTTCCTTTTGGGATTATTGCGGTTGTAGCTGGAGGCTCAGTTGTCTGAGCCTGTGTCCGATCCATCGCTGTCAGTGTTATATCCTGGGTTTCTTCCTGTTGGCATGTACTCGTCCCTAGTGTAGGGGTATACTTTTTCATGTGTAAAGTTTTTTTGATCCTTTTTCAATTTTAGGTACTTAGTGTCCTTAAGACTGATTTCAAAATCCGTCATTGTTTTGTTCAATTCGCCAAGTCATTTTTTTTTTAACTCTGTAGTGCTTTGATACGTTTTCAAGTGGATTTACAGTGTGTGTATCTCCTCCTTCATTTCATCTTAGAGGTGTGCCGCAGTTTTTATAATTTTCTGAAAAAACAAGTGCTGGCCATACAGGGAGTTTTTGGGTCTCCTGCTTTTAGAGTGACAAATAAAGTTTTACTTCCAAATTTGTCTGGTATTATTTATTTTATACCCTTCTATTTTTTGTTTTCAAAATTCAAAAGATTCATTATACAAAAAAGACATAACCAAATACATTTATCATACAATTTGTTCAAAAGCATATAAGACACATTACATATGACAAACAAAACATATATCTAAATTTCATATATACATTGTGCATCACAATCATTAATCATTATTGCACTGATTTTCTTCGAAAAGAAAAGTTCTTTATACTCAATAATAAGGAAAAATCAAATGGAGAAGAAAACAATCTATGTACAAAACAATACAAGTTAGACTGAGAGAATTAATCGCAACATCAGTCCAAAACGAGGCTGATTATTTACAGCAGTTGTAAGATGTTTTATCTCCAATAGGCCGACGCGTTTCGAACTCGCTATTTAACTTTGCGTGTTCTCGTCAGGGCGTGATAACTCTATCCTGTTTGGGTTAGGCAAAATGAAAAAGGAGATGCCATCAGTTTTCACTAAATCACAAATAACCTCAGCTCCAAAAACCGAAAGCTCAAGTTCATGACTGCATACCTTATATTTAACGTCACTGGTGGATGGGGTTCAGTATGGGGTTCAGTATATACTATAAAACCATCGTTGTATCTGAAGGGGGAATTAAGATAGAATCAGAATCAGTTATGTATTCCAAATGCGGAGCCAGATGCCCTGTGCCAAATGCCCGGGATGCTCGCTCTTACCTTCGAGCAGTCCCGTCTTTTATTCAAAATTGAATTAGCTGTTCTTCCTCTATGCATAGGGGGCCCTCTTGGTTGCGCTGTTACCTGCCAAAGGGGGGGGGAAATGGTCACTAACCCATATATAATCCCATGTCACTATTATAGTACTCCAAAATTGTAGAAAATACCTTTAGCTTTAAAGTTTACTGCGTTGTCTACGTCCGATTACTCTGGGTATTGTTTGCGTTTGTGACAACAAAAGCCTCCCGACGCAGCGTCCGGGTCCGCTCACATTTAGTTCTCTGCCAAAACAAAAAACGAGCGTGCAGTTAGCAAGCCGCTTTTTGGCACTGTTTCCAAAACGTGCACACTATTTCACGTGCGAGGAGCACCTACCTGGAACACTCTGTTCAATCCGCCTCCATCTCTCAGAATGGCAATCCGTCAGCGCGCCATGTTTACGAGAGGAGTGACTATTTAATTTGTCACATGGTTCACGGATTTCTGGGACATGTAGTCCACTTGCACTTTTTAGGACGTGCGTGAGGCTGCTATAAATAAAACTCAAGGGGTTCTGTTGTATCATTACCCAGGGTGCAAAGTTCAAAACGATAAGGTTCTGAAATATGTCACAAGATTTCACAGGGCTGGGACATATACTTAGTTCATAGTTGGGAGCACGCATTGGGATATAATTTTGGATTTAGATATGTGTAAATCAGGGTTTTTAAAGCCTGGAGATTTCCGACATGGAATTCAATCCAGTTTGAAAACTATTGAATCGTAGGATTAAGTAAGCTTCTTTTCTGAGAAGAACATCATCCACATCCTGGACTGTTTTCATATGCCCTATTGTATATAGGACCGTCCATTTGAAATCTGTCTCTGAATGACCCTGTTCAATAAAATGTTGAACCATCGGTGCCGATACCACTTTGGTTTTGATCCGTGATCGGTGTTGTGTGATGCGAGTGTTAATCTGTTGGTTCGTTTTCCCTATGTAGAGCTTGTCGCAACTACACGTAATTGCGTAGACCACATTCCTGGTCTTACAATTACTGAAACTTTCATTTCTCCATCGGGTCCCCCGGTGCATGAATTCACTGCCCTCGATTGTTGATTCACACGAGACGCAGTTACCACACCTGTGATGGCCCACTACCCGTTTCATGCCCCATACTGAGAGCAGATCATGTTTTGGTTTTTCTATTCTTACATCTGCCCGTACCATATGTTGCCCAATACTTCTGTTCTTTTTAAAGGCAAAAATGGGTTTTGGAAATGGACATTCTAAGTCTTCCAACAAATGCCAATTTTTAAGTATGGTTTGTCGTACTTGGTGAGCATGGGGACCGAACGTAGTTATGCAGACAAGTTTGTCTGAATCCTGTTTAATTTTGCGTTCAAAGAGACACTCCCTTGGTGTAAATCGTGCCCTCTTGCGTGCATGTTTCAGTAATTTGGCGGGGTAACCCCTGTTGGTCATCTCATCGCAAAATTTCTGTGCATGTCGGTCATAATCGGTTATCTCGGTGCAGTTTCTTCGAATGCGAAGAAGCTGCCCGTAGGGAAGATTGGTTCGCAGATTTCTGGGATGGGCACTCCGATGATGAAGGATGGTGTTTCTATCTGTCTTCTTTTTGAAGAGAGAAGATTTTAAAACACCATCGTTACAGCTTATTTCAACATCCAGAAATGTCATTTTCAAATTACTGTGTTCCATCGAGAACTTAATGTCCGGATGTTTATGGTTTAACCATTGGTGAAATTCAAGCAGGTCAGTGTGGCTCCCCTGCCACAGGAGCCACACGTCATCGATGTACCTAAGCCACTGCTTTATATGTTTTTTGAAAGGGTTGTTATTCTCCATGAACTTGTTTTCATATTCCGCCATAAACAGTATGGCCATCTCCGGCGCATAGGGACATCCCAAGGCCGTACCCTTGATTTGGGCGAAAAACTCATCATTGAAGCGGAAATAGTTCTTCTTCAGTTTTTATAATTGGCACTAGCCAATCCCTGGTACAGTGCCAGGAGATTAGCGACCAATCCTTTTTGAAGTTTTTATCCTGTTAAAAAAGGAAAGGTTCATTCTGCACAATCAACCCTTGTGGGGCGATATTGGCTCTCAAATATTCAGTCATCATAATACCATGGACTAATGTTTTGATTTGGTTTCGTTTCAATTCCGTCAAATCATCCCAACATTGGCTTGCTTTATTTGTGTCTCTGTTGGGTGTCACTGCCAGTGGTAGCATGGACGCAATAATTCTATCCACCTCTTCTTCCGAGTAGGTGAGACCAGTTATTTCAGTCATGTTGCAAGGGTATTTTTTGGTTGTGTGTGCGTGTGCGGTGTATCATGTCACGGTGATGGTGGAATGGGGATCCTCCCACAGCTGTGCGCTATATATAATCACAACAGAAAATGAGGGGGGGGGGAAAGGTTAAAGCTAGGTTCATCCTCCTCAATCAATACTGAACCTGAAACCCGAAGTGTCGGGTAAAGAACCTAGCCGAAGAACAAGGATAGTGTTTCCAATCACTATGAGTCGGAAAAAGCAATCAGGAAAGAAATATTTCTTTCTTGAGTCACCTCACTCACCAGGGTTTCCCCCATGGTGACATGCTTCATCATAGGGGCCATCTCCGCTCTCTACGAACTGAGGCGTACTGCGACTAGCGATATTTGCCTAGGAGCACTTTAGTGGAAGACTGTGTAGTGCAAAAGTGTAGTGAGTCGGCCAAAGTAAGTTAAAAATACCTTGCTAGTGGGCAAATATTTTATTGTTGCTCCTAGTTTGGTATGGAGAAACTCTGGTGAGTGAGGGGGCTCAAAGACATTTTTCTTTCCTGATTGGTTTTTCCGACTCATACTGATTGGAAACACTATCCTAATTGTTGCTATTACACCCAACTTGGCTCTGTCTTTATCCCTGGGCATGAGTAAGAGGAAACATCCAAGCGGGGCTGCTAAAACGCAGAGTTCTGCACACCCTCCCTCTTCCACTCTAAATTATATCACAGGTGCAATGGGGGTTTTGGAGAAACAAATTGAGTGTGGAGGAGTCCTTAACATCCTGCACTAACATTATACCGGGCCTAACCCCTACCGACGTCGCTACAAATATCAGTGATCATCTCAATACTAGCCCCAGTTCTGACTGCGCTGTTAATCCACAGGTGGCTGGGAAGAGGGTAGATAGAAAGCGCCCTGAAAAATCGTTTTGTACTGTTTTTCCAGATATTCAACTGGCTAACCAACCCCCTAACAAACTATTTAAAACCCTTCTACTGCCCTGTCAGTCTCGCTACATGCACCTAGCGAAGATGGAAGAGTAGGTTGGAGTAACCAATGGTCTAAGAACACTCATAAGCAACCCTTTACCGAATAAGCAAAGAAACCAGGGGTAGAACATGCACATCATGTTTGCCCTAGTTCAATCCATTTCTGAATCAGTAAGGGTCACTTTTAGTTTACTAACTGAGCAACTAAAAGGGATAGAGAAGAACATCCTCTCCCACCTAAACTTGCAGGTAAATAATCGGCCAATGCCGGCAAACCACCATCACTCCCAACAAAGCACAGTTAATAGGGTCTGTGCGGAATCCAATTCTTGTACTAATTCCATCCCTAACACCCGAAGTACAAATCAATGTAATGTAATGTAAAATATTCCTATATAGCGCTGCTGCCACCCTACGGGTTTCCTGGCGCTCAGACCCAAAAAGACTGTCATGCGGAAGATCAAATAAACTGAAGGAGGGGGGATCACGCCTTGGGGAAGAGCCAGGTGTTCAGGCTACTTCTGAACTCAATCAGAGAATTGATTTGCCTAATACTCTGAGGTAGCTCGTTCCAGAGATGAGCAGCAGCCACGCTAAAGGACCGCCCCCCCCCCATATCCCAGACCGCTTAAATCTGGGAATTACCAGCAGACTTGCGCTACAAGAGCGCAGCTGCCTCTTGGGGAGGTACCAGGAAAACATTTCCTGTAGTGTAACTGGGCCCAGATCGTGTACTTCTCTATGCACCGAGCAGAGTGATTTAAAGTAAGCCCTTTCCTTGATAGGCAACCAATGGAGGTCTCTCAAAGCAAGAGTAGTAGAGGAACTGCATTGCCTATTTAACACCAATTTTGCCGCTGCAGACTGGACTCTCTACAGCCCCTGAAAGATTTATTGTGGTGCTTCGGTAGTATTGGTAATTTCTGACGCAGCATCCGCATCAAAGTGAAGCAAACCCTGGCTGTCTTGTTTGCCTGCGATTTCCATCTGGAGGTTCTCGTCTATCAGAACCCCCAAGTTACGCACCGTACTGACAGGAACCAGAGGTTCCTCCTCGGGGGTGAGCCTAAACTCCCTAAGTATGTGTACAAGCAGCTTCGCCGGGGAACAGCACATCACCTCAGTTTTCCCCCCATTAAACTTCAGGGAGTTTCTCCGAAGCCATCCTGCAGTCTGACACATACACGCCTGAAAGGTATCCATGGAGACTGCATTTTTCCTTCCATGGAAAACGCCAGTTGTGTATCGTACGCATAGTTGACCAGGTCAACCCTGAACGATTTAATGATGGGAAACAGAGGCTGCAAGTAAATATTGAATAGAATAGGGCTGATAGCAGAGCCCTGCGGTACCCCATGAACTACCGGGGATTTGCAGGATGAGAACGGTGCCAAAGTTACCACCTGCTGCCTCCCTGCCAGGTAGGACCGCAGCCACTGCAGAGACCGTCCCTTCACCCCAATCTTCTCCAGCCTTTCCACTAGGACTGAGTGGCTCACTGTGTCGAATGCAGCCGACATATCGAGAAGCACCATAACAGTGGCATTCCCGTTGTCGGCATGCATACGTAAGTTGTCCAGCATGGTGGCTAGAGCTGACTCAGTCCCATGGCCCGGTCGGAACCCAAATTGGTCCTTATCCAGTAGTTGATTATCTTCCAGAAAGCAAGATAGTCTTGCTTACACCCTTTTTCAGGATTTTAATTGGGAAAGGGAGGAAAGAAATCGGTCTAAAACTTGCTGAAATTGTCGGATCCAGAGAGGTCTTCTTAATCAGGGGTGTCACCACCGCCTGCTTCCATCCCGCTGGAACTGCGCCTTCTTCCAAGGATGATTACATATCTGCCGCAGCCAAGGGAAGGTCTTTTGGCCGAAGGTCTTCCAGGCTTTCTGGGGCAAAGGGTGAAGGGGAGAGCCTGAGGACACACTATGCGCCAATAAGTTAAATGAGAGATCAGTAAAGGTCTGAAAGCGATCCAGAGTGGTTAGCTGCCGCATACCCTCATCCACCGCCTGTGTGGGATTATCCTGGTCACCATTGTCATTGGCTTGGAAAGCACCGACAATTTTAGCCACTTTATCAGAAAAATGGAAAGCAATCTCATCGCACACTTTCTGCGAAGCCACCACTTTGTTACTCAAGCAAGTTGGGGCAGAAAGGTCCTTAACGATCCTAAAGAGTGCTTTGGTACCATTAGATGCTTGTGAAATAGAGTTAGCATAGAAATTAGCCTTGCACTCTTGAATAAGCTCCTTATATTTAATTTGCGCTAATCTCAGTTCTTGCTTATCCAGCTCTAGGTACTTCCTTCTCCATTTTCCTCTCTGCCTTCTTGCATATTAGGCGAGTCTGTCTCCATTCATCGTTATACCAGGGTGCTGTAGTTTTGTCTCTATTTTTTAGCTTCTTTACAGGCATTAACTGATCCAACGCGTCAGTTATTTATTTCCAGTAGGTGTTATAATTCTCCTCTACTGTAGTGGTTGGATCAAAAAGAATTTCATTAGGGAGGGTTGGGTGGGCACTATTCTTACCTAATTTCGCCCACTCCCTTCCTCTCCGGTAGGTTGCTGAGCATTTAGAGGTATCCACAGGACAAGGTAGCAAGATATTAAAATGAATTAAATAATGATCCATCCAGTTTTGTGGAATTATGTTTAATACTTCAGTTTCAAGTTGACTAGCGAACACCAAGTCAAGAATATGTCCTCCCTGATGGGTGGGGTGTTTTACCAATTGTTGAAGATTGAGATTCGCGCAGGTGTGATTCAAATCTCTCAGATGGCTGTTCAGACTCCCATTCTCCCACAGATTAAAATCTCACAATATGATCATTCTAGAGTGTTCTAATGATAGATTATTGATAATATCTAGAAATGATTGGTATTGAGTGGCACTCCCTGGGGGTCTATAACATACCATTCCTGTGAGCAGGCTGCCTCTGGGTTCCTGCAATGCAAAGCCCAAGAGTTCTATCCCCGTAACCTCATCAATTTTCAAGGCTACAAAGTTCAAAACTTCCTTAAAAATCATTCCCACCCCTCCTCCTCTACCCGCTATTCTCTGGTTGTGCAGGATTTTATAGCCAGTGGGACAAGCAAAACCTACTTCAACCATAACTTCAGTGCTAATCCATGTTTCTGTTAGAAACCGTACGTCCAGGTTCAGGTCATCAAACATAACTGACACCTCCACATGGTGTTTGACTAGCGACCGACTATTATTCAGACCGCAGGTAAGGGTTTTACTCGCACAGTTCTTTATGGGCAGCGGGTGAATAGGGTTTATATATTCCCTCTTACCTAGTTCCACCAGTTGTTCCCTAGAGTATGTCACACGTCTTTGTTCGCCGCCAAAACGGGCAGCATGGCTGGTGCTGGGCGCGTCCGAGGCGCGGACGGGCGCAGACGGGCTTGCCTCTGGCGCGCCTCCAGCGCGCGCGCTACACGCTTGCATTGCCCGATTTAAATAGGCAAGCAGCCTCCCCACTAGAGCGCTCACAAATATGGCGCCCGAAAAGTGGCAAGAGTCCTCAGCCAAGATGGCGCTGAGGAAGAGATTAAGGCTTTAAGCCCCGCTCTGGCAGCGGGTGAAATAGAAGTTTTTACAGTGCAGGTAAGCGGAATTTCGTTTCTACATAAGTTCCATTTAAAACAGGTTAAAACAGCAGCATTTCACTAAAATTTTATCATTATGCAAAAAAGCAATTCACAGGGGTAGTTCAAAGCATAAATCGCCTCTGATGTTCCTTTCCTCATAACCAACCCAGGAGCAAGTCAAATCCTAGTCTATGATGGTCTGATAGTCAACCCTATCGTACCCTGGGTGGCAGGCCAGGGGACATGATTAAAGCTGACTTAAACACCAACCTGTCACAGGGTGGTCCCCTTCTCCCTCCTAAACCCTCACCTTCTTGACTCTGGTCTAGCGATGGCCCCATCTTTCCATATAGGCCTCTCACATTCCTACTCGCACAGACCTATCTACCGCTGACTCCAGGCGCACATTTCTGGTAACAAAAATGGATTGTTTAGAGCTCCCGCCCACCGCCACACCCTATGTAGTAATTTTAGCAAACGTCCCGACTCGTACTAACTATGCACCTGAGTCATGGGAATCTCTTGGGAACAAATCCCTAAACTGGTTAAATGCAAGGGTAGGGCTCGGGGGGCACTCTTTGCTGACTTGAAAATGATTAGGAGGGTTAGTTGGGTGGGAATAGGAAGAAAAACATTAGAGGGTGACTGTGTTGTGCTCTCATTCACTTCTCCCAACTTGGTGGATCTTATTCTTGAGAGAGCCAGTCTCCCCTCTCTCGCACTTAAGCAGATTATGGTTTTACCACTTGGCTTTTTCTATCAACCCCCGGCCCATCATGAACAGCTGTCTCTCCCAGTAGGCCCACATCACCAGGGGTTTCGTCTAGACCTCCAACACCCCATTGAAACCCAAAACAGATTTGATTGCCTCTCCACATTAAATGGTGTTGATTGACTAAAAAAAAACAGTGGAGAGGAGGAGCTTTGCGCGCAACCAAGATGGCCGCGTGAGCACAGGGCTCCCGAGAAACTCGCAACCTCCCGCATCTATCCTGATAAATATCCTGATTACGTTGACGGGTTATTGAAGACGAGCCATGGCTGAGGCAGCAACCGTTGTCCAAATTTGAATTGGACTTCAGGAACCGGAATAACAGTGATTTGAATAGTTCGGCCTGCCCCTCGGTGTCGCCCGGGGCTCGAGTTGGCATGGTGCCCGGGCAGAAGTTGAACAACGGCGGCCTGAGGGGACACGGACTGTCGTATTGATTTGGACTTTCACTTTCGCTTTTGAGGCTCCAGTCTGATACCGTCAGGAAGTGTACCTCTGCGAGCAGAGAGCCATTGGACTGTGTGGCGCTCATAAGTCCTATCCTGAGTGTGTATGCTGGGCCCAGACGGTCTGTACCCTCTGATTGCCGTTGATGGTTTGTCTGGGATTTTCAGAGCGGCCATCTTCTCTCGGTGCCCACTGCTTCTGGGGGTCTCTTTGTCCGTGATGGCGACCAGACCTGATGGAGACAAGCAAAAGTCCAAGATCACTCGGCGAGGTGGTTATACCCAAGTGAACAACATGGATCGCTATGCCCAGTCATAAGGATCCCCCAGTGGTCCGGGTAAATCTCTGGAAGGCACTGGGGAGGACCCTGCCTCATCGGCGGAATTGACTTTGCAAGATGTCATGGGCGCCCTTGACGGGATGAAGGCCTCTATCAGCCAACAATTTGAGACTCTCGCCCACAAGCTGGACACTGTTTCGGTCAATGTCAATTTAATCCGCACGGATTTATCATAAACTAATGAGAAGGTCAAATCTTTGGATCTTAAGACTTCCAGCCTAACGGGTGATGTGTCCGACGTAACCTGCGAACCTCCGGTGATCTTTTTGCCCGCCAGTTGGAGGACTTTGAAGGTAGGGCCCGGCGTAACAATGTAGGCATTATTGGGGTCCCTGAAAAGTCGGAGGATCCGGCGGCAGATCTTTTTGTTGAAGATCTTATAATTAAGCACCTAGCACCGAAAGGACTGAGCAAGTTCTTTGAAGTTGAACGCTCCCACAGAGTGCTGGGTGGTAAACTGAAGCTGGGTGCTCCGCCGAGGCCCATCATCGCCAGAATCTTTCACTTCAGGGATAGAGACGCTATCCTGCAGGCCTCGCGGGTGGGTGGACCCATGAAATACGAAAACACTGTAAGTTTCTACCCGAACTTTACACAGACTGTCCAAAAGCAAAGACTAGGATTTCTGGGTGTTAAACGACGACTGAGGGAGATGGGGCTGAAATACGCAATGCTTTTTCCAGCTAAGTTGCGCATTGTATTAGAGGAACGGTCATATTTCTTTGATCATCCAGAGGCGGTGAGAGACTGGCTTGATACTTTGCCTCACCAACGTGGCTGGGAGGAGCATTCTGGAGGAGCGGAGGGCGGCCTGATGGAGCAGGAATAGGAGCATGGTTTCCGGCCTCTGAACTTTGCTGATAGCCCTGGCTGCGGTTCGATGACTTTTATTGTGTGAATTGCTCTGTCATACCCAGGAGCAGAGGGGCGCTTGGTGGGACTCTTTCCTCCTCTGGGGTTCTTTTTGTAGACTAGTTCGATGTTAGGGCGACAGGCACACTGCAAGTTGGGGTGGCTATTTAGTCTTACGCAGGGGTGCAGGGTGGGGGGGTCTGTAACGGGTTTCTGGCTTGGGGGGTGGGGGGGTGTTCATTTGGGTGTGTTTTGTTTTTGTACAAGGCAACGTATTGTTCTATCATTTGATTTGGATGCTGAGCTCCGAGGGGGGTTGGACGTACTTTCACTTTCGGGATGGGGGTAGGGGATTGAGACTAATGAGTTGGAATGTGAATGGGTTGGGGGACAGGATAAAGCGAGGGGTTGTTACAACTGTTGAAACGACTTTCCCCTGATGTGGTATTGTTGCAGGAAACACATTTGATCGGTAACACCTGTCCTGCAATGAACCGTAAAGGGTATCGTCTGGTTGCCCATGCGGGGTTCTCCTCTGGATCTAGAGGGGTTGGTATCCTAGTTAGGAGTTCTCTCCCCTTGGAAATAAACGCAACAGTCCTGGATGATAGGGGGCGCTACATAGCTCTCACTGGAAGGTGGGAGGGTAGAACTGTATCCCTGCTCTCTGTTTACGTTCCCCCGGGATTACAGTCGACCACTTTTGCGGACTTGGGGCGTGTTGTATTGGGACTTCCTGAGGGGACTCTGGTCATGGGCAGAGATTTTAACTCGGTTGTCTCTGGTAGGGAAGATTGACACCCGCCCAGGGACCTCACAGGGTCACAGAATTGGCTTAGCGGCTTCATAGATACACTGGGGTTGGTGAACTGTTAGCGATTGCTACATCCGGCCCAGAACCAATACACATTCCACTCGGGTGCACACGGTAGCCTTTCCAGGATTGATTACGTCTTGGTGCCAGCTGCGCAGACCCCCTCTGTTACTGAGGTTCTACATCTGGCTCGGGGAATATCCGATCATTCTCCACTGTGGCTTCGGATGGAGTCGCGTCTGGGTGCAGAGGGGCGAGTAGCCCCGATTAATCCATGGTATCTCCGTAACCCTAAGACTCGCGCTTCCTTGGTCAAATCCCTTGACCAGTATTTTGTTGAAAATGAGGGATCGGTATCTTCGGCGGTACCGCTCTGGGAAGCTTTTAAGACGGTTATCCGAGGTCAGGCGTTGTCGTTGATTGCTGGCGCTAAGAAGAGTAAGAATGAGGAGGTGGTTAGCCTTGAGACAGAGATTGCCGCACTGGAGCATGATTTGAAACTGGGCGTCACCTGTGGGAAGATGCATGTTTTACGTCGTAAACAACTCGAGTACAGGGATTTGGTGACGGATGCTGCGAAAGTCATGAGCAGGGAACAGCAGGGCCGATTGTCGATGATGTCGGGGATAAAGCGGGTAAATTGATAGCATGGTTGGATAGGAAAGAGAGGGCGAGTCGTGTGGTTCCTGTGATTGAGAGAGTGAATGGTACGCGTGTGACTGAACCCGAGGAGATAGTCCAGTGTTTTGCGGAGCATTTCCAGGAAGTATACTCCCGCGTATCCGATAGACCGGAGGAAGATTCCCATTTATTATTGCACGACATTTTATTGCCCAGTTTGTCTGATTCGGATAGAGAGTTGATGGATGCAGTAATAACCGCTGATGAGGTGGCGCTTGCTATCCGTTCGGGGAAGGCGATGGGTCCTAATGGTCTCCCCATTGAACTTATAAATTACGCCCCGACAAAATGGCACCGTATCTTCGTGACATGTTCCTAGAATCACGAGATAGGGGCTCCCTTCCCCGTGATCAGCGTCTTGCGACCATTGTGGTAATACATAAGGAAGGGAAACCAAGGGACCGTTGTGCTTCTGATAGGCCGATATCACTCCTTAACGCGGAACCCAAGATTCTTGCTAAATTATTGGCCAACCGTATAATAAAGGTGATTAGTGATTTAATTCATCCGGATCAATCCGGTTTCATCCCACATCGAGATAGGGCCCTGAATCTGCGACGTTTGCATGGTGTCCTCGCGAGGACTGCGTCATTGCGTGAGCCGGCCATCTTGGCTTCCTTGGATGCCACGATGGTTTTTAATACTGTGGAGTGGTCGTATTTGTGGGCCGTACTTACTAAGTTTGGTTTCGGTCCTGGCTTCATTGGCTGGGTGAGACTCCTCTATGAGGACCCATTGGTGCAGATTGTGGTTAACGGTCGGGTCTCTGACCCTTTCGTTCTTGGGAGAGGTACACGACAGGGTTGTCCATTGTCGCCGCTCCTGTTTGCCCTAGCTCTTGAGCCCCTTGCTGCCTGGATTAGATGGGAACCGTCGATGAGGGGTATTCAGTGGGCCCCAGACTTTGAAGATCGTATCTCACTTTATGTGGACGATATACTGTTGTACTTGACGTCACCCCGGAAATCGTTAATTGTTTTGTTTGATGTCCTTACCTCTTTTGGTAGGAGGTTATTAACTGGACTAAAGCTTACATATACGTTCTCTCGGGAGATGTCGCCCATTTGCCGCGCGGTTGTCCCATTCAGATTACACAGACGGGTTTTAAGTATCTTGGGGTTTATGTATCGTTGAAACCGGTTGTCCGATACCAACAGAATTTGCTCCCTCCATTAAACCGGTTGAAACTTGACGTGGTGGGCTGGCGCAGGCTGCCGCTTTCGCCGCTCGGCCGTGCGGCACTCTTTAAGATGATGTCGTTGCCACGCTTTCTGTACGCTCTTCAGAATGTTATGTTATGTTATAACTGGATTTGTAGCGCGCACTGTTAGTCAAGACTGTCCTGGCGCGTGGGAGAAACAATGGCAAATAGAGCTGAGGAATTAAACTACTTGTTAAAACAGGTGTGTTTTTAAGAGTTTTTTAAAGATGGCCAGCTCAGCGGTATGTCTTAATAGGTCTGGTAGGTGGTTCCACAAGGTGGCATCTCTAGCAGCCAGAGACTGACCACCTAGACGTGATTTCCTAAATCTGGGTACCACCAGACGTCTAAAGGTCGCCGAGCAGAGTTGGCGCGTCAGTTGGTAGAACGTAAATCTGGCCCTCAGATAAGAATGCCTTTGACATAGTTCCCGCGAGCTATTTTCGGGCGGTGGAGGGTCTCCAGAGGAAGTTGATCTGGGATGTGCGATCGCGCATCGCCCTCGCCAAGCTGAAGCTTCCATGGTATGATGGTGGTATCGCTCTCCCTGACATCAAAAGATATTACTGGGCGTCTCAATTGGGGACCATTAATCACCGTCTGTATGGTTCCAAATCGAACCCCGCGTTTGCAATGGACAAGTGGTTATTGCCGGGGGGCAATTACTATAGGGCGCTTTATTCGAGAGTGGCTGGGGGGGCACCTCTCGGGGCCCACAAAGATTGTGGTACGGGTATGGAATTGTGCAATTACTGCGATGGGTTGGAAGAATCAACTGACCCGAGCGACCCTGCTTTTTGCTTCCGAGAGGCTGGGTAACTTGTGGACGACGTAAGGCTTTGAGAAATGGGATATGATTGGCATTAGTAAAGTGAGTGACCTCTGGGCTAAGGGTAAGATTAAAACCTTTGAGGAGTTGAAGACTGAGTTCCAACTGAGTGATAGAGAATATTTTCGGTATGCTCAGGTCCACCATGCCTTGCAGTCTGTTTTCCCTAAGGGTGTGGAGATTCCGGAGTCCTCTCCGCTTGAAGATAGTACTATCCGGCACATGACCATCCAGTATTCTATCTCATTGATTTACAAAAAACTGATTAACGATAGGACTGATTTGTTGGTGCAGCTCCGGGACGTATGGACCCGAGATGGCCTTGAATTAGATGATGAGGACTGGCAGCCTGCGGTCTCTTCTCCTAAAGAGATCGCGATTTCGGCCCGTCTCAGTTTGGTTCAGCTTAAAATCCTGCATAGAATTTATGTGACTGGCCCCCGTTTGGTTAGAATGGGTTACTCAGAGGATGGTCTGTACAAGCGTGGTTGTGGGCTGCTTGGGACGTTTCTGCATAGAATTTGGGAATGTCCTGAAGTGGCTGCATTTTGGACTGGGATACACAATAAGATGGAGGAGGCTACCGGTGTTGCCTTGCTGCCCGAGGCCAGACGGTGTCTCCTGAATGTCTGGGAACCAAATGACTATGATGTAATGCAGATGCAATGGGCGACCCTGGGAAATATGGTAGCTAAGAGAGATATTGCGCAGTTGTGGGGTTCTCAGAGGCCACCCATGGTCGAGGCATGGATGAAAAACATGGATTGGTGCATGTTTAGAGAGTAGACGGTCTATGTTGCACGAGCGCGACCCAGGAAATGGGGTAAGATCTGGGGCCATTGGACCATTTACCGTGGAGACATTTGCACTCCTCCTCTTGTAGACATTCCTGAAGTTCCACTTTCCCCCTGACCTACCATTCCTTGTATTGTATTGTATATATTTGTCTGGAGATCTTCTCTCCCCTGCTCCCCCACCCTGGTGTTTGTGTACCTACCTGTATTGCTTTTCTCCTTCCTCATTCGGACGGATATCCTACTGTATCATGTTTATTGCCTTGTTTGTTTCTTTAATTTTCAATAGAAAGATTTTTTTAAAAAACAAAACAGTGGAAACATACAGGGAGAATCAATTTGGCCCAGAGTTTGCCATACTGCATGAGAAGGGCTCACAAGCAGAGACAAATGAGGCGATGGTACATTTAGAAATCTCGAAGTGTTATCCTCCGCCTTTGCTGTTAGTAGATACCGAGGTTCGTACTCCTGCCACAGCCCTTAATGTACTTTATTGGAATGTCACCGGTTTACGCCACAAATATACCATGAACGAGTGGGTAGTCTTCACGTCCAAATATAATATTCTTTGTTTACAGGAGACGTGGACAGTTGGGCCTATACATCTCAATGGTTTTCAAACATTTCACAGTCCAGCGATAGTCCAAGCATGGGCGACCGAAAGGGGGTTTGTGTATTTATGTCTGAAACATGTTGGCTCCTTTAAGTGTCACAGCGATTGTAAAAAGAGTTTTTTTAATCAAATTGTGTCTTTGGTAATCTCTGCACATGTTACTCTAGTTATTGTCAACTTTTACAACAACGCCTGTGCATCGGACATTATTACAGTTCTCCACCTACTAGATCACGACCTAGAGAAGGCCTTTCCTCCTAACTGTTGTGATCCCATTATCCTGTGGGGCAGGAATTTTAACATACGCACACGTCCTGTGACAACTAATAAGGCTTGTGGTATGACATCTCCTGACCTTTGTGAGACAACCCACTTAATCCATTCAGAGTATGGGGGTACTCTAAACGAGTTAATCTGTAAGCATAATTTGGGGTTTTGTAATGATATAATTTGCACACCGGTTACAGTGAAGTGTACTTACAATGGAAGGGGGGGGGCAATAGTGTGATAGATTTCCTACTGTTCCCCCAGAGTTACTCAAAAATAAAGAGGGACCCCCTTACATCCAAAGGAATAGGGTAATATACCAAAGTATCACAGAAGTTTTATCCTTTGGAGAAAAAATCACCACTTAGGTCAATCTGTTCCACTCATTCTTAATCACGCATACCACCTGTATTCATTGGAAGTGAGACCATATATTCCCAATAGATAATCCTGACAACATCAGATGCAATCAAGTACAAAAACGATGTATTGGTTAAAAAACAGTTAAAATACACAAATGATCCTAAAGTATCATAGTACATGATAGCATTATTGTTCAACAAACAATTCTGACAACACATAAAAATAAACCTAACAGCACTATATGTTAGGTACCAATATGAAAAAATTTAAAATAAAACAGAGAGTGCATATCACAAGACATACAACCCTATGTCATACGTAGCATACACATCCGTAAGGAAAAACTTTCAGGGCTAATACCAGGTATTATTCAATTCATAAAATACTCATTTGTCTAGCCACTTGACAGATTGTGTACTTTTCAATGGAGCGTCAACACGTTTAGATCGAATCTTATATCGCCATCTTTTTCAAGACAAAGACTTTTGTTGACTCTCAATACAATATATATAAAAATTATACATATGTAATCAGTTAAAGACCTGTCAAAATAGAAGCACAAGTAACCATCAGTAAAGAATAAAAATACATTTATAATCACAAATTCAAGTAAGTTATCCTAACATATAAGACAACCTAACACATCATGTTCATTTATGTACAATTTATACATCCATTACAACCGATGTTGCACAAGTTTATACTAAAGCCATATATCTCATCCTACTGGAATAGCCTCCTAACAATTATTCATTACAGGGCTAATGTTACCTCCAACGTGGAGAGAGAGAAAACACAAATTCTACTATCTCATGATTATCCAGGTATATATGTCACTCTTCCCACTGTTCTCATTCAGGTCAACACACACCTCAATGATTACTTAGGCCATCTCCGTTTGAATGGCCTAGAATAGTATACACTTATGTTGAGAGCAAAACCTCACCTTTAATAAGGCAATGATGAATACTCCTATATCCCTGAGCGTATGCTTTTTGGGAGGTAGGGGTCAAAGACTTATTATTCCTTGACTGCTAGTTTAATTCTATAGTGTTGCGAAAAAATAATAAGCATTCACTGATTGTCTATACCCCAAATGCTCCACTTCTAAAATATTTGAGCAACATCACTAAATGCTTGTATAATCCAATAAGGTAGGAAAGCTCTCCTCTATGTAAGTATACTAATAACCGGAACCTGATTAATGGACTCTAAAAAGATCCTGCTGGATGATTAAAACCAGAGCTGATATTATAAAATCTGCAAGACAACATAAAATATGATCCAATGATTAGTAACCTCACTAACCGCAGAACAAACCCTCAGGGTGGTTTGGGCGACATATTTCCCACCTTGAAGACGAAAGGTGAAAGTAGACTCCTCTGGTTCAAGCTGATTGTTGTGAGGGAGTCACACTATCACACATCTATGGCATACAAGGTTACTGGCCCAGTGGCTGTTTCTACAAAGCCAAAAGAAATGGCTGAATATCATATAGATTCCTAATGAATAATCCAGTGATCATGAAACGCGACAACAGATAAAAGTTTTTATTTTTTACCTGAAAATGGCTAAACGTGTGTCTCTGCTCTACAACCAGGGATGATTATTGATATCCTCTATCCCTTTAAATCAAATACATTGGTTCAGGTACCCTTTGATAATTAGGATCTAGAAGAAATACAAAAAAAATCTCAATAACCCACTATCCTATATGGGCTGACGAGGGAAATACTCCAAAGGTGTTCCATATCACAGGGACTTAAGAAGTTTGTGTATTTATGGCTCAATCATGTTGGCTCCTTTAAGTGTCACAGCGATTGTAACAAGAGGTTCGAGGCATGTGGGCTGCTGAATTCATATCTATAGCATAGATCGCCGCCTAGTGTTGGGTCCGGATGATTGCACATTGTTGTCCTGGAAGAGTCTTCGAAGTATCTCGAGATAGGTGGCTCCTCGCCTGGACTACAGTGCGCATGGACATCGACTCCATCCTCAGATTGTTTTTTTCCGCCATTGGGTTCGGATGTAATTTCGTTATCTCCAGTTCGGAATAAACATAAACTTTTTCGATCCGTCGGTATTGTTTGCGTTCGGTCCCCGGTTCAGTTCCAACTCTGTTCGAGTCGGATATCCAGGGAGTCGTGTGACTCTTCGGTGATCGAGGCCCAGTCGACGCAGCAAGACTTTCGACGGCATGGAACGGAGTCCGTTCAAGAAGTGTCCCGTGTGCGGATCGAAGTATCCCCACATTGACGTCCATCCAGTGTGCAATAAGTGCCTGTCGCAGGACCACGACGAAGCCAGCTGTATGGCCTGTTCCAGGTTTCGTTTCGTTCAAAGAAAACGATTTGGCGCGTGGCACGCCTCGAGGCTCGGCCCCGGCACCGGTGGACATCTTCGACGACGATGAAGCAGACGGACAACAGGTTCAGATGCAGATTTCACCTCCAACAGTGGACATCGAATACGACTACGAAGCGGATGTCGAAGGCCTAGACGTAGAAGTCATCGACGAGGTAGGAGACGACGAAGAGGCCTATGGGGCCGTTGAAGATAGCTCAGAGAAGGAGCTATGCCCCGTTCGAACAATTACAAAGGCTCAGGTCGAGGGATCGCCACATGGCCTTACCCAAGACCTTATACCAGAATCCACGGCCCCGCCTTACGGCCCGGCCACGGACACATTGTCAAAAACGAAACCTAAAATGAAACCATCGGTGTCGACAAAAACAAAAATGGTCGAGGCGCCATCGAAACCGAAGACGTCTGCTCCCCCATCGACGCCATCGTCTTCCGAGGTGTCGGGGCAATCGAAGCCGAAGAAAGCTGTCGACCCGGTCAAGGTGCCGAAGGTGGTCAAGGTCGTTGAGCCGAAAACAAAGAAGGCCGTCGACTCGGAGTCAAGCAAGGCCGTTGAGCCGAAGTCCAAAAAAGCCGTCGAGCCGAACTCAGGCAAAGGCGTCGAATCGAAGGCCGGAACCCCGACGCCAGTAGTCCAGGCCGCTGTTCCGAGACTGTCGGCGTCAACGTCTGGGGCCAAGGACAGAGATCGTAGCGCCCCTAAGGAGGATGCTCCTACGCCTCGATCGGAGAAGCCGAAGTCATCTACGTTCGGGTCTTCCCCTGGGTGTGGACCGAGGTCAACAGTCGGGTCGACGAAGCCGTCTGCTTCCTTTACGAAGCAGGTCTCGGACTCCCTCAAGCGAATTAGGGACAAGGCTTCAGCGTCGGAACCAAAGAAACCTTCCACCCCGAAGCAAGCTGTCCCGGCGCCAAACACTTCGAAGCCGTCGAAGGTGGCGCCAAAGGTCTTCGCACCGCGCTCGGTGCCCAAGGACTCTGTGGTGTCGAAGCCAACTCACCCGGCTGGGAGTTTGATGCATCGGCCACCCTTACTAGAAGAGCAGTCGGAGCATTTCATCGATGCCGACACCGGGAACCTTACGCTTTATAAACGGAAGATCATGGCATCGCAGCCTTTGGAGTCATACACAATTCCTCTAAAGCGCAAAAGGCCTGCTCCAGATTCACCGGTCTTAGTCGAAACAATAGTTCCTCAGACTCCAAGAATTGCAACACCCTCACCCACTTACTCTGATGGAGAGGATGCAGGGAACAGGACGAGGAATACAATTTTCCTGCCAACACAGAGCCTGATGAACAACAGGACTCATTGGGTGGGGCAGGTGACCAAGGGGATCAGCACACCATCCAGGACCCTCAGGTGTACAACGTCAAGACCTCTCCCACTGAGGATTCTGCGGCCTTTAATGCCTTAATTGAGAGGGCAGCTAAAAACCACGACGTGGAAATGCATGCTGACCCTGTGGAGGTGGACTTCCTCTTTGACACTTTCTCAACTGCTGAAAAAACTGTAAAAACTCTTCCAATGCTGAAAGGGGTCCTTAAGCATGCTGCGGACATTTTTAAGGAACCCACACGGTCAAGGGTAGTCAACCCTAGAATTGAGAAAAAATACAGACCGGCACCTGGCGATCCTACCTACATCAAGGGCCAGTTGCCATTGGACTCTTTGGTAGTTTCTAATGCCCGCAAGAGGGCGAATTCGCAGACCACCGGTGAAGCTCCTCCCCCAGACAAAGAGTCTAAAGTGCTGGAGGCATCAGGAAAGAGAGTAGCAGCTCAGGCGGCCAATATCTGGCGTATCTCTAACACGCAGGCACTCTTGGCTAGATACGACAGGGCACACTACGACACTCTAGAGACCCTGTTGCAGCATCTACCAGATCAATATAAAGAGGCAGGGGAGATGCTTATCCAAGAAGGGAAGCTCATCTCGAACGCGTCCATCAAATGTGCACTAGATGTTGCGGACACTGCTGCCAGGGCGATAAACACCAGTGTGATGCTAAGACGTCAAGCATGGCTTAGGATCCCCGGGTTTAAGCCGGAAATACAAACTACCATCCTTAACCAGCCGGTAAACCCTGCCAGATTATTTGGTCCTGAGGTGCATACCACCCTGGAAAAAATAAAGAAAGATACCGAGACTGCCAAGTCCATGGGGGCACTCCAGTCCCAGCAGTTTCGGGGGAGCACTTTTCGTCGCTCAGGCAGTAGAGGTGTTTCCAGGGGCCAAATGTCACAGCACACACAATTCAACAAGGGTGGTGCGCAATCCTCTTACACCAAGCAAAGTAGGGGAGGATACCGCGGCAACAGCGCCAAGGGCAGAGGCAGGGGCAACAACAACTCCTGTTCCTCCGCCCCCAGCAAACAGTGACTCCCTGTCACTGCCCCCGACCATCCAACACCTGTCGGGGGGAGACTCCAGCAGTTCCTGCCAGTCTGGAAATCCATCACCACAGACAGGTGGGTCAGGAAACTTATCCAGTTCGGCTATTGTTTGGAGCTAACATCCACTCCACCCAACATACCACGAAAACACCGTCCTATGTCCACAGAGCATTTGCACTTATTGCAGCAGGAGGTTCTTGTCATGCTGCAAAAAGGCGCAATAGAGCTCGTGCCAGTGGAGGAAGAAGGCACAGGGGTGTATTCCCTGTACTTCTTAATCCCAAAGAAGGACGGGTCCCTCAGACCTATTCTGGACCTAAGGCCCCTAAACCAGTACATTCTCTCAGAACACTTCCACATGCTAACACTGCAGCAGGTTCTTCCTTTGCTCAATCAGGGAGACTTCCTCGCAACCTTGGACCTCAAGGATGCTTACTTTCACATCCCACTCCATCCTTCCCACAGGAAATACCTCAGGTTCACCATTCAAAATCGGCGTTACCAATTCAAGGTCCTTCCTTTCGGGGTGACCACAGCCCCCAGAGTGTTCACAAAATGTCTGGCAACAGTGGCGGCGCACCTCAGGAGGCAAAACCTCCATGTCTATCCTTATCTGGACGACTGGCTGGTTCAGGCAAGGTCAGTCCAGCAGTGCGCCGCCGATATGTCCCACACCATTCACCTTCTTCACAGTCTGGGCTTCTCACTGAACTATCCGAAGTCGCACCTTCAGCCAGCCCATGTGCGGCAGTATCTGGGCGCGACGATAGATACTATGGCAGCCACGGCTCAGCCAAATTCAGTGAGGATCGACAACATCCAGTCGCTAATCCAAAAGTTCAGATCGCAACACTCACTTCCAGCGAGAGTGTTCATGCAGTTGATAGGCATGATGGCCTCCTGCATCTTCATAGTCCCGCACGCAAGGTTGCATATGCGTCCGCTCCAAGAATGCTTGGCACATCAGTGGACTCCGGCTCAAGGACAGTTGAACGACCTAGTGTTGGTGACCGGTCGGGCATACAAGTCTCTGCATTGGTGGACTCCACACAACCTTTGCAAGGGCCGACCGTTCCAAGAGCCTGTGCCACAGATTATCCTGACAACGGACGCATCTCTCCAGGGATGGGGAGCTCATGTGCTCCATTACACGGTGCAGGGACTATGGACGACGCAGCAAAAGAAGATGCACATCAACTACCTAGAACTGATGGCAATCTTCATGGCACTCAAGTCCTTCAAAGTACATCTGTGCAACAAAGTCGTGTTGATCCGGACGGACAACATGACGGCCATATACTACATCCAAAAGCAGGGAGGTACATACTCTCCACAGTTGTCTCATCTGGCTCAGAGCATGTGGAAGTGGGCCATTCAGAGGAACATCTTCCTCATGGGGTAACACCTCCCGGGTAAGGACAATCAGATGGCGGATCTGCTCCGCAGGTACAGCCACCAAATGCACGAGTGGGAGATACATCCATCAGTACTCCGCCCGTACTTCCAGCAGTGGGGTCATCCAGAGATAGACCTGTTTGCCACAAGCGAAAACGCAAAATGCCAAAGCTTTGCCGCCAGGTTCCCTCACCCACAGTCGCAGGGCAATGCGATATGGATGAACTGGTCAGGCAGATTTGCGTACGCTTTTCCCCCAGCACCTCCCATACCGCTGGTGGCACGAAAGCTAAAGCAGCACTCCATGACACTCATCCTGGTTGCTCCAACGTGGGCACGCCAACCATGGTACACCACGTTTCTAGAACTCTCCGTGGTACCGCATCAAACGCTGCACCTCACACCCAGGCTCTTGACGCAGAACCATGGCGACATTCAAATAAATAATAATAATAATAATAAAATCATTTATAGAGCGCATGGTTACACTTAAAATAGTGTGTCCCCGCGCTGTGGATGAGTTCCATAGAGAACGCCAATAAAAACAGCAAAACACAATGCGGCCACACCCTGCCCTCTACTAATGATTGGGGAAGAGGTGAGTTTTGAGTTTAAGTCGAAAGCGACTTTCGGATGGCTCCATCCGCAGATTCAGGGGGAGTTTATTCCAGTGGGTGGCTGCCAGATAGCGGAATGAGCGGCCACCCATTCTGGTTCTGAAGATACGAGGGACAGTGAACAGCATACTGCCCAAGGACCTCAGATTGCGTTTGGGACGGTGGATAGTTAGGAGTCTTTTTAAGTAGGGGGGGCCTTTCCCATGTGCAATTCGATGGGCAAAGCACATTGTCTTGAACAAAATGCGCTCTTTGATGGGTAGCCAGTGTAACTTGGCCAGAGCGTTTTTCCCCGAAGCTCTCCTGGGGAGATTAAGTACCAGACGTGCAGCCATGTTCTGCACTCTTTGAAGTTGCCCCAAACATTTTTGACTTAGGCCGATGAAAAGGGCATTGCCATAGTCCAAGTGAGCGGTCACTAGAGCATGGACAAGGGACTTCCTAGAGTTGATGGGCAGAAGATCTAAAACCTTACGCAAGGTTTTAAGAATAGCGTAGCACTTGCCGGTGACTTTGGCAATCTGTTTTCCAAAAGTAAGTTCTTATCCAACAGAATCCCCAAATTTTTAGCAGACTGCAGGATTAGGAGTCAAACCTAATTCACTCCGCCACTAGTCAGAAGACCACACCGATGTTGCTTTACCCACCAATAGTACTTCGGTCTTGTCCCCATTGAGACGAAGACAGTTGTTATTCATCCAACTCGTGACAGCTGAGAGACAGGCGGAAAAGTTCCTCCCTGTCTCATCATGTCCCTGGGTTAGTGTGATCATTAGTTGTGTATCATCGGTGTAGGTGATGATATCTACGCCAAATGATTCCACCAACTTTGCAAGGGGTTCCATGTACAGATTGAACAATGTAGGGCTCAAACTGGAGCCCTGAGGAACCCCATGCTTCAGCTGTCTTGGTGACGATTTAAATGGGGGGCAGTGGATTTGAAAGCTCCGTTTCTCTAAGAACGACTTGAGCCATTCATAGGCGTTGCCCTTGACTCCAATCTCAGATAGTCGTGTCAGCAGCGTGGTGTGCGATACGGTATCAAATGCCGCACTTAAGTCTAATAACACCAACGCCGCTGTCTGACCTTTATCTGCTATCTGACGCAGTACCTCGGTGGAATACAGGACGGCAGATTCCGTTGAGTATTGGGCTCTGAACCCTGATTGGGTAGAATGAAGAAACTGGCCCTGCTCAAGATAGTCCATCAGTTGAGTGTTGACAATTTTCTCTGCTACCTTCATACAGTAGGGCAGCAGAGAGATGGGGCGGAGATTTTGGAGCTGTGTTACAGGCATATTAGGTTTCTTCTTCAGTGGGATTACCTGCGCTCTTTTCCAAGGTTCAGGTACCTGGTTGGTGTGGAAAGATAGGTTAATGAGGTGGCTAATGTGGTCGATTAATACCTCTAAAACGTCATTGAAGCGTTTAGGAGGGGCAGCATCATTAGGAGATCCCGACTTTACACTATTAGCGATACTTATCAATTTTTGTCGATCAGGGACATAAAAACCAGTCAGCTGGCGGGAAGAATTTAAACACTCTTCTTCCTTGGCCTGAATTATGTTCTCCTCAGTTTTAGTGGTGAAAGATGCATGAATAAGTTCGACTTTATTGACAAAATAATCAGCGATAACATTGCATAAATCATCCGAGAATATATCTTGAGTTTCTAACCTATTAGGAACAGTAATTTCCTTATAAATGGAAAACAATTCCCTAACTGGATTTATTGCCTCTGTGATCCTGTCCTTGAAAAATGTCTCTTTTGCTGCTCTAATCATTTTTGAATATTTAGTTAGTTCGTTTTTATAAATTTGTTTTCTCTCTGGGTCATAGTCCTTGCGCCAACCACGCTTCATTTTTTTACAGATAGCTTTAGCAGTTTTAAGCTCCTCTGTGAACCATGGAGCCGTTCTACTGCCTCTAACTGGAGGTTTGTTAGTCCAGGGGGCTACCTTATCAAGTGCCCTGGTCATCCACGTTTCATAGGCTACACAGCTGCCCATCAAGCTGTCGTTCAGAGTGGGCGGTTCCTTCAATAAGGCTAATCTATAAGCCTCCTGGGTGTATTTCCCACCCAGCACCCAGATCCGCAACAGCTCAATCTGGCGATCTGGCTCCTGAGGTCTTAGAATTTGGCTACCTTCATTTGCCTCCTGAATGCATGGACATCATCCGGGAGGCAAGAAAGCCCACTACCAGAGCTTGCTATGCAGCTAAATGGAAGCGGTTTGTCATTTACTGTGCTGAACACAACATCAACCCGCTAGATGCATCCATTTCTAATATCATCTGCTATTTGTTACATCTTTACAAATGCAATCTGGCATATGCTTCCATTCGGATACACTTATCCGCTATAGCGGCTTATCTCCAAAACAGGCAGCATCTCTCTGTTTTCAGGGTGCCTGCCATTAAAGCCTTCCTAGAAGGGCTGAAGCGGGTCATCCCTCCCAGGACCCCGCCAGCTCCTGTGTGGAACCTCAACGTGGTCCTCACCAGGTTTATGGGCCCACCTTTTGAGCCTCTCCATTCCTGTGAGATTCAGTTCTTAACATGGAAAGTGTCTTTTCTCATTGCCATTACATCTCTACGCCGTGTTAGTGAGCTACAGGCGCTCACTGTACAAGAGCCATTTATTCAAATTCATTCCAACAGGGTTGTGCTGCGCACTAACCCTGAATTCCTTCCTAAGGTGGTTTCGCAGTTTCATGTCAATCAAACCATCGAACTGCCCGCATTCTTTCAGAACCCTGAGACAGTAGCAGAAAGAATGCTCCACACTCTTGATGTCAAAAGAGCGTTGATGTACTACATTGATAGGACCAAGGACTTTAGAAAGACACAACAGCTCTTTGTTGCCTTCTCAGCCCAGCACAAAGGCAACCCCATTTCCAAAGCAGGGATCGCCAGGTGGATCGTTAAGTGTATTCAGATTTGCTATCACAAGGCTAAGCGCACTTTAACGGTCCCCCCCAGAGCCCACTCCACCCGCAAGTTGGGGGCCTCCATGGCGTTTCTCTGTAATATTCCTTTGGAAGATATTTGTAGAGCAGCCACATGGTCTACACCACATACATTTACTAAACATTACTGTGTAGATGTGCACTCCAAACAGCAGGCAGCTGTAGGACAGGCTGTTCTTAAAACACTTTTTCAGACTTCTGCAGCTGGCACAGGCGGCCGCCGTTAATGGAGGGACTGCTATGTATTCTATGCTATAGATATGAATTCAGCAGCCCACATGCCTCGAACTGAATATGCTACTTACCAGTATGCATCTGTTCTTGGCATGTAGGGATGCTGACATTCATATCGCCCGCCCTCCTCCCCGGCGCCTGTAGCGGCTGCAGACTTTCTTGCATTTACTCTTAAGCATGGCCATCGCTTATGCTATTACACTCCATCTTTGCCGCAATGGCTAAAAACAATCTGAGGATGGAGTCGATGCCCATGCGCACTGTAGTCCAGGGGAGGAGCCACCTATCTCGTGATACTTCGAAGACTCTTCCAGGACCACAATGTGCAATCATCCGGACCCAACACTAGGCGGCGATCTATGCTATAGATATGAATGTCAGCAGCCCTACATGCCAAGAATAGATGCATACTGGTAAGTAGCATATTCATTTTTTAATCAAATTGTGTCTTTGGTAATCTCTGCACAGGTTACCCTAGTTATTGTCAACTTTTACAACAACGCCTGTGCACCGGACATTATTACAGTTCTCCACCTACTGGATCAGGATCTAGGGAAGGCCTTTCCTCCTAACTGTTGTGATACCGTTATCCTGTGGGGCGGGGATTTTTGCATACGCACATGCCATGTGACAACTAATAAGGCTTGTGGTATGACATCTCCTGACCTTTGTGAGACAACCTACTTTATCCATTCAGAGTATGAGGATACTCTAAACGAGCTAATCTTTAAGCATAATTTGGGGTTTTGTGATGATTTAATTTGTACACTGGTTACAGTGAGGTGTACCTACAATGGAAGGGGGCACACTAGTGTGATAGATTTCCTACTGTTCCCTCGGAGTTACTCCACACTGATTTTGGAATTTACTGTGCACGACATATCGCTCAGTGATCATTTTCCCCAAAGTGTCTCTTTGAACTTTGATCTTGCCGGACACTCATGCGGCACATCTAAAGTTACTGCAGTATAGGAAATTGTGATCTCTCGCCGCAATGGGTATGCGTTGAGTTGGTCGCTAGTGAATCCATCTAATTTCGTCAAAAAATTTATCCAAAAAGAGAGGGAGTCCTTTGAAGTCTGCTTAGATGAAACCACAGTCGCATCATTTTATGTTAGCATTTAATCAAATAAAAAAGGGTGTGGGGGAGGGTCTTTTTGCTAAACATAAAACACCAAAGGTGAGCGTGTGTGGCTGGTTTGACTCGGCATGTACAAAAGCTCACAGAAATTTGCTCTAGCTGAACAACCTAGATCTGTAAGGAAAGTCCGGGAATGTAGATTGGCCTACAAAGCAGCCATTAAACAATGGAAAATAACCTTGAAGGAGGAGACTTGGAACGAATTACTGGAGGCTAGTCTTCTTATTTAACCTCTACATTAACAGTGTAGGGGAACTCTGGCAATACCAGCATTATTTTACGCCGGCGATGCTGTGTTAATGGCCCTTACTCCCATTGCCCTGCAGTGCCTGGTGGATGAATTCGCTCTGTACATGCGAAACCTTGGGCTGAAAATCAACATAGGCAAAACCTTCGCCATGAAGATCGGGAAGAAGGCCACTTGTTGCCGTTTAAGTAAAAAATGGTTCTGTTGGGTCAGAACAATTACTTTGAAGGAAAGTCATTAAATGCAAACAAAAAAGGCTCTCTGATACAAGTCCGACATTAGAGAAATGAATGCTCTAAGACTTAAAATTGTGTGATCAATTGATTATATTATAAAGTTCAAGCATTTAGTATCCGAATTGTACTCATTCATAGATAACATTCAATGCATGTTGTGACTGTCAGTGAAGTGACTTTTTGTGAAGGGTGCTCAGTGAATCACAAAATATACAAAGCAGTTGATTTCTTATGTACAAATATATACAAGTATTCACATTGGCCAGATAATGATTCTAAACCAAGGATTCCTAATGTTCGTATCGGGATCCTGGTATTTCTGGGCCTATGATGTTCGTCGACGTTTCGACCCTGTTGCGCCCCGGTTGGTGGTCGCGGCGGGTCTTTATCAAGGCAGGTGGGAGACAGTTTGGAAGCAGGCCAGGTAAGCCTCAGCCTGAGATCCTCTCGTCCGGGCGCGGTCAGCAACCGCGCCCGGACGAGAGGAACTCAGCGCCTCCGTTCACTGAAAGCAGTCCTTCTGCTAACAAGAATTGATCAGCCATTGAGCTACCCAGTGATTCAGGCTGAGACTCACCTGGCCTTTTTCCAAAATTGATCGGCCATTGAGCTACCCAGTGATTCAGGCTGAGGCTTACCTGGAGAAATTCTGTGAACTGTTCCATGATGTCCGTCCAGGTAAAGAAAATGCTGTCAATATAATGTGACTAATGGGTCACCGATTCAAAGAAAGGAGCCAATTCATTTTCAATATTAGTCTTTTCAAATAAGGTCATGTATGTGTGTGTGTATATATATATATATATATATATATATATATCTATATATCTCCAACTGGTTTCGGTGCAAATGAAACCTCCCGAGCACTTTCTCCAGCGCACAGACACAAGTAAAGCTCCAAAACCAGTCTTTCAATTCATCGTGGTTTATTCAATCATAAGTGCAGGGGTGCAAATGAGAGCATCGAACAGACGCGTTTCGGGCGTGGCCGCCCTTGCTCACTGTTAGCGGTCAGGTGGACAAACTGACATTTTTATAGTTCACATTGCATTTCGAAAAAAGCGCGGTCAAATGAAAATTGCGCGTTCTAGCAAAATTAGGAAACATGGTAAAAGGACTTGTACAAAATGTAAAGTAAGTAATGCTACTCAAACTATGTCGGCCATCTTAGCTTAGTCAAAGAACAAATTTAAATCAATGAATCTAATGCTTAACAGTTCATACAGATAAATCCAAATATTTTAGTGGTACATGAATATAATGCATTCCATAAATATAATTTCAACTAGAAGCAATTCCATTTGTAAGTATATATACTGTTTCCAAAGCACAAATGCCCCAGAAAGTGTTCTTGACAATCGACAAAAAACGTTTTTTGAGTGCATTTAAAAATAAAGAGCACAAATGCCCCATGTCCTCACCATTGTTTCTATGTATATAGTGTTTCAAAATGTCTTTTTCAAACTAGTGATTCAATACATAAATTTGTCCATCCTATCATAAAAAACTTAATGTTACAAAAGTGGGGGAGTGACAAAATGTCAGCGATCAGGCTCGTTTTGACAAATTGTGTGCCAAGTTAAATCCAACACCAAAATCAAGATAAAAAAAGGACAAATACTGTGTCAATAAATGAATATTTTCAAATAGGGTGTGAATCATTATAATTGATATTTGTTAAATTCTCGGATGTTAACGCCACATCCTCTTTGCTCCAAGAGTCACACAGTGGGAGATATATGTAAATAATTTAATTTATACCAAATGGTTACATTGGTAAGTTCAATAGTGTACTTTAGCTACAACTATCAGTATTCTGAGACTGAACGGAAACATGATATCTGAAAACGGTAATATGTAGAGAATTATAGAAAATTCCTCAAATCTTCTCCCATATTAAGACCTGCAGGAGTTTTGCTATTGAGTCTTATAATATACATTGACTCCATTTGTCTTAGTTTCTTTTCATAATCCCCTCCTTTTTTAGACGTTCTTACAGCATCTATTACAAAATAGTTTAGCTGAGATAGGTTTCTGTTGTGAAATTGGTCAAAGTGTCGAGCTACAGGGTAGCTCTGATCACAGTTCACAATAGCCCGAAGATGTTGGAGGATACGCTGGTATACAGGTAGTTTGGTACTCCCTATGTACCTCAAATTACAAGTACAGGTTAAGACATATACTGCTAGTTCTGTCCTGCAGGTATAGTGGGCTTTTATTGCAATGGGCTTTGGATCAAAGGGAGTTGTGTAGGTCCTAGTGTTGATGCCAAAATGGCATGCACGGCAAGAGATGCAGCGGTAGAAACCCTTACGGGGTGACAACCAATCATCATTTTTTACAGTTTCTGGTGCACTGGATACCAGCTCATTACGCATGCTATAAGCCCTTCTATATGTTACTGTTGGTTTATCTGGTAAGATATCATTTAATACAGGGTCAGTTAAAATTACTGGCCACTGTTTTCTCACCAGATTAGAAATGTAGCGGGCTTGTCTGCTGTAGCTGGTAATTAATCTGATTTCATTGCCATTGCCTGTCAAATTTGTCGCATCCTTACTTGTTGAGGTTTCTGCTAATAAGTTCATCCTGTCCACTTTATTTGCCTTGGTTCTGGCTTTTAGTTCTGTTCTTTTGTAACCCCTTGCTTCCAAACGGGAACTTGCCTCTTTTTGGTGCTGGTCACAAAGTTCTATCGTACTACAAGTCCTATGTATTCTCAGGAACTCCCCGTAGGGGATTGCTCTAATAGTGTGTTGCGGGTGAAAACTTTGTGCATGCAGGATGCTATTTCCCGCTGTGCTTTTCCTAAAAAGACTTGTTATAAGGGTATTGTCCACTATTTCGACCAGAACATCAAGGAAATTGACCTTGTGTTTGCTAATTTCAGCAGAAAATTTCAAATTGGAGTTATTCTTATTGATGCTAGATACAAACAAATTGGCCTCTTCCAAACTCCCTCTCCAGACAATAAAAATATCGTCAATATACCTGATGTATTTCACAATGTTGTTACTCCAAGCTGTGGCATGTTCCACCTTGAGGACATGCTCCTCCCACCAGCCCACGTGGAGCCCCGCGTAGCTGGGGGAGAAGCATGCCCCCATAGCCACACCTCTCAACTGCTTATAAACCTTATCATCAAAAAGGAAGACATTATTATTAAGGCAGCGTTCAATCATAGTGATCAGCATGGCATTGTGCTTGTACAACTCAACAGGCCTTTTATCCAAATAAAATTTGATAGCTTTTAGGCCTTCTTCATGTGAAATACTAGTATAAAGACTAGCAATGTCCATGGTCATTAACAGGTATTCCGCTGACCAATTACATTGGTTGATGTTTCTGAGGAATTCCGTCGAGTCCTTGATGTAGGCAGGTAACTTTGTTACAAAGTCTTGCAGGTAATGGTCAATGTATTTTGAAGTATTTTCAAATAAGCTATTTATAGCAGATACTATTGGCCGCCCTGGAATTGGAAAGACATCCTTATGAACTTTCGGGATGAAATAGATATTAGGTAATACTGGGTGATCTTTTTGCAAAAAGTTCATTTCATCCTTAGATAACAGACCATCTCTTTTCCATCCGTGAAGTTCCTTATGGTAGGCTTGTTGGATCGACCTTGTAGTTTTGAGATCAATCTGTGTATAACATTCTGGATCATTGAGATGTTTATATGCCTCTTCCATATATTGTTGTTTGCCCCAGAGTACAATGTTTCCACCTTTGTCAGATGGTTTGACAATAACTGTTTGTTCCATTTTTAGTTTTTTCATTAACTCATTATATGGTCTTGTCTTGATGTTTGTAACTCTTTCTTTTTCTTTGGTACGTGAATTGAGTGTTTTGAGGCCATCTATTATGAGATCCGCATATACATCTATTGCATCCTTAGGCATTGTTGGCATAAAAGTTGATGGTAATTTAAAAGGGCTCTCTACAGTTTGGCCCAGATTGATACCTTCTTCTCTGGCCACATCCTGTGTGTTTTGGGGGGATATGTCCTTAGATGATTGAAGTGTGTGCATTGTTTTTATTAATGTAATATCTTTAACTTGCAGTCCACTCTTTTTCATTGATGGGGTAGGAGTCATTGTTGTACTTTTTTTCGTTGTTCCCACTCCTTCTTTGATTGCAAAGTATTTGCGTAATTTTATTTTCCTAATGAATTTGAATATATCCACTCTGGTGTGGCCATAGTTGAAATTGCTCTCTGGGCAATAGGAAAGTCCCAATGTTAATAATTGCTTTTCCGCCTGGTCCAATGTAATATCAGTGAGGTTGATTATAGTATTGTCATTTGCTACTTGTTGCTTTTCCAATTCCTTTTTTTCGGCGGTCGCCCTCTGCCTCTTTGCGCACTTCCTGCGTTGTCTTCGCCTTGAGTTCCTGAGTTGTTTGCTTGTGTGTTTCTGGAGCGAAGTGTGCCCCTTCGTTGCATTCTCATGAACTCCAATTCCTCTCTCAGGGTTAGTTGACCCATATCCCCTTCCTTTGCACCTGGGATTCCGCTATCAGAGTCTTCACTTGTTGGTACTAAACTTTCATTAGATGTCGTGGCAATTGAGTCACCCAGATTTGCTGTTGTGGATTCTGCTTGCGGTTGGGCTTGTGCTTGTTTGGGGACATTTTTTCCCGATGCCCTTTGTCTTCGCAAATGGTCGTATTTTCGCGCAAAAGTATAAATTTGCCCTAATTTATAATCTTGTTCATCACGGGCAAATGTATATACTTTTCTAGTTTTAATTGTTGCTTCGTGTTTACTCAACCGTTTTTTAATGTATTTTCGTGTTTGTTCAATCAGCGCCTGGTCTTTGGCAAATTGTTCTTTTGCAATTTCTTCATTAATGCGTATAATTTCCAAAAGATCCTTATCTCGATCAATTTTGGCATATTTTATCAAAAGGCATAACAGTCTCATTGAAGCTTCCAGGTTTGATTCTGCCCATTCTTTAAGTAGCATCGGGTTTGGATTGTCGAAGCTAGGTACTAACATAATCCTTAAGCCTCGTGGCACCCTGCCTACTTCATGGTATTTCTCTAATGAGCGGATCTCCCACCACTTTGTGAGTTCACTCCTCATATGTTTTTCCAAGTCCCTTAATAATTTCTTTGTCGTTCTCCGTTTCAGTTTCAGCGCATACATTTTTATTTCTGTCTCCACTCTGTGTGACCTTGGGCAAATTTAAAAACAGCTGATCGAACGCCTCCTCCCGTTCCCGCTCCTCCGACATTCTCCTATCTTTGCCCCCCTAGGTTATGCACAAAAGTTATTGGCCTTAGGAAATGGCACGTTTAGAGTGTGCCGCTCCTTACCGCTGGTTGACGGAGCACCTCTGCGACCTGGAAGGAAATCACAGCGTCTTGTACCGACACGGCGTCTTTTTCCAACACCTCCGGGATACTTTGCACGGGATCCCCGTTCAACGACGGATATTCCCGCAGCAGTTCACTCGGACGTCGGCAACTTCACTCATAGCTCTCCTTCAGGGGGTTGACGTAGTTTGCTTCCCAAAGCATAAATCCAAAGCGGTCCGTTTGACGAGTCAGCCAGCTTGATGCAAAGGGGTCTGTGCTAACAGGAACCGACCTCGTCCTGTATTTATATGCCTTCAACTGGTTTCGGTGCAAATGAAACCTCCCAACACTAAAGTGGAGCCCTCTGTGGGAAAAAGCAACAAGGTCGGAAATTTGGATCCATTTCATTCAGGATCAGATGCAGCATGAGACGCACTCCGGCACAGGCATCTCTCTTGTTCCTTGCCAAACCGGTTTCGGGATCGTCCTCCCTTTGTCAATGGCAGCTGTTCACTCAGAGAGCCTAGTGTGCACTTTCATACTCAAGAGCCCGCCCATGTGGGCGTGTCCATACGGAATTTCCGACCTTGTTGCTTTTTCCCACAGAGGGCTCAACTTTAGTGTTGGGATGTTTTGCGGCCTGAGTCCAGCCGCGGGAATGAAGTATGCCGCTCGAGGGCGGACCCGTGATGGCGCCAAGCTGTGTCATATCAGCGGGAGGTCGGAGTCCTGTGACCAGATGATTAAACACAGCAGGATGCCCAACGCCACAAAGCATCAGCCCACAGGGGTTTTTAAACTTTTTTTTTACTTTGCTGCCACGCAGAACCTACTCACTTGAGGCATATCGCAAGCACTACAAGAACCACAATTCCGTTTGGACACGCCCACATGGGCGGGCTCTTGAGTATGAAAGTGCACACTAGGCTCTCTGAGTGAACAGCTGCCATTGACAAAGGGAGGACGATCCCGAAACCGGTTTGGCAAGGAACAAGAGAGATGCCTGTGCCGGAGTGCGTCTCATGCTGCATCTGATCCTGAATGAAATGGATCCAAATTTCCGACCTTGTTGCTTTTTCCCCACAGAGGGCTCAACTTTAGTGTTGGGATATATATATATATATATATATATATATATATATATATATATATCTCAGTTCAATAAAGCGATCACTCAGAGTTTGTATTCTCATCAGATTATGGTTTAATCCAGTAACTCATTTCGCTTGCACAGGTTCCTATTGTATGATGAAATAATACTTATTTACTCCTAGTTTGACATTACAAAATAGATGCCATTTCGGTGGGAGTGGTTTACAATTCATGGTGTCCTTCTTTACTTTCTATACTCTGTATGTATTGAAGTCATTACCCACAATACAGTGTGTGAACAAGTGGCTGTAGTGATCCTCTGCCAAGGGCGAGGTGTGTGTGTGTGTGTGTGTGTGATATTTATTACTGTAGGAGTGAATGACTCCCCCATGCTATCACCTTTCGCTTGTCTAAATGGTTGGACCCCAAATTCAAACATATTTTCGGATAACGCAATACTAAAGCATTCAAGAATAAATGTCTTGGGACACTCGATGTCTCCATAAACCACTTCTCTGCTTCCGAGGCCTTATCCTGAGGCATATTGCTATGATGTTCTTCGATGTCTAAAGTTACTAAAGTCTCAGTGATAGGACCGAAATATAGATCTTCTACTGTGTAATATCACAAGTGTCATTAATATAAGACTTGATCCTAGGGAAATGTGGCAGTAGAATGCAACTATGTATGTAGATAAAGGTTCAGTAATAGAACAGATGTTAGTTACAGTGGGGCAATGGGGAGTATCTGTAGTACTCTTGTGTATTTAAGGAATGCTATATATACTTTTCATACTGGGGTTAGTGGCATTCATATACTCAAATAATTGTTCACATATGTCACCAGCATTAAGCGCATTCAAAGTAAGGCATTACATTCTTTTGGCCAGTCTGGCAGTAGGGTCAAGTTGTATTTTAGTGTGGTGAATAGGGTCAGTCAGGAGAGTGAGCATTTTGAACTCCTAGTCCTTGGTGTCAAATACCACTGTCCTCCTCCATTATGCAAATTTTTAACTATCACAGTTATGTTTTTTTTAGCTTTTGTAATGCCAAGTATTCTTCAATATTCAGAATGTATTTCATGCGAGGAATAAACAGTGTTGCTTGATCAAGATGCTTTAACACAGTGTGTTAAAAAACAGCCACTTCAGGGCCTACTTGCTCTTAACCACATGAGCGCTAGCGAAATTCCCCTCCTGTGCTCATGTTTTAAAAAACCCATTATTCATGACGAGCTGGGCTCGTCATGAGCGTGCGAGGAGGCTACCTCATGACGAGCCCAGCTCGTCATGAGCGTCGAAGGGGTTAAGGGAGTGCGAAAGTGGAGGAAAGGGAGATGCCCACAAGACTGAATTGTCTGTTGTTATTCAGAGCCTGCTTCAGCAAAATATTTCCTAAGGCGTATTTTACAAAAAAAGATTATGATGTCTTGGTACAGTTCTAAAACATTAGTTCTAGTATATGGAACATATGATAAACCTTTGGCCATTAAAGGAAATCACTGCCAACTCAATGCATGATTGGAATAGGTTGAAATTCGGTATTTGTTTCCCTGCCTCCAATACTGGCCATTTCTGGTTTCCAGTATATGATAGCTGTTTGGTTGATCGTGATTGGGTTGATAATTGCCTCTGTAGTTGGTTTGAAAACGAGGTTTCTGTCTGCCCCTCCGGCCTCCCCGCTGGACTAAAAAAGGTTGCATCTTTCCTTGATTGTTTTCAAATGGAATCCATTTCACCATTTGGTCAAAATGGTGCGAGCTCCCTTCGTTATCTGAATCCGAAGTATCGGAAAAAGTCAGCTCCATAAGACTCTTTAAATTATGTTCATGAAAATGCCCGTGATTATAGTAATGTTCAGCTAAGTATGGATAAGTCATTTTCCAGGTGTTGAAGTGATTATCTTTATTCAATTTGTCTGTTTTTCTTTTGATTATGTAGTCCGAAAATGAGGATAGCTCCTTCTCTTCTCTTCACATTTTCTTCTTTGCTTCTTCTAAAGAATAAGCCCTCTTAATTTTATCCTCCAATCAGTCAATGAATTTTTCACATTTTTGACCAGATCTTTAGCTGTTTCTACAATAAGCATCCTTAAGTCACATGAACAGCGGCCATTTTTGAAAGAACTTACGTATTTATATAAACAGCCCTGGGATATTACGTACCCTCAGGACTTGTGGGATGAACCCTGCACATAAATATTTGAACAGAAATTCCCCATGTTCCTTTATACTTTTAAGGGAGATAAGCCTAATGACAACATAATTTCCTGAGAGAACTGTACCAAATAAATTATCAAAATGAGTATGAGAACCTATCGGAGCTGCAAATTTTTCATTCGAGAAGCCAAAGGTCTTGGGTTTAGCAATAAGTGCAGTCTCAATAGTAAATCCAACCTTAGAAAGTCAAGAGTGAAAAAGATAAGAAAAGACAAAACAGCCTGCCAAGACAAGCTGTGGGTAAATCAATTTAAAAACAAGCATTTACAATGCAATGGGTCTCGGGTTAATTAAGTTTGAGCTTTTGGCATTGCTAAATATTGCAACACCAACTGCAGCAAAAGTCTATAAATTGTAGGCCAAAAAAATGTGTATTTATTTTTGTAGCAATGGTGGCATGCTGCGCTTTAGATAAATATGTTTAAAAGTAAAGTGCGCCATACTGCGATTGCTACAATAGTTAATTGTGGATGAGTTAACAATTGATGTGTGCACTGATGGCTGGTGGTGTGTGTGCCTGTAGAAATTGTGCACTGATGGCTGGTGGTGTGTGTGCCTGGTGGAAGTGTGCACTGCCAGCTGGTGGTGTGTGTGTCTGGTGGAAGCGTGCACTGACTGGTGGTGTGTGTGCCTGGTGAAAGCGTGCACTGACGGCTGGTGGTGTGTCTGATGAAAATGTGCTCTGACAGCTGGTGGTGTGTGTGTGCCTGGTGAACACATGCACTGACGTCTGGTGGTGTTTGGGCCTGGTAAAAGCGTGCACTGACGGCTGGTGGTGTTTGTGCCCGGCTAAAGCGTGCACTGACGACTGATGGTGTCTGTGCCTGGTGAAAGTGTGCACTGATGGTGTGGTTGTGTGTGTGGTTGTGTGTACTTTCTTTATTTAAATAGCTATCTTGAAAAACAAGATGCTCCTTAAAAAAGCATACATGAAATACAAGGCTGCTTAACTTGGCAAAACAAACAAGCATGGGAAGTGAGGACAGTGCACATTTAAGAAATGAATTCACTCACAGAACCATAGTCCGCAAACTCCTGAAGATGAATTTGACGGTGTGACCATAAGGTACAAGACTGTTCGATTACAGCTTGTTACAAAATTATTTGACTCGAAAGTCACCGAGCCCGCTTTATTTACCACCATATATTAATGTAGTTGGCTACGATATGGTGCGCGCCTCATACCACGTCACGGTCGCACCACTTTCCACAGATGCAAACATACACAATATGAAAACAAGTCACATGAAACATACCTACATATTAGTGACCTCAATTTTTTTCCTACACTTTTTACGGTTCATCCACAATCTTCCAACGAAGACCTTTATAAAATTTTAGTGGGGTTGAAACATAGATGAATCTCAGTTTTTGGTGTGGATTAAAATACTTATTGTAGAGTGTACGATGTTTAACCCTGAAAATTGGCCCTGACTAAAATCGAATACCCCAGACAATAACTGTTTCATTGAGGGTTGTTCTATTTCACTTCCAATCACTCTTTTCGCAACTCATGTTCAGTGCACTGTTTCACATTTTGGAGCATCTTTCCATGACTTGGATATTATTTTCTTAAGTAATGGCATTCAAACACATGACTGTGAGTTCCAATATGTTCTTTTGAATAGGTTTCGTTTTGGGAATATATTCATGAATTTCCCTTGCAAGATGGAAGTATTGCATTGAATGATTACAAAGGAACCGTTGTTTTGTTTTTATTTTTTCGTTGTGTTTGGCAGCAGAGATGAAATAATGGGAACTGTTGTTGGTTGATGGTGCAGGGTAGCCGCAGTAGCGGCTTGGCAGGTATAGTGGGTATTAGTACGACAGTGAAGGGCAGGGCTACTATGGTGGTTGGCAGGCATTGGTAGGAAATGTGAGTGATCACAAGAAAGTCTCACCTCTTAGACACTGAGAATGAATGAATGAATGAATGAATAACCCTAGATGCCAGGGCCTAGCCACAAGTGCTCCCTGTGTATACTGGTGAGTTGCAGGCTGGTTGGTAATGGGCAAGGTTGGTATCGTAAATGACAACTGCAGTAGTAAGGCTGGCACTGTGAGGACGTGGATGGCACGCCGCAGATCCAACCTTCTCTGCCACCACCAACCTTGTGCCCTCAGAGCCCTTGCAAGCCTTCATTATCAGTTTCCTTCTTTTCAGATCTCGCCTCACCTGCTGCGATATGTTTCACAGTTGGCACACTAGAGAGACAGCATGTTGGTCAATGTGGCTTCGAGGCGCTAGGATGCCTCTTGATGATGTCAGCTGGGGAGTTGCTGCGTTGTTGAAAAGTGCAAAGAGCTGCTTATTCTCACTGCTTTGTGCAGTTATCACAGAACAGAGTGAAACAGAATGCGGCCCAGGCAAGCTGGTTATTTATAGTAAAGTTTGAGGAATTTAGCAATGAGTCAGAGGCAAAGAGCGGGATATGCAAATATATTTTTGCAAGACGTAACCTCTCTCAAAATTTCAATGAAGGGGTCTGGGAGACCCAGTCACAATCAGAACAAGCGATCGCGAAAGCGATCCTATTGTAAACCAAACAAAAAAACGCCCGCGAGTGGTGCACACGCGCCACTGCAAAGCATATGTCTTCCATTATCGCGGCCGCGTCTGGCCATGATTATTGAAGACATATGGCTTTTGATTCACGTAACAGACACCAATAGGCCATGGGCGGAGCTACGTGACAGTCCATGGCCTATTGCGTGTTCTGTTAAAAAAAACTACACGCACGCAAAGGCCAATGAAAATGGACCATAGAAAAAGAAAGCGCACGAGCGCTGTCATTTTCTAGGTCCATTTTCAAAACCCCGAGAAAAGGACTCTGGCTGCGCGAACACTGCTGCACAGTGTACGCTAGGCCGAGGCCTAGTAAGGACACCTTGCTAATAATGTCTGTTCCCAGGGCAGGGAAAACACTGTTGTATGTACAAAACCCCTTTGGCAACTATGCACTAATTCAAAGTTAAGGATACATGCATATAAGGGCAAAGCAGACGAAATCTTAAAAAATTAGCATTCCTAATTCTCAGCATGCCTCTAAAAACAGATCCCTGCCCTGGGAACTGACATTAAGAGCAGTGGGTCCTTATTTGTACATTAATCCACTCTATAATACTTCATTCCACTTCGCTCTATCATAATTTACGCCACTCAACTCTGTCACTCTACTCCACTCTATGCCATTCGAGTCTACGCTACTCTGCTCTGTGCCACTCCACTCTATGCTTTTACAATTGAGCTACTCCACTCTATACCACCCCACTTCATGGAACTCCACTGTACACTAGTCCACTGTAAGCCAATCCACTCTACTCTAAGCCATTCTACTCTGCTCTACGCCACTCCATTCTGTGCTATTCCATTCCATGCCTCCCCACTCTATGCTATTTCACTTCACAACACTCCACTCCTCTCATATCTGTTACTCCATGCTGCAGCATCCCACACTATGCCACTCGAGTCTGTCGCCCTACTGTACACCTCTCTACTTAACTCTATGCTATTACACTGTACGCCACTCTGCCACGCAACTCGATTCTACGCCATTCCGCTCTACGCCACTCCAATTCATAGTACTCAACTCTACGCTATTCAACTCCACAAAACCTTGCTGTCATCATGTGTGGGGGGCACATCAACATCTCCCCTTTTAAAATATCATCCCCAGGCCTTTACTAGGCCTGGGAAGAGGGCAGCCCACGCCTATCCCCTTTAATAATTCTTCTTGGGCCCAGGGGATGGGGTCCCCAGGGCCATAATCAGCCTTTCATAATAATGCCAAGGAGGGGTCTCAGGTCTGTCCGTTATTGGCTCTTGAAGTGGCCCCCCTATGCACACCCCAATTCAATATGCCAATATGTATTTTATTTGACCCTTGACCCTTAGTTCTTGATTCACCCCGGGGGTTCATTTTACATAAAAATGGCATCCACCATTGTTTTTTTATTTTGACCGTGATCCCGCAGAAGAACCTTGAGATCGTGACTAAAAAATAATAATTTTGGCCTCACAAGGTCTAAGGGAGCAGGGCATCCCTTCCCTTCCCTGCCCTTTTATATTTAAAAAATATATATTTTCGGGGGCTAAGTCCCTAAGTCCTGTAATGGCTGCGGCAACACTTCTTTTCATGTTGTTGCCAGCCAATCATAACACTTACTTTGAGAAAGCTGCCTCAGCCAGTCAAATGGCTATATATATATTTTAATTTTGGACCAACGTGTTAGATATAAGTAAATTTAGAACCTTTATTTCTCAAACTACTGAACGGATTTCCACCAAGTAAAAAAACATGCTTTCTGTATCAAGGTCAGCTTTCTGACAAATTTCATGTAATTCCTTAATCATTTCAGCTATAGCGCGATCCAAAAATATCTATGGAAAGTGCATGGAGATTTTTTCCCTTCTGGGACCTCCTCCCTTTTCTGCCTTTTTCTCACCCCAAAACTTTCCAGACAGAAGCTAAGCAAAAAAAGAGAGCACTTTCTTGGAAGGTTTTATAACGATTCATCAAGCAGTGCCAAAGTTATTAGCAAACCAAAAAAGCAATTTCCTATGGAAACACCATGCCCCCCAAAAATTATATATATATATATTATGTAATTGGCAACTAAATGCAGTGCTAGACCCGGTGGTCAAAAATGTTTTCCCTGCTTGTTGAGGGAGCAACTGAACATCCACTGCAACTCCATAATAATGTAACACATTGGCTTACGAAACATCTTAACTTTAGCCCATCTCTCTTCAATCAACTCATTTTTGTGAGGCGGGTATCTTGGACTGGCCCGTCTCGAAAAAAAACAGTTGCTTGTTTTCCCAAGTATGCAATATTTATGGCAGGAGGAGCTGTGCTTAATTTGAGCCAGTGGTTTCCAGTGCTTTGCATCAGCACTTAATTGCTAATACCGGCGCTTGTGACAGTCTGCCACAAGGTGGTGCCTTCTTGCTAATTTAGAGATGACCACAACAGTAACTTTATTAATTCAATATACATTAAAAATAACTATTACCCGTCACCCAAACCTTTCTTATAGCTTTGGGACCTGAAATAGTCTGTTTGTCACACTTGTAGGAGTGTGATAGTTTGTAGTTGTGTTGTTACTATCATTGGCAGCATGGAAGGGGCAATGGAGGGTGCATGCTGCGGTGGCCTTCTGATGAGAGCCCTGGCACTTTTTTTTTTCTTTCTTCAATTTGAGCACTAGTGACATTAGGGTGTTTCCCCTTAGCTTCTACCACAAACCTGCTCTTCCTCCTCCCAAAGAACTTTCAAACTACGATCGACAATCTGTTCCTGTGTCTGATAGGGTCATTCCATTGCAGATTCGTTTCTATCCACTGTTACAGACCGCAATTTACAATTTCGACTTCCCCTTTATAACCGTTCCAGCACAATTGCCAGCTTAGATTTTAGGATAGCTCCCTTCTCTAATAGAGATTTGTTCCCCTCTAGGCTCCATTCGAGTGGTGATTTGGAATTTGGCAGGATATGCTGCTAGGGCTGAGTGTAGTAGAACTTGGTCTTCTTTTACGGAAACATTTGATATTGTTGTGCCAGAGTAGACTTGGGAGTTATCTGAGATCCAGCTTGCCGATTAAAGTTTTTCCCTTATCGCTGCCTAACCATCCAGCTGGGGGAGAGCAAAAGGGGAGCTATCAATTTGGCTAAAAGTATCTCTAAATTTTAAGGCCACTCCAGTTCCCGTTGACAGTACGATACATGCAGTAGTTAAGTATAATGATAACTTGAAGTTATGTGCACTCAACTATTATAATAATGAATTTTCCTACTCTAATAATGCTAACTTTAAGAGACTGTTTGCAGTGGTTGGCCATCTTAATAAGTCGCACAGGGGAGCATTATTGTACCAATTTAATTTTACGTGGGGATTTTAACACAGTTTTAAATAGCCATGCTACAGATCCAGGCTATAGGATTGACTGTTTCTTTTACAAAAAGCACTCGTTCTAACTTCGGAGGTATTGAGTCTGAGAACGTCATCCTAGAGAGAGCCATGATTAATACTCTTGAATTATATTCTTCCCAAATTCCTTATGTTACCACTTCCTTTGGCCAGAGTTTGTTTGTTAGTTATATTTGATTATATTTTTTGTCTAGATTACTCATTTCTGTCTCATCAATGGCAAGTTTGCTGGTGCTAGCGGCAAATGCCCTAGCAATCATGGGAAGATACGACCGCCAGCTTTGGTGCGATGTAGCTCCATACCTTGACCAGCTGCCTCCGGAATCTACGACTGAGGCAAAGAAAATCTTACAGGAGGGAGAAGCAACGTCGATGGAAATCATTGACTGCGCGATGGACATTGCGACAACGGCGTTCCGTTCTTTGGCTGGGGCGGCAGTCCTTCGCCGCCAAGGGTGGTTCAAAGCTACTTGGTTTAGGCCTGAAATTCAGAACAAGGTCCTGGATCTTCCCTTTGATGGGGAAGCATTATTTGGCAAGCTTGTTGACGACACTCTTCAGGACATAAAGAAGGACACAGAGACTGCCAGGTCCTTGGGGACCCTTCAATACAGAAAGTCTCCTTTTAAAGGATCCCGAGGTAGAGGTGGTAACTACAGAGGATCCTATCACCAACAGCAACGCTATTCTACCACAGGCTCAGGTTCCCAACAATACCGACAGCCATATCAACAGCGGCAAGGCCAGTCTACCAACTACTCCCGGCCTTACAATAAGGGGAAACAGGCTGGACGAGGACGAGATTCGTCCAAACGCCAATAGCGGCCTCCTGGCCCTTCCTACTGGACCCTCCTTCAAGAGATCATCAGTTGGAGGCAGGGTCACCAAATACCTTCACAACTGGTCCAGAATAACATCGGACCGTTGGGTGCTCAACATCATTCGGAAAGGGCATACCCTGGAATTCACGCAAGTCCCTCCACCCAAGCCCCCGGCAGCCATTCCATCGCAACACCAGCGTCTCCTGCGGCTCGAGGTCCAACAGATGCTCCGGAAGGGAGCGATAGAGCCGGTCCCTGCAAACCAAAGGGGACAAGGATTTTATTCCAGGTTCTTCCTGGTAAAGAAGACGCAAGAAAAGTGGCGCCCCATTTTAGACCTCCGGGAGCTAAACACCTATCTCATCTCCCTGTCCTTCCGGATGGTCGCTCTCTAGGACATCCTGAAGCTCATCAACCCGGGGGATTTCATGGCCACGCTCGATCTCGAAGATGCGTATTTCCACGTTCCGATTCACCCAGCACACAGAAGGTTTCTGCGATTCACAGTAGGCAAGAGCCATTTTCAGTTCAGGGTCTTACCCTTTGGACTCCGTTCAGCCCCAAGAATTTTCGCAAAGGTGCTGGCGCCAGTGGCAGCTTTCCTGCGGAGGAACCATTTCCAGGTCTTCCCCTACCTCGACGACTGGTTACTGAAGGCTCCGTCCAAGGAGGAAGCGCTGACGGCTGTTCAAGCTTGTACCAATTTGTTTCGGAATCTGGGGCTTACTCTGAACAACGAGAAGTCTTCCCTGCTCCCGTCCAGGAAGGCTCGCTTCCTGGGAGCCATCTTGGATTCCAACCTCTCAAGAGCCTTCCCTACTCAGGAAAGGAGAGACCAATTACAAACCCTTGCTCAGGACTTGCGCACAAAAAAGTGTCTTTCAGTTCGCCGCTACAAGTCTCTGCTGGGGGTGATTTCATCGTGTATCCCACTAATTCCCCATTGCAGACTAAGAATGCGCCCTCTGCAGGAGCAACTAGACAACCAGTGGCAGCAGGTCACGGTTCATTCGAGGACAGAGTGATGATCACTCCAGCAATGAAGGAAGCAGATTTATGGTGGACAAATCAGGTCAACTTGTCCCAAGGTCTATCCTTCGCAAGCGACCCGTCTCCGCAGGTGATAAGAACGGACGCGTCATTGGAGGGTTGGGGGGCAGTGATGCAAGACCTGCATGTCAGCGGTCATTGGTCACCCCAGGAGAAACACCTCCACATCAACCTGTTAGAGTTACGGGCAATACGACTGGCTCTGCAAGCTTTTCTTCCTCGCCTGAAAGGTTCGCATGTGCTTATCAGGACGGACAACACCACGGCCATGCACTATGTGAACAAGGAAGGGGGAACCAGATCTCGTCCATTGTCGCAAGAGGCCCAACTGATCTGGGAATGGGCGATTCTTCAGAGGGTTTCGCTGAGAGCAGAACACTTGCCGGGCGTCGTCAACGAAAACGCCGACAGACTGAGCAGGTCATCCTCAGTCAGCCACGAATGGGAATTGAATCAGAGAATCTTGGAGGGGGTCTTCAGCCAGTGGGGCAGACCAGAGATCGATCTTTTTGCCACTCCGACCAACAAGAAGTGCCGGTCTTACGCAAGCAGGCTTCCCCATCGAGATTCTCTGGGGAGTGCGCTTTCGATAGCATGGTCGAGGACATTTGTCTACGCTTTTCCTCTCATACCTCTGATCCCACGACTCATCAGGAAGATCAAGGTGGAGCCGTGCAGGATGATCCTTATAGCCCCTGCTTGGTCGAGGCAGTTCTGGTTCACGGAATTCCATCTGCTCTCGATAGCCCCTCCTCTTCCTTTGGAGGTTCTTCCAGATCTCCTCACGATGTCCGAGGGACAAGTTTGGCACCCAGATCCGCAGTCCCTACACCTGACTGCATGGCTCCTGAGCAGCGAGAATTTATGAATCTACCCATTTCAAGTGAGATTAAGGAGGTCCTTTCTCAGGCAAGAGCTCCTTCTACGAACAAGACTTACCGTCTTAAGTGGAAGAGATTTTGTTGCTGGTGCACGAAAGAAGGCATTGATCCTTTCGCTTCCAAGCCGCACCAGATCCTTCCTTATCTGCTGTCCTTGGCCAAGTCGGGACTAGCCCTTTCATCAGTTAAGGTCCATTTGGCGGCAATATCGAGGTTCAGGACGACGGGCTCTGGACCCTCCTTGTGGTCCGCCAGAATTATCGAACCATTTCTAAAAGGATTGTTCAGAGTTTATCCACCAGTAAGACCACCTCCTCCAACATGGCATCTGAATCTGGTCCTTTCTCAACTTATGAAGGGCCCGTTTGAACCGATCCATCGTTCTGAAATGAAATACCTTTCATGGAAATTGGCTCTCCTCCTCGCTCTCACGTCGGCTAGGCGTGTTGGAGAATTGCAGGCCTTGACTATCCAAGAACCTTTCCTTCAATTCAAGAGAAACACGGTCATCATGAGAACTAATCCGAGGTTTATGCCTAAAGTCCCTTCGGACTTCCACTTGAATGAACCGGTCATTCTGAAGGCGTTCTTTCCTCAACCGGCTACACCAGCAGAAAGGACATTGCATTCCCTCGATGTGCAACGGTGTTTGAAATTCTACTTGGAGCGTACTAAGAGTTTTCGGAGATCCTCTCAGTTATTTGCTGCCTTCGGAGGTCCAAGCAAGGGCCTCCCTCTTTCCAAGCAAGGCATTTCTAGATGGATCACGAGTGCCATTCTGCATTGTCACACTGCTGCAGGCAAACCTCTGACTGGGAGGGTTCGAGCACATTCCACGAGATCTGTGGCTTCTACTACAGCCCTCTTCGCAGGTGTCCAGATCAAAGACATTTGCAGAGCTGCTACCTGGAGCAGCGTGCACACCTTTACCAGGCATTACTGCTTGGAGTCCTTACAACAAGATGATGTGGCAGTAGGACAGGCTGTCCTGAGGAACCTCTTTCAATGATTGGTGAGCTTTCCTTTCTTTCCCACCTTCCATCTTTCACATTTTGTATCTTTATATCATGTTACCTATTGCTATATTGTGATGATGCAAAATGTGGTTTGGTTACTTACTGCTTACTACTCTGCTACAAAGCATGGGAATCTATGAAAGTTCCAATACTGGGGTAAGAAAACAAGTTACTTACCTGTAACTTTGGTTCCCCAGTATTGGTAACTTTCATAGATTCCCATGCGCCCGCCCACCTCCCCGAGGAAAGCTCAGCCTACAACAGATATGGTGTCTAAGTACACAACGGCTATGAAAATCTGAGACTCTGAGGTTCCTTCAGGAAGGTTCTAAGGGGTGAGGCACTTCTGATTGTCTGAGGCCTAAGTTTGGTCTCTTTTACACAAAGAGGGTGATATGCTACAAAAGGGGAATGAGGCCTAGGCCTTTTTCCTGGTCTGTTGTACCTACAGCTATGGTATTTTTGTTACCGAGACTCCCATTCCGACGACGGGGAATGATACAAAGCATGGGAATCTATGAAAGTTACCAATACTGGGGAACCAAAGTTACAGGTAAGTAACTTGTTTTCTTTCTTTAAATGCTTAAAATACGTTGCTACTTAAAGGCGGTGGAGGCTGGGGTTATGCCAAAACAGGGAACATTAAAGTCAAAGTTTTTTTTATTGCATTCTTATCCCAGCCTCCCTATTTCATTCACTGTGTCACAAGAAACCTTGGGCTACTCTACAACAAAGACACCTTATTAAACTTTCACCACTGATGCTCTGGCTGTCTGTACGAAACAACCGGGAGGGCAACTTTCAACCAGAAGGTGATTAATAATGGTCTTAGTTGCAACCTAGGGTTGATTAGTCCACGTCTCTCTCACATCAAAACATGCTTTTAGCAATAAGGTAGGCCATCTCTTTGTGCCAACCCCAATAGTGTGACTAATGGTGATAAACCCTAGCTGAAACAACATTTTGTGGATTCAAAGTGTTTAAAAATTGATTTTAGTGTAACTGCCAATCATACAAAGGGAATGTATAGGCTAGATGTAAGTAATAGCGGTTACCAAATAGCAATATAATTGTAACTCGCAATTTGGAAATCGCTATTACTAATGTACTAAAGTGAAATCTGGCCCTGATTTCCAAATTAGTGACTCCTAGTGGGTCACAAATCGACCTATGTCATGAGTATTAATGAGATAGGTCGCAATTTGTGACGCACTAGGATTCGCTGCCATCACAGGGATGGTGGCTTCCTGGGGTCAGCAGAATACCTCTTTTTTCTTCTTCAAATGCCGCCCATTTTTTAAAAAGGAAACCAGGATGTGTTTCAAAAGGAAAATGAAGCGTTACATTTTTAATTTGAGTAGGCAGTGGTCAGTGGAACCATTGCTTACTATTAAAAAATATTTTTCTATCCCCAGTTCAACAAGAAGTTTCGAAACCCCCTTGAATAACCTTTTGTTCCTTCTTATTCATTAATGTTTATTTATCTGCATATTTGTGCACTGCCTCTACTATTATATAGCTTCAATGATTGTAATTTTTAAAGTTTTAGCCTCATTGTTATCTCCCTTTCCTTTCTCTCTTCCCTATCCTCCCTTTCTTCTTTGTCCCTTCCCCCATTTTCTTTCATCACACTTTTTATAATGTCCTCCGTTAATATCCATGCTACTCCTGTTGTTTTCTCTTTGTATACTATGCTGCCATTATTTGGTTATCTTAATAAACTTTTCTTTGAACTAAAAAAAAAATATATATTTTTCAAACATTCTCAAAGGGGGAGGTGTCCCAAGGGGACCCTTTCCCATTTGTGAATGGATTACTACCAATTTTTAATTGGTGGCAAAGTACAAGACTGCATTTTGGTCTCAACACATTAGTACATGCCATTCAGATTCCCTATTTGAATGGACACCCTGAACACGCCCCTTCCAAATTGCAAAATCTGGTTTTGTTTGCAAACCCTTACTTCAATTCTGCAACAGTTTAACGAATCATAATTTAATGTTTGTAGATCACAAAAAGCTTTTTGCGGTGGAAACGGTCCTATTTGCACCAAAATTGCTTTGTACATCTAGCCCATGTTCTCTTAGATGCTACTGTTGGCATTGAACTATATTTATTGTACACTGCCAGCCAGTGGGAGAGGTCCCTACTTTTGAGATTTAGAACAGACTCTATACGTAGACAGGTATGCTTTACTTTGGGACTATTGGCAGGGTGAGGGGGGTGTAATTGTCTTCTTATGTGTCCTTTTGATGAAGTTTCCCACCAAACCTTGTAACACTTAAATTTTCTTTCAAATTTTTTTTTTTTAAATATACTAGGTTTTATCTTTTGCCAATTGTAAAGCTCATAATTTTAGACTATGGCGGCCTGCTCTAATTTTCCTTCACACTCTTAAGGTCCCTGCTAAAATCTTTGCAGTTGCTTCCTTTTTTAACCAGCATTGGCATAGCCAATAAGTCTCGCCTTTGGGACATTATTAGTTTTTAGCCATGCGACAGTTGATGTTATTGCACCAAGGATATTGTGCTGCATAACTAAATACTTATAAGGTCCCAAAAGCGAGACCTATTGGCTATGCCAATGCTTGTTTTCTTTACCAATGCTGTATGCAGATGCTCTTCAGTAACAGCAAAGCCAATAAGACACATCAAGTGCTTCATGCCCTGGAGCCATCCCAATATTCTAGAAATAAATGGAATTTAAGGTGTGCCCGTCTTTCAAACACAAATTTACAAAACATGCAATTGTTCTAGAGCACATCAGGAAATGAAAAAATACTGCACACTTGAAGTGAGCAATGAACAGCTCAACATATTGCAGGGTCTGGGAATCTCATCTAGTCACAAAACAACAAAACGAGGTGAGTGAAAAGACGAGCTCATTGCGACATTGTACAGTGAGAAAACATTTGCATAAATTAAATTATGGCGCCTTTTTCAGCTAACAAAGGTGTTTTGCGTCGAAAGAGTACACAGAAAATTACAGGCGGGGTTAAATTAAAAAGATAGAAGGAATGTTAGAAGCACAAACGACTGCATTAGTGACAAATAAACATGATTGAAATCATTTGTTTCAAAAATCACTTCTATGCAAGGAAGAACTCAGTAACATAAAACTACTTCAAATGCACTGATAAGAATACAGTGGCAAGAGTGGAGTGCTGAAAGCAAATTAAAGTTGGACGATGAGTCATCCAAGTAAAAAGATGGCAACAGGTGAATGTTCAAAGGTAAGGGCAAACACGAAAAGAGAAAGCAAAAAAAATGTGAGGGATAAAAAAATCGAACCATTGATTAAAAAAAATCTGCATGCCGTTCCAAAAGTCAGTAGTCGTATCGGTATTGTACACAGGAGATAATAAGGCAACAGACGGCTAAAGCTGGCTGTAGTCGAGATCTAAAAATGGGCATATTTCTAGCATTGCGGGCAGATCAATGGATTTTCTCAAGCTGGTACGTATTAGTTTAATATAAATGGACACATTTCTATAAAATGAACATAGTGCTCTGATGACCTGCATTAGGGTAAGGACCTGCCCTCATCCTGCAACGCCTGCAGCATCATTCTGAAGAGTAAAGTGAAGGACGTCTGGCCCATGCGGGAAGCCCCCCCAGAGAACTGTCCGGTGCCCCGGGAAACGCAGCGCATTAGCAAAGAGGCAGGCAAGCGGGTGATAGTGGCGCGATCTGGCGTGTACATTTCGAAAATAGCAAATGCTGAGAAGCACTCTGGAGGCCTAGCCAGCGCCGGACAGGATTGCTTTTGGCTCACGTTAAAAACATAAAAACATACTGGTTAATGTGAGCCCTCGAAGCAGACAAAGTCTTCGGATGGAAGGCCTTTTATAAGAGAAGTGCAGACACCGAAGGGATTGTACCGTCAGGGAAATGTTCTGTTGAGGCGAATTACTTATGTCGTACCTGCCGCGAAGAGATGTATGCTTCTGAGACTGGGCTTATGTCAGGCATGCCTTCCACAAGGAGAGTGATCTTATCATTACAGGACTCCCTTCCAAAATAAAGCACATGGCGGGGCCTGGCTCCATGGCATCTGTCAGTGATATCAGGGACTCAACAGAGCACGCAGCACATGGCAGTCGCAAGCCCAGCAACATCCTGGAGCAGGAAATGGAAGGCAGTTTTACCACTCTTGCGTGGGTGCAGATGACTGCACAATATCGGTGTACCACTCGTAGGTAAAACTTACCCCATGTGTGGAGAAGCAAAAACTGCGCACAACTATTGCCTCCCTGCCCTTGGGCTGACTACCTGCAGGTTTGTGTAGATTGGAACTGTCAGGAATCATTAGCCCATTCAATGCCCCCCAGAAAATCCGTCTATGGTGGTCATGGCTTCTGTTCTCCTCCGCAGCAGCAGTCTAGAGCGAGGGGCTGGCGAGCGGGAGAAGAGCGTGACTGTGGCCTCCACGGCTTGAGTAAAGGGCGGCAGCAGAAATAGCCTGAGAAATCGCTCTGAGCAACTGTCCGGGGGAAAGCGGGAGAGGCCTCCGCAAGCCCTGACAGCAAAGGTCATTGGAGTGCCGACAGGACACGGCCGATACTATGCGAAAGTATGAGGTAGGGGGACCGTGGGATGGCAATGGCACAAGCAGAGTGACCTGCCGTATGCGGGTCTATGGAAATAGGCAGCGAACCCGCTGTGGGTGTTGGCAGTCCTACAGCACACAATGGAGGACCCCTGCCCCCCTCCTCAGCATATTGACTGCCGGGGGCCGCCAGGAGTAACAAACATCATGAGGGCACTGAGCCAGACATTTTTAAAGCCCAAGACGAGGGGATCGGTGGAGCCGCCATTTTCTGCCAACCAGCACAGCCCATACGAGCGTGACACAGGCGATCGTGCTGCTGCCAAAACTAAGCAGCGAGGAGGACTCCTGGGCACGACAGTGCTTAATTTGTGCCGGTGCTATCCGGTGCTTAGCACCGGCACTTAAATTTCAGGGCCGGGTCTATGAATCTGCTACATGCATGCCCACATAGATGATCTGTTTTGTTCATGTAAAAATAAATATACCTTCTTCATTGTACTCTCTCTGTCTCTGAGCAGCCACAGGCCCGCCCTGCAGCGCGCGTGTTCATGTAATATATCCCGCCGCCGGCCTCCGAGTCTAATCATGCTGTGTCAGTACTGTGTCACCAATCACTGTGCCACATGCGTTGAACTCACTTATTGAGGTGCGGTTGGACTTCAACGAGTCGGAGCAGAGCCGCACGCTAACTATGGGTGCTGGACAACAAACAGAAAAGTATTTACAGGATTAGCGTGATAGACAAATATGTGATCCATCTTGTAAGAAGGCATGAGGGTCAGGGACGCCTCTGTAGTCAGTCAGTACTACCAGTGTCCGTCCGTCTCATAGGCGCCCGGGACGACCTTCCCAAGTTCCCAGACTCAACTCTCTCGGAAGTGGAGAAGCGAACTGGGCAGCATTCTCAAGTATCGTGGCGCCTGTAAACAATTGGAATCAGGTGCAGTCAGCCAGAGGCAGCTAGAAGGCTAGTTGTCCCAGGAAAAGTTTCGGCAGCAGGCACCATATTGCCCTAGTATTGTGCACAACGAGGAGTGTTTTTAAATTCACCCGTTCAAAACAAGAATTATGTTACAAACAATATATCAAAAACAGCAAGGCACAATAGTAGGGGGGGACAATAACCAGCATCAGAACAAAGTCAATGCAATGAAGCAGTCATTGTTTTACTAAAAAGCGGGCCAATCAAAGTGCAGTCATGTGTGTCTGTCTCTTATGCTGAACTAGACCACTCACCGGCGTCTTCACTTGCAAGTTGCGACTCGTGTCGCGAGTCAGTCAGTGCTGCCGCGGCCCGGGCCGCGACTCACACACTTCTTAATCACTTGAGGTAGCAGCCCTGCTGCCCCTGCCCCAAGGCCAAGTCCAAAATATATATATACATATAAATAAAATATGTGTAAGTAAGTTTCGTTTTTCATCATCATGGTGGCACAGTTTCTGTTTGCCAGTAGGTGGGCGGGCCGCGGAAGTTGGTGAGGCCGGGCTGGAGGTTCTGATGGGGTAGGCAGGGGCTATGCGCGCGCAGATTTTTTTCACTTTGGTTCTGCCTCTGCCACCACGCCCCAGCATAACCACGCTACGCAGTTACAGCAGTTCCCCAGCCACGCCACGAGTCATCCTCCACGTTAAATTAGCCCGACGGCCCCGACCAGACCAACAACGACGAAGCCGATGGGCAGAGCTGGGCTGTGCAACTGGTGGCGTGACAGTCTGGTGCCGTGGCACTGCAGCCAGTACTGTGTATGTCTCGGTCTGGCACTGGCACTGCACTGCAGACTGCGGCCTGGTAGCAAGCAGGCAGCACTCAGCAAAGTACAACTGAGCAGTGCAGTGTGCAGCTAGCTAGCAGACTGTGTGTCCTGGCCTGCCGACCGGCCCCACCAGGAATAACGGTAAGAAGCTACAAATTAAGTTAAGCAAAGCACTTAAAGTTTTAAGTTAAGCTGACCCGGTCGTTCAGCTGAGCTCCCACACTTTGTTTTATTCAGGTGGACGAGGTAAGGGGAGGCAGGGTGGGGGGAGGTGCGAATATAAGTTTCATTTCAATGATAAGGACAGGCAGGATTCTATTCATACGCTTCTATTTCAAGCGCTGCAGCAGTATTTACATAAAGATGGTGGGGGGTGGAAGCATTCAAAATGTAGGTAATTTATTGGACGGTTGGTCAGAAAGTGGACACGTTTCATATTATAAACTTTGAGGCCAAATTGTGTTTTAAGCTGTATGAATATTTCTGTTATTGTAAACGCGTGTTTGTGCATGGTGCCTTTTGTAAAACAACAGAGGCAGCAATACAACAGACAGATGGTCGTTAGCCAGGCACGATGCTCGGTGTTAGCTGGTTGAGTATAAAGACACTGGCTGTCTGAGCCAAGGACAGAAGAGTTAGTGAGCAATACAGTACTACAGTGCTGCTCATATAATTTCAGATAGCTGAAGTAAGAGTGGCTAATAAGTCACAGCCATGCACTCGGAACCCACGTCATCATCGAAGAATCGTCACATTCTGGGGAGGAGGGGGGGGGCAGGGGGAAGGGCCGGGGGAAATCCTTTTGCGTTACGCCACCGGTGTATGCACCAAGGGCTAGGCCTCAAAGCCGCACTGAGTCTCTGTATGAAAGCACTGCAGTATCTCTTTTATAAACTGTCCCCCTGGAAATGTATTTTTATTAAACGGTAAACCTCCACAGCAGTCCTTGTATTGTATGATATATCTATCAGAAATGCACAGTCAGAGTCGGACTCAGAACCTTTCCCGCGCAACCACAGACGCAGCGCAGCTGCTTCCTTCACCATACACAGTGGCTGTGGCTCTCTCCGATCGTGGCAGACTGCAGTTGAGGACGAGTGGGGCTCTTAAGCTCTTGCCCCCAGCCCGTCCTCCCTTATTCCTTTACTCCCCTCGCCACTCTTTCCCAGATTGGCGTTCCATAAGTTTACACTCCTCCCCTCTTCTCACTCACGATTGTCCCTTTTTGTAGGACTCGCTTGCTTCTACTACACTATAGAATTATTCCCAATTACATTATTTACAGATATGGAGTGCAGGGCCCTGCCTTTCCGAGCACCAAGAGGACACTGTGACTGCACAAAAACTTAGTTAAACAGTATTTGCATAGCGCTTTCTTACGCGGCGCTTCTGAGGGTTAAACTGGTATCTTTTTTAATTTCAATAAGTATTACTAAGCTTTTGTGTAAATGCGAGACAAACGGTAAAATAAACAAACTGAACTAGACAGTATTACTGAATAAAGATCACAAGGGGGCATTATAAAAAAAGGCATTTGAGGCAATAATGCTTATGTAGAAAGTCTATAAACTCCCAGCAAGGCGGCATAAAAGGTGGCAGAAGATGTTCAATATACGGCTTTATACAAAGTGTAACAACCATTGGTGAATGCAATGCATGTGATGAAGTGCTTTCTGTGTGGTTCACATGTAATATTTATTTTGCTCTTCATAACTCGAGGAAGGTTATGAAGTACCTTAATTTGCACCAGGCCCTTGTCCCCCCTCCCCCTTGTAGAGCATGGTTTAAAGGGTGTTGTTTGTGGTTTACCCATATGGACATGATGCATGAGGTCTGACAACATGGTGGAAGCAGCTATAAAAAAACAAGACTTTGCAATGCAATAGGTCTCGCATTTATACAAAATTGAGGTATTGACATTGCAAATGACAATGCCTTTTATTTTTGTTTTAAAACATAAATAAAAGGCATTGTCATTTACAATGCCAATAGCTTAAACTCGCGTAAATGCGAGACCTATTGCATTGCAAATGTTTGTTATTAAATGTGTTGATATATGATCGAGCAGGTTATTTCTACAAATAGATTTCTGCCCTGAAAGTAATTTCTCATTTTTATGACTGTATGAGTAACCCTGTTCTTTGAAACCTAATTGTGCACGTTTGCCGTGTATACAAATTATGTACAGTGTGTGTATGCAGTTTATTTTAAACCATAAATAAAATATAATTGTAAAAAAGTTACGGCAGCTGAGCTCACAAATGTTTTCCTGTGATCTTGAGTATGTTAAAGACTGTAAAAGCATGCACACTATTTGTTCTGTGCAATCTGCCTCTTGCTACAAATCATATGTCTGTGCCCTGTTGTATATTCCCGTCGTTAGTGGTGCACCGAGCTGCGTGACACTAGCACTGTCTGCACCCCCCTAAGGTTCCCTCAGGTATTATATTTGACTTTTAGCAGTGCCACTTGAAGATGCGGGTGGAGCTAATAACGTGGGTGGGGCCAGTGGAGGGAGTGGGTGGAGCTTGAAAAAAGTGGGTGTGGCCTCCGACAAACATTTGAGCACCTGCACTTCATATTTTACAAATTGGCGGCCCTCCAGCAAGCGCGAGAGGCTGCGGGAGATGAGCGCGGCTGCGGCCTCCATGACTTAAGAGAAGTGAGGCATCAGAAAAGTAACTGTGAAGCCGTAACAAACACCAGTCAGGGAGGCAACGGGGAAAGTATCCACATACCCTGACAGTGGAGATCACTAGAGAGCCGACAGGACACGGCTGACACCACGTGAACGTACGAGTAGTCACATCAGGTCAACAGACCCCCCCCCCCCGTCCGCAACATACCCAAACATCCCGCAAATAACACACAAGACACCAATGTTAGATTGGGAAAAGTTGCTGCAGGTTTATTACATACAACGTTATGTAATCATAGTGGGTTATCTTACGGGCGATCCAAGGGCAGGCGCATTCTCGCCACCTGCCCGCCTAATGAGCCAAGCAGCGCCGTGGCGAACCACCCATATGCTGCACCATTATGGTAATACATCTACTCACGCCCCTTGCGGGGCGTATCTAGGCAAGCCCCCGGTTGCACAGGCACACAACCGCCCGAAGGACTACTGGGGCGCCGACAAGGGTTCCCGGACCTCCCATGAGGTTTCCAGGTTTTAGCCTCTGGCACCCCCTATGTGCCCGCTGAAGTACAGTGCTGCACCTCTCTGCTTCCGGATCGCCCTGTAACTCCGCCTGCAATGAAAAAGAACACATTAAACGTTCCAACAGGTGCCCCCCCCCCCCCCCCCCCCCCCCCCCAGTTGACACTCCGGGTAAGAGGTAGGGAGGGAAAAGAGTGTCCCTGAAGCCCGACGCGCGACGTCCGGAGCGGCAAAGAGGCTTCTAAGATGGCGAGGGGAAGTTATATACCCCTCGCCCTGCCTGCCGCCCCGGACGTACGTCACTGGCCTGCCCACCCTCCTGCCGGGACTCCCCTGCCCGGGGAGGAGTGGATGACCAAAGGTAGGGGGCGGGGGAGGCCCTCGGAGACTACGGGCCCGCCCTCCTGATGGCCACCGGGTGGCCTCGGGCAGGCGCAGTCGTCACATCAGGTCAACAGAACCCCCCGCCCGCAACATACCCAAACATCCCGCAAATAACACACAAGACACCAGTGTTAGATTGGGAAAAGTTGCTGCAGGTTTATTACATACAACGTTATGTAATCATAGTGGGTTATCTTACGGGCGATCCAAGGGCAGGCCGCATTCTCGCCACCTGCCCGCCTGATGAGCCAAGCAGCGCCGTGGCAAACCACCCATATGCTGCACCATTATGGTAATACATCTACTCACGCCCCTTGCGGGGCTTATCTAGGCAAACCCCCGGTTGCACAGGCCCACAACCGCCCGAAGGACTATTGGGGCGCCGACACGGGTTCCTGGACCTCCCTTGAGGTTCCAGGTTTTAGACTCTGGCACCCCTGTGTGCCCGCTGAAGTACAGTGCTGCACCTCTCTGCTTCCGGATCGCCCTGTAACTCCGCCACAGCCCGGCCGGCGGCCACCGTCGCCGTCCGGGCCCCCCACCACTTCGCTACCTAGATTACCTGCAACCCTTGCTCTGCAGAGCTACTCGTAAGTCCAGGAGGAACAAGTCCAAACCGACTGGTGAAAGGTGAACCCCATCAACCTCAACGAACCCTTGCTCCTGTCCTGAATCATTTCATGCCTGATGAAACCAATACCCCTTAGTTGGGTGAATTTTCTCAAGCGCTGTTGCTTTATTCCTAAACCTGTCTACTGCTTCGCATGAATCAGCGCCCACTTACATCTACTGCAGTAGTGTAGATCTACCCAGGTTCGTGAGGCCATACCCCCAGGTGAATGACCAAGGGATGAAGAGGGGCCCCCACAGCTGGTGGCGCTTCCTTTAATCTATACAATAGGCTGCTCCAGCGCATGCCAATGAGACCCAACCACACACATTCGCACAAAGCGTCTGCAGACTTCCCGGTCAAGTTTCAACTTCTGCCATGACGCAGTCCTCCGAATAAGGGAGGTCGTCACCCCCCAAGTGGATGGCCTGGTGATGGGGAGGGGCTCCAACAGAATCTATAAGTTGCTCAAGTTTATTCACGAGGCTATTCCGGCGCCAGCCAGGGAAGCCCAACCGCACGTATTCGTGTATCCGTGTGTCCAATTCCTGAAGGGGGCCCCCCGTGCTGAGCCACCACCCATCTGGGTGTGGACGTGCAAAAGTGGGTGTTAAAGGTTACCAGATTGACCAGGGGTACCCCCGCAAACTAAGCGGGGAAAATCGTGAGGGCCTCTCCCCTTAGAGCGACACAGGAGGAAGCCCTGACAGCAAATCTGTAAATTGTATAATTAATGTGCTCAGGTAAATTCTCGCCCAGCAATAAAGTAGTTACATGATAGCTGATAAGAGCAATACCAATAGCTTATTTACACAAACTACTCGCTGCTCGTAGTACTGTACTGCCTCCTACTAGCCCTATCAGGTGAATGATAAGCGTCGCCTGCTGGTAACAAGTGCTTGGGATAATTAGCCACTTGTATACATTTAACTACCCTTAGTGCATGTCAGGAGGAGGATGCCCAAACTACTGTAGTGCGATCAGCTCGGCTCCCGCCATCTCTGAGAGGCTCCCCGGTACATCCAGCCCAAAGCAATGGAACATAAGCTGTCCCGGAGGCAGTACTAACAAGCATGTTTCAAGACCCAGAATGAGTAATGCTGGGTCTTGAAAGGCCGGTTAAAAGTGTGTATGGGTCTCTCCCCTGCCCTAATAAACTTAGTATAGCAAACAGTGACCAATATGGTGCTACCTGACAAAGTTAAAAATTTCAGAGGCAGGCACTGCATCCCCTGTTGGGTGACCCATGCAAATCCCTTCACGCTAATTGCTGAAGTCCTACCCCGGGTAACCCTACCTGTTGTCCAAAGTGACCCTCAATGTGGAAAGACACCTGCCCTAGTTCGCATGGTAGCCCCCAGGATTGCTAGCCCTCCACTTACATTTGGGAAGTGGGCATGTACGAATCTTATAGGTACTGGTGGATGTATGAATGAGCAGTTCAAGAGATAGGCCATGCCCTGAGCTACGCGAGCATAGTATCTGCGCACTGAATAAAGCAGGAGCCTACCCAAGAAACAGCCCCTTGTTTTGCGACTTGAGGAGGGCATGCAACACCCCTTCTGGTTGACTTCGCACCGCCCGCTGCGCCCACAGCCCCACACGATTGACCGTTTGCTATGGAGCCTATCCTGATGACACCTCAGGTGGCCCCCCCAGTGGGTAGAGTGGTTCTCCAAAGTGGTTCCTGCCTATGAAACAGAACCTCCCTAAACAAGCCCTGTCCCCCCTCATGTAACACTATGAATTCACTGTAATGGGACAAGGCCCTCGATGCCGCACACAACCAAGGGCAAGCCTGTTTGTCAGGAACGAGAAGCAGGTCGACCACAATGCATTCAGGTTCAGGTTTTAAAGTCTTTATTTCGATTTTTTAGATCATAAAAGACAGTTAAAAACAATAAAATTGAACATACATGATGAGATATAATTAAGAAAAGTTTCTTTTAAAACCATCATTATTACAATTTGCAATTTCATGGATCTCAAGACATTCCAACACATTTCAACACTAATATTAGAATTAAACAGTATAATAAAGACCTAATACAAGTAAAACAAGAAAAACCTGTTTAAAAGTTGGGAAACAGAGACAAAATCAGAGTGCCTGGAGGTATCTTAATCTAATCGCCCATGTCCAACCCAGGAATTTTGCTACGGCAACAACTACCACCTCAGAGGTGTTAGTACGAAGAGCCCAAATGGCCTCTGCACTCCCTCTAACTTTAAGATGGCGACATATAGGCCCTAGCCATTTACTTCTTGGGGCATGATAAACCGGACATACAAATAGGAGATGACCCATACTTTCCTTATGTCCAGGGCACCGAGGACAGGAATCACTCACTCGGTTGGACCAGTTCCTGGTAAAAGTTCTTAAAGGCAGAGTACCTACTCGGAACTGGTGATAAAGTTTTTTTATCTAATGGCTTAGTTATGACATCCCAATAATTCTCTAGGAGGGGGTCCAGTTGATGGCACAAGAACCTTCCTGTTAAACTAGCACTATCTGAGGCAATAACTAGCCCTTTGCGAATGGAGGCCCAATAGAGTGCTTTGTATTCCTCTTGTGAGGGAAAACTGGTAGACCCCGGAGAAACCCACAACTGATTAAGACCCATCTCATCCAGGATCAATTTCACTTCGCGCAACCATGGTATACTACTAGACCCCCAGGTGGATCTTACTTCCTCAAGTTCCCTTGCAAAGAGGCTTAGATCAGGGGAAGTCCAAACGCGTCTCCACATAGCTACTAATCTGTATCTAGCCATTTCATTGATTGGGTTACAGCCCATATCCAGACAAAGCGGTTTAGTGGGGGCCGATTGTGGAAGACCTACTAGTTTCCGCATACATTTATTCTTAACTTTTACCAGAGTTGATAGGTCCATATGTCCCCAAAGGTCTGCCCCGTACAATATTGCGGAGCTTACCTTAGTGACATAGATCTTAAGTGCGGGTTTAATACGTTTAGTTAAGGACCTTTTTTGCTCTTGTAAAAGACAACCCGTAAGGCGAGCAAATTTTAGGTGTAGTGTATCAACCTGTGGTATCCAGCGGAGACGGTAGTCCAAAGTAACTCCTAAGTAGGTCATAACCTCAACTTGTTCCAGGCCCACTCCGTTCAAGCTCACTGAGTTCTTAATGGGACGACTTTTGGTTAGGACCATGAATTTAGTTTTATTTATATTAATTTTTGAGTCATTGACGGTACAAAACTCCTCGAAGCGGGTCAGTGCTGTTTGTAAACCGCTGCGAGTCTTTGAGAGGAGTAAAGTGTCGTCAGCAAAGATGAGCATAGGGAACCTTGTCCCGCCCAAAGATGGTGCATCAGTAGGGGTGTTTACAAAGAACTTAACCACCTGGTCGATGAACAGTAAAAAGAGTGTGGGTGCCAGGACGCAGCCCTGACGGACGCCACGAGTTACGGGGAAGCAGTCTGTCACCTGCCCTTGGCCTCCCCACCTCACCCTAGCAAAGGTGCCCTCATGTAATCTGACAATCATATCCAATAACTCCAATGGCAGTCCCAGATCTCTAAGAACAGTCCATAGTTTGGCCCTTGGCACAAGATCGAAGGCCGATTTCAGATCAATAAATGCGGCATAGATCGTTCCGCCGCCCAACACCACCACCTTCCAGTAAATCAAACAAAATCTGAAGACCTGGCCGATGGTGCTGGTGCCCGATCTGAAGCCGGCCTGTAGGGGGGACAATATACCCTCCAACTCCATCCACCCCTGAACTCTAGCAAGGACCATCCTTGCAATGACCTTTTGAAGTGAGTTCATTAAACTTATTGGCCGGTAGTTTCCCGGATCTGAACGGTCCCCTTTTTTAAAAATTGGGAGAATTTCCGCCCCCTTCCAGGACACAGGGATCCTGGCCCCCAAAGCAATAGCATTCGCTATTGTGGTAATGTAGGGAACCCAAAGTTGGGGATTGACCTTAAATAAATCAGCCGGTATGCAGTCCATCCCTGGCGCCTTCCCCCTTAGGACCAGGCGGAGCGCAGACTCAGTTTCCAGTGGTGTGAATTTTAACTCTTGATTAGGAATGAGGGTGATTACCTGCCTGGTTTGAGCTGTGTCGATTTCTAAGTCAGAGTCCATAAACTGACCAGAATAGAAATCAACCCAGGCTTCTGCGGACACATGGTTAGCTGGGGCATGAGAGTCAGAATTTCTGCCCCACTTGACAATTTCCCAAAACTTAATCTGATTGGCAGATGTGCATGCATCCAATAAGTCAGACCAGTATAGATCGTCCCACTCCCTTTTCGCCTCCCACTGGGTTCTTTTATACATTAATCGTGCCTCCTTTATATCACTAGAAATCCTAGATTTCACTGCTTTGACTAAACGGCTATGTGCCTCCCTACAATTTTTATTATACCATTTTTTCCGAGGACCATGTACCTTTATGGTGCCTTGCATTGGTGGAATCGTCAGAAGGGCCTTAAGATGAGCAAAACACCGCTCGTGAAGGTCGCAAATCTGATTACAAATGACCCTGCTGTGAGAAAGGGACGAGATGTCGCTCAAAGTCGACGAAACTGCCTTCATTATGCTATCGAGAAGGGTCGGGTTCTCCACAACCCAGGACCATCTAAGCCTTCTTCTATCATTTGTTAGGATAGCATCCCCTGTTACATGAACAGCAGAAGTGGGCCTGCCAAATCCACCTGGGAGTCTCAAGCTAAGTGACAAGGGATTGTGGTCACTTTCAGGGCGGGGCACTACTTCCATGTCAATCAGAAGTGACCAATATTCAATTTTTAGCAGGATATAATCTATCCGACTTTTCCTCGCCCCATTATCAAAAGTAGGTTTGCCAACTTTGTCAGAAGCTGTACGACCGTTGGTAGCCCTTAACCCCCAATCTAGACACAGCCCCATCCAGTGTAAGGCTGCCTCAGAACCTCTTTTAATAATGTCCAGGGACAACATCGGGATATTCCAGACAATATCCTCCGCAACCCCCAGGTACTCCTCCGCAGCATAAAGCGGCTCGAAAGTACAATTGAGGTCCCCTGCATTCACATGAGGAGTGGGGACAGGTAGAAACTATATACTTATTCTAATGGTAAGTCAATAGTGACTGCTGCGCTTAGTTACTTTTCTTCTCATGACCACTTCAGCCTGAATTGTAATGCCCTCGCTATTGTCCGAAAGGAGCCTCTAATATAGAAATTAATTATCCTTGACTCTGGAGGGTCCTCCCAGAATGTTCTAGTGGTTTGAGGGTCTGCCAGCGACATGTTAACCTTCTACCTGTGCTTGGTCCTCACTGAGACTGCGCACTTCACTACTCTCTAACAACACCCCACTACTTGCACTTAGTATGCTCTTATAGCATGCACGCCTGACCCTTACCTCCTGTACAGCCCCGAATGCTAACTCTTGTAATGGATGCTCGGGAGAACAGGTCTGTCTTAGGCCTGAAACGTGTTCGCAAGTATTGCTCTCACGTATCGGTTCTGTTCAAGTTGTGGCGCGCTCTGACACAATCCGTACAAGTCAGCGCTGAAGAAGGCATAAAGGAATAGTGTACATGAATGCCCACTGCTGCGGGATGAGTAGAAGCAAGGCAAGACTCGCACCCGCTTTCCCTGCCACAAAGTCGACCGCTTACGCAGTGAGGCCCCAGCACCTCCATTACAGACGAGTGCCTACGCTGCCATGCCCTCTCTAAGCAACCTCCCGGGCTCTGGCTTGCTGCTTGTACCTATAAAGACTTGCCTCCCTAGCAGCCATGCGCCACTGAGGCCCTGAATTGCCTACATTCTAGAAAGTCAAAAGGCTCCTCGGACCAGATGTGACACCAGACAGATGTATCTACCGCACTGTGTTTCTGAAAGGCCATGTCCCCCGGGCACCCACCTGCACTGCGAAGGGACCAAGTACGCATCCAAACAGGCAGTGCGCAAAAGGCCCATAAGCCTGGGCTAGTGCAGTGGCAGCGCAGCGGCCGCAAGCAGGGCTGGAACCCACCCACGGGGCACGCCAAAGAGGAATCCCAAATAAGTTCAGTCCCAACACTGTGACTGTGGCGTTCAAGGGGCACAGACGCTGGAGCACCCCCCTGCAAGCTCGCATGTCTACCGACGCTTGTGCCGAAACCACGTAGGCTTGTCTTTGATTGATAACGGCTGCCCCACATGCCACTCCCACTAGCCGGAAATGGCTGACCCAAATGTCCCTTGCCATGCGCACCCGACAAACCTTTCATGAAATGTGCAACCACACATTAGCCAATATAGCATCAGCTCCTACAAAGCCATGGCTAGTAGGTAAAGTAGTGCAGAACGAGCAACACTAGTATAAAGACCACAACTGGGCGATAGTGCCACTCCCGGCAACTGTGTGACCGGAATGTGGCGCATGCGGTGTGAGGCCGCGAGGGAGGGAGCCAGTAGCGCCTGCAACCCTCCCCCCCCCCCCCCCCCCCCGCCCCCCCGCCGACGGCCCGCCGTGCCAAGGCCACCATTGCCTGCTAATGCTAGTCCGTGAGGGGCCCACAGAAGTGGGGAGGAGAGCCTTCAGACGAAAGGCAAGGACAAGAGGTCCCAAACGTAGGAAGAACATCCGAAAACACTCGCTGGAATGCGTTTGCAATCAGGTCTTACCCTGCTTGTTCTGCTCCGGGAGGAAAACTGAAATAAGATCAAGCTGCCGCAGCGCGGGGCGCAGACATAGGAAGTGGGCTGGAAGTACCCGCCACGGAGCTTAACTAACCTACGCACTCGCCACTCCTCAGTCCGTGAATTGTTTTTTTTTTTTTTTATGATGTCCCCGAGGTCCAAAGGGTGTGGTATATAAAAGACTTAGGGTCCTTTCTTCACGTGCTTGGAATTGGAAATTAGGAGTGCAGGTACCCTGGGCCAGAGCACCTGCTAGCTTGAAGAGTGCCAGTACTCTCCAAATAACGTGTTAACTCCCTCTAGAGCAATGCAGATACTCACCCTCGCAAAATATAAGTGACCGTACGGGCCATAGAAGCACAGGACCCTACACCTCTAGCAGGCTTGAGTTATATAGCATTACGCCATCAGTGAGCCACCAGCGCAAGTGATATGCATCCCGGCCAGCGCAGCACACTTAAGAGGAGATTAACTCATCTCCCCGCGGAGAGAAGCGCAGTGCGAGGGAACCGCCGGGTCGAGGTGAGCACCAATTGAAGTCTGATCGCCAGCCCAGAACCCATCCTCTCTCGTTAGTTAGACCAACGCAAAATCCCGCAAGATGGTCGCTAACACAGAACGGACCCGGCGAAAGCGTGGGATCCCGGAGCGGGCACGCACAGGCGAACATGCGGGCCCCCTCAAGGCGAGAAACATACCTCCCCCCACACGCACGACGCACGAACCTGCCTAAACTACACAAGCTCGTCGAAGAGGGAAACGTGACCTCCGCTTCTACAACTGTGTGTGTGTCTAGGGCTTACCCTGTCCCCAGTCTGCCTTGGAATAGTGTCTGCATAAGCCTTCAGGTAGGGCACAATGACGTTCGCAGGGAACGGGGGCCTGTTACCGAAGGACCGCGGACAAAGCGCCTATGCCGTCCCAGGCGGCACCCACGGAAGACAAATGGACGAGTGGCCCGTATGGCTGTCATGCCTGCAGGACATGAAGGCAAAGGTCACCCCAAGCGTGGGCAGTGGCAATCGCCATCTGTCCTCCGTTAGATGCAGTGAGCACCTCTGCTTGCGCTTTAAGAAACCTGCACACATGTCACATTTCTTCCTGTGATGAACCGCTTGACCTCTTGTACTTTGTACATGCACGGTTGCCGCTTGTACCTCCTGCCTCGCAGGATGTAGAGCCGGAGACCCGACTCGGACCTGCTTCCCTAGTACCAGGGCAGGCAGCTCATGCTGATATGCCACGCCAGTCCATGATGCAACATACCTATTGTATTTAGTTCACATGTAATTACGCATATCCTCATCTGAAGCGCTCAGACCCTATCGGGTAAATTCCGGGCTACCTAAGCACGCATGAATAAATATAGGAAGAACCCTCGCGACCCCTGCCGCTTCAGGAGCGGGAGGGGGGCACCCCCTCGAAATCTATTCGAGACCCAAATAGATTTGTTTACAAGTACTCTTGGAATTTTCATTGTACCATTTATAATTTTATATTTGTGATATTAGAACATAATTTTGAAGATAAATATGCACCCTGAAGATTTAGGGGGGATATCTGGACACTTGGAGGTCTTTCTCGATTATCCGCATTATATCGCGACATATCGCGCGTTTTACGCTATCTTGATCATTGTAAGTTAAACACGCTACTCTGAGTGAAAGTAAGAACAGAGGAGATGTACTTTATGACTAATGTAGGATCTTACCTTAGAAATAAATGAGATTTTTAGTAGGGAATTTGGGAATCTATTAGGTTTTGCACATTACAAGATGGCGCTACATCGCCGATTACTATAAAAGGGCGTACCAATATGGCGACGAACTTGAACGCCGAAATTGACGATAATGAAGACTTATTGACACGGTGAGAATGAGATAGTATAACAGTGAGAGGGGGAGGTTATGTTGTTAGAAATTCTGATTAAGTGACATTCAGCGCATATTGATATGCGCTCTTTTTCTCTATTTCCCCTCACTGTCTTTTTGATAGGATACGTGGATAAAGAGAAATAGCGAGGTAAGCTGAGAACTGGTTTTGCAGGTTATGATAATCGGACTCAAAACCCTGAATACGTGATTAATTAGTGTTGGTTTCTTTAAAACTCTTATAGGTTTTGATAACTTGAAAATAATGAGGTAAGCGTTATAAAGAATATATTGATTATTTTATTGTAGCTAAAACCGGTTCAGTGGATACTGTATTACCACCTTTGTTTTACTTATAGACATTGGTGAATATGAGGGGATTCTAGAAATAATACCCCAGTACTAATAAGAGTACTATACTGAAACAAGGAATTAATACATATATAGGGTAAGATATATTGGTTGTTGATATTTCAATGATCACGATGATATCGTTATGTATCTGACGGTATAACTTATTCACCACAGATACAAATATTATTTGATCCTCTCGCGTGCGACCAGCAAGTGTGCTATCTCGACCTATTATTGGAGGCGAAGATGATACACTCCAGTGGTGAGTTTTAGCAGGTGCTGTACTAGAGTGTATGAGTGTTGGAACAGTATAATATAACGATCACTAAATATGATTGAGGTGTATAACACCATAATATATTAACCATGCTTCTCATGGCAAGGATATATCAAATAATGATGACTATGAGATGAGGGTATGAGGCATAGTTAGAATGTTTACTAATCGAATGATTTCTTGTTATTTATATTTTATGGAGGATTGATTTTCTCTTTAAAAGGAAGATTTGAAACGACCAAGCATTAATCTCAATTAGAGAAGGTGAACATCGCCTTACTTCTAGTATTTTGGGTTATAAGGTGTGCACAGTGGAGAACCTAGGACCTCTGTGACACTTTATCTCTATTCTCTTCTTTTCTTTTCCATTTCTCTCGTAATTATTTATTACTAGATTCCACAATCTACCTTTTTCTTACCGTCTAGATTCCTTTCTTACGAATAATCTCTTTTATGTTACTTAGTCTTGATACCATTTTTTTCTGATGTTTTAAATACAGCCCTGAGCAAGTCATTGGCAAATGTGATAAGCCAGACGAAACACGTGTTGGCTGTTTTCTGAAAATGTACCGTGGCTGTTTTCTGAATATATACCGAAGTTGTGAACTATGATAAGAAAATAAAGTAGAATTCTACTAGACCCAACTACTTGTGGATACTTATCTTTGGCACAGTTATTAATATTGTTGGACTTGAGAAATAGTTTTTGTGTATATGTGACCAAAGATTTATGGTTACATCATTGCATTTATTTTCTTGATACATCATCAGTTTTTAGTCTTCATGAGATTGTAGTTGATTACCAGTTAACTCCGTTTATATATATATATATTGGAGTGCAGGTGAGATATCCCAAAGATGTGTATTGTTCCCCACTATCACTAGGGTGCTGCTTACAATAATGTCTCCTTTTTGGGATGCAACTGACAATAGGGTGCCATTCTTTAGTACTTTATTCCCTGAGGAAATTTTGCCCCTCGAAAATGACCATGTGTGATGTTGTTAAAAGGGTTGCAGTTTATTATAGTGTTACAGTGGAGTCTGCTTTGATCCCAACAGCATGATGGTGTCTGGGACTGGTAGTTTTACCATTTTTAGTATGGGATTGGAAGTGCTAGCATCTAAGGCACCTGTTGACTGCAGCCTTATTAGGTATTTGCAGGCAGGCATCATGTCATCAGGTAAAACACGGAGTCCTCCCCTCCTCAGAGAGATGAACCAGGACCTTTCTTTCTCAAGTCTATGGCTTTCTCTTTTAGGGAAGGATTATTGTGCTTTTCGGGAGGAGATACGAGATATAGGGCTGGGAAGGATTGGCTTAGAGCAGGATGAAGGGACTATAAAAGTCAGATAAAATGAAGGTGGGAAAGGCAGATCACCTGAAGGATTGAGTGTTTGAGAGCAACAGAAGGTGGCGAAAGATTAACCAATGTGAGAGAAATCAGAGCGGCTATGCTTAGGTTTATACCATGTTGAATTCTGAGTTATTGTCCTGGTTCACATCAGGTGATACAACTTACCAAACAAACCTGAAAACAATTACTACTTTACTTTCAATGCCTTTCAAAATAATATTTAAAAATATAACAGAGGTCTTGGCGTCAGTCATTGGAGGCATGTTAAACCTTAGCCAGAGCAATTTAGTAGGCAAGAGGGAGCAGTACTGAGACACAGGGGCCTGAATCAGCATATGGGGACTGAGTCAGAGGCCAGAACCATAACCCAAGGTCCTCAGTCTCTTCTCACTCCTCTCTTCTTAATCCTCACCCACAGTAAGTGTGAGGCACCACTACAATCTCTGCTACTGCTCCAAGTGACCCCAGCAGAGGTACCTGGGGCTGGAGTGACAGTTGCCCTGTTGGACTTGGCCCTGTTTGCAGGGTCATCCCCAAACTTTTTGCCTTCCTCTTCTATTTTTCCCACCTGTTGCTGGCTGTTTTATGACTCTGGGCACTTTACCACTGCTGATCAGTGCTAAAGTGCATATGCTCTCCCTATTGTAAATTGATGTATGGATTAGTGATTCCATGATGGGGTGGTTTGGTTTACTTGTCTGACCCTAGTACAGTGCACTGAGTGTGCCCAGGGCTTGTAAACCAAATGCTGCTAGTGGGCTTGCAGCACTGGTTGCCATTGCAGAGCCTGTGTGCAGTCTGGTACTGCCATGCTGACTGGGCAAGTACACCCACTTGCCAGTCCCTAAACTTTCCCTTTTCTTCATATCAGACACCCCTGTGGTAAGTATAAGGTAGGACATTCCCTGGTGTGTGTGGCATGTCCTAATAGTGAATTACAGCCATTTTCGTTTTTCACTATTGCAAGGCTACCTGTTCTCCATAGGCCAGAATGGGCAGTTAGGCTATTACGCTTTATAATCCTAACTGACTCAGGGAACATGGTAGAAATTCGAGTTTAGTATGTCTGAACTCAGAATGGTAAAATACATCTTTTAGTGAAGTTGGTTTTAACATTCTGTGTTTGAAAATACCACTTTTAGAAAGTAGGTATTTTATTGTCTAACTACCCAAGCTTGCCCCTGCTAGGTTGTGTATTCCTTGTCTGGAGTTTGAATGACAGGGCTGGGGGATTCCAGGAGACAGGGGTGAGTCCGCCCAGTGGTGAATAGAGAGATCTGCATATAGATGGAGGGAGTAGTAGCACCTGGGACAAGAATAGGACTGTGCCTGCCCCCCATAGTGCTGGCTCCAACCCCTGTGGTGCGTCCGATGTCTCTGCCCTGCACTCTGAAAAGAGAGAAGAAATCATGTCAGAGTGCTTCAGGGCTGTGCCTTTCCTCCACAATGCTGGCTCCACCTCGTGTGGCCCATCTGATGTTTCTGCCCTGCACTGTGAAAGGAAAGAAGGAGTCATGTAAACAGAATGCTCCAAAACTGGTTTGGACTGGGCAAAGGCTCCTCTACCCTCAGAGGACAAATGATTTTGGGTTTTCAATATTGGGACCCTGATCCCAAGAAATTAGATCACTTTTGGACAAACAAGAAGAAACCTCTGCTGAGGAGAGGAACCTGAAGAAACTGAGGAGAAACTGAGGAGAGACTATTCTTAAGCTGGAGTGCTGCTTAGGGGATTGGCCTGCAGTGGTTGCCTGACTGGAAAAGAGAGGAGAAAGAACTTTGTGTGCTTTACTTTCAACTTGTGAAGGATCTCCAAGGGCTTGGAAAAGAGCTTGCCTCCTGCTCAGGTCTCAGGGACAACAGACTTCACCCACAGCTCCCCAGAGTTCTTTGGAAGTGCCTGCTGCTGTTTTGGGCTTTCTGAGGGACTGCGTGTCGCAAGTAGCTGGAAAGTGCGACTCAACGAGGAAGAAGCGTGTCGCCATCGCTAGTGCTGCAGTCGCATCTCTGAACAAGGGTGTCGCCGCTGGAGCTGTCGTATTGCACCGCATCGGGAAGATCTTCATGACTTTATTTCTTTGCACCGGAACTTTGCCGCATTTCCATTGCTGCAACATTACTTGTTGTAGAAGCGCAACGCATCGTAAGGTACATTGACGCAAAGTGTTGCATCTTAAGAACTGAACTGAATTAAGCTAAAACTACAATTTTTAAGTATATTATTGTGGATCTCTGTTGTTTAATGGTTTTGTGTTAACTATATATAAAGAATACTTATTTTTTATGTAAACCTTGGGGGGGGACATTGCTGCGGAAACTTACCTGTTGGAGGGTGGTTTGGCCACTCGTTTAGCACCAATCGTCTGGGGCCCTGACGCTGTCGGTCTTCCCTGCCGCCACCGCAAACTCCATCGCAGGGCCGCAGCGGGGGAAGACTACAGCTCCCAGACTCCTTTGCGGACATCCCCACTTCCGGGAATCACCGCGCACGGAGGCGCACAAAGCAGAGCAGCTCCCTCCGCCTCGCGGACGCGCGCGGACGACGCCGGGCGTTCGATTAATGTTTTTATTATTATTTGTGATTTCTTAACCTTGCAATGCTGTTTTAATTTGTCCAGCTGATGTTCAGCTTTTTAACAATTTTATGAATTTTGTCAACCGAATAAAGTGTCAGAATAGCAAACGTTGGCATTTGTTTGCATACTGAGTAAGTGCTGTAGTACATCCGTGCAGAGCGAATGTAATGAATTAAATTCTCAAATTCATTGGAGAACTGATAGTGATGGATGAGTGATTTACCCTTTGGGATTTTCTGATTTTTACACTGGCCCTCTGTGGCCCTCAGAGGCCAGAGGAGGACGGGACGGGCCACCCCCCCTTGACTTCATCACAACGCTGAGGTAACGACTTCTCGACCCCTCCCAACATACTGGCAAGGGATTTCCTTACTGGACACTAGTCAAAAATTCCCAAATATCCCCAGATTGTCTTGAGGCCTTGCTATACTCTAACATTAGCACATCCCATTATGACTCGCAAGGGGGCTAGCAAGAAACCCTTCAGCCAGAGAGGCTCACGTACTGGGTCACAAGACCGTGTTAGGTCATCTCCGCCCATCGCTAATACGAATGAATCTTGTAAGATTACAGATAGCATAGGCACCAACCAATCTCCCAACCCAGCGAATGGTATAGCGCAAAACCTCTCGCTGTTGGACGAGTTAAATTCCCTCTGCAAAACTATGTATGCCTCTGTGGAAGTTAGAAATAAAATCAAAAGTCCCCCACCTTGCCCTGCCAAAAGATCCAGTATATCAACTCCAATCGTCAACCCACTTGAACACCTCCCATTAAACAAAAACGCAAATACGCAAAACATAGTACTGCCCCAGCTCTTATCCAGTAAAAGAAAGTGGGATGGGGTCAATCCCACAGGGAATAAACCCAAACTACAAAAACTGTGCTCTAGCCCCCCACCGACTGCAACTAATCCCCCCCTAAATTCGGAAGTAAAATTAAATCAACTGCGAACTTCCTTCAATTCTAATTTATTGTCTCAGATCGAACAGTTGGTTAGATCACAAATTTCTCCACTGATTGACAAAATTACTACTCTAGAGGATAGGCTGCTGGGAATAGAGAAAAGTATTAAGGCCAACTTACCTCCCACTGAAAAATCTGTAACGCCAATTTGTTCCAACCCACCTGGTACAAATAGTAATAATCACACTCATCCGCTAGTCTCTAATTTACCATCACCTACTGCCCCTAAAATCCACCCCAAACCTGGTCCTTCACAATATACTGCTACAAGAGTAGAGCCTTATAATACAACTCATATACAGCTACCTCCGGAGGCTGCACCCTTCGTGTGTGTTCTTGCGGGAGTCCCAGCACTCAAACATGGAAAAACCGAACGTGACCTAGACCTACTAAATAAAGTAACGTATTGGCTAACTAAAAATAGGCCCCTGCCTCTAGATGTAGATGGTACAATCAAGTCTGTTAGAAGGGTGGGCTGGTTAGGTCCCCTACAAAAAGACATTGACGGCGACCTAGTTCTAATAAAATTCAGAAGTAGTGTAATTGTTCCCTACCTGCAAACTTTGAAACCCCGAGAAGGTGACGGCCCTATATCCATCTGGGACCTACACGACTTTTATCCAAGCGTGGCATACATCCCTCGACCAAGACCAAAGGCAGTGACAACTTACTCGAGGAGTAGAAGCACCTGTGCAATGAGTGGCTGTGGCTTTCCTGCCTTCAATTTCCCCTCAACTATGCACATTGGCCATAAGTATGGAAAACTATGAATTCTCATATGGAACCAAGGAACTTACTCCTGCAGCTTGGACCAATGTTTTTATCTTTTGGACATCTTGTGCTTTTGTATGTACTTTTTTTGTACGCTTTTATGATTTTAAACCAAAATCGAATAAAGCTAAGAATTGATTGATTGATATAAACCTTGTGTGGTGTCCATTTGTAGTGTTGTCACTGGGTTACTGTATGTGGTCACAAATGCTTTACACACTGCCTCTGAGATAAGCCTGTCTGCTCGTGCCAAGCTACCACGGGGGTGAGCAGGGGTTATTTTAGAAGTGTATCCCCTTACCCTGACTAGAGGCAAGGGTCCCTATTTGTCACAAGTACCTACCTGTGCCAACTAGTGACCCCCAAATCTAACATTGGTGGTCAGCGGTGAGGATTCTGGACTTGCATTTGTGACTCATGTACAGTGATTGGTGAACACTACTAGTGAGTGCAGATCAAAACACAACACAATACTTTTTGGTAGATTTCTTTTTGGGATTTTCAATTTTTGCCAAGAACTGCCAAGTTTAACCACCATGAGTAAAGCAGCATCCATAACATCTGTTGATATTTATTGGGAGGACAGAGAGATGTAGGACGCATGAAATGGAGCTGGCCAAGCTCAAGTTGAGTGGACAACTGGAGTTAGAGAATAGGAAATTGGCCCTAGAAGAAAGGAGAATGCAAATTACTATATAAAGTTTATAAAATGCAAGTTTATAGAATGCAAATGGAGCATAAGTTGATAATGAGGGAGCTAGATTTAGATCTCGAGAGGCTTGAAGCCATGAGGGTCTCAGCCCAGCAACAAGAAATGTGTGTAGCTCAGAGAGGGAGCTTTGCTGAGTTGGAGGTGGAATCCAGCTCAGATGGAGCCAGCAATATTGAGTTATCTAGTGCTGGGAGAGTAGTACACACACCCAGAGATGGGGCGCCTGACTTGGAGGGAGTTAACATACACCAGGATGTTCAAGGACATGAGGTAGCTCCAGTAGTGCGCAGCGTCCCTGAGGGGAATAGGGTAACTTGCGCGGGGGTTCATGGTCCTATTGGTTGGAGGGACACTCTACTGACTCTAGAAGAGAGGTGCACCCCCAAATCTAACATGACCCCAAAGATGAATCCCTTAAACTTCATTTGAAAGGCAAGATGACACGTCTATTATGATGCTCTTTTCTTGAATATTGAAACATTGCGATTTGTTCCAATACAGTGCACAAAATATTCCAAAGTGTGGTAGTAATTTGCAGCTAATGTATTTGCTTGAAAAATGTTTTTAGAGCTCAGTATTTTCCCCAAAACATTTCCTGAAGACTAGAGGGGTGACACTCCCACAACCCTACGCTCCGAGGCATTTCAGTTTTCAAAGATTAAATGGTCTGGCTAGCTAGTTATAACTTCCTTGACCCTATTCACGCTGTAAATGTTTATAAGGGCACAGATGTGAAGGCGACCCATATCATGTATGACACCCTAAGTTAGTCCCGGCTTTTAGCTAGAAAATGTCCACGGCCTTGCACCTATTATTTGGCTAGAGAACTACCCTGCTGAATGTAAGGGTGGTTGTCAAATGAGGCAAGCCCCACTTTCCATGCATAAGTCTTTTCAATAATGCACACTCTCTTACTCGCTTTTCAGTGCATCCTCCATTGTTACGGCATCACAGGATGTTTCCTGCCATTGGTGAGAAATATCAACTCTGGAGTGGATGATCATTTAGACATAAGGGTTAGAGGAAATCAACTAATGGGACCATACAATGCAGGCCGAGACTGAGTCATGCACAGTTGTTTGACTTTTAGGGGCCCAGTCTCTTTATGAAGTCAGCCGTCTGAGGCATTACTGGCTGCAGCTGGAAATGAAACGAGGCAGCTGCCGTGCTGGCAGGCTCAGGCCGGCCTGTGAGCGAGACACCCCCCACTGCCCCAAACCCCTCCACCCTGATGCGCAGCAATCCGCCTGCTGGCTGCCCTCAGAGTCCTGGCCACTGCTGCAACTGACAGTCAGTCACTTGACTGACGACTGTCACTGCACTGACTCTCTCCCTTGGGCCTGCAGGCCTCGGAAATTAATATTCACCAGTGGGTGGCGGCCAGCATTTATATTATAGCCCCCCACAGCACTGGCTGTCGGTGTAAGCAGTACTGCGGTGAACTGTGCGCCATGAAACAAGTGATTGTAACCAGAGCCGATGGTGGTTGGTGTGAAGCAGCCAACGGGAAGAGGTGGGGCTTTGGCTGATGTGTATTACAAGATGGAGGAGAGGCCATCTCGCACTGGGTCAGTAGGAACCGTGAACGTTGGATGGCCAAGCAAAATAAACAATGAGTGAAATCTCCTGGGCATCAACCAAGCACCAAAAGGCAGGGCAATTGAAAGCAATGGACCAATAGCAACCCATCATTTCAGAATGGCACAACAAAGAACCAATGGGAAGCGATAGGCTTTGTTAAAGTCCATATTGTTCCATTTGCGATTTCATTTTCATTGGTTAAAAGTTGTGTTTAATCGTATTGGATACCAAAGGGTTTTGTAGAAAACAAGACTAATGCTGTTCTTGACTCGCTCCAATTCGATACGGTTGTATAATTGTTTCATCCAGTTTAGTTCAAGTTACAATATGGTTTTCTGAATGTCACCAACATTGAGTACTTTTTTTGTGTTTTCACATCTTGTTACTTGAGTTGTGCAGTTTAATGATTGTTTTTGACAGTGTCTTGCTATACTGGACTCAATATTCCAGCTTGTTGTGGTTGTTTTGATTTTCGTTGACCATCTTAAAAATGTGCCCATCTGCATTTAATTAGGTGTATTACTTTTTCAGTCTCCCAAGTTGCTTATGTCTTTATCTTTGATGTACCTGTTCATGGGTGTTTAGTATATGCATTTGTAAGTTGCACATTTGAGGCACAAATATATTCTTGACCTCAATGTAATTTTTCTTTGCCTCACATCTGCCCTGATTAATAGATCCCACTACGAGAGTTTGTAAGTATATATAAAGGTTTGCTACAAGGTAACATTTGTAGATGGGGATCCCCTTGTAAAATGCTCCAGTTCCATTTATTTATACATACGCATTTCAGCGATAAGCCTTCCTCATTACTCTAAATGCATGTTTTTGGTGCATAACTTTGAGTTAATTTAAATAATATACACACCCTTCTCATTAGTGAGTTTAAAATGATGGCAAGCAAGAATGGACTGCAAAGATTTTCAATCGATATCAGCCGCCATGTTGCAAAGGAAACTTCTTTATACTCATAGTTCAAAATTAATTATCCACTCAAATGCCCCAATAAAACATCCTCCCTCAATGGGTGAGTATTGCCCTTACTTTCGTAGCATGCCACATTGCGTGCCAGTCACTTCTTGCAATTCCGCCCTCAATGGGCTTCTGCAAAGTTTCCTTGCGCTTTCCACCGCTCGCCTTGCTACTTGTTGGTAAACCAGGATAAATCCTCAGGCAGCAGCCAAATTACCGCTCTCCCTAGGTTTGTATAACCCCTGGGTTACTGGCATGTGCAACAATATGCCTTTGAGCATGGGTGTGTCCGGTGTGCTGTGCCAGGATAGCGCATAACCCAACAGAGCTAACGTCAACTTTAACTTCTGTATCAAGCTTTGGATTGAAATAGGCCATTTCAGTAGCAGTTTCATTGGCCTGATTGAGTCTCTTGAAACTTCTCTCCCATTCCTATGACTACTTGAATTAAACATTTTTCTTTGTTAACTCTTGTAAGAGAGCGCTTATGGTCGCAAAGTCTCGTATGTATCTTGACCAGTAACAGGCTATGCCAAGAAATGAATGTAATAGAAACATCTTGTGGGGGATCAGCATTGAACACCGCTTGTACTTTAGCAGGATTTGGTGTCATACCCCCCCCATCAGAAAAGATGTGGCCAAATTTTAATTTCGTCTTGTGGAACGCACATTTGTGTGCATTCAAAGTCCGGCTTGGATGAGTCAGTAAGCGACATACTTGAGTGAGAGCTTAATCATGCTCCTTTTGTGAAGCTCTGAAAATCAGTATGTCATCGCCATAGTTAAAAGCACTCCCAACCGGCTGTATGACACGTTGAATGACATCTTGGAAAAGATCTGCAGCCAACGACACGCCAAAACTCTTTATATAGAAACAGACCTACGTGTGTAGAAAAGGTTGTAACCTACCTGTAATCTTTCAGGTTCCAACTGATCATAACTTTTATTTAAATCAAGATGAGAGAAAACCTTTTTACTATTTAGTTGCGCTATCATGTCAGCAATATGTGGAGCTGGATGTCATTCTCGTTCAATTGCCTTGTTTGCTTGGTGAACATCAATGCATATTCCTACAGCTCCTTCAGTGTCTTTTTTGGGCACTACCACTATTGGAGAAACCCATGGTTTTGGACCAGTTGAACTCTCAATGTCATGCTTAAGTAATTAATCAAGTTCTTGTTCAACAGCGTCTTGTAAATGAAAAGCAACTCGTCTTTCTCGCTAAGCAACAGGACAGACATAGTCATTATGTGTAACTTTACTTTCATTGTCTTTAGCTTTCCCAAACCATGAAACAATGATGGAAATTGACTTACTATTTCGTGATGAGCGTTCTGGTTGCAATTCACAGAAATCTGTTCCATATCAGCAGCAGTACTGAAACTGAGCCAACAGGCACTTGCTGCTATACCATGCACCTTCATTTTCTTGTGTTTCAGTGTTCCTACAAATGAACCTTGGCTTTTTATGGGCGTCAATGCAGCCCTATCGTACACTTTGGTTTTCGATGGCGTTATTAGCGGGAATGGATACAATTCATGATATTTCTCTTCATGTATTATATTTATCGATGTGCCACTGTTGTTGATGAAAGATATCAAGCAGTCATTTATTTTTAAGGTTATTTTCGGACAATGTTTGTATGAATGTAGTGCTTTGGCATGTTGACTTTTCTTTGACTGATATTTTTCTTCGCAGTCAGCCAGTCCGACATGCGCTCTTTTCTATGAGGTAAACATTGACAGGGTGCAACTGTCTTCCTCACTTCCAGTGAATACTGAGGTGGATGAACTGTTTGACGATGGTTTAGATGACAATAGACTTCATTCAGTGTCAATTTGCCTCAATTGATGTCGCCACTTGGCCTTGTGGGGTTGTGTCGAATGTTGCCTCTGGCATGTTCTGGTGGCCGTTTTGTCCTCGCGCCGTGACCTACTTGCTTCTTCCTATGCTTTACAAACCATTGCAAAATGGTTCTTTTTCCACAAGCCTTTACATATCTGTCCAATGGCGGGACATTTACCTTCACATACAAAATCTGTATCTAAAACATAACTTATTTTTACTTGTAGACAGCACTTTGTGTCCTTCAGTCTTTTGCTTTGGCTTACTTTTTGTGCTCATGAATGATTCACTTTGGGCACCTCTGGCCACCATATCAGTTGCTTGTCTTTCCGCGCTCATTTCAGCTCTGGCAGCCATCAACACCTGCTGCATACTAAATGTTTCTCTCAGAATTCATCGTCTGAATAAATCTGACAAATATCCATCAATAACTAAGTCACATACCTTCCACATCATTAGATTAATTGAACTTACCGTGTTTGAGCGCATCGAATCACTCCACAAATTTGTCAATGGTTTCACCAAATTCTTGCCATTCTTGACTGCAAATAAATCTTTTCTTATCAACATTTAGCACTGTATTGAACTTTAGATTTAGTGTTTCTTTAATCTGAAAACTGTAATTTCTTCGTCAGTTTGTGGCATTTTATTTGACTTCTATCTGCAGCAAGAATTTTGAGATACATGATAATGTTTTTTGTTAGTCTTTTCAAGTGCATCAATGAAATCATCAAATGTGTCTATCCACGCAGACCATCTATCACCCATATTTTGCTCTTTAGTTGTATGAAAAGTGGTGGTGGTTTCAAAAAGACGGCAGCATGGTAGTTAATTATGGGAGTGGCTGACCTTGAAGGTGACGCTCTTTCGCTCCTGTCGGCTGCCAATTTGAGCATGGGTCACTATTGCGGAGGCCCTGCAGTGGATCCGCCTCTTGAGTTCTCATGGACAATCGTGGAAATGATGACCTTCTCCCCAGTCTCCATCAGAGCCCTTCACTTGCTGGAGACCTCTCGATTTGTTTTGAGCTGTCACCTGGCAGCATTGGTGGTGGACCACTTCAGGTATCGGACAGTTCAGTAAGCACCACCCTCGTGCTTCTTTATGGTTTGCATCGCCCGGTACTAAAGTCTTAAAGCTCCTCTTATCAAGGGTCTGGTAAGTGCAATGACAGTGTTTCTTACTTATTCTGACAGCCAGCCCGTTTCTGTACATAATCACCTTTAGCATTATCGCTCCGTATAATGTACAAATTATCTTGCGTGGTACCTTTATGTATGGCTTGACCATCAGGTTCTCTACCATCAATGTGTAAATTCTTTGCAACACTTTTGTTGTCTCAATGTGCTTTACAGAGGCTGGAGTTGCTCTTTGACGCCACGTGCATGAAGCGTTGATTCTGTTCTTCGACAGCAACACATGTGGCACATTTGAACAGTTTGCTTGGACCACAGTCCACTTTCTGCGAGGGCACAGTCATTTTTTGGCTTGTTTATCCCCTATTTTGTCACCATTTGTAGCGTCTTCCCAGCATGGGTACCAGCCATTGACCACACCTCAAACGGAGCTTAGAATTACATGTCTTTATTCTGCTGCGTGTAACTGCAAACTCAACATTCTAAAGCAAGCTTTCATGGCATTGCACTCTTGACACCTACATCACAGCTGTACAGAGTCTGTTTGGAGCCAAAAATGTTCTGTTCGAAAATATTGCAAGGCACTACACCTCTCCTATATTGCTTTACTTTCTAAGGAGCATCTAAGTACTATTCTCCATTCTGAGTGTCAACAAGTCTGCCATCTCAGTATCCCGTTTGTTTCGGATGCATATGTCTAACTGTGGATCCTCTCCTGGCCCCAGACTGTCCCGAAAATAGCAGAGAGAAGCCACATATACACTCCACCCTTGGGAGCTGATGTTAGTTCTTTTATTTCTGTGCCTTCCTACGTGGATCTGGAGCTCCACTCCTAATTTTGTCAGCCTCGATGACTCCAACAACTAAGTCCAGTGTCTTAGAGAACAATGTCCCCTCCTGAGACTGTAGGAAACTGATGATGTTCACAGATCATCATCCCATGTCTCTCTGGTGTTTGGGTCCTCCGGCACCTGAAGGTATTCTAGGACAAAAAGCAAAGCTGTAAGTCGTGCAACACAAGGACAAGTTGAAGGCCTCCAACATGTATCGTGCCCGCTCCAAGTTGAGGGCGTGGAGGCACTCCCATTCATCAGGTCATTTCCCTGAGAGAGGTCTACTTCACGGTCGCCACCGAGCATAAGTCTAAGTCCAAAAGAAAACATATGAAAGCAAGGGGTTTTAACCCCCTCCCACCATTCTAATGAGAAGACGCTAGGGCATCATGATGTCATTCGATCATGCTCCAGATCTCTAATAGCTGAACAGATACTCAGTCTTGTAATGTGCAGCCTTTCCTGGGCCATCAGCGATGCCACAGCCTTTAAGGGAGACCATGTTTCCGATATTTGGCATGCCTTTGACCCGGAGGATCTGCAGGTTCCCTCAGTCGGGTTGCCAGTGGCAGATCTGCCCTCTGTTTTGACTGACCCCCTTGGACCAGTTACAGGCTCCTTACCTGCTCCAGTACAGACTTTCACTCTGAATCCACAAGCTGTATCACTCACATGTCAAAGCTGATGCTAAAGGAGGATCCAGTGCTGGTTCTGATGTCTCTAACTGACTTCAGCATGATCCCAACAGATTTCACACTAGACAAGTACTAAAGTTAAACCAATCACCATACAGCATGATTGTAATCATATTCCCCTAGTAGAGCAGGGACTCTTAACAGTTGCTTCATTATATTTTTGGCCCTGATTCTGACGAAGGTTTCACACCTCCCACGAATGAGGGTGGGGATGGGAATGATTTAATTTCTACATGGTTATATAGTATGCCTGTGGGCTTCTTTTTACTTCTCATATTAGAGTTGATCTTACCATTTGGACTTCCTGCAGAGGAGAATGCTTCTTTTGCAGTGGTATTTTGATGCATGATTGAGGTCCTGGACCTGCAACTACTCTCTACTGGTCCCCTTCTCCTGTTCAATGTGGCCCTCACTGACATATTAATAGACAACTGGTCAGAGCTCTGTTCCGGTAAATAGGCAGCTGGCCAGCCGTCACAGACAAGCCCCTAGCAACCTTGATTTCCTCCCTAAACATCCTACTCTTGAGAGCCTGATTGTTAGGGCTTCAATCAGCATGGTGAACCCACACTAATTTCCCTTACCTTCCCTGGATAGGATGTCAACGAGGATTGATGCATTTGAAAAATAAATGTTCTCTTTGGCTAGCCTAGAATTTATGTCAGTTGATGCAGTTGGTTTGTTTGTTGGGCATATCTAGCACGCCCTCTAGGACATGGCCAATGAGATTTTGCCAGTGGTCTGGAAGATTTTAGGGCCTCACTGGCTCAAACCATTGAGGGATGGTCAAGATACTGCCAAGTACGTTATTTGTGCTGGCCTTGATTTCTACTGACTGCGTGAGAAGGGTGTTTGGCACTGATAGAGCAGAGGTTTACTTCTCACTAATTTATGACAATTTACAAAGAAAACGATTGGTCGCACTATTTTTTGGATGGAAAATGACAAAACGTGTGTTAAACTCCACGTTTCTAGAAATGAGAAAACTTAGCTCTGATTTAGATACTGTATCGTAAAAGCATGCAGAATGTTATGAGTTTGTTACATTTTAAATTTAATGAAAAGATGAGAATTTTAACACTTTAATGATCTGTGATCTTATGATTAGATAATGTGATCGGTAATTAAGAAATTCATATGTGATAATTAAATGTTTCTACACAAGTTTAGCTAAAATTGCATTTCGTTAATCTTTCTCTTGATGAGCCTTTAAACGTGTGCTTTAATAGCATACGATGTGAAAAAGAAACCTATAATGTGAGTGAGAGTACACTAAACTTACATGAATTACAATATGATAGAAATGATATTAATACACGTAAATGAAAGATTTATTTTTCATGCTATGAAATGCGAGATTCATATTTTAGCACATTTTCATCATGCACAAGTTGTATTTGATGAAGGCCTCTACTGTGTTTCTTTTTCTAATATGAACTTATGAACGGAGTAGTCTGAAGCCTATGGGAACTTTTCATAAAGTTGCCACTTGTGTTCTAACTTTCACTTGTCTCCTTTGACGTTCGTAGCACAGTGCGAATAAACTCACAACAAAAACCGCTATATGCTAGAAGAGATGCTTGAGAATTAGCAGATAAAAGATGAGAGCATAAATTTGTCTGTTTTCTGCGTGCCACATTGTTTATACGACTAAACCTACAATGATTCTAAGGAAATTACGAGCTATTGATTACTTCATTCTTCCGGAATTGTTTACTTTTTGCCTACTACATCATCTCATCCTTTCGAAGACGGACAGAGTGGCCTGACAAATTTGGTGATGCCAAGGGGTGTCACTCCAGAACTAATGAAGTATAATTGCTCAAGATTTTTGAAACTGAGAGATTTGTTCCTCATGTTTGGTTGGTTTGCTTGCTCACCCATTTTGCAGAATTGAGACTGATGGCTTGGACATCCTAAAACAAAGCGAATTGTGACGGAATACCGCTATTTGCTACCCGGCTGGTATGAAAACGGCTGAAAGGATATGCTTCACACTGCTGTGATATCAGCGTTACATCGACAAGAGACTGATTTTCTGTCTTTAATGAATTGGAACAGGTCATTTGGAACTCACTGAACTCTCCGTTTTGTATGAGGCACAACTAACTTTCCTATTGATCAAATTTTAGATAAAGAAATTAATCTCCCTTGTCTGTGGAAGGTCAATCCCTACATCCTTGGATCTTGCAGAAGTTATATCTGATAGACATCTAGCCGCAGATTCCTTAACTTAGAAAATCCTCCAGGCGTCTTATCTAGATCCAGAGAATCTTCTGCAGTACCTCTGCGCACCGAGAGACAGCGTTGTATGGCTCCGCCCTGACGTCATCAACAGATATGACATCAGTGGAGCCATACAAGTCCCTCCCGGCATGCTTATGTCAGTTTTCTTCTTTTCCTTGTCTACAACGGAGATCCAACAGAAGCGGTTCCTCTGACCTGTTTTTGTTTTTGGGCCTTTCTGATGCCTTTTTGTGTCCGGGAAACAGTGTGCGATGCCTGTTGGCTTTAAGTCGAGTGAGACCTGTACGTGGCAGATGGCGACGTATGTTGTGCTTGGGGGAGCACTATGGTCCCGAGGAGTGCGACGCTTGGCGGCTGAAGCCGAAGTCCCTGTGGGAAAGTAAGATGAAGTTATTGTCCGCCTGGATGTCCCGTTCGGAGTCCAAGCATCGCCGGTCTCTATCTACAGCGGATGAGTCCAAGCGATGCTGGTCTCCATCTCGTACTGAGGCTTTTGTGCGGTACAGTTTGCGGAGTCGTTCGCGGGGACATCACTCGCTTTCCTCAGGTAAGCATAAGAAGGCTTTGAGGCAGTCGGCCTCACATGTTAGTGACATCGGACGAACGGATCCCTCGACCCATCACAGTCCGGCTTCCGAGCCAATCACAGCACCGAGACCGCCCTCATCGCCGCCACCGATGACATCCGAGCCCTGATGGACAATGGAGAAACAGCGGCCCTCATCCTCCTTGACCTCTCCGCGGCATTCGACACGGTCTGCCACCGCACCCTAGTACGGCGCCTCAGCAACATCGGAATCCAGGACAAGGCGCTGGAGTGGATCATCTCCTTCCTCGACGGAAGAACGCAGAGAGTCCGCCTACCACCGTACAAGTCAGAGGCCTCCGAAGTCATCTGCGGCGTCCCCCAAGGATCATCTCTGAGCCCCACCCTCTTCAACGTCTACATGAGCCCCCTCGCGGCCATCGTACGCAAACACAACCTCAGCATAATCTCCTACGCCGACGACACCCAGCTGATCCTCTCCCTGACCAACGACCCCGCCGCCGCCAGAGCCAACCTGCACGAAGGGATGAAAGAGGTAGCCGAGTGGATGACGACCAGCCGCCTGAAACTGAACTCGGACAAGACGGAGGTCCTCATCCTGGGCTCCTCACCCTCCGCCTGGGACGACTCCTGGTGGCCTCCCGCCCTGGGCACCGCACCCAAACCGACAGACCATGCACGCAAACTGGGCTTCATCCTGGACTCCTCCCTCTCCATGACCAGGCAAGTCAACAACGTCTCCTCGGCGTGCTTCAACATCCTACGCATGCTACGGAAGATCTTCTGGTGGATCCCCACCGAGACCAGGAAGACCGTCACCCAGGCCCTCGTCACCAGCCGACTGGACTACGGCAACGCACTGTACGCCGGTACCACCGCCAAGCTCCAGAAGAGACTCCAGCGGATCCAGAACGCCTCAGCCAGACTCATCCTCGACATCCCACGAACCAGCCACATCTCCGGACATCTGAGAGACCTTCACTGGCTCCCCGTCAACAAAAGAATCACCTTCCGCCTCCTCACCCACGCACACAAAGCCCTACACGACCAAGGCCCGAGCTACCTCAACAGCCGAGTCAACTTCTACGCTCCCAAACGCCACCTCCGATCAGCCAACCATGCCCTCGCCGCCGTCCCCCGCATCCGAAGAGCGACTACGGGAGGAAGGTCCTTCTCCTACCTGGCCGCCAAGACCTGGAACTCCCTCCCTCCCGACCTGCGCCTGACCCAAGACCACCTCTCCTTCAGGAAGAAGCTGAAGACCTGGCTGTTCGAGCAGTAGCGGCAACCCCCCCCCCCCCCCCCCCCCCCCCCCAGCGCCTTGAGACCCTACGGGTATGTAGCGCGCTTTATAAGTGTCACTGATTGATTGATTGATTGATCGGTGCCTGTTGCTCCCGGTCTTTACCAGACACGGCCCGGCAACATTCGACACCCCACCCGGTCTTTACCAGACATGGCCCGGCAACATTCGACACCCCATTACCCCCCATTTCCTCGGGTTGGGGCGACTAGAGCCCAGATGGAAGTCTATTATCTGCCTTTGCAGACCATCTTTGGGTTGACCCCTCTCCCTGGTGCGCCTTTGGCTCCCACAGAGGTGGTAGGGACTCAGGTTGGGAACTCAACAGCGTGTTGGCCCTCGGCGCCAACAGAGTGCCCAGACTCTGATTCCGGAGTCGCTGCGACGTTGACCAGGCCTCCCCGTTTAGACGTCTGGCCCCAGTCGTCCTCTGGCACCATAGCTCAGTCCTGCGGTCTCCCTGCATCGTCGGATGCGGCCGCAGCAGTGGACTTGTCTTCAGGTCGACGCCGTTCCACACTGCAGTCCTGTGTTGTGGTGGAGTTTGAGTCAACGCTGTCCCGTCGCGGGTCGAGCGAGGCTTTTTTGGCGTTAGTCGACACTGATGCGGCGGTGTCTCGACTTCGTTCAACTCCAGAGACATCCTTTCCTTGTTCCTTAATGATTGCTGATGAGGCCCCTGGTGGTTATGTTATGTTACGTTAATATAATTTATTGAGCACATGAATACCCCAGGTGACTTGGCGCTGAGAATTAAAAGTAAGCCCGTAAGAAGTGTGACCAAATTATGGAATGACCATGTTTTGAGACCCTTTCTAAAAGAGGCAAGTGAGCTTGCAGCTCTGATATCCATTGGAAGCGTATTCCATAGTTTAGCTCCCATAGGTTCCCTTCCCCCCCCCCCCCAGTGTTGCATGAGTGTTCTTAGAAACATGGTGTTGTGGAGCAGTTCCTCGGATGTCCTAGGGCTGCGCAACCATTGGCCCTGGGTGGACAAGTTAGCCTGCAACTGTCCCCTACTTATGACCTCCTGTCACCCCCTAGAATGGCCAAGGAGGCCAGTGCAGCTTTTGCACGAGTGGTTCGTAAGGCTGCAGACATCTTACAGCTCAAGCCTCCTTCTATCTCCCTGCCTTAACATTCCTTGTTGGATCTGCTCCATCAAGGCAATGCAGATGTTGAGCCCTTACTGCTATTTGGCGGTCGTTGTAGGACATTCTGCTGGGGACTTGGGCAAAGCCCTCTTCGGCGGACCCTGTGGGTCGTGCTATCACACAGTCATTGCCCAGCCCCAGATTACCCCGTCTGTCCGTCTCTACATCCAGAGGGCTCAATGGCTAGTCACCCAGGCCGCCTCAGCTTCACTGCACTCAAGCTCTCCTCTCATGCTTACACCCACGAGGGAGTCTCGCTGGTTAAAGACATGGGATCTACATATATTTGCGTCTGCGAGCTCGGACCTTTGGTCCTTGAACACGTCCTGCATGTTTGCATGGGATACTTTTGCCCTCTGGGATTCTGTAGAGAGTCTCCTTCCATCCCTTCTGGATGGCCCTCGAGCTGAACTATCCAGGGTGCTCCAAGATGGTTGTGAGCTGACACAGTTTTCAATTCGATCCGCCATGGACACTACTGATTCTGTGGGATTGGCGATGGCCAGGTCCATTGCTTGCTTTGCGTCACCATGCTTGGCTATGGGACGGCAGCTTTCCTGACAATGTTCAGGAGCGTCTCCGAGATTTGCCCTTTGACGGGGATCACTTTTTTGACAGTCAGTGGTCCAAAGTTTCATGTCTGGGTTTCCTTGAATAACTTTGTTCTAGTCCCTGGTTGGGGACTTCTTGTTGCTTTGGGTAATTTTCTGTAGTGTATAGGCTTCCCCTTAGGGAATTGTTCTATTATCCATGCTGTGAGCTATAGCGATATGGTTCCGCCTCGTCAGACTCTCCCTCCTGTGTTTGTAATTCTTCCCTGGTATGGAATCCACAGGGGTAGCGTGTACACTTCTAGGAGCCTAGATGTTTGTATTTCACTGTGGTCCGTAGTTCTCTCCTGCCTCCGTGACTGTAGACTTCTCCAGAGTCTTGTGGAATTTACGCCACAGTTCATCTGGCGTTGTTCCTGTCATGCATTTTTTGCCTATACGGTCTTTCAATTGTTATGCTGTATCTCCACCCCTTTTTTGTCTGGGTTTGCGGTCTTTTCCGGCAGTCAGTGTCTTTCTGTTTTACTGCCGGAGCAGTTTCTTCTGATTCCGTTTTGGCTATGTCTGTGCATATGCACTGGATATGGTCACAGGCACCGAGGGCCTGCTGGCCTGGCTTATGCCACAGCTTTGTCCATCTCAGCGGTGGGTTCTCCGCCAGCTGTGTTGTTGGCCATTGCTTGCACCCCTCTTTTCGGGTGCACTTCCCAGGCAGTCCTCTCTCCCTTTTTTGACAGGCAAAGGGTCGGGTTCCTCTGCTCATGGCCTCTGCCACCTTACCCTTACAAGTATCTTGTTTTGGGTTGCTCCTGGTCATTTATACTAGGTTTGTACAGGGTTGTTCCTGTATTGACTGTCTGTATGTAAATTCTGTCTTATGGAATGGATCATGCCCTGCTATGGTTCGCCTCGGTCCTGTTGGTACCTATTGTGTGGGCTGCTGTCTTTATCCAGGCATGCTCTTAGAGTATCACTTGCCCTTTGTAAATAAAAAAAAATCCTAATAAAAACATTATATATAATTTGCCGGCAACTCTGCAATTTTGCACCCAAGGCATTGGATGACCTCCGCCTGCCGCAGAGACATGTATAAGTTTAGACCTTGGTGGTTTCAGTTGCAGACCTTCCTCCTATGGTGTATGGCTTTGGTATCTATTCTAAGTTAAGGAATTTGCAGCTAGATGTCTCTATCAGATGAACAAGTTACTTAACCTTTGGTAATGATGTATCTGGTAGAGACAGTCTAGCTGCAGATTCCTTAACGCCCACCCATCCTCTCCGCTCTGCGAGGACCTTTCAGGTTGGGTTCGTACCTACTAGGTTTTCTGCCAGTGGTCTCGGTCTTCCCATGTGTTGCCCTTCTTCACATCTGTTCCATTTCCGGATGTCCTATTTTGTATTACCTGTGGCTTCTCCACCCAGTCCTGTCATGGGGTGGTGGTCTCCCTGATCTATCCACGCTCCTGCACCCTGGTCCCTTCCAGAGTGGTGCTTGGTCATGTCCCGTCCCCCCCCCCCCTGCTGCATTTCTCCATGAATTGAGGTCTTTTTGACTATGCAGCAGCCAAGTGATCATGCTTAGGGTGTGCGGTTGCACGTTTTCTGTTGCAGAAGTGTGGTCCGTTGACATGGCAGGCATGTTGTTACAGCCCTATGGTCCCTTACCATAACAATCCTGCTTGGTATTTATCATAACGTTCATTTCACTTGCTGCTTACCTCATGGGAGGGTATGGTTCTTCGCTGATGTGGATCTGATTCCAGGGGCTTAATTAATAATGTATGCCATTCATTTAAAGGGTCTTGTGGAATACTAAAACTTTAAGATTTGAACTAATCTCTGCTGATTATTACTCATTATTTACCTGTGGGTTAAATAATTTGGCTAGTGTCCTTTTAATTTTTTGATTTATAATGTGGATTTCTGAATGATGAGTATTAAGTAATCTGACAATTATCTTATTCCTGGTCCTTATTCGATTGCCCATCCTCCGAGTATTCCAGCCCCTTTCAGCACATAACAGGATCCATAGGAGGACCAAGGACGTTTGACAGGTAGCAAAGGTTAAATTGAGTTAAGAATAAGTTCGCCAAATTATAGGCACGAAAGTACTCAACACTCCAATGCCAAACAGTTACCTCCCCAGTTTTGGAAATTCTGAATCTTCTGTAGAGGCTGAAGTCTAGGCAACATCAGTTACCCCAGCCTATGCAGCAGTCACCCCAGTTCTTTCGAGGCAAGGGATGTCAATCCGGGCACCAACGTGCAGGCTGATAAAGGCACCAATCCTCCCAGTCCCCTTCTCCTGTGGCAACAGCTACCAAGCTGCATTATCTTGCCAGCAGTTGCACACAACCAACCTGTGGGAGGCAGGAGCCAGCACTTTCTCCGAGGTTGGCAATCCCACAGATGGGTCCTCTAAATCATTGAGCAGGGTTGTGCCCTACCCATTTTCTGCTCTGCCAAATCGCCCCACCCATCTATCAGAGAACATCTCAGTGGAGCACCTGTCTATTATGCTGTATGTTGAAAAAGGAGGAAGTTTTGTTCTGGTGAAAAGCCCTCCGTTGGGTTCCGTATTCCAAAATAGGGTTGGGTTAGCTGCCCTCTCTTTTTCCTCGTACCCGAGAAGGATTGGGTTGCGCTTTGGTCTATCTTAGATCTTTGCCCTCTAAATCACTTACTGCGTAAGACAAATGCAAAATGCTCCCAGATGTTGTCTGCCCAGGTCAAGAACAACTGGATGGTGTCTTTGGGCACACAGGACGCGCTTTTTCATATAAATATCCTGCAGTTCCACTGACAATACCTACGTTTCAGGGTAGACCAGGAGTATTTTCCGCTTTCCGTGCTCTCCGGTGACACTAGTGCCCCTCAGGTGATGACCGTGATCCCAGCCCATCTTCTGTGGTTGGAGAATCAAGTTTTACCCTCCTTCGATGACTGGCTGTTAAAGGTGAGCTCACCACAGTCCTAGATCACCTCTGGACAACGACAATCTTGATATCGTAGTGGTTCAAAATCAATAAGCCGAAGACTCACCTTTTGCAGAGACTTCTTTTCCATTGAAACGGTCTTGGATAAGGAACAGATCAATGCCTTTTCTCCTTTGCAACAAGTCCCTGACATTCAGGCTAAGATTCCCATGTTTTAGCCTCGTTCCTGGATCAGAGTGAGACCAGTTCTGATGGTTTTATGGCCTTTTTTACCTCCTGTATTCTCACATTCTCATTGTCGACTGTGCCAGATGGCATATGTTGGCTCTGCAGTGGAATATAAAGTCCAGAGGTTCCAGCACCTATGAAACCTGTCAGAGGCCGTTCTGATTTTGGAAGAAACTGCACAATATTGGCAGTGCAGAAAAGGGGGGTGGTGATGAACAGAGTGTCTGAATTAAGCAGACCACTCTTACCCAGTCCAAAGATCAGGGCTTGATCCATCACCGTTATTTAGCTCACTGCCCCATCCCAGCTCAGAACCTGGCTATATGCAAATTAGTCTGTCCCTGGCCCAGCGCATCATGGGAACAGGGCAGACCAAACTACCAAGCCAATTCTTTACCAGAAAGGAGACAAGCTACCGGGGACCGGTTTCTGGCATTTCAGCCTCGTCAAAAAATCATTTTGTCCACCATAAGCTTGGAAGGGTATACTCAGATGTGAGTCCCTTGCTCATTGCACCATCAGGATTCAAGCAAGCCGGGCCGACGAGGCTGAAATGCCAGAAACCGGTCCCCGGTAGCTTATTTTCCTTCCCAGTATAAGAATTGGCTTGGTAGTTTGGTTTGCCCTGTTCCCATCATGCACTGGGACAGGAACAGACTAATTTGCATATAGCCAAGTTCTGAGCTGGGATGGTGCAGTGAGCTAAAAAACGGTGATGGATCAAGCCCTGATCTTTGGACTGGGTAAGAGTGGTCTGCTTAATTCAGGCACTCTGTTCATCACCACCCCCTTTTCTGAATCATTTTGTCCACCATAAGCGTGGAAGGGTATACTCAGATGTGAGTCCCTTGCTCATTGCACCATCAGGATTCAAGCAAGCCGGGCCGACGAGGCTGAAATGCCAGAAACCGGTCCCCGGTAGCTTGTTTCCTTCCCAGTATAAGAATTGGCTTGGTAGTTTGGTTTGCCCTGTTCCCATCATGCACTGGGACAGGAACAGACTAATTTGCATATAGCCAAGTTCTGAGCTGGGATGGTGCAGTGAGCTAAAAAACGGTGATGGATCAAGCCCTGATCTTTGGACTGGGTAAGAGTGGTCTGCTTAATTCAGGCACTCTGTTCATCACCACCCCCTTTTCTGAATCATTTTGTCCACCATAAGCGTGGAAGGGTATACTCAGATGTGAGTCCCTTGCTCATTGCACCATCAGGATTCAAGCAAGCCGGGCCGACGAGGCTGAAATGCCAGAAACCGGTCCCCGGTAGCTTGTTTCCTTCCCAGTATAAGAATTGGCTTGGTAGTTTGGTTTGCCCTGTTCCCATCATGCACTGGGACAGGAACAGACTAATTTGCATATAGCCAAGTTCTGAGCTGGGATGGTGCAGTGAGCTAAAAAACGGTGATGGATCAAGCCCTGATCTTTGGACTGGGTAAGAGTGGTCTGCTTAATTCAGGCACTCTGTTCATCACCACCCCCTTTTCTGAATCAAGATTGGCAGTGCGGCTGCTTGGACACTATTGAAATGGAAGATGGCCCCTCTCCCTTCCCCACCCAGACCTTACAGTTGTGACTGAAGCAGCCATATTGCGTTGAGGATGTCATATGAGGGAGGTGGAGATCCGAGGACTCTGCTCTCCTGCAGAAACCAGTCTCCTTATCAAACCGTTGGGTTTGCGACCCATTTGTCTGATGTTAAACTTCTTCCTGCTGTCCATCAAAGGGAGGCTAGTGCAGGTACTCACAGACAACACCACTGCCATTTGGTGCTGCTATAAGCAGAATGAAGTCGGTTTCTAGTTCCTGGGGCATGATGCTTTTTCCCTTCGGAGTTGGCTGGAACATCAGGGTATTTCCCTCATCTTGAACCAAATGGAGAATCCTTGAGTGATTAGATGTACGAGTTGAGCCAGCATCACCTGGCAGAAACCATGAATGGCACCTACATCACAAGGTTGCACATGGCATCTTCTGGCAGTGGGGAGAATCCAGGCTAGATCTTTCTGCCATTGCTTAAAACTTGCAGTGTCAAACGTTTTGTGTATCAGAGCGCCTGCAAAAACACTTGAGGAAATGCATTCTGGCTGGAATGGAAAATGGGACTCATGTACACCTTCCTGTCTGGAGAGAGGAAAAAGATCAACAACGACTGGGCCCAAGTCAGCCTAGTCACTCCAGATTGGACTAGGAGAGTGTGGTACCCATAACCCCTGGGCCCATGAGCATCTGCCTTTCAATCGAATTACCGCTTTGGGAGAGCCTTCTGTTACAGCAGCAAGGTGGTCGTTTGCCTGAACCCACGCAATCTACACCTCCTTGCTTGGAGATTAAGCTGTAGTTTGAATACATTAACTCTGCTGCGTGCAGTTGTGATGTCATCCTTGCTGTCAGGCACCTGACAAAAGCCCTTGTATGCCAGCCACTAGGACATATTTGTGGCCTGGTATAGATTTAGAGTCTGCAACATAGACACTTTACAAGCCAGACTGTCTGATGTTTTAATGTTTGTTTTGCCTTTGGTCCAGCAATCCTTGCAGTGGACACTACTTAAGGCTATTTTTTGGCTGTTAGAAATGGGGGTCTCTAGTTGGCAATGGCTGGTCACTGTCCAAGTAGGGACCCTTCTTCTTAAGTCAGAATAAGGGGGCTACACCCTTTGATAACCCCTGTTCAACCCTGCGGTAACGCAGCACGAGCAGCTAGGCTTATCTCAGAGGCAGTGTGTAAAGCATTTATGATCATACACAGTAACATAGTGAGAAACACTACAAAGGGACACCACACAAGTAGTTACAAAAAATAAGTATCTTTATATATAGACTTAACACAAGACCAATAACGTTAAAAAGCCACAATAATGTAAAATAGGGTTAATCTTGAAATACTGCAAAAATAGTGCAGAGTGTGCAAATAGGAGTTCAGGTCAAGGCAGTGGTCTCTGCGGCCCTCTTACTTACAAAGTACCTGGATTTTGTAGCACAACCAACAATGTCGCAAACGAGCTGTAGCATTGATTTTCCTCACGCGAGGCTGGTGATGCGTTGAATCCTTGCTGCAAGGGAGGATGATGCGCCAGTCTGCGTATGCGTGCGGGACAAAGCAACAAACTTCTTCATGCTAGGCCAGCGATTGGTGGAATCCTTGCTGCAAGGAGGGATGATGTGCTGGACCTGTAGCTTGTGCAACCCTGTTTCGATGTGAAGAAATGGCGCCCCGCGAGGGAGCAACAATCCGGGTACGTTGCGATGAAAATGGCAGACGCACGGTGCCTGCACTGCGATATCGTGATGCGACGATCTTGATGCTTTGATCCAGGGTTAGCGAGCACTCGGCGGCCCACAAACATGCGATGCGATGACCTTTGTATGTTAGCGATCACTTTGGGGCCCGCAAGCGTGCGATGATTCTTGGTTTGCGAGCCCTCTGCGGCAGCAGCGCGGTGATTTTTCTGACGCTCTTCAGCTGCGGCGGCTCGCTAATGGGCGTTAGCTGCGATTTCAGCACTCTGCTTTGGAGTAGAACTAGAGGCCCTGGAACTCACAGGGGCCTCACCTTCAGATAGAAATCCTAGCTGGGAGGAATCAGGAGGCTGGTGGGGGGAGTCAGATGTGCCTGTGACTCCAGCAGGACGCTAGCTCTCTTCTAGCCCTTGGGTGATTGCTTTAGCAAAATAAAAGTTCTCCCAAAGTCCTTTTTCCCTCTTCTTCCAAGTCCAGGGGAACTACTGCAGGCCAATTCAAGAAATAGCGCACAAGGACAGTACTCTCCTGCAGATTCCTTCAGTGAAACGGACAGAGGTTTTTCTTGACATCAAATCAGGGGGTTGGGCACAGATATTTATACCCCAAAAGTCTTTGTTCTGAAAAGTCACTGGTCACTGAACCCAGTAAAAACCAGTTCTGCTCATGCCTGGCTCACTTTGTTTACCAGGCTGCATCCTTCCTTTCAGACGGAGGGGGTCTGCCATCAGACGCTCAGTAGGAGGTGGAGCCAGCATTCACCTTGTCAGAAACAGCCCTCTTAAGGTCAAGGAGCTACTCCTCCCCAGTAATCAATGCAGATCTCTCTATTCAACCCAGGTCTGACTCATCCTGCCTTGCCCCTCTAAACCCAGACGGCCAATACACACAACAGCAGAGCGCACTGGAAGGCTTAGGCAAGAAAATACCTACTTTCTAAAAGTGGTATTTTCAAACACAGAATATTGAAACCAACTTCGCTAAAAGATGTATTTCATCATTCTGAGTTCAGGCATACTAAACTTGAATTTCTACCATGTTCCCTGAGTCAGTTAGGACTATAAGATGTAATAGTCAAACTACCCATTCTAGCCAATGGAGAACAGGTAGCCTTGCAGTAGTGAAAAACGAAATGGGGTGTAATTCACTACCAGGACATGCTGCACATATCAAGCAATCTCCTACCTTACACACACAATGCACCATACCATAGGGGTGACTGATATGATGCCAAGGGAAGGTTCAGGGGCTGGGAAGTGTGGGCACTTCACAGCCAAGATGGCAGTTCTGGACTGCACATAGACACTGCAGTGGCAGGTCTCGGGCACATTTTACAAGCTGCTTCTGTGGGTGGTGCAAGCCAGCACTGCAGGCCCACCAGCATCATTTGGGTTACCAGCCCTGGGCACACACAGGCCACACTACTAGGGACTAACAGGTAAACCAAATAAGCCAATCAGGGTTATAACAATTCACAGTCATATTTACACCGGGAACATTCGCGCTGTGGCACTGTATGGCAGTGGCACAGCGCCCAGAGCATCTAATACCAGCAAAAACAGAGGAGACAACAGCAAAACATGGAAGGGAGACCCACGCCTATGATGCCAGGTCTAACATTGGCCCTTACAACTTTTTTGCATTTGCTGAACAAGCCATTCACCTCTTGTGAGATTAGTTTAGTAAAAGTTTGACATACATGTTCCCTCACAAACTTGTTTTGTGATGCTACAGTGAGACCTTAACTCGGATGTTTATGTACGTCCTTTGACCCAATGCACAGCTGGTTGTTATGTCTTCTGACCTTAAATTACTGTATTCCTCATTGCGATCACTTCAGCTCGTCATGTGAATGAACTTCAGGGACTATCTGTGGACCGCCTTACACCCCCCCTTTTTCTGGACAAACTTGTGCTGAGGACTTAAATTGCCTTCTAGCCAAAAGTTGCACGACTTTTCCACATTGGGCAATCATTCACTCTTTCAGCATTCTTTGCCCCCTCACCTTCAACAGAGGAGAGACTACATCAGTTGGACCCGAAAGTGGCTTTAAGCATTTACGTCAATTGTATAAAGGACCATTGGGTTGATCAGCTTCTTGTTGGGTTCTCTGTGGCGAAGAAAGGAAAGGCTGTGCAGAAGAGGACTCAGTTGATGTGAAAAGTCCTTTACATTAAGTTCTTCTACGCACTGGCCAAAAAGCAGTCACCGGAAGAAGTGAGAGCCCAATCCACCAGGGCTATGGCTCCTACCACTGCATTAGCACATTGCATGCTCGTCCTTGACATCTGTCAGACTCACACATGGACATATGTGCACATGTTTATGAAGCACTACTGCCTTGACAACCAGGTCCCACGGTAATGATTTGCTCACTCAGACATGCAAGACTTTTTGGTCTGAGTCTACTTCACAGACCCACAGTCCAGGGAGGACCCACCAGAGCCACCTCGAACAACTGTCCTAGGGGGTTGTTCTTGGTGTTCATGATTGATCAAACTGTTGATGTCCTCTGTTTAGTTCCAAGGGCACTCATTTTCCCTTCCAAGAGGTAAGACCCGAAAGAATCATAAAAGGTGGAAGATCCACATAGCCTTTTTTCAAGAGACGTACTTGACGAAAGAGGAGGGCCAGGCATCACAAAAAACTGTGGAGATTAAAAGTTTATGCTACTGAGTACTCTGCATTCTCTAGTGGGGTATTGATTTGGTTACCACCCGGGACCCCCTTTCTTACACAGATAAGGGTCATAGATCCTGAGGGCCGCAATATACTATTGGCTGAAAAATTGGATGGCCGGGACATAGCAGTGGCAAACATCTACCCCCCAATATGGATCAGTCAGCCTTTCTGATCTCCATCAACCCTCACATTACCCAACTGCACCACTACCCACTGTTACTGGAAGATGACTTCAGTTGTGTTTCCGGAACGCCCTTCTCATTCATAGTTGCCCATATCTCCGATCCCTAAAACAGGTCAGCTGTTGTGTAAATGGCTTCAGGGTTGGGGATTTATTGATCTTTTGAGGGCTCACAACCCTAGTGGTAGGGCCTGTTCCTATTACTTGAGCATGTATCAATTATCGGTCTGCCTTGACACTTGTAGATGTGGCCATTGTATATCAGTGACAGTGGGTACCCGGGCCCAATTGTATGCTGAGATTGTAGCTCTAGAGCATCGATTGACAAGTATGAACTACTGAATGAGGGTGTCACAGCACCAGCAGACCAGTTTCGGAACAAAAGAAACCTTTTGAGCTGCTTACATGCCGCCAAGCCTACGTCTATGGAGCTTACCTAACTAAAACCCACTCTGAGTGTGATGAATCTGGTTGATTGCTGGCCTGGCTGGCCAACCCAGATCAACATGGCTCCCAAATACTCAAGTTGCGCACTGAGAAAGGCATCCTAGCCTGTAATCAGGCCGAGTTCAGTGTGACTTTTACATCGTATGCCTCCTCTCTCTTCAGCTGCCCTGTCGCAATTGGCTGTCCACCTCTTTGAGTGTATTTTGGTGGTGGGTGCAAAGCATCTATCGCCGACGGTGGCTACCTCTGTAGGCAGAGAGATTACACTGCAGAAGTTTAGGTGAGTGATTAAGGCCCTGGCAAGGGACAAGGAGCAAGGTACGGACTGCCTGCCCCTGGAATTCTATGCAACGTATGTGGAAACGTTAGCCCTAATTTTTTTTTCACTTGTTTTTATTACAGTATTGCAGCAAGAATCCATACACACAACATATTGATAAACCACCATTCCAGAAAACATATCAGCACATTACATCAATTACCTGCATTGCTTTTTCCCAACATTTCCATCAGTTTCCCCCCAGAGTTGGCATTTGATCATGTCCGTCTTCTAGCCCCCTTTGTCGGGCTTTGGCCATGGGGCTGTACACAAAAGTCCTTGATACTCATTCCACTTTGCCCAGACCCTTTCCTACTTGTGAGGATAGCCTCTATTCAGGTATGTCATTTTTTCTGCCACCATGCACCAGTCCATATCTTTTTTCCAGTCACCGAGCGTAAACTGTGTGTTATTTCTTTTGGTGATTACCAGTGCTAAAGTCACTCCCATTCGCTCCCCAGGTCTGTTGTCTTCCATAGGTTAAGTAAACATAGCTTGGCCGACAATGGCACCGCCACTCCATATAAACTGCTCAAGAAACTGGTTATCTTTGTCCAGTAGGACTCAATTTTGTGAGACGCCCTTATTATGTGAAAAAATGTTCCCTCTTGACTGCATCCCCTTCGGCAAAGTGAATCTGATTGCCTACCCATTTTCACCACCATTGCAGTGCACGAGATGTAGGCTCTGTTGAGCACTTTGAGCTGTATGAGGCAACTTAATGGCTACTTCTTTAGGGGATCTGACCAATCATCCTCTTGTATGTCTGCGATGTCTTTTTTCCATTTATCCCACAGTTTTACTAACAGGTTAGGGGCTTTGTTTACTAGCTTTTAGTATGTTAACGAGATTGCCTTTTGAGTTATGTGTTTGTCAAGCAACCTGTTCTCTAGAGGTGAGGAAACTGGTAGTTCTTTTTATCTGTGTAATGTAGTTTGTGGAGCATGTAACGGAATGTCTGTTGGTGCCAAGTGTTTTGTTGCCTGTAGGTCAGCAAAAACCTGTATTTCTGTTGATGAGTCAATGTCTCCCACACTCGAGATCCCTAGTAGGTCCCATTTGTCAAATCCCTTTCTCATCCTCATGTCTCCTAGTAGGACAGAGTCCCACAAGGGCGTGGCCAGTGTGATCTTATTTCTCCAGCCCAGCTTTCCAAACGTAGAGTGCCAGTTCTGGACTGTCAAAGCAGTTGGGCCCACTAGGGGTGTATTCCTTGGTAAAGTATCAAGCTCATACAAATATCCCCTGTGTTGTAATACAAATCCTGTCGAGAAACTGTTTCCATGCATACCCTTAACCACACATGCATTACAACACATACGTGGTTACCACGCATAGCCTTTACCACTCATATCTTTACAACAAGATGCGTAGTAAAGGTATGTGTGTTAAAGGTGAAAATCACCTTTTCAGGTCGAAAACACTGAAGTCCGCATAAAGCTCTCTTTCGTTTATATATATATATATATATATATGCTCCAAAATCTCGTGGATTTCCTCCACAAAAGACCAGCACTCACGGTGGCGAGCTTTAAGATTTTATTGTAAAGCTCACATGTCCAGACGCGTTTCGGCATTCGCCTTCGTCGGTGGTAACATGGCGTCGCCGAAACGGCCGTTTTTTATGTTCACACATCATTCATGGACATAGTCATAGGACAACAGTGCTTTCACAGCTGCCATATTAGAGTGGTGTATCTTATTACAACATATGCATTCAATTAAAAGCGCTATTCAATATAATACAATTTCATAGTGCCCATAGATGAGCTCTCCATGTCATACTCATAAATGCTTCAATTAAATCAAATTCATAATGCCCCTCGATGGGCTTAGTACTTATTCATCACATATTCCCGTTATAATAAAGCCCTTAAATGAGCCATGGCATCACAATGTCCTTAATGTCCACAATTATCATCAGCCACCTACAATGCAAAATGAATAATCAAACCATAGAAAATCGCACTATATAATAGTATGGTCCTACATCAACCCTAGTTCTCCTTCCAGTCTTGTTCTTCATTAGTTATCCCCTTAGTGTACTGCCAGTTCCTCATGTGAATTCAAACCCTCGGGTGCCTTTGTGTTGAGGTCGATAATGTACCTAGATTCTAGCCTCCTAAGGGTCCCCCCCCCCCCTTGGGTGCTGGGGTACATGGTCCAAACAGAAGTATGTTTAAAGAATTCCATAATGGAGACAGAAATCTTTTAAGTGGCGTGCCACTGGGTACTTGAGGTCTCCATTATCTATGGCTCTCACATGTTCTAGAACCCTAATTTGGTGTGCTGTGACATTGGTGCAACTCTAGGACCAAACATACACACACACACACAGATATATATATATATATATATATATATATATATATATATATATATAATAGTCTTATTCTAATACTGTGACATTTAACCGACGCACAATTTAAATCACTTTGAAATGAATAATTTCCATTAAAAAACTCAGCTCACCAGCATTCTAGTTGTTAATTGTCTGCTACGTTTTTAAATAAACCCGTCTATTCAAAACCGCTCATGTAGGGTTCACAAAATGGATTCACCTAGAATGCTGGTGAGCTGCATTTTTATTGGTCGCATGTACAGACGCAAAACATATATTGGTAGAAGATGTGAAGGCTATCGGCGTCTTTAGAGGAAACGGAAAGACACTTCCGCTTCCTCTATACGACCTGAACCGCACCTCGGAAGAGCTTAGAGAGGAGATGTCGTGGAGAGGTAAGGGGGATTTTAGTTAATAAATAAATAATAATTTAAGGGCTTAGGGGGGTTCTGTCGGTTTGGGGGGGTCTTTCTTAGAAGCGTTTGGGGTTGGGGGAATCGCACAGGGCAACATTTTTAGGATTCAGGGCAGGGGGGATTTATTAGAAGGATTGGAGGCCGGCGGTTTGGGGGGTCGCATAGGGGTATTTAAAAAAAAAAATGAGGGAAGGAGGGAGGATGGCGCTAGGGAGCAGTAAAGGAATTGGGACAAGGGTATAAGATAACCTTTAGCATGAATATGCCTTTACCAGGCATGGTTTTACTACGAAATTCGTTGTAAAGGTATGCGTAGTAAAGGCATATTCGTGCTAAAGGTAATGAGTGGTAATGGCATTCACGTTGTAACGCATGCGTAGTAAAGGCATGCGTTTCAATGGAATGCGTAGTAACATCATACAACCATCCTATCCATCCAGTATACCATATCCGTCATTGGTTGCTGGGCCCACTGGTTATTAACTACCAGCTGCGCAGCTCAGTAATATGATTGTATATCAGTGAGGGCGATTCCACCGTCCTACCACCCCAGAGTTTGTTTATTAAGTGCTATTCTAGGGAAACCCCATCCCACAATAGGGTTCTAACCTCGCTCTGTATGACCTTAAAGAAGGCATCTGGAACCGGATATGCAGTATTCTGTGAAACATACAGAAAACTTGGCAGTGCCCTCATCTTAAAGAGTGCCGCCTTTCCCAACAGGGACAATGGAAGGGACCGGAGTGGCTCACGTGGCCCCTTAGTCATCTTAATGGGGGAGTAGATTTTTTTGCCTCAAAGATGTCCTGGTTAGTTGTAACAAATATTCCTAAATAACTGAACCCCTCCGTTACCACCTGTGCCTCATACTCTTGACATTCGTGGTGAAGAACCACTCAAGACTAGTACCAACGACTGTGCATAAATATTGCATAACCAGAATACCGTTGGAATGTGGGGAAAATACTGAGTATTCTGCAGAGATGGATGCGTATGGGGCCACCACTTATAAGAGGATGTCGTCCGCCATTAACCGTAATATTGACCGTGCTGTATAACCTGGCTAAGATGACTGGGAGCCTCCCCTCTGCGATGGTGGCTCTGCTTGTGCAACTGCTTAAGAAAGGCAGAGATGGGAAGCGGGTGACGTCATATAGACTGCTTTCTATACTGAACGTGTACGACAAGATGCTTGGTGAAATTCTGGTTAACGGGCTGCTCTGCCACCTAGGTGCACTTGTACATCATGATCAAACAAGTTTTATACCCACACGTAGTACGATCACGAACATTCACCAATTGCTGCATGTTATCCATACCCCGTTAGGACTACCTTAAGTCACTGGCAATTTCTGTAGATATTGAAAAAGCATTTGACTGCCTTGAGGGGAGATCTCTATGCTGCAACGGCTAGCATGGGCCCGGGGAGTGCTTTCTTACCTTGATACTGCTATTATACTCATCCGACCGCCAGAGTCGAGACCAGAGGCTGTATTTCTGTATCCTACAGGATTGAACGCGGCACCCGCCAGAGTTGTTCAATGCAGTGTGTACTTTTCGCGATGGCTATAGAACTGCTGGCACTGCAATTTCGAATTGGACAATATTATAGAGGGTTGTAAATTGATAGTTACCCCCTTCTATATATCCTTCCAGGCAGACGATTTGCTGCTATCTCTTGGGAGCACTCGGATGTCAGGTGCGCCTGTCATGCTCTGGAGGAAAATCGCTGCTTATGTCTCAGTATGAAATGGGATGAAACGCCTTTTCGATCCATAAACCAGCTACCACCTCTACACCGTCTGAGGTAGGTTCTGCTCTCCGGTGGGAACCTCATACCTTTTGGTATGTAGGTGTGCGTATTTATCATAGTGGATGATGTTTTTGAAGGTGGCTTATGGATTATTGTTGACGTCTCTTTGCTCCCCCTTGACCTTTTAGCTGACCCTTCCGTTATCTGTGGCGGGCAGGGTTGTGCTGTTGAAGATGGTTTTCCATCCTCCTCTCCAAATATTTTCCAGCACTGCCAATTCAGCTCCCGATAGCCATCTTTCACGAGATGGACGTTCTCTTACTCCATCTTATATTGGGATCAGGCTGGTGCTGACTAAACTCAGCCTCCCACGGATTGCAGTGGTACGGCAGTTCCGGACCTGCAACTTTATTATCCTGTAGCACAACTCAAATGGGTACCCTACTGGAGGCACTGCAGTTGTAACAGCATGCCACCTGGTGCTCGATTTATCATGAGCTGTGTCTCTCTGTCAGCCATACTGATTAACCCAAAGGCTTGGTGAGGGCGATGATAGAACGCTGATGTTATTGGATACTTTATGGTTCTTATGGATCAGGGCATTGCAATGCACCCTGATGGGACATCCTACACGAGGCGAGCCCTCCCCCTGACTGCACTATTACAACTGCCACATGAGGGCAGTTGGTCTAGACTACGAGACTGGGAGAGAAGGGAAATGAGTGCTTGGTGACTGGTATACGGACGGGTCACTGCTAGATTTCAAAGACTTCGTAGATGATTATACTCTCCCTGCTCCCTGATTCCTGTGTATTGGGGCACTGACGGCAGATATGAGTGTCAGACGGGTGTAAACCCCTGTGCCACCCGACTTTATAGACTATATGTACCATCCTAGGCCAGTACCATGCAGTCAGTCAGTCATAATAACTTTATTTCGATTCGTAGAAACAAATCATAAAAGTTCAGACAATTACACTGTTTAAAAGACATGATACCATTGTATTTACAACCTTAAACATTATTATATTACCACTGAAGATTTTACAAATACAAAAAAAAGTCACATATATAAAAACACATAACATTTTAGTCGATACAATACAATTCATATCAAATGGTAATCAATACGATATTTTGTCGCTCAACTTGTATACCATAAAGATAATTAATATCGATTTCTGATAGTAAGTGTCACTCGAATAAAATTAAGCACAGCATTACATATTGCTGGGGTTGATAGTGAGAGTAAATGGTCATATCCCTCTTTATAGTAACGGGTTCCAAGGGATATCAAAACCGGCCTGATAAAACGGTTTCTTGGATCTTTGTACAGAGTGCAAAATAGTACAAGATGAAGAGTGTTTTGAGAAACGTTGTTATTAAATGCACAGGGGGTAAACTCTCACACCATCCCGCTTGTTTTGGAAAAGCAAATAAGAAATGCAGTGTATTAAGGCGGAACCTAGTCAAGTAAAAGCGCCATTGTACATGTCCTATATATGAAAGGTATGGTTGACGCTGCAACCTACCCTTATGATAAACCGCACTCTCACTATTTCTCAGAGCACCTAACTTGGTGCGGTACGCCTCTTTAATTAATAACTTTGTCTCACTACCAATGGACTCAGTGTTCGTAAAGATGTGACCCAAACCTATCCTAAAAAGAGTTTCCCTAACATATGATAGCCAAGGGATCTTCTGAAAGTGCTCCAATTTGAGGCAATCTTGTAATATTACCTTTGTGAGTTTCAAATCATCTGAGCTCCAAACCTTACTCCAAAGCAGTAAGGGGGAGACATGGATGGTATCACTCACAAATTCAAGACCCACCTCAGTGTGGCAAAACATATTAGAGGTGCCCATTGGCACACATAGGAGCCGTTTAACAAACTTATTTTCCATAATTTGAATTTTGTTGCAGGATTGCGTTCCCCACACATTTGTATGTTGCAACTGGGATGCATTTTGCTTTGTATAGGGATATTAATTCTGCAACCGGCTTCTGACCCAGTTTACTGTAAAAACGGAAAATAGCCTCTACTGCTTGGGTGGCCTATTGGACACGGGCAGACACCAGGGGGTCCCAACTCAAGGTTTTATTAAAAATATTCCCCAAGTAATTAAAGCAGTCAACTTTCACAATATGTGAGTCCTTCACCAAAAGCCGGAGAGATTTTACTCCTTTGAGGCCGCAAACCATAGTGAAGGACTTTGTGAAGTTGACCCTTAACTCTAGACCCTGCATGAAGGTTTCGAAAGCATGTAGGCAAATTTGCATGCTGTTCGCTGTTAGTGTCATCAGAACCGTGTCATCTGCATACGATAATATCGGTATCCGTTTGCCATTTACCTGGGGAAAATCAGCACAGCTCTCCAACAGGAAAGCTTCCAGGCCATTTGTGTATACCAGGAATAAAAAGGGGGCCAGTATACACCCCTGGCGAACACCCTCGGTCGATGTAATGGGCTTTGTTTTCTCCCCGGCTGGGCCAAATCTAACCCTTACTGTCGTGGCAGCATGGAGTCTGCGGAGGAGTGTAACCAAAGGCTCCTCAAACCCCATAGACTCCATCATTTGCCAAAGTTTGTTTTCTACAGACAGTATCAAAAGCACTGGATAAGTCCATGAAAGCCAAGTGGACACAACCACACTTGGCCCTCATGTACCTACCCATGAATAGCGCCAAATTTAGGCACTGCTCTGTGGTGCCTTTTCCCCGCCTAAATCCATATTGGGATTCCACAATGATATCATTCGACTCAGCCCATGTTTCAAGACGGGCCAAAATCACCCTGCCCATTAATTTACAAGATGCATCAATGAGCGATATAGGTCTGTAACAACAGGGGTCACGTTTATTACCTTTCTTGAATATCTGGACCACTATCGCCTCTTGCCACGAGGCTGGAATATGACCAACCACAACTGCTTTAAACAAAAGTAATAAAAGTGGTTCCCACACTTCTATATTGTGTTTAAAATGGTCCAAAGGCACTGAGTCCGGCCCAGGAGCCTTTAATGACATGCCCTTACTTAATGCGGCCTCTACCTCAGAAAGAGTCAGTGAGCGACTAAGCATATTCGCTGACTCCAGCTTAGGATCACCGATGCTGTCATTACTTATTACATCCAGGGCCCCCTTTGGGTTAAAGATGTGCCCATAGTGAACCTCCCAGGTTTCCCCTGGGATGTGCCAGTACCATGCGATTACTATCATTTACAAGGCATTGATAGCACAGACCCAGTGCACATTAGCTGATCTAAGAGATCGGTGGTCCAGCGACATGAACCAAGTGCTTACGGATGAGGACTGGCACAACATTCTACGATGCACACCATGTGAATCTCGCCCTGCCTGCTTCTGTTGCATAACATTTTCCTATCTCCATTGAGGCTATCTGACACCTAAACGCATTATTCTTATATTCCCTGGGATGCAGGCGGCGTGCCCTCTCTGTCAAGAGATAGATACGAACTTCTTCCACAGTATGGGGATGCGCAGCTCTTACACCTTATTGGGAGACATTAGTGAGTTTGATCAATTCTGCTACAGGGCACTCTATTGCCTGCTCCTCAGCAACCAGTCTCTTGTGCCTGTTTCCTCCGACTTAAAGTGAAAATTATTAACTCAATATTTGTTAACCTGGTCATAATTTTTGCACGACATCAGAACACTATTCAGTGGAATTCTCCTTGGGGCCCCACCCTCCAGGGATGGAACAAGGAGCTATCTAATTGGGTTGCCTGTGAGGGAGTGATGCTTCACTGAGGTACGGAAAGGATTACGAAACCCAGACCACACACAAGCGCAGGACAAGATCCCCCAGAACTGCCCCCGAATAGATGAATCTGGTAGACTCATTCTTATTACTGATGATGCTTCTTCGAAGAATACTGACCTGTCTGACCCAGATTAGCCGATGATGCAGCCTACAACACCTGACCTTAGGGACTTACCCACGCTTCAATACCGGACCTACCTGATGACCCATCACACTGCTTGGCCCTCAATGGCTGTTGGGAATCTTTCATTTCTCTCCTGAGTGTCAGCTCCCTCACAGTATTGTTTAGTTGCCCCTTCTTTTCTCTATTTGCTGGTGAGTATTTTCCACCCCACACACCGCTTGATCACCTACTCGACTATCTGAAGGGTAATTTTTTTACTTTTCGCATTAGTATGGTTACACACAGATGGTTGCGCTCACAGGAGTCAGTGTCTGGATTGTTTTGCTTTGTAGTATCGTAACATTTGGCACCCCTGTGTGGGTCCTGTGCGTGGGTATCTGATCCTGGGTATCTGATCCTGTTTGCTGTGGTTTGTGTCGCCATGCTGTTAATAAAAAAATGTTTAAACAAAAAAATTCTTGCCATTTGAGCGTGCCTAAAGAGTCGAGCAAGAAACTGAGGCAGTACGCCGGCGTGGCACTTATGTGTTGCTCTCCGCCTTCATTTCTGGGGTGGTGCGGAGCCACCCAGCACCTCCTTGTGGTGCACATGAGTATTGCTTTTTAGTTGGCTGGTGTACACACCAGCAATTTTACCTACAGTAAGTAACTTGTTCAATTTGAAGTTATTCCTCAGCTTTTTTTACGGTGTACTTCAATTTATTTATCATATCAGCCATCTCCCTTTTGATAAACCCAACTGTTACAGCAGCTTTTCAAATTTATGGGGTCTGGCAGAGACTTCATTCCATTTAGACCCAACGGCTCTCGATGACTAAATATAGACTAAAAACTGATCACGTCTACCTCAGCATTGTCTCTTGTCTCTTCAAATTTGAGGAATTGTAGATTATATGATTACCATTAGCGTGCATTCCCCTCTTTCTTGGCCATGCAGTCTGCACTCTTTGACACAGACTAAATACATATATGTGAAAAGTTCTGAAACGTTTATCTATACACACTTCTCACTGAATGCAACACCGTTCCACATAAATTGATACATATCCGAAAGGTGTTTGGACACTTGTGTATGCTTCCTCCAATTGTAATTGGATTTATGTAGGGCTTACTACCTCCGACGAGGCATTGAAGTGTTTTACGGTGAGTGGCACCTTACCCCGGCATCCAAAGTTAGTGGTTAATCTAGTGGTGGTTGGTGGTTATTCTGGTTAATTATGTACTCTGAAGAAAAAATTGCATGCATTTACTTACTTTGCGATATGTTAATACCAGGAGGATGGGATCATTAGGCTATGTAGTTTCTGGTGAATGGTAGGTGAGATAGATTGGCTGGTAGAGATTAGGTAATGTTAGATTGTAGGGATAGGGTTTTAAAGAAGAGATGTTATCCATTAAATTAGGTATCTTCCATTTGCAGAATTACAGTAAGCAACAATGAGGCAGGCAGGAATGTTACTGAGAGTAGGGTATACTCAGAATTAGAAGGTATGCAGAAGATGGTCACTCTTAAAGGTACATCAAGGTCAATTTTCCATGCAGGGTTTTAGGGGTACAGTGGGAGAAGGGTTTCTGAGATAGCAAGGTGTCAGGGAACATAAGCTGTAGAAGAAGCATTATACACTGTGCTCCATATCGGGGCAGATTTCTATATGTGCAAACCCAGTCAACAGGCAGCAGCACTGAACAGGATTAAACACAAGCATAAAGTCAGCAAGTGATAGGAGCAGTAACTGGTTTAAGGACGGTTAATGCATTGTTAAAAAGGCATGTCCTCTAAATTAGAACACATATAGAAATTAAGGTTTGATTCATACATATATACATATAGTGATGAACACTATTAAAGAAAAACATTTATGTTAAGCACTTTGGATAGCAACTAAAATTGGCAAACAAAAATTGCAAAGCAACACGTTTCCATCAGTACATCCACATGCAACCACTAGGGAACAGACACTTAAATACAAACATAGCACACATTTATTACCTGACATAACCTTAAAAAACATTACTTGAAATATTAAAACTCTGTAGTGTAAAGCATAAAATAACATGAAATCCAAAGGGGAAAAAAGATCTTTTCAGGGTAGAAAAGTTAGTTACATTTGCACCATACATTTTGAAATGTGCGTAGGATATTCCAATGCCCAAGCAAACAAAATCAGAAATGTCTCAATGTAATGTAGTAGTTTAATAAATCAGTTAGCATAAGCTTAGTCATATGAGAGCACTAAAGTTTGTGGGACGGGTTAGGAGGGTGGTGTGCATTCTAAACCCGTGACGAACATCCTTCCGTCTCAACCTCTTTTCAGCATGGAGATCAGTCAAAAGAAAGTTGGAGTTGGTTTGTTTTCAAGTGTTTTCTGAACCACATGTACTCAGAGTGCTGTGTTCAGTGTGTTCCATAACTTTAGGCTCTGTAATGTCAGGCTGTGCCTCCATATTTCAAGTTATTAAAGGCCTGTCGATTAATCAGGTATGTAGTCGTTGATCATAGGAGCTTCTTCATAGTTCAAGTATCAGTGTGGGATTTTCCCCATTTGACATTTGTGCACATTTTTCAAAAAATCTTAACAAATGTTCCCTTTTGTGCTCTCACTTATTTAACCAATAATCAGCAAATCATTCAGAATGCACTGAGCCAATCTCCTACTTTATATTCAGTACTCGTCAATTAAATAGCTGATTCTAGCAGTCTCTTGTTATAAAAATATATATTTTTATTATAATAATTCAGATGCATATAATTCTATCCATGATGATTGTTTGTTAGAGAAGTGAGAGCACAAAAGGGAATCTTTGTTCAGATGTATTTAGTTGATCTGCCTACCTGGTCCTTTTTTTACTTTAAAAGGGTGGCTCTGTTTTTTTTCCAGAGTAATCTGTGCACACGCCACCAGGATCCACTGGCGTTGCTGTTTAGCATTGAAAGCCTGGTGTAACAGATGGTATAGTTGTCCATGCATTCGATAAACTTGGTTCCTCTGCTACATCCAGTGATCTGTTTAGAGGATTAGCAAGATTTTCCTAAGTATGGTGAGCTGTATATTGATACCCTTGACCACTGTTTACTTGGAATGAAACCATGCTCCGAATCAAAAAGAGGTTTTTAGGTTTCTTTGTTTCATTGGTCGAAGGAGGTATTTCTAGTCTCGGACGTCTGTAGAACAGCTGCATCATACTTTGCGATGGTCTTTTTTTCAATAAAAGGCTGTGTATGTTGTGATTTTTACCCAGTTCCTGAAATTGTATTCTATCTGGATTTTGATTGGGTGTCCTTGCCGTATGTTTAAAAATGTTATTTGCACTTGTTGGCGAGACGCTTTATCATCAAGAGAGGTAGCCATTTTTTATCTCACTACAGCGTAATACAATACCTACGCAGACTATTCTACCTGTAAGAAGCTCTGGCCAATGCACAGGCATTCCTCCTCAACATGCCTAGAATGTCCTGTAGCTGAGGGATTTTCCTCATGCAATCTGGAGCTGCCTCCCTTTCCAGACATTTTTGAATATTGTGGTTAAGTCCCTATTGGATACATTGGATTGGCTGGTGTCCGTGATTTCTCATTGGCACTAAACACCTTTGGTATACAAGAAGAATCAGTGTTCACACTCCCACCATTAGGATTTAAATCTCTCCTAAAATCCTTTAGTGGCAAAATTAGCTTTAATAGAGATACTACATTTTGCAATTCTAAAGCTAGATTAAAATTAAAAGTAAGGACAAACTCCCCGAGAATTGCACAAAAATACTTATTTTGGAATTTAGAACACGGAATTCGTTTGCTCCTTTTATGTCACATTAATCTCTTACCTCTAAATGATTTAACAGCAAACTGGTCCCAGAATTTGAATAATGGAAACACTTGTGTAGGCTGAGCATTCAGACCCTAGACCATGTTTTGTTTGTTTGTCCAGTATTGGCCTTGAGTCGTTATCGTTGGCTTTGGCCGATGTTTTTACAAAATGGTGTTAAAAATGTAGCATCAGCACAAGACTTTCTCTTTTATCCAAAAAACGAAGCTGTGTGTGTAAAACTTTTTAATTACTTTAAGGAGTTTATGTATATATTTTAAATCACTGAAATGGCAATAAAAAGTACATAAAGTACATAAACATGTCCTGGCAGCGTTTTTACAACTTTTCATTTCACTTTATGTATTGTGGTTGAAGGCTAGATGATAGAGAAACAGTATGTACCTACCGCCTGTAAAGTGTCTGCTGGTAGCCAGGTAGGATTTTCAGGTGTCATTACACTAGTGTTTACACTGTCAATATCTGGGAGACTAGCCATGCCTAATAATTTATAAGGCTTGCTATGATAACGGCTTAAGAAGCACTCTGATCTTGTTGTATATTTGATTTGAAAAGAAAGGTGTCATGTGTCAGCATGCTTCCTTGTGTAAAGACCTTAATGATCTGGCGTGTTTCTATCCATTCTGTGATGAATTGGAAGCAATATTTAGTAAATTGAAGGGATTCTTATAAAGTGCATTACTAGAGTACAGAGTTTACGTTAAGCATCAAAAAGGATATTGTGCGAGTGTCCGGATTCCACACATTTGTATTTGAAAATTGCTTTATTTATTTAATGTAAATTTTCATGGGGAAATTGTTTTAGTAATTTATTTAGGGGCAATGCAAACGGTCCCTTACATTTAGAGACCCAGTGTCAATTGTATAGTAGCATGCCTACTACTTTCTGGGATACTGATTGGGAAGCATATCGATTTACTGACTGCACACTACCACCCCGGTGCAGCCCAGTGATATGCTTTTATTTCAACAAATCACTCCTGTTTCAAGGCATACTTTTTTTATTAGGTTGATTAGGTAGTTAGCAATGCCCTGTGGTGTATGTAAACCCTCAAGCCAGAGCCTGTGATGAATCACAATTCGGACAGATCTTCAGTGGGCATGCATGCCCTTTCCAGCTCTCTGTGGGTATCCACCCTCTGTCTCTCCTAAATGATTTCAGCTAGGATCTAAATAAAGACATTAAAACTAACACGAACTTGGGGATATTTAACTAATTATATCAGGAAGTCGCTACAAAATGTAGTGATCACCCCTAAATTGAATGAACAAAATTGATAGAAGTTGAGTCTCAAGGAAGTTGGAAATTCGACTATAGCAGAATTTAAAACTGGCCTCCTACTGTCCCGAAATCCCAGCCAGGATTGATAGTTGTATGGTGTTTGCTATCTGTGGACTGTGTTGTGCATCATACTGTTTTACCTCTTTCATTGCTCTCCTAGAATACCTTGGCTTTCTAAAACTAATTTCTTTTTACAGCTACCAAGGCTGACGGATTTGCACTATATTTCCTGGGAGAATGCAATAATGTAAGTATGTATGATCGTGTATTTTAACATGGTCTGAAATCCAATAATGTTCTTGCATGCAAGTTAAGTACTGTTTTTCCAGTGTTCCTATATTACAGCATGTTATTCGCATTACTGCAACTGTTGCTAAATTTGTTGTGCCCTAAAGTGTAAAGAAAAAAAAACGTGTTCACTTCCAAACACTGGCCAGAAAACATGGCTATTTAACAGAAATGACCCTATGAATGGGGCCCATTAACCTTCTCACGTGTGTGCACAATTAAACAGACTTGTTACAAACTTTAATAGTTTGCTCATTCTCTGCTGGTGCGTAATAGTTAAATTTGCTCTTTGAGTAGCCTTCCGCCACGGTCAGACTGGGATAAAAAATTGGCCGGGCACCAAAATATTTGTGACACCCATTAGTAAATTACATAGCTAGAAAAGTGGCACTGCTTTTCAAACTGGGGCAATTTTGATATTGCAAAGACATGCTGTATAACTGTCCTGCAAGGTATGGAAGATAGCACGGATTTGAGCTTGCTGCAGGCAATATTTGTTTTAATTCCAGAGAAATCAAAAGTTAAAACCGGCCCTGCAGGCCATAAAACTAGGCCTGGGTGGTAAATTCCATTCCGCTCGCGGAATTTGGGTAATTTCGCGATCCGAATTAGCCCAAAATTCTGGGTTCCGCGACTTCATGAAATTTTTTGCTTGTCCGCGTTCTCAAATGTGGGTTCGCAAGATATTTCCCCCGAGCATGCAAACAGCAATTGCAAACAGTAAAAAAGCATTGCGAACAAGCAATTCCGCGTGTTTGGGGAATTTCTGCATGTTTACGAACATTTTTTACTGTTTCCCGGAGATTTGCGTAACACGATTCCGCGAATTCCGCCCACCCCTACATAAAACAGGCCCAACAACAGCAAAAAAGGCCCAAATACTAACCTATCAGACCAACCCATCGGGCACTGCTCTATTGTCTGATAGGCCAGTCCGACCTTCATTTGTGCTGGTACAGATATACAGCTGCACACCATAATTGAGAAAAATAATAGCACCAGCTGGCCTTGGAAGGGAAATTGGCTACACGTTTATTTCATACTGCTTCAAAGTGACAAAATAGGGAAACAATTGCCATTCTAGAATTTCGATTTTTAAGCGTTCCAGCTGCATTTTTGCAAAAAAATGCGGTATAGTTATTTGACATAAGTCGCTGATGAAGTAAAGACGTTTTTTCTATTGATATTACTGTGGTGGGGATGACTAATGCACAGGAGCTCCACTACACACAACACTATTTAACTATCATCGCCCATTCACAAGATTGAGTGTCCTTAACATCATAGCTTTCCAAAATAGAATGTATAACTGCAGCTTGTTCCTTCTTCCAGGAACAAGCTAAGTGTACCAACAAAGTATTGCACATCTTCCTTTCTTCCAGTCAACAAAAAGGACAACAACCAAATACAAAGACGCCAATAGGGAAGAAAACATCACAACCACCTAGACTACAAAAAAACACACAAGACCATCCCATGACACCTAAACAAATGCGAGACCAAGTAGAATAAATATAAATGGACAAACACATAACCAAACATAATTAAAAGGAGCAAAACCTGATTTGCTTGTGCAATAGGTAGTTCTAGTACTTTTACGTTGTCTGATATCAACATTGGATGAGCCCTGCACATTTTTACAATGATTCCTCTTCCATGAACCTGCACATGGATCAGCAACTTTTTCCCCACCATCCACTGGGTGATGGATGATCTTGTGACACATTTCAGTAGAATTATGTCCACTACAATACCCATTCTCTTGCATCTCCTTTCCATCATTAACAACTGTTGCCAGATTCCACCAATGATCACTGCTAACTTTAATGGCTTTCTATCATGATTGTACCAATGGCTTCCGGGTGGGCAATAAACTCTTCATAAGCTATGTGGGCACCAAAAAAGGTGGGGCTGTGCAAAAATAGACCATCTCTCAATGGGTTGTCCTCTGCATTAAAATGCTATGCTGTGGTGAAGAAGGAACCTCCTGTGGGGTTGTGTGCTCACTCCACTAAAGCAACAGCGGCAACAACTGCATTAGCACGCGGTGTCCCTGTCCTTGATATCTGTCAGGCAGCGACGTGGGCATACCTGCACACGTTTATCAGACACTACTGCCTGGACAGCCTAGTCCGGAGGGACGGGTATTTTGTCCATTCAGTACGCCTGGACTTCCTGGTGTAATCTAGGTTCGCATACCCACCTCCAGGGTTGGTATTTCGGGAGTATCTATGCTAAGGTAAGGTATCTACAACTAATTATCAGAACAAGTTACTTATCTTCGGTTACGATGTATCTGGCAGAGACATATATTGGTTGTAGATTCCTTACCGCCTCACCCATCCTTCCCGCTCTGCGACCTGATTTCTAGGAATAGGGACACCCTTAACCCCTTCACTGCGGTGCTGTTTCCCCTGCTGTGCTGGGGTGCTGGGGGGGGGGGGGCTGCGCGCTCAGCGCCCTGGTGCTCATGACAAGCTCAGCTAGTCATTAGTCACGGCGCTCCGGTGCTTATGACGAGCTGAGCTAGTCGTGGCCACACCCGTTCCACGGAACGCTCAGCACAGCAGGGGAATCAGCCCAGCGTGCGAGTGTTCCATTTAACGGGCCCGGTCATGATGAGCTCAGCTAGTCATGAGCACCGGAGCGCCGTGGCTCATGACGAGCTGAGCTCCTCATGAGCACAGGAGGGGCTAAAGGGCCCTTGTTTTGATGCACCAGTGGTCCGTGTCTTTAATGGCTCTGCGCTTCTGGCGTGGAAAGTCGTATTAAGAACTGACGTCAGCACGCATGGGCAGTGTCTATATAGGTCCCACAAAGTCATCCTGGCACCCATGATGCCCACAACGGACGCGAACCTGACCGACGCCACCTACCAATGCGCAGGGGTACTGCTGTTGAAAAATCTATGGATCCAGACGGACGCCAGGTGGAAATTCTAAGGTAAGTAATCTACAACTAACACGTCTCTACAAGATGCATCCTTACCGAAGGGAAGTAAATGGTTCTTTTAACCATTTATATTAACTGTTCCGCATTAGACTCCTTTTTTTTTTATCCACTTCAATATCCACGCAGGACGAAAACTTGTATTTGGCTTCCTCCTCCACATTAGTTAAAGTAGAGAGATTTTGGTAGTGGAGTGTTGTCCTATAAAACCCTAACATACTGTATACCACTTTCGCCACATCAACATTAGAGCATTTAGCCCACCTGATGCATTCCCCCACCGCCCTATTCATCCTCTCTGTGGGTCCATTTGTTTGAGGGTGATATAAAGAACTCTTTAGACGCTTAACCCCAGATTCCTGAAGAACACTCCCAATTTTCTTGCACACAAATTGAGTAACATTATTAGATATAATGTGTTCAGGAAATCCTTCTCTTACAACAATTTTTCAAGGAAATCGAACAATAGTGCTAGTGTTGGGATCTCTGACCAGTTTTAATTCTGGCCACTTTGAACAGTAGTCAACTAGAGTCACTATAAGTCTGGATCCACCTGGTAAAGAATTATTTGGTCCCATAATATCTATGCCCAGTTTAACCCTTTTGTCCCTCCAGACACTCAGTGGGCTTAAGAGGAAGAATGAGCACTTTAAGGCTCTTGTCTGCAGATTTGTAAATTGCACAATTTTCCACCACTTCATTGATTTCATAGTCCATCATTGGCCACTAAAATGAATCTCAAATCCTTCTCTTAGTAAAAGACACCCCAAGATGACCCTCATGAGTATTAGCAATAATGTTTTTTCTCATGGGATATGGAAGTGTTAACCTATCTGATCGTAAATCTAAACCATCCTCAACAGATATTTTATCACTCACTTGACAGAAAGGATATAATAATGGTGGCAATTTTCTCCCTGGGCCAACCTCCCTTGGCTAGGTCTACGATTTGCTGCAGCACTTGATCTCCTGATATGGCTTTATTCCATGCTTCCTCCGAACAAACATTTAATTCAGGAATTTCAAGCGATGCCACCAGGCAATCTTCAAAATCTTCATCCAACAAATCAGACCGTTTCACATCTCCTTCACATTCCTTTTCTCTTTTACACAGAAAACAGGAAAGAAAATCTGCTCTACTATTCCTTCCCTCAAGAATGAGTGATTTGAAAATTGTATTGCATCAGTTTGGAGGATAGTCTTAATATACATGTAGAGTAAGCCTTGCCACCTCCACCACACAAAATGTTTACCAAAGGTTTTTGCTATGTTTGTAGCTTGCAATGCTTTCCCCACACGCAGAAGTGGAATTTCTCAATTGTCCAGCAACATGTAGCAGCTCTCCTGCAGTCACAGAATATTGTAATTCTGCCTCCCTAAGCACCCTGGAAGGAGAGGCTATGGTGGCTTTCTTGTTTCTATCAACCTGTGTAAGTGTGGCACCAAGCCCAACCTGCCTGGCATCAACAGCGATACAACAAGACAACCTTGAGTTATAAGTTTTAAGAGCCTCACTTTGGCTCTGTAACGTAATCTGTTGAATATCCCACTTCTCACACCAAACAAATGTAGTGACTTTCTTATGAAGATTACTAATGGGCCTTTTGGTTGCAAAATTAAGAATGAAACACAAATACACCTAAAAATTATTTAACACCTGCCTTGTCAGTGGGTGATGGGACTCCAACTATGGATTTAACTAACCCTGTCTAGGCCTTACACCAGACCATCCTTAGAGATAACATGTCCCAAATACTCCAACTCCTCACAGAGAAATTTATATATATATATATATATATGTGTATATATATATATATATATAACTACTCCTTGTTTTTCAAAAATATGCAAAACGCATTCCAAACTCATATTGTGTTCACAATTTTTGCATAGATTAACACTTCATTCTCAAAAACCAGGACCCCTTCCACATTTTTCAAAAGATTATACATGACCCTCCGAAATACAGAGGCCAGACGGCATCCTTCGATATTGAAAAGTGCCAATGTGGGAAATAAATGCCATCAAATGTCTGAAAGATGGATGTAGTTCTACTTGATGCTACATGCTAGCTAGATCAAGTTTTGAAAAAATAGTGGCACCTGCAGTACACATGAACAAAGCAGAAATTTGGCGTAATGGGTGGGAACCCACCCAAATTTCTTTATTAAGCAATCCAAGATACACACAAACACTCAATTGGCCACACCTCTTTCATGCCACAACCAAAGTAGAAAGCCAAAGAGAGGATTCGGCTGGTTCAGTGATCCCCTTATCACACAGGCTTCTTGGTTCCTTTTCAAGATCAGTACTAACGCTGAAAAGGAGCCCCCGAAGTTTGTTTTTTTACTTGAAGAACACCTTCCTTCATTTTGATTTTGTGTTTAAATCTATGAATTTGACCAAGTTACTCTCCAAACTCCATGGGAAACTTCTTGCTCTACTCACATGCCATGTCCTTACAGTCGACTCCAAAATCTGTTCTTTGGCTCCCAGTCTAAGGATCATACAAACAGTCCTTGGTGGAACCAGCCCAACATATTAAGACCCTTTACTGACGCACATATTTTGCCTTCAATGTTTCTCCATCTGAATTCCATAATGTTCTAAATATAACCTGTTAACTCTATCCTCCATCCCTCGTATGAGGCTGGAGAACAATTAGGAGGAAGTAATAACCTATCACCCCACATTTCAGTGACTAGACGGTGTGATCATGGTGATCCAGGTTCCTGAGTCTACTAGGCGGTTAAGCACTTTGTCCCCAACACACATATCTGCCACAGGACCCACACACATGCTGGGATCACCCATGCTTTATTTTGAACCTCGATTCAGAAAAGGGGGTGGTGATGGACAGAGTATCTGAATTAAGCAGAACACTCCTACCCAGTCAAAAGATCAGGGCTTGATCCATCACCGTTTTTTAGCTCACTGCACCATCCCAGTTCAGAACCTGGCTACATGCAAATTAGTCTGACCCTGGCCCAGTGCATCATGGGAACAGGGCAGACCAAACTACCAAGCCAATTCTTTACTGGAAAGGAAACAAGCTTCCGGGGACCAGTTTCTGGCATTACAGCCGTCTTCGGCCCGGCTTGCTTGAATCCTGATAGTGCAGTGAGCAAGGGACTCATGTCTGAGCATACCCTGCCACTCCTATAGTGGCCAAAACGATTCAGAAAAGGGGGTGGTGATGGACAGAGTATCTGAATTAAGCAGAACACTCCTACCCAGTCAAAAGATCAGGGCTTGATCCATCACCGTTTTTTAGCTCACTGCACCATCCCAGTTCAGAACCTGGCTACATGCAAATTAGTCTGACCCTGGCCCAGTGCATCATGGGAACAGGGCAGACCAAACTACCAAGCCAATTCTTTACTGGAAAGGAAACAAGCTTCCGGGGACCGGGGACCGGGGTTCTGAGCTGGGATGGTGCAGTGAGCTAAAAAACGGCGATGGATCAAGCCCTGATCTTTTGACTGGGTACGAGTGTTCTGTTTAATTCAGATACTCTGTCCATCACCACCCCCACTTTTTGAATCGTTTTAGCCACCACAAGTGTGGCAGGGAATACTCAGATGTGAGTCCCTTCCTCACTGCACCATCAGGATTCAAGCAAGCCGGGCCGAAGACGGCTGTAATGCCAGAAACCGGTCCCCGGAAGCTTGTTTCCTTTCCAGTAAAGAATTGGCTTGGTAGTTTGGTCTGCCCTGTTCCCATGATGCACTGGGCCAGGGACAGACTAATTTGCATGTAGCCAGGTTCTGAGCTGGGATGGTGCAGTGAGCTAAAAAACGGTGATGGATCAAGCCCTGATCTTTTGACTGGGTACCAGTGTTCTGTTTAATTCAGATACTCTGTCCATCACCACCCCCACTTTTTTAATTATTTTGAACCTCATCACCGATGGCTAGGACAAGATCTTGCATTCCCACTACATCATCATCAGAATCCTCTACGCAAGCAACAGATCTTTTAGAATTCTTCCTCTTCAAACAGACTTTGAGAAAGTGACCCATTTTGTTGCACACGTTAAATGTTACATTTACAACAGGATACCTACCTTCCTTTACATGTGGATGATTGCCACACCTAAAACAAAACTTTTAATTCGACATAAGTACATTTTCACCTTTCATATTCTTATGGGCAACCATCATCTTAGAAGTAGTTGGCTGGCGAGATTTCAATACTTTAACCTCACTTACACCTTCTTTAGGTTTATCATAAATTTTTATTTTTGCATTGTTTATTTATTCTTTAGTACTCATTTAACCCCTTCCATTGCGTCGGACGGCCGGTGGGCGTGTGCGTCTGATCTGCGCACGCGTCAAATTTGCCAGCACTGCGGGGGGAATTTGAGGTGCATGGAAGGGGTTAACAAACTAAAAATGTTAGTTGTCTACCTCTTGGGAACCTAAAAACAAGATCTGCCAATTCTAGAAACCATAATATTGCAAAGCAAGAATGGTAGTGCTAGGAAGTAGGTAGTTGGTGTTAGGGCAGCAACAAATGGAAAGAAGGGACCGTCAAATTTCAAAGGTTGCCATTTAACCTCTTTGGGCCTCCCCGTCAAAAGTTATTTCATTTAACCCCTTTGCTGCCTTATGGACTTATTTTTATTCCCCTGATAGACCATCTCCAGTTGAGGGCTGGAGGCTGGGAAGAAATTTGGCAGTGCCCAAACTATGTGGGGCACAAGCAAAGTTCTAAATGAGGCCGGCTTTTTCTAAATTACACGCCGCTGCATTGATATGCTTGCGACTTCACATGTAATGTCACAGTTATATTGGAAGTACTGGGAGGAATCTCTGGCCAGTTCCACGTCCTTCCCTGGGATCACACCAGTGGGTTGAGCTATGGTGATGGCTAAAGCAGCTAGCACTGCCTTCAGTTTCTCGCTAACCATACATTAGCAGTTCACGTTTTTCGGGTGGGGGGGGGGTACTTGGGAAGAGGGGGACAGGGAAGTTAGCAGCACTTTAGTTCAAATAGTCCTTGTCATGAAGTTTCTTCAGAGGAAGGATCTCTGTTTCTGTGCCCCAGCATTAAGCCAGACTAGTTAGATTTTTTCATTACATGATATAAATGATAACCATGTCTGGCTCTTTGATGGGGCATAGGCACACAGTTATTTCCTCTGTCAGTGCTTCTCTCTCCATGAGAAGCATTCTTAGAATAAAATTGGAAGAGTGGCTGGTTTCTTGCAGGATCAGAGACACACAGTTGAGTACCCCAGCGAGGAGCCTGACGCAGTTGGATTTTTTTGTTAGTGTAAGAAAACATACATTCTGCATTTTTGGTCTTTGTCTACTTAGTCTGGGGTGGGGGTGAAATCCATGTGAGATCAGAAAGCTACAGAGTACTGAAATCATTAACAAAGAGTTTTAATTCATCAAGGGGTCGTTTATGTAGATTGCTCAAGGATTTCCCAAAGAAACTAATAGTCGAGCTCATATAATGAAAACAATTGGGATAAAAAGAGGAAATAGGTAACAAGGTTTTCACCTATAACTTTCTGCCCTGAATGGAGATCCCCAAAAATAATATGCCCATTACAGGTGTCACCCTTCGTTTTACAGAGATGCATACTGTTTGCGGTTTAACAGCCCAAGATATCTGGAGCCAACAGTTGAACTGTGGCTCACAATATGTTTTCGTTGTGTATTGACCATGCATCACTTCGTAAAGAAAAATCTAATACATAGAAATTGAGGGTCAAATCTGAGTCTACAGAAGGGTTCGTATGTCCCACTCTTGATTCTGGATTACCTGTAATGCCAGGTGAGTCTGAAGTTTTTTTCTGAAAGTATTTTTGTGAACTAGTATGTCAAACAATTTAATTGATAATAGCATTACCCCATACTTCTCCCAGCTAAACAGCTCCCTGCATGTGTGGGTAGGCCACTTGCCTGAGAAAGGAAAGGCTGTCGAAAGTACAAGAAGGAAGCTTGGAATTAGGTTGGATTTTTGATATTTGGGTAGCTGCAGTATCTGAAAGAAACAGGTTAGTATTTGATTCATTACCTTAGAATATCCCCAGGCGTCAGTCTGGATCCGGAAACTTTTGCGTAGCAGTACCCCTGCGCGTCGGTAGGCGTCGTCTGCAGGCGTCCCCTGCGGCTCCGCGTCGTCGTGCGCCGTGATGACGTCGCTGGAGTATATAGACGCCGCCTCCGCGCGCTGACGTCAGTTCTTCTTTTTTCCGCGCCAGTTAGCGCAGATCCGAAGAGCAGTACTCCGGTCTTTTGACCAAGTGTTTGTAAAACTAATTCTTTCTACGGTGCCGGTAGGATGCCTGGGTTTAAGAGCTGCGACGAGTGCGACCGCATGATGTCGGTCACCGACCACCATCGACTCTGCCTCCGGTGTCTGGGCGCGGACCACGACGTGGAGTCCTGCGTCGACTGTCGGGCCTTGACTGGAAAAGCTAGGCGGGAGCGGTCCCGCAAGCTTCTCGAGCTCCGGGTGTCGGCCCCGCGTCGAGAGCGGTCCCGGTCCGGTCAGAGGTCGAGGGAGCGGTCGAGGGAACGATCGCGGAGCCGCCATGGGCGCTCCGGGAGTCGCCACCATTCCTCCGGCTCGTCAGGTAAGCACAAGAAGTCGGGGCGTCGCCATCGCACCCCCGACTCCCCCCGACGCCCGCGTGATGCGGCCGGGGGCTCGGGTGGCCCCACTCCCGCGGCCCCGCGTGGGTCGCCGACGCCGTCTACCCCATACCCGTCGGTCCCTGGGGAAGGCGCGTCGCGTGAGGAGATCGAGGCCTTCCTCATTGCTATGAGGGCGAGGTCTCCTCCGGCGGGGCCTTCGGCGCCTGCGGGCCCGTCGGTCCCGTCTGGGGGCCCGAGCGGTTCGGGTGCTCCTGCCCCGGCGCCGCCGGTGGCTCCGGCCCCGGCGCCGCTGGTTCCCTCTGGTTCGTCGCCGGCTGGTCTCCCGGCCTCTCCGGCGTCGGTTCCTGTGGGCCAACCCGTGGTACCGCCCCCGCGTGGTGCAGCGACTCCGCCGTCGGCTCCGGCCGGCGTCGGGTCCCCGGCACCGGCGCCGCGCGGCGCCACCCCCCTTTCCTCCCCGACTCCGGACGCGGAGTCGGACCGGCGTCGGCCGACGCCTGATCCGACGCCGATGGGGCCCGTTGACCCCGATGTCTATATCGTCGACCCAGAATATGGGTATGATGACGATGAGTATGGAGAGGGTTGGGAGGGGTCTGAGGACCCTCTATCCCGTGCCTGCCAGTATGATGTGGACTGGGTAGGTGATCTGGGTGATGCCAGTGGCCTGGACGAGTCGCCCAACCCTGGGTTTGTCTCTCCGTCCCCTGTGGCGTCTGAGGCAGGTGCTGCCTATTCGGTGGTCCTGATGAGGGCTGCCAAGGCCTTGCACCTTGAGCTCCCCGTCGCGAAGGTCAAACCGAACATTCTGACCGAAGTGTTTAAACCGCAGTCATGCCCCCAGGAGCCTCTGCTGCCGTTTAATGAGGCCCTGTCGGATGTCCTTTTGGGCACCTGGTCCAGGCCCGCTTCTGGTGCGCCGGTTGACCGGAATGTCGCAAGGCGTCACCGTCCATGCTCGGACGACCCTGCCTTTTTATCCACCCATCCCTCCCCGGAGAGTCTGGTGATCCAGGCCTCCACTTCGCAGTCCGCATTTCCGTCGGCTCCGCCCGATAGGGAATCAAAGCGGTATGACCAATTTGGTAAAAAGGTATTTTCCTCTTTGAGCGCTGGACTGCGGTCTTGTAATACCGCGTGCCTCTTGGGCCGCTACACCCACTCCCTGTGGGATACGGTCGAGGAGTGTCTGCCGCAATGTCCCCAGGAGGTGCGGGACAAGCTCACCCGGGCCTTAGTTGAAGGCCGGGATGCGGCGCGGTACTCGATCCGTTGTGGTCTCGACACGACCGACTCGCTGGGACGGGCGATGTCCACAACGGTGGCGATTCGTCGCCATGCTTGGCTGAGATCTGCCAACTTCTCGCCAGACGTCCAAAATTCACTCATGGACATGCCATTTGATGGCAGTCGCCTGTTTGGTGACAAAGCGGACCACGCGCTGGAGCGCTTCAAGGACTCCAGGGTCACGGGCAAGTCCTTGGGTCTTTCGACCCAGCGCCAGCAGACGGGTTCGTTTCGGCCCTTTCGTGGCCAAGGGAGGGGAGGTCCCACACGTGCTGCCAGCCACGCGACGCAGAACGCTCCCCAGCGCGGTGGCGGCCGTGGTTTCCGCCGTGGTGGCGGTAGAGGCCAGCGGCGTGGTCAGTCCACGCCTCCCTCCGCTGCTGCATCCAAGCCTTCCTAGTCCGAGCTTTCGGGCTCACGTGACGCCAGTGGGTGGCAGGGTTCGCCATCACCACTCCCGCTGGCGCGCGATAACATCGGACAGGTGGGTGCTGCAGCTTGTCCGAAGGGGCTATGCCCTCCCCTTCGAGTCCACTCCTCCAGCCATGCCACCGCAGAACCACCGTGTGTCGGGGGACCACTTGACACTTCTGCAGGAGGAAGTTACGGCCCTCTTGGCCAAGGGGGCCATCGAGCGCGTTCCTGGGCCAGAAGTAGGGTGTGGTTGCTACTCCCACTACTTTCTGGTACCCAAGAAGGACAAGGGAGGCCTGCGTCCTATCTTGGATCTACGGAACGTCAACGGCTTCCTCCGGAAGGAGAAGTTCAAGATGTTGACTTTGGCTCAGGTCTTGGCTGCTCTAGACCCACAAGACTGGATGGTAGCGTTGGACTTGCAGGATGCGTATTTTCACATCCCCGTCCTGCCGGCCCACCGGCGTTACCTGCGGTTCACGGTAGGCCACGAGCACTTTCAGTTTATCGTGCTCCCATTCGGCCTTACCAGCGCCCCACGGGTGTTCACGAAAGTGATGGCGGTGGTCGCAGCTCATCTGCGCCGGTTAGGGGTTTCGGTCTTCCCCTACCTCGACGACTGGCTGTTGAAGGCGGGCTCGCCCCAGACAGTCGTCCACCACCTTCAGATGACGGCAGACCTCCTGCACGAGCTGGGGTTTTCCATCAATGTGCCGAAATCACACCTGTGTCCCTCTCAAAAGCTCCTTTTCATCGGAGCGGTTCTCGACTCGGCGCAGTTTCGGGTTTATCCTCCGGAACGGCGGGTCCGGGATATTCAGGCTCTGATTCCCATCTTTCAGCCGTTATCCCGGGTTTCGGTCAGGTTGACGCTGCGGCTTCTGGGGCTGATGGCCTCCTGCATCCTTCTGGTGCATCACGCCAGATGGCGGATGCGGGCTCTGCAGTGGGACCTGAAGTTTCAGTGGGCCCAGCATCAGGGCAACCTATCCGACCATGTCCTGATCTCGGAGGGCACTGCGAGACAGTTGCAGTGGTGGCTTACGGACCGCGATTGGGTCAGGGGCAGATCCCTCTCCCTTCCCCAACCGGAGCACGTGGTTGTGACGGACGCGTCCCTCCAAGGCTGGGGTGGCCACTTGGGAGAGGCGGAGATCTCTGGTCTCCGGCGGAGTCCCGGCTCCATATCAACATGTTGGAGCTGCGGGCGATTCGCCTAGCACTGAAGGCATTCCTCCCCTTTGTCAACGGGAGTGTAGTGCAGGTGTTCACGGACAACACCACCGCCATGTGGTACTGCAACAAACAGGGCGGTGTGGGGTCGTGGACCCTTTGCCAGGAGGCTCTGCGCCTCTGGCAATGGCTGGAACGTCAGGGCGTGACTCTGACGGTTCAACACCTGGCAGGTTCTCTGAACGCCAGGGCGGACGAACTCAGCCGTCGGTGCTCGGTGGATCACGAATGGCGTCTGAACTCGGATGTGGCGAGAGGCCTCTTTCAGCAATGGGGAGAGCCTTGGTTAGATCTATTCGCCACAGAAGAGAACGCGCAATGTCATCAGTTCTGCGCGTTGGAGTTTCCAAGACGGCACTCGCTCGGCGATGCCTTTCGGCGCGAGTGGAGTTGCGGTCTGTTGTACGCCTTTCCGCCTATACCACTTCTGCCCAGAGTGCTGAAGAAGATCAGGCGCGACCGGGCCCAAGTTATCCTTGTGGCTCCGGACTGGGCTCGAAGGTACTGGTATCCCGAGCTACTCAGCATGACAGTCGGTCCCTCGATCCGCCTGCCCCTTCAGGAGGACCTTCTGTCGCAGCAGCAGGGGACGGTCCTCCACCCGAACCTGTCCAGTCTCCACCTCCATGCGTGGAGATTGAGCGGCGACAGTTGAGGCCATTTGACTTGCCTCCTGAAGTCTGTGATGTCATTCTGGCAGCCAGGCGTCCCTCCACAAAGTCGGTATACGCCTGCCGGTGGAACAGATTTGTGGCATGGTGCACAGCAAAGGCTGTGGATCCCCTTTCTGCCCCTCTGTCTGAGGTTCTCCTCTTCCTCCTTTCCCTTGCCCAGCAGGGCTCTGCTCTGGGCACTATCAAGGGCTATCTTTCTGCCCTTTCCGCCTTCTTGAGGCTACCTGATCAGCCATCTTTGTTCAAGTCCCCTATTGTGTTAAGATTCTTGAAGGGCATCACGCACATGTATCCTCCAACTCCGTTCGTGATGCCTCAGTGGGACTTGAACCTGGTTTTGACTTTCCTGATGTGCGCTCCCTTTGAGCCCCTTCATTCCTGTCCTCTCCGTCTTCTCACCTTAAAGACGGCCTTCCTGGTAGCCATCACCTCTGCCAGGAGAGTGAGTGAGCTCCAGGCTCTTTCTATTCAACCTCCTTTCTTGTCTGTTCATCCTGATAAGGTGGTTCTTCGGACTAGACCTTCTTTCCTGCCCAAGGTAGTCTCTGCTTTTCACATTGGGCAGTCCATCACCTTGCCTTCCTTCTTCCCGCCTCCGCATCCTTCAAAGGATGAAGAGCGGCTCCATCGTCTGGACCCAAAACGTGCGCTTTCATTCTATATGGATCGCACACGCCAGTTCCGGGTGGATGACCAACTGTTTGTTGGCTACGTGGGTGAGAAGAAGGGAAGGGCGGTACAGAAACGGACCATCTCTCGGTGGGTCGTCCTGTGCATCAAAGCATGCTACTCTTTGGCTCGGAAGGAGCCTCCTGTTGGGCTGAGGGCCCATTCCACTCGGGCCACGGCGGCTACTACTGCCCTGGGCCGGGGAGTCCCTTTGCAGGACATTTGCCAGGCGGCCACGTGGGCCTCGCTGCACACCTTTGCGAGGCACTACTGCCTGGACAGTCAAGTCCGGAGGGATGGCTTCTTTGGCCGTTCGGTCCTCCAGGACTTTCTGGTGTAGGTTGTATTGGTTCGCAGACCCACCACCGGGGTTGGTATTGCTGGGGTATCTATTCTAAGGTAAGGAATCTAATACTAACCTGTTTCTTTCAGATGAACAAGTTACTTACCTTCGGTAACGATATATCTGTAAGAAACAGTAGTTAGTATTAGATTCCTTACCGCCCCACCCATCCTCCCCGTTCTGCGAACTGATACCTAGGGTTAAGGACATCCCTTTCAGGGCCCTAGTTTTCAAATGGCACCAGTGTTGGTTCTCACATGGCTCTGCGTGTTCTGGCGCGGAAAAGCTGTGTGCAAAGAACTGACGTCAGCGCGCGGAGGCGGCGTCTATATACTCCAGCGACGTCATCACGGCGCACGACGCCGACGACGCGGAGCCGCAGGGGACGCCTGCAGACGACGCCTACCGACGCGCAGGGGTACTGCTACGCAAAAGTTTCCGGATCCAGACTGACGCCTGGGGATATTCTAAGGTAAGGAATCTAATACTAACTACTGTTTCTTACAGATATATCGTTACCGAAGGTAAGTAACTTGTTCATTTGTGCCCAGAATCATCAAGCACCCAGAGAAGCCTCACAAACCCAGACATTTCTGAAATCCTAAACACAGGGAGGGTGGGGCGTTGAAGCCACTATATTTCTTAAACCAGAAAGCCCTGGCAATTTAAATTTGTTGGTTCAAAAAAACAATTTATCACATTGCTGCGAAGTAAAGTTCCAGAATTTGTGTAGGGCAGCGAACATCCCGCCACCCTTCTATTGATAGACCCATTCACATAAGTGAAGTACTGGCTCTATTAGGAGACAGGGACAGGGCAAACGGTGACCAAGTGAAGCCAATTTAGTGTCAATGTTGTCTTCACAAGTTCAAAGTCTTGGTCTATTCCTGTCCATTTCAGTAGGCTCACACACAAATGTGGGGTACTATGTTTATCAGAAGGCTGCGAACATTGAATGGTAGAACTGTTGCTATTTTCCAGATGTTCTGTCACAGAAACGGGGGAAAATGTGGCTTTTAACTCCAAGGCATCCCATATATTAAAATGTGGTGGGATTCATGCAGGCGCATCACCCTGGATTCCCAACAGTCTGTAGTTTAAAAAAAGTCCATTGTTGATAGGTTTCTCTGAGTGTCTGCTGAACCGTAGCACAAATACTGCAGTCATTCCCTATGGAAAGCTTACCCAATTAAAAAGTTTACCGGGTGTCTACATGGTAGAATCCAGGCTCAAGCCCATAGAAACTCCACCGGTTTGAAAGCCACATGAAGGGGAACACAGGAAACATCCTTTACAAAACAGGCATTACAACGCAATGCCTTTTACTATGCAGGCATTACAATGCAATGTCTCTACTACTCATCCGTTACCGCTCAGTGCCTTTACCATGCATGCCTTTACAACAAAATGGTATGCATTTAGATTAGGGAAAGCGTGCTTTTAGGGTTTGGAGTGGGTAAGGGAATAGGGTGGTAAGGGTATTTTTAGGCTAAGAAATGGGTAAGGGAAATGGGAGGTCGAGATGTTTTTAGGATTATGGGGTGGATAGGGGAATTGTGTGGTAAAGGTGTGTTTGGGGTTTAGGAGTGGGTAAGGTTTTTTTTTAGCATTTAGGGGTGGGCAAGGAAATTAATTGTTAAGGGTTTTTAAGGCCTAGAGGCTGGTAAGGGAATTGGGTGGTAAGAGACATGCGTTGTAACTACATTCCAAGTTACGTCATACAACTGTAGCACAAAGATCTGTGTCTAAGCATGTAAGTCATATGTTTGTGGATAACAATGGCTGGAGACAATTCCCATGTTTTGGAAACAATTGCTGAAAATTTTACAAATGTCCAAGTTTTTATTACATTAGCAGGATGGACTTGCACATTGATGCAGACTTTGAACCAGTGACCAGCCTTGTATGTGCCAGAAAAAGACATATAGTTTGTATAAGTACAAGTGTTTAAAAAACCGATTCTGATAAAAAAAAAAAAGAAAAACATGTCACCCAAATGCGCAAACACTTCCATAGTGAAATAATTAAGTACCCCACAATTCTATAAATGCCCATGTGTGCTCTCTGTTTCCAAGCACCCTGTCAGGTGTAATGCTTAAAATGTGAGGTGCTCCCATTTCTTCTCAGTTCCCGCCCCAGGTCTGAGAGATATAAATAGGCACCAAACATTAGCCAATTAAAATTGCTGCTCTGGCGTTTCATTGTTAATTTTCTTTTTTCTAACTGTCTTTGGGTGCTCTGCGTTATATAGTCTTGTAATTATTCACTTTCAAGGGGCCTTTCATAAAATCATACTATTAACTAGTACATTAATATGGAATGCCATATCTGCTGTAGCTGTTACCCACCTCAGTTATACCTCATTTTGTACATTTTGGGCGTATATTCCAGGATTTAAAACAGTGTACATCAGGGTATACCAAGGTCTGTACACTAGATACAAAAAAGAATATACGAGGTGTGCCTTCTAAAAATATGCACGCTGCATTATGTATGTGGTTAAACGCAATATCTGGCTAGTTGTGTTTTGTACAGCTGCACAGCTTATTAGCCTGTGCTCCAGTTTGTACTGGAAAGAATATGGCATTTGCATTGATGTCAGAGAAAATAATGCAGAACGGGATGTACTCATTAGGGTTTTTGATCCAGACAAAATGCTTATTTTTTTACATTATTTAGTTATCTATAGGCCACAATTATTGGAGCATGATAATATACTTTTGACTCTAGTTTATCCTACATTTCCATTCAGCACGCTCCTGGCCTTTTCCCAGATACTCCTAATTGTCAGCAGTTTGTTTTCCTGTGGACGTGCTACATCATTGTGTAGGGAAGCACCACTTTGTTTGTACGGGAGATGTTTTTTTGGATAAAATTACTCGGGAGAATATTATCTAACACATTTTTGTTATCTCAAGTGGATTAAGAAAATTGATTGGTAAATTAAATTTTGAATATAACACAACCACCCTCTTGCCTGTTCTTTTTAAGTTACTAGGGTCTGATGACAGCGTCTCAAGCTTTTTGCATTTATTATCTTTTTGCTGGGTTTAGTTTTTGGGAAAATAAATATAATCTAGCGCTATCAGGATTTTAATGTCCTAGAGAAAGTGACAGATTTCTACTTGATAGATCTTGTATTTCTCCTAGGGAATGCAAGGAAACTCACTCTCATCCCTCACAGGGAGAAGAAAGCATTCGCGGGTCAGAGGTGCAGAACATAATGGACAGGGGTACTCTTGTCCCAGGTGGGCCAAAACATGAGTTAACCAAATTTCCAAACGGCATTTGCAATGCAATAGGTCTCGCATTAATTAAGTTTGAGCTATTGGCATTACGAAATATTGCAACACCAATCGCAACAAAAGTCTATAAATTGTAAGCCCAAAAATATGTATTTATTTTTGTAGCAATGGTGGCATGCTGCGCTTTAGATGAATGTTTTAAATTAAAGTGCGCCATACTGTGATTGCTGCAATAGTTAATTGTGGATGCGTTAACAATTGATGTGTGCACTGATGGCTGTTGGTGTGTGCCTGTAGAAATTGTGCACTGATGGCTGGTGGTGTGTGTGCCTGGTGGAAGTGTGCACTGCCGGCTGGTGGTGTGTGTGCCTGGTGGAAGCGTTCACTGACGGCTGGTGGTGTGCCAGACTGGGAACCAAAACCGGCCCTGGCAAAGTGCTCGGCCGACCTCCCCTCCCCACGCGGGGGGTTGTGGGTGCCACCGAGCTCTTTGCCGGAGCCGGTTTTCGGCCGATTTTGTTACAGGGCCGATTTTGCAACTATGCTGCAAAAACGGCCCTGTAACAAAATCGCCCCCCACCGCCCAAAACCGGCCCCCACCCGTGAGGCGCACCGGGGGATTGCCCGGTGCCCGCTATGGCCTGTCCGGGCCTGTGCCTGGTGAAAGCGTGTACTGAAGGCTGGTGGTGTGTGCCTGGTGAAAGTGTGCACTGACGGCTGGTGGTGTGTGTGTGCCTGGTGAAAGTGTGCACTGTCGGCTGGTGGTGTTTGTGCCCGGTGAAAGCGTGCACTGACGGATGGTGGTGTTTGTGCCCGGTGAAAGCGTGCACTGACGACTTATGGTGTCTGTGCCTGGTGAAAGTGTGCACTGACGGCTGGTGGTGCGTGCCTGGTGAAACCGTGCACTGGCGGCTGGTGGTGTTTGTGCCCGGTGAAAGTGTGCACTGACGGCTGGTGGTGTTTGTGCCCGGTGAAAGCATGCACTGACGACTTATGGTGTCTGTGCCTGTTGAAAGTGTGCACTGACGGCCAGTGGTGTGTATGCCTGATGAAAGCGTGTACTGATGGCTAGTGGTGTGTGTGTGCCTGTTGAAAGTGTGCACTGATGGCTGGTGGTGTGTGTGCCTGTAGAAAATGTGCACTGATGGCTGTTGGTGTGTGTGCCTGGCAGAAGCGTGCACTGACGACTGGTGGTGTGTGTGCCTGGTGAAAGCATGCACTGATGGCTGATGGTGTGTGCCTGGTGAAAGTGTGCACTGATGGTTGGTGGTGTGTGTGCGCGTCTGGTGAAAGCGTGCACTGACGTCTGGTGGTGTGTGTGTGTGTGGTGGAAGCGTGCACTGATCGCTGGTGGTGTTTGTGCCCGGTGAAAGTATGCACTGAAGGCTGGTGGTGTGTGTGTCTGGAAGCGTGCACTGAAGGCTGGTGGTGTGTTTGCCTGGTGGAAAAGTGTGCACTAACATTTGTTGGTAGGCGGATATGTAGACACAAACGATAGCCAATTGAGTCTTGAGGTAGCAGGGATAGTAGGGACCCTCCCTGCCGCCTGCACTAGCTAAACAAGAGGTGGAGCACAGTCCATCGACCTAAGAAGGATCAAGTGCTCAATTAGCCCCTACAGCATTGCAAACCCTGAGCTTTACGTTGCATGCTGAGCTCTGCAGTATGTACATTAACCTAGTGGTCTGCATTATTGGATTCAGAAGGATTTAAGTCCGAGTGAAGGGGTCTTTCAGTCTTTGAGACCGCACCCGTCACGCAAACTCTTTATCTGATCTCAGCAGCAGGAACTGATAACGGTGATGAAAAATAGTATTTCCCGTTACTTGATTTATCTCCGAACTGCCCCCAATACCCCACATTCTCCCTGCAAACAATTTAGTTAATTTATGTTGCCGCTCCCCTTTGACTTCAGAGACAAAAACACCTACTGGCAATGGTCACAATTGTAGAGACAGATGGGCCAGGCGTACGCCACTTTGCAGCAGTGAAAATCAAGCCTCCATTGTGAAGGCACTCTATCTTATGATAGCACAAAACACAAACACAAGAAAGGCGTGATCTATAATTAATTCTCAATTTCTTTTGAATGTACAGTTCTGAAGCAGCACTGGTGGCATGAATGCTTGTTTCTCTGATAAGACACTGCCGACTTCCACTGCTATTAACTAGTCACAACTGCTGCAGGGGGCAATGCAAGGCCAGTAGCCGAAGGGATATGATAAACAAACATTTCCAGAAAACGCAGTACTAAGGATGTACATCTTTCCAAAGTGAGAAAAGGAAACGACTCGTAAAATAAAACATTCAAAATTTCGAGGTCACTTTCCAAGGGGGGTGGGTGTCCATTTCCAGCTCCCACGAGGCGCAGCTGTCCTGCCAGGTAAGCGAAGTCTATCAGCGGTGGCTGGGAGCCTCGAGAACCGCTCGACTGGCAATCGCTTTCTATAAAACCCGAAGTTACGTTTGTTCTGTTGCGATAGGACGTGTCAAGCACAACATTTTAACCTGCCAAACAAGCCCCTTTATTGCAAATAAAAATAAAGCCCCCAGAGCACGCATGTTGAAGGCGTTGCTCCGGGGCGTGTGTGCGTAGGGCTGGCTCTGGGCAGCACTGGGAGGCATTGGGGCTCGAGGCATCGTTTTACAAACTGAAGCCCCCGAAGCCCGCTTACCGCTGACGCTGCTCTGGGGGCTGAGGGCTGCATTTTCATGGTTCCCCCCGGATCTTCATGGCGGCGGCCGTGGTGCATGGAGCTCCCTGGATCGCCGGCCGTGAAACTGAAAGCGCGGTGGGAGCCAGGCGGGCAACTAGAGCCAAATTTCGGGGGGGGGGGGGGGGCGGGGGGGGGGGGCGGGTGGGGCTGAAAAATATTTCGGGGGGGCTAATTCTTCCATACATAGAGTGGCTGTAAGAAGGGGCGAACACACAACAAAAGCCTCATTTACACGTAAATGGTCTTTTAAAGACCTGTTAAGTACTCGGGTGCGGCTGCAATTAAATGCTCACCAGCCCGCGAACTGTCTCCGGCCGGGCTGATACACACGACGGGGGGGGCTGAAGCCCCGTGAGCCCAATGGGTGTTGCGCACCTGGTGGGAGCGCATGAGACGCAGTCGCCGTGAGCGTGCACATCTGCTGCTCCGAGTCTGAATTGGAGACTGACTCACGCGTGTGACCAAATCCCATTTACAATCCTGCGTGCGTGGCCATCTTTTGTCTCTCCCATTGACAATGCTGCGCGCGTGGCCATCTCTTGTCTCCACTCGTTTTCGGCTGAGCCGACGACTATAGTTCTCGCAGCGAGAACACGCTTCGCGCTTTCGCCAGCGAGACTTTCGCCAGCACGGTTAAAATACCTCGGAATACACTTGTATGCCTCCCTGACACCTAATGAAGATACGTTACCCTTTCTAAACTCCCTCCTCTGTTTGCATCTGCCAGGACCCTGAGGTGTGTGCTCACTCGGTTGGATCAAGTCTGGTCTAAACCAACAACTCACACTAGTCAAACTTTAAGATTCGGGTGCACTAAAGCTGGTCAAGGGTATAGATTCAAAAATCAAGGTTCATAATGCAACTAACAGTTCGAGTTGAGGTTTATGACTAAAGTTATCTTTAAGTCAGTTTTTTCTTAATAAATGCGTTGGTGACTGAAATTTATTGATTCACTTACTGTGTGTTGCTGAACCAACAGTCTCAGTCTGTGATAAACAACAGTAGCTAAGATATTTGTTCCTATTTTGAATGAACCTTTTATAGGCTGCCCTTAGCTGGGGTGGGGAAGGCATGTTATATATACATGGGGTGGCCTTTTGGAATGGAAGTGGGGGGGACCTCTTCAGAGGATCTTTCCTGATTTCGGGCACCATTTTGGTATTCGACCTGCAATCATTGATCCATGAGAGTCAAAGGGCCCCTGTCAGAAGTCCTTTTATCCTGTGACGTTTGCATTGTCAGTACCCCTCATTCTGTAGTGTGCTTTTTTTGTTGTTTTTTTTTTTTTGCAGTTGCACATTTTTCACACTACATTGTTCTCCCGGCATGATTGATAGCATTCACTTTGTATACATCTAGATTTAAGACAAATTAGATTCTTCTGGTTTCCCGATCATTGACTTCTCACAGATGCTGTTTTGCTTATTAATACCACATAGAGTTATGAAGGGCAGCTGTTAACCTGGTCGCAACTCTTGCAACCTTGTTCTTCTGGGTGACATTGTACAAGGATGATGGATTTAACCCAGATCTCTTGACTGGCGGTTAATGTTTTGATTTATTCTGCATTCCGTCCATCAATTGGGTGTCTTTTGCTTTCTCGCGCTAAGTACGCTGGGTATGCCCAGACGTGGGTCTGGGGCTCACTGAGCCACTGGATTCAAACTATCCTGCCTGATAACGGGTGAAACCCCGAAACCGGTCCTAGGAAGATTGTGTCCGGTCCAGGGAGGACCTGGCTTGTCAGTTCGGACTGAACTGTTCTCATGAGTCACAGGTCAAGACTGATTTGCATAAGGCCAGTTCAAAACTGGGGTGACATGGTGAGCAAAAGAATGATGTATTTGACCCAGATCTCTTGACTGGGGTGAATGTGTTGATTTGTTCTGCAGTCCATCCAACAATTGCGTGTCTATTGTACAAGGAGCATGAAGCACAAGTTATTCATGATGTCACTCTTTTCTCCTGGATGAAGAACATCCCTCTTGTTCACATCTAGGAATATAATATGCATTTTATATGGGTCTCTTACCTGGTGCTTCTCAACAGCAACACTTTTCTTCCGTTCTGATTTGTGGATTTGTGTAAAACGTTTCTAAATGAAGTATTTAATAGTTATGAATTGCAGCTTTTCATACGATTCCTTTTTCGCTTTAATATGCATTGTCTTTTTTGTTTTCTTTATTAGGGCACAGTATATTATGTTTTTGTTTCAGAGTTCATGTGCAAAATTTTTATTTACTGCAGTATTGGAACTTTCATAGATTCACATGCTTGAATCATTACCCGTCGTCGAGATGGGAGTCCCTGTTATATAAAAATAGCAATGTCAAAGCTATTGCAAACTAGAAACCAGACCTAGGCCCATTCCAGTTTTGTAACATATCCACCTCTTTTTGTAAAAGAGACCAAATAAAATCAACAACCAGTCAGATCAGCCTCACCCTCTAGTACCCTCCTGAGATAACCTCAGACCTTCAGATTATCTACTGCACGTTGTGCTAGGGAGTCTCCACTGAGCTCTGCTCAGTTATTCCTTATTCTACTACTTTTGAGAGAACTCTTCAGCTGTATATTTCCAGATTACTCTACAATCTTGGTCTGTTCTCTATTTATCATGGCAGACAAGGAGTAAAAAAGATCTTTTCAGAGCCTGTGCCACCTGCTCTAAAAAGAGGCTTTATGTGGATGACCCTCATTAAGATTGCATATACTGCTTGTATTCGGACCACAAGGCCAAGGACTGCGAGGTATATCATACCCTTTCTCCATTAAACCTTGTGGGATCGTGAGGGATGTTTCCTTACCTAGATCCAGAAGCTTAAAACCAGAAGGGATCCAGTCTCTAGCGAAGACCGTGATGAGGCCTCATCTGCTTCGGCCTCTAGACGATCTGAAAAAAGGTCTAACCCTACTTCTTCTGAGAAGTGCCCTCAAAAAAGAGGCTTAGTCCAACTAAATCTCCTCACCGAGGTGAAAAGGAGAGGAAAGGCCTTAAAGCAGGAGAACGTCAAGTGCGGAAATCAAGCTCTGTTCCTCCTCCTTCCCCTCCTGAGGGAAGAAAAGTGTTCAAGAAACCCTTCTCTGTTCCTCTTGACAGGAAGAAACTGACATCATCGACGCGGAGTGACAAGGACCACTCTCTTTAGCTTTCACCTGTTCCGATGATGGAATCATCTCCGAGAGCTTTGACGGTGTCTACGAAGGCAGATCCAACTCCATCGATGACGGAGGTGACGCCGGCAGTGATGACAAAGCTGTCGACACCGACAGCAATGACATCGACAATAGCGACGACTACAGCGTCAACTATGGTGCTGTCAATGGCAATATCTTCATTGTCGACGACACCATCAACGACATCATCGACGGGAGCAATAAATTGTGCGGAAAAAGACAAAGTGTCATGTGACTCCTGAAGTCACTTCACCTAGCAAGGTGACCCCTCTACTACCCTCTCACCTCCTGGAGGAGCAGGCCTCTGATGATGATGATCCTTTCGGATATGCTCATAGCCCTTCAAAACTGCACGTTAAGTGCCAGAAGGAGGATTCTGAAGAGGGGTATGAAGGAGGCCAGGACTATTATCCTTCCCAGGACTACCATGGAGGATATCAAGAGGAGATGGTCTGAATGCCGTCCTCGTTGATTTCGGACTTGCAATTTGCTGTCAGACTACATCATCTTCGGCTCCGGAACAGGGCTCGGTTCCCACTGTACAATCCTCGATGCCTTCCATCCCCCGGGTGCCAGCACCACCACTGCTATTAATAGAGGATCCTCCACCAACTACTCATTTTATCCAGCAAGATACCTTGGATGATGACCAAGGGGACACGGATCTCCCAGACGCCCATGGGGAGTGGGGTGATTATATTATCCCTACTGCTTCTTCCCCATCACTGGTTCCTGTGGATTCTCCGCCTGGGGACATAGATGGTTTCCACAATCTGCTGGAAAGGGCTGCCAAGAGGTTTGATCTGCCTATGCCTTCGTTGCAGGCAGACTGTTTGTTGTATGATTTTCAGGAACCCTATAAGAAAACTGTAAGAACCATTCCCATTGTAAATCATTTATGGGAAGAGGGTTTTAAAGTCATGAAGACCCCAGCCACGGTGGATAGGATAGTCCGGCTTTCCTAGTGAGTGAGACGAAACCGGACTCAGTCATAACACAGGCAGCGCAGCTGCAGTCGAAAAATCTGGCAGCTCCTCTAACTACACCTCCGGACAAAGAAGTCAGATGTCTGGACAATGCGAGCAAGAGATTCTCCTATGTCAGGCCTCGTGGTCAAAGCAGCTAACGCTTTAGCGATCCTGGGCCATACGACCGCCAGATGTTGTGCGATTTATCCCCTTACCTCGACCAACTACCTGAAAACAGTAAAACCAAAGCAAAAAAGATCCTCCTGGAAGGAGAGAGGGCCTCCTTTGAGGTCATTGATTGTGCAGCAAAACATGCAGAACATTCACTCCAAAAAACACCGGGTGTGTACCTTATTCGCTCGGGGTGTTCGTTCTGGCTTCTCTTTAGCCAAAGTGCTTAAGATGGTGCTTCCCACTCAATGTTCCCAATTCTGGCGAAGTAAAAGGGAAAAAGTTAGCGGCCGCTAACCTTTCCAGAGTGTTTTACTTACACGCCCGTGTTCATTTTTGGTTTTTGTTTATGCCTACCCGGTTATTATGATCACGGGGCTGGAACCAGCTCAGGTCTTCCTCGGTAAACTCCAGTCAGACGACTCAGTTCGCCATCAGCGCGCCGTGTTTGGAAAAGAATTGGGAACATTGAGTGGGAAGCACCATCTTAAGCACTTCGGCTAAAGAAAAGCCAGAACGAACACACCGAGCGAATAAGGTACACATCCGGTGTTTGGAGTGAATGTTCTGCATGTTTTGCTATAAATGGGAATCGAATGGTTACACCGATTATTCATTGTAGGGAGGCAGACAGGAATGCTGCAGGCTCGACAACTTTGAAAAAAGCGAGCATCAAACTCACGGAGTGCCGTCCAACACTGAAATTGACACACCAACACCCCACAGGTATTTTCCAAGAGCGCCTTGAGCTCCGCAGGCACAGGCTATCTGCTAAGGCCAATAACTAAAATGAGATTGTTGCCATTCTTCTAGAAATCAACCATTGACCATAAGAAAGAATAAATGAACCCTGGACACCCGCTATTAAGCTGAATAAAGGTACTTCTTTTTAACTTAACAGCAGAGGGCAGTCAGTTAAGGGGATGTAAATAAGGGATAGATCGACTCACTTAATTTTCTTTGCACATAATTTTCAGAACAACAACTGATAGAGCCCTGATGAGAACTCGCAAAATGAAATAGCAAGTTCGAAACGCGTCGGCAAGAGCAGGAAGGAACCGACTGAGTGCATTAACTAGAACACCAAGAACTTGTATAGTCAAATATACTTGTTTGATTTAATTTGTTTCTATTTTCCTTTCTGCAAGTGAGTTTATCATCCAACTATCTGTTGAAATAATATGCAAAGATTGAGTTCTTTTGTCTTATAACTAAGTATATTTATGTCATGCAAAGATTGAGTTCTTTTGTCTTATAATTAAGTATATTTATGTCCTGAGAATGAATTATTGCTTTTCTGTTTAATGTTATTAAGTAAATGTATATGTATTGTCTAAATGTATTGTTTTTCTCATGCAACTAAATTTTTGTAGTAAATGTAAAAGTAAAAAGAAAAATAACGAACGGTATAAATAAATTATACCATACAAATCCAGAAACAAGACTGGTTTGTTGCTCTAACGAGCTGTACTAAATAAACTGCAGGGCCGGCACTTTCCTTTTCAAAAAGTTATATATGGTCCAGCCGACCTTGTGTCCCAGGACCTATCTCCCCATTTTTTCAAAAAACTGAGTACAAACAAGACATACCGCATGAAGTGGAAGAGATTTTGACACTGGTACCTAGAATTCGAAGTTCATCCTTTCTCTTCTTTGGCGCACAAAATCTTTCCTTACATCCTTTCTCTGGCAAAAACGGGCCTGGCTCATGCGTCTGTTAAGGTTCACCTTGCGGCCATCTCTTAGTTCAGAAGAGCATCTTCAGGCCCTTCTCTTTGGTCATTAGGAAAGCAAGGGACCCCTATCTAACAGCTAGCTAAAAATAGGGAACAATGAACCATTTAGGAAAAGTTTAAGCTAGGTATGTATTTCAGAATTCTGTTCATGTTACTGTGAAAAAGACAAAAAACCAATAAGGTATCACCCTATCAAATGTCAATGGATATACACGGAAATGGATATCAAAACATATTTTTTATTTATAATTGTTCTCGTTTTGTATATTTCTACACATTGACATTTTTACAATTTATATATCCAAAATACATGATAGACGAAAAGGTGATGGAGGCAGTGCGGCAGGTGTCAAACTACGCGCGTTTCGGCATACGTGCCTTCATCAGGTAGCTTTCAATAGATTGTTTCAGTGAATTGGTTTGCAAACGTGTTCCGATAAAAGGTTGATAATTTTGCTAATGCCACACGATAGTAGAATGATTGATGCAGCGAAAATATGAACGGCTGTAAGGCCAGGGAGGATTATAGTCTCTTTCCTCGTCGTGAAAGCGCTTCAAAATGCACCCATGTATGCATGCAAACCAATTCACTGAAACATAATCTATTGAAAGCGTTATGTCTGCAACCTCAAGAGAAAGAGAAAAAAACAATGGTTTAAATCGCTGAAAATAATTGCTTATCTTGCCATCCATGTGCAAAGCAAACTATACTGCATCACCTGAGCATAGGAGAATTAAATAACTCCTTGGACCTTTGCTGTATGCAAGCCTGTAATCTTACATGTGCAATAGACGGCTACCTGATGAAGGCACGTATGCCGAAACACGTGTAGTTTGACACCTGCCGTACTGCCTCCATCACCTTTTCGTCTATCATGTATTTTGGATATATACATTTGTAAAAATGTCATAATGTGTAAATATATACAAAATGAGAACAATTATAAATAAAAAATATGTTTTGATATCCATTTCAGTGTATATCCATTGACATTTGATAGGGTGATACCTTATTGGTTTTTTGTCTGTTTCACTGTAACATGAACAGAATTCTGAAATACATACCTAGCTTAAACTTTTCCTAAGTCCTTCTCTTTGGTCAGCAAGAATAATTAAACAATTTATGAAGGTGCTTTTTTGAGTCTTCCCTCCGATTAAGCCTCCTCCACCACTGTGGCACCTTAACGTGGTCTTGGCACAGCTCATGAAACATCCATTCGAGCCTATCCATAAGGCAAACTTAAAATTCCTATTATGGAAGGTGGCTCTTCTTCTGGCTCTTACATTGGCTAGCAGGGTTAGCGAATTGCAGGCACTTACTATCCAGGAGCCTTTTCTTCAATTCAAGATTAGAAATCAAGCAGTCAGTCAAAGAAAACACCTGGAAGGAGGTCTTCTTTAAAAGCTCCTCTTTAAAAGCTCCTCATGCAGCAAAGGTAGTTCCCCCCCCATTTCAGAAGGTCAGAAAGGTACTATTAACCCACTTCTTGTTGCAGTGCTTGCTTCAGTAAATCCAGCAATCCCCTCCGGCAAACTTCTATGTTCCATGGTACCTTTTCTGATCATTAGATATGCTTCAAACCATCACTATCCTCTGTGTACCTCATTATATTATGCCTTACTTGTGTTGTATAATGTGTATTACTTCAGGAGATCTGCGCAATTTATTCTTGCCTTGTGTATGATTAATTTGCACGTTGTAGGTAGTGCACATCAAATGAGCTATAGTATTTCCTTTCCTCTTTGTGACAATATCTCCCTTTACATATATATTTCTCAATTAAACACGATAATTGTGAAGAACCACAATGGCTTCTGGGCAATTAACTAGGTTTTAAAGGAGACTTAAAGTCCTATACATAGGCTCTTAACTATAATACTTACCTGATGCTCGAGATATGTTCTGTAGTAAAACAGCAGGAAGCTTGGAGTAAAATTAAACACAGGTTGTAGTCCTAGAGATGGCTTAAGCTTAGTGTTCCATCTCTAGCCAGTGGATAACTGCCTGGTGATGGAACAATCACGCCATAGATCATAAGACACAGCTGAGCAGTGCTTAAAGTTACAACACATCTTCCTTCCCTTTACAAAATAAGTATCAACCATTAGACCAGTGACTACACCCAAGCAAATGAGAAAAGAGAAACAATATGGAGAACATTTCTAAGAGCGTTAAGTTACAGAATCCTGTAGAAAACCAGGTTGCCTGCAAGACCTCAGTGCTCCCGGAAATCCCCTTCTTAATTCAACTAGTTCATGGTCTCCAGTGGCTCTGTCAGAAACACCATCACCTCCACCCTCATTGAGACCTTGATGGCTCGCACTGAATTGACTCTTTCGACACGTTTGTCCAACACCTAACTATCATTCAGCAGCATGAAACTGCTGTAACCCTCCTCCTCCTGTTTCAGTCACCCACTGTAACTTTACTATCACTTCCACCACACTCTTCAACTCATTTAAAGTCCTCCTGACACCATAATTCCTTCATCCATGCCCTTGACATCTTCGTATTAGTTTTCCTAGCTTCCATCACATCAAATTAAATGTCTTTAGTGACACTAGATCTGATTGACTTCTAGCCAAAGATTGCTTACCTTACAATATTTCCCAACTGTCAAACTGGAGCGAGAAAATCTTGAGCAGTACCTCTGCGCATTGGTAGGTGTTATCAATCGGTTCTGCTTCATCTGCGTCAGAATGTATGTGCATGGTGCCTATACAAGCGCTACCACGGCTCACTGACATCAGTTATTTCCTTTCCGCACCATCAGCGCAAATCCAGAGAAAACTACTTCTGTTAAATTTTTGGCTTCTTTTTCCGACTTTTTGTTAATTATGTTTTAGCTAAGCTCCTAGTGTACGTTAGGGGTGTCCCCTTAAACAACTGTGGGGTTTAAACCCTGTGTATCTTGTCACAGGCAGATATCTGACAGATCCACACCTGGTTTGCTTGTGGTACCTGGAGCTGGGCCACAATGAGAGACTAACCCCAAGGCGGGCTGGGAGCGTGCTCTGAAGCTCCTGGTCTTCTGACACAGGATGGCGTCTCACCACTCCAGGTCCCAGTTGCGAGGAATGTCCCAGGCACTCTGTCATTCCCGCAGGTCCAAAATGTTGTCTGGTAAGTCCCACCAGAAAAGGTCAAAATGCTCTTCGACTTTGTAGCGCCAGTCCAAGTTATCGTACTCATCGGTGAAACATCGCCACAAATCTAGCTCCCACTCCACACTTCAGTTACGGAGTCTGTTTCCGTTTCACGCATCCTAGAGCTTCCCAGAGTGACTTCCACCCATCTAAAAGAATTTTGAGGCCGTGCACCTCATATTTGCATCATCATTCTACTCGACTCTGATACAGAGCGGGCCAGTGTCATCTGACATAGACTCCAGCACCGACCAGACCAATAACATTTAGGTCCAAACAGCACCTCCATCTACTAACAGGCTCTGTGGAGATTGCAGTTGGGTTGAATCTGAAAATCCGTATGTGTAACCTCCTGGTGTGGCTATGAAGGAAGAGGCTTCATTCAGCAAGGTGGTGGGGAAGGTGGCTGAGTTACTGGACATTAAACTGCCCTTGTTTCAGTCGAGACTAACGTCTTAACAAAGGTGCTTAAACCCTGGATAGTCCCCAAGGAACTTCTTCTCTCATTTAATAAAGCCCTCACTGATGTACTGCTTGGGGTCTAGGCCAAGCCCTGCACAGGCGCTTCAGTGCGCAGGACCATTGCCTGCTGCCATCGCCCTGTCCCGGAGGACAACCAGCACCCAACCCCAGAGTACCTGGTCATCCAGGCCTCATCCTCCTAGCTTATCCTAGCATGTTTCCTACCACACCACCGGATAGGAAATCCAAGAGGCAGGACTCCTTCTGCAAAAGGATTCACTGTAGTCTGTGAACACTATGTGCCTCTTGGGCGAGTAGTCCCACACGGTCTGGGACTCAACTGCTGGCAAGTGATACCCATAGTCACGGAGGAGGTCAGAGACATCCTGTCCCAGGCTGTTGCCGATAGAGGAACGCAGCAAAGTTCATGGTACACTGCATGCTGGATATGACCGCTTTGCAAGGTACATATGGACAGTCCCTTAGATGGCTATTGCATGTTTGATGAGGAGCCGCTCAAGCGCTTTAAGGGCAGCAAGGCTACTGCTTGGTCGATTCTGCCTGTTGCCCCTTCTGTGGCTACGGTAGTGGCTACCAGCCGCATATTTTTCCACCCAGTCACATGGCCAGCAGACTCCTTAGCCCTTTTGTGGTGCGGACGAAGTTCCCACAAGTCTTGTGGGACACGAGGCCAGAGATCTGCCCAGACACCCCGCTCGGCTGCCTCAGCCTCCAAAGCCTGATGGGCAACCAGTCAGCATCAGGATTCAGCACCACCTGCCCCAATATTACTCTATCAACTCGGACAACTGGGTACTCTAAATTGTTCATCTGGGTTACGCCTTCCATTCACAGCAACCTAACTTCCCATGTCACCATTTTCAGATCAGCTGACGGAGGACCGACTCTCCCTGTTGCATCAGAGAGTACAGACTGTTCTGCCTAAGGAGCTATTGAGAGAGTGTCAACATCAGAAGTAGGCTGTTGGTATTCCTGCTACTTTCTGGTGATGAAGAACTGAGACCTCCACCCTATTCTAGACCTACGCCCTCTCAACTACTTCTTGAAAAAAGAGAAATTCTAAATGCTCATGATAGTTCTGGTCTCGTCTGCGCTGGAGACTGGACAGTAGTTCTGGACTTGCAGTACACATTTTCTATATACCCGTCCTGCCGGCCCACAGACGTTACCTGTGGTTCCCTGTGGGCCAAGAGCATTTTCAGTTCGCTGTGCTCCCTTTTGGCCTTAGCAGCACCCCTCTGTGTTCACAAAGTTGATGGCGGTGGTGGCAGCCCATCTGCAGAGGTCAGGCATTCCAGTCTTCCTCCACCTTGAGGACTTGCTGTTGAAAGTGGGCTCGCCCCAGAGAGTAGTCACTCACCTCCAGACTACCTTGAACCTCCTGTATTCGCTGGGGTTCACTATAAACATGCTGTAGTCACATCTTACTCCCTCTCAAATGCTCCCTTTCATCGCAGATATTCTGGACACAGTGTAGTTCTGCGCCTACCCTCCAGAAAGGTAAGTTCAGTATATTCAGGCTATGATTCAACCTCTATCCTAGATTTCGGCAAGACTGGATCTGAGACTGGTGGTTCTCATGACCACCTGCATTCTACTGGTAAAGCATGCCAGCTGGCATTTGCTGGCTCCGCAGTGAGACCTGAAATCCCAGCGGGTGCAGCCTCAGGGTAATCTCTCTGACCTGGTGCAGATATCAAAGGGAACTGCAAAAGACCTGTAGTGGTGGATGACGAACTGCAATTGGGTAAGTACCAGATGCCTCTCCATTCTCCACCCAGACCTCAGTGGTCACAGATGCATCTCTACTAGGTTGGAGTGGCCATCTGGGAGAGTTGGAGATCCCAGAACTCTGGTCTCCGATGGAGTCTTAGCCTCACACCAACTTGTTGGACCTGAGGTCAATCTGCCTGGCTTTGAAAGCCTTTCTATTTTCCATCAAGGTGAGGTTGCTTCAGGTGTTCACGGACAACACCACCTCTACGTGGTATTGTAACAAGCAGAGATTGGGGCGCGCGGGGGGGGGAGGGGGGAGGGAGCCTGCCAAGAAGCCCTGCGTCTCTGGACATGGATGGAACGTCAGGGCATTTTCCTGGTTATACAACACCTGGGGAGGCTCTGAATGTTAGGGTGGACAAAATCATCCATTGATGCCTAGCATATCGCAAATGGCATCTCTATCTGGAGTCAGTACAAGGTCTCTCCCGTGACTGGGGTAAACCTTGGTAGGATCTATTCGTCACCTCCAAGAACATGCAATGTCAGCCCTTCTGCGCTTTGAAGTTTTCAAAGGGGCTCTCCTTCGGAGACGCATTTTGTCTCAAAATTGGTCTCCGGACTCCTCTATGCCTTCCTATCTATACCACTCCTGCCTCGAGTTCTGAAGAAGATCAGGATGGAACAGGCCAAAGTCATCCTTGTTGCTATAGATAGGAGATTGGGATACCAAAGTATCCATGCCCAGAGAAGGAGCATTAGTCCTCTGATTAGGCTGCCCCTTCGGTAGGATCTCCTGTTGCAGCAACAGTGCAAGATTCTACACCTGAAGCTGCTCACAGAGTGTGAAAATTGATCAGTGGCATTTGAGTGTTTTTGAACTTTTCTCAGAAGTATGAGAAGTTATGACTACTGGCAGCCAAGCGTCCATCAATGAAGACTGTGTACACCTGTAGTTGGGACTAGTTTGTGGCTTGGTGTGTTGAAAAGCATGTTGATCCTCTTTCTGCACCTTAGTTCAAAGTACTGTTGTCTGTTTTATATTTAGCTCAGCAAGGCTTTGCTTTGTGCACAGATTAGGGGTATCGTTAAGCCATTTTGCTTTTTGTTATGGTTTCCGGGTCTGTCCTCCCTGTAGCCATCTGTCTTAACTTGTTTCCTGAAAGGACTTCAGCAATTTTCCACCTAAACCCTTCATTATGCCCCAATGGGACCCTAACTTAGTTTTAAAATGATTCATATGCTCACCCTTCAAGCCCATGCATAGCTGGCATCTGCATCTCTTGACGATCAAAACAGTCTTATTGGCTGTTACTTGGGCAGAAGAGTTAGCAAGCTGTGTGCTTTCTCTGTCCACCCTAAATACACACTATCTTCTTCTCAGACAAACCAGTTCCTCACTCTCTTGCCTCTTTCCTGCCAAAGGAGATGACGCCTGTTAATGTCTGCCAAAGCATCACATTGCCGACCTTCTTCGCTCAAGCCTCTAAGGAAGAAGAGACTCCACCGCCTGAACCCAAAACGTGTGCTGCCATTCCTAATCTACTACACCAGAGAATACCTGGTGGATAAACACATTTTTGAGTTTGCCTGAGCAAAAAAAAGAAAACATTGCAGAAACGGCCCATCTCTAGATTGAATGTACTGTGCATTAAAATCTGCTATGCACCGGAAAAGAAGCAACATCACGAAGGCTTGCGTGCTCATTCCACCAGAGCCAAGGCTGGGACCACTGCATTAGCTCGTTCAGTCCCTGTCCTGGACAGCTGTCAGACTGCTACTTGGGCTTCTCTGCACACTTTTACAAAACAATACTGCCTTTGCAATCTGGTCTGTTGTGACAGGCATTTTGCTCATCCTCCAGGACTTTTTGTTATGAACCAGATCGCAGACCCTCCTCCAGGGAGGTATTCTTTGGGTATCTATTCTAAGATAAGGAATCTGTGGCTAAAAATCTCGATCAAATGAGCATGCTACTTACCTTCAGTAACACCTTATCTGATAGAAACTCCATCTAGCTGCAGATGCCTTACTGACCCTCCCTGCTTCTGCGAATGAGTTTCTCCTAACTAGTAGACCCTGTAGGTCCTTAGTTTCTGCACCTTCTGAAGTGGCTCTGTGCTTCTGGCATGGAAATGTCACAAAAAGAAACTGATGTCTATGGTCTGGTGTGGTGCCTGTATAGGCACTACATACGTCACTTCCCGTGCGGACACTGCTGCCGATGCAGAACCAAACACCACCACCTACTGATGCACCGATGTATTGACCAATATTTTCTGTGTCCAGTCTGATGTTTGAGGAATATTCTAAGGATAAGGATCCGCGGCTAGATTCAATGCCTACCAGATAAAGCATCAATGAAGGTGTAGAAACTTCAAAATCGACTGGACTCAGAAGAAACACCGTCTCAACACCTGGATGAAATAAAGAAATGTTCGAGGCATGTGGGCTGCTGAATTCATATCTGTGCATAGGTCGCCGCCTAGTGTTGGTTCCGGATGATTGCACATTGTTGTCCTGGAAGAGTCTTCGAAGTATCACGAGATAGGTGGCTCCTCCCTTGGACTACAGTGCGCATGGGCATCCTCTCCATCCTCAGATTGTTTTTTCCGCCATTGTGTTCGGATGTACTTTCCATAACTCCAAGTTCGGAATCGAAATAAACTTTTCAAAAAGGCCAAAAGGCCTTCGGATTCGTCGGTTTTGTTTCGCTCGGTACCGATAAGCTTTCTTCATCATTTGCTTGCACTCCGGTCGTCGAATCGGGCCGTTAGGCCTTCTCGACGCCACATGGACCGACGGTCGATGGAACAAAGTCCATTCAAATACTGCCAGCAGTGCAACTCGAAGTTCCCGCACACAGATAAGCATCCTGTGTGCAACAAATGTTTATCTCCAGATCATCATGAAGATAATTGCCTAGCTTGTGCCCAGTTCCGGTCCAAAAAGATGATCCGGAACCGGCGGACGGCAAGGCAAGAAATGCAGAGGTCGGCACCGGAGCCCGAGAATATCTTCGACGATGAGGAAGAACTAGTTGACGCCGAAGACTCTGATCGAGAGGAAGATCAATACTCCAATCACGACTCTGAATATTATATCGACGAGGAAGAACAAACCGTCGATGTCTAAGAATACGATCAAGACATCGTAGCTGTCGAAGACGACTCCGATGACAACGAGGGGCGAACCGTGAGTACACCGCCCCATACAGACACTACACCAATATCAGAGACTCAGGTCGAGGCATCGCCAACAGGCCTTAGCCAAGATCAAAATACTGGTTCTATAGCCCCGCCATACCGCCCGGCTAAGAACATACAAAAAGAGCCTTCCGAGACACGTAATCCAAGGCCGGTTCAATCGAAACCGAAACTCATCAACACGACAGTCTTCGGATCGAACGTCGTCGAACCGAAGGTGATAAAACAAAAGGGCGCCGAGCCAAAGGCGACCGTTCCATATAAACCATCTAAGCCAAAGGCCGTCGAATCGACCAAATCGAGTTCGACGGTCGACAAAGGAAAGGAGCCTGTCGACGACGGCAAAAAGGCTACGCCCAAGGCGGTCGTCGAACCGAAAGTGAAACCTAAGGTACACCAAACAAAGGCGGTTGAGCCGAAGCCCATCGATCCGAAGAAGGGCATCGAGCCAAAGCCGCAGGCTCCAAGGACACCTCTACAGCCTAAAGAAGTTATCGAACCGACGAAACCGCTCGGTCCGAAACAAGTGGGGAAACCTGTAAAAGACGTCGGACCGACAAAACCTGTCGGAAAACCTCAAAAACCGATCCAGGCACCAAAAGCGGTCGAACCGATTAAAGGCATCGAACCGAAGAAGGTCAAACCGAAAACTTTGACGCCAAGGCAAAAGACTGTGGAAGAGGAGATCATCCATCCAGACCCCTCCACAGAAGATCAGTCCAAGCTATATATTGACACAAATACTGGGAAAGTGACTGTGTATACAAAAAAGAAAAGACCAGTGCCAGCTGAAGACTTTTCTAGAATTCCACTAAAAAAGAAGAGAGACTGTGCAACCTCTCCTATTCTTTCCCAACCTATCTCTCCAGCTATGCCTACTACTCCATATGCCCCATACTCACCTGCACGCTCTGACTACAACCCAGATGAAGATCAGGACGCAGATGTGGGTTTTGGATATCCTCAAAACCCATATGTAGACCCCAATTCACAGCCTTGGGGGGTTTGGTGAGCCAGACTCTGAGGGGGCTCTACCCATTACAGACCCTACTGTATACCCAGCTAAGCCATCACCCAGCTAAGCCATCACCCACAGAAGACACAGTGGCTTTTAACTCTTTAGTAGATAGAGCAGCAAGCTACCATAAGGTAGACATGCATTCAGATGCTGTAGAAGAAGACTTTCTATTTGATACGCTGGCTACATCAGAAAGAAGTGTCAAAACACTCCCCATGTTAAAGGGTGTCCTAAAGCACGCAAATGACATATTTAAAGACACTGCTAGGGAACGTGTCATCAACCCTAGAATAGAGAAGAAGTATAGGGCTGCACCAGTAGACCCTACTTACATCAGGGGACAACTGCCTTTAGACTCATTGGTGGTATCCAACACACGAAAGCGTGCTAATTCACAAACTACTGGAGAGGCTCCTCCTCCTGATAAGGAGTCCAAGATCTTAGAAGCATCAGGCAAGAGAGTAGCTGCTCAAGCAGCAAACTCATGGAGAATAGCCAATACTCAAGCCTTGCTGGCTAGATATGACAGGGCGCACTATGACAATCTAGAAGAACTTCTCCAACACTTACCTGAGCCTTTCAAAGAGCAGGCAGATTAACTTGTACAGGATGGAATGCTCATCACCAATGCCTCCATTAAGTGTGCTCTAGACGTGGCAGATACAGCTGCCAGATCTATCAACACAAGCGTACTGCTTAGGAGACACGCATGGCTGCGCATATCTGGATTTCAAAATGAAATCCAAGCTACAATTCTTAACCAGCCTATAAACCCAGATTTTTTGTTTGGTCCAGCAGTTGACTCGATTCTGGACAAAACGAAAAAGGACCCGGAGACTGCAAAGTCCATGGGAGCTCTTCAGTCCCAACAACACAGAGGCTCCTTTCGTCGCTCCAACTATAGAGGAGGAGCGCGAGGTAACACATCGCAGCAATCCTCCACATACATGACTAATACACAATCCACATACAACAAAAACACAAATCGTGGTGGATACCGAGGAAATAATAACAAAGGCAGAGGTCGTGGAGGCAATACCAATAGATCCTCCACTAATACCAAACTGTGACTTTTTGACACTACCCCCAGACCATACAACACCAGTCGGGGGAAGAGTACAACAGTTCCTACCAGTCTGGCTAAACATCACTACAGACAAATGGGTCCGGCACATTATCCAACATGGCTATTGCCTAGAACTCACATCAACACCACCCAACATACCACCCGTACACCGTCCAATGTCAAAGGAACATGTAACATTATTGCAGCAAGAGGTCACCAGTATGCTGCAAAAGGGGGCCATAGAACCAGTCCCATTCAAACATCAAGGAACAGGAGTATAATCACTATACTTCCTCATTCCCAAAAAGGACGGGTCTCTCAGACCAATATTGGACCTCAGGCCCCTCAACCACTACATTCTATCAGAGCACTTTCACATGCCCAATCTGCAACAAGTCTTACCACTCCTGCGGCAGGGAGACTTCCTAGCAACTCTGGACCTCAAAGACGCATACTTTCATATACCAATACACCCTGCTCACAGAAAGTATCTCAGGTTTACAATTCAAGGACAACACTACCAGTTCAAAGTCCTACCATTCGGTGTAACAACAGCTCCACGGGTGTTCACAAAATGCCTAGCGACAGTGGCGGCGCATCTCAGGAGACAACACATTCATGTGTACCCATATCTGGACGATTGGCTAATACAGGCGCCATCGGCCCAGCAATGTGCCAGCCACATGTCAAAGACCATTCATCTCCTGCACAGTCTAGGTTTCTCGCTGAACTACCCAAAGTCACACCTACAACCCTCCCACGTACAACAGTACCTGGGAGCAACAGTAGATACACTAGCAGCAAAGGCATATCCAAACACAGCACGAATCAACGGAATGCAAACGTTAATCCAAAGGTTCAAACCACAACACTCATTGCCAGCCCGAGTGTTTATGCAACTAATAGGCATGATGGCCTCGTGCATTTTCATAGTCCCTCATGCCAGACTACACATGCGTCCGCTACAGGAGTGCCTGGCAAGGCAGTGGAACCAGGCTCAGGGCCAATTATAGGACCTAGTGTTGGTGACCAGTCGGGCATACAACTCTCTGCATTGGTGGAATCCACAAAACCTTTGCAAAGGGCGACTGTTCCAGGAGCCTGTCCCACAAATAGTGATAACAGCGGACGCATCCCTGCTAGGCTGGGGAGCCCATGTCCTGCATTACACAGTCCAGGGACTATGGACTACGCAACAGAATCAGATGCACATCAACCTACTAGAGTTGATGGCGGTCTTCCTAGCCCTGAAAGCGTTCAAGAAACACTTATGCAACAAAACCGTGTTGATCCGGATGGACAACATGACAGCTATGTATTACATTCAAAAACAGGGAGGAACACACTCCCCACAGCTATCGCACCTAGCTCAGAGTGTGTGGAAATAGGCCATTCAGAGGAACATGTTTCTCATGGCAGAACACCTCCCAGGCAAGGACAATCAAATAGCCGACCTGCTCAGCAGGCACAGTCAACAGATGCACGAATGGGAGATTCACCCCAATGTGCTCCAACCATTCTTCCGGCAATGGGGACAACTTGGAGATAGATCTGTTTGCCACAAGCGAAAACGCAAAATGCCAGTACTTTGCCGCCAGGTTCCCACATCCACAGTCGCAAGGCAATGCGATATGGATGAACTGGTCAGGCAAATTTGCATACGCTTTTCCCCCAGCTCCATTAATACCGCTAGTGGCACGCAAAATGCGCCAACATTCGCTAACGCTAATCCTAGTTGCTCCCACATGGGCGAGGCAACCATGGTACACAACGTTCCTAGAACGGTCAGTGGTGCCTCATCAAAAACTGCGACTCACACCCAGTTTTTTAACTCAGAGAGGTGGCGAAATCCAACACCCAGACCCGAAACAGCTGAACCTGGCGATCTGGCTCCTGAAATCCTAGAGTTTGGATACCTCAACTTGCCTCCAGACTGCATGAATATTATCAAAGAGGCAAGAAGACCCACTACCAGAGCATGTTATGCAGCTAAGTGGAAACGTTTCGTCATTTACTGCAGTAACAACGACATAAACCCATTAGATGCTACTACACAGAACATCATTTGCTATCTCTTCCACCTCCAACGTTGCAATTTAACCTACTCATCCATCAGAATACATTTAGCTGCGTTAGCAGCATATCTCCAAAACAGGCAACACCTTTCACTGTTTAGAGTGCCAGCAATGAAAGCCTTTATGGAGGGATTCAAACGAGTAATTCCCCCAAAACACCCACCTTCACCAGTCTGGAATCTAAACATCGTTTTAACCAGACTTATGGGACCACCTTTTGAATCACTACACTCATGCGAACTGCCATTTCTTACTTGGAAGGTGGCTTTCCTTATTGCCATAACTTCACTTAGAAGAGTTAGTGAGCTCCAAGCCCTAACTATTCAAGAGCCATTCATTCAAGTGCATGCAAATAGAGTAGTTCTCAGAACAAACCCTAAATTCATGCCAAAAGTGGTATCCCATTTTCATATAAATCAAACAATAGAACTGCCAGTGTTCTTTCAAAATCCACAGACAGTAGCTGAAAGGGCCTTGCATACTCTAGATGTCAAAAGAGCTCTGCTATACTATATAGATAGAACTAAGGCATTTTGAAAGACAAAACAGTTGCTTGTTGCTTTCTCACCACAACACAAAGGCAACCCTATTTCAAAGTCAGGTATAGCCAGATGGATCGTTAAGTGCATTCAGATATGTTATTTAAAGGCAAAACGCACCTTAACAGTTCCCCCTAGGGCACATTCTACACGCAAACTAGGGGCATCCATGGCTTTCCTAGGAAATATTCCTTTACACGAAATTTGTAGAGCAGCCACATGGTCAACCATACATACATTTACCAAACACTATTGTGTAGATGTACATTCCAAACAGCTGCTGTAGGACAGGCTGTTCTCAAAACTCTTTTTCAGACTGTTGCAGCTGACACAGGCAGCCACCGCTAGAGGAGATACTGCTATACATTCTATGCGCAGATATGGATTCAGCAGCCCACATGCCTCGAACGGAATATGCTACTTACCAGTATGCATCTGTTCTTGGCATGTAGGGCTGCTGACATTCATATCGCCCACCCACCTCCCCGGTGCCTGTCGCAGCTGTAGCATTCACTCTTTGCATGGACATCTCTTACTGTACTATACTCCATCTCTGCCACAATGGCGAAAAACAATCTGAGGATGGAGAGGATGCCCATGCGCACTGTAGTCCAAGGGAGGAGCCACCTATCTCGTGATACTTCGAAGACTCTTCCAGGACAACAATGTGCAATCATCCGGACCCAACACTAGGCGGCGATCTATGCACAGATATGAATGTCAGCAGCCCTACATGCCAAGAACAGATGCATACTGGTACGTAGCATATTCCTTATTGTGTGCATCGGAGCACCAGTTTGGGTACAGAATGCTAGAATAAGCAGTAGTAGAATACAAGAATTTATAGTTGAAAAACCACACTATTTTGTTACAATATCTCATGCATAACAGGAGATGGGCCAGGCCATTATATTCCGGCTGGTGGTGAAGAAATACATCATGCTCGGAAATTTACGGTACACTGTTACACAAGAATAGATTTGGAGTCCACCTAATGTGTACTTGACATGTCTCTTGTATGTAAAGTTTTAAACCGTTTAACAGTTACATTACAACCAAGCAATAGATGCTGACCAAACAGAACGGTCCACATTATCTTATGTGTGTTTGGATATACTTCTGAAGCCTACAGGGCCTGTTGCTAAGGCAAGCAGGCATAATGCAGTAACCTAGAAATGTATTCCCTTGCACAAGACTTGAAATGTGTGTTACTGGCAGACAAAGTGCAAACTGTCTACCAGCACTTTTATATGAGCTCAAGCAATGGTTATACATTTGTCTATAATTTCCATCATCATTAAATTATCATAATGGCAAGTTATCCAAATTGGTGCCACCATTGTTATCTAAACTTAGCTTCCAAAAAGGTAAGTAACTTGTTCTTTCTGTTGTCCGATATGCCCAGTAAAAATGACCAACAATAGTTTTAACATCCACTCTTTTTTTCTGCACTATTTGAATAACTCAATGTATCATATGATTTGCCCTCTCAACTATACCATTCACCATTGCGACTGTGTATTAACGAGATGCATGAATGCATAATCCTGCACAATTCCAATATTTTATTTTTATTTTCTCTGAAGTTAATTGTGTAACATTGTCAGTGATGAATTTTATCTGATAACCTTCTTCTTTAAAGATTTGTTCCCAGTACTTTGATGGTAGCTTCTGTGGTGATTTCACACACACACACTTTAGTCCCAACCTTTGGACTGAACAGCCACCATCACCAAAGCAAATTTCAACTCCACAGCAACTCCTCCTATGGGTCCAAAAAAATCTATACATGCATTTGCCAAGATTTTCATAGGTCCGAGATCTCTTCAGTAAATGATTGTCTGCCTACTTTTAACCTTTTTTCTTCTTGACAATACACACTTTTTACAACACACTCAGTAATCTCCTTGTCCATACTGGCCCACCAAAAATTATTTCTCAACCTTCTCATAGTCCAGGTATAGCCCAAATGATCTTCCGGAGTCTTCTTGAATAATACGAATTTCACACCCCATCTAGGGACAAATTTTCTTCTCTTTTACTTTACTAACACAGATAATTCATCCAGTGCTTTTACATACAGTGGAACACAAACTGGTAGAGAACTTTCTCTTCCACATCCTTTCAAAATCATCAATTAGGCTTCTTGTAAAACTAAATCGTTATACCTACTTTGATACCAGTCTTCTTGAGAAATAGTTCCTTGGCTCCATTTAGTAATATCACACACATTTACACTGCACCTTCTTTTACAAAGTTGTCTACCCCTTCTTTGTCTACATCTTGCAACTGTAATGGCACCTTTTGATAGACCATCCGCCTGGGCATTCCTCCAACTTGGTATATATTCAGTTTTGTGTTGGTATTTTTGAAGGTGAGCCTCTCGGCGAGCTTACCTCTCAGAACATTTTCCTGCCTACTTAGGTTAAAGTATCTTCAATAATAACTTGCGGTCTGTACGTAATATCAAGTAAGGGACCTATAAGAAAGTCCTGAAATATTCCACAGCCCACACCGCAGCTAAAGCCTCTTTCAATAACTGAAGAAAAAAAAAAATAATAATAATAATAATTTACAACAAGGGGTGGTGATGGACAGAGTCTCTGAATTAAGCAGAGTACTCTCACCCAGTCAAGAGATCAGGGCTAGATCCAACACCGTTTTTTAGCTCATTGCACCATCCCAGTTTCAGAACCCGGCTGTATGCAAATTAGTCTGTCCCTGGCCCAGTGCATCATGGGAACAGGGCAGACCAGACTACAAAAGCCAATTCTTACACTGGGAAGGAAACAAGCTTCCGGGGACCGGTTTCTGCCATTTCAGGCGTCTTCGGCCCGGCTTGCTTGAATCCTGATGGTGCAATGAGCAAGGGACTCACATCTGAGTATACCCTTCCACGCTTAGGGTGGACAAAATAATTTACAACAAGGGGTGGTGATGGACAGAGTCTCTGAAATAAGCAGAGTACTCTCACCCAGTCAAGAGATCAGGGCTAGATCCAACACCGTTTTTTAGCTCATTGCACCATCCCAGTTTCAGAACCCGGCTGTATGCAAATTAGTCTGTCCCTGGCCCAGTGCATCATGGGAACAGGGCAGACCAGACTACAAAAGCCAATTCTTACACTGGGAAGGAAACAAGCTTCCGGGGACCGGTTTCTGCCATTTCAGGCGTCTTCGGCCCGGCTTGCTTGAATCCTGATGGTGCAATGAGCAAGGGACTCACATCTGAGTATACCCTTCCACGCTTAGGGTGGACAAAATAATTTACAACAAGGGGTGGTGATGGACAGAGTCTCTGAATTAAGCAGAGTACTCTCACCCAGTCAAGAGATCAGGGCTAGATCCAACACCGTAGAGGCTGAAATGCCAGAAACCGGTCCCCGGTAGCTTGTCTCCTTTCTGGTGAAGAATTGGCTTGGTAGTTTGGTCTGCCCTGTTCCCATGATGCACTGGGCCAGGGACAGACTAATTTGCATATAGCCAGGTTCTGAGCTGGGATGGGGCAGTGAGATAAATAACGGTGATGGATCAAGCCCTGATCTTTGGACTGGGTAAGAGTGGTCTGCTTAATTCAGACACTCTGTTCATCACCACCCCCTTTTCTGTATCGTCTTTCAATAACTGAGCAGTTCCTTTCAATGCCAGTGAATGAGCAAAAGGTGAAGGCTACTGTATTCTCTCTATTCTTATAAACTTGAGATAATATAGGTCCCACCCCTACAGCACTTGCAGCAACAGTAAGAATTTATGTAAGTTTTGTATCAAAAGTAACAAATACATTGCCAGACTAAATCTTGTGCTTTATATTTACATAAACATTTTGTTCACTCTATTTCCCAAAGAAAATAGCCTCCTTTCCTCAAAAGTCTCGAACTGCTCAGTTTTTTCTGCACATTTTTTTCTTTTACAAAACTTAATGTAATATTCTGTGAGACCTAAGCAAGATCTTAGTTGATCTTTAGGAGCCTGTGCCATTCTTATTGCTATGAGTAAACCTTTTTTTGGTCTGACACCTGCAGCTTACAGTCTATATCCTTAATATTCTATTTCTTCAAGAATAAATTCATATTTTTCTTTTCGAAGGGTAAGTCCCGCTTCAGCATTCTTGACCAATTCTTGTCTGAGGGCAATGTTGTCATCCAACATCATTTAACCAGACACTAGGGTGTTGCAGCTATCAGCCTAAATGGCATCCTCGTAAATTGTAAAACGTCCTCCATCATTATGAAAGCTGTAAGGGATTTGGAGTCTGTAATCTGATAAGCACTCCTGAGATCTAGCTTGCTAAAAGCTTTCAATCTTATTAGTGAAACCAGTTCATTGATATTTGGTGCAACTATGTTCTGATTGGATCAACATAAAATCTAAAACTACCATCCAATTTTCCCTGTAGTGACCACAGGAGAAATCCATCTGGAAGTCTCAATTGGCGTAAGAATACCTTCCCTGGCCATTTCTTGTACCATTCACTTGACCTCTTGCCTGGCTATAATTGGCCTTTTCCTAAACTTGTGTTGGACTGGTACAGCTTAAGGTTTGACTATCTTATGAACATATCCTTACAATTCCCCCAATGTATAAGTGAGCGTACATTTTGCTCCTTCAGAGAGCTCATCTACTGTTAGGTTGTCTACGGCCATGACTTTAAGGTCTCTAAAATTAAAGATTACATGCAAATAATACTGGTATTCCCATCCTGAAATTAAATCCTCCTTATTAGACCTGAACGCGGCTATCGACACAGTTGACCACCCTACTCTCATCCATAGTTTTGCCAAAGTGGAGTTCACAAGCCCATCCTTGAAATGGCTCTATTCATTTTTGAAGAGTAGAACCTTCCAGATTCTTGACCACTCCTAGTATTCTGATCATCTTTCATTAAGATGTGAGGTGCAGCAAGGCGCATCTTTGAGCCCTACTTTTTTCAATCTTTACATGCTCCTCTTGGCCGAGATTGTTGCTTTGGGTTGTTGCTGGTTTCTTACACAGATGACACTCAGTTGGTGGTTTCCTTCTCCCCTAACTACAGATCTGACCCCGTGTCTTTGAAGGTGGCCAGCCAAATGTAAACTTAAGCTCAGTTAGGATAAGACCGAATTTGGTATTGGGCAGTAGTCTCAGTAAGAATGTTCAACCCCTGTGCCTGACTGTCTGATAGGATTTCCTACTCTTAAAGAGGCGATAAACAGTCTTGGTGTATGGTTGGATTCCAGTGTCACCATAGAGCATCAAGCAAATCAATTGACAGCAAGTTGGTTTGGATTTCTTAGACTTCTCAGAAAGATATAAAAATAAGTTACCCTTCTCAGCCAGAAGTCTCATTGTCCAGGCCCTTGTCCTCTCTCACCTAGACAATGGCAATGCTCTTTATCTTGACTATACTCTATATGTGATGAAAAGGCTTAAGATCCCTCAGAATGTTGCTGCCCGGCTTCTTATGATTCTTTCTAGGCACCAATCTGCTAGGAAGGCATTTATTTATTTTTTGAGCTTATAGAGCGCACAGCTACCCCCAACGGTAGTGTCCCCGGCGCTTGTGCAGGCGGCAGATGAGGTACCAGACAGGGTCTAAGGGCTGGAAAACAGCCAGGTCTTTAAGGAACGTCGGAAGAGCGTCTCAGACTTGGATGACCAACCGCAAGGAGAGTGGTAGGCTGTTCCAGGCTTTGGCCGTGATCACGGCAAAGGCTCTGCCGCCTATTCTAGAGCAGGTGAAGCGCGGAGTAGTGTTTTTGAGTCGAGCTTTAAGGTAGGCTGGGCTGTGACCATGAAGCGATCTGAAGGCCAGGACGAGAGACTTGAATTGGATGCATTTGGTCACAGGAAGCCAATGGAGTTTCCTCAAGTAGAGAGCAATTGAGTGGAGATAAGGGATTTTGCATAACAGCCTGGCAGCCGCGTATTGAATGATCTGCAGACGTCTGATCAGATAAGCTGGAGCTCCCACATAAAGGATGTTCGCATAGTTGAGATGTGAGGTGATCAGGGCATGGATGACGGTTCGACGGGACTCCAGGGGCATTGAAAGCTCTCCACTTGCTACTTGTGGAGCAGCATGTTCAATTTAAGGCCCTTTGTGTTTTGGATAGGGCTTGTCTTAATGGATGTGCTACTCTGTTAAAATCGCTAGCTACAGGTACATTCCTGGTAGGTCACTTAGATCTTTCTCTGTCTACCTGCTGCAAGTTCCCGGAGTTAGAAGATCTCGTTGGGGAGGCCAATGCTTTTCCTGTAATGCATGCTGCCTCTGGCATTCCCTTTCCCCAGAGCTATGTCAGCTGTCCAATGAATTGTCCTTTCGTAAGGCCGTAAAGACTTTTTTTTGTACTTCTTAGTCTGGCTGGTAAACTTCCTTTATGAGGACCTGTTCTAGTGCTGGGAGGCCTCTGGGTAGCTATGCACTTTACAAGAACTGCAGAATAGAAAGGAGCACTCACGGCAACATATACCTTTCCCTCAACATATTTTTCTTTGAAACTAAATTTCTTGTTGGCATGTAACAAATTATATCAATTTTGTCTTCCTGATAACCTATTGGATTTATATTTTTGGAGCTAGACTAACTCCCGCCCACTCTTTCATAAACATGTCTTTAGGTATGATTGTATATAAAGATCTTGACTCTACCATTAGATGGACTTTTCTCCACTTAATTTTAAACTCTGCTTTTGGTCTACAGTGCTGGCCAGCATTCCTTTTATCTTGGATTTGAAGCCATTCTTGCACATGCTCCTAAAATGACCCTTGCATCCAAATTGTCTGCACTCATTTCCGTTGGCTATGTAATTTTGAAGTCTGCATTATGAAAATAATTACTGCACCTCATATAAGTCTTCCCAATTTATGACACTGACACATTTTTATTGTTAGATGTGATTTTTCTGTTACCTTTAGTATATCCCTTGCTGGCACCGAGTACCTCTGGATCTTCTTGAACCACACTAGAGACTTTTTCCTTCCCTTATTTTCCCCTTTTCTGTCTTTCATACAAAAGTCTGACTACTCTGTTGCCTTTGCTTTTTCAATATTGTCCTTAAGACGAGAATTCATTGGCTTTCAAAGTCTTTTTGCATTTCTTTGCTCCTACATTGGACAGTTAATTGATCACGGGTTAACTCATCTGTCATCGTACCAAGCTGCCACTTGACGGATAATTCTCATAACCTTGGGACAAATTCACCTGCAGTTTCACCCATTCTCTTAGATCTACTCATAGCTATGTAAGTGTCTTTAGCAAATCTTTTTTCTAGTCTTTTCTTTACTTCTTTGTGTAATGTTTTGTTAAAATATAAATATAAAATTTGTTGACCATCCCTTTTCATAGCAATTGGTAAATACTATGTCCATCTAAAGCTCCCAAAAATGTCTCAAATATATCTAGAAATCTTCCAAATCTACATGTAGAGTTGCTGGAGCTTTAGAGCATTAGTCACATTAGTGATTGCACACTGGTCCCCTCACAACTTCTAAGCCATGAACTACTGTGAGTTATAAAATAAAATATGAAGGTTCTTTCCTAAAATCCAGTGAAACTTAGGTTGTGCTAGCACCAAAGAGAACACATTTTCTTTCATTGTGCCAAGAAACACTGAACCAGTTTTGTCCATTTTTATTTATATTTTTGACTGCAAATTTGGTGAGAGGGGATTCTAAAGGTTTTTGAAAATTCTTGAACAGAAGCCTCTTTGGTTTATTTAATTTATTTTTATTACATTTATAAATTTATTTAGCATGAGCAAGACCCTTTTGGGTGACAGAGTGCGATGCAAGAAGAAAGAAAATTAGTTATGATACAAGCGATATACATGGTATTGGTCATGTAGACAATAGTTACATAAGCAAATAGTAAAAAGAAAGACAGGAACACAGTCATTCGTAAATACTGGCATGGGCAAAATCCAGCAGCTGTCAGGGTGGTGTGTAGATGGTGGCAAAATGCGACAACAGTGCAGATTTTGGTGATGTGGACAAAGGTGTAATAAAATAGAACGTCAGGTAAGCGTCACAAACCTGAGGAGAAGGAGGTATGGCCTCATTGTAAGAGGAATCTGTTGGATAGTAGACGTTTTGCTTCTTTTTTGAAGGTGGAAGTGGAAGGGTTGCACCTGGTTTCCGGAGGAGAGTTCTAAATTTTAGGGGAAAGTCAGGAAGAGGATCTGTTGTATGTTTCTTTTTGCTGTTTTTTTTGTGGCTTAAGTAGTAGGGCGCTTGTGCTTCTGGAAGATCTTTTTCTACCTGGTATGGTCAATTTCTGGGCAGGTAAGAAGGGGTATTTTGGTGCAGCACTTTATGGGGCATCGAGGCAATTTTGAGATTGATCCTAGCCTCGTAGGGTATATATTCCAGTGATTGGAGGTTAGGGGTGATATGATCTTCTATTGTAGTCAGCGATGAACCTTGCGGCCACCTTCAAGGTAGCCCTCAGCAGTGCAAGTTTGATTTTCGGAAAGACCCACAAGGGTGTCCCTACCATAGTCTAATTTAGATATCACAAGTGCTGGAACAGCTGGCTTGAGGTCTACTGTGGGAAGGAAAGGTTTTATTTTCCTAAATGTATCTAGCTGATGTTTAGCTCCTCTGGTGGCGGCACTGATGTGGTTTTGCATGGAGAGGGCTTTGTCGGAGATTATTTCTAGGGATTTAGTTGAGTCAATGTGTGGGATACAGTTCAAGGCAGTAAGATGTGGGAGTCAGTCTTTGACACTAGGAGCGATACTGGGCGGTGAGGTCAATAAGAATTCTGTTCTGAGGGCTTTAAGTTCGAGGTGGTTATGAATCAGCCAATGTTGCACTTTTGTCAAGGTCTTAAGGATGCTGATGTCATTGGGAGAGAACATCTTTATGTAGAGCTGAGTATCATCTGCATGCATGTGGCAGGAGATGTGAGAATTTGAAGATTTTGGTCAGGGGCTCCAAGTAGTGGTTAAACAATGTCTGGTAAAGAGTGCAACCCTGGGGGTGCCTAGCGTAACTGGCTCTTGATCAGAAAGAGCACAGTTGATCTCAACAAGCTGAGATCTTTTTTGAAGGAATAAAGCAAACCATTTTAACACTGTACCGGAGAGACCGATCCTTCTTTCATACGTTCATAGGATTTTCATGATTGACCATGTGGAACGCAGCTGACAGGTTAAGTAATATTAGTAAGCAAGATTCATTCCGATCAAGTGAGCATAGAGCATCGTCAACAATGTGTACCAGGGCAGTTTTGGCGCTATGGCCTGTCTGATACCAGATAGACATTGGTCGCGGAGTTGGAATTGCTCAATGTGACTGCAAAGCTGTAGGAGCACACCGTTTTCCGAGAGTTTGTTCAAAGCTGGGATGTTGGAGATAGGGTTGTAGTTGTTTGGCTCAGACTGGTCATGGTTGATTGTTTTTAAGATGGGAGTAACCTGGCCACTTTTTAGGCAGTCAGGTATGGAGCCTTGGGTAAGTGAGGCATTGATAATCCTGGTCCATCAGGGGAGTAGGAGGTGAATGGACTCATTAAGGAGTTTGGAGGGAAGGAGATTGTTGAGGTTTTTGCAGTATTTCAGAGAGTTTAGAAGTTTTGTGATCTCTTTGATCAGGGGTTTTAAAGCTGGACCATTCTGCATTGTTTTTAGATTTTGGGGAGCACTTCTCGGGCATTTGTTCTGGTCATGAGGGGTGGGGTGTAGGGGGGTGTCGAACGATAAGAGTTTCATATCGTTGTCCATATTGGTGTTGATTAGCTTGGTTTTCTCAGCAAAGGAGGCAATAGTTTCGCAATTATGTAGGATTTTGTTGTCTGGATGGGGCATTGCTTTTTCGGTTTATTTGGTTTGACAATTTCTAGCAGTTTTCTTGCTCAATTTATTGCAGAATCAAGTTGATTTTGAAAGAATGCTGCTTTGAAGTTTCTAATGTACTTATTTGTCATAGAAGTTAGAAGTTGATCGGAGAGGAGGTATGTATCCATGCTCTTTCAGCAAGTCTGAGGTATCAGCCTTTCTCGTTAATGTCGCAGTAAAAGCAAGGATTGGATCTTTCTGTCTTTAGTTGTTTGCGGGCAAAGGTATCCGCGATTTTCGACATGGAGTGATGTGATCCGTGAGGTCATGAGTGTCATACATGTTGGAGGGAGGGAGCATGTTACAGTTACTAAGAGAAAGCAGCGTGAATGGGTTTATGTTGTGGGTGTCTCTGACCCAATGTTTGGCTTTCACAGGTTGGCCCCTAGAGATAACTGCCCTTTCAGCTATGAAGATGGTGATGCAATGGTGGTCAGTCCAGGCGCAAGGTAGGATAGATTCAATTTGTATGGTTTTCTCTTTTGCTTTGATTAAATCTAAGGTGGCCCTTTTGTTATAGGTAGGGATGTTGCAGGCTTGGATAAGGCAGAGATCCTGCAGGCAGGATTTAAAACTGTTCATGAAAAGGTTGCAGGAGTTGTTCCAATGAAAGTTGAAGTTGGCAAGAAAAATCTGGTTGTTACGCTCTTCGTTATAGGCGGAGATTATCTCAATGATCTATTTGATGAATGTGTGGATATCTATGGGAGGGTGATACATTGTGTGAAAGGAGCACATTGATTTGTCATTGGTGGTGATGGTGATCCGCAGATATTCTCAGGAGGGAGTGATGGAGAATGCGTTTGTTTCATAGATAGCTTGGAGCTGTAGAAACAGGCTAGGCCGCCCCCAGAGCGGCCTGAATGGTCCAGTCTGATGTCATGACTGAGAAGCACTAGTATGTCAAGAATTGGGGATGAGGATCAGTGATTATAAGGGTGTCAAGGTTAAGTATAAGATCAGCTATGTCAGCCACATGTTTCACAGTAGAGCAACAATTGAGTAACATGTATTTAAGGAATGTTCAGGTGGTATTAGTAGAAGTATGGGACCTGGGTACTTATTTAAGGTCCGTTTTATTAATGTACCTAGAGTTAGGATGGGATTACCAGAGAGGGTAAGTTATAAACACCTGACTTTTTCCAGCAGCCATAACGTGGTCAGTTGGAAGATGACTATAAGTGGCGAGAGGGGAGAAGATATCATTATTTGATAGCTGTCTGACTAGCCTATTGGGTAGAGAGGTATAGTCAGGATTTGGTTTGCAACTCCAGCTAGGCTGGTGGGACCCATGTACTGGCAGGGCGAGCAGCAGTGTGGCATTTGGGAGTTTGCTTGTTGTGACTCTAGTGGTGAGTCATATGTAAGGATCAATTATGTTCCAGGCTGGAGGTGACAGGCACTAGTTTAAGGATGTTCGCTCTAAAAGCTGTAGTTTCTGATTTTATGGTCTCAAGCGTAGAGTTAGTGTAGCGACTTCTAATGGGCTCCTGTCTGGTGGAAGCACTGTGATATGAGGATCTAGTGGAGTCCGGACAGTGGGGGGTGTGGGGGCAAATCGTTTGTAGGGTCCACACACTGATTCATGATAATTGCTGGTTGATAGGGAGTGGTGTATATACTGTTCTGGTTGATGGGAGTGTTGGTCCAGGATTCTTTAGAAGGTTGTAAAGGAGTGGTGTTGGGGTGTTGTATTCATAAGGCAGTGCCAGCATTATCAATAGAGGAAGGGGAATGAATCACTGCAATTATACCCGTGGATGAGTGGGTGTCCGCCATGGGAAAGTGGTGGGAAGAGGGGAATGGGAGGTGAGAGAGATGAGGTTGTCATGTCAGAGGGGAGTTGTGAGTGGGCAGGAGGGGCAGTAGCCATGTCTAACTTGTTCTTCATGTAGAAAAAGAGATTCACAAAGATTGCAAACTGAAGATTTAATGAGCACAGTGCCGTTATAGATGGAGATGGTAGCTTCCATATTGTACAAAGGCGAGAATGCAATATTGAGTTGATGACAGTGTGGAATTTTCTTGGTGATGATGGTGTTGAGTAAAGAAGATAACACTTTCATCCATTAAGCACACCCATTGGTAAAGAAGATGAAGTCATTCAGTATAGAACCCTTGTTGTAACAGAAGTAGGAGTCTGTGATAAGAGTTTCTTTATTTAGGTCGTGAATTTCATGTTTTAAGATTTTTAATGGCATTTTGGTTAGGTTAGGAGGGTAGTTTATTATGAACAAATTTCCTGCAGTGAACAGTAGGGAGTTAAGCTTGTTGACGTGCTGTGTGCTGCAGACAGGGGAGAGCAAGAGAGAGCAAGGTGGTGGCCTCTTCCAAGATGGCTGTCCATTCGGAGGCATGAGTGGTAGCTACTGCAAAGAGAATCCGGCAAGTCCCTTTTCCATTTTTGTTTTTTGAGTCCGTGTAGTAAATCCTAAGTCAATTTCTATGAAAGCTGATGTGCTAGGGATCAATGAACAAACAAGGGGTCAAAAGGAAAAAGAAATTAACTATTAAATTTCGGCAAAATGTCATTAAGATAGGGTAAAAAATGGCTGGGGAAAGGAAACTCAAAAGGATATGACGGGGGAGTCAGGCAAGCACCAACGGTTAAGGAATCAGTCACCAAAGATACAATAAGAAGCACACTCAGTCAGTAGGAAACATGTGTGAGAGTCTTGAGGTAGGGTGCTATCGGGCGCTAAATAAATGCCAGGAAAATCTAAGTCAGGCAGCTTACTGCCTTCTAGCTGCAGGAATAATGCCGCAGCTATGCAACTTTTATTTGTTCATGCCTAGAACTAGTGTTTGCCATTGTTGTATTGGTACATAAGGGTTGTAGACTTTTTATTAATCATCTATTGATTTTGTGCATTTCAAGACTATACACCTTCACACAGATTCATTGCCAGTAAGATGTTCCATTTTTCATGTAGCTTGAAATTGTGGTTTCTATTAGTCCCAGACCATGCTTGGTACCAGTTAAAGTTTGATTCAGGTGAATTTTGAGAAAATTCGTTTTTAAAAGTAAAACTGGAAAACAAAAAACAAACCTAGGTGTGAGAAAGTGAATAATTAATTGTGGTGGAAGGAAGTGTACAATTAATAAGGTCACTATCTTGTTACATCCTGTAAAGTGTTTAGGTCATTTTAACCTAAGCTCTTCCCCTGATAGTAATGGCACGGAGAAGACCGGCTAAACTTAAGAAAATATGTAAACCATGTAGAAGAACCAAAACAGTTAAAAAGTCAAAAACACAACACAATAAAAATACTTAATAGAATAAAATGTAATGATCAAAGTGACTTCAAACTCAGTGGCACCTAAATGACAATCATTGAATTCTGAGAACTGGAGATATGAATTTCTGAAGTTTGAAGTAAAAATAATGGCAAAAAGCGTCAAAGGTAGTTGATGGTGGCGGTAGACCAGGACGTAGGCATGATTTCTGGCTAACCAAATGGAGTATGGGTCGACTACACCAACCACGTTCGACCCAGTAAGAGGTTTTACCTTAGGACTTAGTCTTTTGTCTGGTAGTCTAGATGCTTCAGCGGGGCAAGCAGCTGACTGTATCCGAGGAGGGCTCCATGACGTCAATTAGTCATTGGACAAGATCCCGGTGAAATGATTGGTTTTGGTGGAAAAATCGAATTTCATTCTCAGGGAAGTCCTTGCTGGTCAGACACTTTTGGTGACACTTTTGGTGACTTCACCTGTGCAAGATATTATTACCTTCAGATTTTTTTTTGGGAGCTTGAAAATCTTCCTGTGGGTCACAACAGTAGGCTGTATTGAAAGAGGGCTCCTTGAGGCCAGATACCTTCACAGCAAGGTCAACCTAAATTGGATTTGCTGCTGTGCAGAAGCTCTGAGTGGACGGGGGATACCTATTTCTTCAGCCCAAAGCTGCAAGACACTTTGGGCGGATTGGCTTGGCAGTTTCAGGGACATTAGGAGGAATTCAGTTACACACAGCTAAAGGACCCAGGAAAATGCTGGCTAATATTGAATATTCAGTAGGGTTGTCTTCAGTTGGATGAGGGGCTTGGGGTGGGATCACAGTTAGTCTTTTTCCAAATGCGGGTCAGTTGATGTGGGTGCTGTAAGCTCCACACACTATTCCTCACAACGGCCCTCAATGCTTCTTTGATGCTGCAGTTTATACCTATTGAGCTATTTATTGGTCCATCAGGTGCGTAACCAATCATGATCCCTATGTCCATTGAGGTTTGAGGAAGTGTACAAGAGGTGCTTTGCTTCACAGCATCATGAATGGGATGCAGCTATGAGAAAATGGGCAACTTTTTGGAGCTGATAAGATGGTTTGTCTGCAAGGCTCCTTCTAGTTATCCTTCCTTACAGAGCCACAAATTGATCTTATCATGGGCAAAAGTTACATACGGGCATCCAAAGAGGGGGCTGTATTTGTTGTGCAACTCCCTACTAAGAATTGTTAATGTATTGAAAACCCTGTGTTTCCCGCTTTCGTTAAGATCATTGGAGCTTAGCGAGTCACTAACTTCAACTATATTGGCTCTTTACAAATAAAACAAGAGTTTCCATTCAAAAAAGTTGATTTTGTAGTTTCATATCTGAAAGAAACATGTAGTGATAGATTCCTTTGGAATTACCCCCAGGCGTCCGACTGAATCCGGAAAGTTTTCTTCAGCAGTACCCCAGTGCGTCGGAAGGTGGTGTCTTGTGGCTCCGCGTCCGTCATTGCCGTCGTGATGACATCCGGCAGCTACTTAGACGCTGCCCTCGCTCGCAGACATCAGTTTTCTTTTTCCGCACTAGCAAGCACAGATCCGGAGAGAGCGGTACCCCCAGTCACTTTTTGACTGAGTTTTTCAAGTCGATCGACTCCTGTTGCTTTAGGGATGCCCGGTTTCAAGTCCTGCGGGGACTGTCATCGAATGATGTCAGTGATGGGCGCACACAGCATGCGTCTCTACTACCTGCCGGGCCATGGCGCGGAAGACTGTGCGGGAGCTGTCCCGAAAGTTGCTTGAAGTCCAGCAGTCTGCTCCGTGCTGTTCCAGGTCCCGGTCCCGTGGGAGGTCTAGGGACCGCTCCTGGAGCCATCACCATCTATCGTCGGGATCTAAGTCTTCGCACTCGAGGTCAGGTAAGGCGCAGCATCACAAGAAGTCGTAGAAGCACCATCGCTCTCCAGCTTCCACTCACCCGACGCGGCTTAGGGTGCGTGTGGTGCCTCTCCTGCGGAGCCTACGCATTTGCCGCCGGTCTACCCGCCCTTCCTGGGTCCATTGGAGACTCTGGCCCAGCTGCAGGAATTTCTGTCAGCCATTGCTCGCCTCTTTGGGCTGTTGGGCCCTACTGGCGTGCCTTCGGGCCCCGGCTGTCCGACTGTGGGCCCTCGCTCTTCCTTGGCGGCGCCTCTGGCATCGCTGTCTGCTCCGGTCCCGGCACCACAGGGTCCTCAAGGATCCAGGCCTGGATCCCGGTCGATACCGGTTGACCTTGTGACACCTCCACTGACGTCGACCCCACCAGCACCACCTCCGACATCGGCCTTTCCCCTGGACGACGACGTCCCCGGTTTCATCCCTGATGTGGACACAGCACTGGAATGAAGTTGCTCGATGCCGATTACGACACTGATGGGGCCTTGCGACCCCTATGCCCAACCTCTTTATTTTCGGCCTGTTCAGCAGCCTTCGGAGGAAGGGGAGGTGTCTGAGGACCCTCTCACAGCCCAGTGTGAGTTTGACCCGGACAGGGTAGAGGAATTTGGGGATGCCAGCGTTCTTGACACCTCTCCAGACCTTGGCATGCTAACTCCTTCTACTGTGGCTACGGAGGAGGGTGCGAGTTATGCAGTGGTGTTGCCTAGGGCGGCCGAGGCTCTCCCCCTCGAACTCCCTACAGTGGCCGTCAGGACTAACCTCCTGTCAGAAGTGCTTCAGCCGGCGGCTACCTCTGCGGAGCCTCTGCTGCCTTTTAATGATGCACTTTCAGACGTTATTTTGGGCACCTGGTCCAGGCCCAACACAGGGGCTTCTGTGGATAGAAACGTAGCCAGAGGCCATCGCCTGGCTTCGGGCGACCCCATTTTCCTTTCCCATTACCCCACCCCTGAGAGCTTGGTTGTCCAAGCCTCTGCATCCCGCACCACCAGACAGGGAATCCAAGAAACTGGAACAGTTTGGTAAGAATTTCTTTTCTTCCGCCAGTTCAGGGCTGCAGTCTGTGAACACCACATGCCTCTTGGGCCGCCATTCCCACTCTGTGTGGGATACTGTGGCGCAGGTGCTGCCTCAGTGTCCGGAGGAGGCCCGGACAGGGCTCTCTCAAGCGATTGCTGAAGGGAGAGATACAGCGCAGTTCAAGGTTTGATGTAGCCTTGACACGGTCGACCCGCTGGGCAGAGCGATTTCCATGACAGTGGCGACCACTAATTTTTCGGGGGATGTCCAGAACAACTTGATGGACATGCCCTAGATGGCATTCGCCTTTTTGGCAATAAATCCGATTCTCTACGGCCAAGTCCTTGGGCCTTTCGGCCATGCGCCCTCCTCCGCCTTCAGCTTTTCGCTCCTTTTGTGGCCACGGAAGGAGCACCCTGGCACGTTAGCTTCAGAGCCATAGGCCTGTGCAGCAACAGTCTCAGCACAGACGTAGGACCAGCCGAGGCGGGCCAGCGGGCGGGTCAGTCAACCGCCACTCCAGCCACCACTGCCTCCCAACCTTTCTAGCCCGGTATTTCAGGTCTATCAAACGCTAGTGGGCGGCCGGATCCGCCATCACCTCCCCCACTGGCACACCATCACTTCAGACAGGTGGGTTTTACATATAGTCCGAAGGGGCTATTCCCTCCCATTCGAGAGTACCCCCCCAGCCATGCCACCCTAGTACCACCGCATGCCATGGGATCACTTGGCACTTCATCAGGAAGTCGCTGCCCTCTTGGCCAAGGGGGCCATCGAGCTTGTTTCTGTGCCAAAAGTAGAACGTGGTTGTTATTCCCACTACTATCTGGTGCCCAAGAAGGACAAGGGCCTGCATCCTATCTTGGATCTCAGGGATGTCAATCGCTTCCTCCAGAAGGAGAAGTTCAAGATGCTAAGTCTGGCTCAGGTCTTGTCTGCTCTCGACCCTGGAGACTGGATGGTAGTGTTGGACCTGCAGGATGCGTTTTTCATATTCCCATCCTGCCGGCCCACAGGCGTTACCTGCGGTTCATGGTAGGCCACGAGCACTTTCAGTTTACCATGCTCCCCTTTGGCTTTACCAGCGCCCCTTGGATGTTCACGAAAGTGATGGCGGTGGTCGCAGCTCATCTGCGCAGATCAGGGATTCTGGTCTTCCCCTATCTCGACCACTGGCTGTTGAAGGCGGGCTCACCCCAAACAGTTGTCTCCCACCTCCAGACTACGGCCGACCTCCTGCATTTGCTGGGGTTCTCCATCAATGTGCCGAACCGCACCTGATTCCCTCTCAGAAGCTGCTCTTCATCGGAGCGGTTCTGGATACGACGCAGTTACGGGCCTATCCTCCCGAACGGCGAGTCCATTATATTCAGGCTATGATTCCGATCTTTCCTCCTCTATCCTGGGTTTCGGTCAGGATGACCCTGAAGCTGCTGGGCCTCATGGCCTCCTGCTGGTCACTCATGCCAGATGGCATATGCGGGCTCTGCAGTGGGACCTGAAGTTCCAGTGGACTCAGCATCAGGGGAACCTGTCAGATTATGTCCAGATCTCAGAGGGCACTGCACAGCAGCTGCAGTGGTGGCTCACGAACCGGCATTGGGTTCGAGGCAGATCCCTCAGCCTTCCCCAACCAGAGCCCACAGTAGTGACGGACACGTCCCTCCTGGGATGGGGGGCCACATGGGAGAGGTGGAGATCAGAGGCCTCTGGTCTCCGGCGGAGTCCAGGCTCCATATCATGCTTCTGGAGCTTTGGGCGATCTGACTTGCACGGAAGGCATTCCTTCCCTCTGTCAAAGGAAGAGTGGTGCAGGTGTTAACAGACAACACCACTGCCATGTGGTATTGCAATAAACAGGGCGGGGTGGGGTCGTGGACCCTATGTCAGGAGGCTCTGGCCCTCTGGACATGGCTGTAACAGCAGGGCATTTCCCTGGTGTTTCAACACCTGGCAGGTTCATTGAACGCCACGGCGGATGAACTCAGCTGCATGTGCATGATGGATCTCGAATGGCGTCGTCACTTGGACGTGGTGCAAGGCCTCTTTCGACAGTGGGGAGAGCCTCGGTTAGATCTATTTGCCACCGAAGAGAACGTGCAATGTCAGCAATTCTGCGCGTTGGAATTTCCAAGGCGGCACTCGCTAGACAACGCTTTTCGTCACAAGTGGAATTGCGTATTGTTGTACACCTTTCCGCCTATACCACTTCTGCCCAGAATGCTGAAGATCAGGCGCGACCGGGCACAAGTCATTCTTGTGGCCCCGGACTGGGTTTGAAGAGTTTGGTATCCCGAGCTACTCCGTATGACGATCGATCCCCCAATCCGACTGCCTCTTCTGGAGGATCTTCTGTCGCAGCAGCAGGGGACGGTCCTCTACCCGAAACTGTTCAGTCTCCACCTCTTTGCATGGAGATTGAGAGGCGGCAGTTGATTCCTTTCGACTTGCCTCCTGAAGTCTGTGATGTCTTTCTGGCAGCCAGGCGTTCCTCCACTAAGTTGGTATACCCCTGCAGGTGGAATACATTTGTGGCATGGTGCACAGCATAGGCTGTGTATCCCCTTTCTGCCCCTCTTTCAGAAGTTCTTCTGTTCCTTCTTTCTTTGGCCCAGCAGGGCTCTGCTCTGGGCACTATCAAGGGCTACCTGTCTGCTATTTCTGCTTTTCTCAGGCTCCCTGACCAGCCCTCTCTTTTCAAGTCTACTGTTGTAAATAGATTCCTCAAACGTATTACTCCTCTTTTCCCTCCTATTCCTTTCGTAATGCCACAGTGGTACTTGAACCTGGTTCCTACATATTTAATGTGCGCTCCCTTTGAGCCTCTTCACAACTGTCCTCTTCGTCTGCTGACTTTGAAGACTGCTTTCCTGGTTGCCATCACCTCTGCTAGGAGTGTGAGTGAGCTCCAGGCTGTTTCTTGTAATCCTCCTTTTCTATCTATCCATCCGGACAAGATTGTGCTCAGAATACGTCCATCCTTTCTGCCAAAGGCTGTCACTGCCTTTCAAATCGGGCAGACCATCACTTTGCCCACCTTCTTTCCGCCTCCGCATCCTTCCAGCGAGTAAGAGAGGCTCCACCGTCTGGACCCAAAACGTGTGCTCTCATTTTACCTGAACCGCACACAACAGTTCCGGGTGAATGACCAGCTCTTCATTGGCTTTATTGGTGCTAAGAAAGGTCCGGCAGTACATAAGCGGACTATCTCCCGATAGGTTGTCTTGTGTATTAAAGTCTGTTATTTTCTGGCTAAAAAGGAGCCTCTGGTGGGGCTACGTGCCCATTCCACCAGGGCGATGGCTGCCTCTACGGCATTGGGACATGATGTCCCCTTACAAGACATCTGTCAGGCAGCTACGTGGGCCTCGCTGCACACTTTTACTAAGAACTATTGTCTGGACATCAAAGTCCGGAGAGCTGGCTTCTTTGGCCGTTCTGGTCTCCGGGACTTTCTGGTGTGATCTTGGTTCGCAGACCCACCACCCGTGTTGGTATTGCTGGGGTATCTATTCAAAAGTATGGAATCTATCACTACATGTTTCTTTCAGATGAACAAGTTATACTTACCTTTGGTAACTATATATCTGTAAGAAACATTAGTTAGTGATAGATTTCTTACCGCCCCACCCATCCTCCCCGTTCTGCGAACTGATTTCTAGGGTTAAGGTCATCCCTTTCAGTGCCCTATTTTCAATGCACCAGTGGTCAGTATCTTGCATGGATCTGCGTTCCTGGCGTGGAAAGTAGTGTACAGAACAGACGTCAGTGCGCGAGGGTGACGTCTAAGTAGCTGCCGCGACATCATCTCGGCAACCACGACGCCAGCGACGGACGCGGAGCTGCACAGCTCCATCTTCCGATGCGCAGGGGTACTGCTGACGAAAACTTTCCGGATACAGTCTGACGCCTGGGGGTAAGTCTAAGGTAAGGAATCTATCACTAACTAATGATTCTTACAGATATATAGTTACCGAAGGTAAGTAACTTGTTTGTTTATTCACTTATTCTTACTTATGTTTGTTATTTACAGTAAATATAATCACATTCATAGATATATTTGCTAAATTTGACTTTGTCCTTTTTCTTTTTTAGAGTCTTTGTTTGTTCACGCCAACAGGAATAAAGGAAGGACAATCGCGTCTCATTCCTGCTGGGCCTGTCGCATATGGCACTACAATATCTGCACATGTAGCCAAATCCAGAAACACTCTGTTAGTAGAAGATATTCTGGGGGTAAATTGCATTGTGCTTTTAAGGAAAACCTGCTAACTAATGCTGGTGGGGTTAGTTAAATTAGATAAGATGTATATCTCAATTCTTTAGTATGTAACCAAATGTACATTTTTAAGTAAATTAGCATTTTATTTGTACTTTATTAATTTAGTATTTGTTTCATAGTATCATTCTGAAATCGAATTTTCTCTGTTATGGGCTGTACGGGATATATACTACAATTGATGTATTTTTACCCAAATATGAGTGGTTCTTGCTACAGTCTGTAGCCAAACTAAAACTTGATCCCATATTTGCTTGTACTTGAAAAATTATCCTTTCAATATTGTCACAACTGAAATTTGCAACCTATTTGTCTGATAAGAAAGTGATCACCTGAATTGGAGAATGTTAAAACAAAACACTCCAGGGAGAATAAGGATAGTTCTCCTTCAGAGGACACTTTGTAAAGCAACAGAATTAGAATATCCAGCTCTCCCTTATTTGGTAAGGATCTTGAAACACACATTTTTTCTGTTGATGAAGTTAGAGGTAGTACTTTTGTTTTGCCCTTGTGCCAACAAATGGCCCCTACAAGTCATCTGACTATCTAGGCTTTTCTTCTCGCTGTCGCATGAGGATGGGCCCAATTCTTCAAACACTTCTTAAAAAATAGGAAATAAACTTCTGTACATTTTCTTCTATGTTTGCAGTATGTTTCTGGCTTTCATGTTGATTTATAGAAATCATTAGAAGTTATTTCCACTAGTCAACATTTACTCATGCTGATTGTCCACTAGGTGAAACATCTACATGAGTAAATTTGGTGGAAACATGTTTTTACTTTTATTTCATGAAATCAGTTTTTCATTCACTCCCCATGGACTGGGTAACAGTCCAGCTGTTTTGAGGAGTAGCTGCTCAAGTCTGGTGATGGCCTGAAATGTTTATGAATACGCACAAATGTAGTAGTTTGTAGGTATTCCATTCATTTTTCATGACATCCTACTATAACTCCCATGCACTTGAAATCCTAACCCCAAACCTCAGATGGCGGTAAATATTTTTTTCTGCCTCTATGTGAAGATTATTATTCTAAAATTGCACTTTCTGATTCGGGGCAAAAGCGTGCCGAATTTAAAAATGGAATTAAATATTTCAGATGTAATCTACACGTGCAAACTAGTGTTTTGCAACAGGGGCACAAATCAGTAAAAATAGTCCTTGTGCAGAGATTGTTCTATTTGACTGGATCGGTGCCAGTTGTTCAGTGTAGCCACACAAGATGTTACATACAGTGAATCTTAAAGGAATGTGTTGGCACAGTCACTGGACATCTGAAATATGACCTAGATCTGGTCCTCATGGATCTGTTTTAAATATAATGAATCTAGTCTTTTGGACAGTTCATATTTCGCCAATGATTATGTACTTTCAAGAGAATCCTTTTTTCCGTCCAGCTTGTTGGTGATGATTTCTATAGTTGTGACTATGAAGTCACACCCACGTGCGGGACCCCTGGAGCATTAATAAAATACATATATCTATATATAGATATATGTATCTATATATAGATAAATGTGTGTGTGTGTGTATATATATATATATATATATATCCAAACAAACTTGCTCTGCAAGTGAGGATGCCGCACACAACGTTACTTTCCACCTTCTTTATTTCAGCTGGCAACAACACACTGAATCAGGCCTTGGCAGTGTAGAGTTTTCGCCATCTCACGCTCACTTGTGCAGAAAAACTCCAGGCCGAGGATGAAAGGAGGTGTTTCTTAGCACTAATAACTTTAAATTGGCCAAGCCCTCCCGAACATAGAAAAGGGAATTGAGTCCAACCCAAAAGAAGGCATTTCAGACTATGATGATGATGATGATCATGATGAGGAGGAGGAGGATGACGATGAAGATGACTCATTAGTGAAAGAAGAAAATGGTGTCTCTGTTCTCACTGTTGCAAAGTTTGATACATTTACTGCTGACAAAGACACTGTGCTGTTGGAGTTTTATGCACCATGGTGTGGTCACTGCAAGCAGTTCGCTCCGAATATGAAATAATAGCTCTAATGTTAAAGGCGAATGACCCACCCATTCCTGTGGCAAAAATATATGCAACAGTGGCATCAGCTGTTGCTCGTCATTTTGATGTCGGTGACTATCCAACAATCAAAATTCTGAAAAAAGGGCAGCCTGTGGATTATGAAGGAGCGAGAACTGAAGAAGTAATTGTTGCAAAAGTCAGAGGTGTCTCCTCCAGACTGGACCCCACCACTGGAAGTTACAATGGTATTGACAAAGGACAACTTTGACGAAGTGGTGTAAATGATGATGACCTCATTTTGGTGGAGTTCTATGCCTGTGGTGTGGACACTGCAAAAAACTAGCACCTGAGTATGAGAAAGCCGCTCAGGAGCTCAGTAAACGCACCCTCACCCATTCCTCTGGCAAAGGTGGATGCCACCGCTGAGAGCGAACTCTGAACCAGGTTTGGTGTATTTGGCTATCCAACTTTAAAGATCATTCGCCAGGGCAAACCTTTTGAGTACAACGGTTCAAGAGAGAAATATGATATTGTTGATTACATGATTGAGCAGTCTGGCCCACCTTCTAAACAGATGCAAGCCACCAAGCAAGTGCAGGAGTTTCTTAAAGATGTTGAGGATGTCCTAGTTATTTATGTATTTGATGGAGAAAAGGATAAAGCATACCAGCAGTATCAGGATGCTGCAAACAACTTGCGGGAACATTACAAGTTCCACCACACATTCAGCAGTGAGATCATGAATTTTCCTGAAAGTGGCAAGGGGCAAGCTAATGGTGATGCACCCAGAGAAATTTCAATCCAAGTATGAGCCGAAAATGCACACTCTGGACTTCAAAGACACAACCTCAGAGTCTAATATAAAAGTACATGTGATGAAACATGTATTGCCCTTGGTTGGACACCGAAAGCCTTCCAATGATGCTAAAAGATACACAAAGCGGCCTTTGATGACAGTTTATTACACTGTTGACTTCAACTTTGAATACCGTGTTGCCACTCAGTATTGGGGAAGCAAGGTTTTGGAGGTAGCCAAACACTTTCCAGAATACACTTTTTCTATAGCCAAAGAGTAGGACTATTCCAGTGAGCTGAATGACCTGGGTCTGAGTGATAGCGGCAAAGAGATTAATGTTGGGCTCTTAGATGCAAGCAGCAAGAAATAAGCCATGGAGCCGGAGGAATTCGGTTCTGAGGTTCTAAGAGAGTTCATTTTGTCATTCAAAAAAGGAAAATTGACCCCTATCGTGAAGTCCCAGCCAGTGCCAAAGAACAACAAAGCACCGGTCAAAGTTGGGATGACTTTTGATCAAATTGTCATAGATCCAAAGAAAGATGTGCTTATAGAATTTTAGGCCCCATGGTGTGGCCATTGCAAGTCCTTGGAGCCCATCTACACAGACCTGGCTAAAAAATACAAAAATTAAGAAAGCCTGATCATTGCCAAAATGGATGCCACTCCCAACGATATTCCCAATGACCGATACAAAGCAGAAGGGTTTCCCACAATTTATTTTTCCCCGAGAAACAAGAAGGAAAACCCTTTTAAGTTTGAATGCGGCCAGCGAGATCTTGAGACTGAGTACATTTGGGGAGGAGCATTCCACCAAACTCAGCAGACGCAAAATCGGGAGCTTTGAGGGAATACAGGGATCGCGTTTATTTCTAGTTGATGCACATTGCTAAGTAGATTATTGGGACGGATTTGTGCAATCCTGGCCAAATGTGAGGGCTTTGCAGTACTTTGTTGTGAAGTTGCAGTATCCAATGCTTCTGACCTGATATCTTCTTGGACCTTGATGAATGTCTCACTGTTTCCAATGTTTTGATCTATTATGGCAAAAAAACAATGATTTTTCTCTCGTTTTTTTTGTCCTTGTTTTGAAAGTTTCATGTTATTGATTTTCCAAAGGTTACACTGCTTACCACAGAGGCATATTTTGGTAACAATCGTTTTTTAGGTAAAAAGAAAAAAATGAAAGTACATTTGTGTCTTGTTTGCTTCTGTCGTTCAGTTTATCTTAATTTGTTTGTGGTGACGTTGCCTCCTTGTATAAGTCTGTTTTCTTTTATTTCAATTCATAATTTATTTTACATTCATAATTCATAAAACACAATACATTATGCAGGTAAGAAGAAAAAAAAGACGCAATGCGACCAGGACAACCAGAATGCAAGCTAGAGGCTATTCTGATTTGACAAGTCTAAAAGAATGTGCTAAAATGTTTGAATTTCGAGTTTGAGGATCCAGTGGCGAAAGGAATGTTATCCACTGTTGTTTAAGTCAACGTCTTCAATAGAAAGCAAATTCAGACCCTGCAAACACACTATTAAATCCTACCCTGGTTTAGGTAGTGAAGTAATAATGTTGGTTGTTTTTCATTTCGTGTCTGGCAATTAGCCCCATGGTAGAACTGGGTTATGGAAGCATTTACGAATGTTCTGCCCTCATTGCATTGTGCACCTTGTAGTTATATACTTCACATTCCGTCTATTAAATCCCAATTACATCTTTCAGTAGCTCGAATTTTCATGCTCTTATATTTGATGGGCATTGTAATTATACATCTGTTAAAGATTTACGCATAATTTTCTCCGAAAACTTTTGCTTTGCTTGGCGCTCACCAGATGACTTGTAGTTTTGATTTTTGATCAGTGAAATATTCATGCAACACCGTGCTTTATTATCTGTTCAAATGGCACACTATTCTGTGAGTGAGGCAGCAATCCCTATTTTTGGTCACAAGCCAGAGGAAACAAACTTGAATCTAAAAATGTGTTGTGGCTGCACTTCACCATTGTGGGTGCATTGTAAATAAAAGATGCATTATTTAGTTAGTGAAATTGTCCCGCACTGACAAAGCAGCAGAGATGAATTAGACTGCCTGCTTGTGCTAGTATTTGTATAAACCTACTAACTACTTCGCACCAACAGTGCTGTCCAATAGGGTTACACTATATTGTACCTTACCACTGTCTCCGGAGTCTAGATAAGATGCAAATAAATATTCCATTGTGTAAGCTTCCATCCAAAGGCTGATTATTACTCCATCTTGGGCCCCTCTTTACGACCTCATTACCTGTTAAAGGTAGAAACATGTCTACTATAACAATCTTTAGGAAAGCCCTAATGCTCAACCTGTTTAAGGTAATCTTTATTGAGATCCATGCCAAAAAAACACTTTTTGATAGTGTGCGTTACAAAATGTACTAATTTATTAATTCCAGCAAGAAACTTTTGTTGCAGGCTCATTTATCTCTAGCTCGTAATAGTCCTCATTAGCTGTTAATAAAGGTTCATTACAGAATTATGTCTTCTATTGGAGATGACCCTGGTTAAAGGAATTCCTCCTCAACTGTTGAAATAGACCGTTAGTCATCCCAAGCTCTTTCCGGTTCTGGCTCTTTAAACAAAAGTTCTCTAGGGAGCAAGTGTATCATCTGCTTCTGCCTCACAAAAATCCCACAGCCGTTGTATGACTACTTATTACATCAATGCGGACATCGCCTTATTTCCTCTATGGCTGTTCTCAGGACAAAATTAATGTGTAAAAGCTGGCACTGTTGCGGTTTTCTCCTTTATGAATGTCTTGAAATAGAAAGCTCATGTTTCAGAGTTGCTTAATGCCAAAGGAGATGCATAGGCGTCCAGTTCAAAGAGTAATTGATTTCCTTCTAGGCTTTCTGGATCAAATCTAGGGTAACTATCTTCGTTGAGTCACTACAGGTACTGCGTCAAGTCTTGAACTTTTCACCTTGAAGTTACGGTTTGCACAAATGCTAGTCTAATTCGTTAATTGGAAGCAAAGCAAAATGCATTAGGTAATGCCACAAAAGTTCAGGGCTGGAAACGGCATCCGTCATGGCCTGGAGAAATGTGATAACCCTAATCACATTTTTGAAAATAATGGACGACGTCCCCAAGCTCCAACATTCACCTCTGGATGGCATAACAATCTTTAAAGCCACCTTTTGTCAGTTATTTTAAAATCCATGCATTGAAATCCAAATTAATGCAGTGTTCACCCTTCATAAGTTGATTGCAATTCAATGTTGAGTAAGGTAGTTGTCTTCTGAAACTATTTCTGAACCTTCACCTCGTTGGTTGAAGCAGTTAGCACCTTGTCTTTCTTAATCTTACTTGCCACTCTATTCTCTTTTTCCACAAACAATTTGTCTCAAACTTTCCACAAGCAGAGAAGCCCTGAGTGCGGTCATAGGAATGTGAATAGTGAATGCAAAGACCGCAGTATCTAATATTCCATACTTCTGATGGCATTGAGGGCCCTGTATTTAATGTGTTCACCCAGCTTTCATTCAAGTGTACTGAAACAGAAGTTTCAAGTTGGTTTTACAAAATGTCTTCACATCACTTTATTTCTGTGAAATGAGTATTGGGGTACAAACCCATGGTTAGGTCGACAGTAGGTGCCTCCAGGCAGTGATAAGCTTGGAACTGTGCCCCAATAGAGAAGATTCAGAAGCAATAATTATTTGTATTCAAGGAGATGTTAAGTCCTCTCCTACCATCCAGGTTATGTTAGAAGGAAAAGGAAGAATTGTTATCAAATGAGTATTCCTTCTTCTTCATTTACCCATGCCAGTGATCATAGATATGGCTATACCCTTTCTCCATTAGCTGTTCTCTCAAGAGCAAGGACAAGGGAATGGTTAGTAGGGGCTCACTTTGCCACAGAATTTGGGGTAATTGTAACTTGATGCCGTAAATCCCGAAAGTCGAACAGTCCGAAGTAAAAACAAAATAATTGGTGAGAAATCCTAACAAGTAGTGTTCAAAATCAATCAGTTGATTGGTAACTCAATATTAGAACCACATTAAGAGAAGCCCAAGAGCAAAACCATTCTTTGCAAATGCCTTGATTCAGGGGGGCTCAGAAACAAACCCTCTTGTACATCCTTTTACATGTACCCTCAAGGAGAGAAGGGCCTTATTCAGATGATGATAGCAAAAACTGCTATCGGTACCCAGATCCATGATGTTAACATTTCTTAAACAGGCACACAGTCATCAATGGAAGGACACCAGGAAGCCACAAAGTGTCATGTTGTGCTACAATGATCTCTTTCCTGAGCTATATGCAAAACCGCATGGTACTGACAACAGTGCCCCAGATATCCACTAAAGAATCTCACAGCCAAACAGATTCTTGATGATGTGTAGGGAATGAAGAGGTGCTTTCTATTTCAGCAAATAAGCATTATGATCTTAGACTCTTTGAAACAATCCGGTAGAAGTCAAAAATATATGTTGGCACTTGTAGACTGTGACACAATATCCAGAGGCTTTTCTTTTGAGGTGTTACTCCGACACATGACTGATAGTCCCTTACCTTTCTTCCTGCGAACTTGGCTCTCTGCGGACATATTAACCAACCAAGAGAGAAACTCCATGTCAAGGTTAAAGCAGCGTCTCACCTCTTGCAATTAAAGACAGGCGTTTATCAATTGATTGATAGTCTATAAGAAAGGATTACCCATGCATTAAAGTATACGTTACAAAAAAAGCACCAATCGAGAATGAAGGAACTGGGATGAACTGCTGCTAGTTTTGTCTGCTCTTAGTACTCTGAATTCATCCAGAGAGTTCAGTCTATTTTAGATGCTGTTCAGTCAACAGCCCCGAAGTTTCCTAGATATGGCCAGGGAAGAGTGGGAAAGTGAAAAAGAGAAATCGTCTCCTCTAGTCTCTGATATACTCCAGTTGAATGTATATTTGGAGGATACTCAAAATCTACCTGCAAGAAAACTAGAAAAGCTCAGGAAGAGCAAAAAAAACAATATAGTAAGAGTGCTGTGCAGGAACCTCTCGGACCAGAAATAAGTTATTGATGTGGCTACCCAATTTAGAAAATATGACTAGTACAGTGGTATGGACCTTAAAAAGTATGAGATATCTTAGATTCTGTTACTTCTCCCATTGAGCAACTATATAAAAAACCTAATATCAAAACTTGCCGTAACAGTCTATTAAAGAAATGCGAAGATCGTGCAGTAGCTTTCCTCATTGAATTCTCTGCAAAATTCTTTCTTCATAAATATATATGTCCATATAGAGCTCCAAGATTGAGACATAGTGTGCAATTCTTAATCGCGACGCAAAAGGAGGATCTGCAACGACCATCTGAAAATACAGTGTTCTGTACCTTAACATAAAATGGAGTCTCTGAGACTATAGTCATACTGCAACCCTATAGAATTCTAGAGGCCCGGTGCAAAGCATGAGAAGCAATACTGCAATTATATATAATTGAATTTACTACATGTGATTAGTTATCTCCAACTGTCCTTGTACATAAATCAGACAAAGACAGCTGATTTTGTGTACGCTTTTTTAAAGTAGATAAAATATCCAAGTTTGATGGCTATCTGATTCGGAGAGCAAATTGACTCCGAGAATTGTGGCGCCACCCAGTCCCCCTCAGATTCTCTTAAATCCGTCAAACAGCCTTTTCCTCTCCAAAGTGGAATGTACCAGTTTAAAGTTCTTCCTTTTGATCTGCATGGAGCACCCACCAGCAACTGTTTAACGTCTAGAGGAACATCTACTAAGACCTTATGTAAAATTCACATCCGCTTATTTTCCCAACATTATTTTCAGTTCTACCTGGAAGGATTATTTACAACATCTTCACACCATGTTTTCCACAGTTATTTCTTTTGACCTAACAGGCAACACAGCTAGAGGTTTTCTGACTGTCCAGTTTATATATTTGTATTACACATTACAAAACTGGTTGATAAGGTTGCAGTTAAAGTTGAAGGCTTCACTTCCATACCTGCATTGACTACTAGGAAGACAATTACATCCTTTCTTGGGTTTGAAGGTTTCTGTAGACTGTTCATTTGCTCTTTCTCAAAGAATGCAGCTCCCCCTAAAGCATTACTAAAGAAAGTGGTCCTGCACAGAGTTTGACTCGTTCCTCAAGAGTTATATTATGACAGAGGGGAGAAATGGTGTTTGGCTATTAAATGAGTGGTAGAGTTCCTTTAATATCTGCTCGGCTGTCATGTGGCCTTTCTTACAGATCATTTCCCCCTGATCTGCTAGAGTCCCTTAAACATCATCAGTTGGTGTCATTTTGGCCATTCTTGCAGATCATGTATTCCTTGTCTGGTTAACTGCTCACAAATCTGCTAACAATTGAGTATAGTGGTGATTTTGGACTTTCCAGCCTTTTTCGTCTTGCAATCCAGCATCAAGACAGCTTATCCCCGGTTGTTGCTCTCTCTCTCTCTCTCCCAATCTTCAAGTGTGAACATCCCTCTCATCAAGGCATGTCAGGGGCTTATGTCATAATGGCCCTCAAAATGCCTTGATGCAAATAAACAGGACTTTGAATGTATGTATGCAATTTAACTGGCTACACTGTCCTCCATAGAGCTAGCTTTTCCTTCTGAACACTGCCACCACAAACCGAGACAGGTTATCCGGCAATCTTCCTACATAACACTCTTATGTAGGCTGCCATCTCCCGATAGGGCATTGCACTGAAGTAAACAAAGATGATGGGTGAATCCTTGAATTAATCTAAGCCACTAGTAATTACTCTGGTCGCATCCCAGCCCATCGTGTTTTTTTGCTCACCACACAGACCGAAGTCAGCCAAACACATATCACCCTTGGTCCTTCTCCCTGCACACACTACATGGAAGAAGAGATAATTTGCACCAACTTACTTTGAACTGAAGGAAGAAAGACAATTCAACAAGTGCAGACAAATAGCAGAGTGACTTATCATTAAGTTAGTTTTGGAATGGTCCCAGGATGCTACATAAGGCGAGAAGGGGGTGGGTTGGGTGGAGAGACGAGATTGAGGCAAAATGAGGACCTATCAAATTGAAGTAGGAATGGGAAGGATGATATAGGGCGGTTAGGTAAGTGTATGACTTAAGCAAAGGAGGAGGCAATCAATGTTTTCGGAGGTGAAAAAACAAAGACCAGAAAAAGTGTGAAAGCGAAGACATGACTCAGAGGGAAGCACCTCAGTTTAAATTCTATGAAGTTCTTCTGAAATGATGATCAATGGTTGAGGTGGCTTTCAAAGAGGAAAGGTTTTAGAACCTAATTACGATTTGGCACAGCGGCGATAGTGCAATGCCACCTTGGCTGCACCAAAGCCGCACAAGGACCGCTGACCGATTATGAGTTGACAATGTGCAGCTCGTAATACAGTTGGCGGTTGGCCGTTCCCAGGGCGGTGCCTTGACGGGGACGTCCATGCAGTGCTGGAACTGGGGGGAATACAGATAGGGGCCCATTGTGCACCCCTGAATGTATCCCAATAGTGGGGGACATGGGTACCCTAGAGGGCCCCCTTTGTACTTGCACCACCAGCTTTTTCATGGAGAGGCTCCGGCATGAAACGGCTGGCAGTGCAAGAACTCAAAATATGCTGACCGGGACTGCACCAATCCCTGCTCAGCATAATGCGTTGTGGTGCTCCTGCGCCACCGCCAGGAAACTATTGTTTCCTGGCGCTGTAGGCGGTCCACCACCAATACAACTTTGTAAGTAGTAATCGGCAATACGGGGAACCGCCACTCCTGTGTCACCGCAAGTGTGCCAGTTGGTTGCATGACTTGTAATTAGGCCCTTAGTCTTTTAGAAAAAATGAGTCACGATTTAGGCTGTCCGTTTCACCAGTAGTGAGCTCCAAATCTATCTGGCAGTTTCGATTAGCAAAAAAAGTATGACGGATCTCAAAATGTGATGAGCACTACCTCTTCTGGATTCCAATACATCACTGCATCATGATAACAGTGATTACATCTTCATGCAGTATTGCCACAAAATGTTCGCAAGCTGGAATAAATCAGATCGATATTAGCCATACATTTGTGTGGATTTTGGAAATGGGTTAGTAGTTGCCTACCATTTGTGAAAAAGGCTTCACAAACCAACTTTACAATTCTACAGATATAGTATATATTCAATAATAAGTAGACATCGCAGCCATTCGCACTCAGCACAACCTTTTAATTGTTAGCCCCCAGTGCCTTAATTGATTGAAAACTGGGGCTGATATTTAGAAGGTCGTGCTGAATGGGAAAGGCTGTTATGTATAGTAATTATGAAATATATGTATTGCATCATAAGAACTAGCAGGAAAGCAAAAAACAAACATTGGTAAAGCCAGTAGGTCTCATCTATGAGGGCTATTGACTTCGGCATACCAACCACTGAGGACATTATGTACATGAGAACTGACATTTCGGCCACGGAGTGAAATGTGTTATTTGAAGAAAAAAAATTGTTTTTTTTAATTAATTTTTTTACTGATGCAGTGATTTTTAAAAAGTTTTTTTAAATAGAAATCTAGAATTACGCAATAAAAATAAAAAATCTTTTTTTAATACTTATTTTATTGCTAGGGGCCCCCTTTGTGTTCCTATTCCTCTTGAAACTCATCCCCTCAACCCCCAAATCATCCTTCCAGCCATTTGAGAACCCTCCTGGATAGGTTCATCCTGCCTCCTTGTACCTTTTTTCATTTTCCCAACGTGTTACTCAGTGCAGTGTGGTGGGTAATGGAGAATGCATCAATTTTTTTTAATGATGGCCGCCAATTAGAGAACGGTGGATTTGTGAATCTGCAGCGAAATTCATAAATTCACAATGCACAAACTCGAGCCGCAGGACCAGATAATCTACCTGCTGTGATAATTAAAACTCAGACTGGTGGGCACAATTTCTCTCTCAGATGTTTTTAGCTGTTTTAGATTCAGGAATTATCCCAAAATCCTGAAGGGGGGCTGTTATTAGGCCTCTGCACCAGAAAGGTGATAGGAATGATCCTAAGAACTATAGATTGATTAATCTGCTAGATATTGGAGTGAAAGTATTGTCGAAAATAATACTTTGCAGATTGAAAGACTAGGTGGATACACATTCGATCGTACCAGTCGAACAAGGAGGCTTCAAAGAGGGGCACTCAATGATAGATCATTGTTTTGCCTTACGGGCATTAGCACATAAATCCATGGAACAGCAGGGTAGATTATACTGCTGTTTTGTTGATTTCCGTGCAGCATTCAACCTTGTGGATAGGGCGTGCCTTTGGAAGACGCTAAGATGTCATAATATTCTGGAGGATCTCCTAGCAATAATTCCAGAGTTGCATAGACAGAACTGGGCACAGGTCATTAAAGATGCAATAGGGGGTTTGACTCCGGAAATAGCTATAAACAATGGCCTCAGACAGGGTTGTGTATTGGTCTGACTTCATTTTCAATCTTTCTCGCAGACCCACCATCTTCCTTGATGACCGATAGAAGTGCAAGTCCAAAAGTAAATGGGAAGCAGTTATCCAGTTTATTGTACCAGACGACTTAGTAATATTAGATCAAACCGAGTTGGATCTGCAAAGAAAGCTAAATGCGTTAGACACATATTGTGCATCTAAACATCTTACAGTGAATATGGATAAAACGAAAATTCTGTGCTTTGGAAAGAGAAATCAAAAGTTTAATTGGCCTTTGGAGCAAATGAAATTAGAGATTTTCAACCAGTATAAATATCTTGGAATATGGTTTAACAAGTCTCTAAAATGGACCAACGCACCTGGAGGCCAAGAAAGTTAAAGCTCTAGCTTAAGTTTGTGGGCTGAAAAATGTCAATCGTAGCTATGGCAACATGTCCCATAGACCACTGCTGAAGGCCTTCAATGCAATGATCCCCCCACAAATGCAGTACGGTGCATAAATCTTATGTTTAGCAGGGAAAAGTAACGAACAGCGAGGAAGGGAAATGTTTAAAAGCACTAATGTCATTACCTAGCTCATCAATGTTACAGTCAATTAGATTAGAGCTAGATGTGACCTCTTGGGATGTCCAGATCCAAGTGGGTTTGCTAAGATTCTGGAAACGGTTGGGAACAGGAGAAGAAATGAAAGTGTCACGATTGTGTATGGAGGAGATTCAGCAGAGTGAACTTATGTGGGCGTACGAAATAAGAAAGAAACTGTATTCCCTCTGTGAGAAGTGGAAATGGACCCGCAGTCCCTGTATATTGCTGAATCAAAAAGCGAGCTTAAAATCCTATGGAAGGAATTGTCTAGACTGAATGATATGGAGTATCAATTAAAAAAAAGTGTCTGTGCAACCCATGATAAATAGCTGGTGGAAAGAAAATTGGTATCCCTACTTAGACACCCTACCAAATCAGGGGCTTAAAATGGAACTTTTAAGGGTGAGAATTGGGATCCATCCAGCTCGGCCAAAGGACAAAATAAACAAGCATTGGCATAGCCAATAGGTCTCGCTTTTGGGACCTTATAAGTATTTAGTTATGCAGCACAATATCCTTGGTGCAACAACATTAACTGTTGCATGGTTAAACACTTATAAGGTCCCAAAGGCGAGACCTACTGGCTATGCCAATGTTTGTTTTGTCATTGGATCAGATAAATAATACATTAAGTAACATTCCACCTACAACAAGCCAGAACTATTTGCTTTGTCAATGGTTATAGCTGCATGAGATAAATAAGCAACAACTATTGCTTTGTTCTATATGATATTGGAAATGTTTCAGATCTGAAATGATAAGACTTTGACATTGCTAAAACGAGTCTCTTTGAAGTTACAACAGCGGCAGTGAAGGGTGGTACTGCTGCAGAGTTAAGATAGGTTTTTTCACCCTGAGGGGGAGGGCAAAAATGGAGAGACCAATAGGGACCCTTCTCAACACCTGCTTTTTAGAACTTCTGGTGCTGAGCAGCGGCCAGCCCCAGTCCACTTAAAGCCCTGCATCTTACCTATGGCAGGGCACGTTTTAAATTATGCCCGCTTAGTTAGGTGATTATGGGGATTTTCCGAATTTCCAGTAGACCTCTAAGTTCTCCAAGTACTCCAGAGGCCGCGCGGCTTAGTTAACTTTGAACAATTCCTGAAGCCAGAAGTTCCTCGTAATATGAAGACGTCATTAAGCTGGTCATTAAGGTGGGCTGACGCTGACACCTGAGAGGTGGCAGCGAGAAAAAAAATTGCCGCTGCTTGACCAGTCATCTCCTTCCTCCGCACCTGGAAATCTCCCTCTGCTGCTTCTGGGAGCAGGAAATAGAGTAGACTGTTGTGACTCAAAAAGGACTTCTTAATGGACCTCTTTTGTCTACAACTCAGCAAAAGTTCACAATTAAGGTGAAGAAACACATGTAAATAGAATAGGGAAAGATGAGTGAAAGGAAGGAAAGGGGAGATGAAGAAACGATGAAAGAAAGCTATGACGAGTGATAGAACTGATGAGCGGGTGGATGAATGCTAGGGTGGATGAATGAATAGTTTGATTGATAGGTGAATGGAGAAGTGGATAGATGGGTAAAAAGATGGCAGAGTAAATGGAAGTCTGAGAGAATGGCAAAACTGAACAATTGATGGATGAAAGCCTTTACTAATGGATGTCTAAGTGAAAGGTTGAATGTATAGGCGGATGGATATATGGATGGATGTATGCATAGATGGCAGATGTGTGAATGGATGGAATGGTGAATAACGGAATAATGACTGAATAGATGGCAGGATATAAAGGTGAAACGATGGATATCAGCGGGTGAATGGAAGGGTGAAAGGATGAAACGATGAACAGATGATTGGATGGAAGTGACAACGAACTACTTCAGTGAAGGTTTGCCTTTATGATCCCTGGATATCAGGGTTACCAGAGAGCAAGCCAGGTAAGTATGTCAGCTGGGGAACCAAAAAAGACTGACAAAAATGCTCAAACCAATGCCGCTACCTTTGTCTACTCTGTAGGCTCTGTGTTTCCATCCACTCACTCGCTTTTCTCTTCTCTCTCCTACCTGCCTGATTACTTTCTCACTACCTCCCTCCTCCCTCTCTCTTTCTCTCTTGAAGCCTCCAGGTGCCTGTTATAAGAAACCTCTAGCAGTTGGAGAAAGTGACAGAGATGTCAGGAGTGGGGGCTTTCAAGGCCTCCAAGAGGAGAGGGTGTGACTAACAGCCAGAGCTGCCGACTTTGGCAGTGGGGAGCCACGTTTGAGTCTCGGCTTCTGGCTCAACATCCTGTGATTCTAGGCAAATCACTTAATCTCCCTGTGCCTACCAAAAGTGAATGTGTCATTGTGTAAGGTAACTGGGGCTCATGTAAAGCGCTCAGCTACCTTCGGGTCGAGTTCCCGCTATATAAAACTGCCCAAAAAAAAAAAAAGCATTTGCACTGCAAAAGGTCTCGCATTTACACAAGTTTGAGCTATTAACATTGAAAATAATAATGCTTTATTTTTGTTTTAGTTTTTAAAACAAATAAAAAGCATTGTCATTTACAATGCCAATAGCTTAAACTCGTGTAAATGCGAGACCTATTGCATTACAAATGCTTGTTATCTTCTCGCTTCTGTCTCCATTAAATCTCTAATTACAAGAAGCAGGCAATAGGTTGCTCCCATCATCGGTGGTGGGCCGACTTTGCTTTTGGAGAAAAAATACCCGTATAAAATGCATCATCAACAAAACGAGCACCTTAAGGACGCGTTTTACATAAACTTAGCTGTTTGGGCAACTATTTTGTTGTAGTTTCATTAAGCACACTGTAAAACTTATTGTTGGGACTACTAGTTCAAATAATATTTTAAGGAGACACCAGAAGTTCTGACAAAATGAGTGGTGTTTTTAGGTTTATTTCCACACAGACAAGCAGATCAGATCAACCTCGCCTAGTGACTACTGTTACTCCTAATTAGGGCGAGATTTTTGCAGGAGAACAAATCTATTATCCATCTGCAATGCAAGCAAGATATCGGGGCTTCGGCACAGTTAGAAACAACACATTCCCCTACAGAAAAATGGAAACGCGCGTTTCCAGCTAATGAACAAACTAATCATTACCCTACACAAACACACAATTTTACCTGTTTGAATATCAGCAGCAGGATCTCAATCTTGACTGTGAACCATTACTGATCAAAGGCATTTCCTGCACCCCAAGTACAAGATCCTAAATTCTGCGAAGGAGACACCTTACTACCACATCCCAATTGGCTCTGGTTAAATAATACAGCTTCATACTGGTTCTTCCCTCTAATGCTCACCTTAGCCATGAGATTTAATTACCATAGATATTTAGCTTGAGTATATTTATTTATACCCCCATTTTTCCAACCTTGACCAAATCTACCAGGAATCTTACAAATGTTCCAAGAGATTGCGTGCTACCTACCGGGCAATTACCTTGGAAGAGTTAAACAAGTTTAAGACACTGGTTATTACCCATATCAGCAACTCAAAAAAACTGTTATATGTGGACAGAACAAACCTAGGGAACGAAATCAGTGTATTTGATTTGCCAAGTCACGTGATATGCAGGTCCACAATAAGCGTACAGGACAGCAAACATCAAAGTCGTCTGTTACGTAAGTAATCTGGGATGATTCCCAAATGTTCGTATTTCTTTACAAAAGGTGGAGTCTAATTGTTGGCAGTGATATAGGAATATCTATGTTTTATTACTAAATGGAAAAAAATGTACATGACGAAACAGCGGAGAATGAAATGTCAATGATCAGAAAATGTATCAGAGACAGCTGTTATTTTATGTTTCAAAAGGAAACCCAAAGTCTGGCATAAAACAATTAATGACATGAACAGAATATAAAACTGTCACACTTATGTATAACCTCCACCCTGTTCTCAAACATTCGTGCTACATTAGTCTGTTTCATTTTGAAGACTGTCAAATGCATGTGTTGACTGCTATCCACTGTTCCAATAAAGACTTTGCACAACAAAATTAAGAACGAAAACGTTACAATTCACTCAATGTTATGAACTTAGTGCAGAACTTTTACTAAAAGAGAAATACGTCAGCACTGCTTTAAAAGACAAAAGAATGCACACACAGTAAGATCACTGCAAAATGTGGTGCGTTTGGCTATCTGGCATTATTGAAAACAAGGAAAGGCCCATAAACATCGGTAAAATAGAACACTTTCATTGTTGCTGAACCGGTGCCTCTTACCAGTGTGTAGGAGATGGTTACCAAGTTTGTTAAAATTGTACATAACACTTTTTCCGTGGGGATTGAGAAAGAGCAACGAAGCAATTTAGAGACCTTGAATTTTACGGTTAAGAAAATAAAATGTTTTGTCACATGATTTGAAGGAAAAAAACGTTATAAAAGGGGGTATAGAACTCAAGAGAAGAACATACAAGTAACACAAACCAAATGCAATGCTATTTTGTCTGCCAAACAGTATAATTCTTAAGGGTCTTCAGGTGGCAAGGCGTGTGTGTATCCACAAAGAGTATTTATTTTCAAGTCAGTCTACTGTGCTCTGGCACAGGGCTCCAAGTAGACGACTGTCCACCACGTTGCTTCTTTCAACTAAATATGTGCATCAATGAGTAATGGAATGCCAGCAAGGAAATATCAGCTCCATCTGTGTATCTGAAATCTGCGAGAGTGGCCATCCAAATTTACACACCCACTGCAGAGATTTATGGTAGACATAACAGTCCCAATTCTAGTTGGCCAACAGACTTCAGTCCTACCATTCTATAAAATTATTTCCAGCAAGTTGATGGTGTTAATGTTAAATAAAGTGTTAACAAAATGGATCAATAGGAATAAACAGAGCTCCATAACTAGACATCATTGCTAATGTATCCACTAACCAAATTCGGCACAAAAAAAAAAAGAGAAAAAAAGAAGGACCTTGACTCCAGCAAAGCAAACCCCGAAACCTTGAAGGGTGCAGAGACCTACATGGCTACAGTACCATACACACAGTACAAGTGCCCTTGTCAATAGGTGGCAAAATAACTTGGAAACACTAAAATAGACCAGAGGGTGTGGGAGCATTGCCAAAGTAATCAGCTGGAAACCAAGAAACACAATTGTTAAGGCTGCCATTGAAGGAAGTTTTGGTATGGAAATACAATAGTCTTGTCTTTGGACAGACGTTGTTGGCCAGATAAGATGAATGAAACTCTAACCACAAACCTTTGCGAGCCGCAGCAAGCCTTCTTTAAACCGAATGAAGCAATAAGACCTTCCCACTAGAAAAAAATGATTGATCTGTTGGGGGTCTGCCGACCAGCAATTCGTTGCATAAATAATTTTCTCTGCAACGCAGGAGGGTATTGCAACACAAAGGAAATGTTAGCGCAGTCAACAGATCCGTACCCAACAGCCAACAGAGTGCACTATAAAATATAGGACATTAGAAACGACCAAACACGAACTCAATGCCAGAACAACTACACACCACAAAACATGATTACAGCCGATCCCATGTACGGCTTTCGCTTGCCCATGTGAGAGCAGTACCGCCCTCTTGTGGCCATCTCTCTCAAAGGGTGGTAGATAATAAACATAACTGCGAACCCTAACCAATGAAAGATACCTGCACTGCTCTGCTACATGTATGCCTGTATTTTTAATGAACTTTGCAGGCTAGACCACAGCCAGTCTCGGTTTACGTTTGAAACAAAAAGGTTTGTAAAGGAGTTTAAATAGTTCCACTTTAAAGGCGGGTGTACAATTATTTATAGGTCATCAATGTCAAAAGACTAAGCTTGATGTAGGCAATAAGGCAGTGCAGGTAATTTGGGGAATTGTGGTTTGCACCCCGTGCTTAGAAGATACCGCAAAGAAACTACCAACCACCCCGTTAAGTGTCACCCAGAAGCAGTGCTGTGTGCAACCGGAGACTTGTCAAATATTAAACCACAACTCCCACAGTAGCATGGCTGGACTTTCATTCGCTGCAGCTCTTCGAAGAAGGTACAGCTCCCAGACTTCCCGTGTGCATAGAGAGCGGGACAAGAAACCATGAGGCTTTGGTCAGCAGCGCCACGTCAACCCGGACTGCAAACACGGGATTCAAGCACAATTCATCGACAACTAAACTGGAATGGGAATGAAAGGCTTATGCAGAAGAAACCTTGCCAGAGCAAAGGTCCAGCGTTCCTTCCTTTCCCTTAAACAGTCATGGCCACAATTCCACCGCACATGAGAATGCACATACGGGAACAGAACCAAACTATAACTGTTCTACCTCATGTATACTGAAAACGTACACAAAATATCCTCTGAGTTAAAACAAGTAATAGAAAAGGAAAACGATACTTGTACCAACGTGCCAAACAATAAACATGTTAATAAAATCCTTCATGCCCGTAAGTTTAAATTAGTGCTTACCCGCTCTACATGGAATTAACGTGCATCCGCGATAAAGGAATTGTGCTCACGAAGTAAACGAGTATGGAGAAACCCGGAAGACGCCGGTTTGAAATGACGTGCGAGTGAAATCGCCACAAAAATAAAAGACGGACTGGACTCGAGCGGTGAGAAGTGAAATGTATAGCGGACCAGAGAGGGAGCATTTCTGAAAGGAGTTCTGCCTCCTGATTGGCTGTTTAAATAGAAACCTGTGGTGCGCGCGCACCACAGAGGAGCAGACGCGGGAATCGAAACTAGTGGTGCGCGCGCACACCAGAGGAGCGGGGCAAGGGAGCGCGAAGACGCCGAGACGAGGTAGGGGATGTGTGTGTAAGTGCCGGGGGTTCTCTGCGTATGTGTGTGCGTGCGTGTGTGTATGCGGGAGGGGAGGGGGTTCTGTATGTATGTATGTGTGTGTGTATGGGGGGAGGGGGGGCTGTATGTGTGTTGTGAAGAGCCTGCCGGAATCGGAGCGCGTGTTGACACGCGCGACCTGATCCCGGCAGGCTGCTGCATGCGTGCGCGTGCCAGTCTCTTGTCCTCTCCCTTTCAGTCCTTGAAAGCCAGAATGATGACAATAGTCTCGCTCTGCGACAGCAGGCCTTTGGCCTGCAATCGCAGGGCGAGACCTAAAAAGGAATTGATGGGTCCAGATAGCAGATGCACATGTAGGATCAGTATGAAATGTAATTGCTTGCATATATTAATGGATTGTCAAAAATTAGTAGTCCAGCGAAAACAGTTTTTACGACCGATTTTCATAAAATATAGTATTGGGACCCGTCTGCAAGCAATCAAGCTCCTCACTGATGTGCATCACCTTGGTATCACCATAGCTGCGGGAAAGTTTATCCAGGATGTTAAAAGGTTGTTCATGGAATAGAGAATGGAGAGTTAGATTGAGTAATGAGGAATGAGATTTAAGTTTTATCCTTTTTAACATTTTAAAACAGGTTTTAGTGCAATCGATTTTCTTATGGGATATTTGAAGGTTTTTTAGCTGCTGTATGAAATTGGTTTAATATGACTATGATGGAGGATATTAAAATTCATAGTTTTTAGTAGAATGAGATGTTGTTTTCGTAATTATTTTAAGAATTTAAAAAAAATGTGTATTCTTTGTGGTTTAAAGATCAATGGTCTAAATAAACTTTATTCTGACAGACTGACTGACAATGCACAACGGGAGAAAGAGCTCTCCCGTCTAATAGTGTGTCTTTATTTTTTAATTAAAATTCAAAATCCTCTGTGCATTTCCAAATCTATGGAGGATCCGCAAATAGTCAAGGTTTCTAAAACTTAACCTCTTCATACCAGACCAAAATACTTTAAAATGCTTCGTTTTTCAAACGCCGCTGGATGGATTTACACCAAACCAAGTGAAAACATTTTCTTGAATAAAGTTCTGTTTACAAGCCACGTTTGTAGTAATTCTGTTCAGCTGTTTTTTTCTTCAGTATCGAGATGTAGTGAATCTTATTTGGGTTAAAATGAGAAATATCACTTAAGGGGCCTGGACAAAACTTACCGTCAGGCCTCTTACAAACTTGAATAATAATGTTTCCCAATATATCTGGAGCTCTCAATTAAATGAACTAACCCAAGGAACATCTCTTAAGGGTTCTTTAACCAAGCCACAGCTCCGATGTAATCAGTTGTATCCTACTGAACACAAGATCTATGAGCAAACATAAGTCTAGAATGTTTGATTCAAATTGCAAACCCTGACCTTGTGTTCCTTACTGAAACCTGGGCTAACTGTGCCTCTGAGCCGGGCTGGAGCGCAGCTGTTCCGACAGGCTACCTTGTAGCTCATGTAGACAGGGTAGGGACAAAGGGGGGAGATCTAGCTATGATCTACCGATCCCATTACATGGTTAGGGCCAGCACCAACGTTGGAAGCTGAGGCGATGACATTTAGTGTAAAAAATATCAATCTTGAACTCTTCCCGGTGCTACGTATCTATAGGCCTCCATGGACGAGACCCTCATTCACTAGCTCACTGCAGACCTTCCTGGAATCATGCTTCGATACTTCCACCTTCCCAGTTTTGGGTGATTTTAATTTTCACTTAGAAGCAAGTAATGACTCCGACACCTCCTGACTGATAGATTACCTTGCAGGCTATGGGTTGAGTCAGATCGTATCTGCGCCAACGCATCAAGCGGGCCCAACTCTGGATGTCATTTTTGCCAATCAACTCTTTGAAGTGGTGAGTGTGCGACCAGTACCCTGGTCAGATCACTCTACGGTCTTTAGTGTTGAGATCCCAACAACTAGTAGCTGTTGCAGGAATAGACCTTCCTTGGTCAAATCTCGCCCTTGGAAATTAATTTCAAAAGAACGATCTTATAACAGCTCTGGCGAAGAACCCCCCGCTATAGCAGACTCCAATGCTGCAGCTAGGAACTTTGAAGACTGGCTAAGTCTAGTAGTGAACAGGCTTGCACCGGAAGTCACTAAGCTCCCCAGGAGAAGACAAGCTACGTCAGTTTGGTCCTCGGCTGAGCTTAGACAAATCAAAGTCAAATGCAGACGTAAGGAACGTATCTGGAGATCGGATTATAGCATGGAACATAGAAAGGACTATACTACAGCCTTAGAGGAATGTAAGACTGCTATAAAACAGGCTGAAAAAAATCCAGGAGGCCAAAAATTCCTCCAAGGAACTATTTACAACTGTGACCGCTTTGTCAAAGTGCCCACAAGACACTTTATTTGCGCCTGATCAAAACTTTGTGGACAAAAAAGTTAAAATAGTATACAACGAACTCCTGAACATAGCAGATGCCCCGGGTGGGAACTTCGAAGAGGTGCTGGAGGATACTGCAATTCAGTGTAGTTTGTCACGGTTTTCAGTGTTAAGGGTAGAACAAGTTGCAGACCTGCTGTTACAAACTAAATCTGGCTCCCCCTTGGACCCTTGCCCCCTTTACATACTTGATTTGGCCCCGAAGAGGTCAGTGTGTCACCTGACCCCCTATTAAATGAGATTATGAGTTCAGGGTTTTTTCCACTTTGTTGGAAAAAGGCCTGCATTAGACCCATCCTGAAAAAAGCCACGCTTGTTCCCTTGGAGGCTAAACATCCTGTCTCCTGCTACCCTCTAAAATCCTGGAGAAAGCTGTGAATTTGGAATTGACTGAGTATCTGGACCACAATAACATCCTTGATTCCACCCAGCATCGCTTCAGATCTCAGCATTCCACTGAGTCCGCCTTAAGGCGCTAACCTTACTTACATCCTTCCTGGCATCTAGGGAACAACTAATTCCCTGAAACGGACTTCAGTCAGGAAAGTTCTACCTCCTGTGTGGAGTCCCTTAGGGGTCGGCCCTGTCCCTGACAATGTTCAATCTGTATGACACACCACTGGCCAGACTAATAAAAGATCATGGTCTTACGCTAGTGTCGTACGCGGACGACACCCAGTTAGTGGAGTCAGTTACGTAAAGTGTGGACATGACAGCTGTACGCTTCCGCAATTGTATCACAGCAGTGATGACGTGGATGAATTCAAACTTCTTGAAGCTTAACTAAAAAAACTGAGGTCGTAGAGTTTGGTTAGGAACCTTCTGTATGGAGCCAATTATGGTGGCCCCCTGAAGCCGAGACGTGTGCTGTCCCCATGCCCAAGGCCAGGAATCTAGGCTTTCTGATTGACAAAGATATAACGCTCGCTCCACAAATAAATCAAGTCTTCTGTGCTTGCTTCTTTACGCTGAAAGTTCTGGGTAAAATTCTTCCATTTATCCAGTATTATGGGTGTCTTTCATAGATTCACATGCCTGAATCATTCCCCGTCATCGAGATGGGAGCCCCGGTAATAGAAAAGTAATGTCCTATAGACATACATAGAGAAAAGTAGGCCTAAAGGCCTTGCCTTAGTAGCCTATCTATGTCCTTTTGTAAAAAGGACCAAAATCCTGAAGGTAGCCAATCAGCTACCACCTCCCTCTAGAACCTTCCTGCCAGGAGCCTCAGTCTCTCAGATTTTCTACCGCACGTTGTGCTAGGGAGTCCCCACCTGAGCTCTCCTCAGGTTTCTTGGATTTATCTCTTTTCTACAAAAAACGTGGATTATTTGCTTCACCAATGGCTGAACAACAGAAGAAAGGACTGTTTAGAGCCTGTTCATCTTGTGGTAAGAAGAGACTGCACGTCGATGACCAGCATGAAACTTGCCTCTACTGTCTTTACCCTGATCATTCTCCAAAAGAATGTAGGATTTGTAGAACATTCTCTACTAAGACTCTTAAAGACAGAGAAGGAATACTGCTCCTCTGGTTGAACAGACTCAAAACCAGAGATGATGATTTACTGTCCTCGGAGGGCAGTGAAATGGCTTCAGTTTCTTCGAAACTGTCCTTGAAGAGGCCAAGGGATGCTTCCCCTAGCCATTCAGACGTTCCTCATAAAAAGACTGCCACAAAGTCTTCTGAGGTAAGATCTGACACGTCTATGAAGGATGCCTCCACCTTCAGAAAGCCAACGCAGTCATCGTCGACGTCTTCTTCAAGAAAAACCACCTATGTCACCACGTCGACGACCACAGTATCGACGACGATGGCGTCGTCGGCCTTCTCATCAACGACGACGACCACCCAATCGTCGACGATGGGTAAGCCACTGTCATCGATCATACTGATTAAAAAGCAGTCGACATTCATCAAGGCTCCGTCGACGTCACCGTCGACGACAAAACAAAAAACGGCGACACCTACACCGTCGACGAAGATACCATCGACGTCAGGCACACCGTCGACGAAGTCATCGACGACGGTAGGAGTACCGTCGACGCCAAAGTTACCATCGACGACGAAAGCACCGTCGACGGCTAAAACACCGTCGTCGACGAGAGCGACGACGACGAAAGCACCGTCGACGACCAAATCGTCGACGACGACGACACCGTCGACGACCTCATCGTCGACGACAACATTGTCGACGCCATGGAAAAAAGCGGAGTTAATTCCATCAAAAAAGGTTGCCAAACTCCCTATTACGCCAGATTTGACATCGCCCAGTAGGGTTAAAAAACTACCCCCATCTTGTCTGTTACAAGATGATGAATCAGAAGACGACCGATTCGATCAGGCTACTAGTCCGTCGGATCTCAATGTAAAATGCCAGAGTACAGACGATGATGGAGATGAGGTCATTTTTACAGAAGAAACTGTTCAGTCTCAAGTGCATACTCAAGTTACTCCAATGATATGCCTTCCAGCTGCGATAGTCACTGATCTTCAATTTTTGATCGACGACTACAAGAAACGATTCCCAGAATCGTCAGCGGCCCCTTCCACGGAGAAATCTCAAGCGTCATCCAAACCACAACAATCTCCAAAGTCAAGACCAACACCTTTGGACATTTCTCAAGACAGGGAAACAGTTCATAACATCCAATCTTCTGATGAGGAAGAGGATGTACCTGAGGAAGGAGAGGTTCGAGACGACCTGTCACATAACAGAGACGATGAGGATTATGTCGCTCATTCTCCAGCCACTCCAGAACCCAGCACTTCAGACTCTCCACCAGTGGGTATCGGCGGATTCCACAATTTAATAGACAGAGCTGCCACTAGATTCCACATGACCATGGAATCAAAGGAAACAGATTGTTTCTTATATGACTTTAAAGATCCTATAAAAAAGGCGGCTAGATCAATTCCCATAATAGATCACATCTTGGGAACAAGGTCAGCAACTCATGCAAACACCTGCATCGGTTTCAATAGTGGTGCCTAGACTGGATAAAAAGTATAGGGCACCGTCAACTGCACCTACGTGCCTTAATGCACATCCAAAGCCGGATTCGGTAGTCACCCAAGCCGCTCAAAAGAATTCCAGAAATCCATCCTCGCCACTGTCAGCACCACCAGACAAGGAGGGCAGGAAATTGGATGGCATCGGCAAACGTTTCTCCACAAAGTCAGCTATGACGGTAAAGGTGGCCAACACCATTGCTCTGCTAGGCAGATACAATAGACAATTATGGGAAGATATCGTTCCATATCTAGCAGATGTACCCGAAGACTTGAAGGATGAGGTTCAGTCACTCCTTAAAGAAGGACAAATGTCAGCGTCGGAGATCATTGATTCCGCTGTAGATGTCGCCATGACGGGCTTCAGACAGCTGGCAGGCGCAGCAGTTTTGCGCAGACAAGGATGGCTCAAAGCGACATCCTTCCGACAAGAGGTCCAAACCAAAGTTTTGGATATGCCCTATGACGGACAACATCTATTTGGGGAAAAAATAGATGAGGCCTTGCAGACGATCAAGAAAGACACTGACACTGCAAGAGCTCTTGGGACTTTACAATTCAAGAACCAGTCCTTTCGAGGGCACAGAGGACGGGGTCAGCCCTCAAACAGAGGATCATATCCAGGAAAATCCTCTTATTCCTACAATCAAAATCGCTCACAATATCAGCAGCGACAGCGGCAACAAGGTCGTCAAACCTCCTGTGGAAGATCGAACTTCAGGGGTAAATCCCAGAAGAGAACGGCCGGCGGAAGACACTGACCATTTCCCGCAGCCAGTCCCCCCACCGTCTTGTCCACTCAAAATTGGAGGAAAATTGACACACTTCCTCCACAACTGGAGATCGGTAACGACAGATCGGTGGGTACTCCAATTAATCCAACACGGTCACACATTGGATTTCGACTCAATCCCACCGTTAACTCCTCCTCGCAAACTTCCACACAGGCACCTTCGTTTGCTCCTGCAAGAAATCTCTTCAATGCTGAAGAAGGGAGCAATAGAGCGAGTCCCATCAGCTCAAAAAGGGAAGGGATTTTATTCCAGCTTCTTTTTAATTCAACAGAAAAAGAAGAAATGGAGGCCCATTCTAGATCTCAGGGCACTCAATGCCTTCCTGAAGAGCCAATCGTTTCGAATGGTGACTATCCAGGAAATCCTAGGATCCCTAGAGGAAGGAGACTTTATGACGTCTTTGGACCTGCAAGACGCATATTACCATGTCCCAATACACAAACGCCACAAAAAAAATTCTACGATTCGAAGTAGCAGGTCAACACTACCAATTCTGTGTTCTCCCATTCGGCCTCAAATCAGCGCCACGCATTTTTACAAAGTGCCTGGCTCCTGTGGCAGCTTTCCTGAGACAGCAGAATCACCAGGTCTTCCCCTACCTGGACGACTGGCTGGTGAAAGCACCATCTATCACAGACGTGCAAATGTCTTCCAACGCCTGTCTCGATATTTTCCGGCACCTAGGTCTGACTCTCAACTACGAGAAATCAACCTTACAACCCGCCAGAATTATAACATTCCTGGGGGCAACTCTAAACACCATTTCTTCCAAAGCCTTCCCATCTCAAGAAAGAAAACTGATGGCTCTGGCTACCGCAGTGTCTTCAAAATACACCATCAAAGTCCGAACTTTTAAGTCCCTTCTAGGGATGATGTCTTCTTGCATACTACTCATCCCTCACTGTCGGCTCAGAATGCGCCCCCTTCAGGAGGCCCTGACCAAACAGTGGACCCAATGTACAGGTTCTTTCGAGGATCACATAGTCATCACTCGACAAATAACCAAGGCCTTACTTTGGTGGACAACGAACAAGAACTTATCGAAAGGTCTAACGTTCTTGATACCAGCAACTCCACACGTCATAACGACGGACGCTTCCCTAGAAGGATGGGGTGCAGTCCTTCAGGAATTGCAAATCAGTGGCAAGTGGACAGAACAAGAGAGGACTCTACATATCAACCTCCTAGAACTAAGAGCAGTTCTACACTCTCTACAAGCATTCCTCCCTCGCATCAAAAACTCAGCAGTACTTGTGAGGACGGACAACACAACCACAATGCACTACTTGAACAAGCAGGGAGGGACACGTTCACTGACACTGTCTCGCGAATCGCAAAAAATTTGGAACTGGCTGCTACTCAACAACATCAAATTAACAGCGGAGTATGTCCCAGGAAAAGACAACGTCATAGCGGACGCTCTCAGCAGACAGAGGTCACTGTCCCACGAATGGGAACTGGACCAACAAGTTCTGAATGACATCTTCTCGGAATGGGGGAAACCGCAAATAGACCTCTTTGCCACCAGGGAGAACGCCAAATGCCACAGCTTCGCAAGCTGGCATCCCCAACCGAAGTCACTAGGAAATACATTTTCCATCGCCTGGCGCAACGTGTTTGCGTACGCATTTCCGCCATTTCCCCTGATAACCAGAGTCATTCGGAAAATGAAAATGGAACACTGCACCTTGATTCTCATTGCCCCATACTGGCCGAGACAGCATTGGTTCACGGACCTCCGTCGCCTCTCAGTCCAACCATCAATCCAACTGCATCAACATCCCTCTCTACTCTCGATGTCCAAAGGCCAAGTACTCCACCCGAATCTGAAATCTCTCAGATTATCGGCATGGCTCCTGAGTACCGAGAGTTCTGTCACCTAAACATCCCGCCGGAGTGCAGGGAAGTCCTATCTAAGGCAAGAGCAGTTAGCACAAACAAAACTTATTCCTTGAAATGGAAACGCTTTTGTGTTTGGTGTAAAGACAACAATCTCCATCCTTTCAAGATCACTCCAGAGCAGCTACTGCCTTATTTACTACATCTGGCGCAAACAGGACTTGCACATGCCTCCATTAAAGTACATCTGGCAGCGATCTCCCGCTTTACGAGAACTTCGAAAGGACCTTCCCTATGGTCCAACAGATTGATAAAGCAATTCCTTAAAGGGCTCTATAGATCTTTTCCAAGGCCAAGACGAGTTCCACCAACGTGGCACCTTAATGTGGTACTCAACCAATTGATGAAGCATCCATTTGAGCCCATCCATAGGGCTGATATCAAATACATCTCATGGAAAACTGCACTTCGTTTGGCTTTAACATCAGCGAGAAGGGTCAGTGAGTTACAAGCTCTTTCAATGCAAAATCCTTTCATGCAGTTCAGAGAGGACAGAGTGATCTTAAGAACCAATCCTCGCTTCATTCCTAAAGTCCCCTCGGACTTCCATCTAAATGAACCACTTGTACTTCGATCATTCTTCCCGAACCCCAGTACTGTGGCTGAAAGATCTCTTCACTCTTTGGACCTAAAGAGATGTCTAAAATTTTACCTAGACAAAACAAAACATTTCAGAAAAACAAATCAGCTTTTCATCGCCTTCAGCAGACCTAGAAAAGGCATGCCACTCTCCAAACAAAGCATTTCCCGATGGATATCAGCGGCAATTGCTTTTTGCCATGACAAAGCCGGACGTCCATTACATTCCAAAGTCCGAGCGCATTCCACAAGGGCTGTGTCCACATCGGCGGCACTATTCGCTGGAGTACCGATTCTGGACATATGCAGGGCAGCAACCTGGAAATCGCTGCATACATTTACCAGGCACTACTGCTTGGATACGGAGCTGATGCAGGATGCAGCTGTGGGCCAGGCTGTACTTCGTCATCTATTCCAGTAAGATGAGCCTTCCTCCTTCCCACCGTCCTGCAATGGTATGCACATTTATTTACTTAATTATTTGTATTGCTGATGGTTACTAGTCGCATGATATGTATTCTCAGACTATTTGTTATGTTCCATCGCAAATGTGCATAATGTATTGCTTGCTATTCTGATTCAGGCATGTGAATCTATGAAAGACACCCATAATACTGGATAAGAAATGCGTTACTTACCTGTAACAGCAGTTATCCAGTATTGGTGTCTTTCATAGATTCACATGCAACCCTCCCGCCTCCCCAGGAAGGACTCATCTCTCACTCCATAACATATGTTACGTCTACCTAGCTTGGTGCGTACGAAAATCTGAGAGGATGAGGCTCCTGGCAGGAAGGTTCTAGAGGGAGGTGGTAGCTGATTGGCTACCTTCAGGATTTTGGTCCTTTTTACAAAAGGACATAGATAGGCTACTAAGGCAAGGCCTTTAGGCCTACTTTTCTCTATGTATGTCTATAGGACATTACTTTTCTATTACCGGGGCTCTCCATCTCGACGACGGGGAATGATTCAGGCATGTGAATCTATGAAAGACACCAATACTGGATAACTGCTGTTACAGGTAAGTAATGCATTTCTTATCCCATTTCCACTAAAGAGAGCCTTAGTTCTCTCTAGAGTTGATTACTGCAATGCTCTATACTTAGGAGCTGACACAGGGCAGATTACCAAACTCCAGACACTCCAGAATGTGGCTGCTCGGGTACTGCTTGATTGACCCAAACATCGTCCCACGTCTGCTAGTATTAAGCAGCTCCATTGGCTCCCACTTCGGTGGCGAGTGGAGTTTAAGGCCCTCTGTCTAGTGCATAAAGCTTTGTATGGAGGAGGAGCTGCGGATATTCAACTCCTATTTGCTCGGTATGTGCCACTACGCTGCCTTAGGTCCACCAATGCTGGACTGGTACGTACCCCTAAGAGAAGAAGAGCCAGATGGGAAGGATGGGATTTCTCATACCAAGCGGCCAAACGGTGGAACTCCCTCCCCGTACAGATCCGACTACAGTCCAACAGGACTCTTTTCAGGAAAATTATAAAAACATGGCTTTTCGCCAAGCTATAGATCTGTCCGCTTTTGCCTGGTTTTCACTCACATTAGCGCCAAGAGACCTCAGCAATAGTCCACTTTATAGATATATCATTCAGTAAGTCAGATGCAAAATAAAGTACACAGTGTATACATATGTAATGAGAAATACAAATTGGCTAGCAACCTTGAGCATAGGTTAATATCATTCAAAATAAATCAATGAAAATATATGGCTTATTGATCTTGAGAAGAAATGAAAATAAGCAAGAATATAAACAGAAGATCCACTACTAAGGCAAGGGCTAATTTGATATCTCTGTTTTTAACATGCATATAAGTGACTGCATAAATAACTAAACATTTCAATCATAACTATTTTTCTACATTTGCTTCACTATTGATCTACAAAACATATATATATATATATGTGTGTGTATATAAAAATAAATAAAACTAATTTGAAGTGCAACATTTGAAAGCCAGAGTTTATTTAATGCATCGTTAATCTACATATACTACCGTCCTTTGTCCATCTATATACCTTCCATGTCCTTTTGATCTACATATTTATTACTTTTACTTAATATTGCTTTTCTTCTAACTCTGCATATCCAATGCACTACCCTGTTTTCACCCTATACTGCTCTCAATATATCCTCAGATATGGGCCAGTCTTGAACTTGTAAAGACTGGTTGTATAGGTGTTTTTCAAGGCATGGAAGATTGCATGAATTTCAGCTTGCATCAGGTAATATTTGTTTTAATATCCAGGAAATTAATAGTAAAAAATGACTCATCAGTCCATAAAACAGGACTACAAACAGTCAACAAAATGACCCACACACTGATCTGTCACACCAGGGTCTAAAGTCCAGTCCAACCGTGCTCAGGGTATTGCCAAAGACCAGGAGCTGTAGCCATCTCTTATACCTAGCCAAAGGCAAGGCAAGGCAAGGTATGGTGACTAATCTTCATAACACACAGCCCAAAGATCATGTGCACCTGGAATTGGGCGCAGGGCCAGGCCATAGACCAGAGTCTGTAACAAACCCCTTCAGCCAATCCCCACTGCGAAGGGCCTTTATAGAGGTGACACCAAATATGTAATTCCTCAACCTAAAAAACATAGCTCACCCACCAAATGTGTGGGTCAAAATATTGTTAAAAACGTAAACTATTTATAGCAATAAATAATACAAATTAACAATCTGACATAATTTAAATATCAAAATAAAGGAATAGTGTATACATAGTTAGGCCAATTATGTCAATAGTAAGGTGTTGTGTAATGTCAACAGTCATGCCATCAATGACATTTGTGGTATTGTCACATGTATGAGGTTATGAGCACTGCATTTGGTGGCCAATATCTGTTTTGTTCTTGGAATAGTGCGAGCTATATTTAGTATAATTAACCGTAACTGGCTACTTTCAGACATTTTTTGGTTATAATTTGTAACCTTAACTTCACTTTCATTTTTGCAATGGAATATATTTGTGTGTATGTATATATACAAGTCCATAGACCATATTGAACGGTGTCCTGAGTGGATGATGTTATCAGTGATGTCAGTTAACATGTCATGAGTAATATGTTATGTCCTAAGTGGTGCATGACAGGGGCGCAAGTTAGTTAGCTCACTAAACAATAACAGGCGAATTTCAGTTGTTTTTCAGTTTTCTAATGTTAATCCTTATATTATTTTAACACCTAACTATAACGTCACTTCAGCATTTGTGTTGTCTCTGTGAATTTCTGTGCTTTTCTTAGCATGTAAATCACTCCTTCCGGCAGCCAGCTGGCAACTGACTTTGAGCCAGGATGATGTAATTCCTTCAGCCGTGTATTCTGTTTCGGATATCAAATTTCACGTGGGAATTAAAATGGATAACCACAACTTTGGGCTGGTGTATATGTCAGTCTGTCTGGCAATCTATCAATCCATTCCTAAAAAGGTGTTCTGGTAATTGTGGCCCTCATGAGGTCTTGATCACATGATTAGGCCCATGAAAAGATGAAACGCAACCCAACACCTTCTTAAAGGACAAAATATGCATGTAAAATTCAGTAATGAAATGAGTTCCAGGCTGTTGCTTCCTCTAGACAGGAGCTTAGAAATGATGTACCATTATACAACAGATGTATCTCAAACCCCGCTACTGGTCATATGGACCTTCGTCAGTCGACGAGGAGAGTGGAAAAGGAGCTATCATTTATATGTAATTTCTATAGACAATGAAGACCAATTCGGACTTCACAGGAAACGACAAAAAGAAATGAAGTGGGTTTAAAGGATTTATTAACAAATTAGTTTAGTCCAGACCATTAGTTCATTAAGTATTCAAATTGTAGTAGGCATTATTACAGACTTGAGTGGTCTAAAAGTCAGTATTACAAAATAAGACAAAATAGAGCATTAACACAAATTACAAATAGTATAAAACATATGCAACAAGTGTGTTCCAGAAACGAATCCCCTAATCTAATTTGAAGGATAGGCTATGAAGGGGTATTTAGGCAATAAGTAAGATGTCCGCTTCTGAAAAACAAATTAAGGTTTCTAATGAGGGAATAAGAATGCATAAGCATGAAGCCTAAGAATTCAGGCTGTGGGGAGTAGGAGTGGCGAGAAGGGTCTTTTCAGTTAGAGGTCAACAAACCTCCCCATAATGGGGTATGCTCTGTACGCTCCATCTAGTCTAAGGAGCACGCTCTATTATAATTCAGCATACACAGTTGCCTCATTTTGGCTTGTTCCCACTCTTGTGAACCAATCCTTTTCCTCCAAACTCTGGGAGCGAATATAGTCCCATATTTCTCAGACTATGACCATGTTGGTTTGCACAATGGTGGTTACTCCCTTGAGTTGTTACACTGGACAGAATTCTGTGGTTCAGACAACTATTTCCACAAGTCTCACTTCCTGGCATCTTCCTATCCTCCTGATGAGAACCTCACTACCGGTTGTCCAATATATAACAAATTCCTATTCACTAGCTAACAGAAGGCTTTTGGGAAAATACAGCATGTACAGTGGGAAGAAAAAGAAACCATCTCATGCAAAATAACTCTGAAAATAAATGAGCAGACCTCTTAGTGTTAAATGTGAAAAGTAGACGGTCAAGATGGCATTAATATTAAGCGAACTTATTTCTTTACAAGATGTTAACTTGAGTGGTTGTTTACAATGGTTAAGTGTGGTTTCCTACTTAAATTTGTGTTAAATGTGCCCATTTTATTTAACACGTTAAATCACGCTTTAATGAATAGGTTTATATTGCAAAATGAAGATTTATACTGCATCCCTGGTATCCCCACCTATGAATGACAATTGGAGTAATGTTTTATATTAATTTTCTTTCTTCTGAACCCAATATTTTTCGATCTGAAATGAGCATCCACATCATAATAAGGACGACGAGCCAGGAGTTTGTCTATTCCTCTAATGTATTATGACCTATTAGAATAATAGGGAGTTGCGTGATGGTAGGCAGGGCACATAATGCCCTCATCAGGAAGGAAACGTGCAAATAATTTCCTAGATTTCGCATCATTTATTTTGTGTAAAACTGTTTGATGTTAGCCTTTCCCTTTACCATGTTTACAAGTTGCTGTTCGTCTCGTTTCAGGACGAGCGGTTCCCCAAAGGTACTGGGCTGGACTCAGGGACTCGTATCCAGTCTGTTCTTTGTTTACCAATTATGACAGCAATTGGTGACCTCATTGGAATTCTTGAGCTTCATAGGCACTGGGGGAAGGCAGCCTTCCATATCAGCCATCAACAGGTGATGATTTAATTTACTTGGTTTGGTACGTAGCACACATGCATTGTTCTATATGTGTTGAAGCTGCAATCAACTTTTTAGTGGGTGTCCACACTAGCCCCAAATGTTTAATGGCCACACATTTACCTATGTAACACAAATTAATATGAAGTGGGTGCCTTCATTATCCTGTCTTTACAGTTCACACTCTAATTTTAATATGAGGTCACCGAAAGCCTCAATGAGATGAATGTCTCAAATAACCCAGAAATATTTATGAATCTCACAACCATTTCCTTGTGATGATCTTTAAACTGGCATAGTGGCAAATGTATGTTTTTGTTACAGACCCCTGAAGAAGGGTCCTTGTTTTTCTTTGTCCCGAAATGCATTGGGTGTTATTTTGAAGATTGGGAAATGAATCCAGTGGAATAATATGTTGAACATACCCATTATTTGAATGAAGAAAATAAACGTTTGAACCATGGACATAATGAAAAGAGTCATGTGAATTACAATTAGTTTTGAGATATTGAAAGGGAACAAACCGTTCCACATGCAATTGAGCGCACTTTCTTTGTGAGAAGGTCTATTCTCACTCCATTGTTTTGTTGTACCAAGGCACCGTTTTGACGACGTGCAACAGGAGTAGCGCTGACCAGAACGTGAAAATTTGCAATAAAAATCAAGTGACAAGTGTGCACAGGGATAACATAATTTGTTTAAATGTATACTTTGTCTCATAATGTATGATATTGTCAGATCCATTACCAAGCACTCTTCAAAACATTGAAACTTTTATAAAAATTCTTTGAGTGTCGGAGCTATCAGATTGCTGACATGGCTGCTTTCTCTTGAGATCCCCTCATGCAGCCCATTCCTCTGCTCCTGCTGCCTCTTTAGGGCCAGTATCCGCCATGAGTGAAATTTACCAGTGAAATCTGTCAGAGTGGTATGTCTTGCCACTGCAAAAGGGATTCTGGAGTTATCGAAGCAGAGGGGTGGAAGATGGGCTCCTTTGGGGAGATAATAACACATTTTATAAAGCTCATAGCTACCTCAATGAGATGTCCTAATGTTAGGTACAGAAATCCACAGCCCCAAATAAAACAATTAAACTCCCTAGCTCCCACCCTTAAAGAATCAAGTTTAAGTTGTATCCTAAAACATAGTCTAACTGAATTTGGCGAATCGTCAGAGGCAAAGAGTTCCATAGATTCGGTGCCAGATAGTCAAAGGAGCACCCACCTAAGCGTGGTCTTTTAATTTTACTCACAAATACCAACATTTCCCCAGCCGATGTTATATTTCTTGTTGGTATATATAGTCTGACAAGAGATTGAAGGTACTGTGGTCCTTTTTTTGCAAATGCCTTGTGACAATAGCACCACGCTTTAAAAGAGGACCTATGTCTAACAAGCAACCAGTGCATGTTCTTAAGTCTGTTCCCTATTGACACACACCTAGGAAGATTCAGAATAAGGCGTGCAGTGGCATTCTGTACTCTGAAGTCTTTTGATCTGACCCTGTATAACCCCAAGGTACAACACGTTGCAGTAAGCAAGCCTTGGCACAATCAGAATCTGAAAGAGACATAATAGTGATAGAATTCTTACCTTACCTTAGAATAACCCCAGGCGTCGGACTGGATCCGGAAAGTTTTGCTAGCAGTACCCCCTGTGCGTCAGTAGGCGGCATCCTGCGGCTCTGCGTCCATCGCTGGCGTCGTATGCGCCGAGATGTCACAGAGACTACTTAGACGCCATCCGTGTGCGCTGACATCAGTTCTTTATTTTTCCGCGCCAGCAACTGCAGATCCGGATAGAGCACGTACCTTAGTCACTTTTTGACTACTCTTTTGAATCTTTTTGTCTCCCCCATGCTCTCCTGGTGCACGTAGGGATGCCTGGATTTAAGTCACGAGGGGCCTGCCGTCACAATATGTCGGTGGCGGACCCCCACGATGTTTGCTTCTACTGCCTGGAGACTGATCACGACTCCCGGGCCTGCCGGGATTATCGAGCCAGGCCCCGAGGGCCTTGAGGGAGCGGCACCGGAAACTGCTGGAGGCCCGGCATTCGTTCCACCGCCGCTCCGGGTCCAGGGACCATTCCCGGGACCGCTCGCGGGGCCGTAGTCGTCGCTCCTCGGGCTTTAAAGTCTTTGCCTTTGGATTCCGGTAAGCGACGACATAAGAAGAAGTTGAAGAAGCGTGTTTTCTCTCAGACGTCCCCCCGTCGACCCTGGGATGCGGACGAGTGGGAAAGGGGTTCTGCCCCTGCGGCTCCCTTGTAACCTGGGAGTCCTGCGGCCTACCCTTTTTAGGCCTCGGGCTCCCACCGGCGTACCTTCGGGCCCTACGGTCCCATGTCCAGATCCTGTTGGCCCGGCGGATCCAGCTTCGGCGCCACAGGATCCTGTGCTGTTGGCTCCGGCCCCGGCGCCACGAGGTCCAGTGCTGCCTGCTCCTGCGCCGCAGTGGGTGCCGTTCGTTCCACCCTTGCCCGGGTTCCAGGACCATTTTGTTCCTGCCTGGGATCCGCATTGGGACGCGGCACCGGTCCAGGCCCGGCTGGCGCCGTTCACGGCGCAGTTTCCAATGACATTTGTCCCCTTTCCGGCTTCAGCACTTTCCCCGCGTCCGGCTCCTCCTGCAGCGGAGGTAGAGGATGACTGGGAGGGGTCCGAGGACCCTCTTGCCTGTCAGTGTGACTCCGAGCAGGACTGGGTGGACGATCTGGAGGATGCAGGCGACCTCGATGTCTCTTCTGACCCGGGGTTTGCCTCTCCTCCGCCTACAATGGAGGAGGGCGCTTCCTACACAATGGTGCTCCGTCGGGCTGCTGAGGTCCTCAACCTCGATCTTCCTATGGTGACCCTCAAAACTAACCTCACTGAGGTGCTCTAGACGGCGTCTACTTCTCTGGAGCCGCTGATTCTCCAGTATTAGGGTGTCTTTCATAGATTCACATGCTTGAATAATTCCCCGTCGTCGAAGTGGGAGTCCCACGGTACATAAAATAGTAGTAATAAATATATATATATATATATCAGCTCCAACAATCCCTCCCAGTCAATTCCGGGAATCAGGTAGCAGCACTCAGGAGTAAATACACGATTAAGTTTTTATTTGTTCACAACGCGCTTCCGGCACTCGGCCTTCGTCAGTGTTCAAAACAACAAAGTGCCGCAAAGCCTCAATGCCTTTTAAATCATCACGTGGTAATAGTGCATGACACAAAGATAGGACCACTAGAAGTAAACGCGGTCGCCATCTTTGAAAGGGTCGAGAATATACAATGTTGCACATCGCTCTCTAAATCAAGCTGGGTACAACTGTGCATACACAATGAATTCATGGCTCTATACATTCTGGATCAGAATCGATCAAAAAATGGCCATTACCATAATGCCCACAAATGGGCTATGTACATTTTATGCAAGTCGATATTCCCACTAACATTCCCCACTATCACGCCCTGAATGGGCCAAAGTAGATTCTAATGCAAATTAGATTACGTGACGATAAACATTTAAAAGGCAATACATTACAAGAAATGAAAAGAAAAGCTACTAGAAGCAATAGAAAACAGAGTCAGCAATATATACAATATTTACAACTGATCAATCAAGCCCTATTTGAATGTCATCAGATCAAATGGACTGCCAAGTCCTCATGTACATTTAATCCCCATGGCATTTTGCTTTGTAGGTCAATTATATAACGCGACTCCAATCGCCTTAGTTTGTGTAACCTGTCTCCTCCTCTTGTATGGGCAGGGACGGAATCCAGACAAAAATACGTCAACAGATCCCTGTTGCGTTTATGTTCCTTGTCAAAATGTCTGGCTACAGGATAATTCACGTCTGCATTTTGAATTGCCCTTTGATGCTCTAAAATCCTTAATTTGACAGGATTCGTTGTGCTGCCAACATACCTTCTGCCACAAGGACATGTTAGACAGTACACAACGTAAGGTGTGGAGCATGTGAGGAACTTCACTATTTTTTTAGGTTGTTTGACCCCAGGTACACTATACTGTGCTATACGCCTACTACCCTTGCAAGCCTTGCATTTCCCGCAAGGGTAGAAGCCTTTCAGAGGTTCGGACTTGGATCTAGATGTGGTACCTTCATGATGGCTATGTACTAAATAGTCTTTAAGTGCTCGTGCCTTCCTAAAGGTAACTAGAGGGTAAGGTGGTAAATCTTGCTTAATGGCAGTGTCAGTTAACAAGATGTTCCAATGCTTACGCATAATGCGTTTCAATTCAGAAGCATTACGGGAAAACGTAGTGATCATTCTAAACGTCCCTCCGACAGACTTAATTGTTATCAACATTCTCTATTTTTTCTTTTTTGAGTAGTTCACTCCTATCCAAGTTGCAAACTTTCTTCATTGCCTGTTTAAGTACTCCCTCTTTGTAACCTCTAGTTTTGAATCTCTGGATGCTACTGTTGGCTGCCTTTCGGAAATCCTGTTCTTTTGTGTTGTTCCTCTTTATCCTCAATAATTCCCCATTGGGTATACTATTCACTAGGCTTGTAGGGTGACTGCTGGTTGCAAATAAGGTCGAATTACCAGCAGTTTCCTTACGGTAAAGCTTCGTGTGTAACCTGCCATCATCTACAAAGACTGTTAAGTCTAAATAGTTAACCTCCATTTGGCTAAATGTCCCTGAGAACTGCAAGTTGTTACTATTCTCATTAAGTACCGCTACATATTCTTTTGCTAGATCGACCGACCCCTCTATAATAATAAAGAGATCGTCGATGTAGCGGTACCAACATTTAACCAGTTCATTCCACTTTTTATTCACTGGGGACCAGGCCACCTGCTCCTCCCACCACCCCACGAATAAATTCGCGAAGCTGGGGGCGGAGCAGGTACCCATCGCCACGCCTGTGAGCGGTTTATATAGATCTTGGCCAAATAGGAAGATGTTATTATTCAGGCAGAATCCTAGGAAATCAAGCAACATTTTGTTGTGTTCAAAATATTTTACCGGTCTTGTTTCCAGAAACCAGGAAATAAACAAAAGTCCCTCCTCATGCCCAATGCACGTATACAAACTGGTGATATCAATCACCAGCATAGTGTAACCATCACTCCAAACCACATCTTCAATTATATTTAAGAAATGCTTGGTGTCCTTCAGATAGGATTTCAAACCCGTAACATGTGGGGAAAGAAAAGAGTCAACGTACATAGATAAATGTTCCGTGAGACTGCCCTGTGAGGCCACAATCGGCCTACCAGGAGGGTTCAATAGGTCCTTGTGTATTTTAGGTAAATGGTAAAATGTGGGGGGTAACTGGATTTGGGCATCTCAAAAATAGGTTCTCATCGCAGCTCAGCATATCACTATTGTACCACCTCAAGATCATATCGTGATATTCTTTAATACTGGTGTTATATACAGATGTATTAACTTTAGTGTAAGTGCTGGAATCATTCAACTGGCGTAAAGCCTCCTGTTCATATTGTGCCTTGGTGAGCAAAACGATGTTTCCCCCCTTGTCTGAGGGTTTGCACACCAAAGATGAGTCCTCACACAACTTTTTGAGTGCCAAATGTTGTTTATTGGTGAAGTTTTGTTGTTCATATTTGAATTTCGTATTCCCCCTCATTGTACGTAGATCCTGTAACACCGCCTCAGAAAAAGTGTCTATGGCATCTGACCCCATCACGGGCATGAAGGTGGAAGTCGGCTTAAAAATAGTCGCACCCCCTTTCTGCTGTACTCCCATGTCCGTAATCAGCTGCGTGTTTCCCAAATCCGCAGTTTCAGGCAGGTGCAAGTGGAGCGCTTATATATATATATATATATATATATATATATATATATATAAAACATATAAATATACATATAAATATAAAACATATAAATATATAATATATATACATAGATATAAATAAGAAAGTTAAAAGTACCATAGAACAATGTAGGCCCATTGAAGGCTAAAGGGAGAATTCACTTTAGTAACATATCCATGTCATTATAATAGCCCACATCCCAGCCAATCAGGCTGCAGCGCCCTCTAGAACCTTCTCAGAAGCTCAAGCCCTCAGATTTTCTACCGCACGTCGTGTGAAGGGAGTCTCCCTGAGCTCTGCTCAGTTTCTTCAATCTTCAAACCTTTTTCATCTTCAACTACAATGTCTTCAACAAAGAAATCTTTATTCAGGCCTTCTTCTGCTTGTGGAAAACTTCGCCTGTTCCATGAGGATCCTCATAAGAAGTGCATCTACTGCCTGTACCCGGACCATGAGGTGAGGGACTGCAAGTTTTGCAGAACATTTTCTTCTAAGACTCTAAAGGATAGAGAGGCCCGTCTGCTTCTGTGGCTACAGAGGTTGAAGACTTCGGACAATCCTTTATCTGATGTGGAGAGTGTGTCTTCCTTCCACTCAGAGACCTCTCTCAAATGTGGGTCGGAGACTGAGATGCCTTCTCCTTTTCTAAAAAGGAAGAAGTTGGTGGATGCTCCGAGGTCTGTCTCCCCACGGGGTCTGCCGGCCTCTACGCCTACGGGACCTGGTTCTCTGGCGTCGCAGTCCCAATCTGTGCCCTCGTCATCCAAAGTGAGTGGCAGCTCGACCAGATCCGTCGACGTTGTGCCTACGGTGACGACGACATGCTCGTCCACAAAGACAACGACGACTACGTCCGCATCGTCAACAACGAGCCAAGAGGTTAGGCCCATAACCTCTATTGTGAAGATCTCGTCGACGGCGAGGAAATCCGTCTCGTCGACTGCCTTGCCAAAGAAGCATTCGTCGACGACTGCTTCGTCGACGCGCCGTTCGTCGACGAAACCACCTTCATCGAAGGTACCATCTTCGTCGACGGTACTATCTTCGTCGACGATACCATCTTCATCGACGGTAGCCTCGTTGAGTTCGTCGACGACCACCTCCTCATCGGCAGCTCAGTCGACGACGAAGAAGACTACCACGGCCGTTGACGGGAAAAGTCCAGGCTCCGTCGACGGCTCCCACATCTTTGTCGATGCCTAGTTCTTCATTGGCGGATCCCTTGATGCCGGTTTCGACCACGAGCTCGGCGACTGGACCTGACGGGACACTATTCTCTGGCAACGGCAACAACCTTTACTGTGGTGACAGCTTCTCTTGTTAAACGTCCCGCTCCACTGGTTTTGAGTCCTCTTCAAGGTGGTTCTGGCCCCCCTGCACAACTTTTTGCGTCTGGAGAATAGGAATCTTCGGATGGGTCTTATGTTGATGACACCTCACAATCAAATATCAGGACTATGAGGATAAGGACAATGATGACGGGGGTTCACTCTTCCCAGTTCACGATGATCAGCTGGATGTTGACCACGAGGTTCCTATGGCACAAATAACGGTGTCTCTGATACCAAACCTTCAGCACATGTTAGACGATTATAATCGTCGTTTCCCACCTTCTGTGCAGACTTCTCCCACGCCGCCTCCTCCAACAAAGGAGCCACTTCCTGTTGCTCAACCAAAATCACCAGTTCTTCCTGATCAGATACTGATGATGATGACGTCCGCCATGATACGGACCAGGACGACGACGCTGTCCTTGCGGATTGGGACAATTATCGGGCCCAGACCCCATCGTCTCCTCCTACTTCTCCCCTGGCTTCTCCTCCAGTGGACATTGAGGGTTTCCACAACTTGATGGTGAGAGCTGCGAAGCGTTTTAATTTGCCCATGGAGGTCAAGCAACAAGACTGTTTCCTTTATGACTTCAAGGATCAGCCTCTGAAGCAAGTACATGCTATCCCAATAATTGACTTTATATGGCAGGAGGGACTTGAACTAATGGAACGGCCTAACTCCATCCCGGCCGTGCTTCCGCGCCTTGACAAAAAGTAAAAGGCGCCTGTGGATTCACCGGCATGTCTTGTATTGGAACCAAAAGCTGACTCCGTCATTATACAAGCCACCCAAAAGAGGTCACGCAACCCGGCAACTCCGTTAACATCGCCACCGGATCAGGAGGGTCGCCGCCTGGATACCATTGCAAAGAAATTCACCACTATGGCTGCTACGACGGTCAGGGTGGCGAACTCTTTGGCCATCCTCGGACGATCTGGCGGTCAGATGTGGTCAGAGATCGCGGCTTTGGTTGACCAGCTTCTGGACTCCTCCAGGGCAGAAGCCCTTAAGATCGTGCAGGAGGGAGAGAAAATTTCCTCTGAAATTATTGACTGTGCAGTTGATATTTCTTTAACGGGTTTCAGGCAGCTCGCAGGTGCAGCAGTCTTACGGAGGCAGGGCTGGCTTAAGGCTACGGCTTTTCGGCCTGAAGTACAGGCAAGAGTGCTCGACTTGCCTTTAGATGGAGAGTCCCTCTTCGGCAAGCATGTGGACGACGCCTTAGAGTCAATCAAGAAAGACACGGACACTGCTCGTGCCCTGGGTTCTCTCCCGTACTGGAAGCGGCCCTTTTGTGGCGCACGTGGCAGAGGTACTTCCTCCAATTTTCGGGGCTCCTCCCAGAACCGCTTCTATGGTGACAACAAGCAGCGCTACTCCTATCAAAATCAGAATAGGCAATCCGATTCCAGGCCTTATCAACGGAAAAACACCTACAGAGGAGGTGCCACCTCTAAAAAAAAAAAAAAAAAACAGTGACTTTCCACGGATCAAATGTTCTCCTGCTCGGAAAATTGGAGGTCGAATCTCAACACTTCTACAATTGGTCACAAATAACTTCGGATCGTTGGTTCTTGGATGTCATTTTAAAGGGCCACACTTTCGAATTTCTCAAATTTCCTCCAATACGCCCACCCTCTGGACCTCCCCCTGCACATTTGAAGGAACTGTTTGCGCAATTCGCAGTTATGATAAAGGGGCTGTCGAAGTGGTTCCTCGATTATAACAAGGCAATCAGGAGAGTGGCGCCCTATCCTAGACCTCCGAGCCCTCAACAAGTTCATCAAATCACAAACATTTCGAATGCTGACCTTGCTGGAAATTTTACAGTTCCTGAATCCCGGAGAGTTCCTCTCCACAATTGACCTCCAAGATGCATACTTCCATGTGCCAATCCATCACAAACACAGGAAGTACCTTCGTTTCACAGTGGGATCGAAACACTTCCAGTTCAAAGTTTTACCCTTCGGCCTTCGTTCCGCTCCGAGAGTCTTCACAGAGATCATGGCTCTGGTTGCGTCTTTTCTGCGCCTACAGGGCATACAGTTCTACCCTTATTTAGACGACTGCCTGATAAAGGCTCAAACCTTTGTTGCAGCGAGACAACACACTCAGACTTGCCTATCCGTCTTTCACGCCTTGGGTCTTTCCATCAATCACGAGAAATCACATGTCCATCCAGCCCAGCAAAGGATCTGGGCGGCCGGTCCAGGACGCAGACCCCACGCTTACCCTTACGACGGACGCTTCATTAGAGGGTTGGGGCGCACACCTCGAAAGGTTGTCGGTCAAGGGCAAAAGGACGCCAGTTCAATGCACGTGGCACATAAATTGCCTGGAACTCTTGGCTATCTTCCTTGCCCTGAAGTCTTTCCGGATGCTGGTGGAAGGAAAGTCGCTGCTGGTGCGTACAGACAACACCACCAGTATGCACTACCTCAACAAGCAAGGAGGCACGAGATCTCTTATGCTATCCAGACAGGCACAACAAATCTGGGAATCGGCGATTCATCATCGGGTCCAGCTAATAGCAGTTCACGTGCCGGGTGCCTCAAACGCCCTTGCCGACTCTCTCAGCAGATCAGCTACGGACAATCACGAGTGGGAACTCTATCAACCGACTTTGGGTATGTGTTTCGCTTGTGGGGCCAGCCGGAGCTGGGTCTGTTTTCGACTCCACTCAACCGCAAAAGTCGGCATACCCACAGCGGATCAAGCGGGAATGCGTTTTCAATCAACTGGTAGAACAAATTTGTTTACGCTTTTCCGCCGATCCCTCTGATTCCGCTCCTACTGCGCAAGATGAGACTTCAGCCGTGTCACGTCCTCTCGATTGCGCCCAAGTGGCTACGTCGCCCGTGGTTCACGGATCTTCTACTATTTTCCCAGTGCGATCCGATTCTTCTTCGTCCCCTGCCTCATCTTCTCACCATGAGCCAGGACCAGATTTGCCATCCGGATCTGGCGTCTCTCCAGCTTCACGCTTGGAACCTGAGCACAATGAGTTTGCCCATCTGACTATTGCTCCTGAGTGCAGAGAAGTGCTTGCTCATGCACGCGCTCCTTCCACAGTCAAGACCTATAAACTGAAATGGAAACGGTTTTGTGGCTGGTGCCACAAGGAGAAGGTCGATCCTCTGCTCGCCACACCTGAGCAAATCCTGCCTTTTTTCCCTCCTTTTGGCAAAGTCGGGACTTTCGCATTCCACTCTTAAAGTCTTCCTGGCAGCGATTTCCCCCTTTCGCCACGACGGTTCCACGTCACTGTACTCTTCTCGAATCATTCGTCAGTTATTTAAGGGCCTGTTCCGGATGTTTCCACCTATCCGGCGTCCACCACCTGCTTGGCGTTTGAATCTGGTCTTATCACAGCTCCTCCGACCTCCTTTCGTGCCTATTCATTCCGCGAAATTAAAGTTCCTTGCTTGGAAAGTTGCCCTCCTCCTCGCACTTACATCCTCCAGGCGAGTGAGCGACATCCAGGCTTTCACCATTCAGCCTCCTTTTCTTCAATTCTCAAGGCACGCTGTTATACTTCGTACGAATCCTGCATTCATTCCCAAGGTTCCTTCGGAATTCCACCTTAATGAACCCGTCATTCTCAAGACTTTTTTCCCAGACCCTCAGTCTCCCGCTGAGCGCTCTCCTCATTCTTTGGACTTGAAGCCACCTCAAATTCTACATCCAACGCACTGCTGCCTTTCGTAAATCAGACCAGCTCTTTGTGGCCTATGGACGGATGCGCAAGGGACATCCGGTCACTAAACAATCCATTGCTCGCTGGATTTCTTTTGCCATCTCCTTCTGCCATCAACGGGCTGGCAAGCCTCTTTCTGCTCCGGCGCGAGCTCACTCGACGATGGCAGTTGCATCCTCTACCGCCCTCTTTGCTGGAGTGCCTCTACATCAAATCTGCAGGGCGGCAACGTGGTCAAGCAGGCACACGTTCAAGAGGCACTACTGTCTGGAGGCAGCTGACGCAGCAGACACTGCTGTGGGTCAAGCGGTGCTACTGAATCTCTGCAGATGAATGTGAGCCTAAGTTCCTTCCCGCCTCCTGTCATAAAAGGTTCTTTCATATATATATGCAATGTTCATATGTGCATTTATTTGCTTGCATTTGCTCTTATTGCCTTTTATGACTCATGTCTTGGCGTACTGCTTTCTATTCTTATTCAAGCATGTGAATCTATGAAAGACACCCTAATACTGGAGAAGAACAAAAGTTACTTACCTGTAAACTGTGGTTCTCCAGTATTGGTGTCTTTCATAGATTCACATGCGACCCACCCTTCCTCCCCTCAGAGGCTCTCTTCTCCCCATGCACTCTTGGTCACTTTGGTGCTACGAAAATCTGAGGGCTTGAGCTTCTGAGGAGAAGGTTCTAGAGGGTGCTGCAGCCTGATTGGCTGGGATGTGGACTATTATAATGACAAAGAAATGTTACTAAAGTGAATTCTCCCTTTAGGCTTCTATGGGCGTATATTGTTCTGTGGTACTTTTAACTTTCTTATTTATATCTATGTGTGTGTATATTATATATTTATATGTATATTTATACGTTTTCTATATATATATATATATATATATATATATATATATATATATATATATATATATATATATATATATATATATATATATATATATATATATATATATATATATATATTACTACTTGTTTATGTACCGTGGGACATCCACTTCGACGACGGGAAATTATTCAAGCATGTGAATCTATGAAAGACACCAATACTGGAGAACCACAGTTTACAGGTAAGTAACTTTTGTTCTTCCCTTCAATGACACCCTCACCGACGTCCTGTTGGGCACTTGGTTGCGACCGGCCACAGGGGCCCCTGTGGATAAGCCCGGTGCCTGGTGACCCCGCCTATCTGACCACTCATCCGACGCCTGAGAGTCTGGTCATCCAGGCCTCAACGTCGCAGAGTGCCTTTCCCATGGATCCACTGGATAAGAACTCTAAGAAGCTGGATCAGTTCGGTAAGCAGTTGTTCTCTTCGGCCAGCTTGGGGCTGCGGTCGGTGAACACCGCCTGCTTAGGGAAACAACCTTTACAACGCAACTTTTACAACGCACTACCATTACAACGAAACTTTTACAACGCAAAAACCATTACAACGCATGTATTTACAACGCATGTTTTTACAACGTAGGTACCTTTACAACGCATACCATTACAACGTAAGTATTGGTAAGTATATAATTATATTTAAAATGTTATATGTTTGGTTTTTTTAAGGGGTTTTTTTAGGGTTCAGGGTCAGTTTTGGGTTTTTGGGTAAAGGGGTATTTTTAGGGTTCAGGGTCAGTTTGGGGTTTTTGGGTAAAGTATTTTTAGGGTTCAGGGTCAGTTTTTAGTTTTTGGGTAAAGGGGTATTTTTAGGGTTAAGGGTCAGTTTTTAGTTTTTGGGTAAAGGGGTATTTTTAGGGTTCAGGGTCAGTTTTTAGTTTTTGGGTAAAGGGGTATTTTTAGGGTTCAGGGTCAATTTTTAGTTTTTGGGTAAAGGGGTATTTGTAGGGTTCAGGGTCAATTTTTAGTTTTTGGGTAAAGGGGCATTTTTTAGGGTTCAGGGTCAGTTTTTAGTTTTTGGGTAAAGGGGTATTTTAAGGGTTCAGGGTCAGTTTTGGGTTTTTGGGTAAAGGGGTATTTTTAGGGTTCAGGGTCGATTTTGGGTTGTTGGGTAAAAGGGTATTTTTAGGGTTCAGGGTCAGTTTTGGGTTTTTGGGTTACAGGGGTACAGGGTAAAAATAAAGTAAAATTAAATTAATTAAATGAAATTAAATTATATTAATTTCAATTAATTTACATTTAAAAAATTAATATATACTTACCAATACTTACGTTGTAATGGTATGCGTTGTAAAGGTACCTGCGTTGTAAAAACATGCGTTGTAAATACATGCGTTGTAATGGTTTTTGTGTTGTAAAAATTTTGTTGTAAAGGTATGCGTTGTAAAAGTATGCGTTGTAACGTCATACATCCCCTGCTTATTGGGCCGCTATTCCCACGTGGTGTGGTATACCGTTGCTCAGGTGTTGCCTCAGTGTCCTGAGGAGGTCCAGGCTGTACTTTCCCTAGCGGTTGCTGAGGGTAAGGATGAGGCTAAGTTCGCCATTCGGTGTGGTTTGGACACCGCTTACTCGTTGGGCAGGGCGATTTCTACGACTGTGGCGCTGCGTCGCCATGCCTGGTTGCATTCTACTGGGTTCTCGCCTGATGTCCAGAGCTCGCTCATGGACATGCCTTTTGGTGGCACTCGCCTGTTTGGCGATAAGGCTGACTCCAGCCGTAGGGGGAACACTTGGCACTTCTCCGGCAGGAAGTCAAAAAACTCTTGGCCAAGGGGGCCATCGAGTGCGTTCCTGGGCCAGAAGTAGGAAGTGGTTGCTATTCTCACTACTTTCTGGTCCCCAAGAAGGACAAAGGGGGTCTGCGTCCTATCTTGGATCTCCGGACCGTCAATCGCTTCCTCCGGAAGAAGTTCAAGATGCTGACTCTGGCTCGGGTCTTGGCTGCCCTCGACCCTTGAGACTGGATGGTATCGCTGGACTTGCAAGACGCATATTTTTACATCCCCGCGGTTCCCAGTAGGCCAGGAGCATTTTCAGTTTGCCGTGCTTCCCTTTGGCCTTAACAGCACCCCTCCGGTGTTCACAAAGTGATGGCAGTGGTCGCGGGTCATCTGCGCAGGTCATGGGTGTCAGTCTTCCCCTACCTCTACGACTGGTTGTTGAAGGCGAGCTCGCCCCAGGCAGTCGTCTCCCATCTTCAGACTACGGGCTACCTCCTGCATTTGCTGGGGTTCTCCATCAACGTGCCGAAGTCGTATCTGAGTCCCTCTCAGAAGCTCCCCTTTATCGGAGCGGTTCTGGATTTGACGCTGTTTCGGGTCTATCCTCCCGAGCAGCGAGTCCGGGATATTCAGGCTATGATTCAGATCTTTCAGCCTCTATCCCGGGTTTCAGTCAGGATGACCCTCCGGCTCCTGAGCCTGATGGTCTCCTGCATCCTTGCTAATGCAGCATCAGGGCAACCTGTTCGATCATGTCCAGATCTCGGAGGGCTTTGCACGACAATTGCAATGGTGGCTCACAAATCGTGATTGGGTCAATGGCAGATCCCTCTCCCTTCCCCAACCGGAGCATACAGTGGTGACGGATGCGTCCCTCCTGGGATGGGGAGGCTACTTGGGAGAGGCAGAGATCAGAGGCCTCTGGACTCCGGCGGAGTCCCGGCTCCATATCGACCATCTGGAGCTGCGGGAGATCCGACTTGTACTGAAAGCATTCCTTCCCTCGGTCCGGGGAAGTGTAGTGCAGGTGTTCACAGACACCACCACCATGTGGCATTGCAACAAACAGGGCGGGGTGGGGTCGTGGACCCTATGTCAGGAGGCTCTGCACCTCTGGACATGGCTGGAACATCAAAGCATCACCTTGGTGGTCCAAAACCTGGCAGGTTCTCTGAACGCCAGGACCGACGAACTCAGCCGCCGGTGCTTGATGGATCATGAATGGTGTCTGAACTGACTCGCCATTCGTGGTTAGATCTACTCGCCATCGAAGAGAAAGCACAATGTCATCAGTTCTGCGCATTGGGATTTCCAAGGCGGCACTCGCTCGGCGACGCTTTTCGTCGTGAGTGGATCCGCGGTCTGTTGTAGGCCTTTCCACCTATACCACTTCTGCCCAGAGTGCTGACGAAGATCAGGCGCGACTGGGCCCAAGTCATCCTTGTGGCTCCGTATTGGGCACGAAGATACTGGTATCCCGAGCTACTCAGCATGGCGATCGATCCCCCGATCCGACTGCCTCTTCGGGAGGATCTTCTGTCGCAGTAGCAGGGAACAGTCCTCCACCCGAACCTGTCCAGCCTCCACCTCCATGCGTGGAGATTGAGCGGCGACAGTTGACAGCTTTTGATCTTCCTCCCGAAGTCTGTGATGTCATTCTGGCAGCCAGGTGTCCCTAAACGAAATCGGTATACGCCTGCAGGTGGAGCAAGTTTGTGGCATGGTGCACAGATAAGTCTGTGTATTCCCTTTCTGCCCCTCTTTCCGAAGTCCTTCTGTTCCTTCGCCCAGCAGGGCCCTGCTCTGGGCACTATCAAGGGTTATCTTTCTGTAATCTCCGCCTTTCTACGGCTTCCTGATCAGCCTTCTCTTTTTAAGTCCCCGGTTGTTAACCGTTTCCTGAAAGGCATTGTACGCACGTTCCCTCCGGTCCCGTTTATAATGCCTCAGTGGGACTTGCATCTTGTGTTGACTTATTTGATGTGCCCTCCCTTTGAGCCACTTCACAACTGTCCTTTACGTCTTCTCACCTTAAAGGCTGCTTTCCTGGTTGCTCTCACCTCTGCCAGAAGAGTGAGTGAGCTCCAGGCTCTGTCTTCTAAACCTCCTATCCTTTCTGTTCATCCGGACAAGGTGGTTTTAAGGACCCGTCCTTCTTTCTTGCCAAAGATTGTTATGCCCTTCCACATCGGGCAGAACATCACTTTGCCCACCTTCTTTCCGCCTCCGCATGCTTCTAAAGAGGAGGAGAGGCTCCACCATTTGGACCCAAAACGTGCCCTCTCATTCTATCTGACGCACACACAGCTGTTCCGGGTGGATGACCACCTCTTTGTTGGCTACGTGGGTGCCAATAAAGGTTGGGCTGTGCACAAATGGACCATCTCTCGGTGGGTCATTCTCTGCTTCAAAGCCTGTTACTCGTTGGCTAATAAGGAGCCTCCTGTGGGGCTGCGTGCCCATTCCACCAGGGCAACGGCAGCCACTACTGCCTTGGGACACGGCGTTCTCTTGCAGGACATTTGTCAGGCAGCTACGTGGGCCTCGCTGCACACGTTTACCAAGCATTACTGCCTTGACAGTCAAGTTCGGAGAGACGGTTTCTTTGGCCGTTCTGTTCTCCGCGACTTTCTGGTGTAATCTTGTTTGCAGACCCACCACCGGGGTTGGTATTGTTGGGGTATCTATTCTAAGGTAAGGAATCTATCACTAACGTGTCTCTTTCAGATGCACAAGTTACTACTTGTGTAACAATATATCTGTAAGAGACATTAGTTAGTGATAGATTCCTTACCGCCCCTCCCATCCTCCCCGTTCTGCGAACTGATTACTAGGGTAAGGTCATGCCTTTCAGGGCACTAGTTTCAATGCACCACTGGTAAGTATCTTGCATGGCTCTGCGTTCCTGGCGCGCAAAGTCGTGTACAGAACTGACGTCAGCGCGCACAGGTGGCGCCTAAGTAGTCTCCGTGACGTCATCTCGGCGCATACGACGCCAGCGACTGACGCGGAGCCGCAGAACACCACCTATTGACGCGCAGGGGGTACTGCTAGCAAAACTTTCCATATCCAGTCTTGAGCCTGGGGATATTCTAAGATGAGGAATCTATCACTAACTAATGTCTCTTAAAGATATATCGTTACACAAGTAGTATCTTGTGCATCTGAACCACAGTTTTTCTAGCTGGCTATTGCAGGAGCCAGAAAATATTTCTTAGCATCTTGAGAATTCTAAAACATTACCCCACCACTGCAGTGAGATTTGGCTGTCAAAAGATGGCTTTCTGTCCAGCCAGATACCCAGGTTCTTAACCTTAGCTTTAGGTTCAGGTAGCGGACCCAACATCACAGGCAACCAAGCCATAGACCAGATGTTTGATTGCATGCCCAAAGTCAGCACCACAGTCTTTCCAGCATTGAGCTTAAGGCACTTCTCGTCCATCTACCTTGTAACTTCTGCAAGGCAGAGACTAAACGACGAGGCCACTTTGCAAGAGTTTTGTGACAGCGTGATAAACTGCGTGTTACCCACATGTGAGATGATGGTAAACCCATAGCATTCAATGACCTCCGCAAGTGGTTGTATGTACACATTAAATGATGTAGGGCTCAAAGACCAGCCCTGCGGCACGCCTTGGTTTTCTGGAAACAGTTTTGAATGATACGGCTTTTGTGCTACCTGAAAAGTGTGCTCCTGCAAGGAGGTGACCCAGTTCAATGCGTTATTGCTCACTCCACAGTCCCAGAGTCTCTGCCTGCAGAATGGTATGGGACACATGTAAGAAAGTGGCTCGATATATACTGGACCAAAGTAAGGTACAGTGTGTATAGAGTCCCCAGAGGTATAACAGAGGTCAAAGTCAGATCTGACCTTACTCTCTATAGGGGTAGCTTGGTAGAGCAGTAAGGCAGTATCAGAGGACAGTGTAAAGCATTTGTTGTACACACTCAGTCAGCAAACGGTTTCACACACTCAAGAACTGAACTCTAGGCCAATTGTTTTATATCAAAAGATATAGTTGTTTTATTTTAGAACCAACAGGTATCAAAATATACTTTTCTCAATATGAGTAACTTTATGTAATTACTTTGCAGAAAGGGAATAGATTTTGCAAGTACAATAGCTACAGTGGTTGCAATTGGCAACACAATTCTAAACACAATTTAACATTGAGCTCAATGGGTTTTTCTACATAAATGCAGTGGATTACTTTATAGATTACTTTACGGAATTCCAGGACTAGATCCTGCTGAAAACAGTTAAGTAAAAGCGTTTTGGTTACAGTTGTACTTTTTAAAGGATATAAATGTATTTTCAAAGTTGAAACTTTTCAGAGAAAAACTAGCAATGTTATCCTATGGAAGGAAATTCAAGTCACTGGTAAAGTAGGTTCTCGTTAGTTTTGTAATCCAGTACTGGACTCCTAGATCCAGCACTGGGACCTCTACCTAAGACAGGTAAGTATTTACGTTTCAGCAGTTGGTACGATTTTTAAGGAATATTTGTAATTTGCAAAAATCGACGCTCAGAACAAATTTCAGAGCAAAACAGTCAATGGTTTCCTATGGAAGAAAATGCAGGTAACTGGTAAGTTCAGTTAAGATTACTTTTGCGGTTCACCACTGAACTAGAAAGTAGAGCACTGGCTTCTCTCCTGATCCCAGGTGAGAATTTCGGAAAACGTTATTCGGCTGATTTTAGAGGAATATTTTAAAGTTGCAAAAATCGACACTTAGAAGAAATTTCAGTGTAAACCAGTCAATGTTAGCCTATGGAAGGAAAGTGAGTTATCGGCTTTCAGGTGAGTACTCAACTGGTGAGGGTAAGGTTCTGGGCATAAACTCAGGGGTCTCCCAGGGTCAGAAAGGTACAGTTATTGCACCCTCAGCGGCACAGGGGCAGCTGGGTGCAGAGAGAGCAGGCCCAATGCAATCCAATGGAGGGTAGGGGGCCTTTGGTTGGTGGCTGCAAGCAGGCAGGTCACGCGGCTGTGGGAGCTGAGCTCCTGGTCACTTACTCAGGGCAAGTGGGGAAGTAGAGTAGGGTAGTAGGTGTACTCCCAGCAGAACTCGGGCGGCAGGGTGCTTTTGAGCCGTCGGGTGCTCAATGTTATCCAATAGGAAAGTTACAAAGTGAACAAAGGCTGCAGGCTCGGAGACTGAGATTCGAGAGGTAAGTTGGGATCTTGAAGAAGAGGTAGGTACCCCAAAGGAAGGCGCAAGGGACCGTGCGGCGCCGGGTAAAGGTGTGTCTTTTGGCGTCCGGAAATCTTACTCTCAGCTGGTCGCAGTTGGGGGTGGGGTCCCTGGTTCTGAGGCTGCAGGCGTCGTCTGTGTTGTCAAGGATGGTCTATGGGCACTGGACTTTGGGTCCCAGTCGCCGGGGAAATGTCCTCGTTGACCTGGCTCACTCGGGCACGGGCCGGGCTTGGCAGGAGCAGAGTGGGCTGGATTTGCGGTTCCTGGCTGGAACCAAGGGTATTGCTGTTGGAGCAGAGCCTCTGCTCAGTGGTCCCAGTCTGTTAGAGGGTCAAGGCAGGCAGGTCCTCCGGGTTGTCCAAGGTTGCTGTCCGCAGGAGTCACTGAGATTTAGCAGGAGCAGGTTCCAAGATCGACAGGCCGGTAGGGCTGGGGCCAAGTCAGTCGGTGTTCCAGTTGTTAGCAGCTGCACGGCGGATCTTCTTCTTGATCTTCTTTCTTGTTTTCGTATTGGGATATGAGAAAGGAAGGTTTAGGGTGCCCCTAAATACTGAATTTAGGGGCGTTACAGGTAGGGCAAGGGCAGGGACCAATAGGTCCCTGTCCTGGGGTGGGTACACCCCCTAGCCTGCTCCTCTCCTGTGGGAGGGGGACAGGAGCCTAGCTGTGATTGGGCAGGGCTCCCCATCTACAAGATGGCCGGAGCCTGGGGTCGTGCTTCACCTCGCCTCTCCCACCTGAGGGGTGGGGTTGGCACAGGCTGGCACCCACCTTCCTGACGTAGGGTTTCCCGCCAGTCTTCCCGCCAGAGTGGGGGTCAGAACTGGTGGGGGCCAGTTGCTGAGTACAGCAAGTGGCCTGGAGAAGCTCACAAGGGCGGCGGGCCTTTGAAGCTTACCCCTGCCCATCCTGGGGGAGGAGACCTAGCACCTCGCCCGGGATGTGCATTGTTGCAGGCCCAGGAGAGCAGGGGGCTCGCCACTCTGGGGTCCAGCAACATGTCTGCTGTGTGGCAGCCTCTCAGCCCAGACGTGGATTGTAAGTTAGGTTTTCAGGGGGCATATCTAAGATGCCCTCTGGTGCATTTGACATTAAATCCCACACTGGCATCAGTGCGGGTTTAATGTGCTGAGAAGTTTGATACCAAACTTGTCAGTCTTCAGTGTAGCCATCATGGTGCTGTGGAGTTCGTAATGACGACCTCCCAGTACCATATACTCTTAATGGGATCACTGCACTTACAGTGCCCAGGAATGGCCCTTGGTACTGTAGGGGCACATGGCCCTTGCATCTGTGCCCACACCACTGGCATAGGGCACCCAGCTAGAGGGGTGACTGAGGTATGCCAGGACATTGAGTTTTGTGGGCATGGCACACAGGGATGTGTGCCATGTCGACTCTGTTTAGTTCTGCACTTAGACACTCAACCTGCAAAGGCAGTGTGTGGGTGTCAGGGTACAGGGCCCCTAAGGGTGGCACAATAATTGCTGCAGCCCTTGGGGGTCGTCTCTGGTCACCATGCCCTGGGTACCTAGGGTACCATTTACTAGGGACTGACAGATGCCAGAGATGCCAATTGGGTTTTGGTTTCAACACAGTTTTAGGGAAGGAACACAGGCCCTGGGCACCTGGTTGGCAGGAGCCCAGGGCACACTCAGTCAAAGCACATCAGCAGGTCAGCAAAAAGTGGGGGCATACCCATGCAAGAAAGATGGCACTTTCTCACACAATCCCCTCCCCCCCACCCCAAACGAAAGGTGATGAGACTAACCTTGCCCTAGGGAGTCTTCATTGTCTAAGTGGAAGAACCTTGAAAGTCCATTTGCATTGGCATGGGCAGTCCCTGGTCGGTGTTCCACTTCAAAGTTCATTCCCTGTAGGGAGATGGACCATCTTAGTAGTTTTGGATTTTCCCCTTTCATTTGCATTTGCCACCTGAGAGGTCTGTGGTCAGTTTTAACCAGGAAGTGAGTTCCAAAGAAGTAGGGACTCAACTTCTTCCGGGACCCAACTTCTTCCGGGACCCAACCACAGCAAAGGCCTCCCTCTCAATGGCACTCCAACGCTGCTCTCTGGGGAGTAGCCTTCTGCTTATAAAAGCAACAGGTTGGTCTTGGCCTTCCTCATTGATCTGGGATAGGACCGCTCCTATTTCCAGCTCAGAAGCATCAATCTGCACTATGAACTGCTTGGAGTAGTCTGGTGCTTTTAGAATTGGTGCTGAGCACATTGCTTCTTTCAGGGTGTCAAACGCCTTTTGGCACCTAATAGTCCAGTCCTCTTTCTTGGACATTTTCTTGGAGGTGAGTTCTGTGAGGGGAGTCACAATGGACCCATATCCCTTCACAAACCTCCTGTAGTACCCAGTCAAGCCAATGAATGCCCTGACTTGGGTCTGGGTTGTTGGAGCTGCCCAGTCCACGATGCTCTGGATCTTGGGCTGTAAGGGCTGTACCTGGCCTCCACCCACAAGGTGACCCAAGTACACCACAGTGCCCTGCCCTATCTGACATTTGAATGCCTTGATAGTTAGCCCTGCAGATTGCAGGGCTTGTTAGACCTTTCCAAGGTGGATCAGGTGATCCTGCCAGGTGGAGCTAAAGACAGCAATATTATCAAGATAAGCGGAACTAGAGGACTCCAACCCAGTCAGGACTTGATTCACCAACCTCTGGAAGGTGGCAGGGGCATTCTTTAACCCAAAAGGCATTACGGTAAACTTATAGTGCCCATCAGATGTGGAGAATGTTGTTTTCTCTTTTGCTCCTGGGACCATGCCAATCTGCCAGTAATCTGTAGTCAAGTCAAAGGTATTGAGAAATGTGTCTGCCCCCAATTTATCTGTCAACTCATCTGCTCTTGGAATGGGGTGAGCATCTGTCTTGGTGACCGAGTTGAGCCCTCTATAGTCCACACAGAACTTCATCTCTCTCTTTCCACCCTGTAGATGAGGTTTGGGGACCAGAACCACTGGGCAAGCCCAGGGGCTCTCAGAGGGTTCAATAACCCCTACCTCCAGCATCTTGCTGACTTCAGCTCTTATGCTTTCCTTGACTTGGTCTAATTGTCAATAGATTTTTTTTTTGACAGGGTTACTGTCACCAGTGTCCATATCATGGGTACACCAGTTGGTCAGACCAGGGGTCAGGGAAAAGAGACTAGCATACGGTCACAAAACTTGCTTGCAGTCAGTCTGCTGTTGGGCAGAGAGGGTGTCTGAAAAGACTACTCCATCCACTGACCCATCTTTTGGGCTGCAAGAGAGGAGATCAGGGAGAAGTTCACTCTCGGCTTCCTGTTCCTCATTAGTCACCATCAGCATGGTGATGCCAGCCCTGTCATGGTAGAACTTAAGGCGGTTCACATGGATAACCCTTTTGGGTGTCCTGCTTGTGCTCAGGTCCACTAGGTAAGTGGCCTCACTCTTTTTCTCCAGGATAGGATAAAGACCACTCCATCTGTCCTGGAGAGCCCTTGGTGCCACTGGCTCCAAAACCCACACCTGTTGCCCAGGTTGAAATTCAACCAGTACAGCCCTTTGGTCATACCAGTGCTTCTGAAACTCCTGGCTGGCCTCGAGATTCTTGAATGCCTTTTCCATATACTCAGCCATTCTGGACCTTAGGCCAAGCACATAGTCCACAATGTCTTGCTTGGGTTCTTGAAGAGACCTCTCCCAACCCTCTTTCACAAGACAAAGTGGTCCCCTTACAGGATAGCCAAACAGAAGTTCAAAGGGGGAAACCCCTACTCCCTTCTGTGGCACTTCCCTATAAACGAAAAGCAGGCATGGCAACAGGACATCCCATCTCCTTTTGAGATTTTCAGGGAGTCCCATGATCATACCTTTCAATGTCATGTTGCATCTATCATCAAGGCCATTGGTTTGTGGGTGGTAGGGGGTAGTAAACCTGTACTGCACCCCACACTCCTTCCACATGTGCTTTAGGTAAGCAGACATGAAGTTGGAACCTCTGTCTGAAACCGCCTCCTTAGGAAACCCTACCCTGGTGATGACACCCAGGAGGGCCTTGGCTACTGCAGGAGCTATAGTAACCCTAAGGGGAATTGCTTCAGGGCACCTAGTAGCATGATCCACCTCTACTAGAATGAATTTGTTCCCTGAGGCTCTGGGACGTTTCAGTGGACCCACAATGTCACCTCACGTATCGATTATGCCAACGTGGGGATCCCTGCATACCACCTTCATCGGCTCCAACTGGTACAAAACCAGGCTGCCAGACTAGTCTTCCAACAGCCGAAATCCCAACACGTCACACCTTTGTTGGAAAGACTTCACTGGCTCCCGGTAGCGTACCGTTGCATTTTTAAAATGGGCTGCACTGTCTTCAAATCTTTGTCCACTCCAGCTCCTGCTTTCGTCTTCCTTAGTCTCCACCCCCATGTTCCGTCACGACTCCTCTGGTCATCTGCCCAAAACCTTCTGACCACCCCCAGGTTCAAACGCAAGAAACACGGTGGTGCCTGTTTTTCCTTTCTTGCCCCCTCTACCTGGAACTCCCTCCCTCTCCCCATCCGCCTTGCCCCGGACTATATCACCTTCCGTAAACTTCTGAAAACCCACCTTTTTCGCCTTGCCTATGACTAGCCTCTTTCACCCCAGTGCTCTCCCCCACCTGACCTGTCTTGAGCGCCATGAAACCAATTGGTGAGCGTGCGCGGTACAAGCACTTTTAACATAACATAACAATGTCCACCCCTACCCTTTCAAAGGGGACCCCCACCACAGGCGTGGTATCAGGGGGCCTTTGGGTGGCCACCTGTCTTGCCACTGGCCTGACAGGTAACACAGGAACTCACAAACTCCTTCACCTTTTGATGCATCTGGGGCCAGTATAAGTGACTAACTAGCCTTTCCCAAGTTTTGGTCTGCCCCAGATGTCCAGCTAGGGGGATGTCATGAGCTAAAGTTAGGAGGAACCTATGTGGCACAACCACTCTCCTGGTGGCTCCAGGAGTGGGGTTTCTTGCCTCCGCATACAGTAATCCCTCTTCCCAGTAAGCTCTGTGGGTACCACTGATATCTCCCTGTGCTTCTGAAACAGCTTTCTGCCTCAGGCTTTCAAGAGTGGGACAGTCCTGCCGACCCCTGGCACAGCTCTTCCCTAGTGAGTCCGCTTGGGCCAAAGAGCTCAACCTGGTAAGGCTCAAGCTTCATGGGCTCAGTTCCCTCTAGGGTTTCCAAGTCCTCTCCCTGTGGAAAGGGGTCTGGGGGGGTTTGCTGTGTAGAAGCAGGTCCCCCAGTCTTCTGGTTCTTTCTCTTGGTTGGTTGGGCCATACTTTCCGGCTCCAAATCTACTTGTGCACCCATCTTTTTGCTCTGTGCTCTGGTTTGCACACACACCAGTCTAGGGATACCCAGCATGGCTGCACGGGTTATTTTCTCAACCTCAGCCCAGGCTGAAGTTTCCAGGTCATTTCCAAGCAGGCAGGCAGCTGGTAACTGTGGAGAGACCACTACTAGTTTCAGGCCAGTAACCTCCCCCCAACCTAGTGTCACCATAGCCATAGGGCGATTAGTGTTATCACTGTCCGCATTGGTGACTGGGTAGGTTTTCCCAACCAAGTATTGCTCTGGGGAAACCAGTATATCTTTCACCGTAGTGACATTGGCACCTGTATCCCTCAGGGCTTCTACTCTAGTTCCATTAATAGAGGGTTATTGCAAATACTTTTTCAAGTTGGGTGGTAACCCAGCTACATTGGCAACCTCCATTTTTTCCCCAAGGAGACCAGACTAGCTTGAGTGTATCCCCAGATTTGTGCTGGGCACTCCTCTGATCCCATCTGTAGACTTGCTGTCCCTGGATTAGCTGTACTGGGTGCCTTAGGGGCTTTGTTGTAGGGGCAGTTTTTGTCTACAGCTAAATGTCCCAAATTCTTACAGTTGTTACAATAGGCCTTGTTGGGATACCCTACGTCAGGAAGGGGGGTGTGCCAGCCTGTGCCAACCCCACCCCTCAGGTGGGAGAGGCGAGGTGAAGCACGACCCCGGGCTCTGGCCATCTTGAAGATGGGGAGCCCTGCCCAATAACAGCTAGGCTCCTGCCCCCTTCCCACAGGAGAAGAGCAGGCTAGGGGGTGTACCCACCCCAGGACAGGGACCTATTGGTCCTTGCCCTTGCCCAACCTGTAACACCCCTAAATTCAGTATTTAGGGGCACCCTGAACCTTCCTTCCTCAGATCCTAATACAAAAACAAGAAAGAAGATCAAGAAGAAGAAGATCCCCGTGCAGCTGCTAACAGGACGATACCAACTGACTTGGCCCCAGACCTACTGGCCTGTCTATCTTGGAACCTGCTCCTGCTAAATCCCGGCGACTCCTGCGACAGCAACCTTGGACAACCCGGAGGACCTGCCTGCCTTGACCCTCTAACAGACTGGGACTCCCCTGAGCAGAGGCTCTGCTCCAACAGCAATACCCCTGGTGCCAGCCAGGAACCACGAAACCAGCCCACTCTGCACCCGACAAGCCCGGCCCGTGCCCGAGTGATCCAAGACCACAAGGAGGTCCCCCCGGCGACTGGGACCCGAAGTCCAGTGCCCATAGACCCTCCTCGACGACCCAGGCGACGCCTAAAGCCTCAGAATCAGGGACCCCCCCCAACCGCGACTAGCTGAGGGAAAGATTTTCCGACGCCAAAAGACACCCCTGCACCCGGCGCCCCACAGTCCCCTGTGCCTTCCTTTGGGGTACCTACCTCTTCTCCACGATCCCAACTTACCTCTCGAAGTGGTGGTCGCACCTAAAAAATCTCCGTCCCCGAGCCTGCAGCCTTTGTTCACTTTGTAACTTTCCCATTGGATAACATTGAGCACCCGACTACTCAAAAGCACCCTGCACCCAGCCGCCCGAGTGCCGCTGGGAGTGCACCTACTACCCTACTCTACTTCCCCACTTGCCCTGAGTAAGTGATCAGGAGCTCAGCTCCCACAGCTGCGTGACCTGCCTGCTTGCAGCCATGAACCAAAGTCCCCCTACCTTCCATTGGATTGCATTGGGCCTGCTCTCTCTGTACCTGGCTGCCCCTATGCCGCTGAGGGTGCAACAACTGTACCTTTCCGACCCTGGGAGACCCCCGAGTCTATGCCCAGAACCTTACCCTCACCTGTGGAGTACTCACCTGAAAGCCGATAATTCACTTTCCTTTAATAGGCTAACATTGACTGGTTTTCACTGAAATTTCTTCTGAGTCGATTTTTGCAACTTTTAAATATTCCTCTAAAATCAGCCGAATAACGATTTCTGAAATACTCACCTGGGATCAGGAGAGGAGCCAGTGCTGTACTTTCTAGTTCAGTGCTGAACGGCAAAAGTAATCTTAACTGTACTTACCAGTGATAGAGATCGCAGGTCACCCGACCAACAATTTCACCATATATGTATCGGGCCCATAAACTTCAATTCACCATATACATTAATCAGGCGACCTTACAAATCTCCACCAGCAACCCTGATTCCTTCCTATTTAATTCTAGTGTACCTGACTTACCAATCCACCGTTACGGGTACCTATGACCACAATGGATCAGGGAGCTAGCTATAAAAGAAAGCAGGCAAAATACAAACCCAACCTTTGTATTCATAAAATGACCACGGACAACTGGAAAGTTTCAAAAGTTCATCTAGAATTCATTTTCAGAGATCATACAATTTATGACAAGAAGGCAGTCTATAACCAGAATAACGTAAAGCACATAGCCATAAAGGAAAAATATAAGGGCAATCATTTAAGGTTTGCAAGAATGGGCAAACAAGGAACACGCTAATTTAGAATTTTAAAATTGGAACTTCAAGAATGGACATCTATAAATGGGCAAACTATTGCACGTACAAAATTACACTATGGGGACGTACTTCATGAGTATGAGTGGAAAATTAGGAACCCTATACATCTATAGGAAGGGTGAAAAATTGGAATACGCTATAGCTCTAACAACGTTACTTCAAAATGGATTTTCAGGAAAAACTATAAACCACATCTATAATTCATAGACGGTATGAAGAAATATATGCTCTAAAGGTAGGGGTAACATAGGAACATGCTATGAAAATAAAATGCAATTGTCTTTCATATAATAGACTGCGGAAAGCATGGAAAATTAACGTATGCAAAGGTATGTCTTTATTAAAGCACAGACAGGAAAAATAGAAAGGTGCAGTATAGAGATTCTCAGCAATATATTTACCTAGAGTGGTGTGAAAACCAACCCTGGCCACGGATCAGTCAAAGACAGGAAATACCCCACGGAAGGACAGTCATCAATGGGACAGCAGGTGCAGAATGGACACCCCAGGACAGGACAGGAAAACCAGATTAGGATCAGGACAGGACCACCAAGGAACGACCAGCACCCGCAGTTTGGAAGCAACGCCTGCGCTCCACCCTCTCTGCAGCTATCAGTCAGAACCCCGATTGGGTTAGCGAACTCCCCAGCAAAGTGCTCCGCCAGCACTTAAGGTTTAGTAAAACCTTTGAGTCTATGGTCAAATTCTGACAGAGTGCTCCGCAGCGCTCTGTATTCAGTCACCTATTGAGTGCGTTGGGTCAGTGACAGGTCAGCTATTCAGACAAGTCGGACAATTTCTCTAGCTAAACCTAGGCTAGATATACTGTTTTCGGGTCAGTGTACCACCCCCCAATGTTGCAAAGTGTCAAAATCCCCAATTTCGATTGGTCCCCAAGTAGGATAGGTTAGCACACCAATCAGAACAGACTTCTACAAGCCTAAATTATCATTTTAGGTAACCGCCTAGCAGGTTTGGGGTTCTCACAGAAAGTTTCACAGAATACAATAGAAAATAACAAATGTAACAAGTGAAGAACATTTTTGCTCCATCCTCCTGGGTCAGAGGTGGCGTTCACAGGAGCATCTTGACTGTGGCTGCCAGCTGGCTGAGTTCCACTGCTCAAGGCTGTCTTCCCTCTGCGATATTGACATGCGCAGAAAGGACTTCCAAGATGGTTCCCGTCTCATTCAGACCCCCCATTTATCGCGGTACATGGAAAGTAAGCGAAAACAAATTAAAATATATGAATGTACCACATACCATGAGTAACTACTTTATGTTTTTATTATAAAAATATACTATGCGATTATGAATTAGTGCAACAGACAACACGAGAGCATCAGCGCAAGCTTCACCATGTGAGTATACAGCCAGCCATTTTAAGAGGCGAATACGCATGCGCACATTTTCCCACCAGAACTGCAACTACGTCACGTCACGTGAGTGTGACTAACGCATGCGCAGTAGAAAATCCCCAAGCGGCGGCCATTTTATGGACAAGGGTTATTTGTATTAGTAAAACACATAGGCAAGCATCACTAACATACACGCACATCCAAAATAATAGAAAATTAGTAAGACACACAAGTTGAATTACTGTGTTACATGTTATTCGAGGTTCATGAATTGAAGCAAGTCACGTAATATGTGAAATCTTGCTTCATCACCAGTTACCTGCATTTTCTTCCGTAGGAAACCATTGACTGTTTCTCTCTGAAATTTCTTCTACGTGTCGATTTTTGCAAATTACAAATATTCCTTAAAAATCGTACCAACTGCTGAAACGTAAATACTTACCTGTCTTAGGTAGAGGTCCTAGTGCTGGATCTAGGAGTCCAGTCCTGGCCTTGCTAACAACGACCCGTCCTACTAAGGTCAACTTTCAACTGTGCCGGAGGACACTGCTTTCTCCTGAGCCCCTCAACACCCCTCCACAAGACAGCCTCCATTGAGTGGGTAGTTGTCGCACAACCTATCAACTCTGCCTCCACAGTGCCTGCTGCCGTCTACCAATCAAGATCTCCTGACCTATTGGACTACCGTACTACCTACTCACCCAGTTTTCGATCTCCCCAGGCCCGCTGGACCTCCACTCCCCACTGCAAACAGGGTAAGTGCCTACATCATGATATACTTACTTAGGGATTTTATGGATAATTCAAAGGTCTGCCTCAGGAAAGCCTTTACATTCTCAGGCCACATAAAACCATTGCTTTCTAAGGCCATTATGCCCGCAGCCACTCCTGTTCTTTATTCCATGATGAACTTGATCTCCAGATTGGCCTGATTCCGGACTGTTGTCTTCATGCCTGCATCCTAACGCCCACCCTGGGGGACCTCACAGGCGTATGTTTTTGTTTTTGAATTACTCTTGAAAAATGATGTCACAACTATAATGGCCACCACGTGAAAACCTGGTCTTACTCAGGCCACTGTGCTTGCTGCCACTTCCGATCCGGACTCCCTGATTTACTGAATCTCCCAACTGTCCCGACACCTGACTGCTGTTATCTTACCTACTGCCTGCTTTGCACCTTTGGGATTTCTTGAGCGATTGAATACAGACTCATCTCAAATTAAGACAATTCTAAAATGGTTTACCACATGAATACCTGTCTGTCTGTAGGCCCACTGACTTTGTTGTTGAACTCACTAGCCCGTTGAGCCCCCGCTATGCTTTATCCCCCTCCAGACTTATATGGCAATGACTTAGCACTGTTCTTTCCTTTTATCGATCTACAATTGTAATTGTTCCTTCCCGGACTGTCTAGAAAATGTTATATTTCACTAGTGTGAAAGCCATATTTCTACTTTTACTCTCTTATTTTCATGTTGGTGCTCATAATTGCAGCCGATTAGGAACACTTGGAAGAAACGCACGGGCAGTAGATCACCGTTGCGGTTTCCCTCCCACTCCCCCTCCCCAATTAATTCTCTTTCCCGTACCCCTAACTGCCCTCACACCCTTTCTCTAACTCTCCACTTCTCAGCCCCGTCCCAACATGCCCCCCTCTTATCACGCCAACATCCCAGATGACTACACTCTCTCCAGACATGGCCCTAACTCCTGGACCATCCTTTATCCCCCCAATCTGTCTGAAACGCTAAGAAAAACTTCAAACATAAACTACTCATTCGTAACCCTGAAACACTTATTGTTGATTACTACCTCAGCCTCTCTTCCCCTGTAAAAACTAACTACATCTTCTATTCCAAACGTTCCTCCAAATGGAAAAGTATTTTCCTACGTCAGCTCCCAGTCACTCACTCAATCAAAATTCCCTATGGATTTAAATTATCCACTACTCCCTCCCCAATATTTCCAGGTGAAATAGACATCTCCCTCTTCAAAACGGGTAACATCCTCATACAAGCCGCCGAATCACACCTCACCAACTTTGAGCACCACTTCAACACCTTGTCTCTCCATCTAGACAAAATGTACCCTAATGCTCCGAATACCCAATCGCTCAACACCCCCTGCACTCTTCCTTTCCACCTTCCCCTCTCTCCCCTGTCTTCACTCCTACCAACACCATACTCTAAACTCTTATTCCCCACTCCTCTTTCCCAGTCATCTCAACATTCCATGCCAGCTACCAACCACCGTCGCCTAAACTTTCTCTCCTTACAATGATCCCCCTCCTACTGACATACCCACTGCGCACCCCCTCTCCCTACCACTTACATTCTCTGACAATCTGTCCCCCTAAATCTCTTCTAAAATAACCAACCCCTTCCTTCCTTCCTGTATGCCACAGCCTTAATCCCTACCCCTCCACCCTGGCTCTCCTATTGTACCACCTCTAGCCCCACCCTCGTCCTCTCCAAACCCCCCTTCACAAACACCACATTTTTCTACACCGTTAATCCCCGACGCAGTCCTACTTCACACTCTTTATGCCCTCATATCTGTTCTATCCACATCTCCCGAGTTCTTAAATCTCTTGTCCTCCATCATGCCACCACCCACGCCTAATTGCCTTAACTCTACTCATTCCAACACCATTGACCTCACACACCTTGCACACAACTGCCCCCTGTCTACAACAAACACTATCCACTCCCTCTCGCCCTCATCCTCCCCTTTAGAGATCCCCTATAACCCTGACCCTACACAACATCAAACGCAACCTCTCTTTATTGACGAATGAACTCTCCCGACTTAGAGAAGATTTTAAATCCCTCCGCTCAGGAACCGGAGTCTCACAAATGCTCACCACCCCAACCATAAAATCCCCGCCAACTTCAGTCGTCACCATTGGAATACTTCCCCACTCCACAACCGTATGTCTAGGCCTCGTCGCACTCCGAACCACCTCTCCCCATCTGACCTATGCAATTCCTACCTTCCTAGTTCTTCACTCAACAACCCACCTCCCCCCCTACTCCTAAATCCCTGTCATTCAAGGGGCCAACAGAATTCCCTCCAGATCCCCCTCCCCCAGACCCCCGACTCAACTCCCCTCCCTCCCAAAATACTCATCTGCATGCTTAACTGCCGATCCGCCGCCCGACACGCCAATGAAATCTCCGAATCAATCCTTAGTGAATCTATTGACATCGCGTTCCTCACAGAAACTTGGTTCAATGAACACTCAACGAGCATGCTTGAGCTACTCAACCCCCACCCCTCCCCACCCACGCCCCCCGGATACTCTATCCTCAGAATCGACAGACCTGACAGAATAGGAGGTGGATTGGCCATAATCTTCAAAAATGAACTTCGGCTCTCCCTTGTTAACAACTCTGGCCACTCCATCTTTGAATACCTTGAAGCTGAACTTAAAATTCTAGGCGCCCACTCTATTCGTTTACACACTATCTACCACCCTCCTGGTGATCCACAACCCTTTATTGATGAACTTTCTGACTTGATTACAAAATCCTCATTATCCTCCTTGGAGACCTCAATCTCCACTTCAACAATACCAATGACCCCACTACCACCCTCTTCACCAACCTTCGAGATCAATGACCTCAAACAACTTTGTCGGTCCCCCACCCACACCAAAGGAGCCATCCTGGATGCTATCATTACCCACAATGACTTAGCCTTCCTGATCAACATCATCACCATTGATTGGTTTGACCACCACCTCATACTGTTCACAAATTCCATCACGCCGCCTCCCCTCTCCTCGAAACAAATTAAACCAACAAAATGGACCAGAAATCTAAAACTTATCCCTCCTGGCGAACTTGCGTCCAAACTACAAGCTCAACTGCTCCTCAATCCTCTCTCCCAAAACGCAAATGAGCTTACTGATCACTTTAATAAAGCTGTCACGGATGTCCTTGACCAATTGGCCCCTCCTAAACTAAGAAACATTCCTTCCAAATCTTGGTTTAACCTCGAACTTAACACGAAAGACGCTCATTAAGACTAATGGAAAGAACCTGGAGACAGCATCCCTCCCACTCTTAACATGACACTCCTCAGATCAGCTAGGTCTACATACAAAATACACATTTTAATGAAAAGGCATCCTTCTTCCTTACACAACTCGATTGGGCCAAAAATAGACCTAGAGAACTATTCAACATTATCCGGCACCAAACCTCCTTAGCTCCGCCTAACCCGACTGTCTCAACCGCTAGATGGGAAGAAAATGCCCACTTCTCAGAAAAAATTGCTAAAATAGATTAATCCTTCCACTCAACGCAGATCCCAACCAACCCCCTACTTTCTCCTGTCATTTCTTCTAATTCATACTCTACACTCCTGACACCCCTAGGTCCCCCCTCATACTCACCCCCTACCTCACCTCAATCTAACCCCTCATCACACATTCCTTCTCCTATTCCCTCCCTAAACTACCCCCTAAACCTTCCCACCCCTACACCTCTGGTACCCAACCTCCCATACTCGCGACCAAAAAACAATGCATACTGGCATAATTTCCTCCCTGTAACTGAGGACGAAGTCCAAAGCATTATTACTAAACTAAACCATCCTCCCATACCAAAGACCCCCTCCCTTCTAACCTTGTCCAAGACCTAAAGCACATTATCGTCCCGTCCTGGACCTCAATCATCAACACCTCCCTTGCTACGGGAAGTGTCCCTAGGTCCCTCCAACTTGGTCAAATCTCCCCCATTATCAAAAACGCTAATGCTAATCCTAATGACTTCAACAACCTCCGCCCCATCACTAACCTCCCCCCTTCTTTCTAAAGCCCTTGAAAAATGTGTCTTGCTCCATTAGACAAACACATCGAAAAATTCAATCTTCTGGACCCCTTACAATCAGGCTTCAGAAAAGGCTGCAGCACTGAAACTGCCATACAATGTATCTAAACCGACTCCGGTCAAGTTCCCCAGGGACCTATTCTCTCGCCTTCACTCTTTAACCTCTTTATGAAACCCCTCACCCTCATTCTAAATCACACAATCCTGGATAGACTTTGTAGACTACTCAGTAAAGACACTGGATGGTTGGTTAACTGGACACAATGTGCATGATATTTCTGGACTGTACAATTTGTTTATGAAGGAACACATTTTGAGTAATTGCACGAATGAAAAGTTACATCAGCATTTGGTAGACCTAGGTCTACCATATTGGGTCAAGACTAGGGTGACAAGGGCAACCACTGGAGATGACCAAAAGAAGGTGGTTACAAAACCTCCCCAGGGGAAAGGTGGTGAGAATCCCAAAGATAAAAAGCCTGAGTCTTCCAAAGGGCCCCAAAAACCTGTACAGGTGGGTGGGTCCCAAACTACTTGTTTCCCGCCAGTCTTCTCGCCAGAGTGGGAGTCAGAACTGGTGGGGGCCAGTTGCGGAGTACAGCAAGTGGCCTGGAGAAGCTCACAAGGGCGGCAGGCCTTTGAAGCTTCCCCCTGCCCGTCCTGGCGGAGGAGACCTAGCACCTCGCCCAGGATGTGCATTGTTGCAGGCCCAGGGTAGCGGGGGGCTCTCCACCCAGGGGTCCAGCAACATGTCTGCTGTGTGGCAGCCTAGGCAGCCTCTCAGCCCAGACCTGGATTCTAGGTTAGGTTTTCAGGGGGCATCTCTAAGATGCCCTCTGGTGCATTTGATATTAAATCCCACACTGGCATCAGTGCGGGTTTTATGTGCTGAGAAGTTTGATCCCAAACTTGTCAGTCTTCAGTGTAGCCATTATGGTGCTGTGGAGTTAGTAATGACGACCTCCCAGTACCATATACTCTTAATGGCATTACTGCACTTACAGTGCCCAGGAATGTCCCTGGGTACTGTAGGGGCACAGGGCTCATACACCTGTGCCCACACCACTGGCATAGGGCACCCAACTAGAGGGGTGACTGAGGTATGCCAGGGCAGTGGGTTTTGTGGGCATGGCACACAGGGATGTGTGCTATGTCGACTCTCTGTTTAGTTCTGCACTTAGACACTCAGCCTGCAAAGGCAGTGTATGGGTGTCAGGGTACAGGGCCCCCAAGGGTGGCACAATAAGTGCTGCAGCCCTTAGGCGTCTTCTCTGGTCACCATGCCCTGGGTACCTAGGGTACCATTTACTAGGGACTGACAGGTGGCCAGAGATGCTAATTGGGTTTTGGTTTCAACACAGTTTTAGGGAAGGAACACAGGCCCTGGGCCCCTGGTTGGCAGGTGCCCAGGGCACACTCATTCAAAGCACATCAGCAGTTCAGCAAAAAGTGGGGGCATACCCATGCAAGAAAGATGGCACTTTCTCACACAACAGTATTGAACGCAGTGCTAAGCTCTATTTATAGAAATGCTGCTGAATTGCCCGCGTCCAAAATCTCACGGATCAATTCTGTCACCAACAGCAAGGCTGGCTCAGTGCTGTGTGATGGGCGAAAGCCTGATTGCATCACATGCAGTAAGTTACGACTCTCTATGAAAGCCGAAGAGCTGTCTGTTAACAATCTTCTCTGTGATTTTATAGGGAAAAGGTAGTAATGGCATGGGATGGAAATTCCCTGGTTTAGCTGGATCCAGCAGCGTTTTTTTTTTATATAGTGGGACCCCCACAGCAAGCTTTCATCGCCCAGGAACCTGGCCAGAGGGCAGGGATCTGTTAATCAATTCACCTACTACAGGTAGAATTACTTCCACCCGTCTTTCTAAAATGGATGGAAAGGCTGGTCCAACAGGGACTGATTTTACTGCAGCAGATAGTGGGCTCAACTCCTCAGGCTTAATAGGCCGGACGTTTAAAAGCTTGGAGCTATACTCTGCACAGCTGAACCAAGACCTCGAGCATGGGGCATATCTAGCTTTCCCAGGAAAAGACTCGTATATTTTGGTCACGTTTTCCACAAAGAACTGGGCCAAGACATTGCACCCCTCTTCAGAAGGTTCTGTTGATGCTGAAAGTTGAGATCAAGATGAGTGACTAAACCACTGCAAAGAATTTCACGGGGCAAACCTTGGGCGGTTTTAATTTTGTTTGTATAAAATTTGCGGCAACGTTTCTTGAAATGACAATGACAATGATAATGTTTTTGTGCAGCCACATAGTCCACATAGAGATGGCATGCTGAACACAGTGGATACTGAACAAAGGTGGTCATCTATCGCTGGTGAAAACAGAGGAGTTGACGGCGTTTCAAACTTTCCAGATGAATTGAGAAACTCATGATCAAGTCAGCATGTACTCTTAACTGGGACAGATCAGATGAACATCTGCTCCCACAAGTTGTGCGACAGCGACTTTGGTGGAGGCACAGGAGTTGATCTCCCAAGCAATCTCTATATCCCTCCGCAGTCAATTCCCCATAATTTCTAACCTTAACTCTTCCTCTTGAATCTCAAATGCAGTGATTGGCTGTTGCTTTCCTTTAGTTTTTCCTGGAATGAATGTGCTTCAAATGGCACTTCATGTACGATATTGTGCTATATGATATGCTACTTTTAGACGTTTGTTACTCCACGATACAGAGTTAGTGCTTACATATGTTTGTTTTTTAAAAAGTGTTCCAGATCCCAATACTTGAAAGTTTGTGGTCCCCCTCTTCTACAAATGGATTTAGAAATAAAAGGAAGGAAGGAGATGCTCAAGTACGTAATGAGGTATTGATGCTCTGCCTACACCATGTACTAATGATGAAAAAGTTTTTCTACTTTCCATCAAAAAAGTTACCTTTAACATTAAATGATCAATAGCTACTGTAAGATGGAGACATATTTTATGTTCATTTGAAATCCACTGACAATAATCCTGGGTGGCAACTGTTTTGTTTGCTGCATAGTTAACAAAACTATATTTGAGGAAGAAATGGTATAGAACCTCTAACAGTTCAATTTATGTTTCAGGTTGCTACAGCAAATCTTGCATGGGCCTCAGTAGCAATACATCAAGTTCAAGTGAGTATTTGGTTGCTGTTATATATTTTATAGAAGTAAAAGAAAATCTCAGATTTATTGTGAACCGCCTGAGTCACAAAGTCAGTGTTTCAATAAAGAGAGGCCCTGATTAAAAAATATGGATTTCTGTGCTAAAGTCCAAAGACCTCTGTTCTTAATAAATGAGGGTTAGTCACAAAAGAGAGCGTATAGGATAGCATGAGGGATGGATTGGGGTGATGGGTGATGGGGGAGGGTGGTGATGTAAATAGTTTGCAACCCCCTCTACATTTGGTGTAAATGTCTCCATCTTAAAAACATGGTGAATTGCTCTGTTACGAAATGTAGGACTACATGTGGGTTTTTTTTAGAGCTGAGGGAGTACCGGAGAACCCTTGCATTTCATGGTGGTGTAGAGGAAATGGTATGTCCACAGAAGGGTACTTTTGCCGTTGACAAAAACTAAGTCTTAAATATCATGTGAAACCAGCAAATCAGTAAAAATTGTGGATTACCCCACATGTGGACAATATTAATTGGTGTTTAAGGTTATCTAGTGTTCATTGGAAATCTATTAAGGCTACATGTTTCTTGAACTCTGACTCTGAGTTCTGTTGTCGATCACACAAATAGCTCTGAAGACTTTGGTGTATTATTCCAACGAACTGGGAAGTTTTAAGGATTGAAATCACGTTTGACTCGTAGGCTGCTGCTATTCGATCATTTTCTAAGCATTAATCTGAGAGCATTGCCCATGATACCAAGGAAGAGAGCAGGTCATTTTTTTTACTATGTCTTCGGTTCGCCTTTGTCTAATCTCTCTTGACTTCGTCGTTTGGTGAGCCTGACTTTGGAACGAAGTCTTTTAGTGAATCCCTGCCCCCACCGACCCCCTTCCTAGCCGCCCACCCTCATTTTGCTATGTTAGTTCTTTTCAAAGTGGGGAGCTACGTTTTGTACAGTGCGTTTATAACTTCGTTTCAGGGGCGGCTCTAGGCTCATGGTGGCCCTGGGCAGGGAGCGTAGGTAGGGGCCCCCGGAAGAGGGGGTCCGGGCGGGGCGGAGCGGGAGGCCAGTGAAGAGGGGGGGGGGTCAGGGTGTTTGAAAGCGGAACTGAGCCGGAGGCTGCCAAATCCCTGCCATGGGCCTCCACGCAAATATGTATCCATCCTCAGAGGATTATTATATTAAGGATATATAATGGTGTGGTGGCCCCTGGGGGTTGGCGGCCCTGTGCAGGTGCACAGCTTGCACATGCCTAAGGCCGCCCCTGTTCGTTTCATTATTAGATTTATTGTCTTTTGGAGGTTGTCTTTCAGGATTGTTAGCTTTGTTCGAGAGAGACTTCTTTGAGGTTGTCTATGGGATTGAGGCATTTTGTGTTCCCATTTGCACTATGTTGTTGGTCTTCTACAGTTTGATCCTGCTTACTTTTTTTGATGCTTCGAAATGGAATGGGGTCAATTAAGGTTTATTGTTAAAGTATACTGAAGCGATGAAGTGTACTTGGTGAGTGGTCGAACTACAGCTTAGGTTGCACTGCTAGAATTGTTGCTTTGATGTGTGTGTGAAGATTAGATCCAACATGTGGCCAGTGGTGTAGGTGGGAATAGCTCACTACATTCCGTGTAATAGCTGATTTTTTATTTCTAAGTTTGATAGTGTCATTACTACTATGTGTTTCAGTTATTATTGCAACATATCACTTTGTATGCAGCATTCTGTCTTAAGGAATTGCATGTTTGTCATATCTATAATTTTTACATTTTTATTTAGATGCCCAAGACTAACCGTTCATGGGTGTAACATATTTATGCCTTGCATTAGCTAATGAGGAGAATAACCACTGAGGATGCCCTAACCACTGGGGTAACGGTTCTCTGGGCTAACCGTACCCACCTAGCCCATTTTCAACATTTCTGAAGTCTTTGGCTACACTAAACCTGGGTGCTTTGGAGTGTGTATTGAGAGTGTACTACGATAGTCCTGGTGTCCTCCAACATCTAACACTAAAATCCCTTTTTAGGCAGTACTTTTACCCCAAATAAATTTAGATACAGAAGTATGGTAAAATCAAAGCTGAGCTTTTGTTAACGAGGCAGTAGATACCCACAATCTTTCAGCATTCTTGCCCAAGTGTCAGCTGACATTTGCCTGTGACAGAGGAGGCTTCTTTGAAGTGTCCCCCAAATATCATATGAAAACCCCAGCAGACTTGTCAACCAGGATGTGATATTCAAGCAGCTCTTGACACTTTAATGTCAAAGGTCATCCTCCCAGTCACCTCTGCATATTCTATCTGGTTCAGAGGGGTCATCTTGGCCCATTCAGGACAGCCTATTGTTTTGCTCCCAGAAGCAAGTTCACACCTCATTTACTCCTATTGAAATGCTAATGTCTGGCTGGCACAGCAAAATGTAAATTTAGCTTCCAGGGACTTTAGGCAGGGCAAAGGTACATTTTCTATAATAGGCAAAATTCTACTATACCGTTAAGTTGAATTTTGTTTAACTATTAAAAAGAGTCCTTGAAATATTTATCTAGCTGTTTCCTAGGTGGCGGTAACATCTATTAAACATTTATTGAACTTAATATTGTATCCCAGCGCCTTCCTATGGAACACCTATCTCTTCTATATTGAAAATGGCTTTTAGGGCCTTTTCTCTGGAAGAACATATTTAACATTAAACCTTTACACGTCCTGTTTCTAAATACCATGCACCCTGCCTTAACCCCTTCGCCGCGGCGCAAATTCCACCACGGTGCTATTTTTCATGTCCAAGCAAGCCCAACATAATAACATGTATTTGAATATTCATTTGATGTGTTATGATGAATATTCATGGCTGTTATTGGAACTGGATTGTTAAACCTCTCAGCCTTAGGGTGGTCTTCTCCAAAACTGTTTGCCTTACTCCTCCATTATTGCTGATCTCATTTTTGTTATTCTTAGGACCAGTGCTAAAATACATCTACTCATTCATGGTAACATTGGCTTACACCTAATTGGCACATTGAATTTACGTATATGTCCCTAGTAAAGTGGGACTTACATGTACCCTTGGCCTATAAATTAAATGCTACTTGTGGGCTTGCAGCACTCATTGTGCCACCCACTTAAATAGCCCTTTAAACATGCCTCAGTGTCTTGCTTCGCCTTTCAGATAATACAGAATCTCCCACGCGGTGGGTCAAACCCACACAGCTAAGCAGAAGACATAAACACAACACCTTTAGAAAAAGGACTCTCTTTTTATAATAAGGCTTGGCGTTTTATTTTAAACAATGCTGTCTAACAGAACGGATTTCCCCGATGCCAAACGCACAACATTCAAATACACATAGAGATTTATATTTATATGCATGCAATAATAACACACTTGATAAATGCAACAGTTAAATGCATGAATAATACCATGAATAAACAAGCAGCAAATAATATGATATAAGACTCAAGCAAATATAATGGGATGTCCTGCAAGAGATCAGAAAGATATATGCACCGAATCACAAAGAAAACACCTCAAATGATCACTGGCAACACATCACAATGGCAATAATCAAAACTCAACACTTCACCTGGTGCAAACACTGCATCTTAGCCCACTCCTGACCAGGGGATTAAACAGCCGGGGATAAGAGCCTCAGCAACCCGGGTTCCGCTGATCTGAAGTAGACGCATCCGTCCCCATTTGGATTCCAAAATCCAGGTTTCTAAGTCAACAACCCTCCACTTTATAATCTCAAAACACACTAGAAGGTTTGAGAAACCTTCCCCTTGTGCCAAAGGAATTTTACTAGGACTGGCCAGCTTCCAAGCAAGCATTCCATGGCAGGAAGGAGTTCCCACGTCCCCTCTATCTTCTCGAATGTTCCAGCCTTAATCTTGACGAAGCTCATGAAAGCCTTCCAGGGTACATTACACAATCTCTCACAAAAACAATCCTTGAAGTTGATTAACCCAAGCTAGTAGAGTCTGAATTCAGGATGACATGAGGCCATGTCAAAGCCAATAGGAAGAACTTCATAATACTACCAATGTACAACACAATGCACATTTGTGCACCACTGCTTTACAGCATCACATTCTTTATCTCTCAACGTACAACACAGAGCACATTTGTGCACCACTGCTCATAACACTGCACTTCGAGACCAAAAAGTGTGTTTCACACCTCTCTCGCTCTCTCTCTCATGCTTTCAAATGCACATCCCGCACGTTCTGTTCTTGGCAAGGCTGTTCTAATCTGTGACAGCTCCCACTGAAAGACTGCAAGATACATTCAGGCTAGGATAAAATAACACACCAAAGTCAATTAAAATAATGGTAGTCAAATGTCATCACTGGCTGTCAGACCACAAGAGTGCCTCTGGCACTACACTCGGCCTGTGTGTGCAGTTTTAAACTGCCTTTTTGACCTGGCAAAATAAACATTTTTCCAGGCCTAAACCTTATTTTTAAATACATTTATGGCAGCCCTAGGGTTGGCCCTAAACAGCCCATAGGACAAGGTGTAGCGTATTCAAAAAGTTGGACATGTACTTTTAACTGTTACGTGTCGTGATAGTGAAGAACTCTTAACTCTGTTTTTTTTCTACTGTAAGGCCTACTTCTCCCATAGGATAACATTGAGTGACATTATTACATTTACTAAGGGATAACTTTCAATTGAGAGCAGGTAGGAATATTGCGTTTGGTGTCTAAAGAATTGTTATTTAAAACCCTCTTTAATGGAAAAGTTGGATTTGAAGTCACATATCTGAAATTGCCACATTTATAAATTTGCCACTTTCTTGTCCCACTGTTTGGTGCCTGTATCCTTGGTCACATGACTAGGTGTACCTGATTGTTGGTCTTTGTATTTTTTCCTCTGACTGTGAGACAAAGGGGGAATAGATGTTGTTTGATGGGACAGTTATTACTTGATAGTAGCTGCAGCAGGTCCATTGGGGCTGAGGGGCCACACCCCTCATCTTTTGTGCCTTAAGAACAGTCTGTCAGGCTGGGCAAAGGTAGGCCTGACAGACACTCTCCATTTTCAGGTCAAAAAGCCTGGAGCTAGACATGCACTACATGTGCAGGCTCCTGGCTGCCTGAGCGGAACTTTGCTGGGCTGAGGATGTCACAGCTCCTGTGGGCGTGACCTCATCAGCTCAGCAAAAGTCCTGGAGGCCCTCTCCCTCGGTGACGAGGGGTAGCGTCACTCATTGCCTTGCACCTGAGCACTTCGGTTTTAAGCCCTGAAGCTCCTAGGGTAGAGTGTCAATCAGTGACACTTTGTCACAGAGTGGGGTCACCCCGTGACGACGACTGTACTGCTTCCTTCCCATATTGGCCAATGAGGGAAGGTAACAGTCCAAACCCTCCTGGGACCTCCAAGGCAGAGCTGCAAGTGTGATTTTTAGTTTTTATTTAAATTGATGTTTGAATGTTTAGTAATGAGTGTTCTGAGTAGATGTGTGTGTGTGTGCGCGTGTGTGTGTTAATGCATGCGTGTGTGTCCTGCTTGATAGGGGGCGCAGCAATCACCTACCACACTTTCAATCACAAAGGCTCTGGCTCAGCACACACACACAAAGGGTTTGACACTAGTCTTTTGTGCTCTTAAACTGGGTCCAGGACAGGGAGGAAGGGAATTTCAGACACCTCAGGGGTGGAAACAGAAAGAGTCTTTTCCTACTTCAAAGCTGACACCAAGTATAAATATTGGCCCTTGAGACCCAACTTTTCAGTACACCTCTGAACCTGTGGATACTACAGAAGGATTGCTGTGCTGCTCTGCTGTCAGAAAGACAGCTTCTCTGTAGCCCTGCTGCCTGAGAAGGAAGACTGGATCTGCACCCTTCAACCCTGGCTGAGGTGACTCCAAGTGTCAGCTGACTAACCTCCTGTCTCGAGATATAAGAACATAAAACGCTCCAGAGGCCTCCTTGCATTATCCAAGCTTACCTTCTGTCTGGACCAGCTTGCGCCCTCCATTTTGTCTAAATTGATGTGGGATTTTCTCGCGTGATATTTTTACATTGTTTTGTTATGAAGTGCTCCATAAATACTTTACACATTGCTTCTAAGTTGAGCCTCACTGATTTTGTGCCAAGTTACCAGCGGGTTAAGCACAGGATAATTTGTTATTGCTTGTAACTTCACCCTGACTGGAATTATGGTGGCTGCTTGAGTAGGGTTTCACCCCCCTCAACCAGTAACCCGGTTTCATATAGGGACATTCTGTGTCCAATATTCACCAAGGAGGAGACATGTGGCTATTAAGTGCAAGTCATCAGTGCCTTCTGTACGAAAGCAAGGACATTGAGACAGACTGTAACATATCATCACTTGGGACTTAATTTAAAGTCTTTCTTTTCGTAAGCTGTATATTCAAATCATGTGGAAGTAGTGAGTCATGCAAGTTATACAATAGCCCATAATCAAGCAGTGATCTAATTGTCCATATCAATTTTAGTATCAATGTCTTTGGCTGAAGGCCACTATTATGCCTTCTCAACAAAGAAGTCAAGAACTTGCAACTATATATAAAATAAAGTTTTTGGCAGAGCTAACTTCCCATATGTTCTCACTAACCTTTACTAATTAGCTGCTGGAAGGAGAGCAGCCATGCTTTCTCCAAGACACTAGGACCATTCTCCAGAAGTACAGTTGGAAGTAAGCAATTAACCTCAGGGGAATGTCCTTGGAGATGCAGAAATACCAAACTCCAAGCAACATTTGTTAATACAATAACCACCACAGTGTTTTAAGTTTCACCCTGGTGAGTGCTCAATATAATGGTGGAGAAAGCAAACATCGACTAAATAAATAATAAAATGGCTATTCAGCTTCTGCCAACTTAAGCATTCGTTGACAAAAATAACTGCTGGGTAACTTAAGATTGAGTAAGGTCCATCCACTAGTTGCCAGTAGCAAACTCAAATGCCTTTCTGTCCTTAGCGGTAGCCCCAGATAAAAACACCTATTATTGATTCCAACCTTCTAATGACTATGTGAGGAAAAATGCAGCTGAAAACAATACAGATATGTTGGTGATGATCACAATGTTAGTTATGTTGCAGTGATCAATATGGGATAGGCAGATGATTCCATTAATTCATGAGTGTTGCATGTTGTTTCTGGAGGGGCTATAATTAGCACCTAAAATCTTCCCCACTTGCTGCGATATAACAACCCCGAAGTATGTCGCTTGCAGGGTCGATCCGAGAATATCATCCATGATCCCAGGGGTTTCTAATATATCACTTTCCGGCATTTGGGCGATGACCTGACATGATTAAGTAACCAAGCAAAAAAACAGCTTCAAGTATTAGAGCAAACAAAAGTGGTATGCTTTTTCCTGGTACTGTAAGATTGGTTCCCATAGAGTAAGACATGGCTACTTGTGCCATGTACATTACGCATACATAACAATTTATATGCCTGATACACCACAACTGAAGAAGAGTCCAGAGGTACACCAAAAACCTTTTCTGTGTCTGAATGAACCATTGAAATAAATGCTTGACCTCAGTAAAATCAAAGAGCATAACTGCTAAATTAGTGTGTGCAGTGAATGAAAGTATTTCCATTTTGACACTAAGGTTTAATCATGGGGTCAGGTACAATAATAGCACTTTAGAGAATTTGATTTACAACATCCGATATCGGTGGAATTTACTATGGCACTGGACAGTATAACCCATGTCAAACTGGTTTTGTCTTTCTTTGGAACCATAACTGTTAATGTTATTTCAAGATGTGGGGAGTGATAACTTTGCTTATAGACTAAAGACATTTGCAAATAAGAGTGTCAGTGCAGAAGTGTACACCTTGTTTATCTCCAAAGAATGGCCATTTTCAGCTGATACACCCCTAGTGATACTGGGCTAATCTTAGGAATCTCCATTGTCAAACCTGGGAAGCAAAATTCAGTACTCCAGAGTGTCCCATTCTGAAATAGTAACATCTTGTTTACCTCCAATTGCTCAATGAGTTATAAGCCGTACCATAGGAGTACTCCCCTTTCTTTAAGATAGGTACAGTATTTGCAACATGGATTCTCTGTTGAAGTTCAATTAAGGCTGATACTTTTATGTGACGAACCACTTTACCTGCGGTTTAGTGAGACTTAGGAGTGTAAACACACAATCTGTGAGGCAGGTTCCAGTTCTTAAGCAGTGAAGTGTTTCCTCAGAAGGCATGATTTATTTGCTGAGTTTGCTGTAGTCTTTTGGATTGGGCAACAGAGATGTACATAGTCAAGTTTATCAATGTTATTTAATATTGCTCTATCTCACTCTGCATCGGGCATTTCACCCCGCTTAGTAGTAGCACCTTGCCTCTTTTTTTCTTCTCGATCACCTTTGCCAGTCCCAGTGCGTTCAGATTGAGGTTTATCCTGTATCGAGGGTCACATTTTTACTATATACTTCCCCTCTTTTGTCAGCTGTTTGTGAGTAGCAGTATCCTCTGGGTGGTACTTTTATACAGGTACCCAATTGCTTAGCAGCAGACAGAGCAGCTGTATTGGTCTGACTGTATAGAGGGGCAGACACATTTAATGTGGCTGATGTGTCCACTTAAGATTGTGTATAGTATTTTCCCCACTAGATACAACTTATAAGGCACCTTAAGAAATGTACTAGACACTATGTGCTGTTAGATCGGTTAGCCAAATGATTTACCTTCTCCACAGGCCCTCTCCCAGCAGTGTCCCTCCATAGTTTCATCTGTGCCCTAGTAGAGGTTGTTGTATTTGTTGTAGTATTCTTAGGGTGGCAGGGGGACCAGAACAAGATATGACTGGCTCCTTGCCCTAACTGTCATTAAACACTGAGGAGTTCAGGGTTTTCCTTAACATCATAGGGGCTTTGCTGTTCCAAAGGGATCCCATCCCACAGACCACTGCCTACTCTTAAAAAAAAAAAAATGAAAAGAAAACTTTTCATTTTTATTTTTTGTAATGCAGCCTGTATTCCTTGAAGGAAAATAAGCTGCATTACAAAAAAAGATTCCTTTATTTAAAAAGCAATCACAGTCATGGTGGTCTGCCGACTCCAGCAGGCCACCTTCCTTGTGATTGTTGCCATTCCGAATGGATCGCAAAGTGCGACCTTCCTCATGAATTTTTATGAGGCGGCCCATTTGTGACCCATTGGGAATAGGGAACAGGCACCTTTGTACATAGCTGTTTCTGATTTCCCAATTGCATCTGGCCCATTGTTTGCTGTCCAGAAGCCAGGGAGTTAATCAAATCAAACTCCAGGCATTCGCAGCATGAGCTACCAAGAGAGCCAATAGCCTGTATTTATCAATCAGTTGTAAGGGTTAATACGTGGGACATACAGGATCCAGTAAAAAGTCAGTCTACCTGTCAGAATTTTTCTCTTAGATACAGTATTGCAGCTCCCTTCTATCATTTTCTGAGGGGTTTGGATTGTGGAACCAGCAGTGCACTAGTATAAAGTACAATGCAGTTGATGCAGCACTGCTTTAAGAAGTCCCCCTCACCATTGTGGTGCAATGATTGGAAATTCTGCCAACAGCTGTTGCTACCAAAGTCTATGGCCCTCTTCGGCCACCTTAATCAGCATATATGTGTACGGTGTAAGAACCATTATCTGCACTTTTTTGAAAACTTTTGATAGATATGGATCCCGTGGATAGGTAGGGAGGCAGAATCAGTCAGGTCTCAGATCTTCAGTGGCCATGCACAGCCAACTGCCGTCTTCCCAGTTTTTTTTAAGTGTACCTGACTGACGGGTAATAAATCCAAATTAGTGAACTGCATTGTTCAATTTGAAAAGAAATTATGCTTGCGTTCTGTTCTGCATCTTTTTGATTTGCTTTTTGTTTGCTTTGCTTTTTGTTGCTATTTACTATGATCCTTCTATATCTTTAATGTATGATATAACTATACTCATTTAATTAGGGGCGTGGGGGCAGAGTTACTGTAAAAGATGTTTTGGAAAATAAGCTGACTATATTTAAGAAACATGTGCTTCTTATATTCGCTGTATATTTATGAGCTGTTAACACAAATGTCAGACTTATTAGATGTTTATTCAGGTAAGCGGTAAGCAGTACTTATTGTATTCTGAAATGTCAGTTTGCATTGTATTGTAGGTCTGCAGAGGCCTTGCCAAACAGACGGAGTTGAATGACTTCCTTCTTGATGTATCAAAGTAAGTGTTTTTCATATGGTAGTGCTTAAACTTGATTGATTGCTCAGTGGCAGACATTTCCTGGCTACTGATGTGAAAGATGCTGATCATATCCAAGCATTCTTTGTTTTTTTGTGGGTGTGGAGCAGGCAGAAGTACAGATGTATGTTATTTGCAGATTCTGTTTGCTACACTTCAACCATAAACAAGTAAACAACTTGTAAATGTTAGTTGCAGAAAATTACGACTTTATCACTTCTAGGTTTCTTCATGTCCAGCCTGAACTGCCAGGCCAGGTTCTCCCTGGACCGTAATAATTTTGCATATGTCACCCTAAATGAAAAGGGTATGCCCAGACAAGGGGCCCATGCAGGCCATGCCACTGAATTCAACCTAGCCTGGCTGATAAGAGGTGATACCCCGAAACCGATCCCAGAATGCTTGTTTCCGCTTCAGGGAGGGCCTGGCCTGGCAGTTCAGGGTGGACTGTCCCATGAGGAGCAGGGTCATGACTTATTTGCATATGTCTGGGTCCAAACTGGAATGGCGTGGCAAACAAAAGAACAATGGGTTTAACCCAGATTTGGGACTGGGGATGAATGTGTGATTTGTTCAGCATTCCGTCCATCATCTGTTCATTTTGAAAATGGGGGATAGCCTCTCCAGGGTATTTTTGATGAATAACACAATCTTAAACCACATAAACTTGAGAAGACAATGTTAGAACCCTTGTAGGCAAGACATTTTAGGTCTGGTGTTAGCCAAGACCTTTCGATTTTACTAAAATTACTTATATTACATAGTGGAGGTAGACATTCTGTAGTTATAGTTAGGATTCCCGGTGAAAAGAATTTCTTGGATTTTTGCTTGCTTATAACTTTGTTACTATTTGATGAACCTCCAGAAAACCTTGCCAGCCTATTCATTATCCAGTATTAGGGTATCTTTCATAGATTCACATGCCTGAATCATTCCCCGGTTCCCATCCCGACGACGATGAATGATTCAGGCATGTGGATCTATGAAAGATACCAATACTGGATAACTGCAGTTACAGGTAAGTAACGCATTCCTTATCCATATTAGGGTATCTTTCATAGATTCACATGCCTGAATCATTCCCTGTCTTCGGGATGGGAACCGGGAAATGATTTAGGCATTTGAATCTATGAAAGATACCAATACTTGATAATTGAAGTTACGGGTAAGTACCACATTACTTTTTCTACATTGGCTGATGATGCAAAGTTTTGTAGTGATTAGTGAAGGAGGTGCAAAAAATGGGCCTCTCAAAATAGGTTTTTCCACCACTACATTTTCATCGACTTTTTAAACAGAAATAGCGCCAAAATGGCTGACTGGATTTACATGAAATTTGACAGGAATATACAGTATGATGTGGAAAGGGTCCTTTTTTTAATTCATCTGACTTTTGTTTTCAGTTGTTGAGTAATGAGGGAGTAAACCTTAGTGATATATTGGGCTGCTGTACCTGTGCAGTATACTATGGTACATGGCGCTGACAAAATACATTATTGGATAATTAAATACCTTGCAAAAGAAAAAGCAGCCATATTGTTTAGACTACACTTTCTTTGTTTTAACTGAAATATAACTTTACTATTTTTGTAATGTATAGAAAGAAATTAGGCACTTTAGCAAAGTCTGAAGAATTAGGGCAAAGTATTTTTATTGATTCATATTCTCTATTCCCACTCAAGTCTATATAACAGTAGGGAAAGCGCTGAACTTTGAAGAGGTGAAATTTGCTATTCCCAACTCAGTCTACACAACAGTAGGGAAAGTGTTGGACTTTGGTAGGTTTAAATCTACTATTCCCACTCCAAATAATGCAAGAGTAGGGAAAGGGCTGGATTTCGGAGGTGTAAAATGTACTATACTACAAACAACGCAACAGTAGGGAAGGTGTTAGACTTCAGAGGGGTAGAATTTACTATTCCCACTCAAAACACAAAATTGCGGAAAGGTTCAACCTTGGAGGGGGTTACATTTAGTATTTCACTCCAAACAAGCCACCAGTAGGGAAAGCATTAGATTTCGTAGGGGTAAAATTTACTATTACCACCCCAGTCAGTCCAAAAGTAGGGAAAGTGTTGGAGGGGTAAAGTTTACTATTCCCAATCCTGACTGTGCAATAGTAGGGAGAGGTGAAATTCAATATTCTCTTTTCAAGCTGTGCAACAGTATGGAAAGTGGTGGACTTTGGAGGGGTAAAATCTACTATCCTCACTTCAGTCTCTGCAACAGTAGGGAAATAATTGGATTTTGAAGGGGTGAAATTTACTATTCCCACTCCAAACAGCGCAACACAAGGGAAGGTTTTGAACTGAGAAGAGGTTCATTTTACTATCTCTACGGTAGTCTAAGGAAGGGTAGAGAAAATACTTAACTACAAATACATTACGTATATGAGTAACCCCATGAGGTTAAAAAAAATATTAAACTCTTAATAAAACAATTACTAATGAACATTAAATATATACATATTAAAAAACTGAAAACAATTAATTACTATTACATAAAAAAGTATCAATTAACGCCTTAACCGCGGTGGTTTTTCCGCCGCGGTGCAAGCGTTCTAAAGGGTTGGCGGGGCTGCGGCGGCCGTAGGCCGATGGGAGCACGGAAGGGGTAAATACATAATTGTACAATTAATTATTTTCCCACCCTGTTCACTTACCTTGCAGCCCTCACCTTTTTACAATAAATTAAGTAATTAAACTTTAATAGTTAATTACTTAACTATCCCCCCAAAACCCATACAAAACTTGCATCCTGCAACTTTTATTTTTTAGTACGTTTACGATGTACTGCAGTACTTTCTCGAAAGTATCTAGTGCGTATCTCAGTCCCAGAACAACAATTTAAAAGAATTCATAGTATAATAAGCAACATTATATGCTTAGAAGCAATTTAAAGAGAAACATAGAATATTAAATATAAAGAAGTTTAAGATTAATTATATTTAGGAAAACTAATTTATTTTATATGAAACCAACTTAAACTACACAAACCTTTGACATGATAAAATTATAGTTATAACTTAGTTATAATTTGCACCCTTACTTTTACTCACCCACCTCAATACAGTGGGTTGTCAAATCAAATCAAATCAAAATAGGCTTTATTCGATATTCAAAAAGGATATCATAAAAGCAATCATTACATTTTGTTAAAAACACAAACATCATAAAAAATATAAAAAGTGCAAAACAGCCAAGGATTTAAAAAACACAAACATGCATGGGCTATCATAAAGATTTCCTGAATTTAAGCAGCAATTTTAAGAACTGTTCCATAGTACATATAACATCTTTGTCCTCCAACTGTTGCAACCGAACAAAGGCATCTCTACAGGTCCTCAAGCCCCATTTCTTAAAAAGAGGTCTCAATAAAGCTTTCCTGGGAACTAGATAATATGTACAGAATGAAATAGAATGAATGTTCGATTGAGGGGAAAGGTCATCACAAGGGCATGGGCAGAGATTTCGAGACCAATTGTTACAAGAAGGGAATGTTATATGGCGGTAGAAAGAGCCCAATCTAAATCTAGTAAGAAGCATTCTAGAAAAATGGGAAAAATCAGAGGAAAGATACAATTGGGGACCCTTATTCAAAGTAATCAGTTGGAAATCCAAAGTTGTTTTGTTTGATTTTTGAATAGCCCACCTCTTGGCTTCCAGATGATCCATTAAGATCTTTCTCAAGGTTTTCCTAGAAAAGTTCTCCAACGACATAGGATCAGTATATAGATCTGGGCGTCCAATTTCACAAAAAACACTTTTTACGTATACCAGCCATTTCGTGTATTTTGCCCCTTCTAGTTTAAGAATGTCCAAAATTACTTCTCGATTTAGTACAGCCTCCGGGGTGGACCAGATTTTATGCCACAAAAGCAGGGGCTCAACTTTAATTACATCTGAAATGTATGGTAGACCTAACTCTATGTGGGTCATGTAGACAGATGTTGATTTCGGTATAGCTAGTAGATACCTTAAAAAATGGTTTTCTACTGTTTGGATGGCTGATATATTCTCGATCCCCCACAGACCGGCCCCATAGATTGCTGTTGAGACACATTTGGCTTTATAGATAAGAATAAGCTCTTTTACTGGTCTCCCCCCCCTATTTTGCTGGCAAAATCACGAAGCGCCCCAATTGCTCTAACAAATGCAAGTTTCCTAGCTTTAACAGCAGACTGCCATGTCACCTTTCTATGGACACAGATGCCCAGATACGGAAAATGATCAACTGTGTCTATTCTTTGACCTTCAATGAATATGGGACATGGGATTTTCTTTGATCCCTTACTGCATACCATCGAAAAAGTTTTGCCAATATTCACTTTGAGACCCCTTTCATGCATAAAATTTGAAAAGGCAGTAACTGCTCTTTGTAGGCCCAGTCGTGTTTGAGATAAAATAGCCGCATCGTCGGCATACAACAAAATTGGTACGGCTTGTCCTCCCACTTTCGGATAATCACATTCGATGTTTTTCAAGTGATCTCCAATGGCGTTTATGTAGAGAGAGAAAAGCAGGGGGGCTAAAATGCACCCCTGCCTCACCCCTCTGGTGATGGTAAACCTTGGAGAGCACTCCCCCCTCAGACCAAACCGCACCCTGGCCCCCGCATCTCTGTACAAATTCTTGATGAAGTCGAGGATAGATGGATTTATCCCCAACTGCTCAAGTACCTTCCATAACTGGTCATGGGACCACGCAATCAAAAGCGGAGGTTAAATCTATATATGTTACGTAAAGATTGCCCCTTTTCACGTCCACATATTTAGACATAAGGAGATGTAAGTTGAGGGTTTGTTCCACTGTGCCCCTTCCACATCGAAAGCCATATTGTAATCTAGAAAGAACATCATCCTCCTCAGACCAGTGCTGTAAACGTTTTAAAATTATGCGACCTGCGACCTTCATTAGAGAGTCAATCAAGGAGATGGGCCGATAGCAAGATGGTAAATGCCTATCTCCTTTTTTATAAATGGGTATCACAATTGCCTCAGTGGGTTGTCAAATCGCTAGCCAGACTAAATTAACTAATACTCTGCCCTTTACCATGCACAGTCTTCTCATAAATTGTCATTTGAGAGGGCATGACTGTTACAATTGCAATGATTTACCTTGCTGTAAGTGATGTAATATGAAAGGGTATAAACAGTGCAAGGGAAAGTTAGAGTTCAAGTTAATTTAGTCTGGCTAGCAAGTAGATAACACTCTGTACGGAGGTGTGCAGGTTTTAGTAACTTTGTTATAACTTTAACTTTAAAATGTGTAACGTTTGTGTAGTTTAAGGTGGTTTTGTATAGAAATAAATGATATTTCCCTAACTATAGTTAGTATTAAACCTTCGGGTCTTTATTGAGATATATGTATAACACACTTCTCTTCCAAAAGAAGTACACTGCACGCGAAACTTCGAGTAATATCAGGTGCTTTATTCAACATAAAGTGCAGCAGCTGACTTTCAATACTGATGCGTTTTGGCTTGTGGAGAGCCTTGATCACAGGTGAGCAATACCTTTGATTACAAAGTGACCACGTGTTTAAGGCGAATTACAGACTACCTTGCTTTTGCATAGTCTTAAGGTCATACAATCAGAGTGCACATTAAAAGTATGTTCATTGCACTTTTCTTTTGTTTTTTAATTAACGAGGAGGGCATGGCAACTTCCACAACAAAGTTTTGCAAAAACTATGACAAAGCAAGTATCAACCATGCAAAAAGGATGACCGCCAACACCACGTCTGTTAGCTTTGCCAGTGCTTGCTTTAAGGTATAAATGTGAGGTTCAATGTTTCCCATCTGTCATGTAGATAAGGAGTATCAAAGGAGGATTTTATGAAAAAAAGAACATTTCTTTTGGGGCAGCTGATATTAATCTAAATCTTCCCGAATCCGTATCTTTAAAGACCACTCAAAAAAAGATCTCAGTCTTGCGCAGATCATGATAAATTGTGTTGTTGGTGCCAGCAATTGATGATAAAGACACATTTCCAACCTGATCTGTTCCTGGGCTATTGACATTGGTAAAGCACATAAATGACTCTGGAACACTGGTTAAGGCTTCATTTACGATTGTTGTTTCCATACTTCCTAATCCTTTTAACTGTGAGCTCAATGTTCTTGCCCGTACTTCTGCAAGAACAACATTTTCATTGAAATGGCTTTGTTCTGAGTAAATACATACTTTCCAAGTTAATAGGCCCATTTTATTGATCTGTCAAGAAAATATTTATACCAAAGCAGTCACGCTCTAGAATTCCATTGTTGCCTTATTTATTTACTGTCTTTACACAAAATAATTTGAGAATTCCAGTTTCTTCTTTTGCCTTTTACCTTTAATAACATACATTTAATATAATAACCTCTAATAACATACATTTCAATACTAACATCTTTTACCTAAAAATTAAAGTGTACATTTTTATTGAAAATACGTTGTTCCTTATATTTTCTCCATATTTTAGCCTGTATTTCTTTATTTCAAGTTGTTTTAGCAATATCTGTTTAATGTTAGCAGTATTTTTTAATTTTTTATTGTCCTCATCCCACCATTGTATGCAAATTGCAGCCTGCCAGCCGTTCTGTACCTCCCCAGGCTTTTGGCGATATCTCCATAGTCTTGCATATGAGCCCATCCAGTAACCTGGTTGCAAGTCCCATGCAGGTGCAGGTGTAATAATAGGACTAATACAATTAAGCTCTTATTGTGCCATTCCAATTCAGAAAAGCCTCCTAGATCTTAGAATGCGTATTAGTCTCTAAACCTGTATCCTTTTTACAGGTGCTTTTTGCTGCCTGGAACCAGTCTATCCAGAGTGGTGGGACAGCTTATATCCATTTTTTACACATTTCTGGCCTAGCAAGTAGAACCAGATAAAAGAGCAGGGCCTGCTTATCCCTGGTAAGGGGCGAAATCGGCTTATCTTCTACTCCCAACATTATTAATGATAAGCTTATTTTTATTTTGGCACAGAGAATTTAATTTATAGCCTTTTCCACTGTGGACCAGTAAACCTTTAACACAGGGCATTCAAAAAACATATGTCTGTCATCAGCACACAGCACACATCTGACATCTTGGGGCAACAGCTGTTACAAAATTTGCCCATTTATATGGTGTCCAATAGAGGCTTTTGACTGTAAAAAAAAAAAAAGATTCCTTTTTAAGTTAGATGGTTTAACTACTTTATAAAGCAACTTAAAAGAAAGTTGCCAAAGTTTCTGTGGCTCCGACATCTGCATCGCACCATCCCAAATCTCATAAGGTGCTTTGATTTTCTTCTGTTCAAAAGACACCAATGTTTGAGACCAGTCACTTACTTCCTTCTTCATTGGGGTTTCATTCTGTAGCTTTTTTTTCCGAACTCCCAAAATCTTTCGGTCTCGTTCCTATTTGCTTCCCCCAGGACAATAACTGCAGATACTTAAACCTTGAGAGGGACCCCCTTGTCTTTGCCCACAATATTTCCCATGGCACCACCTCTTTCATCATCATGAGGTCCCCACAGAACTCTATTCCTGTCTTCCTGAGTGGGATACTTAATTGATCTTGCAAACATTCCGGCGTGCCTGGTGAATCTCAAATTAGTGCCCCCCCCCCCGAATGGTATCCAATTTCTAGTGTGTTCCTTATTCTGACCCACAGAATTAGTGCTGCCTTTAACGTCTTCAGTTTTACTTTTTTTTTTTCCATTTAAACATATTTTTTATTCGTCAATTTGCATATATATCGCCGAGCTCTGCACACCAGAGACATCTGCCGAATCAGACCATCTGTACCATGAAAGCAATCGACTTTTGTGAGCAAAATCAAAAAATGCATAACAAGGACATACTAAATGATATAGAAATCCCCCCCCCCACTCCCTCCCTTTCCCCACCCCCTTCAATCACACTAAGTCTGCATAGTCCTGTCCACAGCCTAGACATATGGTCAAAGAATAGTAGCAGGGTAGCACGCCCCCCCCCGCCCCCCCCCCCTCCCTGCGCCTTTACAGAACAAGAAACTACCCCAATGAATTAATCTCCGCTACCACTGGCGGCTCCAACCATAGGCCCCGATAGTCCGCCCATCGTTTCCAAATTTTATAGTGCTTTCATTGGCATCCCCTGGCTACAAATATAGGTTGCTCTAACCCCATGCAAAAACCCAATCCATTCTTCCATGCAGCCACCGAGGGGGCCCGCTTCGCCTTCCATGATTTCGCAATGTCTCCCTTCGCCAATGTGAAGCCTAATAGCATGAGGTGTCGTTTGTAGACATTGCCCCCTATCCCCTCCAAGACATGACGCAGGGCCAACTGCGGCGTATGAGGGAGCCCCCACCCCAGGACCTCTGAAAGGCATGGAAAACCCCCCCTCCAAAAGCGATCTAAGGATGTACACCACCAGACAGTAGGTATGAAAGTGCCCTTCCTCCCGACCACAGCGGAGACACTCTGGGGAAGCGATCAGCCGCGCCCGCCACACTCGTGCCCTAGTAAAATAGACCCTGTGGAGATACTTGAACTGGGCCAGATGGAGTCGCATCACTATGGCCGCAACCTGCGGAGCTGCCAAGGCCTCCATCCAGTCCTCTTCCTCCAGATTGCCCAAGTCTTCCTCCCTGTCCTCCCTAAGCTTCTGAAGTGTAAGGGGAGCAGTGAGTAACCGGGGATTGATAGATCCAGGAAATCTTCTTTTCCTGTTAGTCCCCCATGAAGACTTTCGCTTCCAGCGGACTAAATTCAGGAAGAGACTCCAGACCTTCCAGGCTAGGGGACCGGGCATGGTGAAATTGGAGGTACCGGTAAAATTGTGACTGCGGCATATGGCATCTGAAGGTGCTGGAAGGGCTTGAGTGTCGTGCCCCTCAGGACATCGCCCAGGTTTGAAATACCGATGATGTCCCATCCCCGGAAACCTTGCAGGGCCGCCAATTGGGGCAAGCGCCCATTATTCCACAGAGCGGTCTCCCGAGTCAGGGTATTCCACCAACCCATACGCCACAGCGCCTACCTCCAAATCAGGAACACCACCCGCATGACTGATGGCATCGCACCCCGCAACGGCTCCAACTACAAAAGTGTTTGTAATGAGTGGCGCCCCATGAGTTGTCGTTCCAGTGCATACGCCGGGTCCCCCCTGTCACCATACCACCACTTATTAAGGACCAGCAGGTGCGAGGCCTGGTAGTACGAGAGAATGTCCGAGGACGCGAGACCTCCCCAATAGGTGGGCGGGAAACATGTACGCAGTGCTATACGCACCGTTCCCCCTCCCACAAAAATTGCCCAAGCACAGAATTCACCAGCCAGAGCCATCTGGACGGGATCGGGTACAGGTGATTCTGTAGCTGTTAGAGGAGCCGGGGAAGTGCCACAATATTGAATATTGCCGGTCTGCCAATCAATGTCAGGGGCATATGGGACCAGGACTTGAGATCTACACAAACCAGCTCCCACACTGGAGCAAAGTTTCGCTCCCAGGAGATTGCGGTACATCCGAGAGAAACACCCCAGGTATTTCAAGCCCCGTGCCGCCAACTGGTACGAGGACGCCCACGTGCCCACTCTCATCCGATCCGAGGGCCCAGGGTGACTCTTGGGGGGGAGGGGAGGGAGAAACAGATGGGGGGTCTCCCAGCCACCTCCCATGCGGCTCGTTTGGGCCACCAATCCCCACTGCAATGCCGGGAGGGGGGCACCGTGAAGAGCAAGCCTGCCGCTCCCGTCACAGACTTCCACATTCCGCCAATAACCCTCACTGCTGGGCGACCCAGTCACGAGCCGCAGCCTTCGCCTCCCAGCGTCTCGCCTCACCTACTTGGCCCGATCCGGCTGCCGGGCCTCCCCCTCCGATCTCGCCTCAGGCCGTGTTGCAGAGCAGCGCTCTACACGCCCGTCAGCTATCACAGCCCTCCGATGGCCCAGGGCTCTCCGATCTGCTCGCCACACTGATAGGCGGGGTCGAGATCACCGCACGCCCCCTAGCCGCCTCCGGTGACTCCAAGCGCGACTCCCCGGTTCCACCGCCGTATAGCCACGATCGTTTCTTCCATTGTAGCCTGAGTTTTGTCTGTGGCTTGACTTGCCGTATCGGAGCAGAAGGAACAAAAATAAAATTCCTGCTACGAGTCCCAAAAGAAGAGGCAGGCCGCCGAATACAGAATGCACAAAATTCGGGAAGATGCCAAGAACTGTTTCAAATGGTGCTAACAGTCCCGAAAAAATTGTCTTAAATACATGTGCGATGCCACTGGTATCTGACATGTTTAAGATTTGGCTTAACATTTCTACGAAATGCACGGGGCAATTTGTCGATAATAGGGTATGTATCTCTGCCGATGTCCTTGCAACTTGCAGATCATACGTCTCTTTGGACGAGGTTAAAGGCACAGTTGTCTGTAAAAGAATAGACTTCATTCTGCTTAAAGTATCAATTCGAATAGAAGAGATATTCAGAGAAGGCCATATTGCTGCTTCCTTGTCTGGTTTGCTGTTTGGATACAATACTTGCATACAGCAAATGACCCTGGAAGTAACGCTCACGAGATAGGCTAATCCTGGCACCATGCCACAACAGCTGCGGTCACTTATTATAACATAGCTGCAGTTGGAAAGCTGTATGACAAAAGGCTCTATCTGTGTTGCAGGGGTGCCATGCAGGTGACATGAAAGGTTATTTGATGAACCTTCGCAGGCTCCATGCAAGTTAATACCTTGACACAGAAGTGTACCGCTTAGTGAATTTTTACAGTTGTTGCCACTAAGAAATACTTGTTTTTTTTCTTCACTATAACATTTATGTGTATAAGGTAAATTCCAGGTTGACTTGATGTATCCGTTACCCAACCTTTCATACAGGCCTGCTGGTATATACTTTTGACAATATTGAAACTGAAAAGTTGTTATCGGATTTGTAATTGTACCATGTATTATCCATTCAATGACAGGTCTCTCTGACATTGTCAATGGTAATCTCTCAAGTTTTTCAATGCTCAGTATCGTCAGCCAACTGCTCGAGGGAGCTTTAACATTACAATTGGGGGTGGGGTCGCACACTACTCACACACCAGCGGTATCGCCCCTAAGGACTGTGGTCAATGTAGTTACGTGTTCCGCGATGCATCTTCTTTCGATTATCTGCTATCTTCGCCATCCCTGGACACGTGTTTCGGGGTATCACACCTCGTCAGCAGGGATAGGCCATGTTCTGGGGTTGCCGGTGGCTGCCAAATAACTGCCAGGTTTAGTACCCCTCAGGCGCGCAGGTGCGGGGTCCCAGGCTCGTCAGCCAACTGCTCGAGGGAGCTTTAACATTTCTGACGCTGTTTGCAAGGTCCCAATATGAAATCTCGCAAGTCAGCACCTTCTTTACGTAAAGTTAAGTGTTGCTTAATTTCTTGCAGTGTAAATTTCTGTAGCCATTCGAGGCATAGTTTTCCTACACTGTATGTTGTAACTATCCCTGGATGTTGTCTCTGGGAATATCTTGGGTCTGGCGTGGTCTGTTTGAACCACTGTGTTTTTTTCAGGAATCTATCTTGACAGTTATTAGTGTCTGTGGGCCAGATCAACCATTTTTTCCAATCAGGATTTGTTCTGTTTTGGTCTAAAATATGGGATACGGCTATCTCCACATCTGTAGTGCTATTACTATCCGGTATGGGCTTTGGAATAGACGGTTTGTTTAAGTCTTTTATCTTGGCTAACCCAAGACAGGTTGTTTGTTGAATGGTATCATTCAGGAATATTATCTGTTCTGGGATCATGCAGGCTCTAAATAATGATTCTAGACCTTGTACCTGCCAGTCTTTTGGACCCCAGATGGTTTTTGTCTCAATGTTGTTTTTCCAAAATTCAAAACCACATGTAGACATTTTTTCATAAAATGTTTCAGAATAAATCAATTTAGTATTTGTTAACATGTTTTTCATTCCTGTCTTATTTAACATTTTGAAATAAAACGTTTCTGGATCAGTGTTAAACCCTGAGAAGTATGGTAATTTCTCATAAAATGTTTTCGAACTGCCTTTTGGCGGTGTAGGACAATGTTCCCATTGGTTATAAGTAAAAACATTTCTAGGATTAGCAGATTTATGCAAATAGTGATGACCATAATGATTAAAACAGTACATTTCTTCATAGTTTGATGACCCCTGCAAATAATCATGTTCTGCGAATGTTGCTGACATTTGTAAATCTGACATCATATTATTAATATTTTCAAAGTCCCAATCATCAGAGAAAGTACTTGGTGTCACATAGTCACTTAAGGAAACCTTGAACTGGTGTGGATATTTCAAGAGCTCAATCAGGCCATAGATTTCGTAATCCGTTGTGTCCCATGCTACACCCGGTATAGGATTGGCTGTGATGTTCACTGATGACAGTTCTCTTTTTTCAATGTGAGAAGATCTGTGAGGCTTTAGGACCAAGTTGATGTTCTGACTTGCTGTGTCCATTGTACTATGTTTTCCATCAATAAATCTACCCAAAATTAAGATGAGCCACAGAAGGAGGAAAAGTACACCTAACACAATCCATAATTCAATCCATGGTGAAATCAGATATGTTTCTTTGAGTTGATGAGAGTTCAGTCATTTTTTGTTTAAAAGTTTTTGTTGCTGGCGTTTCTTCATGTACACTTGGATCATCAGAAAAGTCATCGAAATTGATGAAGTAGCCAGATGCAGTTCTGTCAATTGTTGGAATTGCTTCCGGATTTTCATTAATCTTTGGATATGTATGTTCAGAGGCTACATCATTGTAGACTTGACCAACTGTTGCAATTTGGGTTTCAAGAGGCACAAGTTCCATGGCTTTGTTGCATAGTCCTTCTTTGTTCACTGCAGGTTTATCAAAAGTGATTAGTCTCTCAGTTTGAACCTCTTGGATTGTAGCAAGGTTTGGTCTTCTGCTACTTCTTGGGAGTCCACTGGGCCTACTACTTATTATTAGCCACATGATTGTGGTTTTAGCAGGTCGATTGATACAACTCTGTTCTCCTTTTTACCAGCAAGGGGCGGTAGTACTACTGATCTTGTTCCGCTGACAGCTAAGACAGGTACTGCTTTTCTGTAAGAAGGCCCAAATTCCTTCTTCACCACGATCTTTTCTCTGACCAGATCCCCAATCTTTGGAATCCAGACAGGTCTTGCTGGGACAGGTGGTTTTTCTTCAGTGGCCGTTGGCTTTAGCTTTGTGTTATGTAGACTTCTTCTTGTTTCATTTAAGTCCTGTAAAACAGCCAAACGATCTTTGATATCAAAGGTTTTTTGTTTCACCACTGAAGTCTGACAATCTAGATCCTGGATGATCATTCTAGTACCGAACAAAAGTTCGTACGGAGTGATACCTCCTAGAGAATTTCTTGGCAGATTATTAAGACTACGTTGGACACTTGTTAGATGTTTGACCCACCCATCACCCGAACCTAATACCCTCGCTGTTATAGATTGCTTTATGTCACTTTTTTTCTCTCCACTACCGCTTTTCCCTCGGGATGGAATGGACTAGAGTACCGCAATGCAATGCCCATGCTGGTCATGGCCTCTTTGTAAGCTCGAGAGCTAAACGCAGGACCCTGGTCAGAATGTAGCATGCCAATTGCGTATGTGCCGATAAAGACTCGCAAATCTTTTATAACAGTTTTGGCGTCAGCCGAGCGCTGGGGCCACATCTAAATGAATCTCGTCTTAATAATTATGGGATCGCATTTCTCCGTCTGGATTTCTGCGTATAGATAGCCTAATGCTTTCTAATAAAGGTGTCCTGGCAATTGTCTGGTCCGGTTCACAACTGCGATTTCTATTGCAGTTCTGACAATCCATTGCAAAGTTATAAATTTGCACGCTCATCCCCGGCCACCAGTATTGTGATTTGTAATTCTATTAGAGATTTCAAGATCTCTTGGTGCCGCAGACCCATTCCTATGTGTGCTTCTTGAATCAAGTAAGCTCTCCGGTTCTTGTTTGGTATTACTCTATCCCCCACTCCAGGGATTTGAGCAAAAGGAACGGAGTTCGCATCAATTATGTATTTATTTCCGAGTGGATAATTTAGAGGTTACGCCGCATAGTTGCCTTTCATTGAGGTTTTTACTGCTAGTAGCGTTTCACCGTCTATTTGTTTTTTAGTACGCTTTTTTGTAGCTACGGAAGCCGGTTTAACCGCTGCCGCTGTGGCTCTGTTAGCCAATGAATTCCCCGCAACATGTACGCCATCACGTTGATGATTCAGTGTATGTATCATGTGAGACTTTTGTATTTCTTTCTGCAAAAGAACTACCTGTTCCCAAAGTTTTTTATGCTTTATTGTGGTACCAGTCTCATCTTTGTAACCGTTTTGGATCCATGTCTGCATGTCATTATTGTAAGACTGGACGCAATAATGCGAATCGCACACTATTAGCGTGGGGAATATGAGATCGGCATTTTCAAGCGCCATCTTTAAAGATCTTATTTCAGCTCGCGGAGCTGTACAGTATCTGAGTGATTCAGTTTTAGTGACCATCGGTCTGAATTTGCCGAAGCGCCAGCGACCTTTAACAATCGCGCACGCTGCATTATAAACTTGTTTTTCCACAACGTAGTGTTGTGCAAATCTGTCCGTGTAGATTACACAGGTGTAGTGTTCAAGAGGTAGAATTTCGATCGACAGAGGATATTCATGTCCATAGTCTAGATCTTCTAGTTTTTTCATTTTCGGATCAAATGCGTGTTTCACGTCTGTTGCAGCAAGAGAATTTTCCCATTGTATCGATTTTGGATCTAATGCCACTGCATTTGGAATGCGTGGTCATGTTACTGTCTCAAGGGCTGATACTGCTGTTAATACAGATATGCTTTTGCCTTGGGCTAGGGCTCTTTCTTTTGCTACAGCAATTTGAACCGCTGTTAGGATTTTTTTCAGTAGAACTGAATTTCATTTCAGCTTGTGTGTACAAGTGTGATTTATAAGCTATTGGTACCGTTTCTCCCTCATTAGAGGTCAGGTACGTGAATCCGCATCTTCCTGGGATGACTCGGATTACAAGGGGTTCATTTGCGCGTGTTTGTAGTTTTGTTTTAGTTAACATGTCTGTTTGTAATGATCTTAAAATTTCTGTATGTTTCTGAGTCCAATTAATTGGTTTACAATCAGGTTTTATTAATTCATAGAGCGGTTTAACCCTCTCTGCGTAATTTAGAATGTATGTTCTTCCGAAATTCAGGAAACCTAGAATTGATTGTAAGTCTTTCAGCGTTTTTGGCGCTTGGAGTACTGCACACTTCTCTAAGAAGTTGTCTGCTAGGCTTTTGCCTTCACTTGATAATTCATATCCTAAAAACAGGACAGTTATGTGGGCAATTTGTGACTTTTTAAAGTTGAATTTGAACCCTTCTGCTGCGAACCCAAGTATTATGGTGTTCACTCTTTTCAAGTGTGTCTTCAGGTCGTCGTCTGTAAGATAGATGTCATCGACATAGGATAATGCCTCATCATCATACATTTGTAGTAACTCTGTTGCCCTTGCTGAAAATACTCCTGGGCTATTCTTGAATCCCTGTGGGAGTCGACTGAATTGTTTTTGGGGCCCCATACAGGAGAAAGCGGTCAAATACCTACTTTCTGGTGCTATGTTTTGACAAAAGAAACAATTTGAGATATCTAATGTCGTTTTATATTTTTTGCGCACGATTTTATTCATTAGTGCTGCACTGTGTGAGTTTTGTACTTCAAATGTTTTGCAACAAGAGTTTAGGTATCTGTAGTCCAAAACTAGACGATATGAATCGTCTGGCTTGGAGACCGGAAACAAAGGATTGTTCATTTGTGAGGTGCATGTTTCAATCACCCCCTGATATTCAAGTTGATCTAAGATCTCCCTGACTTGTTTTTTAGCTTCTTGCTTAACAGGATACTGCCTTTGTGCAGTAGGTTGATTTTTTAACTGGATGTTGTGGTGAGGAGAATCCTCATCCCATCCTACATGATTTTTATATAATGCAGGAGCTTGGGCTACTGCCCATTTTCTTGCAAATGTGTATTTTTTATGAATTGGAATTTGATTTGAGAAGGCAGGCATAATTATTTCTTCGCCATGTGGGCACTCCCTGACAAACTCTGGTGGCCAGTCTTTTTCTACTTGAAGGATATCATAGCCTTTCGAAAGGTTATCCCAAAAGAGACCCTTTATTGTCCTAGTTTTGTCCCCCTCTATACGTAATGTTATTTCATATCATTTATGGGGTATGCTAACTCTGGTGTCTTCAGTTTCCACTTGAATGTATTCATTCGTGTCCACTGTCTACAGAAGATTCATCAGGATCTTGCGAGCTATGGTCACTTCTGCTGCGCTGTCTAGCATTGTCTGGGCTCCTTCTCCGTTTTTCAGTTGTGTTCTCAGAATCCTCTGCATGTTTTATTTTAATAGTAGCTACCTTCTTCTTTGGAAATTGTAATTTTTTACTTTGATGAGCAGGTTCCTTGTCTTTGGACTTGACGTGCTCTTCCTTGTGTTCTGACCGTCCTCTTCTTTCCGATTTCTGTGAGGAAGTCTGAAAAGATTGAGAGGGACGTGTATCAATATCTTGATATCTGTCAGGTTTTCTCAATTTATCCCGATCTCGAAGGTTGTATCTTTTCCCAGAGGGCTCCCTGTGGGGAGACTTTCCTCCTCGTTCTGGAGATCTATCTCTCCGTTGAGGAGACCTTCCTCTGGACTGAAATTGTTTTTCTCTGGGAGTGGTTTGTTTATTACCCTCCCACCTCTTTTTTGGAGTGTTGAGATTATTCTTAATAAAGGTTTTTTCGGGATTTTCAGTTAGTTGTGGTTTTAGTGGTTTCCCACCCAAATTCTACCTAGTTCTTCATAGGATTTTTCTATGATTCTGGCAAGTTCAAAAGGTTGTTCTGCTATATCTGTTTCTTTCAATTTCTGACTGCAGGTTGTACCGTCAATTGCCAATTGAAATAATTCTCTATATGCCTTTGTTAATTCTTTTAGTTTAACTAAAAGTTCTTTGCTTGACATTTTTCCAATGTCTGGATGTGGTGTGTAGCTGGCTAGAACCGGCCAGTGGCTCCTGGTCTACCTAGTGGACTGAGCCTGGTAATGTGATTTTGATGTTTTAGGGCGCCATTAAACCAGAGCAGGTGCTCTTGGTATGTTAGTGGAATTTCAACGTCCTCGAAAGGGGCGTATTCCGTTGGAGATTCCTCTATTTTGTAATAGTGGAAATCGTGTGTTATTGGATTTGCTTCAGGAAAATATATCCATGAATAGAATACCTCGGTCTGCCGATATTCATGGGCCTCTACCACAAATATGACTGTACCACCTCTTGATGATAATCCATTTTATATAAGTTTAATAGTTATAGTTTTTCTTACATTTACAGGAATGATTATAACATTCGGGTCTTCATTTTGGAGACTTGTGTCATTGGCTAAAAGTTGAGCTGCCAAAGCATCTCTTTCTCCATCTCCTTCGGCATTATTATGACAGAAAGTTTTTTGTTGCAGAACAAGTTTCAAGGAAACAAAGATTAGGTGCACAATATTTTGGAACACTGTATCCTTCAACGTTGACTAAACCAAAAACTAATGCATAGGAATCTCTTCCTACTAAGTTCTGGCGGATATTAACCTTTTACCCACTCCAGACGTCTATTGGAGTTTTTACGGGAAAAAGGGGTCTGTGTGAAAAGCACGACTGAGTTACTCTAGTATCTAGCGTTAGATTATCGCCTTACCAAACGTTGGGCGCCATGTAGTGTAGTTCCTATATTCCCAATAGGCTCTGCGCATTGGAATAACATAAACGATAGCTTAGACGTAGGACTGAGGTCATCTAGGTCTCTACTGAATATGTTAGACTTAATTAGGTATGCCAGCTAGCTCAGAGGTCACTAGAAACTTTCTCGAGTGAACAGGAAGGAGTTAACTTTCCTGAATAGACAAGAAGGGATTAGTTTCTGACAACCGCATAAACATGACAACTTTGCTCCCCCCAGAATAAGGAGTATATCTCCAGAGTCGCGGAAAACAATAGACTAACTATTTCACTCAGTCAATCATGCATGCTTAGTTTCACCAGGAGTGCAGAGAAATAGAGAGACGGGCGTTTTCAATAAAAGTTGTTATTTATTGAGCAGTCCTCTTTCTCGTGCAAGAGAAGTGAATTGCCACAATTGCAATACTTGTCATGAAGTAAAGTGCGTAAAGTAAAAGGAGTATTATGAAATAATACTGTAAAACCATTTATATGGTTTCTAAGCCATAAGATACTTAAAACGGATAAAATATATACATACATAAAATCATTGACTAAACGTACTCAACTGGTGCTTCTAAGATACGCCTACCCCGATGTACCTAACCTAAGCCTAGTACGTGGGAAGGAGTAAGTGAGCTGCAGTTTAAGTTAAGTTAGATTTTGCCAAGAATCTGAATCAAGAATTCTCTCAAGGGTTTAGTCAGTTCCGTACCTTGGTTATAGAATGAAGGAGGTCTTGTATCTCTTTCTCAGGGCTCGATCTCCCAGCAACCCGCAAGGGTGACTGGAAACACTGGAGCTGGATTTCTCGGCAGGAGAAAAGGCAGCGTCTCTCTCAGTGCGTCAATGGGAGGGTCGGCTTCCTTCGGCTCTCTCTCGTTTCAGCTGGGCTTCGGGTAAGTAGATAGCCGATCTGCTCCAAAACCACTGTGTGTTTGCTTAAGGCAAACGCTGGTATATTTATACCTGGAAGGTGCTGAGTTTGACGTAAGGTTGGACATAAGACGGTTCTTTCTGGACTCCAGGAGTTCTTGGACAAATCAAAACAAAAGCAGGGGGAATTCCCGGGCTGCTGGAGGCTTGGTTTGTTTAAAGAACGCGTTGTACTTTCTAGGAGTCTATGGGAGTACCCTTGCCGTATTTGGACTGCATTGGCCATGACTAAATATGGATATTATTATTATGCCTTTATAAGGATATGATTTGTTATAACCACATAAGGGCATGAATCGGGAATATTCAAATAGGGTCCTAGATACGTTCACAACACCGCATACAAGGCGATTTTCTTTCCAAATGCTCCCACATGGATAACCATAACCTGGTAATCTTGACGGAGCGCCTGGGCGAATGGCTCAATATATATATTAAAAAACAAAGGAGAAATTGGACAACCCTGTCTTGTCCCTCTAAAGATCATAAAACTCTTAGTAAGAGCTTCATTAAGGAAAATCCTAGCCGTGGAGCAATGATATAGGTCTTTTAGTGTAGTTAACCCGTTTGCTGCGGGTGTCGGCCAACGGCCGTCGCGAGCACTACCTCGGTAGTGCTGCACACGTCCGTTGGCCGACGCGGCCCACCTGTTTTTTAGAACGTTCCGCACTGACGCGGAACGTTCGAAGCAGTTAAGGCATTAAAAAGACGGCCCAAACCCCATGATCTCTAGTACTGCCCATAAAGACTCCCAGCAGACTCGGTCAAAAGCCTTGGCGGTGTCCAATATGACCACCGCCAAAGGAACCGACCTCGATGTAGCTAGATCGATACACCCAATTAGTTTCTGGGTCAATTCATGCATTTGTATTCCAGGGATAAACCCCTTTTAGTCTTCATGTATCCGCTGAGATATAACTCTGGACAGCCTCCCTGCTAAGATGCTGATAAAGATTTTATAATCTGCATTTAGCAGGGACATCGGCCAATATGATTCTGCCTTTACCGGGTCCTTAGCAGGTTTTAAAATCAAAACTATAGAGGCCTCCCTCCAGGATTCAGGGACCTGTACCTCCCCCTGTAAATCATGTTAAACAGATTTTCCCAAACAGGTAATATTTCTTCTGTTACCATTTTATAAACTTCTGATGGAACAGCGTCAAGCCCCGCCTCCTTCCCATTTTTAGATCTTTTAATTGCACCCCTGATCTCTTCTTGCGTAATTGGGGCTTTCATCATTCCCTTCCCTTCCTCATTCATTACAGGAAGGCCAAGCGAGCTAAGCCAGCTTCTTAACTTTGGAGAATCAAGAATTATATTTACCTTATAAAGCTGCGAAAACAGCGCTACTATATGTTCCTGCATAGTTTCCCAGCTGTCAAGCTTCACCGCCGAATCACTTCTCAACTCCTTTATATCTTGTCTTGATCTTTCTACTCTGGCTTTCCAAGCTAACAAGGCTCCTGCTTTTTCGCCATACTCTAATTCCTTCATATTCGCTGCTTGCCATTGTGCCTTACACTTTCGTTCCAGCCTGATTTTAAATTCTAGTTGGACCTCTTCTAGCCGCTTATGGTGTGCAACACCTTCCCTAGAATCCCAACTTCCTTTTCCAAATTCATTAGTTCTGCCGGTCTTCTCGGTTTTTTGCACAGGTGAGGCTTTTTAGAATCCTCCGCATATATGCCTTAAAGGCATCCCATACAATTCCAGGGGAGGCAGTATCTTTGTTGTTGACAAAATACTCCGTTGCTGCTTTTTTCAGAGCTATCTCCACCCCCTCTTCTAGAAGCAGGGCACTCTTTAGCATCCATCTCTTAGGTGGCTGCGGTCCTAGAGCTTGTAAGGTTATTTTTTACAGCTGAATGATCTGAAATGTGGGCTGGGAGGTGTTGGATCTTTTTAATATTCGTTAAGAAGCATCTATCAACTAAAAAATATTCCAGTCTCGAAAAGTGATGGTGCTTTTTACTGTGATACATGTACCCCCTCATCCTCCCTTTCAGATATCTCCACAAATCTAATAGATCGAGATCCTGTATCATACTTTTCAAGGCGTTCCCCATCCTGGGGACATATGCACTCTCTCTCCTTGTTGAGCGGTCTAATACAGGGTCCATCAGTACATTAAAGTCCCCACTCACAATTGTAGGTGCTGGAATTCCTGCCAGCCTCTGTTCTAAATCTACAATGTTCTGTGGATTATCTGCGTTGGGCCCGGAGACCCCACACATACAAAATTCCTATCCGCCCACTTCAAACGAGCTCGAGCCCATCAGCCCGAGCTGTCCGTGCGCGACTCCTTAAATTCTATCCCACATCCAGTCTTACCTAGGATTGCTACCCCCTTACAACATTATGGTTAATCTGAAGCACTTACATTTTGAACCCACCCACACCTACCAAACAACTCCTTACTTTCATTTGCTAATACGTGCATCTCCTGTAAAATCATAATTTATGGTAGTCTATTTTTTTAAATATTCTATCACTTTCCTCTGTTTGGGTTTAGACGGAAGACTATTCACATTCCATGTAAGAATCTCAATACTCTGAATGTTAGCCATAATACTGCCCAAGATGTTCTGTTCCTTGTTCTTCACTATGTTATTGAATTTCTCCTGCATAAAAGGTTCTGAAGACTTTTTGTTTTTTCATCCCTCTGCTCCCCACCCGTGCTCCCCCACCACCTTCCCACCCTACCCTGCTACGGTCATAGCCCTTCTGTGCTGCACGTGAAGTGCCAGGACCTAGATTCAGAAGATGGACATGAAGAACAGGAATATGGTCCTCCTCAGGACCATCATGGAGGTTACCAAGGGGAGATGGTTTGTATGCCATCCTCCTTGATTTCGGACTTACAGCTCATGCTCTCATACTATAAAAGGAGTTTTCCAACTATATCTCCGGCTCATGAGCAGGTTTCAACTCCGGCTGTTCCACGTACCCGGCCTTCCACCCCTCGGCTGCCACCGCTGCAATTACTTGTGGATCCACCACCGTCGACTCCGATTATTCAGGAGGATACCTCTGATGACGACCAGGTAAATGCAATTCCCCTGGATCCAGACAGGGAATGGATGAGTATATTATCCCTACTCCTGCTTCACCTTCACCGGTGCCTGTGTTTTCTTCGCCTGGAGATGTGGGCGGTTTCCATAATTTGTTGGAGAGGGTAGCAAAAAGATTTGAGCTACCTATACCTTCGGTCCACTCTTGAGTGCTTCCTATACGATTTCAAAGAGCCCTTTAATAAATCTGTGAGAGCAATTCCTATCATTGGTCATGTTTGGGAAAAGGGGCTCAAGGTTATGAAGAACCCAGCTACAGTGATTCTGGTGCTCACTCGTTTAGAGAACAAGTATAAAGCCCCAAAGGATAGACCAGCATGCCTGGTGAGTCAGCCTAAACCGGACTCGGTGATATCGCAGGCAGCACAGACAAAATTCAAATATCCGGGGGCTCCTCTAACACCTCCAGACAAGGATGGCAGACGCCTGGACAATGCTGGAAAAAGGCTTTCTTCAATGTCAAGCCTTCTTGTGAAAGTGGCTAACGCTTTAGCCATCTTGGGGCGCTACGACCGCTAGATGTGGTGTGACCTCTCTCCCTACCTTGACCAGTTCCCTGATGACAGCAGGGCTGAAGCGAAAAACATTCTCCAGGAAGGGGAGAGGGCCTCCTCAGAAGTGATTGATTGAGCAATGGACATTGCAGCAACTGCGTTCCGTTCCCTGGCTGGAGCCGCAGTCCTTCGTCCCCAGGTATGGCTTTGAACTACCTCATTTAGGCCTGAGGTTCAGAACAAGATTCTGGACCTCCTCTTTGATGTGGAGGCGCTCTTTGGGAAGCGCATAGACGATGCGCTTTAGGACATTAAAAAAGATACGGACACAGCAAGATCATTAGTGACACTCCAATACCGAAATGTCTCTTTTCATGGCGCAAGGGGCAGAGGTCTTCCTTCATACAGAGGAGGTTACCAACAATATCGGTACTCCTCGTATATGCCGGCCTTGCCATCTTAACACCCGCAATATAACCAGCAGCAGGGGCAGTCCTCGTCATATTTGAGATCATCAAACAGAGGAAGAGGGGGGCACCAAGGGAAGGAGTCTTCTCTGCGCCAGTAGCGACCTGCTAGCTCTGTCTACTGTTCCTATCCCTCATTTAACACCTGTGGGGGAAGGATTTCACATTACTTCAAAGAATAGCCCGGATAACATCGGATCGTTGGGTTCTCCATATAATCCAATTTGGTCACATGTTAGAATTTGTCCAACCTCCTCCAACCAAGCCCCCTCGCACCAACATGACAAAACATCTTTGTCTCCTGCGCTTAGATGTCCAAAAGATGCTGCAGAAGGGGGCTATAGAACCGGTCCCTGTCTCACAAAGAAGAGAGGGTTTCTACTCCCGGTTCTTTCTAGTTCGAAAGACTGTAGAAAAGTGGCGCCCTATTCTAGATCTGAGGGAGCACAATACCTATCTCATAAAACAGTCTTATCGGATGATCTTCTTGCAGGACATACTTCGACTTTTAAATTCAGGAGATTTCATGGCCACTTTGGATCTAGAGGACGCATATTTTCATGTTCCCATACATCCGTCCCACAGGAAGTTTTTTCGCTTCACAGTGGCCAAGAGCCACTTTCAATTCAGGGATCTTCCCTTCGGCCTCAGATTGGCACCAAGGATCTTTACAAAGATACTGTCACCGGTATCGGTTTTTCTAAGGAAACAGCACTAGGTTTTCCCTTACCTGGACAACTGGTTGCTAAAGGCTCCTACCAAGACTGCAGCTGAGGTCAGTGGCAGCTTGTACACAACTGTTCAAAAGTCTGGGTCTTAACCTCAATGGAGAAAAATCCAATTTGTGCCCTTCAAGGAAAGCCAAATTCCTGGGAGCCATATTGGACACATCTCTGAACAAAGCTTTTCTGTCAGTGGAAACACCAGCCAAATTGAGGTCAATGGCCCGTCTAGTTCAAAAAAGGTCACTTTCAGTTCACCTCTACAAGTCCCTTGTAGGGTTCATTTCGTCCTGCATTCCTCTGATTCCTCACTGCAGGTTACGAATGCGCCCTCTTCAGGAACAAATGGACCTACAGTGGTGCCAAGAGGAAGGGTCTTTAGAAGACATGATCACAATCACTATGTTAATGAGAGATGCTGCTTCATGGTGGACTGTCGAGGAGAACATTTCCCAAGGTCTCTCCTTCATGGTCACTCCGACTCCTCAGATTATTACTACAGATGCGTCTCTGGAAGGCTGGAGCGCGGTCTTGCAGGACCTCCAGATAAGCTGTTGATGGCTACACCACCATGGCCTGTTGCACATCAATCAAGAACAGACAATACTACAGCCATTCATTATATCAACAAGCAGGGTGGCACAAGATCTCGTCTGCTGTCTGCGGAAGTTCAGGCTGTCTGGGAGTGCGCAATGCTGCATGGAGTCATACTAAAAGCGGAGCATCTCCCAGGGAATCTCAACCAGACAGCAGGCACACTGAGCAGCCATGAAAGAGAGCTAGACCAGAGGACGCTGGAGATTTTTCGACTATGGGGCAGGCCAGCCATAGAACCAGAGAACAAGAAATGCTGGTTCTACGCAAGCTGGCATCACCATCCGGGATCCTCGGGGAATGCGTTTTCGATGGCATGGTCAGGCGCTTTAGTTTACCCTTTTCCTCCCATGTCTCTGATCCAGAGGCTGCTCAAAAAGCTAAAAACAAACAGAGCCCTGCGAGATGATCCTAATAGCACCGTCTTGGCCTCTCTAGTACTGTGTAGTAATACACAGAGCTTCTCCTATCCTTGGATCACCCGGTTCCTTTGAAACCGATTCCATCGCTGCTGACGATGTCCCGGGGCAAACTTTTGCATCCGGATCCCTGATCCCGTCAATTATCGGCGTGGCTCCTGAGCACAGTTTCTTGACTTAAAGCTCTCTGCAGAATGTACTGACATCCTGTCTATGCGCTGGCTCAAAGTACAAACAAAACCTACCGGATGAAATGGAAGAGATTTTGTCTCTGGTGCAGAGATTCGGGGGTTCACCCTTTTGCTTCTTACGTGCATAAAATCCTTCCTATTAAAGTGCATCTTACGGCCATTCCTCGCTTCAGGAGGACATCCTCAGGCCCTTCGCTCTAGTCAGCAAGAATAATTAAACAGTTTATGAAAGGTCTTTTTCGAGTCTTCCCTCCTGTACAGCCTCCTCCACCACTGTGGCACCTTTTAATCTGGTCTTGACCCAGCTCATAAAACATCCCTTCGAGCCAATACATAAAGCAAACTTCAAATTTCTCTCCTGGAAGGTGGCCCTTCTTTTAGCCTTGACTTCAGATAGAAGGGTCAGCGAGTTGCAGGCTCTTTAGGAGCCATTTTCTTCAGTTTAAAAATTAAACAGTAGTACTCTGTACCAACCCAAAGTTCATCCCGAAGGTGCCTTCGGACTTTCATTTAAATGAACCTGAAATATGAAAAACGTTTTTCTCCTCAACCTACGACTCAGGCTGAGAGGTCACTTCACTCATTGGACAGTCAACGTTGTTTGAAGTTCTATCTTCGTAAGAATAAGGGCTTTAGAAAGTCACCCCCGCTCTTTGTGGCTTACAGCGCCCCTTGTAAAGATTTTGCCCTTTCCAAACAGGGGATCGCACAGTGGATTTCCAGCGCTATTCAATAATGTCATTAAGCAACTGGTAAACCCCTTGAAGGGAAAGTCCGTGCTCACTCCACGAGGGCAAGCTCTTCTTCTACGGCCCTCTTTGCTGGAATACCTATCCGGGACATCTGCAGAGCAGCGACCTGAAATAGTGCCCATACCTTCACAAGACATTACTGCTTCAATTCTTCATCATGCAACGACACAGCAGTGGGCCAAACAGTCCTGAGGTACCTCTTTCAATAAGTGGTGCGCTTTCCCTCTCACCCCTCCTTCCTTTTTCTTTGTATTTTCTTCACACATTCTTTGACACAACGGATTGCTTCTTGATATATATATATATATATATATATATATATTACCTACTGGCGGTCGCCAGTAGGTATATATAGTTAGGATTTTTTCTCTATGGGATTTTTGAAAATTCTATGTCTAATAACTTTGGCGTTTGTGGACGGAATTGGCTGAAATTTTCAGGAAAATGGAACATTTTGTTTCTGAGCAGCCCCTGAAAATTTGGGGGGTTTCGTCAAGGGGGGCCGAGAAAAAAGGGGGGTCCCAAAACGCGTTTTTCCCATGTTAATTTCCATAGGGCGGTTGGCCTCACTTTTAGCCCGAACGGCTGAATGGATTTGCACGAAACTTGGCAAAATTGTAGGGACTGTTAGCCCGATGTGCCTTTGTTAGGTCTCAATATATGTGCTCCAGTGGAGTTTGATAAATTAACGTTCAAAAAAATATATATATCTGTAACAGCGCTCCGGGTAGCGCTCCGGTTCGCGTACTTGACGCGTAACGGAACTTCGCGAAGCGAAGCTGATTGGCTCTCCGGTGTCTGTCAACATTCTAAACAGTCCGGAGCGGCCGCCATCTTGTCTCTCGGTAGGATCGAGAGACAAGAGGAGGCCAAAACAAAGGGGGAAATGACCATAAGGGGGCATAGTAGATCCTCCCTGACCCCCTAGGTTTGATGTGGAGGCTTTAAAAGGGCCCCGCGAGGCGAAAAAAATTTCGTTTTTTTTGCGTGGGGAGCGCCCAGTACGCTTTTATGCAATGGCCGGTGGTAATCTAAATGATATGGGGAGGAGGGGCAGCGTTCAAAGCACATCAGCGTGCATAAACACGAAAATGTTTTTATCTACCACATACTTGACTTATCTCTCTGAGATGCATTCCCTTGTGTTTCGGCAATGGTAGTCTGTTCATTACATAGATCGCCCGAGGGCGGTAGTACAGACCGCGCGTAGGAAAGGGTCAAAAGCCAGGGGTATAGGAGTATGTAACAAGCGAGCCATTTAATTGAAAAAACTAAACGTGACAAATGGTTGCAGGATCAGTGAAGGTTGATTTTATAATTGAAAGTATAACAGGATCAGTTACAATAAAATCGTCCATACGCACACCATGGGCGAGTATCATGGGTAACATTACTTCGAAGCTTTATTAATACAATAATCAATAATGAAAAATCGACATCAATAGGGTTGTCCATATTCCCAGTCAGTACCCTTCCCTGCCCGCCATGTGCACAAAGACCGCATACATCCCCCATAACGTCAAGGCTAAGTAACTAGAACGTCATAAGGAGTTGCAAGTCACTCCCATACTGGCGCCATTTTGGTCGAGGCCAGGCAGGTCCAGAGTATAGTTCAATGTCTCCAATAAGTAGCGGCAGGACCAGAATCCCTTTCGGCAGTTCTGGCTTCGTCATTACGAGCACTAGAAAACAAGACATTCTGGGCAATACCACCCTTGACGCAGCCCTTTATGCTACAAGATGGTGTCTTCCATTCAGAAAATATTGTTGGCAGCATTTTGAAAGGAAAGATAAACGGCCGTTCTCCTAGTGAGTCTCACATTGTTACATTTATGAAGAATGTTGAAGAGTAGTATGTTGAAAATCTGAAGCCATCGTTCTACAAACTCTCAACCAGCCTTGGATGGAAAAATCTTGAAGAATGTACAAACTGAAAACCAGTTTTTGTCTGCATAGCATCAGCAGCAACACTTGAGTCAGCTTTGTGTGAAGCCGCCATCTTGATCCAATCAATACCGTCCCCCCGCACACATTCAGGGACCAGGCCGCATTGCGAGGGCACCGCAGGACGTGTCAGTCAGTCAGTCAAATATCTTTATTCGATTATTTAAAATCATAAAAGAGCGAGCAATACACGAGAACATTTCATCATGACACATAATAATATAGATCAAAATTTTGATTAAAAAACCCTAAAAACACGTTATACAGAATAAAATATACAATAATGTTTAAAAAGAGTAAAATCAATAAAATGTAGAGGGTACACATTAATCAGGGACAAGGTGCCTAATACCAAATCGATGCTTATTTATACGTGCACCAGCAACCAAAAAACTAGCAACATGAAATGCCACTTTTAAGTTCGATAGAAGTTGCAGGAACAGCATAGCTGGTTTTACCTGTGTAAAACCCATATTGCACAGTATAGGCAGCAAGTATTTTTTCCTACTCTCTTTATAATGACCGCAGAACAGGATAAAATGAGTCGTGTCTTGAATAGAAAAATAATCGCAGTCACATGGATCAGCATTTTCAGGTCTAGTCCACTTTTTAAAATTACCCAGAATAAAAGGAATCAAATCAAGACGAAATCTTGTTAGAAGGAAACGATGGTATGGTTTATGTACCAAAAAGAGATACGGTTCCATACCTGGGACAGATGTTAACATGCAATGTTTCCTAACCGTAGGTTTGTTTAACTCTGTGGCTTCCCTCTCCGAGACATAACAGTCAGTCAAAAAGTTTTTGACTATCTTTGTCTTCCTGATTTATCAAATGTGGGGAAGAAGAAAGTTCAGGTCGGCCAACTAGAGTTAACTGCGTCTTAACATATTTTAACCATGGAATGTTGTATACTTTATCCAGGGCTAAGCAATCTTTAAGGATGTGATGATTTAGAGTAAGCTCCTGATTGAGCCACACTTTCAACCATCCAATAACTGGGGCTGACTTTAAAATGTCGGTAATGTAGCCCAGTCCAAGCTCTGTGTGTATTATATATGTAGAAGTCGATTGGGGGACAGAAAGCAGAGTTCTCAGGAATTTATTTTCTACTTTCTGAATTTTGTCATGTTCATGATTAGTGTACCCCCAAATAACAGAGCCGTATTGAGCAACCGACAGACATTTGGCTTTGTAGACCTTTATAATGCTTTCCATGGGGCGGGCTCCGAGTTTTTTTTAGCAAAACCAAGCAACCCAGCAGCCGCTCTTGCTACTGCGTTGCTTTTAGCCAAAAGCTGGGGGCTCCACTTGCCTTTTTCGTCAAAGATCACGCCTAGGTAAGGGAAGGATGGGACTCTCCTAACCTCTTTCCCAGCACAAAAAAAAGTTTTAGTCTTTCTTTTCCTGCCTGCGGCTCCTGCTATCATTACGTGGGATTTTTCTACATTAGTTTTCATGTCCAACGAGGACATGAAATCCCCAAAGGATAAGAGGAGTTTATTCAATGCCACTCCAGAGCATGCTAAGAGGACAGCATCATCCGCGTACAGGAGGACAGGTATCTTTATCTCTCCTGCACGCGGGATGTCAGTGTGGGATTCTGCCAGAGCTGCCTCAAGGCCATTTATATAAAGAGTAAAAAGGAGGGGGGCAAGGATACATCCTTGCCTAACCCCCCTCTCTGAGTCAAAGTGACAGGTGCATCTTCCTTCCCTAGTCACTCTGACCGAGGTCTTGAGGTCTCTGTGTAGCTCTGCCAGATACCTTACCAGGGGTGCATCGATGCCCATGGACAGGAGGACCCCCCACAGCTTAGCCCTGTTAACCAGGTCAAAAGCTGAGGAGAGGTCCATAAAGGCCATGTACAGAGAGCCCCCCTTGGCAGTTACATATTTACTTATGATCAGTTCTAAATTTAAGCACTGATCTAAAGTTCCTCTTTTGGCTCTAAAGCCATATTGTGCATTTGATAAAATACCCTTCCCTTCTAGAAGCTGAGTCAGTCTTCCTAAAAGGACTCTTCCCAAGATCTTAACACTAGAATCAATTAGGGAAATTGGCCTATAACAGGCCGGATCTGTTCTTTGTCCCTTTTTAAAGATCGGTATTATGGTAGACTTTGACCAGCTAATAGGAAAAACAAAGTCTCTTGTAGCATTAAAGATGTTAGTGAGGATTTTGGCACTTAATTCAGGAGCACTCTTAAAAAAGTCTGCGGGGACCCCGTCGGGGCCCGGCGCCTTTTTAGAGTGTGTGTCGCTGATCGCTTTTTTTACCTCTTCTATACTAAAAGGGGGAATAAGAGCTGCTGCTTGTGTAGATTGTATTCTACAGCCTGGGATATTATCAGGACAGCTATAAATATTACTGAAGTGTGTGACCCACTGTTCGTCTGGTATAATGCAATCTGCTCTCTGTTTGTCTAGACCCACAAAAAAAGGATGGTTTATTATCGCCCAAAATCTTGAACTGTCTCTCTGTATGTCAGGCGACAACAAATCGTTCCAGGCCTCCTTTTTAATCTCTGATTTCCTCTTCCTGATAGCGTCATTATATTTTTTTCTTAGCGACGCTATCTGTGCTTTATGTCTTGGTCTATTTTTTAAAGCCTTCAAGAGGATTGAGTGAGCCTTGGTACAATTTGAATCAAACCATTTTGGGACCCTACATATATGAGGCTTTTTCCTTACAGTCAGGTCTAGGTTGACCTGGCAGCAAATAGCATTAAATGTTTCTATCAGGGTAATAACAGGATTATTATTATCCAGGCAGATTGCAACCTCTCCCTCAACTTTAGACAGGGTATCCTGTATAAAAGTAATTGGGGTGACTTGGTCCCATTTCAGCCTGCGATTCTGATCTCCCAGGACTGAATTAGTCGCACATAAAACTTCAGTCGCTCTCTTTCCCAATACTCCCTGAGATACGATCTCTAAAATTACTGGGTTATGGTCACTGAAGACTGAAGTTTCTACCTTATAGGTTGAAACTTCAGACAAGATGCTAGACGATAAAAAAATATAGTCTACAATTGTGCCGGTGTTGTTACCCACGTATGTTGGTAACCTCAAGCATATGTTACTACTAAAAAATTCATAAAGGTTAAAAGTTGCTAAGAGTGATTCCAAGGCCTCTCCACGTGATGAGTGTTCAAAGTGCGGGATAGAGAGGTAGGGGGGAAAATCCTCATATTCCACACGGCAATCCATGTTACATGGGTGAATATTATAATCTCCCATCAGAATCACGTCAAAACCGTGAGCACTGTTCTCACTGTGGGTGGACAAGAAATCCTCTAGAGTTACCAAGTGCTCGTTCAAGATTTGACTGACAGGGGAATTATAAAAATTAACTAATAAGATAGGCTGTGAGTTTTGTATTGTTAGTTCAACCGCTAATATGTTTGTCGAGTTAGTTTTAATCTGTCTTGGCTTTCCTTGGACATCTAAAGAGATATATATAGCCAAGCCTCCCTTTGCCCTTCCAGATTTGCTAGGTACTGCAGGTACAGAAAAATGGGAAAAGCCGTCTAGAACAAGACTGTCCGACGTCTCCCAAGTTTCTTGAAACACAAGAATGTCGTTGGATCTGACCATCTCCAACCAGTTCTTATTGTTGAATTTAGATCTGATACCAGCGACATTCCAGCTCAAAATTCTGCAGACCCTGTTACCTGTAGATTTTGGATCTAAAGATACGAGAGCAGGCAAAGGACCCTCATTGTTGGTGTCTTCTGTAAAAGAGAGTCAATCGTTCTGATCCATCAAAGACAATGGGGCATAGCGATTAAATAACTGAAGAGGTTCTACAAAAGAATTTTGCTGTGGTAGAAGGGGATAATGGGCCACTGCATTATGCCTTATATCCTGCCCCCGTCTAGGGTCAGAATCCCAGAATCTATCCCACCCTGTCGCAGGAGTCCTTGGATAAGTGACATTCTGTTGCTCCCCATAAAAAAACTTCAGGGTTAGAGGAACAACAGTACCTTGTCTGCGTTGGGGAGGGAATAAGTTAGCCAGTATGTTAGGAAGGACATCTTGATTCGAGAGGCTCACTGCCACACAGTCCCCTTTAAACTTTTTCGGCCGGTTTCCCAGCCAGGCGACCCTGGTTGCAGACTTAATAACATTTGCCAATTGATGTTTCCCCCCTGGGGCTAACCGCATGTTACTGGTTAGCCAATGCAGAGCCTTACTTGTAAGGGAGGTAGAGCTTTCCACTGTCCCCCCCTTCCAAGGGAGGTACATTTGCTAGCACAAGAACCACTGGTGTGGCCTCGACTAGAAATTGTAGGGGGTCCGTAGTATGGGTAGTTACTGGGGGTAAACTGACAGAGGGGATATCATCTGTTGGGATGTTAACTAAAAGAGAGCCCTCAGTGATGGTGGTCAATGGTGTTAATGGTTGGGGCAATAAATGTTCAACAGGCGACTGAATCCCTTTACTATCACGAATGACTTCACTATTCACATTTCCCCCTATATTATTAGGCAAATTTGTGACCATCTTAGTGATGTTTTCTACCCCACCGCAACCATAGTGTTGAGACCACCCAACCTCTTAATCTCTGCATGCAATTTATCAAGTTTAGATATTAAAGGTTTGACAATGGCATTAATTTTTAGTTCAAGAAAGTCAGCAATCCTTTTCAAAAAAAGCATCCTCGAAAGTATGGTTTTGATTATCCTCCAATACATTTAGTTGCTTTATCTTTGGGGTAGTAACCCTTTTCCTTCTTGTCCCCGGGCGTGGGCCACTCAACTTAGGAGGATTCTTAGTACATAAACGTCTCGGCCTTGTTACACGCCCTTTCGGTGTCATCTCATCAGGTAAAACTCGTACATGTCTCTCTTGATCAGAGTCAATGTCAATGTCACCTTCGGCCTGTATGTTGGAAGTCTCAGTGGCCGGGACTGCATTATCAGGTGCACTACTTAATTCTAGAAGAATGGAGCCTCTAATTGCATTCTCCTGATTGGTTTCCTGCAGAATAGTGTCATCAATCAAGATAGATGCAGTCGGGGACAAACAGCGAAGGTCTGGGGATTGGCTTAGCCCAAGAGAGTCTCTCCTTTGCGTATTTATTTTCCTCACTGTCTGGACAAGGTAATTGTCAAGGGTGTTCTGTGGGGCTTCCTTCAATTTCGTAGGCATGATTACAATGTACTCGCAGCCTTACTTTTCAAAATAAAATAATGAGTATAAAAATATTTTCGACTATGTATCTTACTTGCATGTGTGTCCAGCAGCGTTTCTGGCCCTTCCCCTGCCGATGAGGGCCGTAGAGGGCCCGCCCTTTGCCCGGGCTTCGCCCCGGGCGTCCCGCACGCGTCCCGTGACGCGGGGATGTCAGGGGCTTTATAGGCCGGCGGCGCTCTCCTGGCGCGTCAATTACGCGCCGCCGCGTTGCCTGCCGGGTGTTGTGGTTCCCGGAGCGGCGGCGCGAGTCTGGATGGCAAGATGACTCTCGGCGGTGGCGGCTGGAACTCCTAGCTGCCCCTGTAGCTGTCGGCGTGTGGCGAGTGGCGTTGCAGGGAAGTTTTGAGCAATTTCCGCAGGACGTGTCTTCAGGTCAAACGGATTGTGGGACAAGGTCCAGAATGGAAGAGTCACCAAAAGGCAAAAAGTTCCGCCGGACCCCGGGAGCCGGCCGCCTATGTCGGGGGCGATCTCAGGCCACACCAGGGCAACAAGACTTGGGGAGGGGGCAGGAGCCAAGCACCCCCTCCGAGTCCGCGCCACCACACCGCCCCACTGGGGCCTCCGTCAAGCGGCTCAGGGAGGCACCGCAGGCAGCGGTTCTTCAGATCAGTGGCTCTCACCGGCAAGGCTCCCCTCCGTCAGCAGCGATCGTTGGCGCTGTGGTTGCGGCCGGAGGCCCCGCCTAGTCAACGCCCCGGCCTCTCCATGTCGTAGGCCGCAAGAGTGGGTGCAATTCAGCTGGCCGAGCGAGGCACTGTGCCGCAAGAGCGGGCGCAACTCAGCTGGCCGAGCGAGGCACTGTGCCGCAAGAGCGGGCGCAACTCAGCTGGCCGAGCGAGGCACTGTGCCGCAAGAGCGGGCGCAACTCAGCTGGCCGAGTGAAGCGCTGGGGTGCAGCTGAGGAACCTCCACCTGGGGAGGTGGGGGAGGCTCGTTCGCGCCGCCTCTCCCTCCCAGTGCACCCCACGCCGTCTCCTGGCGCAGGTATATGTGATGGTCGGACCAGGCAATAAGAGGGGGGGGGGGTCATCAGCAAGGCATTCACCCCCCCCCAACCGTGGCTTGCTGGATGCCACCTCAGGGAAGGCCAATACATCAACATCGTGGCCGTGGTGCTTCTGGGCCATCCACCCAACGACCTCTTCGGCCGATGGCTGCCAGCAAGGCCCCGCCCTATACGTGCCGGGGGCCTCGTCTTCCGGATGGGCGTAGCCGCGGACCTGCTGCACAAGGAGGGACAGGAACAGCGTCATGCATTTGGAACGATGTTGCAGCAGGCTGCCATGTAAATAGTTATTTAATAAAACGTTTTACCCTGTTACTTTGCTGCTGTGTTGTATATATTTATAATATTTGCATAGGGTTTGTCGTTATTTTGGGCGGGGTGGGTGGCGGAGCCGAGCTGTCTTGCTGCCATCATGGCGTCGAGCTCGGTTCCTCTCACTAGTTTCATATTTCTCATGAGGGGTTGTTCCTAATGTTTCTATTTTAGCGAGGTCAAAAAGAGATCCCATCAGTGGCCTACTGATTTTGCTCGATTTCCTTTTGTTTTTTCTAACGATTTTTATGTCATAGTTTGCTAGCACGATACAGCGGCTAGTCCGCATTTTATATATATGTCCTTTTTATTAGGGGTGTCCTCCGGTGGAGTCGGATGATCTACCTCTAATAAACGGTCCGGGTTGAACCAACTACCAACAAACGGGGCAGAGATAGGCATGACGGGTTACAAAGGGGACAAAAGTCTGCACTACCTATCCTTCACTATCCGCAAAGACTAAACCGAGTATTGCGACTCTGTGCTTATTTGTGAATAGAGAATCACCCAAAGAGAACCAATTCCGAACGATCATAGGCTATTGGCAGTGGGCAGAGAGGCCATGACACACAAAATGGCTGTCACTTACGTGCATGATGGGGCCTAAAAGGGACAATATGGCGTGGCCACTGTTTCGCGACTTTCACTTTACTTTCAACAGTGGCTGTGGTGAACATAAATGAACGCCGCTTATGTATACCTAATTTTAGTCATTTTCCACAAAAAAGCTTTTGATATTTGCTATTAAAAAACCTTTGAAATTCACTGAAAAAACCATAGGTTATAGACCATATATAGTTAGGAATTAGCATTTACAAAACCTTATTTTACTCCCACAAAACCATTGACCATTAATGTCAAATGAGATGTCATCAGTGATGTCATCAGTGATGTCACTGACCATGTCATGAATGATGTAATATGTGACATCATCAGCAGTGGATTGCGGGTGCGCGATATATAGTTAGTGCAACTAACTATATATGGAATTTCAATGGTTTTGTGTGAGTAAAATAAGGTTTTGTAAATGCTAATTCCTAACTATATATGGTCTATAACCTATGGTTTTTTCAGTGAGTTTTCAAGGTTTTGTAAATGCTAATTCCTAACTATATATGGTCTATAACCTATGGTTTTTTCAGTGAATATATATATATATATATATATATATATGTATGTATGTATGTGGTTCACATTTCAATGTTAGGTGATTTCTTTATTTCACTTTGAAAAAAGGGGGGGAAAGATGATATCTAAAAGGCGAGATAGGAAATTTCTTTTCTTTCGTTAATCTAGTTAATGCATTGTTTGTTTTCTCTTGCAGATGATACAAAGTGTGCTCATGACTGCTAGCTACTCTGATTCAAGTATGGGAATCTAAGAAAGTTCCAATACTGGAGTAAGAAAACAAGTTACTTACCTATAACTTTAGTTCTCCAGTATTGGTAACTTTCATAGATTCACATGCAACCCACCCTTTCCACTGAGAAAGCTCTACCTTCTGCTTCTTTATGGTAATCCTATAGCACTACGGCTGTGAAAATCTGATGGTCTAAGGCTCTCTCAGGAGGGTTCTAGAGGGTGAAGCTGATCTGATTGGTTGTTGATTTTATTTGGTCTCTTTTACAAAAAGAGGTGGATTTGTTACAAAACTAGATTGGGCCGAGGCCTAGTCTCTAATTGTGATGGTTTGTATTGCTATTTTTATATATACACCGGGACTCCCATCGCGATGATGGGGAATGATTCAAGCATGTGAATCTATGAAAGTTACCAATACTGTAGAACTAAAGTTACAGGTAAGTAACTTGTTTTCTTCTGCTGCCCTCCTATGTACCATAACTCTATGCAGTTTTTAACTTGTCCTGGAAACTGAGACTGCCATTGTTCTTTAGACTGACTGGTCTTATTTATACTTCACTAGTTTTTGAAAGTTTGATTCAAAATTATCGCTGCCCTTTAGAACCTTATGTAATTCAATCATGTCTGCTAATATTTACCCTGAATAATTTTTTTTATGCAATTAATTTATTTTCATTATATTTTCCTGTTTCTGGTATGTGGATTTCAAGTGATAAGTAATTTTATTACCATGATACTTATTCAAATTTACATGACACTTTGTAGATCATATGGGATAAATTAACTTTTGCTCTGAATAATCAGGTTTTCTTTTTTCTGCAATCCCCAAATCCCCCAAAGGAGCCACAGTTAATGTGGTTGCCTTAGCATGGAGATAGTTACTAAGCAAGTCATGGATGATACCCACTTGTTGGACCAGGGCAACTCTTGCCCTACTTGTTCTCTCAGAAACATTTGACATGGTCAAGCTTTCCTCAATGTGCATGTAAATTCATGACAATCACACTTAATTGGTCCTCATCCTTTCTAGGGGTTCAGGTCCAACTTATCTATATGGGCATCTGCAGATCGCCAGTTACATCTTGTGTCCCAATTTTCACAAACAGGTTGACAACACCTAGCTTTACAAGAAAGTCGCCATAATCAGGAAAATCAACCATCACAAAGACTGTGTCCTTATCATAAAGGAATGGATGCTAAACACTTCCCTCAAGTTGAACATGAACAGACTGATTGATCCTCATTGCGTGTATTCCCATACACACCCATATCCCGATTGGGCTAGGCAACATGAAGCTATAAAGGATTCACCCAACAATTTGCCACAATTCCAAAATCATTTTGCAATATCAACTCAGACCTCTCCTTCAAAACACATATTACGAATAAAACACTGCCTGATACCACTCATACACCTTATTAATCAATGCCTACTTTGAAGTGGACTTCCCAACCCAACACCCGATCTCACATAGAGCGAGTAATGCCGTGCTAGTCAGTCTTACTGATTCCTACAACAACTCTAAAGAGCCCCCTGCTACCCTCTGCTCATCTCATCAATATACTGAACAAATAAAATGGCACATCCCCTCTCATAGTGGATTTGCATTGAGAATCCTTCTCAGCCCATTTCATTTTAAACATCTATTGCATTGTCAGTGAGGGGTCAAATAAGGCCTGCCACTTACCATATGGTACTTTTTTTGTCTGAAAAGAGAAACGAGGAGCATACATCTAGAACACAATAAACCATTAAGGAATTTAAAAGTCAATCAATAAAGAGAGTTCGTGCGAGCTAAAGGTTTTATTTTCACATCTTTGTCTTTCATCTATTTATTCATTAGGCAATAATCTTTAGATTTAAGCATTAAAAGTAAATCTAATCCAATCTGTATTTGTTTATAAAATTGAGCGAAACTTTTGTCAGAATCAATCAAAATAGTAATAATACTACATGTTCTGTGGCACTCACAACAGAAATGGACATTGTACTATCACTCTATAAGAAGGGCAGAAAGTTATTTCATACATGGTGTTTACAACAAGCTTGTTGCTGAATGGGATTTTACTCTTCAGTAAGCCCCTGACAAATCAATACTTCGTTGTTCTATGTGTAACTAGTATCTAGGCATTTCCTTCCCAGGGCTGAACATGAGGTGGCCTTGGTATCAGTTAATGTTGTGTAATGAGAACTGCTACAAATGAATGTTAGATCATTTGTTCCAGCGAGAAAAGCACATTTCGTAATGATGGAATATGTACAACTAAACTTAGTCCGTAGGACTAGTCTTAGTTTGAATGTGGCCCAAGTTTTTTTTTTTATTGAAAATTAGGGCTCAAGCAGACTTTTAGACCATATTTGTGTTGGATTATGAAATAAATAAAATGCTATACACTCATTAGGTACGGCCAGTGTTTTAATAAGAATAACTAGGTAAAAAACTATTTTTTGTAATAATTTCTATACCCAGAACTCATTTTTACAAATATTTAAGATTGTTTTTCTCTTTGGGGAAATTGGAGGCACACTGGTAAGTAGTTTTAGGGATTATATAAAGTACCCCCTGCCATATGTTATAAGGATATTGCAAGTTGCTGAGGAGTCCCATAACCTTATAGAGGAACGAGGCCTAAGGCCAAGATCCTTTATAAGGTTCTTGAAAGTGTGAACAATGTTAGAAACTCAGTCTGTTTTGGCAAAAGAAGGTTACAACCCTGGAGAGTGGTAAACTACAATTATTCTTGCAGAGGTGGTAACAGGTTAAGGTTTGCATGGGGGGCCTATTCGCACTCAATTCTGGCATTTGTTTGAATAAATCCCATCTTGAATTCTTAATTTAAGGTTGTGCATAACATATTGTAAAATTCTGTTCACTAAGCACCAAGGCTGACTTTGTTGTACATGTGTTGCCTTCTTAAGACGTACGCCTATAATCCTGAAACAGAATACTCATTTATGGTGTGGTTTAAGACCATCGCGGAGTCTTCGTCATGGTATGGCCCTTTCCCCAGTTACAGAGTCTGGTCTTTAACTTGTTTTCTTCCTCTGAGATCAACTTTGGCTAGTTTCACACTTGCCTATTGATAAAGAAACGAGCATGTTGCAGCATTGTTCGCCCCAAGTCGTGTTTGAAACTTTTTTGCAAGCTTTAAAAGTAAATGTTGCACTTCTGAAATATATTTGCCGCAGTGTATTAACCAAAGATAAAATGCGACCCATTGCCGCGATTCTCGCTGTAAGAGTTTTTTGTGGCATTATAACTGTTGCTCTTTTTGTGGAAAACAATTTGGAGAAAGTTAAAGTAGTGTTTTCCATAAATAAATAAAAGTATTTTGTAACTAACTCGTTGACCTTATGGTGAAGTTTTTGCTACATCCCAGACATTATGATTACATGTAAAATGACGCTGTCGCATTTTTACCATGTCCATGTGTATCCTCAGTAAAGAAGGCCGGCTGCTCTTCCGTACACACTCAGTGTCAGTCAGCGGTGCAGCCACCGCCAGCTTTTAGAACTGTGGACAGAGCTTGTTGGTTTGGTTATAAGCTTCAACAAGAGAAAAGTTCAGCCAGGGCCACGTTCATTAAACCTGGAATGTAAGTCAAGACATTTGCGTCCTGGGGCTCACACAGCTGGCTTTTCTCTCTTGGCAGGCTTGTTTCAGTCTTATTTGGATCAAAAAATGCACACAAAGTAGCCTCTTTTATCCAGGTATTGACAATGTTTTTACCCTTTTCTCTACTTTTTCAGAACCTACTTTGATAATATAGTTGCAATAGATTCCCTTCTTGAACACATAATGGTAAGTTGCTTTGAGTGCTCTTGTGCTATAACTCTTTAAAAAGCTAATATATCCTTGTTGATTTGTGTTATTGACAGTTGCTTGTACGTTAAGAATTCTGTGCGGGGCATTCTATTCAAGATTTCTAGAGTACTCATTTCCTTTTTCTCAAGGTCACTGGTTAGATCCTTTCAAATTAAACTTCCATGAAACCAGCCCACAAGGCCTACTACAGTAAAGGACCTGCATGGCTACCTGCAAATCTGGCTCCCTCCAATACCGTGACCAGGAACCTATGATTGGCCACCCTACACTTTATCTAGCAATGTAACTTCAAATGACTGAATCATTGAGTCAGATCACTGGGTGTCCAGGGACCCAGTTTCTGAAACAACCTGAACCTCTGTTAGAGAGCAGCACCAAGTTGCCGGCCGTTCAGAAAATGTTTGAAAATTCAACTCTTTTAGGTGATGTCCTTCTACAAACTTGGAACCAGTAGGGAAGTGAACAAAGCATGTAGGATGGTTGATACACCTCACTCCCAGTCGAGTCAATCTAACCTATATCGTGTCTGCTGCAGCAGAACTGCATTTCTTCTTCTGTGCGCTCTAGTGACCTTGAGGTCTCATTTTACACTTTTTACAACTCCAAAATGTAATGAATCATTTTCAAGTAGATATTTTACATCAAGATGGAGCAAACTCCACTCATACTCAATACTGGGCAGATCAGTCTTTCATGGTATCACTTTGTGGACAGTGATGGCTTATAACTGCAAATCACACTTAATGGCTGACATAAGCATGTAAACGTTACAACAAAGATCATAATGAGGGCTTCCGGTTTTATGGTATTTATTTTTTTCACATTTCCGTTTGTATTTATCCATATTTGTGGTTAGTTCCTTTCTTCGGTATATATCCGTAATTATTTTGTGCTTAGTGTAACAAAAATCAAGCTGGAATGGGCATGTTTCCACGTTTATTTGACTGACAAATGTGTACTTTTTTTTGAATGTCCAATGAGTTATAAGAATTTACAGTACAATAGGCATCTGAAGTCATGTGTATTGTAGAACAGGAAGGGGTGGGAGCACACTGCTGACCTCTCAGCACAGTTCGCCCCTTAGCATTATGGTAAATGTAGTTTGCAGTGCGCACTTACTTGTAATTTTGCTGGAGTGTTCCACCAAAGTTGGTGCAGATTTGTGCTGTCATCTCTAGACACATGTGTTTCTGGATTTTATCCTTATCAGTAGAGATCAAAAACTATTTTCTTCTGGGGTGGCTGAGCAGGCTGCCACAATTCTTACAGGTCTTAGTACCTCTCACAGGCGCACAGGTGCATCTCCACTAGCTCGTCGGCTACATGGCTCAAGGGAGCCTTTTGAAACAGGAAGGGGTGGGAGCACGCTGCTGACCTCCCAGCACAGTTCGCCCCTTAGCATTATGGTAAATGCAGTTTGTAGTGCATGCTTACTTGGTATTTTGCTGGAGTGTTCCACCAAAGTTGGTGCAGGTTAGTGCTGTACATCTCTAGACACATGTGTTTCTGGATTATATCCTTTATCAGTAGAGATCAAAAACTATTTTCTTCTGGGGTTTGCTGAGCAGGCTGCCACAATTCTTGCAGATCTCAGTACCTCTCACAGGTGCACAGGTGCATCTCCACTAGCTCGTCAGAACAGCTTAATACAGCTGAACTGCTGCAATTATTTAGCTTCACAATGGAAACCATTTTTCTTTCTTTGACTCCACTACCTGCCAGTCCGCACAGCTATTGACCGAGCACGCATGATTGACAGTAGTGAGAAGAGTCAAAGAGAAAACCTATTTTCAGTATTTTTCCCTATTTAAAAATGAATAGACAGGAAAACAGATTGTTTTCCGTCTGTATTTATCTGTTAAAATCAGCAAAAATAGAAAACTGGAAGCCACAATCATAATTAAGGCACTACTAAAGTAATGTAAATGTATGATATCTTGCTGATGTAAGTGCTACTGGGTGGGTGAAGATTATTACATTTTCTCCTTCCCGGCTTAATGATGTAAGTGAAAACTTATACTTCTAAAATGTGTCTTGGATAGAGGTAAATAAGATAACTGTGGAGATGAGCAGAGCTTGAGAGAAAAATCAGGTAAATGGCAGATTTTGTGTTGTGTACCATCTCCTTAAAGTTGAGTGGAAGGAGAATGAAAAGGACTCCCCACCCTGCGTGGGATCTTATGATGGCAGTGTGCAGGGGGATAGAAGGGTGGGTTAGCAAATTAACAGTACATGTACCAGTTTTACTGTGAGATTTGCGGGTGAACACCTCTGATCCAGTAGCCACATCTTTCTTTGGCCACTTGCAATTTCTGATGCGGTGAGCGATTTTGAATTGCAGTCTACTCCCTTTCATTTTAGATATTCAAATTTGACATTGTCTTGACTGAGCTACCTCCCTGTGGTAAATAAATACACCACCCCCAGTTGTATGCCACACTGTTTATTTCAGTCCGAGATTGAGACACCCAAGTCATAGCAGCCAGGCGCAGCCAACAATCTCAACTGTCCTCCGGCTCTTGACACCCCTGGAATGTTGGCTTGTGGGCATAGGAATGTTACGAAATCACAGTAGTGTCAGCCTGGCTTAGAGTATCTAAGTACAATATGACACTCCCACGCCAACATGCGTACCAGCCTTTGGCCTACCCACTTATATCTTGACCCTTTAGTTGGAAAATCCCTATTAGAAAAATGATCAACTTCTATCCCTCCCCGCTAGACACATTTCCTACTTGGAATAAACACCTCATATCAAGTGTGGTTTTGTGTTCAGTAGACTTCTGTTCTGTATGGGGTCGATGTGAAGCCGTGCTACCTCGAGCTCATTCTTGCCTGCTGCATTGTATTGTCCCGTCGTGCTCTGTACCAGCAATGCATGCTTAGAATTTCACAAGGATACTTCCACTTGTAGTTGTGGCAGCCAGGACTACTCACACCTACTACACTTAATTCTTGACCCAGTGTAAAATCTGGCGATGTCTTGTAAAACGAATTGAACACATTCTTGTAAAAGATAAAGAGAAAGGATTGTTATCCTTTGACTAGTGTTGCCTTGCTGCCCACCAAGGGCCGCAGTTTGCAGACAAAGATCCATTTAAAGATGCATGTACCATGATAGCCCAGGCTCTCTGGTAATACAGTGACAGGATAGCTTGCGAGCCTTGTCCAGTGAGATCATCGGCAGTGATCGCGCATGCGGAAAACGCTTTTTGGGATTGCGTAGGCTACAGCATTTTCGGTTGTCTGCCAAGCTGCTTCTTCATTCACCTCGATTTTTATGGCATTCTCAGATCATGAATTTTGCGAAACTAATCCTTGAGGGCTCCACTAGTCCTAAACTGGTGCGTGATGCGGCCTCCGTATGAACTGCAGGTTGACGTGATGGAAAACTCTGCTGTACTGCCTCTTGGGACTTGGCTCCACATACCGGATGAGAGGGACAAAAAAGCAAGCGCACCGGCCCAGTGCAGACGTAGCACAGTGGTGATATGCAGAAGAAGAGGCATTTAAGGAACGCTGGGGAGACTGCCTGCTGCTCTCACCAACTCCCTCGCCAAATACAAATGTGCAAATACACTCAAATGTTTTTTACAGAACGATTAGCTGTGGCATTTGTGTATTTATTTGCGGATTAAAACAAAATGATTTGTAGATGAGGAAGTAATTTGAATTCAACATAGAAAAGATTTGATGTCATGCATTTAAGAGTCATGTGGTTAAATTCAGTCAGTTACAAAACATGCGTCTGTCGTTAGTGCAAGAAACATTCTTTGACATACATAAATGTATGTTGATGTGCTATTTATTGCACACCCATAAACCCGGTTGAAAAATAAGGCTGGAACTTTCGGATCATGATGTTTTTATGTTTCTCACCTGCAGAATATGACTGCTAAATGTGTGGGTTCCCCCCATGTATACCTAATTTTAACCTCAGTGACTACTGTGCCCGTGTCTGGGGCATTGATGTGGTTGGTGGCAGTTGGTTATGGTTTATGAACGGTTATGGTTTAGGACTTTTTGCCGCAATCCTGCTGGAGAGGCTTACTATTGGGTTTCCCTGGTAAAACCCATCCGGCTATCAGAAGTGGGACTGACAATTCCCCTTCTGATTGATATGAGAGAGAAATTGTGAGTGTGTGTCTGTTTACGTACATGAGAAGATGAGACACCCCTACCTGGGGGTCCCTGCATGTAGGCTAAGATACTGGTTTTACATGTCATACAATTGTAGACCTTCCTGGTGATTGTCATGGCTGTCTACCATGTCGCCTTGTGTGTTTCTGCACCGTTCTCCTGTTCAGATCAGTGAAACTCTTACACTGTTTTGTATGGTTTGGGTCCCCGCCCTCTACTGTGCAGTGGATCGACCACCTTAAGAAAGACCCTACAGAGTTAGATGGTGGCCCACAAGAACAAGTGAACAAAAAGAGTTATGCCCATGGCCGCTAACTCTCGCCTAAGGCAAAGAATGTGTTATGAGCCCTTCCCTAATATCCTGTTAGCCCACGAAGATGTGTGCATCCAATGCACTAGATTATATGACATTTGCCTGAAAATAATTCAGATCCGCTGCAATTATTTAATATCTGAACGCCATGCCTTTTGAGATACTTTAATGTTTACAGGACGCTTTGTCACCATGGATCTGTTTTTTAACTAACAGCTCTCTTTAATTTTGATAACTTATAGTACAACGTCTCAGTAGCTGCCTAATCTGATACTTAGTGCGGCAATTCTGGAATATAAGGTAACCCGAAGGGTCAAAAATCAGTTCATCTTCTGGCATCGGGGATGCTCTGAACCAGCACATGTGAAAAGATTGAACCTTCTCCCTGCCATCCTTTAAAAACTGGGATCTGCTTTAAAATATGAGAAGAGGACTTCTGTTGTAAGGACGTGGTTGGGTGAAATGCATACATAGGGCCTGGTTGAGCTCACCCCAACTAATGCAAAGGGTCAATTGCTTAAAGTCCATCCACGAAGATCCGCTGTCTCAGCAAAGAGATGGTAGAGGCTACAGTGCCGCTGCCCAGCCAGAGCAAAATTAGAGCAGCCTGTGGAGAAGCTGTTTCTACAAATACTCCTTGCTTAAAATCTCCCTCCTAATTACTACCTACATGATGTGGAAGACTGATAGTCAGGAACAGCTCAGGAAACACCAGGGTGAACCACAATGTCTTGTGGATTGTGTAAGTGCTCTGCCTCCTATGGTCCGTCCAGTGACTTCTGTGCCATCTCCACAGGCTTCTGGTGCACCCTACTGCCTAGTATCAATACGAATCAAACCTCTAAATGAATGTTTACCTGCCTGTGCCCTGTTGAGAGAAGGACAGTTACTTGCAACAGCGCACCCAAACGGATACATTTGTGGGGTTTGCTGCTGTTTTAACCCTGGTGTGAGACTACAAAACCTCCCACTTGACCTCTGTCTCTTTGCTTTTGACTGATACCAGCTCTCTGGGTCACCATCTGTTACTCAAGTTTTTCCAAACATTAATTTCCCTCTAAACTTAGTTTATTTTCTTTATCCATTTAGTATAAAAAAATACCGTTCAAATGCTAGGAGTACAATTTGTGTAAGTCCAGTGCACAATTCACATTTCATCCTAAAGGATGACATACTGAAATCTACTCGATTGATTTACACACAGCAACACATCCCCATGCTCACACCACATTCACGTTCTCATCTGTCGTATCACTCTCACACACTACAATCATTCATACACCCCAGTACAACACAACATACACAGATGGAATCACAGGGGTGAATCATCAACCCTCAGTGGCTGTGCTGGTGACTGGGATGTCACACCATCCGGTCTGCGTATGTTTCAATGGAAATTGCTATTTATCTCCATCTTCGGCAGGACCCTTCATTAATAACTTGATACAGGTGAAAGGTAGGGGATTCCAGGAAGCGACTTCACAACTGCTGTTCAAGCCATCTTTTAGACTTGGCACCATTGGCGTGAGTCTCTCTCCCATTTTTTGCTTTGCCACTGTGGGCCCCATGATGTATAAAATTGATTTCTATGAGTGGACCACTGAGCCTTCCGTCTAACACCCAAACGGAGTGTCCAATACGGAGAAGAACTTGTAGTGCACTGGTAAATCACCTCTGATATAAATCTCAAGTATCGTGTAGTTCTCTCAAGTAGGGCATGCCCCATCATAAGCTCGAGCTCCGACTGGGTAATGCAATTCACACCTGGACTTCAGTGTCCTGAGCCTCATATAATTGATGTCTCAAGTCTCGCCACAAGTTCTGGCATTTCTTGTTCCTTGCATTACGGTGAGTTGCCCAGCTGTCTGCCACACGGAAGTCCTGGTGTGATGCCACTGGCTTGGGATATTACCTCCGGAGCACTTGAGCCTCCAAACATATAACCATGGCAAGTTGCGCTACAGAATTCGAGTTGCTGGGTGTGACTACAGGACCAAGTGGAAATTTGTTTCTAGTGTTCCCTCACCCTTGTGTGGGACTGGCTTGATAACCGTCTTGCCAAATGCTTGAACACTGTTCTACCACTTGTCAAACACAACGCAGTGCTTCAATATAGCAGAACGCAAGCATGTTCTCAAAGTTGAAGCCTGCGTGCGCAAAGAGATGCCATTTTTGGTAATTAAAGATCCTGCATTGAGCAGGGATAATATTTGCTACAAATATTACATTGTACTCGTTCATATATGTGCATCACCTTGAATGCTTTGTGTTGCTAAGACATGAGTCATAGAATTAAACAAATATATATATATAGATTCTTGCCTTTTCAGTGCCACTTGGGTAATGCTATGGCCCTGGAGTCACGATCTTGCAGTCAATATTTGCAATAAGCATTTCAAGTCCTCAAGGCCTGGAGAACTGACTGACTAAGAAGAGGCCGTTGTAGTTCTCTAATTGTAATGGTTTGGGCATCCTGTGGAGAGGAATGGAACCAGCTTCACTTTCATTGTCTGTTGACCAGAAAGGGCTGGTGCCACTACATAGCCTAACTGGATATGGTAGCGTTAAACTTAATCATGGACATTAACCTCCCTTTCAAGGTACACAATGACAGAAAATGGCCTGGTACCAGTCGTATTTTCTAAAGAAAGTCTAAGCGTTTCTTCCAGGAAGCGACTTCACAACTGCTGTTCAAGCCCTCTTTTAGACTTGGCACCATTGGCGTGAGTCTCCCTTCCACTTTTTGCTGTTGCCTCATCTGTTTTTGTTGGTCTAGATGCTTTGGGCAATTTGCTACTGCTATTCAGTGCCAAAGTGCAAGTGCTCCCTATTGTAAATTGTCGTATGGCTTAGTGATTCCCTAATTGGTTATTTGATTTACTTGTCAGTCCCTAGTACAGTGCGCCATGTGTGCCCAGGACCTGGAAATCAAATGCTGCTGGTTGGCTTGCAGCACTGATTGTGCCAGCCACAGAAGCTGCTTGTAAAATGTGGTTCAGGCCTGCCATTGCAGAGCCTGTATGCAGTTTGGGACTGCCATGTCGACTTGGCAAGTGTACACACTTGCCAGTCCCTAAACCTTCCCTTTTCTGCATGTTAGTCACCCATAAGGTAGACCCAAGGTACCCCTTTGAGCAGGGTGCATTGTATGTGAAAGGTAGGACATGCCCTGGTGTGTGTGGCATGTCCTGATAGTGAAATACTGCCAATTTTGTTTTTCACTATTGCAAGGCTATCTATTCCCGTAGGCCAGAATGGGCAGTTTGGTTATAACATCTTATAAACCTAACTGACCCAGGGAACAAGATAGGAAAATAAAGTTTAGTATGCCTGAACTCGGAATGTTAATGTGCATCTTTTAGTGTAGGTGATTTTAACATTCTGTGTTTGAAAATATCACTTTTAGAAAGTAGGTATTTTCTTGCCTAACTATCTAGTGTGCCTCTGCTAGGTTTGTGTAGTGCATGTCTGGATTGTGAATGACAGGAGCTGGGAGAGGGCTGCGACTCCAGCAGTCTTGATGAGTCAGGGCTGGGCTGAATGGGACCTGGGTTAAATTTAGAGTAGGCGGAGGAGATTCCCTTTCACCTGCCTGGGCCAAGTCTGCTTTCAGCAATGCTCTCTCCACCTCCTGCCAGGGGGAAACATCCTTTACAACGCAGCTTTTACCACGCAAACCATTACAACGCATTGCGCTGGGGGGCGCTCTAGTATAGGGAATAGATTTAATTTACTATCCAACACCTTCCCTACTATCCACGGGGACTGGAGTTGGAATAGTAAATTAAACTATTCACTATCCAGCGCCCCAAAGCACTATGCGTTGTAAAGGTATTCGTTGTAAATACCGCGTTGTAAAGGCATGCGTGGTAAAAGCATGAGTTGTAATGTCATACATCCCCTGCCAGGAAGCTGCACCAGAAAGGACAGAACTGGTTTTGGCTGGGTACAGACACACTCTGCCTTCAGAGACAATGGATTTGTGTGTATAAAAAGGGGGACCCTGACCTCAGAACTTTAGATCACTTATGGTAAATCAAGGGGAACCTTTGCCAAGGAAAAGAAACCGGAGAAGCTGAAGGAAGAATACTGCCCCTCTGCTGTTTGCTATTTGGGGTTGGCCTGCAGTGGTTACTTGTTGCCAAGGAAAGGAGAAAAGGCTTTGCTGTTTGGTTTGTCATCTTGAGGAAGATCTCCAAGGGCTTGAAATTGAGCTTGCCTCCTGTCTGAAGTCTCCGGGACACAAAGACTTCACCACCAGCTCCCCTGAATTTCCTTGCTGGGAATGCTAACCTACAGAGAGGTGCCTGCTGCTGTTCAGGACCTCTAGAGACTGTTTGTCGCTGGGAGCTGGAAGCGCGACGCACCGACGAAGAAGCGTGTCGCATCCGCACCAAGACCCGATGCCTCGCCGAGCCATGGGGAAGAAGCATGCCGCATCTACACAGAGTCCCGACGCATCACCGAGAACATCATCGCAGCGCGTGCCGTGCAGCTGCAAAAGTTCACGCATCAAACCGGATCATCGTATCAAGCCGCCATTTTGACGCATTGCACCGGATCATCGCATCGAGGCGTCATCTTGTCGTATCGTAATCGGAACGTAGTAAGAAACTGACGCATCCCCTCCTCCCAGTAAGGAACTGACGCACTGCCTCCCCTGCGCTGCGGTAAGGAACAGGTGCACCACCTCCCCCAAAGAAAGGAACTGATGCTTCGCCTTCCCTGTTAAAATTGAAACAACCTTTTGGTAATCAGGAAGTACAACTAAGAACTTTGAAGTCCGACGTCACGTCTGATATCAAGGTGCATCATCTAGGTTTGATACTGAATATTGAATGCTTTTATTTTAGGATATAACTTGTATTGCACATGTAGTGGCCATCTTGACATTTTTAACAAGCCAGAGGGACCCCTGGGAAGGTGAACTTTCTCTCTCTAGCTCACCTGTATTTCTATATTTTTACCACTCTCCTCGCGGCCTACCTTTACCCCTGATCCTGCCTCCTTGTCCATTGTAATCTTAACGGTTTTTGGGGCCACCGGACAGATACATCTCAACATTTTTTGTGTCTCTCCATTTCGGAGATACGTTGGCATCGTTTGGTCTTGAATTAGCAGAAAATGAGTAATGAAATTGAAAGTTGTTAGGAACGTGGACTCCCAAAATGTCTCACCCAGGGTTATGCACTAGAATAAATACTTCGCTTGATCAGAAAGAAGGCTAACACTGCCCTCTAATGACACCCGATGGTTATGACACCCTCTCCATAATATGACAATGAAGTTTAAATACAGTATTATTTAACAACCCAACTTTAATTCTATTACTCAACCAGCAATGCCAAGACTTTCTCTCCATCTAGCAAGATCGTCTTCTCTAGAACTGATACTTGAACTGCAGCAACGTTTATCCAGCATAGATTTAATAGCATAGATTTAATATAGATGTCTATACTAAAACACTGGTATAAGCCTTCCACTCACCCAAGGTATACCTGAACACCTCTGTAGTGGGATCAATGACTTGTGCCGTCTTATATTACTTGTTTACCTGACTGTATATTGATATGTTTTATGTATGTTATTATTATCCTTTCATGTTAGTGACTACTACAATGCTCCCATTACCTCTGTTCATTCCTACTGCCCCTACCCTGTCATTGTGAAGCGCTCTGATATCTGTAAGGATCTTGTTCGCGCTATATAAAACTTTGAATAAATAAATAAAATAAGACGGGTTCTCCTTACCACTGCTAGTGAGATACATCTCACTTGAACTATCTAACCCCTAGGACTGCTTCTCCATACCACCTTAAGTTGCATTGGCTCCACACTGGAGCCCTTCACACACACATTTATCTTAACGACAGTGGACCTACTTTTTCCATGCTGGTATTAACTACCTGTTAAACTATCTATAAAAGTTTGAGTTATTCTTGACTAGGCTATCTGAAAACCAATACTCTGAGTTGAAGGGTAATCACTGCCCTTTATATAAGCATTAACTAGTCAACTAACTACTGGCTAGGTTTTAAGAGCTGTATCTGTGCTGCACCAAATTCAGTGGTTTTGACATTTTGGGTCCTATTATCTAAGGCAACTGGGCCCTCGAACCTGGCGCTGGACGCGGACTCCCAAGGCTCTCTTGGATGGGGAGCACCCTGTGTCCCACACCAGAGTCCGCGAGTTGAGGCACCATACCCAACGTCTGCAGGTTGAATGACAGTGAATCCCCTCTGAATTGTCAGTGGGCCACTGGGCGGTTTTGAATTTCTTTATTCGGAGCACTTTTCTTCTAGCAGAAGAATTTTTCTTTTCATAGGTCCTGATAAATGCCAACACACCTCGTGTGAGTATACTACAGCTGAATTATGTTGACCTTTTTTAGGGCCACGCTCAAGCAGGAATAGTTTAGTCCTGCAGTGTCCCTGGTTTAAACCATAACCCTAGGGCGCACTAATGAAGGTGTACGCGTACACTGTAGCCAGTTTTATTCCACGGTATCAGTCATAGCATGCTCTACTTACGTCATCACCCCCCAGTTTACCGTAGGGCATGGGCGTGATTTACGGATCGCCAGGGGTCGCAGCTGCTCCTTGCTACCCCTGGCACTGCTTTTGCGACCCCTGGCATCAGAGGTGGCAAAAGTAATGCCTGTAACACAGGGGCATCTCTTCCTAATTTACACTGGTTGGAGCTCCACTTGCCTGGTTTAAGTCGTTTTTTTCACTATACAAATACTGAATTATATTCACTAGTGGTGTAATAGAAAATGGAGCACATTAACTGGAATATAACATTATCTGGAAGCTAAGGTAAGTTAAACATGCTGTTAAATGAATGTTGTATGAATGCTTGCGGGAGAGTGCATTTATGTACGCAAGTGTTTGTGTGTGAATGTGTTGGTATGTGTAAGCATGTGTGTGTGAGTCAAAGTAAAGGTCAAATGACATGCGATGTCACTTCCGCAACCCCTGGCATTTTGCTGAACTGACATCCATGCCGTAGCGATCCACTACTTCTCTCAAAAACATACATGGAGCTCCTCTCTCACAGTGACGTGGTTGTAGCCCACACTGTGAATAGCTGTCATACTTCATCATTGGGAGTCTCCTTGAACTGTGCCACCTTTGGTGGATGAGCGAAATCGTCCTTAAAAATGAATATCCCCTTGTAGTTAGGTTATGTTTCTTCTTTCTTAATCTTGCTTAAGACCCGGAATTTTCTTTGTGTGTTAAATCCATACTGGTTGGGAGCAAACACCTGCTGGTATATTAATCTCCCTTGGCCCCCCTTTGTTTTTTTTAAATAAGATAACACTGGCCAAACCACCAGAAAACGTTCCATTCTCAATGCAGCCACAATAAATATTGATATTGATCAGAAAGAAGGCTATCACTGTCCTCTAGTGGATGCAAATGATTATTGCACGCTCTCCATAAAGCGACAGTTAAGTTTAAATATAGTATTATTTAAGACAACAACTTTAATTATATTACTCATCCAGCATTGACTAATGACAAGACTGTTTCTACTTACTCCACCTGGCAAGATAATCTCTCTAGAACTGATACTTGAACTGCAGTATCATTTATCCAGCATTGATGTGACAGCAGGGTGGTTTCTCCATACCACTGATAGTGAGATACACCTCACTTGAACTATTTAAACCCTAGGACTGCTTCTCCATACCACCTTCAATTGTATTGGCTCCACATTAGTGCCCTTCATACACACACTTACCTAAACAACAGTGGACCTACGTTTATTAAGCTGGTATCAACTACTCTCGCAACTATCTGTAAAAGCTTTTCTTTAAGTTGACTAACTAGCGTTATTCTTGACTAGGCTATCTAAAAACCTATACTCTGATGTTGATGGGTAATTACTGCCCTTATATAAGCATTAACCAATCTACTAACTACTTGCGGAGTTTTAAGAGCTGTATCTGTGACACACCAAATGCAGCAGTTTTGACATTTTGTTTCCTATTGAGGCAACTCAGCATGCACTAATGTAATCTGATATTTGCAAATCAATTGAGTTAACCCAAGGACACTGTTTGAACACTACTATGCTGTTCTGATTTCTAGATAAGCGCCTACATTGACCTCCCCCATCGCCTTAAACAGTAACCTCTACTCAGCCAAGATGTTAGTCGTCCCCCATTCCAGCCATTAGACACTGCACCCACTCCATTACAACACCACCCATATAAAAAGAACTAATACAAAAGGCCTCAACCACATAAAGCGATCTCCTTTATCTCCAACCAGCAAGCCTCTCTCCTTCACTAGCCTTACATGCATTGTTCACAACTAACATTTCCACGCAGATATTTCTGACTTCATTATAATCTACAACTAGGACCTCCTGTGCATTTTCAAATTCTAGCTTAGTGCCTACTCCCAGTCATAAAGACTCGTAGAAAGCTCATTGGTTGCTAGCCCTTCCTGTTTGTCCTTCACGTGCCTAAAGGTTTCCATCAATCTCTTTCTCCCTTTTACACCCACTACCTACATGCCATTTACCACCCACCAAAGTGCAAATATAGCTTTGAAGTACAGACGTTGATTGAGGCAATGTTAGCAGCAATACCTTAAATTACCACAAGTCTCTCTTGCAGCACCACAACTTTCACCAACATGCATTTCTTCAAATGCACAACAAATGTTGAGAACTAGACCCCACATTATTACAGACAACAAACTTATCAAATAGGAGTTTCCCATTGGGAGTTCCTGGTCCAACTATTTACCCATTTACCCTGATCCAACGTCACGGCGGCATTTAGCAAGTAAAATGCCGCCGTGACGTTGGATTGTTTCACTACAAGAGTGCCGGACTCAAAGGTTGAAACATACAAATATAACACCACAATCTTTTGATGAATTTGACTTCTGGACTGACTATACCTGTGTACAAGACTTCCTCGTTATTTTATTGAGGAAACTTTTGGATACATATACATATTTTCCGTTTTCATGTGGAGTTTTACGTTTTTAATTATCAAAAGGGACGTACTAGAGGAACTAAATTCACCCTGAAGAAGTCCGTAGGGACGAAACGCGTTGATTACCTTGTGTTTGGCTACCTCGCACGTTTCATAAGACAGAATAAAACAAAATATTTTTTTGAATAAAGAAGTCACACCATGACCTGCTCTTACTGTTCTTTTGAAAATTAATGCATTGGTATATGTTCTAATTACTAAATGGAGTGCCGGAGCATTGTATGTTAAATCAGTGTTTTGTGGAGTGTCCCATAAGGAGACGGAAAGGTATTGCCCTTAAGGTCCCAGGCACCCAAAATAATCACCAGATCCAACTAAGGAGTTAGGTGCGGTCAATATTGCCCTATACCCTGTGTATATATGCTAATTAGTTTCAGGACATGTCCTGCCTAGAATAATTGTTTTTTCAGTCTTGAAAAGACATGTTGAATTTTGAAACTCATTTGCTGATAGTTTGAAGATGTTTACTTATTGTAAGCTTTCACACAGGTCACTTTCATTTTTGCTTGTGAAAAAATATTCCCTGTTGATGATCAGTACGTAACAGGTTGGTGTGGAAGCCATAGTGAGCTAACCTATGCCATTCACAATGGGAAATGGTCAACAAATTATTCTTTAGTTTGATATAGATGCATCCTTTCGTCATTCTCAAGGGTAATATCAATTTAAAAAGAAACTGAGGTGCTCTCTCTTGCCCCAAATAATTGAGTTCCTCAAACCTCCTGACATTGGTAGAACCCAGACTTCCATTCTCTTTACAGTTTCTCAGTGGAAAGATTTTTTCCTTTGGCCATGAGTTCTGGTGTTATTTTCCTACCCTCAATCACTGAGCTTCTGCACTTGCTTCCTAAGGAAGTGGCCTAGGTACATCTTCGATTTTCCTTGTTAAAAAAAATAAAGGTTAGATATGGGTTCAGAAGAGCCCCCCCAGACTATGTGGTAAAATGAAATGCCCCATGTTATTTTACTTATTCCTATCTTCTCAAATCTTTAGATGAGACCGAAGCAGCACCTTTATCAAAGCCCGTTTTTCAAGTATCCCCTCTGTAGTCCTACCTAGTCTGCAGCAGCATGTGAGGCCTTGCGCTGTACTGGGGACGTTTGCCACAAGAGAATGGCACAGCTCACATTTAGTGATCGAAGCTGTCAGAACAGCCTCTGAGGAGGTATTTGGAGTCATTCTGGTTTGTGATAGTTTATCACAAGTGAACCGGCTTGTTAGCTGAAAAATAGCAACGCGGTTAATGGTGTCAAATGAAACAATAGCTGAATGTTCAGGGTGAGATGACCTCTCTGGGTCACATGCTTAACTAAAGGATATTTATTTGAGATGCACACGTTAGGGACGCAAGTGAGGCCTGGGAACACACTCTGCCACTACAAACTCTTTTCTTTAGAAAAGCTCTGCAGGAGCATGCTCACACACTCTGCAGGAGCATGCTCACACACTCTGCAGGAGCATGCTCACACACTCGGCCCTCCACAGCCCTACAAACCAGGGCCAGTCACAACTTTCTTGCTTTGTACTGGCTGAATGTGGCTATGAACTTTTTTTGGTCGCTGTATTTTAGTTGTTGCTAATATAAAATTAAAAATGTCACTTTAAATTTCCACAAATGTGGCACCCGGATGACCGACGACCACCAGACACGATCTCTAAGTGGGCAGCCGCAGGACACTCACCTGTATCCTTGCAGGCGATACCACCCGGGGGCGCCTGGGCCATGAGCCCAGCCACCTTTACCGATACTGATCGGCTCTCATCCTGACTGAACTGTGACTGCACATCAGTGGGACGCCTCTCCAATCACGGCGACTCCACCCGATGTCCATTACAATTCCAACTAGGAAACACATGGAGTCCCCCCACAATAAGCAACCACCAGTCACCCACGGAAGCTCTACACCACCCGTGTGGAGCCAGCCAATACCTCCCCCAGTGACACGTGCGACTCAGACCACCATGGACCAATACACAGTTACTGACCAGGGGACCCGGTCCAAAGGTGGTTAATGTCATGCTCAGAGTGGAGACCTCAACACGATCCTTCAAGCCATCTCTACCTCGTAAACCTCGGTCGAAAACAAGATCTGAGAGGTCCGGGACGACATGGCCCTGATCAGGCAAGACCAATGCAACAGCCCGAATTACCGAAATTTAATCTCAAATCTGCTCAGTTGAAGACAATGTGGCCAGTCTAAAAGAACAGATGACTCTTCTGCAGACCCAAGCTAAAGAAGTTCACAGGAGGGCTCATGATGCATAAAACCGATCACGCGTTACTTCCAGGACAAAACACACTTCTTTGACAGTCCCGAAGCTGCTTGGACCTGGCAGACAGAGGAACGCCCCCTTCGACTCAAATCCAAGTCCACAGCCCTGGGGACTCAGGCTGCTGACATCCACAACTCTGCCATGCGGGGAGAAGCACACAGTCTCGCAGAGGCCGGAAGACGGACAAGGCTGGATCAAACTCTCCAAGGACTGGGTCCCCAAAGTCCAAGTGCCAGGCCCTATCACCAAGACCCCACCATTCACGTGAGGCCAACTCCCATGATCATTCACCTACAGGGAGCTCTTGATCCAAGATCATGACCGTAGACTCTGTCGACTCTGATTTCTCCCATAGTTCGACTATTCCCACCTGAGGCTCCACATGGTGCCACAAACAAAACTCCTCACAATAACACACACTCTTCTGAACAGTGGCGAAATCCAAACCAATCAAATATTTCTGCTTATGTACACACTGAACCTCCAACAAGAGGGGTCCACCACATTTCATTGACACCAAACGTTATAGTTTAGTTCATCTTAACAGTTAAGGGGCGACAGATGCTTCCGTTCCTAAAGTATAGGGTGGGGGCTGGGGGGGTGGGGTCAAGCTGTTGTCCTGAGTTATTAGTAGATTAGCAACCCAAAGTTCACAGCATTTCATCTCCACTCTAGCACAACACGACCTTGCAAAGACACACCAACAGATGAAACGCAAGGCAAATACATCTCTGCTTCCAAGACATCCACCACACAGCAGGCCCCCGCAACAACGCAGGACTCCCTTGTTGATCATGGCACAATGACCTATCAAGGAAACCCTCTCTCCGTATCATGTTGTGGAACGTTAATGGCCTACTAGATGGGATCAAATGGACCACAGTCCTGCGACACGCCCAAAGACACACTCCCGACATTGTCCTGCTCCAAAAACCCATCTCCTGGGCAATATCTGTACCTTCCTCGCAAGATATGACTTTGACAGATCCTGGCACTCAGGCTTCACACTGGGCTCTCGTGGGGTCACTATTCTCTTAAAGCGCAATCTACCTTTCGTACCTAGTCACATCACTAGGGACCCCAACAGGCATTTTGTCGCCTTCTCCTAGGCGAGTAAACCCTTAATGTCCTCTCCATTTACATTCCAAGCGCCGCCCACGCACAGACCCTAAACTGTATAGGTGACATACTCTCCTCCTTGCCTCCCGGAACAATGGTATTAGGGGGGGACTTTAACGTTGTCCTGCAACCTGCGCTCAATGCCACAGGTACTCCCTCTCACACGCACTTCCCACCCCAAACAGCTTACAGACTGGGCTGAAGCAATTCGTATTTGTGACGCATGGCGAACATGGAACCCGCGGGAAACCCACTACACTCACACCTCAGCAGCGCACCACAGTCACTCTTGCAGTGACATGATGTTTATGCCTGCCCCAGAATGTAATAGTCAAAAAAATAGGTATCCTCCCTCTGGGCACCTCAGACCATTCACCACTACTGTTGACCCTGGGCGGCCCACCCGCTGCTCTCCGCCTAATGTGGAGGGTGAACGCTTAGTTATCCATTATAGGAGTATCTTTCATAGATTCACTTGCCTGAATCATTCCCCGTCGTCGAGATGGGAGTCCCTCGGTACAATAAATGAGCAGTATTCCAGAACTGCCATAGGCTACAATGGCCCAGAACCATGCTAATACAGCCTATCTATGTCCATTTTCAAAAAAGACCAAAAGCTGAAAGCATCTAATCGGCTGTTAGCACCCTCTAGAACCTTTCCAGCAGAGGCAGTTTCCCTTGGTTTTTCACTGCACATCGTGTGTGAAGGAAGTCTCCCTGAGCTCTGCTCAGTTTGTCTACCTTTCGGGTTTTTTTCTTCAAAACTCTGTTCATAATGTCTGACAAAATAGGACTCTTTAGGCCCTGCAAGACCTGTGGCAAAAAAAGGGTTCACATTGATGATCCTCACAAGTACTGCATCTACTGCCTCCATCCATCCCATGAGGTAAGGCAGTGGAAAATCTGTCGCACTTTCTCTACCAAGACCTTGAGAGACAGATAAGGAAAGTTGCTTCTGTGGTTACAATTCACCAAGCGCCACAAGTCATCTGATGAGGACAATGAAGGATCGCCCAGATCTCGCAAAATATCCAGGTCTGAGGAAAAAGGCTCTGGAGAGGGCAGGAAACACCTTAAACCCTCTCCAGAAAGCAAGGGTTCAAGTAAAGGGAAGCTATCTAAAGTCTCCTCTGAACCTTCAACCTCTGTCTCTTCTACCCCTATGAGGAAAGAGAAGAAGAAACACAGAGCGTCTTCTTCTGATCCTGGTAATGGCAGGATGGAAAAATCCCCGTCAACGATGACAGTTGACAACATCCTCTGGGTCATCGACAGCGAGTTTCACTATCAGGTCATCGGCCCAGTCTATACATCAGTCACAGCGACGACCATGGATATTTCTGGACCCATACCGCCGACGAAGATCTCGTCGACGCTGCCATCGCCGACGACTGCTCCGCCTTTGCACACAATGAGAATTTCAATAAAACCATCTAAGACACCGTCGACGTCTTCATCGACACCAAGTTTGCCACTGAGGACGACACCGCCAATGAAGGATTCGTGGTTGACATGTCCATCGATTTCAACACAGTCGACGACGACCCCGTCAACAATGATCCTGACGACGATTATACCGCCGACTACAGGTTTTTCAGCGGCTGTTACTGGAAGCCCATCGACGCCGACGATGGTTAGAGCAACGAAAAAGTTCTTTCATCCGGATATGTCAGCCTATAGTAAAATTTCTCCATTACCTCCATCGCATTTTTTGGACCTTCAGGAATCTGAAGGGGATGATGGGATTTACGGAGCGGCGCACAGTCCATCAGAGTTGCACGTAAAATGCCAGGACTTTGATGATGATGAGTATGAAGACCAGCAGCACTACCAGCCATACTTGGCACCACCGTGCTATTATCACTATGAATACCAAGAACCTAGTCATAGACAAATGGCTCATCTGCCTCCAACATTGATTCAAGATCTACAAACTATGCTTGCAGATTACCAGCAAAGATTTCCACCTCAAGAGGTTTCCAAAGAATTACCATTGCAAATACCTGAAAAGCCTATTTCAGCAGTCACACCTACAGTTCTACAGGAGGCTATTCCTGTTGACCATTCCTCTTCAGACGAAGAACGTGAAGAGGGTGAGATCCCAGATCCAACTGTTGACCCCTGGGAGGATTATATTATCCCTACTTCATCAACTCTGTCACATCATCCAGCGGACTCTCCGCCAGAAGATATAGGTGGTTTACACAACTTGATGGATAGATTTCATCTCCCCATGGAAGTTGAGCGTACATAATGCTTCCTGTATGACTTTAAAGAAGAAGCCAGAAAGTCAATGCGCACAATACCTATCATTGACTACATTTGGCAAGAGGGTGTAAAAATCTCAACCCCAGCAACGATACCACCAGTACTAGCTCACATTGAGAAAAAATACAGAGCCCCGGAAAATTCTCCTCCTTGTTTGACTGGACATCCAAAACCGGATTCTGTAATCTCACAGGCAGCACAAAGGAGGTCTAAAAACCCATCCACCCCGATCTCCACTCCTGCTGATAAGGAAGGACGTAAACGTGATTTTATTGGAAAGCGTTTCACCACCATGGCTGCGACTACTATCAAAGCAGCCAACACTTTTGCCATCATCGGACGTTACGACAGACAAATGTGGTCTGATATGGCTTCCCTACTAGATCTTATTCCGGATGACAGGAAGCAGGAAGCCAGAAAGAACATCATAGAAGGAGAGCGTGCAACCTCTGAAACCATTGATTGTGCTATTTACATAGCCAATACGAGTTTCCGTCAACTGGCAGGGGTGGCTGTATAACATCGACTGGAGTGGCTAAAGGCAACCACATTTAGACCAGAAGTCCAAACGAAAGTTCTGGATATGGCATATGATGGGGAGGCCTTATTCGGAAAATACATAGATGAAGTGCTTCTCTCTATTAAAAAGGATACGGACACTGCCAAGTCCTTAGGTTCCCTTCAATACAGGAAGATTCCTTTCAGAGGAGCTAAGGAACATGGTTTTTCCACTCAGAGGTAACTACCAAAGAACGTAGCAATTTCAACCCTACCAGACACAGTATAGGCAATCCTACCAACCTGCTGCCTACCATCAACCTACTGCGGCTGGTTTCTCTCGCCAATGGGGCCAAAAGATAACATCGACCCAAAGCAGAGACAACGGAAGAAGACAATGATTTTTATCAGGGTACCAGCCTCCTCTTCAATTTCCCCTCCCATGGATGGGAAGATATCCAGTTTTCTCCAACATTGGTAGAGCATAACATCAGACTGTTGGGTACTAGATCTGGTCGCCTTCGGTCACACGCGCGAATTCATACAAAAACCTCCAACTACCCAACCCAGGGGAGCCCCTCACCCTCGTCTTCACTTGTTGCAGAGGAAATAAAGATTATACTCGCGAAAGGAGCCACCGAGAAAGTTACAACTCTGTAAAGAGGTCAAGGTTTCTATTCTCGTTTCTTTTTGAGCCTGAAAAAGTCATGGGAATGGAGACCAATTTTGCACCTCAGAAAGCAAACTTTCAGGATGGTAACTTTAATCGAGATCTTACGATGTCTCAACAAAGGAGATTTCATGACTTCCCTCGATTTGGAAGACGCTTATTTCCACATCCCCATTCATCAGAAACATTGAAAATTTCTCTGATTTGCAGTGTCTGGTACCCACTACCAATTCAAGGTTCTCCCAATTGGTCTCAAGTCGGCGCACAGGATATTCACAAAATGCCTGGCACCTGTGGTGGTGGCTTTACGTTCTCAGGGTCATCTAGTATTCCCATACTTGGATGACTGGCTGTTGAAGGCTTCTACGGCAAAACAAGCGCCCAAAACCACCAACGCTTGTTTACAACTGTTCAACAAACTAGGACTGATGGGCAACGTCAGAAAATCCTCCTTCATCCCCAGTCAAACAGTACCTTTCCTGGAAGCCAGACTGGACACAGTTCAATGCAAAGCATTCTTGTCAGAGGAACGTTAAATCCGGCTACTTCTGTTGGCAAAGAGCTTTTCAAGAAAAAGGTCCATTTCAATGAGAAAATACAAGTTGCTGCTTGGAATGTTCTTGTAATGTGCTTGTCAGCGATCAATCTGGTTCCTTTGGCCAGACCCAAAATGAGACCTCTCCATGAAGAATTGCAAAAACAATGGCTTCAAACATCAGTATCTTTTGAAGACATCATTCGCATTACCCCAGCTTTGAAGACTGCAATGAGATGGTGATTTCATACCCCGAACCTTTCAAAAGGATTGACTTTCTTGCAGGAAATACCAGATTTCATCCTGACAACGGATGCTTCCATGGATGGCTGGGGAGGCCATCTGCAGGACCTTCAAATTCAAGGCAAATGGTCTAATGCCCGAAAGCAAAGCCATATCAACAGCCTGGAGTTAAAGGCCATATTCATCACATTACAGGCTTTCCTTCCAAGGATAGCGGGATCTTCGGTACTAGTCCATACGGACAACACGACCAGTATGTTTTACATTAACAAACAAGGAGGAACAAAATCTTTCCTGCTTTCCACAGAAGCTCCGGAACTGTGGGATTGGGCCACAGAACAAAATCTCTCTCAAAGCTGAGCATGTTCCAGGTCTACATGACACGCTGGCAGATGCTCTCAGCAGAGCGACAGACAATTGCCACGAATGGGAACTCAATTTCAGTTGAAGAGAGTGTTAGCTCTATGGGGGAAGCCAGCTCTGGACCTGTTTGCTGCGAACACCAATACCAAATGCCTATGCTTTTCCTCCATCCCATTGATTCCCAGAGTACTGACCAAATTGAAGCTGGAGGGGTGTCGCCTGATTCTAATCGCACCCAGGTGGCCCAGGCAGCATTGGTTTCCGCAACTCTTTCACCTCTCAGAAACGAGACCTATTCGTCTGCAGCTGTCTCCCTCTCTTCTGTCCAGGAACAACGGTCAAGTACATCATCCAAATCCGAAATCTCTACATTTGCTTGCCTGGCTCCTGAGTTCATGGAATTCAAGGACATAAGTATCTCTCAGGAGTGTAGAGACATTCTCTCAAAATCCAGAGCGGAAAGCACCAATAAGACATACAAGCTAAAGTGGAAACGATTCTGTGTTTGGTGCCATCGAAATAATCTTCATCGATTTCAGATATCTTTGCAACAGATTTTACTGTATCTTCTCTCTTTGGCAAAATCAGGGTTAGCTTTCTCTTCAAGCACATCTCCTTCAGCCACTCCACCGGAATACACTGGACTGATCGCAGCTGCGTCCACTTCGACTTCAGGAGAACCACGACCCACCACCACCCGCAACAGGTTCCCCGCAGAAGCTGGAGCAAGATCACCGCCGACCAGCTCACCACCTCCCTCAGCCAGAACTTCCCGCCAACACAACAAACCCCAACGAAGCAACCCGCAACCTCACACAGTAGCTCACCAACTGCGCCGATGACCTCGCTCCACTGAAGAACCCTCCGAGCAGACCCAGCAGCAAGAAAGCCTCGTGGTTAACCAACAAACTATAACCTCCAAGAAAAACTGCTGCACCCTCGAGAAAGCCTGGCGCCACGTCCAGACTACAGAAAACATGACAGCCCTCAAGAACGCCACCCGCATACACCACCAGCTGATCCGCTCCACCAAAAGGACAACATTCAAAGAACGACTGGACAACAACACCCACAACAGCAAGGAACTCTTCAGCATCGTTAAAGAGCTCTCCAACCCCGGCACCTGCAACAACGACATCACACCCTCGCAAGACCTCTGCGACTCACTCTCCTCGTTCTTCCCACCGCAAGATCGCCGATATACACAACAGCTTCGGCGCACAGACCACGCACCCAACCACCAAATCGGCGCCCCCCACCACCACCCTCTGCAACTGGACTCCGGTCAGCACCGAAGACACCACCCACACGATGAAAACCATCCACTCCGGCTCCCCAACCGACCCCTGCCCTCACCACGTCTTCAACAAGGCCGACTCCATCATCGCACCCCAACTCCGGGACATCATCAACATCTCCTTCGCCGCGCCACCTTTCCGGAAAGCTGGAAACATGCCGAGCTCAGCGCTCTCCTGAAGAAATCCACCACGGATCTCAAGAACTTCCTCCCCATCTCACTCCTCCCTTTCCCTGCCTAAGTCATCGAGAAGACTGTCAACAAACAACTCGCCACCTTCCTCGAGACGAACGGATCCCTCGACCCCTCACAGTCCGGTTTCCGAGCTAACCACAGCACCGAGACCGCCCTCATCGCAGCCACCGACGACATCAGATACCTGCTTGACAACGGGGAAACAGCTGCCCTCATCCTCCTGGGTCTCTCAGCAGCATTCGACACAGTATGCCACCGCACACTAATACAGTGCCTCAGCAACACCGGAATCCATGGGAAGGCACTGGAGTGGATCATCTCGTTCCTCGCCGGAAGAACCCAGAGAATCCGCCTCCTCCCGTTCCGATCCGCGGCCACCGAAGTCATCTGCGGAGTACCTCAAGGATCCTTGCTCAGCCCCACCCTCTTCAACGTCTACATGAGTCCCCTCGCAGCCATCGCACGCCAACACAACCTAAACATCATTTCCTACGCTGACGACACCCAGCTGATCCTCTCCCTCACCAACGACCCCGCCACCGCCAGAGCCAGCCTCCAGTAAGGAATGAAAGACGCCGCAGAGTGGATGAAGACCAGCCGCCTGAAACTGAACTCCGACAAGACGGAAGTCCTCATCCTGGGATCATCCCCCTCCACCTAGGACGACTTCTGGTGCCCCCCTGCCCTGGGCACTGCCCCCAAGCCAACGGACCACGCATGCAACCTGGGTTTCATCCTGGACTCCTCCCTCACGATGACCAAACAAGTCAACGCCGTCTCGTCATCCTGTTTCAACACCCTGCGCATTCTCCGAAAGATCTTCCGGTGGATCCCCACCGAAACCAGGAAGACGGTCACCCAGGCCCTCGTCACCAGCTGACTGGACTACGGGAACACCCTCTACGCGGGAACCACAGCCAAAATAGAGAAAAGACTCCAGCGCATATAGAACGCCTCTGCACGACTCATCCTGGACATCCCCCACCACAACCACATCTCTACCCACCTGAGACCTGCACTGGCTCCCCGTCAGCAAGAGAATCACGTTCAGACTCCTCACCCACGCACACAAGGCTCTCCACGACTTGGACCCCAAGTACCTCAACAACCGCCTCACATTCTACACACCCACCCGCCAGCTCCGCTCGACCAGCCAAGCCCTCGCCACCGCTCCACGTACTCGCAGAGCCACCGCCGGAGGAAGATCCTTCTCCTTCCTGGCGGCCAAGTCATGGAACTCCCTCCCCATCCACCTACGGCTGACCCAGGACTTTCTCTCCTTCAGGAAACAACTCAAGACCTGGTTATTCGAGCAGTAGCGGTTTCCCCCTCCCAGTGCCTTGAGACCCTAGCGGGTGAGTAGCGCGCTTTATAAATTTGCTTGATTGATTGATTGATTGATTCTGTCAAAGTACATCTAGCCTCCATCTCTCGCTATAGAAGAGCTTCATGTGGCACTTCTCTGTAGGCATCAAGTCTTGTCAAACAATTCATGAAAGGACTATTCCGTGTTTTCCCACCAGTGCGGGCACCTCCCCCGGAATGGAACCTAAATATAGTTCTCGCCCAGCTCATGCAAAGGCCTTTTGAACCCATTCATAAAGTTGATTTGAAACACCTCACATGGAAAGTTTCCCTTCTTCTGGCCCTTACTTCTGCCAGGAGGGTGAGCGAGATCTAGGCTTTCACAATCAAGCAACCTTTCTTGATTTTCAAGGACAATGCTAGGATTTAAAGAACTAATCCCATGTTTATTCCTAAAGTGCCTTCTCAGTTCCACCTCAATGAGCCGGTTATACTCCGGTCTTACTCTCCGCAACCTTCAACTCCTGTGGAGCAGGAGCTTCGTACACTTGATGTCAAACGCTGCCTTAAGTTTCATCTTCAAAGAACTACAGACTTTCGAAAAACTGATCAACTGCTTGTTGCTTATGGCCAAGGCAGAGAAGGGACTGCTATAACAAAGGCCACTATTGCAAGATGGATTTCTGCCGCGATCCAATTCTGTTATACCAAGGCTAACAAGCCTTTGGAAAGGATAGTAAATGCTCACTCTACCAGAGCGTTTGCAACTTCAACAGCTCTCTTCGCAGTAGTGTTGTTGGAAAAGATTTGCTGTGCTGCCACCTGGAGTACCACGCATACTTTCATGCAGCAGTGGGCCAGGCAGTACTTTGCCATCATTTCCATTAAAGTAAGCCTCTTTCTAGTCTTTGGAAAGAGACTTCTCTTTTCTTTGATAATTGCAGATATACTGTATAGGTATAAGGATATATACTTATATATTTCTACATGTAAGGAAGTATGCAAAGCTTTTTTAAGTAAAGTATACTTTTGGTTACATTATTTTCTTATGTTTTTATTCTCTTGTTATAGAGATATATACATATGAAGTTGTTTGTTTCATAAGTAATGTTCTCTACTTGGAACCTAAAATTTGGGTTCGATATATGTTAGTCTCCCACCATCGGCAATAGACATTCTAGAAAGTTGGATGGTACTGCTTACTATTCCGATTCAGGCATGTGAATCTATGAAAGACACCCCTATACTGGATAAGAAAACAAGTTACTTACCTATATCTACGGTTATCCAGTATTAGTATCTTTCATAGATTCACATGCACCCACCCTCTTCCCTGAAGAGGCAGTTTCTGTTTCTATATCAGGATAATCGCTTCTCACTTGTGCTGGCGAAATCTGAGGGAAACTGCCTCTGCTGGGAAGGTTTTAGAGGGTGCTAACAGCTGATTAGATGCTTTCAGCTTTTGGTCCTTTTTTGAAAAAGGACATAGGCTACAATGGCCCTGAGCCATGCTAATATAGCCTAAGGAAGTTCTGGAATATTGCTTGGTTATTGTACCGAGGGACTCCCATCTCGACTAAGGGGAATGATTCAGGCGTGTGAATCTATGAAAGATACCAATACTGGATAACCGTTGTTACAGGTAAGTAACTTATTTTCTTCCTCCAGGACCATGAATTTAAGGAAATAATCAAAGCTGAAATTGAGCTATACGTCCTCACAAGTCTGGCTTCCATCTCTTCACTGGGAACCCTGTGGGAGGCGTGAAAGCCACAATCCGCGGGCTCCCCAAGAGCCATCTCAAAGCCCAACGAACAGCTGGAGACAGTAGGCTCATACTCCCTGAATCCCAAGCGGTCCAGCTGGAGAGAGCACCACTAACACATCGGACGACACCCAGTTGTGTCACCTGGCGTTAGTGCGGGATGAAATCGGACAGATCTAGTTAGATTCCGCAAAACTCTTTTGGAGGTCCTCGGTGGCCCGAGTCTATGGGTGGGGCGATGAGAATGGGAAAATATTGCACAGACTAGCATCCTATCCCCTGGCAACTCGAATAATTCCAGAGATCCGGGACTCTGTGGGACGCACCCATTGCTCTCCCCGAGCGATAGCCCAAACCTTAACGTACTATTACTCGGATCTATACTCTACCCGGAAGCCAGAATTTTCATTGATGGAACTGATCACCTTGGGGGGGACCTCCACCTTCCAACGCTAACTACAGTTGAGTCCGATGGAATGGAAGGTCCGATCACATGTGAAAACATACAGGGAGCCCTCTTGCTTGTCGTGGCCGGTAAAACTCCTGGCCCAGACATCTACCCGCAGGAATACTATTCCACCTACCGAGAAATACTCACCCTTCATCTGGCAGCCCTATATGATGAAGCCATAGAAAAAGGAGCTTTTCCTCCTGAGATAGATACGCCTACCATAGCTATCATTCCCAAAAAGCCACCACCTTCACCAGCGTGTGCGGACTACCGCCCTATCTCCTTGATTAATATGGAGATCAAAATATATGCCACAGTCCAAGCCCAATGCCTTAAGCCATACCTCGACAATTGGTCCACCCTGACCAATGTGGATTCATGCCGGCACGGGGTACTAGACACTGCCTATGGCATCTCCACGTTGCCCTGTCCAACCGTCGGCCACTAACCCCCTACTTAGCGCTCCTCCTAGTCGACTTTGAGAAAACATTCGACTCGGTCGACTGGAGTTATCTTGGGGACGTCCTACTGGTCATGGGCCTAGGCACCAAGTTTCGCCATACGGTCCATGTGCTATACTCTAAACTAACTGCATGGGTGCAAGTTAATGTTGTGCTCTCTGACATTTTCCCAATAGGAAGAGGGACAATGCAGGGGTACCCCCTTTCACCCCTCCTCTTTGCCTCAGCCATGGAGCCTCTGGCCAACCTCGTCCGTTCTGATAATCCGGGTCGGGGCTGGCAATGGGAGAGATCAAATAAAGACAGCATTGCGTTATATGTGGGCGATGTCCTGCTGTTTTTCGCAGACCCAGTCTGATCTGGCCCCCGATGCTTACACACATTGCAATCCTTTGAACGGGTCTCTGGACTGTGACTGAATTCAGACAAGTCGACTGTGGTCCCTCTGCACCTATCCAGGGATTGATTCGACGGGCAGTCCACTATCCCTATCCAGCGACGTTCTTTTAAGTACCTAGGTATATGGGTGCCCTATTGCCCGACGTAGTATGGGCACTCAGTGTGACCCCCCCCCCCCCTTAGTCACTAAAACCAGGCAGGACCTGCAGAAGTGGCAAAAACTACCACTCAACCCACTAGGGAGAATAGCGCTATTCAAAATGATCCTCCCCTGGTTTACATTATCCAGAATATTCCGCTCCACATTCCCCGAGTCTGGCTCAGAGGCATAGACCGTGTAATCATAAAATTTCTCTGGAATCGCCGGCGGCCACGTATGGCACTTCAGCACTGCCAGATTCCACCCTTTGACGGAGGCATGGGCTTAAAAAAACCTCTACCTGTACTATCTTGCAACCTGCCACCTGGTAATACACGATTAGTTCAATAGGGGGATGGTCTGACCCGGCCTACAGGACTGAACTTAAAGACTTGGGCCTCTCCCAGGTTCAAGCTATGTTATATGGATTTTCCATCCCCGAGGGACCTCCCCACAGTGACCCGTAAAGTCCTTTTGGCCTGGCACGCCTCCCTACAACACACTCAATGGCAGGACAAATTGACCCAGCAAGCACCACTTTTGGCAGGGTACATGGGCTACAGGAGGTTGGGGGTCTGGATGGCTTTAGGGGTTGGGACCTCATTGGCATCTCGCAACTTTGAGACGTATGGGTCAGTGATCATATTTGTTCCTTTGCCGACCTGCAGACTAGATATTCACTTCACCCATCCCAGTTCTACAGATATTTACAAGTCCGCCACGCCCTAGACACACATATAAAACCCAGCACTTCACTGCCAGAACAGAGTCCCCTTGAAGCCCAGATCATGATGGGTAACCTCGGGAGAAGTGGTCTCACACGCATATATCAGTCCTTAACAAATAATGGTCCTACTTCCCTCAACCAGCTTAGAAATAGATGGAAGACATAGCTGGGTCCGTTGGAAGCAAAGGATTCGCGGGATGCACTGATGGCGCCTAAAGCGATCACTGTCTCAGCTAAACTTAGCCTGGTCCAGCTCTATTACCTGCACGCCTCCTACCTTGCCCCCAGCCACCTGCACAGAGCCTAATTCTGCATCCAACATGCACAAGATGCAGTATCGAGCCTGCAGATTTCTTTCATACGGTATGGTCATGCCCACGTATAACCCCTTACTGGGCCTCCTTAGAAGCAGAGCTCACAGAGGTACTGGGATAGAAAGTCCTACACACCCCCCTGAACATATTATTGGGTATCACTGACGGGTTAGATGAATCCAAGGCAAATAAGGCGTTCCTGGGAACTGCTCTGGTAGCAGACACACGCGACATCGCTGCAGCGTGTAAGAACCCCACTCCGCCCACTTTAAGTGGCGCTGAGGAGTGGACTGGTGCGCTGCACAGGAACTACCTTTATGTGAAGTCAGAGGTTGCCCAGCCAAACACCGAAAAGTCTGGGGCAAATGGTTGCGAATGTTAGATTGATTGACTCCCCTGCTTCCTTGGGTCTAGCTCTATATGCCTCCTGGAGGAGGGAAAATGATTATGTATTTTGCTGTAATTGTACTATTCACCGGAAGTCACATGTTGTGGTGCTGCCTACCATGCTGTACTGTTTGTATTCAACATCACTCTCTTTGTAAAATAAATAAAATTGACTATCCCCCCCAAAAAATTGCCACAAATGTATTTCTTGTCATTTTATTCAGTGTTTATACTGTGATTGAAATGTTATTATTTTTAGCCCACTTACAGGCTATGCTACTCCATAACATGTAACCCCACTTTCTAAACCCGAGATACTCCCCTAATCAAGGAGCCATTTGGCAGTGCTTCAGTCTAATTGGGAAAGTTTGGTCAAAGTAGATCTTCCTTAAGCTGATGCCTTGGGGAAGGCATGACACTGTGCGAAAGAGTATTCGAGACAAGACAACTAAAGTTTTTGCTTAGTGATCTATTTAAAAAACAAAATGTTCGAGGCATGTGGGCTGCTGATTTTATATCTATGCATAGATCGCCGCCTAGTGTTGGGTCCGGATGATTGCACATTGTTGTCCTGGAAGAGTCTTCGAAGTATCACGAGATAGGTGGCTCCTCCCCTGGACTACAGTGCGCATGGGCATCCCCTCCATGCTCAGATTGTTTTTTCCTGCCATTGGGTTCGGATGTACTTCTTAACTCACGTTCGGAATTTATATTAAAAGTTACTCTTTCGAGGCCAAAAGGCCTTAGGGGCGTCTGTATTGTCTTTCGTTCGGTGCCTTTACCTTTCCAGTTTCTTTGAACTCGACTTCGGAAGGCTTTTGCCTTTCGACGCCAAAGGCCCCTCGACGATGGTACGGAGTCCGTTCAAGCGCTGCCCCGTCTGCAACTCGAAATATCCCCACATCGACGTGCACCCGGTGTGCAACAAATGTCTCTCACCGGACCACGACGAGGCCAGCTGCATGGCCTGTTCGAAATTCAGGTTGAAGAAAACTCTCCGTCTTCGACGCGCTGCACGACAGTCGGCGCGAGACTCGGCACCAGACCCAGAAAACATCTTCGGGGGTGACGACTAAGAACAAGTACAAGAAGAGGATCCGGAACTCTCGGATCCTGCGTCGGAGCCGGACGCCACCTTCAACGAGGACGAGGGAGAACTCTACGTCCATGATGAAGACATCGTCGAGGTAGGAGACGACGTACAACCTATCGGAGCCGTCGATGACTCCTCCAGCGAGGAGCTAGGCCTAACCGCAGTAGCGGGGCCACATAAAGATCTTCCACGGCTCAGGTCGAGGCATCGCCAGAAGGCCTTAGCCAAGATCTTCAACACCGTTCTATAGTCCCGCTTCAAGGCCCGACTACGAACATTTCCAAAGAGTCCTCGGTCGATCGCCCACGCTCAGTGGAGAAATCGAAACTGAAAGAAAAAGACATGAAATCGAAACCGACACTGGTTAAGACAACCATCGGCTCGACGACTTCGGAACCTTCCAAGTCCAAACATGCGATCGACCCCTCGGGGTCATAAGGGGGCTTTGAACCGAAGATCGGATCGACTACGCCTGTGTCTACAGTGAAGCATGTCACGCTCCCGTCGGCGTCGACTTCCGGCCCCAAAGATGGCGGCTCTTCCGAAGGACTCGAAGCCCGGAACACCATCTATCCGAAGTTGAAGAAGCCGCTGCTGGTCAAGGCCTTCGACCCGAAGCCAATAGTCTGATCGAAAGACCCTACCGCGTCGAAGCACAAGGGCGTTCCTGCAGCGCAACAACAACTCGACGCAAGACCTCAAACGCACTAAACCGTCGAAGTCGGTCGAATCGAAGACACCGCCTCCATCGAAGGCAGTCAGTCCCTCGCCGATGCTTACGGCGCCGATAAAGTTCAGACTACCCCCAACAGCACGGCCTAAACCTGTTCAACGTGCACAGGCTACCGGATCCGCCAAGTCGACGTCAGTTGCTGCATCCGCTCAGCCTCGGACGGAAGACGTTGTGTTCCAGCCACCGTCCCACGACAACCAGTCGAAATTATACATCGACTCCGAGTCAGGTAAACTTACAGTTTACAAACGTAAGATCAGGCCTGACGCACCTATGGAGCATTATAGGATACCGCTGAAGAAAAAAAGAGACTCTACCACCTCTCCTATACTTTTTGAGCCCGTGCAGTCATATGGTCAAGAATATGCCTACTCTCCCACATATACCACTGAGGATGTGGAAGGAGGGGACAATGAGGACCAGTTCAACTATCCCATTGATACTGATCAGGATGAGTCCCAGCCGTGGGCTGACACTGTGGACCCTGCTGACCCTCACACCACCCCTGATACTCTTTCATATGCTGTCAAGCCTTCGCCTACTGAGGACACTGCTGCGTTCAACGCACTAATTGAGAGAGCAAAGCGACACAAAAGGGGATGATGGACGGAGCGTTTGAGCAAATCAAACACTCACCCCCAGTCAACTGATCTGGGTTTAATCCATCACCATTCTTTAGCCCACTCAGCCACCCCATTTCAGACATGGCCATATGCAAATCGGTCTGACCCTGTGCCTCATGGGAACAGTCCAGCCCGAACTGCCAAGCCATGTCTTCCATGGACCGGAAACAAGCATCCTGGGACCGGTTTCGGATTCATAATCCTCATCAGCCAGGCTATCTTGAATCCAGTGGCCAAGTGAGCAAGGGACTCACGTCTGAGCATACCCTGCCACACTTAGGGCGAACAAAGCGACACAAAAGGTGATGAGGATTATGAATCCGAAACCGGTCCCAGGATGCTTGTTTCCGGTCCAGGGAAGACATGACTTGGCAGTTCGGGCTGGACTGTTCCCACGAGGCACAGGGTCAGACTGATTTGCATATAGCCATGTCTGAACTGGGGTGGCTGAGTGAACTAAAGAATGGTGATGGATTAAGCCCAGATCAGTTGACTGGGGGTGAGTCTTTGATTTGTTCAAACGCTCCGTCCATCATCCCCTTTTGTATCTAATTGAGAGAGCGGCACATAACCATGACGTGGATATGCACGCTGACCCCGTAGAAGAAGACTTTCTTTTTGATACATTCTCCACATCAGAAAGGTCTATCAAAACTTTGCCTATGCTCAAAGGTGTGCTCAAACATGCAAGTGACATTTTTAAAGAGCCCACTAAAGCACGGGTGGTGAACCCAAGGATTGAGAGGAAGTACCGGCCTGCGCCCGTAGACCCTACCTACATTAAGGGCCAACTCCCACTGGACTCCTTAGTGGTGGCTAATGCTCGCAAAAGAGCGAACTCTCAGACAACAGGTGATGCTCCCCCTCTGGACAAAGAATCCAAGATCTTAGAGGCTTCTGGAAAACGTGTAGCGTCTCAAGCTGCTAATATTTGGAGAATCTCCAATACCCAAGCCCTGTTAGCGAGATATGACAGGGCACACTATGACACGTTAGAGCAGTTACTGCAACACCTGCCAGATGCTTATAAGGAGGGAGCTGAAATGCTTATACAAGAAGGGAAGTTAATCTCCAACGCGTCTATTAAGTGCGCATTGGATGCAGCCGACACAGCAGCTAGGGCCATAAACACTAGCGTTGTGCTTAGGAGGCATGCCTGGCTCCGCATCTCTGGATTTAAGTCGGAGATCCAGACTACCCTGCTCAATCAACCAGTAAATCCTGACTTCCTGTTTGGTCCGGAGGTAGACACCACTCTTGAGAAAATTAAGAAGGATACTGACACTGCGAAATCCATGGGAGCTCTGCAGTCTCAGCAGTTCAGGGGCAGTTCCTTTCGTCGCTCCGGTAACAGGGGAGCTTCAAGGGGTCAAGCGTCGCAACCAGCTCAATACACCAAGGGAGGCACACAAACCACCTATAACATGAACAATAGGGGTGGAGACCGTGGGAACAGCAGCAAGGGCAGAGGACGTGGAAATAATAATGCCAGATCCTCAGCCACTAACAAGCAGTAACGCCTTGTCACTGCCCCCCGACCATATAACACCGGTCGGGGGGAGACTCCAGCAGTTCCTGCCAGTCTGGGAAAGCATTACCACGGACAGGTGGGTGAGACAACTTATACAACACGGTTATTGTCTAGAACTAACCTCCACTCCACCCAACATACCCCCAAGGCACCATCCTATGTCCGCTGAGCACATGCACTTATTGCAGCAAGAAGTCATCTCCATGCTGCAAAAAGGCGCCATAGAACTTGTGCCTTTGGAACAACAGGGTACAGGGGTGTACTCACTGTACTTCTTAATACCAAAAAAGGACGGGTCTCTCCGGCCCATTCTAGACCTCAGACCTCTAAACCAATACACCCTCTCAGAACACTTTCAGATGCTCACGCTGCAGCAAGTTCTGCCGTTGCTCAGTCAAGCAGATTTTCTAGCAACATTAGATCTGAAGGATGCCTATTTCCACATTCCCATTCACCCCAGTCACAGGAAATATCTCAGGTTCACCATCAACAACCAGCATTACCAGTTCAAGGTCCTGCCTTTCGGGGTCACTACTGCCCCCAGAGTGTTTACAAAGTGCTTAGCAACAGTAGCCGCACATCTTCGAAGACAAAACGTCCATGTCTATCCGTATCTGGACGACTGGCAGGTACAGGCAAAGTCAGCCCAGCAGTGCGCCGACCACATGTCCCGCACAATTCACCTCCTACACAGTCTGGGTTTTTCGCTCAATTACCAAAAATCCCATCTTCACCCCGCACACGTACAGCAGTACCTGGGCGCAGAAATCAACACGCTCCCTGCCACGGCGCAACCAAACGCAGCGAGAGTCAACAGCATGCAAGTGTTGATTCAAAAATTCAGGCCACAACACTCACTCCCAGCGCAGGTGTTCATGCAACTCATGGGCATGATGGCCTCCTGCATCTTCATAGTCCCCCACGCGAGGCTACACATGCGTCCGCTTCAGGAATGCTTAGCGCGACAGTAGAACCAGGCTCATGGGCAGCTAAAAGACCTAGTGTTGGTGACCGGTCGTGCATACAACTCTCTGCATTGGTGGAACACACACAACCTTTGCAGGGGACGACCATTCTAAGAGCCTGTGCCACAGATAGTGCTGACAACGGATGCATCTCTCCAGGGCTGGGGAGCGCATGTCCTCCACTAAACAGTGCAGGGCCTATGGACACCGCAGCAGCGGAAGATGCACATCAACCTACTAGAACTGATGGCAATCTTCATGGCAATGAAGGCATTCAAGTTGCATCTCTGCAACAAAGTCGTGCTGATCCGGACAGACAACATGACTGCGATGTATTACATCCAAAAGCTGGGAGGGACACACTCTCCACAGCTGTCCCATCTAGCCCAGAGCATGTGGAAGTGGGCCGTTCAAAGGAACATGTTCCTCATGGCGGAACATCTCCCAGGCAAGGACAACCAGATGGCGGACCTGCTCAGCAGACACAGCCATCAGATGCACGAGTGGGAGATACACCCCTCGGTGCTCCAACCATATTTCCAGCGGTGGGGTCATCCAGAGATAGACCTCTTCGCCACACACGAAAACGCAAAATGCCGCACCTTCGCCGCCAGGTTCCCACACCCGCAGTCTCAGGGCAATGCGATATGGATGAACTGGTCGAACAAATTTACGTACGCCTTTCCTCCAGCGCCACTCATACTGCTAGTGGCACGCAAACTGAGGCAACACTCCATGACGCTCATCCTGGTTGCTCCAACATGGGCAAGGCAGGCGTGGTACACCACGTTTCTAGAACTTTCCGTGGTTCCCCACCAGCGCCTAAAACTCACGCCCAGTCTCATCACTCAGAGCCATGGAGACATTCAGCACCCAGATCCGCAACAGTTGAGCCTAGCAATATGGCTCCTGAGGTCATAGAGTTTGGCTATCTGGACCTGCCTCCATACTGTATGGACATCATTAAGGAGGCTAGGCGACCTACCACCAGGGCCTGCTACGCGGCAAAGTGGAAGCGTTTTGTTATCTATTGCTCCAATAATAACATAAATCCGCTTGATGCTTCCACGCAAAACATCATATGTTACTTGCTGCACCTATACAAGTGTAATCTAGCGTATAGTTCCATCAGGATACATTTAGCTGCTATGGCAGCTTATCTGCAAAATAGACAGCACCTGTCCCTTTTCAGAGTTCCAGCCATTAAAGCTTTTATGGAGGGCCTAAAACGAGTCATTCCTCCAAGACACCCGCCTTCGCCGGTCTGGAACCTCAACATAGTCCTCACCAGGCTCATGAGCCCACCATTTGTACCTCTTCACTCTTGTGAGATACAATTTCTCACATGGAAAGTGGCTTTTCTGGTCGCGATTACGTCGCTACGACATGTTAGCGAGCTACAAGCCCTCACTATTCAGGAACCTTTCATTCAAATTCATGCTAATAGGGTTGTGCTCCGCACCAACCCCAAGTTTATGCCCAAGGTAGTGTCACAGTTCCACATAAACCAAACTATCGAACTACCTGTATTCTTCCCCAATCCTGATTCAGTGGCAGACAGAGCACTGCACACACTTAATGTGAAGAGGGCTCTCCTGTATTACATAGACAGGACTAAAGACTTCAGGAAAACTAAACAGGGGTTGGCCTAACGGCTAAGGCGCTCGACCTCGGACCTGGGGAGCTTGGTTTGAGTCTCGGTAACGACGCCAAAAACCCCCTGTGATTCTGGGCAAATCACTCAATCTCCCCGTGCCTAAAAAAAAAAAAAAACAATGAAAGTGTGTCCTCATGTAACGGAACTGGTGCTATGTAAAGCGCTCTGATAACTGATTCGGTTCAAGTTTGCGCTATATAAAACTCTATAAAAAAAAAAAAAAAAACTGTTCGTTGCCTTCTCTCCACAGCACAAAGGCAACCCCATCTCTAAATCAGGTATAGCCAGATGGATTGTTAAGTGCATCCAGATCTGTTATCAAAAGGCTAAACGCACGTTAACAGTTCCCCCAAGAGCGCATTCCACACGCAAATTGGGGGCATCCATGGCTTTCCTAGGTAACATTCCTCTAGAGGACATATGTAGGGCAGCTACATGGACCACCATACACACATTCACCAAACACTACTGCGTGGATGTACACTCAAAACAGCAAGCTGCTGTAGGTCAGGCTGTTCTCAAAACTCTCTTTCAGCCTTCTGCAGCTGGCACGGGCAACCGCCAATAAGGAGGGTACTACTATTTATTCTATGCATAGATATAAAATCAGCAGCCCACCATCTGTTCTTGGCATGTAGGGCTGCTGATATTTATAAATCAATATGTATATATTTTGGTGTTACTTATAAAGTTAATGTGTGCTCATTACGTTTTTTAATACAGATCTATGCAAAAAACCTGGTGAATGCAGATCGCTGTGCGCTCTTCCAGGTGGATCACAACAACAAAGAGTTGTACTCCGACCTATTTGACATTGGTGAGGAGGATGAAGGGAAACCTGTCTTTAAGAAGACCAAAGAAATAAGGTGAGGGAAGTGCAAAGCAAATGTATTTGTTTGGATAATAAACCCTGCGTACACGTTCTGACCTTGGTACCCTGGCAGTGTGTAAAAGGCATTCAGTATCGCACAAAAGAACAGGCGGTAGGCAATAGGTTGTTAGAATCAATTCATGCAATCCCTGGTCTCTAGTTGCAATCCCATTACGTATTAAAGTCTTTGATTCACTTTGATGAGTGAAGGCAACGTTACACGTTTTTCCAAAATATGAATTGATAATTTTATTTCCTCGATAGATCAGCCATTGGAAGTGAGAAAAGTGGAATATGTACTTCTTTTTATTTATTTTTTTAACTATTTTTATTGGTTCTTATCAAAACAGTTCAGCAGATATCTCGGTCAGCGTCCATCTGTTACAGGTGACAAAGATTACATATGATAAAGATACAATAGTAGCAGAAATACAATTCCCCCTTATGACCGCGGCGGCAGTTCCTCCCCCCAGAATGGGATGGCTCACAGATCTCTTGGTGGAGTATAGGCTTAGGAGAGTCAACCCCCCACCCCGCCCTGTTTCAAATGCTGGCTTCCGCCTCTCTCCCGTTTTCTTCCATTTCTAAATTGTAATAGCTCAGCCATGGTTGCCAGATTTTCAGAAATTTCTGCGGGCATCCCTTGCTTTATAGACCGTTTTTTCAGCTCCCATATACATATCCATACCCGACCTCCACTCTTTCAGTATGGGAGGATTGGGTCTTCCCCAGTACCTGGCGATATCTCGTTTAGCCACTATAAGACCCAGGTTGCTAAGTAAAAGTTGATACCTAGAAATGTCAACATCGATATTGATGCCCAACAAAACATATCTGGGGGTTCATCAGGATTTGTACGTGTAATACAGTGTTTAACTCTAGCACTATCTGCATCCAGTAACGATGTATCTGCTGACGTATGAATGAAGGAGCCTCTTTCTGCGTGACATCGCAAACACTCCGGCGTCCATGCCCTACCCATCGCATGCAGTTTCGTCCGGTCATAGTAAACCCTATGAAGGATTTTGAACTGGACTAATCTAAGTCAGAGCTTAATCGCCACCTCTCTGGGGTGCATCTTTGCCATCTCCCTGTCTATATCTTCTAGTGGACCTATAAGGTCTTCCCACTTGCCCCGAAGCGTCTTTAGTCTGTCAGGTATATTTTTTATTAGAGTCTTGTAGGTCCAAAACACTGCTTTCTCCTATATCTATTCCTGTAGTAACCAATCCTCTAATTCTGGGAGCTCCGCGATATTCAGTTTTCTGCGCCAGCTGTGCGTGTCGGATTTGAGCATATTTGTAGTGCTGCGTATCCGTCAAAATATAGTCTGATTGCAGGTCTGCAAACGTCATCAGAGCGCCTGCCGCGTTGTCTCCCAGGGTAGTGATGCCTATAGCGTCCCATCTCTCAACCCCAGCAGCTTTACGAGCTCGGGCATGCGTCTACCCTCCCATAGTGGTGTGGATTGCGTTAGCCGAATGTGCTAGCGCATCTCCAGTTCGGCCTCCCTCCATGCCGCATTCACTCTCTGCGTTGCGGGTAGAAGGCTTCTAATCCCTTGCCCCCATAAATGTAGTGAAGGTTATGAGCGTTTGTGAAATTGGAGTCTCTCTAAGGCATATGTGGGGTGGTGCTGCGGCGCACGTCCCCATCCGTTTAAAACCACTAGGTGTGCCACTCTATAGTATGCCCTAATATCTGGTAGAGCAACTCCTCCGTTATATTGGGTACGTTGCAGCATTCGGAGCGACACTCAAGGGTGTCCTCCGTCCCACAGCAAGGTGTGCAGCTCGGAGTTTATAGTATTGAAGATTGCATCCAATATTTTATGGGACGTATTTTGGAGGACATACAGTGTCTTAGGCAGGGTGATCATTTTAAACAAAGCCGCCCTACCGAGCAGTGTCCGGGGGTGGCGTCACCGTTGAGCCACATCACTCCTATACTCTGTTAAGACTCGTTGAATGTTATGGGAGAGGCAGCTTGTCACATCTACGGAGATGTAGAGACCCAAATACTTAAAGTCCTCCTTGGTCATCGGGAGACGTGCTGGTATGGACTGCATGTCAACGTGGCCTGCTAATGGGCAGAGGACTGACTTTCCCCAGTTAACCTTATATCCCGCCTGTCTGCCGTATGCTTCGGTTACCGTCACAATAATTGAGAGAGTCTTATCCGGGTTAGTGACATACAACAGAATATCATCGGCGTAGTGTGAGATGCGTTCATCCGACAGCTGACCCGCGGGGTCCCGGAACCCTGAGAGGTCTGGGTGTGTTCTAATCAGGCATGCAAGGGGTTCTAGAACAAGTGAAAAAAGCAAGGGGGACAACGGGCATCCTGCCTAGTCCCCCTTTGGATGGAAAACTCAGCCGATTTGATACCATTTACTCGTACTCTGGCCCTGGGGTTAGTGTATAAAATATCGACCCACGCTCGGAATTTGTGCCCAAAGCCCAATTTTAAGAGGACCCGCCTCATGAAAAGCCAGTGTCCTGTGTCAAATGCCTTTTCAGCATCAAGCGTTAGCAGCAAATGGGGGACCGCGCTTCCTGTAGTCACATCTAGCCAGTTTGCTAGTCTACGGAGATTGAAACGTGTAGCGCGTTTGGGCATAAAACCCGACTGGTCCTTGTGTACAAGGGATTCTCTAACCGTCAGAAGGCACGTGGCCAATATGGAGGCCAATATCTTTGTTTCAACATTAAGGTGCGAAATTGGGCGATAGAAGCCACAGCTCCCTGGGGGCTTACCCGGTTTTGGTATGACCATAACGGTGACTTGGCAGAGGTCTGGGGGTAGTGATCCCTCATCTTTTGCCGCTAAAAACAAATTTAGGGGGCGGGGGCAAGAATACAGCTGTTTTGTTTGAAAAAATTCCCCTGGGAGTCCATTCGGCCCTGGGGTTTTCCCTGACTTCTGCTTAGCAATAGCGGCCGTAACTTCTTCTAGGGTAATATCCTCATCCAAAGTATCTGTGTCTTCCGTTTGCAAAGTGGGTATATCTAGCCCAGCGAGATAGTTGTCTATTTTGCGCCCATCTGTCGTTGAACGGGCCGAGTATAGGTTGGCATAATAGTTTGCGAACGCATCTGCAGTTGCGGGCGCCGTGGTGTCATGTCTCCCCCTCTTCAATTTGGTCCACCAAGTTCATTTCCTAGTCCTTCCAGCTTAACCAGGCTAGGAGCCGTCCCATTCCCAGTTTCGTATAGTCTGTGGTGGGTGGCTAGAATTTGCATGCAAGCCTCTCCCTCCGCTAGGGCCCGAAATTCTCTGCGTGTGATCTCCAATTGTCTGAGTGTCTCTGCCTCGGTATTTGGGGATGTTTCTTTTTCTAGTTCTAACAATTTGCTCTCTAAGCCTTGTATTTGTAATATTTCTTCTCTATGCTTACGGGCAATTACATCTTGCAACCTCCCCCAGAGCACCGCCTTGTTAGCCTCCCAAAGAGTGGCCTCCAAGGGTACGGACCCTTCATTGTCTTGAAAAAACAATTTAGTCTCTACAGCAACGGTCTCCGCTGCGTTTTTATCACGTAGCTCCCAAACGTCTAATCTTCAATCCAATTTGGGCTTATGCTCCCTACCCTCAACCTGCAGCTGTAATGGGGGAGTGATCAGAGATGCCTCTTGCTAGATAATCTACGGACATGATGACTTTTCCCGCCGGCGCAAAAAGATAGTCAAGCCGGGAGAAGGACTTATGAGCCCCGGCAAAAAAACGAGTAACTATGGTCAAAGGGATGGTGGCTGTGCCAAAGATCAGTCAGGCCCAAGGAATGTACAAAGTCTGCCAGTGTAGTAGGTGTCAGAGTACCCGTCGCCTGATTGGATTGTCAAACAGGGGATTAATCACGTCATTGACGTCACCCCCTAATATATGGGTAGAGGAGTCTGAATCTTAACAGTATCTGAGCTGCAGAGTGTAGTGTCTGGGATTGCAAGCGCGGCGGGACAAATACACTAATCAGTGTGAAGTCCCTCCGACCCCACGTGCCTCATACCGCTGCATATGTACCCCCAGGGACCGCCCATGTTTTACCTACGTGAAAAAGCCGGGTTTTCCTTATGAGGACCCCCACCCCTCGAGCACCGGGGGAGAAGCCCGCATGCGCAAGTGTTGTGTACGCCCCTCTTCCTAAGATGCACAATGGGTACCTTGGAGATGAGTCTCTTATAGGAGGACTACGTCAGGCTTGAGTCGATTGATAAATCTGTTCACCAATCCCCTCTTAATCTTACTTCCCAGGCCGTTAACATTCCATGTCAGTGTATGGTGTATCACCCATCCGGTTTGTGGTTCGTGTGCTTCACAGGAGGAGTGTATCCTATCTGTGTCGTCCCTAACCAGTTGTAGCTGATTCTGCAGTAAGAGATAACCTGCTGTGTATAACCATGAACAATCTTTGAACCAAAAACACCCAACCTCCCCTCCTAACCCCCCGAACCTCCCACCCCACATCCTCACCTGCCCCATGTCACCCAAAGAATCCTCAAACTCCCTGCCCTTCCCCTCTCTAACCCCTCCACCCCACATCCTCATGTATCCTACACTCAGCCCTGTAATCACCAAAATAACAAGCATAGGTGTCCATTGAGGTGTCTGTCGCTCCCCCTTCACCTCCCCCTAACTCCAACTAACAACCAAAACTGCAAAGGATATGTCTCTAGTTTAGGAAGATGGTTCAGACAGTTCCTTCCTTGACAGACAAATCTGAGGGGGGTTGGCCCTTCACCGGTGTTATATCGCCGGTTGATTCTTCTGCCGCGCCCATGAGTTACTGTTCTTAGCCACTGTGGTGCTGCTGTTGTTGATGATCTGGCTCCACTTCCCGGCCAGTCATCCCAGTCCCTTCTGCCTGGTGGATAGCCATGAGTAAGAGGTGATCACCATCTGTATCCTCCGGGGAGTCCTGGTCAGACTGGTCAGCATGAGTACTATCTCCATGAGTTGAGTCTCCAGTGGCAGCCCGTGCTCCTCCCCCCCCCCCTCCCCCCCAGGGATCTCTCCATCTATACGGTGCCCCTGGTAGCATTGTCCCCATGCGTCTCGATTTTCTTGCTGTAAGACGCCATCTCGGTTTCCCCCTCTGTGGTCTGAGCTGCCATCTTGGTGGTAGGGCTCCCGAATGCTATGTGGTTCCGCTAACCTTCAGTCCGAGCCTCGGGCATTCTTCTATCCAGGCCCAGGTGTTTGAAAGAACTGAGTCGAGTCTTGAAATATCACCTTGAGCTTGGCTGGGAAGAGAAGCATGTATTGAGTTTGACTTTCATGGAGTCAAAGGACCTCTGCATTTTCTGTACTTCCCTTCAATAATCCGGGAAGATCATGACCCTGGAATTGGCTAGCTTGAGTTCCCCAAGTTTCCCCACTTCTCTCAAGATTGCATCTCGATCCTGATCGTTTAAGAATCGAGCAATTAATGGGCAGGGTGGAGCTCCAGGTGGTGGTCTCGCAGCCAGCATTCTATGTGCCCATTCGATGAGAAAGCAGGTAGAGAACTTAGCCCCCGGAAGAGCATCTCGCATCTATGTCGTCAAGAAAGTGATGGGGTCATTGTTCTCCTGTCCTTCAGGTATTCAGACAAAGCAGAGGTTATTTTTCAATGCCCTGCTCTCCACATCGTCAACTTTCCACACGAGTTCCCTCACAGTAGCCTGTAGTTCTTTGATATCGCCCCTAGAGGTATGCGTCGCGTCTTCCATTTCGGATATGCGGCCCTCAGTTTGTGTGACGCGATCCGCGATATTGCAAACATCTTGCCGGAGAAGGGTCACGTCTGATCGTATCTCTGCCATTTTGCCCTCAATAGCTTCTCTTGAGGCCTGGATCACCTGAAGAATGGCAGCGTTGTCTGGTGCACTTGCGGTGTCTGCCTCAGGTTCAGTGTGTGGAGGGAGCACTTTAGTGTATTTGTCCATTTTCCCTTGGCGGTGTGACTGGGGTTCCTTGTCTTTAGCCATTGTCGAGGCCGGGTGAGATATGTCAATAAGCCACCTCGTCGGTAGGGGGGAGAGCGCCAAAGGGGAAAGTCGCACGCTCGTGCCTCAGCTAGTACCGCAGGAAGTAAGGCCAGGGATGCAGGCACGGCATGTCCCCCCAGTACCGCAAGCACACACAGAGCCCACCTGTCTGTGTTGTCTCCTCGGGCCATGCCTTGAAAGGGCTCTCTCCACAAAAGGATTAACGTTCGGGGGGTTTCCCAATACCTATCCCTTAGATATCTAGTCGTGTCTTTAAATGAAGAATTCCACACGAGGGTAACTTAAAGATAGACTAGTTGTCTATTTTATTGGTAAAAGCACGCAGCACATAGAAGATGAAGCTTACAGGTTCAGTGCAGTGCAACTGCCGCTCTCCAGAACCAGACCCCCGAACCTAGAACCCCATCTACGTTCTGATTCCCTAATACATTCCATAGCAAGGAAAGTAAGAACATAACACATCTTCCCTCTTAAACAAAAAACTAAAAACAAGAAAAGAGAAACTACAAAAAGTGAAACAGAATAAAATAAACAGAAAAATTACTGTAAAACAGTCTTTGAGATAATGAGGAGTACGAGAAATTCTACTACTTCCTCTGGGCACAATAGAAACATTAACACTGGAACTAGGCCCAACAGAATTATCCGAAACATCAGAACCACCTCCTCTTTCCAGAGGTAATGGAACATCACAAGATTCATTGTTAACGAGATCATATGTGAAAGAAACATCATCACCATTACTGTGAGGAGCAGTCAGAGATTGATTAGGTATAGACATGTTTAAATTCGTAGAAAATCCTTCATTCACTGAATTTTTATGAATTGAATTAGAAAAATCCTTGTTTTTCATTAAAACCACATTTCTTTTGCTCCACCACTTACCATTCTCAACCAAAACTGAATATTTTGAGACCTTTACAATTTGTGTTTGAGGAAAACAATTAGATTGCACTCCTTTTTTCCCCTACTGTTCTTAATTTTGACTAAATCCCCCACAGAAAATGAAATTTCCTTTACTTTTTTTTTTAGAATCATAATATAATTTCATTTTCCTTTGTGCATTTTCAACAGAAAACCGTACCTGATTGAAATCAGGAATGTCATTGACTGCATCAGTATGTTCAAGGACCCAAATGGGACTAAGTTTAGAAGAACCATAACGTCCTTTGAGTAACATAAATGGTGCAACACCTGTAACATAATGGGGAGAATTGTGATAACTCCATAATTTTTCTTGAACTGCTTCCTGAATTATTTCACCCTGTAAGACAGCTTGTTGAATGGTCTCCTTAATCATTTTGTTAACCCTTTCTACCATACCATTTCCCTGAGGACTGTAAAGGGCAACAGTTAAATGTTTGACACCCATACTCTGAAAGAATGTATGAATACAATGAGATATAAATTGAACCCCGTTGTCGGAGACTAATGTTTTGGGTATACCTTCATGCCTGAAAAGATCACAAAGTATTTGTACCACGATAGCTGTGGAAGGTTCCGAAATAAATTTGCATTCAACCCACTTTGAGAAATAATCCACTACCACCAAAGCATACCTGAAATTGGGAAGAAGATTATACATAGGACCAATGAAGGCTATGCCTAGTTTCTGACAAGGACCATTAAGAAAAGTGACAGGATGAAGAGGTGTATTACGCACCTTCAAAGATTTGTCAGACATAGAACAGCTTACACAATGACCAACAAAATTTTCAACCTCCACATCCATTCCAGGCCACCAATAAAATAATCTAAGACGTTTTTTCGTGCCAGTCATACCAAGATGACCCTGGTGAGCAAAATTAATGAGCTTCAATCTAAGCTTACTAGGAGGAACCAATAATCTGCCCCTTAGAACAAGATCACCTTCAATAGTGAGTTCATCTTTAATTTTAGAATAAACTTTTAACACATCATTCAAATTCCTTTCCTCAGGCCAGCCTTTAGTTATGTATTATTTAATGGAACATTGTAAATTATCTTCCTGAGAAAGTTTAACCCATTCAGAACAAGTAATGACCTCCTCTAAAACAACTAAACCATCCACCAAAACTATCATACACTCAGTGTCATCAATTATAGGCTCGCTATTTTCACAGGTTAAAGGCAATCTGGACAGATAATCAGCTTGTGTATTCTTGCCTCCAGGAATGTGTCTGATAGTGACATTGAACTCAAACATCTTAGATAACAACCTAACAAGTCTGGGACTCACTTTATCATGATCACGTTTGGATAATAAAAATACCAGAGGTTTATGATCAGTGACCAAAAGAAACTTTCTTCCCCACAAAAATGTCTCAAAATGTTTAGTAACCCAGACACAGACTAAAGCCTCTCTCTCTATTGTACTATATTTTCTTTCAGATTGTGTAAGTAACCTAGAAGCGAAGGCTATAGTATGTTCTGTGCCTTCCACCAATTGTGTGAGGACAGCCCCCAAACCTACTCCACTAGCATTAACAGTGACTATAGATTGAACATCCTCCCTGAAAGAACGTAAAGCTGGGGCTTTCAAAATAAGATATTTTACATTTGAAAAGGCAAGTGATTGAACTTCCTCCCATGTGAAAAGTTCACCTTTTCTAAGTAATTTTCTCAACAGTTCCGTTTGGAATGAGAAGCGATCAATGAAGCACGAATAATATTCGCACAAACCTAGATAAGACCTGAGTTGGTCTTTATTAACAGGTGCAGGACTATCAATAATGGCTTTGACTACTTCAGATGTAGGTTTAATACCCATGTCTGAGCTATGATGCCCTAAATAATCAATGCTGTTGAGAAAAAAACTTACATTTTTCTTTTTTTACAGTGAAACCTTGAACTTCAAAAACATATAAAACATCACATAAAATTTTCAAATGTTCTTCAGTACTGTTAGAGAATACCAAAATATCATCTTGGTATGCAAGTAAATTTTTGAAACTACCAAATAATTTGTACATTAATTTTTGAAAAACTGAAGCGGCCGAAGCCAGGCCAAAAGGCATCCTTAAAAATTGAAATGCACCAAATGGTGTGTTAAAAGCTGTTAGTGGGCGAGAGTCTTTGTTGAGTGCCACTTGATGGTAAGCTGATCCCAAGTCTATGCAGGAAAAATGTTTAGCACCACCTAAACGAGCAAGCATCTCCTGAATTTTAGGAAGAGGAAAACAGTCAATCAAAATGTTCTTGTTAAGCGATCTCAGATCGATGCACAGCCTGATGTCACCTGTATCTTTTTTTCTAGCTATGACAATTGGTGAAATCCATTCAGAAGAATTGATAGGCTCAATCACTTTCTCCTTGCACAAATTCTCCAAATGTTTCAAATTATCTCTTATGGATAAAGGAACATTCCTTACTTTATGAATTACTGGTGTAGCATCCTTTTTCAAAATAATTTTGTGTTCAAAATTATGTACCAAACCAAGTCTTTCTTCGAAAAGTTTGTGATGATCCAATAAAAGCTGTTGTAAATCAGGTTTAAGGCTAGGAATGTCAACAAGAGAGATTGGACAAGAAGTCCCTGGTCGTAAAACCATGCCAAATTTTCCTTGGTCTCTCCGTCCTAAAATATTGTACCCTTTCTTTGCCACATAAATCTTAGTAAAAATCTGTCTATCCTCAAACTTAATATTCTCCAGTATTAGGGGTGTCTTTCATAGATTCACATGCCTGAATCATTCCCCGTCGTCGGAGTGGGAGTCCCACGGTACATAAAAAAGCAATAAAATGCTATAAATATATAGTAATACCAATAGAAATGAACCAGGAAGTAAAACAGCCAATGGTACAGTAGGCAAAAACTTCCACATCTATGACTCTCATAGTCATTTTGTATAGTCCAAACTACAGCCAATCAGGCGCCAGCACCCACCAGAATGTTCTCCCCAGAGGCTCAGGCTCTCAGATTTTCTACCGCACGTCGTGTGAAGGGAGTCTCCCTGAGCTCTGCTCAGTTTTTCTAACTTCTAACTTCATCTGTGTCTTCTCTTCAGGATGTCTTCAAAGAAATCTCTCTTCAGAGCCTGTGACTGCTGTGGTAAGCCTCGGCTTTTTGAGAAGGATCCACACAAAAAGTGTATCTATTGTCTCTACCCAGATCACCAGGCCTCTGATTGTAAGATCTGCAGAACCATGCCTCAGAAGACTCTCAGAGATAGAGAGGGTCGTTTACTGCTGTGGTTGAAGAGGCTAAAGGATTCTTCTAATCCTGTTTCTGAAGTAGGCAGTGTCACCTCTGCTTCCACTTCAGCCTCCAGGAAGAGATCTGCGCCTGAGGGAATGTCATCTCCCAAGGCTAAACTGCCTAAAAAACAACCACCTGCTAAAGGACTGGATCAACCTTCCACTTCTCAGGCTGTCCCCACCTCCAGGGGCATGGAAGGCGCTTCTGCTTCCTCAAAGGGGAAAAAACTCAAGCTTCCCCTATCTTCTGACAGGATGTTACCACAGAATTCATCTCCGCCTCCTGTGAAGTCTTCTTCAGCTTCCTCGTCGACGAGAACGACGACTTCAGTGACATCTACGGTAACATTTTCATCTCCTAAACCTAGTATGGTTATGTCCTCGTCTACGGCATCTCCAACGATGGTTTTTGTTTCTGTGAGGCCTATTTCGTCGACGTCCGTCGTCGACGCCTCGTCGTCGACGCCTTTAAAGGCTTTACCGCCGACGAAAAAGACTCCGTCGACGAGCTCGTCGTCAGGCTCTACGCCGTCGACGAAAATAACACCGTCGACGAGGAGTGACTCGTCCACGAAGACGGTCCCGTCGACGAGGAGTGTCCCGTCGACGAAGGGTGTCCCGTCGACGAAGAGTGTCCCGTCGACGAAGGGTGTCCCGTCGACGAAGAGTGTCCCGTCGACGAAGAGTGTCCCGTCGACGATGGGTGTCCCGTCGACGATGGGTGTCCCGTCGACGATGGGTGTCCCGTCGACGAAAACTGTCCCGTCGACGACGAGTGTCCCGTCGACGAAAGGTCTCCCGTCGACGACGAGTGTCCCGTCGACGACGACTATTCCGTTGCCGAAAAGTGTCCCGTCGACGAGAGGTGATCCGTCGACGACAAATCCATCGGAAGTTAACCCTCCGACGACGCCGCAGTTATCCTCATGCCCGGCACTACAGGTGTGGTCTCCGTCGACGGTGTTTTTAACACCACGCCAAGCAGCAGAACAACTGCGCAACACTGTAATGAGGCTTTCACCCCTGCGTGTTTCACCTCACAAGGTGTCCTCTGAAGTCCCAGACCAACTACTGGATTCTGACAGTGACAATGAGATGGTCCAGAATACTTTTGGACAAGCCACTAGTCCATCGGAGTTACATATTAAACTTCAAGATGATGAATATGAGGATTCTCACTCTCCTGCTGAAGTATCGATGCCTGTCAGTACCCCTGTTGCTCAAGTGCCTTTGGATTTAATATCCAACTTACAATTTATGCTGGACGATTACTATCGGAGGTTTCCACCTTCGGAATCGGCAGGTTCTGGACAAGCAACTCCAACTTCGGAAACGCCTCCACCCGTGCTCCCATCGGTGTGCCCACCTTCACACCCACAACCTGCTCACGAAGAGGACCCGCAATCCTCGGAAGATGACGACCAACGGGAAGAAGGAGAAGTGGATGATTTATCGGAGTGGGAGGACTATCAGGTCCAATCTCCTTCAACATCTCCTCAGACTGCGTCGGCCTCCCCTCCTGTTGATGTAGCAAATTTTCACTTGCTGATGGAGCGTGCAACCGCACGTTTTCATATGAAAATGGAGCATACTCAACAAGAATGTTTCCTTTACGATTTTAAAGATCAGCCCAGGCGACAAATTAGGACAATACCCATTGTGGAATTCATCTGGAAGGAAGGTGTTAAGGTGATGTCAACGCCGGCTTCCATTCCTCCAGTCTTACCAAGAATTGATAAGAAATATAAAGCTCCAGACAAGACGCCTGCCTGTCTCATTGGACAAGCAAAACTTGACTCGGTAATTGTCCAGGCGGCTCAGAAAAGGGCCAGAAATCCGTCCTCTGCAGTTACGGCGCCGCCGGATAGAGATGGCAGACGCCTAGACTCAATAGGAAAACGAGTTTCCACCATGGCTGCAACGACTGTCCGTGCTGCCAACGCATTAGCCATCTTAGGTCGTTACGACCGTCAAATGTGGTCTGACATCTCACCATTTATCGATCTACTCCCTGAGCCATCCAAGGCGGAGGCACTCCAGATTCTCAATGAAGGTCAAAGGACCTCTGAAGAGATAATTGATTCAACTGTTGATGTGGCATCTACAGGTTTTCGCCAATTAGCAGGGGCTGCGGTTCTCCGTAGACAGGGGTGGTTACGTTCCACTGCCTTCAGACAGGAAGTACAAAACCGAGTTCTAGACATGCCATTTGATGGCGAATATTTATTCGGCCCCAAGGTAGAGGAGGCCTTACAGACTATCAAGAAGGATACCGAAACGGCCAAATCCTTAGGCACTCTACAATTTCACAAGCCGCCCTTTCGAGGAGCGAGAGGACGAGGAACGTCCTTCAATAGAGGTGGATACCAGCAACAACATCAACAATCCTCATACCGTCAGGGTAATCAGCGCTACCAAAATCAGCGCTACCAGTCTTATGGGCAGAAAAGATCTCAATACACCCCAAACAGGGGTAAGGCTACCTACCGCGGCAAGGACAAGCGACAATGAAATTTTTCACCTGCCACCACCGTCTTTCCACCCTCTCAAAAGACTTGGCGGAAGAATCTCCAAATTTTACTCCAATTGGCAGTCGATAACAACGGACAAATGGGTCCTGGATATTGTCGCCAGGGGCCATGCCCTAGAATTCGAAAAATTTCCCCCAAATGTACCGCCAAAGGGCCCGCCTCCAGCTCACCTGAAGGAGCTGCTTACCCAAATCAAAATGATGATACAAAAAGGAGCTATCGAGAGCGTTCCTCAGAGGATGAGAGGACTAGGATTTTACTCCAGGTTCTTCCTGATCAGAAAGAAGAACGGGGAGTGGCGCCCGATCCTCGATCTTCGTGCATTAAACAAATATCTAAGGAAATTGACGTTCCGGATGCTCTCTCTTCAAGAAATTTTGCATCTTCTAACAGCAGGAGATTGCATGGTCACCCTAGACCTCCAAGATGCATATTTCCACATCCCCATCCTACCTCGCCACAGGAAATTCCTTCGCTTCAGGGTGGCTGGCAGGGACTACCAATTCAAAGTCCTTCCTTTTGGACTACGGTCAGCTCCAAGAGTTTTTACGAAGGTTTTAGCTCCAGTAGCTGCGCACCTCCGGCTGGAGGGAATACAAATTTTCCCATATCTGGACGATTGCCTTATAAAGGCCAATTCTCATGGCACCGTTCAACGTCACCTTCACCAGTGTCTCCACCTGTTTCAGTCTCTAGGCCTGACAATAAATTTCTCCAAATCCCAAATGCAATAGTCTCAAAGAATAGCATTCTTAGGAGCAATGTTGGACACTCACAAATGCAAAGCTTTCGTCTCCAAGGAGAGACAAATGAAAATAAGTCGGCTAGCACAAGATCTCATGCAAAGAAAGTCAGTTTCTGTCCGACTATACAAATCCTTTCTGGGGATGGCATCGGCTTGTATTCCATTACTTCCAAATTGCCGGCTTCAAATGAGGCCGCTGCAGGAGGAACTAGCCCTGCAGTGGCAACAGGTTTCAGGCACTTTCGAGGACCTCATTCAAATCACACCACTCATGAAGGAGTCTCTTCTTTGGTGGACACAGAGGTGTCATCTCAGTCAGGGTCATGCGTTCCTTCAAGAACCACCAAGTCTCACCATCACTACAGATGCATCCCTCGAGGGCTGGGGGGCTCATCTGCAAGGCCTCACGATCAGTGGCAAATGGACTGTGCAACAGAAACTGTGGCACATCAATCGTTTGGAACTGAGAGCCATTTTTCTTGCCCTCAAGGCGTTTTGTGCCATCATTCAGAACACCAATGTGTTGATAAGAACAGACAACACAACAAGTATGCACTACGTCAACAAACAGGGAGGAACTCGATCTCTTCTCCTGTCTCAAGAGGCGCAGGAATTATGGACATGGGCTCTTCACCACAATGTACAGTTGCATGCGGTGCATGTTCCGGGAACGGAAAACGTCCTTGCGGATGCACTCAGCAGGACAACAATCACCAACCACGAATGGGAACTTCACCAGAACACAGTGGACCACATCTTTCATCAGTGGGGTTGGCCAGACCTGGACCTATTTGCGACAAGTACCAACAGCAAATGCCTGAATTTCGCCAGCTGGCACCCCCACAAGAATTCTCTGGGGAATGCATTCTCCCTCGATTGGTCCCTGAGGTTTGCGTACGCTTTCCCACCGATTCCGTTAGTCCCCAAGGTTCTGCGGAAGATGAGGAAGGAACCTTGCCGACTGATCCTGATCGCGCCCAGATGGCCGCGCCAGTATTGGTTTACGGAGCTCCTCCTACTATCAGAGAGCAAACCAATTCAGTTGCATCCAATCCCGAACTTGCTCAGTGTTCAGGAAGGTCAAGTCTTCCATCCGGACCCAGCATCGCTGAGATTAGCGGCTTGGCTCCTGAACACCATGAGTTTGCACACTTGAACATCCCATCAGACTGTAAAGAGGTGTTGGCCAAAGCTAGAGCACCCGCAACCATCAAGACTTACAGTCTCAAATGGAAACGCTTCTGTATCTGGTGCCGTTCAGCAGGTGTTCACCCTTTTTTGGCAAAGCCTGAGGAAATTCTTCCTTTTTTCTTGCAGTTGGCACGAACAGGTCTGTCCCATGCTACTTTGAAGGTATTTCTGGCTGCAATATCCAGATATCGACAGGATGGGTCCAATTCTCTGTATTCATCAAGAATTATCCAACAGTTCTTTAAAGGCCTCTTTAGAATGTTCCCTCCAGTACGTCGTCCACCTCCTTTGTGGCATCTGAATGTGGTCCTGGGTCAACTCATGCGTCACCCATTTGAGCCCATCCATCGAGCTGACTTGAAGTATCTTTCGTGGAAGGTATTACTGCTTTTAGCCTTAACATCCGCCAAGAGAGTTAGTGATATCCAAGCTTTCACTGTTCATCATCCTTTCCTCCAATTCACTAGCGATTCTGTCATACTTCGCACAAATCCCAAATACATTCCTAAAGTACCTTCGGATTTTCATCTGAACGAACCTGTTGTTCTTCAATCATTTTTTCCAGACCCGCAAACTCCTGCGGAAAGAGCTTTACACTCGCTTGACATTAGAAGATGTCTTAAATTCTATCTACAAAGAACTTCTGCTGTACGCACCTCTGACCAGTTGTTCATTACCTACGGTGCGATTCGTAAAGGGCAGGCAGTATCAAAACAGACTATTGCAAGATGGATATCTGCTGCCATTGCCTTTTGCCATGCACAGGCTGGGAGACCTTTACCATCTGCGCCCAGAGCGCACTCTACAAGAGCAGTCTCCTCATCTACGGCCTTATTCGCTGGAGTCCCGCTTCAGCAGATCTGCAAGGCGGCGACTTGGGCGAGTCGCCATACCTTTACCAGACATTACTGTCTAGAGTCCATCAGCGAGGCTGATACTTCTGTGGGTCGAGCTGTTCTACGGAATCTGTTTCATTAAGGTGAGCCTCTGTTTCCCACCTCCTTGTTTTCTGCTGTCAGACGCTTCTTATGTTATGTTTTCACATATTTTCTTGATTGCATTATGTTATGCTTTATATGATATGTGTTTATTCACTTTGCATTGTTATTTGCATTACTAGCTGACAAGCTGGGTGTTATGAGCATCTGTTCAGCAAAGATATGTACTGCTAGCTACTCTGATTCAGGCATGTGAATCTATGAAAGACACCCCTAATACTGGAGAAGAACAATAGTTACTTACCTGTAATCTGTGGTTCTCCAGTATTGGTGTCTTTCATAGATTCACATGCAACCCGCCCACCTCCCCTCAGAGGCTTTCTAGGCTATTATGGTTTACCTTCACTCCTTGCGAGAAAATCTGAGAGCCTGAGCCTCTGGGGAGAACATTCTGGTGGGTGCTGGCGCCTGATTGGCTGTACTTTGGACTATACAAAATGACTATGAGAGTCATAGATGTGGAAGTTTTTGCCTACTGTACCATTGGCTGTTTTACTTCCTGGTTCATTTCTATTGGTATTACTATATATTTATAGCATTTTATTGCTTTTTTATGTACCGTGGGACTCCCACTCCGACGACGGGGAATGATTCAGGCATGTGAATCTATGAAAGACACCAATACTGGAGAACCACAGATTACAGGTAAGTAACTATTGTTCTTACTAGTGAAAAAACCAATCATATCAATAGTGTGTCCCCCAAACGCAATAGTTCTTATGTCAGGTTCCTCGAGATGAACATGGTGCCAATGTAATATAACCCATCAGTGATGAAAGTCACCGGTGAACCCGAGTCAACAGTCACCTGTAACTTAATCTCACCAATGGTAACATCACATAGTGGACCACCATCATCGAAATCTGAATCCATAGCAAGGACAATTTTTTGTTGTTATAATCACACCCACATTTGTTTCAGAAACATTTTCCACATTTTCAATAGTAGATACCTTACGAGGAACTTTACACATTCGTGAAAAATGTCCAACCCTGTTGCAGTTAGTACATAGTTTCCCCAGAGCTGGACAATTCTTCGCATTAGCCAAATGTGTTGAAGAACCACATCTGAAACAAACATACTGCTTCTTGACCTCTTGAGATTTGTGACTTTGTAATTTTGGTTTGGTACTTATAGCATTAACATGTTCAACAGGCGTTTCAGCTCTATTTTTATTTAACTCTTTCTGTGCAACAGCAGACCTCTCAATTCCTCTAGCTAACTCTAAAGTTTCATCCAAAGAGGGGTTCCTACAACAAAGAAGCCTTTCCTGAACCTTTTTGTTGTAGCAATTTACAATTAATTGATCCCTTAAATAAGAATCAATCTTACCATCAAATTCGCATGTAGCAAATAATACTCTTAATTCTGTTAAATATGTATCAATTGGCTCAAAATCAAATTGCCTCCTAGTGTCAAATTTGTGTGTTTCTACAACAACACTGGTATCATCTTTAAAATAATTTGAGAGCCTTTAAACTGCTTCCTTATAGACATCCCATTCAGAATCACTTGGAACAGATAAGATAGGTAAATGGTCAAAAATTTGTTGACCCTCAGCTCCTAAATTGTTATACCAAGAGCTAATTTCCTTACTGGTTCAAATTTAGCTCCATCTAAAGCTATAATATAGCTTGCAAAGCCCTTAAACCATTGTTTCCATTTTGTTTTGGCAATACCTGGCTCAGGTAGAAAATGAGGTGGGCAAGTAATATTTTGCATGTTTATATGACAATGGGTAAAAACATCAGCTTTAAAATAATAGTATGTAGAGTCTTGAACAATTACTTATATGCCTTAGTGTGGTGTGCACATCACCGAAGAGTGCGCGAAAATGATCCAAAAATACTTACAAATACCCAGTAAGTACATGCAAGGTGTGCGCGTCACCGCGCTCACAAGGAAAGTGAAATCAACTTTTCAATCAGTTAATTTTCTAATACAGTGGTGTGCGCGTCAACGCGCTGAAGCTGAATTATGCCTTTTCCAAAATGGCCGCACATCAGGTCACGTGTGCGTGACCCTGAACGTCAAAGAAGACGCGTAATGACGTGGTTACAGTAGAAAAAAGATTCGACAAGCAAGCGAGGTAAGCCAAAGTTCTCGCTCTAAACTCGCGCTGAAATCCAAAGGCGAAGCCAAATTTAGAATACAATTTTAAAGTCTCCGAATTGTAAAAGAAAAAATCCATACGACCTGCCAGCGAGCGTTTAAGTATAAGCAAATAGTCCTCTCTTAACGCGACACTCCGTCTCCGTCAATTCACGTAGCTGAATAAATCGAGGCTGCTGAAGGTGCTGATAACTATCCCGATCGTCGCCAAATCTTGTTGTGTCTTTAAATGAAGAATTCCACATGAGGGTAACTTGAAGATAGACTAGTTGTCTATTTTATTGGTAAAAGCACGCAGCACATAGAAGATGCAGCTTACAGGTTCAGAGCTCCAGTGCAACTGCCGCTCTCCAGAACCAGACCCCCAAACCTAGAACCCCATCTACATTCTGATTCCCTAATACATTCCATAGCAAGGAAAGTAAGAACATAACATACAGCCACAGGGAATGTAGTCCTAGATGGAGCAAAGTCTTTGGCCTCTAAAGGGTGGTGCGCCACACGGTCACTCCTGCAATTGCGTGTCGGGGGTGCTGACTCTGCACCTCTTCGCCGTGTGTCTTTGCAGCAAGAGTCCAGCTGCCTTCGCAGGCCAACAGCACATTTGTCTTGCGATCGCGTGGCACAATAGGGCCCACCATACTCCTGTATGAGGCACAAAGGAAGCAACCAGACAGATTTAAGTGTAGCCGGCACTGTCGCCCCCATGGGTCGCTTCTAAATAGCGTGGGGAGAATAACAGAGCAGGCGTGGCGAAATGCGAGCCAGCGATCGCCGCTGCCCCTGGGCTTCTCCATCTCTCAGTCCAGGATTAGGGCACGTCCCCTGAGGCCATCAGTTACTGGGCCCATCAGTAATTGCCCAATGTTACTCTTACACCTGCCTCGCTGGATGCCGTCACAACATCTGGCTCCAGTGCTCAGGACAGCAGCGCCCACTGCCGCTGCTTGGGTCTCTCCCTCTCATTCCTGTCTGCAGCTCTGCGGGCATTCAGGCGATGGCTCAGTGAATCCCAGTGGAAGGCAAGGAGGGTCTCGCTCCTAGAGGCCTCTTCACCGGCGAGCCCGCTCCCCCCTCCCACACCTGCCAGGCCACACACAGTCCCAACGCCGCCTTCTCCCAGCCCCTGCCGGCCCCCTGGTGATCCAGAGTGCGAGCCGCTCTGGTGCTGAAATGCGTGGACCTCAGGGCAGTCTTCACCCCTGCAGCGAGCCAGGGGGCAGGCTAAGAAGAGAGCTTCACCCCAGCACGCAGTGGGTGATTCTCCGCCGCCGCCCCCCCCAGCCAAGGAGGGAAGTCGTGCCAGTCGAAGGCGCCCAGTGTAGGTCCCTCAGCTCCTAGGCGCCATGGAGCCTCGGATTCACCCAGCAGGTAAGGCTGGCAGCTACCGCCGACCAGCATGGGGACGACTTAACCCCGCTCCGGCGAACTCGGCCATGTTAGCCACGCCCCCCGAATATGTACTTCTTAACCTACGCTTCCCTTTTTTTATTCATTCAGAACATGAATCTTCGTAATTGCAAAGCATTCTGTCCCTAGTCGAAGATGGGGCCAATCTAGTTCAGTTACGTAACCCAAAATGCAGATCAGCAGCACCAATCTTAAACCAAGAAACTACAAAGGGCCTGATTTAGAGTTTGGAGGATGGGATACTCTTATCGCTCAGCAGTTTGCTTCATACTTCTGCACTGTTTGTAAAATTGCTTCTTTTGTTTTGTCAATTTTATTTTGCGATTCACAAAAGGCTGGTGGCCAAAGTGTAAATAAACTTGATTCTCTTGATGTAATGCTTGCAGGAAGGTTTCATATTCTTCACCACAGAACCAGCGGAAGGAATAAAGCTCAAAGGAGTTCATAAAGCAACCTTCTTAACCACTTCTATTCTCACAGTTTGTGTCTATTGGCCACAAAAGAGCCCATAATGCATTGTATGTCTGTTTTAAGAATTTCTCATGCAGTTCAGTTATAAAACAGGACTCCTATTTTTGACAGATTCAGTATAAATTTAGTTAAAAAGAAACATCCTGCCATTGTTTTTTAGATACAGATCCAAGTGTCATTTTGCATAACTCACTATTTCAGCTATATGGATGCCTGGGGAAGCAAGGACTTCATTTGTATTTGGTCCTCCGTATACTCCTTAGAGGTTTCATGGTTGATTGAAAATGAAGAAGTAGCTTTTGGTAATCTTAGGCACTTTCTCAGGAAGTAATTTTTCTTCATTTTTAGGTCTCGCCTATGCAGCGCGCATGCCCTGCATAGGAGGAGACCTTTAGGAATCGATTCACTTTTTCGGCCAAAAATGTGCACGCTTTGCATTGCTTTCAATGGCAACGCGTGCACGTTTGGCGATTCCCTTGCGGGAGCGAGCTTTAAAACCATCTGTTTGTAATTAACTTTCAAACAGATGTTGCCCCTGCTCGCTCCTGCAAGGGAAGCGCTGTATGTGCTCTCGGCCGCACTCCCCACACCCCTCCCACTTGTTTTTTTATGTCAGCGGGGCACGCCTTATGTTTTCCTGCTCCCAACACTGATCAGATGCGGCATGCTACCCAATGGGGCATCGTGTATATACATAAAACGTTTTCTTTTTTTCGAACACACCACACCGCTCTTTATCTTTAACATGGAGCCCGTGCCTTTCTTTTTGTTGTTCACTCTGCCTCCAATTTTTTTTATTCATTTATTTAAATTAACTGCAGAGCTCCTCAAAATATTTTCTTATGCTTTAAGAGACAGGACTAGACGTCACTGCATCAGCTGATTTCTAGAAGGTGCCATCACTGCGCACTAGAACTATTTCTGGCCATGACAGCAGTGCGATTCGAAACGGAAAGAAGACTTACACCTCCAAGCTTTCGGTTCAACAACAAGCCAGTCTATAGGAAAGCGGGAAAAACACAAACGTATGATCCTTAAAACTTGCTGAAATCCTTACTTTAGCATTGCTGCCATATTGGAAGAGAAAATGCTGAAGGAGAACTACTATAATCAGATTATTTATTTTATCTCTAATTCCCTTATTTATCTAAAAGTTCTGAAAAAATTATTTACTTTCTGAGGTATAATTTTAATTTGTTCTCTAAAGCATATTGCAGTTGGAAAAATACCATTGCAAATATTAAACCTAAAATACATTTTAACATTAAAATACATTTAAAAATAAATTATTATATGTCTATAATTTGTCTATAAAATGGCTTCTACATTTAGATAAATAAAAAAAAGGACACTCCACTCTATGGCACTTGTTATACTTGGAGATTCAGCGTGGGAGTGTACTGCTCCTCTTTTCTCCCATCTCTATGGTTCTGTTACATCACTCAGAGTGGCGGTGTTGTTGCAGAGTCACCGTGTTTGAGCAAAAACGAGCCACTGATCTGGTGAGAGGGCAAATTTGGGCCTCTTGCTGTTCATCTAGACATGTTCTCAGCCCTTTAGCCATGTTGTCCACCTCTATGGTAAGTACTGCGCCTCATCCACCACAGGCCAAACAGAGCAAGCAAGGACTCTGTAGGTATCAGAAGGAGTCAGTGCTCCCAATCCTCATAACACCAATGTTGGTACTTTACAGCTTGTGCAGAAGGGTCAGACTTAACTCTGTCTCCTTAATTTAATTCTATTCCTTTAATTTGGTGCTTTAGGTTGCAGTTTAGGTAGCTGTTTGGTGGTTACTTAAAGAGGATTGTGGAACTGTTTAACATATACTGATGGGTCACTGATTATTGGTGGCAAGCCAATAGGTCTCGCTTTTGGGACCTTATAAGTATTTAGTTAAGCAGCACAATATCCTTGGATCAACCGTTGCATAGCTAAACACTTATAAGTTCCCAAAGCCGAGACCTATTGGCTATGCCAATGCTTGTTTATTGTGTTAAGATCCTCATTGGCTAGAAAACAACTCCATCCACAGCATAGATGTAGATATATTGCTATATATATTTTCTATGGGCAAAACTGGTTTCTTGGTGTGTTTTTCCAAATCAGTAGAGGCCTCCAATTCTCTGACCAACAAGAATGCATCTGCTGGAGATTGTATGGTCAGGTTAGAACAGAATGAAAATAAACTGTTGCTTTTTGAAGAGTGCATCTCAGAATTATGCACTAAAGCTATCATTGTAGGTAGTAAAAAGAAACAGACTGGTACTGCTGTATTGCCTAACATCTCTTATACTTTGGAACTGAGTTGGTACCTTGTTTCAATACCACACGTGTGTCTACAGATAGTCTAATAATTGTATCAGAGTTTCCACATCCATATCCTATGTGTTGGACTTAGCCCTCTTTGCAGGGTCACTTCTAAACATTTAGCCTTCACCCCTCCTGTTATCTGAACCAGTTTTGGTGGCTTGTAGGACTTTGCACAATTTACCACTGCTAACCAGTGCTGAAGTGCTTGTGCTCTCTCCTTTAAACATGGTAACATTGGCTTACACCCGATTAGCACATTTAATTTACTTGTAAGCCCCTAGAAAAGTGGTACAACGTACAGAGGGCCTGTAAATTAATGATACTACTGGGCCTGCAGCACTTAATGTGCCACGCACTTAAGTAGCCTTTTTAAACATGTCTCGGGTCTGCTTTCGAAGCCTGTATGTGCAGTTTTAATCAGCCACTTCGAGCTCGAAGACTAAACCTTTTTCCAGGCCCAGGCCTTCCTTTTTAATACATATGGTTCCATAGGGTAGGCCCTAAATATCCAATTGGACAGGGTGTAGTGTATTAAAAAAAAATTGGCCATGTACTTTTTACTTCTACATGTCTTGGTAGTGGAAAAACTCGCAAATGTGTTTTTCACTTCTGCAAGGCCTACCTCTACCATAGGGTAACTTTGGATTAGGTTACCTTATTACTTTTAATAAGTGATAACTTTGAATTCAGAGCAAGTATGAATGTCGAGTTTTTGGGGTCTGAAGAGTTCGAATGTAAAATCCTCTCTAATGGTAAAATTGGAATTTAAATCACAATGCTGAAAATGCCACTTTTGTTGCCGTTTTCTTGTCCAACCGTTTGATGCCTGTGGCCTAGGTCCCATGACTCGGTGTGGCTTGCAGTTGGTCTTTGTATATTGCTCCCAGACAGTGAGAGAAAGGGAGAATAGATGTTGGCAGGATGAGCCATCTCTGAATAGACTGTGGACAGAGAGTCATCTGTCAATACTTGCTCATTACAATGCCTCTGTTTAAGCACATTCACAAAGGGTTTGGCGCTAGTGTTTTGTGCCCACAGACAAGCTGGGGCCGGTGCCGGGAGGCAGTAAATTCAAAGTACCTCTGTGGGTGAAACCTTCTATAAACTTCTCCTGCTTCAAAGCTGGCACCAAGGATAAATAATGGACTCTCAGACCTAACGGTGGAGTGCACCTCTGGACCTGTGGAAGACTCAGAAGGACTGCTATGCTGCTCTGCTACAAGAATGACTGCTACTCTGCTGGCTGTAAAGGAAAACTGGACCTGCACCCTTCATCCCAAGCCAAAGTGACAAAGGGTCATCTGATTGACCTCCTGTCCCGCGTCACAGGGACCCCACAAGCTCCACTGCCCAACTTACCTGCTGCACTGGACCAAACGGATCCTACCTGAGCCCTGCTGGCCTCTGCTGGAGCGAGCTCCTGATTCCCAGGAAATGTCCCCAGGTCCTGAAACTTTGGTGTGGCATCAGTTGAACTCTTCCTGGAAGAAATGACGAAATCCTGAAGTTTTGGACTCTTCGTGACCCTGAACGGACATATTTGCACCAATCTCTTGCCGACCGCCAATTTGAAGCTCCGGTGAACCCAGTTCTTTGTGCTGTAGCAACCACCAGCAATGTGGGAACTGCACAACAGCATCGACAGTCTGTGGTGACTCAGTGTGAATCTGCAGCAACGACTGACCCCAGAACCTAACAGGATCTTTGCTCTATAGTGGTGAACACCCGCAGCACCAGGCGTACTCTATGCTCTACAATGATGACCATCCCCCATGCTCTCCCTGCACCTCGTGGCCTCCTCCATCGCAAATGCAACTCTTTGCGATGGACTTGAAAAGCTAACCCTTTCAGAGGAACTAACCTGTTCCCTGTATCTGGCCCGCACTCCACCGCCATCAGCCTGAACTTGAGACTTTCACCCAGTCTTGCATGACTAGATGACTGCGAGTGGCGTTTTATGCTTTTAGGCTCTATACTTACGTAATACTTTAAAATTGCATCTCTCTCGTTCTACTGATTGGATCTTTGTTGTTTTGGTCTCAAAGTATTTATTACATTTCACTCTATTTTTCTAAATTGGTATGGAATTTATCTTGTGTTGTGTTTTCATTTTATCACTGTTTGAAGGGCTGCGCAAATACTTTACACATTGCCTCTAAGTTTAGTCTGACTGCCTTTGTGCCACGCTACCAGAGTTAAGCAGAGGCTAATTTGGTGTTGCTTGTGGCTTCACCCTCCCAGGAATGGTGGTTGCTGCTTTAGTAGGGTTTCACCCGCCTCAACCAGTAACCCAGTTTCCTACAGTAGTAGTAGTTTATTTATTGTATGATTAACTAAAATCTTCTCAATTTCATCACAACACATAAAAAGGTAGTCTTAATACATCTCATTAAAAAAAGTAAATGAGCCAGTCTATAGCAACGATCAAATAGTTTCCCAAAAAGTATGGCATGCAATGAAGGAGCCCCAGGAGGATATTATCATCCCAGATCGGCCTATCAGAACTACGCGTACATCCCCAGAAGCACCTGCCCGATTGTTTCATAACTTTAGGATAGCATGTGGGAAAATCAGTACTTTCAGAGTAAAATACATAAAAACAGCGTCAACCTTATTTCAAGCACAAAAATCAGTGCTAACTTAAGTGCAGGTGCGATTTCACAGCAAGGGCAAAGTGCGGTTAAAGGGTCATGGGGGATATTTTACTCCATACCAGTGCGGGGTCCACCAAGAGATCCTGCATTCCATGGTAAAAGCTCCAAGGAAATGTTTGGGGTTCTCGCCTTACAATTTCCATACAGTATGTGACAGCCCAACGCAAAACCTGTATGCCCCACCAAATGCAGATGTTGAGTCCATAAACGCAGTGTTCAGAGTTGTTCTTGCTCCCTCTATTTTGTCTCATTAGAAAATGTAAATTCTGATTTTTCTTAACAGTTCCAGTGTACACGCTAATACAATTTGTATATCTGAACAAATGCCTTTAAATGTGGCCAGTGAACATAAACTTTGCATATTTTGCCATATTATTTGCTTGGTGTATTAGCACTTCAGAGTCTGTCCTATCTCTCTTGAGAACGTTGCGTCCAGTGTCGAGCTACACACTAGGGCAAGTTGAATAGACCAGTCTCAGTCGGTGGAATGGAAACTGCACTAGGCATCCTTAAATGAGGACAGCTGTAATTCTGAGCGATGTTCATTTGACACTGATGACGGTGAGGGAATGGTAAAGTAGGCAAGAAATTTATCAACATGTAGACAAATGTATGATCATTTATGGAGTTATAACATTGTTCCCTTTGTCGGAAAGTTTGGAATGAATGCTAATTGATAGATAATGGAAGACTTGAGTATGTGTGTTTGGGAAATTGAGTTTGCTATTTAAAAACTAAATCGGGAACCCAGCAGAATATCACAATTAGGATAATTTCTCTTACTGTAGGGGGGGGAGATTAGGCTCTGAGAGGATTGAATGCATTGTTTAATTGCTATGCCCCCCTGGAAGACCTTAACGATTTGGACTGACTCACAATTGATGATACTAGATGTCTTACTAATGATCTCCCTCTAAGGTCCCCTCACAGGTTTTGGCAGATAATGTTGCCCCCTCGTACTCCAATGTAGATCACCTCATTTGCAGGCTCCCTATTGAAGTCCCCATACACCAATCAGAAGTTATTATAACTCCTATCCCAAACTGCAGCCATGAGATTGGGAAAGGCCCAAATCTTGTCTCATGGAATGAGGCTGGGTTATCATCAAAATGTGCAGTTGTAAGGTGGATTTCATTTAATAATTATTTAATATAATTTGCCTCTAAGACACCTGGGATATCGAGAATAAATTGTTTCTAGAGGGTTTTAAACTTTCTCCCAGCAGTGAGCTCCAGAGAAGGCAAGTGGAGGCCTTATTATCTTCGTGATCTTGATCTTGGTGGGCTGGTAAAGCAACTGAAGTGGGATTCTAGTGTGCTCCAGGGCAGGGCATCATATTAGTGGTGGGAATATCGCTCCGCCTGACCATAGTAAATTTTTATAATGCCAAAAAGGGAAGGTTGGGGCCCTCAACTCTAATAGAGCTGAGGGGGCCCTAGACACTCTGCAGGGAGAGGACCTCTCTCTTGATAACTTAATTATTGGTGGGAACATTAACTGCCATCCCAGCCTTGATTCATTACAACCTCAACTAAGTACAGAAAAATGTCTCACTAGGAATGGGCTGCATATGGAGCACTCCACAGAAGGGTCTGATGTGAATAGCCTCCTACACGCTTTTAATTTAGTGTTTACTATAGATAAGAGACCGGACCCTTTCAAAACTGTTATTCCTCCAACCTATAAAGGTGTAGCGGTCATGCGACAATTATTGACTATATTTTTGTTTCTGCCTCGCTTGGAGGGTCCTAAGTCTGTTTCAAGATTTTTCATAGTCCTTACAGTGATCACAACCCTCTGATACTAGTCTTTGAAAGGGTGGTTAACCAACTGAAGCACCCTAGACCACCCGTATGTTCATTATCCGTAACTGATATGGGGAGACGCCTACGTTGGTCGCAGGTAGACTCCATTCTCTTTTTAAAACTAGACAAAAGGAGATTCAAATTTGCCTAGAGCCAGTAGCACTCGATGAAGAGATTATTATTATTTTTTTAAAAATCTTTTTATTAAGGAATAAGAATAACATACAATAAGGCAGCAGATGCTGTACATCGTGTAATGAGCAATGCATGTACAAAAATTGTTTCAAGCAAGGAACGTGGGGCAATATGACGTAAGCAGTCCTCTGATTAAATAATACGTGAACTGACGATACACAATAATCATCCCATCGACATTATTGACCAGTTCGACACGAGGTAAAACAGGATTTTAAAAAGCGAGCAAAGAAAGTCATCATCAGGGGCAATGTATGAGGATAAAGAGAGGAACTTCAATCATTATCAAGCAGCAGCAATTAAAGGCATAACATTACGAAGAATGTGAAATGACGTCGACACCCCGAGCCCCATCTGCCCACCAATCAGGATATTGCCATGAAGAGCGTCCACTATACGAATTTGAACCGAAGTTAAAGACATAAACACTAACTAGGACAATACAACATACATCCCTCCCCCCTCCCTGCACCTCTGCATAAGGCTTCCGCCCCACCCCAACTAGCAGCTTGCCTGTCGCCCCAGCTAACTAAATACCAAACGTGGAAATTGGAGGAAGAAATTATCATACACACTCCCGGTCTCCCCCCCCCCCCTCCACCCCCCCCTCTCACCCCCCAAATGCAGCGACCCCCACAGACAAAAAATATATAAGAAAGAAAGCAATAGCAAACTGATAGGGGAAGCCATACCAACCACCCAGACCCCCGCATCGGCAAAAACAGTAGAATCCGTGTGTCCATTGAAGCCTTAGAGTCGAACCCAGATAGTCAAACTCATCCTTGTCCCATACGATCTTCCATGCGAACTCCCACCAACAGAACCACTGCGCGGACAGGAGAATCAGAGTAGCAAAGGAAATTCACAGAAGTACAGGAGAGACAAATCAAAAATATGAAATCCCGCAATGCAGCAATTACACTGAAATGTGCCCCCACCGATAAGAAGTCTTGAAAATAGTTCTTCAGGAAATGCAGGAAAGCTAATCGGTGGGAAACGGAGAAAGGAGCAATCCAGAAAGCAGTAGAAAAGACTTCCAGACGTGCAACGCGAAGTGGGTCCATCACAAGCATCGATGTTGTTGGGAGCGAAAAACTCGAAGGGTTCTCATGCTCGCAGGTCGTTACTCAAACAACGTTCAGGGGTTTCAGTTCGTTTATCTGCACGGGGCCATCCTCCTCAGTAGAGCTTCGTGTAGCGGGAAGATCAGCTCGTTTCAAGGCTGGCAAGTGGTCAGAGTCCGGTCCTGGACATGTGGTCTCAACCACTGCGATCATTTTGTGGATGATGGAGTCCACTTGCTGGTGAAGTGCCCCGATGGCGGCCATTACAGTTCTTAGTGACAACGCACTCTCCGTCCGATCCATCTCCTCACGCTCGAGCACAATCCAAGTTTCTGATCCCGGAGGTCCGGACAACTCCGGGGAATCAAGCAAGAGCGGAGCGGACGGTCACGGGTGGTGACCTACCAACGGCCAACGTTACTCAGCAGCAGCGAGCGGGGACCCCAGCCCGACAGACCCGGGGGCCGCAAGGTCTCCGGGAAGAGGACCCCCCACCCACAGCCAGACGTGTTCTTGGTCGCCATTCCGTCAGCACTAACCAGACCACGCAACCGCCATCAGAGTTGGGCGAAAAATAACTCCACTCCAGAAGACCGGACTCTGCCTGAGTCCCGCAGCCGATGTTGTTCAACTGAGACCCAGCTGGGTCAGCACTCGAGGCTCCGGCTCACACACTGGGCTAGGCCGAAAAATGAAGCACGGTATAACTCCACCGATCGAGCCTGCAAAAGGTTCCAGAGCACACCGTCGGGATCAGCAACACTTCAGCCGCATGGGGGTCGGGTGCAAAATCAGGATAATTGACAGGACAGTGTAGCTGGCGACGGAGGTCGGCGGAGCCGGGAGCTTATGCGGCCATCTTGATTGCTAGCGTAGCTCCTCCTTCGATGAAGAGATTAATAATTAATTCATAGTCATTACAGTCCGTTGCTGCATATTGTCAGCTCCTGTAGCCCAATCCATCCCGAGCATTCTGAATGGTTTGACGATAAGTTTCTTGGGCCGTTCATCTCCTAAAGAAGACTTTGAAAGAGACCCCCAGTGACAGAGAAAGGGTGATTGATTGTCGCACCAACTATAAGGTGGCCGTCAAGGACCGGAGGCGAATACTTCAGGGGCAGGCATGGGAAGAATTAACCCAAGCGAGTAAGCAGCGGGATAGTACTTTATTTTGGCAAGTAATAAACAGACCCTGTTTCCCTGAGCCATTGAAACCTGCCTTATGTCAACACATCACCCTGGAAGAATGAATTGCCTATTCTGAAGGTGTATATAATTTTGGACAATGTGAGGGATTTGCCCAGGAGACAAAGCTACCCCAGGCGAACAGTCCCAACATTTTCACCTTGGATGAATTGAGGGTAGGCATTGAGGGACTGGCCCGGAGTAAGGCCCCCGGTCCTGACGGGGTTCCCCTGTATCTTTTCCAGGATAACACTGATATATGTTCCCCGGTTTTGACGAGAGTTAAATGCAGCAGTAAGGAATAGGTTGCCACCATCGTTGTTTACTGCCACGATGGTGCCGATCTTTAAGAAGGGGGACAAGAATAATCCTCACTGTTACCGCCGTATCTCTCTTATTGACTCCGCAGTCAAAGTCCTGGGGAGGGTCCTTAACAGGCTTTCTGATTGGACTGAGTCGAATAACATCATTACTGATGCGCAGAATGGCTTTCGAGTAGGAAAGTCAACCACGGAGCAATGTTTGAATCTTTATTTAATAATGGCTAATGATACAGTTGTTGAACCTAGTGCCCTCTTTTTGGGTTTCAAGGATCTCACTGCGGCTTTTGACCGGGTGAATCACAAACTATGGGCCCCACTTGATTCCTTGGGGGTTGAGCCCGCTATTGTAAATCTATTAAGGAGCCTCCATGCCCACACTACATCCGCAATTAGACATTCACAGGCTTGGGATCCACTGATCATTTTAATTGCACCAGGTGGTTCGCCTGGGGTGCATTTTAGCCCCTTTTTTTATTAATTTCCTTAACATCTATGCAGACAATTTGTCCCCAAGTGGGTAAGAAAGCAATTCCAGTTCTTTTATATGCCAATGAGGCGGTGTTGATGACACACACTGCGAGGGGCCTACAGGCCCTGATTGATGGATTTGTGGCCTTTATGTGCGGGTTGGGTTTGTCAGGCAACCTCACAGAGTCGTACATTTTTAAGTTGGCCCTCGGCGGACCCGTTCTAAGTCATCAAAGCAGGTGCCCATGCTTTAGCCAAGGTCCCAGCTTTCCATTATTTTGGGAATTTTATTTGATGAAAAAATGAACTGGAAACAGCTGCTAGAGGGGAAGGTTGGCGACATGAACACATCTATTTGGATTCATTGCTAGTTATGCCCATAGACTAGGTACCTGGGCCCCTGTTGTGATCAGTCCTTCTGTATATCTAAGGATCTGTATGGAAGTGAGGTTTGGGACCATATTGCGACCAATAAACTTCAGAGCGCAGAAAATAAGTTCTTGAAACGTATTCTGAAAGTTCCTCAGGCTACTCCCTCATTTTCTGTGCATGAGGAACTATGATTAAATTACATAGCGGATATGCTGGCAGTAAAACCCCTGACCTGTTTGGTGAAAATCTGGTCTAATAATGTGCTGGCTCTCAGCCCTCTGATTGTCTCATATTGTCTACCATTAGACCACGCGCTAAAAATCCCCTGGTTACGATATATTAAAGAGACGTTATTAGCTCAGGGCAGGGCAAACATTTTCTTAAAGCCTGACTCAGTGAGGCCGCAGGACTTGAGTATAGTGAAGGAGCTATTTTTTAAATCTAGTACGGCCGCCTGAGAAAATATCAAGCTTACCAAGTGAGCGGTGAGAGGGCATGCTCTTCTAACATCAGTACAGGGCATGGAGAATTACCTGTGCATTCTAAGAAATGCCTCTGAGAGATTTTTATTAACCCGTTTTAGATTTAACCAGCTCCACCATCTTTTAGCTTTATTGGCTAGTTTTGTTTTACACAATGAAACGAGGCCCCTGTGGCTGCGACAATAGTTCTCCACAGGATACCTTACATTTTGTACCTTGATTTAAATGTTTTACTCACCGCAGGGGAATATATCCCAACCCCCTTTTAAAAGCGATGCGTGTTAGATAAGCCTGGGTTGCTTTGATGTATCTGCAGCTGTTGCCTAATGATTCTGTGCACTTTGCGGTTATGAATTTCTTAAGGACAGCAATGAGATCTAAAAGTACTAGATATGTTAATGGGAGAATGGATTCTGCGTTTTTTGCACATTGCCAGATTTTTACTCCGCTGTACTGATGAACGTGTTTTATGCCTTGTTTCTGCTTTTCTTGTTGTACCTTTTATGGATATGACTACCTCCGAATAAAAAATATTATTATTATTTAAAAACTGAGAGTGCTTCATGTTCCTTGGAGCTGATATGAAGTTGGGTGGGTGCATCTTTTTGTTCCTGAAGAATTTGGAATCTTTTATCATTAGTAAAGTGCGGGCTAAAAAGATTAAAAGATAAGATAACAATGATGCTTAGCACCGTGCTAAGGCTAGGTTGGTTACCTAGCATTAATATGAGGGATTTAAAGGTAAAATATTCTGAGTGGTCTAGAGATGCATGTTCAACACTGTGCAAGCGTGTTAACGAGCAAGTGGTGAAATTGTGTTAGGTAGACACAGGTGCCTGATCGGTCATGGACCTGAATCACTATTCTAAATGATATGAAAATACATTCCTACTTTAAACTATTGCAAATTAAGATTGCAGTGTTGCAAGAAACGCATCTGACTCGTGCAGTAATACAGAAGCTATGGAGGGAGCAAATGTAGGTGGTGGCCCACTCTACCTGTGCGCAGGGGTGTAATGACTTGGGTGGTGGTTGATATCCCATTCCAAATGAGGGATGTCAAGTTGGACTCTTAAGTCGGATCTCTATTAGTATATGGTACTCTAAATGGGCAAGATATATATTTTGATAATGCATATATGTCCCACACATGGATGACCACATACCTGAAAATTACACTGCCTTAAATCGATACAGACTGATCTGGGCACGGAATGTGAATAGTGTCTTGGATGGTCACTGTAATAGACATCCTCGCAGGGTGACAACCAGGTCTTGTATATTAGGTTCTCTGTTGTAAGCTATGGCCGGAGTGGGACTGGTAGATGTGTGGCAGGCTCAACACTCAACAGAAAAAGTGTACTCCTGTAACTTATCTGTGAGTGATACATTTAGCGTATTAGATTATCTTCAGGTCAGGGGAGAGAGATATTACAAATATTAGGAGGCCATATATCTGGTCAGGTTCCTGCCAGATCAGTCCCCACTCACGGTGAGGTACAGTGGGATACAAAATGGGACTAGAATTCCGATCTGGCAATTAAAGGTGATGGCTTTATTGGATTCTGCATTTGCGAGTTGTTTACGAGAAGGTATACTCCAATATTTCAAGCATAATTGGGGCCTCACTAATAAAAGAGCAACTGAATTGGAGATGCTATAGGTTTTTGCGCACAGAATGCATGACCAAAATATATGATCCAAAGTGACAACTTAAGCAAAGTTCAAAAGAACAGGAATAGAGTATGGCAGTCCTAGAAGGGGATCTAGGTTGCCATCTGGAAAAGATCCCTAATGTGGTGAAACTGAAAAGGTGACAAAACAGATAAATAGGGTATGCAGACTTTGTGCCACTTTTATTTTGCTTATTTAACAACAAGGGGTGGTGATGGACAGAGTTTCTGAATTAAGCAGAATACTCTCACCCAGTCAAGAGATCAGGGCTAGATCCAACACCGTTTTTTAGCTCACTGCACCATCCCAGTTCAGAACCTGGCTATATGCAAATTAGTCTGTTCCTGTCCCACTGCATGATGGGAACAGGGCAAACCAAACTACCAAGCCAATTCTTACACTGGGAAGGAAACAAGCTTCCGGGGACCGGTTTCTGGCATTTCAGCCGTCGTCGGCCCGGCTTGCTTGAATCCTGATGGTGCAATGAGCAAGGGACTCACATCTGAGTATACCCTTCCACGCTTAGGGTGGACAAAATATTTAACAACAAGGAGTGGTGATGGACCGAGTTTCTGAATTAAGCAGAATACTCTCACCCAGTCAAGAGATCAGGGCTAGATCCAACACCGTTTTTTAGCTCACTGCACCATCCCAGTTCAGAACCTGGCTATATGCAAATTAGTCTGTTCCTGTCCCAGTGCATGATGGGAACAGGGCAAACCAAACTACCAAGCCAATTCTTACACTGGGAAGGAAACAAGCTTCCGGGGACCGGTTTCTGGCATTTCAGCCGTCGTCGGCCCGGCTTGCTTGAATCCTGATGGTGCAATGAGCAAGCTCACTGCTCCATCAGGATTCAAGCAAGCCGGGCCGACGACGGCTGAAATGCCAGAAACCGGTCCCCGGAAGCTTGTCTCCTTTCTGGTGAAGAATTGGCTTGGTAGTTTGGTCTGCCCTGTTCCCATGATGCACTGAGCCAGGTACAGACTAATTTGCATATAGCCAGGTTCTGAGCTGGGATGGGGCAGTGAGCTAAATAACGGTGATGGATCAAGCCCTGATCTTTGGACTGGGTAAGAGTGGTCTGCTTAATTTAGACACTCTGTTCATCACCACCCCCTTTTCTGAATAACTTTTATTTTGCTGACATTTTGCCGCCGCACTGCCTAATTAAACTTTCCGGCAGTTGGAGGTGATCAAGAGCCTGTGAGCAGGGTGGGGAGGGAAGCCAGGAAACAGGAGACCCCCTGCCTCCCATTTTAAAAACAAAAACAGCAATCGCTGCAGAGCAAAACACCAGCATCAAGAATGTGCTGGTGTTTGCCCTGCAGTGAAATGTCCGCAAATCTATAGTTAGTTGACCTGCCTACTTAGGAGAGAAAGGCCTCACACAGCTATCATGTACTTGCAAGATGGAAGGGTTGAAAAACTGTTAACGTTTGATTTCAAATATCTTTATTGTATTTTTTAAAACATAAAACAAAAAGCATATTAACCTCAGCGCATAGTCGTACAGGATGCAGCCACATTGGCTATGTTATCGGTGGAACAGTTATACAGTATATAAGCATGTCTGCCCCCCTATCCACTATTGATTTTTGATAAGAAATAAGTAAAGATTTTTTGCTCATCTGGCAGGGGTTTACTGACTCCCACGTCTAGTTCAAGAGTCATATGCAAAATTACCTGGAGGGTCCTTGTTGTCTGCGATTAATAGATAAACTAAAGAAGGCGTTGGATGCCCCAGTTGCTGAGGCAGATTGCAGCTGTTTAAAACTTACGTAAGAGAAAGACCCCTGGTGTTAATGGCTTCCCCTATGATCCGTGTTAAATGTTTGCAGTGGCACTAACGAATATTTATGTACGTTTCTTGAAGGCATCTCAGATTGGGAAGTTATCGATAATTATAATCGAAGAATTAGTCGTCTTAATCTGAAAACAAGTCAGGGAACCCACCATTCACTGCCCATTACACAGATGCAAATATTTTAAGTAAAATCTTGAAGATACTCTTAAAAGTAATCGAAAATTGGGGCACGAAGAACATTGGGGTTTCATCCTTCAGAGAAGCTTACCGTGTAATGTGCGGCACTTGGCTCATGTCGTGCACAGCTTTTGCTCTTGGATTACCAGGGCTCTGGACACTCTGATTCCCATCGTATCGAGTAAAATCAGTACTAGAGAGTCGAGTCCCTGGTATGACCGCGCCTTACGTGCCTTGAAAGGAGCCTGTAGACGGGCGGAGAGAGCATGGCGGAAGACGTATGAGGCTGATTTAAAAGCTGCGTATGCTGCTTCCGTCAAGATCTATCACCGGGCCATCTGTCGAGCCCGTGCGGCATTTTATGCTGCAGAAATTCGCAACAGCTCAAACCCGTCGAAGACCATCTTCAAGGCCGTGAAAGCTCTTTTGGCAAAGCGGACTTCCTCTGTGACTGTGGGTTCCATCTCCCACTGCGAATCCCTTGCTTCTTACTTTCTGGGAAAAGTCCAAGCTATCTATCGGGCATTCCCCAGCACAGGGATCGGCCTGGGAAGTTCCAACGGGGCACTATGTCATACTACCCTGCTTTCATTTCCCCCTCTTTCTCTGGAGGGGTTTGACAAACTTGCTTTGCAAGTTAAATCTGGGTCTCCATCGGATCCAGTAAGACCTGCTCTTTTTAGAGACCAGGCCTTTATGGGACGCTCAGTCGTACGCTCCCTAGTCAACCTCTCACTGGAGTCGGGTGTGGTTCCAACTAAGTGGAAGCAGGCGGTCGTGTCCCCAATCATCAAGAAGCCCTCCTTGGACCCATCGAAGCCCGAAAGTTATCGTCCCATTTCACTGTTACCCTGGCCGGGGAAGATAACGGAGGCTCATGTCAGCTTGGCCCTATCAGAACATCTCGCCCGGACCAACGCCCTTGATCCCACACAGAATGGTGTCCGTGCTGGCCACAGCACGGAGACTGCTCTCCTCGTGATGGTAGAGCATCTACGGGCGGTGCTGGATGCCGGTAAGATGGCGCTGATGTTGTTAGACCTCAGCGCCGCCTTTGACACGGTCTCTCACGATATCCTTCTGTGTCGGCTCGAGGAGATTGGTGTCGGGGGCCAGGCGCTGCAGTGGTTCCGCTCCTTCCTCTGCAATCGTTCCTTCTGTGTTGCCATCCCTCCCTTCAAGTCCAATTTCCAGCCATTGGCCATGGGGGTTCCGCAGGGATCCTCGCTGAGTCCCACGTTGTTCAATCTGTACGTGAGACCGCTGGCTGTGGTCGCCAGGCAGTGGGGCCTAACTTTGGTCTCATATGCCGACGACACTCAGCTGGCGGTTACTCTCAGCGGGGATGCGGAACAAGATGCCCCCAGGTTTCAGGATGGACTGAAGGCGGTGGCTAGCTGGTTGACGGGGAACTGTCTCCAGCTCAATGCCACTAAGACAGAAGTTATGATTGTCGGAAGGGGAGTGGAACTATGGGGTGACCAATGGTGGCCATCAGAGTTGGGACCAACCCCGACGCCGGTGTCGGAGTTAAAAAATCTGGGAGTCTGGCTGGACGCTGGCCTTACCTTTGTAGGACACACCAAAAAAACAGCTGCCTGTTGTTTTGGCCTGCTGAGAGGCTTAAGACCAGTCCTCAAATATTTTGATGCCCCAACCAGGCAGCTGGTAATCCAGGCCACTATCATCTCTCGACTGGATTACGCTAGCTCTCTCCTGGTCGGGGCTAATCAGGCTGAGCTCACTCGCCTGCAACTGGTACAAAATGCTGCGGCCAGAGCGATTGTTGGCCTGCCCAGATTTTGCTCGGTGTCAAGTGTCCTTCGCTCCTTACACTGGCTTCCAGTGAGGAAGCGTATCCTTTTCAAGGTCCTTTGTTTGACCTTTAAGATTCTGAGAGGTATAGGCCCTGAAATTATGTCCAGCTTTCTTTCTTTCTATGTCCCAACACGTACTCTCCGTTCCCTAGGCCAGGCCTTTGCTGTAGTTCCTAGATACAGGCTTTGCCGCGTGGGGGGACGTTCCTTCAGCGTTAAAGCTGCAATAACTTGGAACTCTCTTCCGGTTGAAATTCGCCTGCTGGAGGACCTCACGGCTTTCCGGAAAGCCATAAAAACCTTTCTGTTTTAGTTGCCCCCTTTAGTTTTCTGTTAGCACCTGTTGTGTTATGCCTTACTTTGTCAAATGCGCCAGGACGCTCCTTAGCTGGAGTAGCTGCGCGCACAACAAATAACAATAACATAACATAACATGGACAGCCAGTGTGGGTGGGTTATTTTGGAGTGTGAAAAGGGTTGTAGGGTGGACATGTGTTAAGTAGTGGAGCATTGGCATGTGGAAGCCATACATGACGTGGGTCAAACTGTTTTACACTACTCCACGGCTAGAAGCAGAAGCGGTCAGGAGGTTTCAGAAAGCTGGATCCTTGTACTGGGTTGTAGACATGGATGCCCCCTCTGTTTGCAGTGGTAGTGGAACCACTAGATTGTTATTGGTTGATTGCTCTTCAAGACTGGAGAAAAACATTAGGGTTAAGACTCAAATTGTGCCACTGTAAGCCGATGACAAACTTGTATATTTAACAGATCCAGCACGCTTGGTGCCTCTACTACCAGATCAGCTGACCAGATATGTGGAGGTTTCCTGGTTACATACTAACTGAACTAAATCAAAGCGGTTTCCTCTGGGTGGACCTAATTGAATTGGGGGCCAGGTTTATCCTCAGATGAGTATTAGATTGAAGACTTCCAACTTTCCCTATCTTGGTGTTCAGATTACGTCCGATTTCAAGGCTCAATTTTAGCTGAATATGGGAAAGAGAAATTGCAGAACTCTGTTAAATTCTTAAACACATTGCTGCGCTCTGTGATGGGAAGTCTTGTTGGCTAACATGGTGTACCTGCCTCATTATTTTCATGCACTTGAAGGATCCATGTCTCCCATTCCACTAAAGATATTTAGAGAACTAGATCAAATGTTCGGGCCTCTGGGATCTGCTTGGAGATGGACCTGGGTCTCTGCAGACACTTTGAAACTGCCCTGGGGAAAAAGGGAGGCAGAGCTCCTAAATATTGAGTTATACTGCATCACACCCCAACTGTATACTGTGGTGTGCTGTTTGACTTGTGACAGCAACTGATAAAAGAACCTACTTCAGGAGAAGTACAAAAGTATGCAGAGCTTACAGCTGATCATAATGGGTAGGAAATAACCCCCGGACACTTATGTGCTCAGGTAGGTGGGCTAGGTGAAACAGTTCTGAAATATTCGCTGTTTGCAGCTGGAATATAGTTGAGTAGTATTTTCCCTTTCAGGCAGATTGTGAACAAGGCGGTGGCTAGAGGGGGAGTGAGTGACTTGGGACTTTTACTTTGTTGATAGGTTTGTAGCTTTGAAGTGCAGAAGTATATTGAAATCAACCCAGGTCAGATTTTGCACTATGCAAATGTAGTGAGGATTGCCAGAAAGATTTGGCGGAAGTTTCCTGATGCTCTGAATCCACTCAGACAATGGCTATGTTAATGAGAGCGCAGGGACGCACGGTCATGGCTATTGAATATCGAGCGTTACATCAGGATAGAGGAGGACGTGTCAGTGGCGCAAGAGAGAGATGAGTCTCGCATTGTGGAGAGCCACTTACAGTGGTGTAGTAGGCTAATTCGTGCATTTAGATTGAAAAAGCATGCATAATTTAAACTTTTACATTTAGTACCTATAACTCGCAGCTGTCCTAATAAATGCCGGAGTTTCAAATACCAAGGCCTCGTAGCCTCAACCCACATCATGCCTCTTTAATATATTATGAGACAGACACTACTTGACCCTTTATATCACGCCTGCCTTCTTCCTTTGTGACTGCTTTTCCATCTTTCTCTCCTCCTCTTTTCCTTGTTTTTACCTCTTTTGCACTCTGTAAAAGTCGGATAAGGAAAAATAAGTGCCAGTCCACAAAAATGAGTGCCAGTGGGGTCCCATCGGTAACCACCGGCTCAAATTAAGCACTGTCCACATAACATAAAGCTCGATTTTTGCATATGACATGGCAGTGTCCACAAGGGAGCACTTTCTGGTCAGACGTGGTGAGTAATCGACAGCGTTTCACAGTGGGGATCTGTTAGAAACGGGACCCCCGGCCGGCCAAGGCTCACGCCAAAGTCAGTCAGGGATCGCCATTTCTAAGGTCAGGGCAAGGGAGTTACACACCAAGATAACCCCTGCTCACCCTCAAGGTAACGTGACGCGAGCAGCAAGGCTAATCTCGGAGGCGATGTGTAAAGCGTTTGCGCGCGCACCCCAGCGACAACACCCTAGGCCCACCACAAAGGAAACTCCACACAAGGTTATATCAAAAATAGCCTTTGTATTATAATAAAAACACATTAGATAAGACACACACTTTACAATGTGCCAACAGGCACGGGCAAGATTTACAAGGGATTATGTACAGGACAGGGCCTCCTGGACCACTGTCAGGGGTATGCACTTTTTAGAAATAATACTTGTAGGTATAACACTTAGCACCTAAACATATAATTACTGTAGCACACACAATAGTTACATGTAGCACACAACCAGGACTTCCTGGTAAAGGGTAAATACCTCCTACGCAACCCTAAAACACTGTAGGAAAATCACGCAGGGACCTAGGACCTTATCATCAGGACCTAGGGAAGGAAAACAATCACCTAAGCAAGTCACATTTAGCAAAGGCAATAAAACATCAATCATCCTCTAAGCAGGTCACTTTTAGCAAAGGGGAATAAACCATAAACAATTACCTAAGCAGGTCACTTTTAGCAAAGGTAATATCAAACAATCCTCTAAGCAGGTCACTTTTAGCAAAGGGGATAAAACATAAAATACCTAAGCAGGTCACTTTTAGCAAAGGTAATGGGACATCAACAATCCTCTAAGCAGGTCACTTTTAGCAAAGGGGATAAAACATAAAGAACATGGCACATGAGGTATTAAAACACATTCAAAGGTGCAGGTAGAACATTTGCGCTGAAATCACATAAGTAAGGAAATCATAAATTGCGCAGGGTGCATGAAGCACAACACTAGAACTGTCCCTCAGGCCAACTGGCCTAGCAAGGGCTGAAATGCCCTGAGTCTCAATGTCAGGGAAGGCTGCGCAGGCAGCCAAGAACACAAAGCCTAAACGTAGCAACTGTCCACTAAGTGCTGGACAGTTGTAAATACAGATTACCAACGTTGGAGCCTAGTGGGCTCAAGAACCACCACTGTGGCACTGCTGAGCCTCTCTGGGCGCTAGAACAATTGCGGGCGATGAGCCTCTCTGGGCTCTGAGCACGAACTGGCACCCTGAGCCTCTCTGGGCTCGCAGAATGAAGGACGGCCACCTCACTGGGCGGGGGAGCCTCTCGGGGCTCAAGAACAAAGGAATGCCCTCCTCGAGCCTCGCAGGCTCGTAAATACAATTAGTGGTGTGGAGCCTCACGGGGCTCGAAATATACACATTGCCCACAGGAGCCTCGTGGCTCCTAATCAGAAAATGCGGGGCTGCTGGAGTCCTTCGTGGACTCAGAATGGACGTCGGAGTGGCCCGCTGCCAACCGGGGCCGCTCTGTCACCCGCGGGATGCCTGGAGCCTCTCAGGGCTCAAAGAAACAATGGGGTCCGCCCAGGAGCACCAATGAGGCCCACCCACACTCACCGGCTGCTCAGGGACGCTGGACGGGAGCTCCCTCTCCTCGGGGCTCCGGCGGCGTCCTTCCTCTCGGTCGGCTCTCCTTCTGGGCTTCTCCGACTGCTGGGCAGTGGGCGGGGCTCTCTCCCTCATGAGAGCCTCGCCGAGGATCGGGCGCTGGGCTCTTTCTCGCTCTGCAGCGGCAGGGCGGGACTTCCGTTTGGCCTCCTGGGGGCCGCGCTTCCGGGTCGCCGTGGGCAGCGCGGCAGCTCGTTTTAGGCAGGCAGGCGGGGTCTCACTATCCGAGGAGGGGGCTCCCTCGTGATAAATTAAAATAGAAGAACGGGGCAATGCCGGGTGGGCACCGGCTTGTAAATAATATAAAGCGAGGTGGGCACTCGCTATGCTCCGTAATTTCGGGCAGATGCCGGGTGGGCACCGGCTGGGTACACAAAGCGCACTTAAGCGCTGGCAGGAAAATAAAGCGCTCCCCAGCGCTCTAAAGGCGAAATCCAGAGCTCCCAGCGCCAGGGAGGAAAATAAAGCGCTCCTAGCGCTATAAGTCAAATAAAAGCGCTTCCAGGCGCTCTGGCAAAATTATAGCTCCAGCAAAGGTCTGGAGGCAGGCAGGGGGGCAAGGCTGGGCCCAGAGCCAGCTCACTGGGTCTCCAGGCAGGGAGACAGTCCAAGTGGCGGTCCTCTTGGCCCCAGCAGCAGCAACAGCCCCCTCTGGCAGGATCCAAAAGTAGAACAGAGAACCACATTCATGGGGACACAGCCCCTTCTTATACTGTGAAATCCTTTGTTTCAGGGTGCAGGGTGGGGGGGGAAACCAGTTGCAGCTGGCTTGGGAGTACCCTTGATGGCCCAACCACCCCTTTCATTCACTGGGGAGGCTAGGGTCGTTAGACACACCACAGTGGGGCGGAGCCAGCATTGTGCGGGGAAAAACCCAGCCCATCAAGGAACCAGGTGCACTCCTCCCACACATCACTCATGCTAATCTCACACTCACCACCGGGCAGACCCATCCAGACTTCCTGGAGCCTGGCATGCTAGCCAGCTCCAGCCAATCGCGCTCCAGCACCCTTATTGCACACATACATCAATGTTCAGAAGTAGCACTTCCCTTCTAGACACATACAAGCCGCACATACCATCGCGCAGCATTCATTCTCACGATTTCACACATACCAAACTCGAGCCTGCACTCCCCACACATCAGGAACTAACATGGACACACATTCCCCATGCATTCCTATGGGAGGGCAAGCCAGCCTTACTACACGCACGCACTTTACCCTGGGACACAGGGAAAAAGTGCGCAGAGACCCAAAAATCACTAACACTGGGTCACAAATAAAAGCAAAAAGATTAGGGGTGAACCTGCCCTAAGGGCCAAGTCCAACAGGATCCAAAATATGCGCATAAAATGTCTACTGGGACTAATCGTAAACAAGGAACTGGGCAAGAGGAAGAGTAGGTTTACGATGTGTAAGGAATGAAATTTAAAAAACAAAATTTGACTTGCGTATCATATTAGAATTGCACCTTGGGATGCGTTTAAATATTGCAGAAATGTTTTCACATAGAAAATAACACATATAAACAAGCATTTGCAATGCAATAGGTCTCGCATTAGAAAAGTGTGAGCTATTGGTATTGTAAATGACAATTTTTTTAAATATGTGTTGGCTTTGAAAATACATACATTAATAGCATTATTATTCACAAAGCCAATAGCTTACACTTTCCTATTGGCTATGGTAATGCTTGTTAGTAGCAAACAAGGACAGTGCTGTTGTGGTGCTGAGTGATGATGTGGTTGGGCTGAGTGATGTGGTGGTGTCCCAGAGTGATGTGGTGGTGTCCCCGAGGGGTGTCCCCGAGTGATGTGGTGGTGTCCCCGAGTGGTGTCCCCGAGTGATGTGGTGGTGGCCCAGAGTGATGTGGTGGTGGCCCAGAGTGATGTGGTGGTGGCCCAGAGTGATGTGGTGGTGTCCCCGAGTGATGTGGTGGTGTCCCCGAGTGATGTGGTGGTGTCCCCGAGCGATGTGGTGCTGTTCCCGAGCGATGTGGTGGTGTTCCCGAGCGATGTGGTGGTGTCCCCGAGCGATGTGGTGGTGTCCCTGAGTGATATGGTGATGTCCCTGAGTGATGTGATGGTGCCCCTGAGTGATGTGGTGGTGTCCCTGAGTGATGTGGTGGTGTCCCTGAGTGATGTGGTGGTGCCCCTGAGTGATGCCGCTGAGTGATGTGGTGGTGTTCCTGAGTGGTGTTCCTGAGTGATGTGGTGGTGTTCCTGAGTGGTGTGGTGGTGCCCCTGAGTGGTGTGGCGGTGCCCCTGAGTGGTGTGGCGGTGCCCCTGAGTGGTGTGGCGGTGCCCCTGAGTGGTGTGGCGGTGCCCCTGAGTGGTGTGGCGGTGCCCCTGAGTGATGTGGCGGTGCCCCTGAGTGGTGTGGCGGTGCCCCTGAGTGGTGTGGCGGTGCCCCTGAGTGGTGTGGCGGTGCCCCTGAGTGGTGTGGCGGTGCCCCTGAGTGGTGTCCTTGAGTGATGTGGTGGTGTTCCTGAGTGATGTGGAGGGTGAGGGTGAGGGTGTGAGGGGGTGAGGGCGAGGGGTGTGAGGATGGTTGAGGATGAGGGGTGTGAGGGTGAGTGGGGATGGATGAGGGGTGTGAGGGTGAGTGAGGATGGGTGAGGGTGTGAGGGTGAGTGAGGGTGTGTAAGGGTGAAGGTGTGTGAGGGTGAGTGAGGGTGTGTAAGGGTGAAGGTGTGTGAGGGTGAGTGAGGATGGGTGAAGGTGTGTGAGGGTGAGGGTGTGTGGGGGTGAGGGAGGGTGAGGGTGTGTGAGGGTGAGGGTGGGTGAGGCGGGGTGAGGGCCCGAAGTAAATGGTGGCAGGGCAGACATCATAAGACAGAGAGAAGAGACTGCGTGGTGACTGCGTTGGTCAGTTTCAGAATCAGGAGGGGCAGATTCAGGACAGTCTGCAAGGGATCAAAGTGTCTAGAGGCAAAGCATAGCGGATGTAGCATTGCAGCTAGCAAGTAGAGTGTTTTCAAGCTGAGTGTCCCTAGAGAGATGGCAACACAGCAACAGCATTTGAGGAGCAAGGCTACTGTAAACAAGCACGATAGGCTATCACTTTCGCCCAGGAACAAGCTCTTGGAATTGCTGTGGCGCAGGAGCGCATTCCTTTGAAGTCTGATGCGGGGGAACGGCAGCCTTTGAAGTCTGATGCCGAGGCACAGACAAATGGTGGTGTGTTATGTGGCTGGTGATGGTGTGCACGCGCATAGATCACATGAACTGTATGCGACCCGCAGCCGTTTTGGTAGACTTTTCTTTTCCGCTTACTATAATCTCGCCGGAGCAATGCGTAAGCGCATTGGCTCAGGCGAGACCTAAAAATGGGTCTGCTTTACACATGTAAAGAATAATTTTAGAGTTCACTGTAACAGTCCCCGAGTGATGTGGTGGTGTCACTGAGTGATGTGATGGTGCCCCTGAGTGATGTGGTGGTGCCCCTGAGTGATGTGGTGGTGCCCCTGAGTGATGTGGTGGTGCCCCTGAGTGATATGGTGGTGCCCCTGAGTGATATGGTGGTGCCCCTGAGTGATGCCCCTGAGTGATGTGGTGGTGTTCCTGAGTGGTGCCCCTGAGTGGTGTGGTGGTGCCCCTGAGTAATGTCGTGGTGCCCCTGAGTGGTGTGGTGGTGCCCCTGAGTGGTGTCCTTGAGTGATGTGGTGGTGTTCCTGAGTGATGTGTTGTGTGAGGGTGAGGGTGTGTGGGGGTGTGAGGGTGAGTGAGGATGGTTGAGGATGAGGGGTGTGAGGGTGAGTGAGGATGGTTGAGGATGAGGGGTGTTGGGTGAGTGAGGATGGGTGAGGGTGTGAGGGTGAGTGAGGGTGTGTAAGGGTGAGGGTGTGTGAGGGTGAGTGAGGATGGGTGAGGGTGTGTGAGGGTGAGGGTGTGTGAGGGTGAGGGTGTGTGGGGGTGAGGGTGTGTGAGGGTGAGGGTGGGTGAGGCGGTGTGAGGGTGAGGGTCCGAAGTAAATGGTGGCAGGGCAGACATCATAAGACAGAGAGAAGAGACTGCGTGGTGACTGCGTTGGTCAGTTTCAGAATCAGGAGGGGCAGATTCAGCACAGTCTGCGAGGGATCAAAGTGTCTAGAGGCAAAGCATAGCGGATGTAGCATTGCAGCTAGCAAGTAGAGTGTTTTCAAGCTGAGTGTCCCTAGAGAGATGGCAACACAGCAACAGCATTTGAGGAGCAAGGCTACTGTAAACAAGCACGGTAGGCTTTCACTTTCGCCCAGAAACAAGCTCTCGGCTTTGCTGTGGCGCAGGAGCGCATTCCTTTGAAGTCTGATGCGGGGGAGTGGCAGCCTTTGAAGTCTGATGCCGAGGCACAGACAAATGGTGGTGTGTTATGTGGCTGGTGATGGTGTGCACGCGCATAGATCACATGAACTGTATGCGACCCGCAGCCGTTTTGGTAGACTTTTCTTTTCCGCTTACTATAATCTCGCCGGAGCAATGCGTAAGCGCATTGGCTCAGGCGAGACCTAAAAATGTTAAATAACAAAGCGAGAGAGTAAGGGATTTTACACTTTATCAATGTGAGTTTGAGAACTCCTGGTCCCCAGAATTACTTACAAAAACAATAAAGGAGTATCCACTCAAAAACAGAGAGAACGTAAAAATGCGTTCCTCTGGATAGGGGCTAGGGTGCTCAGTTCAGCACCATGTGCCTCAGCCTGTTTTCGGATAATGCATATCCTTATAGAAGACCCCTCACTCACCAACCTAGTTGGTGACATGCTTCATCATCGGGGTCCCACCCCATAGGCCGAATGCCTATAGGGTGTGCTGCGACACCTGATTACAGTGGAGCTGGTTCGTTTTTTTCTTTTATATGTACAAGGCGATCAAACAAGTGGTTTTAAAAAGGGCCAACACTACTCACTGCAAGTAATTTATTCTTGAGTGCTTGAACCCTTAATTAAAAACGTGTTGCACCTATGCCTAATTAGGTAGGCTTCGGTGGTATAATTAATGTTTGATAAAAATAGCTAAGTGTGCTATGTGAAGTGTGGTAAATACTATAAATTTAAAAGGGTCTACATGTTTCAACCATCATATTATTCATTGGTTTTCGTCAGGACCATGTGACTGAACTGGGTGGTCCACACTCGCTAAGGTGCGTCCTGCCCTAGTCCAGATTGGAGTGCACAAATTGTGGACTCGTGTAAAATAAGTGCTTATTCTTTTGTTCAAAGAAAAAACCTGTAAAAACAGGGTAGACAATACATATACGTCACATTTAACATATATAGCCATACCAAGTCAATAGTAGATGATAATCCTGGGTTGGAACAGAGGGATTCATCTATTTTATTTACATTGCTACAGTGCTATGATAGGACTGTGGCTGGTCGCTACTCGAATAATGCCAAAGAAGTGGTGTCGACCTAGTTCTGGCATTTTAGTGAATGGCTGGTGAAAAATAATCGGCGTGCTATGAGTGAGTGATCTCTACTTGTGATCACGAAGTGAACGGCTGCTGGAATATGTGGGCAGTCGTGACGTCGCTTTTGGTGAATTGCGACTGGTATTGTTTTTAGCTTACGCTTCTTTGCGGTTTTGCCGCTTCATGGGCACCTGCACTTCCAAGACGGCAAGAGTCCGTCTCCTTACAATCGTTATGTAGAAAAGAGGAAGAAAAAGAAAGGAAAGATATGCCCGGTTATAGTTGTTCTGATCAATTGAATTTGTAGCCTTGCCCGCCGGCTTATCAAATCAGAAATACGAGGAACCTCTTGTTCCCGCATTAAAACGGTTGCGCATCACTTACTTGCTGCTTCTGTTCATCAGGCGGTAAACCTACTTGGTTCCGGCTGGTGGTGCCCCGAGGAGTAACCGGTGCTCGCTGTGGCTACCGGTAAAGTATCGTTTGGAGCGCTTCCTGGTTGGGCGTGGCCGTATCACGTGGGGTAGTCACGTGACTCTGCCATTGGCCAACCAGGGAGCTCCGAGGGCGGCGCTTTCGGTTGGTGTCATCTGTATCTGGCAGACGTAGTCAGAGAGAGTCTCTCGTTTACGTTGCCATGGAGACCAATCGTTTTTCTTGATAGATCATTTTGTTGTAGTTTTTCGAAGGGTATTCCTTCATTATTAGGGCTTAAATAGGGGTAGCTTCATTGCCAGTGCAAAAGAAAGGGGCAACTCGTAACGGATCTGCGAACAGAGTCAGAAATCGACTTTATTAACAGTATAGTTGTGAAGTCTTCATTTTATGCGATGTTCTGTGCAAATTTCGGTACATCATGATAATGTTTGTGAATAGTGATTCATGCCAATACACTATTCCACGGGATATTATCATTCAAACCCGACTTGTGGGTAGACAGCCTGTATACCCATCTTTGCTCTTTTTCGAAAAGTCTTTTAGTCAGATTCGTTCCTGGCTTGACTTGCTCAATGATGGTCCATTCCAAGTCATCTGGTTTATGGCCTTTTGCAAGAAAATGCTCAGTGAGTCTTGTGTTAGTCTTTTGGCACCTGATAGTGCTTCTATGTTCTCCTATCCGGAGTTTTATTTTTCGGCTCGTCATACCCACGTATCTTAGGTTACACGGGCATGTCAGCATATAGACAACATTCTCACTGTTGCAATTTGTATGACTCCTGATAGTCCAGGTTTTATTTGGTTCCAATTGCAACGTTTTTGTGTTTCTCGTGAAGGGGCAGACACTACAGGTACCACATCTGAAGTGGCCTGTCACTTTTGGTAAATCCCATAGAGTTGTTTGTGTCTCCCTTTCGGGGATTGTCTTTATTGGTCTTGTGTTGACCACCCTGTCCTTTATACTCTGCGCCCTTTTGAAGCTGAACAAGGGTTTTTCCCACTCTAGGTTGCCAGTATTTAGGATATTCCAGTGTTTCCTTATTATTCGGGAGACGTCATTGGAAATGGTGTTATAGGTAGTAACACATGTCAGGGGTATTTCTCCAGCTGCTTTGTTTGTATGTTCTAAGAGACCGGAACGTGGTTGGTTCCGCGCACGTTTTTGGCTCTTTTGGAGAATCTTTTTTGGGTATCCCCGGTTCTGCAGTTTTTTTGTGAGATCCTCTGCCTGGTTCTTGTAATCAGCGAGTTCACTGCAGTTCCTACGAAGCCTCAAATATTGCCCATAGGGTAGGTTTTCACGCAAAGGTCTCGGGTGGAAGCTATCGAAGCGTAGCAGGTTATTCTTTGCAGTTGGCTTATGATGGGTCACAGTTGTTAGTTTACCATCTGTTTTTGTGATTGTTATATCAAGAAACACAAGTGTATCTGGACTTTTTTCAAAAGTGAAGCGTAGATGTTCATCACAAGTATTTATCCAATTAAAGAAGGAATTCAAAGAGTCCTCAGTGCCTTTCCATATGGTCAGCACGTCGTCAATATACCTGCGCCATATTAGGATGTTTGAGCTATAGGGGTTTGTTTGACCAAGGATGTACTTCTCCTCGAAATCGTAAACATACAATCCCGCTATGCTTGGAGCAAAAGAACTGCCCATGGATGTCCCGCCCGTTTGTAGGAAGATCTGGCCTTCAAACTCAAAATAATTTCTTTTGAGAGCCAATCTGGCACATTCTAGAACAAACTCTCTAGGGGTTCTCGACGTCCACTCTTCTTTTGCAAGGGCTCGACCTAGTACATCCAGTGTTGCGTCTTGGGGAATACTGGTGTACAGGCTTTCTATATCGAAACTCACCAGTATAGTGTCATTCGCAACAGTGAGTTGATCCAAAATTTGAAGCAAACTTTTTGTATCTTGGAGGTAGGTGCTTGTTTTTTGTACCATTTTCTTGAAAAATACATCACAGAATTGTGAAAGGGGTTCCAATACCGACCCTATGCCAGACACAATAGGTCTGCCAGGTGGTGGTGTCTTGTTCTTGTGTATCTTGGGGAGGGTGTAAAAATACGGAATCTTTTTTTCACTCCCGCACAAGAAATCAGCCTCTTGTTTAGATATAAAGCCTTCCGACTCGCCATGTTCCACTAGCGATTTTATCTCGCTTTCCAGATCTTCTGTTGGGTCCACTGGTAGTCTGCGGTAGCTGGTTTGGTCTGCTAGTAGTCGGAGACATTCTTTTTGATAGGCTGTGCGATCTTGCACCACAATACCTCCGCCCTTGTCTGCAGGCTTTATCACAATAGTGTCACAGTCTCTCAGGTTGTCAAGGGCACTCCTTTCTTCCCTGGTTAAGTTCATAAAGGGTTTTTTTGGCGTAGTAGTCTCAATCTCATTAAAGACGGCCTGCTCAAATGTGGAAATTTCCACTGGAATCAAGTGTGGTGGTGGTAAGAACGTGGACTTAATCCTAAGTCCAGTTTCGTTCATGTCCAGGTTTTCTTCATTGTTAGTTTTTTTCTCAAAAAAGGCTTTCAATCGTAGTTTACGAAAGAAAGACGACAGTTCACAGTGCAGCCTGAATTTATCAAGGTTGGCAGTGGGTACATACCCCAAGCCTTTGTTCAGTACTGAGTTTTCAGCCATACTCAATTGTCTGCTTGACAGGTTTGTTATCAAGTTTTCCGACTGCTTGGGCCTGCTTGTTGGGGGTTGTTCCTGTTCTTGCTCGCATTCGGATCTTCCGGTGCCCAATGTACTTGGCCCCCTTGATTCTGGGTTTTTCTTCTTCCCCGTCCTCTCCCGCCCCGGTATAAAAAAGGCGGTCTGTAGGCATTCGGTTGGAAGAAAGGTTGCTGGAACGGTGGTTGCCAGCCATACATTCCCATATTTTGTGGGTTGTAGTAGGGATCAATATACCCTTGCATGGGTACTGGGTTCATGGGTGGCCAGTTGCCTTGTCCTCTACCCCGTCCTCGCCCTCGTTGTTGTTTAGTGCTTCCGCCACTCGAGTTAGTACTGGTGTTGGAGGTATTGCTAGAAGCATTGCTGGAGGCGTCAGAATTATCATCTCCTTTTGACGGCGGTACATACTCAGGATCCGAGTATGGGTAAGCCTTTGTCATGGAGAATCTTTTTAAGTCTTTCTGAAATTTTTGTACTTTCTGTTGTGACAGGTTCTCTTTATACTCTGTCATCTCCTTGTTTAGTTCGTCCAGCTTTTTCTTAAAACCTGTGATGGTGGTTTTCATAGTTCCTTCCGCCAGTTGGATATCCACCTGAATTTTTTCAGAGAGTCTTATGGCTGTCTTTAGGATTAGGACTATCCAATCATGCGTGCAATGCCACGCTATGGCTGCCCAGTCTTTCCGAAATGCTTCATCCTCAAGAAAAATACGTGGTGCATTAGAAACCAATAACCCCTTGGGTGCCATGTTATTGGTTAAATATTGTTTGAGTATGGTTCCATGTAGGATGGTTCTGATTCTGTTTTTCTTCAGTTCCGTCAGGTTATCCCAATCTTTTGTCGTGGAAATGCTTTGTGCTATGTTCATATCCGCGAACACTGATAGATCACTCATAATTTCATCAATTTCAGCCGAAGTATATGACAGGCCCTGGTTCTCGGCCATGTTTACAATAGAGATTGCCTGTGTAGTGATATGGTATCTATTGTGTTAAACACTCTCGCAGCTGTGCGCTGCCTAAATCTTAAATAACAAAGCGAGAGAGTAAGGGATTTTACACTTTATCAATGTGAGTTTGAGAACTCCTGGTCCCCAGAATTACTTACATAAACAATAAAGGAGTATCCACTCAAAAACAGAGAGAACGTAAAAATGCGTTCCTCTGGATAGGGGCTAGGGTGCTCAGTTCAGCACCATGTGCCTCAGCCTGTTTTCGGATAATGCATATCCTTATAGAAGACCCCTCACTCACCAACCTAGTTGGTGACATGCTTCATCATCGGGGTCCCACCCCATAGGCCGAATGCCTATAGGGTGTGCTGCGACACCTGATTACAGTGGAGCTGGTTCGTTTTTTTCTTTTATATGTACAAGGCGATCAAACAAGTGGTTTTAAAAAGGGCCAACACTACTCACTGCAAGTAATTTATTCTTGAGTGCTTGAACCCTTAATTAAAAACGTGTTGCACCTATGCCTAATTAGGTAGGCTTCGGTGGTATAATTAATGTTTGATAAAAATAGCTAAGTGTGCTATGTGAAGTGTGGTAAATACTATAAATTTAAAAGGGTCTACATGTTTCAACCATCATATTATTCATTGGTTTTCGTCAGGACCATGTGACTGAACTGGGTGGTCCACACTCGCTAAGGTGCGTCCTGCCCTAGTCCAGATTGGAGTGCACAAATTGTGGACTCGTGTAAAATAAGTGCTTATTCTTTTGTTCAAAGAAAAAACCTGTAAAAACAGGGAAAACAAAAAACAAACAGGACGGGGTCACATACTAGGGTAGACAATACATATACGTCACATTTAACATATATAGCCATACCAAGTCAATAGTAGATGATAATCCTGGGTTGGAACAGAGGGATTCATCTATTTTATTTACATTGCTACAGTGCTATGATAGGACTGTGGCTGGTCGCTACTCGAATAATGCCAAAGAAGTGGTGTCGACCTAGTTCTGGCATTTTTGTGAATGGCTGGTGAAAAATAATCGGCGTGCTATGAGTGAGTGATCTCTACTTGTGATCACGAAGTGAACGGCTGCTGGAATATGTGGGCAGTCGTGACGTCGCTTTTGGTGAATTGCGACTGGTATTGTTTTTAGCTTACGCTTCTTTGCGGTTTTGCCGCTTCATGGGCACCTGCACTTCCAAGACGGCAAGAGTCCGTCTCCTTACAATCGTTATGTAGAAAAGAGGAAGAAAAAGAAAGGAAAGATATGCCCGGTTATAGTTGTTCTGATCAATTGAATTTGTAGCCTTGCCCGCCGGCTTATCAAATCAGAAATACGAGGAACCTCTTGTTCCCGCATTAAAACGGTTGCGCATCACTTACTTGCTGCTTCTGTTCATCAGGCGGTAAACCTACTTGGTTCCGGCTGGTGGTGCCCCGAGGAGTAACCGGTGCTCGCTGTGGCTACCGGTAAAGTATCGTTTGGAGCGCTTCCTGGTTGGGCGTGGCCGTATCACGTGGGGTAGTCACGTGACTCTGCCATTGGCCAACCAGGGAGCTCCGAGGGCGGCGCTTTCGGTTGGTGTCATCTGTATCTGGCAGACGTAGTCAGAGAGAGTCTCTCGTTTACGTTGCCATGGAGACCAATCGTTTTTCTTGATAGATCGTTTTGTTGTAGTTTTTCGAAGGGTATTCCTTCATTATTAGGGCTTAAATAGGGGTAGCTTCATTGCCAGTGCAAAAGAAAGGGGCAACTCGTAACGGATCTGCGAACAGAGTCAGAAATCGACTTTATTAACAGTATAGTTGTGAAGTCTTCATTTTATGCGATGTTCTGTGCAAATTTCGGTACATCATGATAATGTTTGTGAATAGTGATTCATGCCAATACACTATTCCACGGGATATTATCATTCAAACCCGACTTGTGGGTAGACAGCCTGTATACCCATCTTTGCTCTTTTTCGAAAAGTCTTTTAGTCAGATTCGTTCCTGGCTTGACTTGCTCAATGATGGTCCATTCCAAGTCATCTGGTTTATGGCCTTTTGCAAGAAAATGCTCAGTGAGTCTTGTGTTAGTCTTTTGGCACCTGATAGTGCTTCTATGTTCTCCTATCCGGAGTTTTATTTTTCGGCTCGTCATACCCACGTATCTTAGGTTACACGGGCATGTCAGCATATAGACAACATTCTCACTGTTGCAATTTGTATGACTCCTGATAGTCCAGGTTTTATTTGGTTCCAATTGCAACGTTTTTGTGTTTCTCGTGAAGGGGCAGACACTACAGGTACCACATCTGAAGTGGCCTGTCACTTTTGGTAAATCCCATAGAGTTGTTTGTGTCTCCCTTTCGGGGATTGTCTTTATTGGTCTTGTGTTGACCACCCTGTCCTTTATACTCTGCGCCCTTTTGAAGCTGAACAAGGGTTTTTCCCACTCTAGGTTGCCAGTATTTAGGATAAAATGCCAGAACTAGGTCGACACCACTTCTTTGGCATTATTCGAGTAGCGACCAGCCACAGTCCTATCATAGCACTGTAGCAATGTAAATAAAATAGATGAATCCCTCTGTTCCAACCCAGGATTATCATCTACTATTGACTTGGTATGGCTATATATGTTAAATGTGACGTATATGTATTGTCTACCCTAGTATGTGACCCCGTCCTGTTTGTTTTTTGTTTTCCCTGTTTTTACAGGTTTTTTCTTTGAACAAAAGAATAAGCACTTATTTTACACGAGTCCACAGTTTGTGCACTCCAATCTGGACTAGGGCAGGACGCACCTTAGCGAGTGTGGACCACCCAGTTCAGTCACATGGTCCTGACGAAAACCAATGAATAATATGATGGTTGAAACATGTAGACCCTTTTAAATGTATAGTATTTACCACACTTCACATAGCACACTTAGCTATTTTTATCAAACATTAATTATACCACCGAAGCCTACCTAATTAGGCATAGGTGCAACACGTTTTTAATTAAGGGTTCAAGCACTCAAGAATAAATTACTTGCAGTGAGTAGTGTTGGCCCTTTTTAAAACCACTTGTTTGATCGCCTTGTACATATAAAAGAAAAAAACGAACCAGCTCCACTGTAATCAGGTGTCGCAGCACACCCTATAGGCATTCGGCCTATGGGGTGGGACCCCGATGATGAAGCATGTCACCAACTAGGTTGGTGAGTGAGGGGTCTTCTATAAGGATATGCATTATCCGAAAACAGGCTGAGGCACATGGTGCTGAACTGAGCACCCTAGCCCCTATCCAGAGGAACGCATTTTTACGTTCTCTCTGTTTTTGAGTGGATACTCCTTTATTGTTTTTGTAAGTAATTCTGGGGACCAGGAGTTCTCAAACTCACATTGATAAAGTGTAAAATCCCTTACTCTCTCGCTTTGTTATTTAAGATTTAGGCAGCGCACAGCTGCGAGAGTGTTTAACACAATAGATACCATATCACTACACAGGCAATCTCTATTGTAAACATGGCCGAGAACCAGGGCCTGTCATATACTTCGGCTGAAATTGATGAAATTATGAGTGATCTATCAGTGTTCGCGGATGTGAACATAGCACAAAGCATTTCCACGACAAAAGATTGGGATAACCTGACGGAACTGAAGAAAAACAGAATCAGAACCATCCTACATGGAACCATACTCAAACAATATTTAACCAATAACATGGCACCCAAGGGGTTATTGGTTTCTAATGCACCACGTATTTTTCTTGAGGATGAAGCATTTCGGAAAGACTGGGCAGCCATAGCGTGGCATTGCACGCATGATTGGATAGTCCTAATCCTAAAGACAGCCATAAGACTCTCTGAAAAAATTCAGGTGGATATCCAACTGGCGGAAGGAACTATGAAAACCACCATCACAGGTTTTAAGAAAAAGCTGGACGAACTAAACAAGGAGATGACAGAGTATAAAGAGAACCTGTCACAACAGAAAGTACAAAAATTTCAGAAAGACTTAAAAAGATTCTCCATGACAAAGGCTTACCCATACTCGGATCCTGAGTATGTACCGCCGTCAAAAGGAGATGATAATTCTGACGCCTCCAGCAATGCTTCTAGCAATACCTCCAACACCAGTACTAACTCGAGTGGCGGAAGCACTAAACAACAACGAGGGCGAGGACGGGGTAGAGGACAAGGCAACTGGCCACCCATGAACCCAGTACCGATGCAAGGGTATATTGATCCCTACTACAACCCACAAAATATGGGAATGTATGGCTGGCAACCACCGTTCCAGCAACCTTTCTTCCAACCGAATGCCTACAGACCGCCTTTTTTATACCGGGGCGGGAGAGGACGGGGAAGAAGAAAAACCCAGAATCAAGGGGGCCAAGTACATTGGGCACCGGAAGATCCGAATGCGAGCAAGAACAGGAACAACCCCCAACAAGCAGGCCCAAGCAGTCGGAAAACTTGATAACAAACCTGTCAAGCAGACAATTGAGTATGGCTGAAAACTCAGTACTGAACAAAGGCTTGGGGTATGTACCCACTGCCAACCTTGATAAATTCAGGCTGCACTGTGAACTGTCGTCTTTCTTTCGTAAACTACGATTGAAAGCCTTTTTTGAGAAAAAAACTAACAATGAAGAAAACCTGGACATGAACGAAACTGGACTTAGGATTAAGTCCACGTTCTTACCACCACCACACTTGATTCCAGTGGAAATTTCCACATTTGAGCAGGCCGTCTTTAATGAGATTGAGACTACTACGCCAAAAAAACCCTTTATGAACTTAACCAGGGAAGAAAGGAGTGCCCTTGACAACCTGAGAGACTGTGACACTATTGTGATAAAGCCTGCAGACAAGGGCGGAGGTATTGTGGTGCAAGATCGCACAGCCTATCAAAAAGAATGTCTCCGACTACTAGCAGACCAAACCAGCTACCGCAGACTACCAGTGGACCCAACAGAAGATCTGGAAAGCGAGATAAAATCGCTAGTGGAACATGGCGAGTCGGAAGGCTTTATATCTAAACAAGAGGCTGATTTCTTGTGCGGGAGTGAAAAAAAGATTCCGTATTTTTACACCCTCCCCAAGATACACAAGAACAAGACACCACCACCTGGCAGACCTATTGTGTCTGGCATAGGGTCGGTATTGGAACCCCTTTCACAATTCTGTGATGTATTTTTCAAGAAAATGGTACAAAAAAACAAGCACCTACCTCCAAGATACAAAAAGTTTGCTTCAAATTTTGGATCAACTCACTGTTGCGAATGACACTATACTGGTGAGTTTCGATATAGAAAGCCTGTACACCAGTATTCCCCAAGACGCAACACTGGATGTACTAGGTCGAGCCCTTGCAAAAGAAGAGTGGACGTCGAGAACCCCTAGAGAGTTTGTTCTAGAATGTGCCAGATTGGCTCTCAAAAGAAATTATTTTGAGTTTGAAGGCCAGATCTTCCTACAAACGGGCGGGACATCCATGGGCAGTTCTTTTGCTCCAAGCATAGCGGGATTGTATGTTTACGATTTCGAGGAGAAGTACATCCTTGGTCAAACAAACCCCTATAGCTCAAACATCCTAATATGGCGCAGGTATATTGACGACGTGCTGACCATATGGAAAGGCACTGAGGACTCTTTGAATTCCTTCTTTAATTGGATAAATACTTGTGATGAACATCTACGCTTCACTTTTGAAAAAAGTCCAGATACACTTGTGTTTCTTGATATAACAATCACAAAAACAGATGGTAAACTAACAACTGTGACCCATCATAAGCCAACTGCAAAGAATAACCTGCTACGCTTCGATAGCTTCCACCCGAGACCTTTGCGTGAAAACCTACCCTATGGGCAATATTTGAGGCTTCGTAGGAACTGCAGTGAACTCGCTGATTACAAGAACCAGGCAGAGGATCTCACAAAAAAACTGCAGAACCGGGGATACCCAAAAAAGATTCTCCAAAAGAGCCAAAAACGTGCGCGGAACCAACCACGTTCCGGTCTCTTCGAACATACAAACAAAGCAGCTGGAGAAATACCCCTGACATGTGTTACTACCTATAACACCATTTCCAATGACGTCTCCCGAATAATAAGGAAACACTGGAATATCCTAAATACTGGCAACCTAGAGTGGGAAAAACCCTTGTTCAGCTTCAAAAGGGCGCAGAGTATAAAGGACAGGGTGGTCAACACAAGACCAATAAAGACAATCCCCGAAAGGGAGACACAAACAACTCTATGGGATTTACCAAAAGTGACAGGCCACTTCAGATGTGGTACCTGTAGTGTCTGCCCCTTCACGAGAAACACAAAAACGTTGCAATTGGAACCAAATAAAACCTGGACTATCAGGAGTCATACAAATTGCAACAGTGAGAATGTTGTCTATATGCTGACATGCCCGTGTAACCTAAGATACGTGGGTATGACGAGCCGAAAAATAAAACTCCGGATAGGAGAACATAGAAGCACTATCAGGTGCCAAAAGACTAACACAAGACTCACTGAGTATTTTCTTGCAAAAGGCCATAAACCAGATGACTTGGAATGGACCATCATTGAGCAAGTCAAGCCAGGAACGAATCTGACTAAAAGACTTTTCGAAAAAGAGCAAAGATGGGTATACAGGCTGTCTACCCACAAGTCGGGTTTGAATGATAATATCCCGTGGAATAGTGTATTAGCATGAATCACTATTCACAAACATTATCATGATGTACCGAAATTTGCACAGAACATCGCATAAAATGAAGACTTCACAACTATACTGTTAATAAAGTCGATTTCTGACTCTGTTCGCAGATCCGTTACGAGTTGCCCCTTTCTTTTGCACTGGCAATGAAGCTACCCCTATTTAAGCCCTAATAATGAAGGAATACCCTTCGAAAAACTACAACAAAACGATCTATCAAGAAAAACGATTGGTCTCCATGGCAACGTAAACGAGAGACTCTCTCTGACTACGTCTGCCAGATACAGATGACACCAACCGAAAGCGCCGCCCTCGGAGCTCCCTGGTTGGCCAATGGCAGAGTCACGTGACTACCCCACGTGATACGGCCACGCCCAACCAGGAAGCGCTCCAAACGATACTTTACCGGTAGCCACAGCGAGCACCGGTTACTCCTCGGGGCACCACCAGCCGGAACCAAGTAGGTTTACCGCCTGATGAACAGAAGCAGCAAGTAAGTGATGCGCCACCGTTTTAATGCGGGAACAAGAGGTTCCTCGTATTTCTGATTTGATAAGCCGGCGGGCAAGGCTACAAATTCAATTGATCAGAACAACTATAACCGGGCATATCTTTCCTTTCTTTTTCTTCCTCTTTTCTACATAACGATTGTAAGGAGACGGACTCTTGCCGTCTTGGAAGTGCAGGTGCCCATGAAGCGGCAAAACCGCAAAGAAGCGTAAGCTAAAAACAATACCAGTCGCAATTCACCAAAAGCGACGTCACGACTGCCCACATATTCCAGCAGCCGTTCACTTCGTGATCACAAGTAGAGATCACTCACTCATAGCACGCCGATTATTTTTCACCAGCCATTCACAAAAATGCCAGAACTAGGTCGACACCACTTCTTTGGCATTATTCGAGTAGCGACCAGCCACAGTCCTATCATAGCACTGTAGCAATGTAAATAAAATAGATGAATCCCTCTGTTCCAACCCAGGATTATCATCTACTATTGACTTGGTATGGCTATATATGTTAAATGTGACGTATATGTATTGTCTACCCTAGTATGTGACCCCGTCCTGTTTGTTTTTTGTTTTCCCTGTTTTTACAGGTTTTTTCTTTGAACAAAAGAATAAGCACTTATTTTACACGAGTCCACAATTTGTGCACTCCAATCTGGACTAGGGCAGGACGCACCTTAGCGAGTGTGGACCACCCAGTTCAGTCACATGGTCCTGACGAAAACCAATGAATAATATGATGGTTGAAACATGTAGACCCTTTTAAATGTATAGTATTTACCACACTTCACATAGCACACTTAGCTATTTTTATCAAACATTAATTATACCACCGAAGCCTACCTAATTAGGCATAGGTGCAACACGTTTTTAATTAAGGGTTCAAGCACTCAAGAATAAATTACTTGCAGTGAGTAGTGTTGGCCCTTTTTAAAACCACTTGTTTGATCGCCTTGTACATATAAAAGAAAAAAACGAACCAGCTCCACTGTAATCAGGTGTCGCAGCACACCCTATAGGCATTCGGCCTATGGGGTGGGACCCCGATGATGAAGCATGTCACCAACTAGGTTGGTGAGTGAGGGGACTTCTATAAGGATATGCATTATCCGAAAACAGGCTGAGGCACATGGTGCTGAACTGAGCACCCTAGCCCCTATCCAGAGGAACGCATTTTTACGTTCTCTCTGTTTTTGAGTGGATACTCCTTTATTGTTTTTGTGAGACCTAAAAATGTGTCTGCTTTACACACGTAAAGAATAATTTTAGAGTTCACTGTAACTCAGCTGAAAAGAATGCACACATAGGAAGAATGTGCTTGTTTTTAAATATGTAGGGAAAGTAATGTAAAATAAGAAATTGTACTAGGCTGCTATTCTTAATTTACTTCTGTGACTAGGCTCAAGCTATGATTTCTTTCGACTCTTGCTCACAGCTAAATAGACATTTATTTAGACCTTTGGCACCAGGATCCTGCTAAAGAATGTGCTGACTTCAAGATTGTTCCTTTGCTTCGTCACGCCATACTAGATCACCCTAGAATAACAATGATCCTTGCTGTGAATTCATAATGAATAGACTGCTAGAATAAATAACAATTTAGATACATTTTATGTATGCTTAACCAGTACATCGTTGATAGAATTGTTACATTACATTTGACTGTCACTAGCCCTTTGTATTCCCAACGGAACACTGAATGCAGCTATTAGCTTAGGTAAGAAGGTACTCATGAGATCTTTCCTTAATGTATCCATGTTTGGGGCAAATGTTTAGCTATGTTCCAACATGAAGGTTTACGGTGGGAATCGGAAGAAGCAGCATGGATGTTGATAACACCATCGGGATGAGTTTTCATTGCAGAAGTGCATTGTACACCTGCTAATTTTCTGTACATTATTGTATGATTTATATTATAATTGGGGAGAGGATGTAGCCTTACGGCTAGGCACAAAATCTTTTCTAGAAGGAACCCTTCATGGGTTGTCTTTTTTTGGGGTAGGTTAGGTCTTCTTTAGTTAGCTTAGTAATAGACCTCCTTTACGGAACACTTTGTTTGATTTATGCTGTCACTAATTAATCTTTTTTGCAACATTTTTGTGATCTGGACTGACTGGAATAAAGATGATAAAACCACACTAATCCTTTAAGATAACTAATTGTTTTAAAAACTTCTCCAACTTCTCGGCATTGACTGCAAATTTTGAGCCTGACATTTGAAGATATTCATGACATGCTCATTTGTTGCTTGCTCCATTCGCAACAATGTGGAAAAGGTCCATTCGACCTGTCAGGCGCCATCAGGATTTGAGGGTCCAAGTTGTAAGTTGGGGTGTTTGGTTTAATATCCGATTTTTGCCAATCGTTTGGGTGCAACAGATGTTGGGAAGCAATCTTATCTAAGGAAGTATAGCTATACACTATGAAAGATACCAACACTGGATAACTGAAGTTACAGGTAAGTAACTAGTTTTCTTATCCAGTATTGGGGTATTGGTCATAGATTCACATGCTTGAATTAGAATAGCTAGCAGTAAAAGCCCTTGGTTTTTTAGCGGATGGTGCGTATCATACAAACCACATTAGATACCTTGTATAAGATATACCTCAATATATCTACAACATATGAAACATAATATTCGAGAAGCATTATGTATAAAGAGAAGAAAGACAGCATTAACATGTAAAACAAAATGGCTTCCATTAGCATGTAATAAAATAATCCCCTCTCAAGAGGCTTACATTTTTGGAAAAGGTTGCGTAACACTGTTTGTCCTACAGCTGATTCAGCTACTGTAATGCCATGTAAATATATGCACATTTTTCCAAGTCGCAGCACAGCAAATTTGATCCAATGGCACTCCAGCAAAAATCGCCGCTGATGATGACTCTGCTCTTGTGGAGGGGACTTCAGGTTTGACAGACAAAGGATTTCCTGCTTTAGAGTGACAACATTGAATCACTGATGCAATCCACCTTGCAATTGCCTCTTTAGTCACTGCTGTACCTGTTTTTTGCCCGGACACAAACAGTTAGTGAGGACCAAAGTCATTTTATAAGACCAAGCTCTGACAAATTCCCTATATACATTTAACAACAAATATATCAGAGGGTCTGGATAAAGAACTCAAAAGATGCACGCCATGTAACCTAAATGTTCACTAAACATGTGTATAACAATCTAAGGTCATCCCAGTAGTGGTCAACCAAGGATGCCCATCAGTCACCATACGGAACCGCCCTTCATCATTTGGGATTCCAAACAAGACCAAAATCAGGAGTGCCACTTCACTTTCACGGTAGAGGGTCCAGATGTATGTAAAGGAACCCTTAACCGGACAGATAGGTCTTATTATGGTCTTGCTACTCAATTAAGAGGATCTTGGTACACATGATACATGGGGGACTGATGTTGCAGTGCACAAAAGTAAGTGTGAAAAAATAATAAGAAAAAGTGTAGTTAAAATTGGATGAGAGGGCTAACAATTTTATTCGGGTGCTACCCAAACCTCCAATGTTAAAAAGTAGTTACTAACAGTCACTATAGTATGGACTGCCTAGATGTTTTATAGGGTCAACATGTTTCAGCAATTAGTCACACACTTGTCATTGCTTTCTTCAGGACCGTGTCTAGTAATGGCTACTGCAAACAATAGTGATTAAAGAAACCAAAATTAGTGCTCAAAATCAGAACAGATACAGAAATCACCTGAATTCACTAGGTGTCCGCATCGTTTCTTTCACTCTTCCAAGTTGTGTAAAACTACTACAAGGAAATAAACACATGAAGATAGAACAAAGGGGGTGCCCATTAGGAACACATAGCGTGCAAAGTTCAGTTCATAATTTAAAAGTATATATTTCTTTTTAAAGTCAAGTGACCATATGTATCACTGGCACTGTGTTCGTGCACATATCTCAACATTGGATCTAATTTAGGAAATACCAATGTGGTACATAGAAACCATCTTACCGTACTTGTAAGAGTTCAAGACCTCACCCCACCTGGCCACGGCTCAGGAAAAGGGGAAGCACCGCTCTACAACAAAGGAGATAAATAAACAGGACTCTGTTATCCAGCTCCCTCGAAATATGTTTGAATTCATCCATCCCATGCCTGTACAACCAGTCATGCGCTCATTGCCCACTTGTAAGGTTAAAGTTTTGACTGTTACGTTTTGAAAACCACAACTCCCAAGCTCTTAACAGGTACTGAGTTATAGGATTTAGCAAGGCTGCACAAGTAAAAGAACTTAAGCGGTCGTCCCCAGACCTGAATAGGGAGCATGTCTTCAAGCAGGCGTTAATCGTGCATTTCAAAGAATAAATTTAAAGGAAGAAAGGATTGTCCTTCTCCTCGCCTACCTGTCCGTCGGTACTTCTCCACTCGGCGTCCAAGCCGATCGGGGAGGTGCCGCGGCAGGCAGAGGCAAGGGATTATAACTCCGCGCGTGATTGGTCAAAGGATTGATCACGTGGTGCGTTGTTTTGATGACGTATAGCAGTAGGTGAAAGCGGGTTTCTGATTGGTTTGACAGGGCTTGTTGTCAGCCAATCATTATGAGTCAGGCACAATACTACCTGTCCCAACCCAGTGTGTAATTTCAGAAGTTCCCAGGATATAACTTTGTTGATAAGTGCAACACTGAGAGCATTTTCTTTATGCACAAGGTAATTGATGTAAATGGAACAGATTTCTCGGCCATTGTCAAAAAAATAAAAATAAAACTAAGAGAACAGTATTCTTTGCGGCCAGAATGTATTACAAGCCGAAGTATTAACATGACACGAACCGTCCATGGTACAGTGAAAAGAATGAGTTTTAACCAATGTAACCAAAGGCAGTGGGGCAGATAGAGACGAGAGCATTGTTGATTATCTAGCCAAACCCCTCTGAGTCACGGTATTGTTTGAACAAATGATATATGTAAACAAACCTCCGAGACAAGTATGGGAATGATTACATCATCCACTCAGGAACACGATCTCTCTTGGTACAGTGAAAAATATGGGTTTTAACCAATGTGACCAAAGGCAGTGGGGCAGATAGAAACGAGGGCACTGTTTTTTGCCCACCATATAACACAAACAATTTATCTGACTTTTGGATGGATTTAGTATGTGATAGAATTTCAGACCGCTCTTTATATCCAAAGTGTGAAAAGCCTGCTCATCCGGGGTAGAAGGACTGGCAAAGAATGTACGTAGTGTAATAGGCTCACTAAGATGGAAAGATGATGGAATCTTAGTAATAAAGGTAGGATTCGTTCTAAGGAGAACTTAGTCATTGGTAAAACGTAGATATGGCTGTTTAATAGTAAACGCTTGAATTTCGTTGACTCTTCTAGCGGAAGTAAGAGCTAACAATTTTTTTTCAAGGAGAGATACTTCAGTTCAGCTCTGTGAATAGGCTCTAAGGGATGCTTCATGAGCTGCGCTAGGACCCAGTTAATCCTCCATTCAGGAGGAGGAGCCCTAATAAAAGGAAACGCTCTGAGGAGAACTTTCATAAATTGCTTGACCAGACAGTTAGAGCAAAGAGATATGCAGCCTGAAGAACACCTGTAAGTAGAGATGGCGGCCAGATGTAACTTAACCGATGTGAACATAAGGCCAGACTTGGCTAGTGAAAGTAGATGAGGGAAGAACCTTGTCTGGTCCAGGGGATGTACATTATTATCAAGGCACCATGAACAAACACGTTTCCATTTCAGAGAATAGGTCTTAATCGTAGATGGTGCTCTTGCTTTAGCAAGTATGTCTTTAACAGTCCTGAGGCAAATGTAACTCCTTGAATTCAGAAAACTCAGAAGCCAGGCATGTAGCTGCAGAGGGGCTGAATACGGATGGAGAATCTAGACCTTGCTCAATGTCAGTAGTGATGGCGACACTGGGAGTCGATATGGTCTGCATTCTGAGAGTAGGAGAAGCTCTGTGAACCAGTGCTGACGTGGCCACCGTGGGCAATGAGAATCATCCTGCACAGTTCCATTTTTAGCTTTCTCAGGAGTAACGGGAAAGGGGGAAATGCATAGGCAAAGATCCCTGTCCATCTCATCATAAAAGCGTTTCCCCAAGATCCTTTCTCTGGTTCCCAGCTGGCATAGAATGAGCATTTCCGATTTGTTCTGGAAGTGAAGAGATCCAAGTTGGGCCTGCCCCCACATCTGGAAAATGTGTTCCAGAAATGTCTGGTCTAACACCCATTTGTGGCAAGAATTTGATGTTCTGCTCAAGGGTTCTGCTAGACTGTTGTTTTTTTCCTAGCAGGTGTTCCACCTTTATAGAAATGTGATGAGAAAGCAGCCGTTTCCATATATCTTGAGCTTCCTGAGATGGGATGTGAGAGCGTGTTCCTCCTTGCTTGTTTAGGTAATGCATGCAAGTGGTGTTGTCCGTCCTTATAAGGACCGAGGATCCTTAAAGTCTTAGAAAGAAATCCTGTAAGGCTAGAAATATGGCCCGAAGTTGATGTGCATCTTTGCCAGCGCTTTGGACCATTTCACCCTAATGCGGAGATCTTGAAGGTGCACCCCCATCCTTCGAGAGAAGCATCTATGTTAAGGACGAACTCTGGTGTTGCAGGAAGGAAGGTAAGCTGGGTCGAGATATTGCTGGAGTGCTGCCACCAAAGCAGAGCTGCCTGCATGACCGGAGTTATCCTCACCAGGTCGTCAAACGATCCTGTCACTTGAAGCCATTGATTGTCTAGCTCTTAATGTATAGGTCTACCCTGAGACGAGAGTGAGGTTAAAAAAGGATTGCAGAGGACAACATCCAGAGAAGAGATTTTACCTTCCTCACTGAAGCGAACCTTCTTCCTCTTAGTTCTGTTGCTAGGGAAATCAGGTGTGATTGCCTTTCTGCAGACAAGAATTCCTTGTCCTGGATAGTGTCAAAAACTGCTCCTAGAAATTGCGTCCTTTGAGAAGGACTTAGAACTCACTTTTAAGAGTTGAGGGACAGCCCCAGGGGTCGAAACATGTGAAGGCAAGTTAACGTATCTTTTGAGGCTTGTCGAAAAGAGTCTCTATTAGCCAGTCAGCCAGGTAGGGGAATAGCTGCAGGCCCTGCAAAAATGAGCACCTGCCACAGTGAAACGGAAGAACTTTCGATGTTTGGGATGGATAGGGATGTGGAAATATGCATCCTGTATATCTAGTGTCATCATGAAGTCCGCACGATCGAGGAGCTGTCGAATCTCCTTTAAGAGTAACCATGTGGATGGATTTTTTTATGCAGATATTTGTTTAACTTCCTTGGGTCTAAGATTGGCCTCCATTCTCCAGACTTTTTCTTGACCAGAAAGAAACTTGAGTCAAAACTTCTTCCCACTTGGGAGTGGGAAACTCTCTCTGTGGCTCCTTTCTGGTGCATACTCCTGGCCTCTTCCTTGAGGAGAGCTAGATGTGGTGGATGTTTCTTTACATGTCGATGAGGCGGTGGGATCTTTACAAATGCTATGGTGTGTCCAAATTTGACTATGTCCAGTATCCATTTGTCTGAAGTTAGTTTCTTGCATTGGTTGAAGTGCCGAGGAATATTCGGAGTCTTGTGGTTAAAGCGTGACCAAATTGTTGCAGGTGCTGGGGAGATGTCACTGTTTTCTATCATTATCTTTGCCCTGTTGGGGCTGTTTCCTCCTATTTTGCTGTCTGTGGTAAGCGGCAGCGGGGGGGGGGGGCGGGGGTCTCTGTAAGATTGTTGCTGCTGATAGCCATATCTGTTCTGGTAATTTTCGGGTTGGTATTTTTGGTAGCCACCACGAAAGGAATAAGCTCCTCTGCCACGGGTGCCTCGAAAGGGTATTTTCCTGTACTGAAGCGTACCCAGGGCTTTGGCTGAGTCAGTGTCCTTAATTTCCTACAAGGCATCTTCAATATGTTTGCCAAACAGCGCATCTCCATCGAATGGCATATTAAGAATTTTGCTCTGTACCTCAGGGCGAAAGATGGTAGATTTAATTCGTCCTTGACGACGGAGGACTACCGCTCCAGCCAGTTGCTGGAAACCTAGAGAGGCCAAATCCATAGAGATGTCGCTTATCTCAGATGCTGCCCTCTCCCCTTGAAAGAGAATTTTCCTTGCCTCCTGCTTCTTGTCATCTGGCAAAAACTCAAGGTACCTAGCAACATCAGACCACATTAGGCGGTCGTCCCTTGCTATAATTGCCCTGGAGTTAGCAGCACTCACAGAACCACCTGCCATGGTGGTAAATCCTTTCCCGATGTTATTCAGTCTCCTTCCATCCTTATCAGGTGGCACAGTAATTGGCACTGATCGATTTCTAGATCTGCCCTGTGCAGCTTGGGAAATCACAGAATCTGGTCTAGGATATCCAGACTGGCATGCAGGGGCATCATCTAGGGCCTTATACTTCTTATCAATTCTGGGAAGAATTGCAGGCATGGAGAAAGGATTTTTCATAATCTTGACGCTCTCTTCTCAAATACGATCGATAATGGGTATTGCGTGGACCGATTTCCTGTTATGATCTTTGAAATAATATAAAAATCAGTCGGACTCCTTAGCAGGCATAGGAAGGAGAAAACAATTTGCCACTCTTTCCATGATGGCATGAAAATCTCCTATGTCCTCTGGAGGCGAATCGTTTCCTGAGGAACCTTTGAGGATGGTGTTGGGATTAAATAATCCTCCCACTCATCAATGGTAGTTGGCGTTTTAGGGAGTTCACCTTCCAGAGCGACTGTATCATCGTCTGTGCTCCTTGAGTCTGTGCTCCTTGATTTTGTGGTGCAAGCAAAATATCATGGGCCTCAGTAGTAGGAATAGAGGGACCTGGAGTATGCAGAACAGGTGGAAGAGAGGGTTGTCCGTGAACGGAACCTGCTGCAACGGAAAAAGAGTATGGTAGTCCTGCAGCATAGCTGTCAAGTCCTGCACTAATGCCACGGGCTTTTGAACCATAGGCTTCTGACGAGGTAACAAAACTTGAGGCCTTTGCACAGTTTGATAATGTTAATATTCCTCCTCATCATCCTCCTGGTATTTCACATCAGATTGAGAGGGGCTACGTGCTGGACTGAACAGCCCATCTCCCTCAGATTCCTAAAAAAATGGCTAGGCGGGAAGGGAGATACGTAAGAAGGGTCCTTGTTAGAACTGGGGTCTCTAGTTGGCCAGGTTAAGTACCGTAGTCCAAGTAGGGTAGCTTGGTGCCAATCCCAGCGCGGCCCTGCTCTGACGTCAGCGGGGCTGCACACTGGTTTCCTGGGTCTCCCGGGCTAGCGGGGCTGATTCCAGCAGCGATTTGGTGCGCCTGGACTCGGGCCCACGGCGGGGATCCTGGGGGCAATTTAAACAGCGTTCCGACTCGGGCCAGCAGCGGTGACTTAGGGAAAAGTTGCAAAAGCATTAATGAGAGCGCTTTCACCGCGGGCCAGCGGCAACGATTTGGCATACAAGTCCTCTTTAAGCAGGGCAGGTCCTTGGGTGGTGGTAGAGCCTTCAGCACAGCAATGCAGAGACAGTTTACGGGGACAATAAAACGTCGTAGTCTTCTTGGAGTAAGGCAGTTCCTTGCGCACAGCATTGCAAAGGCAGACCTTGAAATTTCTTTATTGGTCTTGTGATCCCAGTGTCCAGGGGATCAGTTAGTCTTCCTTGTGGAGACACTCTGGAGATGTTTCTTTAGGTCTCCCTAGCAGGGCAGGATCAGCAGGCAGCAGGGCAGCTCAAAAGGTTGGGGCAGCAGTTCCTTAGAGCAGTCAGCCTGCTTCCAAATGGCAATCCTTCCTGGCGCAGCAGTCGTCACTCCAGCGAGATTCTTCCAGGTCCAGCAGTGTAACAAAGATGTGAGGCCGGGACCCTCCCTTATATACCTTACAGTCTAGTTACTAGAAGGAGGCAGAAGTCTCTGGGAGGGTCTGGTGGCAGGGGCTTCTGGAGAGTCCAAGGGGTACTGGGATGTTCCCTGCCTTTTCTGACCTGGCTGTCACAGTGACGAAAGCAAGGGCCATTAAGGCTACAGTGGGCAGCCGGTCACAGCCCATTCAAGGGGAGAAGGTGTGAATCACCACTCCCACCTCCCAACCCAGGCAGGCTATCAGTATGCAGATGGGAGGGGGGAGTCTGCAATGCCCAGACTAAGTGTAGGCAGGAAAAAGGTCCACTTTCTAAAAGTGGGACTTCTAAAGTAGTAGGGCCCAAACCCCATATATCATTGGAAAGGGTAACCCACCCCGATTCCAACAAGACCAAACATGACACTTATTAGGTCCCCGTCAGAAATTATCCCATAAGGGTGGTTCCCAATGTTAGCCTCTGGAGGGTTAAGCCTCGCTGCAGTAGCAGGGGCTTGTGGCAGAAATGCCAGTGTCACAATGTTTTAGGGGAGGGCACCTGCACCTCAGCACCGTTTAGCAGTGCTGAGGCGCCCAGAGGCCTAAGTCCAACAAAAAGGTACGGTAAACAAGGGAGGGAAAAAATGAATAGGAAGACCACCCTAAGGCTGACTGGTCCAACAGTCCTGGTAAAAGCTTCTCGTCGACGGGAACGTGGACGATAGCCTGGAAGATAATATAGGTGTTATTTGCAAGGAAGTAGCCCTTCTCCGTATATGCCTCGGCGAGATGACCATCGACGGTCACATAGAAATAGCGGATGCGGACATGACCGTCGTCCGCATTGACATCCTCGTCGAGGCCGTCGACAAAAGAACCATTGTCGATGATAATGTCGTCGACTGTGGAGGTGTCGACGAGGGAGGGACCGTCCACGCCGATGGTGTCGTTGATGGGAGAGACGTCGTCGGGGAGAAACTATCGTCGATGGTACCGTCGACAGTGCCGCCATCGGCGGCGAGGTGATTTTCGTCGACTAAGGTACAGCTTTCACCAATGGTTCCGTTGACGCAGTAAGTGTCGACGAAGTCTTTTTTGACGACTAGGATGATGTGACAGACTGAGTCTTAGGCTGTTTGAAGGCAGTTTTCTGTGGCATTTTTGTTTTTTCACCAGTTTTGTCCTCAGAAGAGAATGTCCTCTTTCCTTTTTAGAGATGGAGTGCATAGTCTCATGATGGGACTTTTTTATGTCTTACCAAGTCTCTCAGGGGATTCTCCAGATCTGGCCCTCTTCTTAGTCAGTTGGGCTGACGTCTGAGAACTCCCACTGCCTTCATGTTCAGATACCACATTGAATATTGATTTTAGCTTCTCCAACCAAATCAGTAATCTGCCTTCTCTGTCCTTTAAGGTGTTTGAAGAAAAGGTTCTGCAAATTCTACAGTCCTTAACCCTATGAGCAAGGATCCTCCTTGTGGGGATCTTACAAAATGTAGCCTCTTTTTACCACAGGAGCTACAAGGCAAAAATATACCTTTTTAGAAGTATCAGACATTCTGCACTCACTAAATCCAGTAAATGTTGAAAAAACTAAGCAGAGCTCAGGGAGACTCCCTGTCACATGACGTGCGTTACAAAAATCGGAGAAACTTGCCTCTCCGTGGAGTGTTCTAAAGGGTGCTAGAGCCGGATTGGTTGTGTTTCAACTTTGGTTAATTTTTTTTTTTTTTTACGCAAGTACAAGGCTACTGCAGTGACTGAACAGTCCATTACAGCCTATTGTATTATGTTTTATTACTGTTATGTATAAATGTTATTTGTACCGTGAGACTCCCACCTCGACGGCAGGGATGATTCAAGCATGTGTAACTATGAAAGATACCCTAATACAGGATAACATGCTGTTTCCCTTCCACTCCCACCTTCCTGTGATGGCATCTCCAAGCTCAACCTTACAACTTGAACTAAGGTTTTCTGGTTGGCCACACAAAATGGAATTTTTATAGTGACCTTTTGAATACTTTTGAGAAACCATTTTAGATAATTTTTCTTCTATCTGGCTCCTCTGATATGTTGCTATCTCACCCTTCAACATGGACTGAAGCATTGTAGGTGAACAGAGTACCATGATCTACCACATACCAGTCCTGATATATGTTATGTCCTGTGCCGCTTCATGGTTATGCCACCTCAAAAAAGGATGTAATAATTGTTACTCAAATTCGATATACCATTGTTAATACATCTTGCATTGATACTTAAAGGTAAAATTGCAGTTTTAATTGTGCATGTCTCCTACTTTGTCATTTGTAAGAATATTGTTCTAGATGAAGGCTGCGCAATTTCCTGGGTTTCTAAAAATGTCAGTTTGTGTAAAACAGATTTTCAATCGAAAAAGGAATTGCTGGTCAAGTAGCGAGAACAGGTGAAGTTCTTAACATTCCTGATGCCTACGCAGATCCACGCTTTAACAGGTAAGAGAACTCAAAAAATGCTTGAGCAAAAGCGTTATGGTGTGGTACTTAAATAGTAAATTGGTGACTTTCACTTAAATTGAAAGGGTGTACGCGGCATGTTCAAATTCTCTCCTACACTCAAATTTCGAATAAAGTCATTGAAAAAGTTTCAAATATAGTGACAGCAGAAAGATAGCCGGGCCCATAAAGTCTGACAGTTTGCGTTTCACTTACCTGTTGCAGTGCTTAACGACCATATGCAATCAACAAGAGAGAAAGGGTCGTTTAGGCAACTCTCATACCCCTTGGGAATAATATTACAAAACAACAGAAGAGTACCTAAAAGAAAACTATACAGTAAGGAAACGGGGGTAGACGAAACTTAATTACCGCCACCACCCGTTAGTGCACAGAAAGCAATGAGATGTGTATAGTTGTGCGAGCACAGTGAAGAAAAAAGAACCCTCAGGCACCAACACAAAGTTGGTTGCCAAATATCTTCATTGGGTCCTTGTTGTCAGTACGTGAGTTGATATACAAACTAGTGCATATTAAAATGAGTGTGGACTACTCCCCCAACCAAGATTTTTAATAAAGGGGTAGTTCTAATTCAATTAAAAACAAAGTGAAAAATCGGACATGCACATGGTTATGTAAATTTGAACCAAATGTCCTAAAATACGGTCGACATGTTTCAGCTAAAGTGAGCTTGAATCAGCTCAGCATTCCTCAGTTCCAATATATACCCTCGCCGAGTGGGAAGCGCACGCTAAGGCGCCTACTCCATACTGGGCGGGGAACGAGAATTAGATTAAAAGAAATTACAAACTTGTAACCAGAGCACAGGAGCTTTAAAGTGTGAACCCTCTAATGTAGGAGGGTTGTAGGATCTGTAAAAAATTCAAAAACATAGGTAAATTCAACACATATATCCCTCCTTATTCACAAAATGCTCGAAACCCAAAATGGTACAGTTGTAACAAGAACCAACACCACACCTCGTGATCAGATCGTATAATCAACGATCGGTAAACTAAGGAGATTGCCCCATGCATTATTCAAATGAGGCGAAACCATCCCAACCTTCTTTAGCTTATCGATCGCATATTTAATAAAAATAAGGTACATTATGCCAGAAGGCCATTATATACCGGGGGCATAATTCGCCTATATTTTGAACCGCAAATTCGAGCAGCAAACCGCCATTAATGGTCTGTATATTCGATCCATTTACTTTTTTTTTTTTAAAAGAGACAAAGTGCCCATGAAATAACGAAATATTTACATTACGCCTTCAAAGTGTACAGACTCGGAAAGCATATTGGCAAGTAAGCACACTTACTCGTAAACTACAGGTAAACAGCCTCCTGGGCTCGTGGCAGGGATAAATCTTCACGTCGGGAACTACTGTCAAAATGCATGAAAAAAGAGATTTACACATTCTCTTCTAGGGTTAGGTAATCACGAGTAAGTGTGCTTACTTGCCAATATGGTTTTCGAGTCTGTCGTCCCAGCCCCCCCACCCCCCCCCCCCACCCCACAAATGCCTGCAAGTCGGGCTCCTACATAAGACCGTGCTTGTTTGTTTTAGTTGTGTTAGCCAACCTCCGGCAACAGTGACTATAGCCGAATCATCTAGGATGTTGGCATCTTGTCTTTTTCTTTCCACTTTGAATTACAGCTTCTTACCTCCTCCAGTCCTTCCTACTTTACATCTATCTCCTTGCCCAGCCATCATTACGCAATATGATTCTGAGCCTTTATTGCATTAAATAACATCTAGACCAATTTATTTTCGGTCCCTTTAAATCACGCTAGAGTGTCAGTCGCAGATTATACGTGAGAATGAACAGCTGGAGCCCAGAATTTGGCACTCTCTGAGCTGCGCCACATTGTTACCCGCTGTGCTGGATAATTCGGTGGAATACAATTCTGATGCCAGGGCTTAATTACTCAGCAATCCTTTAATCACATCCACTTCCTTTTCTTTAAGATCATCTTTATCAACCACGCAAAAGCACTTGTAACTGTGACCGATTTTGATCACATTTCAGTATTTTAGTCAGTGATTGATTTGTGATAAAATTTGGAGCATGCATCAACGGCTCCCCGGTAAAAGTTCAGGCACGTGTTGTTGGTTATCATCCTTCCCCAAAAGAACAAGAATGACTTCCCCCACCAAAACCGGTTCATTATGGCTGGACTGCTTTGCTCGGGTGTGAAGGTGCCAGCGTCTGCATCAATGAGCCTTTTATGTACACCGAGGGGTTCGAGCTTTTCTTATGTAGTGTAGCTGTCGAGGACTGAGAACTCGAAGGTTGAAAGCATGAAGTTTGGAACAAACTATGTACATCTTTATTCTGTATCATCCTGTCTGTGTTTCTCCTTTCTGCTTCAACTACCTGCATGGACCAGCAGCAACTTGAGGGCAAGGAATCTTTTGGGGCATACAGCTGGTACCCTCAACCCCCTCGTGTTGGGCCAGACGAAAAAATTCTATGCAGCCTAACTTGTTTTTCTGCCATCTTTACTAAGGCTCCTTCCACTCTGTCATCAAAATAAAAATAGCATCAGGTGCCTTCGAAAACTCCTCTTCTTCATGCCGCACCCCCTATTATTCCCCACCCCCAGAAGCATAACACATTTCTGGTGTCTCTTGCACCCCTCCTGCAAGCCCCAAAACAAAACGACCTGGTCTTTTACCTCTCATGGCTGCTGTCTCACTGAGTGTGCTGCTCCTATTTTTTAAAAATGATCAGATGCACTGTGGTTGACTAAGTAAGTAAGTAACTGAATTCGATTTTACAAGAAAATCATATAAGTATACATAAAAACACACACAAAAAAATCTTGAGTTCATCTTAAAATTCTTACATAATAAAATCAGTGCAGAAGAGCCATCAAAGAACAATGCTACCATAAAAGCCGTTCATAATTTGTAATAGTGCCATGAGACCGCATACCTCTGCGACTAAAAAGTAGCACTAAGAACAGTAGCCAGAAACCTACATATAAAAATACACAGTTTGGTTGTAGGTGAGTTGTAAATATAACAAGCATTGAAAATGCAATAGGTCTCACCTTTGATTAAGTTAAAGCCATTTGCTTTGCTAATGGTATTGTATAGCAAAGAAAATGGCTTTAACTTAATGAAAGGCGAGACCTATTGCATTTTTTATGCTTTTTCTAATGAGTAATTAACGAAGTCGTGTGTCTCTATCTCTAAGGGGATTTCAAACTTATGCTCCTCATAGTCTGATAAAATATATTTCAACTCTAAATGAGAATTTGATTCGAACGTTGATAGCAAGTACCCTTTAACCGAAATAAAATGTCTGATGCCTTCCAAAATGGAAGCGTGGCTTGATGTTTTTTTTTGTCTTTCTCTGCAGAGAAGTGGACCTGTACACGGGTTACACGACGAGGAATATTCTGTGCATGCCTATTGTCAGCCGAGGCAGCGTGATAGGCGTTGTGCAGATGGTAAACAAATTAAGCGGCAGTGCGTTCTCGAAAACGGATGAGAACAACTTCAAAATGTTTGCAGTTTTCTGTGCTTTGGCCTTGCACTGTGCGAACGTAAGTTTTTTTGGGCACCTGTGAAATGTAAAAATATTTAAAAATCTATAACTTGACCAGCTATTTCCAGAATGGTTTTGGTTTTCTCTATCTAATGTAAAACTCACTGCTTGCTCTAACTCTCTTCACATTTTTCGATATAAGTTTTTATTGTAATTAAATCTTACACATTTTTTAATGAAATCCAGATCTTGATAGGTTTCTTCCACTGTACTCTAGAAATAAATGCCACAAATTATTTATAGTATATGTACATTAACATAGTTTATGTGCAGTGTACAGACCATCACTCTCATAATTTTGTAATTGGCTTTTCTATAGGGAGCTAATAATAGTAACGCATAGTTAGTCTGCACCTGACTTAATTACTTTAACCGTCAGGAGCCTGTTACACGTGCCCAGCAGTTATAAATATGAATGTCATTCAGAGAGCAGAACGCTGTAGTTCCCAAAGTGTAGAATTGCAGGGTTAACCTGTTTAATTGTTCATAGCAGGGTTAACTTAACAGCTCCAAGTACTGCCCTTGTAAGTTTTGGTTACACAAAATCCAAATGCGAAGTTCTTGTATCCATCATCTGTATGTCCAAAATACAACCTTCTGATTCAGGCTTGTGTGCACCGTATAGACAGAGATGAAAATCGATCCCTCTCAGCTATCAGATATAGAAATGGGACTAACAGATATACAGAGAGGACTGTGCAGAGGGTTCAATGTTAAAATAGTTGCAGTATTTAATAGCAGAGGTTTCTTGATGGTCCTGAAGTCAGTTGTGTCTGTAGCAATATTGGTGCATTGTTGCAACTGTGCATTCATGCTTTGAGTCTACCACTTACTTATTTTATGTATTAAATCTTGTGTCAGTCCAAAACCTTCGCGATCTTCCGGGCATGGTTGATATTTAGCCCTGTATATAAATTAATGCTAAGTTTGTCATAGGTGTGTCTCCGTGTCAGAGGTGCAAAATGTATTCTTGGCAAAATGTTATATTCACCACAGTTGTTCGTGTTTGAAGCTAACTGCTATATTGCTAGTAATTTCTATTGAGAGCCTAGATACACATGTCGGGTTGACTACATAGATTTATATAGCCATGGTTCACACATGTTCATACAATCATCCCTTCTACATAGGGTCTGTATTGGGACTAAATGTGAATTAAACTATTCATTGGCTTACGTTTTTTCAGTTTGGACCATTTGCAAATCCATGCGTTTATAGGTGCAGTGACCTAGTAATATGTTGCACAAGTTATTAATTCCAGCGTATTGCTAATATCAGCCTCTCAGGAATAGCATTAGATAGCTTACACATTTGAACTACATTTTCCAAACATTTTCCTCCATCAGTCCAATGTAATGCTGTTCTTTCTTTTTATTTTTAAGTCTCGCCTAGGCAGCGCTTGCACTGTCTCTTTGAGACATGCTGTTTTCAGGATATGTGCATAAAGCTCTGGCTACTTCTTGCCCATCTTTTTAATTGGCTCCTGTCCCTGTCCCTTGTAAATGATGGCTTTTCATTGGTCATTAGGCTTTGTAGTTCCTCCATCGTACTGCCCTGTCTCTTTGTGTAACCTCCCATGAGGACATCCCCCTATTAAATGTGTTGTTACGCCCTAGGTTTTAATTACAGCCTCAAGGCACTATTTTCTTAAAGGCCTTCAGACAGGACACTGACTTGGTCCTAAACATGGCTGGCACATCTCACATTTATATTAGACCTTCTATAAACGTCCCTTAATCAGCTCCACATAGAGTACAACCTAATCCTGAATTAATGTAATAATTATTTTGTCATATTTCAAAAGCTACTAATTGTATATATTGAATGTACTGTGGTACTATCTTGCATGCAATGCATTATGGGTAGAGAGGATTTACAATATCTTCATAGTTTATGATGCTCACTAGGGACCTTTAGGCGCCGCTATTAGACATTCTATAAATTTCCCTTCATCAGCTCTACATAGAGTACAACCTAATCGTAATTAATATAATAGTTTTGTCACATTTCAAAGCTATTCATTCTATATATAGACCTAGCTTTTTTAATGTACTTGTGGTACTGTCTTGCATGCAATGAATTATGGGAGTACCATATGTGACCAAAAGTTTGATGTTCACTAAGGACCTCTAGGCGCAGCTTGCGTTACTTAACCTACACATCTATATTAGACCTTCAATAAATTTCCCTTCATCAGCTCCACATAGAGTATAACCTAATCCGGGATTAATATAGGGTGGATTCCCCCCTCCCCCAATCAGGGCGTCATTTCTGATCCAGATATATCAATCGTCACCTTCCACAGCACCCTATGTTTATGATCCTCACTAGGAACCTCTAGGCGCAGCTTGCGGTACTGCACCTACACATCTCACATTTATATTAGACCTTCTATAAATTTCTCTTCATCAGCTCCACATAGAGTACAACCTAATCAGAATTAATGTAATCATTGTTTTGTCACATTTTAAAGATTTTGTATATATGGACATAGCTATTTGAATGTACTTGTGGTACTGTCTTGCATGCAATGAATTATGGGAGTACCATATGTGACCAAAAGTTTGATGCTCACTACGGACCTCTAGGAGCAGCTTGCGGTACTGGTAGTGCTGGTGCCTTGCTTACTAGGGACCTCTAGAAGCAGCTTGCGGTACTGCACCTACCTCATCTCACATTTATATTAGACCTTCTATAGATTTCCCTTCATCAGCTCTACATAGAGCACAATCTAACCTAATCCGGAATTATTATAATTATTTTGTCACATTTCAAAGCTACTAATTGTATATATGGACACAGCTATTTGAATGTACTCGTGGTACTGTCTTGCATGCAATGCATTCCATTATGGGTAAGGGAGAGGTGTGGTGCCGCGGCCAGGGTGACTGGCTCCGGAATCTGGGAATCACTGTTCGATCCCCGGGCCGGCGGCAGATTAGCCCAGCACCATGTGACTCTGGGCAATAGCTTGCTTAATCTTCCCGACGGCCCCCAGCGCCTAGAGACCCTAACGGGTGATGGTTCGCACTTTACAAATGTGGATGATTATTATTATTATTATTATTATTATGGGTAGGGTGGGTTTACCATATCTTCAAAGTTTATTATGCTCACTAGGGACCTCTAGGAGGAGCTTGTGATGCTGCACCTAGACTAGCAGTGCTGGTAACTTGCTCACTATGGACCTCTGCGAACAGCTTGAGGTACTGCACATTTTATTTGTTTTAAAACCCAAAACATAAATAAAAGGCATTGTTATTTACAATGCTAATAGCTCTAACCCATGTGAATGCGAGACCTATAGCATTGCACATGCTTATTGTTTTTCAGTTCCTGATTGGTCCTTTTAATGTCACTTCTTGAATGAGGTTGTTCTGTTTTTTAGAGAAATCTCTGTTTTAGTGGATTTTATAGGTTACTCACTTGTCATCGTCTGGCTGCTTTCGGTGTTTGTGATCACCCACTAATCAGAGAAGCCTATCGTACATTTCAGCTTCTTTGACGCTTGCCCTAACATATTTAGTTTTTAAATCCCAAAACTTTATTTTTGGCATAGTCTTAATACTTGATCACCACATCTTAATCATTGCACAGAATGTAAAATATTTCCAAAGTATCTGCTCCTGGTTGAAATATTCGACAAATGGGCTACTTGTTTTCCAGTTTATGGATATTCTTTTAAAGTTTCTGTAATCTGCGTTTCACTCTTCTAGGGGTGCTGCATTTGTAAACAAGTTTGCACGTCCAGTTGCATATCACTAAAGTACTTTTATAGTTCAGCCATTCTCTCATTAAATGTTTCTTGGATCATTTCTAGCAGAATGTTGTGGTTTTTTAATTATTCATTTACAGAATGAGTAGTTGTGACGTGACAAAGCTATTTTGTTTTTTATTCTTACGTGTTATGTGAAGTTAGTTCTCGTTTCCTTAAACTTTGATGGATATAAAGGTTTTGATCTTGGGAGCTCTGCTTTTAGGTGATTTCTGGGTGCGCTGTTAGGACGTCCCTGAGGCATGGATTTTGATGAATGAGGTTTCAGTATTTATGTAACTCTTTAAAGCTACAGTGATGCCTTCTTGAGATATTGCCATAAACCTTAGGTTCTCTTTTCCAGCAGTTATTTTATTGATGATTATTTGATTTCCATCTTATTTTTTATGGTTCCCTGATATATTTTATACCCAAGCCTCATTCCGAAACAGTGTAGCTGATTCTTACATTTATTGTTGACAAAATCCTCCGATTCGATTAAGTTTCTTTTGAATCTCTGAAACTCTCCTCTGTCTGGTAATATAGCACATTTGTTGTGTGGATGGCAACTCCCATAGTGAAGAAGTAGATTTACTGCGGTTGGTTTCTGTATATTTTGGCTTGAAGTAGGTTCCTGCATATATTCTTAGACCCAGGAATTACACTATGGGTTTTGAAATTCTGTGTCTCACTGTAACGTGGGAAGATATTTTGATTTATATCTTTTAAAAATTCTGTCAAAAGGGTTGTTGGCTCTTACCAAATGTCAGCAGGGTTGTTGCCTTTTGCCAAATCGAAAAGATGCAGTTAATGTAATGGCCCTAGAAATAATGGTATTTTGTATGCTCTGTAAATGAATCATCCCATAACCGTTTTTCCACACCACGTTCCCAATCCCCCAAATTAAAGGTTTTAGATATGGGGGACAACACATATTTGACCCTGATCATAGCCTCCGGTATTTTGAGTTAGATTGCTGTGTTAATGCTAAAGAGGATAGTGAGACTAAATTATATAATTCCTTATCACAGGCTTGGGTATGCAGTTGCCCTATGGTGGTATTACCATGTTAATGGCATTAGCAGCTGTTTATGACATTTTTATTTGAATCGTACAATATTGTTACCCAGATTGCAGTTAGAACAAAAGTGTTGGGTGAAAACTGAGTCTGAACAACTCGTAATGCTAAGAGTACCTACCTTATATTTTCTTTTATCACAGTTTCAAATTAGACATTCTGTCCCACACCGCTGTTCCACACCCCTTTTTTAGTGGAACACAGGCGACCACAGACATGTTTTGGCCTCATTGGATCTTATTTGTGATCTACCCCTTGAGTCATGTCACAAAAAAACTCAGGATTATGGAGCTTACCCGTGCCACATAAAGTGAATAATTGAGACGTGCAAAAATGTTGGACTGAAATGCTCTAATAACAAGTCAACATCATGGTGCATTTAGTACCATTACATTTTTAGCTTATCTATGCCATTTCAGACAGAGACCATACATGTGAATAATTGAATGCGGTCCTATAATGAACAGTCCAGTCCAAACTATTACGCCATAGTCCTGTCTTGATAGGAACAAAAACATCCTCAGACATGTTTCGATAGTTTGCAGATGGCTTCTAGGTGGATTAATGTGGAAAGAATTTGATGAGTATAATGGACAGATTTAAATCTGATGTAGTCCATTGGCAAACATTGTCACTCTCCTTAATGGTCAGATCCGCCATATTTAAAATTATCGCACAGCCAAAATGTATCTTTGTACTACAAAATAAACCGTATCTAATACTGGATTCATATTTTTAAAAGATAAACTCGGTCACTAGAGCTCTTATGTGGAATGGCGGGGACAGCCAGGATAGCTATGAAACCTTAAGTTGAGAACCGTGACAGTGGGATTGCATTACCTGACCTAAAAAAAAACATGACTGGCCCTCACAAATGGTGATATTTAATTACTGGCTATTTGGATTGCAAGAGAACTTGACCGCTAAATCAGATAGGCACCAGAGGACATATGAGTGTGTTACATGTCAGGAAGATACAACAGATCTGGCTGGGTAATACCAAAACTATGGTTAGGATTTAGCAGACAAAAAATGGGTTGGAGAGATCAAAATATGCTAGAAACTCCTTGCAATCGGGGCTAATGCTGGAGGTGCAGGATCTGGAAGGGTTTAGCAAATGTAACCTAATTGGTATTTCTGAAATAGGAGATATTTTGGAATCAGAAGACATAAGAGTTTGAAATCTTGCAGCAAGAGTTTGTACTGTGAATACCCGACATCTAAACATACAGAGCTCAGACATGCCATCCAAAAATATGCAATACACTTCCACAATATACAGAAAGAATCCACACTGGAATACTGAGTACTTGCAACCCCATTCACAATACATCCCAACATAAAGAACACTGATCAATAACACAAAATCAATCAATCACTCAGATATTTGTAAAGCACACTACTCACCTGGGAGGGTCTCAAGGCACTGAAGGGGGGGGGGGGCAGATACTGCTCGAACAGCCAGGTCTTGAGGAGTCTCCTGAAGGTCAGCAGGTGCTGGGTCTGGCACAGGTGTGTGGGTAGGGTGTTCCGTGTCTTGGCGGCAAGATAGGAGAAGGATCTGCCGCCGGTGGAGGTCCTGTGGATGCGTGGGACGGCGGCGAGGGCGAGGTCGGCGGAACGAAGATGGCGGTTTGGGGTGTAGAAGGTAAGAGGTTTGTTGAGGTATGCTGGTCCGTTGTTGTGGAGTGCTTTGTGAGCTTGGGTGAGGAGCTTGAAGGTGATCCTTTAGTTGATTGGGAGCCAGTGCAGGTCTTTCAGGTGGGCAGTAATGTGGGTGTGGTGGGGTATGTCGAGGATGAAGCGTGCGGAGGCGTTCTGTATGCGCTGGAGTCTTTTCTGTATGCACTGGAGTCTTTTCTGGAGTTTAGCCGTGGTTCCTCTGTAGAGGGCGTTGCCGTAGTCCAGTCTGCTACTGACAAGGGCCTGAGTGACTGTCCTTCTGGTTCCGGTGGGGATCCACCTGTAGATCTTGCAGAGGGTGTTGAAGCAGGAGGAGGAGACAGCGTTGACTTGCTGGGTCATTGAGAGCAATGAGTCCAGGATGACCCCCAGGTTGCGTGCGTCGTTGGTGGGTGTGGGTGCCGCTCCCAGGCAGGCTGGCCACCAGGAGTCGTCCCAGGCGGAGAGGGTGGAGCCCAGGATGAGGACCTCTGTCTTGTCTGAGTTCAGTTTCAGGCGGCTGTTCTGCATCCAGTAGGAGACGGCCCTCATTCCTTCGTGAAGGTTAGTTTTAGTGTTGGCGGGATTCTTGGTGAGTGAGCGGGTCAGCTGAGTGCCGTCGGCGTAGGAGACAATGTTGAGATTGTGCGCGCGGACGATGTTGGTGAGCGGTGGGATGTAGATGTTGAAAAGGGTAGGGCTGAGGGAAGATCCTTGGGGCACGCCACAGATGATCTTTGTGGTTTCGAAACTGAATGTGGGGAGGCATACCCTCTGGGCTCTGTCGGTGAGGAAGGAGGTGGTCCAATCTAGGGCTTTGTCGTGTATCCCTGCGTCGTGTACTCGTGGGCGTGGTGGCAGACGGTGTCGAAGGCTGCCGAGAGGTCCAGGAGGATGAGCGCTGCGGTTTTGCCGTTGTGCAGTAGGTTCCTGATGTTAACTATGGCAGCAATGAGGACAGTTTTGGTGCTGTGATTGCTGCAGAATCCCGATTGGGACAGGTCCAGGATGTTGTTCTCAAGGAAGTGGTTCAGTTGCCTGTTGACTATCTTTTCGATGACCTTCACCAGGAAAGGAAGTAGGGAGATGGGCCGGAAGTTCTTGAGGTCCTTAGGGTCCGCTGTGGGATTTTTGAGTAGGGCGTTGATCTCGGCGTGCTTCCAGCTTTCCAGGAAGGTGGCAGTCTCAAAGGCGTTCTTGATTATCTTCCGGAGTTGGGGTGCGATGATGAGGTTTGCTTCGTTGAAGATGTGGTGAGGGCAGGGGTCGGCTGGTAAGCCGGAGTCGATAGTGTTCATGGTCTTGATGGTGTTGTTGTCGACGTGGGTCCAGGAGAGCAGGCGGCTGGCTTGTGAGTCTGCGGTGTCGGCGGTTGTAGAGGGGGTTTGGGCGTTGAAGGTGTCATGGATGTCAGCAATCTTGCGGTGAAAGAAGGTGGCTAGGGAGTCCATCTTTAAGAGCAAATGGGAATTAAATATAAGCACCTTCGACAAAGAGGACTGACCAGCGTTGACAGACATATGAGAGAGGTAGAAATTAAGGTGGTATTTAGACTCGTGCAGTTGGAAATCCTACATCGTATATACTACAATAGGGTACAATTAATGAAACCTGGGAGTTCAGGGGACAACTGATTCCGCGGGGTGGTCCTCATACACATTCCCTGGAACTGTCCCTTCATTTAACAATTCTGGAGCAAAATCAAGTGCCAGATTGATACAACATTGGGGGACACTTTTCCTATAATGAATCACCTAGCAATCCTAGGCATATTGAGACAAATTACTATACTAAGATACCAAAACTATTCTGTAACCTAGCACTAATGGTGACATGATGAATCATAGCACAAAGCTGGGGGGTGGAGGGGGACAAAAATCCAACTAGTAGAACCGGAGATACGCAGTTTTAAATGTTTAGATAAAATTAGTGCTTTAAAGCAAGAAGCACCAACTCTGGTGATCTGGTCATACTGAACAGGGACAAAGTCACAAGTTCTGGCTGACCATAATGGAGTGCAAGCCAGATACAGATACCAGGTCAGGCCCGCTCAGAATCGTACTTTAAGTCCTTGATGTGGGGCGTTATGCTGCGCAACAGTTTTTCCGAGGAGTGAAGTAAGGTCCTGCATCACAGTGCATCATGCAGCCTTGATTCCAAAGAGCGATGTGGGGTCCTGCATCAAGTTGCATCATAATGCATCCGTTTCTGATGTTGGTTACATCGCACTATATCAGTTCTAATGGGAACCACAGCTGAACTGGCAGAGCACCTATATCCTCACTTCCAAGGGTCAAGGACTTGTCATGCACCAGTTGGGGTTTTAGGCATCACAATGGGCAGAGCCGAGGTGCAGGGTTAAAGGGTGTTTAAGCTTGTTGTGTCCCTGTGCCTCAAGAGAGGAGGCCAGCCAACTAGTCCTTTAGTCACTCTGGTAGTCTTGGGTTCAAGGCGCAGTTCCAGTCCTCCTTGCTGAGGTAGCGGGCCAGCAAAACAGCTAGGCAGTCCTTCTAGCAGAAGGGCACCAGAGCAGTCCTAAGTCTTTCAAATTTCCAGAAATGATTTGAGGAGCCGGTCTGAGGGTCACCGTTTTATACCAGGTGCCCACTTTGAAGTGGGAGAAACTTCTGGAGTTTTCTCCTACCGAATTGTCTGAAATGTCCTGCCTTACTGGCCTGGTCCCAGTCTGTCTAGGTGCACAACTGGCTAGTGTTAATCTTTTATGTTTGAGCTGAGACAGTGCTTTTGAAGTGCAAGTGTGGTAGGTGATGGTTGTCCCCCACCCCCCTAATCAAGACAACAACCAAAACTTCTATTGTGATTCTTTTTGGAGGTACTACACAAAGGCCAACTTCCAACTAAACCTAGTCATATGGGCCAGAAACAGGATCCAGGTACCAAATGGTTAGAACAAGAAAATTCCAATTTTCATAAAGTGGCTTTTTTCGGAATTGTGACCTAAAATCCAACTTTAACATTAAAGAGGGGTTTTAATTGCAATTCCTCAGACACCAAACATGACTTTCCTACCTACTGACAATCAAACGCTATCAATTATTAACTGTAATAAGGTAACCTAATGTTATCCTATGGGAGAGGGTAGGCCTTGCAATAGTGCAAAATGAATTTGTCAGTTTTTCACTACCAGGACATATGTAAAAGGTAATGGCATGTGTCCAACTTCTTAAATACACCGCACTGTGCCCTATGGGCTATTTAGGGCCTACCCTAGGGGTTGACTTGTATATTAAAAAGGAAGGTTTAGGCTTGGCAAATGGTTTATTTTTCCAGGGCAAACTGGCAGTTTAAATCTGAGCACAAAGGCTGCAATGGCAGGCCTGAGACCGGTTTTAAGTGGGTGGCACTATAAGTGCTTCAGGACAACTGGTAGCATTTAATTTCCAGGGACTTTGGTACCTGTAGTACCACTTTAATAGGGACTTACAAGTACATTAAATGTTCCAATTGGATGTAAGCTAATTTTTCCATGCTCAAAGGAGAGCGCTCAAGCACTTTAGTGCTGGTAATCGGTGGTAAAGTGTGCAGAGTCCTAGAGCCAATAAATACAAATCGGCAACAAAAGAGAGAAGGTAAAAGTTTGGGGCTGACCCAGCAGAGAGATCCAGGTCTAACACAGCCTTTATTATGATTTCCCATAACAAGGATGTAATACTTTGTTTCTTACATATGTGGTTGTTTAATTTTCCAGTGTTGATATATCTGACATCCAAGTAAGACGTGTATGGTAATTTAATTTAATTTGTTTTTAAAAACTAGATTACTAAGCAAATAAAAGCTATTTTTGTTGCAAACTGCATATTAACTAGGGTGGTGTCCTGCTATGCAGGGGAAATCCAAGAGCCCTAGTCTTGTATAGCCAGCATCATAACCAGAGGCACATCCTAACAAGCCAAGACATATTCTCATATGACCATGTGCTGCCTCGTATGCTCATTACTGTCTCATATGCCCCGGTCCAAACTCATGTGTGAACTACTGCCGCCTCAGGTACCCATCCATAATATGTTTAACCCAGCATCACAGTCTCAGGACCTCCATCATATGCGCTACCCTCGTATGCCTAGACACAGCCTCTTATGTATACTCTGTTATGCTCATTTCAAACCTAGAAACTTGGAAATTTGGTGAATGGAGATACTAGTAGAGGATGACTACAACGTGGGTACAAATAAACTGAAACAGACACACCTGTTATGGGACAAAAAGACCTGGAACGCAGAAGACACAGCCACTGTGACTGAAGTCCAGTGACACTGGGAACAGCGGTATATAGATACTGGGATGGTGGTTCATGGACTCTGAGGTAGGAAGACATTGAAAATCAGAAGTTCTTTTGGTCTCGCAAAAGTCCCAGAAAAAAGTAGTGGGGCCCTCCTTAGCATATGCAGTGGTTTACTCCCCTATAACTTCTCTCACGTGAAAGGGAACGGGCCTATTGTGCAATAAAAACTGAGATGTACTTTTTGCCATCTATGACTGCATATATGTACACAATATATGAATTCTTATCAGAACCAAACATACCTGTGTATCAACTTGTCTCCGAACCCAAAGCTTTTACACAATAGGTGAGTCTCCATTTATAGCAACAGCTATGAATTTATGAATATGTAAAAGTGTGTGTGCTCATTGAAAGCGCGTATATTGATAAGTTACTGTCACAGGAGCCTGCAGGAGGCACAGGAGGTGGCACGGGAGCAGCAATTGTGGTGCTAATTGCTGCTGTTCTCGCCGTAGAAGTGGCGGCCTCAACACTGTTTTAGTGTTGCTTAGTGTTACCCCTGTGCCCTCGTGAAGTCTGCAACCCCCAGTGAAACCTGCTACTTGGCTAGTTTGTGGCAGCTTGTGAGCCAGGAGCATTACGGTGGATCTGGAGGAACCTGTGGTTTATCCAGGTCAGGAGCCATACAAGTGCCCTTGCAAACGCCGGGAATCGTAAGCTCCTTTTCCATCACAGCAGGAGCCTTAACTATCACGGCGGGAGCCTTATCTGGTCACCTGCATCTGGACATCTGTCCTGTCTGCTAGAGCCACTTGCGGAGGCAGCCACGGTGAGAGTTGCGAGTTCTGCCGGAATCGTGGGGGGTTTTGCTTTCACCTGGCAGCACTTTTGGAGGATGAGAGTCATTTCCTCATGGAGTGGGAGTCGCAGCCTAGCACAGAAGCCGCAAAACAACTGTAAAAACAAACTGCCAATTTATCTCCAGCAGTAAGCCCTTTCCTGACGGAGCAGAAAACTGGCGGAAGATTATGGATTTATAAGGATCATAAGTAGAGAGTGGAGTCTGGAGGAGTGTGGAGAGTGAAGGGCACGCTATTGCCGGAAATTTGGTCTTTCTTCTCAGATCAAGTGTTCAATCGTGTGGTGGCAGGAATCAATCACGCAGGTCCGAAATTCAGGCCTATATCCAGAGTGAGATGACTTCCAGAAAATTACGCTCAGGGCGAGTGCTCTCCTCCTCACCCAGCCATAAACAGAGAAGATCTTTTAGCGGCACCAGACAATTAAAACATCTCTGCTATAAATCCCACCCTGCTATTACTGGTTTCTTTCGTAAAAAGCCTCGGATGGATCCTGAGGTGGCAGCTGTGGTCCAAGAAGGCCAGTTCTTTAACTTTCATCCTGTATTACCTTCAGTTTCTTCCTCATTGCCCCCCACAGATTCACTGGAGCTCCAAGGCAGCCTTGCTGGGGGCAGGTGCAGTCTAGCGGAGGGTCTCGGTCCTTGGGTCAGATTACTGAGAGAGTGAAGTTGGATCCAGTGAGCAACTGTTTGATGCTCCTACCGGTGCCCCTTTGGATTTGGATCTTCTTGCCAGCCAGCAGAGTCAGTCAATTACTTTAATAAATAGGCCAAAGCGGTCAAAGCAGTCAACGAATGAACAGTATGATGGAGATTCTACCGGTGGTTTTATCACAGCGGATGGGCTTCCAAAAGGGATCAGGCGGGGATGGCAACCTGGACGACCACCTTGGTGTTCCCTCGGTGGAGAAGGCAATACTATGTGAGGAGCCATAGCTAGGGGAAGACTTTACACTCCCTGACATTGATATAGAAGCTCAAAAAAGGGTCTTGGGAGACCGTTTCGATAGTAGGCATAAAGACAACCAGTTAATGAGCGGTCATAGATATGTCAATTCTCCAATTGTAAGCTCCTCTCCAAGGCGCCTTTCCATGCCTCTCTTATACAGTAGCACAAGTCATTTGATTGGTTCCTCCATGGAGTCTGGCCATGATGTATTCTTGCCTGATTCTCAACCGAAATGGGGAAATGAGAGAGAGAGGGGGCGCCCTCAGAATATCTTGTGTATATTGAAAACATTTTAAACTCCATACTGTCCTTATTAGATAAATCTGTTTTGAGTTCTGACCACATACTGGAAATGATTACTGTAATGCTATTTGAAATGCAAAAGGGAAATAAGTCTGTCACCCCTAAATCTATCCCCACGATTCTCCCCCACACGGATGAACAGCCAAGGGATAGGCCGGTATCATACCTTCCCTCTGGAGAGTCGAGAGACGTCTCCGTACAGGCAGGAATTACTCTCTTCCTGGTGCCCCCCACCGCTCCTGTATGCAATCTTGAAAAGGAAGAGTTATGCTTAAGTACATTATTTGAGGAGGTCGAACTGAGTCCCCCTTTGGAAAAATCCATCTTGAAAATCTTCCCCCTGCTAAAAAGTGTAGATTGGGGGGCACCGGAGAAAATGAGAAAATCAGGGGCCTTGCCAAGTAATCTAAGCAGGTGGGGAGGGCAGGGGGGAGGAGGAGGCGCTAACCCCTCCGACTACCTCTCAGGTATACTCTCCCACATTGTCAGGGAAGGGAGGACAGAAAGTAGGCAAGAGGGATAGCCTAGTATCAAAACATAAGGGGGAAAACATGAAAAAGAAACACACAAAAAAGAGACGATTCTCCAAACGGAAAGTGTCAAAACTGCACTTTTCCTGGATTTTGGACAGCCAGAGCGATGTCCATTTAATAACCGAGAAGGAGAAAAGAGGCCCTAAAACTCCACCAGCAGATGGCAACCCAAGGGGATCTATTATAGCACCCACAGCATTGACTGGGAGTTTGGGGGACTCAGGACCAGAAGTACCTTCTTTTACCCGGTCGCTGCAGTCCCTCCAAGGAATCCAGCCCTCCTCTAAGGAGTAAGTAGACCCCTTGGGTGGGGAAACGCACATGGGTTACGGGGTCCCCTCGCTGCATACAGGGATGGGGCCATTGACTATTGATTCCAGGGGGGACGGTACCCAAGAGGGAGGGCCCAAAGCCCCAACTACATCGCAGGTCGGGCCAAATAGAACCCCCATAGGGACCTCATTTCCGCCTGATGGAAATATTGAGGTCCCAACTCCCAATACTATCTTATACTCGAATATCCAACATCATGGTGGGACGCAAGTTGCCAGCTTTATGGATTGGGTCTCTTTATGGATTCCAAGGAGAGACGTCCCAAAGAATATTAGTGGGGCACTGCCGGGTTTATCTCCCATGGTGGATTTCATCTGGCAATTTGATACTGAATCCACCCCGGTAAATAGAGGTTCCATTCGTAATTTATTTTCGGAACTAGAGTCACTAAAATTGATATCTAGCAAGGATATCTTAAATGTGATGATTCATGTACATGACACTGTTCCGTACTCTAGGGTTACTGTTTGTTCCCTGATAGTGGCCAACCTGGTTTTAATGAACTGTGAGTTTTTATTTTTAAAAGTAGGCTTGATGTAACACCTGTGATTGAATATGAGGAAAATCAAATTGCGGGCCCTAAAAGCCAAAATCTGAAAGTTTCTAAGGGTACTAATTCAGTGGCACTAGACTCATTGGGCCCCAAAATAGAGTATTCTGTGGGCAATCCTAAAGATATAGTGGTTTCCATGGACTGGAGGGGGCGTTTAATAAATGTTTTGCCCAACATAGCAGTTGCCCCTCGGACTCCAGACATAGAAGATGAATTCGCCCAGTGGAGTTGTGTTGCAAGAGCCCTGAATAACACCCATGTGGATGCAGTAAGGAGCGCTCCATTAAGGTAGCCTGGGTGGGATACTTTTGTCCTGGAATATGGCTGGTCTGGGACCCAATGAAATAAAATTAAATTCCTTAAAAATTATGAATCCCATAATTATATGTCTACAAGAAACGTGGTCTTGCAAAGATTTTGAATGTGATGGCTATTTTGTATACTCGTGCTATGCGAAGCGATCGGAAAGGGGACATGCTGGGGGGGTATCTATTTTGCTTAAAAACTCCATTAATTGGAATCAGAAGGTTTTCTCCCACCCCTCAAACCTCTGTATATGCTTGAAGTTGGCATGCTTGGGAGATTCTGACACGCCCACCCCCTTCCTTGTGGCAAATTTGTATATACTCCCTGGGAAAAATTTTGATCATCTTTTGCCTGTATTTTTTTCGTTTATTAAGGATATAGCTACTAGGGAAGATTGCCCCTAGTGATGTTAGCGGGGGATTTAAATACTAAAATTTCAAACTCTGCCTCTGAGATTTATGCCAATACTGACAAAGAGGAAATTTGGCACATTCCCGAGATTTTATTACCAAATAAAGTAAAAACAGATATGCGGGGTTTCTTTTTGCTCGATAGCGTTAGAAATCTAGATCTTGTCATCTTAAACGGGAGAGTGCCTGCTGATAAAACAGCCCATTTTACCTTTTATTCTCAACATACTCTGACCCTTTTAGATTGTGATTGTTTCCTACCAAATGTTTGGGGCTTGTGATAATTTTTTTGTTAGCCCGTCGATATGGAGCGATCATAGTATAGTGGGTATGACAGTGGCCTTTGATCTACCCACATTGGACCCGGGGGACGCCGGTCAGGGCTCGGCCACTTTTAACAAAGGAAATGGTCGGTCCTTTTGGACGCAAAAAAACATTGCTGGAGTAGGCTCCATTGTGAAGACGGTTTATGTAGAAAAGCAAGGTATTATTCATTCTAACATTATATCCTTCTTTGAGGCTCAAATGAAGATTTGTAATTTAAGCTCCACATCTTCTGAACCTCGCACGTATAAACAAGATATGTCCCATATGATTTCCTTAAAACAAGCAATTAACCATCTTGTTCGAAAACAGCATATACATTTCTTCCATGGTCGACAGCAGGAAATCAATCGCTTCAAGCGAGTGAGAAGACGCCTCATGCTCAGTGAAAAAAGAAGGGAGCTTGATGTTAAGTGGATAGGGCTCAGGGAAGTTGCAAGGGCCAAGAAATCAAGAAAATACTGGCACTTGATCGCTGAATATTGCGATTCAAGGCAGAGACCTACACTGATACCGATTCCCGAAAAGGAATGGGTGGATCACATCTCTGTATTATATGGAAATAATGGCCCCGTTTCTCTTGTGTTGACTGATGGGGTTAAATTTGCGTCTGCTGCATTTACTGAATTTGGCCCCCCCGCCAGGAAAGGAATTGGTAAAATATATAAAGATCGCTAGAACCTCCAGCGCACAGGGGCCGGATGGTATCCCAATTGCACTAATTAAAAAGGAGCCAGAAGTATGGGGTGATTTTCTAGAGCCACTCTTTAAATATTGTTTCTTTATTAATAAAAAAAATCCCCCATTCTTGGAAGGGGAGCATTATAGTCCCTCTGTATAAAAAAGGACCAAAAACGGTGCCGACTAGTGCTAGACAGATTGCCCTCCTGGATGCCTCAGGCAAATTATTTGCAAAAAGCATACTATGCCATTTACAACAATGGGTTTATGATCAGGATATTCTTCCACCGGAACAAGCCGGCTTTATAAAGAACCATGGCACCCTAGATAATATAGCGGTTGGTCAGACAATTGTGGAGAAATATGTTTTCACCCGAGGGATGCCAGTTTACACAGTCTTTATTGATTTCTCCACGGCGTTTCACAAGGTGGACCGCCAGACCCTGTGGAGAACTTGTCTCCCTTGGCATACCAAATCATCTTTTGGGTCTGATTATGGAATTGCATACTGACACCTGGTGCCAGGTTCTGATGGGAGGTTTGCAGGGGTTAACATGTAAAATTAGAACGCATAATGGGCTTAAGCAGGGTTGTCTATTAGCACCACTTTTATTTTCTTTGTACATCGTTAATCTCCCTGGCGCTCTGAACTCCGGAAGGGGATGCCCCCAAAATTGGTACAATGTCCATTGGGTCTTTATTGTATGCAGGCGATGTTGCAATATTTGATCTAACACCCATTGGCCTACAACGCCGTCTGGACGCTCTAAACAAATATGCAGAGGCTCACTTCTTGAAAATTAATATTGCAAAAAGCAAGATTTTGGTTTTCTGTAAGAAGGGGCTCATAATAAAGAGATGTTTAAGATGGATGCTTGGTTTTGAAAAACTGGAACTGGTTGACTAGTATGTATATTTAGGGAAAGTTTTTTCCAAAACAGGTCAAGACTTGGAGCATACTAAACATTGTGTTAATAAAGCTGTCTCCCAGGCAAGTGCATGTAACAGATTTTATAAAACTTGCAGGAGACGCCATTTTAGCCATGGCTTATCCGTTTTTTTTTTTGTTTTTTTTTTTAAACCTTTATTGTAGCATTCAATAAAATACAAGTATGGGCCTACAACCGCAGGGGCCGGCCGCTAAACAAATTAAGACCCCCTATATCACAGTACCACACAGCTCATCAGCCGACAACCCTGAGGTCCTGCAGCGATTCAGGATAGAACTTGTATTAGAATGCACAACTGAGTCCCAGGATGAGACAGAGGTTCCATTTTATATTATTTAAGGAAGGATCAGGTGCCAGACAATCAAACAGAAGAGTACGGGGGACAGGACAAGAGACAGGATATGCATGCAAGAACCGCTATAATGGAACATGGGCGCCAAAGCAAATGGATCGGTGCGAACGACAATACAATATACATTCAATGTTGAGCGCCAGTCCTCAGGGCTTGCCCACCCGGGAATCAGGATATCATCAAAGCATAAGCACTAAATACAAGTACGCGTTAAAATCCGAATGATTCGCAGACTATACTGATCCTTTAAGGAAAAGAAAGGAAAGGAAAGAAAAAGGCCATAGAAATAAAAAAAGGCAAAATAAAAAACCCCCTCCCAACCCCCCACCCTGCACCCCTGCAAATGGCTACAGCCGAACCCCACTAGCAGCGTGCCTGTCGCCCCTAATAACTAAAACCCTAAAAGTAGGAAAAAGAATGGAGGAGGACTTATCAATTTGGGCTCCCAGCCCCTTTAGACCCCCCGCCAGAAACAGACACCCCCTATCTCTAAAAGATCAACGTATGACAACACTTATAGAAGAAATTAGGGGGCATCGTAATACACCGCCCAGCCTTTTAGATCAAACAGTTGCAATTCGAACACCCGTAGAATCCACTCCTACCTGTCCCGACCCAGTTGATCTTAACCCTGGCCCTTCCAAACCAGCACACGTACCCCCCCAAGTGAGACCCAAAAACACACAAAGGAGGAAGAAGGAAGAAGGGAGTCATCAAGAATCAATATATGGCGACACAGAGACAAAGAGTCCACAAGAGCCTCAGACACAGAGGAACTCTCCCTCCTAGATGGACAGTCACAATGTATCTTGCCCAGGAGTCGTAAAGTCACCAAGAAAGGAGAAGACGACCACAAATTGGATGGAAAGTCAAAAACAAAAGTCTCCAGGAGGGGAACGCCTTTCGATACCTCCAGAGTCGATAGTGGTGGAAGGTTCTGCAATACACTGACGACCTCGGGAACACTGTCCTCCAGGGCACCATCCGATGGTTCCAATACTCGCTTCCTCACAGGGTTCTCGCACCGAGTCAAAATGGCCGCAGTTTGAATGGCTGCAGATTGCTGTTTCATCAGTAAGGCTGGGTCCGGTTCCACCAGGATCATCTCAGATAGGCGCGCGTCTAATTTGCACAATAAGACATCCACATGTGAATGAAACGCCCTAATTTCTGCCAATATTGACCTCAGCGATGGCCCAAGCACCGTACGATCCATATTTTCACGCCCGACACCAATCACAATCACCTCCCGGGGTGAATCTGGTATTCTTAGGGGGGACAAGCAGGATCACGAACGTTCAGATGCGGAGGGTGACCAGTCCTTATTCGCAGCCACGGTCAACAGGATCATGAACGTTCAGATGCGGAGGGCGACCAGTCTTTATTCGCAGCCACGATCAACCCGGTTAAGGCCGCAGGCCAGAGACCCCGACCGATCGAACCCCGGCGAGCCCAATACCAGGTCCGCGGGACGGGGACCCCCACCCGCAGCCAAGAGCAAGCAGAGTCATTCCTCCATCGATGCTGAGCAATAGAAACGATCGCTGCCAAATTCGGGCTTAAACAAAGCCTCCACACCAATTGACCGGACCCAGCCTGGGTCTCCCGGCCGATGTTGTTGCACTGCAGCCAGGCTGTGAAAGCACTCGAGGCCCCGGCTTAACCACTGGAGTAGGCCACAATCTTCAACTCGATGGAACTTCGTCAAACCAGCCGATAAAAGTTTCCGGATTTCACCATCGGAGTGCGGAACAGTTCATGCACACAAAGGCTAGGCGTAAAGTCAGGAGGATGTCCAGGATATTATGGCGGGGTACGGAGGTCGGCGGAGCCGGGAGCCTAAGCAGCCATCTTGTTTGCTGACGTAGCTCCTCCCCCCGTCTTATCCGTTTTTAAGGTTAAAATCCCACCATCGTTAATATATGCTGCCGAGGTGATGGACATGAATTATTGGCTCTCGTTTGAAAAGGCGGAAGGCCGAATTATGCGCCAAATTTGCAATTTAAATTCTTTGGCTGCCCCACATGATCTGCGCCTTGAATTTGGATTAGTCTCGTCCTTCATCTTAGCCCAGGCAGCAGTTCTCAGGTGGGGTAACTCTCTCTGCTTGGGGGAAGAGGGTACATTTAGGGCAGCCCTGAGAATAGAAATCTTTGGCACTCTAAAAGAACAATCAACGTTTTTTAGGTCCTTTTTATGTGCAAATGATACTTTCGGTCTTAGTTTAATTCCTGCTACTCCTATGTCTAGATCTGGTTTGAAACAGTTCTTAAAGTAGTTTAGATCCCCTATCAGTATGGCGAGAGACGCTGCTTTAAGTAAATCCAGGCCCAGTAACGTGGCGGCCAGTGGGAGTGCTTTGGGGAATAAACCACAGCCTTATTTAGCTTGGAATATCCCTCACGGGATCAGAAGGCTGATATGCCTACTGAGACTTAATCTGCTGCCTTTAAGAGATGTTACTGGCATCTGGGATAAGACACCTAGAGAGAAGAGAATTTGTGAATTGTTCCAGTTGAAAATCCAATATCTAAACCACGTCCTATTTGTATGTTCAAAGCTGCAAAGTGCCAGGCTAGTGTTTTTAAAACCAGTATTTTTTAGATTTAATATTCACTCTGCTCAGGACACAGGTTCTTTGGTCTTGTCCCCTCCGAATGAAATGGTTTGTTTTAAGATATACAATTTTTTTAGAACATTTTTGCCTATTTAGTAGAACATTGTCCAACAGTAGTACTCTGGTCACGATTTAAAACCGATTGGTTGGCTATCTGATTGTTTTATGTATGCATAGCATTATTTGCACATTTCTTAGTATGTTTGATATAAGAATTTTTATCAGTCAGTCATGTGATTGTTTTATGTATTATAGCATTATTTGCACATTTCTTAGTATGTCTGATATAATTTTATAGCAATGTATAAGGAAGCAATTTTGTATTGTATGTAAGGTTTTTTTTTAATTCATGGCGTGTTTTTGTGGACCTCCGTAGGAGTTCCAAAACAAAATAAATAAATGAATGAAATGAATGTGTGCTCATTGTGCATATAAATCCAAAGTTGATGAATACAGTTATCACTTTGTATTCGTTCCAGATGTATCACAGAATTCGTCATTCTGAGTACATTTACCGAGTCACAATGGAGAAACTGTCTTATCATAGCATTTGTACAGCAGAAGAGTGGCAGACCCTGAAGCACTGTGAACTCTCAGCAACCCTCTGCAAGGAGATTGAATTGTGAGTAATGCTTTATTGAATGGTGAAACATCAAGTCTGGCCTTCTTCAAGTCACCCCTTCAGCACAAACAAGAACACTGTGTCACAGTGCCCTGTTCAATATTAGTTCACTGGAGAAAGCGCTTAATGCATAATTTGAAGGATGTATTGTGTTTCAACTCTAACATATTCCTGCTCACTCTGATATAGATATATATGTGTGTGTGTGTGTGTGTGTGTGTGTGTGTGTGTGTGTGTGTGTGTGTGTGTGTGTGTGTGTGTGTGTGTGTGTGTGTGTGTGTGTGTGTGTGTGTGTGTGTGTGTGTGTGTGTGTGTGTGTGTGTGTGTGTGTGTGTGTGTGTGTGTGTGTGTGTGTGTGTGTGTGTGTGTGTGTGTGTGTGTGTGTGTGTGTGTGTGTGTGTGTGTGTGTGTGTGTGTGTGTGTGTGTGTGTGTGTGTGTGTGTGCGCGCGCGCGCAGTGGCAGCTGGTATTTACCAGCGGTGGGAGACGGCACACAGGGGAGAGGGGGCATGAGATAAAATGAAATACACTGTCTGCCGCCTCCTGCGCTCGGTCCTCTTCACCTGCAGATCAGGAAGCACCCGCCTCCCGATAGCCAATCAAAATGCTGCAATGCAGTGTTGTGATTGGCCTGAGCACCATCGATCGGCGATCAGCCAGAGGAGGAGTGTGGCTCAATGGTTAGAGCGGCAGACCCTGATGCAGAGTTCTGGCCAGGGACCAGGGTTCGATTCCCGCCTCGGCGGGGTCTGGGGCTAAATTTCCTTGGACCTGTTAATTCTCGCCTCGGTGCCTATTCTAATCACGGGCCCCACGCTGCAACTCTGGGCAATAGCTTGCTTAGCCTCCACACCGGCCCCAACAGCGCTAAGGATGCCTGGCTTCACCCTGGGGGTGCCCACGAGTGGACACTTCACAGGGAAAGCCAGGAGGGGTTCCACAGCGGTATGAGTATCAGCGCCAGGAAGCCGCAAAGGCGACACCGCAAGGTGACCGTCTGGTGACAGTGCGCTCTTTAAGTACCATGACATTTGCATTTACATGTTCTCCATACAGGCTGTAATGCAGCCTGCATGGAGGGCATACAAAGTGCGCATGACAGTTTGACCGGCCCAAGAGTGCCGGCCAAAGCGTCATGCGCACTGGGAGTGGGCAAACCTCTCCTCCCCTGCCATGCTCTGTGAGCAGAGCTGCACCGCCTCGCCCCAGCTGAGCAACGACGTAAAAACAAAATAACATTGAGTTATTATAATTTCATTTGTACCCTTTTGACCAACCGCCTTAGCGGAGGAGCTACCCCTAAGTGTGGGACACACCTGTTTTCAAAAGGCCTCATTTGTTGTACTGTTCGAATCTATTGTAATGTTAGCACGGGATAGGTACTTTGGACCGCATTGTCATAAAGCAAGCATCAAATGTTTAGAAATTTTATTTATTGGAATGTTTTATTTCCGTGTGCTATTTTTGGTAGTATGAAATTCATATCTAAGAGTAGTGCACCACTGCCCCACCAGATAAATAATGGACGTATAATTCGTTTTCGACACAACCACGATTCTAATTCTTAAATAAAGTATGCCCCTTTCTTGGGGTTTAGGATGGAAAGCTTTAATTGAATGGCGGACCTTTTTTAAAACAGCGTAATCCCCACCAGAAGCTGGTAAACCTGCTTCCTGTGGGCAACTGTGTTCTGCATCTCATTTTTGCAGATAGGGAAGTTGAGAGAAGCGTTTAAATGTGTGGTTTCATATCCGACATAGCTGCAGTGATAGTCTGTGCCGCTACCCTAAAGTTACATTTCATGACTTCAACCCCAGCCCTTGCCAGGAAATGCCACTGTGCTCGAAAAGTAGCAGATGAAACAGTTGATTGAACTTCCTCGATCAAGGCTGTAGCTCAACTTTTTAAACCAAGACGTAGTCTAGTGAGCAGTGACCAGAGCAAAAGAAACAGAACCCTGCCGACGCTAGATCAGAATAGGTCCCGTAAAGGGATCCTTTAATTTTTAGAGGGCAACAATAAGCCGTTTCAAAGCCAAAACAACACTAGGCAGTCTTGAAATGTAATGTTTATTTATCATTTCATTCATTTTTTTTTAAATATAGGATTCCATGATTTTGGAAGTTTAGTGAAAGACATTACATATTTTAAAATCTATACACAATTCAGATAAATACACCTAATAAGGTCCCACACATTCCACGCACATCACTCTCTCAAAACCACAATCCTATCCTTAAGACTATCATTCACACAATCTTTCATATCCTCATACAAAAAACAGGTACATCAGTGCCTCTACGTGAAGTTAAGATGGTCAACAAAAAAACTTTTTATTGGCGACAGGATTTATTGTACATCCTTTGATCCTGTGGTCCATCTTCCATCTACCCAGCACCCCTCTTTGTTTATGAATTGTTGACCATCTTAACTTCACGTAGAGGCACTGATGTACCTGTTTTTTGTATGAGGATATGAAAGATTGTGTGAATGATAGTCTTATGGATATGATTGTGGTTTTGAGTGAGTGATGTGCTTGGAATGTGTGGGACCTTATTAGGTGTATTTATCTGAATTTTGTATAGATTTTAAAATATGTAATGTCTTTCACTAAACTTCCAAAATCATGGAATCCTATATTTAAAAAAAACATGAATGAAATGATAAATAAACATTACATTTCAAGACTACCTAGTGTTGTTTTGGCTTTGAAACTGCCTATTGTTGCCCTCTAAAAATTAAAGGATACCTTTATGGGACCTATTCTGATCTAGCGCGGCAGGGTCATGTTGTTTCTTTTGCTCTGTTTACTTCCCTTACCTGCCGCCATTCCTAGCCCAAACAGGGAACCTCCTTCTATATTGTTGCTAGTGGGCATTGACCTCATAGGAATTTAGTCTTCAATAGGTTTTTATACTAATCTGCAGGCCTTTTTAAATGTTTGTTTTTCTCGTGAATCCTCCTTATTACATGCAGATGTTACTTTTTACAATAAATTAATGGTCTCTTCAACACCTGTTCTGTCATTTGAGCCTAGATTTGTCAGACCCCTATTCTTGTCCTTTTTAGCTCTGACGCTCATTGATGGACCTTTAGTAGAAAATGTTGGCTTGTATCAGCCGTGCCCCATCTGATGGCTGGTTCTGGTAATGTTTGGTAAAGTACTTTGCTAAAATGAATTTCAAACAATAACGGAACAGGCGTGAGTTTAGTTTGCTCCTACCACTCATGCTCCTTTAAACTCCTGGAGCATACAGTTAAAAATTAAGTTTCCTGTTTTTAACAGAAGGGCATGTTCTTAGAGTTCAGCGCTCATGTCATTTGAAAAACAGAATCTGTCTGTAGTTGGTACTTAAAATATGATTTGCAGGGCCTTCGCATGTTCTGAGCTTGTTGTCCTGGGCCCTACAAAACCTCTAAAATACCTGATTTAAGCCTCAACATTGCTGCCCAGACTACATATTTGACCAGGTTCAGATGTTCCTTTCTTGGTTGCTGGTAATTCCTGGGAATTGTAATTCAACTGCGATCTTGTCTCACATAGTCTTTCCTCAATATGGCATGTAAAATCTCTTCATTAATGCACAGAAGGAGGCTGAACAGCGTAGTTTCTAGGGAACCACCGTTCAATCTCTTCATTAGTGTACAGAAGGAGGCTGAACAGAGTAGTTTCTAGGAAAACGCCGTTCAAAATGCAATAATCAAAAATTCCACATAAACTGATAATTTCCTAGCCAGTTTATTGTAATTCTCTAATTGGTCGGAATGTTAACAATAAACATGGCGGAAACATGACTGACCGACGTCCCGTCAGCGGTCCCGACCGACGTCCAGTCAGCGGTCCCGACCGCCTGATTATGATGCGACCGCACATGGTGAGCACCATAGGTGTCCCCTCGGCCCCCAACCGGAGGCCGTAAGGGAAAAGGGGCCCTTCTAGGGGCCCCCAACCACGCTTTCCGACAGGGTTTCCATTTCAGAAAGGCCGGCATGGAAACCCTGCCGGTAACCATGCATCGTAATCCGGACAGCATATACTACTGTCAATTTGGATGACAGGCCAGTGCCGACGGGCTCCTTGATCCCCTCGGAAGCCAGCCAGATTGTCCGACCTGTTTCAATTCCAACCGGCTGTATCATAATCAGCCGGTTGGAATTTAAACCGACTTTGTCTGTTGTAAAATGTCAGAGGCTTTATGGCCAATATCGTAATCGCGCCCTAGGTGTTTTTGAATACATTGCTTGCATAATATGCAGTGATGTCTTCAAGCATGGAAAAAGTATCTAAATGCCATTTAGATGTGATAAATATGCTATGACACACTGAATAACAGCATTTGGAGTGTATTCCCATAGTGTGCCTCAACATTTGCAAAGCAGTGTCAGAAGTGTACTTATTTGTGGAAGTTGTCAGATTGGTTTCGACCAGTAACACCACACTGTCGAGGAAAAGGCTGGGGATAAACCATAAGCTTCCATTGCAGCCCCTACAGATTGAGAAGCTTCAACTTTGCAGATGACTTGAATTTCACTATGACTGCATCTGTAGTCTGCATAGTCTGTCACGTAGGCCTGGGCGGAGATCCGCGAACTGACAAAAAACTTGGCTACGTGAATTTCCACAAGTGGCGGAGTGCATTGGTCACGCCATTTGTGCTGGTTTTTAGCACAGGGTGTTTGTCCTGCGCAGCTTGAATGGCACCACGCGGAGTGCAAGAGGGCCCGCTTCTTTCTGCCACTCGAGTAGATGTTCTATTCAAGAGGCAGCTTCCTCCACGCAAGCAGAAGGTTTCTTAATGAGAGCAATAGCGACCATCCGCTAACTCCAACTTTTGAGAAATCTTGCTCTGAGGTGGTCTGGAGGTAGATTTTGCTCGCTCACTCTCAAGAACTTAACTTTGACGAGCGAGGAAAAACTGCTGAGTTTTTTGCAACTCCGCTCAGAGTGGGAAAAACTCAGCCAGCGCAGCAGAATTTCACATCCAGGCTTACTGTTGAGCTACTCTGCTTAGGTACTAAACAGAACGATGAGTGGGAGCGACCCTTGATCCCATCAGGTAGGTCGTTCCCCCTCCGCACAGCGCCGCCTGTGTGTCCCTGCCACTGCTGCTGAGGAAGTTCGAGGCCCTCCACCACCCGCAGGCTACCAGCTGATCGGCATCCCTGGTGGCCAGTGTTAGGCCCTAGGTTTGTTCATCTTTCCGCTTTGTTTTATTGTATTGCCTGTATTTCATTGTTGTGTCTGTGACTGCTGTTCTCTCGCTGTCCCCGTGTCTCTCAGCCCAGTTTTTCCTTCTGTACCCCTCGCTGCCCCCGTGTCTCTCCCGGTTTTTCCATTTCTAAGCCATCACTGCCCCTGTGTCTCTTAGCCCGGTTTTCCCTTCTGTTCCCCTTGCTTTCCCCGTGCCTCTCTGCCCGTTTTTGCCTTCTGTTTCTCAGCTGCCCCTGTTTTTCCTGTATTTCTGTGCCCTTTTTACCTTCTGTGCCACTTATTTTTATCCTGTATTTCTGTGCCCTCTTGCCGTCTGTGACACTCGTTTTCCCTCGATTTTTGTGCCTTTTTGCCTTCTGTGCCCTTCATTGTCCCTCACCGCCGCCGCGTCCCCTGAGCCCCTGTTGCACTGACTTCCCACTCGCTGCCCCCGCCTCCCACCTGCTCCTCCCTCCCACCTCCCCATGTAGGCCAGCCGCTGGCGCGCCGAAGGCAAACCTGTCTGTGCCCGTCCGCGCCTGGACCGTGCCCGGACCGTGCCCAGCGCCAGAACGCCCGCACCCGCCACGACGACCGGCACTACGACCCAAGCACTTTGCACGCTCTCAACTCCGGACGGACCCACACATGCTTCAAGGCCGCCCCGAAACGCGCACACGGTCCCTTCACCTCCCGGAACTGCAGCTACACCAGCCTCAGAGCCGACGAACCACCCGCCAAGAAAGACCTCAACCACCCCCGATGCATACTGCTGAACACCCGCTCTGCACGCAAACACGCCGCCGAGCTCTGGGACCTGCTCAACACAACATCCCCGGACGTCGCCTTCCTGACAGAGACATGGTTGAACGACTCCTCCGCAACCGACATCGCCACAGCCATCCCAGACGGCTACAAGATCACCCGCAGAGACCGCACCAACGAAGTCGGAGGAGGAATCACCATCGTCCACAAGAACAGCATCAGGGTGTCCGACGACGAGCTCAGCACCGCCGAACACATGCACTTCCAGGTCCACACAGACCCTAATTCCACCCTCAGAGGCACGCTCGTCTACCGACCCCCGGACCCCATCCCCAGTTCAACAACTCCATTGCCAACTTCATCAGCACGCACGCCCTGACCTCCAACGACTACATCCTCCTCGGAGACCTGAACTTTTACCTTGAGAACAACAATTCCACAACCCTGATCGATAACCTCGCCCACCTCGGACTGAAGCAACTCGTCAACGCCCACCCACTCCGCCGGCTACACGCTTGACCCCGTCTTCTCCTCAAGCCCGCATGTCTCCGTCAGCCACACCACCGAACTCCTCTGGACCGACCACCGCTGCATCCACTTCGCCTTCCACAAACCCACCACTCACCACCGCACCCAACAGATCCCCCGCCGCTGCTGGAGCAAAATCACCAAAGACTAACTACAACCTTGCTCTCCGCCCTCCCACAGAACCCTCCAACACTGACGACGCTGCCCACAGCCTCAGACGCTGGATCGAGGACTGCGCCAACACCCTCTACCCGCTGAAGAAACCCCCCCACAGAGACACCAGCGAGAGGGCCAGCGGCTGTTCGTCTAAAGGGGGTCCTCCGGTTAGTGAACGGCTCCCGAATGGGCACTCTGAAACGAGGGTTTTTAAAGGAATTTCAGCGTCTCAGAGGCAGTGTGCCTCAGGTGACCGCAATCAGCGAGCTCAGCTTGACCTGTATAGCAACATAGTGGTAGGACTGCTGTTGTTGTATCATTCTACCAGAGGTAATAATGAACAGAAAAAAAGGACTCTTAAGATGAAGGTAGCTAGGTAGGCTGGTAGCATAAAGATGGCCACTGTGTGTTATATGAAGATCTAAGATATCCTTATCAGATTGTCTACCTATATACTAGCAGTTGTTGAAGGCGGTAATTAGGTATTATTTTCTCGGAGCTAAAGTGCATAAATGGTTTTACATAATGGATTCACGAAACCGAGATGTCATAGGTGTCATGATATACATTATGTATACATTTAGAAGCTACTTAGTTTGGTTTGAGGGATAGCTGCTTATGTTATGACAATGGAAAGGCATCTGTGGTTTAGAAGATCCTATGCAGTTATTATCCATGATATTTCCACGTTGTGTCCATGTCTTACAGTGTCTAGATGATAAATCCAGTAAGTTTCTCGTTGCTTCCTTAATTTAGTTATATCTCTGCCAGGAGAGGCCTGGATGCATTCTAGGATAAGCCATCGCATATCTTTCTCTGTATGTCCATATTGAGAGTAATGGGGTACCATTGGGGCATTCATCTTTCCTGTTCTTACTGCTGATTTATGTTCTGAGAATCTGGTTCGTAGTTCTCTCGCTGTTTCCCCTATGTAGCCAATGTTGCATGGGCACATTATTAAATAGACTATGTTTGAGGTTTTACAGTTCGTCATCTCTTTTAACTGGCCAGATTTATTCCTATATGTCCAAGTGTCTCCTGGGATTACCTGATCACATGCATGGCAATTACCACATTTGTGGTTACCTCTGGGGAGAGGATTGCCATCTATGGTGAGCTGACGGGTTGGCAGTTGGTTCTTCCACCTACTGTGGACTAATTTGTCCCTCAGATTCTGGTTTCTTCTGAAAGCTACAATGGGTCTACTTAGCTCTTCATTTTGGTCGTTGACATTTAGGATCTTCCAGTTTTTATTAATTATTTGTCTGATCCTATTGTTTAGAGTTGAATGGTTTAGAACACAAACCAATTTTTGACTGGTAGCTTTCTCAGTTGGGTGGAGTAGGGCATCTCTGTTGTAGTATTTTGCTCTTTTCATGGATTCCCGGACCAGTCTCTTGGGATAACATCTTAGCAGCAGACGGTCTGTCAATTTGGTTGCATGATTCATGAAGTCTTTCATTGAAGTACAATTCCTTTTTATTCTTAGGAATTCCCCAAAAGGGATAGTCTTTTTGACATGTTGGATGGAAACTACCGTGCTCTAGGATGGTATTTTTCGCCGTCGGTTTTCTATAGAGACTGACTGTAAGTTCCCCCTCCGTATCCTGAATCCAAATGTCTAAAAATTCTACGTTTTCAGATGAAAAATTACAGGTGAATTTGAGATTTTGGTCTGCTAAATTCAACCATTCCATGAATTCCTTTAGCATGTCTTCAGACCCTGTCCAGATAAAAAAGACATCATCTATGAATCTATGCCAGTTGGTTATATTCTCATAGAAGGGGGCAAGTTCATTGAAGATGTTCTTTATTTCGAATTCCCCCATATAGATGTTTGCAATGCTGGGGGCACAAGAGGCCCCCATGCTAAGTCCTTTGATCTGTTGGAAGAGATCATTTTTAAATTTAAAGAAGTTATTTTGGAGGACAATTTTCAAACAATCTAAAATAAAGACGTCGGGTCTTTGCCCCGATGTCCTTGCCAGGAGCGCTGCCACCGCATCCATGGCTCGGTCCTGGGGTATGTTGGTGTATAAAGATTCTATGTCACATGGCACTAAGAACTGTCTGACATTGTTAAAGGGTGTATGTTCTAAAGTTACAATCATGTGACCAGTATCTTTTATATAGGATTCATAGGTAGTAGTGAGAGGGCATAAAAAAGTGTCCAGATATTTAGAGAGGGGTTCTGTGCTAGAATTGATGGATACCACTATCGGTCTCAGTGGAGGATCAGTAACGTTTTTGTGTGTCTTGGGGACACCGTACAGGGCTGGAGTTACTGGGTTAGTTTTTATTAAAAAGTCCATCTCTTTCTGACAGATATATCCTTCTGTAAATACCCTATTTACTGTTTGTTCAATTTGTTTTCTGAGAGTAGTTAGGGCTCCTCTGTTGATCTTTTTATAATGTTCTTCGATGTTTAACATCTGAGTGATGTTCTTAGAATAGCTGGTTGTGTCCATAACAACAATCCCTCCTTTGCTTTGTCGCAGGGTTTGATTGTTATATCTCTGTTCTCTTGTAACAGTTTCAATGCTTGTCTTTCTGTTACTTCCAAATTGGTTTGGGGTCTCGTATGTATTTCAGGACTCTTACAGACCCTCCGCACACCATCCACCACGACCCCCTGCTAGCCTGGGCCAGTGTGAGCATCGATGACACCATCAAGACCATGAGCACAATCCACTCCGGCTCTCCGTCAGAACTATTCGCGCACCATGTCTTCAACAAAGCAAGCAGCTCCATCGCACCCCACCTGCACAACGTCATCAATCTTTCCCTCGAGACCGCGACCTTCCCAGGGAGCTAGAAATATGCCGAGATCAACGCCCTACTCAAAAAACCTAAGGCAGACCCAAGAGACCTCAAGAACTTCCAGCCCATCTGTCTGCTCCCCTTCCCGGCCAAGATCATCGAGAAAATCGTCAACAGACAGCTAACCCGATACCTCGAAGAAAACAGAATCCTGGACCCTTCCCAGTCAGGGTCCGCAGCAACCACAGCACCGAGACTGCCCTCATCGCCTCCATCAGGACCATGCTGGACAATGGTTAGACCCCAGCACTCATCCTCCTAGACGTCTCCACCGCCTTCGAAACCGTCTGCCACCGCACTCTACACGCACACCTCCACGCCGCAGGGATCCGAGACAAGGCTCTGAAATGGACCTCCTCCTTCCTCTCCAGCAGAACCCAGAGCATCCGCCTCCCCCCATTCCGTTCCAAAGCCTCCGAGATCATCTGCGACGTACCCCAGAGATCCTCCCCCAGCCCGACACTGTTCAACATTTACATGGCCCTGCTCGCACACGTCACTCGACAGTACGACCTCAACATAATCTCCTACGGCAACGACACTCAACTGATCCGCTTCCCTCACCAAGGACCCCATCACCGCCAAAGCCAACCTCCACAAAGGAATGAACGCCGTTGCCGACAGAATGAAGATCAGCCGTCTGAAGCTGAACTGGGACAAGACGGAGTCCTCATCCTTGGCTCCAACCCTTCAGCCTGGGACAACTCCTGGTGGCCGACGGTACTGGGGGCAGCCCCAACACCCACCGACCATGCATGCAACCTGGGAATCATCCTCGACTCAACGCTCTCAGTGACCAAGCAAGTCAACGCCGTCTCCTCCTCCTGCTTCAACACCCTCCGCATGCTCCGCAAGATCTACAGATGGATCCCGACAGGTACAAGAAAGACCGTCACCCAGGCCCTCGTCAGGAGTAGACTTGACTACGGAAACGCCCTCCACGCGGGAGCCTCGACCAAGCTCATCAAATGACTACAACGCATCCAAAACGCCTCGGCACGACTGATCCTCGACCTACCACGACACTGCAACATCACCCCCCACTTGAGAAACCTGCACTGTCTCCCCGTCAACAAGAGAATATCCTTCAAGCTCCTCATCCACGCACACAAAGCACTCCAAGACCGGCCCAGCCTACCTCAACAGACGGCTCTCCTTCTACATCCCCAACCCCCAGCTACGCTCTGCCGACCTCTCACTCGCCACCGTCCCGCGCATCCGAAGAACCACCATCGGCAGAGATCCTTCTCCCACCTCGCCGCCAAGACATGGAACACCCTCCCACTGAGCCTACGACAGACCCAAGACCTGCTGACCTTCAGGAGGATACACAAGACCTGGCTGTTTGATCAGTAGCGCCCCCCCCCCCCCCCTTGCACCTTAAGACCCTCGCGGGTATGTAGTGCGCTTTACAAATGATTGAATGAGAATATTATCTTCAAGTACCATTTCCTGTTTCCTCTGAGTAGTGATAGAGAGTGAAGGAGATGTTTACAAAACTTCTCTTCACAATTCAGCTACTACCAGATCTGCGTAGCCTCACAAGGTCCTTCAGCACTACCGGATTGGTTCAAAAATACATGAATCTTTTTAGCTTTGTTTAACTATTTGTATGTCTTTTAATCTTGTGTTTTGATGTAAAATAATCCAGGTTATGTTTTGCGTCCCTTGTGTTTTTTGTTTCATTGTTATAAACTTGTAAAACTGTGCAGACTGGTTTGTTGCAAAGTGAAATTTCATGTGTTCTTATGTTGTGGAGTATGTGCGCAAGAGGTTTAGACATTATGGTGCGCCTCACCCCCATGCCGACCTCTGAGTGTGTTTTATGTCCCTTCATGTCTTGTTTTTTTATTGTTCATAAAATGTAGAGACTCTATTTTTGTGTCTTAGGGGTCATGTTTATTGTCCACCGCCCACATCGAGTTAGTATTGCATCCTATTGTGTTTAGTTCATTGTTCACAAACTCCAACAATGGTGCAAAATGGTTTAAAGCAAAGTGAAAAACATCACTCCCAGGAAGGTCTTGTATTGTATTGTATTTTTCATTTATATAGTGCAAAACTGTTACCCTACGGGTATCCTGGCTCTTAGACTTGGGGGTAAACAGCACGTTAACAACCCAGAATTGGCAGTGGGAGGACTAGTTTTCCGTCTTTGGAAACAACCAGGTTTTCAGATTCATTCTGAAGCAGGTCAGCGAGTTGGCCTGTCTGATAGTTTTGGGCAGATCATTCCATAATCGTGCGGCTGCCACACCAAAGGCTCTGCCCCCCATTCTGTTTTTCTTAAATCTGGTGGTCTTAATCAGATTTGCTTTGGAGGAGCGAAGCTGCCTTTTCGGATTATGCCATGTAAACCTCTCCTGTAGTGGAATAGGGCCCACATTGTGTGCCGCTTTGTACACAATGCAAAGAGATTTTAAGCAAATTCTCTCTTTGACAGGCAGCCAATGTAGGTCTCTTAGGGCTAAGGTCATAGAGGACCTACGTTGCCTATTCAGTGCCAGTTTACCTGTCATAGACTGGACTCTCTGCAGACTCTGTAAGATGTACTGTGGAGCTCCCAAATACAGAGCATTGCAGTAGTCCAGTCTGCTAAGAATTACGCTCCTTACTACAAGCGAACGGGTATCTTTGGGCAGAAGCAGAAGAATCTGGCACAGCATCTGCAACAGAGAGAAGGAGACGCTGGCAGTTTTATTTGCCTGGGACTCCATTTGGAGACTGCCGTCCACCCCCAAGTTGCACACGGTTTTGGCAGGAACCAGGGGATCATCCTCTGGGGTAAGTTTAAACTCCAATTTCGGATGTAGCTGCAGGCTGGTAGTTGGGCAGAATATCACCTCTTGTTCCCCCCAATAAATTGTAGGGAATTTTGCCTGAGCCAGCCTACTGTCTGGCGCATTCCATTCCTGAAACGTATCCATGGACACCGCCTGTTTCCCTTCCAGGGAGAACACCAATTGGGTGTCATCCATGTAGTTGACCAGGTCTATTCCGTAAGACTTGATAAGGGAGAGCAGAGGGCGCAAGTAAATATTAAAAAGAATGGGGCTTATCGTGACCCCTGTGGGACCCCATGCTTGTGTGTGTTATGAGATGTGTTTTGGCCACACTAACCTAGGCATCTGTGTGGTCTTACCTTTAGCATATTTTCACTACTGTTCAAGAATGGCAACCATAATGCTATTTATTCTATTGAAAAATAAAATTCCATTTATCCCATTAAGGAGCAGCGTGTCATATGATATATTATTCCGATCTGCCAAACTTAACGTACACTGTTAGCTTTTACACTACTCATGCGCAGTCAGGTGTTCGCAGGCTTTATGTAACATGTTCAAGCTTTGACATGCACAGTGGAATCTCAGGTTTTGTCTTTTATTTACAAAATGGCTGAACTGATTTACAGAAACCAAATCACCACTCTATCATTTTAGTTTGATGAGCATCTGTTCAGCAGTTTCACAGTCTAGGCAACTGGAAAATGTGTTACATATAGTTTTGTTATTTTTGGAACCAGCTTTGAATTTGGACTTGAAGGAGGAGCCAATGGATGTGTTGCAAAATGGGTGTCTACAATCTAATTTTCTCACTCCAGATACCTGCATCGTAGTGGTGGGGGTGAAAGACCTGTGGCCAATGATAGGGACTTTGGTAGGACTCACATTAATGTTTTACTTGAGATGTTAGCTGATACAGCACAAGTTTGAAACCGAGGGATGCGATTCAGCGCAAGGGAGGATTAAGCGATTTAAGGAAATTGAGAGAATGCTGCAGAAAATTTGAAGTTTGCTAAACAAGGCTTTTATGGAAAGTTGAGGAACTACTTTATAGAACTTCCAGCAGTAGAAGTAATACCACTCACAAGCTCTGAAGGTAGATAATCATGGTGGCCTTTTTGCCCCATTATGCACTTTTAAAAAATTAAACCTCGCTTGGTGAAAATCGCTAAAGCAAAAACATTGCACTACATTGATATTATTTCTAGGCTTAGCCAGCTGAAATACCTTGATCAAAACGTTATTCTTTAAGAACACAAAAGAGTGTTTGCAACAGGCTGTATGCAATGTAGCTTAAGGCATTCATTTAAAATTCATTTAAGGTCTAACGCTAATACCATTTTACTTCTGTTTATTCTCTGTTTGTAAAATGTGCAAAAGGTCTCCATTATTTGACTAGCGAGGGAAGCACAGATGCATAAATCCATGCTCACCTAAGTTCTGTTGCTAGACTCTGTAGCTAGCCCACCTCTGTCCTGCAATATAACCTAGAAAGATTGATGTGATATATCGACGTCCAACTAAGTAGCATACTATACTGTGATAATTACACACAGTTACTTTACTAGTCAAATATACATCAATAATTGTGCAGATGCGAGAACCTGCTACATACGAGTGTACAATATTTAGAGGCATCGGGTAATTGCGAGCTTTCCTCAATCCTTTTAATATATGTACACAAAACAACGGTTACATTTTGAAAAATATAAGAATAAAAATGACGCATTTTTCTTGTAACTCTGCACTGTTATTGCTTTTCAGATACCACTTTGACCTTAGTCCCTTTGAGGAGTTCTGGCCAGCCATATTTGTCCACATGATCTATCAGTCCTGTGGAAACAACTGGTATGATTTTAAATTGACTTCACCTTATTCATTTTCCTTTAACGATAATTTTTTTCTGGTAATCATTTAACCTTTGTCTGGTATTAACTTTAGGCTTTTCAAGTGATATATGTTGGTACCTTAAAAACCTGTTGTTGAGTAATAGAGCAAAAAAAAAATTATTAAACCAATCAGAAGCTCTCAACAGTTAAATTGTATGTCAAATGTAATTTAGCCTGTGTTTTTCAATTCTGTATGATGCTGTTGGTCAGTTGGGTTTACTTCTGCTTTTATCGCCCCAGAATATAAAACTTCCTAGCTATCGGAACGTAAAACTTCAGTTGTATTAAGGACACAGAGGCGAGGATCATGCTTATCCTTTCTTCACTTTATTACAAATAGCAGCCATAACTTTAACTAAATGCAAAAATAGTTGATGGACAGAATGCAGAACAATGTCATACATTCACCCCAGTACAGATATCTGGGTCTAAATCCATCGTTTTTTTGCTCACCATGCCATTCCAGTTTGAACCCAGCCATATGCAAATCAGTCTTGACCCTGTGCCCCATGGGAACAGTCCAGCCCGAACTGCCAAGCCAGGTCCTCCCTGGACTGGAAACAAGCATCCTAGGACCGGTTTCAGGCTTTCAGCCCTCATCAGCCAGGATAGCTTGATTAAAAACGATGGATTTAGGCCCAGATCTCTGTACTGGGGTGAATGTACGACATTGTTCTGCAGTCTGTCCATCAACTGTTGTTTTTGCATAACTTTAACTAAAAGCATGTCTTTAGAACACTGCATAATGCCGGAAACACAGGTAACTTCATTGCGGTAAATATGGAACAAATTGCTGAAACAGGATTCGATGTTGCAGCTGGCATGCTGAGGGACGTTCGAAGAAAGAGGGATAATGAAGGAGACTAAGGACTAGAAGTTAATACCCAACAAGAGGATTGGATGGACTTTATTTATTTCTATTTTCCCCAATGTTCATGGGAAATGTAGTTTCTTTCAATATACTGTTAGTACAACAACTGTCTAACACACCTCCATGAAAACCTCATAGCATGTTCCGCTAGCTTCCATAGACATTGGTCCATCACAATTACGTTGTCAAGTTAAACAATAAGACAAATGCTCCTGGCTCCCAAGTGCTTTACTTGAGCACCTTGGTGAAGCCATGAATTCGAAGAACTGTTTTCTCCATTTGAATTAAAGAAATCAGCGATGTGGATGGTAGATAGGAATAGCCAGGTAGGCTTCTTTGAGATCCAGCCTCGGCAGCCAGTCCCGGAGGCGCAACAGGTAGCAGAGGAGGTGCATACCCTCTGTTTAAAAGTGGCAAAATATCAGCCGCTCATTGAAGGCCTTCAAGGTGATGACCTGACGTTAACCGCCATCCCTTTTCTTCACCAGCAACGAATTGCTGAGAAACCCAACTGGATGTAAAGCTATTAGAGAGATTGCCCCTTCATTTAACAGTCCCATAACCTCCCTGTCGACCTGCTCCAAGTCGCGCTCGGAGAACCTGATATCAATGAGGGCCCTGACTGGCAAGTTGAGACATGAAACTCTGTGAAAGCCAGGAACCATTTATGCATCGGTAGTGAGCACCCTCCAATTGTGAATGAAGAGTGCCAGTCTGCCCGCTATCTTTAAGTGAGAAGAAGGTGTTACTTTTACCGTGGGCAGATCCTTGACTACTGTTCCTTTAAAGTTGCCTTTAGAGCCTCGTTGACATAGCCATCCTCTGTAGGGAAAGAAGGTACTGAATTTTGCAGAGTCCTGCCTCCTGTCACTGTCCTCTCCTGGAACCCTGTCCTCTAGCAGGGGTTTAGGAGGGAAAACTGCTGATCGAGCACCCCCTGCCACAACCGATTCCAGGGAAAACCTTAGGGGGGTAAAATTCGCTTCATGGATGCCTGAGTCTTGTCCAGGGAGGAGGAGGTAGCAACAAACTTGCCCAGTTCCTTGACAAATGGATCGCCAAAGAGACCTCCCTTGCTTCTGAAGAAGCCAGGTCCCCCAGCTTGGGGTCTACTTTATGAAGGAGAGACCTTTGTGCGCTCTGCTGATATGGCGCAGTTGGTGTTCCCCATGAGCCCCTAAGCAACTTTTTGTTGCTTCTGCTCCACCACATAAAGGCAATCCAATATCAAAATCAGGTGTTGCAAGTTGGATAGTTAAGTGCATTCAAATATGCTATGCAAATGCAAAACGAATGTTAACAGTTCTCCCTAGAGCACATTCTACACCCAAACTAGGGGCTTCTATGGCCTTCTTAGGAAATATACTCATAGATGATATATGCAAAGCTGCAACATGGTCTACACCTCACACATTCACAAAACACTATTGTATAGATGTGTTAGCAAGGCAACAAGCTAGAATGGGCCAGACCGTTTTATGTGCACTATTTCACTGCAACAGATACAGGTTAGCCACCGCTTTGGGAGATAACTGCTATATAGTCTATGCATAGCATATGACCTACAGCTCATATACCTCTAACGGAAAATGCTACTTACCCAGTATGCATCTGTTCTTGGCATATAGACCTGTAGAGTCATATGCGCCCACCTACCTCCATGGCTACTTTACCTGTTGCAGTAACCTCTTACTTAGATACATGCATTCATGGACATCTTCTTTAGTCCTTTCGGTGCGTTGGACGGCCAGGGGCATTAGCCACTTATGGGACACTTAATCTTGAAGTGATCCAGCTATGATGAGTGTAATAGATTGTAATATATATATTGTTAATGAAGATGTGACAGAAACTGATGCACTCTGTCGTTATTTGTAAAACAATACCATCTCTTTCAATGTTTTTTGTAATAATTTTTTTTAATTCTGTTTAGGCACAAACCACAATTCTGCATTGCTGACTTATTTTTATGCTTTATACAGATGAATATAAATTTTCCCCAGCTGTGAAGTTAAGTTTAAATTCTATTAAGAACCTGGAGGTGAGGATTATGCTTTCTCTTTCCTTTATTTTTGCTCAGCAGCCTTGAAACAACTATTCGCCAAAGACTACAACTCCCAAGAGTCTTTGCGTTAAACAAACAACCATTGAGTCAGCCCTATATATCCAACATCAAGGAAAAGCACTTCCTCTTTCTTCAAGCGAGGCATCATGAACTTCGTTATCCTCTCAGAATTCCTGTTTCTATTCTGATCCTACAGAAAAACATAAGACGTCCTGAATCAAAGAACCACCACGAAATATTAAGCATCACATTTTAACCATGGTCACAAAGACAAAACCTAAGAAAAGTTAAAAACAATACTGCTTTAATCCACCGTAAGGTATACTATCCTGGAGAGGGTCTTATTGTGTTTTAATATTCAAATTCTTATCCAAACAGTAATCCCTGGGCATACCGGTATGGTAAAAGGATTGTATCCAATCGGGTGGGATAATACTCGCCTCTGTGTCCATAATAGAATTGAAACTTTCCTTCACATTAGCTAGGACATTTTATATTCTATGTCAGGACCCAGAAGCTCAGATTATGCTAGTTTAAAGCTGGTTAAACACCAGTGAAGCCATGCCAGAAATTGGTTTGAAATAAAAGGTCTTAAAGGTTGATTCTGAAGACCTATTTGCCGTTCTGAGGATATCCTCCAGGCGGCCTCCTAATGTAAACGCCTTGGAGGCCATAGTACTCCCAGTAGAGTGTGCTCCAAAGGAGGTCTTATCAATCCCCACCTCTTGAAGGACCCATCTCACCCATTGGACGATATTCATTTCCCTCAAGAAGCCTTTTATGCCAGTTTCTACAAAGATTAACTGCACTACCCCTGGTGGCCTGTACTCTTCGGTCATGGATTCGTAGAACCTCAGATATCGGACCACCCCAAGCTTGAATGACTGGAAAAAATGGAGTAATGAACCACCCTAGTGTTGGATTTCGTACGGCTTGAAATAGTAAAGGATACTCCCTCTGGAGTAAACATGCGTGCTTAACATCGAGGGCACAAACGTCGGACACCTTTTTACAAGAAATTAGGCACAGCAACATTGCTAGCTTGCTTGTAAGTTTCTTCTGCGACAGTTATTGATTATCCTGCCATGAACGCAGCACTCTAGGCACAACCGTAACATCCCAAAGCGAGGAATATTTCAGTTCCAGCGGGACAGATAATAAAATTCCCCTTAGGATACGACAAACCAAAGGATGTTCCCCTACGAGAACGTTATGAACAGTCACATACCTGCAAAAATCGTCGAATGGCATGTATTGATAGTGCTGTAGGCCAATCCCATATCCACTGATTCCGAAAGGAAATGGACAATGTGCACTACATCTGCCCCCATGGGATCAAGATCCCTTCACATACACCAGCATGACCATCTCAGCCACGCCAAACCAGATCTCTTGACGGATGAGTTTACCAAGCTCTACTGATGAGGGCAAAAGCTCTCTTTGAAAGGCCCAGTACTTCCCAATGTCCCCAATAATCCTCCAACTCATCAGCTGAAGAGTCCCTTCCTGCACCAACTGGTGTAAATTGCCATGAGGGTCCGTTAGAAGTTGAGTTGTGGGTAGTCGGATTGGAAAATCCGTAGAAAGTTCCAGAAGAACTGGATACCACTCTTGTGATCTCCAGAGGGGTGTCACCACGATCACCTCCGTCACCTGACCATGGACGTGATCCTGGCTATCATTGAGAACGGAGGAAACGCATACCCCCTGAAACTGACATCAGTCTTGGAGAAAAACATCTGTTGCCTCCGCCAGAGGATCCGGCTGCCAACTGAAAAACCGGGGAAGTTGGTGGTTGAGCCTTGAGACAGAAAGATCCATGGGACAAGGCCACCACCAATCCATGATTCTCTGAAATAGCAAAGGAGCCAGCTTCCATACACTGTAATCCCTTGGGTGTCTGGGGTGCCAGTCTGTTGAGTCTCCCCGAAAGGTACTCCGCCATCACCAACAGCTTGTCTTCCAGACAGTAATTCCAAAAGTCCCTGGCCAAATCCGCCAGTACCTTGGACTTGGTGCCCCCTAAGTGATTTATGCACCGTACTCCTTAGATGTTGTCCATCTTCAACAGAATCGCACAAGAAATGTTGTTGGCCGCTAGACTCTTCACCGCAAAGGAACCTGCAAGACGTTCCAGGCAATTGATGTGTAGGGCTTCCTCACACTTGGACCGCTGTCCTCCTGTGGTAATACCGCTACAGCAAGCGCCCCATCCCTGCCGACTGACAATGGACTTGAGGGTTATATCCGGGGCAGTCCCGAAGATGACTCTGCCATTCCAGGCCTGGATGTAATCTAGCCACCACCAAAGTTCCATCTGTGCTTTTACTGACAGAGAGACCTCCTGCGCATAAGACAGACCCCTCCGCTGCTGCTGCACCTTCAGGTGTTGCAGGGCCCTGTAGTGCAGAGGCCCTGGGTAGATCGATTAGATTGACGAGGATAGTAGAACTATGCCCCTGGCTAGATGCCGAAGAGAAATTATCTCTTTGGCTAAGGTCCTGCAAAGTTCCCTGCGAATCAGTAATATCATCCTCTGGGGTAGGCGTAGAAGTTGTTGCACCAAGTCGATTTCAAAACCAAAGAAGATAATTTGTTGAGCCGAAATAAACTCCAACTTTTGGGCGTTCACTATGATCCTATATCCTGTAACGTTAGCATCAATTGAAGTTGAGATTTGCGTAGATTTTTCCTGATGCATTGAGAGAATGTTGTCTAAATACACTATTAGACGCCCTCCGTACCTGAAGCCTTTCTATGGCTGGTCGCAGCACCTCAGTGAAGCACCAGGGTGCGGATGACAGGTGGAACGATAGGCATGTGAATTCAAAAATTGTTTGTTCCACTCCAACTGAAGAAAATGTCTGTGAGGGGTGCGGATGTAAATGGGGGGGTAGAAGTCCTTTAGTTCGAGCGGTACCAACTAATCGCTGGGCAGTAGTTTATCTTGTAGAAGGTGAATGCCCTCCATCTTGAAGTGGCGATACACCACCCATTGGTTGAAATCCTTCAGATTTATGACCTGGCAGAAACACTTGTCCTTCTCTACTAGGAAAATGTTGCTAAAAAATCGGAAGGGTGAAGTGTTGACGGGGCAATAGCCCATTTTTGTGCAAGGTCTGGCACCTCTTGGTTTACCACCTGCACCCTACCCACTCTCCAGAGAAGACCGCGGGCTAGAGTGTTTTCTGTGTGTGCCGTAAAACTCTATGTGAAAGCCTTTCATAGTCTGCAGCACCCGGGCAACCTTTTTTATGGACATTCAGATTTGACTGAACCACTGTAGCCGCGCCCCCCCCCCATCCCGGTAGGGAAGAAGGGAAAATACTAACCGTTGATACCACTGGGTGCATTGATGGCTCCTCGGGCGGATCTTTTATTGCCACTTCCTCTGCCCGACCTCTTCAGGGGTAAAACCCCCGAATTTCTTGTGGTCCTGCCACTGGATGGAGCGTTGTCTCTGGAATTTCTGAGGGTTGGAAGAGTAGGTCCAGCCAGAGAAGCGCCCCCTACTTCTTCCGGCCCTTCGAAAAATGTGCTGGTTAAACCCATTCTTGATTAACTGTTGGTCTTTTTCCAGGGGTGAGTAGGTATGGATGAAACATGAGAGTTCTTTGATGAATGATTCTCCAAAGAGACCTTCATTGGCTACCAGGCCGGCTTCTGTGGTTGTGAGTTCACCCACTGGGTTCAATCCTAATTAACAAGGATCCGCCTGCACTCCGTTGATAAGGCACAGTTGGCATTGACCAAGAAACAAAGGGCCTGTTGATCCCAACCCGGCAGGATCGAGGAATGGATCACATGACCTGATGCCTTGGCATCCTCAGCCATATCAAGGATAATGGTCCAAGGTCTCAGAATATCCAGGACCTTATCCTGGTAGGATCGCCAGTAGCAGTCCAGACCCTTCTTAGGGTCTTTAGCAAATTTTGTGTTGATGGTTGCCATCTTGGCATCGATGTCTGGGGTATGGGCTACTTTGTTAGTTAAGGAAGGTCTGGGGTACTCGATCCACAGACGCCCCTGACCTCCTGGTCCATTGTTTTTCAAATGCAGCTGGCTACATATCGCGCCAAGGAGGGCGCAGGGATCCAATCTGCCAAGCAGGGGTGATAAATATCTTCTGGATTCAATAATCATGGTATCCCCGCCCTTTTTCTCCAACCTGGGTTTCTTGGTGCCGCCTTCCGGTCACCAGGGTCTTCTCAGACCTGGCTCATTGTCACTCCACATCAGGGTTATCCGTGTATTCTCCGGTATTATCATCTGTACCCTGATGGGAGCCGGAATCTTCTTGGGGGTACAACCTGGCTGGGAATCCTCTTGAAGGTCCTGAGTATCCAGGCGCCTCTTTAGAAAGGCCTGGCGGAGCCTTTCAAAGGCATCCCTCGAGGTAGTAGCCTAACGCCTGGAGACCGTAGGCTTAGCCTTGCCTTTACCTCTAGGGAATTTCCTGGGATCCAGTGGAGGCTCCCGCCTCAAGTCTTCGCCTAGTGGGGGTAAACCCGTGTGTACTACCATCAACTTGATGATTCCCTGGCTCAGGGGTTGCAAGGCTGAGGATTCTGCTCGCTCTAGAGAAGAGGCAATGGCATCCACTAACTCCTCGTGGATCGGTATGAGCTCATGTTATTCCTCAACGGACTCCCAGAAGTCATCAAACCCACCTGCCATGATGATCAGGCAAGGATATAGAGGTACTAGGTAGGAATATACAGGAAAATCAAACTGTGAGGTATACCAACTGGGCCAGGTAGAATTGTATGTTCCAGTACTTGTTGTATTACTACAAAGGGTGAACACGGCCTTCTAGTTAGCAAAGACCTGAATTGAAAAGCTTACGGTAAAATCCGCTCATCTGAAGCCTAATTAACTCCTTACCCGCGGCGCGAATTCAGCCGCGGTGCAGGAGTTTTAATCAGTGGGCGGGACTACGATGGCCAACGGACATGTGCAGCACTAGCGAGGTAGTGCTCACGATGGCCGTTGGCCGACGCGAGCACGGAACAGGTTAAACTTGTGGAATGAGAGGGAAAAATGCAGCCTTGTCAGAACTGTGGAAGCCCTGGCTGTGTGCGCGCGGTAACAGCAGGAAACTCGTCAGACTCCAATGCTGTCAGAGGAAAGGAATGCCCGGAATGTGGCAGGAGGGAGACACACCTTTCTGAGAAGCACGCTCTCTATGCCCTCTGCCGGGCTGAACAGCTCCCCGCGCATAAGGGATCCCTCCCAAATGCTGCATTGAGCTCCCAATGTCTGGTGCAGCAGCAGGCGGTCACACGAAGCCCCGCCTCCGCAGCGTGGCCGGCTCCTCACAACACCGACACCAGTACGACGTAGCTGAATAACTGAACAATGTTAGGGTCCAAGATAACGGGTAACACTCTGATATATACCACACACCCTCAATTCCCTGTAGTTGCTGAATAACGATCAAGGTAAAGAGGCTCAGCACAGTAATAAACAGTGTATTAAAAAACATAACCACAAATGTAAAGTTCATTAAGATATCTAATATGAAGGAAAATCATTTATCTGACTGCTGAGCAGCAAAGAAAGAGGAAGTGCTTTTCTGACTCTATGGTGGTTGTTTATTGCAAAGACTCTTGGGAGTTGTAGTCTTTGGCAAATAGTTATTGTTTTAAGGCTGCTGAGCAAAAATAAGGGAAATACAAGGCATAATCTGAGCCTCTGGGTCCTGACATAGAATCTGTTATGGGAGCCTGAATTGGCAGAAGGCTTCCACTCTTCTACATATTATACCTGTCTTTTTTATTCAAATGTCACATTAAAGTAAAACCAAACAGTGCCATAAATCAAGTCTATGAAATTCCGAGCCTATTCCATTACTCTCCTCATCCCCATACCACCATTACTGTTCACCTTCATTCTTTCATCAGTATTTGAGCAGTGGTGGTGGATCACTCGTTCATCTAGATTGCTTTCAGTTTATCTGGCTGTTTTCCCCAAGGTTGACTCCCCAAGGTTGGCCTTCTACCTTTCTGGATGTGTCTGCTGCATGAAGGCTTGCAAGCCCCTAAGATAAATACAATTCCGTCTGTGCAGCGACATAAACCAATTCATTGAGGATTATATGATTGTATTTTGAGAATAGAATTGAGCTATAAGCGGCTGTAAAAATGCAATTTGCTTTGTGAGAAAGTCTGTGTCCACTTTACCAGTGACGCTGAAGCCAACTTGTCTAATAAGTATGGGACCAAATGTGCATTTTGTTTTTGGTAGTTCTAGGGAAATCTAAATATTTGTCTTCTTAAGTTTGAGCTTGCAGTACTCTGAATTATGAAACTGAGAAATGGTTATTTTCTTTCCTCTCCATCGTGCCCAAACTGTGGTAAATAAATAAATAATACCTCTCTTTTTGACTAGACATATAACATAACAGATAGCTCAATAAATAAGAGTCAGGATTCGAGGTAGTAGGAGTTTTGCAGGTTTAATACAGCATAAGGACAGGAACAGGACCACCTGCATAGGAATAGGATGACAGGGCCCAGCAGCTGCTGGGGCTGGGTCTGGGATGAGCGCGCTGACTTTTAATAACAATACATGAGCATATATACATAACGCAAACACATAGCATTACATTGCAGTAGGCGTAGCAGTGGGTGGAGCAGAAGGCGTGACGCGTAGCAGTCGCGAAAGATAAGGGCGAAAAGAGGTGTAACAGGGCGTATACATAGACATGTGATGCAAACGTAACAGAATATGTCATGAATGGGGCGGAAACCATGGAGGGGGCTACCTAAGGAGCCGGGACCTCTAACCTGATGGTGCGCGCAAACTAGCAGTGACGTGTTACTAGGAGAAGCTGGGGGCTATGAACTCTGTGCTAGGAGCAGAGACTGAAGTCTGGAGAGTCAGGGCGACATGTACCTAAACAGTATCTAGTATCTGATGTTTAGAGAACATGTTGATATAAACTAGAAGTCAGGAGAGGAAAGGCTAACTTGATTCTAGGACTGGACCATGCATTATTCTACATGTAGTGCGTGATGAAGAATATTAAATGACCATTAAATGCAGTATTTCTCTAACGTGGAGACGTGAAGGCTAGACAATGACGGAAACTATTGATGCAGTTCAGTAGCTTAGGAATGCAGAGAAGGAGGACTGAACTGATAACTGGAATCATAACATATTCTTGGCAGACTCAGAGACTGAGCCAGGCTAGGCCGGGCACTGCGAGGCAGGAAGTAAGTGAAGGGTCGAGGATACAGGTGGGGGCTGTATCGCTCCTCAGCGAAGTTGCAGGAGACAGGAGCTGAATCTGGTGTCCAGGCCCTTTTGAGGCCTAGAAACGGGGACTTTATAATAGAATAACGTGCACACTGAGAAACGTGGCAACGTAGCTTTACATAGGCCTGATATTCGTAGTATTCACGAGGACTGGAAACTGGCATACTAGAGGTGGACACAACTGTGATTGCGTCTTTAATCGGACATAGGGAATGCATATGCATATTTAATCATGCACACATAACATATGATGGATGACACGTAGGGACACAGAACATGGCAAAATTTACTTTTCCACATTCCCTCCTTGTCACTACGTTTCCATCAGGAAACATCAATATTCATGATACCGTCTATCATTTCATACAGTATCATTTGCTCGTCTCGAATTATCCTGGAACGGGATTTAGAACGGGGCTTGGGACCAGGAATACAAGAGGTAGCACAAATGCCGCAAATCGCAGGGCCACAGTGTATACAGAGGCAGCAGCTGAATATGATCGCTACTGCAATACCTAGAAAGGACAAGACTTTCCATCCCCATGCGGAAATTATATTCCAGAACCAACCGGACCATGTCCAGGTGCCTGGATCTTGGTGTAACAGATGGGCAATTTTATGGAGTCTGGTTATAGCTGAATAAACAGACGGCGCGTTATTTGGAATGAAAATGCAGCAACTAGATCCGATGACTCTACAGGCCCCGCCCCTATCGGCCAGTATGACGTCAAGGACGAGACGATTCTGTAAAACGACAAATCTCATAGCAGATTGCTCTTCAGTTAAGTTACCTAGAGCAGAGGCAGTCTCATTTACTACAGCTTCGAGGGTTCTGGTTAACCTACGGATCAGTTTACTATTCTGGATAGGTCCTATAAAGAAGAAGAAACCTCTGTTGAAATCTGTATACTGTTCTAGAGCAGTTTCAGTATAATCGACAATTGGGGACTCCCTTCTATGTCTAATGTGTACTAGATGTGTGTTTCTATGATAATCAGGTGGGGCTAGAAAAACAGGTGGCAGTAGGAAGGCAATGTAACAGGTTCCCTCCCAATCGAGGGGCAAACGAACATATGCGGTTTGACCACAAATAAAATAAGAATGACGTGAAGCTTTGAAAATAGATTTCCCACTGTCACTATACTTGACAATAGTAGTACAATCACTATGTCCTACATGTACGGAACCCTTATTTCGGACACATAATTCGCCTTTGACTGGTAGTACTGAAATAGCAGGTAAGTCTGGAGTAGTATCAGACTGAACATTCAGGACCATGAAATTCGACGAATAGTTTCCTAGATTATATACTTCATTTTCTAGATCTAAACCTGTTCTGTGGGGGAGACCTTGCTTGTCTGGAAAACATGTATTGTTAAGAAAAGATATATCTGTTGAGGATGACGTTAACGTGGACCATGCTCCACACGAACCATTATGTGAAAATGGATAAGGAAAAAGTGGCAGAACTCCCTTCGGTATCTGGAAAGGGGGGAGTCGACCACACACCCAACAATTAGTGGCATTGCTGGTCTGGTGTGAGTAATGTAACATGCGGATAAATGAGTTATTTCGCATGGCGAGGCGGTAAGTGAGTTCATGAGGAGGCAGATCACTAAACGTGTGCTCTACTGTAGCATTAGCAGACTTATTTACATGAAGAACTGGGAAATACAAGAAAAATGCATAACTGGTGCAGGAAATCATAAGGCTGAAAAATAATATGAAACATAGAAAAACGATACATCGGATTGAGTTTTGACTAACTCTCTCACTATGGGGGTCTATTTTATACATGTCAGAAACAGTCTAACCGTTTCACCTAGGGGAGGACTTAGACAATCAAACTGACTGACTTATTTTACTAGACCGGAGTTTTAGCTTGTACTCCTGTTGCGGAGTTTTCTCTAACAGGGGAGGGGTTGTAGCAATGTCTTTTGCGGGACAGTCCTTGAGAACAATATTTTGGCAATCCTTCAAATCCTGGGAAATGTTCTTTAAGGCGGGTTTCAGTCCATTAAAAAGTTTGACATGAGAAAGGTGCACCCAGCCTTTGCGTCCTTCCAACTTCACGGCTGTACGGGTGGTGAGGAGGACCTGTCGGGGCTCTTTCCAACGAGGCTCCAGCGGACTTGATCTGTCAAAGTTGCGGACCATCACCATGGATCCTGGAACGATTTCATGCGGTGCCACCTCGGTATTGTCTGGAAATGCGGCAGCAACCTGTGAACGACATGAGTTGAGGGCAGACATCAAGGAAGCTAGGTAATCTGTCAGCATATTACTTGAAACATCGGTAATACTTCGGGGTCTAGGAGTACCCCACATGTTAGGGGGGCGGCGGAAAACGACCTCATACGGGGACAGACCTGATCTGGAATGTGCGACCATGCGCATATAAAACAAAGCGACTGGTAGAGCTACTAGCCAGTCCACACCTTTTTCTTTACACACTTTTGCAATACGGATTTTCAGAGTCTGATTATGTCTCTCTACGAGACCGGCTGCTTCAGGATGGCGTACACAATGAAACTTCCACTGGTACCCTAATAACAGGGAAACATGCTTCATGAGTTCAGATGAGAATGGCTGGCCGTTGTCAGAATATACGACTCTAGGGAGTCCATATCGGGGGAAAAACTCACGAACCAACTGCTTGGCAGTGGTCGCGGCTGTGTAATCTGGGACTGGATATGCTTCTGTCCACCTGGACAAAGCGCATACAACTACAAGGACATACTTGAAACCTCGACATCGCTCCATCTGAATATAATCCATCTGGAGGACTTCAAAAGGGTGGTCAGGGGGCTGGAATCCACCTTGTTCCACCGGGACACTTTTACCTGGATTAAACTGACAACATATCATACAGGTACGGACTTTCTGCTTGGCTGCAGCTCGTAAATGCTTGTTGAACCAAATGTTCTGGATACTGTCTAACATAGCTTTTTCTCCTAAATGTGCTGGACTATGTGCGGTATTAATAATGACTTGAACCATAGAGTCGGGGAGAAACCATGTGGCTCTACCCTTCGTTAACCATCCTTGATCTGTCTGGACCCCTCCTTGTTCGGACCATTTCTTGATTTCTTCGGGAGTAGCATGTAACTGGATATCTATGACATCTTGTGTAGGGTCCTTAACTGTCATGCATGTAGTCGGATCTGGAGTATGTGTCTGTTTAACTGGAATGTCTAGAGTCTGTGCTGTAAGCTTGGCTGTGCGATCTGCTAGATCATTACCTTGGGAAATAATGTCAGTAACTTTCGTATGTGCTTTGCACTTCATGATAGCGATAGATGTCGGTAAGTGTATGGCATCTAACAGAGCTTGAATAAGGAGACCATGCTGAATCTTGGTTCCATGAGAAGTCATGAAACCTCTCTCCTGCCAGAGCACTCCGAAGTCGTGTACAACTCCGAATGCGTAGCGTGAATCTGTGTAAACATTAACTTTCAAGTTCTTGGCGTGTATGCAGGCTTGAGTCAGAGCAACTAGCTCTGCTGCTTGAGCGGACAGGGTATCAATACGGTGCGTCTCTATAACTTTAGTGTCAGTAGTCACTGCATACGCGGCGACTAGTTCTCCTGTACTTGTTCTCATACATGAACCATCCACATAAAGTGTCAGGTCGGGGTCTGGTAACGGAATATCTGTCAGATCTTGTCTTGGCTTTGTCGTAATGTTAACTACTTCCACACAGTCATGTGTGGCAGAATTTGAATTAACTGATGGTAACAGTGTAGCAGGATTTAAAATGTTGCAGCGTCTGATTTCTATGTGTGGCTGGAACAGTGTCAATTCATAACCTGTTAAACGTGCAATTGTCAAGTGCTGAGTTTGTGTTCGGTTTAAAAGAACTTCCACAGAGTGTGGAACTTGTACTGTCAAGGTATGTCCTAAGACTATGGAATCACTTTGTCTGATAGCTAGTGCTGTGGCTGCAACTGACTTGAGGCACGCAGGCAGAGCCTGGGCTACAGGATCTAATGTGCTCGAAAAATAAGCACAGGGCTTGTATTGTCCTGCTTGATCTTGTGTGAGAACAGATAATGCTGTACCTTCACGTTCAGTAACGAAAAGTGTAAAAGGCTTACTGTAGTTCGGTGTCGCTAGAACTGGAGCTTGGCATAGGGCTTTCTTTAACTCATTGAAACTTAGTGTATGTTCAGATGTCCAAGGGAGGACAGTCGATGCGGCTGCCTCCTGTGTCGTTAACTGTATCAGTGGCTTGGCTAGGAATGCATACTGAGGAATCCATTGTCGGCAGTAAGAAGTGAGGCCGATAAAAGCACGTACCTCCTTCTGGGTCTTGGGCTGAGGAAGACTCGCTATTAACTGGATACGGTCTGGTGTCAACTGCCTACCCCTCTTGGACAGTAAGTGTCCTAAGTAGACCACTTGCTGGACACAGAATTGAAGCTTAGAAGGGGACACCTTGTGCCCCATCTCGGCTAGGAAATACAAGACTGTAAGTGATGCTCGCTCGCAAGCACGTTCAGAACGGGCTGTGATCAGTAGATCATCGACATACTGGAGCAGGGCAGTGTCAGTTGGCATGTGAATGTTGTCTAGTTGTCTCTTGAGTGCTTGACTGTAAATACTAGGACTTTCTGTGAAACCTTGAGGAGCTCGTGTGAACATATAGCTCCTTCCATTTAAACAGAATCCGAAAAGGAACTGGCTGTCTGGATGAATAGGAACACTGAAAAATGCGTTCTTGAGGTCTATGACAGTGAAGAACGTGGCTTCGGAATCAATGGCTGTCAATAGGGAAGAGATATCTGGGACAACTGGGTACTGCGGACTAATACATTTATTAAGCTCTCGTAGGTCAATCACTAATCGATATACTGGGGGTGCATTTGGATCAGTACGTTTCATGACTGGAATGATCGGAGAATTACATACATTGGAGTCAGTTTCTACAACCACTCCTTGAGCCATGAGCTCGTCAATAATTCTGGATAAGGCTGCTACAGCCTCAGGTGGCAATCTGTACTGTCTGATTCGTGGTAACACTACACCTGGCTTGAGAGTCACACGATAGGGTGTGATTTGCATGTAACCTACATCAGTTGGACCTTGCGCCCATAAGTGCTGCGGAACATTAGACAGTCTTGAATCAAAATCTCGTAATACATAGTGACCCTTAAAGTCACGTAGGAACAATCGTATTCCCTCTGGGGAACAGCATATAACTGCACCTAACTCTTTCAGTGTCTTAATGCCTAATAGGTTTTCTGGACATGACTTAGTAAGTAACAGATCAGTAGTGCGGGACAATGGACCTACTTCTAGAGTAACTGGCTTTGAAATCTCATTTACGATAGGTTTTCCTGAAAATCCAAGGGAAACATTTCTTGAGCCTGAGAGCGGAGCCCCTGGAACTTCGGCGTGACTAATTGTGGTCCTACTTGCCCCTGTATCAATCAAAAACTTTCTGTCTTTCCCTAATACTTGACTATGAACATAGGGACCTTCTTGATCTACAGGTATCTCGATGAGAGGCAAGCCTACCTCCCTCTCTAGGCTGTTTCATGAATACTGCTGGTACTCTGGATACTCAGACTGTGCATACTGGTACATCTGCGATGTAACATGCTGTGTTGCAGCAATAGGCTGCGGTGCGGTAACTGTCTGTGGTGCATTCTGTGGCTGAGGAATCTGTGAAACTTGTCCTTGTCTAGGCGGACGTGGTCTTTCTTTAGTCTTACCAGTAGCTATGTTGTGTTTCAGAACTGCACACTCATTTATGAAATGACCTGGCTGTTTACAATAATTGCAGTTCCCTTTAACGGGAGCTGCAGGATGACTGGCTTGATTCGGACCCCTCTTTTGACTGTCTTGAGGAACAGATTGTGCAACTAGTACTTTCATTTTCGTATCTTTCATACGTTTTCTTTTGTGTTCCTGTTCTTCTCTGATTCTATTCTGGTGGTATTGAAGCATCTGCAACATCTGGGACGGGGTATTAGCTTGCCAGGTACTTTCGACTTTCAAAACTCGATTTTTAATTTGTGGACTTGAATTCTCGACTAATTTAGTAACAAAGAGATGAGGGTATGACTCACTACTTGTCTTGAGGCCACTGTTGATGCTGAAACACTTTTCAAATCTAGAATAAAAATCACTAATATCCTCATCTTGCTTCTGTTTACAGGCTGAGATTGCATCCCAGTCTTCTTTTCTAGTTGTCAATAATCTGGGTAAAACTTGTATTAATAATTCCGGTAATTCTTTACATTTATCTCCAAGACCGGTACCTGGTACTCGTGCCTTGTCTTCAGCTTCTAGAACTGCCCAATCGATCTTTTTCTCTCCCACCTCCCATTCTTTTTCCTTGAGCTTTTCATACACCCCTGCGGGCAGCAGAACCTTTAACATTTTAATTATATCTGGGTATGTGTATTCTCCCATACGGAGCATGTCTTTTAATTCTCTATGGAACCCTGCTGGATCTTTGTCATGACAGGGAATTAATTTCTTCATCTCGAGGAGTTCCATCTTTGTAATCGGAGTGTAAACAAACACTCGCTGCATTTCGCCACCCGTTCCTTTAACTGGGTGGACTTCTCGTAACGGATTCTGTCTCTCCATGTAAAATGGTTTACTTTCTGGAGGTGAGACATGAACAAAATGCGGGTTCAGAAACGTTCTATATTTGTGACGCTGTTCTAGAATGACACTAATTAAATCGGTACCTAAACCTTTCCATCTATACTGGAGTAACTCGTTCAGGATATCATGTAACGGGCCTGGATCAGAATGTTGACCCTCATACAATGTAATGAGGTGCTGAATCATATACATACCCGCCAGTCGTTGTTCGGCTGGGGGCATTTTCAGAAACATTTGTGCCACTATTTCGTCTGGAAAAGTGGTAGAATCAGTAATCCATCGGACTGCTGATCGGGCTAGTTCTTGTTCATGCATGGTACTTAACTCACTGTAACCGATTCGTGATTTCAGAATGTGATCGGTAGCTTGGAATACTTGTTCTAGAGAACCTTGTTCTGGTGCTGGATGATGGAAAGTAGACTTGTGTTCTAGGCGTAAATGGCGATCTGGAAATCTAGATTTTCCTACATACGCTATTCTGGCGGGATTCTCGTCCTCTACCTCTTCAATATCAGAGTTACTTTCTTTCTCGCTTACTTGTGCTGCTTTACGCTGTTCGTGTATCTTTATTATTTCTCTACGGATTTTCTTGTACATACTCTCCATAGCACCGACGGTCTTGTGTTTACCCTCGGCTATATTATCACTCCACCTTGTCAGGATTTTCATTTCGCCCGGATCTTTAGACGGGTAATCTTGTTCTCTTATTAGACAATTGATCAGAAACTTTAATATCATGAGCTGGATCTCGGCTTTCCTTTGAGACATGGCCTCGCTAATACTTTCTGGATCATCCCCTGTACGGATGAAACGATATATTCTGTCTAGATCTTCTTTCATATTCGGTAAGGTGACTAGATACTCGGCCACCTTTCTTACGCGAAATGAATATAAAACCATATTATCCTCGCCTGGGACTGGATCATAGCCGCATTCGGCAAGGGACTTTCTTATTTCTGCTACAGTCTGATGTCTGGGCGTACGCTGTGACGCTTGTGCATGTAATTCGGCTGTCGTTAGACGCTTGTGTGGCGGCGGGGTTTGAGGAGTACCTCCCCCTGCGGCCCCTAAACTGGAGTCTAGGTCTACTGAGGCTCTTCGTCCTGGCAGAGTGGGAAATGGAAATGTAGGCTGGACTTGTATGACGGACTGGACCGGGGGTACCGTAACAGGTACTCCGGTGTCTGGAGAAACGGGGAGTGCCTGATTTACAGGGACTGGCGGAGCGCGAACAGGATTTGCATATTCTGGGACTGTGTCGTCCAAATAGGACGAAATGAAAATATCAGCTGCGGTCTGTTTGTGACGTAGCTTGGTCGGAACTAATGGTGGCGGGAAATTACTGGATGCCTCTGGGGTCGCTTTTGGCAAGCCCTCGGCAAAGAGAGGATACATACCCCTATTAAGGGCATGCCTCTGTCTGTCTGACTGTTCGGCTTTGACTTGTTCACCTATCTCGATTAATTCTTTTTCTTGTGCTCGTTCTAAGGATTCTCTACTTAATTCTGACTTTCTGATTTCCTTTTCAGTTCTTTTATGAGCTTCTTTACGCCATAACTCGATGGCATCTTTCTGTGACTGTCTGGCTTTCTTTTTCCATAATGCTTCTTCTACTCGCATGATGCATTCGGCATCCCATGTACCCGATACGGGCCATCTATACTTTTCTTCTAACTGTTTGGTATACTCTACCCATAAATCTAGATACAATATGGCGCTTATGCCATGCTTCTGATACATAAAATGACCTGGACTGTCCCTCGGCGGAACAGGAACTGCTTCTTCTAACAAACCCTTTCTAGTTTTTAGCTGACGTAATCTTGAAAAGAGAGACATTGTAAACTTGAATCGGAACACAATACAATACACGAGGAACAATAACAATTGGGAGAAACAATTCAGGCATACCACGACATTGGAAATACATTGAACAACATCATAACATAACAGTTCGGACAGAATATTACCTGGAATACTGAGAACAGAAACACAAGAATTTCTCGAGAACGGAACAGACTAGAGTTACTGGATGCACTGCTGAAACAGTACGGAACATACCGGTCCCATAAAGGGACGCATCAAGACCCGTATCCACCTAGATGAACACTTCGTTTGTGAGTCTGTGTACCACCAACCCACGGACCAGAGTCAATTTAGATTGACCCTGTCTAGATACTACCCCAGTAATGGTACTCACCGGGCAGCAAGAACGGAAGGCCTCGGATCGGACTGGACGGCTACGACGACGGACGACGAACTCGGACTTCAGTTACGGGTGGACCTCCGGATACCTCGGACCTTGGACTCTTGGCTTGGGCTCTGGTCGGGACTCGCCGCGTTCCTCCACCGTCTCGTTTGGATGCTGGACCGCCTCCTCCGTCTCCTCCGTGGGCCTGAGGGATACTTGAAGCAGAAATATCTGCCGGTGCACAGAAGAGTTCCGTCACGACTGCAGAGGGTCAGGGGGTCGGCGTGGCTTCACCGACGCGTGGGGAAAGGGCAAGTCCCTGTTCGGGCGCCATTATGTGGTAAATAAATAAATAATACCTCTCTTTTTGACTAGACATATAACATAACAGATAGCTCAATAAATAAGAGTCAGGATTCGAGGTAGTAGGAGTTTTGCAGGTTTAATACAGCATAAGGACAGGAACAGGACCACCTGCATAGGAATAGGATGACAGGGCCCAGCAGCTGCTGGGGCTGGGTCTGGGATGAGCGCGCTGACTTTTAATAACAATACATGAGCATATATACATAACGCAAACACATAGCATTACATTGCAGTAGGCGTAGCAGTGGGTGGAGCAGAAGGCGTGACGCGTAGCAGTCGCGAAAGATAAGGGCGAAAAGAGGTGTAACAGGGCGTATACATAGACATGTGATGCAAACGTAACAGAATATGTCATGAATGGGGCGGAAACCATGGAGGGGGCTACCTAAGGAGCCGGGACCTCTAACCTGATGGTGCGCGCAAACTGGCAATGACGTGTTACTAGGAGAAGCTGGGGGCTATGAACTCTGTGCTAGGAGCAGAGACTGAAGTCTGGAGAGTCAGGGCGACATGTACCTAAACAGTATCTAGTATCTGATGTTTAGAGAACATGTTGATATAAACTAGAAGTCAGGAGAGGAAAGGCTAACTTGATTCTAGGACTGGACCATGCATTATTCTACATGTAGTGCGTGATGAAGAATATTAAATGACCATTAAATGCAGTATTTCTCTAACGTGGAGACGTGAAGGCTAGACAATGACGGAAACTATTGATGCAGTTCAGTAGCTTAGGAATGCAGAGAAGGAGGACTGAACTGATAACTGGAATCATAACATATTCTTGGCAGACTCAGAGACTGAGCCAGGCTAGGCCGGGCACTGCGAGGCAGGAAGTAAGTGAAGGGTCGAGGATACAGGTGGGGGCTGTATCGCTCCTCAGCGAAGTTGCAGGAGACAGGAGCTGAATCTGGTGTCCAGGCCCTTTTGAGGCCTAGAAACGGGGACTTTATAATAGAATAACGTGCACACTGAGAAACGTGGCAACGTAGCTTTACATAGGCCTGATATTCGTAGTATTCACGAGGACTGGAAACTGGCATACTAGAGGTGGACACAACTGTGATTGCGTCTTTAATCGGACATAGGGAATGCATATGCATATTTAATCATGCACACATAACATATGATGGATGACACGTAGGGACACAGAACATGGCAAAATTTACTTTTCCACAAAACAACCACTGAACTGCCTTATTAATACAGCAATAGGTGGAATTAAACAGTGTGAACGTTTATACCACCAGTGTGAGAAATGGGTTCCTCCTATTTAATCCCCCTTGCTTTTTCGCTTTTCAGACTAACTGGGTTATGGACTACTGTTGTGAATCTCACTACCTGAGTCTGACTCACTGTAAAATCTATTCTAATGGATTTGGAGTGCTAACTGCCAGTGTCTGCCTTTTAAGATAAGGTCCTATGCTGATACTGTGAAGCTATGGTAAAAGGCTCTGGGATGATTGCACGTAAACAAGGTCAGCCCGCTCTCTCACAGGTAATCTGTTGCAGAGGGAACTCTTCAGAGATTGATGCTGACCTGGTGCGGACCTTATAATGTGAGTGAGCATTAATGGGGCGAGTAGGTACATCTCTCGTGAATACTGAACTGTGTGTGTGTCACAGTATGATATTCTCTGGACAAACTCTGCACCAAACTACAGTTTCATCTTTGTGTGGCCTAGAAGCTAGCGTGATGCACTGATCATATGGTAAATATGAACACCAAGTGCAGAGCCAGTGTCACTTTTGTCATATCTGCCCTCTTCCTGGCACTTGAGGATGTTTCATATTTCTCTGATTCAGCTTCTAACGAGATTCCTGGCCTTAGTTCCCCTTGCTGGGCCAAGTTAATTACTCTGGCCAGTGGAGGATCAAAGGCCTCACACTGGAGAACTGGGGAGATTGTAATTCACCCTTACTTTTCAGTAATTTTAAAAGCTTATTTTTGCATAATTTGCACAAGTCACTTTAATGTTTTTGACTGCTGTAATTGCTAGGCGGCTTTACTGTTAACTTTGCTCACTCACTTTTTCGGCCGTGTTCAGTGCTGTGAGTGATGCCTTCTTTTTGACAATGCGGTCGGCGATCTAGTCCTGGTACCTATTTATTCAGCCTGGGGGCGGGGACATGCAGCAAACTTCCGCTTCCGGCAAGCCGAGGGCAAGGCCGCCCGCGCCTGACCATTGCCAGAATCCTTGCCCCTTTTTCTAGAGATCTGCTAAACCACCCCACGTATAGGTGTGAGAATCTGCCTAAGCGTATGCCTAATTAGGATCGTATGTCTGATTGCTGTACAGGGTTTCTGGGCATGGTTTTTGGTCCCTTTTACTGTTTAAACTGTGGATGGTGCAGCCTGCCCCAAAATGGTATCGAGAAATTGCGGGAGTCACATACACTGACTAGGCAACGCATCAGTAAATGGTATTTCTGGGCTAAAACAAACAGTTCTAGAAAGAGAAATAAATGGAGTGCCTGTAAGATGTTTATATTTTAACTCCAGATCGATTTCCAAACACATCTTAGAGGCCTGGGATACTATTAATAGTGTAAAACTGGATCTAACATTTATTACCCAAATCTGACTGAGTGACCACACCACGCCAGACTTATTTATGGCAATACCGGACTGGTATAAATTGATAAAATGTGATAGAGTGGGAAGGCCAGGGGGAGGTGTGGCTATGGTATACAATGTACAAATACATTCTTGAGTGCTCACTTGTGAATATTGGCATGCAGGGTGAATGTGATTGTGAGAAACTGATATTTAGCACCTCAACTTATATATACAGATAAGAGAGGCAACAAGCGAAAATTATTTAACATAGGTAATGAACTTCGAAATATGCCTCTCAGATCCTTGATTTTAAACTAACGTATTCTTTATTAAGTTCCTTCATCCATGTTACAGAAAGCGCAGCCAAGATGTTTCGCCTTAACGAAGGCTTCCTCGGGGCAATTTCATCTATCCACCAATTGTCCTAGAAATAGAACGACATATATCTACCAAGGCCCAAGTAGCCTAGCCTGGAGGACGTATGCCTGACTGGAGACGATCTGGGGAACTCGACCGTAGGTCTGTGGTTGAGTGTGCCGGCTGAGTCTACGACGCACGTGTGATTCATCCGAAACTGACTAACTAACCTGTGGAATTTAACTTTTGTGAGGAGTTTTATCTCAACTAATTGGGCCTTGGTAGATATACGCCTTTCAATTTCTGGGAGAATTGGTGGATGGATGAAATTACCCTGAGGAAGCCTTTTTTAAGGTGAAACGCTTCATAGTACTTCGAGGAGCCGTTATTTGCAGACCACAGGGATAAAACTGCATTTGCAGCCAAACTAGCCAATATACTGTTCCCGTAGGTATTAATATTTTAAAATGTCCTATTAGTGGGAGAGTTTAACTTACACTTTGAGGACCAGACGACAGCCAAAGCAGATTATTGGGAAATGAGATGAAGACTCTACTGCTTGAGCAGTAGATAGATGGACCTCTACACAAGGCAGGGCACACCTTGGACTTTTCTCTAATGTTCATTTAATAAAAATACAAATGGTGGAACCCATCCAATGGTCCGACCTCTTTCTGGTACAATTCTAATTTTTGGTAGGTAATGGAATAAGAACTATTAACGCCCCTGTTACCAGATGACCATGGAGGAAAGTAAACCTTGAATCCCTAAGATGCCAATCATGATAGTTTTGTTTGTTTCCTAAGCAGTTGTGGAGTGCGAAAATGCTAAATCTACAGCTTTAGACATCTGCTCCCCTGCTAGGACTAATTGCCCCCAAATGGATATCCTACTGTGAAGTGGTCCACAGAAGAATTGAGGAAACAAAAAAGGGATTGCAAAATTCTGGAATGTAAATGGCGATGCACAAAGATTTCAGAGGCTAGAGCGATCTATAAAAATGCATTGAATGCCAATTATAAACAACTAAGAAAGGCTAAGTGACAGTATTTTGTACTAAGACTGGAAGGAAGTAGTAATAGATCCAGGGAACTGTTAAAAATTGTCAAAAGATGTGCTCAACCTATTGTTTTGAGTCAAGTAATTAAAGATTCTGCATCTTTTTGTGAGGACTTATCTACATTTTTTAATGATAAAATCATGTCCATCTTTTCAAATTTGAGGCACAACCCCCCTTGGAAAGTAAACAGATATTGACTAGAATATACCCAGAAGCAACATCCAATTAGGGAAAGTTTATGGATCTCTCAGTTGAAATGGTGGAATGGGCAATGGGAATTGTGAGGCCTGGGTCCGCTTTTGACCCTTGGCCTCATTTTAATCTATTCACATTTAATCCCAGTAATTGCACCTCCGGTAACACTTCTCTTAAATAAATCATTGAAGGAGGCAGAGTTCCCCACCTGCTGCAAACAGGCCTCAGTGGTGCCATTAGCAAAAAAGGGAGGAGTGGATGCTTCCACTCTATCCAACTATCAGCCCATTTCATTGACATCTTCTCTGCCGAAGGTACTGGTGTGATGAATGAATTCTCAGTTGAATCATTATTTAGAGAACAACCTAGACCCAGTTCAAACAGGATTCAGGGTGATAAATAGCACTGAAACAACTTTACTGGCAGTGACTGACAGCATTAGGTAATTAGTAGACCAAAGAAAATTGGCAGTATTATTATCATTAGATCTATCTGCAGCCTTCGATACTGTGTCTCACCATCGTTTATTCCGAAGGCTGCAAGAAATTGGTCTACATTCAGCAACCTTGCATTGGTTCTATTATTTTTTAAGCAATAGTAAACAATCCGTACAGCTACCTCCCTTTACATCTAGCCGCAAAGATCTGCATTGTGGAGTTCCCCAGGGCTCCTCATTGAGCCCACGTTGTTTAATGTCTAATTGGCTCCACTGGCCAATACTGTGAGGAAAGAGGGTTTGGGATCATCATGTATGCCGATGACACGCAACCTAATTATCTCTATTGATGAAAAGTGCAAGGAAACGAGGGACAATTTAGTTGAGGGTCTTTCTGAGGTGGAAGACTTGCTGTATCTCCACTGTCTGAAGTTAAACGCAGACAAATAATAAATTCTGTTTGCAGGGACTGAATTTTTTTGGGAGTGATTCATGGTGGCCAGCTATGCTAGTCCCCGCACCGACGCCCAAAAAAGTGGTCAACTATTTGGGCTTTCTCATTGATAATACTCTGTCCCTACAACAGTAAGTAACCAGGATTCGAGGTACGGGTTTGGGACTGCTACGTGTCCATTGGAAATTGTTCAAATGAATCCCAATAGCTTGGAGAAGGAACATAACCTAAGCTTTAATCCTGAGCAACATCGATATGGCAATGCATTATATGTTGACATGGCAAATTATTTATTTTCGGGGCTTTAAACTGTTCAAAATGTAGATGCCAAATGTGTTTGCAACGTAGGAAAAGGGAGCTCAGCATTTGCCTGCCTTGATCAGCTTCATTGGCTACCAGTTCGTAAGCAAGTTAACTTTTAAGTTACTGTGCTATGCACATAGAGGACTTCATGGTAATGGCCCATGGCTATTATTAAATAAAGTCAACTCTTACAAACCCACTTGATATATCAGATAACCTAGCAAGGCCTTGATAACCCGGATGGGTTGACGGTCTTTTAACTTCTTAGCCGCCACCCACTGGAATAGGCTCCTTCAGGATCTATGTACAGTGACGGATTTGCTAACTTTTAGAAATAGATTGAAGACATGGCTTTATCCACAATTAGTCTTCTTAACCAGGAATCAGTTACTGACTCAGACTAGTGCTGGGATATCCCTCTAGGGGTAAGGTGCACTTTACAAATAAGGCCATTAACCAGTAAGTAGGCCTGCACCTAGTAGGTGAAGTGGTGGGGATGGAATCTGTATGTTCTAATTACCTTTCACACTGAGCCTAACCTGGGAAGGCTCACTCCCATAGAAACAAAGGACTACAGACATACCTCTAGCAACAAACACAGTAGACCCTCCCCTTTGAAGGTTTGGAGGGAAGATACCAGAGAGCTGTGGCAGTTATGGGCGTGGTTTCAGGCTCTCCGAGAGAGAGAGAGATCTTTCAACAGACCACTACAATTCGCTATTTTCGAACGGCCAAACATGGTGTGTATGATGTCTGGGGCATGAGGTGGAGTGATATGCCACCCTAGGATTGGGCACAGCTGCCTAGCGTCTAGAACTTTCCACTGTCTCTTGAAAACCCCCACACAAGGAAGAGACTTTGTTGAACAGTTTGGATCTGGGATGAAGTGACTCAGAAGGAATACCGAACTGGAGAGAGAAGATACCTGACCCCTGCTGCAAGGCTGGATTTAAGGACTTCTGAAAATTAGCACCCTGGGACTAGGATTTGTTTCTCCGGGGTCAGTAGTGCTGGCCCACCGTGACCAAATGAGAAACAGTAGGGAGATGGACCTGCTGGGGGTGGTGCCCTGTAAGGCCCCCCTGGGTCTTTGAATTGGTCCTGCAAGGGTGTGACCACTAGAAGGAGGGCGATGCTGATTTATGCTGCCACAGGTGCTCTGCAAGGGCCAAACAGGAGGCCCTGGGCCCTAGACGGTTCTGGCAGGTTTAGTGTACTTTGCCTTGGGACTGCTGCTGAGAAAGACCCTAGTCCCAGGACAGGTGCCAGGTGTCCAGAGAGTAGAACAAGTCCTACACAAGGTGGGGGACGTTGTTCTATACATGTAGCACCTTCTTTTTCAAATTAGAATGCTCCCAGGGAAGGGGCAGAGCCCCAGGGAGAAGTATGCCCAAGGGCGTTGTGCAGGGCACTCTTCCCCCTCACCCCCAGTCCCTTAATTTTCTTTGGTTCTCAGGGACCTCCATATTCCCAGGGACTGATGTGGGATCACTGACACTTAAGTGCAGTAGTCCCAAGCCGAAGGAGGTGCGGCCCCTGAGAGAGGAGGCGCCTCGGACCAATAAAGATCCCAGGAGAGGCACTCTCCCGCAGGAGTAGAGAAAGAAGATACCGGCTTCGTGCTGACTCACAAGCTGTGTTGAGTGGCAGGACTAGGCCCAAAGCAGTCCAGGGCCTGGGTGCTCCACAGAGAAGCAGGTGCACACAGGCTCATTTAAAGAAAACAGAAATTATCCAAATGTCCTTATGCTGAGGCTCGAGGGCACAGATTAAAAAAAATACCAACAAATTATCATCAGTCAGTCAGTCATTCATAAAACTTTATTTCGATTCACAAGAAGAATCATAAAAGTGTAAATTTTTTAAAACATGAATTACAAATGGTTATCAAATCTATAAATTCAAATTATTATCATACAGTGAATTTCAACCACATTTCAACACATTACCCGAAATAATTTCAATCAATATGTAAAAAAGATTAAGAAATTCATAAAAATCCCAAAAGGACAGAATGTGCAATGGTAAAGTGCATTATGCAGTTCAAGAATTTGAGTATCACATATATAAACCAATTCAACCTTTCACGCTATCCAGCTTATTTTACCCTGAACTCTTTAAGTAAGTGTTTTCTCAGTGTTCCCACTAAAGCAACCAAATTTCTTTCAAACAGGGTCATATTTTCAATATCGTTTCCTGATAATAAGTGCCAATCTAATGAAACTAAGCATGGCACTGCATATAGCAGCAGTATGCAACAATATTAAATACTCATATCCTTCCTTGTAGTTGCAGGGTCGAATATCCATTAAAATAGGTTTAATGAACCGATTTCTCAGGTTTTTATAAAGAGAGCAAAGAGAACAAGGTGCAAGGTGCATTGTTGAGATTTGTTATCACATGGGCAAGGGGGTAGCCTCTCACACCAGCCCCCTTGCTTCGGGAAAGCAATTAAAAAATGCAATACATTAAGTCGAAATCTCGTTAAATAGAAACGCCATTGTGTATGAACAGTACATGATAAATAAAATTGGTGCTGCAATTTACCGAAGCGATATATTACTTGATCATAATTTTTTAACAAGCCCAAGGTGTTACGGTAAGCATTCTTAATTACCATCTTTGTATCCTGCTCAATGAATTCTGGGTTTTCATAAATATGTCCTAAGCCGATTTTATGGAAGGTTTCCTTCACATACGACAACCATGGGATCTGCATAGCATGGTCAAGCTTTATACAATCTTTCAGAATATCTTTCGAGAGCTGCAGATCCTCAGATAGCCAGATCTTTCTCCATGAAAGTAATGGTGAAACATGGATAATATCACTTACAAATTCTATACCCATCTCTGTATGACAAAAGATATTTCCATCTCTTGTATTTGAGTACAGTTTTGTGTCCCCCACAACCCTGCCCCATAAATAGCGACAGGCAAGCATTTAGCATTATACAAGGTCTTCAGTTCGGAAATTGGTTTTTGGCCCAATTTACTTGAAAAACGAAAGAGAGCCTCTATAGATTATGCGGTCTTTTGTACTCAAGCCGTTATTAGTGGATTCCAGCTCAAATTTTTATTAAACAAGTTTCCCAAGTAGTTGAAATTTACAACTTTTTCAATAATCAAGTTGTCTACAACAAGCCTACGGCTTTTTGTCCCTCTGGGGCCACAAACCATTACAAAAGACTTTATAAAATTGACCCTGAGGTCTAGATCCTGCATGAAACCATTAAAAGCGTTCAGACAAGTTTGCATGCTGTTAGCAGTAAGAGTCATTAGCACAGTGTCATCGGCATAGGATAACAAAGGTATTTGTTTGTCATTTACTTTAGGGAAGTCTGAACAATTCTCCAACAAAAACCTTTCTAAACCATTTGTATAAACCAAAAACAAGAAAGGGGCCAAAATACAGCCCTGGCGTACACCTACAGTCGATGGAATGGATTTTGTCTTAATAATAATTTCTTTATTCGGCTTTGCACATTGGAAAACCATAAAAGCAACATTTGATAATACGATTTCATTTAAAAAAAAAAAATCATGTTACAGGATAAAATTCAGACAAAGGCAAGTTAATATGTTTAAAACAAAGAATCAAATTATTTCATTGTGTCGTCTGGGACTAAATCCAGCATGAATTTTACAGGTTTTCCCTATGCTTCATAACGCATTTTAGAAAATTAAGGACATGATAATAAACAGGTTCAGATTCTAGCAGTTGGAGACGTAGCATTGCAGGACGACATTGTCGAAGTCCCCATCGCCTTAATAGTGGTAGTAGCCAGATTTTCCGATGTGGATGATGGAATTTACAAAACAATATTGTATGTAAATGAGTCTGTATTGATTCCTCATCACAGGGACAAGCTGGGAGAATTGGGTCCCATCTATTTCTGTCGGGAAAAGCTACTAATCTATGGAAAAAGTCTAGTCTGAATCTTGTCAGTAACATTCTATCATATGTACTAATCTGTAATGTTAAATAAGGCTGGATAAAGTATGTGACCTGGATCATGTTGGCATGGAGGACCGAGGGTTTTGTCGACTCAGAGGTCAACCTCAAGGACTCTAGGTGTCTCAGAGCCAGTTGTTTCAACGCTCTCTTTGGTAGATCAATAATACCTTCGGGTTGAAGATAATACTTCTCAATGCCAAGATCTTTGAGGAAGTTTCTGATATACCGAAGCCATGTTATTTTTGGGGTTTGATCAAGAGCCATTGAGTCTACCACGATTGCCTGTGTCAGCGCATTTTTGTCAGAGGTCCAGATGCGCCGCCAAAGCACTAATGGTTGGATCTATAACAAATCCTCTAAATAGGGGATACCAAGTTCCAAATGGGATGCGTAGATTGAGGTTCGTCTCGGTGTTGCTAGAAGGAATCTGAGGAAGGTGTTTTCTGCCACCTGAAGGGCGCTAGCATCTACGTGACCTCAGACTCCCGCCCCATATAGTGCAATCGCCTGACACTTTGCGCTATAAATTTTTAGTAGCTCCACTGGTGCCCTCCTCCCCAGTCTCTGAGAGAAGCTCATCAGGGCCACTATAGCTCTTTTAAAAAGATGACACCTTGCCTCTACTGCTGGCCTCCAGTTCAGCCTTTCGTCAATCATGATACCCAAATACGGGTACTGGGCAGTTACCTCAAGTTTTTGGTTTTTGAGATAGATATCCATTGCTCGTTTTTTCCCACTGCCTGCTACCATGACAAACGTTTTTTTGACATTCACATGTAGGTCCAGCCCACCCATGAAATCCATATACCTATTCAGGGACTTCTGTAGTTCGCGCGGAGTGCGCGCCAGAATGACAGCATCATCTGCATAAAGCAGACCGGGAATCAGGCGCTGTTTTACCCGTGGGAAATCCTGGCCCCCCCTCAGCATCTCTTCCTCCAGGCCGTTAGTGTACAATGAGAAGAGAAAGGGGGCCAGGACGCACCCCTGCCTGACTCCACGCTCCACTCCAAAAGATGCTGTCAGCTCCCCCTTCGCGCCGAAGCGCACCCTCGCAGAGGCTTTAGAATAAAGCTCTCTCAAAAAATCTAAAAGAGGGGGATCCACTCCCATTTGTCTCAAAACCATCCAGAGTTTTGCGTGCGAGACGCAATCAAAAGCGGCGGACTGCGAGACGCAATCAAAAGCGGCGGACCGGATTTTGTCTTTTCATCCCCCGGGCCATATCTATAGGTCACAGTGGTAGCAGCGTGTAATCTGCGAAGCAAGGTGACCAAAGGCTCTTCCAACCCCATGGCCTCCATTATCCGCCATAGCTTATCCCTACATACAGTGTCAAAGGCACTTGATAAGTCCATGAAGGCCAGGTGTATAGTAACCTCCTTGGCCTTCATGTACTTACCCATAACTAGGGCCGAATTAAGGCACTGCTCTGTTGTCCCTTTGCCTCTCCTGAACCCATACTGTGAATCCACAATAAGACCAGATGAGTCTGCCCATGTCTCCAATCGAGCCAGTATAACTCTCCCCATCGGCTTACAAGAAGCATCTATTAACGAAATTGGCCTGTAGCAGCACAGCTCACGTTTATCACCTTTTTTAAATATTGGTAAAACTACCGCCTCATTCCATGGTAAAGGAATACGCCCGACCACAATCGCCTTAAAAACATTAAGTAATAATGGTGCCCATACATCAAGATTGACTTTAAAAAGATCTAATGGCACTGCATCTGGACCTGGGGCTTTTAACGAAATACCTTTCCTCAAAGCCTCCTCAACTTCAGGGAGGGAAAGTGAAAGACTAAGTAATGAAGCCGTTTCATGGTTAAGGTCCAATTGTCCCTCACTGTTGGTTGCCCAGCAAACACCCTTTGGGTTAAACATTTTTGCATAGTGGGCCTCCCAGACTTCCCCCGTTATATGGCTGATCATGTTTCTTTTTTCTTCGCTATTTAGGAACGGTCGATTAATTACCTCCCAAAACAGCCTACTATCTTTCAAGTCTGAGGCTTTCCCAAGATCATCCCATGCCTTCTTTTTTAATTCTAGTTTCTGTTTGTTAACAGTATCCTTGTAAATCTTTCTTATGCTCTTGACCAGTTCCTTATCCCGGGGTACTTGATGCAATGCCCTTTTTAATGATGTTTGTGCTGCAGAGCAGTCAGCATCAAACCATTTATACTCCCTTGGTTCTCCCTTCCCTACCGGTTTGAGGAGGTACGTTGCCACACTTCCACAAAGAGTTTCAAAGTTCTGAATTATTATTTCAGGCTCACAAGTGGACGTTAGACAAGTGTCTATTTCCAAGCGATTTGCATTAAAAATCTCTTCCTCCAACTTTCTCTCGTCGACCCTATCCCATTTTAGAGTTAAGCCTTGATTTTGACTGTTTCTTTGGTTGTTCAGAGGACTCAGTCCTCTCAATCATAGGGCACAACTGTAAAAAAAGGCGATTGTGATCACTAGCAGGGTTTACTTCTATTTTAAATTCATCGACAAAGTGAGTGTACCTACTAGAAACCATAGCAAAATCAATTACACTCATTTGACCCCCCGTCCCTTGAAAAGTTGGTATCGGCAAGGATAAAGTAGAGGATGACATTTCCAAAATACTAAGGTCATTTGTCACAATGATATTGTTCAATGCTTCTCCTTGTAATGAATGCTTAAAATGGGCCAGTGGTTGCTCATTAATATCAACCAGGCCACAGGCCCTAGACCCACTAAATTTGCATAAAGAACAATTAAAATCCCCTACCCACATAATAAACAAGGAGGGTAAGCTTTCAGACACCTTAGTTATCTCCACCTGTAGTTTGTCAATAACAGATGTCGTTTGAGGGTCAAAGATGTTATGGTACCAATTAATCAAAGGGACTGGGAACAAATTTGCAATCAAAAGCAGTTGATACCACGGAGAGTCCACTAATTTAAGTGTTTTCACAGCGTTATATTTTACAGAAATAGCGGTCATTAGTCCTCCCTTTGCCCTTCCAGCCAATGAAGGTTCGGCGTGCACGTTAAAAGATTGGTATCCATCAAGGTCTTGATCATTTCTGCTCCAGGTTTCTTGGAAACAGATTATGTCAAAACCTTCTATATATTTTATCCGTGCCTCGTCCTGCAACCTTCGTGAAAAAAACCTGCTATATTCCATGAAATCAGGCGGAAGACACACCCATCTAATTGATTCCTTAATAGTACTGGGTGTATGCAAATCCTTTGCGGGGAATGCGCCCAGGATTTGGAACTCCATCCCCCCCACATATCAGAACGACCGCCACCTTCCCACTATTCAAAGCGCTACTCAAAGCCCTCTTCCTTAAACGCTCCGGTGCTTAGCGAGAACCCCATCGCCCAACAGCAGAAATCAGATATCCTTTAGCGGAACTCAGAACTAACTGATTCGCCCCTGAACTCCGTCTCTTATTGCGCTCTAGATGTTGGTGTACAGTCTCTATTCTCCTCCTATCATGTCCGATTCTTGTTTTCTATGCTTATTGTCTTTGTTGCATTTCTCCATTTGCTGTGAAGCGCTCTGATACCCACCGGGTCCAGCTAGCGCTATACAAAACTTCAATAAATAAATAAATAAATAAAGTATGCCACCCTCACATAATGTTGTCCTTTCCCCCATTTGTATATAATTTCCCTTATCCTGATCATCATCCAGATTTATACCCTTGAACCGTGTCTTGTGAATGATATGGGATGGCTGTGTGGATTTGTCTTCCACCGTGGAGTTGCTAATCAAGACATCCATCCGATTAACTTTATTATTTAATGCTACTGCCACCGTATCTTTATCATTACTGTGTGTTGCTTGATTAACCTCCAGACCACCCCCATACCTGACACTTCGTAACATACAGAAACCGCCGAAGAAGGAACACTTGAGTCTATATCACTACTAGCAACCATTTCATCCGCCGCTATTCCTTCCTCTGTACGAGCCATCGCCCACCTAGTCGACCTTCCAAAAGGTGCCCTACCCAATGTCTTAAAATTCCCATTAAGACTATTCGGGAGTCAGTCCACCCCCTCCAGGCCTCCGAGTGACTCGAATCGGTTTCTCAGGGGGATATGCGACACCGCCCAATCAAATGGATTTTCACCATAAGGTCTCCCCCTAGAGTGATTATATAATGGGTGAGATAAACCACGATTCACACAAGTATAAAAATAGTTTAGGCCTACGGATTGAATATCTCTCACTCTACCAAACCTTGGTCCTCGACGAATATGATCGACTACCCATGGGTCTCTGAAATTCACAATAACACAGTTACCTTCAAGGTCCTTTATGGTAAGACCCACCCAACCTACCCTTCTAACATTTAAAATCTCTGCGTTAGAGGATGGAGGGAGTCTTCTATTTTTGTTAAGCCAATAAATGACTTTATTTTTCAACTCCCTATGTGATTCTAATTGCTCAGCCCTATTCCCTGGGACGCCCGTTAGTATAATCGTATACGGTGCGGATTCGGGGGGAAGATTTACACAGGGGAGCCGCTTTATAGAACCCTCGTTGCCCAATGATGTATGCCCTTTTAGCTGTCCTTCGGCTGATTTTTCATGCGGAATGGGCTGAGATCTGTCAACCACACCCGCCCCCGTGCCCCTATCTTCAGTAGAGCATGGAAGGTTACTCACTGTAGAGTTCTTCTCTACGTGTAATTGCGGGGTCTGGTTGATAGATCTTACAGCAGTGGCTGATTGAACAACCTTAATAGAATTACTAGACCCTGGGGCTAGAGGAGCAGGAGCTATAACACTTTGGCCCTCTATACCCTTTACTAGCATATCCAGCGAACATGTGTTCGCAGTTACTAGCTTTTCTAGTTGGTCAAGTTTAGAGTTAATTATTTTCGTTCTTTCCAATAGGGGTAACATCAATGATTTGACAAGTTTTTCCATTTTACCTAAAAAACCCTCATTTACACTACATTGGGTAAGCGATTGATTTAATTCAGGGGATGCAATAATCAGGCTGGGGGGGGGGGTGGACTGCAATTGGTGGGGCTTGATTCGAATCTTGTGTTTTTGGTATTTTTGCAGAGCCGCCCTTCCCATGGCCACCCCCTCTTTTCCTTTTGCTTGATTTTTAATGTAGCTATATGATTTTTATTTACTATTAACACCTGATTTTGAGCTATTGGAGAGGGTCTGTGTGGCGAGGGAGATTTGGAAGCTCTATGACACTGTAGTGTAGTTCCTATATTCCCAATAGGCTCTGCGCATTGGAATAATATAAACAGCAGTGTAGACGTAGGACTGAGGTCGACTAGGTCGCTACTGTACTTTCTAGGAGTCTGGGGAAGTAGTCCTTGCTTAATGTGGACCGCATGGGCTACGACTAAATATGGATATGATTCTTATGCCTTTATATGGATATTATTTATTATAACCACATAAGGGCATAAATCAGGAATATCGAATTAGGGTCCTAGATAGAATTACAACAACACGAGCCACCAGAGACAATACTGGTTGAGGTTGAGCTTGAACTTGATAGAGAACAAGCTACCAGATTGTCCAGCCCTACCAACAATGGGCTGGTACTTGAACTGGGGACGACTAAAGGGTCTGTTGGTCTATAATGTTCAGGGGTGACTGCTGACCCAATGGTACCTAGAGATGAGCGCTTCCCTGTTAAGAGATCTATGGACAAGTGCTACTCTGTAAGGGCTATTTCTTTTTCCAAGACCACTGTTGCCCATTTAATAAATTGGTCAATGGTACCAGTGGCCACCCCACCCTTAGTTGTGAGAGTCACTTGTCTTCCCTTCCCTGATCGTAGTGCCATTTTAGTAAAACACCAGATAACACTACTACCAACAAAGAAATATAAAACTGATAATAGGCACAAGATAATTTAAAAACAAACAGCTACAAATACAACCCTTCTATGGTGACGAGAAAAATCTACCAACATACCATAAGTTAGAGGGGGGGCCCAGCCTGGCCTCAATCGGCCTCGGACGGCCACAGACGGTCTCACCCTTTTCCCGGGCTTTGCCCGGCGCGCCCGCGCAGGTCACGCGGTTATGGGCGTGACTAATAAGCCAAGGTAGGGGCGGGAAGAGGCCCCAGCTGCGGCAGATCACATGCCGCTAGGAGAGCTGGTCCTCGCAGTCCCGCTCCCAAGACACAATGGCAGGGTTCAGTCCACTATCAGCAAGCTTCCAAGGCATCGCAGATGAGGGATGAGGCAAAGTTCCGACTGCCCAAAGTCGACGACTACGAGCGGCTGAAGACAAAAGCCTGCCTCAGAAGGCACTGGGGGGGTCATCCAATTTGAATATTAAGTGTCCAGGAGGGCAGGGACTATGCAACGCTAGGATCGTAGTGTTGGTGGCCACACTTGGACAGCAGAGAGCCCCCTTTACGGCTCAAGGGTCCTTTTTATAACAAAACATCGCAGTAAGTATTGCATAGGGTGGTATAAGTGTCCCAGAGAGAGCTTTCCATTGTATACAAGCATTCCTAGAAATTGAGTTTTTGCCCATATGTTTTCAAGTGTAGAGAACCCTGTTGGTGGCTCTTATGTCTGTTTCCAGCATGCTAAATGTAGATTAAAGACTCATGCTCACAGTTTATTGTTCTTAAAATACTTCATTAGCAAGGATAAAGTTGCAATCAGCCACTATGTGTCATAATGAAGTTCAAGGAAAGACTTTGAATAACAAAGTTAACAATCCAGATGTACCTGTTTTAATGAAGAACATTGAATTGTTTTGAATTCTTTATTGACAATCACGTGGTTAACATAGAGTGATTACCATTTACTAATTAATAACATTGGAAGATGTTACCATCCATAGCAATTTTAATGTTGTTGCATTGGCTTGTGACATATTTATTTTAATATGTTGATCCCCTGACTTGGCAAACACAAGATGATGGACAAAGTACTGAAACTTTTCACTCACTCACCCCCAGTCCAGAGATCTGGGCTAAATCCATTGTGCTTTTGCTCACCATGCCGCCCCAGTTTGAACCCAACCATATGCAAATCTGTGTTGACCCTGCTCCTCATGGGAACAGTCCAGCCCAAACTGCCAGGCCAGGTCCTCCCGGAACCAGAAACTAGCATCCTGGGACCAGTTTCAGGGTATCACCCCTTGTCAGCCAGGCTAGCTCAAATTCAGTGGCACAGCAAGCCCACGTCTGAGCATACCCTTGGCCACTTTGGGCCAACGTAGCAAACACAACAAGGTGATGGACAGTGCTGAAACTTTTCAAACACTCACCTCCAGTCAAGAGATCTTACATTTAATCCATCTTTCTTTTGCTCACCATGCCACTCCAGTTTTAATCCAGCCTTCCGTCCAAAATGCACATACACGATTGGATCTGTGTAGAATCCGGAACCAGCAAACATGTATTTGCATAACGGAAATATGAACGGGTGTTAGGGAGTTCGCAAAGATGAGCTATGAGAAACCCACTCATGCATGCAAAGAGGACAAAGGCTCATGGACAGGATTTTTCATTGCAACCTCTTCTTAAAATGGTTTCCTTAAGTGATACTCTTACTTGTTGCTGTTTGAGCTTTTGCTAATACCGTTTGGCGCGCGGCTATCTCTCACTTAAATTTGTTTTCTTTCCCAGCTTCGACTTTGAAAAGCTGTGTCGTTTTACCATGTCTGTGAAAAAGAACTATCGCCGCGTGCCCTATCACAACTGGAAGCATGCAGTGACGGTGGCCCACTGCATGTACGCCATACTGCAGAATAACCAAGGCATTTTCACAGACCTGGAGGTAAATTGTTGACTGTTTCCTTGGCAGAGTCATTCAGCTGTGTTATGTTTCAAGGCAGAGTCGCGCGTGGCTTGCAGAGTTTGTCAGTCACTACTATTTACTTTTTGTGTTCGCTTGAAATTCGGGTGGGTAGAGCCATGGTAAGACTATTAAAGTCCTGTGCAGGCCTTATTGTTAAACCACACAGTTGTTCAGAGTTGAGCTGGGCTATCCATGGCTGATATACCCGTCGTTTATAAGAGACGGTATGCTTTGAAAAATTGGTGTTTTTATGCACTTTTATCCAGTATGTTACAACATGTGTAGATTGTAAGTTTGAAAGATAATTTTCGAATATTGCTTTATTTGGTTATAAGACCATTAAAGCAAATAAATCGGCAAAACAACACTGTTCAAATCACGTATTAGACATACATATTTAAAAAAAAAAAAAAATTTAAAATCAAATAAATGCAATTCATAAAACCCAAAAGACCTAACGTGGAATGGCGCTGTTTGAGAATTACAAACACCTCAGTGGGGACCTAAGGTTGAAACACATGCAAGAATAAATTGCAGGTTAGAAGAGAGTCCAACAAAAGCGAGTCTTTAGCTTTAGCCCTGATGACCCAGCGCCACTGGAGATATTTAGCCACAGCACATACCAGAGATTCCTCTATTTCGGTGCATAGTAGCATGAGCAACTAACGGTATACTGCCTACATCCCAACTGACTGCATTTTGGGATAAATCAAGTTGTTGTAAATGGAAGTCTGGAGCCGGGTATAACTTGGGTTGTTTTATTCAAGATAGGTTTCAGGTCAAGTCTTCAAGATGTAAATATAAAAGAGACCCACCAGGAGTGACCTCATTGTCACTCAGCCTGCCTGGTGCCAACTGCCAGTTGAGACCAGGCTAAGCCATCAACACTCCATGATGTCACCAAAGGTTCTAGTGGTGACATCATGTGGGTGACAATGAAAACCCACAGACAGAAAAGAGACAGGCTAAATATAACACATCTCCTTTCTTTAGGGAAATCAAAGTAATGAAATACGAATAAGTAGAATTAGCTTCAGTGTACACATCCATGTAAAAGTACACAGTACATTCTAAAACAAACCATTGAGATAAACGTACATAACTCATACTAAAGGTAGAACATTAAGATATCATTCGCACTACCTTACATCTTCAGGTAAACAGTAACAAGTCCCAAAGGTAAGAACTAACAAATCAAAATACAACTAGTCCCAAGTCCCATCCCCTTTCCTTGGGAAACATAAACACAAATTGATTTTGTGACAAAAATGGAGCCCACTTTGCTCCGTAACGGGGTACAACTCTTCCCGTGAACCACACCTTGGAGTAGCTATTGCTCCGCCCCAATTTTCTAATGGGGTACTCGCCACCCTTAAATTTAAAAAAACACTCTGCACCGTAAAGCGGTACAACTCTCCCCGTGAACCACACCTTGGAGTAGCCATTGCTCCGCCCCCAATTTTCTAATGGGGTACTCACCACCCTCAAATTTAAAAAAAACACTCTGCACCGTAGCGGGGTACAACTCTCCCCATAAACCACACCTTGGAGTAGCTATTTCTCCGCCCCCAAATATGCAATGAAAAACTCTCCACAAGAGATGGGGTATTTACCACCCCTGAACTAACCTTTTAATAGACTAACAACACCAATGAACCACAACTCCATAACTAGTCCTATGCACCTCACTTCATGAATCATTTGAGTATACAGCTTCCATCTCTAAAACCATACGAGCAATAACTTCCATCTCAAAATTAAAGGGCACACACCACCCATTAATACCCAACTTTACGCCACCCCAAAAACACAAAATTGCGTCACTCATCACTCTCTTGCCACACACCACACCTAAAACATACTACACTGGGCACTCACCATGTACGAGACATACTACCACAAGGAACTCTTCACCCTCAAGTAAACTTAAACAAATAGACACCACCCCAAATTGAACTGCACCACGACAACAAACGCCACTGACTAACCCCTCAACACTCACCCCAGAAACACAAGACAAACATTACATTGGCCAGCAAAATAATGCAAGAGAAAGTACCATGCTCCGGTGAGCGGTCTCACACCCGAGTTCACCTCAGAAGAAGAAATAACTGTTCATACAATGTCAGCTGTTGCAGAACACCATAAAATCCTCATCAGCGCTTAAGTTTATGGTAAAGTACATTTTTCCCCATGCGATGTAGCTGCAAAAGACTTATAAACTCTCCGAATGTCTCACTGCTTTTGTCCATATACATTATTGTCCCGCGATGTGACTCGTTCCCATGGTGATGACCCTAACATCAGCGCAAAATGGCGGCACGCATATTGCGTAGCGCTGGGTGGCTCTGGGCACGTCGCTGCCCTAAACGTGCAAGTGCGGCACAACAAGACTCCTTTACGTCATAATGAGCTGTACGGCAAAGGTAAGCTTCACGCGTTACGCTCTGATTTTGAAACAAACAAAAAAATGGCAAGACAGTTGCGTATCAATCGCGCATTTCCATTGTGCAGTTATAATAATGTTAGTCAAAACGTTCCCAAAGTACGTGCTGACACTAAATTTTCACATGACTCCGCTTCAGCTTTCAAATAAATCCGCTGCGTGCTGTTCCTTTTCAATTTTTTCAGGCTAACGATCTGACAGCCCTCTACAAAAGCAAACTGATGCTCATCTTTCCTCGTACCCTCACGGTGCTTTTCCTTTTCAAATCGTGTCTCAGCCGCTCGATCACAACCAGCGATTACAGCCCTGAACAGCACCCACAAGCGCTTGCTGAATTAACATCCCAACAGTCTTTCAATCACTATTTGCACGTAGTATCGATGTCTGCGTTTTCACACACTAGTGAACTTCGCCAACTCTGCCACAACATTAAGCTCATGCAAATTAACACCCTGGGTTTGCAGGCCGTCCGTTAGATAGGACACTGGGGGGACTTACCAGGGTGCTTCTTTCCTTTATTTTCCGTTTCAGCAGTGATAGTCTCCTTTTACTTTTAAACCCAGACTCTTCGCTTTCTGTTTCTCGCACGCTGTAGGCTAATTTTCTCAAATTCCAGTTTCATTACTTTTAAATTGCTTACTTCTTCATCAAAATGCACGCCGTAGGTTCTTATACGCTTCTCCAAACGTCGCCAAAAATGTTGTAAATAGAAGTCTGGAGCCGGGTATAACTTAGGTTGTTTTATTCAACATAGGTTTCAGGTCAAGTCTTCAAGATGTTAATATAAAAGAGACCCACCAGGAGTGACCTCCTTGTCACTCAGCCTGCCTGGTGCCAACTGCCAGTTGAGACCAGGCTAAGCCATCAACACTCCATGATGTCACCAAAGGTTCTAATGGTGACATCATGTGGGTGACAATGAAAGCCCACAGACAGAAAAGAGACAGGCTAAATATAACACAAGTTTTCCTAGGTCGGCTGTAACCGGGGTCTAAAAAGATAAAATCCATTAAGGACTCTTCTGCCTGCAGGCATACCGGCACACAGTATTTTCACTAACATTAGAATGCCATTTTGAGGTAAAGGATAAAAAGGGCTAAGTCCTATATTAAATTTAAGAAATAGATTTTTGGCACCCAGGGCAACCGAGAAAAGGCTCACATTCTGTGTGGGGTTAATTTCTAGAAAAGCATCTGTAAGAGAGCCATGATTGATGCTTTGCATGTCGTACTTTTAAACGTAAATGCGCTTGTATAGTGCTTTATATCCATTGCGAGGCGCCGGAGTGCACTGCTGGATGGGTAGCTTTACCCTGAGAGAGAGTTGTTGGTTGTAAGGATGTTGTATTCTCAGTGTGGTACATCTGAGGAGCATTTTGGTGTTGTGTGTGTGAGTGACTAGAGCAGTGCTTTTAGCCTGCCTTGAGTGGTGGTATTTAACCTATGGTGGCAGCCAGGCCTTTTAAGTGGGAGAAAAGAGTGTTTGGTGATGAGGGGGCTATAGGGGTGTGGCATGTATAATAAAGGGCGTGGCTTTAACATGTAAACTAAAATTCCCAGAGTGCCACCATACATACACATTTGCTTAGAACCTCACCTGCAATGGGCCTAGGTGACCATTGCTCTGTACGCATTGCAGAGGCCAAGGACTGGATGACTGTGTATTTTGAAAGCCTTTTTTACCCACTAGGAGGCACTGTGATAAACTCGCACTGCCTTCAGCCGCAACTCCGTTGTAGCCCGCTAAAAACACCTGGAAGCCACTAAGTTTAAAGTATGCACTATGCAAAAGTCATATCCTGCCTAAAAAGAATAATGTAACGCAACATTCTGGAAAAAGCAAACACTCCTAGGCAATGCAGGATTACGTAAAGCATTTAAAGTATAGATCGGAATGATATGGATTACCTTAATGTTTTTTCACTTATTATTCAGAAATGGATATGTGTTTTTGTCTGTAAAGTTAAGGACAATGCCCGTTTCTAATTACTACCGTGTCTGAGACCCAGAGGAACATGGCTAACTTAAAGCCTGGTGGCAGCCATTCTGTACAATTATGGTGGATCCGCCAGGATGGTCTGCCTTTGAAGCCATTACTGAAGCAAGGTGGTGTTGTGCTACTCTAATCCAATGTCTTTCAGTCTTGAAGAATATTGGAACCTGCAGGGATTGTGTAATTTATGTAATAATTTTAAATAGTGCTTCATTTGTTTAAAAAAAAAAAGTACAGGGCACCAATATTTTTCTCTAAACCCACACTTTAAGATACTATCATAACCATAGATTGTACTTTAAATATAATGAAGAAAATGTTATTAGTTTCAAAAGATCTGGAGCTAGGAGGTTATTGGCCTGAAATAGCATGAATAATCATGTAAACCTGTTTAAAGATGGGAAGTTCATATTTTCTTTGTACAACATTTTATTGATTTTAAAGGCCAAAGGCAATATACCTCACAAAAAGAACACAAAATCAAAGCTAACACAACAGGCATTATGAAGCACTGATGACCCGTCCTCTTCCCTTCACCCAACTACCCCTTTCTCACACATAGACTATTGGAACAGCAATATAACCTTCTCCCCCCATAGTCTTGACGGTACAACCCACAATCCTACATTAATCTGGAGGGCGTTCCCCCACTCACCTGTTGCTCACCATGAACTGTCCTTCCCCTGGACAGATGCCTAAACCCTCTTCGCCCAGGTCCCCATATTTTCCCATGTTTGCACATGCATCCCTGACTCTCATACCCCACTTTCTCCCTGATCCTGCACAGTTCCATTCCTTCTCACCACTCAATTAGCCTCGGGCAGTGAGGATTGCTCCAGTGTCTAGCAATATCTCTATTTGCTATAATATAGCCCAGGTTGATTATTGGCTTAGTGTAAGAAGTAACCTCCAAATCGGTCCGGACCCCTTGAAGCAGTCTTGATGCCAACAATGGCAATGGCATTCCTGCAAATTCTGCCAGGGACATATTACTTCCTCCCAGAAGGGCTAGAGTTTTGAGCAGCCCCACAATGTATGACAGAAGGTAATCCGCTGTCCACACTGTCCGATGCAATGATCGTCTGAGGCCCTACCTATCTTCTGTATTACGACCCTGTGTAATATGTTCTGTGCAGTAGCTACAATTGGATGAGATGGAAGTTGGCCCTGATGGCCACTTCGCTCTGGAAAGTTTAGGGTCTGTCCCCCCGGTTTTCATCCTCCAACTCCTCTATATTGTGCTGCCATCGGGCCCTTAATCGAGTTTGCTCCCCCTGTTAGTTTCTTTTCAGTGTAGCATATGACATCCAAGCAGCCGTCGCTCCAATGGAGAGCCTTCCTTTGTATTCTTGTCCTTGGGCATCCCGGCCTGGCCTGCAGGGAGTGTCTTAGTTGTAAATATTTAAATATCTGGGTGGTGGCTATATCATATTCAGCCTGTAAGTATGTAAATGGAACCACCCCGTTAGCATCCCACATATCCTCCAGGCCAAGAGTCAAATCAGTTCCATTTCTTAAAACCTGGTTAGTACGGTACGGGATATAGCCTTGCGCCCATCCATAATGGGATTTGTGGTGTCAATCGCTTTTCCCACCCCATTTCCCTGATCAATTTGCGCCAAACGGATATAACAATGGCAGTACCTGGGGAAATTCGGTGGTATGTTCCCCCCCATATGGGGCCGGGACGCCCCTTTGCTGGGAAAGCTGTTGCGCTTTATAAATCAACCTAACATGAAGGTAACCCCCCTCCCCTAGTACCCCTTGGTCCATCCGAAACATGGGATCCATCAGCAGGGCATATGCCCACTCATTGATGATGTGTGCTGTGCTGCTTCATAATACTTCTAATGCTGCAAGATGTAGGTACATCTATGTAACACAATCATCTTAAATGTGCATCGCCATATGTTATAGTGGCAGGGCCCACCAATGTTTTATGTCCGCCTCCAGTCGTCACAGCAGGAGGCTAACATTGTCCGTGTAATGTGTACAGCCCTCTCTGGAGACCCATATACCCAGATATTTGAAGTGCAGAGGTTCCACCTTCAGCGGCACGGGTAATGGCGCCCCTGCTGACCACCCCCTTATTTGGAAAATAGGGGATTTCTCCCCTTTAATCCTCAACCTCTAGTAAGCGCCTTAAATAGTGAACATTTCTTCCAGGCACTTTATGGAGACATCCGGGTCCTCTGTATAATGCAGGACCCAAATCCGTAAAACAGTGAGATCTGATCCTCCTACAATTCACTCCAGCCCTACCCTTGGGCGTCCACCCTGATCCAGACAGCTAGTGTCTCTATGGATATGGCAAACAACATCCGGGATAAGGTGCAGCCCTGTCGCGTACCATTTCAGATGTCCCCACTCTCTCATGCAGATCGCTGAGTGGACTTCCGCTGGTCCCCGAGTCATGCATCCTTGGATTACCTTAATCTAACCCACCCCCAGCCTGCATCAGGGGTAAGGGCCAAATACCCGGTGCTGCCACCACCCCCTCCCCAATTCACAGCAGAGCCCGTCGGATAAATTGCTTTGCAATTGGGATGGCCATGGGGAGTAGTCCGAGGCCACTGTCTTCATCATAAACCAGGTTCTCCATTGAAGACACCCCCTCCCTCCTCCCCAGATCTGTGACTAGGGCTTTCCACCAGTTGGTAATCTCCAGAGAAGTTTGTCGCTAGAGATCTGCCACTCCTTTCACCCTGTGGGTGTGGGCGGCGACCGCCTCTGTGTCGCTCTGGCGTTTTTTCCGTTCCTGCCATTTTGATTTCTGGTTCTCCTCCCCTTTGTCAGGTGGCTGGTACCCCTGCCTCTCCTATCAGTCTGACTGCCTCTGCTGCTGTGAAAAACGGAGTCTCAATCTAATCCACAACACGGAGCTTCAGATGAACATGGAGAGCATGCCGGATATCCCACTTATGGAAGTGCTGTTCAACTGTACAAAAGGATTCTCTTTGTCATTTGACTACCATCGTATAGTCAGGGAAGATGAGAATCGAGTTCCTGTCTTAAACTCATAAACCTGGCCACATTGGCATGCGCTCGGGCTACAGAAGGGGGCAGCCATCCGGTAACTCTGTGAGCCCGCTCCACCGTAAACCACTTTGAGTGTTTCCTCTGCAGCACCATCGATGCGAACCACTCCAAATAATGTTCAGCACTGGGGCCCTCAAGCCCCTCCGGGACCCCGACCACTCGGACATTCTTTGGGCGGGAGCAGCCCATGGCATCTGTCAGTTTATCTGCGAGAGAGCGGCTCCCTCTCGCTCCAGTACTTCCAACTTCCTCTATTCTGTCTGCCAGTTTTTTATGATCATCCCTAAGCAAGTTCACCTCCTGAGAAACTCAATTTTAATTCCAGGGTGCACTGGTCTCTTTTATGGCCTGAGTTTCCAGGTCTACCAGTAGGGGCAATGGAGCGCTGCCCGGATCTCTGTTTGTGAGGCACCGTCTCCCTCCGGCTTGGTGACTTCAGGACGAACAATAGTGTACCACCCCTGGCTACCACAGACAAGTGCTACATGCTTGTCCCCTCAGTCCCCCACGTTCTAATCTGGGGTTTAATGGCCCCATGTAGTTTGTGGTGGGCCTACCAATATGTCCGCTGGGGGCGGGTGATCCATTTGCAGCGCCCTAGGCACGAGCACGTACTCCTCCTGCCGTACCTGTGGAAAGTGGCCAGACACAGAAGGAACCAGCTCCTCTATTGTTGCAGGGCCCACGCTGGGTTCCCAGCCCCTGCTCTTGGTGCTCCTCATCAGTCTGCAGTAAGATGGAAACTGAAACACAAATGGCTGCCGGGGCCCTACCACCCTCACGGCAGTCATATTAGTCCCCGCCATGTGGCTGGGCCTCCAGGACACCCTACAGCACAGGTCTTCATGCTTTATGATGCGGAGACCCCCTTGACAACATTTTTAGGCGTAAGGACCCCCCCCTGCCTGACAAGAATTTCTAGAGCCTGGTACTCCTCATCATCAACAACCATAATGTTATGTTATGTTATGTTATGTTAAATTATATTTATATAGCGCACGGCTACTCCGACAGAGTGTCCCGGCGCTTTCCACAAATAAATCAGTGTGTAATAACATAACACGAAACAATACAGAAAAGAAACCCCCCAAAAAGCAACTAAGCATTAAAAAGCCATGTCTTCAAGCTCTTCCTAAATTGAAGCAGGTTAGGAGTACTACGTAACGCCAGTGGTAAAGAGTTCCACAACTGGGGTGCCTTAAAGCCAAAGGAGCGGCCTCCAGTGCGGGCCTTATGCACACGAGGAACCACGGCAGTAAAAAGAGCTGCAGAGCGCAGTAGGCGAGCAGGGCGATAGAAAGTCAACCTGCGCCGTAGATAACCGGCCCCAGGGCCAAACAGTGCCTTGTGCATCAACGTAAGGGATTTGAACATAATCCGCTTACGGATAGGCAGCCAATGAAGCTTCTGAAGCAGCCCCGAGGCTCGCGATCGCCTATGCAGGCCGAAAATCGCGCGGGCAGCAGAGTTTTGTGCAACCTGTAGACGCTGGACCAGGTAGTCTGGGAGGCCAAGGAAAAGGGCATTGGCATAATCCAGCCTTGATCCAATGAGCGCCTGCACGGTGATCCGCCTATGCTCCGCAGAAAGCAATGGAAGAAACTTGCGGAGCATCCTCAGAACACCAAAGCAGGCGCCCACCAGACCAAGTACATGGGCTCTCAATGACAATTTATTGTCAAGTTTAACCCCGAGGTTTTTGGCAACCAATGATGACTGAGCCGGGGGGTTCATTTCAACCGGCCACCATTGTCGCCACTCAGGGTCAGTGGCACATCCAAAAAAGAGAACCTCAGATTTGCTGGAATTGGCCTTCAAGTTGTTATGCTGGAACCAATCAAATACCATGGCCAAACAGGCCCGAATACCCTCTCCATCAAATGGCTGATCTTTGCCACATGTGAAGAGGAGTTGCGTATCGTCGGCGTAGGATACGATCTGGGCCCCATACGCCTCCACCGCCGCCGCCAGAGGGGTCATAAAGATGTTAAATAATGATGGGCTCAACACAGAACCCTGTGGAACCCCAACCCCCAAAGGCGGCATCTCGGCGGAGCGCTGCGAGACCCAGATCGTCTGGCGGCGGCCTTCCAAAAAAGATGTGAACCATTTGAACACCGTCCCCCTAATGCCGATGTCATGAAGCCTGGCGAGGAGCGCCGCATGAGGGACGGTGTCGAAGGCCGCCGACAGGTCCAACATGACTAGCATGGCCTTGCCACCAACATCCAAAGTCTCCCTGATGATCTCAGAGACCTCCAACAGTGCCGTTTCCGTATAAAATTAGGACGGAATCCGGACTGGGAAGGATGGAGCAGATGGTTCGTTTCTAAAAAGCTCGACAAGACGCCATGAACATGCTTCTCAGTGATCTTAGCCAACGCCGGCAAGAGTGAAATCGGCCTATAATTGGCCAGGACCTCAGCATCAAGACCTGGCTTTTTCAAGAGGGGAATAACCATCGCCCTCTTCCAGGTACAAGGCACCTTCCCTTCCCTTAAGGAGGCGTTGAGGATAGGATTGACCAAAGGGTTCACCACAGCCGCCATCTCAGCCAAAAATCTGGCCGGGCAGGGGTCAAGTGGCGAGCATGATTTAAGGCTGGCAAGCAGCACCAGCGACGCCTCGCTCGTGACAGCAGGAAAATCTGTCAAAACAGCGACAGGCGTAGGCGGTAGCTCGCAACCCGCCCCGGGGCCGCAATCACTAACCACGGTGCTCTCCGAGAAGGAGGCTTGAATCGCCTTGATTTTATTTGTAAAAAAGCTGGCAAGATCACAAGCCCACGACTCCGATGATACTAACAGGGGTGTCTGGGAGCTGGGAGACGCGAACTCCTTCACCACCGTGAAGATCTCCTTGCCGGAGTTCGCCGCTGCCTCAATCCTCCTAGCCAGATATACTTTCTTGGCCTCCAAGATGTCCAGATGATAGGCCTTGATAGCCGCCCTATAGGCAAGTTTGGCCTCCCCGTTATACCGAAGGCGCCAGGCCCGCTCAGCAACCTTGCACTGGCTGCGAGCCACCCTCAGCGCCTCAGTAAACCACGGCGCAGATCGCCGTGCTACCGTGGACCGAGGGGCAACTTGCGGGGCAAGATCGTCTAACCTTTCGGTCAGCCACGACTGCCAGGCCTCCGTGTCTTTTTCCAGAACACCCGAAAGCTGGCAGGGGTGTTCCACGAGCGCCTGCTCCAGCATATCGGCTGTCACTCTGTGCAGCGCTCTCGAAGCTGGTCTAGGTAACACGGGGGCAATATTACCCGGCCGCCCAATCTCCGCCACCGAGAACTTGATCAACCTGTGGTCTGTCCAGAGCACAGGCAGGGTTTCTACATCAGCAACCGGAACTGATGAGAACACTTGATCTAGAGTGTGCCCTCTCTCGTGCGTAGGACCCACCACGTATGGGACAAGACCCAGCGGAGATGTTATATCCAGCAGTTTAATTGTATCCGGGTCGACTGTCGCATCCAAATGGACGTTAAAGTCGCCCGCCACAATACAGTGCTGAGTGGTCAATGCCAGCTCAGAGATGGCGACCTGCAAATCCTCCAGGAAGGAGCCCATGGGGCCAGGCGCCCTATAGACCAACAGCACCTTCAGTGCTTGGGACGGGGACAGTCTAAGCGTGATGGCAATGGATTCCGAGCTCCCAATGGGGTTCGGAGGGAGAACCGAGCATGAGACACTCTTCCTCACCACCACCACCACCCCGCCGCCCCTGCCCTTCTCTCTGTCCTGCCGGTAGATGTTATAGGCCGGAGGAATAGCAGAGAAAATGTCAGGGTTCGACGCTTCTCCCAACCAAGTTTCGGTAAGGAGAAGACACAACGGGTTTTCCCTCACAAGAAGATCGAATAAGTGTAGAGCATGACAGCCCAACGACCTTGTGTTCAGCAACAGGCACAGATGTTTAACCGAAGCCTCAGGGGGTCTGTGCACGTTGACCGGAGTCCACGTGGGCGACCAGCCACAGGCCGGACAGCGCCTCTTGCCGTTACAGCGGCCAGGGAAGACCGAGCGACAAGAGCAGGAAAAAGTCCGAAAGGCACGCAACATCGCCGAGGAGTAAATGCGCATCCTCCCTCAGCCGCCGGCCGTAACGCAGTCCTCCACCGCCCTAACGCCTCCGGGACGCTGACGGGCGCAGACGGGCAGGACTCCGGCACGACTCAGGCTAAGCGAGGGCGTCCACCTGCGCGTGGGGGAGCGACTTTAAATAGGCTCTCCAATGAGCCCTTGGCGCGCGAGTCCGCTCCAAGATGGCGGCCGCCGCCGAATACCAATGCCCCCAATTCCCACAGCAAATCATTTTTACGGTGGGGGAAATAATATTAAACAGCGTTTAGCCTACCAAAGGTCCTTGAGCCTGGGGGCGTGGTCAGATGTGTATCTAAAAACAAAGAGCCTCATTTTAGACTCCACGACCCCTGGGGGTCACGCCCCAGAGATTGAAGACCTCTGCCCTACAGCCCTCTGGTCCCGGAAGCCACACACTGTGGAAGCCAAGGTCTCTCAGCGATGTGTGCCTCGGGCAGGCCAACCTCCGGCGTCTCCGAACCTTCCAACAAAGGGGTGGGCCACAGAAAAATGCTACACCAACTGCCACCGGGATCCACACAGCTTTACCAGGGGCTATACTGCTCCCCTCAATATGGCTGGGCCCATAGGCCTCCGGGCCTCTTGGGCACACTACATGGGAGGAGCAGCAGGCACTCTATAATGCAGCGTCTTGGACACAGGCCCACTACTGGCTGTCCACCATCTTCCGGGATGTCCCTATGCAAGCATATAGAAGGTGGATGGAGGAGAGACCAACACCACCACTCCGGTCACTGCCACACCATCGTTGGCCACTGCTTGGGAGCTCGGTCCTTAAGCGGCCAAAGAGGGCAGCTCCAAGCCACCTCCTTTCAGCCATATTTTTAATGAAACATTTTACTTAGGCCTTGTGATAGGGTTTTTCAGTCCCACCCGTATGTGGTGTGTCCAGACAACATGGACTGCTTGGGTGCACCCAAAAATATCCACAAAGGTATTTTGGAATTTTTAAAGTAATAATTATAGTGAAAGACTTTCTCTTGCTAATCTTTTTTAATATAGTCCAGCACATCTAAAAAGGGAATTACATCAGTGTATTCATGTAGAATTGTACAAATAGAAAGGAGTACTCCCTTTGCACTTTTATGAACAGGGAGTTTGACGTTTTGGGACAAGTCACAAGGGGATAGACGGTTATTAAAAATACTCCTGTAGTGCTACTACTTGTATTCATAAATGTTTTTTTTAATATTTGCTCCTTATTGTGCAATAGCTTAATTTCCCGTTGCCATCCTTAAGATATTTTGCAAGCACACTTCCAAAGAGTAATCTTAAACATCTCAAGCAAATAAAAACACATTTCACAATGCAGGATGTTAAGGATTTTCCTTGTGGGTTATTTTCCCAAGACATCTCTGGAAGAATGGGAGTCTTGTCTACTTTGGAATGCATTTAGAATATATTAATTGTTTTGAATTTTGACTTTTGTGGTTAAGTGCCTTTTGACAGTGTTTGACAGGGGAAAATTATTATTTTTCCTTTTCTTGGTAGCGTAAAGGTCTTTTGATAGCTTGCTTGTGTCATGACTTGGATCACAGGGGATACAGCAACACCTACCTACAGAAGTTCGATCACCCCCTGGCAGCTCTCTATTCCACCTCCACCATGGAACAACACCACTTCTCCCAGACTGTGTCCCTCCTGCAGGTAAGGCTAATAAAGGTGTGATCAGGAGCTGGAATACCGCACAACAAAATCATGGTCACGTTCTTAATGTGGGTGTATGTTTATAGAAAAGGTCAAAGGCAAATATGATGTTGAGAATTGTTGGTAAGTCATTGCCTTGTTCTCTTCTCTTAGTCTGTTATCTTAAGAGGTAGGCCCCCCTGAATTGGGCACCTTGAGTTTCTTATAAATGATGTCACCCTCCACCAATAAATCCTTTTTCCTTGCTCCTGTTTGAGAGAAGATACTGTCATAGCAGTGGTCTGGATATATTTCCAAACATACAATAATCCAGAAAACTAGCAGTTTCTTATTTTTATTTCGGATAATATAATAAAACCCTGAAGATAGAGTTGGAATTAGCCTTGGCCAGTCATTGGGAAGAGAGACGCGCATAGTGCCAGCAGAGAGATAGTCCTGCTTCTCCCTCCTGAATACCCCATCATCAGCCGCATCTGTTGCTGCATCAGCAAGAGGTGCCAGAACAGATGTTCCACGATTTTCCAAGGCTATCCAGACTCCCAACACCAGGTTGGCCTACAAGCTCAACAGGAGAAAGTAGAATTCTCAGATTGTCGCTAAGGTGCTTTCACTTCATCTTTCTCTCTTGTGAGCTGGCAGTTGTGCTCCATAAGGACGCAGATCAAACGTGGGCAGTGATAAGAGTTGCTTTTACAGAGGAATACTGGAGCAGGCAAGTTGGAAGGAACTAGTATCATGGTAGCAAGATGAAGGGCTTCACATAAGCAGCAGGCTGTGCCGGTTTTCACGTTTCCTTAGATATGTGTCCATATATATATATATGAAACAATCTCAGCTTTCTCTCGCCTGGAGCCCAGTCACGGATACCAACGGCGCAGAAGAAGAGAGGAGACCCAAGTGCAGGTGAGCAGTAATTTATTCAATCGTGGAGAAGGCGCACCTCAGCATAACGTTTCGGCCTTCACAGAGGCCTTGGTCACATGACGCATGCAGGGGAGGAAGCGAAATTTAAAGTGCTAGTGCCAATCAATTTGTCACGACATTGGTTACATATAGTCACATGATGTCATATTCAATGATGGACATAGAAGACAGATATAAACATAATTGCCTCACATCACGGGATAATCCCCTTAATATAAATGGGCAATGTGCAAAAAGCATTGTGCAAAATTCAAGGTGCTAATATCAACCACAGAATTAAAATAGTCAATAAATATCAATAGCAAGTAATTGGTACACATCACGATATTAGAACATTAAAATCAGAGTACATACACAAAGTACATATACACTAATAGTTAATATATATACACCAACCTTGAGTGACGCTATCTACACTAGGTACAATTATCATTGGATGTATTGCCTGATTGCTTAAATGCAATTCGCAAAACCCATGTAGTCGCTACATCTTTAAATCAACAACTGTTTTGCACAAGCTAAAAATCTGTCTGTCATTGAGGTTGAATGGGGAGGAGATAGTCTTTGCTTGATTTCAATACATTATCGCAGCCTCCCCCAACTCTACATGTACTAGAATATACACAACCCATTAGATTATGCACTAGCCAAAGTGATAAGAACTGTGATATGTGCAAAGAAATACCTTTTTTTCCCCTCTTTTTTTAAAAGCCATTTTCCTTAAAACTTTGTTTTCCTCTCATTAATCATATAATTCGAAAAAGTGAATTCATCACTCCTGAATGCTGTGTACACACATAGCCCAAGCCTGGGCTATGTTACAACAAATGGTCAGTAGCCAAGCATGACATATTCGGGACTTGGATTAGCTTGAAATACAGTTTTAACCAGCCCGATTGACTAATCAGGACAACAATGCTGTATAGAGTATCAGATCAACCAGATATATCCAAAGGAAGTGCCACTCGGTAGCCTTATGGATTAAACAGGAGGAAACTAGACAGTTGCATGTTTCAAAGACAGGTATAAAAATCCTCCGTGGAGTTTAACCCTCCCGGGGCTCTACTGTCCATTTCCAAAATATATCTAGTCTCCAATCTTCTCAAGGCACCCTCTCTATTCCCTCCTCTTCTCAGTGGGCCTACATCGTCTATAGCAAAATATCTCAACAGGGTGCTATCGTTATTATGGCACTCCTTAAAGTGGCGCGCTACTGGATAGGCCGGGCCACTCGTGTGGATGGTCCTTATGTGCTGGAGTATCCTTTTGTGCACCTGTAGCTTGGTGCTACCCACATATCGTAGGGCACACGGACACTCCAGCACATAAACCACAAACTCACTTTTGCAAGTCAATTGTTTTTTGATCTTGCGAGCACTGGGAGTAAATGGGACCACATATTCTGATTTATTGAGCCCATGCTGACAAGCTTTGCAGGAAGAGCACTTCCTGAACCCCTTACTCTTGTCCAACCAGTTTCTGCGTGTTACAATCTCTGGGCTAGATTTAACAAGGGCATCTTGCATAGAATATGCCTTTCTATAGGTGATGCACGGTTTAGCTGGCAGTTTCTCACCTATGATTGGGTCACATTTAATTAAATCCCAGTGCTTAGTGATAATCCTCCTAAGTGCGCCATGTTGCCTGTTGTAAGGCCAAATCAGCCTGACAGACTGATCTGGGGAGATAGCAGGCCCAGAAGTGTCTTTACGTTGGAGGGACTGACTCCGTGATATGGCATTCGCTTTGGCAATAGCTTTATCAATTTGGATAGCCTTGTACCCTCTAGCCAGAAATCTAGTTTTGCTAGCCTCCTGTGCCAGGAGGCATTGAGCATTCGTACTGCTTATCTCCCCATAGGGGATGCTGCGTATGAGATGAGAAGGATGGTGGCTACTGGCATGGAGTACTGTATTGCCTGACGTGGGCTTCCTGTACAATCTGGTCTCAAGTTTGTCCTGATCAGTCAAGATTGTCATGTCCAGAAAATGCACCTGTACCTGACTTATATCTGAGGTGAACGAAAGATTGTAGTTGTTACAGTTTAATGTCTCAATAAAATGCTCAGCTTCCAGACATGTGCCTCTCCAAATAAAAAACACATTGTCTATATAACGATACCAGCGCACAATAGACCTCATTGCTGTAACAGAGTGTTCGCCATAGAGGACCTGTCTCTCCCAGTAACCCATGTGCAAACTGGCATAGCTGGGAGAGAAACAGGCCCCCATGGCAACACCTCTGACCTGCTGATAGTATCTGTTATTAAATATAAAGAAATTATGATGTAAACAGAATGAAATCATAGATAACAACATACGATTGTGCTCGACCATCATGAACTGTCTCTGACCCAAATAAAATTCAATGGCCCGTAGACCATCTTTGTGGTTTATGCTGGTGTACAAAGATGTCACGTCCAACGTGATCAAAAACCAATGAGGATCCCACTCTATATCCTCAATTTTACGCAAAAAATCATTGGAATCCTGGACAAATGACGGCAACCTTTGTACATGTTCTTGCAGGAATGAATCCACATAAATGGTTGTTTTTCCAACAATCCCTCGCACGCTGCAATGATCGGTCTCCCTGGAGGATTGTCTGGATTCTTGTGCACCTTTGGGATCCGGTATAGGACTGGCATAATCGGATTGTCGTTTTTCAAATATTTCTGTTCATCCATGCTTATCAGGCCGTAGGACCTCCACCCCATCAATAGCGAGTAGAAGTCCCCCTGGGCTTTCTTAACCAAGCTGATGTCACTGTGTCTATATATATATATATATATATATATATATATACGCAAGGGAGTAACAAGAACATGAAAGTAGCACCCACTTTGAACTAAAACACTGATACCTCCAACAAGTGCGCCAACCCTCCTCAGAACATTTGCCTTGTCTCTTACATCATGCATCTACCTATTCATTCTTTCACTCTTCCATCCCCCTACTGATAGCCACTAATTCACCTTTACATTGTCATCCAGTCATTCTTTCATCCATTATCCAATCTTTCCTCAATCCATCCATTCATCAATCCACCCAATTTGCCATCCATCCATTCTGCCATCCATCCATTCTGCCATCCATCCATGCACTCTGCCACCCATCCACTCTGCCACCCATCGATCCATCCACTCTGCCACCCATCCACTCTGCCGCCCATCGATCCATACACTCTGCCGCCCATCGATCCATACACTCTGCCGCCCATCGATCCATACACTCTACCACCCATCCCCCACTCTGCTATTGATTCATCCATGCTGCCATTCATCCATCAACTCTGCCATCAGTCCACTATGCCATCAACTGTGCTATCCATCCATTATCCACTGTGCCATCTATCCAGTCTGCCATCCGTAATCCATCCACTTTTCAACCTGTCCATTCATCCTCTTCCATCCATCCTTCCTATCATCCATCCACTCTGCCATTCATCCATTAATCTATCCCCTTTGCTACCCATCCATCCCTCCATCCATCCTGCCATGCATAAATCCTCTCTTCCATCCATCCATTCGGCAACTCTACCATCCATCCACTCTGCCATTCATCCACATACACATTCAGCCACCTACTCATTCATCCATGCTTCCTTCTTTTCGCCCTTTCTTCCAATGTTCCTTCTTTCTTTCCCTGTTCTATTCACCCAGCTGTTGTTTTTCATTACTCCTGCTTGCTCTTCTGTTGTCACTGTATTCCAGCGTTCGTGATTAGCTTTTGTCTGCCGAGTTGCAGATAGATGAGGCCCATAAGCAAACACACTCCGCTGGGGGGGGGGGTGTGTATTTTTATATTCCCTGAAAAAAACAAATGTTACAGGGACGTTCTAGTTAGGCTGACATTTCACTCATACAACACCTGAGAAATGCAGCAGTTATAGGTAGCTGAGCTAACTATAACTTGTGCTCCTGCAGTGCAATGCTTATGGCCTCATATTACATCACTCGTGACATCCCTGATGACATCTCAAATGACATCATCCACAGAATCTCACACCCCAAAACAACCTTTCATACACCCACTCCAACTTTCACACTACCATTCTCCAAACCATTCGTACACCCATATCAGTACTTACATACCCACTCAGTGATTTATAGGTCTACACACACACCCACTCAGTCACCCATACCGCCACTTGTACACAAACTCACTCACTAATAAAGCCACTATTCTATCTATACTCATACAGCCACTCACACACTGTCACCCATAGAGCTACTCACACACCCATAGTCAATCACACAGCCACTTACTCACCTATAGAGTTATACACACCCCAACTCACTTATTCATACAGATACTAACACATACTTACTCACCTATACAGTCACTGACACAAGCACACACTCACCCATGCAGCCACTCTCACAATCACTGACAAACGCAGACAGTCTCTTATATAATGCAACACTCGCCTATACTGCCTTTCACATATGGTGTTCACCATATACTGCTGACCCATCCATTCACTCGTCGACCCAGCCATCTGCACACTCACCCACCCATACTGCCCCTCTCAGACGCACTCAACCCATACAGCCAGTGATTCACCCACCCTCTCACTCATCCATGCAGGTAGTCACCCACCCACACAGACACTCCTATTCCAACCAATCAATAACCCATACAGCCACTCATTTACCTACTCACCAACCCATACAGCCACTTACACACCAACTGACAGACTGATACAGACATTCACACAACCTAGTCACTCACCCATACATTCACCGAGACAAGTATAATCACTTACTTGTAGAGTCAGTCAGTCACCCACTAAATCATCCATACAGGTACTCATACACCCATTGATTCATCAGTATACCTTGGTGTATATATATTTAACACTCAAACGTTTTAAAAACACAGTTACATGATGATGTCATCAGTGATGTCACTGACCATGTCATGAGTTATGTAATATGTGAGGTCATAAGCAGGGCAGGTGCACGAGTTATAGTTAGCTCAGCTAACTATAACTGCTGAATTTCTCTGGTTTTGTATGAGTGAAATGTCAGCCTAACTAGAACGACCCTGTAACCTTTGCTATTTGCAGTGAATATCTAAGGTTTTTTTAAATTTCATTTCCTAATTAGAACGCCCCTGTAACCTTTGTTTTTTTCAGTGAATTTCTAAGGTTTTTTAAGAGGTAGTCAGGTTTGCAGAGGAGAAAAGGGGTGGGCCTCTGACCAGCTCTCAGGAATTCTGCTGTGTAGGACTTACAGTAGGTACCAGGAGGGCTTCTTGGCCCCTAAGGTCCCTCTGGAGCCAAGGGGGCTGAATCCCCTAACTAGTACTGCACCAGGAGGCACGTTTGCAGAGTGGCGGAGAAAGGGGGTGTGCCTCTGACAACTTCTCAGCAATCCTGCTGTGTGGGACTTACTGGATGTAACAGGAGGGGTAGTTGGCTCCAAGGACGTCCTTGGGGGCCAACTACCCCTCCTATTACCTCCAGTAAGTCCCATACAACAGGATAGCTGAGATCTGATTGCAAGTAAAGTAAAGTCCACATTTGTAAAGCGCACAATCACCCGTAAGGGTCTCTAGGCGCTGGGGGCCGTCGGGAAGATTAAGCGAGTTATTGCCCAGAGTCACATGGTGCTGGGCTAACCTGCCGCAGGAGCCGGGGATCGAACCGTGGTCCCCAGATTCCAGCGTCAGTCGCCCTGGCCGCGGCGCCACACCTCTCCCTGGTCACGCCACCTTTCTCCACCACTGTGCAAACGCACCTCCTGGCGCACTACTAGTTGGGGGATGAAGTATCCTTGGCTATTGAGGGTCCTTGGGGGCCAACTACCCCTCCTGTTACCTCCAGTAAGGCTTACTCAGCTGGATTGCCGAGAGGCGGTTAGAGGCCATGGCCCCTTTCTCTACCATTATACAGAAGCACATTCTGGCTGGAGCCCCCACCACGCAATATGATTAGAATAAAGCCCCTGGGTGGTGGTGGTCCCGGGACTGCCCCCGCATTTTTATTTCTAATTACCCCTGGCCCACCCGGGGACCCAGAGTAAATGAAGCGTGGCATCCCGCGCTCAATTGTTTTTTTGCCCCGGAAGTATTTGCGGATCCACGGTGAATCCCCCCCCTCCGAAAATAAAAGAAATATGCTTTTTGTGGCACTGGGGGTGTCTGTGGGACTTGCTGAACAGGTCTATGGGGGCAGGGTGTTTCTACCCTGCCCCCTTTTCTTGTTTTTTAAAAAGTTTTTGCTTGTGACTCGGTTCAACCGAGTCACAAGATGGTTGCCAACACTTCCTGGTTTGAAGTGTTTGCACCCAACCAGTTCTCAAGCACGAGATTGGGAGGGTTCGCGGGTCCACCGCGACATCAGTTGTATATCTGACAAATTTCTCAGGAACTACTGAACGGATTTACACCATTTAACAAAAAGTGTGCTCCCTGGACCAAGAGCTACCTTTCTGTTAAATTTGGTGTAATTCTGTTCAGCATTTCGGGCTGTAGCTGCATCAACAGTTTCATATGGAAATTAACATGGAGAAAAAGTGTTTTGACACCTCAGGCCCCCGCTTGAGAGAGCACTCCGAAATTTTCAAAACAGCAACTGAGGTGACCCCCCCCCCCCCCCATTAGTTGAAAATGTCACGAAGATTCGTCAGACGGTGCCAACGTTATTGGCAAATAAAAAAACACTTTTCCTATGGAAACTAGGTCCTAACTATAACTACCTACTGGTGAACGCCAATAGGTATTATATATATTTTACATTTTCTTTGTGTTGAATGGCTGCCAGTGAACTGGCTAGCGAACACTTCGGATGGGCTTAAACCCCTTCCAGGATATAACTTCAGATAAAGTCTCAATCACCCTCTGCCGAGGTCCATAGACCCAGTGAGCATAAAACAAAACGTTCAAAACATCATAGAAGGTGCACCTTCTTTTCCTGTAGTCTAGGCAGTTACTGACCTTTGATTTACTTGTACCAGTCCCAAGTGGAATTCACTGTGTGTGTTCCATTCCTACTTTAGTGCATGCACTTTATCCACAGTTGATCTCCCCATGACTGCCAGTCAGCTTCAATAAATGATGGATTTTCTACTTTGACAAGCCAGCTTATCTTTCTGGTCGGGGATCAGGCTTCCTGTGGGAGCAAAGGAACTAGGCTTTTGCTTACGCTCAAATCTACTGAGTTTGGAACTGTGCTGGAAGACCCTTTTCCAGTGTTAGCTCCCTTCTCCCAACATCCAGTGAGGTAGAGTGTTCTTAAGTTATAGATTCAAACATCCTAAACAGGCATGCCAATAGCCCTGTTGTTAGCTAGAAAGATGGATTTAGCATTTTCTCTTTTGGGCTCTCAAGCCCTTGCATAAGTGTGCAAAGTTGGAATTAAGTTTCTGCAATTCATCCCCTTCAACTCTAATTCCCTTCAGTAGTTTTTTTTTTACCAATTCCTTTGATATGATGAGGGGAGTTTCTTGAAACTGTTGATCTGGAGCTTGTCTACTTTTACACACTTATAAGAAAATTCTGGCAGATGTTGATATGCTTTTTGTTTTCCCAAAATACACTTTCATTTAGGCCAGCCATCTATGTCATTTGTGTTCATAAATGTTTTAGCGGCTGTGGCTGAGATGCTGTACTTGAGGCGTCAATCTCCCCATTTATACCTACAATTGAACGTTATACACCCCCTGTCCCAGACTATGACAGTGCTACCTCTTCCTCATAAGGATCTTGAATCTGAAGAAATCATTGCTGACATAATGAGTGTGTCTGGGAGCCATAAAAGCAGCATTCAGCACAAGGCTGTGAACTGTGCTATTACCTTCTATGAGAGTGACCACATTAACCTTTATATTTTTGCACTGAATTTGTCCATACAAAGAAAGAATGCTGACCCTCAAATGCCCTGAGGTTATGCAGAGGAGAGCTGGATATGATGACAAAAAAGAATGTAGAGAAGTTCTTGGCTGACTCTGAGAATGGCATTGCTTTCATATCTGCCCTTTTCACTCAAGGTGCTGGGTTTTCAACCAGGTCTACATCTTATTCTGCATCCCTTAAATGGTCATGTTTGCCACCCGAGTGGCCAGAATAGTATTGATTCCTGTATCATGGACAAAGAAAGTATATCTTGGGAAGCAAACTCACTATCTCTCTTTCCATTGGCCAGAATAACAACCATAACCTTTTCTTCCAATGTCTCTAAACCACAAGGTTTTACATAAGATGAAGAGGGTAACTGGGTTTCTTCCCAGTGATTTCAGAATTTATGGTTTTCCTTTTCACACAGTGATTGTGGATCCCGTCTGAACGCTCTCAGTAGTTTCTTCCTCAGTGAGGTGGTCAGAATACCTAATTTGCCAGTTACATTTCATACATCACCCATATTTATTGCTAATTATGAAAAAAACACTTGTATATACAGGGATGGCACTTTCCATTTGATTGATGATCTAATCCTATGGGAGGTGTGCATCATTCCCCCTTGTGAAGAAAATGTTTTTATGGACACGTTGCCTGTTACCTTACATTTGTTATCCGGGCCCTCCTTATCAAAAAGAGTGACAGTGGGGCTTTTAAAAGAGGTCTAGCATAGGTACCCTGTCAAATCTTTTAAGCAAAAGTGGATGCTGTTCCTCTAATGGTGGTGCCTAGTTAACTTAGGTACGTGTGCCAACCGCCAACAGGTAGGTGGTGGTGGAGGGATAATACTAGGAGGAAAAGGGATATGGGGATCCCGCACTTGCGGAACTAGGGTCCTCACACACTCAGCAAGCTAGGTGTCATACTTCATCATCTGGACCTGCTCCTCGTTGGGTTGGCGCTGGAATACCCAACGGGCACCCATGAATGGGCTCTTTGTCAGAGATCTTTTGTTCCTTAGCCGTATGATGAAGTTGGGGTGTGTGGCCCGTGAAGGTGTAGATATAGTGAAATGCAGTGAGTGCTTTAAAAAAGGTTAGATATTCCAAATAATATTTTTATTCTGGTTGGTAATCCACCTCGTTAAAAACGTGTAGAGTGGCAGCTCCCCTGCGGAGGGGGTTCAGTTTCAGCTATGCTCATCTCTTGGGATCAACATGTTTCTTGCCTGCTGGTTGCTAAATACCGTGGCAATTCTTCAGGACTTACTACGTGAAAGTTGAATATATCTACACTAAATGGTGCAGCTAATCACTAACGTCCATAGGAAAACACTAAATCAGGTTGCTCCAGTAGTGCTATTCGAAAAACCTAAGGAAACAATATGCAAAAAAGTACATAAGTTCACATAAGTTCTCCTCTACAATATTGTGAACATCCCTATAATTGCATGCTGTTCTCATACAACCGCCTCATTCACTTATTACAATTAAAAATGATTTAAAATTCCATTGGCGTGCCATGCGCTGTCGAGGTACACCAAGTGTACGTGAAACCGGGGCGTGATGGTCAATCCCAGGTGCATTATAAAAGCTTATAGTTGGAAGCTGTTCAACCATAAATTAGAAGACATGTCTCTCGTTAGTAACTGGTTGGTAACATGAGGCACAAAAATCAAACATAAACCAGCACCCGAACAAACGCTCTGTCTTAGGCAGAGCCAGTTGTTACAATGTGTGGTAGACATGATGTGAGAGAGATGCCGCGCTGGGACTCACCTCCTAATTGTGGGATTCTCGCCTCTGCTGGTACGGTGAGTTAATTGAACACCTCCAAATTTGGTGTCCTGTAAGATAAAATCAATAGCGGGCAGGGTGCAAGGGGCACAGGTTAGTGGTGCAAACCACCTGGCAGAAGTGTCTATCCACTCGTTGCTGAAGGCGGACACCCACCACATGGTGTACCCCTCCTCTAAACCACCACAAACCCCCAGCAACCGGAGGTCATGGTCGGTCACTGCTAGTGTGTGTGGACACACCGGCCAGCCCCCAAGTGTGCCGAGAGTCGGTCGGCAGGAGGGAGCGGTGCGCACCCAATGGCTGCGGTGTTGGTGCCCTTACCATAAAACAGCCAGAAGGTAGCGTTTGCGAGCTGCTAGATGCCGAGCCGCTACCCCTTGTTATCAGGGGCCATGTTACCTCAGATCATATCATTGTAACCCATAAAGATTGCGATCTATCTTCTTTTTGTTAGTTCTACTACTATTACCTAGTCTATATTCACTTTCTGCTGGTTTGTAGGTGCTATATGAGTATCAATTATAAGGTAATCTGCTTCCAGTAGGATTACAAAATAAACTTGATATAATTTTATGGTAGATTACCAAGCGTCTGTTTTACTCAAATCCAAATGTCTCCAGTATCTGTGAAGATAAATAATTCAACGACCTCTGTGAAGTAAAATCAAGGAAAAACCGTTTTGGTATAAAAAGAGATAAAAGTATAATTAACCCTTTCCTTGCTCTCGTCGGCCTGCGCACGACCAACGGCCGACGCAGCCCTGCCCACCCTTTAGAACGCCCGCACTGCTGCGGAAAAACCACCACGGTTAAGGCATTAAGAACCAAAATTTCACTTTAGTTACCCTTATATTATATGAGATAAGATGGGCTGTCAGTATAAGTGTGTTAGGAGACTTCCAAAGCAGTAATATCTGTATTGCATTATGGATCAGTTTGTATACTGGTGGAATATGAAGAGAAAGAATCAAGGGTTGAAAACTTACCTTCACCACAAGAAGTGCAGAGGGATTTTTCGTTGTTTTAAAAAAATATATATATCTGAATTTTTTTAAATTATTTAATTTAACGATTTGGTCATCAGACAGGTGGGTCCTGCAAATTGTTCAGGTCTTTGCTCTACCTTTTTTTTCAGTACCACCCCACCTTCCACTGATTCTCTAACAGCTAACTGGGGATCATCTTTCCTTTTTGCGACAGGAAGTGAAAGCCCTTTTTGTGAAGTGGCTATCTAGAGGGTATCTGCACCAGAAGCAGGTTATGGTAACTATTTCTGGTGCCCAAGAAGGATGGAGGCCCCATCGGTTTAAGACCTGCCCCCTCTCAATGCCTTCCTCCACACGGAATAAATTCAAGATGCTCACATTAGCCCAGGTCTTATCTGCCCTTGATCCTGGAGACTGGCGAGTAGCTTTGAACCTGAAGGATGCCTACTTCTATATACTCGTCCTTTATACCCATTGGTACTACCTGCGGTTAATGGTGGGCCAGGTGAATTTCCAGTTTGCTGTGCACCCCTTTGGTCTCAGCAGTGCCCCTTAAGGTTCATAAAAGCGGTGGTGGTAGCACACCTTCAGAGCTCAGGGCTCCCAGCCTTCCCCCTACCTTAATGACTGGCTGTTAAAGGCAGGCTCACCCCAAGCAGTCGTAAACCACCTTCAGACTACAGCGAACCCCCGGTCATCTTTGAGGTTCACTATCAAAGTGCCAAAGACTGGCTCCTCAGGTGCTTCACTTCATCATAGCCATTCTGGACATGGTTTAGTTTCATACCTTCTCAAACCTTCCCAATCCCCACTTTCCTCTAGTGGAAAGAGAGTTTAGGATATTTAGTCTATGATCCTGATCTTTCAGCCTCAGTCCTGGATTTAAGTAAGGTTGACTCTGAGGCTGCTGGGACTGATGGCCTCCTACATCCTGCTGGTCGAGCACGCCAGGTGGCATTTGCGAGCTCTGCAGTGGAACCTTAAGTCTCAGTTAGCCCAAAACCAAGGGGGCCTCTCGGACTACATACAGATTTTGGAGGAGACTGTAAAAGATCTGCAATGGTGGTTACTGGACCATTGTTGGTCAGAAGCAGATGCCTCACCCTACTTTACCCAGAGTGGTCATTGGTGACCAATCCATCACTCTGGGTTAAGGTTCCCACCTAGGAGAGGTAGAGATCAGAGGCATGTGATCTCTGGTGGAGTCCCGTCTCCATTTCAGCCTTCTTGATCTGAGGAACCTCTCCTTCCATCCATCAAAAGAAGGCTGGTACAGGTTATCACAGACGCCATAGACCTGTGGTACCACATAAAACAGGCCAGGATAGGTTCCCAGACTCGGTGACAGAAGTCCTTGCACTTCTGGAAGTGGCTAGACGTTTAAGGAATCTTTTTGCGGTGCACCACCTGGCAGGATTGTTGAATGCTAGGTCGCACAAACTCTGTCATCTCGATCAGTTCGCCACTGCTGAGAATGCTTAATGTCAGCAATTGTGACCGTTAAAACCCCATTGCTTGGACAGCAAGGAACACTGGGTGGACAATAAGCTCTTAGTGGGTTTCACTGGAGCGAAAAAGGCAAAGCTGTGCAGAAGAGAAGCATGTCCGGCTGGATCATACTGTACATTAAGTTATGCTACACATCGGCTAAAAGTAGCCTCCGCAAGGACTGAATGCCCATTCAACCAAAGCCCAAGCTGCTGCCACTGCGTTGACATGCAGAGTTCCTGTCCTAGACATCTGACAGACGACCACATGGGCATTCCTACACTATTGCCTGAACTGACCGGTTCGCTGAGAAGGGACTTTTGCTGTCTGGTCCTGCAGGACTTTCTAGTTTGAGTCAGCCCACAGTGCCAGATTCCAATAGGTACTGCTTTAGTAGGTGTTCAAAATGTGAGTTATCTGTGGCTAGAAGTCTATATTAGAAAAACAAGCTACCTTCGGTAACACTCTTTGCGGTAGAGACTAGCCGCAGATTCCTCACTGACTTTGCCGTCATCCTTTTTCTGTGAGTGACCTCTGTCCACTCGCAGAAAAATAAGGGCTGAGGAATGGCAAGGGAGATTATATTTGTGTAACATACCCATACAGGGCGCAATGACTACGGTTGTAATAACATATGTGAGCTGTTTGTGAGTGTTACATCTGATAATGATGAGAAATATCATTAGTTTTGTTGCAAAGAATTGTTACTTGCAGGTATGCAACTGACAAACGGCAGTAACATTATCATATATAGCACCCAGACATGACAGAAATGACTAGCCTAAAGTGGCTGCGCTGTATGTGCCTATCCTATTGCTATTTGAAAAATGTTGTCCATCTACTCTGTTGATCGTAAACACATAGGGGTGAAGGTTTGAATAAACAAAAGTGAAATGAACACGATGCCGACATTGACAAAGGCCAACGACGCCGAAATGCGTTTGTCAGCAGCACAGTGGTAAAATAAAACGCTTTTAATATCGTGCCCCTGAGTGCACGACGTTTCCTGTGAGGGACTGTTTTTTGCAATTGTTAGCTGAATCGCCTTCGCGAGTGAGTTGTACCTGTCACGTAAGAGAGTGGCATATGTGGCGATTCTGGGAAATATATATGTGTATATGTATATGTGTGTATATATATAATACCTTCTGGAGCTCGCCAATAGGTAGTTATAGTTAGGAACTAGTTTCCATAGGAAAAGCGTTTTTTTCTTTTCCCAATAACTTTGGCGCCAGTTGATGAATCTTCGCGAAATTTTCAAAAAAAGTAGCAGGCTCCAGTCAGCTTCTGCCTTGAAAGTTTTGGGGTGATTTGTCAAGTGGGGGCTGCGAAAAAAGGGGTGTCCCAAAATGCATTTTTCCCATCTTAATTTCCGTAGGAAATTTTAGACAAAGCTACAGCCCGAACTGCTGAACGTAATTACACCAAATATGGCAACAAAGTAGCTAGCCCTTGCTTCAGAAACAGCCCTTTGTGTTAAATGGTGTAAATCCATTCAGTATTTGCTGAGAAATTAGAATAAGAAAGTTTTGATATCTGAGCACCAAGGGGGGTTCGCGCACCCTCCCGAGCAAGAGCTTCACTCTGATTGGCTGGCAACACTCCAAACCAGAAAGTGTTGGCAGCAGTCTTGTGACTCAGTAGAACCGAGTCACAAGAAAACAGTAAAACAAATATTAAACACAAGAAAGGGGGCACCTAGGCCTGCTCAGGGGGTCCTACAAGGGCCGGGTCGCGCTGGGTTCGCAAACCCTGTAGAAAATGGAAAAAAAACAACACGCATGCTCCCGCGCTTTGTTTTTTAAAGCCCACGGGTGGGCCAGGTCCTGGGGGCAATCCTCATTTTTGTAGCGGGGCCCCCCGCAGCCCTGAGGACACCTCCCCGGGCCTTTAAATGTTGGGAGGGGGGCCGTGCAGCCCCCCTTCATGGAGCACTTGATGGCCATGAGGACCGCCACCCCCCAGGGCTGGCTCCTGCGGTGTCCTAGGATGCTCACCCCCGGGACACTGCTGTTTGCTATGGCAGGGCGGAAGCCGTGCAGCTCCCGCCCTTCCATAGCAAATTCTGCTTTGCTTCAGTCAAGCAACGCAGAATTTCTTTTCCACAAGGGGAGCTACATGTCAGCAGCTCCCCTTGTGGAAAAGCAATGCCGGCTCCCTCAGGAGGCGGGGAACCGGCGGGACCGTGGGGGCATTTGGGCTCCCCCACAGTCCTCAACGGAGCGGCCAGGCCCCGGGGAATGGGGTCCCTGGGGCCAGAAGTGGCCAAGGCGGGGGGCAACACGCACCCCCCGCCATAAAAAAAAGTAAGAGGCACAGCCCCGGGGAATGGGGTCCCCGGTGCCAATAGATCCCCCAGGCGATGTGGTCCCTCGGGCTGAAATTGACCTCGAAAAGAGGGCTGCGTGGCCCCCATCCCGTTTTTTTTTTTTCAAGAAAAAAACGGGCCAGGCCCTGGGGGATGGGGTCCACAGGGCCCCAAATATTGTAAAAAAAGGGGGGGCACACAGCCCCCTTCTAAATAAAAAAAATAAAATAAAAGCCGTAGTCCTCGCCCCCTCCCTGCAGCACTCTGCAAACGCGCCCTCTGGCACGTTGTAAGTTGGGGAATTAAATCCCCTTGAATACTGAGGGCCCCTGGGGGCTAACTAGCGTTTGCAGTGTGGTGTAAAAAGGGGCGTGGCCTCGAAATACCTCTCTGCAACGCAGCTCTGTGGCACTTACTGGAGGTACCTGGTGGGCTACTTGAACACCAGGGACCTTCAGGATTCAAGGGGACTTAATAGGGATGTTATGGTTAGAAATTAGCATTTGAAAAACCTTAGAAAATCACTGGGAAAAAAACATAAGTTCGAGGGACATTATAGTTAGTTGGACATTTAACTCATACAAAACCATAGAAATTCCGCAGTTATAGTTAGTTCCGCTAACTATAACTTGCGCCTCCGCAATGCACTGCTGATGACGTCACATATTACATCATTCGTGACATGGTCAGTGACAACACCTTTTGCCATTTTTGCAGCAGAGACTCAACATAGGATTAGAAGATTCCATCCATGCCGAGCTGCAAAATGATAATAGCATTTTACGATTGCAGCCACAGTATTAGCAACTTTACTAAAGCCAGCCATATCACAATCCACAAGTTGTAACAACACAGATACTTGCACTCTGAGTTTTTCTGAATTCATTCAGTGCATATAGCAATTCGCTGAACTCACAGCCTTGCTCACATAGGTCACCATTACATTTCGTTATTTCTTTTGACAAATAATAGCGACCTGTGTGATCTAGGGTGCAACTTCAGCCGAAACTTGTCTTGTCTCCCTGATATATGCATTCTTCACCAAATGAAACAAGAAAAACTCGGTGCACTGGTATCTGTGTTAAGACTTTTCACGCGTGTGTGTGTGTGTGTGTGTGTGTGTGTGTGTGTATATATATATATATATATATATATATCCACAGTCTTGGCTCAAGTTTTTTAGTCCAATGGCGCTCTGTATCACCGGTGCTACGACTTCCAAGCAGAGCCCCGCTTGATTGTATTTCACAAATCTCTTTGAGAAAGAGAATAAGTCGGCACTCACAAAGGCTTCTTCCCAATCTTTTTATTTCGTTGTTATCACTCCAGCATAGTAAAATAACCAACGCGTTTCGCAACTAAATGTCGCTTGTTCACGGTTCAAGCGACATTTAGTTGCGAAACGCGTTGGTTATTTTACTATGCTGGAGTGATAACAACGAAATAAAAAGATTGGGAAGAAGCCTTTGTGAGTGCCGACTTATTCTCTTTCTCAAAGAGATTTGTGAAATATATGTATATATATATATATATATTGCAGCTACTTTCCTTTTCGTCTTTATGTAAAGAAAACAGCACTCACGGGAGTAGGATCAACGGTTTTATTTTCCGATCCTTTGAGCACCAAAGGATCGAAAAATAAAACCGTTGATCCTACTCCCGTGAGTGCTGTTTTCTTTACATAAAGACGAAAAGGAAAGTAGCTGCGATAATAGCGAGGCACGCCGCTCGCAACATGCACCCGTGCTTGAGTGCATGACTTGGCGTAACAAGGAGCAGTAATATATATAGTGACTTGTGTTGTTTGGTGCAATTTGGAGCGTTCTTTCAAGTACACGAGTGCACCGCCACCACCGGAGAACGAGAAACGGAGGTTTAAAGCCTTACCACCATGTTGGATTTGCTCCGGATCGATCACTACAAGGACTGCATTAACCGGCTGACCAGCTATACGGTAAGCCGGCTTTTGTCAATTTGGCAATCCTGTTTTGTCTTCGAACTCTGTTTTTGGTGGCTTAGCGAGAGCCGGCAGTTGACCTACAGCAGGGCCGTGTGTTGGATCCTGGGACCAGGTACCAACAACAACTAAAAGAACAGTTCAAACATGTTTAATATGTCAGAGCGCAGAGACGCAGCTGGTGGCATGTTCAAAAACAAAAACCCGGACATTTCGAAATCGACATTAACCACCAACGTGACCACTCCTAATGCCTTGAGTACGCAGTTTCACAAATTGGAAAAGCTTTACGAACGTGAACTTCGTAAATGGTGGGAGGGGACTTCTCTACAGGGCTACGTTGAGGTGCAGAGGGTGCCTAGAGGCCTGAGAATCTTCACTGTTCCTGCGTATGAGAATCCAGACCCCCTCCATTTAGAGACTTGGGCTGCTCATATTGCCAGTTCATGTAAAGGTATGTTAGAAATTTTAATCCAATTTGCTTGGAGTGATCGCGACAAGGTGGTGAAGGAAATCGGGGAATTGGAAACTCTAATAGCGCAGAATACGGAAAAAGAAGAGCAAGAAGCGCTGAGGGCCAGTATGAAGAAAAGACTTCAAAAGTATGAAACTAAAATTAATTTGCGTAAACAAGAAAAGTTTGACCGTGATGAGCGGGACTATGCATTGGGAAGGGTCTTGACATTTTCGAAAAAGTACGATCAGCCACGCAAGGAGGTGGCAAGGAAAAGCCAAATGCCTAAATCAAATGCAGAAACCAGAGTGGAGACATCAGATTCTGATGTGAACGCTAGTGAATTATCAGGAGATGGAACTTCTGGCCTGATAACCACCACTAATGCATTGGCCATGAAGAAGACCCCTTTTCAGCAGGAATTCACGGTCATACAAGAGAGCTGGCTAAGGGACGGCAAGAACAAACCACCAGAAGAGGCCGTCAAACCCGACGTGGGGGCTGGAAGGGGAAGAGGCAGAGGCACCAACCAGACCAAAACAAACACGAGGGTTACCAGGAGCCAGAGGAGCGGGAGATGGTGAATCCCTCGGAACAACTCACCATTGTCAACCTGTCTGATCGACAATTAACGCCTGCTGAAGAGTCTGTTTTAAAACTAGGATTGACCTTCTGTCCAAACAAAAACTTGGAGTATACGCAGACGCGCATAGACTTGTACAAATTCGTTAGAAAAGTCAAACTACACAAGTTTCATAAAACTAAGCCAACAGCGAAAGAAGCTAAACAACTTAGATTGAATCGCAAGGAAACTGACCTCCTAACAGTGAACAATCTTACAGCTTGCGAAGTACTACATAACTTAAGACGAGAGGGAGACATGGAAGCCAGTTTAGTGGACAATTCACTAACGCAAAGACTGATTAATGTTAACATTGAGCAGGTCGCACCAAAAAGCGACTTTAAGTTGGCCTCTAAATTTGTCCCCCAACTAGCTGTGCATCCTATCGATGTCTTCTCTGATGTGGTCATCAGGGATCTGATGGCCATGAGAACAACACAAAACAGCAAGAAGACACAGTATAACACTACTAAAGAACAGCAATTGGCTATCAATACACTCCTGGAGGACAAGAACATAGTATGTAAACCCTCCGACAAAGGAGGAAATATTGTGATCATGTCGAGGCCTAAGTACGTTGCAGAAGCAATGCGTCAACTTCAGGATGTTTCCTGCTATGCTGTAATACCAAAACAGGAATATTTAGCCAGCATTAGCGATCTTCATGCCTTGCTTAAGAAATGGTACGATAAGCAAATGTTTGATTTGGAGGAATATCTGTTTCTTAAAACTACTAACCCTACTCTACCTTGTTTTTATCATCTACCTAAGGTTCACAAGAACATCAATGAACCCCCAGGTAGACCTATAATTTCTTCAATGGGAGGATTGACAGAAAATCTTTCTAAATTCTTGGATCACCACCTGTTCAATTTTGTACTGTCCCTGAGATCGTACATCAGAGACACTACAGACTTCATTGAAAGAGTGGAACTGTTGGAATGGCAATCGTCGTATATACTGATTACCCTAGACATTACCAGTTTATACACTTGTATAGACCACAAACAGGGTCTTCATGCAGTAGAATACTTTCTGAATAAGATAGAACTCAAATATGCAATGCACAATAAGATGCTGTTGGAACTCATTGCATTTTGCTTACATAATAACATTTTTCTCTTTCAGGACACTATGTATCGCCAACTCTCTGGTACGGCCATGGGTTCCTGCTTCGCCCCCAGCTACGCGAATTTATTCGTGGGCTGGTGGGAGGAGCAGGTAGCCTGGGCCCCCAGACTTGCCACCTGGAACACTAAGGTGGTAACTTGGTGCAGATACATAGATGATCTGTTCCTAGTATGGAATGGAACAGTAGATGAAGCCAACCAGTATATCCACATGCTCAATGAGAATGAATACCATCTGAGATTCACCAGTGAGATCAGTAGTGAAAAGGTTAATTACCTAGATTTAGAAGTCAGTGTCAATGAGGGACGCATTTGCACTCAACTTTACCGCAAACCCACGGCTGGAAATAGCGTTTTACACGCTTCCAGCGGCCATCCCCGCAAACTGATTAAAAACATCCCTTACGGGGAATTTCTGCGGTTAAAGCGCAACTGCAGCCAAAATGTACATTTTGAAAAAGCAGCAGGTGAATGTGTAGAGAGATTTTTAATGAGAGGTTACAACGCTTCAAGCCTTCATGAGACCCTTAATAGGGTAAGGAAAATACCCCGTGCTAATCTTTTTAATAAGAAAACAGGTCCTAATGCTGAAGGAAGATTCCGCATCATAACATCTTATGCTGCCGACTCCTCCAAACTGAGATCCATCTTGTCCAAACACTGGCACATTCTGAAATCAGATCAGATTGTAGGGTCGGATATTCCCAACAAACCTTTAATTACTTTTAGGAAGGCCAGATCTCTGCGAGATCAAATAGTTCATAGCTATTTGCAGCCCATAAAGAAACCATTGGGCACTTTGAAGGATGCAAAAGGCTTTTTCCCTTGTGGAAAATGCAAAGCTTGTGTATCAAGCATGAGGACATTGACATACCACGTCCCAGGTATGAAGAATGGGAGGAGGATAACTAAATGTATGTCATGTCACACAGATTTTGCAGTTTATTGTCTAATGTGTCCTTGCATGTTACGGTACGTTGGGAGTACCATCAATCCTGTCAAATTGAGGATTTTAGAACACATGCGGGCCATTGCAAATAAAGATTTTACATACCCGGTGGCCCGACATTTCTCTTTAAAACACAATAGCGACAGGAGTCTTCTCAGATACTTTTGTTTGGACCAAGTAGCAGATAATCCGAGAGGGGGAAATAGATTGCTCACACTCAGGAGACTAGAGTCTCGTTATGTCATAGACCTGGAGACCAAAGCACCTGGAGGCCTAAACATGGGAGAAGAACTGGCCTCACATTTGGGTTAATAATGTGTACTTCTGTGTTATGAAATTTATTTGAGCCGAATATTGAGTTTCCTACATTGAATGAAATGCTTATGACATGTCCTTAGTAATGTTCCGAGTGTTTTTGTTTTTGTCTTTTGTTCTTATTGATGAATGACGCTACTATTAGCAACATTCAGCTAGATGAATTGCTTCAGTTTTTTAATTGCACCGAAGTTGTGGCAGTCCTAGTGGGCTGCAACTGCTGATCCACGGCAAGATTCTGTCCGACTTTATCACATTATAGTTTTGTGTTCTGTTCGGGAGTTGAGTTTTTCTCAACAATGCATAGTTATTCCAGCCATGAAATGTACTAAGATTTTGTATAATATTTTGGTTTGGTTTATGAGACTTTGCTTTTGCCGATACACGGCAGTATTTTGGTGTTATGAAACTGGTAGCAACGCATGTGAAATTGTGATGACAACATACACTATAAGATGGCGCCCAATGCTGCGTAAATGAATTAGTCCTTTGTTTGTCTCCATTTATGTTGTGCAAACATTGAAAATGACGCCGCGCACTGAATTTCAGATGTGAACATTGAGAAAGGGAGGGCTCTCCCGAAACGCGTCTGTTGTCTTTAAAATAAATCGCCCTGCTGAGAGATTTTGCCGTGCTCGAGAATGCTTATTTGTCCTATGACCCGGCTGGGTATTTTGTAGGTTTTGGAGCTGTGATATATATATATATATATATATATATATATATATATATACATACATATATATACACACAAAATAAAAAAGCAGAATACTGTGGGTAGTTACCAAAATTTTGGTGGAGAACAGCTCCTATAAAGAGCACCCTGCAGCACCAGCGACACTCTGAATCTGCTCACCTCAAATGTCTGTTTTTCTAGCAAAGTTTTCAAAAATATAATTAACGCAGTGCAATCCACGCCGAGCTAGAAAGGGACAAAGCCTTCTGCCATTTATACAGCAAAATCTTTAAGCATAGGATTAGCAGAGTGCTATCCGTGCCAATCTGAAAATAACGTATTCGGGATTTTGAGGGGATATTTAAGTTGGGGGGCAATTATCGGCCAGACCATATAATCAGCACTGACCCAGAGCTGATCAGGGTTCCTGGGAAAACAGGCTATACAACAGCCCATAAATGTTTCATAACATACCTACACTGACCATAACTTACAATGTGAGAGGTCTTAATATTCCAACGCAAAGGCTGAATGTTCTGCTGGAGCTGAGGAACCTGTAAATAGACGTTTGCTTCTTACAAGATATGTGCCTCCAGTTGAATAGGATCAGTCCCAGTTCTGTTGCTGCCACTTCCCTTTATAATATCATGCTCGAGCCTCATCTAAAACAGTGGGCATAGCTTTAGTTATAAACATAAATCATGAATTTGGGGAACATGGACCAAACCAGATAAAGCAGGGAGTTGGCCGACAATGGTAGAGACAACTTATCACTTTACTGTCAATGTATGCCTCGAACCAGGGTTAGGAGTAATTCCAAGCCATACAGGAGACTGTTGAGTTTTCTCCAAACCTTGGATTAATAGTTGGAGACATGAAGTTTGTAATAGGCTTTTTGTTGGACCGATCACAGCTAAGGATAGGAAGGACCCCGAGTTCAGTAAATAATGGCTGGAAGCTGTGGGCCTCGTCACCGCCTGGCAACATCTCCTCCCATTGTTCGTTGATTATTCTCCTTACTCAGCAACCCATCAAATCTGTGCTGGTGTAGATGAAATACAAATTGACACTTGCTTATTACAACTGGGGGCTGAGGCCAACCCGAGACCACAGTTTCTATTGGTCCACAATCCAATCAAAATTACCTTTAGATGGCAGGGTGGAGGAAAATTCAGGCCTGAGGAATGTTGTGCCACAATGGCACCTATTAAAAGATCCTGTGGTACTATAAAAAATGGGGGAGCAATTACATAATACCTAATGTTCAATAATAGAGTAGACCTAGAAGAGTAGTGTGTTTAGAAAGTACTTAAAAATTAATTTATGCTAGAAGTAAGGCGCCTGAAATGCCATGGAATAATAGCCTTGGAACAACTCAAGAATAACTTAAGAGCTCACAGATCTAGAAGGTGAACACAAGTCCAATTTCTCATGGACGATTCGGAGGAAATTAATATTGATAAGTATTGTGCTTCTTGCACGTGAAAACATCAAAGCTAAATACATATTGACCTGAATGGGTCCCATGTTCAACTAAGGGGGTAACAAGGATTGTCAGTCTCATCAAATAAACTACGAGAAAATCAAACACACAGTTATGTAGGAGATGATATAGACATGAAAGAGGAGACCCAGACAGAAGAAGTTGGGGAAACCTCTGGCATTTCACACTTTCTGCCAAACCCTGTATTATTGCTCTGTAACCGACCCAATCGAATGATCCATCTTTTGTATCAGGTCACCCTTCCCAGGCTCCCTGTCTCAGAGGTAGAGCATTTAAATGACCTCATCACTAAAGAAGTACTCCTGTATGTAATCAAATTCCTATAACTGGGCAAGGTCTCCCCAGCCAGATTGTTTATCTTCCACTTTTTACACACCATTCTCAACCTAGATAATCTCCTTGTTAGTGGTACTATTTCACAAATCTGGCCAGGGACGGAGGATGCCACGCACAGTGCTAGAGGCAACAAAACTGGGTATGAATCCCACCAACTGTGCTTTGTATAGCCAGAACTCTCTTGAACTTAGACAATCAAAATATTCACTGCAATATAGAAAAGCATTTAGACTGAGAGTTGCAACCCTTTATTCATGCCAGCCAAACTGGCGTCATATTAAACCACTACACCAGAGCTCATAGTAAAAGCTTTTATCTGGTAGACAACACCACAAAACATGTCAGGGTGGTGCTGCTCCGTCACTCAATGATGAAAACGAGATGGTGATAGAGACCCTTAGAAAACGTAAGCTTTGCAATCACTTCCTCAATTGAATAAACACCATCTACGAAGAACCCTGGGCCACATCATTTATAAACGGCAGGCTATCAAAGCACATTAGGATTTCCCAAGGTCTGAGACAGATGTGTCCGCTATCCCCCTTACTATTCACCCTCTACCTAGACTCCTGTTATAGACAATCGGAGGACAACCATAAATCAAGGGTGTTACATCCACTAAGACACCTACAAGTTATCTGCCTCACGTCATCTTTCTCATGTTAACTGAACCTAAACTATCCCTAAAGGAGTTGATCCCATTGTTGGAGGAATACTATAATCTTGCTGGCCTCCAAATCAGCCTCACATCTTGGTGGGTGGATGGATGGACACAAGCCTCTCAGCTACAAACCTCAACCTCATTTAAATGGTCAGTAGACCATAATCAATATTTACGCATCCAACTGACACCAAACATGCATTTGTGTACAAATGGTAATTTGACAACACTTTTGAAGGATGCAAAATCCACCCTCTCTGCTTAACCATGTGTTCTCTTAGGACAGTAGGCTAAAAGCACTCGAGATAACATTGCTCCCAAAAATCCATTCTCTCTTCCAGCTCCTCCTACTAACTCACAACGTTTGAGTTATCTGGCTGACAACAGTTGTGTAATTCCTTCGCCAGGGCAGGGAGCAAACCTCTCCTCACCTGGAAAGCATCCACAAAGCACTCCAAAGAGTGCATTCAATTTTGCAACCAGAAGGGGTTCAAATGTATGAGCTTAATTTTGAATGTGGAACTCACAATTTTCATTGCACAACTTCACAAGCGGTTATCTGCTGCCAGCTGTGCTGATCCATCAGTATAAATAAACATGATATGCATGCTGTTGTTTTGTAGACCGGGTTTCAGGTATTGAATGGCGAAACTGCAAGAATGTGTGTTCCGAATTCAGGGTCATATTCAAATTGGTCACCTTTCATAGTCCATTGCTCCCAACATAAGTGTAATGTACATCAATTTAGTATGGTTGCTTTTGTTGCAGTTTCTAAGGAAGGTGTGTCTTTTACCATAGTTAATTTATCTTCTTGAGCTATGGATCTTTTTTTCAATTATTGCAGTTTGCACAGAAGTGAGTATTTTCTCTATCAGAGAAAATCACTCCTCCGCTGCTTCAAACAAGTGGTATTTGTAACGTATGGATATAGTTTGTCCTTCATTTTACTATTCTAATTTCTCAATGAAGTATATTGACTTTTTTTTCAAATGTACCATTGGGAGCATGTCTCTCTATAACTCTAAGCTAAGGATGTATGTATCTTCATTCTTCCAGTTCTTTCTGATAAATGCAGGAAGGATCAATTGACAAAAAGGGTTCACCCTTTCTTCATAGTGTGATAAATGTGTTCTGCCAAAATTCAGGAGTCTCATTAATACCTTTAGCTCCCTACGAGAAATGGGATTCTTAAGTACCTAGGTGTAAACCTTTTCCTTCACTGGCTAACTTCTATCCTAAAAATATTATGGTGAGAGAGCATATTTTTCTATTTCTAGAAACTCAATTTGCAGCATAGCTCAACAAGCACTGTGACTATCCTACCTACATTTTGTAAAAGTTTAAGTAATCATCTCTTAACTGTATGTCATTAACATATGAGGCTACACTCAAATGGCACAGAAGTAATTGAGTTATTCTTTCAGAGAATACCCAGGGCTATGATCACGCCCATGTGGCAATTGTATAAAACAAACTTTTATTACATATATAAATGCCTGGTTTGTATGTAATATGCATGTATTACCAGGAACCCCCTTCCACACAATAAGGATGTTACATAATGTGATTCTGATGCACAACTTTGTGTTAAAACAAAAGGGAAGAAAAAAACATTTGCTATAGCTGTATGCTCTTGTATTTCTTGTTAGTTGCATCATTAACCCACTTCTGTTGAATTCTGTAGTGCATATGTTTACAATACAAGTTCGAATTATCCTAGACTAATACAATTGTCCAAGAGTTATCTGGCTTTAAATCATTTATACAGGGATGTTCATTGTTTATGGATACCGAATGATGACTCCCTGCAAATATAATTCATTGAAAGTTTGTTTGTGATTTTTATTTTTTTTGAGCCTCTGGCTTTATGAAGTATTGTTTGTGAACCTGTGGTTCATTGCTTAAAGGGCCCACTTGTGGTGCTTCACCTTTATCCTATCCCACTTTTTTTTTTATAACTCAAGAGCCAGTTGTAATGCTCATTTTGAGAGATAGTGGTATTTAGTCACCTTGGCCACTAGTGAAGTATGCTCCAAATATAACTTACTCACGTAATGGAGCCTCAGTTTTACCCTGTTGCGGGTCAGTCTCTTTCTGCAAGTATTATGTCATAGGAATCAGTCAGTTGACTCCAGAATATCACGGAGATTGTTTGTTCAGTATCGCTTCAATCTGAATCTGGACCTTACTAACTAAATCTGGTTCAGTAGACCTATGCAGTTGTAGGTATTTTAAACTAAACGTTTATTTAGGCACTATTTGTATAAAAATCTCCTATACATAAGAATGATGGTAATTATCATGGTAGTCTCAGCAGTCATAATATAGAACAAGGTGAATATCCGGAATACCTCACAGACATTCCTTCTCTTTCTCTCCCAGTTAGATTAATCCTAAATACTATCTAAATATGTTATCAGCATGGTGGTTTCAAGGTTATTGTACTCGCGGTATGGTTATTAGTATTCCATATCTGTGTATATGAGAAGCCGTGTAAATATTCCGGTATACTACAGAAAACTGTTGGATCTGCAGTTGGATAGTGTACTTCAGCATGTCACTCTTAACAATCTGAAAGAGACACGTTAGTGATAGATTCCTTACCTTAGAATATCCCCAGGCGTCAGACTGGATCCGGAAAGTTTGTTCGTCAGCAGTACCCCTGCACATCGGTTGGCGTCGTCGTATGGCTCCGCATACATCTCTGGCATCGTAGTCACGAGATGATGTCGCTGGAGCTACTTAGACGCGCCCACGCGCGCTGACATCAGTTCTTTCTTTTTCCGCGCCAGCAAACGCACATCCGGAGAGAGCGGAACCCCCAGTCACTTTTTGCCTGAGTTTTTGGGGACTTTTTGTCTCTGTTTTCTAGAACATATCAATCTACAGGTGCATAGGGATGCCCGGTTTTAAGACCTGCGCAGCCTGTCCCCGCACAATGTCAGTGATGGACCCATACCGTGAGTGTCTACTGCCTGGGGAGCGACCACGACTCCGAGTCGTGCCCCCACTGCCGGGCCATGGCTCCAAAAACTTTGTGGGAGCGGTCCCGAAAGTGGCTGGAGGCCCGGGAGTCCGTTCCGCACCGTTCAAGGTCCCGGTCCCGAGGGAGGTCGAGAGACCGGCCGCGGAGCCATCACCATCATTCGAAGTCTTAGCACTCAGAGTCAGGTAAGGCGAAGCACAAAAAGGCAAAGAAGCGTCGTCGCTCTTCGCCTTCCCCTAGCCGGTCGCGCGACGCGGCTAAGGGTGCAGGTGGTGCCTACGCAGTTGCCGATGGCCTCCCCACCCTTTCCGGGTCCATCGGCGACTCCGGACCAGCTGCAGGAGTTCCTGTCAGCCATGGCACGTGTCTTCGGACCGTCTCGCCCCGTGGGCTTGGCTGGGGGTCCTCGTTCTTCGAAGTCGCCGGCTCTGGCCCCAAAGTCATAGACGCTGAGGGACCGCCGTGGATCCAGGCCTGGATCCCTGTCCATGCTTAGTTGGCCCTGTACGACCTCCACCAGCATCCACATCGCCAGCGCCGGCCGCAGACCCGGCCAACGCCGTCCCTGGCTCCCTCCCCAGCATGGGATAGGTGCCGGAAGGGTGTCGACCAACGCCGTTTGGGAATTTCTTTTCCTTTGTCCACCCACCTCTGTATGTTCCACCTGTTAAACAGGCTATGGAGGACTGGGAGGGGTCTGAGGACCCTCTCGCAGCCCAATGCGAGTTAGACCCGGACTGGGATGAGGATCCGGGAGATGCAGGTGACCAGGATTATGCTCTGGAACCCGGCCCACTGTCTCCTACTGTGGCTACGGAGGAGGGTGGATCATATTCTGTGGTGTTGTTAGGGCAGCCGAGGCTCTCGAGCTCCCTACTGTGGCCATCAAGACTAACCTCCTGACAGAGGTGCTTCGGCCAGCTTCTGCTTCTACGGAGCCGCTGCTGCCCTTTAACGATGCACTCTCAGACGTTCTTTTGGGCACCTGGTCCAGGCCCAACACAGGGGCTCCTGGTGGACATGAATGTGGCCAGACTCAATCGCCCGGCCCGGGCAACCCCGTTTTCCTCTCCCAACACCCCACCCGAGAGCTTGGTTGTCCAAGCCTCTGCGTCCCCAAGCACATTTCCTTCGGCACCTCCTTACAGGGAATCCGAAAAACTGGAGCAGTTTGGGAAGAAGATTTTTTTCTTCCGCCAGTTTGGGCCTGCGGTCTGTGAACACTGCATGTCTCTTGGGCCATTATTCCCATTCTGTGTGGGATACGGTTGCGCAAGTACTGCCTCAGTGTCCGGTGGAGGCTCGGACAATACTTTCCCAAGCAATGGCTGAGGGGAGAGATGCAGCCAAGTTCACCATCCGTTGTGGTCTTGACATTGCTGACTCGCTGGGCAGGGTGATTTCAACGACAGTGGCGCAACACCGTCACGCCTGGCTGAGGACGACTGGCTTTTCTGGGGATGTCCAGAACACGTTGATGGACATGTCCTTTGATGACACTTGCCTGTTCGGCGATAAAGCAGATTGCGCGTTGGAACGTTTTAAGGACTCACGGGCTACGGCCAAGTTTTTATGCCTTTTGGTCACACGCACTCCTTCCGCTTCTTGCTCCTTTCGTAGCCAAGGAAGGGGAGCCCAAACACGTTTGTTTCAGAGCCACAGGCCTGCGCAACAACAGTCTCGGCGCAGACGTGGGACCCGCAGAGGCGGGTCACAGGGCCAGCGTGCGGGTCAGCCCACCACCCCCCCTGCAGCCACTGCCTTCAAACCTTCCTAGTCAGGTGTTTCAGGCCCACCAGACGCCAGTGGGTGGCAGAATTCACCATCACTTCCACCACTGGCGCACCATCACATCGGACAAGTGGGTTCTGCAACTTGTCCGAAGGGGCTACTATCTCCCCTTCGAGACTACCCTCCCAGCCATGCCACCACATTATCACCGCATGTCGGGGGATAAATTGACACTTCTCCAACAGGAAGTTACGGCCCTCTTGGCAAAGGAGGCCAGAAGTAGGTTGTGGTTGGTACTCCCACTACTTATTGGTTCCAAAGAAGGACAAAGGCTTGCGCCCTATCTTGGACCTTCGGGATGTCAATCGCTTCCTCCATAAAGGAGAAGTTCAAGATGCTCACACTTGCTCAGGTCTTGTCTGCCTCAACCCGCAAGACTGGTTGGTAGCGTTGGACCTGCAGGACACTTATTTTCATATCCCCATCCTGCCGGTCCACCGGCGTTACCTGCGAGTCATGGTAGGGCAGGAGCATTTTCAGTTCACCATGCTCCCCTTCGGCCTTACGGGTGTTCACGAAAGTGATGTCGGTGGTCGCAGCTCATCTGCTCAGATCAGGAGTTTGTCTTTCCCGATCTCGACAAATGGCTGTTGAAGGCGGGCTCGCCCCAGGCAGTCGTCTCCCACCTCCAGACTACGGCCGACCTCCTGCATTTGCTGGGGTTCTCCATTAACTTGCAGAAGTCGCACCTGATTACCTCTCAGAAGCTCCTCTTCATCGGAGCGGTTCTGGACACGGCGCAGTTTCGGGTCTATCCTCCCGAACTGCGAGTCGGGACATTCAGGCTGTGATTCCGATCTTTCAGCCCTTGTCCCGGGTTTTGGTCAGGACGACCTTGAGGCTGCTGGGCCTCATGGCTTCCTGCATCCTGCTGACCCTCATGGCTTCCTGCATCCTGCTGACCAACCATGCCAGATGGCATATGTGGGCTCTGCAGTGGGACCTGAAGTTCCAGTGGGTGCGGCATCAGGGGAACCTGTCCGACTACGTCCAGATCTCGGAGGGCACTGCACAACAATTGCAGTGGTGGCTCATGAATCAGCATTGGGTCAGGGGCAGATCCCTCTCCCTCCCCAACCGGCGCACACAGTGGTGACGATGCGTCCCCCCCTGGAATGGTGCGGCCACATGGGAGAGGTGGAGATCAGAGGCCTCTGGTCTCCGGCGGAGTCCAGGCTCCACATCAACCTTCTGGAGCTTAGGGCGATCCTTCTTGCACTGAAGGCATTCCATCCCTCTGTCAAAGGAAAGGTGGTGCAGGTGTTCACAGACAACACCACCGCCATGTGGTATTGCAACAAACAATGTGGGGTGGGGTTGTGGACCCTATGTCAGGAGGATCTGCACTGGACATGGCTGGAACGTCAAGGCATATCTGAAAGAGACACGTTAGTGATAGATTCCTTACCTTACAATATCCCCAGGCGTCAGACTGGATCCGGAAATTTTTGCGTAGCAATACCCCTGCGCGTCAGTAGGCGTCGTCCGCGGCTCCGCGTCCGTCGTCGGCGTCATTAGCGCCGGAATGACGTCGTCGGAGTACTTAGACCCGCCCATGTGCGCTGACGTCAGTTCTTCTTTTTTCCGCGCCAGCTAGCGCAGATCCGGAGAAGCTCTACCCCTAGTCATTTTTTGACTAAACTTTTTGATCTTGTGATCATTTCTTTCTTTGTCTTCGACTCTATCGGTGCCGGTAGGGATGCCCGGGTTCAAACCCTGTTCGAAGTGCGACCGACTGATGTCGGTCACGGACCCCCATCGCCGGTGCCTGAAGTACTTAGGCCTCGACCACGACGACCGCACCTGCCCCGACTGCCGGGCCCTGACGTCGAAGGCTAGGCGGGAGCGGTCCCGCAAGCGGCTCGAGCTCCGGAAGTCGGCCCGCGCCGTTCCAGGTCTCGGTCCCACGGGAGGTCGAGGGACCGGTCGCGGGGTCGGAGTCCCCGCAGCTCCGGGAGTGGACATCGGTCGTCGGGATCCAAGTCCTCAGGTAAGAGGCATGAGAGGTCGGAGAGGCGTCATCGCTCCTCCGACCCACCCCGACGCTTGCACGATGCGTCCGGGGGTTCGGGGGACACCGCCCACGCGGCTCCGAGAGAGTCGCAAGCGTCGCCGCCTGCCCCACACCTTCGGGTCCCTGGGCACGGCGCGCGCCAGAGGAGATCGAGCGGTACCTCATGGCCATGAGGTCCCTCCCTCCTCAGCCGGGTCCCGCGGCGCCTTCGGGCCCAGCGGTCCCGGCTGGAGGCCCTAGCGGGTCGGGCGCTTCAGCCCCGACGCCGCCGGGTGCTTCGGCCCCGGCTCCGCCTGCGACTTAAGTCCCGGCGCCGCAGGACCTCACCGGATCCGCTTCCGGATCCGGGTCGTCGCCGGTCGACCTCACCGGCGCCGGCCCCGAGGGTTTCGCCCCCGGCGCCCATTGTGGACGCCCTCCCCAATCTTCCCTTCGGTCCGACTCTGGCGCCGGAACGGCGCCGCTGGGCGCCGCTTCCCACGGCCTTTGGAGATTTTTATTTCCATGAGGAGGTCCAGTCTGTTGACCCTGGGTTACAGGAGACTGGTGACGAAGGTGATTGGGAGAGGACCCTCTGGCACAGGAGTGCCAGTCTCAAGAGGACTGGACATATGAGCTTGGGGAGGCCAGTGGTATTGACACCTCGCCAGACACTGGATTTGTCTCTCCTCCCACCGTGGCTACGGAGGAGGGGGCTGCTTACAGCATAGTGTTGACGAGGGCAGCCAAGGCCTTGGGCCTTGAGCTCCCCGTCGCGGCCGTGAGGACTAACCTCCTCACTGAAGTTCTTAAACCGCAGGCAAGCGCCAGTGAGCCTCTGCTGCCGTTTAATGAAGCTTTATGTGACGTTCTTGTGGGCACTTGGTCCAAGCCTGTGGATAGAAACGTGGCCAGACGCTACCGCCCGACTCCGGGCGACCCTTGCTTTTTGTCCACCCATCCCACCCCCGAGAGCCTGGTTATCCAGGCCTCAACTTCCCAGACCGCATTCCCGACGGCCCCGCCCGATCGGGAATCCAAGAGATATGAACAGTTCGGAAAGAAAGTGTTCTCGTCCCGGAGTTTGGGACTGCGGTCTGTCAATAGCGCGTGTCTCTTGGGCCGCTACACCCACACCCTGTGGGACACGGTCGCGGACGTGCTGCCACAATGCCCGGAGGAGGTCCGGGCTAAACTCGCCCAAGCCCTTGTGGAGGGTCGAGATGCGGCGCGATACTCTATCCGGTGTGGGCTGGATACCACGGACTCACTGGGCAGGGCGATGGCCATCTTTCCTGCCCAAGGTTGTCTCAGCCTTCCACATCGGGTAGTCCATCACATTCCCAACCTTCTTTCCGCCTCCGCATCCCTCTAAAGAGGAAGAGCGGCTCCACCGTCTGGACCCAAAATGTGCGCTCTCATTTTACTTGGATCGCACACGCCAGTTCCGGGTGGATGACCAACTCTTTGTTGGTTACGTGGGCTCTAAGAAGGGGAAGGCGGTACACAAGCGTACCATCTCCCGGTGGATCATCTTGTGTATCCAGGCATGTTACTCCATGGCTAAGAAGGAGCCCCCTGTTGGATTTAGGGCTCATTCCACTCGGGCCATGGCGACTACGACTGCCCTGGGCCGAGGTGTGCCCTTGCAGGACATTTGTCAGGCAGCTACGTGGGCCTCGCTGCGCACGTTTGCGAGACACTACTGCCTGGGCGGCCAAGTCCGGAGGGATGGCTTCTTTGGCCGTTCCGTCCTCCAGGACTTTCTGGTGTGATTATTGGTTCGCAGACCCACCACCGGGGTTGGTATTGCTGGGGTATCTATTCTAAGGTAAGGAATCTATCACTAACGTGTCTCTTTCAGATGCACAAGTTACTACTTGTGTAACAATATATCTGTAAGAGACATTAGTTAGTGATAGATTCCTTACCAACCCACCCACCCTCCCCGTGCTGCAAACCGATATCTAGGGTTAAGGTCATCCCCTTTCAGGGCCCTAGTTTCTTGGCACCAGTGTTGGTTCTATCATGGCTCTGCGTACCTGGCGCGGAAAAGCTGTGTATCAGAACTGACGTCAGCGCACATGGGAGGCGTCTAAGTACTCCGACGACGTCATTCCGGCGCTAACGACACGGACGCAGACGACGCCTACCGACGCGCAGGGGTATTGCTACGCAAAACTTTCCGGATCCAGTCTGACGCCTGGGGATATTCTAAGGTAAGGAATCTATCACTAACTAATGTCTCTTACAGATATATCGTTACACAAGTAGTAACTTGTGCTTCATTGACGTGGCAGGTTCTTTGAACGCTAGGGCGCACAAACTCAGCCGCCGGTCGGAGGTGGTGCATGGTCACTTTTGACAGTGGGGAGAGCCTTGGTTAGATCTATTCGCCCCCAAAGAGAACGCGCAATGTCAGCTGTTCTGCGTGTTGGAAATTCCAAGGCGGCACTCGCTCGATTACGCTTTTTGTCGCGAGTGGAGCTGCGGTCTATTGTACGCATTTCCACCTATACCACTTCTGCCCAGAGTGCTGAAGAAGATCAGGCGCAACCGGGCCCACGTCATTCTTGTGGCACCGGACTGGGCTCGAAGAGTTTGGTATCCCGAGCTACTCAGTATGAGCGTGGATCCCCCTGATCAGACTGCCTCTTCTGGAGGATCTTCTTTCGCAGCAGCAGGGGATGGTCTTCCACCCAAACCTGTCCAGCCGTGGAGATTGAGCAACAACAGTTGATTCCGTTTGACTTGCCTCCTGAAGTCTGTGATGTCATTCTGGCAGCCAGGCGTCCCTCCACTAAATAGGTATACACCTTCAAGTGAGACACATTTGTGGCATGGTGCACAACAAAGTCTGTGGATCCCCTTTCTGTCCCACTTTGAGAGGTTCTTTAGTTCCTTCTTTCTTTGGCCCGGCAGGGCTCAGCTCTGGGCACTATCAAGGGCTACCTTTCTGCAATCTCTGCCTTTCTCAGGCTTCCTGACCAGCCCTCTCTTTTCAAGTTAATAGATTTCTCAAAAGCATTACTCATCTTTTCCCTCCTGTTCCGTTTGTGATGCCGCAATGGGGCTTGAATCTGGTACTTACTTTTTTGTGTGTGCTCCTTTTGAGCCACTCCACAACTGTCTTCTTCGTTTGTTGACTTTGAAGACTGCTTTCCTGGTTGCCATCACCTCCGCGAGTCATGTGAGTGAGCTCCAGGCTCTTTCTTGTAATCCTCCTCTTCTGTCAGTCCATCCGGACAAGGTTGTGCTTCGCACTCGTCCTTCCTTCTTGCCAAAAGTTGTCACTGCTTTTCACATTGGGCAGACTATCACCTTGCCCACTTTCTTTCTGCCTCCGCACCCTTCCAGAGAGGAAGAGAGGCTCTACCGTCTGGACCCAAAACGTGCGCTTTTATTTTACTTAAATCGCACACAACAGTTCTGGGTAGATGACCAGCTCTTTGTTGACTACGTGGGCGCCAAGAAAGGCCGGGCTGTACACAAGAGAACTATCTCCCGCTGGGTTGCCTTGTGTATGAAAGCCTGTTATTCGCTGGCTAAAAAGGAACCTCCAGTGGGGTTACGCGCCCATTCTACTACGGCGCGACAGCAGCTACTACTGCATTGGACATGGTGTCCCCCTGCAAGACATCTGTCAGGCAGCTACGTGGGCCTCGCTGCACACTTTTACAAAGCATTATTGCCTTGATAGTCCAGTCCGAAGAGACTGCTTCTTTGGCCGTTCTGTTCTCCTTGACTTTCTGGTGTGATCTTTGTTCGCAGACCCACCACTGGGGTTGGTATTGCTAGGGTATCTATTCTAAGGTAAGGAATCCATCACAATTAATTAATTAATTAAATAAAATGTCTACAGCGCGTAGCTACCCTGAGGCCTCGTAGCGCTTATGACCAGACAGAAGAAAGCACAGCAAGTTATTGAGTGGCACTAAAGAGGTGAGTTTTAAGCAATTTACGGAAGATTAGTAGATTGGATTCCCTACGGAGATTGAGAGGAAGAGAGTTCCAGAGATTGGAAGCATTCAAAGAGAAGAAACGTCCGCCCCATCTGGATCTTCGTACTTTCCTTGTAGTAGCAAGGAAGGCATCCTAGAAGGTAGGTAGGGGGACACCAGAGGATGAATAATGGCAGGTGCAGTGTTCCGAATAGCTCCATGGGCAAGGCATATGGCCTTGAAACGTATTCTAGACTGGATGGGAAGTCAATGAAGTGTCCTCAAAGCGGGGCTCGCAGACTGCCTCCGAGGAATATGGAGGAGTAGGCATGCCGCGCAATTCTGGATCACTTGAAGTTTTTTGACAGTGGCAAGTGGGGCGCCCAAGTATAGGGCGTTCCCATAATCCAGTCGGGACAGGATAAGGGCTTGCACCAAAATCCTGCGTGCCTGAAAGGGGATTAGAGGTATAATTTTTCTTAGCGTACTCATCAGGCCAAAGCAAGCAGCTGAGAGCTTGGTGGCTTGATGATTGAAACAGAGGGAACTATCAAGCCATATGCCAAGGCTCTTAATCTGCTGCTTTGGAACGGGCATGGTGCCAAGACAGGTCGGCCGTGATAGTATCAGAGGGGGTGAAGGTGATTTGCCCAAGAACATTAGTTCTGTCTTGTCCCCGTTTAGCTTAAGGTGAGAGAGTTCCATCCATTCGGCTCCCGCCTCTAAGCAAGTGCCTAGGGCGAAAGATGAACCCTCCGGGTGGTTTAATGCCATCACCAGTTGCGTATCATCTGCATAGGTGATGATGTGAATGCTGAATGGAAGTACTATCCCTGCCAATGGACCCATATAGGTGTTCAAAAGCGTGGGGCTCAGGGAAGAACCCTGCGGAACCCCACAGCTGAGAGGTCATTGGTTAGTTGTTAAAGTATCCTCAATGACCTGAAAAAATCGATCCTTTAACTCCTTCGATGCTCATGATGAGCTCAGCTCGTCATGAGCCACGGTGCTCGTGTGCTCATGACGAGCTGAGCTCGTCATGATCGTTAGAACGCTCGCATGCTGGCCTAATTCCCCTGCTAAGCGAGCGTTCTATGAAAACGGGTGTGGTCATGATGAGCTCAGCTCGTCATGAGCACACGAGCACTGTGCTGCATGACGAGCTGTGCTCGTCATGAGCACGAGGGCGCTGTGCGCGCCCCCCCTCCCCCCAGCACAGTGGGGGAATGTGCCCAGCAGCGAAGGTGTTAGAAAGGACTGGAGCCAAGTGAGAGCCATGTGTGTCACTCCAAGATTTTTTAAACGCTCAAGCAAGATGGTATGATCAACAGTGTCAAAAGCGGCACTGAGATCCAGCAGGATGATTGCTGCTGAGCCGCCCTGGTCTAACAGTCTCCTCGCCTCTTCTGTTACTGCCAGTAAGGCAGTCTCTGTCCCCACCTTAGGACTAAACCCTGTCTGGGACTCATGGAGTAGATTTTGATTCTAGGTAATGGACTAGAGTGGAGTTTGTGTCTTTCGGTCAGCTTATTCAACCAAGGAAGAAGAGAAATGGGACGGTAATTGGCCAGGTTGGAAGTATCTATGTTTTTCTTTTTTTTCAGAAGAGCTGGGCACTTTTCCAGGCTGAGGGTACCTTTCCTGTGGTGATAGAGGCATTTAGGGTCTTCAGAATTACTGGGCAGATGGCTTCCGTAACTAGAGTAAGATGTCGCGGAGGACCCGGGTCCATAGGTGAGCCGGAGTTTACCCTAGGGATAAGTGTGTTCAGTGTCACCTCGTCTAACAATGAAAACTCGGCTAGTGAACACTGTGGTTTGGAGAAGGAACTCTTGCTGCTAGAGGCTGCCGACTCACTCCGGTGGGGAGGGAAGGATTGGGGTGTCAAATTAATTATTTTTTAATAGAAATATTTCGCCGGGTTCTCACAACGGACTTGTACATCGTCCGGGTTGGGGACTTTATGTGGTATAGTAGTGAGGGATTTAACAATACAAAAGATTTCTTTGGGTGAGTTTGCAGCTGCACTAATCTTCTCCTCGTAGAATGAGGATGGAGCGATTTTAATTTCAGCCTTATAATTCCTTATTGCCTCTGTATAGACATTTTTCCTTTCATCTGCCAAGTTCTGTCTCCATCTCCTTTCAAGTTTCCTACAAACTTGCTTAAGTTCTCTTAATTTAAGGGAGAACCAAGGTGCCAGCTTTTGTTTGGATTTCTTACAGGAAAGGTTTTTGGGGAGAAGTGTGTCCAGTGAGTTTTGAATCCAAAAATTAAAGTTACTATTTGCCTTTTCCGGATCCAGATCAGCAGAGGGGGTAGTGGTGGCTAAAGTTGTAGACCACCAGCTAGGGGACAAATTTGCCCATTTCCTTTCTAGCCGCGGAGTAAAACTCTGCAAAGGAGGAGAGACTGCTGTTTCCCAAACCAGGGGAACTAGTAAATGATCAGTCCAAGGGAGAGGGATGGGGGAACCTACTGAGAGAGTCCTCTCCTAGACTGTGAGAGCTTGGGTTTTTCCATCTCCCTCTCTCCCACTTGTACCTTCTCAGGTATTCTTGTATATAGGCCGCCTGGAGATTTTCGTGACTTTTATAATAACCTCTTAGAGAAGATCTCACTTCCTATTAGCAACTACTCTAATTATTCCATCTTGGGGACCTTAATATCCAGCTTGATGAAACAAAAGCACTGTCAGCGCAGTCTCTGACTGATACGTTGAGGGTAGTACAACTGGAACAAATAGTTTCAGGTCCTACCCACATAGCAGGCCATCTTCTGGACCATTTTTTTACTAATTTAAATAACATCACTTGTAATTCGCCCAGCTTTGTCCCGTGGTCAGACCATGCTCTGCTTTCATTCACCTGGTCCCTTCGGATCAAATTTATACACCTAGCATCTCAAAAAGATTGAGTCGGACTTGGTCTAGGTTATCGGCGGAAGAGTGGGAAGTGGCCCTGAGGAGATCCCCTCCAGTTCCCTGTGATGACCCCATTCAGGCCAATGAAGCCTTTAACAAGTGGCTGGAATCCTCTCTGGATTCCATCCTTCCCAAGAAAGTAGTCCGTCATAGGACCGGCCCTAATAAAAAACCCTGGTACTCGGGGGACTTAAAAGAACTTAAACAACTATGCAAACGAGCGGAGAGGAAATAAGGAAAGATTTCTCCATTCCAGCTAAAGAAGAATACAGGGCTCTTATTAGATCATATAAAAATCAGCTGACAATTGCGCAATCAGCGTACTTCCAGGATAAAATCTCGGAAGCAGCCAATAGGCCAAGGGAAATATTTAAAATATTTCAAGAACTGGTCCCTCCCACCCCGGCCACCAGAGCATCATCCGATCCCCTGAAACGTTGTGAGGACCTAGCAGCCTTTTTTGTCTCTAAGGTTGATAACATCTACTCTGGCTTTGGGTCTATAGACCAGTGTGCCAGCATCAAGGAGAGTAATAAGTGGACACCGGAGGAGGTTACTCTGGACACTCAGAGTGGCCTTCAGACTTTCCCCCTGCTGGATCTGGCCACTGTCGAATGCCTCCTTACAAATCTTAAGTCAGGCTCACCCTTGGATGTGGCCCCACCGTCCGCCCTTAAAAAGGTACTAGGGACGGTATGTCCCGTCATAATGCATGTCATCAATGCCTCCCTGGAGACGGGAGTAGTGCCGCCCACCTGGAAGTTGGCTAAAGTCAAGGCTCTTTTGAAAAAACCTAACCTTGACCCCGATGATTTAGCCAACTACAGGCCTATCTCCCTATTGCCAGGACTTAGTAAGATAGCCGAAAAACATGTGAACCATGTTTTATCGTCTTTTATAGAGACCACAGGAGCCCTCCACCCATCACAGACGGGATTCAGAGCCAGGCAGGGGACAGAGACCGCGCTGGTGTCGGTGGTGGAAGCGACTAGGAGCATCGTTCATGCCGGAGGCAGCGCTGCGGTGGTCCTGCTGGACCTTAGCGCAGCATTCGACACTGTCAACCATCCCCTCCTACTCCACCGGCTCCGCCTTGCTGGGTCTCTGGAATGGCCCTTAGATGGCTTAGTTCCTTTCTGTCGGAGAGATTCTTCTCAGTTTTAGAAGAGGAGGTGTCATCAAACCAACTTCAACTGTATCACGGCGTCCCCCAGGGATCCTCACTCAGCCCTACCATGTTTTACATCTACAGGAGACCATTGGCTGAAGTGGTGCTTCCCTGGGGTATTCAGCTTGTCACCTACGCTGATGATACACAGTTGGTCGTCTCTCTGACTAGGGACAATGCCAAAGATCAGGGGATTAATAATCTGACCCCATGCCTCGTCAGGGTGATGGAGTGGATGACTGCCTCTTTTTTAAAACTTAACGGGTCAAAAACAGACATTATGCTGTTGGGCCATAAAGCCCCTCTTAATCTTGACCCTTGGTGGCCTAATTGTCTTGGTCCTCCTCCCCCACCCAAGACCCAAATAAAGAGTCTGGGGTATGGTTGGACTCTTCCTTGGGCTTTCAAGTCCAGGCAAAGAAGGTGGCAGCAACCTGTTATGGATTGATCAGGATCCTTAGGAAGGTCCTGATCCTCCTCCCCTTTCAGGCAAGACGCATGCTGGTCCAGTCTTTGATCCTCTCACGACTGGACTACGCAAATGTGGTTTACTTTGGGGCCCCTGCAGGCACCATACAAATTCTGCAATCAGCGCAGAACTGTGCAGCGCGGCTGCTGATGAATATACCTAGACGCAGCTCTGCTAAGGCTGCACTACGGCTTCTCCATTGGCTGCTGATTCATGAGAGAATCACGTTTAAAATCATGTGTATGGCACACAAGTCCATCTGGAATGAAGGTCCTACTATCCTTCACCCTTTGTTCCGTCGTCATCAATCCTGCAGATCACTAAGATCGAACCAGCGCAATCTGCTTGTAGTACCTAGGGTGAAGCGAGCCCGAATGGGAGGTCGTCAACTCTCCTTTCTGGCTGCCAAATGCTGGAACAAATTGCCAGACAACATCAGGCATGTAGGTGACCATCTTGCTTTCAGGAAGCAACTGAAGACGCTTCTATTCAACTGAGGGTCTAGGGTAACACTCTGGTCTAATAGCGCTGGGATGCCTAAGGGTAGCCATGCGCTCTATAAAAACGTATTCATTCATCATTGCTGAGCACCGGATCAAGGAGATGACGTGCGTGGGGGCAAAACCTTTCTGCACAATTTGGAGCGCTGAGAGGCTAGCTAGTAGATCTTTTGCCATATGGTCAGAGGGGTTGTCTAGATGGATATTAAGATCACCTAGTACTGTGAAATTGGCAGGGGTTAGGGCTGAATCAGCAACAAAAGAGGAGTGAATTAAGAAACTGAACTAAGGGACCAGGGGGGCGATAGAGTAGCAGACCGGAGAAAGTATTAGTAGGTGAGAGTTCTAAGGAAAAGTCATGCTCTCAACATTAGGTAGACCCTCCGAAGAAGACCGGCAACAGTAATTATCTTCAAAGATAATAGCTAGCCCTCCGCCTCTTCCTGTCTTGCGGTCCACTCTATGTATTAGGTACCCTGATTGCAGGATCTGGATGATGGCTGGGTCAGCTTCGTCCTAAAACCAGGTCTCTGTCAGGAATAGAACATCAGGTTTAAGATCTTCAATGAGGAGGGCCAGTTCGATTGAGTGTTTTGGGAGAGAGCGACAGTTTAAAAGAAAGAATTTTAGAGAAGAGTCAGCCTCCTGGATAGCCTTACTATTGAGTTGGAACTTAAAATCGCAATAAGGGCAACTGACAGGACTATTAGCGGGGGTCAGTGAGTGTAGGCACTTAGTGCCCGTGACTCCACGCAGGTTCAGTAGTGTCTGGGCGTTATACGCAAAAGTTTGTTGCAAACTGCCAGGGTTCATGGCCCCTGGTCCGGTCCGGGCGGGTTTGCCTGTCTCTTTCAGATGCACAGGTTACTTACTTGTGTAACGATATATCTGTAAGAGACATTAGTTAGTGAGAGATTCCTTACCACCCCACGCATCCTCCCCGTTCTGCGAACTGATTTCTAGGGTTAAGGCCATCCCTTTCAGGGCCCTGGTTTCAATGCTCCAGTGGTCAATCTTGCATGGCTCTGCTTTCCTGGCGCGTAAAAGTCCTGTACAGACCTGACGTCAGCGTGCATGGGCATGTCTAAGTAGCTCCAGCTACATCATCTCAGCGACTCCGATGCCAGCGACCTATGCGGAGCCGTACGACGCCGCCGCCTACCATCGTGCAGGGGTACTGCCGACGAAAAAACTTCCGGATCCAGTCTGACGCCTGGGGATATTCTAAGGTAAGGAATCTATCACTAACTAATGTCTCTTACAGATATATCGTTGCACAAGTAAGTAACTGGTGCATTACTCCTTGTATCTGCTCCACTCAAATCCTCAGTACACTTTAGGCCTTCTCCTTTGATGATGATCTGTGTACACAGGAGGGGGTACTAATTCGAAATTTCTTAATGCATCGCTCAAGCACACTAGAAGCATTTCTGTAACAGTAGTACATGGGAGACATGCAAATGTTGCAATCTTATTTCCTTTAAAGTCTGGTTTGTGCGAGGCAGATGGCCTTGCTGATCTACACATTGAAAATAGTCCTGCAGTGTTTTGGAGAATGTAAAACTTTACTTCTCTTTTTGTTAGCAGGACTAAAGTCAACTTAAAGCTCTGAAAATGTCCGAAAATACTATGGTGATCTTGCACACAAAGTTAACATTATCATTCAAAATATTCGTTTTCAAGGCCTTAAGACTGACACACCCATGCTCTCTTTCTCTCTCTAAAAAGATCGCATTCTCAGGTTGGCATACAGCGAGTTCACTGACTGGTCGTGAGTTATTTCATGGACGAGTGACGCGCTAGATAGCATGAGCATGACAGACGCTATAACTCTGTCCTGAAAGCAACCAAACGTTTTCGATGATTTCACTGTAAAGTGTACTCGTCTCTGAACAGCAAAGTGAACCGGATTGTGTCGAGGGTGGTAATTTCTCCTTTACTTTGTAAAAGGTTTTCAAGATTTCCGAAAATGCCAGTGTCAAATGAGTGTCGTGTGGAATGTTTTGTCAACAAAGTTTTGTCAAAATCCTACCTGTACAATATAAACTGGGAAAAATAATTTGGCCATATGTATAGTAAAAAGCGTCTTATTAGAGCTTGTATGGCTTGATGAATACCATTAAAATCATGATCCATATATTTTATTTGCTGCAGGATAATAAACCGGACTTGATTGTAAAACTGTAGCACAAAATCTCTGTGCATCTCTGATATCTTCATACACTCTCTAGAAACACAACTCTGAATCTGAAATTGGAGGATTGGGGTGCAATGCAGCAATCACTGCTGGGCGTCCACAAAAGGTTCTTGGTTGACTCCCCTTTCTGGGCACACATCCCAGAAGTGACACCACTTCCGGAATGGTACTTGCGGCCTATCACTTTTGAGTTTGATAGAAGCTATCCCTTTTACTATAGGCGTGTGTTTTAAACAACTTAATTAGATCACGACTAAAATGACGGCAAGAAATGTGTCCTGTTTTGGGCTTATGCTTTTCACCTGTGTTTGTTTTTCCTCATAGCTGGAAGGGCACAATATCTTCTCTACACTGAACTCCACGGAGTACGAGGAGGTGCTAGAAATCATCCGCAAAGCCATCATCGCAACAGACCTTGCACTTTACTTTGGAAACAGAAAGCACTTGGAAGAGCTGCATCAGGCGGGTTCCCTAAACCTAAACAACCAAACACATAGGTAAAGGCTGATAGTGGAACCTATGGTACTATTAAGCACAGCTAGAAAGCAATGCCAGCTAGTGTTTGCTTGCATGATTGCTCTGCTTCGTGAATACATTTTTCTCATTTAGTAACGCCTGCTTTTTGTGCATTTTGAATTATTTAGCATTGATCATACTTTCTAATGGGGTTAATGGGCACAGTCTTTCTGTAGATTCCACTTTCCTGGCAGACTAGAACTCGGGTGACCCCAATAGTAAATCTAGCTGCATTATCAGAAGTGACATTCCTTTGAGCGCAATGTAGTACCTTGTGCATTCTTTACTTTCCATTCTCTTTTCTGCGCCACAAGCTCATGGGACTACTAAAATGCTTCATAATCCTGTGTAATTGTAAGTAAGTATATTCTTCTTGTTTGCAGGCTCCCTCGCAGTCATTTATCCAAAACCAGTCTCTTAAATATGTGTTTAATAATGCACAGCAATGCTTAGTGTGGTTTTTGGGGCTCTCTCAGTCTCTTCCCCAGTAATACCTGTGCTGTTTAGTCAAGTAAGGGTTTGCGGTACCATGAGGTTCTCTTTGGGTGTTCCATACTCAGTGTATTGGTTCCTCGTTCCATCCAAGTAAGGGATACCTCGATCCGAGTGGCATATTTGCATATCTAACCTGCACTTATAACCTGCAACCAGAACTGTCTATCTCAGTTGGTGTTAGAGAACTATTTCTCAGTGTCAGACAGATCGGCTATCAAGAAAAAGGAATACAAACCTTAACATAGGAGTTAGAGTAAGTAAAACATAAACAAATATTTTTGTAAGGCTGACATCCAGATGGTATGAAGCCTGGTGGGTAAGTAGTAATGTTCTATGTTGAAACATAACACTTAACTTCCTTTCTAACTCATCAGATGCCCTGGAAGTTCAAATATTTTGACTCCTCTGCATGTCTTAGCGAGAGGACTACTGCTGTATTTCAGTTTTGCTACTACCTCTAGTAAGCTTCTGTACCAGAAATGGCTACTCTTATTCTTCCTGTGCTAGGGATTGGCACGTCTCTCTTTTCCACAATTCTCCATTGCTTTGGGACAATACCTCTGCTTCTATTGTGTTGCGGTCGTCCAGTTGGAATCTGACTTGCTGCTTGTTGTTTGAGATGTACAAGAAATAGTTAATGTATTTTATATTTTCTTTGGAAAGAATTAAAGGCTTACGTTTCATGAGTGATTTTTCAGGTAGTGTAAGCTTAAACAGGAAAGCAGTTGAAATGAATCCGTAAAGGGGTGATGTGGTCAGAGCTCTTGGCTCCCAAGAACTGGGAAGCTGCTGATTTTGAGGATGCCTGTTGAGTGAGCTCAGATTCATTTGGAAGGCTCTACCACTATCTGTAAGTCGCCTGGGCAAATAGGTGGCAAGAGCTTTCACAGAGTGTGAAGTTGCCATGAAGTTATTTTAGTAGTTTTGGTGCAATAGTCACGTAACGAGGAAGACAGAAGAGCAAAATAAAACCAAGAATTCTTTTTAAGGAAGTGCCGAGAGGTGAAGGTAAATGCCCACAAGATCAGATAGTAGATGAATGACCAGGAGAGATGTGACAACATTCTGTTTTGTAAAGGTTACCTTAAGATAAAGAAGTCCATCCCTCGAGTTTTGGAAGAGTTTCAGCCAGTTGCTGTCTTACAGAGAAACACTCTACGGTAGAAATTGGTGTAATTTGTATATCGATGAACAATGAAGTCATGCCCGCATACAGTACATCCTAATTGTTCCATGTTTAGATGTTAAATAGTTGGAGCCAGCATCCTCTCTTGGTGGGGTGCAGTATTGTAGTGGGTGGAGGGCAACCTAGGGGATCCAGACTTTGCAGTGTTCCAACAAGGAAAGGCAGGAACCAGCCTAGTGCCCTTACTCCTGCACCCACACACATCTCAAGTTTGCTTGGCGCAAGACACCATGATTTATTGCATCAAAAGCTGCTTTCAGTTGAGAGGACTAGTAGACCTGTATTACCATCATCAGTGTCATCCCATACCAGCAAAGCTCCATCATGGTCTGAAGCCAGTCTGGTAGGATCTAAAGATGCATTGTGCTATTGTAGTAGCAAGGATGGCGTATGGTCTACTCCATGTACTTGCTGCTTCCTAAATGTTTTCTTTGTCCTACACTGGATCTCATGAGAGTGACCAGATATGTCAAACATGAAAAATTAATTGCCGTCCCTTTGGTACAGATTGGAATGGTCACTCTGACCATTCGGGGGGGGGACCCTAATTATAATCCTATCTTTCTCGTGGCACACTGCTGGCTTTTGAATCGCTAGACACATAGAAATAAATTATCTCAATCCGAAAGACATACACTTGTGATTCCCTGGATTTTAATTAGCATTAGGAGATCCTCCCACATCCCTTCGAGAGTTGAACTCATTTTAAAGGTTGTATTTGGTGGCGGTGATACCCATGGTAATCAATTACCATGAGTATTCTAGCATGCGTCTAAGGTCCCTGATCAAGGGTTTTTATTGCTTCTTAGACCAAATGTGCAGTGGGCTAAAGCTGAACTGATGAACGAACGTTATTGTGAAGGGACATGCCCAAGGAAAAATAGCTTTTCATCCGGTGTGCAAAAGGGGGTGGTGATGGACGGAGCATCTGAATCAATCAAACACTCACACCCAGTCAAAAGATCTGGTTTTTTTTTGTTTTTTTTTAATTTGTTTTTATTGTTGCCAACACAATAACCATAGGTACATATCTATTGTATACCGCAGCGTCAACATTCAGCTGCATTCAATCAGTAGAGCAACTTTTCAAATTTCCCATTTTCTCCCCAACTCTAAACATACTACTTAAAAGGGTCAATTTAAACAGTCCGTTTTATATATCAATGATATCATTAGCGTTAATAGAGGCGCAACAAGCAGTATCCACATTTTCTGTCAGAAATAATTCTGTCTACATGTTCAGTACCTGGGGCTCGATCATTCCCTAACCCTCTAAGCCCAACCCATTATTCCTGACATCACTCCATATCCTCATCCTCCCCAGAGCTATCTGCATCCTCATCTTCAGGCAAAGGCTCACAGATATCCCCTCTATATGAGTTCCACGGTGTCCATGTTTTGTTCCATTTGCGTGGATTAAGCCTCTGTTTGTAAATCGCCCTCTCTGTTACCATAAGCATATCCATGTTCCTGCACCATTGCGACAATGTCGGAGTAGTCGGCGCCCCCCAGTTCTGTGCTATATCTCGCTTTGCCAGCATCACACCAATGACCACCCAGCGTTTTCCATGCGGTGACAGGTCAGTTGGGCCCCACACATTCAGTAAGCATACCCGAGGGTCAGGTGAGAATGGTGTCTGTAGTGTCTGGCTGATCGTTCGTGCTACACGCCTCCAGTAAATTTGTAAAGTAGGGCAATCCCACAAAGTATGGAACAGCGTACCCTCCTCACAACAATTCCTCCGACAGTATGGATGTTCCGCCCTACGTATTTTGTGCAGTGTTGTGCGAGTATAGTAAACCCTGTGTAGTACTTTAAATTGGACCAGTCTGAAACGTGTGGATATACCTGCCTCCCTGGGTGACGCCAATGCTGCGGTCCATTCCGTTTCATCCAAGTCCCCAATCTCCTCTACCCATTTCTCTCTCAAACGCACCAGCGGATCCGGTAGATTGTTTAACAGTTTCCGGTAGGTGAGGGAGGTTGCACCAGCCTCAATATAGTCCGTAAGGAGCCGATCTTCCAACGGAGCCGACTCCGGGACCGTCGCTCCCATTTCCAACACAGACATGAGTGCGTGTCTAACTTGTATGTATCTGTACGTTTCGGTCAATCCAAGGTCGTACTGCTCCCTCAGGGTTTCAAAGGTTATCACTGCGCCCCTGGACCATAGATCTCCAACCGTGGAGATCCCTATGGTATCCCATCGATCAAACCCCTTGCTATTGCGCAGAGTACCGAGGGCCCTGGAGTCCCACAGTGGCGTGAGCTTAGTAATCACTCCCTCCCATCCCAGCCGCCTCTGAGCCCTATGCCATATAGATACCGTGTGTTTGGTAGGGCCCTCTAGCCTTCCCACCAGACCTTTGTTGTATAGCGGGGCCAGGAGAGTGGTCGTGCCCAATTGTCGTCTATCCGCCATGTATGCCGGATCGTCGTGTGCACCATGTATCCATTGGTTGATCACCTTAAGGTGTGCTGCCCAGTAGTACAATTCAAGGTGTGGGAGCGCTATCCCCCCACTGTACCAATCTCTAGTCAGTTTTAGTTGCGCCACTCTAGCTGGTTTGCCACTCCACAGCAAGGCGGACAGTTGCGCCGACACTTGGCGGAAGAACAACAGTGGGACCACCTCCGGTGCGTTCTCTAGTGCATATAGGAAGCGAGGCAGCGCCAGCATTTTAAAGAGTGCCGCCCTACCCAGCATTGTCAGTGGGAGGGCCTTCCAATGGCGTACGTCCGCCTTCAACCTGTTCAGCAGGGGTACAAGGTTCAGCTCCAAAAAGGTCGCAGAGTCCCTCGTGATTTGGATCCCCAGGTATCTGAAGGTACGGGGCTCCACGACCAACTGGCAGTCCGGAGGCAGAACCGGGGGGTCGCCCCGTATCATATACAGTACGGACTTGGACCAGTTCAGTTTATATCCTGATGCTGCACCATTTTTCTCACACAGGGCTAGTAGTACCGAAATACCTCTCTCGAGGTCCATCAGGTAGATGAGCATATCATCCGCATACAGGGAGACCCTATCCTCCCATCCATCTCCCCACTGTATGCCCTTCAGCAGCTGGGTGGATCTAAGAACTACGGCCAGGGGTTCCAACACTAATGCAAAGAGCAACGGCGAGAGTGGGCATCCCTGTCTCGTGCCCCTCGCCAGCGGGAATTCTCTCGAGATACAACCATTGGCCGTCACCCTCGCCACTGGTTCGGTGTACAACAACTTGACCCATGAGATGAATCCGGGTCCTATACCCATGTGTTCCAGGACCGCAAAAAGATATCGCCACTCCACCATGTCAAACGCCATTTTGGCGTCCAATGAAAGCACCGCCGCAGGTTCAGTCAATGTTGGGGCGCGAGCCAGCACTCCGTGCAGCCGTCGCAGATTCAGCGCCGTGCTCCGGTGCGGCATAAAGCCCGACTGGTCTGGGTGGATTAGGCGCGGGAGATGGGGCAACAGTCTGGTGGCCAGTAGTTTCGCTAAAATTTTATTCTCGGCATTAAGGAGCGAGATAGGGCGGTACGATCCGCATTCCTCAGGGGGTTTGCCGGGCTTCGGTATTGCCACTATTGTAGCCATACGTTGGTCAGGGGGTAGCAACCCTTGCTCCCGGCTTTCCATGTACATTGCAAACATGGGTGTGGAAAGCGTGTCGGACACGATCTTGTACCATTCAATCGGCACTCCATTAGGGCCCATTGCTTTCCCGGGGTGGAGCGCCGCTATGGCCAGCTGAATCTCTTCGGACGTCAGGTCCGAATCAAGTTCGTCTCGATCTTCCTGGGAGAGAGTGCGGGTCGGCACCCCTATGAGCGACCCCTCTACCATCTCACGTGTGACTTCAGTTTCAGGGGAATAGACAGAATGAAAGTGGTCCGCTAGGAGCTCCACTATCCGGGCCGGATTGGTCTGCAACACCCCTCCCGAATCCCTCAGCTGCAGTATTGCTCTTTGCCCTCCACGCTTCCTCTCCAGCCAAGCCAACAATCTACCCGCCTTATCGCCTACATCATAGATCCTACTTGTAGTCGCCACCATATTGCCCACCACTTTGCATCGCATATGGTCCGTGTGTCTCTGCTGACACAACCGGAGCGTGTGATGTGTATCCTCACTTGGGTTACTCTCATGGTCCTGTGTCGCTCTGCCGAGCTGCTCTTCTAGGTCTAGTAGTTCTTGGCTCTGTGCGTGTTTATGTTGTGCGATAACCGAGATTGCCTGCCCTCGAAGAACCGTTTTATAGGCCTCCCATAATGTTACATGGGAAGTCACCGATCCTGCATTGTCAGCGAGGTAAGATCTCGTGCCCGTCTTTAAAGCCTTAGTTATGACCGGCTCTTTGAGGAATCCCGGGTATATAGGGTAGAGGCGCCTGTGAGTGCAAATTTGGCTGGACAGAGTTAGTAGCAGCGGGGAGTGGTCCGAGACCCCTCGTGGCTTGATGTGGGTGTCAGTGATATTGAGACGGCCCCCCCCCCCCCAGTGTGAGGAAGTAGTCAATCCTTGATAAGCTATCGTGAACTGCCGAATAGTATGTGTATTGGTGGTCCTCTGGGTGAAACTGCCTCCATATGTCCACTAATCCCTGCGCTTCCATAAAATCATATAACTTGGAAGGCCCTGATGAGCGCGTGTGCATCGGGTAACGGTCTAGAGAGTTGTGTGCCACCGCATTAAAATCACCCCCCATTATAAGATCTCCCTCCGGGAGGTTTAACAAAAAGGTCCCTAGTTCCGGGAGGGCTATGGCGTGCAATGCCGGCGGGATATACACTGAGACCACATTGAGCGGTCTTCCCTCCCATTGTCCATGTACCGCCGCAAAGCGACCCTGTGTGTCAACGCTAACTGATTGCGAAATAAACCTGGACGAGCGGTGCATTAGTATCCCAGTACCCCGGGACCCTCTAGTAAATTCAGAGTGAACAAGCATCCTGTACCCTTTCCTATCCAGGGCCCGGGTCGCCGTGCCAGTCAGATGAGTTTCCTGCAACAGGACCAGGGCTGGGTTCAACCTATTTATGCTTTGTAAGACCAATCCCCGCTTTACCTTATCTCCCAGGCCCCTCACATTCCAAGACATTAGGCTCAACGGTGATGCCCGCCCCACACTAGTGTCCTCCCCCCCCCATGGCATAAGAAGCGGTTAGTCAGCCGACTTCCGCAGTGCAGTAAACAGCGTACGAAGTGAACATGCATTCTCCCTTGCATTACCCCTACTCTACACACTCTCAACATACAGTACATTTTTTGACCCTGTGTAGTATTTGAAAACCAAAAACACATCCTACCCCCAACTCCCCCCCCTCCCTGCCCCCCTGCTCAACGGACTCAAAACTGCCCGCCCCCCCAACTCAGCAGAGTGCCTGATCCCAACCCAAAACATAGTACTTGCTTGCTGGGGTGAAGGACCCTCCGGTATCAGCGGCCCCCAATTACAGCCGCGGAGGCCCTCAGCCCAGTGTCCAGGGCGGCATTGCCGGTCAACATAGCAATCAGTTCAGCCGTGTAACAATTGCGAATCATTGTTCTTCCTCAGCACCGTCTTCCTGAAGATCATTCAAGGGGGAGAGTGCCACCGCCCCCTCCTCAGCGGATTGTGAGCTTTGTCGGGAGCCTGTAGTACGGTGCTTATTGTGCCTGTTAGAGCGACGCGGGGGGTCCACCTGTCTCCAACCCTCCAGCCATTCCTGCGCCATTTCCGGGGAGTCAAAAAACCAAGTCTTATTATCAGCCACAATCCGAAGTTTGGCCGGAAAAAGCATTGAGTACGAAATTTCCCTAGCCCTCAATTCCTTCTTCACTTCGAAAAAGGTTCTCCTCCTCCGTGCTACCTCGGCCGTGTAGTCTGGAAAAAAGGCTACAGTAGAGTTCTGGATCTTAAGAGGGGGCGAATTTCTTGCTGCCTGCAGGATGGCATCACGATCCCTGAAATTAAAAAGTCGTGCTATGATCGGCCTAGGGTTGGCGCCCGTCTGCCGGCGTCCTCTAGGGACTCTGTGTGCCCTTTCCACTGTGAAGAAGGCGGAGAGACCTTTATGTTGAAGTTTCTGCTTGATTAAGTCCTCCACATATAGGTCCATTGCCCTCGTGTCTTCCGATTCCGGCACACCTACTATACGAACGTTGTTCCGCCTCGAGCGTCCTTCTTGGTCATTGAGCTTTTCACGCAGTTCCTTATTTTCCTTCAAAACGCGTTCCATACCAATCTGCAGCTCCGACACGTCTTCCACCAAGGACTTGGTCACCACTTCCATACTATTCACTTTCTCCGACATCTTATGGAAGTCTGCTCTTATGAGCGTAATTTCGGCGGAGAGTGATCCAACTGTGGCTTGTACTTGCGTGAGGGCCCTCATAACATCGTCCAGGGTTGTCTTCTTGGTCCCCGCCGCCTCCGCTGACTTGCCCTGCTGTGACCTGGCGTCGGGGGGGGGATGAAACGGGTTTTTCATACGCAAATCGGTCAAGGCGGGATTGTGACCCTTCGGTCCCCTGCCGGCCATCTCAGCCGTGATAGTCGTTCAACGTGTGCGCAGTCGGTGTCTCACTCCACTGAGTCAGTGTGTCTGCGGCGATGCACCCACACCCGACGCCGTCCGGGCCAAGCCACTCTCAGGGCGTTCACAGGGTGTAGTTGCAGATCTTTGGGCAGCACCGGGCCCCCCCTCGGTATCCCGCAGGAGCAAGGAAACAAGGCTGCCCCACTCGTGTGTGGGGTGGGTGTGTGAACTGCCACCCCTGGTAATGCGGAGACTCCCCCACCACAGCGACTCACTTGCCACCACAGCCCCGCCGTCCTCGGGGCATTCAGCAGACTCTCCTGGTGAGGTTTTCAGGGCATCGGTGTCCGACACATAGGGCGGCCCAAAGCTGAGGATCCAAGTCTGTGAGCAAGACCTCCCGCCCCTCGGAACAGGTCTGGGAAGATGTGTAAGGGGTCCCGGTCCCTGCCCGGAATTATGGCCACGTTATGACGCCCCCAGTTAGCGGAGGATCTCCGGCGGGCCAGTGTGCTTCGCCCAGCAGCGATCAGTTCCTCCCGACCCAGCTCCGCCGGTCGAGATCGAAGCGGGGTCTGCTGCGGTTGGTTCAAGGCCGTCAGAGCGCTCCCAAGATGGCGGCTCCTCTTCCCGGAGTCACCGCTCCTCGTGCCTCCTCCCGATCCGGCAGGCCGACAGGATCAGAGCGGCCCCCTCCTCACCTCTTCTCCTCGGCGGGGCGCCCGGGCTCACACTCCGCGCCGGCAGATGCCGGCGGTGCCGCAAGGGTGGTGCGGGTCCCTCCTCTCCGCCGCCAGGCTCATGCGAGCGCTTCCGGTGCCCCTCCGCCCGGAGCAGTAAACTTCCTGTCCGCTCGGCAGTGCAGGACACTCCCCGGTCCGGAGGCTGAGCACGGGCCCACACAAGCGTCGGCCAGAACTGAAGATTCCGACCACTGATCGTAGTCCCGGTAGGCTAGGATGCTGCCGCCCGGTCCTGGGCTTCGTCGCCTTCCCGCCAGGGAATTATTTCAGGCGGATGAATGAACGGATAGGCTAGGAGGCCGCTTCAATCACGGAGCTCTCCTCTCAAGCTGCCGCCATCTCCGGCTGCTGGCCACGCCCCCAAAAGATCTGGGTTTAATCCATCACCGTTCTTTAGCCCACTCTGCCACCCCAGTTCAGACATGGCTATATGCAAATCAGTCTGACCCTGTGCCTCATGGGAACAGTCCAGCCCGAACTGCCAAGCCATGTCTTCCCTGGTCCGGAAACAAGCTTCCGAGGACCGGTTTCTGGCATTCCAGCCGTCTTCAGCCCAGCTTGCTTGAATCCAATGGCAAAGTGAGCAAGGGACTCACGTCTGAGCATACCCTGCCACACTTATGTCAGCTAAAAGCGGTACAAAAGGGGATGTTGATGGACGGAGCATCTGAATCAATCAAACACTCACACCCAGTCAAAAGATCTGGGTTTAATCCATCACCGTTCTTTAGTCCACTCTGCCACCCCAGTTCAGACATGGCTATATGCAAATCAGTCTGACCCTGTGCCTCATGGGAACAGTCCAGCCTGAACTGCCAAGCCATGTCTTCCCTGGACCGGAAACAAGTTTCCGATGACCGGTTTCTGGCATTCCAGCCGTCTTCAGCCCAGCTTGCTTGAATCCAGTGGCAAAGTGAGCAAGGGCCTCACGTCTGAGCATACCCTGCCACACTTAAGGCGGCTAAAAGCGGTACAAAAGGGGGTGGTGAAGGACGGAGCATCTGAATCAATCAAACACTCACACCCAGTCAAAAGATCTGGGTTTAATCCATCACCGTTCTTTAGCCCACTCTGCCACCCCAGTTCAGACATGGCTATATGCAAATCAGTCTGACCCTGTGCCTCATGGGAACAGTCCAGCCCAAACTGCCAAGCCATGTCTTTCCTGGACCGGAAACAAGCTTCCGAGGACCGGTTTCTGGCATTCCAGCCGTCTTCAGCCCAGCTTGCTTGAATCCAGTGGCAAAGTGAGCAAGGGACTCACGTCTGAGCATACCCTGCCACACTTACCTTACCTTAAATCATCCCTCCATGACTTTCATCTTTTCCTCTACTCCATAGTCTGCAAAACCTGCAGCACACTCCCTTAGCATTCCAGCACTTGTCCCATACTAGGCACAGCTGTTAGCCTCTGTAGGCACGTTGGTCTCTGTAGTCTCATCAGACCTTCGTCGTGTATGCTCTTTGAGCCAATACACAGCTTCTCGTTTCGTCTTTTGACCGTAAAGACTGTCTTCCTCATTACAATCATTCTATGAGTGAGTTTCAGGCACTGTTGGTGCAACCTCCCTACTCCTTTTTTCTGGACAAAGTGGCTCTGAGGAATCGAATGGCTTATTTTCTTAAAGTTGAGACTCCTTTTCACCTTTGGCAATACATCAATCTCCCAGCATTCTTTGCCCCTCCTCACCCTTTGATTGAGGAGGGGAGGCCCCATTGATTTGGACCCCAAAAGAGCTTTAAGCGTTTACATCTTTGGCCATCAGATGGTCTATCAGCTTTTTATGGGGTTCTCTGGTGCAAACAAAAGGGAAGGCTGTTCAAAAAAGGACTCTATCAAGGTGGGTTTTCCTCTGCATTCAGATCTGCTACCCCCTTGCCAAAAGGAGTGAGAGCCTGTTCCAACAGGGCTAAGGCTGCTGCCACTGCTTTGCCCTGCAGAATGCCTGCCCTTGACATCTTACGGGATGTGACTTGGTTGTCGGTGTACACATTCAGAAGCACTACTGCCGTGACAGCCAGGTCTGATTTGAAGGACATTTTGCCTGTTCAGTACTGCAGAACGTTTTGGTCTGTCCACTCTAGAGAACGCCCCCTTTGGGGAGTTACAGCTCGGGTGTCTATTCTAAAGTTAAAGGTCCGGAACCTGCAAATAGAATTATCCATCAGAAAAATAAATCACTTACTTTCAAGAATGGTCTTTCTGATGGCTACTCTAACCTCAGATTCTTCTCCATTTTGTAGAGTGGGCTCTTTTTATCATCTAAAAAGGTCCCAAGTTAGCAATCTGCTCAGTGGCAGTTAGTTTTTTCAACTTTTGACCTCCAGCTTCCAGCTCAAGGTATTACTTTTGGTGATTTTCAAAATGCCAGTTAAAAAAGGGTTGTTTAGGCCTTGTGAAACTTGTGGGAAATCTAGACTTTTCTCAGAAGATCCCCACAAGCAATGTCTTTATTGCCTCTACCCTGACCATAAACCCAGGGAATGCAAATACTGCCAAACCTTCTCGGCCAAGATTCTCAAGGATAGGGAAGGAAGACTGCTACCCTGGCTCCAAAGAAAAAAAAGCGGTTTCTGAATCTGGCTCTGCAACTGAGGAAAAACCCCATTCTTCCTCCAGAAAAAGAAAAGAATGCAGCCCCTCTTCTCAGCAAGGGAACTCCACAAGATCAAAATCACAGGAGCAGGAAAAATCTGAGGAGAAACACCACAAAAAACAGGTAGAAGTGACTACAAACTTATCTTCTGCTCCAGTCTCTGCTTCTTTGACTCCTGTGAGGGATCTTTCTGCTTGTCCGTCCGTCGACGGCTTCCTTGACTAGAGCTCCCGCTGTTGGTAGGCCTGAAGTGATATCTTCGCCAGTGACTGCTGCAACGTTGATGATCACAACATCGACGGCTACCTCATTGACAGTACCACAGTTGACTTTGAAGACTGCGTCATTGTCGATGATACCTTCGTCGACGAGTCTTCCTCTGCCAACGAGAATTTCTCAGTCTACCACCGCTCCATCGACGACGCTGTCTATATTTCCGCCAACGGTGGTGGTATCAGCGTCAATACCGTCAACGGTACCGTCGACGGGAGAAAAGAATCCATTTGGGACCTTCAAAAATACAGGATTTTTCAAAGATATCTCCTTTGCTTCCAGCACGTCGGCTTGACTTTCAGGAGGCTGAAGATGATCGTATGTTTGGCCCTGCGTATAGTACTTCTCAACTAAAGGTTAAGTGTCAGGCATCTGAGGATGAAGACTTAGAGGACAATGACCCTTCCTTTTACCTATCAGGAGAGTATTCATTCACTGATACGGCTACTGCCAGAATCTTTTCAAGAATGTTATCCCTATGACAAAGAAGATCCTCGCCATTTTAGAGAAACATCTATTAACATCCCGGTATCGTTGGTGACAGACTTGCGTCATATGTTAAATGATTATTACAGACACTTTCCTGAGGCTAATGCTCCGCAACATCCTCCGCCTCCTCAACATGCCCCTGTAGAGTACGCAGGACAAGTAACACCTAAGCCCACAAGGGAAAAGGTTTTGCCTCCTCCAATTATTATTGCTGAGGATACTCAACATGTGGACCAACAACAAGTAGAGGAAGGAGGGGAGAGGATGCACACTGATATTGACACCCAGGATGAATGGGATGATTAGTTCCCACGCCGTCATCTCCTATCCCTTCTACAACAGACTCTCCCCTGCTGACATTGGGAGCTTTCATGATCTGCTGGAACGCACATCGAAGCGCCTTGATCTGCCTATGCCAGTTAAACAAACTGAGTGTTTCTTGTATGACTCAAAGCCAGGCACTCAGCGATCCATAAGAGCAATTCCATCAGTGGATTACTTATGGCAAGAAGGTCTTAAACTGATGAGGACACCAGCTTCCATCCCAGTGGTCATACTGAAACTAGACAAGAAGTACAAAGCTCCTATTAATTCACCCACCTGCCTAATTGGTCATCCTAGGCCGGATTCTGTAAGTATGCAGCGGCACGAAGAAGAGCGAAAAACCCGTCATTTCAGTATTCTGCACTTTCGGAGAAAGGTCGCCAGATGGAAAACATCGGAAAAAGGTTTTCCGCTCTGGCGGCTTCCTCTATTCTGGAAGGTATGACCGACAGATGTGGTTGGACCAGTCTTCACTACTTAAACATCTTCCTAAAGATAAGCAAAGGAAGCAAGGGATATCTTATCGGAAGGAGAAAGAGCTTCCACTGAGATTATAGAGATTGCAATGGATATCTCTTCTACTTACTTTCGTCATTTGGCAGGACCATCGGTGCTGTGATGTCAGGGGTGGCTGAAGGCGACTAGCTTCCATCCCGAAGTTCAGGCTCAGGTGTTAGAAATGCCTTTGATGGTTAGTGCTTATTTGGCACTCATTTACATGAAGCCCTTGTACAGGAATTTATATAGCGCAAATCACCAAGCGGTTTCTAAGCGCTTGCTTAGGGAACCCGTCCTGGTATTCCCCTGTGAGATAACCCTGGCAGGGTATCCGCAAGGTGAAAGCCAGGCATCCCGCCGCGAGGGGCCGTTGTGGAGATTAAGCAAGCTATTGCCCAGCGTCGCAGAGTGTGAACCCGTGAATCGAGTAGGCACCGGAGCGAGAATTGTCGAGTTCATGGACATTTTAGGACTCAAGACCCCGCCGAGCCGGGAATTGAACCCTGGTCCCGGGCTGACCTCTGCTTCCAGGTCTGCCTCCTCTAACCAGTGAGCCACACTTCTCCACTTCAATCTATAAAGAAAGACAGAGACACTGCTAAATCCTTAGCAACGATGCAACAACATTGTTTTCCAGTCCTTTCGGGGCAGAGTTCAAGGGCAGTATACACCCAGACCGCAGTTCCAACAGCAGTTTCAACATTACCTTCAAAGCACCTATCAAACTTATAATCAACCTTTCAGGTCCAGCACTGTATTGTCCTATTCACTGCCCACTGGTCATAAAAGGCAGCAATCTGCTGGAAGATGGCAGGATTTGAACACAAGGCAATGAGTTTCACCGTTGCCTTTTGATCGACCGAAGGAAACTGCGACGCTCCGCGCTCCATGACTATTTTATCGTGGCGGCGTCATCCTAAACAGACCGTCAGGCTGCACCACGCCCTTTTTAACTACGGAAGCGGATAAAAAGAAAAAAGATTTACAACAACGGCGGCGGCATCCTAACCTAACCGTCAGGCGGCACCACGCCAGTGTAACTAAGGAAGTGGAGAAAAAGATTTACTACTAGTTGAAAAGTGGATATCATTCCCAATTACTCCAGCAACCAAATCTTAGAATTGACCAGAGTCCTTGGACCCAGAAGGGAGTCAAGCCTCTAGTAAAGACCGGTCTTTCATTAAAGCTGATTTCTCCGCTACTTATCATCCAACATCGTAGCCTCTCAACTTGTTCCCTTTTTGAAAGTCATCTATTCTGGAATTTATTATCTGATACGGTTGACCACCTGTAACGATTACAACGGAGAACGTCTGAGGTTTCGTTTTTATCTATGAATACATTTTTTATAAATAAATGAAAAAACAGCCAGCGATGATCATTTGCAGGGAAAAGTAAGAGGAAAGCAGTGAAAACTGTTGAAACAGATATCACATACCTTTTCCAGAAATAAAAGGGAAAGGTGCCTTACTCCCTCGATCAACTGCGAACCACTGTCCCACATTTTTTGCTTTGGAAAAAGTGGCTGAATATTCATCTGTCCTGATGAAGACAAAAGACCTTGTCGAAACGCGTTGACACATGCAGCCCTCATTCTTCATAACCAGAAATTTATAATTAAGGAAACGTAACCTTTTATTGCTATGATTTCATGAGATGTGTTAAAAAGAAAGGTCACGCAATGAATCATTAGTTTTTATCATTCTTATTGTGTATACAAATGTATCTATTTTTATAAAAATTAAATTTATTCCTGTTAATATCATTTCAGTCCATTGCATCTTTATATTTATTTCTATTTTTATAAAATTCGCATAAGTTGTTTTTCTGTTTAGCCTTTGCTCTTGTCTTGTAAGTCTGCCTGGGTATATACCCCTACATGAAAAATGAGTTTCACCAGGCCACTGCATTCCCACAATTTGATCCAACCTGCTCAAACTTCTTAAAAAATGGATGTCCATCTCGTCGGACAAATAGGTTTTAGGTATCTTCCATCACGGCCACACCCTGGAGTGTATACAGCATCCTCCAACTACCCCTCCTCCGAAGGTACCTCTTCATCATCTACCAGATCTCAAGAGGGAAATAAAAAGTCTTTTTTCCAAACGCGCCATAGTAAAGGTACCCTTACATCAGCGCAATCAGGGGTTTTATTCCCATTTCTTCTTAATCAAAAAGAAAACAGGGAAACGGAGGCAGATCTTGGACCTCCGGTTGCTGAACAAATTCATCAAAAAACAGTCAAAAACCAGTCATTCAAAATGTTGTCTCTGCAGGAAATCGGTCTTCTTATGGAAAAAGGGGATTATCTGTCATCTCGCAATCATCTCAATGCTTATTTTCACATCCCCATTCATCCCAGGCATTGAAGATATCTCAAGTTTAAAGTGGCGGGTGCCATTTTTAGTTCAGAGTGCTTCCCTTTCGTTTAAAATCGGCCCGCAGGGTCTCCACCAAATGCATTGCTCCAATAGCTGCCTTTCTGAGACGTTCAGGTCACCAGGTATTTCCCTACCTGGGTGACTGGTAAATAACAGCTACTTCATTTCAGGCAGCCAGAAGCTCTACTCAGACTTGCCGGAATCTTTTCCAGTCTCTAGGTACTCATTTTTTCCTTGGAGCTTGCATCGATACAAATCTCGGCAAGGCCTTTCCTACTCCCGAAAGGGTCTTCCATCTCCACGAAAAGTCACGCCTTCTATCATCAAAAAAGTCAATTTCAGTCAGAAAGTACAAATCAATGCTGTAGATGATGCCCTCATGCATACAACTAATTCCCAATTGCCGTCTTCGAATGCGCCCACTGCAGGAGCAACTGGGCACTCAATGGGTTCAATCCAAGGGGTCATTCAACAACATGGTCCAAATCTCTACGACTATGAAAACTGCAATATCTTGGTAGAAGACCAAGAAAAACCTTACTGAGGGTCTTTCTTTGATTAACTCCACTTCTCAGATCGTGATGATGTTGGATACGTCCATGGCGGGTTGGGGGTCTCACCTCTGAGAGCTTCAGGTGCTAGGAAAGTGGTCCAAACAGGAGTCAAAATGTCACATAAACCGTCTAGAGTTAAGAGCAGTATTCTTGGGCCTGAAAGCTTTCTTTCAGATTCAGGGATCTCCAGTTCTAGTCCAGACGGACAACACTACCACCATGTTCTATCTCCAAAAACAGGGTGACACGAGATCTCAAGCTCTCTCTCTTCAAACGCAGCAGATTTGGGAATGGCTTCTCCTCAATCAAATCTCACTACGAGTGGAGGATGTACCAGGGTTCCAAAATCAGTGAGCCAACTCTCTCAGCAGGGAGTCCAACCAATGCCACGAATGGGAGTTCAACGACCAGATGTTGCAGATGGTCTTTCGGTCCTGGAGTCCCCAACATTAGATGTGTTCGCTACGTACCTCAACAAAAAGTGCCCCTGTTACCCAAGAACTCTTCCTCAACCGGGATCGTGGGTGCTTCCCTGGACAGAAAAATTTGCCTACGCCTTCCCTCCAATTTCCTCTCATTCCTCACGTTCTCCAAAAAATGAAGCTGGAGTCGTGCTGCCTCATTCTCATCGCTCCCGGGTGGGCAAGGCAATTTTGGTTCACAGATCTACTTTGCCTATCAGAGTGCGCTCCGATTCTCTCTCCTCCGAGAGAGGATCTTCTTTACATGGACAAGGGGAAAGTGATCTATCCTCAAATTCTCTCGCTTCACTTGTCAGCTTGGCTCCTCACTTTGCTGAATTTGGGAATTTGAACATACCTAATGACTGCAAAGCAATTTTACAAAATTCTCGAGCTCCTTCCACGCTCAAGTGTTACTCTGCAAATGGAAAATATTCTGTGTATGGTGTATCGCTCATTCATTACATCCACTTTCATCCTCTCCAGAGCAAGTATTGCCCTATCTCTTGCACCTAGCCAAGGCAGTACTCTAGCATTCTTCATTAAGATTCACCTTGCTCTAATTTCTAGATACAGATGACGTCTAGATCAATCTTTGTTGTAGTCTCAGACTTATAAAGGAATTTCTGAAAGGCCTCTTCCGGGCCTACCCACCGGTTAAATCTCCTCCAGTGCTGTGGCAATTAAATACAGTTCTGTCGCAACTAATGCATTCCTCTTTTGAGCCTATGCACAAATGTGACTTAAAATGTCTCTCTTGGAAGGTCGCCTTTCTCTTGGCCATTACGCCAGCCAGACGTATCAGCGAAAATCAAGCATTCGCTATAAAGTAACTATCTCTTCAATTTCTGGCAGACAGACGTACAAATCCTTCTTTCATACCAAAATTGCCATCAACTTTTTTCCAAATCAGTCCTCAGTGGCGGAAAATTCTCTCCATTCTCTGGACATCAAACGCTGTTTGAAATTTTATCTGCAAAGAAAATATCCTTTCGTAAGTCTTAACTCCTGATTTCTTACTCTGCTCCCAGAAAGCGACTTGTCTGAACTAGGGTCAATATTGCTCGCTGGGTCACTTCAACTATTGTCTTCTGCCACAAAAAGGCTGGACATCCATTGTCTGCAAGGGTGCAGGCCCATTCAACGAGAAAGGTCGCACCTTTGATAGAGCGCGCAGGTCACCCGACTATATTTTTACCAATACTCACCTGGGCCCAAATTCAATTCTCCATATTTACTCAAGCGGGTAACATACTCTCTATTTTGTTCCACTAATTCCTATACCATTGACTTACCACTCCTTGTCACTGGTACCTATGACCACAATGGATCAGGGAATTAGTTGTAAAGAAGGCAGTCAAATACCAAATAACTTTGCACTCATGTAATAACCACAGACTCAGAAAGGTTTAAAATCTTTATCTACTCATCATAAACAGTCCTAAACAATGGGTTAAAAATAATCAGACTATCAATAACCAACATCAGAAACAGTGTATGTCTATGCAAAAGAAATATTATGCCAACCATTTAGCAAATTTGAATTTGAAAGGGAAGGAAAACAAGGAACATGCTATTTTAAGAACAACCTCTAACCATTTTACTTAAGGAGGGTAAAGAAAAGGAACATACTCGAGAATACAGTTTAAGTAATTATCAAATGGTAGGGGGAAAACGGAACAATAATATGCAATTACGAGCCTAATTTAGCATACGACTATAGGGAAGGTAAGAAATGGGAACACACTATCAATCAAAAGACCAAACTTTAGTATTTCTAAAGGGATGGTTGGAAAGGGATCAAGAAACATATACTATGCAATCATTAGAAAATTTCAGCTTAATCTATAGGAGGGTAAAAAAGTGGAACATGCTAATTAAACAAATAATGATTTTGTTCATTCAAAAGGGAAGGGTAAGAAAAAGGAACATATATAATCAAAGCTTTTATCGATTTAGGGAAGGTAAAGAAAAGGACGCAAATTATAATGACTATTATCCACACAGATTTATATTTACCTAGAATGGTGTGAAGACCAACCCTGGCCACGGGTTAGTTAAAGGACAGAAGAACCCCAAAGAATGCAGTTGCCGGTAGGCCAGCAGGTGCAGTATGGAAATCAGGACAGGGTAGAGAAGATTAGGATCAGGACAGGACCACCAAAGGTTAGGACAAGCACCCGCAGTTCAGTTGCAACGCCTGCGCTACTCCCTCTCTGCAAGGAATCAGCCAAAACCCCGACTGGGTTACAGCATGTACCAGCAAAGAGCTTCGCCAGCACTTCACCTTCCCAGAACCCTGATTGGGTCAGCGAGTCTGTCTGACAGAGTGCTCCGCAGCCCTCTGCTCTAAATCACCTATTGAGTGCGTTGGGTCAGTGACGGGTCCGCTATTCGGACAAGTCGGACAATTTCTTTAGCTAAACCTAGGCTAGTTATACTATTTTCCAGGTCAGTGTACACCCCCCAATGTTGCAAATGTAAGGATCCCCAATTTCGATTGGACAAAGGAAGAGGACAGGTCATCACACCACCTAAATTTTAGACTTTTGCTGTCTCCTATTCAAATTTTATGTTCACGCCCATCAATTTCAGGTTCACACGACGTCTTCATTTCTCCTTACAATGGATGTTCTATGTACAAATACATTGTATTTTTCTAGAGTTCATTGGAGCAGTTTCCCAGGAGCATCTTCTCAGTCAGTCAGCTCCTTGGCTAAAGTCAAAAGGTCACTGCTCTGGAGACTTGCGAATCTCGCGCAGTCGCAGTTTCAACCAAGATGGAGTACAGCGTTATGAAGTAGGCCAGTTTTCAAAGCGCAACATGAAATGGAAAAGAAACAGTTTTAGAACACAGAATAAATGAATATACTATATACCATGAATTTCTACACTATACCCATTACTTTATAATAAACTATAGCCTTAGGATTAGGCAGAACGAACAGCTTAGCAAAAGCAGCAGTGCAAGCCTCTCGCATGTGAGAACACAGAGCAGCCATATTAGCTCTAGTGCGCAGAAGCAACAGATTCCCTCCAAAGCTGCTAATACGTCATGTCACGTGGGTATGACAGACGCATGCACAGTAGAAATTCCCGCATAGCAGCAGCCATTTTTTATTTGCAAGCGTATTAGGATTAGAAAACACATAAGCAAGCTTCACTCGGATACCCAGTAATGAAGAAAAAGGGACAAATTAGTAAAACAAACATATTGGTTAATTTGTTAACGTTATTCGAGGTTCTTGAATACAAGCAAGTCGCTATTCGTGCGAATCCTTGCTCCATCAACCTCTTCAGCCCTGTTTGTGGGGGCTTCTCTCCGTGACATATGCAGGGCAGCAATGTGGGCGAGGAAGCACATGTTCACAGAGCATTACTGCCTGGATGGTTGAAGGAAGGCAGATATAGCCTTGGGACAAGCTGCACTTCGTCATTTCTTTACCTAAGGTAGGCGGCTTGTAGCCATTCCGGTTTCTTTATTTACTTATTTGTTTATTCCTGTATATCGATTTGATTGTTCTTATTACTTGCATTAGGAGAATTCTGATTATATATGGTTTTCTCTGATGCTGTACTGGTGGGATTGTTTGCCTTCCCGCCTTCATTATTACTTCTTTCTATCAATATACTGCTCTTTAATCGGATTCAAGCATGTGCATCTATAACATATAAAATGCTGGAGAAAAACAAGTTACTTACCTGTACACTGTGGTTCTCCAGTATTGATATCTTTTAAAGATTCACATGCGACCTGCCCTCCTCGAAGGTTAGGCTCACCATTTTACCTCAGAGTACCATATGTATATATATATATATATATATATATATATATATATATATATATATATATATATATATATATAATATTTGCACAATTGTGCTTGAAATCTGAGGTGTGGTGGTTCTGTGGAGAGGGTTACTCTGTGGGCTCTGCTGTCATTGGCTGAACTTTGGATGTTATAAAATGAGGCTGAAAGAGTACTCAATTGAATTTTCTTTCTATGGAGGTCTACGTAATGTATTCAGTACTACTATTTCTACAGTTACCGTGGGGCTCCCTCCATGATGACGAAGATTCAAGCATGTGAATCTATGAAAGATATCAAAACTAGAGAACCACAGTGTACAGGCAAGTAACTGGTTTAATTCTAGATAATATGGTAGGGCAATTACCCTTTGCAGTTATGGTAAATAAAAAAAAAGGCAAGGGTTAATATTGATACTGGGGGCATGGCTTAACAGGCCATGGAATAGGACACATGGTGTTGCACTCCTACAAAACCAGGCCCCCAAAGCCAGTAATCCTGCACAAGAGACGCCCCCAACCCCGGGCCTCAAACGAAAAGGGGGGCCCATTCACACTGGCCGCCCGATGGTCAGAGGAAGCTCAGCTGCGTTGACACGCATCATCGAGCGAGCAGGGATGGAGGCACCGGGTCCTGCAGGAGCAGCCACAGTGGAGGGGTGTGGTGCACGGCTGCCGAGCAGGGAGGCCAGGCATTATATAAGTGAAGCACCACCTGGGAGCAGCTGTGAAAGGTGCCGCGTGGCTGGCTAGCAGACCCGGGACCGAGAGCAGGGCCACCTGTGACTGTCGGAGAAGAGGCACTGATCAGCTCTCTGGATCTGGGGGGAGCAGCAGCTGCAATAGCAGAGGCCTTGAGAGGCCATGAAGGTGTGAAATTCAAAAGTGAGGCCCCCCCACACCTCCCTCCTTTCTCTTTCCGCCTTGTGGGCTTTCCACAACTTCACCCCAGTGTACACAGAGAGGTAGCAAATCAGAGACAAGTTGGCCTGTGACCCTCTAGCTGAAGGAGGCAACCAGCTGGGGTAACCGTGTGGGGAGCATCGCAGCATCGCAATGGTAGGACCGACCAAAATGACTTTTGGCCCTGTAGTAGTGGCTGCTTGTGGGCACAGGGGACCCTTGTACAGGAGAACTGGGCTCTAAATTGCTGAGAACGAGGCGGTAAGAGGCATCGAGAGAAGTTACACTCAAATTCAGGCTAGGGTGGACGTTGCAACACAACAGGAGAACAGGGCCCTAAATTGTGGAGAAGAGGGGTGTGAGAGACACCAAGAGACGTTGCATCCGGGCCGGGGCGAATGTTGCAACCACCCCCTCTCCCCCAGTGTACATTGTTCCTGCCTTCTGCCCCCCTTCCCCTACATCCCTGATCTATCTCCCTTGGGGTGAGAGATTTGAAGGGCGGACACCCGAGTCACCGGCAACCACCTTGCCAGGTATCCAGAAGATGGGAAAAGCCCGCGCTTCTAGGCCAAAACTGCAGGGGGCACTAGTGAGAGAAGAGCCTTGGACCTCATTGTTGGCTCATCCTGCGATGATACTGGCGGCGATCAAAGACACAAAGGTGTCATTGGAGACCCAAATTGTGACAGTGGCCAATGAAGTGGGGCTTCTTAGAGACCTTTCCCTATGTGGCAAGTAGCAGTACTCTACAAATCACAAGGATAGAGAGTACCGGGGCAAAGTTGAGGCATGATGCCCGACGTGACCAGGTAACTGCTAGTGGTTCCAACATTATGTGGACTGACATATAGCACTGGTTTTGTATACACTTTTTCAATGAATTTTCGAATTTCTTCTCAGCATATTTTAAAGCAGACCTAACAATCGTTGGTCTTGAGGAAAACCCTGCACCTCTTTCTGAGCGTATTAGGCGGAAACATGTCTACCTAAAAATCTTGTTTGATACAGAAGATGGCTATATATTGTTTTCTTGTATGATTCCTGTTTTTAATCCTGACCAAGGGACGTACTAATAAAATATTCTGGCATACCCTTTAGCTAGTTTTATTCATCACAGTTCTCACTAGATCACTTTTGCTCTAGACCCTTAGCTCATTCAGAAGGTAATTAGTATACCTCTCTTTTTACAAACCATCCCTGATCTCCTCCCTCTCAGAGAATCGGGTTGTAATCCGCACCATGACTAGGCTTCACAGTGTGAGGAGGTTATCCAGTGATGAAGCATGCCACCATTGGTGGTTGAGGGAAAACGTCCTGAAAAAAATACTCCATCCCTAATAAGTCACCTCTTTTCTCCTTTCTTGTCTTCCTTGTAGACCCAGGAGTTCTTTATTGTGGTTTAAAAAGAAGAGAGAGATCCTTCGAGATGACCAGAGAAAACTGTCAGCACAAATGAGAGAGACAGACGCAGTTGCGGACAGTGCACACAGCAGTTAAGGATCTCACACAGAAATGTAACAAGGCATAGGAGATCAAGATACTGGTGGACCGCTTGGAGGATACTGAGGGAGGTCATGGAGTCACAACGTGCGACTGGTGGGGGTCTTTGAAAAGCAGAGGGCCATAACATAAAACTGTTTGTCGAAGAATGGTTAAGTGGAACAGTGCTGCTGGGATGTCAGGAAAGAGCACATAGAATCCCGGGAAGGGCCCCGACACCAGGGGCACCACTCAGACCTATAATAGTCAGCCTAATGAAATTTAGAGACGGGACAATATTCTGCAGTTGTTGCGCACACATGGTCCATGATATATTTTACAGGAAGTGAAGTCAATATCTACGCAGGCTATACTACTAAATATGTGCTCTATTTTGCTGCAGAACTATGCATCATCTACAAACATAAAATTATTTTTTTCGGATTGGGGCAGGAGGCCTTGGCCTGACTTGAGCAGCAGGGACTGACACCAAAGGTGGACACCCAACCACACCCTGACAGTGGATGGCAGAAGACTCCACCCAAAAGACGCAACAGGACCAAAAACACGCCCCCCCCCCCCCCACCCCCCACACCCCCCAAGGCGTAAATCGGTGTGGAATAAGCCAGGCCGTTTTTAGAAGTTAGACAGCGCAGCTCAATTCTAGATCACAATAAATAACGAGCCCTGGCTTTAGAGGACTAGAGAAGCGGATCAACGGCACTGGAACAGACCTGGATACTCAGGAGGAGGGACTGCCAGTGTTCACCCCTAGGATAGCGAAACACATTGTTTGACTTTACAGGCACTGATCCGGCCGTGCTGCCAGTAAGGTGAATGTATGATGGGAGCTATGCCCTCCATTCTCTGGGGGGACTGGGCTCGGAGATGAGCTTTGGGGGTACCGGATGGGAGTTAGACATGCAATCACAGGTATAGTGTTCATAGACTAAGTTGCGATAAACTTGGGCACGTACCTGGTTGTAGGCTCTGGGCTGGACAGCAGCGTCCCCTTGAAAGAGTTGCACTGCTGAACTAGCTAATGCTGTGTTTGGTTTGGAATCAAACGTATCTTGAATTGGGGAGGAAGTCAGTTTTAGGACCATGACACTGTAGGGTAGGGGAAATTACAAACTGAGTTTGACACATGCTCACATAGGCGCTCAGTCACGAGAAACAGCCATATATGTGTACATCAGGGAGGAGATGGGGCTCAGGACGGATGCCACAGGTAGAACGTCAGTGGTCTAGGGAGCAGAATCAAGAGAGGCCGGTTCACTAAGGAGTTCTTATATAAGGCAGATGTAATATTCCTCCAGGAGACACCCATGATGGATGGCCAACACAGCTGCTTGGGAAGGGGCAGCTTTAGAGTAGCCTGTCATACATATTTGGATTTTGGGATGTGCTAATGCTCTTTAGGAAAAACCTGGCATTCAATATTGCACACATATGGCCTGTTTCATTGGGCTGCTGCATGGCGGTACAAAGGGAAGGGGAGGGGGAGACAATCATACTAGTGAACGTCTAATCCCAACCAGGGCTACAGTCTGTTGTACTCAAAACCCTAGGATGTCGATTTAATAAAATGCCCTAGGCTCTCTCAATTATAGGTGGTGACTTCCATCTAGTCCTAGGCACGCATATGGATAGGATGAGTGCCATGCTGGAGGGTGAGGTGACGATGGGGAAGCTGGAAGGATTTGCAGAGGCTTTGGGAGACATTTTGTGTGTGCTACATGGTGAAGAGATAAGATATCTGTTTTATTCTAGTGCCTATAATATGCTGTACAGGCTAAACTGCTTTCTTACCCTAACTGAGACAATGTACAGATTCACTGACGCCAAATACCTACCATGCGGTATAACGGACCAATTCCTACTTCTCAAGCTCAACACAGTCTCATCACTAAGACATAGGGCATGGAGGATGGTAATATAGCGTCTCTTGATTGCCAAGGAAGAGAAATGCCTGAATAAAGCTTCACAACACTATTTTAAAGAAAATAAAGGATCAGTACAGAGTACACATACACTGTGGGAGGCATACAAAGTCTCAGTCAGAGGCAGGATTTTTTGTGGTGAGGTGGGAGAAAGGAGGGAGTGACACAAACACCTGCACACTTTAGAGCAAGACCTGTCACCGTTGAAGGCTGAGTATAGCGGCACCCCGGCGTCTCAACAACAGAGACGCATTGACTATACATGGGAAGAATGCAAGGCGGTAGCGAGAGATGAGGTGAAAGCCTCTTACCTTGCCAGATGGGAGAGGATATATGAAGCTGGAGATATGGCTAGGAAGCTACTAGCCTGGTTGGGGAGTCAGGAAGGGGAAGGGCTGCACATCGTAGAGATTACGCTCGGGAATGGGGTCAGAGTAAATGGAATTTGGGAGATTTTGAAGGTCTTTGTGGACTACATGATGGATTTTTGTAAATCTGGACTAACCATACTAACAGCAGAGGTGGTGGAGTTTGTGAGGGAGTGTCCTGCAAAGCAAATGAACCCAATGTGGGCTTTGGAGCTGGACATGGATCTGTCCAAGGAAGAAGTTACTCTGGAGCTTACACAGATACAGGTGGGTAAAGCGCCAGGCCTGAATGGGCTTTCAGTGGATTTTTTCAGATTTTTTCCCGAAAGTGGCTTGGGGAGTGATTGATACGCTGCATGCAATGTATGAGGAAGCTTAAAGGACTGGGCAACTACCTACAGACCTTCGCACGGCTACTATAGTTCTCATCCCGTAGCCAGAAAAGTCCTGCCACCAATGTGATGCTTATAGTCCGATATCCCTGCTAAACACAGTCATTAAAGTACTGCCGAAAGCAAGGGAGTAGCCCAAAATTTAAAATACCCCCCACTTTGAACCAAAACTCTAATGACACTGAATGAGACAAACAGTAAGCCTGACACTTCCTTGATTAGCTTTCTACACCTGTACATTCGCTAATCTATCCATTCATCCTCCCACTCTTTCATCCATCAATTCTTTGTTCCTTTACCCCATCCTTTCATTATCCATTGACATTCAGTCTATCTAACGGTCCACTCATTCATCCATCCTTTCAGTTATCAATCCATTATTTCACCTTTCTATCTATCCTTCCTTTCATCATTCCATCCATTCAATGATCATTCCCTTCACACATCGATCCTCCATCCCTTCACTCTGCCATGTATTTATGCTAACAGCCTTTCACCCAACCTTCCTTCCGCCCATTAATTCTTTCACCCTTCTTTCCAACCTTTTAATTGCTCCTTTTACCCGTCTATCCAAACGTTCATCCTTCAAACCATTCATTCCTCTGTGCACCCTTCTATGTTGTTTTCGTTCTTCCTTCCTTTCACTTCTCCTTTCCTTCGTTTCATATTTCCTTTCTTCTTTTCTTCCTTTTACCATTATTTTCACCCGTTACACTTTCTTCGTTACCAGTTTCTAGCTACCATAATTATTTGTTTTCTCAAACTATTTTTTCAATCTTATCTCACTCCCCTTCCCCACATACCCACACTAATTTTAGTTTCCAGGTCATGTCTTTCTAGTTACAATTACATTTTCAGGGGGGGGACGGGGGGACGGGGAGCTAGCCGGCAACCGAGATGGCCGCTGAAGTCCGGAGCTCTTCCGTCTCTATTTTCTATCCTGCATTTATCCTAGTGAGTTGAGCCCTACTTTCGCTCCATCGCGGCGCTTTGGGGAGAGATTCTGCTGGGAGCACGTTATTCTGTCCATTGCCCTGGTGGTTGGCCCGGCGGGCGATGTGAGACTCGTCGAGGCCTGGAACGCGCTGGGGCCTAGTGTAGCAGCGGCCTGGATTGCTCTGTGCCCCGCAGCTGGTGCCGGGATTCCCTCTTGCTGCTGCCCCCAGAGACACCCCTGGCGGCGGAGCGGACCTGGCAGAGCCGCGACAATCCTGCGGGGACCGGCGGCAAGAGCTTGGGGGGGTGTGGGATTGTGGTGGCGGGGGCTCTTCTTTTGGGTCTTCCCCCCTCTTTCCCCCCTGCGGAGTGGATTGCTCACCTCGGCGGGGCTTTGGAGCCACGCTCGCGGAGTGGAGTGAGGAGACTGCTGGAGCCCCTGGGCGAAGCGGCCGGTTTTCTTTGCTTCCCAGGCGGTGTGACCGCCCGTGTGCCTCCTTCTCTGCACTGCCCTAGGAGCGCCGTGTGTGCGGCCAGGCCCACGATGCCGCTGCCTGGCCCGGGGCGCCCCCCGGTGTCCCGGGGCGCTTCGGTGCACTGTTCATCATGGTAGGCAGTGGGAGGGGACGAGTGCCCTCCCTGCATGCCTGAATCACTGGGTCGGGGCGCTGGAGGCGGGGAAGGCTTGAAGTGTTGTGACCGCCATTTTGATTCCCCCTACACGCCCATGATGACATGCAGACGTCCAGCTGAGTGGTTGGCCTTCCTGCCCTGAGAAGTGGCCTGTCTAGTGGACCCTCTCCGTGATGTTACTCTGCAGGTGCTGCCACACGCACCTCTGCGCTGGGCCCCCTCCCTGGTTTTGCTGGCCTGGAGCAGTGCCCACAGACAGACTTGGCAACCCCATGGTGTTACTTCGGTGGTGGTCGGGGCTGACCGCTTGAGCAGGGGCATTGGGCGCAGGCTTGAGGTCACTGCTAACCTGTGCACTCCTATACTGAGCCCCTTGGATTGCGGTGCCCCATCCACTTGTGCCGTCGGTCGGATAGATCCTGCAGAGGGCGATTTGGTGGGGCTGGGACCGTCCTGCCACGATCTGCCTAGATTAATTGGCTACGGACCCTGGAGGGGGGCTCTCATGGTGGCAGCCCTGGGGGGATTTGACCCATAGGTGGTGTGCGCAATTCTGGGAGGTGCGTCGCTTGCACCTTACCCATCGGAAGACGTACGTAATTACACTTTTGTGGTGGGTGCACTGGTGTGGTGGCCTGATCTACAGTTTCCGGCGGTCCCTGGTCTGTCTCCCACCTTGAGAGTGGGCATTTATTGCTAACAAGGGATGCTCGGACAGAACACAGCCTAAGCTCTCTTTCGGCCCCAGAGGACCCAGGCCGGTGGACGACGCGGGGGGCAACGGTAATGCAGAGCGTGATACGACGGAGGAGGCTCGGCAACAAGACTTGTGTGGATTGCTCATAGCCATGGAGAAGAACCTCCAGGGGGGAATGGCCACTCTGGGAACCAAACTTGACGCACTCACGTATCGCATGGACCGAATGGCTGAACGGCTGGACAAACATGCGGAGCGGATTGATATGTCGGAGCGCCGACTTACTGAGGTGGAGGAGGCGCAGACCTCTCTGGACACTGAGAATAAGCAGATCAGCAGAGCTATGCAGTCCTTACTTGATAAAACCAAGGATTTGGAAGCTCGCTCTCGGCGATGCAACCTCCCCATCACGGGCCTACCAGAGACCACTCAGACCGGGAACATGGAGCTTTTTGTCGAGAGCCTACTAAAGAAACTCCTTGGGGACACAGCTTTTTCGGACATGTTTGTGGTTGAGAGGGCCCACCGTTCGTTGGGCCCACGACCTAAGCCGGGCCCCCCCCCCTTGCCCCATAATCGCTAAACTGCTTAATTATCGAGATCGCGAAGTGGCTCTGAAGCTGGCTAGGAACAAGCATCCATTGCAGTATGAGGGCTCGGTGCTCTCATTGTACCCGGATTTCACCGCCAGGATGCAGGAGGCCAGAAAGCCGTTCGCGCCAATGAAGCGTCAGTTATGGGAATTGGGAGCCGACTACACAATGCTCTACCCAGCGAAGCTGCGGATTAACAGGCAAGGGAAGTCTATTATATTCACGGACCCCAAGGCGTTACAGGAAGCGACTGGCAAAGGGAGAACCGATCATCCAGAAACGGGGAGGCTGGTGCTGCGGATGGCTCCCTGGATGAACAAGACCGAATGGACCTTGTACAGATAAGCTGCACGATTTATAATGCATAATGATCGGATGTGTGGGGGGGAATGTTGCTGTATGAGTCTGAGTTCAGGGGGGGTTTCCGCTTTGGCTGGTAGCAGCAGCCCACGATGAACGGCTTTGATCGGATTTGCGGCTGCAGATGCCTGGATACCCTACACGCTACTATGCGATACGATGCCCCGTTCTCCTGCCTATCGGGAAATTACTGTAATTCTGGGCGATGGAATGGGTTTTGATAATCTCTAGGGGGTCTGTGCTTATCTCTGTTCCTAGCTGCTGCTTAGGGGGCTCTTCGGCCTATTATTTTTGCAATGCGGGGCAACTATTTCTGATTGAAAAGTTTTTCAACTCCTAATCTGTTTTTGAGACGGGGGGTGGGGGGGGTGGCGAGGGGCGATGCTACTTATTCCTTCTTTTTGACTGCAGATTGTTTTTGCGGGCCACCTCTGCCCTCATGTGATAATCACTGAGTTCTAATTTCTAATGTGCGAATAGGGGGGGGGGGGGGGGGGGGCAGAATGTTTGATTTTGTTGTTCTGGCTCTGAGCTTTATTGCAATGGGGTCGGGATGGGGGTTGGGGCGGGACTTGGGGGGTGGAAGGGAGTACGCGGCCTAGTTTTGGGGTAGGGCAGGCGTGGGTGGGTGTTCGGGGGGGGGGGGTTTAGTGGGAATGGTATCTGTAAAAATCTGAGGCAGGTTGTGTTGCGTTATTTAGATACGCCTTCCAAGTTTGTGTTTGGCAATGGCAGACTATATTTGTATGAGGAGGTTCAGCATGCTTTTGGTGGGTGTCATGTACATACTTTGGCAAACGACACGACAGTGGAGGAAGAATCTCCTGATACTTTAAGATTCTTGACCTGCAACGTCCGGGGTCTAAACGACCACCGTAAGGTACGCAAGATTTTACAATACTTTGCTAGGCACAGGGTCGACAAAGCTATATTGCAGGAAACTCACCTCCCCATGGACAGCCCGATTCTCCGATACTGGGGACTTGGGGGCAATGTTCATGCGGCAGGGTTCACTACACATGCTAGGGGCGTTCTCATGTGGTTCAATCCAAAGTCCTCGCTGACGTGGGCCTCCCTGGTGACGGATAGTGATGGGAAGTACACGATTACAGGCTGCTACGGCAAGGGCATGGACATGTGTGTAGTGAACACTTATGGTCCCAACTACAACCACCCAGACTTTTACACTGAACTAACAGCGGAAATTGTTCCGCACTCAGAGAGGTGGGTTTTTTGGGGCGGGGACTTCAACTTGACGCGACACCCGGGGCTAGACAGGTAGGATGGCCCGACTCATTTACCATCGGCTTCTGCTCGGACACTGACTGCGCAACTTGCCAATTTGGACATGACTGACGTCTCGAGACACAGGCACCCAACACTGGGAGGGTACACGCACTATTCGGCCCCACATAATAATCATACCAGAATTGAATTTTGGTTTGTTACATCCCATTTCCTTTCTAGCATACAGTCCTGCGCTGTCCTACCGCGCACTTACTCGGACCACTCTCCAATTTTGTTGGCAATTACCACGCCGGCGCGACGGATTCCGCCCTTCGCCTGGCGCTTCCCTCCGTTTTCCTTGCTGGATGCCCTCTTTAAGGAGGAACTGATGACGGCTATCGTTACTTTTTTCCGAGACTAATATGGGCTCTGTTGACTCCTTTCAATCTGTCTGGGAGGAGTTTAAGCTATTTGTCAGGGGTGTCATTATCTCTAAACATGCAGGAGTGCTGAAACCGATTAGGGGCAGACTCCAATCCTTAGAATCTAAGCTCAGGGATTTGGAGCTTCAGCGGCTCCAGACGAACGACGAGGCCCTGACCCAGGCAATAGCAGGGGTACTGCAGGAGTATAATGAGGAAGCGGATGCTGAGGTCAAGCATCTGGGCAAATACGCCACTGCTCGGTCATATTGTGAAGGAGAGTGTCCGGGGAGGAAGTTGTACTTGCGCTCTCTTCGATGAAGGGGGCGAGCGCGCCTGGTAGCGATGGCCTCACGGTGGCCTTCTATAAGGCATATTCGGACCTCTTGATACCCCATCTGCTCACTTTGACAACATGGCTAACTCTGGAACAGTGCCGCCCTCTATGAGAGAGGCGATTATCGTAGCGATTCTTAAACCTGGTAAGGACCCGGGAGAGTGTGCGTCGTATCGCCCCTTGTCCCTTATGAACGTGGACGCGAAGATATTTGCTAAACTCCTCTCCAACCGTCTTCAACCTTTGGTCACCACTTTGGTGGCACCGGAACAGGCAGGTTTCGTTCCCACTCGTAACCTCACGTACGACATTAGAACGGTCTTCGTGGCTTTTCAATATACACGCCCGGAGGTGTCGGCAGTGGCCGTTTTTTTGGACATGGAAAAGGCCTTCGACTCTGTTGAGTGGCCTTTCCTTCACCATGTCCTGGGTCGGATGGGAGTAGGGCAGTTGTTTCTACAGATTTTGGCGGTGCTATATACTTCCCCTACGGCTCGAATACGTATTGGTTCGCTTATCACAGATCCTATTAAGATTAGTTGGGGGACAAAACAAGGTTATCCCCTTTCCCCGATCCTGTATGCGTTTGCGGCCGAGCCCCTCGCCTGTGCCTTATGTGAATACCACAGCCATAGGGGCATTCGTTTCCCTACATATAACTTAATTGTCTCCACCTATGCGGATGACACTCTTTTATATGTCTGTGACCCATTGACTCATCTCTCTGGTTCTCCGCGAAGTGGTCTTGTTTACCTCCCTCTCGGGCATCCATGTTAAGTGGAACAAATCTATTATGTTTCCTCTGTCACCTGCCACGGAGAAATTTGATCCGGAGTATCCACTACAGTGGACTACGGACGCTGTACACTATCTCGGGATTCGTCTTCATACGGACTCGGAGATCGTTCTCAGGGAGAATTATGGCAGAGCTATCTCTAAATTGGAGGACGATGTCGAGAAATAAATCACTCTTCCCCTATCGCTCCTGGGATGCATTTTGCTCATGAAAATGATAGTCCTCCCGCGATTAGTAATGTACCTATGGTTTTATCATCTCACTTTTTCCGGCAGTTGCAAACGTTAATGGTACACCTTGGATTGGCGGGGAAGCAACCTCGGGTTGCGTGGAATATTTTAATTAGTCCGTATGCTGTGGGTGGCCTTAACGCCCCGGATTTGGAACTCTACTACCGAGCCGCTCAAAGTACTCATGCCTATTTTTGGATCCATGGTCCACTAGATATCCCCCACATGCGCATCGAAATGATTGTTGCAGATCCGACCCCGCTGCCTGCGCTGCTGGCGAGGCCTCGGGACCGCCGTACGGGGATTCTGGACTCCTTGAACTCAGTCACGCATGCTTGGCACTACATGATGGATATCCAGGCGTGCTCCCTGTTGTATGCCCTGAAGGCGGCGATAGAGTGGTGCTCCTGGCTGGCCCCGTGTAGGGAGCAGGGAGTGTTATCGGCGATGCATCTGTTGAAAATTCATACTATGGGGGACCTGTTTGTGGGGGGAACGGCGCGTTCGTGGGAGGGGATTGTATCTGGTGTCGCTCCTTTCCCGATGCTGGCACGTTTTCAGTTCCATGGGGTGAGGCATGCACTAAGATCTTCTGGGGGAGGATATGGAGGAGCCCCCCCGACGGTATTGGCGTATGATTACGTGGTCAACGCGAAGTCCCCCGTTAAACTAGTAACCAATTTATACCGCATCGCCATCTCTCAGAGATGAACAACGGAGTATGCGAAACCGAGATTGGCATGGCAACTTGATTTGCAAATTGAGCTTCGGGAGGAGATGTGGCAGTATTGCTGTACCAGCATCAGGAAGATATCCCTGAACGGACGTCACAGACTCCTACACTTTAAGTTTCTAAACAGATCTTACTATACTCCTGAGAGGCTATATAGGTATAAGCTGCGAGACTCCCCGAATTGCGAGCGATGCGGTGCACAGATCGCTGACTTTCTGCATGTTGCCTGGTCCTGCCCTGCAGTCCTCTCCTTTTGGCACGCGGTATATGGGGAGATCAACTGAGTGGTACATTTGACATTGGTCCCGGATCCGCTCCTAGCATTACTGGGCTACTCGAAGCCCCTGCGTCCAGCGCATAGGCGGCTAATTAACATGGCTTTCCTTATAGCTAAATGGTGGATTGCGCGCGCTTGGATGAGAGGCCCTCCCCCCACTCTTAAATCCTGGACAAGGGAATTGATATACTGCTGCACGCAATCTGAGCTTTACAGTGACTTGATGCCCCCGCGCAACAGGCTCAAGAATTTCTGGTCCTTGGTGTTGGATGGTGCATTGACCCGGGACGAGACGGCTGGGGGTGGTGAGACTGGGGAGGCTGACCTAAACAGTAGTGTAGAGTCGCCACACGAGACGCCATGTACTGCACCTGGGCAGTACCCTGAGTGAGGTGCCCGGGGTGGGTGATGTCGCTGACACTTGGTTGCGGGTGAGATAGTACCCATCCGTAATCTGGATGGCCCATTTCCTACTGCAGTTGCCTGGGGAGTTGGGCCTTGGATGTTTCCAGGCGCTATGTCCTTTTTTGTATCCCTGTGCTGATTTGATCTATGATTGATGTGTACCAACCAATGTAACTGTTTTCCTTGTCTTTTAACTGCCGCCAGAGATTGTCAATGCTGATGATGCCTTTTTTTTATTTGTTTTTTCTCCTTTGAAATGCCAATAAAATAAATATAAAAAAATTAAAAAACAATTACATTTTCATACTTTCTTTCTCTCTCATCTCCCGGACTTTGCTCTTTAAGCAGCTCTTGGCCTGCACTTGTCAGCCCTGCTTTGCTCTTCTCCAGATCGTATCATTAGCCTTTGTCTGCAGGCCTGAAGAGATGAGAAAATAGAAAATAAATCAATATTTAGTGGGACCCAGATTGCAAGGCCACCCAGTTCAGTGGCAACCCTCACTTAAGCCAGCTGCCAAAGCGGGGGGGAAGGGGGTTCCCTACACCACTGGCCAAAAGTATTGGTAAATGGGCTGCGCACAGTGGTGACCGAATTGATCCACCTGGATCAAATAGGATTTATTTCGTATCGGTCAACCATGCTAAATTTATGGAGACTTCACAATACCCTGGCCATTGCTGAGCGGATGTTGGAGCCATGGGTCATCGTATCGCAGGACGGTATTAAAACCTTTGACTCGGTTGAATGGCCTTTCTTATTAGCAGTGTTGGAAAGGATGGGATTTGAACCCAGATACATTTGTTGTGTACCGTTGCTTTATACAAGGCCAACAGCTAGAGTGAAGCCTTATGGATGTGTGTCCCCGTAATTCCACAGAAAGCAACAAGACGAGTTTCCAGTGTCACTGATGCTCTTCTTTTTGTGGTGGAGGCATTGGCTGAATGGGTGCAAGTTGACGCTCAAATATGGAGCTGGTAAGAGCGTATATTGTTATATGCGGAAGATAAACTGTTATACCTTGCTAATACAGACCCGTCACTGGCCAGGTTGCAGAATATATTCTGAAGATACGCGAGATTCTCCTGCTTTACCATTAATTGGGGGGAAACACTGCTTTTCCTGATGAAATGGTGGAAACGGGATGGGAACTGCTGCTGCCACTCAGATCAGAACCTCACAAGTTTAAATACCTGAGTATATGGTTTTCCTTTTTTTATTTTTTTTATTTTATTTTGCATTTTCAAAAGAAAAGAAGTAAACATGACACAGAACAATTCCACTAAAAATAGCAATTGCTTGCTCAAAAATTAAGGAAAAAAAGACCACCTACACCCAGGCGTAATGAGAAAATCCATACTACATATCACCATAACCCGATCATGCACATGAAAATTACATGACGACAAATCCCTCCTCAGGGTTGGAAGAAAACATAATGTGTATGTCAGAGGTTCGTATTATTTTGGACATCATCATGTGAAGCCCTCCTGCCCACTGTTGGTGATTGATGTGGGCGGTAAGGGGGCGCCATATAGCATAGAATTTGGCCACCCGGTTTCAATTGATAGCAGTCAGTTTCTCCATGGTGTAGATGGATCGCACCTACCCCTACTACAAATTTAAAGGCAGAGCGAGTAGCTGCTTCCACAACTGTCACGCTGCCAGGAGTAAATGGGAGAGCAGTCAGCCCAGAGGGGTCTATGTGGGGAAAACTATCAGCCCCCGGATTGCCCGTGACAATCATTAGTGGTTCAAGCTGAAGTTGAACGTTGGTTTTGGACTGCACTGTGCTCTGAATCTCAACCCAGGACGTCCGGATCACTGGGCATGACCACCATGTGTTCATAAAAGTTTCCTCTCGCAGCACCTCTTTCAACACAAAGACAAACCCCCAAACATCTTGGCTAGTCTAACAGGTGTAAGATACCAACGAGTCAATATCTTATATGCGTTCTCCTTATAGTGAGCACAAATCGAAGACACAGCCGCTCTGTTCCAGATTGCCTTCAAAGTGTTGTCTGATATCTCCGTAGACAGTTTCCTCACCCATTGCAACACATAAGCGTGTTTGCAAGAAGGAGTTGAGTACAATAGATGGCAATAGAGCCACAAAATGCCTTTGAGATGAATTTTGAGTAGAGGGACTCTATTGGGCTATTGTCGCACTCGAGAGCCAGACGCACAAGGGGCCTCCCCAAGGAAGTGCCTGATTCAATCTAAAGCTGTTGCTTCAAGTTAGGACAAAGTTGCTAACTAATTCACCCCGTTGCTGTAGATCGCCGTCGTCGTAAAAGTCACCCAAGATGGAGGAGCGCCCCCTGAGCCCAGAAAATGAAGCAGGATGGACCACACCTGAGGGAAAGTCTGTATTAAGCGTCAGGGGGTGAGTCGGAAAGGGTAAGTCAGGAATTCCATACGTAGGCGTACCTCTCTCCAGTAAGCTAAGATCAAAGTTGTTAAAGGTACTAGTGGGGAAACTTTTGCGTCAATGTCCTTCGAAGCAAATGTTCCCCCACTAGTGTCTTTAACATCATTGCTCTTAGCCACAGCAGACTCAACAAGGGAGAGGGAGAAAAGGCCTGTTCCACTTGAACTTAGAGCTTCCCATCAGGTTTGTGGTTCCAATCTAGGGAAGGGCTTAGTTGTGCCGCCAAGTTAAAGTGGAGACATTGGGGAAGCCCAGACCTCCCTCTGAGACCAGTTTACTCCTCGTTGCTCTTGTCACAGATGGATACTTGCCCACCCCCCCCGTGATCCCCCCCCCCCCCACCCACAGAGAGACACACACAAAGTCTAGCATTTTTGTTTGGATATGTTTGCGGAGCGAAGGAGCAAGGGCCAGTGGAAAAGTCTGGAGGACATACAACAGTGACTGCATAAAGTTAATTTTCAAACTATTAAGTCTGCCCAACCATGAGATCTCAAGTTTCCCCCAACAATACTAGTCCTTGAAGAGGGACGTGAGTAGAGGGGGGATGTTGCAGTAGTAGAAGTCTTTCATCAGATGGGGCAAATGAATCCCTAAATAAGTGATGGCCGATGTCCCCCATTGAAAGCCTCCCCTTCAAATAGGGCCATCTAAGCTGTTTTGCGGATCAGCAAAACACCCATACCCCGCAGCTTGGTAAAATTGATTATGAAGCCGATACCTCGGAGAAGACTTTAAGCTCTTCCATCAATGCCAGGACTGTGGTGTCTGCATTCGTTAGGAAGCAGATGATGTAATCGGCAAATAAAGCAAGCTTATGTTGTACACCATCAACTACCACATCAAGCGAGGGTTAGCCTGAACTTTAGTTACAAACGGTTCCATCATGAGAGCAAATATTGAAGGAAACAATGGACATCCTCGACAGGTGCCCCTTGTAATCGGAATGGACTGGGAGAAGGAGCCATTGATTTTGAGCTGAGCGGAAGGCTGCTGAAAGTTGCCAAGAATAAATGTTTTCATTTTGGGTCCCAAATGGATTCTATACAGGACCTCAGTGATGTAGCTCTAGTCTACCCAATTGAAAACCTTTGTGGTGTCAAGTGAGAGAAGGACCACAGGTTGATATTGGTGTTCTGCTTCTTCCATAAATGCCAGCCTCATGTGATCAGTGGCCTGCCTGTTGCAGATGAAGCCCGCTTGCGTCAGAGCAATTATAGTGGAGCAGATGTGGTGTAAGTGGGCAACCAGGATGGAAGTAAATAGCTTCCCATCACATTTGAGGAGGGCAGTAGGCCTGTATAAAGTGCATTGTGAGGCGGGTTGACCGTGGTTTAGGAGGAGAGTAATTTGTGACTCCAACACGGTATCCGTGACTACTCCAGTTTTCAAGAATGAATTAAAGAGTACTAAAGGATTATCAGGAGAGAGGCATAGGCTTTATAAAAGGTGACTGTATAGCCATTGGGCTGAGTGCTTTACTTGAAGGGAGGTTGCTGAATGCTGCCCTAACCGTATCCATAGTAATGTCATACTCTAGAAGGCGCAACTCCTCAGATATAACTGGGGAAACATAGGTGCTCAGGTAGGCATCCTAGTGCTCGGCATCAAGCTGTTAAACCTGGTAGTACTGTTGAGGACCACAAGGATCTCCTCCATCTCTCGACCGCAGCGACCCTCACATTCCCCAATGTGATTATGGGTGACATGAATGTATAATTTATTCACTAGTAGTCTGTCAGCCCAGTCCCCTTTTTCTTAATAGATTTGGTTGACATACAGCAGCTTTTTAGAAGCCGATTTCATTAAGAGATGTTCAAGCTCGCCTCTAAAATGCTGCAGATCTCTCAAAGTCCTGTGGGAGCCCCTTCCCTGTGTTGTGTCTCTGCCTGTTGCATCTGAGGCTCCAGCTCCTGCTGGTGAAGCTTGTTCACATTTCAAAGGCCACCATGTGGGAGATAAGTTCCCTTTGGAAAACTGCCTTTGCAGTATCCCACAGAATCGCAGGGAACATGACGCCCGTATCATTTTCAGGAAAATAGTGTTCAATAGTGTCTTTGATGGGATAGCGCATAACTGGATCTCAGAGCGCTGCATCATTGAGGATTCATGGCCGAGATAATGGGCGCTGTGGGGCCACCAAGCTAAGCATCAATCAAGTGATCGGAACTAGCGCGGACATCGATAGTGTTAACAAGACCGGGCAATAAAGACCGAGAAATTAAGAAGTAATCAATTCTGGGGGCGTGGCCAAGCCGTAGACTGAAATGGCCGCACGGCACTGAAGCTCTGAAGATCGAGGTCCACACCGCAACAGGAACGGCATGACCATGGCTTTCCTCCTCCGGGAATACACCGTAGGTTGTGGGGACAGATGCGGCTGCGGAGCTGGGGTGCAAGAAATGCTTGTGGGTGTCCCCTTGGCTCCTTAATCTACAGTGGTGAGCGCTGGCGGGATCGGCCGGAGGCCCGATCCGCCTCGGAGGCCCCAGTCGTGAGAGGGTCCACGGGCAAGCTTGAGGCCGGAGCAGCGCCACTCAGTCGGACCCCCCCGCCTGCCTGTCTCACTTTGGGGAAACCAGCATGAGACCGTTGCGCCGAGGAGTGCTGTAGATGCATGGGCGTGCTGCTGCACAACACCGTGGACCGGGTGAGTGCTGTGGTTGGGATTGTCTAGGCCGGGGCCAGTGACTCAAATTGGTGCGTGCACCGGATCGGGTGCGACTTCGGGCTTCAACTGCCTTTCTCTTTCCCCTGTCGCCGCTTCCAAACATGCTGATGGCCGAACTTACTGCAAATACTGCTGGCGTGGGGGGCTCTCTTGAGACCCAGGCGTCCCTAAGGCTCAATATTTAATCGTCTGGATTACAAACAGCCGCCATATTTCTACAGCGCCACCTCTGCAGTGAACCTGGGGCCACGTGTATGGGCCGCTGCAACTTCCACGGTCCATACACACATGGGAGCACTGAATACTGGTTGCCTGCTGAACGTGTCCAGCCCTGATAGCTAGGGCCCCCCTCCCCCGTATATGGTGTCGTGCTTAGGTCTGGAGAGCTACCGGAGGAGTTGGGGGGACCATCGCGTCATCGGGAGGCCGGCAACTCCCCGTTAACATTTAGCGTGTATTGCAGGGGGAGTCCCACATTGATCCTCCCACAGCAGCAAATAAAGCCCTAGATCCTGGGCTAATTAATAACTATGGGGTGCACACCTGACACTAACCCCTGATCCCAGTTCCACTTAGAAGACAAAGCAATTCTCACCAATAAGGCACACGGCTGGATAGTGCTCAGTGACTATGTAAGGTTGAAACCCCAAGCCTATTTCAGTGCCGGAAAGAAGATCAGCAAGAAGGAAAACATTCTGAGGTTGCGACTGGGGGTAATTGCGATTAAACCCATCTTCCACCCTGGGAAAGGAAAGGAGGCACTCCGACTTGTCACCTATTTGGAAGTGAGAAGGAAGACCTAATTCACGTCATCTACAACCGCCCTAACTTAAAGGACATAAGATGCACCCCGATGCCCCCTTTTTTCAGGAATTACGGCATCCGGTCCTGTAGGCAGGCAGTGAAGCTCTGCTTCAATCCCATTAACGTTCAGCTCAACTGTCGGCTAACAACATTTTTTGAGACTGTAACAAAGAGACTTAAATCCCTGTTGTTATCCAAAATACGCTGATATGCTTTATAAGTACAATATTAACTCAATAGCTTGTTCTAGCTGTATCCGTATTTTAATCACCAAACCTTCAACCTGGACAGTGGACTTGATTAAGCTATGCCATTCAATCTGAGAAGTTGTTGTAGTCATTGGCAGATAGCACTACATGAAATGCAAGAGTCTATGTGAATAATGTATGAATCAGGAATATGTAATTGATGATCCTTTTTACATTATGCAGCTTTTAACTGTTTTAGTTGTATTTGTGTCCAATGGGAATATTTCTTGTTATGTATTTGCAAAGATTTTAATTAATCAAGCAAAATAAATTCTTATCTTATCAGTTCCATCCATTGCATCTGATATCCACTGTCAATCACTTCATGGTAGGGGGGTGCGACGACCCGAAGATAACCTTCCTCTCTAACTCTGAATGGGAGAGATATCATCCCCCTTCCTAACGTCTAAGTGTGGTGGAGGCCCCCCTGATTTTCTTTTTCGGAAGTTACAGGTTCTGGAGAAACATTCCCCCCACTTACAGAGCGGACATGGGTCGTACGGACCCTAAACAACGAAGGATAACTTTTGAAAAATCGGGCACAGCTGCCGAACAAGGCCCTGACAGAGGAGATGGGTCGGAACATGACGATCAACCACAGGGGAGCAGATGGCACTGCAGCTATCATGGCGAAACTCTGAGCGGGGTTCCGCTCAATAGACTCTAGATTTGACTCCTTGACCTCCCGACTTGATCAAATAGGGAAACGGTTGGAGAATCACGGCACTTGACGGGACGAAGCCGAAAAACGTACCTCCTCGCACGAGTACCAATCCACTGATACAATGTGCCGTCTGGAACGTGTGGAGCGCCTATTAAAATCCATAGCAAGAAAGAATGGAGATTTGGAGGCGAGATCAAGGAGGAACAATGTCCGCATAATGGGCCTAGCGGAATCTAGCAACATGGGGCAGCCTAAACCATTTGTTGAGTCCTTATTACCAGATATATTTGGAGCTGATAACTTCTCCAAGGCCTTTATTGTGTATAGAGCTCACAGTTCCCTTGACCCACGTACCCCCACCCGCGCCCCATTATCGCCTGCATCCCCAATTACATTGATCGCGACACAGTCCTCCGTCTGGCCCGGGAAAATGCTCCGGTGCAATACCAAGGCGCTACCCTCTCCTTCTACCCAGACCACACCATGGCAGTTCAGGAAGCCCACAGAAAATTTGCTGATTCAGATCTACAAGATGGGCCTGAAATACCCAGCAAAACTCTGAGTAATGGTGAACAATAAAGCTTGGTTCTTTGAGACTGCTTCAGATGCCTTGACCTTCTGAAAAACAACACCAAGCTGCGGCCCTTACAAGCCCAGCCCACTCCTCTGGGCACTCTTCTCTGGACTGACAACTTGCGGCAAGAGCTGAACTATTTACCGCAGAATAACAACCATTGCAAATAAAGTGGGCCTGGCCCCGTTTAATTGATTCAGTGAGATGATAAATACCAAGGATTGAGCCACAATTCAGTTTTATGCAGTTGTATATGGAGAAGTGTAAGTGGAGAAGTGTGGCTCAACGGTTAGGGGCGGCAGACCCGGAGGCTGAGGTCGGCCCGGGACCAGGGTTCAATTCCCGACGCGGCCGGGTGCAGGACCAATGTCAGCGAGCCCGATAAATCTCGCTTCGGTGCCACTCTAACCATGGGGTCCCACGCTGCAACTCTGGGCAATAGCTTGCTTAATCTCCGATCCACCACAGCCGGGGATGCCTGGCTTCACCTTGGGGATGCCCAGTAAAGGGACCATCTCACAGGGAAAGCCAGGACGGGTTCCCCAGTGGTACAGCGCTGGGACGCTCCAGGGTAACCACGCGCTCTATAAATCCAACATTCATTCATTCATATGTTCCTGTATCAATACTTTGCAAACTGTTCAACTTTACATGATGGGCATCAATCATCCGGGGCAGTGCCCGCCTCATACGGATGACTCCGACTAGTTTATGTTTGGGGAATCCTTTTTTTTGTTTGTGAGGCGGGAGGATGGATATTCACCATTTTTTTTAGCCAGGTGGGGAAGGGGGTGGGGATGGGTACCTTTGCTCCAGATGCTGTTATTTGCACTTTCATTTTATTGTTTTTTAATAATCCTGATGTATTTTTCCATGTGTGTCCTTTCCTCTCCACAATCGAATTGTAAGCTTATGTCTTGTGAACATGTACGTGTACATACACCCCCTCAGTGGCCATGGCACTATACCCAGCTGTGGAAACGAACCTCATCACTTGGGATGTCTGAGGGCTTAACAACCCTAGGAAGTGTAAACTTGTATTGGCCTACCTTCGGAGATATAATGTTAAGATAGCGTTTCTACAGAAACCTTCTCTTCCCCTGAAGACAACTCCCCACCCCACTTGCTTCGTCATGGGAACCGCATCTTTGCTAGCTACAGCACTTACTCCTGCAGGGTGTGTAGTTTAATTCATCATACCCTCCCCTTTACTCTCAAAGACACAGTGACTGACGTACAAGGACGATACCTTAGGGTGGTGGTGACTCTGATGGGTAGGACAGTAGCATTTCTTAATATTTACGCCCCTAATGTGGAAGACCCTGCTTTTTTCAGCTCTCTCCATACATTACTGCATAGATACGAATATGACACACTTTTCCTTGGGGGGGGTGGGAAGGGGGTTAGAAACCTGAACATATGGTTAGACCCTCAGCATGACTCTTAGACTCCACTCGCTGGTACCAAGCTCCATGCCCACCGGGAACTGACGGATCTCATCCGTTCTCGAACTCTACATGATATCTGGTGCTCACACCACCCAACAACACCAAGATATACCTTTCACTCAACACCACATTCAATGCAGACACGTATAGACTACTGGCTCACCGCTGCGCTGGGGTGTCAATGGCCGAAAGGCGTAGATATACTACCACGTACACTATCAGGCCATGCACCAGTACTTCTTTATTTAAATATACCACATAATGTGGGATGGGAGCAGAGATGGTTGTTTCCTGCCACAGCCTTGTTAGGTGCTGTTGTATATAAAAGATGTCCTTGAGTCATAGATATATTTAAGGTTGCTTTATTCAAGGTAGTTACAGGTCCAGTTCTTATGATGGTAATTAACAGACCTTTCTTGCGCATCTCAATTAGCGCTGTGGTGTCTTTAATATATGACTACTATTTTAAAAACAGAAATATTTTGTATCGTCAATTTCTTTCAAACTCAGCAGTTCAAGACCTTCACATATGTGTTATTGTAATCTAGCAATGATGTCTTCACACGCTTGGCTGTTCATTCTATCTATTCAGGTTTCAAGTGTAGAATTATTTAAATAGCTTGGTTGTCATAATAACGTAATATTCACTTGCAGTCATTATTTCAAATTGAACTTCGAGTTGGGAAATGTCACTCGGTTTCATCAATGCTCTGTTATTTAAATAGTAGAATAAACAGTAGTCTATAATTATGTCTTTCCTCTCAGCATTTTAACAATGACACCTTATGGAACAGGCTGTCCTGGTATTAACGGACACTGGTGGGGTCTGGCAAGGTGTTTCTGTTGTTATAATAAATAATATAATTGTCTATGAGAGGTTTGAATTGGAAATAAAACAGAGGCTTACTTGATGGTTGTGAGGTTGATTTCTTTTGTATTCGAGGTTCCTTTTCTTAATGAAGAATTGAATTCTGTATCCTGTAGGTTCCTTATATATTTCTTATTTATCTTTGAGTACGTTGTAGATATATTTTAATTTTCTTTTGCACGCTGTTGGTTCTTTAATTTTCTTTTGCACGCTGTAGATTCTTTAAAAATCCCGTCCAGAAGTCGCCAAAATGTTGTATATAAAAGATGTCCTTGAGTCATAGATATATTTAAGGTTGCTTTATTCAAGGTAGTTACAGGTCCAGTTCTTATGATGGTAATTAACAGACCCCACCAGGAGTGACTGCCCAGTCACTCAGCCTGCCTCCAACTGACAGTAGTCTCAGGTCTAACTACAACATTCTATGATGTCACTAGGAATTATTACATTGGCATCAACAGAGCAACAAGGAAATATATAGTTAAGAGAAAGGGACAAAGTCCCTGTACAACAGGTGCCTTGTTTAAATCTGAATTACAAGAGGCCATTGAGGAATACTTCACTCTAAACACTGGCTATGTAGCTAAATTGCCACTTTATGGGATGCCTTCAAGGCATGTATCCGGGGTATATGTGTATCATTACAATCAGGAGTCTTTTGCGCCATACGGGGTAGTATTGCTCGGGTGGAGGCAGCATTGTCGTTATTAGACGCATCACCACAAACCCCTGATGCCCAGGGTAGATGTAGCGCGCTTCTACTTGAATTTAACGAGCATGCCGATAGGGAGGCCACTCTACTGGGTAAGCTTCACACTGCATGGCAGTATGGAGAGCGCCCAGGGAAAACCCTAGCACGATTGGTGAGACCCCTATCTCCCCCATCCCCCCCTCTCCGAGGGGCTGGGCACGTAGCAGCAATAAAAAGAGCAGATGATTCCATGGCTACTAAGGGCGCGGATATCATATCTGAGCTGGTTGCATATTACAGATCCTTGAATGCTACTACACTTCCCAAAGATTTTACACAACACCTAACATACCTACAGGAAATTGCAATGGTATGGCTCACAACTGGTCAGGCTGGATTCCTCAACGACCCCTTCACAGTGGAGGAGATCACTTTGGCAATAGATGCCCTAAGTGGAACGAAGGCACCAGGCCTGGATGGGCTGTCGGCAATATTTTATAAAACATTTAAAGACATCCTGGCACCTCAACTACTAGAGGTTTATGCAGAGGCCTTAGAGGATGGCGTACTCCCCCCTCCATAGGGAGGCAGCTATCTCTCTGTTGCTGAAACCCGACAAGAAACCCACTAGCTGCGCCTCATATAGGCCCATATCCTTGATAAGTTTTGAGAACAACATTCTGGCAAAAAAGCTATCCACCAGATTATCTTTACTCCAAGAACAGATAATCTCACCAGTAAAATCTAGTTTTATTTCACATAGGTCCACTTCCCTGAACCTTCGAACGGTCTTCTCCATCATTAATAGAATTGAGCTGAGTGTCCTTGCCGCAATAGCGCTCCTCGATGCGAAGAAAGCTTTCTACTCTTTGGAGTGGCCATTTCTTGTGGCTACACTTCGCAAATTAGGTCTCTCAGCATATTTTATTGCACTATTGTATTCGACACTTACGGCTCAGATTCGGGTGAATGGCTCCCTATCACCCCCAATTCCTATTTCAAGAGGGACCCGTCAGGGTTGTCCCTTATCCCCGCTACTCTGCATAAAAGCCATGGACCCCTTAGTTCGACACTTACAGGAAAAGCACATGTTCCGTAGTCTCCACTTTCTCCCTGGCCCTCTATTAATGCCCATATATGTAGACGACATTCTGCTGTTTATTAGACACCCCAACACTAATCTGCAGCCTATAATTGATGAAGTTAACAGCTTTAGGGCCATGTCCAGGTGGCGGATTAATTGGTACAAATCAAAGCTGTTTCCAGTTACCGATTCCACCTCTCCTGGGTCGATATAGCTTTGATGGGCTGGGGATACCACTAAAAAATTGGCATTATACTACATAAAAACAAAGAACAGGTCCTTCGCTTCAACTATGGCCCAGCTATCACACACCTTAGTTCGCAAATTGAAAGATTGATACAACTGCCAATCTCTGTGGCAGGGGGCATCACCCTTATCAAAATGAAGGTTTTACCACGGTTCCTATACCTCTTTGTTAGTATCCCCATCCCACTCACAAATGCCTTTTTTACCCAACCACAGGGCCTACTTGTGCGACTGATCTGGAGGGGCGTAGACCAAGGATAGTGTGGAACACCCTGACGTTACCCTACGCCCGGAGCAGGTTTGCAGTCCCAGATTTCCACCTTTACTATTTGGTTGCACTGGCGCAATTTGCTCACCATTGGTTTGACCCTGACAATCGGATACCCTACACCAAACCATCTCACCTCCTCTACTCCGTTAGGGGCTATATTCCCGCAGGGTATTCCACTTTACCCAAATGGCATACAACCCCTATCTACCACATGCTTGGCCTGGCGTAGGCTTAGTCAAAAGTTGGGTACCAGCTCCCTATACTCCCCAGAGCTCCTGCTACATCAGAACCTGTTCCTGCCGCTCACATTTGAATTGGTGGTACAGCGCACACTTAGTAAGCTGAAACTTTGTACCTTGGGCACCCTCTTCCGGAATGGACAAGCATTGACTATGACTGACCTCACATGCTGAATTTACCCATATTGATAAATTCATAGCAACCAGACTGCTCTGGATACTTCACATAACCACTCATACATTTCCGTCTCCCCCCATAGAATTCAAACACATATCTCATCAATGACAAGGAAGGGACCACCTCGTCACCAAGTTATACAGAGCATGTCTAGCACTGAAACAGACACGAGATAGAGGGGTGAGAAGACATTGGGAGGAGGACTTGGGCCAACACCTGACAGATAAAGAGTGGGCCTGCAGTCATGAGCGACACCAAAGGGTCTCCTCCAACCACAGGCACAAACTCCTCCATTTTTAGTTCATACATAGGTCATATTTCACACTGCGTCAGCTCACTAAATACGACACCACTAAACCATCTAGCTGCCCCAAATGCCAGGCACTAGAGGCAGACTTTGCCCATATGTCTGGGACATTTCCACGTATAGCTCCTTTTTGGATGGATGTATTTCAAACGATCTCTGATATAATTGATACACCGCGCCTTCACTCTCCCAAACTAGCTTTGTTGGGAATAGTAAATACCATAAAACTATGTCATTGAAGATTTGTCGCTATAGCACTATTACTAGCAAAAAGAGAGATTGCGGTACACTGGGGGGGAAAAACTAACCCCACAAAAGCTATGTCGATACAAAGCAAGTCGTACTGTGATAAGAGAAATGTAAGCAATTTTGCAACCGACAGCCTCATGACCCAAACATATCTGGCATTTCTACCGCTGTTATTTGCGACAGGCGCAGCGGCCATCCCTATCATCCTCCTCCCGAGCATCAGCATGCTGAAGAGACCAATTTCCCCCCGCATGCGGACATTAACACCATATTGATCCCCTAACTGACCTGGCTAATTTACATTGCCAACTGGGCGAGCCACACACGTCATTTGAGTCAATTTATGAGACACCCATGGTTCAAATACCAAGGGGATAAGAGGTACTTATACTCCACCTGTAAAGCACGTTATATTTCCAATATACACATTAGAGAGGCTTCATCCCCCTCTCCCCCCCTTACAACTATAGGGATCTTTTCTGTTGAGTTAGTCATTTGGTTTACAGTTTGGTTCAAAGAGACAGTACATATCACACAAGCTGCCATGTACCTGCAACTATGAAGAGTACAAACTGTAATGTGTTGTTTATTTTTGTTACCATAATCAATAAAAAATGTAAAAAAAGAAGAAATCTATTCTAGGAAACGTCCTGTGTTCATTGGAAAAGAACGTGCAGTCCTGCTCCTGGGGGTGGTGGTGGCACCAAGCGTCTGTCAAAGTCCAGTCCAAAGTACTATGAGTCAGGGCTGCGGGTGGGTGAGGCTCATGTTGCTGGGGCTGAGAGCGGTCTAAGCAAGAGTCTAGGGTATCATTAAAGTCGCCTCCAAGCACCATATGGAAGTGCGAAATCCTTCGAAAAAGATCAGTATAGAGCTCGTCCCTATCTCCATAGGGACCCTAGATCAAGGCTATGGACAGTCGTGTCGTACCAAACGTGCCCCATATGCCTATCTACCGTCAGTCATGCTCCCTCTAGGTCTGTCTAAGGTAAAGGGAAGGTCTCGTGGATTAGGATAGCCGCTTCCTGAGACTTACATGTGTAACAAGAGTGAGTAGATGAGTTTCTAGGGATGCGAAGTCTCATTTTGAGGCAAATCTGCAGCCGTCAACTGCTGCCCTGGAGAGAGATGTGAAACACTCGTGCACGTTGACACTCGATACTGGGCAGAGGGGCGATGTTGTAGAATGATTCCTCTACCTAAGCAACATTATACTCTGCAAAACAGCCCATATCGGATCCCGGAGGCCTTCTTTGCCAAAACAGATGCGCTATTGAGTACACTTTTGTAGGCTGGGGGTCCTCCATGTATAGCTTTGGCAGTGCTGCAGCGCTCCAAGTATGACGGCGGCATAACACTCCCCAATATCTGTTATAGACATCTAGCTGCAGATTCGTTAACTTCTGAAGTCTCCCCAGGCGCCAGTCTGGATCCAGACATTTTTCAGCAGTATCTCTGCGCGCTGGGAGGACTGCGTCGTACGGCTCCATGATGACGTTGACTCCAGTCATGACGTCGGTGGAGCCATACAGGTCCCTTCCGGCGCGCGGACGTCAGTTTCTTCTTTTCCGCGCTGTAACAAGGAACTGGATAAGCGGTTCCTCATCGATTTTTTTTTTTTTTTTTTTTTTTTTCTCTTGACCTGCTTGAACACTTTGTGTCAGTGGAACAGTGTTCCTTTATCGGATGTCTACAGGTTTCAAGCCTTGTGGGTCTTGTAGCCGATGTATGTCGGTGACGGACCTGCATACAAGCGCCAAGGCGCCGAAGATTGTGACTCTTGCCAGAAAGTAAAACCAAAGTCTTTAAAGGAGCTATGTTTGAAGGTAATGGTGGCACGTTTATCACGATCCTCTGATTGTTTCCAGCCTTGGTCTTTGTCGTATCGGGAAAAGCGGGGTCAATCTAAGAGCCGAAGCTGGTCTGGAGGACATGGTTCTCCAGGGTAGTCAAAAGGTAGGGGGCAATTGAAGTTGCGGCATTCTCAGACTTCACAGCTTGGAGACTCTGTCTCCGATGGCTCCTCCCACTCGGCAGTTGAGGAGTCCGTACATGACTCCGCACCATCTCACCTTGTGTTTCCCGGAGCTGGTGAGTCAATGGCTCAGATGAAGGAATGTTATAATTCCTTGCACCTTATCTTCGGGACACCCCCATCTCCCTCTGGAACGCCATGAGGCCCCAAGGAGGTAAGTTGGGTGCATTCGGAGGGTTTGCCCTCAATGACGGTTGAGCCGTTGGAGTCGAAGGGTTGGCGCTGGTCGAGGTCAGCTGGCTCCACTTTAGCACAGGTTCACAGTCCTTTAGGATCGCGACCTACTACGCTGGGCTTCCATCAGTCGGCTCCGGTACGGACGTCAGCAGCAGCAGTCGAAGTTGCTTCTCCACCACCATTTAGGCGCTGTACGACATCGGATGCAGAGTCAACTATTCAGACTGAGAAGGAAAGGCAGGTTTTGATTCCTTCTAAGTAAGAGGTTGTGGAAAGACAGCCTGTGTTGTGTGAGGCAGGGCCCTTTCAGCCTATTTCTGAGATTTGTGTGTCCTAGATGGAGAAGAGCTGTTGTCACCTCTGGGAGAGGCCAGTGGCCTAGATTCTTCTCCAGCTTCAGAGTTGCTTTCTCGCCTACGTGGCAAGGACAGGGGAAGTTCCTCCTTTGCAGACATGCTAAGGAAAGTGGCAACAGTTTTAAACTTGTACTTCCTATGGTGCAGAGGTCCACAGACCCTTTTATCGGGCACTTTTCCAGGAACAGGCGGGGGAAGAACCTGTCCATTTGGAGAGGCCCTTTTCAATGTTTTATTAGGTACTTGGGCCAAGCCTGAGTTGGGGGCGTCAGTGGACCGAGAAATTGCACGCAGACCCCTTGCCTACACCTGGGGACCCTGTTTGTCTTTATAGACACCCTTCGCCTGCAGCTTGGTGACTCCGGTTTCAAGTTCTTCGCAGGATGTAAATTCTGTTCCTAAGACTCCAGTGGATAATGAGTCTAGGACTTGTGATGCATGTGGTAAACACATCTTTGCTTCTGCAAGCTCAGCCTTGAGATCCACAAATACATCTTTTGTGCTGGGGCCATATTCCTATATTTAATGGGATTCGCTACAGAATGTGTTGCCATCTCTTCCGGATAATGTTCACTTGGAGATTGGGGATTTGATTAAAGATGGTCAGCAAGCTGTTAGGCTTAGCATAAGGTGTTGTATGTACACGACGGACTCTATGGGTCGTGCTATGGCATCAGCTGTGGCATTAAGGCATCTGGTTTGGTTGGCAACTTTGGGGTTCTCGGAGGCTATCCAGTCAACTTTGGTCAAAATGCCATTCGATGGTGCCCATCTTTTTGGGAGTCAAGCTGAGGCAGCATTAAGACTTTCCCATGAAAGACAGAGGTCTTCAGAGTGATGGCTTTTTGTTGTTTGTTCCTCGTGTAACTTTTTTTGTAATGTTTCTTTATTATTTTCAAAAAGGAACATTGTCAATATTCAAATACAGATTTGTACCACACGTATATTGTAGATTCAATTATTCATTGCAAAAACAAGATACTGCTGTTACATGGGTTCCTAATGGATTTTCATTTGGTAGCTCAAGAATATTGACTACCCCTTTCACATCCACATTCTGAATGATACCAATCCTTTCAGTTCAAAGATCCTTTCATGGAGACGTTATATAGACATCATCCTGATCTGGAATGACACAACAGATAGTTTACCTGGCTTCCATGAGTAGATCAACACCAGGGATGAATCATTAAAGTTCACATACACAGCAGACAGTTGCACACTGGACTTTCTGGATATCACTATCTATTTGGAGAACAACACCATTAACACTAAGACGTTCTATAATCCAACGTCAAAGAACAGCCTGCTCTCCTACAATAGTTTCCATCCACGCCCTCTGAGAGAGAATATGCCATATGGCCAATTTTTGCGGATAAGGAGAAACTGCAGCAAACTTGAGTACTACAGATCACAAGCAAGTGACCTCTGCCAGAAATTGAAGGTCAGAAATGATCCTCCGAGTATCATACATAAATACCAGAAAAGGGCCATGAATAACCAGAGAGAGTCTCCTTGAATCCACACTCAGACACATCCGATATACTTACCTGCCTCACCACCTACAGTCTTGCATCAAACGCAGTAAAGTAAATTGTGAATAAGAACTGGAGAATCCTAACCTCAGTATCTTTAACCTGGCCAAAACCGAGATATGCTAATAGAAGGACCAACAACCTAAAAGATATCCTGGTTCACACCAGACCACAAATAATTCAATCAAAGAGAAAAACAGTCACTAACCTCTGGAACTTGTCCCCTATAATTGGCAATTATCCATGCGGATCGTGCTCCGTATGCAAACTAACCAGAACAACAAAGGCATTACAACGAACACCAACTCTCGAATGGACAATACGATATCACACAAACTGTAACACAACTCATGTAATCTATATGATTACTTGTCCTTGCGATTTAAGGTGCATATGAATGACTTGTCGCAAGATCAAACAACGGATCTGCGAACACCATAGCAATATAAAGTGTAAGAAGGTCACTACCAAAATGAGCAATCATTTTATTGAACTGAACCACACCATTGACGAGCTCAGATGGGTCATACTTGAAACACTGGTGAGGAAGAACCACAATGGCGAAAAAAAATTCTATATTAGAAGGAACAACGGTGGGTGTATCGCCTCAAGACAGATGAAAGGGGTCTGAACGACATCATTCCCTGGCACATCCTGTCACAGTGAGATACAGCTGAGCGAATCTAGAGACCGAAGACTACTACATAGGCAATAATGGAATGCAACAATGAGCAAGACTCCTGTAGAGAAAGCCTTTAGGGAAAGAGCATTATTGCCGAATGCACCTTCCATCACCAATACCTCTCCTTTAATTGGCATACCTATATTACTATATGTAATGAGAACCACTTGTAAATAAGTAGCCATTATCCCAACCCCGCTAAGAGTTCACAACCTTTACACGACCACATAGAGTGAGTCATACATGCAGAGTTGATAGATCGAATCTGCCTTAACCCTAGGAACTATTTACAGTACATGAAATGAAATGAATGAAATGAAATGAGTCTTATAATGCGCTACTAAGCCCGGAGGCATCAAGGCGCCTAAAAAAGAAATCAAAAAGACCAGGTAACCAGCACTACGGATACGCCTTAGAGAATAACCACGTTTTTAGGGCTTTCCGAAAGTTCTGAACCGACATAGAATGATACATAGGGCCGACCGCGCAATTAACGATAGTGCCATGGTCACAAGAATCCATATTAATACAGAGTTAGCAGAGCCTCCAAAATCAACCACTAAATTGCTCTAATAGTGAATAGACTATCAATAGAACGTTACACATCTTATTATAAGAGTGAGTTTGCATCTCTTCACCTTTGTCTGAAATATTTCTCAAACTGTGAAGGTTATTTCTTACTTATACTCTTTATGACATTTAGACATTTTAGAACTCCTTTATTTGACAACTTATCAGACTTCAGTACGAGAACTACAGTCTCTCTACCATGCCCAAATTAGCTTGAAAAGTTACTGATGACGGGCTTGCATCACCGGGGCACCGTCACAGCAGCGAGCACAAGCAGGCGAAGCAGTATCACAAGGTAACCGTTCTCCCGAGTGAGTGAGTGAGCGAGCGTTTCGAATTTCATGACATGCATCATTGTCTATATGCTTACAGTAATGTCTCGTATCTCTCACCCGAACCAGTACGTTATTATGCCCGCCAGTTCCCAGAGGGTGACCAAATCTGGAAATGTTGAGGTATGCGAGCGCTGTATTAATTAAGGGCACCGACTACTATTTTGAAGTGTAACTTCACCGCCTGTGTGCCCTCAATATATTCATGTTATTTAAATTATGCAAGGCACGCTAGGCGAACTAGAAGCAGCGTGAAATTTAGTGCGCCCACGTTTCTACACAACACTCTAGATCCGTGAATAATAAATCTTTTCCACCGCAATAACAAGGAGGCACTATAGATGCTTCTGCAGTTTACCTAATTATACCATTGGTGTAATTCCAAAAGTACACCACTAATTTGGTCTGTAACACAAATCTAGTGGGGGCACACAGTGCAGTGTGCCCCCACTAGATTTGTGCTATTTAAACAGTGCAAGGCACTCCAGGAAAACCAAAAGCGGCATGTAATTTAACACGCCCACGCGTCTACACAACACGCGAGGTCCGTGATTAACTTTCACCACCACAATTACCAGAGAGGTACTAAAGATGAGTGTGCATTTCAATTCATCATACCGTTGGCATTTTTAGGTCTCGCCTGAGCCAGCGCATGCTGTACATGTGCATCGCTAGTATCCGCTGTTTTTCGTTATCCCCCCTCCCACGTCTTCCGTTGATCCCGTCTCCCATCTGCCTTTACAGGCAGTGTCACAATAAAAAACACAGTAACATGTAGCAACAGAACAAATCTCCCCCCAAACTTGGCATTATTAACAAAATACGTGTAAATAGTTAGGTCACTTCCTTATGGCCCATTAGGGTACAGACAACACAGTTATAAGCAATCCTCCGGGAATCAAGACAAATCACATAGCTATACAGTATGGAACATTAGTGCGCGCCCATCAAGGCACTACTCCGAAACAGGTCCCCCCACCCCGCCTCCCGCCCCGTCCTCCTCGGACCCAGACTCCTCAGGGGTAAACAATTCGGCACTAGTGGCATCCGAGTCATTACTGGGCAACCCCTCAGCACACATCATTCTCCATGCTAGTAAGTCCTCCTGAAGCCTCTCATCTCGGCGCGTGCGCTGCATGTGTGTTTCCTCAGCCAAGGGCCATTCCCTCACGTCCCCAAGCCACAGGGCCAGCTCAGGGGCCCTCTGCCCCATCCAAGTGATAGCCACGCGTCGCCTCGCCATCACCAGTAGCAACTGTAGCAACTTGTAGGACAAGTTCCTCTTTTTGGGCTTGGGGACCAGGGCTAAGAGACAATGAAGCGGAGCCAGGGCAATCCGGATGCCCGTAACACGGCCAATGTACTCCACCACCTCCCTCCAGAAGCTACCGACCTGCGGGCACTCCCAAGCTAAATGGAAGAATCCAGCTCTCACCGCCCCACACCTAGGGCAGTCGTCTCGCCTATCTGCAGAGATATGGTTCAGGGAGACCGGGGTCATGTAGGTGCGATGCACAAAATTGAAGTGGATCAATTTAAACCGTGCATTGCACTACACTTTCAGAGTCAGGAGCCCAATACGTTTGCGCTGTCCCGGCTCCAGAGCCATCCCCAGGTCCCCTTCCCAGGCCGCTCAGGACGACGCGACCGGCGGGGCTGAATCCCGTCGCATGGCTGAGTACAATAAGGTGATAGCCGTCTCCCTCTGCCGCAGGAAAGGGAGCCCGCCGCAAGATCTTCTCGACAAACCGCTGCCAAACCCCTGCAGCATGGCGCACTACATAGGGCAGGGTCTCGTCTGCCCTCCCCCCGTCCCTTCATGAAAGCCACCTGCAATGCTGTCTCGTCCACTCTGCCCGCCAGGAGCCGCAGCTCCCAGTTGTCTGTGCCCGTGAACCACCTCGCGGCTGGCAGGAGCTGTGCTGCATAATAATAGAGGTCAAATCTCGTTGCCTCTAGGCCTCCCTCCTCCCAGCTCCGGACCACAGTATGCAGGGCGACCCTACTACGTCCGCCTGCCCAGAGTAAAGATGTGAGCAGCGCGTTGAGCGTACGAAATATTCGTGGGGGGAGCGGGCATAGCGTATTTTGCAGGACGTATAACATTCTAGGCAACATAACCATTTTAGCAACCGCTAACCACCCCATGAGGGAAAGAGGGAGCGTATTCCAGAAGGACACAGACTGGTGCAGAGAGCGGAGCACCCGTTCAGCGTTGCGGACCAGCAGTTGTTCGTCAGACGAAGCCACCTGGATGCCCAGATTTCGGAAGGCCTCCAATTCCCATCTCAGTCCTAGGCATGGGAGGCTCGCTCCCCGGTCGACATCACAGCCCGCTAGAGGAAAGATCAGGGACTTCCCAGGGTTGAGGCGCAGCCCAGAGGCCGCACCAAAGCGGTCTAGCAACCGCAATAAAACGGGCAGCGATTCGCTCGGGGAGGTCAAATAGAACAGAGCGTTGTCTGCATAGAGGAATATCACGTTCACAGTATCTCCCACCTTGACGCCCCACTGCTCCATCTCCGTACGAACGGAGACCGCCATAGGCTCTATCGCCAGGGCGAATAGGAGCGGCGACAGGGGGCACCCCTGTCGAGTGCCCCTCCCCAAAGACCACTCCTTGGAGCGGGCCGACCCAAGCCGGAACCTAGCCCGGGGCGCCCCGTAAAGGATCCGGATCCAATTGTAGAACACTGGCCCCAGCCCTGCCCTTTGGAGCACCTCCAACAGATACCCCCAGCTAACAGTGTCAAATGACTTAGCCAGGTCAATCGACACCAGGATTTGAGGATCTTCGCCACCACCCACCTCGTGGAGGATATGATTCAGACGCCGCAAGTTCATTGCGGTGTTGCGACCCGGGATAAATCCACATTGGTCCTGATGGACCAAGTGTGCCATGTGTGGGGCCAGCCGAGTAGCCAGTAGTCTGGTGAGGATCTTCACGTCTGTATTGATCAGTGATAGGTCGGAACGCCGCGGGGTCACAACTGTCCCCGCCCCCCGGTTTCAAGATCATACAGACCTCCCCCTGATTCATGGTGGGCGGAAGAACGCCACACCCCAGGGCCTCAGTATAGACCTGCAAAAGGAGGGGGCCCAGGACATCTCCAAACGACTGATAGAATTCAGGCGGGAAACCGTCTCCGCCCGGAGCCTTAGCCCGCGGAAGGGCGGCCAACGCCACTCTGACCTCCCGGAGCGTCAACCCCGTGTCCAGTTCCTCCATTGCCTCCTCCAAGAGGGCCTGGAGAGCCAATCCCTGGAGGTAAGGCCGATAGGAGGCCTCCGTGACCGAAGGGTCGGCAGTATACACCGCCTGCAGGTGAGATCAGAGGACCTCGAGAATATCAGACTCTGAGTGCACCACGTCTCCAGTGGGAGACTGCAAGGCAACGGGAAACATCCTTTACAACGCAACTTTTACCACGCAGTGCCTTTACGACGCAACTTTTACAACGCAAACCATTACAACGCATTGCGCTGGGGGGGAGCTCTAGGATAGGGAATAAGTTTAATTTACTATCCAACACCTTCCCTAGTGTCCACGGGGACTGGAGTTGGAATAGTAAATTAAACTATTCACTATCCAGCACCCCAAAGCGCTATGCATTGTAAAGGTTTTCGTTGTACAAACCGCGTTGTAAAGGCTTGCGTTGTAAAAGTATGCGTTGTAACGTCATACATCCCAAGGCAACTATCCGCTCCAGAGCAAATTCTCGCCGGAGGTTCCAGGCCAGCAGTCGACCAGACTTGTCCCCCTCACTGTGGAGACGCTGCCGATATTGGCCCAAAGTATACTTATCCAGGTCCATCGGCATCCGCCAAGTACGGGGACGCGCAGCCTGGTCCTCCCATTGCGCTACGCACGTCTCCGAAGCATGGTCCGACAGAAAACGGGCCTGGTGGGTAACCGTCAAGGAGAGGGACGCGGCAATATTAGCAGCAAGGACGCGATCCAGCCTACTATGGGTGCCATGTGTCGGGGTATAGCAGGTATAGAGCCTCTGCGTGGGGTGGCCTGTACGGCACACATCCACCACTTCCAAATTATGCATCACTTCCCTGAGTCGTGCCGTCATACACGGCTTGGTGCCAGAGCGAGGGGGGTGCCGGTCCAAATCCGGATCCAACACGCAGTTAAAGTCCCCAAACCAAAGGAAGGGGGCGTCTAGTTCCGAGACAATGAGTTCCTGAAGACGGGGAAAAAAGTCAGGGTCATCCACATTCGGTGCATAGGAATTTAAGAGCAGGAAATGACTGCCATCTAACTTAACCCGCAGCAGCAGGTACATGCCTTCTATGTCCGCCTCAACATATTCAACGGCACAGGAAACCCCAGGCGCCACCCAGATCAGGACCCCCCTGGCATAAGTGGAGAAGGAGGAATGGAATACCCGGCCCCTCCATTTTTTGGACAGCTTCTGAGCACCCTCCTCATTCAAGTGGGTCTCCTGGAGACACGCAACGGAGACCCCATGGCGCCGGAGGAAGGAAAGGACCCTGTGTCTTTTTGTGCAAGTGCCCAATCCGCGCACGTTCCAAGTTAAGAATTTATAACCCATAGTCGGTGTTTACGCCCATCCGGGCCATTGTATACACATCCTGTGATCCGCCACCCTCGGGCCCTAACACCATCCAGGCCGGTAGGTCCAATCCCCATGACCAGCCACTCACAAACCTGAACCATTGTACACTTGATGCCTACAACAACCCCCCCTCCCAACCCTGCCCACCCCTCGAAAACCCTCAACCCCACAAACCCCCCAGAACACCTTCCCCCACCCCCACCCACAAGCAAGATGACAGCAACAACAAAATATGCTACCCTGCCCTCCCCTTGCTGGTGCCAGGACGTACACAGCCACCCCATTCGTCCCACACAACACTCACCCACAAAGCAACCAAACCAACACCACCACCACCCCCCCCCTTCCAGCTCCCCGCAGGACCCAGGTTTACAGGACAGTCACTAGGCCTTGTTAAAAGTAGCAGCCCCAGACCGGGTTCCGCTCCATCCAGATACATCCACTCCCCACCTTACAGTCCCCCTTCAGCAGGATGCAAGTCCTCCGCTCCACCCCGCGATACAAAAGGGGATGATGGACGGAGCGTTTGAGCAAATCAAACACTCACCCCCAGTCAACTGATCTGGGTTTAATCCATCACCATTCTTTAGCTCACTCGGCCACCCCAGTTCAGACATGGCAATATGCAAATCAGTCTGACCCTGTGCCTCATGGGAACAGTCCAGCCCGAACTGCCATGCCATGTCTTCTCTGGACCGGAAACAAGCATCCTGGGACCGGTTTCGGATTCATAATCCTCATCAGCCAGGCTATCTTGAATCCAGTGGCCAAGTGAGCAAGGGACTCGCGTCTGAGCATACCCTGCCACCCTTAGGGCGAACAAAGCGATACAAAAGGGGATGATGGACGGAGCGTTTGAGCAAATCAAACACTCACCCCCAGTCAACTGATCTGGGTTTAATCCATCACCATTCTTTAGCTCACTTGGCCACCCCAGTTCAGACATGGCAATATGCAAATCAGTCTGACCCTGTGCCTCATGGGAACAGTCCAGCCCGAACTGCCATGCCATGTCTTCCCTGGACCGGAAACAAGCATTTTGGGACCGGTTTCGGATTCATAATCCTCATCAGCCAGGCTATCTTGAATCCAGTGGCCAAGTGAGCAAGGGACTCGCATCTGAGCATACCCTGCCACACTTAGGGCGAACAAAGCGATACAAAAGGGGATGATGGACGGAGCGTTTGAGCTCCGCTCCACCCCGCCATACAAGGGCAAACAGTATGGGCCACAGGCATCCCCAACGAACCAGAAACACATCAAAAAGCCTTCTAGACTGGAGTACACCATAGCATAAGCCAGACAGTACCTCAGGACGGAGCCGTCTCCGTCAATGACTCGGAAAATCCAGTCTCCGGGATCACCGGGGCCGTGGAGACCGTATCCGGCACAGTGTCCTGTAAGGTGTCCGGAACCAAAACATCCCCAGGGGCGGACGTGCCTGGGGACTCCGGACCAGCCTCTGCCAGTGAAGGTCCCAGAAGCAGAGCACCATCCTCTCCCGCCGTGACTCTAGACCCCTCCGAGCCCTCTGATCCAGATCGGCGCCTTCGTCTGCCACGATGTCTCCTCTGAGGCCGGGTCCCCCACGTCTCACTGGGCCCCCCACGTTCTCCTGGGGGCAGGTCGTCGCCCCTGATCTCCAGCCACTCCCATACCTCCGCTGGGGATTCAAAGAAGTGCGCCCGGCCCTGTGAGAGCACCTTGAGCTTGGCCGGATACAATAGCATATATTGTAGCTTCATCTCCCGGAGCTTTTGCTTAACCCCCAGGTAGGACTTCCGCCGCTCCTGCACCTGCTGGGTGTAGTCAGGATAAATGGATACGCGACTGTTTTCGATGGTGAGAGTCGCCGCTTCCCTCGCCACCTTCCATATGCAGTCCCGGTCCTTATAGTTCAGGATCTTAGCGATCAGTGCCCTCGGGGGCGCCCCTGGCCGTGGAGGCGGAACCAGGGCCCGATGTGCCCGCTCGATAACAAAGACATCCGACAGGCCCCGTGGGCACAGCTGGGTTCGAATCCAGGTCTCCAGGAAACGATCGGCATTACCCGCCTCCAATCTTTCCGGCACACCCAGGACCCTAATGTTGCTTCGACGCGCTCATCCCTCCACGTCCTCTGCTCTCCGCTCCAAGGCATGCGACGTGGCCGTGAGGTGCGTGACCGTCTTCACGAGGGAGGCCACCTCACCCTGTAGTTGGGTAATATTGCCCTCAGCGTCACAGACCTTATACGCCACTTTCCGGAGATCCGTCCGCAAAAGATTAACGTTGATCGATACAGTCTCAATCTGCCGCTCCAGCGCAGTGTGGGAGCCCTGTATAGCTTTTAATAGTTCCGCCCGGGAAGGATCCGCAGGTCCATCAGCTCCCTCCTCCTGACCTGTCTGTCGCGCAATCCTTTGCGAGGGGAGCCGCTGGGTAGTGTACTGCGTGATGGTGTTGGGCTGGGTAGACCGCGACATCCTATCTTTGCGCGTTGCCAGCCGCCAAAAGTCTCAGCAACTCCTCCAGTGGATCTCCAAGGATCTCTCCCAGCCACTGCCTCCCAGGTGCGTGACTCCAGTCGACTCCTCAGAGCCTGGATCCTGCACACCAGACCACCCCTCCGGTTATCTCCAGGCCGCGTCCAACCGGGGGTCGCCCGGGCAGGGCCAGTAGCGCCACTGATGTGTCTCAATTAAGGCCAGGCAGCCACAACCAGGGGCGCAGGGCACGCTCTCTCCCACCAAGGCAACAGCGTCGGTAGGTGCAATTTGGAGCGACAGGCAGACCCCACTGGAGGCGCCCAGGACAGGAACGGGGCCCGCAGGACTCCAGGCGGCGAAATCAGGCTGCACTCACCCTATCCTCCAGCCTAGCGGTGGGGCCTGGGGCAAGCAGGCCGGTGCAGGAAGCAGGCTCTTCGTGTTGGGCGGGTAGCCCGATCTACAGCCACTCACCCCTATGCTCACAATCACGGCCACCCAGGTCTCTGGGCCTCTCACCAGCAATGTCTCAGCGGGGGTGGGGTGCCGCGATACGCCAGCACGGGGCAGCGGGCCGTGCAATCCACAGGTCCCCTCGTTGCGTCTATTAGCCGCCCCGCCGTGGGAGCAAAATGTCGGCCCAGCGGGGGAGGGGCGCAGATCTGGTCACGTATGCCCCGCAGCACCTCACTCACTCCGGCGGCCGCAGACTCCGGGTCAGCCCTCCAGGTCTCCCCAGGCAAAGGGAGGTCCCCTCCCAGGAGCGCTCACCCGATCAGGAGGCTCCCGCTTCTTCGTCCGAGCCGTGTCCCGGGAAAAGGCGGCCATCGCGTCTCTCCTCTCCGCCTCCGGGACTAGGCCAGGCAATATATGCCGTCCGCAGAACCCACCGGCCACACACGGATCCCTCCAAGGCGGAGCCCCAGATGGCAGCGGGCTCCGCCGTCCTCCAGGCGGCTCCTCGACCTCCAGGTGTCAGGAATGGTTCAATTACAGTCCGCTCTCTGCAGGTGTCCTCCATTACTAAGTCATCACCCCCTTCCACACACTGGACACAGCTGGTTGCTCGTTATCGGTTGGGCTGCTCAGGCATTTCCCTGTTGCCATAGGTGGGCTGGTCAGTTAGCGTTCTAGTGTTCCCTTAGAACGCAGGCTCTGTTTACTTGGAGCGCGAGCGTTTTCATAACGTCGCACTTCAACTGAAGCATTCCGGAGAGGCGAACGTTCTTCGCGCTCTCTCTCTCTTCACAGTTAGCTTTTGGACTTTTAGTTAATTCTAGTCAGGCTTCTGAATCCTAATTCCCTGTACCCTGTAGTCAGTCCCCCTAGTTAATGTCCTGTCGGCTTCTTCCAAGCCGCGTCTGAGTTCACTTTTAAGCCGCGTCTGAATTCCTTTCCAAGCCGCGTCTGAAGTCATTTCCAAGCCGCTTCAGAGTTCATTTCTGAGCCGCGCTTTCCCCGTTCAGTCAGTCTCAGCGCGGATTCTTTCCGCTTATGCTTCCGCTATTCCTCCGTTTCTGTGGCAATTCATGAGGAATACAGACTGTAGAACTGGGTCAAGTGGGCAGTTCTTCACGACATTCAGTCATCGGCTCCTTCTCAAGTTTGGCAGTAAATCCGTCAGCGGGTGCGCTTCCCAAGCAGTCTTCGCGCACCATTTCAAGCAGCAAGTTTCAGCTCATCTCGCTACAGTCAAAGCAGCAAGGAATTTGGTGAGCTCGAACCAAATTATTTCTGTTGAATACCTGAACTGTATTTCAGCCCTTAATATATTATCAGTCAAGTCTTCTAAACAGCGAATTGACATTAACAGTTTAAGGTATTTCTGAGTGATTCTAAGAAGGCAATCCCTGCCAGCTTATGACTTTAGCCTTCGCTACATGAACTGTGAACTCTGGCAGTCTTTTGGGTGTGTATTGAACTGATCATCCAGACAGCTGTTTTTTCACTGAGTCTACAAGTAAATGAAAATATATATATATATATTCTTGTGTACCACCATAAATCACATCCTCTGTGTCTTCATCAGACCAATTGAAAAGACAATGCTTCACAGCAAATACAATAGAGACCTACTTGAGAGCAGCTAAAGCTCACACTTTAACAGGTAAATAGAACAGGTCATAGAGAGTATATTTAGGAATCAGTTTATGAATGGACCAGAACTTAGTAATGTTGTTGTTATCTCTTGCAGAAAGAATCTTCATTACATCCTAGAGAGGGAGAAGATTTATGTGTGAGCAGTCTCTCAGTTTGTCTTTTCCACTTCCCCTTTCCCTTACATCCCTGTAGCAAGAGAAATCAGGCACAGTGGTGATAGGGAATTGGGAGCAAGCATCACCTTCGGTTTGGCACTCCCGCGGAACTCTGGAAACTACAGGTACCTTCTGACACCAGGGAGCGCAGCAATGCAGGTCCGCTCCTGCGACACCTCTCCGGACTAGGCCGCAAACCCCGGCCTCACGCAGGCAGAGGTCCGGCCCTCACAGCGCCAGCTCTTCTTGCAAGGAGACTCGCGAATTCCCGCCGCCAGCTTACGGTGAGGGGGCCACCAGGGTGAGAGGTGCCCTGGCTCCCGATTCAAGCAAAATACAGCCCAAGTAGGGGAAATAAACAGGATATCTGGGTCCCCAGGACGGGAGCTGGTGGAGCTCACGTCCTGTCGGCCATGCTGCTTGGCCACGCCCCAAGGGCTGTATAATTATTCACTTTTGCATAACTAAAAATGTTGTTGCCATTTAAGTGGGAAGAACAACTCTGGCACATCAGCACCACTGTTGTAGCCCCTCCAGGTGCATGAATTCTCTGTATGGCATGACCAGCTCACTAACTTTCATATCATATTCAGTGTAAAACTAGGCTAGGTGTCAGTCACAATATCTGTACTTAGATATTAGACAAACAGTCGACCATGACTGTCTCTAACTATTCCAAAAACCCACACTGAAGCTGCGCCGCCCTTCCTCTTTCCAACCCACTCCCAGCCAACCGCCAGGAATTGCGGATGGCACCAGAAGGGCATGTTAAAAACAAGAACGGTAATCGCCGCTAGACTGAAGTTCACGATCAGGTCTACGACTGACTCACCGCAGGTCACTAAGCAGCCGAGACCAGCCTCCAGCAAACCGCAAGAAACCCCCGACTGACAGAGATGAGCTTAGGGTGGTGTTTATACACCATAGAGGCACGTGCACGTCGGAATCTTGTATAGCACAAGGTAATTGGCTGAGGTGATGCCAATGTTCCAATCCTACGGCATTTTACACTCTACGAGTCCTAGATAATTTCCCAAAATATATGCAGCCATTGGATTGGTTGTCATGTGCCCCGGAAGTGCTGACATGCCATTTCACAAAGTAATCCTTAATGTGCATGGGGAGTTAATTGTCAAGTGGTTGAAGTTTTTAAAGTTTTACTGGCTGCTGTCAGTTTTGCAGAGTTGCCTTCCTTGCCAATCATCTACGCAATGCCACTGCACACAACTGCACTCCAACAACACCAACAGATGCATAACACCACCTCAGCGCAGAACCAGGGCAGACCACCAGCACACCACCTCATCACCGCCTCAGCACAGCACAGCGTCACTCCCTGCCACCACAGCATCACTCTGCACCACGTCAGCACCAGCGCAGCATTACCCAAGCATCACTCAACACCACCACCTCAGCACAGCACTACCTCTGCATCAGTGCACGATCTCCTGCGCAGCACCATCGCAGCCCAAACACAGCACCAACTCATCCACAACTCAGCACCAACGCATCACCAGGACAGCATCACCTGAATCACTCAAAGTATCACTCAGCACCACCTCAGCTTTGCTCAGCACCACTAGCATCACTCCGCACCTTTCTAGCATCACTCAGCACTACCCAGCACCACCTCAGCACCTCCTCAGCATCACTCAGGACCACCTTAGCATCACACGGCTCGACCTCCGTATCACTCGACACCACCTCAGTATCACTCGACACCACCTCAGTTTCACTCAGTACCAGTTCATCACCAGTGCATCACCATCCCAGCATCAGCATAGCATCAATGCAGCACCAACTCAGCCCACCACAGAATTAGCACAGCACCAACTCCGCACCAGCGCAGCAACTCCTCATCAATACAGCACCACTTCAGCATTAGCACAGCAGCGCCAGCTCTGCATTACTACGCACCACTTGAACACCAGTACAGCACCAAAGCATCACACAGCACCACAGTGTCACTCAGCAGCGCATCAGCAGCACATCAGCATCACTGAGCACCACTTGAGCATCACCACAGCATCTCCTGAGCAACACATCAGCACAGCACCATCTTAGCATCAGCACAGTACCAATTCCTCATCAGTGCAGCACCGACTCAGCATCAGCGCAACATTACCTCCGCTGCAGTGCAGCACCATCTCATTATCACGACAGCACCATCTCTGCATTAGCGCAGCACCACCTCTACATCATTGCACCACCACCAGCGCAGCCCCACCACAGCAGCAGTTTAGACCCAATGTAGCTCCACTTCAGCACCAGTGCAGCACCACCCCAGCACAGAACCAGCACAGCATCACTTAGCACCACCTGAGCACTAGTTCAGCTCCACCACCTAAGCATGAGTCATCACCGTAGCATCACTCAGCAACTCAGTACCACCTAAGTATCATTCAGCATCCCCTGAGCATCACCTCCAAACCAGCACACTACCACTTCAGCATCACCTCAGTATCATTCAGGATCACCTGTCACCACCACCTAAGCATCATTCCGCACTACCTCAGTCTGCCCTTGGAATCTGGCATCTGTTGATTCTCCGCTAGTGTCACTCGACTGCAGCTACTGTAATTGAGGTACTATTTCCCAACCTCCATCCTCCCATTGTTTATGTCCCCCTCTCCCATAGCAAAAAAAACTATAACAAATTAGCATTAGAACAGGCAGGGAAATGTTGCCAGTATTGCATGGACAAACAAGCATTTACAATGCAACAGTCTTGCTTTTGCAAAAGTTAGAGCTATTGGCATTTTAAATGACACATTTTTTATTTATGTGTTGGTTTTGAAAACAGATAATTAAATGGCATTGTCATTACAATGCCAATAGCTTAATATCTCGCAAATGCGAGACCTATTGCATTTGCACCCACACACAGATGTGGTGGTGGTGTATCTGGTGGATGTGGTGGTGGATGTGGTGGTGGATGTGGTGGTGGTGGTGGATGTGGTGGTGGTGGTGGATGTGGTAGTGGTGGTGGATGTGGTAGTGGTGGTGGATGTGGTGGTGGTGAATGTGGTGGGTGAATGTGGGGGTGGTGGATATGGTGGTGGTGGATGTAGTAGTGGTGGTGGTGGATGTAGTGGGTGTGGTGGTGCTGGGTGTGGTGGTGGTGGTGGTGGTGGATGTGTTGGTGGTGGATGTGGTGGTGGTGGGGAGTGTGGTGGTGGGGGATGTGGTGGTGGTGGGGAGTGTGGTGGTGGTGGTTGGGGATGTGGTGGTGGTGGGGGATGTGGTGGTGGATGTGGTGGTGGTGGACGTGGTGGTCGATGTGGTGGTGGGGGATGTGGTGGACGTGGTGGTGGTGGTGGATGTGGCGGTGGTGGTGGTGGATGTGGCGGTGGTGGTGGATGTGGTGGTGGGGGATGTGGCGGATATGGTGGTGGTGGATGTGGTGGTGGTGGATGTGGCGGCGGTGGATGTGGCGGTGGTGGATGTGGTGGATGTGGCGGTGGTGGATGTGGTGGATATGGTGGTTGGTGGTGGTGGATGTGGTGGTGGTGGTGGTGGTGGACGTGGGGGTGGATGTGGCGGTGGTGGATGTGGTGGTGGTGGTGGAGGTGGATGTGGTGGTGGTGGATGTGGTGGTGGTGTTGGTAGATGTGGTGGTGGATGTGTTTGTGGTGGATGTAGTGGTGGTGGTGGGTGTGGTGGTGGTGGATGTGGTGGACGTGGTGATGGATGTGGTGGCGGTGGTGGCAGTGGTGGATGTGGTGGTGGTGGATGTGGTGGTGGTGGATGTGGTGGTGGTGAATGTGGTGGTGGTGGATGTGGTGGTGGTGGATGTAGTGGTGGTGGTGGATGTGGTGGTGGTGGATGTGGTGGTGGTAGTGGATGTGGTGGACGTGGTGGTGGATCTGGTGGTGGTGAATGTGGTGGTGGTGGATCTGGTGGTGGATGTGGCGGCAGTGGTGGATGTGGCAGTGGTGCTGGATGTGGCGGTGGTGGTGTATGTGGCGGTGGTGGTGGTGGTGGTGGATGTGGTGGACGTGGTGGAGGTGGGGGATGTGGTGGTGGTGGTGGTGGATGTGGTGGTGGTGGTGGATGTGGTGGTGGTGGTGGATGTTGTGGACGTGGTGGTGGATGTGGTGGTGGTGGATGTGGTGGTGGTGGTGGTGGTGGTGGATGTGGCGGTGGATGTGGCGGTGGTGGTGGATGTGGCGGTGGTGGTGGTGGTGGTGGATGTGGCGGTGGTGGTGTGTGGTGGTGGTGGATGTGGTGGTGGTGGTGGATGTGGTGGTGGTGGTGGATGTGGCGGTGGCGGTGGTGGTGGAGCATGTGGCGGTGGTGGTGGATGTGGCAGTGGTGGATGTGGCATGTGGTGGTGGTGGTGAATGTGGTGGTGGTGGTGAATGTGGTGGTGGTGGTGAATGTGGTGGTGGTGGTGGATGTGGTGGTGGTGGATGTAGTAGTGGTGGTGGTGGATGTAGTGGGTGTGGTGGTGGTGGATGTGTTGGTGGTGGATGTGGTGGTGGTGGGGAGTGTGGTGGTGGTGGTGGGGGATGTGGTGGTGGTGGATGTGGTGGTGGTGGGGAGTGTGGTGGTGGTGGTGGGGGATGTGGTGGTGGTGGGGAGTGTGGTGGATGTGGTGGTGGTGGGGGATGTGGTGGTGGATGTGGTGGACGTGGTGGTGGTGGATGTGGTGGTGGTGGATGTGGTGGACGTGGTGGTGGTGGTGGATGTGGCGGTGGTGGTGGTGGATGTGGCGGTGGTGGTGGATGTGGCGGTGGTGGTGGATGTGGTGGTGGGGGATGTGGCGGATATGGTGGTGGTGGATGTGGTGGTGGTGGATGTGGTGGTGGTGGATGTGGTGGTGGTGGATGTGGCGGTGGTGGATGTGGTGGATGTGGCGGTGGTGGATGTGGTGGATATGGTGGTGGTGGTGGTGGTGGACGTGGCGGTGGGGGTGGATGTGGCGGTGGTGGATGTGGTGGTGGATGTGGTGGTGAATGTGGTGGTGGTGGATGTGGTGGTGGTGGATGTGGTGGTGGTGTTGATAGATGTGGTGGTGGATGTGGTGGTGGTGGATGTAGTGCTGGTGGTGGGTGTGGTGGTGGTGGATGTGGTCATGGTGGTGGTGGATGTGGTGGACGTGGTGATGGATGTGGTGGCGGTGGTGGCAGTGGTGGATGTGGTGGTGGTGGATGTGGTGGTGGTGGATGTGGTGGTGGTGGATGTGGTGGTGGATGTGGTGGTGGTAGTGGATGTGGTGGACGTGGTGGTGAATGTGGTGGTGAATGTGGTGGTGGTGGATCTGGTGGTGGATGTGGCGGCAGTGGTGGTGGATGTGGCGGTGGTGGATGTGGCGGTGGTGGTGTATGTGGCGGTGGTGGTGGTGGTGGATGGATGTGGTGGACGTGGTGGTGGTGGTGGATGTGGTGGTGGTGGTGGATGTTGTGGACGTGGTGGTGGATGTGGTGGTGGTGGTGGTGGATGTGGTGGTGGTGGTGGATGTGGTGGTGGTGGATGTGGCGGTGGATGTGGCGGTGGATGTGGCGGTGGTGGTGGAGGTGGTGGTGGATGTGTGTGGTGGTGGATGTGGTGTGTGGTGGTGGTGGATGTGGTGTGTGGTGGTGGTGGATGTGGTGTGTAGTGGTGGTGGATGTGGTGGTGGTGGTGGATGTGGTGGTGGTGGTGGATGTGGCGGTGGTGGTGGATGTGGTGGTGATGGTGGATGTGGCAGTGGTGGTGGATGTGGCAGTGGTGGTGGTGGAGGATGTGGCGGTGGTGGTGGAGCATGTGGCGGTGGTGGTGGAGCATGTGGCGGTGGTGGTGGATGTGGCAGTGGTGGATGTGGTGGTGGTGGTGAATGTGGTGGTGGTGAATGTGGTGGTGGTGAATGTGGTGGTGGTGGATGTGGTGGTGGTGGATGTGGTGGTGGTGCTGGATGTGGTGGTGGTGGTTGTGGTGGTGGTGGTGGTTGTGGTGGTGCTGGATGTGGTGGTGGTGAATGTGGTGGTGGTGGTGGATGTGGTGGTGGTGGATGTGGTGGTGGTGGATGTGGTGGTGGTGGATGTGTTGGTGGATGTGGTGGTGGAAGTGGTGGTGGTGGTGTTGATGGATGTGGTGGTTGTGGTGTTGATGGATGTGGTGGTGGTGGTGGATGTGTTGGTGGTGGAAGTGGTGGTGGAGGTGGGGATGGTGGTGGTGGACGTGGCGGTGGTGGTGGATGTGGTGGTGCTGGATATGGATGTGGTAGACGTGGAGGTGGTGGATGTGGTGGACGTGGTGGTGGTGGATGTGGTGGTGTGATGGTCTTGCACCAATAGTAAAGGAGGGTGCACGCACGAGGCCACGCCTCACTTCAGTGGCCACCCACCGTCAGGTTCCCTAAACAGGGTGCTCAAACTGACTCGCAATAATTCACCAATGTACATTCATTGTAGTACCCACAGCGGATGCTTCAACTGTGACGGAGGTCTTCAGTTGAGTGTGCATGGGTTCCTTCCACACCATCTGGTGATCTTACTGCCTGTCATAGCCAATATGTAGTAAGCATTTCCGAGATTCAGTGGGATTAATAACTGATTTATTGAAGCAGGATGCCCATAGATAACGCTCCCTAAATCAGCCAGCTGTCAACTAACTTCAGCTGCGTACTCGCGAGACCCCCGTGATGTAAAACAGAACCCTGGCAACGCTCGCGTTCCATGGAGCTGAATACGGCTGGACTCTTCACAGCAACTGGAACCATGAATGTGTCAAGCGGCTCCCGGGCGCCGGTGAGACTCTTTCCCCACAGGTGTGTCTGTGGCTCCCTGGTGACTCTCCTCGGTCGAAGGGTTCGAGGAGTGGAGCTCTCGTTGAGCTCTCTCCTGTCAGTGTAGAAGCCGCACACGGTCGGTCTCTAGAGTACGGTTGAGGAAATTCATCTCACTAAATCAAGTGACGCACTAAATCAAGTGACGCAACTTTTTCAAAGTGAGGTACTCATCAGATCTACCTGATCTCCATCCTAACTGGGTCATGCTGATAGGAAGAACTAGGAAGTAGCAAATCTTACGAGGGTTATTTTGGGGGTAAAAAAAAAACACTTTCTGGTTTAGGATTTTATTTTTTATTTTATCAAAACAAAAGTCAAAGTTAGCCAGTTTTAACTATTTTCTCAGCAAGCTCAAGCCACTCCTTCCTTCCCACAGTCCAGAAAAATATCACAAAACCACGTGCATTTTTACAAACACCAATATGTCGGAAAAGAAAGGACGACACACAATTAGTCTAAATATCTGTTGTGGAAAAATATGTAATAGGTTTAAGAGCAAATTCCCATAATTTGTAAAACAAAAAAGGAGGGGCAAATAACTAGGTGGGAACGAACATCAGCACTTACGTAGTTAAAGGTCTGTCTTATTTATTTACATCATCTTCGTAAAACGTATTTGCTTCAGACTGCAGATTTTCAAATGTATATAGCAATTTTAGAGCCAATGACAATAGTGTCAAATATGTGAGGCTACTGGTTATTTGTAGTCACAAGCAGCGCAAGAGATTGCAGTGGGAATTGGAGCTGGTTAGTGTATAAGGGGCGAATTTAAGTGGTGGTTTAAGTTTTTAATCAGAAACATGTCTTTATCCAATGTCTCCTAAGCCCGGTCCTTTTCAGACTGGGGGGGGCGTGTTTTTGACTTTATTTCTAGGATGTAAACAACAGTCAAAAACACTCCCAGTTCCCCCCTCCCCCCCCCCCCTCCACAGTCTGAAAAGGACGGGGTTTAGAGACAAATGGTTCTTCTTTCTATCTAAGCCCCGTCCTTTTCAGACTGGGGGGCGTGTTTTGACTGTTGTTTACAGCCTAGAAAGAAAGTCAAAAAACACGCCCCCCAATCTGAAAAGGACGGGGCTTAGATCGAAAAGAAGAAAGTTACTAGGACCTCTTCTCCAATGGCTGGCCAACGTTTAGGAGGCCAGCCAATGGAGAAGAGGGGCGGGGCTTAACCCTCGCTAGTGAAGTGCTCTAAAGTCATGAAATCTCACGAGCTCATGTGCGCACCCGACGCCACGCGAGACCTAAAAAACTACAACACAATTTTTGTGTTAATTCTATTTTTATTAGTCGTTCAGTTCTACATAAAGTTTTCTTGGTTATATATAGGATGACAAAAATGTTTTAACTTTTCAACATGCTGCACAACATTCACAATGCTCTGCAACACAGATTAAAGACATTTACAAAGCCAATAGCTCTGTCTAAACACTTATAAGGTCCCAAAAGCGAGACCCATTGACTATGCCAATGCTTGTTCCAATAGTACTTACGCCGCAACCATGTTGGTGCTACCCCCATTTGGCGAGATAACTAGTCGCGCCTGTATTCTCTTTACCAATATTGCTTGAACCTTACATTAACATTCAACAGAAAGAAGCCTTCAATATGGCAGAAGGACCGCAAATACATGTACTAGGACACACATTTATGATGGATAAGCATAGTCTGTTTTCACTGTCACTTTTTCTGCCTTTTTGATATTTGAACGATTTTGTGATTTCATGTTTCCACCTGGAGACACACATGTACATACTTGATATTTTACCACTAAGTATCTCAGAATGCACCTTATTGAATTTATGTAAAAAAAAAAAATTCCCTTTCAAAGCAGTTATAGGTACTAATGTCCTGACTCAAATAAGAAGGGTGAGTTATTCACCTACCCCAAGAGAGTGCTTCAGGTTAGCACTCAACATAGGTCCTGAAGAAAGCCCCCCGACCCTTAACCTTGCCTCCTCTCCTACCGAATAAAAGTTTTGCAGTGTGAATCTTTTCTAGATTCACTATGCTGTGCATTATTTCGCCATCTAGTGGTGGGTTCCGGAAATGTAGCATTTCTTCTCCCCTTTTCTTTTTTTTTTTCGTGGCCTGGTGGCCGTCGACATACCACCAGTTGGAGTCCTTCTGTGACGTCGATGTGTTTCCTCCGGAAGATCCCAGCTTTGGTCGCCATCTTCAGATTATTATTTTTCCCGCAGTTCGGTCTGGATCGAGATGGTAGAAGCTCCAGAACTTTGGAGAGAAGAATCCACAAAAATTGCCTAGAAGAATAGGAAAGCGACTTTCGACACCGGCCTGCGAACCGGGATGCAGAGAAGGGGATAAAAACAACAAAACTTCGACGTCCAACAGAGAATGCACACTCAGGGGGCTCTCTGGGCGCTGTAATGGACTAAACACCATTCAAGTTCTGCGACAGTTGTCACCACAAGTACGCACTGAAGGACCAGCACCCGGTCGGTAACGTTTGCCTGCCGCTCGACCACCACTCCGAAGACTGCAACACGTGCTCGCCGTTCACCCCGAAGACCTTGAGGGTAAGGGAAGGGCAAAGGAGGGCGAATTACAATATGCAGGGTCAAGGACCACCACCATCGCTTCGAGACCTGGGCGCCTCCAGCGAGGAAGAGGAATGGGCTTCCAGTAGAACTACGGCATATCAAGGATTACACTACATTCAGGAAGAAACTCAAAACACGCCTATTCCCTAAAGTGATGTCAGTTATGGAATCAGTACCAGCCCCACCCACCATTGTCCGCTACCTCAGCACTGTGATATCGCGATGGGATGAATGTTGCGCTATATAAATAAATAAATAAAATAAAACGTCGCCGAAGGGCCCAAGGGCAACGAGGACTTGCACCTCCAGCCCGTCAACGTCGAAAAAAGAGCTCCAAAGGAGGTAAGAGAGACAGCGACCCTGAGACAGTTGAGCGAGCCCCGAAAGAGTGACTCTAAGTCCTTGATAAAACTAAGTCGTCGAAGAGCAGTCATGAGAAAGACTCCGCGATGTCGAAGAAAGAGAAGGTGAAGCAAGCTTCAACTTCAATGTCGTCAAGCGCAAATACTCTGAATACAGATGAAGATCTTTATGGTCATACTGGTTTATCTGTGTATACCAGTCGTATGAGTAAGGCCTTGTTTTGAGAGAATGATGTGAGCGCAGTTGCTTTTAAAGACTTGTTTGGAGATGCCACCTGGCCATCTACAGTTAATTATCTCTGCAAGGAAGGACTATAGTAGGGTTGTTAGAATAGACAGGAGGAGTGTAGACGAAGCACAAACCTATTTGTTTTTTTCCATGGTTCCCTTTGCTTTACCTTACAGAGCGGGGCCTCCTTTTTTCCTGAGCTAGGTCCAGGTGAGGTGAGGTCCAGTACCCGGTCAAGCTGGGTGAGCATATATAATTATTTTAATGATTAACAGTACAATCTAACGAGACAATTTAATAAGAGAGCTATTTTAGAGTAATGATGAATTTTGTTTTGTGTTGTTGTTTCTCTAGATGCCATTTGCATTCTTTGATGCGGAAGATTAGTAAAAAAGTAGGTTGTATTGAATACAACCTCTTAGTATGTGTGCATTTTCACTATTTATGGTTTATTTTTCACTCTAATTGTGTAGACACTGCAGTAGCAAAGTTTAAGAGCAGAGGCCCTGAAGAAAGCCGAGGAGATTTTGTTCCCTAGGGGCTGAAACATGTTGGCCTGAGTTTTTTGCAGTTATTTGTTGAAACTGCCCCTTGCACTGTTCTGGTTTTAATTCGGAGATGAGTCGATATTTACAATACAATGTCTTGCTTTTTTCGCCTCATTATCCTATTTTAATCACCGCATTTTTTGCGTTTTGCACTGCACTTTATTTCCCTTGTGATCTCGTATTGAGAAACACATTATAGGTTTCTCTTTCCAAGTGATTTTGGGCTTGATCCAACCAAGCTATTTTCCTTATGTGTGGTAGAGAGTCTCTATGATCAAGAGACACACCATGCTGAGAGGTGGATGACCAAATGAGAAGATTGATCACCATGTGAAATTGATGGGAATCCTATTAGCGGTCTTTGGATCTAACCACTGATCACTCTATCTTGGCTCTCTATATTCTTTGTTCTCTTCTTTTTGGGCTTATATGTGACTTGTGCACCGACTCACTAGCTTTAGGAGTTGAAGCCTGTTGACAAAATTGTTGACTTTAGACCCCCGGTTCTTTAGAAGAAGGTAGAGACGCAGCAACGTTCGCCATTTGGTGTGGACTAGATACCGCCGACTTGCTGGGTAGAACGATTTCAACGTCAGTTGCCCTGAGGCCCAACGCCTGGCTGAAGTCCACTGGCTTCTCTGGGGATGTTCAATCAACTCTTTTGGGCATACCCTTTGATGGCTGTCTGCTGTTTGGCGACAAGGCTACTTAGCCTCTGTGCGTCCGAGGAAGTGGGGCCCAATGTCGTGGGTCTGGGGGCCAGTGGGTTGGCCAGTTCACCAATGTCTCCCCCTGCAGCAGCCTCCAAGCCTTCCTAGTCTGACTTTTCAGGGCCACCAGTTGTCAATATCCGCCAGCAACTCCCCACTGGCACAACATCACGTCTGACAGGATGGTTTTGCAGATAGTCCGAAGGGGCTAGTCCCTCCCCTTCGAGACTACCCCTCCCTCCGTGCCACCCAGGGCCAGTCCTAGGATTTGTGGGGCCCTGGGCAGGATAGGAACATGCGAGGCCCTTCTAATTTGCATAAGATGTAATGTCAAAGGGAGTGAATTCATAGGAAGTGTCAACTGACAATTCATTTTCTGACAGTGTTGAAGCAGCTTTGCAAAAAGTGGATATCACTGAGATCGCTACCATTTGGGCAGCTATTATTGCAGGTTGATAGCAGCATAACCACCACTTGTCAGTTTTAACACCAGTATGCTTCACTGCGTCCAGTGCAGCCTGTCTAAAAGTAGCTTTAGAAGCCCCTCTGGGGATTGTAGTCCTAATGAGGCATATTGCCAGTAAGAGGAACTGTCCTGTGAACTACAACCCCTAAGAGCGAGAAGTGCGCTGAGTCTTCAATGCATGCAAGTCATTGGTGTCTGTTCCGTTCTAGCAAGTGCCTACTAAACTGGGTATACCATCAGCCCAGCATGATGCCAGTAACAGTCCCCATGCTCCTCCCCAGCAAAGGATACCACCGTAGTCCTAAATAAAACAGGATATATATAGGGCCCTATTAAGAATGTGTCACTAATCCAAGCAGTGTGATAATTTAAACCTTCTTCACCGGAAGGTCCTTTGTCAGCTGACTCAGAGGATCATACTTTAATTCCCTGTCCCCTTACCCCACCCTCAACATTTTCAACAGGATGAAGGGCTCTTGGGGAGGCATGTTATAGTTAGAAGGCTGCAGGGCCCTGGGTAGCTGCCCACTCTGCCCATGCCTAGCGCCGGCCCTGATGCCACTAACACTCCATCACATGTCGGTTGATCATTTGGCTCTTTTCTGCAAGGAAGTTAAAGCTTTCCTGGCCAATGGAGCTGTTGAACGCGTCCCTGTGCCAGAAGTAGGTTGTGTAACCTACTGCCACTACTTCCTGGTACCCAAGAAGTACAAAGGCCTGCATCCTATCTTAGACCTCAGGTAGGTCAACCGCTTCCTCTGGAAGGAGAAGTTCAAGATGTTAACTTTGGCTCAGGTCTAATCTGCCCTCGACCCTGGAAACTGGATGGTAGCGATGGACTTGCAGGATGCTTACTTTCACAGCCCTGTCTTGCCTGCCCATCGGTGTTACCTACGTTTCACGGTAGGCCACAAGCATTTTCAGTTCACTGTGCTCCCCTTTGGCCTTACCAGGGCCCATCGGGTGTTCACGAAAGTGATGGTGGTGGTCGCAGCTCATCTGCGCAGATCAGGGTTTCCAGTCTTCCCCTACCTCAATGACTGGCTGTTGAAGGCAGGCTCGCCCCAGGCTGTCTCCCACCTCCAGACTACAGCGGACCTCCTGCATTCACTGGGGTTCACCATCAACGTGCCGAAGTCGCACCTGATTCCCTCTCAGAAGCTTCATTTCATCGGAACGGTTCTGGACACATCGCAGTTTCGGGTTTTTCCTCCCAAGCAGCGAGTCTGGGATATTTGGGCTGTTATACCGATGTTTCAGCCTCTATCCCAGATTTCAGTGAGAATTACCCTGAGGCTGCTGGGCTACATGGCCTCCTGCATCCTGCTGGTGGATCATGCCAGATGGCATATGCGGGCTCTGCAGTGGGACCTAAAGTTCCCGTGGACGCAGCATCAGAGGGATCTTTCTGATGTCATCCAGCTCTCGAGGGGAACTGCAAGTCAATTGCATTGGTGCCTCACGAACCAGGATTGGGTCCGCGGCAGATCCCTCTCCCTTCCCCAACCAGAGTTCACAGCAGTGACAAATGCATCACTTCTAAGATAGGGTGTCCACATGGGGGAGATCAGAGGCCTCCGGCGGAGTACGGGCTCTACATCAACCTTCTGGAGCTCCGGGCGATTCATCTTGCACTGAAGGCATTCCTTCCCTCTGTCAAAGGAAGGGTAGTGCAAGTGTTCACGGACAATACTACCGCCATGTGGTACTAATACAAACAGGGCGAGGTGGGGTGATGGACCCTATGTCAAGAGGCTCTTCGCCTTTGGACATGGCTGGAACATTAGGGCATATCCCTGGTAGTTCAACACCTGGCAGGTTTCCTTAACGACAGGGCGGATGAACTCAGCTGCTGGTGCATGATGGATCACGAATGGCGTCTTCACTCTGAGGTGGTGCAAGGTCTCTTTCAGCAGTGGGGAGAGCCTTGGTTAGATCTATTCGCCAGCGAAGAGAATGTGCAATGTCAGCAGTTCTGCGCATTGGAGTTTCCAAGGCGGCACTTGCTCTGCAACGCCTTTCGTTGAGAGTGGAATTGCCGCCTCCTATACGCCTTTCCACCTGTATCACTTCTACCCAGAGTGCTGAAGAAGATCATGCGCGACTGGGCCCAAGTAATTCTTGTGGCTCTGGACTGGGCATGAAGAGTCTGGTACTACGAGCTCTTGAGCAGGACCATCGATCCTTCGATCAGACTGCCTCTTCTGGAGGATCTTCTGTCGCAGCAGAATTGTACGGTCCTCCACCCGAACCTGTCTAGTCTCCACCTCCTTGCGTGGAGATTGAGCACTGACAGTTGACAGCTTTCGACCTTCCTCCCGAAATCTGTAATGTCATCTTGGCAGCCAGGCGTCGTGTCACTAAGTGGTACCCGCCTGTAGATGGAACAAATTTATGGCACGTTGCACAACAAAGACTGCGGATCCCCTTTCTGCCCCTCTTCCAGAGGTTCTCCTCTTCATTCTTTCTATGGACCAGCAGGGCTCTGCTCTGGGCACTCTGTAAGGCTATCTTTCGGCCATGTTGGCCTTTCTTCGCCTTCCTGATCAGCCTTCTCTTTTTAAGTCCCCTATTGTTAATAGATTACTGAAGGGCATTACTCATCTCGTTCCTCCTTCTCCTTTCGTAATGCCCCAGTGGGACTTGAATCTTGTCTTCACTTATTTTATGTATGCTCCCTTTGAGCCACTACATAATTGTCCTTTTCTCCTCCTTACTTTTAAAACGCTTTATTGGTTGCCATCACCTCTACTCGTAGGATGTGTAAGCTTCAAGCCTTATCTTCCAGGCCTCCCTTTCTTGCTGTCCATCCAGACAAAGTAGTCCTCCATACTAGGCCCTCTTTTCTGTCCACAGTGGTTACCTCTTTCCACATAGGTCACCTCTTTCCACATAGGTCAGACCATCACATTGCCCACCTTCTTCCCACCTCCACACCCTTCCAAAGAGGAGGAGAAACTCCACTGCCTGGATCCAAGACCTGTGTTTTCTTTCTACCTTGACTGCACAAAAGACTTCGGGTGGACAAGCAACTCTTCGTTGGTTATGTGGGCGCCAAGAAAGGTCGAGCAGTGCACATACATATGCATTAAGATCTGGTATTCTTTAGCTAAAAAGGAACCTCCAGTAGGACTGCGCACCCACTCTACCAGGGTGACCGCAGCTACTACTGCTTTGGGACGTGGGGTTCCGCTGATTGACATCTGCTAGGCAGCCACATGGGCATCCCTACACACTTACTAACAATTACTTCCTGGACAGTCAAGTCTGGAGAGACTGCTTTTCTGGCATTTCTGTTCTCCATGACTTTCTCGGGTGAATTTAGTTTGCAGACCCACCTCCAGGGTTAGTATTGCTGAGGTATCTATCCTAAGGTAAGGAATCTATAACTAATGTTCTCTTTCAGATGAACAAGTTACTTACCTTTGGTAACCATGTATCTGTAAGAGACATACTTTATTTATAGATTCCTTACCACCCCACCCATCCTCCCCATTTTGCGAACTGACTTCTAGGTATAGGGACTTCGTTATAGGGCCCTAGTTTTGTCCACCAGTGGTCAGTGTTTTGCATGGCTCTGCGCTTCTGGCGTGGAAAGACGTGTCAGAACTGACATCAGCGCGCATGGGCGGCATTTAAGTAGATACCGCAACATCATCCCAGCGACCACGACGCCGACGACGAACGTGGAGTTGACCGGCGCCACCTACTGACACGCAGGGGTACTAATACGGAAAGAATTCTCCAGATCCAGCCTGACGCCTGGGGTGGGGGGGGTGTAATTCTATGGTAAGGAATCTAAAGTATGCCTCTTACAGATACATCATGACCGAAGGGAAGTAACTTGTTCTTCAACAAACAGCTTGGTGTTGTTTTTATATGTTTTATTTTGCTATTATCATGCTGCTCATTACCACTGATGAATGGGCTATAGTAATGAATGGGCTATAGCAGTGGTTCCCAAACTTATTCAACCTGTGGCTCCCTTGACCTAATTGGCAGTTGGCCGTGGCTTCCCATCATGTCACTTTTTTTTTTTACTGGTGGGAGGATGTAGGCCAGACCTCGGGAGTACTTCCAATTTTTGCCCTGAGGTTAATTGGGATGAAGCCAATGAATAAACTGTCTTGGTGTCACTTTTAGTTTCAGGTATTTCTTTCATTCCTCTGTCACATTCCTCTTCCCAGAAATAAAACACACATGGCCCAGTCTGGGGTGATTGAACAGCGTGCAATCCTTTAATTCCAGGTACATCTCGGTATATATTTTCCACTTGCTCTCAGCAAGTGAAAATGTGAGTAGAAACACACTTTGTTTCATTGTTTTAACTCAACAATTAGTAAAAATGGTAATTGTGCAGCGGTAATTAACCCAAATATAAAATAGAAATAACCAAGCCAGACCACTCAGAATACGCTCCAAAATCATTCTCCCAAGTTCAAGGGGTGCTTTTCGGAATCGGACAAAAGTGGATAAAATGTAAGCACGTCCAGTGGTTTCATAACACTACATTTTCTCTAGGTGAAATACAACTTCAGCGTTAAGAAATAGCTTCAGAGCAGTGGAAGTACCAGTTCCAGATAAATAAGCGGTGCATGTCTTATCTCACATTTCAACAGCCAGGCCAACAATCTATTCTACATATATTCTTTTTTCCTGTAATTAGGGCCCATCTAGATATTTGTAGTAGCAAAATAATACTCGTCCTGACGTCACCTCAGTGTGTGATTGTAGATAAGGTTTGAAAATACTCATTTTATTTTGGAGGCCTTATTCTTGCTTTGAAATAATAAGTAAATTAAACAGCTGTAAGTTTGTACTTGTGGCGTTTTACCTGTTAGCGCCTGTGTCTCTTCCTGAGGCAGTGGGGAGCAAATCCAGCAAAATGGAAAATGTTGTCATTTACTAACAGCAAAGCAGAACAGGCAAGCACTCACTGTTGTGACAATATATATGTCATATATAAACCTCTCCTGAGCACGTGATGCTGGAGATAATGACATCTTAAAAAATAATACTCTCCGTAAATGTTGATTTAGCAAGAAGTAGCACAAGTAAGGTATCCATCACAGCGAGGGTGAACCTTGCCCAGGCCTCTATAGCCTCCCATCTGCTGCCACAGGCAAGCAGTCGACACTACTAGAAATGAAACGTGCTAATGTCCTTCCCTGACACTGCCATCATGATCCCTGACACTGCCATCTTGATATACTAATAACAATACGGTGGTTGAGGGCTCGAGGGATGTTTAAAGACCTTGCCTAAGTATTATCCCCCAAGGGAACTACAAATACACTAGAAAAAACTTAGGGGTCTAGGCTAGAAATCCTCTAGTGATTTCTTAGAGTTATCCCAATGTCTTGTAGAGTACACAGGAAATAACAGATTATACTAATAGACCATATCACCAAAATGTGAAACACCTGTGATTGTCAGTCAACCGCAGTGAGGATTCCCATCAATGTCTTGTGTTGATCAATATTCTCGTCTGGTAATCCTACCAGGGTATTGTGTCTCTTGATCAATGAGACAACCAGCCTACCCCATTGGTCGGCTTGGGGTAACAACCCGCAATCACTCAGTTCTACCACATGGTGTTGATATGATGGGAAAGTGCAGTGCAAAAAACATATAAGTGGTGATTAAAAAAGGATAGGGAACTTAACAAAAACTATTTAATGGACATAAGCCCCTTCCTGTTTAAAAACAAGAACAGTGCATCACAATGATCGCAGTGTAAACAAATAGCTGCGAGATGGCCAACATGTTTCAGCCTATAATGGAAAATGACCAAGGCTTTCTTCAGGGCCTCTGTTCTACATTCATGCTACTGCCTATGAGTGACTTAATGTGTGAAAAAATAATTCAAAAAAACACACTAGTGAAACATCAGTAGTAAAGGATATATTGTTCCTTCCACTGTCTGAAATCCTCTTCGGCACCTGGTGTCTTAATAGCATCTGTTGAAGACAAACATTTAGGTGAGCCCCACTAAGCTACAAGTCTGTTAGTTTCACACTTAGTTTACAATTATTTCTAAATTAATTACTCACCCAGAATGTCCGGGGAATGGACCTCACCTCTTCCTGGACCTGGCTCAGGACATGTGAGACCCCGCTCTGCAAGGATAAAATCAACCCCGTCTTTAGCAAGGGCAGAGAGAGTTATCTCATATCTGCTCTGTCCATACATTAATCCCGGGGTTCCATATTGCTATACGTGCAGAGTAGCCTAGCATACAAAAACAGGCTCCAAACTAGAGACCTCGCACCCACTCTAATATTACCTGCAACATTTTAGTTTCATCATTTGTTAAAATTAAGCGTAATACAAAATAAATTCCCCATATATCCCTCACGAGGGAGTTTTGCAAAAGGAGAGGGGAAAAGAGATCCCCAGTTAGTGATGTCTGCCTTGTCTTCTTTCCTACAGAGGCTGCAAATCAAGAAAGGAAAGGCAAGAACAAATAGTACAAAAAGGCCCAATATGACTGTGTGCCTACCTGTCCGTCGTTGTCTCGGTCAGTGACTGAGTCAGGGGGAGGCACTGGACATTTGTCAATGCTGCTTTTTCAATGGTAGTTTACTATCTCGAACAACCAATCAGTACGTTATAAAGGATGGGGACTGTAGAATACTATTTTCTGGGCAATTCCCATGCAACTAAAGCTGGCGTTTAGTTATCCCATGGGTCTGATATTGAAAAAATGACAGATTCAGACCTCGATAAACTCTATCTGTAAATTTTGGTTCCAGTATCTCCCACTCTCGTAGTCTCGCGAGAGAGTATTAGAAGAACTACCGAATGACGTCGCACACTGGGTGCGTGTAGTTCAATAGATATACGACCATGATAAAGAGTTGCAATAAGTCATAGACGTTATGTGGTCATCGTAGGTAATTATGTTGGATAAAACCTACGCCTCGGAGGGGAGTGCCACCTAATTAGAGCAAAACTATTTAAACACTGGATCACAACAAATGATCGCTCGACTTACTGAAACCAAACAGTAACTCTCAGGGATTATTTTTACCCGGAATGGATCCAATACTTTCTTTATTTTGCATCAAAAGAACCATATAAATGAGCAATTTTATCTTTTTGCACAAACAATTTTAACTGAACTTGACATAGAAAAAGACAATTATTAACAACTTCACCAACTCGCATTCAAACACTCATACAGGACAACACATTAATATATATACACACACAAAATTCTAAAGTTATACAAAAATATTTACAATTTCCTGTTATTTGAAAACATAGCATAGACGTCATTTGGGAAAAGAAGGATTTCAATTTGATTTTCCGACAGAATTCCAGTGCCTCCATTTTCAGTTTTACAAAATTCGTGCGGCGCGTGGGGACAAAAGATAGTCCTTTCTCCAAGATACTGATTTCTGCTGTAGTGAGATTTTTATTTGACAAATTGAAGACCGGAGACACTACCAATTCTTGTAGTTCTGCCTCCGAGTCGACATCTCCCATGGCTGATTGTAACGTGGGCGTGATCGGTTTTGTGGTTGGCCTCTTCCTAAAAAAGGTGCCGAAGATGGGCCAGGCTGTTGTGCTCCCCTTTTATTCGTACCCCTTCTTTGGTTATCACTCTCGCCCTCACTACTGCTTGATGCGGATGAGGTGTCTGAGAAGGAGATGAATTTATTGTTAGATCGTCCTTGGTATTCCCCTAGGTATTTCCTTGAGTCAGGTCTAGAGTAGAAATCCGTTTGCAAGTATGGATAAGTCTTTTCCAGATTGAAATTCTTTTTATCCTTTTGAAACTGGTTTTCCTTTTGATTTATGGTGTAATCTTTAAATTCTGAAATATCCTTTTCCACTTTTTCAAGCAGTGTTTTTGCGTCCGTAATTAGTTGATTTTGCTGTATTTCCGTTTCCAAGGTTTTGATTTCTTCCAGTTGTTGTAGTGAAAGTCTTTGTGCTGTTTCAACCGTTAAGACCATAAGGTCTCGGCTGCATTTGGTCTCGATGAAACTGTATCCCTTCTTATATATCGGGTCGTCTGTGAATATCACGGGGATATTTTTTATCTGCAGGCCTCCTGGTATAGTACCAGCTCTCAAGTGCTGGAGGAGGAAATGCCCATGCAGATCTGTGCGGATTTGTTTTTTCTTTAACCTCAAGAGTTTATCCGTTTCGTTTTGGTTCCTAGCTGATGTGCTTAAAGTCACTGAAGTGAACAGGGGGGGTTTTTCTAGTAAATTCTTGATATGCTCTTCGCTATAGGCAAATATTTGTTCAACAGACATACTGTGTGCCGCTCAATCACAACAAATCAACAAAAAGACTCACAACATGTAATCAAAAACCAAAAAAAATCAGTTTTAGACAACCATGTTTCAACAGCTCCAATCTGGGCCTGAAACAACCTCGCAGAAAGCCTTCTGCTAAAGTACCATTACCGAGACAGGGTCTGGGCTCACTGGCAATAAGGACAAGCCTCACAATCTATAGTTACAAACCAACACGAGCACCAATATTGCCAAACTATTGAAACACTGGATCACAACAAATGATCGCTCGACTTACTGAAACCAAACAGTAACTCTCAGGGATTATTTTTACCCGGAATGGATCCAATACTTTCTTTATTTTGCATCAAAAGAACCATATAAATGAGCAATTTTATCTTTTTGCACAAACAATTTTAACTGAACTTGACATAGAAAAAGACAATTATTAACAACTTCACCAACTCGCATTCAAACACTCATACAGGACAACACATTAATATATATACACACACAAAATTCTAAAGTTATACAAAAATATTTACAATTTCCTGTTATTTGAAAACATAGCATTGGAAAAAATGATTGAAATTTTTGATGTTTGATGATCCAATAAAATATTCCTAATGCTGAGTGGGGTGGTCTACGCGTTTCGATATCCCCTTATTATGGGGAAATCTCATCAGGACCAAGTGCCTGTAAATGAAGGAACAAAAACCAATCAGCCTGAGAAAACCCGTGCCTGTGACACAACAGTGAAAGGGGGGGACGAGGGGAAGCTAATCCTACCTCTTTGGTGCTCGGTTTTCATGCGTTTAGAAGAAACTGTAACAAAAACAAAGCCTATTTAGCTTCTATGTACAAAGGAACTTATACTTAATAAGACGACCGACACATGCGTGAATACTCACATAAATTGCCACATGTTTGGAATTGCCAGGGTTGATGGAAGTAGAAATCTGTAAAAATGGAGCGATTTTGTCAGAGCATTGCGCGTTGGGACGGGCTCTGTAACTATTAGGCGAGGGACTGGAAAGGCACTTACATGGTTCAGGCGAGTGTGGCGGCCGGACTGGGTTTCCGGATTTGACGGTGGTTCTTTAACCTTGAAGTCGCTAAAAGGAAACGGAGATTTGAGTCAGGTCCTTTTATCCGCATAGTCCTTCTCCCATTTACCAGGTGCTAGCGGTGCTGGCGTTTACCTTTAGAAGTCGAGTACGCTGAATCAATCAGGGGTCCACACTGCTCGCTCTCTGTCATGGAATGACAGCGCTTGCATCAACTCGTCAGTGTTGCTCCTCTCGCGCAAAGGGTTTAAACAAACTTCCTGGTTGAGGGAATTCTGGGGGTTGTGGTTCGAATGCACAGTCGTCATGGAAACCATGTGTTTGGCAAATTTCAGTGGAAGCGGGATGCAGTTCCAAAGGACTTTGTACAGCCGACCTTCAGGGCTGTCGCGGCGGGGCTGTGAGTGCTCACAAACCATGCTGGATGCAGTATGGCTGGAGTATTTACAAGCGGTAAATCTCCGAGAGTTCGTTTAGCCCATCTATTGCCGTATTAAACTTGACAATTAAAAGGGCTTCATGGCGCGATAACTTTTCTTCAATATCGCCGCCTCTGGAGTCTTTTTCGATCTTGGCAATCACTGTCCATTTTAAATCATCTAAGGTATGTCCATGGTTTATCCAATGGTTCACCAGTGGAGCGGTAGTTACATTCTTTTTAATCCGTGATTTATGTTGCGTTATTCGGCATCTCACCTCCTGGCTCGTTTTTCCGACATACAATTTGTCGCAGGGACATGTTATGCCATAAATGACATATCTTGATTTACAATTTGTAAATTTCTCGTGTTTCCAAAATTGGTGTTTATGTTGGAACAGATTGCCTTCCTCCGTGCTTGCGCAGCAGATGCATGAGCCACATTTATGATGGCCCTGAATTGGTGGCAGACCTAACATTGTGCCAATTGTTGATGTTTTCTTTTTCATAGCTGCTCTAACCACATGGTTGGCTACACTTTGGTCCTTTTTAAAGGCAAAAAGTGGTTTTTCTTTTAGTGACTCGTCAATGTTTTCTACCAGGTGCCAGTTCTGTAAAATGCTTTTCTTCAACAAGTTGGAGTTTGGGCAAAACGTGGATACACAAACTATCCTATTCAGAGTTGGTTTTTCTTTCTTGACTAGAAGAGTGTCTCGTGGGATCCACCAGACTCTCTTCATTGTCCTTTTTAGAAGCTTTTTGGGGTACCCTCCACGAGCTAAATTGTCTGTCAAGTTGTTGGCATGAAACATGTATTCATCTTTAAAATGGCAGTTCCTTTTTATCCGAAGGTACTGCCCGAACGGGAGGTTTTCTTTTAGATTACGTGGGTGGTTGCTGTTGAAATGTAACGCCTTGTTTCTGTCTGTTTGTTTTTTGAACAGAGTGGTGACCAAACCTTCGTCGGTGGGATACACCTCGACATCGAGGAATGACATCTTCACTTTAGAAAAGTTCATGCTGAACTTTATTTCTTCCGTTCTTGAGTTAAGCCACTCATGGAATTTCTTTAGATCTTCATCATTTCCTTTCCAAGTGAAGAAAATGTCGTCGATATATCGACTCCAGCTGGTGATTTTATCAGCGAATGGGTTCGAATGGTATACAAATCTTTCCTCATACAATGACATAAAAAGTACGGCCAATTCGGGAGCAAAGGGACAACCCATTGCTACTCCGCTTATCTGATAGAATTATTTCAACTTTAACGGAGATTTTTTCTTTCTTAAAGCTAATGATGCTAGCTGTATTATGAAGTCCGTTGGTACTCTTGTCGGTCTGGGCCTTTGATCTAAATAGTGCTGGATAGCATCCAGACCGTCACTCTGGGGGATTTGAGTGTACAGTGAACACACGTCCATAGTCACTAAGAAATCTTGATTTTGTTCAAAGGAAATGCTAGGAAGTTTGTTTATAAAATCGGTAGTGTCACGGAGGAAGGATTTGACCTCGGACATGAATGGTTTCAGAAAATAGTCAACGTATTTCGACACTGGTTCAAATAATGACTCACAACCGGAGATGATTGGCCTTCCGGGTGGGGCGTTTATGTCCTTATGGATTTTTGGTAAGACATAAAACAGGGGTGTTCGTGGACTATTGCATTTTAGGTATTCAAACTCTTTTTTTCCAATGATTCCATCGCTCAAGCCTTTTTCCAGAATCGGATAGAGTTGCTGTTGTAATTCTGTAGTGGGGTCCTTTTGTATTTTTCTGTAGCACCTTGGATTATTAAGCTGGCTCATCACTTCTGTTGTGTATTTGTCAGTATCCCATATAACAATTGACCCTCCTTTGTCCGCCTGTTTTATAATAACCGACGTGTCTTTTTTAAGATTTTCTAGTGCACTTCTTTCTTCTTTTGAAATGTTGAATTTAGTCCAATTGCGTTTACCCTCCATCTTAGTTATAGCCGATAGGATGGTTTTTTCGAAAGTTAAAATTTCCTTTGCAACTTTATTTCCTGGTGGGCAGAAAGATGACTTTTTTCTCAGTCCCGTAACTTCTATCGTTGGATTAGACGTCATTTGGGAAAAGAAGGATTTCAATTTGATTTTCCGACAGAATTCCAGTGCCTCCATTTTCAGTTTTACAAAATTCGTGCGGCGCGTGGGGACAAAAGATAGTCCTTTCTCCAAGATACTGATTTCTGCTGTAGTGAGATTTTTATTTGACAAATTGAAGACCGGAGACACTACCAATTCTTGTAGTTCTGCCTCCGAGTCGACATCTCCCATGGCTGATTGTAACGTGGGCGTGATCGGTTTTGTGGTTGGCCTCTTCCTAAAAAAGGTGCCGAAGATGGGCCAGGCTGTTGTGCTCCCCTTTTATTCGTACCCCTTCTTTGGTTATCACTCTCGCCCTCACTACTGCTTGATGCGGATGAGGTGTCTGAGAAGGAGATGAATTTATTGTTAGATCGTCCTTGGTATTCCCCTAGGTATTTCCTTGAGTCAGGTCTAGAGTAGAAATCCGTTTGCAAGTATGGATAAGTCTTTTCCAGATTGAAATTCTTTTTATCCTTTTGAAACTGGTTTTCCTTTTGATTTATGGTGTAATCTTTAAATTCTGAAATATCCTTTTCCACTTTTTCAAGCAGTGTTTTTGCGTCCGTAATTAGTTGATTTTGCTGTATTTCCGTTTCCAAGGTTTTGATTTCTTCCAGTTGTTGTAGTGAAAGTCTTTGTGCTGTTTCAACCGTTAAGACCATAAGGTCTCGGCTGCATTTGGTCTCGATGAAACTGTATCCCTTCTTATATATCGGGTCGTCTGTGAATATCACGGGGATATTTTTTATCTGCAGGCCTCCTGGTATAGTACCAGCTCTCAAGTGCTGGAGGAGGAAATGCCCATGCAGATCTGTGCGGATTTGTTTTTTCTTTAACCTCAAGAGTTTATCCGTTTCGTTTTGGTTCCTAGCTGATGTGCTTAAAGTCACTGAAGTGAACAGGGGGGGTTTTTCTAGTAAATTCTTGATATGCTCTTCGCTATAGGCAAATATTTGTTCAACAGACATACTGTGTGCCACTCAATCACAACAAATCAACAAAAAGACTCACAACATGTAATCAAAAACCAAAAAAAATCAGTTTTAGACAACCATGTTTCAACAGCTCCAATCTGGGCCTGAAACAACCTCGCAGAAAGCCTTCTGCTAAAGTACCATTACCGAGACAGGGTCTGGGCTCACTGGCAATAAGGACAAGCCTCACAATCTATAGTTACAAACCAACACGAGCACCAATATTGCCAAACTATTGAAACACTGGATCACAACAAATGATCGCTCGACTTACTGAAACCAAACAGTAACTCTCAGGGATTATTTTTACCCGGAATGGATCCAATACTTTCTTTATTTTGCATCAAAAGAACCATATAAATGAGCAATTTTATCTTTTTGCACAAACAATTTTAACTGAACTTGACATAGAAAAAGACAATTATTAACAACTTCACCAACTCGCATTCAAACACTCATACAGGACAACACATTAATATATATACACACACAAAATTCTAAAGTTATACAAAAATATTTACAATTTCCTGTTATTTGAAAACATAGCATTGGAAAAAATGATTGAAATTTTTGATGTTTGATGATCCAATAAAATATTCCTAATGCTGAGTGGGGTGGTCTACGCGTTTCGATATCCCCTTATTATGGGGAAATCTCATCAGGACCAAGTGCCTGTAAATGAAGGAACAAAAACCAATCAGCCTGAGAAAACCCGTGCCTGTGACACAACAGTGAAAGGGGGGGACGAGGGGAAGCTAATCCTACCTCTTTGGTGCTCGGTTTTCATGCGTTTAGAAGAAACTGTAACAAAAACAAAGCCTATTTAGCTTCTATGTACAAAGGAACTTATACTTAATAAGACGACCGACACATGCGTGAATACTCACATAAATTGCCACATGTTTGGAATTGCCAGGGTTGATGGAAGTAGAAATCTGTAAAAATGGAGCGATTTTGTCAGAGCATTGCGCTTTGGGACGGGCTCTGTAACTATTAGGCGAGGGACTGGAAAGGCACTTACATGGTTCAGGCGAGTGTGGCGGCCGGACTGGGTTTCCGGATTTGACGGTGGTTCTTTAACCTTGAAGTCGCTAAAAGGAAACGGAGATTTGAGTCAGGTCCTTTTATCCGCATAGTCCTTCTCCCATTTACCAGGTGCTAGCGGTGCTGGCGTTTACCTTTAGAAGTCGAGTACGCTGAATCAATCAGGGGTCCACACTGCTCGCTCTCTGTCATGGAATGACAGCGCTTGCATCAACTCGTCAGTGTTGCTCCTCTCGCGCAAAGGGTTTAAACAAACTTCCTGGTTGAGGGAATTCTGGGGGTTGTGGTTCGAATGCACAGTCGTCATGGAAACCATGTGTTTGGCAAATTTCAGTGGAAGCGGGATGCAGTTCCAAAGGACTTTGTACAGCCGACCTTCAGGGCTGTCGCGGCGGGGCTGTGAGTGCTCACAAACCATGCTGGATGCAGTATGGCTGGAGTATTTACAAGCGGTAAATCTCCGAGAGTTCGTTTAGCCCATCTATTGCCGTATTAAACTTGACAATTAAAAGGGCTTCATGGCGCGATAACTTTTCTTCAATATCGCCGCCTCTGGAGTCTTTTTCGATCTTGGCAATCACTGTCCATTTTAAATCATCTAAGGTATGTCCATGGTTTATCCAATGGTTCACCAGTGGAGCGGTAGTTACATTCTTTTTAATCCGTGATTTATGTTGCGTTATTCGGCATCTCACCTCCTGGCTCGTTTTTCCGACATACAATTTGTCGCAGGGACATGTTATGCCATAAATGACATATCTTGATTTACAATTTGTAAATTTCTCGTGTTTCCAAAATTGGTGTTTATGTTGGAACAGATTGCCTTCCTCCGTGCTTGCGCAGCAGATGCATGAGCCACATTTATGATGGCCCTGAATTGGTGGCAGACCTAACATTGTGCCAATTGTTGCTGTTTTCTTTTTCATAGCTGCTCTAACCAAATGGTTGGCTACACTTTGGTCCTTTTTAAAGGCAAAAAGTGGTTTTTCTTTTAGTGACTCGTCAATGTTTTCTACCAGGTGCCAGTTCTGTAAAATGCTTTTCTTCAACAAGTTGGAGTTTGGGCAAAACGTGGATACACAAACTATCCTATTCAGAGTTGGTTTTTCTTTCTTGACTAGAAGAGTGTCTCGTGGGATCCACCAGACTCTCTTCATTGTCCTTTTTAGAAGCTTTTTGGGGTACCCTCTACGAGCTAAATTGTCTGTCAAGTTGTTGGCATGAAACATGTATTCATCTTTAAAATGGCAGTTCCTTTTTATCCGAAGGTACTGCCCGAACGGGAGGTTTTCTTTTAGATTACGTGGGTGGTTGCTGTTGAAATGTAACGCCTTGTTTCTGTCTGTTTGTTTTTTGAACAGAGTGGTGACCAAACCTTCGTCGGTGGGATACACCTCGACATCGAGGAATGACATCTTCACTTTAGAAAAGTTCATGCTGAACTTTATTTCTTCCGTTCTTGAGTTAAGCCACTCATGGAATTTCTTTAGATCTTCATCATTTCCTTTCCAAGTGAAGAAAATGTCGTCGATATATCGACTCCAGCTGGTGATTTTATCAGCGAATGGGTTCGAATGGTATACAAATCTTTCCTCATACAATGACATAAAAAGTACGGCCAATTCGGGAGCAAAGGGACAACCCATTGCTACTCCGCTTATCTGATAGAAAAAATCTCCGTTAAAGTTGAAATAATTCTTTCTTAAAGCTAATGATGCTAGCTGTATTATGAAGTCCGTTGGTACTCTTGTCGGTCTGGGCCTTTGATCTAAATAGTGCTGGATAGCATCCAGACCGTCACTCTGGGGGATTTGAGTGTACAGTGAACACACGTCCATAGTCACTAAGAAATCTTGATTTTGTTCAAAGGAAATGCTAGGAAGTTTGTTTATAAAATCGGTAGTGTCACGGAGGAAGGATTTGACCTCGGACATGAATGGTTTCAGAAAATAGTCGACGTATTTCGACACTGGTTCAAATAATGACTCACAACCGGAGATGATTGGCCTTCCGGGTAAGGCGTTTATGTCCTTATGGATTTTTGGTAAGACATAAAACAGGGGTGTTCCTGGACTATTGCATTTCAGGTATTCAAACTCTTTTTTTCCAATGATTCCATCGCTCAAGCCTTTTTCCAGAATCGGATAGAGTTGCTGTTGTAATTCTGTAGTGGGGTCCTTTTGTATTTTTCTGTAGCACCTTGGATTATTAAGCTGGCTCATCACTTCTGTTGTGTATTTGTCAGTATCCCATATAACAATTGACCCTCCTTTGTCCGCCTGTTTTATAATAACCGACGTGTCTTTTTTAAGATTTTCTAGTGCACTTCTTTCTTCTTTTGAAATGTTGAATTTAGTCTTTCACTACAACAACTGGAAGAAATCAAAACCTTGGAAACGGAAATACAGCAAAATCAACTAATTACGGACGCAAAAACACTGCTTGAAAAAGTAGAAAAGGATATTTCAGAATTTAAAGATTACACCATAAATCAAAAGGAAAACCAGTTTCAAAAGGATAAAAAGAATTTCAATCTGGAAAAGACTTATCCATACTTGCAAACGGATTTCTACTCTAGACCTGACTCAAGGAAATACCTAGGGGAATACCAAGGACGATCTAACAATAAATTCATCTCCTTCTCAGACACCTCATCCGCATCAAGCAGTAGTGAGGGCGAGAGTGATAACCAAAGAAGGGGTACGAATAAAAGGGGAGCACAACAGCCTGGCCCATCTTCGGCACCTTTTTTAGGAAGAGGCCAACCACAAAACCGATCACGCCCACGTTACAATCAGCCATGGGAGATGTCGACTCGGAGGCAGAACTACAAGAATTGGTAGTGTCTCCGGTCTTCAATTTGTCAAATAAAAATCTCACTACAGCAGAAATCAGTATCTTGGAGAAAGGACTATCTTTTGTCCCCACGCGCCGCACGAATTTTGTAAAACTGAAAATGGAGGCACTGGAATTCTGTCGGAAAATCAAATTGAAATCCTTCTTTTCCCAAATGACGTCTAATCCAACGATAGAAGTTACGGGACTGAGAAAAAAGTCATCTTTCTGCCCACCAGGAAATAAAGTTGCAAAGGAAATTTTAACTTTCGAAAAAACCATCCTATCGGCTATAACTAAGATGGAGGGTAAACGCAATTGGACTAAATTCAACATTTCAAAAGAAGAAAGAAGTGCACTAGAAAATCTTAAAAAAGACACGTCGGTTATTATAAAACAGGCGGACAAAGGAGGGTCAATTGTTATATGGGATACTGACAAATACACAACAGAAGTGATGAGCCAGCTTAATAATCCAAGGTGCTACAGAAAAATACAAAAGGACCCCACTACAGAATTACAACAGCAACTCTATCCGATTCTGGAAAAAGGCTTGAGCGATGGAATCATTGGAAAAAAAGAGTTTGAATACCTAAAATGCAATAGTCCACGAACACCCCTGTTTTATGTCTTACCAAAAATCCATAAGGACATAAACGCCCCACCCGGAAGGCCAATCATCTCCGGTTGTGAGTCATTATTTGAACCAGTGTCGAAATACGTTGACTATTTTCTGAAACCATTCATGTCCGAGGTCAAATCCTTCCTCCGTGACACTACCGATTTTATAAACAAACTTCCTAGCATTTCCTTTGAACAAAATCAAGATTTCTTAGTGACTATGGACGTGTGTTCACTGTACACTCAAATCCCCCAGAGTGACGGTCTGGATGCTATCCAGCACTATTTAGATCAAAGGCCCAGACCGACAAGAGTACCAACGGACTTCATAATACAGCTAGCATCATTAGCTTTAAGAAAGAATTATTTCAACTTTAACGGAGATTTTTTCTATCAGATAAGCGGAGTAGCAATGGGTTGTCCCTTTGCTCCCGAATTGGCCGTACTTTTTATGTCATTGTATGAGGAAAGATTTGTATACCATTCGAACCCATTCGCTGATAAAATCACCAGCTGGAGTCGATATATCGACGACATTTTCTTCACTTGGAAAGGAAATGATGAAGATCTAAAGAAATTCCATGAGTGGCTTAACTCAAGAACGGAAGAAATAAAGTTCAGCATGAACTTTTCTAAAGTGAAGATGTCATTCCTCGATGTCGAGGTGTATCCCACCGACGAAGGTTTGGTCACCACTCTGTTCAAAAAACAAACAGACAGAAACAAGGCGTTACATTTCAACAGCAACCACCCACGTAATCTAAAAGAAAACCTCCCGTTCGGGCAGTACCTTCGGATAAAAAGGAACTGCCATTTTAAAGATGAATACATGTTTCATGCCAACAACTTGACAGACAATTTAGCTCGTAGAGGGTACCCCAAAAAGCTTCTAAAAAGGACAATGAAGAGAGTCTGGTGGATCCCACGAGACACTCTTCTAGTCAAGAAAGAAAAACCAACTCTGAATAGGATAGTTTGTGTATCCACGTTTTGCCCAAACTCCAACTTGTTGAAGAAAAGCATTTTACAGAACTGGCACCTGGTAGAAAACATTGACGAGTCACTAAAAGAAAAACCACTTTTTGCCTTTAAAAAGGACCAAAGTGTAGCCAACCATTTGGTTAGAGCAGCTATGAAAAAGAAAACATCAACAATTGGCACAATGTTAGGTCTGCCACCAATTCAGGGCCATCATAAATGTGGCTCATGCATCTGCTGCGCAAGCACGGAGGAAGGCAATCTGTTCCAACATAAACACCAATTTTGGAAACACGAGAAATTTACAAATTGTAAATCAAGATATGTCATTTATGGCATAACATGTCCCTGCGACAAATTGTATGTCGGAAAAACGAGCCAGGAGGTGAGATGCCGAATAACGCAACATAAATCACGGATTAAAAAGAATGTAACTACCGCTCCACTGGTGAACCATTGGATAAACCATGGACATACCTTAGATGATTTAAAATGGACAGTGATTGCCAAGATCGAAAAAGACTCCAGAGGCGGCGATATTGAAGAAAAGTTATCGCGCCATGAAGCCCTTTTAATTGTCAAGTTTAATACGGCAATAGATGGGCTAAACGAACTCTCGGAGATTTACCGCTTGTAAATACTCCAGCCATACTGCATCCAGCATGGTTTGTGAGCACTCACAGCCCCGCCGCGACAGCCCTGAAGGTCGGCTGTACAAAGTCCTTTGGAACTGCATCCCGCTTCCACTGAAATTTGCCAAACACATGGTTTCCATGACGACTGTGCATTCGAACCACAACCCCCAGAATTCCCTCAACCAGGAAGTTTGTTTAAACCCTTTGCGCGAGAGGAGCAACACTGACGAGTTGATGCAAGCGCTGTCATTCCATGACAGAGAGCGAGCAGTGTGGACCCCTGATTGATTCAGCGTACTCGACTTCTAAAGGTAAACGCCAGCACCGCTAGCACCTGGTAAATGGGAGAAGGACTATGCGGATAAAAGGACCTGACTCAAATCTCCGTTTCCTTTTAGCGACTTCAAGGTTAAAGAACCACCGTCAAATCCGGAAACCCAGTCCGGCCGCCACACTCGCCTGAACCATGTAAGTGCCTTTCCAGTCCCTCGCCTAATAGTTACAGAGCCCGTCCCAAAGCGCAATGCTCTGACAAAATCGCTCCATTTTTACAGATTTCTACTTCCATCAACCCTGGCAATTCCAAACATGTGGCAATTTATGTGAGTATTCACGCATGTGTCGGTCGTCTTATTAAGTATAAGTTCCTTTGTACATAGAAGCTAAATAGGCTTTGTTTTTGTTACAGTTTCTTCTAAACGCATGAAAACCGAGCACCAAAGAGGTAGGATTAGCTTCCCCTCGTCCCCCCCTTTCACTGTTGTGTCACAGGCACGGGTTTTCTCAGGCTGATTGGTTTTTGTTCCTTCATTTACAGGCACTTGGTCCTGATGAGATTTCCCCATAATAAGGGGATATCGAAACGCGTAGACCACCCCACTCAGCATTAGGAATATTTTATTGGATCATCAAACATCAAAAATTTCAATCATTTTTTCCAATGCTATGTTTTCAAATAACAGGAAATTGTAAATATTTTTGTATAACTTTAGAATTTTGTGTGTGTATATATATTAATGTGTTGTCCTGTATGAGTGTTTGAATGCGAGTTGGTGAAGTTGTTAATAATTGTCTTTTTCTATGTCAAGTTCAGTTAAAATTGTTTGTGCAAAAAGATAAAATTGCTCATTTATATGGTTCTTTTGATGCAAAATAAAGAAAGTATTGGATCCATTCCGGGTAAAAATAATCCCTGAGAGTTACTGTTTGGTTTCAGTAAGTCGAGCGATCATTTGTTGTGATCCAGTGTTTAAATAGTTTGGCAATATTGGTGCTCGTGTTGGTTTTTAACTATAGATTGTGAGGCTTGTCCTTATTGCCAGTGAGCCCAGACCCTGTCTCGGTAATGGTACCTAATTAGAGCAGACATTTATACGAAGCCTGTAGTCCGATAGCCATTTAATTCGCGTAATCTCGCGAGAGGAAGCAAACGAACTCAAGAATGACGTCATACGTCTCGTTCGAGTAGTCCGAGCATAGTGCGACCGATGTAGAACTACACAATTACCAAATACAGCTCATGATCCACGAAGTTAGAAATTACAGAAAATACTCATTAGAGTTCAATTAGGATATAGACAAGGGGTCCTAATAAAGCCATTAAACAATGGAGTCTATGAGAAACTATTAAACTGCTGAGTTCATGGCTGCAGAATCAGATGAACATAGGACAGTCAATCCATTAATAGTGCCGACATAAGGGAGTGTGATAACTCGAACCCTTCTTATCAGAGCATACAAGTATTGAGTGTAAATGCTCAGGATAGGTTGAACCAGGGTATATCGTCATTCAGTCCATGCCTGTCTGTGCCCAATTTGAAAACCCATTTCTGCTCTTTTAAGAACAGAAATTTAGAAACATCGCTCACGTGTGAAGGGATAAATGGTTTTTCAAGGACGCTCCACTTAAAGTCCAATTCACTGTGATTTTGTTGTATAAAATGCTTAGTCAGTTTTGAGATGTCTTTCTTGCACCGAAAGGTGCTTTTGTGTTCCTGCATCCTCACTCGCACCTTCCTTGTGGTCATGCCCACATAACGTTTATTACAGAGGCATGTGAGGAGATGGATCAGGTTGGTACTGTTACAGTTTGAAAAATGTCTCAGTTCCCAAGGGCGGTCTGTGCCAATGTCTATACTCCTAGTTTTGGAGGTTAAAGGGCAAACGGAACATGTCCCACATGGATGGTGTCCTGTCAACGGGGGCAGGTCCCAAAGATTTCCCACCTCTCTCCTTGGTGTATACTTCGGGCGAGTATGTATTAAGCAATCCCTGAGACTTTTGGAACGCTTAAAGGCAAACAGCGGAAAATCTATTTTATCATTCCCGCTATTCAGAATGCGCCATTGACGTCTGATGATCTTTTGGACACAGTTAGATTTGGTATTAAAAGTACTGACTAGTGTCAACCGGTCCAAAGGGGTTTTCTCCAGTCGTGGCTCGAGCAATGCTGCACGATGGTTATTGGCTGCTCGTTTGTAAGTGGCAGAGCGCTGGATAAGTCTCCTAGGGTAGTGTCTGGAGGTCAGCTGTCTAGCTAAATCCTCTGCGTGGTGTGCAAACGTCTCTGGGGTAGAGCAGTTCCGACGAACTCGAAGGAACTGCCCAAAAGGCAAGTTATCGCGCAGGGATTTAGGATGTTGACTTTCATATAACAACAGAGAGTTCCTGGCCATCGGCTTACGGTATAGTTCACTCTCTAAGCCCGTCTCCGTGGCGTAAATGGGGAGGTCCAGGAAGAAGACCCTTGCTTTGCTCATTTCCATGGTGAAACGCAAAAAACTATTCTGGTTATTGAGCCATTGATGGAAAAGAAGAACAGATTCCTTATTGCCCCTCCAGACCATTAGGATGTCGTCTATGTATCTTTTCCACCAAAGTATTGATGGAAAGAATGGGTTGGATGGATTTAACACTGTTGTCTGCAACAACATGTGAACATACAAGTTCGCTAGGGAAGGGGCAAAAATACTGCCCATGCTCGTCCCAGAGATCTGATGATATATCTTGTCCTCATACATGAAAAAGTTCTCCTTCATGGCAATGGTGGCTAGAGCCATAATGAAGGGTACAGGGGTGATGGAGTCAAGTTCCGATCCCTCCAGGATGGATCTGTTGGTGTCTAAAGTCGCATCCTGGGGGATGGAAGTGTACAAGGACTCTACATCGAGAGAGACAAGAAAGTCCGTCTCACGATTGAAGGCAATATCGGGAACCACCCTTAACACATCCGTTGTGTCCTTCAGGTAAGTAGGCATAGTGTGCACTAAAGGTTTTAGGAAGTGGTCTGCAAAAGCCGAGAGGGGTTCTAAGATCGAGCCCTGACCAGATATAATAGGCCTGCCAGGTGGTGGTCTCTGGGATTTATGCACCTTAGGTAAGGTGTAGAAATAGGGCATGATGGGATGCTGAGCCTGCAGAAACTGGGACTCTAAGGGAGTTACCCAACCCTCTGCTAGAGCCTCTTCAACTAAGACCCTGATTTCATTTTTCAATCTAGGAGTGGGGTCTACCGTGAGTAGTTGATATGCATTGCTGTTGTTCAACTGCCGGAGGCACTCAGTCTTGTATGTCTCCACATCTTGAACCACAATAGAACCCCCTTTATCAGCAGGTTTCACGACTATAGTGACATCTTGAGTCAACATTTTCAATGCTTGTCTCTCAACTCCTGACAAGTTGTTATAGCCAGATTTGGGAGAGAGACAGATTTTCTCAATGTCATTTTTAACTGCCTGTTCAAAAATGGGTACTTGCGGTGGTATAGTATGTGTAGGAGGTAAAAATGAAGATTTCGTCCTCAAACCAGTATTAACATCAGTTTCTTGCCCTGACTCCTCATTACTTCTGTTCTTTAAAAAGTAATGTAACCTTAGTTTGCGGTAAAACTGGGCTAGTTCTATTTGGAGTAAGAATGGATCACCCTCATCTGTCACAAAACCTAGACCCTTGTTCAGTACCACTTCCTCAATAGTTGACAAAGTTCTTTGGCTCAAATTAACCAATAGACTCTCTTCAGGTGTCTCTACTCCTCTTGTGCACTCCGTCTCGTGTGGCTCAGAGTCCCTGCATGTGGGCCTAGATTGTCTTCCCACTGGACCTGTGGCTGTCCTAGCGTCGGTCTTCTTTTGCCCCGGGACCGTCGGGGGGCCCGCGATAAAAAAGACTGGTCATTGTATTGTGGGAAGCCAGAGAATGGACCCATGGGTGGTTGGAAATTGCCTGGATAGCCCCAGGGCGCTGGAGGCCACCATGGTTGCCCAGGCATCTTATACTGTCCTCTGAAGTTCTGGTATCTGCCGGCTCTACCTCGATTAGGTCCAGCATTAGGAGGTGGATTAGTGACGTCTGAGTCACTACCTGACTCAGAGCTGGATCCTGAGTAGTTTGATCCATATCTTTTTCCATGCTTATTAAAGTCTGGGGCTTTATAAGTGTCACTGGTGTGCGGATAGACCCGTTCTAATTTGAACTTGGCCAGGTCTTTCTTAAATTTATCCAGCTTGGTCTGGAGTACAGAGTCAAAAAAATCCTTGTTGGGTTTGTCCGACTCCTCTTTCTGTTTCTTAAAGAGGGTGGGAGTGATTGTCGCCTTAATCTGTCCCTTCAAGACTTGTATCTCCACCAGGATGCCGTCAGCCACCCGTTTGGCTGTGCTGATAATTAAAATCAACCAGTCACGGGTGCACCGCCACGCAATCATTGACCAGTCTTTTAGGAATGATTTGTCATTAAGAAAAAGTCGAGGGGCATTCGTCACTATGAGCCCCGGAGGGGCACAGCTTGCTCTAATGTATTCTTCCATGATGATCCCATGTGTCTGTGTACGTGAGTGGGATTTTTTCAGTACTAGAACTTTAGTCCAATCATCATTCGTGTTTATTGTTGGTGCTGGTAATGTTTCGAGAATGCTTGGCATGTTGTCCAGAATGGATTGGTACATTGAATCGTCATAAGCTAAACCATGACGTTCAGCCATTGTTGCAAGTCAATAAAAAGTGGAGAAAGTCCAAGAACGGACCAGTACAAAGTATGCTAGTACACTAAACCAAAACTAGTCAATAGATGGCATACAATCACTTATTCCAATGTGATCAAGATAATTAAGCCCGCAGCTGAAGGCTGCTCAGATATACTAATAACAATACGATGGTTGAGGGCTCGAGGGATGTTTTAAGACCTTGCCTAAGTATTATCCCCCAAGGGAACTACAAATACACCAGAAAAAACTTAGGGGTCTAGGCTAGAAATCCTCTAGTGATTTCTTAGAGTTATCCCAATGTCTTCGAGAGTACACAGGAAAAAACAGATTATACTAACAGACCATATCACCAAAATGTGAAACACCTGTGATTGTCAGTCACCCGCAGTGAGGATTCCCATCAATGTCTTGTGTTGATCAATATTCTCATCTGGTAATCCTACCAGGGTATTGTGTCTCTTGATCAATGAGACAACCAGCATACCCCATTGGTCGGCTTGGGGTAACAACCCGCAATCACTCAGTTCTACCACATGGTGTTGATATGATGGGAAAGTGCAGTGCAAAAAACATATAAGTGGTGATTAAAAAAGGATAGGGAACTTAACAAAAACTATTTAATGGACATAAGCCCCTTCCTGTTTAAAAACAAGAACAGTGCATCACAATGATCGCAGTGTAAACAAATAGCTGCGAGATGGCCAACATGTTTCAGCCTATAATGGAAAATGACCAAGGCTTTCTTCAGGGCCTCTGTTCTACATTCATGCTACTGCCTATGAGTGACTTAATGTGTGAAAAAATAATTCAAAAAAACACACTAGTGAAACATCAGTAGTAAAGGATATATTGTTCCTTCCACTGTCTGAAATCCTCTTCGGCACCTGGTGTCTTAATAGCATCTGTTGAAGACAAACATTTAGGTGAGCCCCACTAAGCTACAAGTCTGTTAGTTTCACACTTAGTTTACAATTATTTCTAAATTAATTACTCACCCAGAATGTCCAAGGAATGGACCTCACCTCTTCCTGGACCTGGCTCGGGACATGTGAGACCCCGCTCTGCAAGGATAAAATCAACCCCGTCTTTAGCAAGGGCAGAGAGAGTTATCTCATATCTGCTCTTTCCATACATTAATCCCGGGGTTCCATATTGCTATACGTGCAGAGTAGCCTAGCATACAAAAACAGGCTCCAAACTAGAGACCTCGCACCCACTCTAATATTACCTGAAACATTTTAGTTTCATCATTGGTTAAAATTAAGCGTAGTACAAAATAAATTCCCCATATATCCCTCACGAGGGAGTTTTGCAAAAGGAGAGGGGAGAGGGGAAAAGAGAGCCCCAGTTAGTGATGTCTGCCTTGTCTTCTTTCCTACAGAGGCTGCAAATCAAGAAAGGAAAGGCAAGAACAAATAGTACCAAAAGGCCCAATATGACTGTGTGCCTACCTGTACGTCGTTGTCTCGGTCAGTGACTGAGTCAGGGGGAGGCACTGGACACTTGTCAATGCTGCTTTTTCAATGGTAGTTTACTATCTCGACCAACCAATCAGTACGTTATAAAGGATGGGGACTGTAGAATACTATTTTCTGGGCAATTCCCATGCAACTAAGGCTGGCGTTTAGTTATCCCATGGGTCTGATATTGAAAAAATGACAGATTCAGACCTCGATAAACTCTATCTGTAAATTTTGGTTCCGGTATCTCCCACTCGCGTAGTCTCGCGAGAGAGTATTAGAAGAACTACCGAATGACGTCGCACACTGGGTGCGTGTAGTTCAATAGATATACGACCATGATAAAAAGAGTTGCAATAAGTCATAGACGTTATGTGGTCATCGTAGGTAATTATGTTGGATAAAACCTCCGCCTCGGAGGGGAGTGCCACCTAATTAGAGCAGACATTTATACGAATACCTATGCCCCGAACACACGAAGACACCCTACTTTTATACAGTACCCAAGGTACATAAGGGTCAACTACCACCTCCGGGAAGACCAATCGTGTCAGGCATCAATTCCCTCCTGGAACCGCTGTCACGCTATTGCGACTTCTTCCTCAACCCCCTGGTGCAACGAACCCCAACATATATAAAAGACACCAAACACCTGTTACAGGTCATTGACAAGATGGACTTCAACCCCGACACCCAACTCCTAGTGGGACTAGACGTGGAGAGCCTATATACTAGCCTGCCTCAGGATGCCACCCTGAAGGTCCTCCATGATGTCCTAATGGCATCCCCTTGGCCCTACCACACCCCCAGGGACTTCATACTAGCATGTGCCACCCTGGCCCTCAAGCAAAACTTCTTCGAATATGAAGGCGACTTCTACCTGCAAACGAATGGCACATCCATGGGCAGTGTCTTTGCTCCAAGTGTAGCAGGACTTTATGTACACCACTTCGAGTGCTCCCACGTTGCCACAACCAGTAACCCCTTCAGTCACCATATCCTGAAATGGCACAGGTACATTGACGATATCCTGGTCATTTGGCAAGGCACTCAGAGAGACCTGGACAACTTCATGACTTGGCTTAACACCAGGGACCAATACCTGAAGTTCACCAGCACCGCCAGCAACGAAGCATTGCCCTTCCTGGACCTAGACATCAGGGCAAAAGATGGAACCATAACCACAACGACTTACTACAAACCCACGGCCAGGAACTCTTTATTGCACTACAACAGCTTTCACCCCCGGCCCCTGAGAGAAAATCTCCCATTCGGACAGTTTCTCCGCATCCGCAGAAACTGCACCAATGTACACGACTACAAAGCACAATCTGCCGAATTAGCTATCAAACTCGAGAACCGCGGATACCCCAAAACCATCATTCACAAAACCCAGAAAAGGGCGAGAAACCAAAACCGGGATGCCCTGCTGGAGGATCACGTGAAAACTGACCAAGATCAACCCATCACTTGCGTCACCACATATAACACGGCCTCCAATGAAGTGACCAAAATCATAAAAAAACATTGGAGAATTATCAACTCTGGACAGAGGGACTGGGAACCACCCAGATTCGCTTACAAGAGGAACAAAAACCTCAAGGACCAGCTGGTGAGCACCAGACCCAGACTACCATACAAGCAACCAGCCAATACCATCTTGAATGCCTGGGGCCTTCCAAAAGTGGTTGGCCACTACCCCTGCAACGACTGCAGTGTGTGTCACCTGACCACACATACCAAGACGCTCCATCTGGAACCGAACAAAACGTGGACACAACAAAGTCACACCAACTGCAACTCACGCAACGTGGTGTACCTCCTGACCTGCACGTGTGGCCTCCGTTATGTGGGGATGACCACCCGAAAGGTCAAGACTAGGATCACTGAACACCGAAGCACGATCCGATGCAAGAAAAATGTCAGCAAGCTTACTAACCATTTCATTACCCAAGGTCACACTCCGAATGACTTCAACTGGACAATAATCGAGCAGATCCCGGAAAGTGCCATTGATAATGACAAAAGACTCCTGGGCAAAGAACAAAGATGGGTATACCGCTTGTCAACAGCTACCAACGGGCTCAACGATGCCATCCCGTGGAACTCGTTGTCCCATACATGATCAGAACTTTTAAAGGAATAAAAAAAAAACCCAAATCCGACCACCCACCCCCTGATCAGCAGTGCCAACCACTCTCAGACCATTGCCCGGTCGCCATGAAAATACGCACCCTAAAAACCATTGCCTAGTTGTAATGAGGCGTACATGTGTTATTAGCATCCTCCTATTGCCCCACGTTATTTGGTTATAACACATACTGGTCCTCACTCGCACCGCCTTAACTGCGCATGCGCGAGCGAGTAGTACCGGCCCTCTCACTCCTGCACATGCGCAGAACGAACTCCATAATGCGCATGCGCGATAACAATACACCTCGACGCGCATGCGCAGACCGCCACCCCGACCATGACTAGCGCTTGCGAGCGCTCTAACTCGGAACCTCGAGTCTTTTCACCCTTTCTCGAGAAACACAGGTGGCAGTAATCAAACAATCAACCTGGAGTATAAAAAGCCAACTCCCATGGCCACTCGCTACCGGTGCAGCGAAGGAGGCAGTACAGGTCCACGGCAGGCTCTGACCAAGAACTCAGTGAGTACCAAGACAGTTCTTCATCTCTGGTAAGCGTTTTTCTCCCCTACAGGTCTCTCTCTCTCTCCCAAAAATTGTGGCAAAACCTATGTTTTTACTCAACAGGGTCAACCCATGCCACTTCTCTAAACCATGAAGTAGCACTTTTGACAAACCAGCGTAAGATTGAGTTCTTATGTTTTTTCTCATGTACCACTGTGCACCAATCTGTACAATTCGTGTTTTAGCCACCCCACTACCGTAATCCAGTGCGAACCCCACCCTAATGGTACCACCAGTGCCATTACACCTTAGCCGCTCATAGCCATCACTTACACCGCTATAGAGCCGGCAACCAACTGTATTCATATATATACAGCCGAGTGACTCTAACCTTCTCCCCTGTATGTTTTGTCTCTGTCCTATATGTTTAATGTACAGGTGTTTTCTCGAGTTGGGAATTCCCCACTCACACATAGAAAAACACTTTAGGGCGTGTATACACATAGTCTGGATATACACCCACTAATTTTAATTGCACACACTTTTTTACCCGTCCTGAAGAAAGCCAGCATAGTAATAAGGCACTGGCTGAAACATGTTGACACACCCCAGGATGTGAGAGGTCGTAACTCGCCTCCACCATCCGATAAGCCTTATTTTTTAACCGCTGACGGTGACCCAGCTAATAAAGTGTACTTGCCCTTGGGCACTGGGATCCCCGCCAAGCCGTTTTAAATTCACAATCCATAACAGTCTTCACCGCACACACAGCGACATACCTGCTCCGCTGTCTTCAGGCGTCGAAGCACACCCGGGACACGCTAGGTGTCACTGGGTGGGCCCGATGATGAAGCATGCCACCAACTAGGTTGGTGGGTGAGGGCTTTATGAGCACACCTACCAGGTGCCTCAAACCATTGACAAAGCATACTTGAGTCCTTGATAAATTAAAATAATTTATTTTCTTTTGATTATTTAGCTAGTCCATTTTTGATTTATTGACATATAATTCGGGGGATAAGGACTAGCTTTCTGGTCCTCTCTCTCCCTCTTGATACACGCATAACTAAACGCCAGCCTTAGTTGCATGGGAATTGCCCAGAAAATAGTATTCTACAGTCCCCATCCTTTATAACGTACTGATTGGTTGTTCGAGATAGTAAACTACCATTAAAATAGCAGCATTGACAAGTGTCCAGTGCCTCCCCCTGACTCAGTCACTGACCGAGACAACGACGGACAGGTAGGCACACAGTCATATTGGGCCTTTTGGTACTATTTGTTCTTGCCTTTCCTTTCTTGATTTGCAGCCTCTGTAGGAAAGAAGACAAGGCAGACATCACTAACTGGGGCTCTCTTTTCCCCTCTCCCCTCTCCTTTTGCAAAACTCCCTCGTGAGGGATATATGGGGAATTTATTTTGTACTACGCTTAATTTTAACAAATGATGAAACTAAAATGTTGCAGGTAATATTAGAGTGGATGCGAGGTCTCTAGTTTGGAGCCTGTTTTTGTATGCTAGGCTACTCTGCACGTATAGCAATATGGAACCCCGGGATTAATGTATGGACAGAGCAGATATGAGATAACTCTCTCTGCCCTTGCTAAAGACGAGGTTGATTTTATCCTTGCAGAGCGGGGTCTCACATGTCCTGAGCTAGGTCCAGGAAGAGGTGAGGTCCATTCCCCGGACATTCTGGGTGAGTAATTAATTTAGAAATAATTGTAAACTAAGTGTGAAACTAACAGACTTGTAGCTTAGTGGGGCTCACCTAAATGTTTGTCTTCAACAGATGCTATTAAGACACCAGGTGCCGAAGAGGATTTCAGACAGTGGAAGGAACAATATATCCTTTACTACTGATGTTTCACTAGTGTGTTTTTTTGAATTATTTTTTCACACATTAAGTCACTCATAGGCAGTAGCATGAATGTAGAACAGAGGCCCTGAAGAAAGCCTTGGTCATTTTCCATTATAGGCTGAAACATGTTGGCCATCTCGCAGCTATTTGTTTACACTGCGATCATTGTGATGCACTGTTCTTGTTTTTAAACAGGAAGGGGCTTATGTCCATTAAATAGTTTTTGTTAAGTTCCCTATCCTTTTTTAATCACCACTTATATGTTTTTTTGCACTGCACTTTCCCATCATATCAACACCATGTGGTAGAACTGAGTGATTGCGGGTTGTTACCCCAAGCCGACCAATGGGGTATGCTGGTTGTCTCATTGATCAAGAGACACAATACCCTGGTAGGATTACCAGATGAGAATATTGATCAACACAAGACATTGATGGGAATCCTCACTGCGGTTGACTGACAATCACAGGTGTTTCACATTTTGGTGATATGGTCTGTTAGTATAATCTGTTTTTTCCTGTGTACTCTACGAGACATTGGGATAACTCTAAGAAATCACTAGAGGATTTCTAGCGTAGACCCCTAAGTTTTTTCTGGTGCAACTGCCATCTTGATCCCTGACATCAGGGATAGAGGGGCCGTACAATACGAGCCAACTCATGCGGAAAATGCAACTTTTCCAAGATCTGGATTGGGGGACGTTAGAGGCAGAACAAGTCTTCCCTTCTGGAAAGGAATGAGGGTCACACGAGGCAGCTGGGAGGAGGTGCTGTTTCTTAGAAAGGGAAGGTGTGTTTATTTCTAGCAAGTCCGACCATAAAATTACTTCAGTGGCAAACTCCTGAAATATACGGAGGAAATAAGGGGGAACTGCTTTCACTGAGGCTGGAAGGAAAAGGGTTATTATTATTACACTAATAATTTTGATATGCTTTGTGCCTGGCCTTGGCTGAGGGTCAGACTGGGTCCGGGAAACGAATCCAGGCTCCAATTGTAGCCTTTATCGAACACAGCAGCGAGTTTGCCCACTGGAAATTCTGTCTGGTAATTTCTGGCACGGACACGAACAAAGTGCAGGAACAGCAGCCAGCATAATTACAGGGGCTTGGCTGGTCACGAGCTTGTCATGTTCCCCTTTTTTGCAGTAAGCAAGAAGTATTTTAGTCCGTGTGAAACCAACCTGTATAAATTGTGAAGGATCCTCAAAAGAGCTGCGCAGCAGAACACGGGCTGCAATAACGCTCGACAGGCTGCTGTGCGTAAGCGGAGGCTACCTGAAAGTGTGTCAGAAGCGCGTATGGCGGCCGTGCGCTCCTGGGCCAAACCAAGATTTCAGATTACTCAGGTGGCATTTGAAACTCCCCTGTGTGGTGCGCCGCAGCTGTGTGTCATTTGAATACCATTCACTGTCTTGCTGCCTTAAAGCTGACCGCTGACAGGTGTAGCGGTAGGGCGTCTAAAGGCGCATCACTTGTTAATGGCGCACCTTCTCACCATTACAATACTACATGATTAGAAGCTTCCTCAGCGCAGGCCATCTTCCCACATTGTGCACGGCGCCCCTGGTGACTCTTAACGGCACACCGGGGTGCCGCGGCGCACAGTTTGGGAACCACTGGTCTATAGAGTATAAGGTTTTCTTCCCTTCCTTGGTGGTGGTTCACCAGGGTGCAGGGTTTCACGTAACCCTATGCTTTGTTGATTCTTTTGGGATTTTTCTTTAAAATCCATGTTGGGTATTAATATACTATTTGTTGTTTCTTCTTTATTGAAGTTTCAAAGATTTTTGGATCTTTTTGGCGCCTTTTTTCCACAACCAGTTTCTATAGTAGCTCCGCCTTCTGGCGCAGAGTGTTTCACAGAAGAAACTGCTGTCTGCGCACTGGAGGGAACTTAAATGGCTTCACTGACGTAATGACCGGAGTTGATGTCATTGCGGAGCCGTATGACGCCGTCCCAGGGGCGCAGCAGTACTGCTGAAAAATTTTCGGATCCAGACTGGCGCTTCGGGAGAATTCAAAAGTGAATAAATCTGCAGCTAGGCTGTGTCTTTACCAGATATTACTTTACCAAAGGTAAGTAACTTTTACGTTAGGAAGTACTATGAGACACCCAAGGTTAGTGTGGTTAATGACTGGGTGTACGTGGAGTAGGATGACCCAGCCTTCCACATAGACAGACATGTGGAGGGCGGCCAGAGCGTCTGAGTCCGGAGTGTGGGGCTCATGGTTCGATCCCCGGTACCGGGAGCAGCTCAGCCTCATGTGGCTCTGGGCAATAGCTCACTTAATCTCCCCGACGGCCCCCAGCATCTTGAAACCTTTAGGGGTGATATGTTTGAGCTTTACAAATATCGATTATTATTATTATTATTATAAATGTGGACAGACTGGGTATGGGCAACAACAGCTATCTGCAAGGTTTATATGGGGGGGAAGACTGTTTCCCAAGGTACAGCCAGCAACGTTGACGGTGGTCCATATGTGGAGATGGCTGAATAGGGAATTGAAATGGAATAAGAGGCTGACCCTTAAGACACCGCTGCGGGATTGAGCCAGGCTGGGGCTTGCAGGCACACTATAGGGATTCCAGAGGTGGGATGATATGGGGCTCTCCGTGCTGGATGAAGTGTGGAATGTGAATGGGATAGTCCCATTCGAGCACCTGCGGAGGGAATATCAAATGTCCATGACACAATGGTTCAAGTTTAGGCAGCTTAGACATGCGTTGCAGAAGCACATATCCAGGGGGAGGAGACCCAGGAGTCCCTATTGGAACTGAGGTTGCTGGATTGTCCACACAAAGGCAATCTTGTTGACATATGGGACACATATGAGAAACACGCTGGGACACTAGGGATACTGCAGGAACGCTGGGAGCAGAGCTTGAGAATGTTGGAAGAGGACTACTTGGCTACAGCACTGGGCATCCTTTCCAAGGTGGCGATTAAGGCATCTTATTGGCTAATTCAGCTGAAAATCCTGCATAGAACATACTATATGAGAACCTTGCTGTATAAAATGGGTCAGACGGAGGACACAAAATGCCTCCTGAAATGCAGGATCTAAGGGTTCTTCTACCGTACATTGTGAAGCTGCCCAAGTGTGTGCCTTTTTGGGAGAAAGTTGTTGACGCACTGGGGGCAGTGATTGGGCAAAACGTTGAACTGCTGCCCAAGCTTGCAATATTGAGGGTCTTGGATCCCGCGGATATGAACAGATATGAAAAGATCCTAGTGAATGTTGGGTGCATAGTGGCAAAAAGAGACTTAGTCAAGAGATGGGGCAGCAAAATCGAACCTAGCTGCAAACCTAGGTGACCGGGAGTGAACAGATGCATACACATCAAGAGTTGTATAAGGACAGAAGTTAACCGCACAAATGTGAGAAGATTTGTTGGGGGGGTCAGAAATCGGCAACTAAGGGTATCCTGCAGAGCGACTGGGATAAAGGTGAAGGGGGACATGAAGGCATAAGCACACTTGAGAAGGTGAGGCAGCGAGGAAGGACAAGCACGCACACGCGCTGTCTCGGGATGGGGGAAGGAAATGTGTCTCTTAGGCTAGAGATACGTATTTGTACGGGGTCTTGGCTATATGTATTCTGCAAAGGATTTTTGGGTTGTTGGGTAAGTGAGGGTGGGAGGAATTAAGGCTGGGAATGTTGTGAAAGAAGTGTCAATTTATTTTTGACAGTTTTTTTTATCTTTAAATAATAATAGGAAAATATATTGTTGAAAAAATAATGAATCTAGGAACATTTGTCCTTAATAGTTGATCATATTAAGTGTCAGTTTCTACCAGTCTAGTTGATAAGGGTGTTACATTATAAATCATGTAAATAACATTGATGCGTGTAAGGAACTTAAAAACACGCTTTAGTTACTATTACAAATGGTGTATTGACAGTGCGATTTTGTTTTCGTTTAGGGAAAGATTGATCGGTTTGCTGATGACAGCCTGTGATCTATGCTCAGTCACGAAGCTGTGGCCAGTGACCAAACTGACAGCGAACGATATTTATGCAGAGTTCTGGTCTGAGGTATGTATGCTCCCTGCAAATTCATTTCTTCGCATGTATGAAACAAAAGTTTGCACAGGGATGTTGGTGTAGAAACCGTTCTCGTTTTTCTTCAAGTCTTCATTAAATTATTGGATAACTATGGAAATTATGGGTAAATATAAGGACGTGATCCTATCTTGTACTTTTTAAACATAAACATATATTCACACACACACACACACACACACACTAAAAAGCCCAAAGGTTACAGTGATGTTATAGTTAGACTGACACTGGGGAGATGTCATCAGTGATGTCACTCACCACATGAGTGATGTAATATGTGAGGTCAAAAGCAGTGCATTGCGGGGGCACAAGTTATAGTTAACTCAGGTAGCTCTAACAGATGAATTTCTCTAGTTTTGTACGAGTGAAATGTCAGCCTAACTATAACGTCCCTGTAACCTTTGGGGGTTTTTTAAATTGAATTTCTGAAGTTTTTTTAATTCTATTTGTTACCCATAACATCCCTGTAACCTTTGGTTTTTTAAGTGAAATTCTAAGGTTTTTTAACTAGCAATCCCATTTGCAGAGTGGTGGAGAAAGGGAGCTGGGCCTCCAACCAGCTCTCTAGAATTCCGCCGCTTTGGACTTACAGGAGTAACCAGGAGGGCTTCTTGGCCCCCAAGGTCCCTCTGGAGCCAAGGGGACTTTACAAAGTACAGATAAGGGCCCCTGTGACAGTTAAATAGGGAGAACAGGGGAATATAGTTGTCAATAAGTATAATTTCCCTATATATAATTTTCAATGGGTAGCATATCCACAAATCTACATGTCCCAAACACCAGTGGTATTGTTTCAAAGGTAAAATTCATTACATTTTCTGATGTAATGTACAACATAAATATAGATAACACATAAGGAAGTCAAATTATCATGACGGTGTACATCAATAATTATGGAACCCCATAATCACAATAAGTAGATCAATACATAGAGTATAATTACAAACTTCAAAACAGATCACAAACATGCAATAAATCAGGTATATACAAAGAAATCACAAAACAAGAGACAATGATATCGCGCTCAAAAATATACAATACAAATATTCACAAACAACACCGGAAATACGCCGACAGGCATTTCGGAGGTGAGAGATTTTAGGCCAAATCCTTCATCAGGGCGCTGTGAACATATGTAGGGTGGTGGCCAGCAGCCATTCTGGATACAATTACTGTTCCTCAATGTACAGTAAAAGGGGCTCAATAAATATACATATTACATAGGTTGGGTAAAAGAGATGTCATCTGGTGACAGAGTATTATAGCTGTAACAGGTCAATGTCGGTGGCTCTTCTCTCCCCCCTAAACAGGATGCTAACTGCCTTGTCATCGAAGAACAAAAAATGGAAAGTGGTCTGCGGAATACGATACCAATATAGAAAAGCCTCAATAGCGAACATTCAAATAGCGCAGTACAGCTACAACATGGGGGAGACTAAATGCCAATGGGACCATCCGGCAACAGATGCAGCCTAGAATGAGGAGTTGCTAAATCACACGAGGGGAGTTCGAAATACTCAGCTCCTCCTTCTTCTGACGAATGAGTCACGGCAACGGATAGGGCTGTCCGTACAATCTGTTTTGAAGTTTGTACTTATACACTATTTATTGGTCTACCTATTGTGATTATGTGGCTCCATAATTAATGATGTACACCTTCATGACCTTTATGATAATTTCACTTTGTGTTATCTATATGTATGTATTACATCAGAAAATTTAATACATTTTACTTTTTAGACAATACCACTGGTCTTTGGGACTTGTCAATTTGTGAATATACTACCCTTTGAAAATTATATATAGGGAAATTATACTTGTTGTTGGGACTTTATCCATCAACTAGTAGTGCACCGGGAGGCACATTTACAGAGTGGTGGAGAAATGGGGCGTGGCCTCTGACAACTTCTCAGCAATCCTGCTGTGTGGGGCTTACTGGAGGTAACAGGAGGGGTAGTTGGCCCCTAAAGACGTCCTTGGGGACCAACTACCCCTCCTATTACCTCCAGTAAGTCCCATACAGCATGATTGCTGCGTTCTGATAGGCCACACCCCCTTTCTCCACCACTCTGCTAACGCACCTCCTTGCACCCTCTTGGTTGAGGGATGAAGTTCCCTAGGCAGCTGAGGGTCCTTGGGGGTCAACTAGCCCGCCTGTTAACTCCAGTAAGCCCCACACATCGGGATTGCTGAGAGGTGGTCAGAGGCCATGCACCATTTCTCCACCACTCTGCAAACACGCCTCCTGGCCGCTGCTGCTTGGGGGATGAAGTCCACTCTAGTCCTGACCCCCTCAGGACGCAAGGGGACCTCATCGCCCCACCAGCAGTGCACTGAGAGACAAGTTTGAAGATTAATGGAAAAAGGGGCATGGCCTCTGATCACCTCTCAGCAATCCCACTTTTTGCGGCTCACTGGAGGTAACCGGTCGGCTAGTTGGCTCCCATGGACTCTCACCAGCGAGGGTATTTCATCCCCCAACCAAAAGCGCTCAAGGAGGTGTTTGCAGAGTAGAGGAGAAAAGGGACGTGCCTCTGGGAGTTGCCCTCTTCGTTTTTGTTTTAGGAAGGCAGGCTGTATGCCCTCCCACCCCCTTCCCTTGACCCTCTGGGCCCTGTGGACACCATCCCCTGGTCTCTGACTCATTTTTTATTTTTTGTATTAAAATTAAAAGGGAGGGGGGCCCGCGCTGCCCCCATTTTTGGGGATGATTTAGGCCCAGAGTACCCCATCCCCCAGGGCTATGACTTTGTTTATAAACACATTTTTAAAGGGTAGGGGGGACACCAGGCCCCCCTCTCCGGCCATTTTCGGCCCTGGAGACCCCATCCCTCGGGGCCATTTATTTTATTTTAAGGGAGGGGTGCGTGCGCTCCGCCCCTTTCCAGGCCAATTTTTGCCCTGGGGAGCCCTTTCCCTGGGCCCGGACATTTCTTTTTTGTTTTGTTTTTTCTTTTAAAGGGGGGGGCGAGCGCCTCCTTCCCAGACCTTTTTCAGCCCAGGGAACCCCATCCGCCCGTACATGGCAATCTACTTGGGGACTGCGGGGTGCCTGAAGAAACCACGGTCCCAGCCATCTCCCCACTCCTGCAGGAGCCAGCATTGCTTTTTACCACCAAGGAGCTGCTCCGGATGGAAAAAGAAAAATGCTCCACTTTGAACAAGCAAGAGCGTTAAAACCGGAGCACTGCATTGTCCCGGGGAGGGAACCCTGGGACTTTTCTGGAGCCGGCCCAGAGGGGAAGTGGGCCATGAACCCCCCCTCCCGTTTTTAAAATAGCCCTGGGGAGGAGGTGGTCCCTGGGACAGTGGGGTGGGGGCTCGTACCCCCCCGAGCATTTTCATATACATGCCCCAGGGAGGTAGTGGTCCCTGGGACTGCTTGGGGGGCCGGAGCCCCCCCCCCCACGCATTTTTTTCTGTATAGCCCCGAGGAGGAGGCACAGTCCCTGGCCTGCGGCGGGGCCACGTCCCCCTCCCCCTCCTGCATTTCAAAACTTAGCCCCGGGGAGGTGGCGGTCCCCAGGGATGCGTGGGGGGGGGCTGGAGCTCCCCCCCACGCATTACAATAGAATGTAGACCCAGGAGTTGGCGGTCACCATGGCTGCAGGGGCCCACACGGGCCGCCGTATTTTTATTTGGAATTGCCCACCGGACCCTGTCCAACTGGGGGCCTGAAGTAAACAAAGCACAGCAGCCAGCGCTTTGTTTAAAAAAAAAAAATGGTGGATTCGCGGATCCACCTTAAATTCCGCCCCAATATTTTTTATCAGATCTCTGGCAAGAGATCAGAAGGGTTCACAGATCTACCGCTGCCGTATTTGCATATCTGAGAAATCTTTCAATTTCTCAGGAACTACTGAACAGATTTACACCATTTAACAAAAAGAGTGCTTTCTGGACCATGGGCTACCTTTTTGCTAAACTTGGTGTAACTTCGTTTAGCAGTTCGGATTGTAGCTGTGTCTAATGATTCCTAAGAAAATAAACATGGAGAAAAAGCGTTTTGGGACACCCCCTTTTTCTCAAACCCCGCTTGACGAATCACGCTGAAACTTTCAACATAGCAGCTGCCGTGAGTGGCGTATTAGTTTTTAAATATATTTGCAAAGATTTATCAAACAACGCAAACGATATTGGCAAATGAAAAAAGGCTCTTCCTATGGAAACTAGGTCCTAACTAGAACTACATACTGTCGACTTCCAGTAGGTGATCTATATGTGTGTGTATATGTGTATGTAGATATATATATATATATATATAAAGTCCAAAGTCCCACTCACTTAAGAACGGGTCCGAAACGACATTGAAGAGACAAAAGGATTCATTTCGGGTGTTCTGTCAGCGCAACAATCTGTGGTTGAATGTAACTTCTGGGCAGACACATTTCAGCATGTGTGCTTTCTTCAGTGCCGGTTACAGAGGCAGGACCTCACACCTGGGGGCCGTTCTGAATCTTACTGAAGCCCCTCCCATTGGAGCCTAGTCATGAACCCTCCTCTGCTTCACAGCTGTGTTTCACCCTGCGATGACACTCCAGACTGCTGCATGCTGGTAAGTGAAGGCCAACATAGATTCCCCTTGAGTAAGTAGGTAATCCACAACACCGAGCGGTGTCCCAATATTGTGGTCCTTGGCCCCCACTCCGCCGTAGCCGTCTGAATTGATGTGAATGCTGACACCACTTGTCTCTGCCTCGCGGCTAATACTGCTCCTCTCTCCCCGAGCAGTGAAGTGACACCCTGTGTGATGAATCTGCATGGGGGGCAACACGTTTCTAGTTTTATATATATATATATATATATATATATATATATATATATATATATATATATATATATATCATCACAAACACAGAGTTGCCCCCTCGGAAAAACCAGCCAAAGGTAGGATTTATTTCGTTTATTCTGGAAGTAGCAGTGCAGCTGGCTTGGCACAATGCAAAATTAGTTCAGAATGCCGACGCGTTTCGTGCTATGAAGCACTTCCTCATGGCAAAAGTCATCTTGTCAGCGCAATCCTTGTTAGTGCATACTAATATAGTTTTAAACCCCGCCCATGTGGGCGTCGGCTCCTCGCAGAGCCGTCTGGTATTTGTAGTAAACACTTCTTTCTCCAGTGAGTTGAATTGCGTTGTCAAAGTATCAGACTCATAAGACGCCCTTGTGGGTATGTAAAGTGTCCAACTCACGCTGCTCTGCTTCTTGGCACTTTCCAAAAACCGACCTCCTTTCCATACTCGATGTTAAATCCAATGAACAACATCAGGGCTGCTTTCAAGCAGCGGGGTTTTTCCACGACCGGACCAGCCGTTAAAAATCATCACAAACACAGAGTTGCCCCCTCGGAAAAACCAGCCAAAGGTAGGATTTATTTCGTTTATTCTGGAAGTAGCAGTGCAGCTGGCTTGGCACAATGCAAAATTAGTTCAGAATGCCGACGCGTTTCGTGCTATGAAGCACTTCCTCATGGCAAAAGTCATCTTGTCAGCGCAATCCTTGTTAGTGCATACTAATATAGTTTTAAACCCCGCCCATGTGGGCGTCGGCTCCTCGCAGAGCCGTCTGGTATTTGTAGTAAACACTTCTTTCTCCAGTGAGTTGAATTGCGTTGTCAAAGTATCAGACTCATAAGACGCCCTTGTGGGTATGTAAAGTGTCCAACTCACGCTGCTCTGCTTCTTGGCACTTTCCAAAAACCGACCTCCTTTCCATACTCGATGTTAAATCCAATGAACAACATCAGGGCTGCTTTCAAGCAGCGGGGTTTTTCCACGACCGGACCAGCCGTTAAAAATCATCACAAACACAGAGTTGCCCCCTCGGAAAAACCAGCCAAAGGTAGGATTTATTTCGTTTATTCTGGAAGTAGCAGTGCAGCTGGCTTGGCACAATGCAAAATTAGTTCAGAATGCCGACGCGTTTCGTGCTATGAAGCACTTCCTCATGGCAAAAGTCATCTTGTCAGCGCAATCCTTGTTAGTGCATACTAATATAGTTTTAAACCCCGCCCATGTGGGCGTCGGCTCCTCGCAGAGCCGTCTGGTATTTGTAGTAAACACTTCTTTCTCCAGTGAGTTGAATTGCGTTGTCAAAGTATCAGACTCATAAGACGCCCTTGTGGGTATGTAAAGTGTCCAACTCACGCTGCTCTGCTTCTTGGCACTTTCCAAAAACCGACCTCCTTTCCATACTCGATGTTAAATCCAATGAACAACATCAGGGCTGCTTTCAAGCAGCGGGGTTTTTCCACGACCGGACCAGCCGTTAAAAATCATCACAAACACAGAGTTGCCCCCTCGGAAAAACCAGCCAAAGGTAGGATTTATTTCGTTTATTCTGGAAGTAGCAGTGCAGCTGGCTTGGCACAATGCAAAATTAGTTCAGAATGCCGACGCGTTTCGTGCTATGAAGCACTTCCTCATGGCAAAAGTCATCTTGTCAGCGCAATCCTTGTTAGTGCATACTAATATAGTTTTAAACCCCGCCCATGTGGGCGTCGGCTCCTCGCAGAGCCGTCTGGTATTTGTAGTAAACACTTCTTTCTCCAGTGAGTTGAATTGCGTTGTCAAAGTATCAGACTCATAAGACGCCCTTGTGGGTATGTAAAGTGTCCAACTCACGCTGCTCTGCTTCTTGGCACTTTCCAAAAACCGACCTCCTTTCCATACTCGATGTTAAATCCAATGAACAACATCAGGGCTGCTTTCAAGCAGCGGGGTTTTTCCACGACCGGACCAGCCGTTAAAAATCATCACAAACACAGAGTTGCCCCCTCGGAAAAACCAGCCAAAGGTAGGATTTATTTCGTTTATTCTGGAAGTAGCAGTGCAGCTGGCTTGGCACAATGCAAAATTAGTTCAGAATGCCGACGCGTTTCGTGCTATGAAGCACTTCCTCATGGCAAAAGTCATCTTGTCAGCGCAATCCTTGTTAGTGCATACTAATATAGTTTTAAACCCCGCCCATGTGGGCGTCGGCTCCTCGCAGAGCCGTCTGGTATTTGTAGTAAACACTTCTTTCTCCAGTGAGTTGAATTGCGTTGTCAAAGTATCAGACTCATAAGACGCCCTTGTGGGTATGTAAAGTGTCCAACTCACGCTGCTCTGCTTCTTGGCACTTTCCAAAAACCGACCTCCTTTCCATACTCGATGTTAAATCCAATGAACAACATCAGGGCTGCTTTCAAGCAGCGGGGTTTTTCCACGACCGGACCAGCCGTTAAAAATCATCACAAACACAGAGTTGCCCCCTCGGAAAAACCAGCCAAAGGTAGGATTTATTTCGTTTATTCTGGAAGTAGCAGTGCAGCTGGCTTGGCACAATGCAAAATTAGTTCAGAATGCCGACGCGTTTCGTGCTATGAAGCACTTCCTCATGGCAAAAGTCATCTTGTCAGCGCAATCCTTGTTAGTGCATACTAATATAGTTTTAAACCCCGCCCATGTGGGCGTCGGCTCCTCGCAGAGCCGTCTGGTATTTGTAGTAAACACTTCTTTCTCCAGTGAGTTGAATTGCGTTGTCAAAGTATCAGACTCATAAGACGCCCTTGTGGGTATGTAAAGTGTCCAACTCACGCTGCTCTGCTTCTTGGCACTTTCCAAAAACCGACCTCCTTTCCATACTCGATGTTAAATCCAATGAACAACATCAGGGCTGCTTTCAAGCAGCGGGGTTTTTCCACGACCGGACCAGCCGTTAAAAATCATCACAAACACAGAGTTGCCCCCTCGGAAAAACCAGCCAAAGGTAGGATTTATTTCGTTTATTCTGGAAGTAGCAGTGCAGCTGGCTTGGCACAATGCAAAATTAGTTCAGAATGCCGACGCGTTTCGTGCTATGAAGCACTTCCTCATGGCAAAAGTCATCTTGTCAGCGCAATCCTTGTTAGTGCATACTAATATAGTTTTAAACCCCGCCCATGTGGGCGTCGGCTCCTCGCAGAGCCGTCTGGTATTTGTAGTAAACACTTCTTTCTCCAGTGAGTTGAATTGCGTTGTCAAAGTATCAGACTCATAAGACGCCCTTGTGGGTATGTAAAGTGTCCAACTCACGCTGCTCTGCTTCTTGGCACTTTCCAAAAACCGACCTCCTTTCCATACTCGATGTTAAATCCAATGAACAACATCAGGGCTGCTTTCAAGCAGCGGGGTTTTTCCACGACCGGACCAGCCGTTAAAAATCATCACAAACACAGAGTTGCCCCCTCGGAAAAACCAGCCAAAGGTAGGATTTATTTCGTTTATTCTGGAAGTAGCAGTGCAGCTGGCTTGGCACAATGCAAAATTAGTTCAGAATGCCGACGCGTTTCGTGCTATGAAGCACTTCCTCATGGCAAAAGTCATCTTGTCAGCGCAATCCTTGTTAGTGCATACTAATATAGTTTTAAACCCCGCCCATGTGGGCGTCGGCTCCTCGCAGAGCCGTCTGGTATTTGTAGTAAACACTTCTTTCTCCAGTGAGTTGAATTGCGTTGTCAAAGTATCAGACTCATAAGACGCCCTTGTGGGTATGTAAAGTGTCCAACTCACGCTGCTCTGCTTCTTGGCACTTTCCAAAAACCGACCTCCTTTCCATACTCGATGTTAAATCCAATGAACAACATCAGGGCTGCTTTCAAGCAGCGGGGTTTTTCCACGACCGGACCAGCCGTTAAAAATCATCACAAACACAGAGTTGCCCCCTCGGAAAAACCAGCCAAAGGTAGGATTTATTTCGTTTATTCTGGAAGTAGCAGTGCAGCTGGCTTGGCACAATGCAAAATTAGTTCAGAATGCCGACGCGTTTCGTGCTATGAAGCACTTCCTCATGGCAAAAGTCATCTTGTCAGCGCAATCCTTGTTAGTGCATACTAATATAGTTTTAAACCCCGCCCATGTGGGCGTCGGCTCCTCGCAGAGCCGTCTGGTATTTGTAGTAAACACTTCTTTCTCCAGTGAGTTGAATTGCGTTGTCAAAGTATCAGACTCATAAGACGCCCTTGTGGGTATGTAAAGTGTCCAACTCACGCTGCTCTGCTTCTTGGCACTTTCCAAGATGACTTTTGCCATGAGGAAGTGCTTCATAGCACGAAACGCGTCGGCATTCTGAACTAATTTTGCATTGTGCCAAGCCAGCTGCACTGCTACTTCCAGAATAAACGAAATAAATCCTACCTTTGGCTGGTTTTTCCGAGGGGGCAACTCTGTGTTTGTGATGATTTTTAACGGCTGGTCCGGTCGTGGAAAAACCCCGCTGCTTGAAAGCAGCCCTGATGTTGTTCATTGGATTTAACATCGAGTATGGAAAGGAGGTCGGTTTTTGGAAAGTGCCAAGAAGCAGAGCAGCGTGAGTTGGACACTTTACATACCCACAAGGGCGTCTTATGAGTCTGATACTTTGACAACGCAATTCAACTCACTGGAGAAAGAAGTGTTTACTACAAATACCAGACGGCTCTGCGAGGAGCCGACGCCCACATGGGCGGGGTTTAAAACTATATTAGTATGCACTAACAAGGATTGCGCTGACAAGATGACTTTTGCCATGAGGAAGTGCTTCATAGCACGAAACGCGTCGGCATTCTGAACTAATTTTGCATTGTGCCAAGCCAGCTGCACTGCTACTTCCAGAATAAACGAAATAAATCCTACCTTTGGCTGGTTTTTCCGAGGGGGCAACTCTGTGTTTGTGATGATTTTTAACGGCTGGTCCGGTCGTGGAAAAACCCCGCTGCTTGAAAGCAGCCCTGATGTTGTTCATTGGATTTAACATCGAGTATGGAAAGGAGGTCGGTTTTTGGAAAGTGCCAAGAAGCAGAGCAGCGTGAGTTGGACACTTTACATACCCACAAGGGCGTCTTATGAGTCTGATACTTTGACAACGCAATTCAACTCACTGGAGAAAGAAGTGTTTACTACAAATACCAGACGGCTCTGCGAGGAGCCGACGCCCACATGGGCGGGGTTTAAAACTATATTAGTATGCACTAACAAGGATTGCGCTGACAAGATGACTTTTGCCATGAGGAAGTGCTTCATAGCACGAAACGCGTCGGCATTCTGAACTAATTTTGCATTGTGCCAAGCCAGCTGCACTGCTACTTCCAGAATAAACGAAATAAATCCTACCTTTGGCTGGTTTTTCCGAGGGGGCAACTCTGTGTTTGTGATGATTTTTAACGGCTGGTCCGGTCGTGGAAAAACCCCCCTGCTTGAAAGCAGCCCTGATGTTGTTCATTGGATTTAACATCGAGTATGGAAAGGAGGTCGGTTTTTGGAAAGTGCCAAGAAGCAGAGCAGCGTGAGTTGGACACTGTACATACCCACAAGGGCGTCTTATGAGTCTGATACTTTGACAACGCAATTCAACTCACTGGAGAAAGAAGTGTTTACTACAAATACCAGACGGCTCTGCGAGGAGCCGACGCCCACATGGGCGGGGTTTAAAACTATATTAGTATGCACTAACAAGGATTGCGCTGACAAGATGACTTTTGCCATGAGGAAGTGCTTCATAGCACGAAACGCGTCGGCATTCTGAACTAATTTTGCATTGTGCCAAGCCAGCTGCACTGCTACTTCCAGAATAAACGAAATAAATCCTACCTTTGGCTGGTTTTTCCGAGGGGGCAACTCTGTGTTTGTGATGATTTTTAACGGCTGGTCCGGTCGTGGAAAAACCCCGCTGCTTGAAAGCAGCCCTGATGTTGTTCATTGGATTTAACATCGAGTATGGAAAGGAGGTCGGTTTTTGGAAAGTGCCAAGAAGCAGAGCAGCGTGAGTTGGACACTTTACATACCCACAAGGGCGTCTTATGAGTCTGATACTTTGACAACGCAATTCAACTCACTGGAGAAAGAAGTGTTTACTACAAATACCAGACGGCTCTGCGAGGAGCCGACGCCCACATGGGCGGGGTTTAAAACTATATTAGTATGCACTAACAAGGATTGCGCTGACAAGATGACTTTTGCCATGAGGAAGTGCTTCATAGCACGAAACGCGTCGGCATTCTGAACTAATTTTGCATTGTGCCAAGCCAGCTGCACTGCTACTTCCAGAATAAACGAAATAAATCCTACCTTTGGCTGGTTTTTCCGAGGGGGCAACTCTGTGTTTGTGATGATTTTTAACGGCTGGTCCGGTCGTGGAAAAACCCCGCTGCTTGAAAGCAGCCCTGATGTTGTTCATTGGATTTAACATCGAGTATGGAAAGGAGGTCGGTTTTTGGAAAGTGCCAAGAAGCAGAGCAGCGTGAGTTGGACACTTTACATACCCACAAGGGCGTCTTATGAGTCTGATACTTTGACAACGCAATTCAACTCACTGGAGAAAGAAGTGTTTACTACAAATACCAGACGGCTCTGCGAGGAGCCGACGCCCACATGGGCGGGGTTTAAAACTATATTAGTATGCACTAACAAGGATTGCGCTGACAAGATGACTTTTGCCATGAGGAAGTGCTTCATAGCACGAAACGCGTCGGCATTCTGAACTAATTTTGCATTGTGCCAAGCCAGCTGCACTGCTACTTCCAGAATAAACGAAATAAATCCTACCTTTGGCTGGTTTTTCCGAGGGGGCAACTCTGTGTTTGTGATGATTTTTAACGGCTGGTCCGGTCGTGGAAAAACCCCGCTGCTTGAAAGCAGCCCTGATGTTGTTCATTGGATTTAACATCGAGTATGGAAAGGAGGTCGGTTTTTGGAAAGTGCCAAGAAGCAGAGCAGCGTGAGTTGGACACTTTACATACCCACAAGGGCGTCTTATGAGTCTGATACTTTGACAACGCAATTCAACTCACTGGAGAAAGAAGTGTTTACTACAAATACCAGACGGCTCTGCGAGGAGCCGACGCCCACATGGGCGGGGTTTAAAACTATATTAGTATGCACTAACAAGGATTGCGCTGACAAGATGACTTTTGCCATGAGGAAGTGCTTCATAGCACGAAACGCGTCGGCATTCTGAACTAATTTTGCATTGTGCCAAGCCAGCTGCACTGCTACTTCCAGAATAAACGAAATAAATCCTACCTTTGGCTGGTTTTTCCGAGGGGGCAACTCTGTGTTTGTGATGATTTTTAACAGCTGGTCCGGTCGTGGAAAAACCCCGCTGCTTGAAAGCAGCCCTGATGTTGTTCATTGGATTTAACATCGAGTATGGAAAGGAGGTCGGTTTTTGGAAAGTGCCAAGAAGCAGAGCAGCGTGAGTTGGACACTTTACATACCCACAAGGGCGTCTTATGAGTCTGATACTTTGACAACGCAATTCAACTCACTGGAGAAAGAAGTGTTTACTACAAATACCAGACGGCTCTGCGAGGAGCCGACGCCCACATGGGCGGGGTTTAAAACTATATTAGTATGCACTAACAAGGATTGCGCTGACAAGATGACTTTTGCCATGAGGAAGTGCTTCATAGCACGAAACGCGTCGGCATTCTGAACTAATTTTGCATTGTGCCAAGCCAGCTGCACTGCTACTTCCAGAATAAACGAAATAAATCCTACCTTTGGCTGGTTTTTCCGAGGGGGCAACTCTGTGTTTGTGATGATTTTTAACGGCTGGTCCGGTCGTGGAAAAACCCCGCTGCTTGAAAGCAGCCCTGATGTTGTTCATTGGATTTAACATCGAGTATGGAAAGGAGTTCGGTTTTTGGAAAGTGCCAAGAAGCAGAGCAGCGTGAGTTGGACACTTTACATACCCACAAGGGCGTCTTATGAGTCTGATACTTTGACAACGCAATTCAACTCACTGGAGAAAGAAGTGTTTACTACAAATACCAGACGGCTCTGCGAGGAGCCGACGCCCACATGGGCGGGGTTTAAAACTATATTAGTATGCACTAACAAGGATTGCGCTGACAAGATGACTTTTGCCATGAGGAAGTGCTTCATAGCACGAAACGCGTCGGCATTCTGAACTAATTTTGCATTGTGCCAAGCCAGCTGCACTGCTACTTCCAGAATAAACGAAATAAATCCTACCTTTGGCTGGTTTTTCCGAGGGGGCAACTCTGTGTTTGTGATGATATATATATATATATATATATATATATATATATATATATATATATATATATATATATATATATATATATATATATATATATATAGTATATAGAACAATAATGAATTGAATTTTATTCTATTTTATATACATATCTTTTTCTGTATTGCATGTATATATATATATATTTTTTTGTGTATATATTATCAAATTGTATATGGATTATATATTTAAGATTGCGAAATTTGCACAGTGTATGTTTTTGCACAGAACAAAAAATCCTTGTGAGCGAAATGTATGGCACTATGCCACAAACTCAGTTTTAAATGACAGACATCTTGTTTTATAAGGATGTGAACAGCAAAGGGTTAACCTGGGGAGGTGGGATTTAATTAATACCACCCCTTTCCTTTGAACTCCTTAAGTACCCTCGTCTATGTTTTAGCAACTGTATCATGTAATCAAGCCTCGAGTCAGAGGCGAAACACGTGATGCGGACTTGCTGGGTTTTATGGAAATAAAACACTAAAATTGCACCAGAAACTTTGGGTCTGACTTGTTCGCTTTTCTTTGAGAACTGTCCACAGAGAGGACAGTGATTTGGCGGCTGCTACATCGAGCGGAGTACAAGGAATCTTAAACACTGTAACCAGCTTCCAAGGTGTAAGTCAGACCCCTCCCCTGTGGATTGGCTCGGTGGCAGGAAGCAGTTTGATTCCCTAACCCGGAACAAGCAGTTCTACACGGCTTGGGCGAGAAGCATACCGCGAAGAGCCCCTGGATACTGGTTGAATTACCTACCTGCCATACGGGAGTCAAGTCCGTCGAGTGTGAGAGAATCCGACGGCAGTGAAGACAATCCGTGAAAGGTAGGACGATAACCCACAGTTTCCAGTGGGGAGTTGTGCAAACGGCGAAAGCGCGAATCAACTCGGGGATCCGAGGTTCGAGTGCTTAGTCTGTTTTAGTGTGAAACTTCGAAGGAATTAATTACCCGTGAAATAGAAGCGGTATCGCTTCAAGCAAGATTGTCTGCAGATACGTTGCGTAACAGGGAGGAGGCAGCGGAAAACATGTTTGACAAGGCCCCGGCTGGGGAGTCGAACCCGCAAGGACAATTGCCACTTAATGTCAACTTGAGCGCTAATCCCACATTGAGAGACCTATTCAAGCAATTAGAGAAGCTCATGAAAAAAGAGCAATCCAAGTGGTGGGAAAATAAGTCCTTATCCAGATACTTAAAAGTCGGTAGAGTCCCGAGAAGTCTCAGAATAAGTCTTGCACCAAGTTATGAATCGCCAGATCCCGCAATGCTCACGGAGTGGGCGGAAATCAACTTGGAGTGTTCTGCTAAATTAATGGGGACCCTGGTTCGCTATGCAGAAAGCGACCGCCTGAAAATACAAGCAGAAATTGAAAAACTTGAAGTAGAAATAGCGGCATTGGAACCCAGTGAACAAGCAGACAAATTCAGGAGTGACATGACACAGAGGGTGAAAAAAGATGAGGAAATAATAATAAAACGCAAGGCTTTTAAATTTTCACGTATGCAAAAAAGTATGAGAACGTGAAAGCCCGGGCAAGGAAAACTAGACAGATTGCGGTGGACAATGGAACCGTATCTGTATCCTCTACAGATGCCAGCCTAACATCGGGCAGTGAAGCGGAAAACGAGGCTGCAGGGCCCTCCACGGTGGGGCCAGGCAAATTGTCATTGGCGCAAGAAGTGAGCTGCCTGTGTCAAGACCGGCGCGACACTTTAAGACCAAGAGTGAAAGGGAAGACACAGGCAAACAACATCGCGCCAACCAAAAGCGGCACGCAAGGAGAAAATGCCGCAGGTACAAAGCAGCCCAACACAAGTCAGGCAGCAAGGGGCCGCTGGAACAAATCGAACCGGAAAGCGACCCACAACTAAAAAACAATAACAAAAAATCGATGATCAACCTCACCAATCTCACCCTAACACCCAATGAAGAAATGATCCTAGGATTAGGATTATCGTATTGTCCTCCGGCGGATTTCAATTATGTTGATGCAAGAATGGACTCCTATCGGTTCATAAGAAAGTTGAAACTCAATAAGTTTATTCTCCAGCAACCAAAAAGAAAAAAACCAATAGGGACACAAAGTAGTCCCTCTTTGTTGGAAGCAGGGGATCGTGGCACATTTGATGAGATCTGGGGCTTACAACAAGAAGGTGAAATAACTAGTAACTTGCCTTTGATTACATCAAGTGAGGACCGTGCTATGAGTCACACTCCGTTTAAGCCCAAATCGACTTTCCAACCTGTGTTAGTTCATGATAATTTGGAGATGTATCATGAACTTATCATCAAAGAGCTCAAACAACTTTACATTGTCACCAACAAAAAACGCAAAGCAGCCGACAAAAAGAATCAATGTTATCACAACTTAATAAAAAAATTGGGGTCCAAAAGAGATGTGATTGTCCGCCAGGCCGATAAAGGCGGTAACGTTGTTTTATGGCCGAGACAAATGTATGTTGCTGAAGCAGAGAGTCAATTATTGGACACCACGTGCTACAAGAAAAGTAATCTAACTATTTTAAAAGGAGCGTGGCAAGAACAAAACATGAAATGAATGGCATGGAGGAGTGCTAAACTTTTGTCCAATGATGAATACAATTTCATGAAGAACGAACACCCGGTAATTCCGACATTTGACCTAATACCAAAGGTACATAAGGATACTAAGACACTACCTGGACGCCCGATTATATCGGCGATAAACAGCGCGACTGAAAAGATCTTGCGTTATATAGACTTCTTCTTGCAAGAATGGGTAAAAGGTCTAAGATCGTATGTACAGGACACATCTGATTTTATCAGAAAATTGAGTAATGTTGTGTGGAATACTGACGGTTTATTGATAACATTAGATGTAACTTCACTATATACATCGATCAAACATTCTGATGGGCTTAAAGGGATAGAGTTTTTTTAAATAAGAGACCCATGAATTTCTCGGCGCACAACAAAATGTTGTTGTCTATGATTGAAATGTGCCTTGAACAGAATTTCTTCCTTTTTAACAACCAGCTATATCAGCAGGTCAGGGGTGTCGCAATGGGGGCCTGCTTCTCCCCAAGTCTGCCATGTTTACACATGGGACTTTGGGAGGAGCAGGTCCTCGGAGGCACTTTGAGTGAAGTAATGCAGAAACATGTTCCCTTGTATTTAAGGTACAAAGACGACCTATTCTTGATATGGCAAGGTACAATGAGTGAAGCCAACGACTTTGTGGAAGCAATCAACAACAATGGCCTCAATTTGAAGTTTACGTCACATATAGATGCTAGGTCGGTGGTATTTTTGGATACTGAGGTTTATATTACTGAAATAGGTATGGCCACAAGGATGCACAGAAAACCAACGGCAGGAAATACAGTCCTGCATGCGTCCAGCCAGCATCCTCATCACCTGATCAGCAGCATTCCCTTTGGGGAAATGCTGCGGATCAGGCGAATTTGCAGTACTGATGCAGATTGTCAGATGGCGCAAGAAGAAAGCAAAGTACGCTTTCTTTCTCGTGGCTTTTCAGCAAAGATCATTCAGAAAGCTATAAACCGGTCCAATTCTATCACAAGACAAGAGGCCCTAGCTATCAAAGTTAAGCCCATTGAGCAGAAGGAAGGAGATATAGTGATTAAGCCACGAGTGATTATCAAATACAGCAGACAGCATAAGGAAATTCAGAGAATTTTCTATAAGAATTGGAATTTGATAACAGGGGATCCTGTTATTGGGAAGTATATACACAATAAACCCAACATTACCTTTAGAAAATCTGTATCTATGGCAGACAAGTTGGTGCATAACTTTCTTGAGAAACAAGTTTCTGATACGTGGGGTGCCCTCGGAGGAGGATTTAAGAAATGTGCAGTCTGCAAGGCATGCAGGCACGGGTGCAATAAGACACAGTATATAGTACCCTTGAAAAGTGAGCCTGTGATGATAAGGAAGCGCATGTCTTGCAGAACTGAGTTTGCAGTGTATGTGCTGCAGTGCCCTTGTGATCTCCGGTATGTGGGAGTACCCGCCTTCCGGTGCACAAGCAGATACTGCAGCACATTAGGGCTATCGTGGGAAAAAATCAGGCATACCCGGTAGCCCGTCACTTTGAAAATCTGCATAACAGTGACCCTACGTTCCTTCAATACTATGCCATAGATTGTGTCCTTCCATTAAAGAGAGGAGGAGATAGAGACGCGAAACTCCGGGTATTGGAAACCAGGTACATAATAGAATTAGACAGTAAGGCCCCGCGGGGGATGAACGCTAGCGAAGATCTCTATACTTGTCTTTAGTTCTATTTTTCATGGTGTACCTGGTTAAATGAAAATTATGAATTTAAATATTTCATAAACCTGGAAGAATGTTCCTTCTGTCCTTTATGCTTATTGTGAATTATAATTAAATCTCTCATGTTGGGTTTTGGCACTCGTTGACTAATGTTGGTATGAAGATGTCCTACAAAATCTGAAACTTCTTCCCAAACCTTATTTTTAAAAATCCCTTTTTTTTTTACTTGACTTACAAATGAAATTTTGAATTATGAATTATTATCATGCACTATATAATTTTTGTACACATAGGGTTTAGGTGTTGACGAGGGTAAACAATAAGATTATATGAGTTCATATTAATTAGATGTAAATATTTTCAATAATGTGATTTTGTCCCTTTGCGAAAGATAATAGTGTCATTTTATATGTACAAGGGTTTGCATATGTTCTGATGTTGACATAATATTTATCATGATGTTTACAGAATCTGATATTTTTTGTCAACAATTGCACACACATATCACGAGTAGGTAATTACAATTAGTAGGAGCAAGATTATTATCCTACGTACGGGCACTTCGCCTTTTATTGTAAATAGTGTGTATATAGAACAATAATGAATTGAATTTTATTCTATTTTATATACATATCTTTTTCTGTATTGCATGTGTATATATACATTTTTTTTGTGTATAAATTATCAAATTGTATATGGATTATATATTTAAGATTGCGAAATTTGCACAGTGTATGTTTTTGCACAGAACAAAAAATCCTTGTGAGCGAAATGTATGGCACCATGCCACAAACTCAGTTTTAAATGACAGACATCTTGTTTTATAAGGATGTGAACAGCAAAGGGTTAACCTAGGGAGCTGGGATTTAATTAATACCACCCCTTTCCTTTGAACTCCTTAAGTACCCTCGTCTATGTTTTAGCAACTGTATCATGTGATCAAGCCTCGAGTCAGAGGCGAAACGCGTCATGCGGACTTGCTGGGTTTTATGGAAATAAAACACTAAAATTGCACCAGAAACTTTGGGTCTGACTTGTTCGCTTTTCTTTGAGAACTGTCCGGACAGAGAGGACAGTGATGTGGCGGCTGCTACATCGTGCGGAGTACAAGATATATATATATATATATATATATATATATCTATCTATATCTATCTATATCTATATATATCTCTATATCTATATCTATATATCTAGATCTATATATCTATATATCTATATCTATATATCTAGATCTATATTCACTGAAAAAACCATAGGTTATAGACCATATATAGTTAGGAATTAGCATTTACAAAACCTTGAAAATTCACTGAAAAAAACCATAGGTTATACACCATATATAGTTAGGAATTAGCATTTAAAAAACCTTATTTTACTCACACAAAACCAATGAAATTCCATATATAGTTAGTTGTACTAACTATATATCGCGCACCCGCAATCCACTGCTGATCATGTCACATATTACATCATTCATGACATGGTCAGTGACATCACTGATGACATCACTGATGACATCTCAAATGACATCACTGATGACATCACTGATGACAACATCCAGTGACTGTATTTTTCTGTAAAGTTAAAATATGTCTTACATATTTAAGAATGAGTGGATGTATAAGTGTCTGGATGAAGGATTTAGTAGGTGCATGACTGACTGTATGAGTGAGTGGTTAAATGTGTCTCACTGAGTGCATGGGTTAGTGACTAAACTGTCTTAATTTGTGCATCATTATGTCTATTGTTCTGTAAACTGCTGCATGTGTTGATCAGTAGCTATATGAGTAACTATATGGGTTATTGATTGGTTGCCCAAGCATTTGTATGGGAGACTGAGTGTGTGTGTGGGTGGCTGGGAGGTGTATGACTCTGTGCATAGATGTATGGGTTCAAAAGTGCATGTGGAAACAGCTGTATGGGCGGTTGACTGTGTGCATGACTGTATTGGTGAGTGAATAGATATCTCAGTGCTACATGTCAAAGTAAGTACATATGTAAAATACATTACATGTGAGAGTTGACATATATAAAGAACTGTGCATAAGAGCCAGTGAATGTGTGAGTGGCTGTATGGATCATTGTGCACTTGTATCCAGGATTGTATAAGTGAGTAAATATGTTTTAGTATATGTTTGAATAAGTAAGGTGTGTATAACTGTATAGTTGTGAAAATGGAGGTGTGATTGATTCTTTGCATGACTGACTAGGTGTGTAAGTAACTCCATGGATGAGTGACAGTCTGTGAGTGTCTGTTTACACTGAGTGTATCTAAGGTTATATTAGAGTCTGAAGAGGTTCATCGTATTATCACATGAATGATGTCATCAGTGATGTGATCAGTAATGTCAAATGAGATGTCATCAGTGATGTCATCAGTGATGTCATTTGAGATGTCATCAGTGATGTCATCAGTGATGTCATCAGTGATGTCACTGACCATGTCATGAATGATGTAATATGTGACATGATCAGCAGTGGATTGCGGGTGCGCGATATATAGTTAGTACAACTAACTATATATGGAATTTCATTGGTTTTGTGTGAGTAAAATAAGGTTTTTTAAATGCTAATTCCTAACTATATATGGTGTATAACCTATGGTTTTTTCAGTGAATTTTCAAGGTTTTGTAAATGCTAATTCCTAACTATATATGGTCTATAACCTATGGTTTTTTCAGTGAATTTCATTGGTTTTTTAAAAGCTAATATCTATAGCTGTAAAATGTATTCTTCTTTAAATCCAAAAATATATTTTATATGTTTATTAATAATTTTTTTTAAATATTTTTTTTGTTGCGCTCCCGGTCCGCGAACCGGTAAGAAATCAACATAGTGACGGTATCGCGTTGCCGCGTAATGCGTCTTATGACGTACTGCGTTAGCGCACCCGGAAGTGCCCCGGGGCGGGGACCGAGGCGCGAAACGCAGCTCCCCGGAAGCGATGCGCGTCGCGAAAGCGCGACGTATCGCGTTGCCGCGTAATGCGTCTTGTGACGTACCGCGTTAGCGCACCCGGAAGTGTCCCGGGGCGCGGACCGAGGCGCGAAGCTCAGCGACCCGGAAGCTAACCGGGGCGCGTTCCGCAGCGCGTAACATGAGCGTGAGAGGTCATGTGACTTGTTAATAAAACTTTTCATTGGTTTGTGGAAAAGTAAATTTTGCTATGTTCTGTGTCCCTACGCGTCATCCATCATATGTTATCTGTGCATGATTAATATGCATATGTTATTCCCCATGTTCGATTAAAGACGCAATTATAGTTGTGTCCACCTTTAGTATGTCAGTTTCCAGTTCTCGTGAATACTACGAATATCAGGCCTATGTAAAGCTACGTTGCCACGTTTCTCAGTGTGCACGTTATTCCATTGTAAAATCTCCGTTTCTAGGCCCCAAAAGGGCCTGGACACCAGATTCAGCTCCTGTCCCCTGAAGCCTCGCTGAGGAGCGATACAGCCCCCGCCTGTATCCTCGACCCTTCACTTACTTCCTGCCTCGCAGTGCCCGGTTCAGCCTGGCTCTGCCTCTGAGTCTGCCAAGAGTAAGTTATGATTCGAGTTATCAGTACAGCCCTCCTTCTCTGCATTCCTAAAGCTACTGAATCGCATCAATAGTTTCCGTCATTGTCTAGCCTCTACGTCTCCATGTAAGAGAAATACTGCATTTAATGATCATTCAATATTCTTCATCACGCACTACATGTAGAATAATGCATGCTCCAGTCTTAGAGTCTGTTCGCCTTTACCCCGATAACATTTGGATTCTATCAACATGTTCTCTAAACATCAGATACTAGATACTGCTTAGGTACATGTCGCCCTGACTCTCCAGACTTCAGTCTCTGCTCCTAGCACAGAGTTCATAGTCCCCAGCTTCTCCTAGTAACACGTCATTGCCAGTTTGCGCGCACCATCAGGTTAGAGGTCCCGGCTCCTTAGGTAGCCCCCTCCATTGTTTCCACCCCATTCATGACATATTCTGTTACGTTTGCATCACATGTCTATGTATACGCCCTGTTACACCTCTTTTCACCCTTATCTTTCGCGACTGCTACGCGTCACGCCTATTGCTCCACCCACTGCTACGCCTATTGCGAAGTAATGCTATGTGTTTGCGTTATGTATATATGCTCATGTACTGTTATTAAAAAGTTATCCTTCCGCCGATTCCGATCCTGACCCCGGCAGCGCTGCCAGGGCTTGCCATCCTATTCCTGTGCAGGTTGTCCTGTCCCTGTCTTTATGCTGTATTAAACCTGCAAAACTCCTACTACCTCGAATCTTGACTCTTATTTATTGAGCTATCTGTTATTCATTTATGCATTCAAAAAGAGAGGTATTATTTATTTATCTACCACATAATGGCGCCCGAACAGGGACTTGCCCTTTCCCCACGCGTCGGTGAAGCCACGCCGACCCCCTGACCCTCTGCAGTCGTGACGGAACTCTTCTGCGCACCGGCAGATATTTCTGCTTCAAGTATCCCTCAGGCCCACGGAGGAGACGGAGGAGGCGGTCCAGCATCCAGACGAGACGGTGGAGGAACGCGGCGAGTCCCGACCAGAGCCCAAGCCGAGAGTCCGAGGTATCCGGAGGCCCACCCGTAACAGAAGTCCGAAGTTCGTCCGTCCGGCGTCCAAGCAGTCCTGTCCAGTCTGAGGCCTTCCGTTCTTACTGCCCGGTGAGTACCATTACTGGGGTAGTATCTAGACAGGGTCAATTTAATTGACTCTGGTCCGTGGGTTGGTGGTACACAAGCCCACAAACGAAGTGTCCACTCCGGTGGATACGGGTCCTGACGTGTCTCTGTATGAGACCGGTAAGTTTCGTACTGTTTCAGCAGTGCATCTAGTTTCTGTTCTAGTCAGTTCTGTTCTCGAGAAAATTCATGTATTCTGTTTTCCGTATTCCAGGTAGTATTCTGTTCGAACTGTTATTCTGAATGTTCTTCATGTATCTTGATGTCGTGGAATGAGTGTGAAGTAGTTATCGTGTTTATTGTGTATCGTATTGTGTCCAGATTATAGTTCAGTCATGCCGCTCTTTTCAAAACTGCGTCAGTTGAGAACTAGAAAAGGTCTGCTAGAAGCAGCAGTTCCTGTCCCGCCTAGGGACAGTCCAGGTCATTTTATGTATCAGAAGCATGGCATAAGCGCCATATTGTATCTAGATTTATGGGTCGAGTATACCAAACAGTTAGAGGAAAAGTATAGATGGCCTGTGTCAGGCACATGGGATGCCGAGTGCATCATGAGAGTAGAAGAAGCATTATGGAAAAAGAAAGCCAGACAGTCATAGAAAGATGCCATCGAGTTATGGCGCAAAGAATCTCATAAAAGAACCGAAAAAGAAATCAGAAAGTCAGAATTAAGTAGAGAATCCTTGGAACGAGCCCAATAAAGGGAATTAATCGAGATTGGTGAACGAGTTAAAACCGAACAGTCAGACAGACAGAGGCATGCTCTTACTAAGGGTATGTATCCTCTTCTTGCCGAGGGCCTGCCAAAAGCGACCCCGGAGGCATCCAGTAACTTTCCGCCACCATTAGTTCCGACCAAGCTGCGTCACAAACAGACCGCAGCTGATATTTTCATTTCGTCCTATTTGGACGACACAGTCCCAGAATATGCAAATCCTGTTCGCGCTCCGCCAGTCCCTGTAAATCAGGCACTCCCCGTTTCTCCAGACACCGGGGTACCCCTTGCAGTACCTGTTACGGTCCCCCCGGTCCAGCCCGCCATACCAGTTCAGCCCGCATTTCAATTTCCTGCCACACTAGTACGAAGAGGATCAGTCGACGATTCTAGTTTAGGGGCCGCAGGAGGAGGTCCTCCTCAGACCCCGCCGCCACATAAGCGTTTAACGTCAGCCGAATTACATGCACAAGCGTCACAGCGTACGCCCAGACATCAGTCTGTAGCAGAAATAAGAAAAGCCCTTAATGAATGCGGCTATGATCCAGTCCCAGGCGAGGATAATATGGTTTTATATTCATTACGTGTAAGAAAGGTGGCCGAGTATCTAGTCACCCTACCGAATATGAAAGAAGATCTAGACAGAATATATCGTTTCATCCGTACAGGGGATGATCCAGAAAGCATTGGCGAAGTCATGTCTCAAAGGAAAGCCGAGATCCAGCTCATGATACTAAAGTTTTTGATTAATTGTTTAATAAGAGAACAAGATTACCCGTCCAAAGATCAAGCCGAAATGAGAACCCTGACAAAGTGGAGTGATAATATAGCCGAGGGTAAGCACAGGACCATCAGTGCTATGGAAAGTATGTACAAGAAAATCCGTAAAGAAATAATAAAGTTACACGAACAGCGTAAAGCAGCACAAGTAAGCGAGAAAGAAAGTAACTCTGATACTGAAGAGGTAGACGACGAGAATTCCGCCAGAATAGCGTATGTAGGAAAATCTAGATTTCCAGATCGCCATTTACGCCTAGAACACAAGTCAACTTTCCATCATCCAGCACCAGAACAAGGTTCTCTAGAACAAGTGTTTCAAGCTACCGATCACATTCTGAAATCACGAATCGGTTACAGTGAGTTAAGTACTATGCATGAACAAGAACTAGCCCGATCAGCAGTCCGATGGACTACTGATTCTACCACTTTTCCAGACGAAATAGTGGCACAAATGTTTCTGAAAATGCCCCCAGCCGAACAACGACTGGCGGGTATGTATATGATTCAGCACCTCATTACATTGTATGAGGGTCAGCACTCTGATCCAGGCCCGTTACATGATATCCTGAACGAGTTACTCCAGTATAGATGGAAAGGTTTAGGTACCGATTTAATTAGTGTCATTCTAGAACAGCGTCACAAATATAGAACGTTTTTGAACCCGCATTTTGTTCATGTCTCACCCCCAGAAAGTAAACCATTTTACATAGAGAGACAGAATCCGTTACGAGAAGTCCACCCAGTTAGAGGAACGGGTGGCGAACTAGAACGAGTGTTTGTTTACACCCCGATCACAAAGATGGAACTCTTAGAGATGAAAAAATTAATCCCCTGTCATGATAAAGATCCAGCAGGGTTCCATCGAGAATTAAAAGACATGCTCCGTATGGGAGAATACACGTATCCAGATATAATTAAAATGTTAAAGGTTCTGCTGCCCGCAGGGGTGTATGAAAAGCTCAAGGAAAAAGAATGGGAGGTGGGAGAGAAAAAGATCGATTGGGCAGTTCTAGAAGCTGAAGATAAGGCACGAGTACCAGGTACCGGTCTTGGAGCGAAATGTAAAGAATTACCTGAATTATTGATTCAAGTTTTACCCAGATTGTTAACAACGAAAAAGGAAGACTGGGATGCAATCTCAGCCTGTAAACAGAAACAAGACGAAGACATTAGTGATTTTTATTCTAGATTTGAGAAATGTTTTAGCATCAACAGTGGCCTCAAGACAAGTAGTGAGTCATACCCTCACCTTTTTGTTACTAAATTAGTCGAGAATTCAAGTCCACCAATTAAAAATCGAGTTTTGAAAGTCGAAAGTACCTGGCAAGCTAATACCCCGTCCCAGATGTTACAGATGCTCCAATATCACCAGAATAGAATCAGGGAAGAGCAAGAACACGAGAGAAAGCGTATGAAAGACACGAAAATGAAAGTACTAGTTGCACAATCTGTTCCTCAAGACAGTCAGAAGAGGGGTCCGAATCAAGCCAGTCATCCTGCAGCTCCCGTTAAAGGGAACTGCAATTATTGTAAACAGCCAGGTCATTTTATAAACGAGTGTGCAGTTCTGAAACACAACATAGCTACTGGTAAGACTAAAGAAAGACCACGTCCGCCTAGACAAGAACAAGTTTCACAGACTCCTCAGCCACAGAATGCACCACAGACAGTTACAGCACCGCAGCCCATCGCTGCAACACAGCACGTTACACAGCAGATGTACCAGTAAGCACAGTCTGAGTATCCAGAGTATCAGCCATATTCATGAAACAGCCTAGAGAGGGAGGTAGGCTTGCCTCTCATCGAGATACCTGTAGATCAAGAAGGTCCCTATGTTCACAGTCAAGTATTAGGGAAAGACAGAAAGTTTTTGATTGATACAGGGGCAAGTAGGACCACAATTAGTCACGCCGAAGTTCCAGGGGCTCCGCTCTCAGGCTCAAGAAATGTTTCCCTTGGATTTTCAGGAAAACCCATTGTAAATGAAATATCAAAGCCAGTTACTCTAGAAGTAGGTCCATTGTCCCGTACTACTGATCTGTTACTTACTAAGTCATGTCCAGAGAATCTATTAGGTTTTAAAACACTGAAAGAGTTAGGTGCAGTTATATGCTGTTCCCCAGAGGGAATACGATTGTTCCTGCGTGACTTTAAGGGTCACTATGTATTACGAGATTTTGATCCCAGATTGTCCAATGTTCCGCATCATCTATGGGCGCAAGGTCCAACTGATGTTGGTTATATGCAAATCACACCCCATCGTGTGACTCTCAAGCCAGGTGTAGTGTTACCACGAATCAGACAGTATAGATTGCCACCGGAGGCTGTAGCAGCCTTATCCAAAATTATTGACGAGCTCATCGCTCAAGGAGTGGTTGTAGAAACTGACTCCAATGTATGCAATTCTCCGATCATTCCAGTCATGAAACGTACTGATCCAAATGCACCCCCAGTATATCGATTAGTGATTGACCTACGAGAGCTTAATAAATGTATTATTCCCCAGTACCCAGTTGTCCCAGATATCTCTTCCCTATTGACAGCCATTGATTCAGAAGCCTCATTTTTTACAGTCATAGACCTCAAGAATGCATTTTTTAGTGTCCCCATTCATCCAGACAGCCAGTTCCTTTTCGGATTTTGTTTAAATGGAAGGAGCTATATGTTCACACGAGCTCCTCAAGGTTTCACAGAAAGTCCTAGTATTTACAGTCAAGCACTTAAGAGACAACTAGACAACATTCACATGCCAACTGACACTGCCCTGCTCCAGTATGTCGATGATCTACTGGTCACAGCCCGTTCTGAACGTGCTTGCGAGCGAGCATCCCTCACAGTTCTGTATTTCCTAGCCGAGATGGGGCACAAGGTGTCCCCTTCGAAGCTTCAATTCTGTGTCCAGCAAGTGGTCTACTTAGGACACTTACTGTCCAAGAGGGGTAGGCAGTTGACACCTGACCGTATCCAGTTAATAGCGAGTCTTCCTCAGCCCAAGACCCAGAAGGAGGTACGTGCTTTTATCGGCCTCACTTCTTACTGCCGACAATGGATTCCTCAGTATGCATTTCTAGCCAAGCCACTGATACAGTTAACGACACAGGAGGCAGCCGTATCGACTGTCCTCCCTTGGACATCTGAACATACACTCAGTTTCAATGAGTTAAAGAAAGCCCTATGTCAAGCTCCAGTTCTAGCTACACCAAACTACAGTAAGCCTTTTACACTTTTCGTCACAGAACGCGAAGGTACAGCATTATCTGTTCTCACACAAGATCAAGCAGGACAATACAAGCCTTGTGCTTATTTTTCGAGCACATTAGATCCTGTAGCCCAGGCTCTCCCTGCGTGCCTCAAGTCAGTTGCAGCCACAGCACTAGCTATCAGACAAAGTGATTCCATAGTATTAGGACACTCCCTGACAGTACAAGTTCCACACTCCGTGGAAGTTCTTTTAAACCGAACACAGACTCAGCACTTCACAATTGCACGTTTAACAGGTTATGAATTGACACTGTTCCAGCCACACATAGAAATCAGACGCTGCAACATCCTGAACCCTGCTACACTGTTGCCATCAGTTACTTTAAGTCCGGACACACACGACTGTGTGGAAGTAGTTAATATTACGACAAAGCCAAGACAAGATCTGACAGATATTCCGTTACCAGATCCCGACCTGACACTTTATGTGGATGGTGCATGTATGAGAACAAGTATAGGAGAACTAGTCGCCGCGTATGCAGTGACTACCGACACCGAAGTTATTAAGACACACCGTATTGACACCCTGTCCGCTCAAGCAGCAGAGCTAGTTGCTCTGACACAAGCCTGCATACACGCTAAGAACCGGAAAGTTAATGTTTACACAGATTCACGCTACGCATTTGGAGTCGTACACGACTTTGGAGTGCTCTGGCAGGAGAGAGGTTTCATGACTTCTCATGGAACCAAGATTCAGCATGGTCTCCTTATTCAAGCTCTGTTAGATGCCATACATTTACCGACATCCATTGCTATCATGAAATGCAAGGCACACACGAAAGTTACTGACATTATTTCCCAGGGTAACGATCTAGCAGATCGCACAGCCAAGCTTACAGCACAGACTCCAGACATTCCAGTTAACATGACACACACTCCAGATCCGACTACATGTATGACAGTTAAGGACCCTACTCAAGATGTCATAGATATCCAGTTACATGCTACTCCCGAAGAAATCAAGAAATGGTCCGAACAAGGAGGGGTCCAGACAGATCAAGGATGGTTAACGAAAGGAAAAGCCACTTGGTTTCTCCCCGACTCTATGGTTCAAGTCATTATCAATACCGCACATAGTCCAGCACATTTAGGAGAAAAAGCTATGTTAGACAGTATCCAGAACATTTGGTTCAACAAGCATTTACGAGCTGCAGCCAAGCAGAAAGTCCGTACCTGTATGATATGTTGTCAGTTTAATCCAGGTAAAAGTGTCCCGGTGGAACAAGGTGGATTCCAACCTCCTGACCACCCTTTTGAAGTCCTCCAGATGGATTATATTCAGATGGAGCGATGTCGAGGTTTCAAGTATGTCCTTGTAGTTGTATGCGCTTTGTCCAGGTGGACAGAAGCATATCCAGTCCCAGATTACACAGCCGCGACCACCGCCAAGCAGTTGGTTCGTGAGTTCTTCCCCCGTTATGGACTCCCTAGGGTCGTATATTCTGATAACGGCCAGCCATTCTCCTCAGAGTTAATGAAGCATGTTTCCCTTTTGTTAGGGTACCAGTGGAAGTTCCATTGTGTACGCCACCCTGAAGCAGCAGGTCTCGTAGAGAGACATAACCAGACCCTGAAAATTCGCATCGCCAAAGTATGTAAAGAGAAAGGTGTGGACTGGCTAGTAGCTCTGCCAGTCGCTTTGTTCTATATGCGCATGGTCGCACATTCCAGATCAGGTCTGTCCCCGTATGAGGTCGTTTTCGGCCGCCCCCCTAACATGTGGGGTACACCCAGACCCCGAAGTATTACCGATGTTTCAAGTAATATGCTGATAGATTACCTAGCTTCCTTGATGTCTGCCCTCAACTCTTGTCGTTCACAGGTTGCCGCCGCATTTCCAGACAATACCGAGGTGGCACCGCATGAAATCGTTCCAGGATCCATGGTCCTGGTGCGAAATTTTGACCGCTCAAGTCCGCTGGAGCCTCGCTGGAAGGAGCCCCGACAGGTCCTCCTCGCCACACGTACAGCCGTGAAGTTGGAGGGACGCAAAGGCTGGGTGCATCTTTCACATATAAAGAAGTTTTATGGACTGAAACCGGTCTCAAAGAACATTTCCCAGGATTCGAAGGATTACCAAAGTACTATTCTTAAGGACTGTCCCGCAAAGAACAATGATACTGCACCCTCCCCGTTAGAGAAAACTCCGCAGCAGGAGTATAAGTTGAAACTCCGGTCTAGTAAAATAAGTCAGCCAGTTTGATTGTCTAAGTCCTCCCCTAGGTGAAACGGTTAGACTGTTTCTGACATGTATAAAATAGACCCCCATAGTGAGAGAGTTAGTCAAAACTCAATCCGATGTATCGTTTATCTATGTTTCATATTATTTCTCAGCATTATGATTTCCTGCACCAGTTATGCATTTTACCTGTATTTTCCAGTTTCTCATGAAAATAAGTCTGCTAATGTTACAGTAGAACACACGTTTAGTGATCTGCCTCCTCATGAACTCTCTTACCGCCTCGCTATGCGAAATAATTCTTTCATCCGCATGTTACATTATTCACACCAGACCAGCAATGCCACTAATTGTTGGGTGTGTGGTCGACTCCCCCCTTTTCAGACACCGAAGGGAGTTCTGCCACTCTTTCCTTATCCTTTTTCACATAATGGTTCGTGTGGAGCATGGTCCACGTTAACGTCATCCTCAACAGATATGTCTTTTCTTAACAGTACATGTTTTCCAGACAAGCAAGGTCTCCCCCACAGAACCGGGTTAGATCTAGAAAATGAAGTGTATAATTTAGGTAATTATTCTTCGAATTTCATGGTCCTGAATGTTCAGTCTGATACTACTCCAGACTTACCTGCAATTTCAGTACTACCAGTCAAAGGCGAATTATGTGTCCGAAATAATGGTTCTACACACGTAGGACATAGTGATTGTACTACTATTGTCAAGTATAGTGACAGTGGGAAATCTATTTTCAAAGCTTCACGTCATTCTTATTTTATTTGTGGTCAGACCGCATATGTTCGTCTGCCCCTCGATTGGGAGGGAACCTGTTACATTGCCTTCCTACTGCCACCGGTTTTTCTAGCCCCACCCGACTACCATAGGAATTCCCACCTAGTACATACTAGACACAAGAGAAACCTCCCGATTGTCGATTATACTGAAACTGCTCTAGAACAATATATAGATATCAATAAAGGTGTCTTCCCTTATTTAGGTACAGTTGTGAATAGTAAACTGATACGTAGGTTAACCAGAACCCTTGAAGCAGTAGTAATTGAGACTACTTCTGCTCTAAGTAATTTAACCGAAGAACAATCCTTTATGAGAATTGTCGTGCTCCAGAATCGTCTCGTCCTTGACGTCATATTGGCCGATAGGGGCGGGGCCTGTAGAGTCATCGGATCTAGTTGCTGCATTTTCATTCCAAATAACGCGCCGTCTGTTTATTCAGCTATAACCAGACTCCATAAAATTGCCCATCTGTTACACCAAAATCCAGGCACCTGGACATGGTCCGGTTGGTTCTGGAATATAATTTCCGCCTGGGGATGGAAAGTCTTGTCCTTTCTAGGTATTGCAGTAGCGATCATATTTAGCTGCTGCCTCTGTATACAATGTGGCCCTGCGATTTGCGGCATTTGTGCTACCTCTTGTATTCCTAGTCCCAAGCCCCATTCTAAAACCCGTTCCAAGAAAATTCGAGACGAGCAAATGATACTGTACGAAATAATAGATGGTATCATGAATATTGATGTTTCCTGATGGAAACGTGGTGACAAGGAGGGAATGTGGAAAAGTAAATTTTGCTATGTTCTGTGTCCCTACGCGTCATCCATCATATGTTATCTGTGCATGATTAATATGCATATGTTATTCCCCATGTTCGATTAAAGACGCAATTATAGTTGTGTCCACCTTTAGTATGTCAGTTTCCAGTTCTCGTGAATACTACGAATATCAGGCCTATGTAAAGCTACGTTGCCACGTTTCTCAGTGTGCACGTTATTCCATTGTAAAATCTCCGTTTCTAGGCCTCAAAAGGGCCTGGACACCAGATTCAGCTCCTGTCCCCTGAAGCCTCGCTGAGGAGCGATACAGCCCCCGCCTGTATCCTCGACCCTTCACTTACTTCCTGCCTCGCAGTGCCCGGTTCAGCCTGGCTCTGCCTCTGAGTCTGCCAAGAGTATGTTATGATTCGAGTTATCAGTACAGCCCTCCTTCTCTGCATTCCTAAAGCTACTGAATCGCATCAATAGTTTCCGTCATTGTCTAGCCTCTACGTCTCCATGTAAGAGAAATACTGCATTTAATGATCATTCAATATTCTTCATCACGCACTACATGTAGAATAATGCATGCTCCAGTCTTAGAGTCTGTTCGCCTTTACCCCGATAACATTTGGATTCTATCAACATGTTCTCTAAACATCAGATACTAGATACTGCTTAGGTACATGTCGCCCTGACTCTCCAGACTTCAGTCTCTGCTCCTAGCACAGAGTTCATAGTCCCCAGCTTCTCCTAGTAACACGTCATTGCCAGTTTGCGCGCACCATCAGGTTAGAGGTCCCGGCTCCTTAGGTAGCCCCCTCCATTGTTTCCACCCCATTCATGACATATTCTGTTACGTTTGCATCACATGTCTATGTATACGCCCTGTTACACCTCTTTTCACCCTTATCTTTCGCGACTGCTACGCGTCACGCCTATTGCTCCACCCACTGCTACGCCTATTGCGAAGTAATGCTATGTGTTTGCGTTATGTATATATGCTCATGTACTGTTATTAAAAAGTTATCCTTCCGCCGATTCCGATCCTGACCCCGGCAGCGCTGCCAGGGCTTGCCATCCTATTCCTGTGCAGGTTGTCCTGTCCCTGTCTTTATGCTGTATTAAACCTGCAAAACTCCTACTACCTCGAATCTTGACTCTTATTTATTGAGCTATCTGTTATTCATTTATGCATTCAAAAAGAGAGGTATTATTTATTTATCTACCACAGGTTCATTTCACTTTTGGTTTCATAATGATGTAAGGCTAGGTCAGGTGACCTAAAAATAACACTTTTCATTGGTTGAGAAGTATTGTTTTTCCCAAATGATGAAAACCCCTCCTTCTTTCCTCACTCTGACTTTCATCATTGTGAGAGGAAGACCTTTATTACTATATCAGAAATGGCTTCAGTAGTTGCTTCAGCTGGTGCACCCCCACCACCATCTCCACCTCCTCATGGGAAGAGAGGACCACCTCCCCAGGTGATGACCAACACTGAGGAGGAAGAGGAAGAAATGGATGAAGAGGAGGGAGAAGAACCACAGTTCTTAGAAGAGGTGCCCCGGGTTTCCCATAAGAAAGCCAGTTTCATCTGGCAGTTTTATTCGATCCCTCCTGGCCAAAAAAAAGTGAATGCGAGGTATGTCACCTGCCTCATCTGTAAAGAAAAATTATCCAGAGGGACGGATAAGAAATATAGTTATGGCAACCATACTATGCACAGGCACATGACAAGGAAGCATCCACTCAATTATAGCCGGGCGGAAATACGGGATTTGCAGGAAAATCCAAGATCAACACCTGTGGCCAGATCAAGAATATCCATTTCATTGACACCAGCAGAGGCATGGGAAACTGTGCCAAACATACAAGAAAATTTTGGCCACATGATCCACACTTGTATGCACTGTCGTGCGTTGTGGCAATATGAGCATAAATGCTATCAACCTGGCGTATGAACACCATAATTGCCCTAACCGCCCCCAGTAATTTTTTTTTTGCTCCTGTTGAGCCGTTTTCAATGCCTGTTTTTTGTTGTTCCCCCCCCCCCAAAAAAAATCAAAAAAATATAAAATCGTTCAAAAAATAAAAAAAAAACAAAAAATGTTCAAAAAATATATAAAACAACAAAAATATTTAAAAAAAAGTTCTTTTCAGAACTACCTTCCCTTTCAAAAAAAATTTAAAAAAGAGTAAGTATAAGGAAAGTAAACAGAGAGTGATGTTAAAAGAAAGACAGCTATAGGGAGTAAAGAAGAGATACTGTTTAATAGATCTATTTACCGAAGAAAAGACGGAAGAGGGTATAATTGTGAAAAACAAAATAGATAACGAAGTGAAAGAAAAAAAAAGAGAGTATAACATTAACAAAGAAGAGTTTCTTGGAGAATGTGAGTGAATGTTCAAAATAAGATTAAAACATGAGGAATAACAGAGAGAAAAAATAGAAAACAGAAAACAAAAAATAACAGAAAAAGATTAATTGAAACAGCAAAGAAATGTAAGTAACATAGAGCCATATCATCAACATAGGCAATAAAAGTTTTGCAGCTTTTATTGGCAGAAATGTGTCGCTAAAGCTGCTTTTGCGGCAGAAAACTGCCGCTAAAACCACTTTTGCACCGGTTTTCTGCCAATAAAAAGAGCAATAATTTTATTGGCTGTGTTTATAATATGCCCCTTAGTGTGCTTCAACTACACAGAGAAAGCATTATGAACAAATAGTGATAGAGTGATCAGTCAAAGACACTAAGAGTAATAGAGACGGAGTGAGTGAACAAGAGTGAGGAACTATGAGAAGAGAGGGACTGAGAAAAAGAGTGGAAGGAGTTGAGTAAGTAGGTAATAGAGAAAGGAATGAGGGAAGTAGCAAAGGCAGGAAACTGAGGGTTAAAGAAATGAAGCAGTGGAACTAATAGAAGTTAAATGTGATAGAAATGTAACGAAAAGAGTACAAAACATTTACCTTATAATTGTCGTTAAATTACTCACTTTTTGTTTTTATACTTTCAATCTGTGAAAGAGAGAACAAACATTTGAAAAATAATAAAACATGTATTTAAAAATTACAAAAGACAAGGGAAAAGATTGAAGGACAAACAGTTTTTCAACAACTTTGACACTTACAGAAGCTTCTGCTTCTCCAGGCCCCCTACACAGTCCTAAAGATATACATTTTAAACTAACAGTATCTGGATGCAGATGAAGTGAGGCCTATCTTAAAACATGGTGCATCTTTTGCATTGCTGTTGTCTCAGAAAAGTGTCGCAAGACACTAAAATTTTAAATAATTGCTTCAGGATGGCAATAAGATGTCTCCTATCCAGAGGTTTGTTTGAGGTGAGGCCTACTCAGGGTTGCAGATGAAATTTCGAGTTGTTGAAGAGAATAGAGGACATAATATATGTGAAGGTCTACCAATGAAGTGAGTCATGTCCACTGCACTCTTGAACAAAGTCCAAACCTCCTATGTTTCCCTGGACAGACCTAAACTTGATCTGCACAATGTGATTCGTAATGATAGGAAACACAGGTGATGTAAATGAAATACGTGCAATTTATTTTGCTCATTTCACAATCACATCACTTGTGTTTCCTTTGCTTAGGTATCTCATTGTGCAGATGTAGTCTAGCATATGAAAGAATACGCGGAAGCGCAGCACTGCATGCAACAACTTTGACACTTACAGAAGCCTCACCTTCTCCATGCCTCCTACACAGTTCTACATATACATCATAAATGCAAACAGTACAGAATTAATTATACATGTTAAATGGTTTATTTTTGCTGTTCTCAGAATGTATCAAAATTCACTAAAAACAGTGACTTGAAGGTATTCATCATATAACAGCGGGGAAAAAAAAACACAATCAAAATGATTGTGTTTAAAAAACCCATACAACATAACAAATCAGAATTCAGAACTCCTTAAAGTTAACTTACTTTCCATGACGTCAAAGGATGTCCTATGAACAGCTTACAGTCTGTTGTGCTGTTATTACTTTCAGCCCGCCACTTTCTGAAAGAAAATCTCCATCGTTTTTAAAAACATGTTACATGCAATAAATGACTTCTTGCTCTCTACCACAAGTTTCCACAAGGCCAAATCTTGTCAGAGCCATTTATAACTCTTGGATTTCTTGTAAGCCAATCCCGTCATTTGGCATTTCTGCAACTTTCAGAATTAAAATGTTGAAGATCATTTTCACAATCCAGGAATAGTAATATCTTCCCCTTCTTGCTCAGTCATGTTCTACATTTCCTATGACACTGATACTGCTTACTATGAAGCAGACTTACACTAACTCTATGACTACTACAATTATTTAATTCTCTACATCACTTTCAATCACAAAGCAATGTAAAACAGTAGACAGCATTGCAGACTTACATTCCCTCTACTCTATGTTTTGATTGGCTGCTTCAATTAGCTTATAAAAAGAAATAGTTTTTCTGAACTCATTCAAAGTGCACTTATTTCTCCATGACGTCCAGTCTTATGGTTAGAAGTTATGTCTCTGAACTACACTTCTCCTCAAGGCCAAATTGTGTAGGAGCCATTAGAACTTCTTGAAATTCCACAGAGCACATCCCGAGATTCTTTCCCTAAAATTTTGGTTTTAAAAACACCAGGTAAGAGTTTTTAAGGTCATACGGCAATTTTTTTTTGAAAATTAAAACAGAATCGTTGCAGAATGACCAGCCATTTCTAGACTTTAAATAAGCTGTGTAATGTCCTGATGTTATTGAAGGGCCGTCATGATATATAATTGCTGCAGTTACATAAGTCCTTCCTGATATTGACAACTGCGAAGCTACAAAATTTTTAATTAAAGTTGTCAATTTTGTTCCATCAGGCCTACATCGTTGGAACATTAAAATGACATACTGGCCATATGTTCGTATAAATAATGTGGACATCATTTCAGATTTACATTGGCTACACTCCATGTTGTGATCAGCTGCTTTTACTAGCTTATTAAAGGAGACTGATTTACTGTCTGGCAAAGTTAAATATATAAATCTTTCTGAGTCTACACTAGTAGTACTTGATACCATACAGTTCTCGCAGTCATGCTGCCATTGATAAGAAAGCCCAAACAGCTGATCTACATCTACACCTTCAGCATGCAATACATCAAGCATATACATTAAAAACTCCTGACAATCTTGCTGAATATTTTGAGAGAATTGTGTTTGGCCTGAACATCTGTCTAACAGATTTCGAATTTCAGACACACTTTCTATGTTTGTTCTATCAGTGCTACATTTCTCTAACACAGAATTTAACAAACTGCAAAATCTTTGATCAGAATTGACCACAATCTCTTCTTTTACATTTTCTAGAGAAAACAAAACATTAACCACTACATTAGCATAGCAGTTGACACCAGAACTGTTTTCAAATTGAAAACCAACAACATCTTCAACAGAATCCTTTTTGTTTCTGCTTGTAATTTTAGGTTCATCGACTTTTCGTCTTTTTGCTACAACCTCCCCAGTATTGGTCACATTTCTTCGTTTCCGGCCTACCACACGTTTCTCAAACAAAGGATACTGAGGCAAATGTGGCGCATACTCTCTTCTTAACCTATTGTATTCCTTAACACAATCTAGATCCGCACAAATGTTTGTGACATCACACTCAATCAAGTACAATCCCGATAAAGTTCTAACTCGTGACAATGCCACATATGCCATACCCTCCTTGAACACAGAGCTGCCAATATTCACCAATGCACTGTCTACACTTAAACCTTGCGATTTATGGATTGTCACCGCATATGCCAAGCAAACAGGAAACTGCTTACGGCGAACATATAAGTCTTTTACAAGCAAAAATCTAGCAGAGCAACGACCAATTAGCTGTACTTCCTCAATGCCATCAAATTTAATTTTTAAAAATTAAATTCCATCTCTATTTCTGTATTTTACAAAATCAACAACATTACCCATTGATCCATTTACCAGACCTCTTTCAACATGTAAATTCCTTCTTAAAATTATACGGCAGTTCAAGCACACATTCAGAGTCTTTTCAAAACCTGCAGTTTTAGATATACTCTTCTCTAATGAATCCAATTTTGTTTTCAGATTCTCAGACAAAATAATTGTTGATCCCATATGCTCTACTCTGTCAATAGCTTCCAGTTTCACAATCTCTTGCTTTTCTAAATGCAACATTTTGTTGTTGAATTTGGCACATTCTGCAAGAGTTGGCATCAAACATATTCCAGATTTCTTATCAGTAATTTTCTGAAAAATATTCTCAGGCACAACATCTTGTTCTGGATATAAATTTGACAGTAATCGTGCATGTAAAGCTTCTTTCCCATGCTCGGTCACTTTTCCAATTCTAACATCTTGTAGAATAGTCTTGTAAACTTCATCCTTCGCCTGACGCATATTTTCATGCAGTTCAGCATAATTGAAGTTTAACCATATATTGACGTTGCCAATACTGCCTAGGCACTTCCTGGTATCTTCATGCGTGAGCATTTTGAACACAGGTTGCCCTTTCACTGGTGTCAGCTGCAGAAGATCTCCGAAAACAATGATGTGTTTGCCACCAAATAACACATCATACTCTGTTTTGAGAACTTCTTGCATTCTCAAATGCACAAAGGCAAGCATGACATTGGAAACCATGCTTACTTCGTCAATGATAAGAAGTTTCATTTTCCTCAAGATTCTTGAAACTTCAAAACAAGCATCTCCAGATAGCTTGTGATATTGTAATTTGTTGTCATGCTCCACTGGCAGCATCAGTAAACGATGTAAAGTAATCCCTTTAATGTTATGTGGTGCCAGTCCAGTTGGAGCGGTGACAACACAAGACAGCGATGACTCTGTCCTTTCCTGCAAATAGCATGAAATTGCTTTAATGAGGAAACTTTTTCCAGTTCCCGCTTCTCCACTCACGTACAGTCGGACAGGCTTGAACGACGTACATGAGCACTCTTTCTTGTCATGACTTAATCCATGATCAATTTGCATGGTAACTTCGTCATATATTTTCCTCTGCTCAACGTTGAGTTGTCTTTCCAACTCTTCTAAGTTAACCGCATCCTCCTGAGCATGTGACATAGCTCTTTCCACTTCATTCATGGCAGTGGCAGCTTCATTTTCGATAACAGGTCCTCCTAGTGGATCCTGACTCAATGAAGCAGAACTCTGACTGTCCTGAGAACTGTCTCTGGCAATCTCGGCTGCAATCGTTGCTTCCTGCTCAATTTCCGCATTCAACATTTCTACATATTTGGGAAAAGCAGGACATTCTATGGTCTCCTTGGCGGCATTGAAAGAGTCTTCGTAACAGAGGAAATCTCCAAGCAGTTCCTCTTCTGCACGCCAAGGCTTGAAAAGTTGCAAAAGTGCTAAATAGAAAAACTCCTTTTTTTCAGGAGATTCGCCACTCAATTTTCGATGGTTTACCAAGTGGCATTTTCTTTGCTTGACCAGACATCCCTCACTTCCTATTACAGCATACACTCCTTTCTCAGTATCTTCTTTGATGTTCCTCTTGAATATGTAATTTTGAAGAACCTCATACAGACAAACATTGTCGAGGTGACTGCTTCTATTTGGATAATATGTATCCAACATGTTGGTCTTCAAAATGTCGGTACTGTTTGGCTCCTTTTCCGCCAAATACTCAATTTCCCGCACAGGTTTCAGAACTCGATTACGCGTTGCAGCAAGACCAAGACTCGCCCAAATGATACTCCTGGACTTGGCATAGAGACTTGCTGAAGACAACCGGTCAGAGCATTCGTAAGCTCCAATTTCTCGATGCGACAACATCTTCAGACTGAAACTGTACAACTTCTTGCTGAGGCTATTTTCATGGGAAATGTCCTCCCACATATCCTTCAATTCTGTCTTCTCTTTTTTGGTGATGTAAGACGTCACATACCGAGCCACAGCCATACAGTTATCAGCCACAAACTGTATATCCATGTTAGCATTCCACATGGACAAAATCACCGGGTTGTAGTCGTTGATGTACTTGGACTCTTCGTTCCTCTTCAAATTGTATGTGTTTTTAGGTGATTTCTTCATGACATTATGTCGCAGCGAAGACATCAAACTGTTTACTCTTCCTTTAGAAATCACCGGTCGTGGAAAGCCGAAACGACATTTGGTGTAGAACTTGTCCTTGTTTCGGAATTTACGACGGCAGTACTTTCCACATCGATGGCTTTGGAAACGCAGAACTTTTTCTCTTAGGCTTTTCTTCTCCTTTGCGTTTGGAACAGCACACGTAGAATACTGTTGGATGAAACTCATCACTGAGTCTTCTGGATCCGTTCCAAATTTAGGTGCATCCTTGATCCACAGCAACATATGTATATGAGGAGCACCTCTTGCTTGGTACTCCTTTCTCCAGAAGAAATCCAACACCTCTCCAAGAGGTGGATTCTTCTTATTCATGATGAAAGACATCATAGCTTCAAATCTATGATTGAAGTACCTACATACATTGACTGGATCCAAAGAGCACAGTTCTCCGGGTGTCTTGAATTCGATGTTATCTACGTTAGCATTTGCCTCTCGTAGAAATTCAAGTAAGTCTTCCCAGCCATACTCGGCACAGCTCAGAGTGAGGAACCATGTGGGAGTACCTAAGTTCCTCAGCATACATTTTAAATCACCATGACGACGGTACCAGTACTCATTAGTACCACGCTGACACGCCATGAGATTAATCAGGTGAGATTCCAAAATACTGTCTTGGACATTGACTTTATCCATAAAGTCACTTGCCGAGATGTTTTGCATGTGTATACCACTTTTCAAGATGTGGTTCACTGCATATGACAGTCCAGACAGATCGCTTTCAAACAGGAGATGAAACAAATAAGGAATGCATTGTCGAAACCTAGCATCTACTGCATACAATCGCAAAGTCCGGTATTCAGAAGCAGGAATTTGATGAGGTCGCTCATCATATCTTCCTCCCTGACCTGTTGGAAAAAGCTGTGGGAAACACCGAGCTTCCAAACTTTCCTCCCAAACACTAATGGGACTCCCTTTGGCTTGTTTCATTTGAAACAACTCAATAGCATTCCCCATGACTTCCTTGGAATGCAAAGGATGAACACTATAATGTTCATATATTTCTTCACTAGTAGAGGGTTCTACTTTCTCAATTTGACCAGCACACAAATCGCTATCCTCTTCCTCACTTACTTCCTCTTCTGCAACATATACATTCTTATAGTATTTATTATTTTTTTTCAAATACAATGTTGCCTTTTTAACTTTCCTAACATCTACTAAATCTTGCCATATTTTCTTATTCTTTGTCGGAACCCCATTAACTAAGATAACCAGAGGTTCCTCTTCCACTTTTTCTACTCCAATTGTGTTCATGTTTTTCTTCAAATCTAGAGGCAAATAAACAACTCTTCCCTTTAATCCTCTCTGTAAATCTGATGGAGGCAATTTCCCTGTCTTTGGCTCCATTCTTACAATAGCCTGAAAGGGATGGATACTTTGAATCAAAATAGATTCATAAGTATTTAAATCCTTCAATTCAGAAGGAATCTCAACCAATTCCAGATTATTATGAACTGCTCTAGCAGGCATCTGGTTTTGATTTAATTTGCAACAACAATAAGTACACACACGTTGATCCAATCCCAAATCAAAACAATTTTCTACCATCAAGTATGTTGCAAAATCCTTCCATTCACTATTATTTTCCCTTTCACTTTTTGCATATAAATCCACTAACTTAGTCTGATTCTTATAATAAGTGCGTCGACAACACACACAAGTGAAATTTGGCCTCTCACTTGATTTGACCTGAAATGTGACAATTTCCCTCTGGAAATTATCTGTACTGGAAACCTGTACACTATCTTCCACATTACCCGCTTCTTCTTGGTCAATTTCAACATTCTCCTCTTTACTTCCAAAGTAACAAAACTCAATTTCTTCACATATATTCTTCACATCTATTTCAGAACCATGCAAAAGAGCAGCGCATAATTGTTTAAGCATAATTGCTGGACTCTTAGCATAATACAACATTCTAACTAATTTCCTCACTTTATTATGATGCACTGCTAGCATTCTGAAATGATGAAAAACACTCTGGCATACTCTCCTGGAAAGACAAGCCAGTGAATGACCATGCAAACCTGTCACTTCTCTCACTCTGCAAGGATCTAATTCTTGCAACAACCTTATTTTCTGCTTCAAACTTTTCTTATTAAATGACCGTACAAAATCACAAAGCAAATTTATGGAATCCTGTCGCACACTACAAATACTACTACACTTCCAGGTGTACACAGGACCCTTAGCACGTCTTCCTAAAACCTCATTACCTAACACCTCTTCTGCCTCTGTTGTCACAAGTTTTTCTTTTTCAACTGGACAACCATCTTTCACTTCATAAGCACGACCACTGGTGTCAACTGCATGCACCAAATCATTATCCTGGAAATAACTCTCCTCATTAAAAAATGCCTCACAGCTTGAACTATGAATCCATTCTCCAGAAAAAAATTCACAAAAATTACTACGATTAACTATTCTCTTCCATCTACTATTTCTTTTGAAATCATAAATTGCCTTGTTTAGCTTCCTAATTCTATTGATTATCAAAATAAATAACTTACGTTTAATTTCAAATGCCTGATCAATAACTTTCTCAACTTTTTTTTTTCTCTTATAAAAAACCACTTTCTGTTGACCTTTCTTAATATTTTTTAACAAATTGCCAATTATCCTGTTGCGGAAAATTCGTTTACGAATGTCCCTAAACTGTTGTTTCCTTCTACTATCATGCACAGAGTTATCTCTTGCTCTAGCAGTAACATTTTTGATTGGCCTTTCCTTTCCATTTGAATTGGTTCTCTTTTTATGGACTGAAACATTTTCTGTAGTAATATTTTTTTTACTACACATATTTCTTATGAATGTTTTTGTACTCTTACCCGGTGCTTTCTTCGTGACTTGACAAATCTTTTTGTTAGAGGACTGCTGCTTCTTTTGATTCACCTGCTGTCTTTGACGTTTTGCAGCCTTTCTCTCTCTTTCTTTCGTTGGCATGGTGAAATGTTGAAATGATCTGCAGTTGAATCTGTGGTAAAATATATTAAACATTTTTATTAACCACTATTACCAAACAGTAAATCAATAACAGTGATCAAAAACTTAACACACTACTTGACATTTTAAATAGAAGATTTTTTTGTCCTTGGCAAATTTACAATACAGAAATAGCAGAAAAGAAATGGAATTTATGTTCATGTTACCTGTGCTATTTTATATGTGAATCTGATCTAATTTTATGAGCATATTTTAATATTTTATTGAAGACACTACACATAACCTGTTTTTGAAGGTGTCTTTATTTTTCAATTAAACGGTTTACACTTTTACTTTTTATTTATTATAAATTTTAAAAATAAATGTTTATAGTTCCATAGGCTCAAGCAGGTCAGCTTCCCACCCTATGTCATATAATTCGGACAAATCTGCATCCTCATCACGCTCTTCTTCATCCTCAGGATTTAAATCATCCAAGGGATCAACATCCACTGATGTTTCAATTACAAGTTCAATGATGAGGTCAAAATCAACTGATTGCAGATTGTCGCTCATGTTGATGTTGTCTTTATCTTTAAAGAAAGATAACAACAATGAGATGTTGCAGAGTAAGAGACAAATCTCAGAGATTATAATAGTAAAATTGTTTAACAAGAGTAACATTTTGCAGCTATTATTTAGCCATGTCCAGCGATGCTGAGCAGGTGAAGCCTATGTCTAATTTTTCAGTGAACAGGACTCATCTCTTCTTAACCTTGGATAAGCCTCACCAACTCTGTGTCCCCTGCACATACTTAAATGTAAAGGGTTCAGATTTATGTTAAATGGCACATCCCCAGGCATGCACCAGTTAACGTGCACCGCTGCTCTGCCACCCATGGTGTGCCGTATTTACAATCAGATAGGAGAAAGCTGCGTCAAAACCCTGCGCCTGCTTTAAGCAGGCATAGGTCTTGACGCAACATTGTGGAGATGGGGCACCCCTGAGCCTTGCTTGAGCTGCATCGCACTTGCGATACAACTCCAGCAATCACTACCTTTACAGCACAGATACGTCACGCATCTGTGCCATTTTTGCCCCATGATGCCCCGCATTGTAAATGCAGCACACCATGGGTGGCGGAACAGCGGCGCAGGATGACTGGCACATCCCTGGTGATGCGCCAGTCATCATAAATCTATCCCTAAGCTTCTTATCTTTTTACAGATAAACCGCCATATGTACCATCAAACTATTTTGCATTTCCTAAATAGCGAATTTTAAGGAATAAATAGCAATTCTTTACCATTCCTAATTTGCAATGAGCAAATTGCTAATTGCAAATTACCCATTCATTTCCATGGGCTAGGAGGCTCATAGGAATGAAGGTACAATTTGCGATTAGCAATTAGCTCATCGCAAATTAGGAATTTTTCCAAGGGTGCAGGGGTGTCTCAAGAACACCCTGCTGCACCCCTGAAAAAGAAATTTGGGGGCATATGGCGCACATACATGCCCTAAGGGCATGTATTGGCGTCATATGGCACCTTTTGTTTTTTGGAAAAAAAGCTTTTTGAAAAGAATTCGCAAATTACCACAAACTAGAAGTTGGTGGTAGTGTCCAAATCCTTAATGTCATTTTTTACATATTTTTTGTTTGATACATTGCATTTAAGTAATCGCAAAATTTGCAAATCCTTCAGTGCAATAGTAAAATAAGGAATAGCAAATTTTGCTATTCCTTATTTTGCATCAAACTTGTTTGATACATACCATTTGTCTAATTAGCATTCGCAAAGGCCGAAATTCGCATAATTTTGATCTTTGCGAATGCTAATTAGCTTGATACATATGGCCCCAAGTGAGGCCTGTCTTGCAACATGGTGCATCTTTTGCATCACTGCTGCATCGGTTTCATGTGGCACGTTTTTTTTACACCATGACACATCTGCCTAAATGCATCAATTTGTAATTTTGCCACCTCATAGCAAATCTTTTGCACTGCCACTGCATCATAAAAGTGACGCACAGTGGCGCAAAAGAGACATACACCTATCATAAATCTGTCTCTACCATTTTAAATGATTAATCCAGGATGACGATAAGGTGTGGCCTATCCAGAGGTTTGTTTATGGTGAGGCCTACTCACAATTGCAGATTAAAGTTACGCTTGATAAAGAATACAGAGGAGATAATACATGTAAAGGCCTACCAATGAAGTAAGTAATGTCCACTTTATTGCGCCAGTCATCATAAATGTATCCCTAAGCTTCTTATCTTGTTACAGATGAACCGCCATATGTACCATCAAACTATTTTACATTTCGTAAATAGCGAATTTTAAGGAATAAATAGCAATTCTTTACCATTCCTAATTTGCAATGAGCAAATTGCTAATTGCAAATTACCCATTCATTTCCATGGGCTAGGAGGCTCATAGGAATGAAGGTTTAATTTGCGATTAGCAATTAGCTCATCACAAATTAGGAATTTTTCCAAGGGTGCAGGGGTGTCTCAAGAACACCCTGCTGCACCCCTGAAAAAGAAATTTGGGGGCATATGGCACACATACATGCCCTAAGGGCATGTATTGGCGTCATATGGCACCTTTTCTTTTTTGGAAAAAAAGCTTTTTGAAAAGAATTCACAAATTACCACCAACTAGAAGTTGGTGGTAGTTTCCAAATCCTTAATGTCATTTTTTACATATTTTTTGTTTGATACATTGCATTTAAGTAATCGCAAAATTTGCAAATCCTTCAGTGCAATCGCAAAATAAGGAATAGCAAATTTTGCTATTCCTTATTTTGCATCAAACTTGTTTGATACATACCATTTGTCTAATTAGCATTCGCAAAGGCCGAAATTCGCAGAATTTTGATCTTTGCGAATGCTAATTAGCTTGATACATATGGCCCCAAGTGAGGCCTGTCTTGCAACATGGTGCATCTTTTGCATCACTGCTGCATCGGTTTCATGTGGCACGTTTTTTTTACACCATGACACATCTGCCTAAATGCATCAATTTGTAATTTTGTCGCCTCATAGCAAATCTTTTGCACCGCCGCTGCATCATAAAAGTGACGCACAGTGGCGCAAAAGAGGCATACACCTATCATAAATCTGTCCCTAGCATTTTAAATGATTAATACAGGATGACGATAAGGTGTGGCCTATCCAGAGGTTTGTTTATGGTGAGGCCTACTCACAATTGCAGATTAAAGTTACGCTTGATAAAGAATACAGAGGAGATAATACATGTAAAGGCCTACCAATGAAGTAAGTAATGTCCACTTTATTGCGCCAGTCATCATAAATGTATCCCTAAGCTTCTTATCTTGTTACAGATGAACCGCCATATGTACCATCACACTATTTTACATTTCCTAAATAGCGAATTTTAAGGAATAAATAGCAATTCTTTACCATTCCTAATTTGCAATGAGCAAATTGCTAATTGCAAATTACCCATTCATTTCCATGGGCTAGGAGGCTCATAGGAATGAAGGTTTAATTTGCGATTAGCAATTAGCTCATCACAAATTAGGAATTTTTCCAAGGGTGCAGGGGTGTCTCAAGAACACCCTGCTGCACCCCTGAAAAAGAAATTTGGGGGCATATGGCACACATACATGCCCTAAGGGCATGTATTGGCGTCATATGGCACCTTTTCTTTTTTGGAAAAAAAGCTTTTTGAAAAGAATTCACAAATTACCACCAACTAGAAGTTGGTGGTAGTTTCCAAATCCTTAATGTCATTTTTTACATATTTTTTGTTTGATACATTGCATTTAAGTAATCGCAAAATTTGCAAATCCTTCAGTGCAATCGCAAAATAAGGAATAGCAAATTTTGCTATTCCTTATTTTGCATCAAACTTGTTTGATACATACCATTTGTCTAATTAGCATTCGCAAAGGCCGAAATTCGCAGAATTTTGATCTTTGCGAATGCTAATTAGCTTGATACATATGGCCCCAAGTGAGGCCTGTCTTGCAACATGGTGCATCTTTTGCATCACTGCTGCATCGGTTTCATGTGGCACGTTTTTTTTACACCATGACACATCTGCCTAAATGCATCAATTTGTAATTTTGTCGCCTCATAGCAAATCTTTTGCACCGCCGCTGCATCATAAAAGTGACGCACAGTGGCGCAAAAGAGGCATACACCTATCATAAATCTGTCCCTAGCATTTTAAATGATTAATCCAGGATGACGATAAGGTGTGGCCTATCCAGAGGTTTGTTTAAGGTGAGGCCTACTCAGGATTGCAGATTAAAGTTACGCTTGATGAAGAATACAGAGGAGATAATACATGTAAAGGCCTACCAATGAAGTAAGTTATGTCCACTTTATTTCGCCAGTCATCATAAATGTATCCCTAAGCTTCTTATCTTGTTACAGATGAACCACCATATGTACCATCAAACTATTTTGCATTTCCTAAATAGCGAATTTTAAGGAATAAATAGCAATTCTTTACCATTCCTAATTTGCAATGAGCAAATTGCTAATTGCAAATTACCCATTCATTTCCATGGGCTAGGAGGCCCATAGAAATGAAGGTGCAATTTGCGATTAGCAATTAGCTCATCGCAAATTAGGAATTTTTCCAAGGGTGCAGGGGTGTCTCAAGAACACCCAGCTGCACCCCTGAAAAAGAAATTTGGGGGCATATGGCATACATACATGCCCTAAGGACATGTATTGGCGTCATATGGCACCTTTTGTTTTTTTGGAAAAAAATGCTTTTTGAAAAGAATTCGCAAATTACCACAAACTAGAAGTTGGTGGTAGTTTCCAAATCCTTAATGTCATTTTTTACATATTTTTTGTTTGATACATTGCTTTTAAGGAATCGCAAAATTTGCAAATCCTTCAGTGCAATCGCAAAATAAGGAATAGCAAATTTTGAATTAAGGACATTTTAAGTAATTTCCACATGTGCAGTGTTTTCAAATTATGATTTGAAAATCGTTTTTGGGGAAAAGGAATGGTTTGCAAATTTATGACAAGGACATAATGGTGTATGCTTCTCTATAAGGCATTTCACTGTCTCTGATGTCATTTTTCCCATATTACATTATAAGACCTTTCCCCATGGAGCACATTCCTTGTAAATATGCTCCCACCTGTGCATGGTGAATTTAGATTTTGACTGTTTGAGTCACATAGCCATGTTAAAAGTGACCCAAAAAAATTGCAAACGCTTTAAAAAAACACATTCATGTGTCTTAAGGACATTTTAAGTCATTTCCCCGTGGACAGTGTTTTGTAAGTGGCGCAAAAGAGGCATACACCTATCATAAATGTGTCCCTAGCATTTTAAATGATTAATTCAGGATGACGATAAGGTGTGGCCTATCCAAAGGTTTGTTTAAGGTGAGGCCTACTCAGGATTGCAGATTAAAGTTACGCTTGATGAAGAATACAGAGGACATAATACATGTAAAGCTCTACCAATGAAGTAAGTAATGTCCACTTCATTGTGCCAGTCATCATAAATGTATCCCTAAGCTTCTTATCTTGTTAGACATCAACCGCCATATGTACCATCAAACTATTTTGCATTTCCTAAATAGCGAATTTTAAGGAATAAATAGCGATTCTTTACCATTCCAAATTTGCAATGAGCAAATTGCTAATTGCAAATTACCCATTCATTTCCATGGGCTAGGATGCCCATATGAATGAAGGTGCAATTTGCGATTAGCAATTAGCTCATCGCAAATTAGGAATTTTTCCAAAGGTGCAGGGTTGTCTCAAGAACACCCTGCTGCACCCCTGAAAAAGAAATTTGGGGGCATATGGCGCACATAAATTTTAACAACATTCCTTTACCTCAAAAACGATTTTCAATTCATAATTTGAAAACACTGCCCACAGGGAAATTACTTAAAATGTCCTTAAGACACATGAAAGTGTTTTTTGATTGCCTTTCCAGCATGGTTGGGTCACTTTTAACATGGCTATGTAACACAAACATTTAAAATCTAAATTTGCCATGCACAGGTGGGAGCATATTTACAAGCAATTTGCGCCACAGAGAAAGGTCTTACATTACAATGGGAAAAATAACATCAGGGACAGTCAATTGCCTTATAAAGAAGCATACACCATTATGTCCTTGTCATAAATTTAAAAACAATTCCTTTTCCCCAAAAACGATTTTCAAATCATAATTTCAAAACACTGCACATGGGAAAATTACTTAAAATGTCCTTAAGACACATAAAAGCGTTTTTTGATTGCCTTTGCAGCATGTTTGTATCACTTTTAACATGGCTATGTAACACAAACATTCAAAATCTAAATTTTCCATGCACAGGTGGGAGCATATTTACAAGCAATTTGCGCCACATAATTCATAATTTTCTCCTTAAAGCACACTATTCTCTATCTAAATTAAAGAAATATTTTCTCACCTTAGCAAATACTTTGAGTTTGAAAACAGTCTCAGAAACACACCAATTTGTCTTCAGCAGAGCAAAAGGTATGCACTCCAGAGTCTGCAGCTATCAAAAGCACAGAAATGCTGTAATTCTTCACACATATCTCTCATGTCACCCAATCAAAACTCTTCCCTCACTTTTTTTCAAATGAAAACCCTTCCCCCCTCTGCCATTTCATGCCTTTTCTGCATGGCAACCACCTCTTGGAAGACCTCTGGTGTTTGCAAGTTCACACAACAATGTTGCAATTGAACTCTGAACTCTCAGTGCACCTGCATATCCAGTGCATTCTTTCATTTAAAGATTTTTTATTGACCAATCAAAATACATCTTTCAAATAACTCATCCATGCACCCTAACTTTCTGTTTTCAGCAATCAAAATCCACCAATCACTGTTACTGCTTCATGAACACAGAAACTCCACAGTTTTTTTCATTTTAAACTCTCATTTTTTCAACTGCCATTTCATTGCCACACTTCATCTGACTGCAGGAGAACCTTCTCTCACCATGTTTTCTGTCTGGATTGTTGGACATAGTTATATACACTGGGCTCACAGGTATGCTGAGAACAGAAAATTACCTAACCTCAATTTACAAGATGTGGAAATTAAGTGGTTTGGCCACAGAGGATTAAAATGTCACCAATTGATACCATTGGTGAAAACCTTTATGCATTTGCCCAAACCTGACCTGTTAATTGTGCACTGTGGAGGTAATGATTTGGGCACTTTGACTGGGGTAGGTCTGGAAATGCTTTTAAAGGACACCTTTGAGCAATTAATGGCACTTTTTCCTCAACTGCCTTGGTATATTCAAATATATGCCAAAGACAGAAATGGAGGTGGTCAAACCAATTTTGTCCACAAATTGAGAAGTCGAGGAAGCATGTAAACAAATCTGTTTCAGCTTACATGAGAGACCATGGAATGGGCTCCATGTACAACAATAACTTGCGTTACTACATGCAAGATATCTACAGAGGAGATGGAGTTCACTTCTCAGATGAGGGCAACAGAATTTTCACTCTGAATTTAAGACTGTGCATTGGTACCTACTTATAAGTACCTAAATGTACCATAAACCCAAAAGCTCTTCTCAGAGCTACCCTACATCTGATCACTCACAATTATTATTTTACTGTAACATTTTTCACTAATTTTCAACAAAGTACGCTCCCTGGGGTGCTACCCGGTACGCGAACCGGGAGCTAACCTCGCGGAATCTTTTTTAAAAATGGGGTTTTTTTGCACATATAAGCCTCCTCAGCCACCCTCACAAAACCTAGGGGGTCAAGATAAGTCTACCGTGCCCCCTTCTACCCATTCTGAACATTATTTGCCCTCCATTTTGTATCTTAATTCGACCGAAACACAAAATGGTGGACTCCCGTAACGCTTAAGGTTCGCGAACCGGGGCGCTCAACGGTTCGCGTACCGGGTCGCTCCCTGGGAAGCGCACCATCAAAAAAGGTGGGAAAGTAGTTTACAGAAAAGCCACTGGAGACAATTTCACCAAATATAGATTAGCTCATACTACATACCAATCCCTACCATTTTCACAAATTTGATTGGAATTCCATTTAGCCATTTAGCCTGTAGACCTCTCTAAATACCCTGAGGTAAATTACTTCTCAAAACACATCTGAAGTGTTGGAATTGACAACCAATTAAAATGTTACTTTCATTTTCTACTTTTTTTACCTGACATTTGATTGGTTATGTACCTGAATATATATAAAAGAAGAGAATGAAACACAGCCATTTTGACTACTACTTCCTGGTGTACATTTCAATTGGATTTTCACTAATCACTTCAACTTCTTTCTAAAGGTAAGTTGTTATTTTAAAAACTGAACTATATTGTGCACTATAAGTTAATATGGTAAACTTTTTCTGATAGTTATATACTATCCCTCTGTAGTAGTTATAGATTTAGATAGACTTCTCTGTTATAGTTATGGATGGAGTTAGGCTTCTCTTTTATAATTATGAATTTACTTACGTTAAATCACATACACTTTTTTATATTCCTACTTCCACTCTGATACTATACACTGCCCAAAGATAAATTCTCTGTTAAAAAATGCCTATCTAAAATTAATCCCAACAGTGCCCTATCTCTACTAATATATATTTTTTTTATCCAAATTTCAGGCAACATGGAAGGCGAACAGAAAGTTTCATTTCAAATTGTCCTGCAAGAGAGCAGCCAAGAATTAATTGATCCAAATGATATAGAATTTATGGATGAAACTTGGGACCAAGAACTACTGCAATGTGTGCAAGCAGTGGATGACCTCCTTCAAAATGAGGACATTTTACACCCTCATAGATTACAAGCTATGTTCAATGAAAATGACGACATTTCAGACAGTGAAATGTTAGAAATGTTATTAAATTTTGAAACACAATCACAATAATAAATAATTGCTTAAAAAATAAAAAAAAATAATCAACAAAACCAACAATCAATTAACATACAGTATTTGAAAAGTCTATCATTCATTTTTCATTGCAGTACGCTGCCCAGAACGCTTCCCGGTTCGCGGACCGGGCGCTCCCCATGCAAAAAAACCAAAAAAAGTTTTTGTTTTTTTTGCCCCGCGGGGCCCTTTTAAAACCTCCACATTAAACCTAGGGGGTCAGGGAGGATCTAGTATGCCCCCTTATGGTTATTTCCCCCTTTGTTTTGGCCTCCTCTTGTCTCTCAATCCTACCGAGAGACAAGATGGCGGCCGCTCCGGACTGTTTAGAATGTTGACAGACACCGGAGAGCCAATCAGCTTCGCTACGCGAAGTTCCGGTACGCTTAAGGTCCGCGGACCGGAGCGCTGCCCAGAGCGCGCTTACAGATATATATCTTTTTTTAAACGTTAATTTCTCAAAATCCACTGGAGCACATATATTGAGACCTACAAAAGGCACATCGGGCTACCAGTCCCTACAATTTTGCCAAGTTTCATGCAAATCCATTCAGCCGTTCGGGCTAAAAGTGAGGCCAACCGCCCTATGGAAAACTCAATGTTAAAAACACGTTTTGGGACCCCCCTTTTTTCTCGACCCCCCCCTGGACGAACCCCCCCCAAATTTCCAGGGGCTGCTCAGAAACAAAATGTTCCATTTTCCAGAAAATTTCAGCCAATTCCGTCTACAAACGCCAAAGTTATTAGACATAGAATTTTCAAAAATCCCATAGAGAAAAAATCCTAACTATATATACCTACTGGCGACCGCCAGTAGGTAATATATATATATCTATATATATATATCTATATATATATATATATATATATATATATATATATATATATAGATATATATATATTATCTATATATCTCTCTCTATCTCTCTATATATCCTACTGCCAGTCGCCAGTAGGTAGTTATAGTTAGGACCTATTTTCCAAAGGAAATCCGCAACATTCTATTTGGAATAACTTTTGTGCCGGTTGACGAATCTTCACAAAATTTTCAAAACTGGTGGGGCGCTACAGTCCACTCCTATCCTGAAAGTCTTTGGGTGATTCGTGAAGTGGGGGCCGAGAAAAAATGGGGGTCCCAAAACGTGTTTTCCCCCATGCAATTTTCCATAGGAACCGTTCATCGCGGCTACAGCCCGAACTGCTGAACGGAATTACACCAAATTTGGCAAAGAGGTAGTCCTTGGTTCAGACTCGTGCCTTTTGCTTAAATGGTGTAAATCCGTTTAATAGTTCCTGAGAAAATTTCAATTAAAAGTACATATATATCTATGGCCTCTGTGGATGCGCGCACTCTAAGCGGTCCAGATCACGCGCTGAATGCTAATTGGCTGTCAAGTGGTTGTCAACATTCGAAACCAGCCATTTTGTGCCTCGGTAGAAGCGAGGATCTAGAAATTAGTGGAACAAGTGTTCAAAACATATAAAGGGGGTAGGTAAGAAATATTTTGACCCTCTAGACCTGCTTAGGGGGTCCCACAAGGACCCCTAGGGCCCCAAAAAAATATATATATATATATTTTTTTAACTGAGTAATGTGCACTGGGTGCATGAATCCGCTGTAAAAAAAATTAAAACTGAGCACGCGCTCCTCTGCTTGTTTAAAAATTAGCTACCTGGGAGGGCCAAATCCAGGGGTCTAAAATATTACATTTGATGGGGGCTCAGAGGGACCCTGGGAGTACCATTCCTTTGTGCTACAAAATAAATGGGTGAGGGAGTTCAAAGGTCCGTCTAAGCCCCGGGGATTACCACCCTCCGGATCTTTTTATATATTGGGAGGGGGGCCGCGTGGTCTCCATTCTGGAGCAGTCGAAAGCCTTGGGGAACACCACCCCCCCCCCCCCCCAAAAGCGGCTCCTGATGTGTCTTGGGGTGCCTACCCCCAGGACACTGCTGTTTGCTATGGCAGGGCGGGAGTCGAGGTTCCCGCTCTGTCATAGCAAACTTGAGGGCATATTAACAAGTGCCATTTCACCGCAATTTTTTAAAAAAAGCAAAAAATGGGGTGAAAATGATATCTCCCTATTTACTAGGCGCCGCTAAGATGCATTACCGCATGTTAGCAGCCGGTTTGCTAATGGCTCGCCTCGTATCTCCAATGAGTTGCAATGTAGGATTTCCCAGTAGCAAGGTAGGTGTTCCTATGACAATATAACATGGAAGAGGGAGGTATGACAGCGTTGTATTTACAAGGCGGCCCTGGATTTGAGGACCGATAGCAAAACTCTTGGTAATTGCGTTTTATGTCGGATCCTAACATCTGTTCTGAAGTAGACTTAAGCATGTTTAATATGCGAGGTGGATTGATATGTTAAGTCCACAGTCTTATATTAACAAGCTTTTCACTTGTGAACATGAATTATCGCTGTATTTCTCGGGATATTGGGGGCATATTTACAAGGGACGATAGAAAGCCGGCGAACCTCCGTTTGGCGTGATTCATCGCGCAAGGAGAGACCACGTGAACTCACGATTGGAGTTCTCTGGAATTTGTTTTAAACACCCCTCGGCTGGTAGGAGATAGATCTGCTGAGTGAGGTATCTACAACCCTGGTGTCCTAAGCAGTGGCGAATAAAGATATGCCCTGAAGAAATTGCCTGATAGATACTAAGGCAATGAAACATGTTGGCAAGTAGTTAATGGCTCTATAAGGAGTAGCCATTTTCACTTTTTTAATTGTGAGCATTTAGCATACTAGAACAAGAATAAAGTTGTCTGTTCATGCTTTATGCGTTTTATATATGTGGTATTATTTCACTATATGTTTGTGTTGTCTGTATTGTTCCACTACACTCACCACTATTAACATTTTTGGTTGGACACGTTTCCGTTTAGCGTGATAGCACCGATGATGATAACAGGGCCATCCTGGTGAGTACCAGCCAGGGGTCCCATTGGTGGTGCGCCCGTGAGGTGTTATCACGTTTGTTCACATTTTTCTGCACATGTTGGTGTGGGTAGTAGTACTGTTGTATATAAGGAGACAGGCGTTTTTAAGATGGGCTATTGACTTGTGTATCCCCAACCCTGTATAGTATGAAACGGGTGGTTGCTGTTAAAAGAATATGACATGAGATACCCAAGTCTTATGAAATAAATTGATTGCACTAGGTCTAGGTCATTTTTGTATTTGTAACGCATTGAGTGGAGGGCGACCTGGACCTATTTTTCCCTCTAAGCTCCAAATTTTGTGTGCACGGCATATTTACAAGGACAGTGTTTAAATTATCATCGCTTTAGCGTTAACAAAGTGCCGTTAAAGCGGCCCTAATGGGCTTAATAATAGGCTTTTGATCATTCGTGAGAATTCCAATAGAAGCCCAGATTTACACCAGAACATTTTATCACTGTCCTTGTAAATATGCCCCTAAGTTTTGGAATGTCGACAATCCCGTCTCCCATCTAAATAGGCACGAAGTATTTAGTGAAGTGCACACTGAATCGTGAAGCAACAGTGTCTGATTGTGATCGATAAAGAATTGCCCATTGTTGAGTACAGAGTTGACAAATTGTGCATAGTGTATTGTAACGTCAGTGGCTATTCCTCGAGCCCTCTCGAGGTTTAATTCGACGAGTTGTGTACTTCTTTTGCTCGTAATGTACATAGTGTTCTGTTGTCTCAGTTTGCTTTCCCCTCTGTCATGTAAAGGATCCTGGGTAAATATAACGGCTTCTGTGCAGCCAGTACCTTTCAACCCTACCCCCAAACTGCTTACTGCCTGTTACCATAGTAACAGTTCATGGAAAACTTAACTGAGCTCACAGGTCACAACTTCACCATACAATGTTGCTAATCCAAATAGCAAGTGTGCTGGACTTTTAAAAATGTTCCATAAGAACCGTTAATCGCAGCTACAGACTCTGGTAAAGAGCTGGTAAAGAGTTAGCCTCAGTATTATACTTCTAGTTATAAACATCATTTCTACTTTTAATTTTTAAATCTTCTCTAAGTATATGATTATCACACTAAATAATAGTTAAATGTTGTCAGTTAAAGAAGACGTATACACTGGGTTTTTTTATTAACTTTTTTAAAAGCAAAAATAAATAAATAGAAACGTAACTTTAACATAACAGTATAATGAAAAAAATGTAAGATGGACTCCAATGGTAGTAGGAGCGTAGGTAACCTGCAAAACAAAAATGAAAATAAGCCTTTAAAATTAGATCGATGTGATTGAATGAGGTGAGAGATTACATCTTTACGAAAGGCAAGAGTGCACCCTACCCCTCCCACAGAATCACCCTCAACAAGAGTCTGTAAGGCAGCTCTGCTTGTAGGCTTAGGCCTATCTTATGGTATAGATGGTATTTAAAATGAGACAGAGATGCGACTGAATGAGGTCAAAGAACACAAATTAACAGAACCCTTGGCAATATTGCTTATGCGCATGTGTGCAGTGTGCCTGATGTATCCCACCCCTCTCATAGGCCCGCACTGAAGAGGTGTCTGTAGGGAAGTGCCTGCTGGGTCAGATCTACAGTATGGTCCAGCTGGCTGGTCTTTAAAATGATTCAGAGATGAGACAGAATTAGGTGAGAGATCACGTCATTATGCAAGACAAAATTGTTTATTTGAAGCGCGTTTAATTGAAGGCATTGTGTATCTAGGCCGCTCTGCTTACCTTTTGCAAACACTGTTTTCAGCAGAGCTCACAACTTGAATTCTGCTTTGGTTCTATACTGCAGACTGTATTAAATCCAGCCTTAATTTATTCATCTGCAGAGTGTAAAGCAGCGTCCATAACTTGAAAAGAGAAAGAGAAACAATGTGAGAGAGAGGGACGCAGTGAAGTTGCTGTACACTATCCACACTCTCCGCCCACATGACTTCTCATTGCTTCGGTATCAAGCTTCTTTGCTCACCTTGTGCCATTGGCATGATTCAAAGAGGGTCTACCACGTGTCGAAGCAGCCTTCTTATGCGTTGTTACGATGGTCACGCATCATCGCAGAATCCTCAAACGTTGAGCTTTGGAGGTGTGGGGGAGGGGGGGGGGGACGCCAATTTGTGAAACACAACCTGTTAAATAAAAAGGAAGATAAGATTGTGCAATAGCAACAAAGGGGCACTGTTCCAAAAAGGTGATGTGTGAAGAAATAGAGGAGAAAAGGAGAAGTACTAGGTCGCGGACTCTGTGTTTAGGGTGAGAGGAAGTGCTGGGAAAGACAAACTTTGTCTCATGTTGCCCTCACACACCCCGAAGGATGTCCTGCTTAATCATCGGGCGGTTGCTCCTCGTCGGGCTGGCGGTGCAATGCCCTACGGGTCCCCCGAAGGGTCACTTTTGCGGAGATCTTTTGAGACAACTGCCGTTAGGTGCATGCGGGTGTGTGGGTGGAGTCCTCAGAAAAGGAGTGCTGTTGTGCATGTGGTGAGTGGTAAAACTACCTAAGGGTGTACCTAAAAAACTTTTAATGAAAAGGCACCCTTGGTAGAGTAAAAGAACCCGTAGGTTCGGGGTTAGCAATGCAGGCGTAATGTACCCAGGTAACTTTATTAGGTTGACATGTTTCACGCCTTAGATGGCCCAACGGGTCCCTGGAGTTTCTTCAGGGCCAAGAGTCAAGTGATAATGGTGTGGTGCACGATAGTGACAAATGTTAAAAGAGGGGTGACATTGTCCCTCTGAATGATCTGGGGGGCCATTCTATGCAATGAGTCAAATAGTGGCTTCTGACATTACCCACATGGTCATGGCCTAGTTAAGGAAAGAGAGGGAGACAAAAAAAACAATAAAACACACATGGTGGTGGTGTTTGCAAAACACGTGCTTCTTACCAAAAGGTGGGGAAGCGACGTGTAGAAAACAATAAAGGAGAGACATGACAAACAGCTGAGACACTCAAACATTGTGATTCCTGTGTGCCGGCGCGTCATGAGCGCGGACTGCCTGACATGCCAGTTCGAGTTGCACGAAGTATCACTCAAACCGGGCAGCTGCCCGTCTGCGTGTGACGCATCAAAACGTCACGTAGGTATCAGCTGGCCGAGGTGTGCTCGGCATAGTTCCCACAAATTAGAAACATATCACACGTAATTCATGCCATTGCCCCGTCATCATACTCGTATTGTGAGATATACTGGGGCTGAGTTTTACTGATGACATAACGCTGGGCACGCTATGAACGTCCGAAAATGCTTGGTCTTCTGGATCCATTGTCGGAGCTAAAATGCGAAGGAGTATAATGCATCCTTTCTTACCTAGAGGAGCCCAAGTGGTACTCCATAAGCTTTAGGCGTAGGGGGCCCACACCTTAGTAGGGCTGCGGGGGGGGGGCAGAAAAGGAGAAGCAGTTATTCTACCCATCAATGTTAGACGGGTTGACAAGAAGATTCCCCCTTCAGTGTCCACTCGGGGAAGACTTTCAGCGCACTGCATTCTCCAGAAGGCTTTGCGCAATGCCACGCCCACTGTGGCAGGTGTGGGTAATATCTACTTAAGTGCGCGAAAATAAGCTGCTCCTTACTCTCCTCAACTATGCCTCTGAAGAAAGGACGAGATGACCCTGAAACGCGTCGGGCAGATGATTACTTTGAAAGACTGCCATTGTGTTTGTATCTGCTGGCAAGCGGTGAAATGGATGCAAATTCCAAATGTGCCTATTAAACTTCGTGTGGCTCTACTTCAACCTTGCGGGCTGACCTGTGTTGTTGGATATATATATATATATATATATATATATATATATATATATATATATAACATATATATATAACATATATATATAACATATATATATATAACATATATATATAACATATATATATATTACAATATCACGCCAACGTTCCCTTCCTTTGGTCTTATTTTTTTGACAAGCTGTGTTTTGGTATGAAACTAATAAAATTGCTCCACCTAGTGGCCATTTTCAAATTCTGAAAATAACTACGTGTAGAGATATATTTTTGCCGTTTTTAGGTGGAAGCCTACCAGACAGTGCAGCTGTCTGGTTGCAAAAACATGTTGGGGACATGCTAAAAACTTCCCTCGGAATGTATACCACCTTTTGGTTTTACATTGGCTTGGTGTTTTGGAACTCACATTTTCTTCTTTTCTATTGGCTGGCTTTATTTGTTTTAGGCTGTTTAGCATGTCTTTGAAACATATTTATTTCTTTTAAAATCATTTTTATTGGGTTTTTAAAGAAAAGCGAGAACAGAAGGGAAAAAAAGAAAATTTCATGAGAAGATATGCAATTACAAATGAGATTCTAAATGATAATTACAGTTATAAAGAGAGAAATAATTCGATATTTTAACCTGTGTACCACCTTTGACTGGCTCCTTGTATTCTTCCACAGGTGCTAATCCGTGGTGGCGAGTGACATTTAAAAGTGGTGGGTCGTAAAAATTAAGGAAATGGCTACCCCCTCCACCCCCCCCGCCACCCCTGCCCTCCCCCACCTTCCCCCTTTTTTTGATTGCGTTGCTTGAGTGCCCTAAAGTGTTTCCTAAAATCGCCCTCAAATTCTGGGAAATCACTGCAGGGGTGTGAAAAATGTAGATTAGGTGGGCAACTCCAGTCTGACTCTCTACTTCACACCACTCCACTCTGTGACACTCTGTGCCACTTGACGCTACACTTCTCAACAACACTCTACTCAACTACACTCTGAACTGAGGCCTATCTAAACGTGGTGTCTAAAACAGAATTTATGAAACGATTTGAAATCGTCAACTCATAAGCGCACATTCCCCTTTCAGCAGCTTACACAGCAAAACACTGTTGTTTGTTAGAGGAGTCGCACAAAATTGCTCCCATCATCTCCATAAATGTATTTAAAAAGAGGACAGTTGGACTATCCGAATACATGGCCAGAACCAAAATGTATGTAATGGGCTCGTGAAGATGCAAAACTGCAGTAGACACCAGTGCAATGCAGGTGACTTTTTTTTTTTTTTATCACTATCGACTTCCCGCAGAGGCCCGTTGTATGAAGCAGTACTATGATTGTTTGTTTAGGTGAGCATATTCTGGGCACCATCTGTCTTTCTAATGAAGTTCAGAGTGAAAATCAGCATTTTTTATGAAGTAACATTGAAAGGAAGACAGGCCACGCAAGGTTAAGTGGACTTCCTTTAATCAGGTCCAGACACCAGCTCTCCCGGCAGCAACTGCCGTCCCAGGAGTTCCACAGCTACCAGCACAGCATACATCACGAGCGCGCTCGTGCAACAGGATTAAAGAGACATTGTCAATGTAACATCCCAACACATCCCCCTTCCCTCAATTGATTGCAATAAACAAAATTGAATAATCACACAAACCCTCCCCCTCCCTAAAACAAATAAAATACATGTTTGATTGATATCTTTGCAGAAACAGCTACATGACAGAATTAAAGTGTAACACTAATGATTGTCTAGTAAGTGATAAAATCTCGAAACTTACCAGGAACTGCTTTGCACCTGGTAGAACATCTTTTAGCAATTGTGCCATTTGACTCAGTCTTAGAGTTAGAGACAGGCAAAACTCGAAGACTGGTACTAGGAGATGATAAACTTGAGTCAGAGATGGACAAATCACTGGGCTTTGAACCAAATTTGCTCTTAACAAACTCCACCTTGCTCTTAGGAACAATAGAAACACGAGATTTGTTCCAAATTTTACCATTCTCCAGAATTACTACATGGTCTTTAACTTCCTTGACACGGACAGGAGGGGAAAAACGAGCCAAACCTTTACGCAAAAGTACAGGTTTCCTGATCCTCACCCAGTCCCCCACTTGCACTGGAGATGACCTAAAACTACTCTGAGCATACTTAGCTTGGGTACATGCCCTAACATCCGCCACCCTGCCTAGTTTGACTACATCAATATCTCTCCTTGACATCCAATCCTGGTTCAATTCCGAACCTGCTACTCTACCTCTGAGTAAGGTAAAAGGTGAGACACCAGTGCTAGCATTAGGGGTAACTCAACGCCCACAACATGTCAGAAATGACTTTTCTCCAATTCAAACCATTGATGTTGGCTAATTGTAACTGATCTTTGATAACGCGGTTTAACCGTTCCACTAATCCATTACTTGAAGGATGATACAAAGAGGTGAGTATGTGCTTGATCCCATGGAACTTAAAGAAACTTTCCATTTCGCTCGACACCAATTGAGTGCCATTATCGGACACTAATTCCTCTGGCCAACCTTCCCGCAAAAAAATGTCTTTGAAGAAATTAATAACAGTAGCAGAATTCATGCACTCAACAAATTTAATCTCTGGCCACTTGGACATATAATCAATCAAAACTAGTGCATACTTCGGAGTTGCTCTTAGATTATAGAATGGACCAGCCACATCAAACGCTAACTTATGCCAAGGTAATTCTTTAACTTGTATCGGAGTCACAGGAGAAGGACTGGTAACTTGGGACTTGTCACTAAGAACACAAGCACTACAATCACGAACACAATGCTCAATCGCTTTATCCACTCCAGGCCACCAAAAATCTTCACGAACCCTTCTTTTCATTGCACGAATGCCCAAATGGCCAACATGAGCCAAATCCAAAACTTTTTTACAAAGAGCATCCGGAACCACTAATAGACCACCCCTACGTAAAACACCATCAATTAAGGATAGTTCATCACAAACCCTCCTAAAAGGTACTAAATCTGAAGGCAAGGATTTATCATCAGGCCAACCATTGATTAAGTAGTCTATTACATGGCACAAATTTGTATCTTCAGATACCGCCAATTTCCAATCAGTTTCTGACAATGTAATACCAGCATCAGATATAGAACTCACCGCACACACCATTTCTAAATCCTCGCCACTCTGCTCCAAATTATCATGAGGGAGAGGCAACCTGGACAAACAGTCAGCCACGTTGTTCCTTATCCCCGGGACATATTCTAAATGATAATCAAATTCACTAAGTCTGTATTGCCATTTAGCAATGCGAGGAGAAGCCCTCCCGCCACCTTTTGTAGTGAAAAAATCAACAAGAGGCTTGTGGTCAGTTTTGAGTATGATGTGATTTCCCCAAAGAAAATTTCTGAAATGTTGTACACCCCACCATAAGGCCAACGCCTCTTTTTCAATGGTTGAATAAGTGCTTTCTGCGCCACGCAGAGTTCTGGAAGCAAAGGCAATAACTTCTACATTACCATCCAACCTTTTCTGAGACAAAACCGCCCCAAGACCCACATTACTGGCATCGGTAATTACAATACATTGGTCATTAATATTGAACAATTTGAGAGGACGTGCTTGTACAATAGCATTTTTCAGTAACGAAAAATCATTAGCACATTCTTGTGACCAATCATACCTGACATTTTTCTTCAGCAAGTTTCTTAAAGACACAGTCCTGTCAGAAAAATTTCGAACAAACTTGGCGTAATATTCAACTAGTCCCAAAAAGGAACGCAACTGATCCTTGTTCGATGGTTCTGGTGCATTTTGAATGGCGTCTAACAGTTTCATTTTGGGTTCTACACCCTTAGCCGAGATGTGGTGACCCAAATAATCTACACTATCTTTGAGAAATTTGCACTTATCTTTTCTTAACGTTAAACCGAATTTTCTTAAAATTTCTAAAACTGTTCTCACTCTGCTGTTATGTTCATCTATGGACTTTCCATAAATGAGAATGTCATCCTGAAAGAAGACGACTCCTGCTGTGTTCTTGAAAAGATTACCCATAAGGCGTTGAAAAACTGCGGAAGCCGACGCCAGTCCGAACGGCATTCTCAAATAACGAAATGCACCCTCTGGAGTCACAAAAGACGTAAGATGTCTTGAATCCTTGCTTAACACCACTTGGTGATATGCTGAAAATATGTCCAGGGTGGTAAAATACTTGGCACCTTCCAATGTGGATAGCATTTCATTTATGTTAGGTAATGGTTGCCTATCAACCCAAATACAAGCATTTAAGTCACGCAAATCCACACACATCCTAAGGGACTTGTCAGCCTTACGCGCTAAAACTACAGGAGACAACCATTCTGATGCCTCAATCGGTTCAATCACACCCAAAAGACACAATCTCTCGAGCTCGTTCTTTAATTCATTTCGCATGCTCAGTGGTACCTTGCGAACCTTGTGTGCCACTGCTTTAGCTCCCTCTTTCAAACTAATTTGATGCTGGAAACCCTTAAGTTTACCCAATTTGTCGCAAAAAACTTCCGGAAATTCTTGCACCCATTCGCCATTGCAGGAAACACTCAGGGAATGCACAAAGTCCATATCAGGTAAAGAAGCATAATATTGCTTAGCCTCGCGTCTAGACAAAACCATATCTTTATGGTTAGGATCAAGGATCATATTAAGTTCACCTTGTTCATGCCAGCCTAACAAATTGGTGCCGTCTTTGACAACATAAATAATGGAAGATGCAACGTCACCCTTAAACTCAAGTTCACCTCTAAATTTTCCTAGTACTTCCACCCTTTTTCCTCCATAAGCAAACATTTTGATGAAGGACTGAGTCAAAGAAATATTTCCTAACATGTCTAAATCTTTAACATTTACAATGGAAAAAGGAGAACCTGAATCCGCAAAAAATTTGATGCATATACCATTCACACTAATGGAACAATTCGGGGATTTTCTTCTTCGAGATCCATCAATAGATGCTATTTCAACAACTCCATTAGCATCTATGGGGGAAGAAGACAACATTAATAATTCATAACGCTCATCTTCATCATCAACATACAGACGTTCGTCTAAGCTTTTCACCACGTGTGAAGATCCTTTCTGCATACTCGTGGCCTTGCACAAACGTGCCAGATGACCCTTTTTGCCACACTTGAAACAAGATTGGTTAATTGCAAAGCAAAATTTAAAGTTTCCTAAGTGAGACCTACTACCACAGCGATAGCAGGACAATCCTTGTACATCATTCCTGGGCTTGGGCACAGGAGAACGAAAGGCATTGTAATTTGATGCCTTGCGTTCAGAAGTTTTCACCGCTGCTTTAGTGGTGATGACATTGACGTCAGAAGGTTCAGCTGGAGTCACAACAGTTGACGCAGGGGTACTCATCTCTTTTAAGCAGAACTGAGAATGTTCAACGGATTTGGCTAAAGTCAACGCAGTCTCCAAATCAGGATCGCCAGAAGATAAAAGTTTTTCACGCACTTTCTTGTCATTAGTGCGTTCGATGAGTTGGTCTCTGATAATTTCGTCCCTAAACTCTCTATAGTTAAATTGACTGCCAAAATTCTCAAAGCAGCAACAAAATCATCGATGGACTCTCCAGGCATCTGCACACGTTGCAAAAATTTGTGGCGTTCCAAAACGGTATTGCGTTTGGGACTAAATCTTTTGTCGAGAGTTTTGACAAGAGACGCATACTCATCTAGAACCTGTGCATCACCATCATCGCTTGAAATCGATATCCTTACTTCTTCAAGGGTTAAGGTTTCCAGAATGGACCTTCCTTCAGGTCCCAAATTGTATACCAATAGCGCTTTCTTTTTTTTAGAAGTGAAAACATCGCCATCGATGGCTTCAATATAGGCGTCAAATGTAGATTTCCATTGCTTCCAGGGCATAGGAGGAGGCCCTGGAGACTGTAAAAAGGGAGGTGGCGAGGCTACCTTTTCCATTTGCGTGGGGAGTTGCTGCCACTAAATTCTTATTGCAGAAAAAAAAAATTGCAGACCTTTAAGATTTCTTTGCTCAAAAAAAATGTTTTTTTTTTTTTTATAATGCGCCCTTGAAAATATTTACTTCTTTCAATAGTTTCTTTTTTGTATTTATTTTTCTTTTATATCCTTTGGTACACTTCCTTAGCTGTGCTTTATGAAGTCATAATGCCCACAATTCTGACTTTGCCCAGGATGGAGGTGAAGACGTCATAATGCATTCAGAAGTAATCAGCATGAGAATTCCAGTGACAGCGTGCGTGTGTGTTTTCAATGACAGCGCGCGTCAGAATGAATATGCAGCAGCGCGGGTGCCAACGCGCATTGGAACTGAAACGAGGTCGCGTGTTTAGCTCGAGGAAGGCAGGCGCGTCTGCTTATTTTTAAAATATGCAGGGTTCAAAGTTCGCGCTAGAGATAATTCAGGGCAGCAAGAAGCAGGAAAAAGTCTATAAATCACTCACGATCCAAGGTCCTTGTTGCCGTGTGGAAGCCGCTCCTCTGTAGTTTCCTTTTCTTGCGAGGCTGAAAACGATTAGAGATGAAAACGTTGCGAGGCTTTAGATCAAAACGGGCAGCGATTACACAGCAAGACTAGGAAGTAGCAAGGCGCTGGACACCGTCGCCAGTGAAAGGAAGACAGGCCACGCAAGGTTAAGTGGACTTCCTTTAATCAGGTCCAGACACCAGCTCTCCCGGCAGCAACTGCCGTCCCAGGAGTTCCACAGCTACCAGCACAGCATACATCACGAGCGCGCTCGTGCAACAGTATTAAAGAGACATTGTCAATGTAACATCCCAACAAACATGCTTATTGGTTTGAAGTGCCAAGAATTCACTCTAGTAAGAACCACCTTTCCGTTATTTCCCCCTGATTTTATTCTGCTTATGAATATCAGATTATTGGCTCGGAGCTGCGTTAGCGTCCATGCCGTTTCCATGTGCTTGAGAAAGTGACCTTTCTACTGTATGTTATTACTTATATTTACAGTTAGGACAGCCATCCAGTCAGGCATGAACATTCCGCGCTTCAGGCTTTAGTCATTCCTACTGCCAATCATCCGGAATCATTCCCGCCCTGGTTAACACTCGAGCTATAACAGCTTACGGCCCCGGCTCTTTATATTAAAATGGTAATAACCAATTTATAAATTTACATTTTCTGCTGCGCTCACAGCAGGCAGGGTGACTCTCCTCGGCCCTAATGGGAGAACCGCCACTGGTGCTCAGTTTCTGGCAACTCTTTTTCTTTTTTGTGAGGAACTCCAGGAAAGAACAGTGTTCTAACGATGGTTGCCCATTCCTGGTCTTGAGGAAGACCCCGCTGTAATGATTAAACAACCACATTCATTATTTGGGGTTGAAACGTAGACTTTTTATACATTTTGGACCTGTACTATTCACTGTCAGCCCAGCAGCAGTGGATAAACACATTGTGCATTGATGGCATCGCATTGCTTGAGCCATTTAGTTAGTCTCCTAATAATCATGTTAGACAGGTCATTTTCATCCATGTAAATATTGTATAATTTGTATATCTTGAAATGTCCACCCTTCACCTCATGAGCACTACCTTGAACACTTCAGTCACCTTGTCACAATGGACCAACCATTGTAACTGCGAATTGATGAAAAAGTATATTGATTAATACTTGTCAATATAAACATTCTGTTGGCAACCAAGTTCAACCTGGTCTATCTATGCATTAAATGTTACAGGGTTTTTTGCGATTTGGTGTGTTTCCATTTTTGAGATTCTTTGACCAGTTGGATGCTTGTTGTATGTATCAGTATTGGCCCATTTACAACTGTTATGTAATTGCTTGTACATTTTTACAGCAGTGTGTGCAAATGTAATGGTCATTTCAATTAAAAATGTGTTGTCTGTAATGGCAGTGCCCTACCACACCATCAGCGCTATGCCATTCCACTATGAGACACCCCACTCTACTCCATGCCACTCTGCACGCCCCTCCACTCTGCGCTACTAGACTATACTCCACGCCACCTTATGTACCTATACTACACCCTACAACAATCTTCTCCCACTGTCTCTCCACACCACAATATCTACTCCATGCCACTCGACTCTATAGCACTTCACTCTACGACATTCCACATCACTCCACTCTACGGCACTCTGCACCATATTATTCCACTGCACCCCACTCTACGCTACTCCTTTCTGACCCTTCAATCTACAACACTACTCCACTCCACACTACTCCACTCCACTCTACAACATATACCCCACTCTAAGCCGCTCCACCATACAACATACATACGCCTCTTGACTCCTCTTGACGCCCCTTTACTCCTCTTGACGCCCCTTTACTCCTCTTGACGCCCCTTTACTCCTCTTGACGCCCCTTTACTCCTCTTGACGCCCCTTTACTCCTCTTGACGCCCCTTTACTCCTCTTGACGCCCCTTTACTCCTCTTGACGCCCCTTTACTCCTCTTGACGCCCCTTTACTCTTCTTGACGCCCCTTTACTCTTCTTGACGCCCCTTTACTCCTCTTGACGCCCCTTTACTCCTCTTGACGCCCCTTTACTCCACGTGACGCCCCTTTACTCCACGTGACGCCCCTTTACTCCACGTGACGCCACACCACTCTACCCGACGCCACTCTACTCATTGCCAATTTACCCTACTTGTTGCCACTCTGCTCTACTGTACTCCACTCTAGAGACACTCGTCCACTTTATTCTCTGACAGTCCATTTTGCTCCACTCCAGTCTATGCCACTCATTGAGGCCCCTCCACGGGCTTACAACACTCTACTCCACTCTGACATTCCACAACACTCTATGCCACTCCATTTTATGACTCTACTCCTCTCTACAGCACTCTGCTCTACGCCACTTCAATCGATGGCACTCCACTGTACAGCACTACTCCACGCCAATCTACAACACTCTTGGCCACTCCACTCTACACCAGTCCACTCTACCCCACTCCAGTCCACGACACTCTGCTGCACGCCGCTCCTCCTTACACTCTACTCTGCAATACTCCATGCTGCTCTACGATACTCCACTCTACTCCACAACACGTTCCTCCATTCTGCACTACTCCACAGTACTCCATGCCACTCCACCCTGCTGTAAGACACTCCACTCTGACACTCAACTCTATCCCGTACTGCAGTGAAACACTCCATTCTGACATTCCCCTCTTCTCCACACTGTCATAAGGCATTTCATGCTGCCATAAGACACTCCACTCTGCTGTAAGATACCACACTCTACAATACTAAACTCCATGCTGCTGCAAGACACAACATTCCACTCTGACATCCACCTTTCTTCACTTTGCTTCATTCTATGCCCCTCCTCTTCAGCCCTCTACTCCAGGAGGCTCTACTCCGCGATACTATGGCACTCCAATCCACTCTACTCTGACACTCCACACTATGACACTACTCCATCATATGCCACTCCACTGTATGACATGCTCGTCCACTCTACCCCACTACACTCTATTCTACGCCACTCCACAACACTTCATTCTGACGCTCTACTCCACACCACTGTACTCTACAACACTCCACTACTCTAATCTATAACACTCCATGCAACTCTGGCTCTACACCAGTCCACTCTGCCCCACTCCCGTCTGACACTCTACTTCACACCACTCCACTCTGTGACACTTGACTCTACACTACTCAACACCACTCTACTCAACTACACTCTGCACTGCTCCACTCTACACTGCTCTACACCACTTTTACTCTACACCAATCTTTGCCACTCCATGAAATGTTGACACTCCACGCTGCTGTGAGACACTCTACTCTACTGTAAGGCACTGCACTCTACTCCGCTCCATGCTGTCGTAAGACGCTCCACTCTACGACACTGCACTCTACTCAACACTGCAATAAGACACTCCACTCTACGGCACTCCATTCTGACATCCACCATACGCCACTTTACTCCACTCTACGCCACTCCTCTCCACATCACTTGACTCTGCAACTACCAACTCCACTCTGACATCCAGTCTACACCACTTTACTCCACGACACTCCACTGTAGAGCACTTTACGCCACTCTATGGCACTTTAATCTCTTACACTTCTCTCCTGCACTCTACTCCACTCTACCATACTCCAGACCACTTTACTGCACTCTGCCACTCCATGACACTCTACTCCATTCCACGACACTCTACTCCATTCCACGACACTCTACTCCATTCCACGACACTCTACTCCATTCCACGACACTCTACTCCATTCCACGACACTCTACTCCATTCCACGACACTCTACTCCATTCCACGACACTCTACTCCATTCCACGACACTCTACTCCATTCCACGACACTCTACTCCATTCCACGACACTCTACTCCATTCCACGACACTCTACTCCATTCCACGACACTCTACTTTACTCCATTCCACGACACACTACTCCATTCCACGACACTCTACTCCATTCCACGACACTCTACTTTACTCCATTCCACGACACTCTACTCCATTCCACGACACTCTACTCTACTCCATTCAACGACACTCTACTCTACTCCATTCAACGACACACTACTCCATTCCACGACACACTACTCCATTCCACGACACACTACTCCATTCCACGACACTCTACTCCATTCCACGACACCCTACTCCATTCCACGACACTCTACTGCATTCCAATCTACTCTACTGCATTCCACTCTACTCTACTCCATTCCACTCTACTCTACTCCATTCCACTCTACTCTACTCCATTCCACGACACTCTACTCCATTCCACGACACTCTACTCCATTCCACGACACTCTACTCCATTCCACGACACTCTACTCCATTCCACGACACTCTACTCCATTCCACGACACTCTACTCCATTCCACGACACTCTACTCCATTCCACGACACTCTACTCCATTCCACGACACTCTACTCCATTCCACGACACTCTACTCCATTCCACGACACTCTACTCCATCCCACGACACTCTACTCCATTCCACGACACACTACTCCATTCCACGACACTCTACGCCACTCCACACTGACACTCTACGCCACTCCACACTGACACTCTACGCCACTCCACACTGACACACTACGCCACTCCACACTGACACACTACGCCACTCCACACTGACACACTACGCCACTCCGCTCTGACACTGCACCACTCCGCTCTGACACTGCACCACTCCGCTCTGACACTGCACCACTCTGCTCTGACACACTGCACCACTCTTCTCTGACACACTGCACCACTCTACTCTGACACACTGCGCCACTCTACTCTGACACACTGCGCCACTCTACTCTGACACACTGCGCCACTCTACTCTGACACACTGCGCCACTCTACTCTGACACACTGGGCCACTCTACTCTGACACACTGGGCCACTCTGCTCTGACACACTGGGCCACTCTGCTCTGACACACTGCGCCACTCTGCTCTGACACACTGCGCCACTCTGCTCTGACACACTGCGCCACTCTACTCTGACACACTGCGCCACTCTGCGCCACTCTGCTCTGACACACTGCGCCACTCTGCTCTGACACACTGCGCCACTCTGCTCTGACACACTGCGCCACTCTGCTCTGACACACTGCGCCACTCTGCTCTGACACACTGCGCCACTCTGCTCTGACACACTGCGCCACTCTGCTCTGACACACTGCGCCACTCTGCTCTGACACACTGCGCCACTCTGCTCTGACACGCTGCGCCACTCTGCTCTGACACGCTGCGCCACTCTGCTCTGACACACTGCACCACTCTGCTCTGACACACTGCACCACTCTATTCTGGTACACTGCGCCACTCTACTCTGACACACTGCGCCACTCTACTCTGACACTGCACCACTCTACTCTGACACACTGCGCCACTCTACTTTGACACACTGCGCCACTCAACTCTTATTCAGGAAAACAATAGCATCTCTCTATTCCTGAGTGCTTAGAGAACCCGTGGAAGTGTCACACTCTACTCTGACACACTGCGCCACTCTACTCTGACACACTGCGCCACTCTACTCTGACACACTGCGCCACTCTACTCTGACACACTGTGCCACTCTACTCTGACACACTGTGCCACTCTACTCTGACACACTGTGCCACTCTACTCTGACACACTGCGCCACTCTACTCTGACCCACTGCGCCATTCTACTCTGACACACTGCACCACTCTACTCTGACCCACTGCGCCATTCTACTCTGACACACTGCACCACTCTACTCTGACACACTGCGCCACTCTACTCTGACACACTGCGCCACACTACTCTGACACACTGCGCCACTCTACTCTGACACACTGCGCCACTCTGCGCCACTCTGCTCTGACACACTGTGCCACTCTACTCTGACACACTGTGCCACTCTACTCTGACACACTGCGCCACTCTGCTCTGACACACTGCGCCACTCTGCTCTGACACACTGCGCCACTCTGCTCTGACACACTGCGCCACTCTGCTCTGACACACTGCGCCACTCTGCTCTGACACACTGCGCCACTCTGCTCTGACACACTGCGCCACTCTGCTCTGACACACTGCGCCACTCTGCTCTGACACACTGCGCCACTCTGCTCTGACACACTGCACCACTCTGCTCTGATACACTGCACCACTCTATTCTGGTACACTGCGCCACTCTACTCTGACACACTGCGCCACTCTACTCTGACACACTGCGCCACTCTACTCTGACACACTGCGCCACTCTACTCTGACACTGCACCACTCTACTCTGACACACTGCGCCACTCTACTTTGACACACTGCGCCACTCAACTCTTATTCAGGAAAACAATAGCATCTCTCTATTCCTGAGTGCTTAGAGAACCCGTGGAAGTGTCACACTCTACTCTGACACACTGCGCCACTCTACTCTGACACACTGCGCCACTCTACTCTGACACACTGCGCCACTCTACTCTGACACACTGTGCCACTCTACTCTGACACACTGTGCCACTCTACTCTGACCCACTGCGCCATTCTACTCTGACACACTGCACCACTCTACTCTGACCCACTGCGCCATTCTACTCTGACACACTGCACCACTCTACTCTGACTTTTTACACAATGAAGATCGCTTGTGGCTTGTTTCTTCTGCTACATTGACCCGAGCTGGCAGTGATTACATCGGTGCAAGGGCAGTAAGTTATTTTTTTCATTTATATGTCGGTACCGTTATCCATGTTTTTAGGATTGCTAAGCAGCCAAACTCTATTTGCTCAGTCACACACTGCTTGAGCCAGGTGGGCCAGTGTTCTGTTGTTGTCTTGATCGCGCTGCTAGGAACCCACTTTAACGGTTCCAACGGCGCTGTTGGTAACGTTTGGATTGTGCTGCATGTAGGGCAGTTTTTACATCTTTTAGGCAGATTTCTGTGAACGTGAAGCGCTCTTCGCTGATTTAATAACTTTAGGCGCCTATTCCAATATTCCACCCATGTTTCCTTAAGTTTGTCTTGATTCTAAGGAATTTCAGGTATTTATCGCCGGCATTCCAGCTGATTGTAGTGGGGGTGTCCTGGAGTATCGGTGGTGAATTCTGTTTGTGGATTTATGCATGGCTTTAGGTGGGATAAAAAAACGGTGCTTTCTCCCACCTCCCACCATTAAGATCGCTTGTGCCTTGTTTCTTCTGCTACATTGACCCGAGCTTTGATGATTACATCGGTGCAAGGACAGTAAGTGATTTTTTTGATTATATTTCGGTACCGTTTATTCTGTGCTTTTAGTCTTGCTGTAGCAGCCAAACTCTATTGGCTCAGTCATACACTGCTTGAGCCAGGTGGGCCAGTGTTCTGCTGTTGTCTTGATCGCGATGCTAGGAACCCACTTTAACTATAGCTGTAGGCAGCTTTTACAACTTTTAAGCAGATTTCTGTGAACGTGAAGCGCTCTTCGCTGATTTGGTAACTGTAGGCGCCTATTCCAATATGGCACCCGTGTTTCTTTGTCTTGATTCTGTGGAGTTTCAGGTATTTATTACCAGTATTCCAGCTGATTGTAGTGGCAGTTTCCTGGAGTATCAGTGGTGAATTCTGTTTGTGGATTCATGCATGGCTTTAGGTGGGATGAAAAAATGGGGTGGGCTCTCGAAGTAACATGGCCTATGTAAGTAGGGCGTGGCCTAAAATAACTTAGCCAAAAATGTGTGCTTAGCATTGTGTGCCACCTCACTGGTAATTTGCTGCTCCTGTCATTGCATCTAAATATATAATACAACAAGTGACATTACACCTACAGCAAGCCAGGACTATTGCCTTTGCCAATGATTGTTCGTTGCATGAGAGAAATAAGCAACAACTATGGCTTCGTTGTATATAATATTGAAAATGCTTCCGTTCTCAAATGATGAGACTGTGAAAGGACTATAACGAGTCTCTTTGAAGTTACATTAAAGATAGTGAAGGGTGGAACTGCTGCAGAGTTAAGATTGTTTTTTAGATCTCGCCTGAGCCAGCACATGCGTTGCTCTACGAGACATTTAGTAAGCGGCTTTTTAAAGTGCTACCAAAGGCTTTTGGCGTCCACCAGCTTGCGGTTACGTGCACAAGTTACTCTTTTCTGCCCAGAGATAGTAAATCACGTCTCGCTGTCTGGTCTGACTTTATGATGAGGCGGAGCTTTACAATGTTGAGCAAAACAATGCGGGAGACTAAGGTAGGCTATGTAAGCTCTAAAATAATTGCCAAGATTAGTGCAAAAAATAATAACAGGGCATTATTTTTCAAATCAGATGCAAGCATTGTAAAAATTAGTGTGATCAGTTTTGGAATTCTAGTGACAGTGTGATTAATTTGCAAATGAGTTTGTGTTTCCTTTTAAAAATGCATGCCTGCCCAGTGAATATTTGGTGTTTTCGTCACATTGATCTAATAAGGTGTTTTTTTTTTGGCCAAATGCTAGGTTTAAACTTTGTCAGTGATTCAAATTGGTTTCCTTTCAAAATGTGAAAGTGTTATATGTTCAGTTTATTCCAAAAATCTTGCTTTGTATGTACTAAGCTAGTTGGAGATGTATACACTTGCTAAAAGGGCTGATTTATGAGATCTTCGCGTGTTAACAATTATTTACAAAGCTTCACTCAAACATGATTTATGAGTGAATTGAATAGTTGAGGTGTAAAAAAAACTGCTCAATCAGCTGTTCTCGACATAAGTGACCACTTGTGTAGTTCGCTCTATATAACAGCATAGATCTGAATCTTAGATGTACTTCGCAAAGGGCATCACAGATTTTAACATTATAATTAAGTGGCTGTGGTGTAACTTGCGGTTGTGATGTCTTAAACTATTTTCCAGGAGTTTGTTAGGGTTGACCATTTCAGAAAATACTTTTTATATGATATTTTTGCTTAACAGTTCACTTTGCACTGTTATTGCAATTTTTTGTGCAATACTTAAAATGTTGACATTGCCCTCTGACTTGAGGTGGTTTGGTTGCTCTATGGTGCACCAACAGAAACACATTTTAAAGGCTTGGAAGTAAAAGCGACTTCTGATTATGATAAAAAAGACTGCGGAATCAGACATGAGAACGATTAGGGCTATGGGATGCTTTGTGGTCCGTGTTCAGTGAATTATGATTTATTTACTAAGATCTACTTTTTTGTGTTTCCTTGTGTGTATCCTTGTGTGTATCCTGTTTCTGTTCCCTATGCAAATATATACATTGTCATTGCTGTAACTGCTCTTATTGGTAAGCGCTTATTCCAGGTCCCAAGGAGCCTGCATGGATTGGACAGTGGTTAGGCACCTTGAAATTATTTTAGGCATGTGTGATGACAACTTTGCAAACTAGGTTCTCCTTATTCCCATTTACTGGGATTTGCCTTATGTTTGCGTTTGTCTTCCTTATTTGTTGGTGGTTCAGCAACTTTTAGGAAGGTGAGAAGTTGAGAATGATATCTCCCGGAAGCATTTGAAGATTTTCAAGGGCTGGTCGAATCTGAATGAAATTGGCCCTTTTCAATACTGAGTGGGTGTATTGTTCCTAGGTGAAATATAACATGCATTGGCATAGCCAATAGGTATCGCCTTTAGGACCTTATACGTGTTTAGCCATGCAACAGTTGATGTTGTTGCACCAAGGATATTGTGCTGTATAACTAAATACTTAAAAGGTCCCGAAAGCAAGACCTATTGGCTATGCCGATGCATGTTTTCATCCTGAGGGTGCAGGCAAAAATGCAAAGCCCGATAGAGATCCGTCTCAGCACCTTCTTTTTAGAACACCGACAAGACCTGGCCCACTTAAAGCCCTGGATTCAGGACATACTACGATCTGCCGCCTCAAAAAGCAACAGTGAAACATCCTCTCTTCCCTTCCATTACCATCCTTTGAGCTGTCAATTTGCAATACGTGATCAATCCTATTGTTTTTACTTTGTGTTCTGGTTCTTAAAGGCCTATGTTAACTATTAGCCAAATACACGAGTATAAAAATGAGGATGCATAACTTAAATGATCAACATAACGACATTTTTAAATGTTCTACTATTCACTCGAGCTGCAGGATAAACAATCTTGCTTGTTGCATTTCTTCTTTACGCAGGAAGACACATGGATACTGTCAATGAGTCCAATGCGCACCCGTGATTATGCATATAACAAGCATTTGTAATGCAGTAGGTCTCGCATTTGTAATACTTTGAGCTATTGGCTTTGTAAATGACAATGCCTTTTATTTATGTGTTGTTTTTTCAAAACAGATAAATAAAAAGCATTGTCATTTACAATACCAATAGCTTAATCTCTCACAAATGCGAGACCTATTGCATTGCAAATGCTTGTTTTTTCAGTGAATAAATACACACATGCCTTCAAGCACCTGACCAAAGGGTGCATCCAGCACAAACTGAGTCCTGACACTAGTCTCTTCTTCCTGAATAATGGCACTGACAGTCTAGGCTTAGCTAAGTGCTGGCTTTGTTTTCAAGACATGGAGCCAAATAGACAGCACGTTTTGAAAAATAAATCAGCACAAAGCAAAGCCCACCACGAGAGGGGTGCGTGTGTATAGATAAGTACATAAATAGGTACATAAATAAGTAAATAATTAAGTAAGTAAATAAGTAAGTAAATAAATCCAAGAATGATTTGGATTTATATTGCAGGACGTCAGTTGGACAGACCTGACTTTTTTTTATTTGTTTTTTAAAGGGGGATGAAATGAAACGGCTTGGTATTTCACCGATTCCCATGATGGACCGGGACAAAAAGGATGAAATCCCTCAAGGACAGGTAAGGATAATCTGCAGCCAAACCATTAATCTCATTAGTTGGAAGGACCATAAAAAGCATTATGCAAAAATATATATATTTCCTATTTGCCACGAACAGTTTTAATGCATAAATGCACATATAAGGACGACTTCTAATACTATAATTTGTTTTCTTTATATTGATTATCCTACTGTTCAAAATGTTGCTCACATTGTTCACCGGTGGAAAAGTGCACTTCTAGATATTTGCTATGATGCACATTCTGTTAAGCTTCATAACTTTGCTTCCTCTCGGTTTTTATGTGCCCAAAGTTTGGTACAAAGTCTACTTCTTTTCTTTCGAGTTAATGTTTCAAAGAAACACTATCTGAATGTTTGACTCTGGTGCCTGGACCTTCCTACCTCTGCTTCAGTCCAGCTCCAAGTTTTTTGACCATTGAGGTTTTTTTTGTGTTGAATTGTTTATTAAGTTTTGTAAAAGTAGAAAAGAAATACATCAGAAGAACAGTAATGAATATCAGCAGATTTTGGATTTAGCCGACTCTGAATTAGCTTTGTATTCATTGATATCACCTCCGCATAGATTACATTTATCCTGTTAAATGATACTTCCTATCTTTGTCGCAATGTTACAACTTTACAAACCGCTTTTGTTAACCTTTTGAATCGTGAATAAACAAATAACCCCTTAGTGTCTGTTGTAAATTTTTCACATTATTTCAAAATAATGTGCAATGTATTGACTACCAATGACTATTTTCCATTTAGTGTTTGTTCTATTCATCAGAACAAATACCTTTAACCTCCTTCCATCACATTTAGGATGGATAGGCACAGTTTAGAGCAGGATTCCAGAAATTAATCTAGCTGGATTAGCTCACTAATAAAAATGTAGCTGATATTTCAACTGATAATTTCTCTTTAATGTGGGTATTCCAAAATGATCAAACCATTTTTTGTGATACTCTTGAATCTTTTTACCAGTACATTGCTTTGCAGATTCTATACAAAAAGTTAGATTTGCATGCCAGGTCAACAATAATTGTCTTTAAAGGCAAAAAACTGCTCGACAGTGTTGTCCCCCAAAAAATGTTTTCTCTTATGAACCCATTCCTCATAAATTCATTAAGGCTATGGCAACATGAGCCACATAAAGCAAAGATCTTACCCATAGTCTGCATGAATGATAATATAACAATACAACAGTATATTTTTTAAAGATTATTGTCCCATCTCACGTATGGGCATGCCTGCCTTTGTTTTCACATTCATTAGAGGTCCTTGTTCGGTTGACCCTACGAGACAGCTCAAGCTATCTGGTCGCTGAAGACCTATTGTTGGCTTACCAATAATTTACAGGGGATTACACCCACCCATTCCTTACCGTTTGTTGGCTGTATTATCACTCTCATTCGCTTGCTTCTTCTTCTATGGCTTTCTGTGTCCTAGTTTATCCATGTTGGTTTTGTCCCTCCCTTGAGCATAGTCTCTTTACCATCTCTCTTATTAATGGACTTCTATCCTTCAACCTTTCCTGGACTACTCTTCCTTTTTGCTGAAGTACTTCAGAACAGTGGATTTGTTTTCCAGTTCTCTCTTCCTTGTGTGCTTCTCCCCCGGCAAATAATCGCGCACTCCATGTTTGTCTAGCCTCATGTTGTAACCTGTAACTAGTGTGTCTCCCCCCTCCAACATCCCTCTCTCCCCATTGTTACACCCCTTCCCCCCCTTTAAATTTCCTCTGCCTTGCGTGTCTTTCTTGCATTGTCAAGTGGTTCTTCCCCGGACCTCCTTGAAGCTTTCCCTTGTGTGCTTCTTTTCCCTTTACCCGCCTGCTCCCGATAGCTTCCCCCTCCTGCTCCTCCATTGCCCCATGCCCAAAATGTTTTGCTTTTTAAAAAATATGTAAATATTTTATGGGAAGGATAGACAGGTACCAAATTGCTGCTGGCCCCTCCACCTTGATAAAGAAAAGGCTCTTTCATACCACTTCTTTCCCACTTTGTAGGTGTTCATGTGTAATCACACAACATGCACCAACAAAATCGCAAAGCAGCATCCTCGCATCTGTATTTTTTTCTTTTGACCATTCTGCATAGCATTTTCCTGATGCAATACAGTATCCCCAAAACGCAGTGGCAAAGCCAATAAGCCCCAAAGGTGAGACAAATGGCTTTGACCATGCTTGTTTCTTCTCTTGCACTTATTCAGACTTGCTCCAATGATATTTGTGAACTAAATGTAGACTTTGATCTTCTATACTAACCTGGGCCACTATGTTTTCCAACCTCTGTGCAGTGTCCTTGTGTCAACCTGTATCTCGTGCTGTATTCAGATCTGTATGCCCGCTAATTTGTGTCACCTTGACTTTACCCTGTGTAAGCGCCAACAGCTCAGAAGGGAGTGGTGTAGTCCCTGTACGGACGTTGGTGCTCCCCGATTGGACCCGTCTCTATCTTTTGTAAGACTCCGTAATGAATTAGGACTGCAACATTCTCAGTAAGAATGACAGACGCAGGTCAACGTTTCAAGGCTTTATGTAGAGAATTATTAGGCAAATTACAATGACATATCGATCAGGTTAGCAGCAAGGCTACAGATCATAAGTACAGGAAGTTCAATTGTAAATCCAACATAGATTCGCCTTCTAAGAGTGGTAAAATGGGGGTTTCATTTTTGTGGAAAACGCTGGTCCTTTTATAGGACTTAAAACAATGATTTCACTCTTTGCTACACAACTAAACGACTCAGGATTTGCACCAATAAGGAACAGGCAAAAAGAAACATTTTGCTACAGAATACAGTTGAAGATTCTCTCATAACACTATTACATGGGTTTCAGAATTTCCCAGATTCGATACAAGGGGCATGAATTGCAACTTTTAATACAGAGCGGTAGGGGACAGCTAAGTTGTCCTTGGTTACGTACATCTAAATCCCAAAGACTTGGAAAGCTCACAAATCTCAGTTATAGCAAAGACAACAACGTGTGGTGTAGTGCAGCGTCATTTCAGAAGACAATAGACCTTCGGTTATATTAGCGCACGCTGGATTTCAAATACATTGAAAGCTTAGAAAAGGAAAAACCGCATTCACAAGTGCCCCCCAATGATTTCTAAATCATCATCATCTACATCTTTATTACAACACAGCTTTCAACAGCTTGGGATCATTTCTTTTGATTATCTGAATTACTTCATAGTATTGCAGAGTTTACTTTGCATCTCTTTAACCTTACCATGAATTCTTTTCCTCTTTCTTCCTTTCTTTGGGGACATCTTATACCCACATTTAAACCCATTGCCTGATTAAATTATCTCGCAACATTTTAGGAGAATAAGCACACATGCAACATCTAATAATATAATTAAGAGAGGAGTAAAAAGCAGTTTCAGTATTCCTTCACCTAACCCACCCTTCTTCTATCTTAGTAAATCCCCTTCCAATAGATCCAAATACTGAATCTAATCGTCCCAGGCACCTGTCTCCTCCAGTTCAGTTAATTAATGTGTGATGTTTTTAATGTGCGTGACAACTATTAAGCTGGTTATCTATTGGAATGTATGGATAACATTCCCTCTTGTGGATTACCTTGCAAACTCCACCTTTCTTTACCAGCTTCAAATCTACCACAGGGGGATTCTTTGATTATAGCTCTCATGCCAAGCAATTCCTTATTAATAACTGTTATAGCACCCGCCTTATTAGTTAGAAGATAGTTTTCTGATCTTAACGTCATTTGATGCTACTCCTACTGAGGGTATGAATGCTCCAAAGATATCGCCACGGATCTGCTTGAACTCTTGCCTACTTCGCTTTATATAACAGTCAACAGTTGAATCTAACTCATTAGTGTGATAAATTCTGAAAAATCTAAAGCTGTAATTACCCACTCTATTATGCGGTAACTGGAAATAAGCTGATTTACCACATACAAAAGAGATACCGTTGATACTTCTCTCTAGTTCAGCAAAGGTTCTACCCTTCACTAGAAAACTATGCTTACACTGACTCTAACCCACTAATGCAACGGTCTCATTCTCCTCCTGCTCCTTATCATTCACAAAATTTCCTTCTTGGCAACATCAGTGTGCATTCATGGGGGTGACTCCTTCAAAATTCCCTTTCCTTTCCAATAACATGCTCTTTGTTAACTTTCTTGCTCCCTTTCTGTTTGTCTAGTCAAATCCTTTTATTTAGTTAATCTACAAAGACCTGCTCATCTTTGTTAATTTTGCAGGTTAGATCATGAATGCTTTGGTTAGTAGTGGTCGAGTTAGTCACAGGGGTAAATAATTTCATTATATACTTATTCTGAGTCCTTGGTTTAAAAGCCTTAAACGAACAATAAGCATGTTTAGTAGACCACAAATACATATTTGCATCAGTTATTATTAGTACATTTTCTAAGGGTTTGTCATAATCTATATAGAACAACTTATTGGAGTTTTGATGATAGAATAAATTAAGGAAAAACAGCACATGAGGTCTGGCGTTCTCCAGGCCAAATTGATATTTTGAAATCTAAAATCTGCTATGCTATGTCTTTTTCATTGTATACATCGTACGTGTCTGACTATGCCCATATTGTACCTTTAAAAAAAAAAAAACAGCACATGAGCTTGAGTATGACAAAGGCAGGGAGAAATAGGCAGCTCCCTTAGCTGCAGAGGCCAAGAGATAAGAGCAAAGAAACAATTGTGTACCTACATAGTTTTCACATTGAGCTAAAATCTGAAAGTAAACGTTATAGCTATAAACACTTTCAGCATGAGGAACATGTGAGTTCTTTCCGCTATAACTGAGATATTTGTCTATATATACTGAGGGCGAAAGGGTCATCTGGGTTTTTTTAGTCAGGGAGTTGCTATTACTTTTTTCCAAGCCAGAGGAACTTGACCAGATTCCAATGATTGGTTACAGATCTGTAGTAATGGTGGATTCAAGACGAACAGGCCTCCTGAAACATGGGATAAATTCCTGCAAGAGTCTTTTTTTATTTTATTTATTTTTATTGAGCAGAATTATAACAAAAACCCGACATCCTCAAAAATCACAATGATTCTATTTATAACTCGTAAAATTGAATACTCTTTCTTATCTTACACCAGGAAATCAACCATTTTTAAATTTCACCCTTTGAAGGCGTAGTAATACCACATAACCAACTGCTGATAATATAGTGCAACGCTATCAATCCTATACGAAGTCTATAAAAATAGTAAATTCCGATAAAGAGACTAATTCATTGTAATATTGGTTCATTTTGATTACTCCCCACAAAGAGAACACTTACAATGGTTCTAAATTATAGGGCACATAGCTAGCCCTAGAGTGCATATAAAATACCCAAGCCCCCAACCACACAACTATCAGCACTTCTCATACCGCATTATACATGATCGGATTATTCATTTTCATCTTAATACATAGTAATCTAAATCATAACATTTAAAACTCTTATTTCTTAATAATCAATTTATTATTGCCTCTTGTCCCAGGGCACTGGACCTTATGTAGGAGAACTTTAACATCTCTCGTTAAACTAAAGTGCTGTGCATTTAAGTCCCCTAAAGTGCTTTTCTCATCTATCCCCCACTAGAAGTTGTCCACATCTTACTTGTGTGCCTTGAGACCCAAATTGCAATTCAGCTCTCCTTCCTCATTACCCTTACATGTGAGTAGCCATGAGAAATTATCGAGTAAAGTGCAGTGCTTTCAAAGATTCAGTGTTTTAGAGCCTAGATACCTCCGGGTCATGTTGCGCTTTAGAAATTCGTCATTTCATTATTATATTGTCTAAGTTAGATTCACACTAGATCTACTTTATCCATATATTGCCTGACTGCTGAAAATATTGAATAGCACCTACCCTTTTGGCATAAGCGTCCTCAAATGTTTATGTGCATAGCATTTTTTTATGCCAGTTTAGATAATCTGAGACTTTAGTTGTCCTTCAATTCTGAAGGGTCAGGGACCGTGCTATTAAAGAGGATATTCCTATAAATGCTTCCTCCCCTCTGGAAATTTAAGTATTTTGGGTCTGCCTTACTACCCCAAAAAGTGCTATCTCCGCCACTGGTTTTAATTTTCTCTGCAAACCATAGTTGAAGGTGGAGAACACTATCTTCTATTTCTTTATGTATCTTATGTAAGACTCTTGGTGTATAGTAGGCCATCCAGCAGGATAAAAATTACATTCTTTTAAAATTTGCTACTCTAAATGCCGTTTTGCCTTGCAGCGAAATCCTCTGCCACTCAAGCTCTGAGAAAGTGCAATGTGTTTATTGTGAAATGTTATCTAAAAGACTTGTTACTGTCAAACATTCCCTTTGGTTCCCCAAAAGTCTGAACCAGTTTCCTAACCCTCTTAATTTGGTTCTGTAGAGGGCTGCCAATACAGGCATTGAAGAAGAACCAGATGGGGAGCAATATTTTTTCAAAAGTTGCATAATCTGGAAAAACCCTAAAAAAAATAAAAGGGCTTAGTTCCACACCTAGCTTGGATCTCCTGGCATTTTAGATACCTCCTCCCTACTATAAACTGACGAGTTCCCTGAAACCATTACTTTCCCAAAATCTTATCTGGTTATTCTGCATATACAGGCTCAAATCTTTACATCCTGTGCGCTTCAAACATTCGTATCCAGCTTTCTGGGTCTTCATAGAATAAAATACCTGTAATCTGCCCTCGAACTCCTGTAGTGTCTTACATCTAGTTTTCTTTGGTAGTTTGGCAGTCTTAATGAGCACCGGAATCTGAGATTCTGCTTCCTACACCATTTTATTCACAACAAAATTATCTAGCGATGCCTTGCCTTCTAACATATGAGTCACAGAATCCAAAAAAGTAGCTTCATAATAAGTTCGAACTTGCTGTCCCTCCTTGACTAATGTTGAGTTGAAATGCTGACAATTTTACCTTTGACACCTTTTTCCTCCAAATAAATTGACGAAACATTGCTTCCAACCCCCTTAAAATTTGACATATTAAGTCTTATTGGAACATTTGAGAAACTCAAAAGAAGAGGAGAGTCAAGGCTAGAGATCCTGCACCAGTCAGCAATACCTTATTGCATTTTATGGTACACAGGGGCCTGGAACATGCTCTCCATATGTAAAAAAAAAAATAAAGTGACAAGAGTGCCACTAGAACAAATTGAACAAGGGGTGACCCAGCACTCAACTAGTATATCATGTGAATGCAGCTGGTTTATAGTCCACAAATTTTAAAAACCCATGTATTAAGATCTTCCCAAAAATTAAGAGAAACACTGATGAATTTTGATTGTAGTTATGAAAATCTTTATTCTTTTCTCAATTTCTTAAATTCATAATCGCCGAAAGGTGCTAATTCTTCTAAAAATACTTTATAAAACTGGGCTGGAAGGCCATCATTACCTTCGGCCTTCCCACCGGGCATTGAAACTAGGACGCCCTTTATTTCTGTAATTGTAATTTCAGCACTTATTTCCTCTGTCCGTCAGTTGTCAACTACGGAGGCTTAATACTTTTGAAATATTGACTTATCGCCTCGTTTGAAGCCTTATATATTGTTGCATAAAGCGTGTGATAGTGGTCAAGAATCAAGACCCATGACTCTGGTTCTTCCAATTCTGTTATTACTGCAGACTCAAAGGAAGATTCCTCTAGCTCGTTTTATGAGACAACCAAGCAATACCATTATTCATGAAATCTAAAATATCCTCATTGTCTGCACAAGTTCAAGAGCAAGTTTCCGGCAGTAATAAGCAAGCGAAAGTGCCACAAGGCGTTCAAGCTCCAACTTTGTCTCAGATTGAATTGGAAAAAGAAATGGGGCCTCCTCGACCCCTAGAACAACAGAAGGGGGGTCTTAATGGGCAGTTAGCCTCTATCCTCCATTTTGGGTAAAATCCTAGATGGAGGACAGCAAGATCAGGCTCGACAAACATCAGAAGAGCCCTCGGGAATGCAGATATCAGAAGAATGGGGCGTTGTCTAAAATGACATTAAAACCATGCTAAATCTTATCTTGAATGAGATAAGTGAGCTTAAACCAATGCAAGCAAGCGAAATAGCAGCATTACATCATCGCTTGTCAAAAATCGAAGAGGCAGTTGGTACCTATCCGGCAAGAATGCAAGAGGCCGAGTCTTGGATATCCCAGCTTGAAGACCAGATGAACCAGATGCAGCACTAGGCTACTTTGGATAAAAAACAGAAAATCTTACTGAAAAGTAAGCTGGAGGAGCTGGAAAATCATTCACAACACTCCAACCTGAGGCTGGTCGGGGTTCCAGAAGGTTGTGAAGGATCACAAGTGCTTCAATGGGTTGAGACATTTATCAAGGACAATGTGCTGCCAGAATTCTCAGGAGATCTTACTATCACAAGAACACATAGAGGCCCAGCCATATCCGAACTCGAAGGTGCCGCAAACAGTATTAGTAAACTTTGCAGATTTTCGGGTCAAAGAACAGATATTGACCAGGGCCATCCAAAAGAGACAATGTCGACTTGCAAAGATCCTAGCTGCAGCATTTTCTCCGACATGTCAGCAGCAGTGGCTCGACGTCGGATGGAATTTGTTACACTTCTGTATTTGTTTAAGGCACAGGCGACTCTAGCTCAGCAATCTAAGCTACGAGTCTTGAGGCAAGGAAAATTTCATATTTTTGCAAATATTGATGAGAAAGGACTACTATAAAGTAGATAAGGAAAGTGAATCAGTGATGGTGTTTGTTTTATTTTTAATTATTTTCCTTTTTTGATTTGCTGCGATGAGGAGGGAGGGGACAGGTCACTTTGGGGTGCAATACCATGGCACCCAGTGTAGGGTTAATCCTGGGGAGGGAGGCAGGGGGTATAGTGGGTTATTCCCCAATTGCCTGGAGTTGGAGGGGACACATGGAGTTGGTGAGGGATAGGGAGGATGGAGAGATGAGGGAATGTATGGTAGCAATAATGAAAAAAGAGCAGAATTATAAAGGCAATCATGAGGTGAAAATAACTCAGAGTAATACAACAACAATGTATACATTTTCTTTGGAGACGCTTCAAGTTAAAAAATGGGTTGATTTTTGGTTTTTATCCTTGAGGCGAAATGGATCTTAAAGTAAGGATAATCTTGATTAATGTAAATGGAGTGTCCAATAAGCAAAAATGTGTTGGATTGATTAGATGGCTAACTTATTTTCCTCCACAGATTTTTTATCTTCAGGAAACACACCAAAACTTCCTACCTCCAAATATTATTCAAAGGCATTCTTTGCCTCTGTTGGGTTAGTAGTAATTTGGGTAGCCATCTACTTTGGGCAAGGGATCGATTGCGAGATCTCTTAGGTTTCAAGAGATCCCCAGGTGAGGTGGATGTGGGTTCCTGCCGGGGTTAATTGGACTCTCTTTGATCTTGCAAATTATTACGCCCAATAGAAGATGATCCTAAAGGCGTCATGAAGATTGATGAGTTGGTTAGAGGGGTAGTGGGTCCTATAATCCTAGGGAGTGATTTTAACTTTATTCAAGACTTGAAAAGGGATACCTCTAATAGAACTAAAACACAACTGAAGTTTAAGACTAAAAAAAAGTATTGGATTGTATGAAACAGGATTATCATTTAATAGACCTATGGCGTAGGGCTCATCGAGATAATTCACAATTTACTTGTTACTCTTACCAATTTCAGTCAGCGTCTCGTATTGATTTTTTTGTTATCCCTCGATATATTAATTGCTTAAGTGCAGAAATTCGGGTCAATTCATTCTCGAATCATTCATTGGTAATAATTTAATTTATAATAGAGGTAACAAGGAGAGAGAGGTCCAGGTGGCAGACGGATCATCTCCTCCTCTCGAATCTCCAATGGGTGGAGGATATGAAAAAATGGATGAAAACATTCTTTCAGGAGAATAAGGGCACAGCAGCTTTATATTCGGCCTGGGGTACCTTCAAGGCCACATTGTGGGGGCAGAGGTTGGCTTTTTCGGCCTCGCAGTGTAAAGATCGAAGGATACGTATAGCTGAACTACAACAGGCAGTTGATATTGCTTTAATGCAGAGAAATAGTCGATCGATTCAGCGCTCTGTAGCTGAGGAACAATTAGTTAAAGCTAAGCAGGAGCTAAGAAAATTATTTATTTTCACTGATTCTCATGGATGTTAAAGCAGTGCGCTTGGTCAAGCAGATTTAAGCAGGAGGCCGCAGATATTCCTGCAATAGTAGTTAGGTTATTGTCTAATCTCCTGGTGGGAGATACCACCACCAAATGGCAAAATAAGCATACAATCACAAAGATGTCCCTTAAGTGATTACATCAGGACATCTCTTCAAAATGGATCTAGAGACAGTTGAAGGGACCATCAGATTTCCCATGCTGCTTATGATCAGTACAACCCTTTTGTCCACATTTTGCTTCTGACCGATTATACAGTGCTGGCACAAGCTTTCTGCCAATAAACAAAAGTACAGATTGTGCCAAAACTGCCTAAAGGTTCACACCATCCTATCTCTCCTCACAATTGTTGGTCCATGCATTTGTCTTAACATTGCAAGTACCATAGAATCTGGAAGGGCAGGCTTTCTATCACTGGATACCCAAATGTCACTATGGTCTGTTACACATCCCATCTTTTCCCACCTGCCATCTAAATTTCCAAGTCAGTGTGGTGTAACTCCCTCAGCTCACTGAATGTCTGTACAGTGTTCAACAACATATTGGACACAATTTCTCTCTCTGCATTCCACGTCTCATCCATGTGAAATGTGCTGGACTCCAGAACACGAAATTGGGCAATATCATCCGCATAGCAGTTGCCTCTGGTGACAGTCTTGCCACTTCTTTGTACAGCATATTTTGCCAAACCGATTTAATTTCATAACTGAAGGACTTCTAGTAGGTTGGAGAGACACAATCCATTTCTAAAGGGTGAGTTGGAAGAAGTCATACATCCTCTCTGTGACCATAAGCACCAAATCAATCCTGGCTGTCAGTCTGAAGGGTAATTCACAAACCTTCGATGTGTAACAGGGTCTAGTGAGCGCAATTAATTCTGCTCCTTGGGCGGACGTTACATGGCATAGGTGAGATGCTTTCACAACCCCACTCAGAATGCACACACAAATGCAGCTCTCCGAATGCCCCGTCAGTCTCTCAAACAAGACTCCTCAACAAACAGGGTATAGTTTGATATGGGATGGGGAAAGCCAGTATGTCAGATCTTGGGTTCGTCCCCAACTCTGTAGCACACAGTTATGGTCAAAATCTCCCTCTTTGTCTCCCTCTTGGTTTGGTAAAAGAGGAGCAGAGTTTAAGGTGTTGCATCGCCGTACAGAAACGTTCTAGGCAGCCAAAAGGATTCTCTAATAGCCGGTTAAGCAGTAGTTGGTCAAATGTTGCCAGAGGGTATAAGTCATGAGACTTTCAATTGAATGTGGTGCGATTACACTGAGTCAATAACGCATCACTGTTCTTTCATTTTGCTGAATGTTAAGGCTTTCTGCTGCAACAGCCTTAAGACACCAAGTAATGCTGTTGCTACGGAATCAAGAGTCACTGAAAAAATACTCGATGGGCGCTTTGTCTCCCCCCTGGGCCTGGGTCAGCACAGATCAAGCACACTCATCTCGCTAATGGCAAATTCTTTAGTGTTGTCTGGCATTCCAAGAGCAGGTGCACTGCAAAGCAGATACTTAAGCTCATGGAAGTCTTCCATGCTTTCATCACCTTTGGTACCGGGTCATTGCATCAGTGTGTGTCGGCCTCAGTAGAGGCTTTGCCACAAAAGTAAAGTTTGGGAACCATTGTCTTCAGTAGTCAACCATGCCCAAGAACATTCTCACTTCTCTCTGTGTAGTCAGGAAGTTCATTTTAAGGACTGTTTTAATGTGTTCATGGGATACTCGCTGATTCCCTTCTCAATCTGATGTCCCAGGCACATAACCTTGTTCTGACAGGACTGCTATTTTGTGGGTTGAATCTTGTGCCCGTACTCGGCCAAGCAATTGAGCAGAGCAATAGTATCTTGCCGATAAGCTTATTTTGTCATAGATGCAATGAGTAAGTCATCGATATACTGAATCAGGATCGAGCTACTTAATAGTTGCAGAGTTCTTGGGTTCTTTTCATGTATCTGGTTGAAATAGGACAGGATTCCTGTATATCTTTGATGAGCACCGCTACACACAAAATTCTTTTTTGGGAACCGAAATGCAAAGAGAAAGTGTCTCCCTTCATGGAGGGGAACCAAGAAGAATGCCTGGAAATGTTCAATGGCCGTGAACCACTCTGCTTCTGGGCAAACTTGGAACAGGATCAGGGCAGGGGTCTGTATAAAAGCATAGTATGAAGCGACAATTTGATTAGTTTTTCGGAGATTCTGCACTATCTCCACTTTTGTCAACTTGTTAAGATGCATTTGAGGAAATACAGTGTTAGTTTAAAGGGTTACCTTTAGGGGCTTGGCACCCTTAATCAACCCAATTTCTTACCCGGTGAAATCCTACACATCTTTGCTAACTCAATCTCTCAAATTGATAGGTAGATCTTCCTTGGTAATGACCAAATACAACCTGACTACAGATTTCTGAGCCTGTAATTTAAATTCTGCATCTGCTACTTGGATCTTCAATCCTACTCCATCTTGCGTAAAGTAGATTACGCAATTGATCTTGCAGAGGAGATTCCTCCTTAGCAGTTTCCTCCTTAGCTAGATCACAGGGCTTGAATCGCATACAACTAATTGGTGCTACTCTCTGATGTCTCTGATTTTTACTTAACCTAGGGCAGTGATCTGATTCATGTGCTGCTAATTTGTAATCCCAAGGACTTGGACTTTTTTTCCCAAGAACGGTAGGTCTGTGACCTCTTGGGTCTGAAAAGTTGAATGAGTGGCTCCGGTTATAATCAAGAACGACACATGATATCCGTTGACCTCCCCATTCTACATATGGGTCACTTTGATCCACTTCCAGAACTAACCAAGTACACACTCCTCCACCTCCCTTAGGTACCATCATTGGGATTGTTCAAAGTCTATGGAACTCTCAAACATGAGAATCAGGGAAGTCTGAGACGTGAGTGTGTTAATGGCAAAATCTATGGCTCGTTTGTAAGTTGGTCTTTCCTCCCTGCATTTGTATGGAGTCCTGGGGATTCTGCGGCATTCCCATCTTCGGAGCCTTTGAAGTCTGCAATGGGATCTGGGTGCTTGGAGAAGTACTCCTAGCACTGTGAGGTTTGGGGTTTGGGCATCAATTATTGATCTGTCAGGACTACAGCTACATTCACGCTTCCAGTGCCCAATCTTTTTACAAATGTGACATGGGGTAGCACTCTTTAAAACATTTGTACACTTCAACCACTTCCCATCCCTGGTGTGTTCCCTCTGTGTGCAATTGAGACTCCCTGCATAATTATCCCTGTACTGGGGTCAAAGTCAAGTCCTTTAAAGGGCAATTTAGGTCCATTTTTACCTCCATTCTATGCACTTACGTTTAGCCTCTGACCTACCACTGCAATATTTTGCATATTGTAGGATCTTGTCTGTGGGTTTACTCTGCCAGCAAAGAGCACACTGTATGATCTAATTGCTAATTTCAGGTGGCAGTCCTTGCCTGAAGGAGGTGGGAAACCCACCTATGTTATCCCCAAGAGGGTTGTTTAGACCGCTATGTTACCTGTACATCTGCATTAGCCCTTTAAATTATGCATGTACAGATTCCTTGGGTTCTTGGGATGTTGGAAAGATTTTGGTCTAGTACATCTCCTTTTGGGGGACCTTCGCCTTAAGGTGGCTAATGACTGCATCATATTTTAACTTGACCAAAGACGAAAGTGCATTTGTACTTTCTACCCTAGGGAGCTCCTGCATTGGCCATTCCGCTGCTCGCTTACATTCCTCTCCTAGATCCTTTGGGACATCACTTCAAGCAACATGTCCAAATCCTCCGATAAGACCGTTGAAGTGGTAACTATCTGATATATCTATGTGTACTACTTATCAGTATTTTCACTCAACCCAGGAGACAATTTATGAAATGGAAAAGATCTGCCTGGAGCCCTGGGACTTGCACTAATGCGCCTCTCTGTACTTTCCTTAAAGAGCATTCCTTCACTAGTTCTCCTGCAACTTCTCCCCATCCCCCTTGGTGATGTAATTTTTCCATTTCACCTCGATTCTCTCCTTCTTGGACCACAACTCCATGAACTTTTGTCTCACTCCAGTACCTGATGTTCTCCCATCAACTCCCTTACATGCATCTCACTCCCTTAAATGTATTCTTAACCCTCTGGGTTTTAGCAGCTTCAACCCCTGGTCGCCTATCATCACCCTAACACTCTTAAGCAACTTCTTTCTGTCAAATCAAATCCTCATTTGTCCGCCACTCTCTCCATCTTCACATATGCCTCACTTGCCACCCTCGCAGCTCCTTGCTCATGTGAAGTAACTTGCTCTCCAGATAATCCCATAAGAATCCATCCCTACATTACTCTTAGCAATGTCGTGAAATTTAGCTTTCAGTTGGGTAGAATTTAGTCTTTGCTGGGTCTGTCCTTTACTCTGTGAGTAAACTGGTAGAGCTCCCACCACAGCGGTAGTCAAAGCCTCTCCCTGAGATGGGCCTGACACTATCACGCTGGACACCACTGTGACATTCTGAGCGATGCTGGGACATGCTAACAGCAGTTGCAATAGGGTAAACATTCAGGGTTACCAATGATTGTGAAGTACCCCTTACTATGTGGTAAAGAACTGAGCAGGAGGTGGAACGGCGGTCTCTGAGTAACTTGGGTGTGCACTAACTTCTAAGGTGGCCAGAGTGTTTGTGTAGATATCATCCACTTGTGCTATTGCACTCGCTGCAGTTGCTGTATTATATGTGGCGGTCTTAAATTAAGGAACTCATCTATGAATGCATTTTCCTCCTCACTCTACTTCTGCCTCGTCCTTAGATTTCTTTTTCACTCTAGTTTTTCCCTTTTCTATCTCCTGGTCTTCTACTCTCAGCGGGTAAGCTCCAGATGTCTCAATCGCTTCCTCCCTCCACTACTTTTGCATCTCATCCTCCTGTGCATCATCCACAAATAAGCCTTATGATGGATTTTTAATGCAAATTTATTTTCTTCTCATTCAGAACTTGTCCCCACAGATTCAGGGCCTCAAACAATGTGGTTCTAGGCTGAGTTTTCATGTCATACATCCTCAGTCTTACATTTTTGATTCTGGGAATGTAAACGGTTCCGCTCAATTTGTATCACAATTCACCATCCTTGAACGTATATTTGGCCATTGGCTAAGCCACTTTCACATGTGTAACCCCTTATTTGCTTCCATTCCCCAAGCTGGTGGACCTTATGGTGGGAATTTATCTTTCTTATTTACATCTCTTTTTTCGAAAAAGGATACCCCATTCTGATAGTGTTTTCAGTATCTCCTAACCCCACCCTCTCTCTGGACAATTGTGTTCATTATAAACCTACCAATCCCAGCTCGTCTTGGTCATTGGTCACATTATCGCAGCACGGCTTCAGAGTTCGCCGTTCTACCGTTCTGTTTGCTTCGCCTAGTCCGAAACCGCTACAGTACCAAGAATACTACTTTCACACACCAACAGACTCTCGACCTGCGGGAGTTTCTGTACTCCACGTGTTCACTTCTGCACACCAAAGAATGCACTGCCACTGAGCTTGATTAATGCACTTGTGCGATAGAATTGTTACATCTCTATCTTGGTGTAACGGTTTCTTTTTTTAAAACTTTTTATTTGATTTTCATCATATACATATATGTTGCGATAAGGCACAATGAATGATTGAATGAATGAATGATTTGTTATTATTATATACAACAGTCTCAAACATTGGTACATATAGTAAATAGCATAACTTTGACACTTCCAGCGTTAGAGCGTATTTGACTATCTACCAATGCTACAGTCGTGGCATCCAATGCGGGGCCTATCATTCATAAGTTTTGTACCTATGCCTGAATCCTGGTAGGAAACAAATGGATAGTGATGCACGGTCATTGCGGAACTGGGTGGGTAAACTAACGTTCATTGAACCTGGGTGTGTGGAGATGAACTGGGGGTACGCTGTACGGGGGATATCAATGGAGATGATGTAGATGGTAGAGTCGGGTGTAGATCGAAGGCATTATGGTGTAGGGAGTTGTGGTAGGACCTGTGTCCGGAGGGGGGTTGGCAGGGGACGTGGTCACAAGGAGGGGAGGGGGGTATCTGTTGGTTCTGGAGGTGTGGGTGGATGCGTTGTGCTGATGGCGGTGTGTGTGAAGTCATGCTGGAGTATTGCCCATTGCATGGAGATGGGTTGTTAACGGATACCCCTAGCCTCTTCGTATCGGCGGGTGTCTTCCTCATAGCCTCCCCATTTAATGACCACTCCTATCCAGGCAGCTAACGGGGGCCCCCTGGCGCCCGTCAGTGCATGGCTATCCTGTATTTAGCCAGGAGGAGAATTAAGGAGGCAAATCTCATCTGAACTTGCTGATGCTTACAGCGTCGGGTTATACCGAGGACGCAAACGTCCCATGTGTTCATGTTTGTAAGGCCTGTTACGTCACGTAGCTTGGTATGGATGGTGTGTTCCAGAATGAGTGTAGTGTTGGACAGTGCCAGAACATGTGATAAATAGTTGCATTGGAGGTATGACATCTGGGGCATGCAAATTGTGTGTTTAGGTAATAGCATTGAAGGCGGTCAAGTGTGAGGTAGGCGTGATGCAATGTATAAAATTGAATATTCTTGAAATAGGCATTGCGAGAGACTTTTTGGGGGAATTCCAATGCTTGCTCCAATTCTTTATCATGCAATGGTCTTAGTAATTTCTCCTCCCTCTGGTGGTGTAGGGGAGCCGCTGTGAGTTCACATATTGCTTTATTCAGCCAGATAATGATATGACGTCCGGACCCCATTTGCAGGATAGCGTGTATGACTGGGTGTGTATCTGGAAGAAACAGGTTAGTATTAGATTCCTTACCTTAGAATACCCCCAGGCGTCAGACTGGATCCGGAAACTTTGGCGTAGCAGTACCCTTGCGCGTCGGTAGGCGTCGTCTGCGGCTCCGCGTCCGTCGTCGGCGTTGTTGGCGCCGGGATGATGTCACCGGAGTACTTAGACGCCGCCCTCGCGCGCTGACGTCAGTTCCTATTTTTTCCGCGCCAGCAAGCGCCGATCCAGGAACAGTGGTACCATTTTGTCATGCCGGTAGGGATGCCCGGGTTTAAACCCTGCGTCGACTGCAACCGACTGATGTCTGTTACCGGCCCCCATCGCCGGTGTCTTCATTGCCTGGGGCCCGACCACGATGACAAGTCGTGCCCCGACTGCCGGGCCTTGACGTCGAAGGCTAGGCGGGAGCGGTCCCGCAAGTGCCTCGAGCTTCGGCAGTCGGCCCCGCGCCGTTCAAGGTCCCGGTCCGGAAGGAGGTCGAGGGACCGGTCGCGGGGCCGGAGTCATCACGGCTCGGAGGATCGACACCACTCCTCGAGCTCCAAGTCCTCAGGTAAGAGGCATAAGAAGTCAAAGAGGCGACATCGCTCTTCCGACTCCCCCCGACGCTCGCGCGACGCAGCCGGGGGTTCGGTTGACACCGCCCACGCGGCTCAGCCGGAGCCGCAGGCGTCACGGCCTGCTCCATACCCGCCGGTCCCTGGGCAGCACGCGACGCCGGAGGAGATTGACGCCTTCCTCTTGGCCATGAGGCCGCTCACTCCTCCGTCGGGTTCCGCAGCGCCTTCGGGCCCCGCGGCCCTGACTGGGAGCCCAAGCGGGCAGGGTCCTTTGGCCCCGGCGCCGTCAGGTGCTTCGGCCCCGCGGCGTCGGCGACTTCGGTCCCGATGCCGCAGGACTCCACCGGATCCGGGTCGCCGCCAGTCGAACTTACGACCTCGCCGGCTCCTAGGGTGTCTCCCCCGGCGCCGACCTCGGTCGATGCCGTCCCCAGTCCCTCCCTCGGTCCGGTTCCGACGTCGGAACAGCGTCTTTCGACGCCGATAGGAGATTTTTACTTCTATGATCCAGCCCCATCTTTTGACCCTGAATACCAGGAGATGGGTGGCGAGGCGGATTGGGAGGGGTCTGAAGACCCTCTGGGTCTTACCAGGACTGGACAGGTGAGCTAGGGGACGCCAGTGGTCTGGACACCTCGCCATATACTGGCTTTGTCTCCCCTCCTACCGTGGCTACGGAGGAGGGGGAAGCCTATAGTGTGGTGTTGACGCGGGCGGCAAAGTCCTTATCCCTTGCGCTCCCAGTCGCGGCCGTGAGGACTAACCTCCTCACTGAGGTCCTTAAACCGCAGGCAAGCTCTTCGGAGCCTCTGTTGCCGTTTTATGAGGCCTTGTCTGACGTTCTTCTGGGCACCTGGTCCAGCCCCGCTACAGGTCCTCCTGTAGATAGGAACGTGGCCAGACGCCATCGTCCGGCTCCGGGTGACCCTGCCTTCCTGTCCACCCACCCCACCCCTGAGAGCCTGGTCATCCAGGCCTCTAATTCCCAGACCGCATTCCCGACGGCTCCCCCCGATCGGGAATCCAAGAGGTACGAGCAATATGGCAAAAAGATGTTCTCTTCCCTGAGTTTGGGATTGCGGTCAGTTAACACCACGTGCCTCTTGGGCCGTTATACCCACTCTCTGTGGGACACAGTCGCGGACGTGCTGCCACAATGTCCGGAGGACCGGGCTAAACTCGCCCAAGCCCTTGCGGAGGGTCGAGATGCGGCACGGTACTCCATCAGATGTGGACTGGATACCACGGACTTGCTGGGTAGAGCGATGTCAACGACGGTGGCAATTCGTCACCACGCCTGGCTGAGGTCCGCCAACTTTTCGGCTGATGTCCAAAACTCCCTTATGGACATGCCGTTTGATGGCTGTCACCTTTTTGGTGACAAAGCAGAAAGTGCGCTTGAGCGCTTTAAGGACTCCAGAGCTACGGCCAAGTCCTTGGTCCTGTCGGCCCGCGCCAGCAGTCTGCTGCCTTTCACCCCTTTCGTGGCCAAGGAAGGGGCGCCCCCACATGTCCTGCCAGCCACGGGCCCCAGACTACCATCCAGCGCGGTGGCGGACGTGGTAACCGCCGTGGCGGTTCCCGGGGACAACGGCGTGGCCAGTCCACATCCACACCCAAAGCATCTGCCTCAAAGCCTTCCTAGTCCGAGCTTTCCGGCCCTTGAGATGCCAGTGGGGGGCAGGCTTCGCCATCACCTCTCCCACTGGCGCGACATCACATTAGACAGGTGGGTGCTGCAAATCGTCCGAAGGGGCTACTCCCTCCCCTTCGAGGCGACCCCTCCAGCCATGCCACCGCAGTACCACCACGTGTCGGGGGATCACTTGAATCTTCTGCGAGAGGAAGTTACGGCCCTCTTGGCCAAGGGGGCCATCAAACGCGTTTCTGGGCCAGAAGTAGGGTGTGGTTGTTACTCCCACTACTTTCTGGTTCCCAAGAAGGGCAAAGGAGGCCTACGCCCTATCTTGGACCTACGGAACGTCAACGGCTTCCTCCGGAAGGAGAGATTCAAGATGCTGACACTGGCTCAGGTCTTAGCTGCCCTGGACCCAGAAGACTGGATGGTAGCGTTGGACTTGCAGGATGCTTATTTCCACATCCCCGTCCTGCCGGCCAACCGGCGGTTCACAGTAGGCCACGAGCACTTTCAGTTTACCGTGCTCCCCTTCGGCCTTACCAGCGCCCCACGGGTGTTCACGAAAGTGATGGCGGTGGTCGCAGCTCATCTGCGCAGGCTAGGGTTTCAGTCTTCCCCTACCTCGAGGACTGGTTGTTGAAGGCGGGCTCGCCCCAGACTGTCGTCAGCCACCTCCAGACTACGGCCGACCTCTTGCACCTGCTGGGGTTCTCCTTCAATGTGCTGAATTCCCACCTGTGCCCCTCTCAGAAGCTCCTCTTCATCGGAGCGGTTCTAGTTTCGGGTTTATCCTCCCGAACAGCGGGTTCGGGATATTCAGGCTCTGATTCCGATCTTTCAGCCTTTATCCCGGGTCTCGGTCAGGTTGACGCTGTGGCTTATGGGGCTGATGGCCTCCTGCATCCTTCTGGTGCATCACACCAGGTGGCGGATGCGGGCTCTGCAGTGGGACCTGAAGTTTGTGGGCCCAGCATCAGGGCAACTTGTCCAACCATGTCTTTATCTCGGAGGGCACTGCACGACAGTTGCAGTGGTGGCTCACGGACCGGAGATTGGGTCAGCAGCAGATCCCTACCCCAACCGGAGCACGTAGTTGTGACGGACGCATCCCTCCTGGGCTGGGGAGGCCACATGGGAGAGGCGGAGATCAGAGGCCTCTGGTCTCCGGCGGAGTCCCAGCTCCATATCAACCTTCTGGAGCTGCGGGCGATCCGGCTTGCACTGAAGGCATTCCTCCCCTCTGTCCGGGAGAGTGTAGTGCAGGTGTTCACGGACAACACCGCTGCCATGTAGTACTGCAACAAATAGGGCGGGGTGGGGTCGTGGACCCTATGCCAGGAGGCTCTGCGCCTCAGGCAGTGGCTGGAACATCAGGGCGTGACCCTGGTGGTTCAACACCTGGCAGGTTCCCTGAACCCCAGGGCAGACAAACTCAGCCGTCGGTGCATGATGAATCATGAATGGCGTCTGAACTCTGACGTGGTGCATGGCCTCGTTCAGCCGTGGGGAGAGCCTTGGTTAGATCTATTCGCCACAGAAGAAAATGCGCAATGTCATCAGTTCTGCGCGTTGGAATTTCCAAGGCGGCACTCACTCGGAGATGCTGCGAGTGGAGTTGTGGTCTATTGTACGCCTTTCCGCCTATACCACTTCTGCCCAGAGTGCTGAAGATCAGGCGTAACCGGGCCCAAGTCATCCTTGTGGCTCCGGACTGGGCACGGAGGTTCTGGTATCCCGAGCTACTCAGCCGGTCTGTCGATCCCCCGATTCGTCTGACTCTTCAGGAGGACCTTCTGTTGCAGCAGCAGGGGACGGTCCTCCACCCAAACCTGTCCAGTCTCGACTTACATGCATGGAGATTGAGCGGCAGCAGTTGAGGCCATTTGACTTGCCTCCTGAAGTCTGTAATGTCATTCTGGCAGCCAGGCGTCCCTCCACAAAATCGGTATACGCCTGCAGGTGGAACAAGTTTGTGGCATGGTGCACAGCAAAGACTGTGGATCCTCTTTCTGCCCCTCTTTCAGAGGTTCTCCTCTTTCTCTTGCCCAGCAGGGCTCTGCTCTGGGCACTATCAAGGGCTACCTCACTGCCATTTCCGCCTTCTTAAGGCTACCTGATCAGCCCTCTTTGTTCAAGTCCCCGGTTGTAAATAGGTTTTTGAAGGGCATCACTCATATGTTTCCTCCAGTTCCTTTCGTGATGCCTCAGTGGGACTTGAACCTTGTTCTAACTTTTCTGAGCCACTTCATAACTATCCTCTTCGCCTTCTTAATCTGAAGACTGCTTTAGTGGTTGCCATCACCTCTGCCAAGAGAGTGAGTGAGCTCCAGGCCCTTTCTTCTAAGCCTCCTTTCCTTTCAGTCCATCCAGACAAAGTTGTGTTGCGGACGCGACCCTCTTTTCTGCCCAAGGTAGTCACAGCCTTCCACATTGGGCAGTCCCATCACTTTGCCCACCTTCTTTCCACCTCCGCATCCCTCGAAGGAGGAAGAGAGGCTCCACCGTCTGGACCCAAAACGTGCGCTCTCCTTCTATCATGATCGCACACGCCAGTTCCGGGTGGATGACCAACTCTTTGTTGGTTACGTGGGTGCTAAGAAGGGACGGGCGGTGCACAAACGTACCATTTCTCGATGGGTCATCTTGTGCATCAAGGCTTGTTACTCTTTGGCTCGGAAGGAGCCTCCTGTGGGGCATCATGCCCATTCCACACGGGCCACGGCGGCTACTACTGCCCTAGGCCAGGGAGTCCCCTTGCAGGACATCTGTCAGGCAGCTACGTGGGCATCGCTGAACACGTTTGCTAGACACTACAGCCAAGTCCGGAGAGATGGCTTTTTCGGCCGTTCCGTTCTCCAGGACTTTTTGGAGTGATCATTGGTTCGCATACCCACCACCGGGGTTGGTATTGCTGGGGTATCTATTCTAAGGTAAGGAATCTAATACTAACCTGTTTCTTTCAGATGCACAAGTTACTTACCTTCGGTAACGATATATCTGTAAGAAACAGTAGTTCGTATTAGATTCCTTACCGCCTCACCCATCCTCCCCGTTCTGCGACCCGATATCTAGGGTTAAGGTCATCCCCTTTCAGGGCCCTAGTTTTTATGGCACCAGTGTTGGTTTTTTATCATGGCTCTGCGTTTTTTGGTGCGGAAAAGCTGTGTATAGGAACTGACGTCCGCGCGCAAGGGTGGCGTCTAAGTACTTCGGCGACGTCATCCCGGTGCCAACGACGACGGACGCGCATGGGTGCTGCTACGCAAAAGTTTCCGGATCCAGTCGGACGCCTGGGGCTATTCTAAGGTAAGGAATCTAATACTAACTACTGTTTCTTACAGATATATCATTAACGGAGGTAAGTAACTTTCATTTTCCACTATATGCCAGATGCGGCGATAGTCGGAGACTATCTGCCTATGCAGGAGAAATTGTCCCAGAGGGAGTTTGTAATCTTCTGCTAGGTCGTGGAAGGGAATAAGCTGTCTGTCCGTGAATACGGAGCCAACCTCTATAAGCGAGTGATCTGTCCATAACTTGAGGGCACCTGAGGTGTAGTGTTCGTGGCCTTTAGGTAGGCCCACGAGGGGCAGTAGGGGGGTATATGATGGGGTTCCTCGGGGGAGTCGATGGACATGGGACATGCAGGCCTGTACTACTTTTACTTGTATGGAGTGGGGTTGTCGTAGGGACCTGGCAGCAGCCTGCGTCGGATTACTGCTATGGACAGTGGCCCAGTGTCTGTGATAATTTCCTCTAGTGTGCGCCCCATTGTCCAACGCGATATCCTTTGAAGTTGGGCTGCCAGAAAATGAGCTTCGAACAATGGGGCCCCCCAACCTGCATTAGTCTATTGGCAGCTGCATTTTGGCCAGAGCTACATGTCGACACCCGTTCCCCCAGATGAGTGTGCATAGGTGAGTATTTACTTCCTGAAAAAACGAGCCGGGGGAATGACTGGGAGATTTGCAAAATAGTATAGATGGCGGGGGACTAGAACCATATTTGCTTGTACAATCTTGCCTAGTGATGATAATGGGAGGGTACCCTATAGATGTCCGGATACCTGTTAGTACTTTACGGTGGTCACCGTTGTATATATCCTGTGGAGTGTGATATAAGCGGACCCCGAATTATCGAGGCGAGTGCATATTCCATGCAAGGTTGATATTGCCTGTTTGTATTGATTGCTTTGGGTGGTCGGCGTTGAGTGGGTACATAAAGTATTTCACCCAGTTAATTTTAAGACCTGCTATTGTTGTGAAATCTTGGGGGGTGAAAATGAGTGTGAGAGCCATTGTAATATACCGTACATATAGCAGCAGGTCATCGGCGTAGAGAGATACGTTAAGGGTGGTACCTGGTATTGGAATACTCTAGGCTGGACCTGCCTTGCGAAGGCTCCATGGCCAGGGCAGAGAGGGGAAAGGGGACAGCCTTGTCGATTTCCCCTGAATATCTAAAAAGAGGGAGAGTTGTGGTGACTGATAAGGACTCTGGAGGTCAGGTTCGTGTATATGAGTCATGTATAGGCCTGTAATTCTGGGCCTACTCTCAGGTGTCTGAGCACAGCAAAGAGGTATGTCCAAGATAAAGTGTGAAAGGCTTTTTCCGGGATTAGGCACGCAGCATGGGGGAAGTATCCCTGTTACCAATCCTGGACATGGAACAGCCGACGAATGTTCTGGGCCGTTCTCCTGTCTGGGACAAATCCAGACTGATCTGGGTGTATCAATGTTGGAAGAACCGTGGTGTAACGGTTGGCCAGTATCTTACAGAAGATTTTATAATCTGCTGTGAGTAGTGCTATTGAGCGGTAGTATCCCAGGAGTTGGGGGAATTTATCTGGTTTTAAGAAAGAGACTATGACTGATTCGCACAGTGATTTCAGGAGTTGATTGCCTTCTAACGCAGCGTTATACATGTCTGTGAGCCTAGGAGCGAGATGCATGGAAAAAGTATGGTAGTACTCTTATCGGTAGGCCGTCAAGGCCTGGGACTTTATTTTTTGCTAAGTCTCGTATTGCCTGTTTTACATCTGTCGCTGTAATGGTGGTATCAAGAGGGATTCGGTCAGAGGAGGGGATATGCGGTATAGGGAAGCCGGTGAGAAATTGTTGTACAAGTGTAGGATCTATTTGTGTAGGGGCTTTGTAGACTTCTTTGTAAAAAGTGTAGAAAGCTCGAACGATGTCTGCTTGGGAATGAACCAGTGTGCATGTGGGGGAGATTAATTCAGTTATTGGGCATGTACTAACGTTTTGTCTGAGCCATGCCAGAAGTGTTCCTGCTCTGCCACACTCTATGCATTCGGGCTGTGTGCCCCCTGAAGTTATAGCGTCGCAGGTCGGCAAGAGCTGTAGCAGATGCAGTTTTGGTGTTTCAATAAAACGGTGTCTCTCCTTTGTCGGCTGCTTGAGTGAGTGCTGCTAACTTGTGCTCCACCTCTTGTTTACGACGATATAGTGTTGCGTACATCCCTGATATTTGCCTTATGCAAGCTCCCCTTATGACTACCTTAAATGCGTCCCATTTGAGCATTCTCGTAGTGGCAGTATTGTTATCTGTAAAGTAATTAGTAATTGCTTTGTCGTGCTTGTGCTTAAATACAGGTCTTCCAAACACTCGCGTGGTAGTCGCGAGGTAGGGACTGGAGATGGGGAGGTTGCCACCTCAGAGTGAGTTTGTGCGTCGTGGTCATTTATAGTGCACCCCGGGTATTCTACAGTGTTCATTTTGAGCAGGGAAATCTGTCAAGGCAGGCTCTTAGATCATGGGGGATTGAGTGAAAAGAATAGATTTTTGTTGTCTGGCGTCTGCTAAGCCAGCCGTCTATTCAGGACTAATGGTGTGTCCATATGTTAAATCGTTTCGCCAGTGCGGCTGTTATGGATGTTGGGTGTGGAGCGTGCGATCTGTCTAAGAAGATGTCCATGACACAATTATAGTCTCCCCTCCTAATATCCATGATGTCGTTGTGAATTGAACTAATACAGTAGAGAGGGCATCCCAAAACCTTGTTCTGAGTTTGGGGAGTAAATGCTGCCTAGGAGGAGTGGCTGTCCGTCTGAAGCCCCTCTAGTAGTGCAAAGCGCCCTTCCGGGTTGCTTACCCTATGTGTTTCCTGAAAGGGGACTCCCGGTCTGATCCATATCAAGGCCCCCCTTGCATATGCAGAGTACGTGATTGCACAGAAGGTACCTCGCCATTGTTTGCTTAGTTTATCTAGTTCCCCTGCCGTTGTGCGTTTCTTGCAGTATTGCTATCTGTGCGTGTTGGCGTTTTATGTATGAATAGACTGCGTATTTTTGATGAGCTGTGTGCATACCCCGCTCATTTAGGGTAAGGATGACAAGGTCCCTGGAGTGATGTATGTTACAAGGTGGGTGTGCCATTGACGGGGCGGTTGGTGTGAGTTATGCTGGTCCTGTTTTGTCTGCTCAGTGAAGGTCTCATCCTGTACCTCTTGCCCATCTTCGGATGTATGCTTAGCGTATGTGTAGGGGGGGTGTAGGATTGCAAACTGGGGTGGGGAAAAGAAGAATCTCCCCAATACAAAGGGCTTGCCGCAAAAGGTTGCACATCCAAACTGTGTGTACTACTAATTCTTTAGTGTTATGTGGGGGCTGGCAGGCGCTGCGACGGCCTGTGCAGGATTTGTGTGGCGAGTGGGATTCTAGCTATTCTTGTGATATCTTAGGAGCTGCTGCCTATTAAACTGTAGAGCAGCCCATTCTGGGCATGAGGTGCAGCGTTCGTAGACACTTTTCTAGTTCAAAACTTTCAAATGAGTGTGTCCACTGTTTGTGGGTCTCAATGGGAGGAGTCACTGATCCTGATGGTGATGTGTTTGTGTCACTGCCTTCCTCTGAGGTGAATTCGTTATCTATGCCCACCGAGGGTGGACAAATGTCCGCTGCTGCTTGGAGGGCTCTTCTGCGTTAATTTGTTCCAGATCGGGGGATCCCAGCAGAGAGCTGTGGTGCAAGGGGTCTGAATGTTGTTTGTTGTTCTTGCCGGTGCGGTGTTTGCCACCATATTCACGCAGTGAGTCCATGCGTTTTGAGGCTTTTTGCTGGAGGACTTGGTGTTGCTCCAGCCATTCATCTGGTTCGGCTGGGTTAGTAGAGCATGTCGTGGTTCCATTATGAATAATCTTGAGATGCGCTGGAAACAGCAGGGAATATTGGAAGCCATGTTGCCATAGGCGGCGCTTTATATCCAGAAATGTGGAGCGTTGGTGCTTTACTGCATGTGAGTAGTCAGGGAAGAGCATTATGTGTTTGTCCTCTATTCTGATGGGGTTGTGTTGTCGGGCTGCATGAAGCACTGCATCTCTGTCACAGAAATGAAGGAGTTTCATGAGCAAAGGACGTGGGGGGAACCAGGAGGCGGGCCTCGGGCTGGGACCCTGTGTGCTCGTTCCACAGAGAAATAGGTGGCGAGTTCCAAGCTGGGTGTAAAGGACCAAACCCAGGCCTCCACATAACTTCTGGTGCGGTACCTTTGATTCCTTCCTTCCGGTAGGCATAGGACGCGGATGTTGCTCCTGCGGGAGCGTCCTTCCAAGTCATTGGTTCGTTATTCCAGTGTCTTCACTTGTTCCCGCAGTTCACGTAGGGCTTCTTGCTGAGATTTCACTGTAGGGCGGCAAGTGTCTTTTCTCCCTCCATGACTTTATCGGCCAGTTTGCGGTGGTCATCCTGAAGGAGCTTGAGATCTGTGGCCAGGGCTCCAAATGTATTCTCCTTGGTGATTCTGGAGTATTAAATGGCTGCCAGTACTTTGTCCAGTTTGTCAGACATGGAGGGGAGTTGACACAAATTCTTGTCCTCTGCTTGTGAGTTGGTGGCTGTAGAGTGAGTTTACACGGATGTTGGACCTGATGGTCCATTGTTGGTTCCAGGCCGGCTCATGATACCGCTGAAGTGGATGCCGCTAGGTGCAGCAGAGAGTATGTGCTGCTGGGATGCCTTTAGTGATTTAGGTGCTGTTTTATCGGCGTTCGCCGATATTGCCCGTGTCCGTATCGGTGTGCGAAGCACGCAACGAGAGCGCCTCTGCAATAATGTCCACTTTGCGATCTGGTACTTGCGGATGTGAGTGGCGTCTCTTCTGCCTCAATGATGAGGTCTTAATTGGGCACTGGTGCTGTGTGAAGTGTGCAGTTCCCCTTTTTGCAGCTAGCGGTGCAGTAGCGGGTGGGTGCAGAATGCTTTTATATTCTCTCCCCCCCCCTCCTTCAGAAGAGTTAATTGATTAGTAGCTGCTGGTCGAGAGGAGGAGGTTGCGTTACTCCTGGTGCCGTTTGCTGGGATCGCATGATTGTTCAATCGGAAGGCACTCGAGGGCTAGCCCGGGCCCAGTTCCACTGCTACTGGGGGTCTGTGTCCGGCCCCTGCAGAGCCCTGGGTGGTGCGTCCATGATCGTGGAGGGACCAAGTTGTATCTATAGCAGAGTAAGGCCGATATTGCCTCTTCTCCTTATTGAGATTGGTGCTGCCTAAGTATGAGCCTTACAGGGTCGACCTTCCCGCAAGGGGTTCTTCTGCTGGGATTGCGCGGGGAATAGTATGCCATCACACGCAGTGGAGTTGCTTGAGTGTGAGGTACAGGCTCGTTGCTCTCCGGTGTTTGGTACAGTTCCACTACGCCGCCACTATGGGGGGACGGGTTTCGCTCTGGCAGTCTCTGCTTGTGGCCTCTCAGCACGCACTGGGCCTGGGCCTCAACTAGGACCTCCAATCTCTGTGCCGCGAAGAGGAGCCACTAGTTGCACCAGGTGCATTTCCACAGATTGGACGCTCCGCTGCTTTCGCACTCACTCCGCCAGACCTGCACTCACCACGGGGTCGCTCGCAGGTAAGGGATCAGCGCTAGTGCCTTCTGTCTCAACCCCACAGCGTGCGGGCCGGATTCTGTACTGGTGGAGCTCCCTTGAGTGCCCGCCCTGACTATTGGTGCCCAGCAGGTCGGCTGCAGGATGGGAGGGGGTGGGTTCATGCTACTCTCCGGAGTGTGGCTATAGCGCTTTCCAGTGCCATGTGGAGGTTCTTTCGATGGGCGCTCCGGAGGAGGCCTCACCGGGTCCTCCGATGTTACTGCACAGCGCTGCTGGGATTTGGTTCTCCGAGCTGCTGGTAATGCTCGGGTGCTGGTGCTTACTGGGCCTTCCCCATGCCGCTGTCGCCCACCATTTCGTGGCGGGCGGGAGGCGCCGTTTACAGACTGCCCAGCTTTGTTTTTCCCTCCGGACTCGGGCGATGCAGTGGACGGGCAGGGACTTTAGTGACAGGGTGTGAGTTGGTGGCGCTGTTTGAGCCCATCCATTTGAATTACCGCTGCTGTTTTTACTGAGATGTGAACTCTAAACAAGCACGTCTGCCATCTTGGCTGGCTTGGCCACGCCCCCCCCCCATCCTGGTGTAACTGATTGCACCTTGGGGGCGCTAGAGGGCGCACTGGCAGTATGGCCGCACTGATGTGAGGCTCCTGCTGCCTGGATTATAAATCCGATATTTATCCTGCAATTCCGCCACCAGTGCTCGACCTGACCACGCTGCCCTGGAACGGATGCCTCGCTGAGGCATCGGTGAAGATTTCAGGGCTCCTCCACCCTCCTGTCCGGTATTCCACTATCAAGAAGTTTGGGCCGGCGCGGAGCGATGGACCCGCTCTGACCGCTGGAGGGGCTGGTGATCTACGAGAGACCGCGGCTTACCACGAGGAAGGTAGGCCACACAGACTGCTGGTCCGCGCGATTTCCCCGACCAGCCCTGCCTGCATAACGGATCGTATGGTGCCCCCAGCTAACAAAGAATACTGACTGTGGTGTATTTGCCCCAGGGAATTGTGCGCCACTTATCCCTACACACTGCTTATGCTGGAGGCGCTGCGCAGCTCGACCATAACGGCGGAAGGGACTGGCGGCCATTACGTGCAAGGTGTGCTGCTAGACACCGCTGCGGAACCATCCCCTGCTGACTAGGATCCCTGGACACTGGCATTCATAGATTGCAAGAGGAGCGACTGGTCACTCCTAGTGTGCTCTGTGCGCTACGATCCCATTTGCCTCTTGCACCCGGATTGAGATAAGAAGGGAGGTCGCCGGGAGATCGGAGCGGAGCTGCTGACTTCAAAGGCGGGCTCATCCTGCGCCCTGAGCCTCGGTGACAGGAGCTGGGACACTACATGTGCATGCATTTCGGGGGCCACTGAGACCTTGCCCCGCTGCGACTGCAACGCGACCTGCCCTGGTTGCCAGCCTGCCTAACTAGCGCCTGGAGAGTCACCATTTTGCCTTGTTCTCTCCGATTCGGCATGAGCTGGTGAGTGTCAGCGCTTACTTGCTAATGCCGGTCCTCTTCCTGCTTGCCAGCCCCTTTGCGTGCGTTGAAAAGTGCCTGCAGGCGTGGGTTATACCTCCGCAGCTGCGGCCCGGACTCTGGCCCGCGACGCTGCTTCCCGCCCGACCTGCCTGGTAGGCAGTAGCTTCAGCCGGGCGGATACTGATCGTGCTTGCTTCGCCTTCTCCCTGCACTAAGATCCCATCCATGAGCTGGCCGAGGTCGATATATCTGGTAGTGACATAAGGCTGCCCTCCCACTGCCTGGCCTCTCACTGCCACTACACGTGCAAGTGATTATTAGGGAGCTGGGCTGGCTCGCTCTGCGTCATTTACGTCCAGCTGACTGCCCATTGCGAAGGTCAATCACTATCCTCTGCTGCCCGCACCCGACTGACCATTGGCAAACCAGACAGTAGGCAGCCCAAACTGTCGTTCGATTCCGCTCCGTCCAAAAAAGTGCTGCGAAACACGCAGGAAGCGGGAAGCTCCAACACCGCTGCTGGGATGGATTCGGACGCCAACCCTGTCGCCCCCGACTTTCAACAGATGATGCACGAAATGCGGCAGGGGTTCGCTACTATAGTTGATAAAGTCGACAGGATGTCATCGAGAATGGACGCCATGGTACATAAATTAGATGCGCATGAGGAGCGCATCACGGCAACTGAGCAGCGCATATCTGACCATGATGACACGACGGCCACCCACACGACGCAACTTGCAAGAATGGACAACGTGCTACGGCTCACAGCCGCTAAAAATGAGGAGTTGGAAGCCAGAAGTCGTCGCAATAACATCCGCGTAATTGGGATTGCAGAGACTACCAACACAGGACGCATGGAGGATTATGTGGAGAAAATACTGGTCGCGGCAGTTGGCCCCGAGGCCTTCTCCAAACAATTTATTGTAGAACGGGCTCATCGATCGCTCGGCCCTCGGCCTGCTACCGGGACACCGCCGCGACCCATCATTGCCCGCCTTCTGAATTATCGGGACCGGGATGCTGCACTGCGGGCAGCTCGCACCAACCGGACGCTATCCTGTGATGGGGTCCAGTTCTCCATCTACCCAGACTTCACCCCGACGGTACAGGAGCAACGGCGCAAATTCTTGGACGTTAAGAAAAAGCTGAGGGCATTACAAATTGATTATGCGTTGCTCTACCCTGCCAAATTGAGGATAACACATCAAGCACAACAGCATTTCTTTACTAACCCTCAGCAAGTGGAAGATTTTATTAAGAAACTTAAACGGGAACGAGCGGAGAACAAACATTGTGGTGATGACAGACAAGATGACTTTCATTCGGCCAATGAAGACGAATGACACTGGGTCCTGTAAACCTGACTGTTGTTCTGTTCTTTGAATGCCATTTCCGGACTCCCCTGTTGGGCCCTGGTTGTGTTGAACACTTCATGTGTGATTGAGGTCGTTGGTCGAGCGCTGGACTATGGTGGTAAGGTATTCCAGGCACCCCCTCCCCACTACCTCGGATGTGCTTTGGGTGGCTGGGCAGTAAAAGGCACGAGGAGTGGGGAGGGGCTGAGTGCGCTACTAGACTGCACCCTGAAGGGTATAACCCATTATGTTTATTTTCTACACTAATCCAAATGTTGGGACGTTTAGATGTAGTTCAAGGGAGGGGGAGGGATGGGATTTCTGGCGAGTTTGGGTTGCTTCAGTGGGTGGCGGGTGGGTGCAATTGTATGGCAGTGCAGTGGAACCTTGGTGCGAACCTCCTTAACTGTCTACACCTATTGGTCGCAATGTTTACTATTACTCAATGGCAGTGTGTGTGCGTATGCGCTCAAGATGTTACAGTAGTTAATTGCTTTCTTCTTACCATTTATGCCTATATGTTGACCAATGTGCCACTTTTATGTATACTCATTGCGATTGGACTCTGCTCGGCAATTAAGAGATGGTGCATTGCGCATTCCTATATCACATTTTTTGCAAGGATTTGGTTATTACTGTCCATAACTCTGCAGGGCAAGATGGTAAAGTGGTGGTTGAGCGCACGAATATCACTAGCACAAATTGCACTGTATGGCTTTATTGTTTTGAAGGCTCTTGCAGCCACATTATTGGGGTTTGGGTGCGATGGGATTGGGGAGGGGGGGATTGTTTGGTTGAGCTGTTTTGTTCATTCGTCATGTGCGAAGTCTACTGATAACTCATTTAGTATGGATAAGGTTAAATTTGGACGTTATGTGCGAGATAGTATTCTCGCGGTGCAAGTTACACACGCAGACGACATGTCACTTATAGACACTACTAAGCGGGTCGTGCTTTCCCTCGCGGTGCCTACACACGGGCTATTAGCAATGGTTTCGTCAGGCGATAAGACTCCACACTTCTCATGGGTGACACTGACCTAAATGTCTTGACGTGGAATGTTAGGGGGCTAGGGGATCCCAGGAAGAAGAGGCAAGTGCTGTCCTACCTTGATCGCCATTCGATACATATAGCCCTTCTACAGGAAACACACTTCGGACCACAGGCTATTAATACGTTTGCTAGTAGATGGGCGATCCATACCGTATTTTCATACTACTCCACGTATGCTCGAGGTGTGGCGATTTTGGTGCGGAAAGGCACTCCCTTTGTTCTGGCAGGCTCCACGACAGACTCACAGGGGCGCTACTGCATGCTATGGGGAAGACTGGGTCACATTGCAGTCACACTGGTTTGCTGCTACGGACCTAACATAGACGATCCGGGGTTCTTTGCTGAGCTATGGGCGGCTATAGTGGGGACTGGACCTCAACACATCCTTTGGGGAGGAGATTTTAACACGACACTAGACCCTACACTGGATAGGTCGCACCCTGCCCCGCAACACTACACTAAAGCGCGTGCGGAATTGCGCGCAGTGATCACGGACTATAGTCTTATTGACGCTTGGAGACGCCTCCACGTTGACACAAAAGAAGGCACACACTTTACCGCACATGCGCGCTCATGGGCCAGACTTGACTTCATATTACTGACGTCCCACCTCTTCACCTCGCTTAATCGTGCTCAACACCTACCGAGAACTTACTCGGACCACTCCCCTGTCAAAATTACTCTACGCTCAGCGGACCTAGGCCCCCCCTCCACTTCTTGGCGGATGCAACCATCACTATTGCTTGACGCCACCTTTCAGGAGGAACTTAGAGATGACTGCTTAGACTTCTTCAGGAGAAACAAAGACTCGGTTAAAGATGTGGAAACTATCTGGGAGGCATTCAAAGTGACGCTGCGAGGAATTTGCATAGCTAAAGGTGCCAGGATTCTGAAGGCTATCACTGCTCGGATACTGGCCTTAGAAATTGAACTTAGGCTTTTAGAAACGAAGTTAGCCGAGGCTCCCTCTGATGCGGTTCTCCTGCAGATAAGGGACAAAATATCTGACTACACTGCCGAGGCTGAGAGAGAATCTGCTTTTAGGGGCAAATACTGGACTGCTCGCCGATATGGCGAGGGCGAAAGGCCGGGGAAAGCTTTAGCGGCCACGGTTAAACTGATGCGAGCGCCAAACATGATAATAGAACTTGAAGGCCCGGACGGTGTGGTGGTGCGGGACACTGCGCAAATCCTAAATTCCTTTGTATCCCACTATGGCGCACTGTATACCTCCTCCAGAGTAGGAAGATTGCAGCTGCAGGACTACTTGGCTGATATCTCTTTAGGCTGGCTTAGTGATGCCCAACGGGCTTTCCTTAGTGCGCCTTTTGAGCTGGATGAAGTGAGGGACGCGATAATGGGTATGCAATCCGGAAAAGCCACTGGCCTTGACGGGATTCCGACAGAATTCTATAAAACCTATATTGACTTCATGGCTCCGGTGTTGCGTGAGGTGTATGAGGATGCCCTAGAAGTGGGCCATCTACCACCCTCTATGAGAGTTGCAGTCATTACTTCGCTGCTTAAGCCTGGTAAACAAGCGAATAATTGTGACTCATACCGCCCACTTTCCTTACTAAATTGTGACGTCAAGGTACTGGCCAAACTGGTTGCTAATCGTATCAGCCTTCTACTTCCCACTCTGATACTCCCTGATCAATCTGGCTTTGTGCCAGGTAGGGCCACTTCTCATAATTTGCGTACTTTTTTTACAATCCTTAACTCGGTGTATGAGGACCTACCCATGGCTGCCATATTTCTCGATGCTACTAAAGCATTCGATTCCCTGGAATGGGACTATATGGTTAGCATCTTGGAGAGAATGGGCTTTCCAGTAATCTTCATTTCCTGGATTCGGCTCCTTTACGATCGCCCTGTTGCCAAACTCTTTATAAATGGTAGACTGTCTGAGACATTCCCCATTACCAGGGGGACCAGACAGGGATGTCCCCTTTCCCCTCTCCTCTTCGCGATAGCCACGGAGCCTCTAGCCGCAAAGCTGCGACAGCGGCATAATGACAGTGCACTTCGATGCTTTCAAAGGCAGATATTGATATCAATGTATGCCGATGATATAACTTTGTATGTACGCAATCCTTGTGACAATTTGAACCCTATTTTACGGGAATTTATACAATTTGGAAGGCATTCAGGTGTCCAAATTAACTGGAGTAAATCCTGCATCTTTCCACTTACCCCCTCTACGTCGCGGTTTGACTTTGACTACCCTATTGCCTGGAGCGACGGGGATTTTAAATACCTGGGGATACACATAGAGAGAGATAAAGATGAGCTTATGCGCGCCAACTATGGCACTACTATGAATCGCATCATTGATAATGTTGCCCGTTGGATTACACTACCCCTTTCTATGGTGGGCAGAGCATCTCTGATCAAAATGGTGATCCTCCCACAACTACTGTACCTCTTTTTGAACATTCCGTTTTATCCAGGCAAATCCTTTTTCCATCAGCTCCGCTCTGAACTTATTAAGCTCGTCTGGGGCGGTAAATCTCCTCGTTTGAAATGGGATGTCCTGATTAGACCCAGTTCCCAAGGTGGTTTCGGGATACCGAATTTCGAATTGTATTACCAAGCGGCTCAGGCCCACTATGCTTATTTCTGGTTCCACCAACCTAGATACATGCCTCAGCTGGCTGCTGACACTGGCTGGCTCACCCTCTCCCTATAGATGGTGCTCTTTATGCGGTGGTAGACGGCAGAGACAAAACATCCACGACAGTGTTTAGCACGATCACTGCGTGGGCCCGACTAGCTGCCAGGCTGGAAATGTCGATGCTGTATGCACCGGCGCTGCCCCTAGTATATCATCCTGCTATGCCATTACTACAAGAACCGGGATTCCGCAAATTGCTACACAGGGTACATGTGACAACCTGGGGAGACCTCTACCAAGATGGCACTGTTCGCTCTATGGCACACCTATATGAGGGGATACAGCCCACACCACTCGACATATTCCTCTACATTAGACTTCGCCAGGGACTGCGAGCACTTACACCTGACTTTCCACATGAACCTGAGGCCCTCACCCCTTTACAACTTGTACTCGACGCTGATGTCCCTCGCAAATTGGTATCGTTAATCTATAAGACCGTACACACACAAATCAATTACCAATCCTTGGTAGCTAAACTAAAATGGGACCAGGAGCTGGACAGACCCCTCACAGACAAACAGTGGGCATTCTGCCTCCAACAGACAGACCGCATATCTGCTAACAGCAGACACTGAATTATCCACTATAAGTTCCTACATCGTCTATATTTTACTCCTGCCCGAATGTGTAGACTGAAACTTCGCACCACAGATAATTGTGATAGGTGCCATACCCCAGGGGCTGACTTCTTACATTTAGCCTGGACATGTGATACGGTTAGGATCTACTGGACTCCGGTAATAGCTGCACTCTCCGTCATGGTCCACACTGATATACATCCTTCCCCAGTACTGGCGCTATTGGGCTACGTGGAACCCATACAGGCTGCATATCGCAAATTTATTGCACTGGCTCTACTAGTTGCGAAACGGAGGGTGGCGTGTCGATGGGGTAGGGGCAGGGCCCCTAAATTCAAGGACTGGTTACACGATCTCACTTCTTGTCAGGAACAGCTAACTACATATTCTGAACTGTTACCAACTGCCTCACGCCCACGTGATATCTCGGACCCCCTGAGAGATTACCTTTCCCGAAATACTGCTAACCCTGGCGAGGCCACGCCAGCCACTGGCCCACCCCTCACTGGCTCCTCTTGATACTCACCTCATTCGATATAACTATGCTCCCTACGTTCTGCTTTACCGTATCATGGCCCTTAATCTGCTTAACATATTAAACAACAGGGCGGAATTGCCAATATGGGCTGACTCCTCATGATAAAGCACGTCTTCCCTGCCCTCTCTGAAGCCGGCCCCCATCCTCCAGTTTCTATTTTGAGAACGGTCATGATGTCCCTTCAGGACATATGGTCAATTTATTGCCTTGCTATGTCACCTTCTACGATGGACTGTCATAATACATTATCACCTGTTGATGTATAATAGCCATGTTGTAAACTGTATACCACAGATATGTCAAACGCTTGTACAATGAATAGACTCATGATGTGTAACGATTATGTACCTTGCCGTAACTGTTTTCGATGCCAAATTTTCAAAAATAAAGTTTAAAAAAAAAAAACTGATTGCACCTTACAGTGCGCCTCACCTTAACAGACAGTTCAACAATTCATCAAAGTCTGAGGTACCTTTCTTTAACTCTATGCCATATACATCGAAAAAATCAGAAATTAAAAATGTCTTAAAAAATACAGTAACTGCCGTCCCTGCAAATCTAAGAATTAGTGCCACATAGAAATTAAACTCAAAGTCCGTCCACTGGATTCCATCAAAGTGTACCTGCTGCACGTTCAAACATACACTACCGTAAGGCTCAATTCTCATTGGCCACCACATACGCACAAGTCACTATTGAAACTTAAGTTATCCTTTTTCGGATTACAGCAACATTATCCTCAGGAACGAGCTTCTGGTTATGGCGAGGTCATTACTCTGGGTCACATTCCAATCCATTATTCTTTTGCCCTGTATGCCATATCAGACAGGTACCAGCCATATGCAAATCAGTCTTGGTCCCCCTCTGTCTGGGAACAGTCCAGTCCAAACTGCCAAGCCAGGTTGACAAGAATGCAAGCAACGCCAAAATAGTTTTAGCACAGTTAATTTATTGCAATTTATAAAGCTCAGCATCTACCCAGACAGTTGTCCTGTTACTTAGTGACATGACAAAAGGGCAAAATCGTGATTACAATTATTCAAAAAGAAATGTTTGTGATGGATACCTCTAACCCCAGATTCCACACCTTTATAATATTTCCAGGCACCAGACTGGGTCTAGATTTAACCGCAATGTTCCCACGTGCCAGTAGTTAATACTGTGCAGCGCTGCGGCAACTTCATTCTGCCCCGGAATTGACAAACTGAGCCGCACGTAGATGCCAGCTTTGCAGGCTGACATCAGTACATTTCTTTCCACATCTTAGCAGGCAGCTTCAGAGCTCACTCCCAACTTTTTCTTGGTTTTTCTGACGAGATTTCACCTGAAAAGTACTTTTTCCAGGGCACTATGTCCCTCCTAGAAATACAGGGTTTGAGGCTTGTAGGGGTGGTCACAAACAGATGTCTATGATGAGGTCTGTCTCTGGTGTCTGGGTTCAACTCACAAGATTTTTCTAACGAGTGCGCCCTTTTGAACCCTAAGGCGGGAGGCAGAGACAAGCTGTACGTCAGCAAACACTGCAAGAAATCTTGATTGTCCTGCTCAAAGTCAAGGATGTGGGCCCATTCCTTCCAAGTCTTCTGGTAACGTAAAGTTAAAATGGAAGCGCAAAAGATGTAGTGGGATTTGTTCCATTACCTCCACTCTCATCCTGAGAAGACACAAGGATGTTGGGGTGCCATGCACTCCCAGTCCTCCGCCGAAGAGATGATTCCGGGACAGATCCTGCTGCACCCATGGTTTCCCTGGTCGGAGGCGACTTTGCAATAGGGAGACCATGTTGTGGTTTTTTTTGCCACCATTCCAACTCTTTCTGGCATGCCTTCAGGTCTCCGGGATCCACAGAGGCCTCTAGTAAAGGATACCACAGGTAGGTTTGCCCCAGTGCCATCTTTGCCTCCCAAACACGCCTCCGGTTCTGCTCCTGTGCTGAAGCAAATATCTGATAGAGACTACTAGCCGCAGATTCCTTAACGTAGAAATATCCCCAGGTGTGAGGCTGGATCCAGAAACTTTTTGCCCAGCATCCCTGCGCGCCGGGGGGACCCATCACCCGGCTCCGCCCAGGCGTCGTCCATGTACATGAAGTCAGCAAGGTCACAAGTCCCACCCCGTCGGGCCTACGTCAGTTTTTTCCTTTTCTGCGTGCAACGTGGATCCGGTTCATGCTCCGGGCCTGTTTAGGCCTTTCCCTTCTATCCTATCTCGTGTTGTGGGAACAATGTGTGAATGCCTTCGGGCTTCAAGACTTGTTCGTCTTGTGGACGCTTGATGTCGGTGACGGACCCTCACCTCATTTGCATGTGGTGCTTGGGGGAGGATCACGGCTCCACTGATTGCGAGGCGTGCCAGCGGTTGAAGCCGAAGTTGCGGCGGGAACACCGGATGAAACTTCTCTCAGCTCGCATGTCCAAGTCTGCTTAGGCGCCTCGCTCAGCCTCTGCGGAAGGTTTTCAGAGGGGCTGTCACTGTCTTCATCCTCATCCCTCTCCTGTGCTGCAAGAGCGTCGCTTCCCTGTGGGTAAGTGTTACAGTTTGTCCCCGAGGGCTAGTTTCTGGCCTATTGTGGGCGTGGGCTCTCCGCGGGTGATGCGGCCCCGCATATCGTCCCCCTATCCACCGCTTCCCAGTGAGGAGGCGCCGAGAGCCCAGATGGAGACATATACGGCGGCTTTGCAGGCCTCGCTGGTTCCTCCTCTTCCTCCTGGGACTTCAGCAGATCCATTGCGCAGTGCGAGGCCTTCCGCGGCGTCGCCGGCGGCTCTGTTGCCGACTTCTTCGGATCCAGGCTTGGAGGATGTGGTGCCCTTAGGGGGTCCCTCATTTGGACCACGACACCCCGGCTTCACCGCAAACTCATACGGGAGTCCCTGTGGTGTCGCGGGAGGTCGCTGGGGCTCGGGTTGCATCCCCGAGCCCCCCTCGGCCCTTTGACAAGGTGATCCTTTCTAAGGCCGAGGTGATGTTGCGCCAGCAGCTGCTGGCCCTGGCGGCAGGGTCGGTGGACCCCCCTCATCCCGTCATGGGTCAAGGCTGGCAGGGGACCCCTCATCGGGCCCCTCTCGTTCCTCCGAGCAGGCGGCTGCCTTGTCTGAGATCGAGTCGAGGCCGGCGGCGCCACAGGGGTCGAAGGGCCCCTCTCGTCCCCTTGTGGGTCGAGGCTGGCGGGGGGACTCCTGGTCGGTCCCCGGGTCCCTCTCGTCCCTCCGCACAGGTGAATGCCTCGCCGGAGGTTGAGTCGCCTTGGCGCCGTCGTGGGGATCGGTAGACCTCTCTCGTTCCCCCATGGGTTGAGGTTGGTGGGGGACCCCTAGTCGCTCCCCAGTTGCTTCTCGTTCCTCCACGCAGGTGGCTGCCTCGTTGGAGGTCGAGTCTGCGCCGTTCCGGCGCCGCCCCTTGACCACCTTGGCTACATCCCAGCCCCCGGCGCTGTGTGAAGAGGTGGAGGCTTGTCCGGTGTCTCCTGTGGTGTTGGACGACGACGCACTGCTCCAGGTTGCGGATTCTACAGCACTGGACAGGCGTCAGATCGCAGATTTGTCCTCGGACGACCCCTCTTCTCCAGAGGTTACGTGCCTGCTGGTGTTGTCCTCACCGGAGACGGGCCGCCGCGTCATGGCTTTCTCCCCGGCATCATCGAAGGATGGCTCCCTGCCATCGCCGCGTTTTTTGCCAGAGGAACCACAAGTCACCCAGTCTTCAGCGCCTCTTTCCCCCTGTCGGGCCTGGCCCTTGCCCTCTCCGGCTGGCTTCGGGGACGGCCGTCTTAGTTTGCGGCCTTCGTCCACAGAGGAGCTGCTTTTTCCACCGCGAGGTCCTACGAAGGCGAGTGCGGCCTTCGCTCGCGCTGTTTCTACGGCTGTGGGAATTCTGCGCATGAGAGATCCGACTGCCCATTTCCCCACGGATCATCTTTTGGAGGTTCTCCACCAGGACTCTGGTGGAAGGGAGCTGCTGCTCCCCTTTGAAGTTTCGCTCCATTCTTCTCTGATTTGCGGGACCATGCCTTAGATGGCCGGGAGCTGGCGGCGTTTATTCTGCACTCCACTCTGGACATCTTGGAGGTACTGGGTCGTGCCATGGCTTCTTCTGTGGCCCTTCGCAGCCATGCGTGGTTTCGGGATAGTGTGTTCCCAGAAAATGTGCGGGAACGTCTGGTGGATCGTTCCTTTGATGGCACCCTTCGGTTTCACGCCCTGGCGGACTCAGCCATCCGGAGGTTCTTAGCGGAGCTTTGGCCTCCTCCTCCTTCTTCCCTCCCTTTCCCCCTCAGTAACCGGTGAGATGGGCTAGCTCTTGATGATGCTCTTCCTTTTTGGGCGAGTTGTCCTCGATGTTGTAGTTCTATGTGTATTATGGCCACTCAAGCCCTCCTTGTTGAGGCTGTGGTTCTGTTGGCTGCTGGACGGCCCTTTTTTGCTGTGTGTTTTTGCTTTACCTGCCCCAGATTGGCCCTGAGATTAGGCCTTCTGTTTTTCTCTTGGGCTGCTTGATAAGCCTTCTGCTGTTTTTTTTTTTCCCCCATGAGTTTTTTTCTGTTGTCCTCTGCTGCTGAAGTTCTTCCAAAGAGGGTTCCCATGTCCTGGGACTTAACTTACCCTATGTGGGGTAGTGGTAGCTGTTATATAGCTTATGCTGTGCCAGGGGGTTGTGGTAGCCTTCGGGCTTCTGCTCTCCATGGTGTTCATGTACGTTGCAGGTGCAATTTCCCTTTGCTGGATTAGACTGTCTTGGTGGTGCACCGGGGTGTCTTCCTCGGGGTCGCTGCGCTGTGTACTAGGTCTGACCTGCTGTTCTGCGACCTAGCATCGTGGCTCTGCTTCTTGAGTCGTGTGCACGGACCCCTCGCTACAGAGTGTCCGGGCCCTTCTTCAACTTCATGTTCTCTATTTTGGAGGCTGAGATGGTGTGTTCCTCCTTCTTCTTCCTGGTGTAGCCTGGTCGGTCTTCCGGGGGGGCCCCGGGATGAAGTTCCTGCTTCTGACTGTTTTCTTGCTGTCGGCGCTGTTCTGTCTGGTCTTTTGCCTCCCGACTGTGGTGGGCTCACCTTCTTTTCCCTCGTTTCCTTGGGTCCTCTAGGTTATTGTTTTCCTCTTCCTTGCCCTGGCGTTGGTTGGAGGTTCTGTTGCCTTGTAGGAGCGTGGGGTGCTTTGGCCTCCCCTGACTTGCCCTTGGTTTCTCTGTTGAGGGTGAACGGGCTTCCTTTCTTCTTTTTCTTCCTTCTTCCCACGCCCCCCTTGGGGTCGGTAGTGTTCTGCTTGTGGGGGTTCCCCCTTGCCTGGGGGGACGAGGCTCTTCGCCTGCCTGTTGGACCCTCTGTTATGTCCAGGCTGGTGAGGTCCTTTCTCAGACCCTCCTTCCCCGGGGGTGTGGCTAGGGTATCTATTCTACGTTAAGAAATCTGCGGCTAGTAGTCTCTATCAGATGTGCGAGTTACTTACCTTCGGTAATGATGTATCTGGTAGAGACGATTCTAGCCGCAGATTCCGTCACGCCCCGCCCTTCCTCCCCGTGCTGCGAGGATCTTTCGTTTGGTCTGTTGCACTCGCCGCCCGGGGGTGGCTATGTCTCCGGTGGGTGCATTCTTTGTTCTTTTGACAGGCGTTTTTGTCCTGTTTCTTGTTCCTTCCTCTATTGGTGCTTTGGAGGATGGATCTAGGGGTACTCCTGTGCCCCTCTGTTCTGGCTGTTCCAGGTTGGAGGCTTGCCTTTCCTCTCGTTCCCTCCCTCCCTCTTGCTTACTAAGGGTCCTGGGGCCTCTGCTAACCTCTGAGTTGGGGTCACCTTGTCGTGCCTTGCCCTTTGCCCCTTGGGGGGTTGTCGCACTCTGTGCCGGGGTTGCCTTGGAGGTTGTCGATCCTTGTTTGTCTTGCAACTGGTGCCCCATCGTTATTCTTGGTTGGGTTCATGGCCCTGCTACATGTTGTTGTGACATTTTGCTTGTGTCCCTTGTCTCAAGGGGGGGCTGTCTACATGCTGGCCGGGTGGCTGCTCAGGGCTGCGCCCTGTTCTTTCTTCTTCCCTGCCTTTGGGTACTGCAGGGTTGACTCTGCTCCTTATGGTGGTGTTTGTCACCATTCCTTTTTCCAATTTTTCTGCTCTTTTGCACACTGTTCCCTTACTCCCACAGTTTTGTCTGATGGCTCCGCGTTGTGGCGCGGAAAAGTTCTTAAAAGAAAACTGACGTAGGCGTACCGGGGTGGGACTTGTGTGACCTCGCTGACATCACGTACGCGTGCGACGCCTGGGCATAGCTGAATGATGCCGTCCACCCGGCGCGCAGGGATGCTGGGCAAAAAGTTGCCGGATTCAGTCTCACGCCTGGGGATAATTCTACATGACGGAATCTGTGGCTAGAATCGTCTCTACCAGATACATCATTACCGAAGGTAAGTAACTTGTACTTCTAGTTTGCCACCAAGATCCAGGTCAGTCCCTGTGTCATAGATGCTGGCATCTACGCAACAGGTGCCAGAGGATGACACTACTCCTCTTGTCCTTTTTCAGTTCAAGCTATCCATCTCGGGTGAGGTTTCATCTTGTCGCCATATTAATGCACGCAGCTCCAGTCCATTCTGATTCTGACAGAACCATACCTTTATCTTGGTTCCGGATCACCGCCCTCCAAAAACGTTTCGGTTTTGACAATGACCAGAGCCAACCTCCCTTTGGAGATGATAATGGTGAAGAGAGGGTGTATTTTGCCCAACATTACAAGGATGACAATCTATATCTTGACTTACAGGAGGCCAATGCGTTGGACACTCCTTGTGATCTCATCCTGGGCCACCTACAGAAGAGTGCCTTCTTGCCCCGGGTGATGAGATGCATGGTGGAGGTTTTAGACCTGCAGTTGCCTACCATGCAGGTCAAAACCAATGTTCTAAAAGACGTTTTACAACCTGACGAACTTAATCAGAGCCTTAACTCCCATTTAATAAGACCATGACTGGCAGCTAGAATAAGCCTTGTTCTTAACGTCCAGTAAACAGGCAGGTATATATTGGCCACAGACCGTTGGCAGCCAGCCCTTGTTTTCTGACCTACCATCTTGGGAGGTACGACTTTGGTATCTATACAAAAGATGAGGAATCCTCAGTTTAGGGTATCCATCAGAAGTACAAGTTACTTATCTCCAGTAACACTCTTTTGGGTGAATATTCTATCTAACTGCAGATTCCTCACTGCCCTTCCTCATTCCTGTTCTGTTTTATGATCTCCTTTCCAATATCAAAAGGTCCTTAAATTGGAATCTGGACACTGGTATAGCTGATCATAGCTGGACTTCACATCTCTGGGCGCAGACAGAGTCCAGAAAGAAACTGACATCAGCAATCAGGATTGACGCTTATGTGGCCCAGCTCGTCCCTTACATAACAGAGCAAAGTTAGTGCCAAGTCATATGAAACCAACTATTGTTGCACAGGAGCATTGCTGTTAAATCTTCAAATCCAGTGTGGCGCCTGGGTATATCTTGAAGGTGAAGAATCTGGAGTTCGATAGACTATCCACCTGCAAGAGCTGTACCAAAGGTAACTAACATGTAAATTATCTACATTATCTATTATCAATTTATCCTACCTAAGTTTCAAAAAATGCCAATTGTTTTAATTGAGAGAAAAAAGGTAATTCCAGTGGTTGGGAGTCAAAAAGCAGAAGTCTTGGACACCTGCTGAAATATTTTTTTTATAATGGGGAATGACCAAATCCTGGTTCGAGGACCAGGCCTTAAAGAAATGTGGCTTGGCGATATTTGAGGCCTGTCCAGAGAGAGCCTTAAATAAAATCCCATTTTTGAAAGGAAGGAAAGGAAGAAGACGTCTTTAAGGAGTGACATGCGTTTGTCTTTGTAATCCAACGGTCAGGAGAAGGGGGGGGGTCTGAATCATTTGTCATTTCTCATTGTTTTTACTAGCTCAAACAAAGAGACTGTTGAAATAGTCAAGTCTGGAAATTATCAACAATTAAGACTTACTTCAAACATTATTGCTGAAGCAAAATAGATTTGTGTTAATGTTTTTGAGTAGAAAGAAACAGATTGGTACAACCTTGTTTACCCGAGAGTTAAGCAAAAGCAGATTGTCACTGTGTAAACACAAATTCTTTACTGTTGTACTGGGAGTTAGAGGAGGTCCTAGCTCAGCTGAACACCAACTAGAGGTCCATCCCATTTAGGATTTTCCAATCACATGAATCTTGGTCTTGTCCAAGTTAAGTTTAGAACGTTGTTATGCATCCACTTGTTCACCGTTGAGAGACAACATCTGAAATGTTCTTGTTTGTATTCCATAGTCAGTCCAGATAAATTACATGTTATCTACGTATATCATGAAGATGTAGCCAAAAGGGCGTATCAGCTGAGCCACACATATATTTAAAAGTGTATGGATCAAGGAAGAACCCTGCTGTACTCTACAATGTTTCTCTGGTTTGCCTCAGAAAAGGAGGGTGCTATTTTCACCAGTTGTTTCCACTATTTATTGTCTTCAAAGATAGAATGAGAGCTAATTTTATGTCAAATCTCTGAAATCCATCCTACTAAACCTAGTAAATAGTATCCTGTGAGGCATAGTGTGTAGGTTGGCAAATAGATCTTAAAGAATCAAGGCTGCACAGTCCTTGGGTGTGCTGTCCGGTGAAGCATGCCTGCAATTATAACTCGGCCTACACCATGCGATAGGAGGCTATAAAACTTGATTGTACATGGTCAAGAACAGCTTATATTTTTTGAGAACCTTGATGAACAATGGAAGCAGTGAAATGTGCCTGTAATTACTAGATATGTTGGGGTATACCGTTCTGTAGTAAACAAAGTGATTAGTGGAGTACTTTAAGCGTTCTTGTGACCGCCACACCATCTAAGACAGGACCCAGCCAAATGCAAATCAGTCTTGGTCCTACTCCAGTAAGAACAGTCCAGCGCCAACTGCCAGGCCAGGTCCCCTCTAAACACGAAGATAAGCAATCTCAGACAATTTTGATCTATTTGGGCCTCATCAGTAAGTGCCAGCTGGAGTCCTAAAACATAGTCAGCACCGGCCAGTTTTCGGCATAATTATTGCATATAGGACTTCAAACTGATGTAAACATAAAAGTGATGGGTGGAATGCTTGAATTAATCTCAACCACTGGTAATTACTCTGGGCTACATTCTAGTCTGTGTTTCTTAGGTAATTACATTGTGTGATAGAACGCCCTAAGTGGCCAAGAGTATGCCCAGACATGTTTCCCTTGCTCACCGTGCCACAGAATCCCAATTGTAGCTCGTCGGTGAGGCCTAATAAGGCAGAAATCCATTGGGGTTGCTTGTGTTCCCTTCTGGGTGGCGCCTCCCTGGCAGTTCGGGATAGACTTTTCACATGAGGACCATGCTCACTACTTATTTGAATAAGGTGGGCCTCTGTCTAGAGTGGCACAGTGGGTGGGAAACGATGGGTTGGAATGCTGCCTGGAAAGATTCCCAGTGGTCTAGACTGTTGTCATGCACTACTCTTGTGCATTCAACATGGAATGACGACCTTAGTGGTTTTATCTGCACTTCTGTAATTTTTCCAGGGCCTCCTCACTTGCACACATATTAAAGACTTTATCAGTGTATTTTTCTTTTAAATTCACTGAAGACGTGACGCGGGACTCTTGTTTTTCGGTGGTGAGGCATAAATGCTGCAACATTAAAATCAAACATCAAAATACCATCAAAGCGAGATGTGCTTTTATTTTATTGTTCTGCATAACCCTGCTGAATTATACTTACAATGTGTGTCTTCTTACAGATTGGTTTCTACAATGCAGTTGCCATTCCCTGCTACACAACCCTCACACAGATCTTTCCTCCTGCACGGCCTCTCCTACAGGCATGCAGGTAAGCATCGGCGACTCTTCCCACCTCACAATTTGTGTTTACATTTCTATTTCGGGACTGGTTCCAAAGTAAATTATGATCGATGTTGTGTGCTCAAAGACACCACAGCGCTCTAACACCCGAGTGTGATCCACGTAGACTACAGGAAATGTCATTAAAATGCTACATATGCTTTTCTTCTGCATATGTAAAATCCCTATTTTCCTTGAAAATAAACTTTGTTTACTGATTACTAAAAAAACACATTGAGAAATGTATTCGTACCTTCTTGTATTTTGCTTTTGCGTAATTGCTCAAAATTTCAGAAACGGATATGCATTTACGCGTAATTGTGAGAAGGGCACACATATTTTGCACTATATTTGAGCACAAAATGCTTCCTTACATGAAAATCCATTTAAACCAAGCACCACAGACAATCAGTCACATTATTTTCTCTCTAAACTTTGTTTTGCTGTAAATTTGTACAGCAAATTGTGCATAGTTATGTAACGTGGTGTCATGTTGGGAATTTTGCTTAACAATTGTAACGTAATATAAATTTCAGTTTGGCATAGTTATGACAATCCAAGTAAAAAATTCAAGTAAAAAAGAACTTCTAGGCAATCAATCATGGAAACAAGTAGGTCGGGGAAAGTTCAGGAAATCGTTAAAAAACGTTGCTAAAAGTTGTATCAATAATACAATGTGTAACACAATACATATAATCATAAACACAAAATTAATCAGATGAGATTTTTTTTTTTTTTTAAATGAATTAAAATAGTGGCAAAATCAATGGGAATTTTGCTTAACAATTGTAACGTAATATAAATTTCAGTTTGGTATAGTTATGACAATCCCCATGACGCATGTGAACCAATCCTTATGTTTCTGGTGAAATAACATTCAAGAAGTACAAATAAAATACAAGGTTGAATGAATGTTTTTTCTAATAATAAGAAAAGTTGGCCTACCCACATGACGATGTCTGATTTTGATGCACTTGTACACTCGGTAGAGCATTTGGGCCAGAACAAGACTGGCCTATTCATGGGTGTGTCAGAATGTGGTGCTTCTGGCAGGATGGGAAAAACGGTGCATTGATGATCTATACATTGTGACAGAAACTTCTAGCCGTGGATTCCTCACTTTTTTATTATTCCCCAGTCGCCAGACTGGATCTGGATACTTTTCATTAGTACTCTGCACTCCAGTAGTTGACACTGTGCGGCTTTGCACCCACACCGTTCCGGGAATGATGTGCAGAGTCTATGTAGGTATTACTCCTGATCATTAACGTCAGTTCCTTTCTTTCTCCGCCTCCTTGCACAGATCCGCAGCTTCCTCTCGTCTCTCAAAGACCCTTTACCGCAATATTTTTTCTAAATCTCCAACAGTGTGTATAGGAGTGTCCCCCTAAAACAACCAGGTTTTAAGCCCTGTAGTGAGAGTTGCAAACAAATGTCTGTAACAGATGATCTTCAGGCCTGCAGAGATTGCATGTCGATAAACCGGAGGGCCATCTAGGACTGCGAGATAAAACTTTAAATCACCAAGCACAATAAGATTCCTCGCCGAGACCATTCTAAATCCAGGTCCAAGGTTTTGTCCCAGTCCGGTTCCTGCTCCAGGAGTCAATAAAGCCAATCTTGTGAGTCTTTGTTGTGATCCAAGTCATCCAATAGGTCTAAAATGAAACATTCAAAAAACTTAACTCACATTAGTCTTAGCAGGTGTAGGGGTGGCATCATGGCTCTAGATCTCGCTCCCGAGGACAACCAACTTTAGCGGTGATTCCGCACAACTGATTCCATTACCGCGAACATTTTGCTACCTTCTGCCACTCTGCAACAGATCGGTGAGTTCTGTGCAGCTATGCTCCATTTCTTTGGCTCCCTGCTGACTTCGTTGGCAAACCTTCAGGCCGATAGGAACCAAGAGGCCTTCCACCTGAAGTACTGCTGACAGGTTCGCCCTTGGCAGCAGTTGGGCCCTCAAGGTCCGTTACAGCACCTCTGGCCCTACTCTGGACCCCATCTTCAGCGCCGAGGTGCACACCAGTTCTTGGGACTTCAACGCCGTTACCTAATCCATTGACACCGTACAAGGAGCTTCCCATATTCCTGTCCAACTCCGAGATGGTGCTGGTCCAACCTTCGTTAATTCAGCGCTCGGCTACAGTTCCTTTAATCGGACTGCAAACTCTCCAAGCACAGCACACCTTCCATTCTCTTTTTGGCACAGACGGATGATTATGATCTGGGCGATGAGTTCGGTCAACCTATCAAGCTGATACTTGGTATAATGACTTGCAGGAGACTAGTGGTCTTGATACCTCTGAAACCCCACCCCCTGGACCAGCTACATGAGAGTCCACTTCCTTCATCATGGTAGTCCGTAGGGTGGCTGAAGTCCTGAACTACAACTCCCCACCTTGGAGGGAAAGATTAACGTACTGGCTAAAGTTCTGCAGCCAGAGCAAACCACTTCAAGGCACCTCCTTTCATTTAATGAAGCCTTAACAGACACCTTAATGGTGCATGGGCCAAACCTTGCTGTGGCATAATACAGACAACCGCAAGAATTCGTGATATCTTTGTCCTGCACTGTGTGATCCCTCTTTTCTCTCTCAGCGCCCTTCACCTGAAAATCTAGTGGTGTAAGCTTCTGCAAGTAAGGCCAATCCCAACATGTGCCCAACTCCCCAGACCGTGTCAAAACGTGTTGAAACCTTTAGCAAATGATTATTTTCATTCATCAGCTTAGGTCTCAGGTCAGTAAATGATAACTGCCTGCTGAGTAGCATTCCACTCCCTTTGTAGCTCGGTGAAGCAAGTCCTCCAAGGTGTCCCGGAAGATCTCAGACATGTCTTTGCCCAGGCTATTCCGGATGGCAGGCCTGCTGCTGAGGTCACGATTGGTTGTGGCTTGTAAACCAGATTCCATCAGGTGGACCATCGACACCAGTGTTGCCATTTGTCGCCACACCTGGTTGTGGTCAACCGTTTTTCAGGCAGTATCCACTCTTCCCTCATTAGCATGCGGTTCGATGGGACTCACCTATTTGGGGCAAGACAGAATCTGCTTTCGAGTGGGTCAGGGAAAGAAGGGCCACATGGCGCTCCTTGGCCTTATCTGCTCCCACCTCTCCAGCTGCGTAAACACTACTGATCCTTTTCCGGTTTTGGCAGAGTTACCTCCATACCACCAACAAATAAAATCCAAGCATGACGCCCAACAGTTTCACAGGTGTAGTGCCCACTGCCCCCATGGTTAAAGTTCACGGGCTGCCCAGTCCACTTTAGGCCCTTTAGCCCCACTTGAAAAATCCCTTTACCATGTCCCTAGTGGAGCATGGCCACCTTGTGGGAGGCCGGTTCCGAAAAAAAATTCATGCCAGTATTGCAGGCCATAGCATCAGACAGGTAGGCCCTGCAAATTTTCGGAAGGGTTATACTCTCCCCTTTTTTTCTCTACCTTCCACCATCTCCCCAACAACTGACAGAGGACCATCTTTCCATTTTGCATTAGGGAGTGCAAGCTCCTTTGGCCAGAGGGCTATCAAAAGGATACTTTCACAAAGCACAATTGTCTGGACAGTTCAAGTCCGTCGAGAAAGGCGTTTTACCTGCTGAGTTGTACAGGACTTCCTGGTTTTAGTCCATTCTCAGCTCACCTCCAGTTAGGTACTGCTTTTGTATCCATGCCGTCTAAAGGTGAGGAGTCTGCAGCTAGTAGTCTCTATCAGAAGAACAAGTTACTTACCTTTAGTAATGCAGACTCTGTTAGAGGTACTGTCTAGCCACAGATTCCTCACTGACCCTCCCATCCTCCCCGTTCTATGATTGGACTGTACCCATTCATAAGATCCTAAGTTTAAGAATCTGTGTAATGGTCATGACAATTTGCTTTTGTGGCTCTGTGTCTGGAGGTGCGGATAATCTCTGAAAGCAACTGACATCAGCATGTGAGAGTGGAACCTATATAGGCTCCGCATGTTGTTTCCAGAACGGCCTTGGTGTGCTGCAAGGCTTCACCTGCCGGCGCTCAGCGGTACTGCTGACAATATTTTGGATCCAGTATAGACGCCTGGGAAATTTTCAAAAGGTGAGGAATCTACTGCTAGGTAAAGTCTCTACCAGAAAGCTTTACTGTAGATAAGTAACTTTTTCAATAAAGCCACAAACATTACCCTTCTGATTATCTGAATGGTTTTTGTATACGACAAAGTGATTATTTTACAATATCCACGGAAAAAATAATAGGATTTCTGAAATCATAGGCAACTTTCTGATCATATCGGAATAGATTTCACCTGTTCTTGAAAGTAACATTTCCAGATTTTCATGTGCCGAACGAAAAGTGTGTGAAAGGGTCTATGTTAAAAATAAAAAAACTATACCCACGTTTCCCATTAAAGTACTATCCACGGCTCACTAAACTATGCAGAGTGACAACAGTTTAATTCTATCCAAACACCACGACAACCACTTTTAATTTGGTCATGAAGAAATGTGGGTCTGTAAGAGTGTGTGTCACTTTGAAAGAGGTTAAGAGATCACACAAATCGTAGAAGTGCACTACATGCCCCATCACACCGCTTAAAAGATGTGTTTATCACTCCCAATTGAAGCTTTTATTACTAACATGTAATCTTGTCAGTAGCTTAAAAGTGAGAGACAATTATTAGGTTATGGTAGTGTGCTTGCACACTCGTGATGATTTCATGGTGTTCTCTTCCACGGGAATCCTCATCAATAGTCATAAGCACTGAATATTCCCGCTCATGCGCGGGGACCTCGGAAGTAATAAAAAAAGAAATGAAGCCATGTATGTATACAGCTCTATATATATAAACATATATCATTTTTTCATACATCAATGCAGCCCCTATAAGGGAGGCTAAACAGTGCAACTATAAATAACTGCTTTTGCATTAACATACTTTAGAATATAGACCACAGAAGAGTAATTATTACTTGAACTCCTTTTAATGAGTAGACTTAAAATAATCTGCAAAAGAGCAGGCATTGTTAGCCTACCGGCTGCATTGAAAACCAACAGTATAGAAAATGAAAGCAATTGTAACACAAAAAACTGGCACCTTGCCATTTAAGGCAGCCATGACCTCCAGCTTCCCATCATACCTCAGGGGTGACAGTTATTTCAGTTGTTCTTTCCGGCTCCTTCAGTCAGGACCCTGGAATTCACAGGTCTAACTTTTTGACTTTTTTGTCAAATAATTCTCTACTTTATTGCTGTTTTATACCTTTCACTCGATGTCTTTTAGGTTTTAGAGTGAGGTACAACCATTTTTTTTGACAGAAAGTGATTGTTTTTCTGTCATGCCATCTCTTTTTGCCCCTTGCCCCTGCTGTGACAAGAAGAAGGCCATGTCTGACACATATTTTGTGTGTAATCTGAAAGAGACACGTTAGTGATAGATTCCTTACCTTAGAATATCCTCAGCCATCAGACTGAATCCGGAAAGTTTTTAGTCAGCAGTACCCCTGCGCTTCGGAAGGTGGCGTTGTGCTGCTCTGTGCCCGTCGCTAGTGTCATATGCGCCGAGATGATGTCACGGAGACTACTTAGGTGACACCTATGCGCGCTGACGTCAGTACTTTCTTTTTCCGTGCCAGCAAGCACATATCCGGTTAGAGCATGTACCCTAGTCACTTTTTGACTAACTTTTTTGAGACTTTTGTCTCTCTTTCTTTTTGAGTCTTTGACTCCTGGTGCCATATAGGGATGCCTGGGTTTAAATCCTGTGTGGCCTGTCGCCGTACGATGTCGGTGGTTGACCCCCATGGCTTCTGCCTCTACTTCCTGGAGCACAAACATGACTTCCTGTCATGTTCTGACTGTCTGGCCATGGCTCCGAAGGCTTTACGGGAGCCATCCCGAAAGCTGCTGGAGGCCCGACAGTCGTCTCCGTGCCGTTCGAGGTCCAGGGGTCGATTGAGGGACCGACCGTGGAGCCATCACCATCGCACTCGAAGTCTTCACACTCGTAATCGGGCAAGAGACGTCATAAGAAAAAGTGGAAGAATCGCTTGGGCTCTCCGGTGTCCCCCTGTCGGGCTCCGAGCGCGTGCGAAGGGGCCAGGGGTACCTCTCCAGTGGCTCTGTTGGAGCCTGAGAGTCATGTGGCCTACCCACTTTATCCGGGTCCGTTGGCGACTCCGGCCCAGGTGCAAGATTTTCTTGCTGCCATGGACGGCCTTTTCAGGCCTCGGGCTCCCGCCGGCGTGCCTAATGCCCAGTGGTCCCAGCTGAGGGCCCTTCGTTGCCGCCGGCTCCGGCGCCGCAAGGTCCTCCGCCGGCGGCTCCGACACCGCAGGGTCCTCCGCCGGCAGCTCCATTCCCGGCGCCGCAATGGGTTCCGTTTGTTCCACCTCCGCCATTGCTCAGGTTTCCGGACAATTTTGCCCCAGGTTGGGACCCTAATTAGGACATGAAGCCGGATCCCTCCCGGCGCCATTGGATCATTTGTATTCCCCTGTCCCACCCCCACCGCCTGTGCCACGGGCAGTGGAGGAGGGGGACAACTTGGAGGGGTCTGAGGACCCTCTTGCACGGCAGTGTGAGTCTGAACAGAAGTGGGCGGAAGAGTCGGAGGATGCAGGTGGCCTTGACCTCTCCTCTGAGCCTGGTTTTCTGTCTCCTCCTGCCGTAGCCATAGAGGAGGGCACCACATATACTGTGGTGCTCCGTAGAGCAGCTGAGGCCCTTGACCTTGATCTGCCTACAGTTCTGCAAGCTCTATGGAGCCTCTGCTTTGTAGTGTAGTTCCTATCTTCCCAATAGGCTCTGCGCATTGGAATAATACCTACAGCAGTAAAGGCCTAGGCCAGACGTTAACTAGGTCTACTACTGTCGATACTAGACTTAAAGTTTTGGGTTTGCCAGCGTAGCTCAGAGTTCGCTAGAAACTTTCTCGAATGTTCAAGGAGGAATTAACTTCCCTGATTAGACAAGAAGGGATTTAGTTTCTGACAACCATAGAACATGACAACTTTGCTCTCCCCTAATCAAGAGTCAATCTCGAGAGTCGTGTGAACAAAAGGCAAATTATTTTACTCAGTCAGTACGTGCATTCTTAGTCTCATCAGAATGTAGAGAAAAGGAAGAGACGGGCGTGTTCAATAAAAAGGTGTTATTTATTGATCAGTCTCTTTTCTCGTACAAGAGAAATGGATCGATATTATTGCAATACTTATAGCTAAGTAAAGTGCATACATAAAAAGCAATAGTATAAAGTAATACTGTAAAAACATTGATATGGTTTCTAAGCCATATGATGTTTTAAATGAATAAAATATATTTACATACACATATACATTTGACTAAACGTACTCAACTGGTGTTTCTAAATACGCCTACCCCGTGTACCTGACCTAAGTCTAATGCGTGGGCGGGAATAGAAAGTTACAGTTTAAATTAAGTTTGTTTTTGCCAAGTGAATAACTAAAGAATTCTCTGTGAGGGGTTATTCAGTTCTGTACCTGGAAGTTAGGATGAATGAGGAATGGTATCTCTCTCTCTGGTCTCGATATTCCAGGCTGCCTGCGAGGGCTACCCAGAAACGCCGGTGCTGGATTCTCGGCAGGAGAAAGCAGCGCGTCTCTCAGCGCGTCAGGAAGGCGGGGCTGCTGCCAGCGGGGTCTGCTCTGCTCTCGGCTTCGGCAAGTATGGCTGCTCCGTCTCGTCACCACGCGTGTGTTTGCATATGGCAAGATCGGTAATATTTATACCTTTAAGGTGCCGAGATTGACGTAAGGATGGACATAGATACGTCAATAAAGATGTCATACGATTTGCTCGTTAGCACATTCTTTACTAAAGTTCTCAGTGAAATCAAAACAATGGCCGCAGGGTTTTGCCCAGGTTGTCATAGGTTTGATTTGTTATGAGAACTCCGTATGCCTTATCAGGGGCTGGAGGAATATCGCTTGTCTAATTAGATCGCAAGCGTTATGACCTAATCAGATAACACGTTCCTGTGCCGTAGTGTGACTGCGTCAGATAACGGTATCTGCATCATGGGGGTTTTCTGCCTCATGGGCTGACTGCTAGTTAACTTGTTGGTTTGTTTAACTAGAATAGGGTCAGGAATAGGGGGATCGATTCAGAACCGATAGGAATACATGACACCCACTCCACGCTAACTATGGACATATTTACTAATCTAGGCATAGTATAACATAGTACAACATACTATAGAGTAGTGTGTATACCTTACCACCCCAAAATACATAAATGCATTTTGAAATTTTCAAATATACGGAAAAATTGCAGACCTATATATTGTATGCACTCAAGCTGTAGAAAAATGCCAAAGTAATCGCATTTGTATACATTATTGCTTATTTGGTATATGAGAATTACACATGAAATGGTTTCTGACAGAAAAAAGTTTCGAGACCATTCCATCACAGAATAAAATATCTTTATGAACATGCCAGCGGGCCGCTAATGTCTATAAGCTATCTAAAATTTAGAAACCTTAGTTCTCTAAGAATAGTTCTTACTTTAAGCAGAAGATAGTGTCCCGAAAAATATGCAAAAATATTTGGGGCTGCTGAAGAAACTGCTGTCCGTGAACTGGAGCGAAATTGTTCATGTCACTTTATTTTTGAAGTTGAAGGCCGAATTCAGGGAACGCCGTGTGCGAGCTTGCTCAAAAGTCTCTATTTCTGTTCGGGTGAGAACATCATATCATTTAGGCTTTCGAAAAAACTGTCAACATCTTCCTGGGAAAGTTCCACTAACTCGGAAATAGGTTTAATCATGCATTCATGCGCATGATTGTCTCCATTGACATTCTGATTTGCATTACTGACAGAAGGTCGTACCTGTTCGATGCTGCTTTCATCTTGAACTTCACTACCCATCAATCGTAGTGGTGAAGCTTCCACGAATGCCGTCATCAGGATTGGTAGCCTTTGAGGGCAGCACAAAGCATGAACCTTGATCGGGCTCAACAATGTTTCTGCATCCATCGGCGCATCCGATTGTAGCGTCAGACAGGTGTCTAACACGCATTCTTCTCCGCATAGCAGACACCTCAATACAGGTAAAACACATCTTTGCCACATTGGTCGAAATGATAGAAACCAAGTCATGTTCAGGTCTCTAAGCCGGGAGAGTCCCAGGATTTTTGATATCCGGTCCCGGTATCCAATGGCTAGGATTGTTTCTTCCCTTGTCGCAAGAGTTTTGTCTGTGACATGGGTTGCCATAACGAAAAATCAGGACTAAGAATAGGATTCCTGCAATTAGTCCCAGGATCAGGGGAAGTCCGCCAAAAATCGAATGGACGAAATCTGGAAAATACCCAGTATGGCTTTGAATGGTGTTAATGCCATCGAAAATACTGTCTTAAATACTTTTGAGACCCCATTGGTATCAGAAATATTTAAGATTTCATTCAGGATTTCCGCGAAATGTACGGGGGAATTAGTTGATAATAATGTATGTATCTTTGCAGTCGTCCTTGCGACTTGTAGATCATACGTTTCTTTTGATGACGAGAGCCTGGTAGGCGTCTGAAGAAGAACTGTTTTCATTCTGCTTAAAGTATCTATTCGAATAGAAGTAATTTTCAAATCGGGCCATGCCCTTGCCTCCCTGTCTGGGAAGGAGCTGGGGAACAATGAGCGTCCACAGCACTTGACCTTCGCAGTCGTAGTGACTAGATAAGGAGTCCCGGGCATAAGACTACAACATCTGCGGTCTACAATAAGAATGTAACTCCCATTATAGAGTCTTTGAAAGAATGGTTCTATTTCAGTTGCAGGTGCGCCTTGCTGGTGACATGAAAGGTTGTATGAATTCCCTTCACAGGCTCCATGCAAACTAATTCCGTTACACAGAAGCGTGCCGCTTAGTGACATCGCACAATTGTTGCCACTAAGAAACACTTTCTGGCCTTTATTACTGACACATGCATGTGAATAGGGCAGGTTCCAAGTTGTTTTAAGGTACCCCTTTCCCAATTTCTCGTACATGCCAGCCTGTATATATTTTTGGCAGTATTGAAACCTGAAGGTTGAGATTGGAATATTTATGATTCCGTGTCATAGGTAATCTTTCTAGTTTTTCAATGCTCAAGATTGTATAATCAGCACCCTTTTGCGCCATACCGATTTGTCTATCAGTAAGGTTAAAGATTTGGAATAGTGACGTTGTCTTGATTAAACGCCAAGGCACATGGCCTGAACGCAGATTTTGTAACGTCCAGCCAAGCTGTACAATAGAACGCAATTGTGACTGACCATGTTGTAATAACAGTAAGTCTTGCGATAATATATCGATTGCTGAAGACACAATGCTGTCCAATGAAAAAATTCTGGAGGACAGAGTCATTAACCCATTGTCCACTACAGAAAGTGATTTTTCCAAATTGATACGGTCAATTTCCCGTATTCTTTCTGCTGTTTCAATTTGATTAACCTTCCAGGCCTCATTGTATGCTGCATATACAGAGGCTGCTATGAAACGCTTTTGACGCTGTTTGCGTGGTCCCATTATGAAATCACGCAAGTCAGCACCATCAGTAAGTAAAGTTAGGTGTTGCTTAATTTCAGGCAGTGTGGAAGTTTGTAGCCATTGAAGGCATAATTTGCCCACACTGTAGGTGGTTATTATCCCTGGGTGATGTCTTTGAGGATATCTAGGGTCTGGCCTGGTCATTTTGAAACCCTGTGTTTTGTTCAGGAATCTGTCTTGACAGTTATTAGTATCTGTGGGCCAGATCAACCACTGTTTCCAATCAGGATGTGTTCTGTTTTGGTTTAATAAATGGTTTACGTCTATCTCTTCATCTTTAGAAGTGTTGCTAAACATTGTTGGCTTTGGAATAGACGGGTTATTTAAATCTTTGATTTTGGCTAGGCCAAGACAGATGGTTTGTAGAACAGTGTCATTTAAAAATATCATTTGTTCTGGGATCATGCAGGCTCTAAACAAAGCTTCTATACCCTGTACTTGCCAATCTTTTGTACCCCAAACACTTTTCAATTCAACATTTTTGTCCCAATAATCAAATCCAAAAGTATTCATTTGTGCAAACAATGAGTCTGAATATAACAATTTTGTGTTGGTTATCATGGTTTTGGTTCCTGTCTTGTTTGACAATTTAAAATAAAATGTTTCAGCATTACTAGTGTTAAAACCTGAAAAATATGAATATTTGTCGTAGACGGTTCTTGAGCTCCCTTTTGGAGGTGTTGCACAATGTTCCCATTGACTATAATTTAAAACATTTCTAGGTTGTGCAGATCTATGTAAAAAGTGATTACCATAGTGGTTATAGCAATACATACTGTCATAATTTGTAGAACCCTGCAAATAATCATGTTTGGTAAATTTAGCAGACATTACTAAGTCAGACATCATATTATTAATGCTTTCGAAGTCCCAATCATCAGCAAAAGAGTTTGGTTTTGCAAAATCACTCAATGAGATCTTAATTTGGTGTGGATATTTCAGGATCTCGACCGGACCATAAATTTCATAGTCAGTGTTGTCCCAGGCTACCCCACCAGGTATCGGATTGGCTGTGAAGTTGGCTGAAGAAAGTTCTCTTTTCTCGACGTGTGAAGAGGTGTGTGGTTTGAGGATCAAGTTGATGTTCTGACTTGCTGTGTCCATTTTAGCATATTTTCCCTCAATGAAGCGTCCCAAAGTAAGTACCATGATGAGCCAAAGTATGAGGATAAATGCACCAAAACCCACCCAAAATTCAATCCATGGAGAAATCAGATATGTTTCTTTCAGTTGTTTCAAAAGTTCCTTCGCTTTGTCTTTAAAGGTTTTTGATGATGGCTGTGTCTTTGATTCGCTGAAGCCTTCAGAGGAATCATCGAAGTTGATGAAGTAGCCGGATGCAGTTCTGTCAATTGTTCCAATTGGTTCAGGATTTCTGTTTCTTGCATTTTCACTTGGTACTTCATTATAGATTGGTGTGTCTCTGCTAAATGTTTTTATTTGGGTTTTCAGAGGTCTGAGTTCTATTGCATTGCTGCATAGTGCTTGTTGTTCTTCTGTAGGCGTTTCGAATGTGATGAGCCTCTTCGTTAGGACCTCTGTACTGGTAGCAAACCTTGGTGTTCTGCTACTTATTGGGAGTCCACTTGGCCTACTGTTTGTTATCGGCCACATGTTGTGGTTTTACCAGGTCGATTGATACAACTCGGTTTCTCCTTTTTACCAGCAAGTGGCGGTAGTACAACTGATCTCGTCCCGTTGACAGACAAGACAGGAACTGCTTTTCTGTAAGAAGGCCCAAATTCCTTCTTTACCGCGATCTTCTCCCTGACTAGATCCCCGACTTTTGGAATCCAGACAGGTCTTGCTGGGACAGGTGGTGGTTCTTCAGTGGTTGTTGGCTGTTGTTTCAAATTTATGTTGCTCAGGTCTTTTCTTGTTTCGTTTAAGTCCTGCAAAATAGCCAAACGGTCTTTGATATCAAAGCTTTTTTCTTTCACCACTGAAGTCTGACTATCAATGTCAGAGATAATCATCCTAGTTCCAAATAATAATTCGTACACACTGAATCCCTTCAGAGAATTTCTTGGCAAGTTATTGAGACTACGTTGGACACTTATTAGATGTTTGACCCACCCAGCTCCCGAACCGAATATCCTTTCCGCTATAGATTGCTTTATGCCTTGGTTTTTTCTTTACACCATCCCGTACCCTCAGGAAGGAAGTGAGAAGATTCCCGCTGGGCTGTGCTCATTTGGCCATGTTTCCCCCCAGGCTGGTGGGCTTGAGTGAAAACAATGGTCGAACGTAGCATGCTCTTAGCGTATATGCCATTTAGACTCGCAAATCTTTGTATAACAGTCCGGACGTCAGCCGAGTGCTGGTGATCTACATTATAAGTGGAACTAGCCTGTATATGTTAATCGCAAGCCCTGCTTTTTACTGGTGATATTATCTGCAGTCAGATTCCACCGTATTATATTTTTTCTCTCCCCACTGCGATTTCTGTTGCAGTTTGGGCAGTTTTTTACAAACATGGTATGATGTAGGCTCATGCCTGGCCACCAGTACCGTGATTGTAATTCTTCCAGAGAATCTTTTAGTTTGAGGTGTCTGAGACCCTCGCCCATATGTGCGTCTGCGATTAACAAGTTTCTCCTGTCCATGTTTGGAATCACTCTATCCCCCACTCCAGGGATTCGAGCAAAAGGGACGGAGTTTGCATCGATTATGTATGTATAATTGAGTGGATAGTTGATCGGTAACGCTGAGCAGTCGCCTTTTGATGACGTTTTCACCGCCAGCACTGTTTCACCGTCAATGTGTTTTAATGTACGCTTTTTTCGAACTACGGGAGCCGATTTAGTGGCTGCCGCTGCGGCTGTTTCAGCCAATGAATTCCCTACAACGTGAACGCCATCACGCTGATGACTCAGTGAGTGTGTCACGTGAGTCTTTGGTAGTTCTTTTTGTAAAAGAGCTATTTGTTCCCAGAGCAGTTTCTGCTTTATTGGTGCATCTGTGTCATCTTTGTAACCGTTTTGAATCCATGTCTGCAAATCCTTGTTGTATGATTTGACGCAGTAATATGAATCTGACACTATAAGTGTCGGAAATTCGCGATCCGCATTATCTAGCGCCATTTTCAATGCTATTATTTCAGTATGTTGTTCTGAATTAGTTTCAACTGAGTGTGATTTTGTTAATAGCGGTTTTAGTTTACCTCCGCGCCACACTTCTTTTGTAATCTCACATGTGGGGTTGTATGCTTGTTCTCCCCAAACGGAGGGTTGAGCATGTCCGTCTGTATAGATTACACAGGCGTAATGTCGTAGAGGCAGAATGTCGATTGGCAGAGGGTATGTTTTTTCATATTCTAGATTTTCCATTTCTTCTAGTTCTGGATCAAAGTAGTAGTATACTTTGTCAGTTGTGATTGAATTTACCCATTGTAACCATTCTGGATCCAATGTTGTTGTTGGTAAATTACACGGTGTTGTCAATGCCTCAAAGGCTGATTCAGCTGTTCTGACTGTGATATGTCTACCGTCAGCTATGTCTTTTTCTCTAGCTATTGCGGTTTGAACTGCATGAACAATTTTTTCTTTGTTGCTGAATTTCTGTTCAGCTTCTGTGTACAAGTGTGATTTGAATGCAATTGGTACCTTTTCTCCCTCATTAGAGGTCAGGTATGTGAATCCGCATCTCCCTGGGATGACTCGAATCACAAGATTGCGTGTGTTATCACGTGTTTCTAATTTTGTTTTAATTAGCATGTCTGTTTGTAAGGATCTCAAAATTTCTGTGTGTATTTGAGTCCAACTGGATCTTTTAAAATCTGGTTTAATTAGATCATAAAGGGGTTTTACCCTTTCTGCGTAATTTGCAATGTATGTTCTTCCGAAATTTAGGAAGCCTAGAATCGACTGTAAGTTTTTTAGTGTTCTAGGTGCTTGGAGTACGGCACATTTCTCTAGGAAATTGTCGGCCAGGCTTTTGCCTTCACTTGATAACTCATATCCTAAAAATAGGACCGTCAGATGGGCAATTCTGGATTTTTTAAAGTTGAATTTGTAACCCTCTGCAGCGAACCCAAGTATTATGGTGTTCACTCTTTTCAAGTGAGTATCCAAGTCATCATCTGTTAAGTAAATGTCATCGACATAAGATAATGCTTCATCATCATATAGTTGTAGTAATTCTGTTACTCTCGCTGAGAATACCCCCGGGCTGTTCTTGTACCCCTGGGCTAACCGACAGAATTGCTTTTGAGTGCCATTTACTGAGAATGCAGTTAAATATCTGCTCTCTGGTGCTATGTTTTGACAAAAGAATCCATTGGAGATGTCCAAGGTTGTTTTGTATTTTTTGCGCACTATGTTATTCATTAGTGCAGCACTGTGTGAGTTTTGCACTGCAAAAGTTTTGCAACATGTGTTAAGGTGTCGGTAATCCAAAACTAGACGATATGAATTGTCTGGTTTGGAGACCGGAAACAAAGGATTGTTCATTTGTGAGGTGCAAGTTTCAATCACCCCCTGGTATTCTAGCTGATCTAGTATTTCATTTACCTGTTTTTTAGCTTCTTGCTTAATTGGGTACTGCCTTTGTGCAGTAGGTTGTGATTTTAACTGGATTTTGTGAGGAGGAGAATCCTCATCCCATCCTACATGATTTTTATATAAAGCAGGTGCTAGAGCCACTGCCCACTTTCTAGCAAGTGTGTATTTTTTATGAATTGGAATTTGATTTGAGAAGGCAGGCATAATTACTTCTTCGCCATGAGGGCACTCCCTGACAAACTCTGGTGGCCAGTCTTTTTCAGCTAGAAGGATATCATAGCCCTTGGAGAGATTATCCCAAAATAGTCCCCTTATTTTCCTAGTCTTATCTCCCTCTATACGTAATGTTATCTCGTATATCTTGTGGGGTTTGCTAACCCTGGTGTCTGCAGTTTCCACTTGAAGATATTCATTCGTGTCCACTGTCTCCAGATGATTCATAAGGACTTTGCGAGCTATGCTCACTTCTGCTGCACTGTCTAGCATTGTCTGAGCCCACTCTCCGTTTTTCAGTTGTGTCCTCAGTATTCTCGGCATTGTTAACTACCTTGATACTGGCTACCTTCTTTTTTGGAAATTGTAATTTCTTTTTTAGTTGAGCAGGTTCCTTGTCTTTGGACTTGGCGTGCTCTTCTCTTTGTTCTGATCGTCCTCTTCTTTCCGATTTCTGCGTGGAATTCTGAAAAGATTGAGAGGGACGTGTATCAATGTCTTGATATCTATCAGGTTTTTTAATATTATCCCTATTTCTAAGGTTATATCTATTCCCAGAGGGGTCGCTCTGCGGTGACCTCTGTCTTCGGTTTGGAGATTTTTCTCTTCGCCTAGGAGACCTTCCTCTGGACTGGAATTTCTTTTCTTTAGGATTGGATTGTTTGTTTCCATCCCAGTTCTTTTTTGGTGAATTATTAAAAAATATTTTTTCTGGACTTCAGTTGCGGTTTTACTGGTATTCCACCTAAACTATCTCTACCTAGTTCCTCATAGGATTTTTCTATGATTCTGGCAATTTCAGCTGGTTGGTCTGCTATATCTGTCTCTTTTAACCTCTGGCGGATCGCCACGTTTGCTGCTTCACCTTTTATGTTGGCTAATAGTATAGCCGAGACCTGCTTGAAGTCTTTTAGTAATTTCATACCAAGAGTTAAAGCAGGTTCTGGACCGTATTCGTCTTGAATTTGTTTTAGCACATCTGGTATCACCGAAATGGATGGAACACCGTGCGTTTTTGTGTAGATGGAAGCAAAGACTGTACCCCAAGTGTCACAGTCCTCAATGTGTGGTGCGATTCCCATTGGAAGACAGATAGTCAGAATCCTGTGTTTTTCTAATGGGGTGGTGTCAGGAAACACCGCCTCTATTTGGGTAATTTTCTGTGCCAACCAGAATGGTATTTGTTCCCGTTTAGCCGGTACTTTACCTAGGCAGGACTGGATGTTCTGTGGTGTAATTTTATTTGTTTTCCCCTGGTGAGGGGTCAGCTGTGGAAGTTTAATCGCTGGCTGAATTGTTGAAGTCCGCATTACATACTGGACTAATTGTCTGTGAATTTTTAGTAATTGTTTTAGCTGTATTAACAGCTCTCCAGTAGACATCCCTTCGATGTCTGGGTGTGGTGTGTATCCGGCTAAGACCGGCCACGTTGCTCCTGGTCTACCTAAAGGACCGAGCCTGGTGATGTGATTGTTATGTTTTAGGGCGCCATCAAATAAGAGCAAATGCTCTTGGAATTTGAGTGGTACTTCCACCTCCTCGAAAGGAGTGTACTCATTAGGAGGTTCATCTATTTTGTAATAGTGGAAGTACTTTGTTACAGCATTTGCTGCTGGAAAATGTATCCATGAATAATATACCTCTGTCTGCCGATATTCGTGTGCCTCAATTACGAATATGACTGTGCCACCTCTAGGTGTCAGTCCATTTTCTATACGTTTTAGAGTTATAGATCTCCTTTTGATGACCGGAATGAGTATTATATCCGCGTCTGCTGCTTGCATGGTAGCATCAGCATCTGCGAGTTCAGTTGCTAATCTAACTGCCTCTCTTTCATCATCACTCTCTGCCATTTTACCGACAGGAAGCTTATTTTGTTTGTTTGCAGATCAGGTTTCTTATGGAAACAAAGATTAGATGCACAATATTTTGGAACAGTGTATCCTTCAACGTTGACTATACCAAGAACCATACATAGGAGTTCCCTCCTGCGAGGTTTTGGAGGATATTACCTTTCACCCACTCCAGACGTCTTTGGAGTATTTGGGACAAGGGGTCTGAGTGAGAAAGCACGACTGAGTTACTCTAAATGTCTTACGTTAGTTTTATCGCCCTTTCCAAACGCGTTGGGCGCCATGTAGTGTAGTTCCTATCTTCCCAATAGGCTCTGCGCATTGGAATAATACCTACAGCAGTAAAGGCCTAGGCCAGACGTTAACTAGGTCTACTACTGTCGATACTAGACTTAAGTTTTGGGTTTGCCAGCGTAGCTCAGAGTTCGCTAGAAACTTTCTCGAATGTTCAAGGAGGAATTAACTTCCCTGATTAGACAAGAAGGGATTTAGTTTCTGACAACCATAGAACATGACAACTTTGCTCTCCCCTAATCAAGAGTCAATCTCGAGAGTCGTGTGAACAAAAGGCAAATTATTTTACTCAGTCAGTACGTGCATTCTTAGTCTCATCAGAATGTAGAGAAAAGGAAGAGACGGGCGTGTTCAATAAAAAGGTGTTATTTATTGATCAGTCTCTTTTCTCGTACAAGAGAAATGGATCGATATTATTGCAATACTTATAGCTAAGTAAAGTGCATACATAAAAAGCAATAGTATAAAGTAATACTGTAAAAACATTGATATGGTTTCTAAGCCATATGATGTTTTAAATGAATAAAATATATTTACATACACATATACATTTGACTAAACGTACTCAACTGGTGTTTCTAAATACGCCTACCCCGTGTACCTGACCTAAGTCTAATGCGTGGGCGGGAATAGAAAGTTACAGTTTAAGTTAAGTTTGTTTTTGCCAAGTGAATAACTAAAGAATTCTCTGTGAGGGGTTATTCAGTTCTGTACCTGGAAGTTAGGATGAATGAGGAATGGTATCTCTCTCTCTGGTCTCGATATTCCAGGCTGCCTGCGAGGGCTACCCAGAAACGCCGGTGCTGGATTCTCGGCAGGAGAAAGCAGCGCGTCTCTCAGCGCGTCAGGAAGGCGGGGCTGCTGCCAGCGGGGTCTGCTCTGCTCTCGGCTTCGGCAAGTATGGCTGCTCCGTCTCGTCACCACGCGTGTGTTTGCATATGGCAAGATCGGTAATATTTATACCTTTAAGGTGCCGAGATTGACGTAAGGATGGACATAGATACGTCAATAAAGATGTCATACGATTTGCTCGTTAGCACATTCTTTACTAAAGTTCTCGGTGAAATCAAAACAATGGCCGCAGGGTTTTGCCCAGGTTGTCATAGGTTTGATTTGTTATGAGAACTCCGTATGCCTTATCAGGGGCTGGAGGAATATCGCTTGTCTAATTAGATCGCAAGCGTTATGACCTAATCAGATAACACGTTCCTGTGCCGTAGTGTGACTGCGTCAGATAACGGTATCTGCATCATGGGGGTTTTCTGCCTCATGGGCTGACTGCTAGTTAACTTGTTGGTTTGTTGAACTAGAATAGGGTCAGGAATAGGGGGATCGATTCAGAACCGATAGGAATACATGACAGCTTCTGTTCAATGAGGTGTTAATGGATGTGTTAATGGGCACCTGGTCTAGACCAGCCACAGGGGTTCCTGTGGATAAGAAGGTGGCCAGGCGTCATCGCCCGGCACCTGATGACCCTGCCTTTTCAACGACCCACCCAACTCCAGAGAGGCTGGTGATCCAGGCCACCACTTCCAAAGCGCTTTTCCTATGGCCGCCAGATAAGGAATCAAAGAAGCTGGAGCAGTTTGGCAAGAAATTGTTTTCCTCTGCCAGCTTGGGGCTGCAGTCAGTGAACGCTGCATGCCTCTTGGGCCGCTACTCTCATGCTGTGTGAGACACAGTGGTGCAGAGGCTGCCTCAGTGTCCGGAGGAGGTTGGGGCAGTACTTTCCCAAGCTGTTCCTGAGGGGAAAGAGGCATCAAAGTTCGCCATCCAGTGTGGGCTGGACACCGCGGACTCACTGGGTAGGGTGATCTCTTCGACAGTGGTCCTCCATCGCCACACCTGGTTGCAGTCCACGGGGTTTTCAGGGGATGTTCAGAGTTCTCTCATGGACCTGCCCATTGATGGTACTCGCCTGTTTGGTGATAAGGCAAACAGTGCACTGGAGCGTTTTAAGGACTCTCGGGCTACGGCCAAGTCCTTGGGTCTCTCCACCAAGCGCCCGGCCAGGTCTGCTTTTCGTTCCTTTCGTGGCCTCCGAAGGGGTGCCCCAACACGTTCGTTTAACCAGAAGCCTGCACAGAACCAACCTCCACTCAGGAGTGGTGGCTTCTGCGGCGGGACAGGGGGCCAGCATGCAGGTCAGTCCACCTCCGCTCCCGGAGCATCCGCCTCAAAGCCTTCCTAGTCTGAGCTTTGGGGTGCCCCCCACGCCGGTGGGCGGCAGGATTCAACATCACCTCCCCCACTGGCGTTCTGTCACCTCGGACAGGTGGGTGCTGCAAATCGTCCGAAGGGGCTACTCCCTCCCCCTCGAGTCTGCCTCCCCAGCCATGCCACCTCAGTTTCACCGCATCTCGGGGAATCACTTTGCGCTTCTCCAACAGCAAGTCACGGCCATCTTGGCCAAGGGGGCCATCGAGCACATTCCTGGGCAATAAGAAGGACGTGGTTGTTATTCCCACTATTTTCTGGTCCCCAAGAAGGAGAAAGGGGGCATGTGCCCCATCTTGGACCTCAGGAACGTCAATCGCTTCCTCCAGGAGGAGAAGTTCAAGATGTTGACTCTTGCTCAGGTCTTGGCTGCCCTCAACCCTGGTGACTGGATGGTAGTGTTGGACTTGCAGGACGCATATTTTCATATCCCCGTCCTGCCGCCCCACCGGCGTCACCTGCGGTTCACTGTAGGCCAAGAGCATTTTCAGTTTGCTATGCTCCCCTTCGGCCTTACCAGTGCCCCTTGGGTGTTCACGAAAGTGATGGCGGTGGTCGCAGCTCATCTGCGCAGATTAGGGGTTCCAGTCTTCCCCTAACTCGACAACTGGTTGTTGAAGGTGGGCTCGCCCCAGGCAGTCGTCTCCCACCTCCAGACTACAGCCGACCTCCTGCATTTGCTGGGGTTCTCCATCAACATGCCGAAATCACACCCGAGTCCCTCTCAGAAGCTCCCCTTCATCAGAGCGGTTCTGGATTCAACGCAGTTTCTGGTTTATCCTCCCAAGCAGCGAGTCTGGGATATTCAGGCTATGATTCCAATCTTTCAGCCTCTATCCCGGGTTTCAGTCAGGATGACCCTCCGGCTCCTGGGCCTCATGGCCTCCTGCATCCTGCTAGTGCAACATGCCAGATGGCATATGCGGGCTCTGCAGTGGGACCTGAAGTTACAGTAGGCACAGCATCAGGGTAACCTGTCCTATCATGTCCAGATCTCGGAATCTCTGAAATGCAAGCAGATTCTGCGCAGCAGTTTACCTTCAGTCTGTCAGGTTGCCTCTCTCCTGGGGTCGATGGCATCCTGCATTTTTCTTGTCCCCAACGCCACGCTGAGGATGCGTCCTTTGTAGCAGGATCTGGAGGACAAGTGGGATCAACGAACGGCTCGGTGAGACGACCGGATACATCTGTCGAAAGCAGCTATGGCATCGGGTCCATGGTGGATGCGATAGGAAAATCTTTTAGGTAGGTGTTCCATTCCATCAGATGCCTCCCTCTCAAACATTAATCGCTCTTGCCGTGTCTGCTTTGCTGTAAAAAGGAAACCTGCGTCATTAAAAATAAGAGTAAACAAACCGTCTTGAAGTGCAGGTCACAGATGGAACTCCATTCCTGCTCCCCCGTCACAACAATAACATTCTGACAAAACACACTCTCCAACTCCGGAGGCTGATAGGTTACGACACATTCAACATGTCCCTGTAAATACAATGGTCAGTTTATCTTAAAGTACAGTGGCTATTTTGATTAGTGCTTTCTCGCTCCTGCCATGTCTGCTTTGCTCCTAAAAAAGGAAACGTGTGTAGCGGGGTCAGAAGGAACACGAAGAACACTACGTCGGTGTAAAGACGGTTTTATTTTTAGATAGTCACGTCTTTTGCGGGTAGCCAGTTTTACCCCTTTACTTGTGGGTTTTTCAGGTAAAAGAAAACAACAAAACAAGAATGGCACGAGGAGTCCTCATCTTCCGGGCTGTAGCGGTCCTGTCCTACACGTCTGGTCAAGGCAGGGAGTGCACTCCGAATACCCCAAAAGAAATGGAAACAAATCCACCGGTCAGTACCACATCCCGGTTATTTTATCACACAAGGGAAGGGTGTGAGGAAGCACTCTGGTGCACCGGTGTCCAGGCAATGAGGGCGCAAGAGTGTGAGGAGTGGTGGTGAAGGGGGGGGGGTTTATTTACAGAATATACAATAGGAGGCGGTGAGCAGTAACGATCTCGACCCTCCGGCTTCTCCCACCTCCCGACCCAGCCTGAGAATCTTGCCCGTACCTGGGTCAGCCACGCTCCTCAGCCACGCTCCTCCGGGGGCGTGGCTCGGCGATACGTAATCCCGTTGGCCTCCTGGCTTCTGCTCCCCGTCTCTTCGCGGGTCCTCTTCCTCCGGGGGCTGGATGGCTGCTCCGGTCATCTCAGGCTCTACTCCGCTTCACTGCTCCACCGTCCTTCTTCTTCCGCACTCTCCAGACTTCCTCTGGTGTCCACGCACACTATGTTACGCTTTCTGGGGCTCCTTATTGGAAGACAGCTCATGACGTTACTGGAGGGGGTGGCGTCTTCCCAGTTAAAGAGACCGTCCTCGTAAGCAGACAGCTCCGTACTTGATGCCGGCCAAGTATCATCCTGGCGAGAAGAAAACAAAGGGGTTGAAAGTTCCCGGGCTTCCCACCAGTCACCCCATTGGCCTGTTGATTCCCTGCTGCCCTCGTGACAATGTGTGATTAAAAATAAAAGAGTAAACAAACCGTCTTAGACTGCAGGTCACAGACAGAACTCCATTCCAACTAACCCCCCCACCCGACAACGATAAAATGCTGAGAAAACACACTCTCCAAATACGAAGTCAGTATTACTTTCTGTTCATTACAGCCTTGTCAGCACTGTGGTCATTTGAAGAGCTCAAGCAAATGTTAAAGAGTCCTTATTTATTTTTTCCTTTGTTGAAATGTCATTGATATTAGATTTTACAAAAGTAGCGAAAATAGGGCAAGTCATTTAAAAGACAGGAAATATTGCAGCAAGAGAAGATCTCCATGCTTCTTGTGAAGCCACTGGACGTTTTTTTCCCCAATTTATTTACTGTAGGTACAATGGCGGCACTCACGGATGTTTAACCCCTTCCATGCTCATGACAAGGTCAGCTCGTCATGCAGTGCACTGCTCCTGTGCTTATGACGAGCTGACCTTGTCATGAACAATGGGATCATGTAAATTTCAGCACCCAGAGGGAATTGCCTTAGCACCAATGTGGTTAAAGCTAAATGTGGTGCCACCATTGTAAACAAGAAAGTCACCTGGATGAACCAATGTCAATGTAGCATATCCCAACTAATGCACACAGCAATTCTACATAAAATAAAATAAATAAAAGCGGGCGCTGTGCTAAATATAATGCGGGGTGCCTGAAGATATATAAATAAATAAGTATGCACCGCCATACAAGTTATGCGATCAGCTAAATAAATATAAGCCGGCGCCGGAACACATAAAACAAAACAGAGCAATGAACACTAGTAGGGAATAAATTAAGCAAGTAGTCCCCAAAAAACACAATAATGCTTACAAGTGTACGGAAACCGTAGTTGGCCGGTGCTCCTCACATAAAACCGGAAGGGATGTATCGGAGGGCTAACCAATAGGGAGCCATGAAAGATAAGTGACCCAGCAGTGAACCAATTGCAAGCATCAGGTGGAATTACACTCGGTATTGTGATAATGGAGGGTCTCGCAGACGGCGCATGCGAGCTGATGCTTGACCTAACAAGTAGTCCTCCTTATTAATAAACAGAAAAGGAGCAACATTTTGATGATTCTGTCATTGGATGCTGAGAAAGCGTTTAACTGTGAAGCCTAGTTTTTCCTCAAAGCAATCTTACAAGAGAGATGCTTTAGCCACATTTCTTGAAAATGGTTTAGTAGGATATGTGTTTCGGACTACTTGAAAACATATAAATGGCAGAGATCCCACTAAGGTCCATTTAAACCCAGTACTGGTTCAGTGAAGTATGGTATGTCCTTGATTTGCAAAAGATCATGCTTCCCTCGATAGCGCTGGGAAGTCCTTCTCTTCAATCGCCTGAGGACTCTAGAGGCACTACAAATTGTGAATGTGAAGGATCACACAACTTTAAGGGACATACAGGGGCCCAGTAATTAGATCAATGTACTTGTAATAGCAACAGAATGCGTGAAAAAAGATGACGGTTTGTTTGTCCAGTTGTGGTTCTCTTAAAATTCAATAAACGTTTTTTTTCAACCTTAAATTCCTAAACCTTACATAGAAAAGCATCTAGGGCTTGATGTCTGAATATGTGCAAAAATGATCAAGCCTTCAATCATATGACCAAAATATCAGTGCATAATCTTATCAAAGGAGTAACCCCACAATATAGCATTTAGCAGAAGATCACCATAAGCAAATACACAGGAAGGAAAATAAGAAATACGAGGTTCCTTTTAGGGGGCTTCTCACTTTTACAACACTCTGTCTGCTGTCACCTGTGTCAGGAACCATAGTGTCATCAAAAAAGGTTGTGGCCCAACAAAATAAATCAAGCAGCACAGTTCACCACTATGCATGTCATTTCATTCTGCTGAATTAGTACATTGTCGTCTTAGCTTCTTCCTAAAAGGATCTCACGGATTTTGCATGCGTACAGAAATAACATTTCCCCTCCATCACATGTAGTTTAGGCGTATTCCAAAAAGAGGAGGCAATACAAAGGGTCTGCAGCTCCTGGGGCACGGTCTGGAGTTCCTTTCGTCAAGCTTATGCAGAAGAGCAAAAACCACCCGTACACGATGCATCCTGGTCAGAAGTTAAGGTTTTTCATTATGAAATTCAAAAACACCAAACATGATCCGTTTACCTGCTCTCATTCGGAAATGACAGCTTATCAAATTTAATAAGGTAACTCTAATGTTAGTCTATGGGAGAGGTAGGTCTTGCAGTAGTGAAAAACGAATGAAAGAGTTTTTCACTACCAGAACATATAAAACCTAAAATTACATGTCCCTGTTTTAAATGCACTGCACCATGCCTTCTGGGCTGTTCGGGCTCCTAGGGGTGACATATATGCATTAAAAAGAAAAGTTTGGGCATGCTAAAGGTTTCTTTTGCCAGGTCACATTGGCAGTCCAAAACTGCTCACACATGCTGCAATGGCAGGCCTGAGGCATGTTCAAAGTGCTGCTCAAGTGGGTGGCACAACCAGTGCTTCAGGCCCACTAGTAACATTTAATTTACAGGCCCTAGGTACATGTAATACCACTTTACTAGAGAGGTACAAGCAAAATAAATATGCCAATTGGGTGTAAGCTAAAGAAGAGAGCACAAGCACTTTAGCACTGGTTAGCAGTGGTAATGTGTGCGGACACCTAAAAGTCAACAAAACTGGGCTCAGAAAACAGGAGAGTGAAGGCAAAATGTTTAGGGATGACGCTGTAGAAAGGGCCAAGTCCAGCAGAAACTGGTGAATGAAAGGGATTCAACTCTCTTTGTAAGTTCATTCTGCAGGTGGCTGCATAGGGGGCATATATCTACCAGCCTCTAACACACTGCCTCTACTTATGACATTCTCCTTGCGTGTTTATCTAGTGACCAGTGGATGAAGTGCTGTAGCTCCCTTATACCAAAAACTTCTGCTGGGGTTCCACTCTGCCATTACTGTGCTGAATTTCTCTGCAGTGGTTTCCCACGAGTGTGTATAGCATAGGCAATAGCGATGAATTTACTGTTCCCCTTTTCAAAGAGGCACAGTTATTTTCCCATCAACTTAGATTGTGGTTTTCCACAACTCCTGATGCTTTGTGCAAGAAATATTCGTAGTTCAGGATCTTTTGTTGAATTTTAGCCAAGATAACTTTGAGGGGTCTGCCACCTACATGGCAAGGATTGCTACTTCTGCTTGTATATATCACGTAACTGTTTAGTTTAAGAATATTTTGTGTGTCAGATCTGTTGTGAAAGATGAACATATTAAAGTTGTATGCATCTGAAGTCAACTGTTTCTATTCTTTTTTTTTTTTTGGGTTTGTGACTCAAGGGACAACCTAAGTCAGTGGGAGAAAGTGGCCCGAGGAGAAGACACGGCAGTGTGGATTCCTTCCAATTCTTTGGCGACTGAGACATCGGATTCACTACCAGTGAAGATAGATGATTGAGGAACACTTCATCCTAGGACATTTTTAATGGATTGTTTTTTTTAACAAGAATAAGAGGCCTCAACTGCTGATATGAAGGTGAAATGCCAAGGAAATTCCACCGTCCTGGCTTAATTTCAGTAGAAGGGACTGCCTCTTTGGTTTGAGAGGACTTTGGAAATGATGGTCAGGTCTTCTACTGAACAAGTGAACCTTATGGAAACCTGAAAGTAAATTAACTGGCCTACATCTTGGGTCACACTGCTAGAGGCCTTAAAGTGGACATAAATACGTCTCAGCGGGTACTAGAAGTGGTATCTTTCCTGTAAGGCTTCAAGCTTAAATGGTACTTTTAATATAATAAGGTGGGCTGTATTCCACTGCCTTCACTTCGAATTTCTGATTTTAAATAGGAAATTTGACTCACTACTATTGCAAGTGCTTGTAGTCGTCAGCTTGAACTGGGTTGAAACTATGATGGTAGGGTATAATACTTGAATTCATTTCTTTACTACTTCTTATCATAGATGGTGGACATTCAACATGGGGTATATGCTGGGCAGTGCATCACAATCCTCTGCACAGTATAGGTTAGCCTGTACTTAAACGCCAGAACAGCCTTCATTCAGATGATCGTGAAAAAATGAGGACATCTAGATTTGCACTGGACTTTCTGGTTTGCAATTGGCTGAAGGAGAGACTTGGACATCATCGTCAGGATGGATGGATGGATCTCACGTCCCATTCTACAGAATTTTTCAACAGAATGGGGATTCTGCCTCACCAAGGAGGGTGACCTAACTGTGCTGTCCTGCATGGACATAGGCTGTGGGTTTAAAAATGTACACTCCGATTTGTTACCCTAATCCCTGCTTTGTGTGAAATTTGAGCACTGGTCTTGCAGATTGTTACATGTTTAGTCTCTTGGGGAACATATACTGCAATATCTCCTCTTAATTCACCTTGTGCATCAGCTAAGGGTCTAGTGGCTAAGCAATGGTATGCAGATATAGAGATAGTGACAGTGAGGCTGGGGCTCTGACTATGAACAATATACTGGCATGCACACATTGACTTAAGACAAGTTTGTTCTCTTTGAGTGTGCAAAATGTTTATATGGGTTCAGGTGAAAGGGAAAACAAACTATGATTGTTAACGATTTAGTGAGATGGTAAATGATACTTACTATTATGGTCTTTTCTTGACAGAGTGACAAATCCTGAGTGATAATACCTTTAAGCCGTGAACGACAGGGCACATTGTAGGGATTTCTTAGAATAATACCTCCGGAAGAGAACGAGTGTTAAAACTGAAGGAGATGTTGGTTTTATGTATGCATGTGTTGGACTGATGACTTATACTGGCCCTCTCTGTATGTGATGCCTTCAATTTGAGTGAGTCTTATCTAAGGAAAATGTAAATACCTCAAATCACCCTTTTTCAGAGATCCCGTAAATTTCAAGGGTCTAAGTTTATTGCCTTGATGACTTGAGCCTCAAAATCAGAACAAAAACTTAACCATCCTGAATATATTAGCAAAAAGGTTCCCATACTTACAAATATAATTTTCTATGATACTTTTTACAATGTATTATTGAATGTGTTAAATGAACATTCTAAAACCAAGGATTTGGTAGCAATTTCCCCTAGAGATTGCTGCATCTCCACTAACTTCATGTTTGAACTTCTAGAGTCAGACTTCTATATATTTCTACAGTAAATCCTCAGTCGTGCAAGGTAATGGCAATGAAGATTAGCAGCAACTATATATAAATTATATGAGAAGTGTGTACTTAAGAGAGGTCACTGACCATCACAGAGATATTTTGATCAAAGCAAAAGTTAAACAGGTCACCGGTGAAAAGTGCAAAATACTAATGTACTATACATTCACAGTAGCCATGCAGGAACATAGCAAGGAAGGTGTGAAGATAGGCAACCAGAAGCACTTGTGTTTTGATTCTGGGTCTGCGATAGTGGTGAAGGCTGTGACTAGGAATTGAAACACCTGATTGAAAGAAGATATGAAAAGGTGGGCACTTGTACGCAAACTATAGCAAAGCTGCTGCTTTGTGCAGGACATTAAAAGGTACAAAAAGAACAAATGATAAAGGGAGTATGCCTCTCTGCAAAATGAAATTCTACAGGGAGTCCAAACGTTTCAGGACCGGGCAATCTTTGCATGTAAAGAAAGAAAATAACAGTGGGGGCAGAGCCTATGGTAGGTTTGGTTGTGGGATCTAAAGACTTTTTTCAAATTTCTGCTCTGTATGTCCCGATTAACCAAAATGCTGTACAGCAGAACACAACATAATTGTGTAGATACATTCATAACATACTGAGTCACGTGGCCTCTTTAATGTGGCTCTCATCTTTTAAAATGTGCTCTACAAAACCAGTTACTGCCTTACTGAAGGACTGTGATTAACTTCAAATAAGCTCTTCAAGATAATGAGGAAAAGCTCCCAAAGCAGTAATGATCATGTGAATCTCGATATACTAGCTACCTAACGAATTCTGCCTCTGTTTCAAGGTCATTGGCAACATCAAGCTCGTCTTGTTGGCACCAGTTGTACAGTCTTTATTTTGCCTGCCAGTGGCAATGAACACTGTATGTGTCAACTTTAGGCATCCCTTATGTTGCATTACGTGTTGTTGCAATTATCTGCTATGCTTTTGGGCAGGATTGGACTTCGAGGGGATGTTCTTCCTGCTTCCATTGGTGGGTTTTATCTCTTGTTGTCCATGTTCACTGAAGTACCATTTCTCAGTACTGAGCCTTTTGAGAAGATTGTCCAGACAGCGCCCTGGTCAGTTTCAAGAACTGCTTGCCTACCAATTCTTTCATATGACTTGTAAACTCGGTTTGGGCAGAGTGTTCTTGATGTGTATCCCTGCTTGTTTTATAGCTGCACCCTCACAAAACTGCAATTTCATAGAATTTCTCACCAGATTCTGAAGCTTTGTGAAGAGAACTGCCTCGTTGAGATACACTTAATGTATCTCATGGAGTCATTACTTCTATTAATTACAATCTACACTGGACTTTTTCACCCCAGTGTTTTCCTGGGTGCAGAAGTATGACACTGAAGTGTGATTGGTATGAACTACGCACATGTAGGGCCGTTTTGGGCTGGTGCAGAACCAGAACATCCACGTGCCGATGCAACAAACGTTTTCAACATTTTACAATTGACCAAAAGTTTCCCCTCTTTCAGTTAATTATCAGCTGGGCAACTACAGAAGCCTTAACTGATTTGAAAGCTCAGAATTTTAGCCAAAGTTAGGCATGTGTAAAATTGGAAAGTTATCGATGTAAGGCTAATTTCTACTAAAACTAATACATATAACATGGTAGAAACAAACTGGGCACTCACTAGATGCGAAGATGGGTGCAAAGTCTTGGAAACTCAGTACAGTAATCCTTTATGGTGGCAGTATTTTATTTTGATATAGAGATTAAATATTGCTTAATTTACAGATTGTGCTGCTTATGTGGCACTCGTAGGGCAAATTTCATTTATGTCGAGGTGTACGACGTTCTCAGATTATTAATAAAATGTATCTTCCTTAAAGAGACAAACTGCTGACAGTAACTGAAAAATACAAATAATAAAATGTTGTTAGTGAGCATTGTACATGTAGATAGTAGTTTTGAGTGTACTTTTACAGTTTAGTGCTCTCCTCCTAGAAATGTTTCCTTGACAAATCATTTTCCCACCCTCGACATTTGCTTGAGGCACCCACATTGCTGCCAGTCTGTTTCATTGGCTTGTAGGGAGACGCTATATAGTGCCGCATGCGTATTTCATGCTATGTTTTTGAGATGCTTTAGACATTTGTTCCAAAGTGGGAAATGGGTTCATAAACGAGGATAAAGCATGACCCTGTTCGTGACATATACTGTTCATTCTCTCTAAATGAACTCCATGAATACTTTCATGGCAGGACCAGCTTTTCTTAGCATTTGCCTCGTCATGGCCTTAAACTCTCAAAGAACTATTTATTTTTGTTGTAGTTGGAACTAAGCAGATAATGTTGATCAAGTCAGAGAATATGTTGTATCCTTGGAATTCTAGGTATCCCGACACTGGTGTACAGATTCTTATTTGGCATAAAACACTGCTGAATTCTCAGTGCTTCATCACACACACACACACACACACTCGCCCTCTCTCTCTCAAGTCTGCAAAGCTTTCTTACCTAAATAGAGTTCTCTAAACATACCTACATCACTATCTGTGGTGAATTTAAAAGTGATTGGACTTGTTTCTAACCTTTGCATCATGTGTTTCCCTACGGATGCACACATTGGTGTACGTAATTCCTACTGGTTTTGCCTTAAGACTGAGTATTAAAAAGCGATCCATGAAACCCTTCCCTGTTTTACTGCTTTTTAGAAGTTTTGGTTTTTGAAGCAATGAAGGGGTTCAACATTTTATTCAAATTTTCACTGGCAATGTGACTGCACGAATAAAAGATCAGTGACTTAGTCACTGATAAATGCGGGCACCATTCTGAAAAGGTCCAGTCTTCGGATGTTAAAGGTTCATGATCTGTGATTTGAGTTGAACCTACATTTTCCCCTGTTCAGGGTTCCTGATGGCATGCTCTCCAGGAATATTAAGCCATACCTTCAGCTGATTTGAATTTCACCAGTACAATTTACATGTGCTGCCTATTAGTTTTAGGTAATGCATATTGTTGCACTAGAATGATAAGGGGTAAATAAGAGGCCCTTAATCCTTGGCCATTAAAGTGCTACTGAGGGATCAAACAATCAATGGGTGATATATAATAAAATATCACTAACAGGAGGGCATAGTACAAAAGGGTATGTCAAGCATTGGCACACAGGATGAACACGCATACATACCAGAACCCTTTCAATTATATATTTAACTGTGGTCCAATTACGTGTTTTGGGTATAGTGTAAGTTCTATAGTTTCCGCAGGAAATACCTAATGCGTGCCTCGAGTTCCTCCATCATAAGAATAGCATTGACAAAGAATATAAGCCAATGGATTCTACTCGTTATATTAGAGGATATTTATTTAATCCAAACTCTTAATCAGACCATTAATACATTTAAATCCAGTTAGTTGTCGATCTTGTTGCTTCTCTGTAAACCCATGTGTAATGCACAGTTGTCATCTGCAGCGTTCCGCAGTTGTGTACTCTGCCTGTAGTTGCATCAGTCACAAACTTAATTGGTGGCATGCTACATTCTCCACTACCATCTCTGACACCTTATGTGGCCTTCTCCCTTTTGAAAATCAGTTTTGGAAAAGGGATTCTGCATTTACCTTTGGTATTTGTACATAAACAAGCTATACATTTATTTAGGGAAATCTAAAACTCTGCATCATGTGACCATTGAACACGTGTGGTTCTGTTTTGCCTGCTTTCTTGATGAAAAGCCTCTTGCATGGTCCATGTGTCTACGGAACCTTAAGGGAGATATGACCTGCTACTTTCAGGAGATATTTAAAGAAAACGGTGTTGTTACTTTACAGGAACTAAGTTAGTCACCTATGCCAAGAAGAAAATCCTCTAATACATTGCAAGTGCAATCCAAATTGAATAATGATTGCACATTTGTGCTTATGGCTGTCTTGTATACATTGTTGTTCGATTTTCTTGCTGATGCGACCATAGTATATTCATTTACATGGGAGTATTACAATTTACTCTGGAGCGTGTGAGAATCCACTGGCTGATTCTCGGTGGCGTGACTCTCTGACACACATCACCTATGACTTCAACGTTTATTTTAATTTTTTTTAACCTACCAGGCACTGCCCTTTGTAGAGTAAAAACTGTGACACCCATTACACTGAGACCTGGGGATGTGTGCCGAGGTTAAGCTTGAGAGCAGAATGAAAGCAGACTTTTAAATCAAATATGGATTCTCTGGAAAGGTATCACCTTTCATTCTGAACATAGTCTTTATTCATAGGAATGGTTTCAGTGAGAGGGGACTAACCCCAGCAGTCAAACCCTGCTCTGACTATGACATTAAGATGTATAAATCTGATTAGACCATAAGACATACCAAGTTGGGGTTTCTTTCCCATGAAGCCGCCATATGGGTTTACAACATTTGAGAATGCCTGCTGGTGGCAGGTGTTATTTTTTCTCTTTTTGGCCAGTAGTCCTCACCATAGAAAAGAGGTTGAGACGTTCCACTCCACCAACCGGCAGTGCTTTAGTCAGGCAGATACTGTCAGGCACTTAGAGCCAGCACTTTGTTGATATTCTGCCTGAGAGTACTAGGACATCTGGATGTCAGTAAGTCTCGGTTAGACCTCTGTATCTTTTTAATGGAGACCTCTCTATAGATCCAGAATACTGTGAGGCGGTGACTAAAGGATGTTTACATGATAAAAATAAATAAAATAAGTTATTCTGTCCTGCTACACAGCACTACCTTAAATTCTATGAAACACAAGCCCTTTTGTTGTAGATAGTAAGTTCTTTACCTGCTATCTGACTCCACCATAATTAATGGTGTGTTCTTTCATGGATCTTTTTTTTTTTTTAGGGAAATTTTAATCACTGGTTTAGTGTTGTCAAAAAGACCTGTCTTCTATAGACGTGTACTCATGTTTCTCTTGTTGGGCTGAGATACTTACTAAAACTGCATGATTGATGTGATATTTGGCTATTGCTAAAAGTCACTCGTTTTAGAAACTGCTAAAATTGTTTACTTTTTCCAATACCTGGGGCCTTCTCGGAAAGTAACGGTCAAGTTTGAAATGTGTGCCTATTTGTTGCTCCACGAGGTTGCAATGAGGAGTCGTGACAGGTTTGTTCCATGTTTGATAGTAGCCCATGTAAGCGAAATTCACAGATATGCAGCATGCTTTCTGCAGTTGGGTTTAAGGTTCAAAGTGTCCACTGAACAAAGGATGCATCACTTTTTTTTCTTGCAAGAAAACGGTCGTATTACCGCTTGCCGACCTTAAGCTGTGCTTGATGCATAATACGGGTGTATGCTCAAACAAATGTAAGTTAGAGAGAAATTTGTAAAGTAGTATAGTTGAACTTTATCCAAAGTCTCACATGGGTTGCGCCCCAAAAAAGGAAAGAGCTGTATGTTGTCCTTGTCCGTGTGTGTACATATGTCTGTCTGCGTCCACAAAAAGATGGATGTATTCAGCAGTAGAGTGTTTGTACAAATAATGCAAGTGCAATAATTTAAAATGTCTTAAAATGTTGCCTTTATAAATAGTGTATATTGTGTGTAATTATTTTCCTGGATTTATTTGCAGCCTTTGTATTTAAAATAAGATCCTCGTTTGTACAATAGAACAATCGCCTAGTATGGTATACTGTAGCACGCTGTAAATAACTTCTCGATCTGCCTTGAAATATTCTTGCTGTATATGGCAGGACCAATAGGAATCTTGTTTGCCACTGCTTGCACATATATTATTATACATATAAAATATATTTTATGTAACATAAATATACATATATATATATATAAATATATATTTAGAAAATGTATGATTTTAATGGATAAAGACTTTGATGTTAATATTCCTGAGGATTGTTTTTTTAGATTTTCAACGTTTGTCCTTCTGGTGAGGAAAGGAGGAAGAGAAATACAAAGCTACTTGTGAATATAATGTACATTTAATTTAAGGGAAGCTTAGAATACGAATTAGAAACCTCCAAAAATGTACTCTATTTCTTATGTTTGTATGTGTTCACCTACTTGGAAACACATTTAATGATTAGTTCTCTTTTGTATTTTTTTAAGGACAAACTTTGCTTTGATAGCTTTTGTAGAAAAAAAGAAAATGTTCAATGGTGTGATATGTTTTGCAGACTATGATGCAGTCCGAATTAAAACACTTGCTTACAGAAAAGCACCCTTATATCCAGCCTCGAGTAAATTTTTAATGTGTGTCATATGCAGTCCTTGGCGGCATTATGATATGTTTTTACATCATACTCTCGGAAATCTTGCCCTGAAAGATAATGAATACATTTAGACCATGTGGTAGGCATAAACAGAATTGTCTGAATTTCAGTCTCCCTTGAAGTGATCGTGATTTTTAACTGCACTTATTGATGAAAAGGGTATTTTCCAGGATGTATTACTGTTTTATTAACATTTCTATATAGCATTTTTTTTTTAAACATTGTAAATCTTTTCAGCATCACTCTATTTCGGTTCCACATTACAAATTGTATAAAGTACATTGAGTAGAGTTGCATAGTGTGGGGCACGACACGAATATGGTACAGATTCAGTAGTAGTAAGTTCCTTGGGGACCAGCACCAAGTTCAAGTTTACTTACATACAGTAACACAACACATGTATCAAGCAATCTCATCCTACAGCTTACAGAATCCTCGCACCCTGATGCTGGGTTTTCTGCTTGATGCTCTTTATCCTGTAATGTGTCAGGTGGAAGTTGTTTCGTAAGTATGACAATTTGTCCATAGCCACTTCCTGCGCTTCCAAAGCAGTTTTTCTGACACAAAAGTGTAGACCTACTCATGCCAATTTGATTACGTACGTTTTCTTGTTTGATATTTTTGGTGCATGTGGGTATTACCAGCACAAGGTTTTACTTGTTTGGCTAGCTCCAGTGCAAGTTCTGTGAATCTTCTAGTGTATTTCAACCCCCACCCATGTGAAAATGCTCCTAGAGAATGACTTATAGCCATGTTAATCTATTTTTATCACTGCATTTCAGTATGGGGTTAGCGCAGGACATTGCCACACCATATGATGGAAGTCCAGTTTGGAGAGTGTAATATCTTGATTTGGTTTTACTTGTGCTTTTCTATTCTTTTTGAAGACTGTTCTTCTCTATTCTGTTTCAGAACTTTGTGATTAGAAGCCTAGAGGCTTTTATGTGAATCTGTGTGTCAGTTATTCCAGTAAGCTGTGTGGATAGGACGTCTCAAACGTGCTTGAATAAGGGATTTTCAGGGACAGTTGTACCAAATATGCTATGCAATCCGATGGGGATGAGATCAGTGCAATGAAGATGATAACATTGTAGTACTTTAAACCTGCTATTTCGAGAAAAACTGGCCACATATGCCACTATTCTGTCCCATTCATCATCTTCGATTTCCTCCCCTTTATCTTCCATCCATCTGACACATTGTCGAGTAAGAAGTTTGAATATGTATCATATCAAGTGATTAAACTGGTGTGAAGTTATTTTTCACCCAGTGCTGAAGGTCCGGAGGCTGACCAGCATCTAATCCTGCTCTTCTCCTGTAGTGTCTGTGGAGTTGCCTGCTGGGCCGCTAGCAGCTTCAGGGACTGATCCCTCAAGCCTTCAGTTCCGTGGCCTGGAAATTGGAGCATGACTTGGAGTTGTGGTCACACTCCAAATACCACAAACAAATTAGGTTTAGGTCTGTTACCGACATGGTGTGGTGACTGGCGCCAAAGGGTTTTATACCCGTCTTTCTCAATGATATCCTCAGTACACCAGGCGAAAACCTCACAATAGAATGGCAAACTGTCGTAAAAATCCTGTCAAAACTAACGAGAAGTAGCTCTTTTTTCAGATCAGCGCTGGCTGACATGGAAAGAAAAGATCAGACCACGCACAAAGGTGGCACCTATATAGGTGATGTGGAAGCCGGTGTGGACGAAGCCACACGCGCGCAGGGGAACTGCTCACAAAATATCTTCTGGATCCAGTCTGTCACCTGGGAAATTCAACGGTAAGGAATCTTCATCTAGATATTGTATCTACCAGATAAGGCAGCATTATCAAAGGTAAGTAACTTGTTCCTTTTAACCACCGCTGCCAGGTGATCAAAATTATTCTCTTCCAGGGGATCCTCACCAATAGTCAATAAGCACATGAATATTCCCGCCCATGCGCGGGGACCCCGGAAACACATAAAACATATGCGTGGAAACATATATGTAGCAATATATATTTTTTTATATATATATATATATATATATCCTACATAACCCCCTGGCGGTCGCCAGTAGGTAGTTATAGTTAGGACCTAATTTCCATAGGAAATCCTCAGCATTCTATTTGGAATAACGTTGGCGCCGGTCGACGAATTTTCGCGAAATTCTCCAAGAAAATGGCCTGCTCCGCACCTGTCCTTCCCTGAAAGTTTCGGGGTCATTTGTCAAGCGGGGGCCGAGAAAAAAGGGGGTCCCAAAACGTTTTTTTTTCCCCTTGCAATTTTCCATAGGGGCCTTTAAGTGAGGCTACAGCCCGAACTGCTGAACGGAATTACACCAAATTTAGCATAAAGGTAGAGTTCGGTTTGCAGATTACGCTTTTTGTTAAATGGTGTAAATACCTTCAGTAGTTTCTTAGAAAATGAAAAGTAAAATCATAGATATATCTATAGACGAAGTACCGCACGCGTACCTTCCCGAGAACGAGCTTTATGCTAATTGGCTGTCAACACTCCAAACCAGGAAGCGTTGGCAGCCATCAGCAGCAAAAGAAACGTGAAAAACTCGCAAAGGGTTTTTTTTTTTAAATCGTGGGATACGCGTACCCTGTGAAAAAAAAAAAACCCGGTCTGCTTTTTTTTCTAATTAGCCCCCGGGGGACCAAATCCCGGGGGCTTAATAATAACAAGCATTTGCAATGCAATAGGTCTCGCATTAGGAAAGTTTGAGCCATTGGTATTGCGAATTACATTTTTTTTATTTATGTGTTGGTTGTGAACATAGCTATAGTAATAGCTAAAGTAATAGCTTTGTCATTTACAATGCCAATAGTTTTAACTTTCACAAATGTGACACCTATAGCATTTGCAATGCAATATGTGTTGTATTTTCACGAAAATCCAAGAACAGAAGTGAAATATTAACATTTTTTTGTGACATTTATAAGACAGACGTTATTGTTGTTCGAGTACTTTACGCTGGTGTTTGGATTCCTGTAAATCCCCAGTGTAGCAGGGTGCTTAAGAATTTTGTGATCACAGTGGTACTGTATTCCGGGCTACCTTTGATACTTGCACAAGTGCCACCTTGCCCATGTAACGCTTGTTCCTGAGCCTGAGTGTCTAGCACTTATTGCAGGACTATACCTCTAATCATACTCTGTTTTCTCTTATAACTGCACACTTGTCACTTTCATTTCCTCTGGTGCACTTTTGACTACCTCATGTATTTTGTTTGCTCACAATTGTCACTATTACCTTATGTAAGTAACGTATGTTTTTGCAACCTGTTCTTTTGTAATGTTTCTCATTATGTTTCATTTCTGTTCCTGTTGTGAAGCCTCCGACGCCTTCGGGTAAAGTCCGCGCTTTATAAAAATGCATAAATACATGAATAAATAAATACCGCCTTCGGGTCAAGTCCGCGCTATATAAAAATGCATAAATATATGAATAAATAAATATCGCCTTCGGGTAAAGTCCGCGCTATATAAAAATGCATAAATACATAAATAAATAAATACCGCCTTCGGGTAAAGTCTGCGCTATATAAAAATGCATAATTAAATAAATAAATAAATACCGCAAAATATCCTCGTTACTCTGCCGGCCTGCGACCAGGAAGTCAGGCAGGCCGGCGCGACAACAGGAAGTAGGAGGGCGGGAGCCTACCCCGCCTCCCACGGAAGAGCCGCGATTGGAGCCGTGCACCGGAGCAGGCAGGAGCCTACCCTGCGCCCCGGTGCCTAACGAGGGAAGAAGAGTCCTGCTGCCGGGCCCTGCAGCTGAGGAGAGCCGGTGAGTGCGTTGCTGAGCTGCGGGCGGGGGGGGGGGGGGGGGGGGGAAGCATGTACGCGCGCGTGTGGGGGGGCGTCCTGTGTATGTGTATGTGTATGTGTGTGTGTGTGTATGTGTGTGCGTGTGTGTGTGTCTTGGAGTGCGTGTGTGTGACTGTGGGGGAGGGGGTGTGTGTGTGAGCGAGTGTCTGTCTGCGATGTGTACGGCGCGGGGCGATGACGCGACGTGCGCGTTCGCGCACACGAATCCAGGAGAGAAAATGCTCGTGCACCCTCTGGTCCGTCATTCCTCCCACAGTGATCGCTACTGGTCTCCAGCTGGATGCATCCTTACGGATGCTTTTCCAGCGAGACCCAAAAAGATAGGATGAAAATGAGAGGGCGCTGTGGGAATGTTTCTCTCCTGACCGCCTTTCAACATGCACTGATTTCATTTTAAGAGCCAGAGTGTCTGGCGCGTACAAGAGCGTATTTATTGCACAGGTAGCAAGGGCATGAGGTCCACAAAGGCCAAAAGGGCTGCATGCCATGTTACACGCTGTGCCTCTTAAACAAACACACAAACTGGTAACATAAACTACAAGTCCCAGAATGCAACGTGCTGTTCACTAAAAAGTCATGACTGGATGAAATCGTTACACATGACAAGCAGCCACTGGAGCAGCTGTGCATATCAAAAATACATTAAGTCCCCAACTCCAAACTTGATCAGAGAATTCCCTAAACCTCAACTATGGTGACAATGTTGGCAATGGAGGCAATGGAATGTGTGTATGCCACCAGAAAAGAATGAGGCATTTTAACTGCAAGTAATAAAAAAAACGACAGCAGGGATACCTTGTTCCACGCAAGTCTTCATTTAACACGTGAATGCATTTTGGGAGTTGTAGTGACTAACCACCCCTATAAGTACAAATTGGGCTATATCATTTAGATTACAGTGGTCTCTACAACGTATAACTGGGCTTGAACCTGGTGCTCCCGGTGACAATGTCGCCTGGCAATCTAATCTCTTATTAAAACAATAACAGCTGACACCTTCCAGCGGAAGTCGGTATTGCTAGCAGTTTTCAGATGTCAGCAATGAACTGCAGACATTATTTGAATCTGGTTTAGTGAATTTTCCGCCATGGCAACTTCGAGTCTAGGTTGAGAAATACCCCGAAACTGCAGGATTTTCCACAAATGCAAAAAAGTAAGTGAAAACCGCGTCACCGCGAGAGGCGCGATTTGCGACTGTGTGGGAAGAGGGCAGCGTGTTGTATTAGCATTTAGGTAGCGCTTTCTGCCCTTGAGACGCAGAAGCGCTACAACGTGAATGAGAAAAGCCACAAATGATCATGGTCAATGGGAGCTGGGACCGGTGAAAACACTCAACAGCTCGAAAACTTCGAAAGGCTCGTTGAAATAAACTTTAGGCCACCCTTTCAAAAATGAACCGGAAGGGACTATTAAAAGGGACATATGTTTGAAATCAAGCACTATCGAGTGGTCTCGTCAGTGAAAAGCCAGCGTCTGTAAAACTGTCTAAACAAAAAACGTGTCTCACTCCCAAATGTACACAAAGCAGCTTCCACATTGAGCCTGTTTGCAGAAGGGGGCTGCCTGGCCCGTGCACTTGGGGGAAGCCATTTCAAAACAAACAATGCCGTCTCAAAAAAACTCTTCAAGTCACCCACGTGATACTTCCAGGTGTCTCTCATTCAGAAACAAGGGGCTCTTAATTTCCCTTTTCTTTTTCCCACACTTGAAATCCACTCGTTGTGCCTACTATCAAATTAAACTCGGTGCCTGGCCGTGATGGTTTCAATATTGTTAGTCCAAGCAACAGCGCGTTCTGCTGCGGACTAAGTCACACATACACAAAGCCACAGGCGTTGTGCGGCAACAGAGAACCAAATTATGTGGCAGAGTCCTGTAAATGTTTCTCCAAAGAAAGGTAAATTATGCAGCAGGCAATTTACACAACCCAGTCTATTGCATTATCTTCCAGCTATCTTGAAATGTTAGCACACTTTGACACAAGAGTGATCACAGAAAGGACTACATTCCTACATACGTTTGTCAAAGTACACACTTTCGGCAGAACCTATACAAAAAGTTATACACAAACAATTCACTATTTTGTATTGCGCAGTAGCACAGAATACTATTTTAATAGTAATTTCTCCCCCCCGAATAAAAATGCATAATTAAATAAATAAATACCGCAAAACATCCTCGTTACTCTGCCGGCCTGCGACCAGGAAGTCAGGCAGGCCGGCGCGACAACAGGAAACAGGAAGTAGGAGGGCGGGAGCCTACCCCGCCTCCCACGGAAGAGCCGCGATTGGAGCCGTGCACCGGAGCAGGCAGGAGCCCACCCTGCGCCCCGGTGCCTAACGAGGGAAGAAGAGTCCTGCTGCCGGGCCCTGCAGCTGAGGAGAGCCGGTGAGTGCGTTGCTGAGCGGCGGGCGGGCGGGGGGGGAAGCATGTACGCGCGTGGGGGGGCGGCCTGTGTATGTGTGTATGTATGTGTGTGTGTGTGTGTGTGTGTGTGTGTGTGTGTATGTGTCTTGGAGTGCGTGTGTGTGACTGTGGGGGAGGGTGTGTGTGTGTGTGTGAGCGAGTGTCTGTCTGTGATGTGTACGGCGCGGGACGCGGACGCGACGTGCGCGTTCGCGCACACGAATCCAGGAGAGAGAGCTCGTGCACCCTCTGGTCCGTCCTTCCCCCCCAAAGTGATCGCTATTGGTCTCCAGCTGGCGCATCCTTACGGATGCATTGCCAGCGAGACCCAAAAAGTGTGCGGGGCCCCAATTCCCACCACACTGCCCCGGGGACCGCCACCCTCTGGAGCAAAGTAAGTATAATAGCGGGGGGCTGTGTTGCAGAGAGGAGTAAAAATGGGCGTGGCCTCATGACACCTCTCTGCAACGCAGCCCCCTGGTGCATACTGGAGGTTCCTAGTGGGCTAGTTGTCCTCCAGGGACCCCCAGTATGCAAGGGGAATTAGTTCCTCCTCTGCAAACGCGCCAGGGGACTGCGTTGCAGAGAGGTGTGAGGCCACGCCCCTTTTTACACCTCTCTGCAACGCAGCCCCCTGGCGCATACTGGAGGTTCCTGGTGGGCTAGTTGGCCCCCAGGGACCCCCAGTATGCAAGGGGACTTAATCCCCCAACTTAGAACACGCTATGGGGCGTATTTGCACAGTGGTGAAGGTAGGGGGGCGGGGCTTGACGTGATATGAGTGCAAATATGCCCTGTGGCGCATTTTAAGTTGGGGAATGAATTCCTCTTCAATCCAGAGGTCCCCCAGGGTCCAACTAGTCCAACAGGTACCACCAGTAAGCGCCACGGAGCTGCGTTGCAGAGTGTTGTGAAAATGGGGCGTTCCCTTTGAACACCTCTCTGCAACACAGCTCCCTGGCGCATACTGGAGGTACCTAGTGGGCTAGTTGGCTCACAGGGGACCTCAGGATTGAAGAGAAATTAATTCCCCAACCTAAAACGAGCCACAGGGCGTGTTTGCACACATTTCACCTCAGGCCCCTCCCCCTTTCTTCACTATTGAGCAAAATATTCCTCTAAAATCAGCCGAACTACGAATTCCGATTTACTCACCTGTTATCAGAAGAGACCTCAGTGCTGCATCTTTCAGCCCACTACTGATCCTGAAAAGTAATTCTAATCGTGGTTACAGTAACTTGAAATTCCTTCCATAGGCTAACATTGACTGGTTACACTTGGCAATTTTTCTAAGTGTTGAGTTTTGGAACTTTAAAAAATTCCTCTGAAATCAGCCGAACTACGAATTCCGATTTACTCACCTGTTATCAGGAGACCTCAGTGCTGCATCTTTCAGCCCACTACTGATCCTGAAAAGTAATTGTAATAGTAGTTATAGTAACTTGAATTTCCTTCCATAGGCTAACATTGACTGGTTTCACTTGGAAATTCTTCTAACTGTGGAGTTTTGAAACTTTAAAAAATTCCTCAAAAATCTTCCGAACTACGTATTCCGATTTACTCACCTGTTATCAGGAGAGACCTCAGTGCTGCAACTTTCAGCCCACTACTGATCCTGAAAAGTAATTCTAATGGTAGTTACAGTAACTTGAATTTCCTTTCGTAGGCTAACATCGACTGGTTTCTTTTGGAAATTCTTCTATTTTTTTACTTTTTTTAAAGTTTTGTATTGAAATCCATGAGTTCACAAAACGGCACAAGTATTACAAATGAAATAACATAATATTGCTCAAACAGGTCAAGACAAAAGAAGAGAAGAAAATTAGCTCCACATATCTGAGACTAACACATCTGTCCAATATATACATGGCTTAGAATGTACGGGGCTAATCCCTTCTTAGACATATTGCAACTATTACTGTCTGTCACACCAAGACACAGAAAAAAAAAGCATAAATTAATCCGAAGAGCAGGACCTTTATACCTCCATGTATGTCATAACGGCCCCCCAGATTTGGCGACCCAATTTCATTCTCCATCTGCCTTTCAGAGCATAAAGGCTATATTCCATAATAAAGATTGATAAAAATCTTGCCCTCCACACCTCAAACGAAGGGGGGTCCTTTTGTAACCACATTGATGCAATACATAGCCTAGCAACGGCAGTGGCAAGAAAAATCTAATATACTGATTGAATAGGTAAAATATCCACTGCTGATCTCTTTTCGACCCCCAACAAAACTTGAGTGGCAGATAATCGTATAGATGTACCCATAATCTCAGCTTGAAATTTCTCGATTTGGCCAATAAGCATGTTTAGGTGCCTGCACGAATAGAAGATATGTACAATATCAGCAGCTTCAGTCCCACAACGAAAACACTTGCCCTCTTTAACACAATCCCACTTTGAGATTTTAGCTGGTGTATAATATAAATTAAAGATTGTCTTAAAATGTTGGGTATATAGGTTTGCAGACATAAATAATCGCCCTGCCAACTCTATGGAAGTCTCCAATTGTATGCCCTGGCACCCCAGTCGATTATCCCATTTATGATTTTGGGCTTCCAAATCATTATCCAGTGTGTCCAGCATTAGAGTATAAAGTGTACCAATCCGTGCATTTTTCCTAACTGCCTCGACAAGAGGATTAGCTTGAATTTTCCATCGGGCTTTAACAAAATAATCACGCAACTGTAGGTATTTGAAAAAATCAACCGGAGGCAAATTAAATTGATCCCTTAGCTGATCAAAAGACTTCATGTCATCTGTGAGAAGTTGGCCTGATATGTGATGTCCACTATTCTAGTGAGCACCCTGTATCAGTCCAAACAACCCTTATGGTGATGGTTATAAAGTCAACCTTATAGACCAGCTATCCTAGTGGTAGCATGGACAAAGCAGTCTTAGGCTAAACTCAAGAGGGCATGTGAAGCCAGCTGTTTTACCATATGCAATCCCTTTAATACCAAATGAAAGGACATCACACAGGATATATATAAAATATATATGTATTTATTACTAAATTAATCCTCTGAACTCTTTGAGGTCAGAGGCACAAGCACATAACAAGATACTTAATCGACACACAATAAGTTGTACAAAATACAGTAATGCCCTAGGGGCACTTCGAACCATATACTAAAATAGTGGTATAAGAACCAAGTCACGAATAAAGGATAGGCCTAGGGCCTGGAGAATCACTGGGGCTACGCTGTACTACCAAAGGATAGGGAGCAGGAGGCCCACGGGATGCGCGCGCAGTGTCTTTACACACACGCGAGTTACCATAGAGTTAGAATGGGAATGAAAGAAATGGAAACTAGTTCTTTTAGGTAACTTCCGGATGGACAAGGAGAAAGCTACTTGAAAGTTAGACACTAGGATAGTAAATACCCACAGGAGCACCGAAGTACTCGCGTTACCTCACCCACAGGAAGCGGGTGCATAGGTGTCAAAGTGTGTCGGGTTTCGTCGCTGAATCCTATGTAGCCTTGAAGAAAGATGCTGCCGGCGACCAGGAGGGAAGTGTCCGGTTGGATCCAAGGGCGGATCGAGGATGAAGAGTACCTGAAAGCAGAGGGGACAGAGTCTGGGTCAGTAGCCAGTGACCAGGATGGAACCAGGAAGGAACCAGGCGATGTCGCGAAGCAATCAGGTGATGTCGTGAAGTTTGTCTCTGCAGCCACGTGGACCAGGAGGTGTCGACGACCACCAGGAGCTGTCGACGACCACCAGGAGCTGGATACGGACTGTCCCACGAAGGCTCTCGCTGTTGGCGGTGTCGGCTTCCGGATTGGAGTCAACAAGCCTTGGCAAAGGCAACCCATGCAGGAATCGAAGATGGCTTACGGATCAGACCAGCAAAGTCTGATGGGCTTCTCCTTTTCAGGGAAGCAGGGGCCAGTCTGGATCAACCAGACCAGTGGTGTAAATCAAAAGGTTCGTCGTCACAGAGGCTACTAGCCAACGGGCAAGTGACCGGACAAACGCGTCGAGCAGGAAAATGCAGAAGGGCCCCACGCGGAGTGTGGAGGGCTGATCTGCGGTGCAGTTGGTGCTCGGGGCTGGGGCTTCTCAATCCCCAATGCACAACTTCGAGGGTGCCTCAGAAGCTGCACGGAAAGCAATTCGCTGACTTTCCAAGATGGCCGGTCCCACATCTCTCGTCGCCTCCACGGATCTCAGCTCTGCTGTGACTGTGGATTGGGCTGTAGGAAGTCTGGAAGTCCGGGTCTTGTCAGGCTCTGTGCTCGGGCTCCGGCGGGAGCTTTGACAAAGCAAACCGTTGATCGCTTGGTGGTGCCTGCTTGCACAGGGTGGTCACTGCTTGACCACAAGGGAGATTCTTCAGTCTTCTATCTTCAGGTAGAACGTCGAAGGTCCAGAGTTTCGTTTCAAGTTTCAGTCAGGATAAATCTAAAGTCTATGGACTCCGCTCCTACCTATATACCAAATTTAGGGGCTGGATTACCTGCTAGGTCCCTCCTATGGGTGGGACCAGGGAAGGGGGTGGTTACACCCCTTTCCCTTTGTCCAGTTTCGCTCCAGAGCGGGGGCTGGAGTGCCCCAGCACCGGTTTGGACCGGACTATGCATGGGACACCTTGTGTGCCCCAGGCAGTGTCTCATTTCATTCAGCCCTCCCTGCCCCAATACACTATGGCCTGTCTGGGTGGTGCTAGCACCTCCCAAGACAGGAAACCTATTGTCCAAGCCTCCCTTGCTGGAAGGACTCCCAGCAGCAGGAGGTCAGACTTGTGTCTGTGGCAGCAGCATCCATTTCGTGATGCTGAGGCTCTGGTTAACCTTAACCGGGATTAGTTGGAACATGTCTTCTCCCTCTAGAAGGGTGGAATGCTACCCCCGTCACCAGAACTGGCGAGGGGGTAGTATTCCAAAGCATATGACACCTTACACGACATGTTTTGATAAAGCCAAACCAAAGTTAGCATTCAGCCGCGAGGATTATAATGCGCTTAAGAGTATATGGTATGGCTATATCATAGAACAGCTATAAAGACATGGTTCCAAAAGCTGCAGACAGGCTCAGCTCATGCTAGAGCCTCATCTCACATAAAACCAAGCACTCTGCCTTCAGGATTGTTAAGGCCTGCCATAGGAGTGACTTATAGGTGCATATATGTCTATATATAATGGTAGGTATAGGAATACTATACCTCAGCAAGGGGTGATTACACGACCTTGCCCCAGCTGAGTGATCAGCCAGTTGTCAGTTTGGATGGCCAGCCAGGGGTGGCATAAGATATGCTGCAGCCCCTGGTAGGCCTTGGGTGCACCTATGCCCTGGGTACCTATGATACACTGTACATGGACTAATAAGAGTGACCCAACATCCAATTAGGTATGTACCTAAAGTACATGGAGTTCATTTTACAGAGAAAGCAGATAGCCTGGTGCGCTGATTAGCAGGATCCCAGGCCAACTAAGTCGAAAACCAGCTAAACACAAGGCAAAAAATCTGGGGTAACCATAGTCAGGTATCCACCTTCCTACATCATCTGCTAAAAATAAATCACCGACTGTGCACACCCCTTTGTCCCTCCATTTGCACACCACCCGGTCCCAAAATACTACTGGAAAAATAGTAGTTACCGTTAATGGAGTGTGCCAGGATACTTTATCCACACCATATCTTTTTTTGACTGCAGTCCATTCTTTGTACGCAGCAATAAGAACCTTAAATCGAGTACGCTTGTAGTAACTCCAATCCACATTAATAAAAAATCGTTTTTTAGCCTCACTACCTAGGAGCATTTGATAAATAGCAGGGGATTCAGCCCTAGAAGTTGGTTCAGTGCCAGTCAAGAGGATGTTCATATGCTGCATCATACATGCATAATAGTACAGCGTGAAATCTGGAACAGTCCCACCCCCTTGTTCCCTAGGTAGCACCATGTACCGCATCACTCTTCCTGCTTTACCCGTAGTCCATATAAATCTGGCACGTATCGATTGTAATAGAGTGAGATTAACGCGTGAGATCTCTAGGGGAACTGCTCTGAGAAAATATAGTATTTTTGGCAAGATTAGCATTTTAAGAACGATACATCTTTCCACCATAGTCAGATGTAAGCACTCACAGCGATCCAGTTGCTTACGAGTCTTCGATACCAACCGCCTCCAATTCGACTCAACCGTTGCCCTCAGGCAAGCCCAGATCCTAATCCCCAAATAAATCACCTCCTGGACTGCCCTTTGGTCATCAAAGGCATGTATGTTAGCACATAAAATTGAGTCTTTGTTGAATTCAATTTATAGCCAGATGCCGCCCCATATTGTACCGCCAATTGCTCTATTTCACATATAGCCATTGCTGGGTTAGTTGTCACGACTGCCACATCATTGGCATAAGCCAGGACGCGAAATTGGTCTTGCTGCAGCCTGACTGAGGTTATCCTAGGGCTATCTTCTAGCATTCTTAAAAATGGATCGATATACAAAGAAAACAATAATGGGGAGCAGGGACATCCTTGCCTTGATTGAAAGCGGCTCAGTCTCAAGACCCATTATGCAGATCTCAGCAACTGGCTTGCGATATAAAGTTTGTAGCGCCAAGAGAAATTGTTGTTTAAACCCCCGTTGCCGCATCACCGCCCACAGAAATCCCCATGAGACGCGGTCAAAAGCCTTCTCTGCATCTAATAAAATAAGGCTGAATGGTTCCCCTCTGCGGTTAGCGTAGTCTAAAAGCGTTGTCACTCTATTGACATGAAGCGTCATTTCCCTTTTAGGAATAAAACCATGCTGTCGGATTGAAACCAGTGGTGTTATAACCTTCGCCAACCTAGTGGCTAAAATTTTTGAATATCATTTACCATCTGCGTCCAACAAAGAAATGGGGCGGTATGAGGCCGGGAACTCAGGAGGCTTACCTTTCTTCCCAAATACAACAATGCTGGCCTCATCCCAAGTTGCTGGGGATGAGCCAACCTGAGCCAATCTGAATGTCGCCAACATGTCCTCCTGCACGACACCAAAGAAAGTTTTATAGACCTCTAACGGTAATTTATCTGGCCCTGCAGCCTTTCCATATGCTAATTCATTTACAGCTCTTTCTCCAATTTCTCCGCCTCCAAATCATCCAAGCTCTGGTCACAGGAACACTGTAACAAAAACTCAGAGTTCTGCTGGTCATATTCTTCTCCAGTATACAATGCTTCACAATAGTCTTTGAACACCGCTAATATCCCAGCCTCGAGCTAATTCTCTGTGCCGCTTCCTTAGCTCTCACCTTTTGTGCTAGACACAGACCACTTGCCTCCACATATTCATAATTCAGTTTTCGATTCACTAGATATTTTTTAGCTGCCTCTTGGCTCCAATGGAGGTTTATTTTGGCCTTACACCTGGAGACTTCTGTTGTGGCGTCTCCTATATTTAATCCACCATGTATAGCCATCATAAGCTTTTCTTCTGCACACCCCAATGCATAGTAGAGCGCCTGTAAAGCGATCCTAAGTTGTTTTTGCCTGTACAGACCATAGCTAAGAGTTTCCCCCCTAAATGCAGCTTTGAAAGCATCCCACACAAAACCTGTGGTCGTACTACCACGATTAATCCCAAAAAAAAGCTGTAATCCATTCATTCATATGAGCAACAAATTTTTCGTCTAATAACAATTTACTGTCAAAAGAGAAGCACCGTGGCCTAGATGTTTGAATACCAGCCAAATTCAATACCAGAGGACCATGGTCTGAAGTAGCCCTTGGGTAAACTTGAATTTGGGCATCTTTCAGAAAATTAACTGGGGCAAAAAAATAATCCAAACTCACGAGTTTTTGATGTGGACATGAATATAAGGTATACCCAGGGTCCTCCCCCCTCAAAGTGGCCCAAACATCAACCAAGCCATGCGCTTCAACAAAGGATTGGCGAGCCCTATATACTTTTGGCTTTCTACCAGAATAGCGATAATTCAAATTTCCTATAGAATTAGGTGCAAGATGTATATTAAAGTCTCCGCAATCTATAAGTGGCGTTGGCCATAGTGCCAGTTCGACAGTAAGTGACTCTAATACTTATGTCTCATCTAAGTTTGAGCCATAAATGGAACATATTGTAAAATTTGATGCCACACTAACACATTCAGCTATGGCCCATCTTCCATAATTATCAGTAGTTAATGTTCTGCCTGTGCTGACAATGTTTTTTTGCCAAAATTGCAACCCCCCTTGATGTATTGATTGTTCTGTACACGACAAAACTTTGTACCCCAGCTCCCCTAACACTTTTCTCTTAGCCCATGCTATATTTGTCTCTTGGAGACAAATTAGGTCACACTGAAGCATCTGTAGCTCACTCGCCACACGCTGCCTTTTATTAAGGTGATTCAGACCCCTAACATTCAGAGAGCCCAGTCTAATACCTTTATCCGCCATCTACACTCTATACATTTTGCCACTGTGCCATAAGCAACTGTTGCTCAAATATCATGAAAAAAGTGAACTCATGGATTATTTTTCTTTTTCCCCCAACCCCCTCCCAAAACCCACCCACCCCACCCCCCCCCAAAACGAGGCTTAAGGACCATGTCCTCAGTGATGGAGAGTGCTTGTGGACTGCCCCCCCACAACCCTCACCCGTGACCCACCCGTCACAAAACAATTCGTCCCTAATGCAAACACCCTTTCAGTTACCTACAAACTATACATATTGATTACAGCACTTTTATCTTTCACATTCCCTCCAAATACACCCGACACGTTGCATAATATATAGCCAAACCATACACACAACTGTGTATCCTAATATTATTAACATATTAGTAATGCACTGACAGGGCAAAAAAAGAAACAGAAAAACAACATTCTAACTGGACGAAAAAAAATTCTAGCTTATGCTGGTGCCAACTGGTTCCCCAAAGACTTCCAATATTCCTGCGCGGCTATTTCCGATGTAAAAAATGTAGTTTTTCCCTTGTGGATCACTTTTAACTTAGCGGGATTTAGCAAAAAGGCCTGCCCGCCTTTAGCCTGAAAAGCTGATAATAACTGCCGCAATCTCCACCTTAGCTGCACTGTAGCCGCGCAAAAATAGGGGTGCACAAAAAATTTGCACCCCTTACCCGTCCGGCGCCGATCTGGCCGAGCTAGATCATATAATGCCTCACGCAACAAATAATTATTCAAACAAATTATAATCACACGGAGCTGCACATTAAGCTCTCGCCCAGACCCACCAACTCTCGTGCGTATAACAAAGGGGAATCTGTGGGTCCTGATAACCTCAGTCTGTCTCCCAATTCCAGTCTTTTAAATCAGGGAAGGCTTTCTTGAACATTTCCACAACAAATTGTCTGACATCCTGCCCTTCCCACTTTTCAGGAACCCCCAAAATACGCAGATTGTTTCGTCTTGATCTATTTTTCATATCTGTGAGCTTCCAATCAATGTCTTCTCTAGTCTTTTGTAGATCTGCGATGGACGACTGTTGTTTTACTAATGAGTCTTCAACTCCAGAAATACTTTCTTCCACCTCCACAACCCTTGTAGTTGTTTCAGCACAGGCCTTTGCAATGCGACAAACCATGTTTTGTAATTTGCGCACTGCCTCCTGTGTGCGTAGACCTTCCGCCCTTGTCTCCTCCCTATGGGCCATTATGACTTTATAAATTGTGTTCAGCGTTACCTCAGCACAATCCTCACCAGTATTACCAACATCAGTTTCAGCGAGCTGTCTGCTAGGTGTACCGGCCCATATAGACTGAACTGGAGGGATCTTCATCACATTCGACATGTTATCCCCATATTCTTGCATTTTCTTCAGTCTCTTGGTTCGCGAATTGCTCCAAGCAGGAATCTTCTTCCCCTAGATGTGAGTCTATTTCATCCCCACAGTCGCCGACTGTGCTTAGATTATTCATGGTCGTCCTCATTCTCTGAGACAATTGAAAGGTCCGACATGGAAAATTTTCCACCTGACCCAGCAGATTCTGCATCGTCCATCTTTTCTGGCGCTGTATAACCAACATTAGCGACATCTAGCCCTACTAGTGGAGTAGCACCTGCAGTTGGTGGACCCCCCATATTAATTGCCATGCGATTGACTGCCGCGTCCTCTGCAGCAACCCAACTCGCTACAGTCTAAAGCAGGAACATTACCACCCATAGACCCATTTAATGTCAAAAGTTGAATCAAAGGTGGATTAGTTTGCTTTACCTGGGTTACTTGGCTCCCCGCCACCTTACCATTAAGTGCTGTTTTTTTTTTTAAATAGTGGGGACTATGCGATCTTTTTTAGGAATATCATGTTTCGCGTTCTTGCCCTCTTGCCAGGGTCCGCTCTCTAGCCCCGAAGTGTCAGGGTCAACGCTCCCAGCTGCACCCATCAGATCCGACATCAACACCGCAGGCCCCCGCCTATTTTCAACATTGCCCTGCGCAGGTGTCCTTCTGGTCATATTTAGATTTGAGTTTAGGGCGATATTAGGGGTTCCACCCCCGCTGGTCAATCCCCCCGAAGTTGCAGAGGATGAACTGACCGCCGCCGCACCGCGGGCTTTTGCCCCTCTACCTTTTGGGGCTATTGCCAGTTCCAACACCGAGTCCAGCTCCCACTCCTGCCCAGTCAGAGATCAGCTACACTCAAGCCTTTGAGCTGCAGGCTCCTAATCGGCCGCCGCTCTACTCCGGCGCTCTGCTCCGCTGACTCCGCGGCTCCACCTCCACTCCGCCGAGGCCAGCTGCCGGGAACACCGCAGCTTCAGATGCTGATCCCCGCTGAATGGAGCGCACAATCCACACAAATCCACTCGCTGCGAAGCCTTCAGCACAAAACGATCAGCAGACGTTTCATGAACTATACTCACTGCCGCCACCGCCGAGAGTCCAAAAACGCTGTCACAGGGACCAGCCGCCACCGCCAAGAGTCACGAAGGCTGCAACTACCGCGCCGCCGCCCCGGGGACTACAATACCCGGCAGGCCACGCGGCGGCGCGCAGGAAGTGACCGGGAAGGCGGGGACAACGCGCCAGGAGGCGCTATTAAATCCCTGAGACCCCGGCAGAGCGAGGGAACTATACTCACTGCCGCCACCGCCGAGAGTCCAAAAACGCTGTCACAGGGACCAGCCGCCACCGCCAAGAGTCACGAAGGCTGCAACTACCGCGTCGCCGCTCCGGGGACTACAATACCCGGCAGGCCACGCGGCGGCGCGCAGGAAGTGACCGGGAAGGCGGGGACAACGCGCCAGGAGGCGCTATTAAATCCCTGAGACCCCGGCAGAGCGGGGGAACTATACTCACTGCCGCCACCGCCGAGAGTCCAAAAACGCTGTCACAGGGACCAGCCGCCACCGCCAAGAGTCACGAAGGCTGCAACTACCGCGCCGCCGCTCCGGGGACTACAATACCCGGCAGGCCACGCGGCGGCGCGCAGGAAGTGACCGGGAAGGTGGGGACAACGCGCCAGGAGGCGCTATTAAATCCCTGAGACCCCGGCAGAGCGGGGGAACTATACTCACTGCCGCCACCGCCGAGAGTCCAAAAACGCTGTCACAGGGAACAGCCGCCACCGCCAAGAGTCACGAAGGCTGCAACTACCGCGCCGCCGCTCCGGGGACTACAATACCCGGCAGGCCACGCGGCGGCAAGCAGGAAGTGACCGGGAAGGCGGGGACAACGCGCCAGGAGGCGCTATTAAATCCCTGAGACCCTGGCAGAGCGGGGGAACTATACTCACGGCTGCCACCGCCGAGAGTCCAAAAACGCTGTCACAGGGACCAGCCGCCACCGCCAAGAGTCACGAAGGCTGCAACTACCGCGCCGCCGCTCCGGGGACTACAATACCCGGCAGGCCACGCGGCGGCACGCAGGAAGTGACCGGGAAGGCGGGGACAACGCGCCAGGAGGCGCTATTAAATCCCTGAGACCCCGGCAGAGCGGGGGAACTATAGTCACTGCCGCCACCGCCGAGAGTCCAAAAACGCTGTCACAGGGACCAGCCGCCACCGCCAAGAGTCACGAAGGCTGCAACTACCGCGCCGCCGCTCCGGGGACTACAATACCCGGCAGGCCACGCGGCGGCGCGCAGGAAGTGACCGGGAAGGCGGGGACAACGCGCCAGGAGGCGCTATTAAATCCCTGAGACCCCGGCAGAGCGGGGGAACTATACTCACTGCCGCCACCGCCGAGAGTCCAAAAACGCTGTCACAGGGACCAGCCGCCACCGCCAAGAGTCACGAAGGCTGCAACTACCGCGCCGCCGCTCCGGGGACTACAATACCCGGCAGGCCACGCGGCGGCGCGCAGGAAGTGACCGGGAAGGCGGGGACAACGCGCCAGGAGGTGCTATTAAATCCCTGAGACCCCGGCAGAGCGGGGGAACTATACTCACTGCCGCCACCGCCGAGAGTCCAAAAACGCTGTCACAGGGACCAGCCGCCACCGCCAAGAGTCACGAAGGCTGCAACTAACGCGCCGCCGCTCCGGGGACTACAATACCCGGCAGGCCACGCGGCGGCACGCAGGAAGTGACCGGGAAGGCGGGGACAACGCGCCAGGAGGCGCTATTAAATCCCTGAGACCCTGGCAGAGCGGGGGAACTATACTCACGGCTGCCACCGCCGAGAGTCCAAAAACGCTGTCACAGGGACCAGCCGCCACCGCCAAGAGTCACGAAGGCTGCAACTACCGCGCCGCCGCTCCGGGGACTACAATACCCGGCAGGCCACGCGGCGGCGCGCAGGAAGTGACCGGGAAGGCGGGGACAACGCGCCAGGAGGCGCTATTAAATCCCTGAGACCCCGGCAGAGCAGGGGAACTATAGTCACTGCCGCCACCGCCGAGAGTCCAAAAACGCTGTCACAGGGACCAGCCGCCACCGCCAAGAGTCACGAAGGCTGCAACTACAGCGCCGCCGCTCCGGGGACTACAATACCCGGCAGGCCACGCGGCGGCGCGCAGGAAGTGACCGGGAAGGCGGGGACAACGCGCCAGGAGGCGCTATTAAATCCCTGAGACCCCGGCAGAGCGGGGGAACTATACTCACTGCCGCCACCGCCGAGAGTCCAAAAACGCTGTCACAGGGACCAGCCGCCACCGCCAAGAGTCACGAAGGCTGCAACTACGGCGCCGCCGCTCCGGGGACTACAATACCCGGCAGGCCACGCGGCGGCGCGCAGGAAGTGACCGGGAAGGCGGGGACAACGCGCCAGGAGGCGCTATTAAATCCCTGAGACCCCGGCAGAGCGGGGGAACTATACTCACTGCCGCCACCGCCGAGAGTCCAAAAACGCTGTCGCAGGGACCAGCCGCCACCGCCAAGAGTCACGAAGGCTGCAACTACCGCGCCGCCGCTCCGGGGACTACAATACCCGGCAGGCCACGCGGCGGTGCGCAGGAAGTGACCGGGAAGGCGGGGACAACGCGCCAGGAGGCGCTATTAAATCCCTGAGACCCCGGCAGAGCGGGGGAACTATACTCACTGCCGCCACCGCCGAGAGTCCAAAAACGCTGTCACAGGGACCAGCCGCCACCGCCAAGAGTCACGAAGGCTGCAACTACCGCGCCGCCGCTCCGGGGACTACAATACCCGGCAGGCCACGCGGCGGCGCGCAGGAAGTGACCGGGAAGGCGGGGACAACGCGCCAGGAGGCGCTATTAAATCCCTGAGACCCCGGCAGAGCGGGGGAACTATACTCACTGCCGCCACCGCCGAGAGTCCAAAAACGCTGTCACAGGGACCAGCCGCCACCGCCAAGAGTCACGAAGGCTGCAACTACCGCGCCGCCGCTCCGGGGACTACAATACCCGGCAGGCCACGCGGCGGCGCGCAGGAAGTGACCGGGAAGGCGGGGACCTGAGACCCCCGCGTCGCGGGACGCGAGCGGGACGCCCGGGGCTAAGCCCGGGCAAAGGGCGGGCCCTCTACGGCCCTCAGCGGCACGAGGAGGCAGGGGCAGGGCCCAGAACCCTGCGCAAACACCAAAAGTAAGTGAGATCCCACCACGTGTAATTGTAAGAGTAAAAGATACCTCCATAGACTGTCAAAACTAAGTACCTGCTCCTACCGCTTTTAAACAACTAATTATCATGTCTAAATCGAAAGTGACTGTTCCCGTCAATACCATAGACAATTACATGGTACAAAAAGTTGTCCAAATTAATCATGACAGGCGATCTTCTCTGTGGTTGAGCCAATCACCTGATTTGCACTTCGATAATACGCTACCACCCACCCCTACCCTTGATATCAGCAACGAGGTGTTCCAGACCCAGGATGACATCCCATTGACCCAACTCTTGGTGATCATAGATGAATCAGCCCATGAGAGAATTCAAGATCAAGAAATAATCCCCATAGAAGAGGAGGCCCCTGCACCTGTCCCAGCACCGAGAATAGCAAAGGGGGGGGAGAAGAATATGCCCAAACGGGCTGGTCTACGGTCAAGCAAAAAACGCCCCAATGTGTCCCCCGAGAAAAATAGTGTAGAAGACACAAGTGCTTTGATAGAAGGAAAGGCACATTTGGATGATGAGCAATTTAAAAAGTTATTAAATGCTATAGACTACAAAATTAAATCAATAACCAAACCTCTTTTAAATCAAATTGACCATCTAACCGAAGAGGTGAATAGATTAGGGGACCTCTTGAAAAAATCCATAGAGGAGAACATAAAACATTCATTAGCGAAAGCACCTGCAGTTGACTCTAAATCTACCCAAACTGCCCCCAGACAAGAAGTACTAGTTGATATTCCCACTATCAATTTGGAGAGCTCTGATCGTGGGAGGGGGGGGGTTAAGAGACATGGACCCAGATACCAACATAGGGAACAATGCAGGGCCAAGCCATACATATAGCATAGAAGATGCCAAGCTAGATAAAGGGGCTGTAGAATTAGTTGTTGAGGCCTCTCCACTAATACTAGTCCTCGCAAACGTCCCTCAACTGGAGCGAGGGCAAGTAGAGAACATCCCCTCCCTAATAAATAAATCTCTTCACTGGCTATCAGGGAATATGGCTTTTTCACAAGGAGGAAGGGACCAGTTGGCACAAGAAATAATTAAAGCTAGAAGAGTTGAATGGATCGGGGGCGGCACTAAAAAATTTAAGGGGGATTGTGTGGTGCTGCATCTCACCGATCCAGAAGTTCTGCCAAACATATTAGCTAATATATACCCCCCCCAGCGCAGAAAAACGGAAATTGTGCCATTAACGCTGGACTTCTTCTATTCAAATAAAAGCAACACCGTAAACCCAACCATGTTGAAAACCAAATGGAACCCTGTACTACGGAAAGCCAAAATTAGTGGAAAAATAAATAACTGGGGAATACCGTTGGAAAACAGGTTCTCGTCCCTTTCTGGTCTAAGCGAATGTGATTGACTGAAAGAAAGGTCAAACAAAGAAGTGGCCAAGGCTATAGAATCCTATAAAGGAAAATATGGTATCTTAAATAACATCGAATTAAATTGCAGTGAGAGAACAACACCCATTCACAGGGAAGACACCCTTAGCATAGCTGACCAAATTCCGCTAAGCTCCCATACTAATACAAATGAAGCGGAAATTAATCTTTCACACCCTCAGCCCCCCCCCTACTCAGTGTCCTTTATTACAAAGAGGCATTGCTCAGACAGAAGGTAGCACAAAATTTATTTCCTGGAATATAGCACCACAAATTGGAGACCCCGGAATGGTGCGAGTTTATCGATAGTTATGATATTATCATGATGCAGGAAACCTGGGCAGTGGCACCAACCTTTCGCCAGGCGTATTTAAATTATCATATACCTGCGAAAAAGAACAATAAGGGACGGCCATCTGGGGGTTTAATCATTTAGGTACGACAATCCTTGCAATGCACTATCAAAAAGAGACCCATTAACAATAGTGACCTACTCTCGTTAGTGCTCACTAGGGTGGATGGCCAAAACATGGCTCTATATAACATTTATGCCAGGGGAACGCAAGGGGGCGTTGCCTCTGATGTGATAGGTGCTTTAGATAACGATTTAGAGATCCTACCCGCAAATTATACTATTTTCGTGGGGGGAGATCTGAATACAACATTTGAACCGTTAGGTTGCGAGGATAATGATTTGACCCAAGAAGAAGATTCTAAATGGGGTATTCCACAATTGGATCTGCCACTGGTAAAGAAGTGGACAGAAGTAGCTATACAGGTCAAGAGCTTATGCCTGTCCAGAGGTCTGAGGGCAGTAAATGGTCGCACCCCTTCTGACCCTCAGGGTAAACACACCTTTGATAATGTGAGGTCAAGCAGTAGGATAGATTACATACTCATAGATGTAAGAGACTGTCCTAAAGTGGTAGACATGCAAGTGGTACCAAGACTGGAGAGCGACCACAATCCTTTGTGCTTGCTCATTAATTTAGTACCAGGTGAAAACACAACTAACCAGAAAAAGGATGTTACAACACTAGATGTTGTCTCATCCAATAATCTCCGCCATATTAAATGGGCAACATTGATGGATAATCCAGGGGACATGCAGGTCTTAGAGGAAATAGTTAATGTAGAGGTTACCAGATTACAATCTCTTACCAACGAGCTGAATTTTAAACAATTGATTGAAGAGTCACAGCAAAAGTTGTTTGCTAATATCCAGAAGTTATTCTTCAAAAAAACTAAACAGAAGAAAGGTTCTAGAATACCATCAAAAGGAGCATAGTATGATAACTCATGTAGAGAAGCGCGCCAGAAACTCAGTATAGCGCTGAGGACAAAAACTGGAGTATTAAAAGCCAGGAATGACTACAGAAAAGCACAAATTAGGGCAAAAAGATTGTGGGATGAGAACACATGGCTAGATTTGAAGAAAGCTTGTGCTGCTAAGCATCAGAAGGAGTTCTGGCTATATTAAAGTGGGGCAAAGGGGGAAATGCAGATTGCCCAAAAAACCATGTAGCGAAGAAGGATTGGGTGGAATTCTTCAAACCGCAATACGCAGACAATTTACCTCCCCCAACTGAAACTCCCCTTCAAAGGGTATTCTATACCCAAGAACTATTTTCATTGAAAGATGCACAAGTGGCAATGGATGGAGTTACCAGAGGTAGGGCGCCAGGTATTGATGGAATACCAGCGGATGTGTTCTTAGCGGACAGGACGAACTGGTGTAAATACTTTGTATGGCTTGCTAACGCCATTGCACAAGGAGCCACGATCCCAGCAACATGGAAGGGCGCGGAGATAATACCGGTCTTTAAAAAAGGGGATAAGGCTTTACCAAGCAATTACAGGCCCATCAGCCTTATCGATGCTGCACAAAAACTGATGGGTAGGATGCTACAAAACAAAATTCAAGCCTGGATTGATGATAAGGACATCCTCTCCCCGTACCAAGCAGGCTTCCGCCCCCTAACTAGTTCTGTCGACCAGGTATTCCACTTTTTGATAATGTTCTGGAAAAATGTAACCTTGACAAACGGTCCATTATATGCTGTCTTCGTGGACTTGAAGTCAGCGTTTGATTTAGTACCCCGACACAAACTTTGGATTGTCCTGAGGGATCTTGGAATAAGCCCAGAAATGTTGACCCTGCTTGTGAGACTGCACGAAGACAACTATGCCCGGATTAGGTGGGGTGCCCAGGGTGATGTCACAGAATCCTTCCCGGTGGAGCGGGGGGTAAGGCAAGGCTGTGTCCTGGCCCCCACCTTATTCTCATTATATATCAATGGTATAGTTGATTTCTTGAAACAATCCACGACAGATGCCCCAATGCTAGGTGGGGAGCGAGTACCAGTATTGATGTTTGCTGATGATACCCTGCTGGTCTCGCGGACCCCCAGTGGATTACAAAAGACACTCAACGCTTTTGGTGACTTCTGCCAGATCCGGGGCTTAGAATTAAATACAACGAAGACAAAGTTTATGAACTTGTGCCCGGTTAAGAAATTCAAGGGGAAAATGTTTTTAATGGCTCTGTATTGGAGGAAGTGAATGCTTTCACCTATCTAGGCATTTCATTACAGTCAAACATGAACTGGAAATCCCATATGGATAATGTGGTGCTAAAGTTTAACCAACTGGCAGGTTCAATAGCGCTAAAACATAAATCTTCATTTACAAAACCCACTCAGCCAATAATGGAGATTTACAGCATGAAAGTTCTGGGAGCTTGTTTGTATGGATCTGAGCTATGGGGCTTTTCAAATTTGAGTTCACTAGCCATCGCAGAAAATAAGTTTCTTCGATGAACGATTGGTGTACCCCAGAGCACTCCTACGATCCCGCTACAATATGACCTCGGGAGGAAAAAGATAGAGGACATGGCAAGACTGCGTCCCCTCCTATATTGGAGACGTGTAAAAACTACTCCCGAACTGAATTATTACGCAGCTGCCCTTATGGATGTTGTAAGCTCTGATCACTTTCAGAAGATATTATGGCTCAATGAAGTAAGAACCTTGCTCCAAAAACTGCACCTAGATCACTTGTGGACAGCAGTAGATCCACAAGTTTTTCCATCCAAGACAAGTTTGAAAAAAATGTATTGGGATATGATATTTAACATGGCACTGATTTCTAACCAATCATCGATGTTGACATCCCAGTTTTTGGATTTTAAACCCACACCTAAATATGAACAGTATTAGGACCTGATTTCCAAACCCCTAGATAGAAAGTTATATTTCCAGTTTAGAATTGGTTCCCTACCCCTTAACGCTTTTACTGCCAAATGGTCCTCTGGTAGTGTGAATACTTGCTCCCATTGCAAAGTGCATGTAGAAGACATCCCACATTTTTTGTTTGTTTGCCCGCTATATGTTGCCCCAAGAAGTAGATGGCTAAAACCGGCATGCAGGAATTTGGGGACTAGAAATTACTCAGAGGCACTAAGAATACTAAGATCTAACTGTGTCCCGCATCTTGCTATTGCTGTAGCCAAATATATGGGGTGGGCCTGGCTAATACGCACGCGCACTTTCAAACTGTAACTATAATTATGCATGTATGCAAGGCTTTTCGCTGTGACTTGGATTTTATAATGTATGATTATTATGAACTGAATTATTCGCCAGCACTATACAATATGTATGGTTTAATCTGTATTTTATCTTGCTCTTAAATTTTAGAATAGTATTTATTGTCATAGCTTTGGGAAATATGCTTTTATGACAGTGTTGTCGAATAAAGTATTCAAACTTGAAAAACTTGTTTCATGAACGGGTGTATAACGACCACCGGTAAGAGATTACGGCGAGCAGTTGGCAAGCTACTCAAACAGCCACAACAGCGGCCGCCATCTTGCCTCTGGAAATTCTTGCAAGTGTGGAGTTTTGGAACTTAAAAAAATTCCTCTAAAATCAGCCGAACTACGAATTCCGATTTACTCACCTGTTATCAGGAGAAACCTCAGTGCTGCATCTTTCAGCCCACTACTGATCCTGAAAAGTAATTCTAATCGTAGTTACAGTAACTTGAATTATCTTCTATAGGCTAACATTGACTGGTTTCACTTGGAAATTCTTCTAAGTGTGGAGTTTTGGAACTTTTAAAAATTCCACTAAAATCAGCCGAACTATGAATTCCGATTTACTCACCTGTTATCAGTAGAGACCTCAGTGCTGCATCTTTGAGCTCACTACTGTTCCTGAAAAGTAATTTTAACCGTACGTACCAGTAACTTGAATTTCCTTCCATAGGATATCATTGCCTGCTATATAAAATATATATAAATTAAAAAAATATAAAATAAAAAAATATTACAATTTCAATATTTTTAAAAACATTTTTTTTCGATTTATATAAAAAATATGTAATGTAATTTAAAAAATAAAATATAAAAAAAATACTTTAAAACAATGTAGTAAGTCAGTATAAAAAAAGTAACAATACATTTAAAAATTATCATTTACAAAACCTTTGAAATTCACTGAAAAAAACATAGGTTTCAGCAACGTTATAGTTAGGAATTAGCATTTAAAAAACCTTAGAAATTCACTGAAAAAACCATAGGTTTCAGCCACGTTATAGTTAGAAATTAGCTGGTTGGTTGATAGCTTTATTTCGATATGCAGATATATCTTAAAAGCATTACATACATATTTAAAACTGCAGATCATCAATTTAAAAATAAATTCAAGGATTAAAACAAGTAGAAAGTACCGATGATACATACAAATAAGTTAATTAAAAATGGATTAAATTGAAATAGACAGTCTTTTGGAGCGAATCAACCAAGCCCATCTTAAAAATTTTGAGACACGACAAACTATAGGGGGGGGGGGAGTGTCAGTTAATAAAATACGTAACGCCACCAAGTGCTGGCGTGTCCCTAATAGTCTAAATAGGGGTTTGAGCCAACACCTCCTTGGTCGGGAATAATCAGGGCATTCAGAAAGGATATGTGTCACCGTCTCGGGCCTTGTAGAACAGAGGGCACAAAATGGCGATAGCTGCACAGGCATTTTCCATCTGGAAAGGAGAACCCCTATCGGAAGAGTACCCACTCTGAACTTAAAGTAAAGAGCCCTATCAATTGGCATGGTGATCAAGTCCAGATAGGGTTCATAGGCCACCACGTCCTTGATTCTTAGAAAGGCTGCGGTGGAGTTGCAGTGACGGGGGTTACCGATAAGTTGAGAGGAGACCCATTCCCAGTATAGTTTTTTCAGGGTAGCTTCGGGTGGGGCAGATTTTGTAGCCCAGCCTCCCATTCCCATCACCTCAGACAGCCCATCGGCATATGATTTCAGTTCTGGGACCCTCCACAAGCGGGCCCATAAAAGCAGCGGCCGGAGGCGAGCCTGGTCCCTGATTGATTTACAGCCCACGTCCAAGAGCACCGGAACTGTTGGGGTGCTCAAGGGGAGAGCCAATAGGTCTTTCAGAAATGTGCTCGCCGATTTAGATAGAGCCTCCAAGTTACAGAGACCCCATAGCTCCACCCCGTATAACGCTGCAGTGAATCCTCTTGCTTTATAGATGTCAATTGCTGGTGCCACGGACTGTTTGGATGAGGCGCGATACTCCCTTAACAGCGCACCCCCCACCCTTTCATGGCTTAGAACCATCTTGTTGATATGGGGTGACCAGCTCATAGCATCGCTCATACGTATTCCCAAGTAGCCGAACTCAGAGACTTTCTCGAGAGGGACAGAGTTCAAAACTGGAGCATGTCCTAGTTTCCGTGGTGGGTGCATGATCAGGTATTTTGTCTTGTCCACATTAATTACCAAACCCCTTGCCGAACAAAATTCCTGGAATCGATTCAGAAGCTTCTGGAGACCCTGGGGAGTCTTGGCAATGAGAAGGGTGTCGTCCGCAAACAGCAGGGTAGGGATCCGTACGCCCCCCAGGGAGGGTGCATCTGCTGGTTCTTGAAGCAGGTGCTCTACCACACCATTAACGTACAAGGAGAATAGTGTGGGAGCTAGCACACATCCCTGTCGGACGCCCCTGCAGACCGGGATCCTGTCAGTCTTTTCCCTGGCCCCAACGCACCTGGGCATAGTTATCTGTGTGGAGTTTGATCAGGAGCGACAGAATGTAGGGGGGCAACCCAAGACCATGCAGAACCCTCCAGAGTTCTTCCCTAGGAACCAGGTCAAAGGCAGTCTTTAGGTCAATAAAGGCCAAGTAAAGACTGCCTTTGCCCAGCACCACCACCTTCCAATGCAATAGCATCAGTCTGAAGACCTGTTCAATGGTCCCCGTACCTGAGCGGAATCCCGCCTGAAAATCAGACAGGATATGGTTTTCGTCCACCCAATGAAGAATCCTCCCCAGAATCACCTTCCCCGCCACCTTTTGTGTCGAGTCAATTAGGCTTATCGGCCTATAGTTCCCAGGGTTGTCCCGACATCCCTTTTTAAATATGGGGACAACCTCTGCCCCTTTCCAAGATTCAAGTTCAACTTGAACTTGAACTTGAACTTTCCAAGATTCAGGGACAGGTCCTCCCTCCAAGATGGCATTCAGAAGGGCGGTTACCAATTTACCCCATTCAGTCGGGTAGGCTTGAAGTAGGTCCCCTGGGAGCCCATCAGGACCGGCTGCCTTCAGGGGTACCAGGGACTTAATTACATTCGCAACCTCCCGTGAAGTAAAGGGGTCGAGAACGCTGTTCTCTGCCAAGAGGGCTAGGGAAAATGGCTCATTGAGGGACCCTTCTACCGGTGAGTATAAGGACCTGAAGTGGTTAAACCAGATCTGGGCCGGGATAGTACAAGTCCTCAACGTGCCCTCAGGTCTGTTCCTGGATCCCACCAGATTCCAAAAGCCCCTGGCCTCCTTTCCTTGACTAGCATGCAAAAGGTCCACCCAGAACTTTCCCTCCCACTCCTTTTTCGCTATTTTTAAGGTTTGGGTGTAAATCTTTCTAGCCGACCTGGTCCTAGTTTGGGACTTTGATTTGACTGCTTCCACCAGTGCTTTCTTACTTGCCCCACATTTATGGGTATACCAGCCCTCTCTTTTCAATGGGCGGGCCTGAGTATTAGCCCCAATATGTCTAATTGGAGCAATAAACAAATTGCTTATAGCCGTGGTCAATTCACAAAAAGTCCCAAACACCTCCTCAGGCCCACCCTCAAGAGAGTCCAATTTACATTGGGCTGTGGCCAGAAGAAGTGTTATAGCTGCAACCTTCTCCACGGATAGGGTGAGCTTTGCCCACTTCAGCCGCCTGCCGCAGTTCGAGACAGATGGTTCCCCGAATTTAACGATAGTACGTGGCCAGGGGCCCCTTTTGCCCTCCGACCACCAGGGAGTCAAAGCGAGAGAGAGCAGGTTGTGATCGCTCTCAACGGACGTGATAATTTCCATGTCCCTCACCGAGCTCCATAGGCACACGTCAAGCAAGATGTAGTCAATTCTTGACGTGTGGTTGGGCCTGTTATACGTGTGGGCTCCCGCCTTATCAGAACTTGACCTCCCATTGAGGGCCCTCGGATCGAATTCCATGCTAAGAGTGTTAATCTGGAGTGCCACTTCAGTCCACCTCTTGATCGGGGTTAGCTCTAAGGCCGGGATCCCCCTCCTTTGGTCCTCCTCCTCCAGATCCATGGTATCGTCCGAGCCCAAGGGCTCGAACGTGCAGTTTAGGTCGCCCGCAACCAGGGTACATGATTTAAATGGAGATGACCTTAGCAGGCCCTCCAGGAGAGCAATAGTGGGCGACTGTCTACCTCCCTTTGTGCCCCGGGCATAGATGTTATAAATGTTCAAGATGGCACGACCCCGGGCGTCTTTTAGGGTAATGTTAAGGAGATCAGGGCAATTGGTCTGGTGCTCCTCGACTCTACAGTTTAGAGAAGTTGCCACCCAAATGAGGAGGCCACCCAAGGGGCGTCCCCTCCCAGATGCCGGATAGACAGCAGAGATAGAGTAGGAAGAATATCCCACCTTATGGGTGGGCTCCCTGCTCCATGTCTCCTGAAAGATGCAGATTGAGTACTCTTCCACAAGGGCATTCCAGTCCGGCAGTTCCAGCTTCCTGTCAATTCCAGCCACGTTCCAGCTGAAAATCCTAAGAACTGGATCCGTTACAGCTGGGACGCGGCTGGGCACGACATCACAGCGGGCATCTGCCCTGACCGGAACGAGAGGTCCACTGCCCTCTCCATTGTTACCCTGCCCCCCACCAGGTTCCCGGATGACAGATGGGGCTATATGGTTTATTGTTGGGGTGGATGAGCTGGTCAACAGTACAGTAGGAGAGGCAACCCCGCCCGCTTTGTAATCCCCCAGGGCCGCCCCACAGGCAACATCAAGTCAGTAACCCGAAGAGCCCCACTTCCATCCTGGCCAGGCTGCCTGTGGGTGGAACTGTGGTGCCGCCGGAGACTCTGGGCGGCCACTATAGCTGTGTTGTGTCTCAGCATAGGGTGAGCCAATGTAATTCATAACAGGCCGCGGGTAGAAATAAGTTAAATCCACCACATCGATGCCTAAACCGCCTGCTACATGGTTATGGTTACAGATTGTGTGTGCAACTCTACTGTCTTTAAAGTTGACTACCACACAATCTCCTTCTAGGCGTTCTTGCCATTGTCCTACCCAGCCCACCCTACGTACTCCAAGAATCCGCCCCTCCAAGCCCCTAGGGAGCGGTTTATTGGATTTCAACCAGTGCAGAGTTTTATTCTTTAAGGCCTGGTGGGTTTCGAGCTGAGCATCCTTCAGAGGGGGGACATTAATAAGAACAGCAACATATGGGTGGCACTCTGGGGGGAGATGTACAGGTGGGCTCCTTGGAGTCGCTTTCGGCGGTATGATAGCTGAAGAGCCAACTCCCAGACGGCTCGCAGCGGGTTTAGCCTGGGGAGCAGGGCTGACTCCCCTGCCACTGACCGCTACCTGAACCAATCGTTTGGACTTAGCCGAGTGCCCATCAGCTGGCAACTTAAGGTGGCCGGATTTCGAAGTTGAAGCTTTTGGTGTTTCAAGGGAGCTTGAATGGACCTGGACAGTATGGGTGATGGTCCCAGGATTAGCCACGGTAGGAGTTGTAGGAGCAATGGTTGGGTCCTTACAGACTGCAGTAGTAAGTGCAGTCATTATCGAGGGTGGAGCCTGCACTACATCACCGGATACCCGCTTACCCATGTTCCCGCCCGTGCTGTCCTCCCTAGCTCTTGACTGGATTTTAATAAGGGTTTTCAATGAGAAGAAGTTGTCCAGTGTAGTCTGCTCAAACCTGTCTAACCTTTCCCCCCGACCCTTAACTTGGTCAATGAGCGGGACTAGTAAGGAATTAATCAGGTCCTCAAATTGTTTGAAAGAAGCTGGGTCATGCAGTATTGCCTGCGCAACCTCAGGTGTAGTGCCTAGGGAAACACGCCCTTCTCCCATCTCGGGGTTCACCGAGGCTGAACCATTGCCTGATTTGGGGGCCAGATCCTTTACAACAAGCTTCCTTGAGCGCTTGTGCAGTGCGGTGGAGACACCCTTCCGCAAACTCACAGCCCTTTTCCTTTTCCTTTCCTTTTTATGCAGACTAAAGGGTCATGGACCAAGGACGGCAAAGTCGGAGCCTGTGGAGGACCTTGGTGTAGCAAGGGCAAATCCTGGTCGATGGAGAGGCGCGGCGGATCTAGGGTGCGTGGACTGCCAGTATGGGATGGTGATTGTGCGACCAAACTCTCCAACCTATCAATGCTTGCTCTAATAGTGGCCACCCGTGGCTGTTCGACCAAGCCCAAAGGGAGAGGGAGAGTAGCGTGGGTAAAGGTGGGCAACTGGGCCAGCGCCATTGCCCCAAGCGAGGAGCGTCTGGCCGGTAAGAGTTCCTGTGAAAGACGTCGCTCCGTCATCACAATCTCTTTCTCTATTACAGCAGCTACTCTGGTGATGAATTTGTCCATTGTGCCTATCGTCGTACTCCCAGGACCCACCCCCTCCCCTTAGAATTTTCCCCGACTGAGTGGACATCGGAGTAGCTAGACCCTCAGCCAGTGTTCAATCACCTTCAGTACCTGAGGTATCCGATGACAGGGGGGTGGCCCAGCCCAGCCTCTGACAGCCCCTGACTGCCACAGACTGCCCGCCCTTTGCCCGGGCTTCGCTCGGTGTCCCGCTACGCGGATCCGCTCCTTAGTAAAGGGGCGTTGCGGGCGGGGGGCGTGGAGTCCAGGGGGCGCGGCGGCAATTTCCGGCACTGCACAGGGGCTCCTGGTCAGTGTAGTCCCTGGCGCTTGCTCCTCGTTGCTCCCAATGTTCGGAAGGAAAGAAGACCCAAGCAGCCCTTCGCTATCCACGCGAAGCGGCACCCGCGGAGCGGGTGCGGCGAGAGGTGGAGTGGGATAGCAGTACCCCCTCAGGAGAGGAGATAAAGGGTCGGCTCCGGTCAATTACCACGAGGCCCGCGCTGAAGAGCCACAGGTAAGCTCTGATTTGGTGTCCCACCTGTTTGGCAGATCCCCCGGCCTTTTACACCTGGCCGGGCGGGTGGCGTGGTGTCCAGGGGGCGCGGCGGCAATTTCCGGCACTGCACAGGGGCTCCTGGTCAGTGTAGTCCCTGGTGCTTGCTCCTCGTTGCTCCCAATGGTCGGAAGGAAAGAAGACCCGAGCAGCCCCTCGCTATCCACGCGGAGCGGGTGCGGCGAGAGGTGGAGTAAGATAGCGGTACCCCCTCAGGAGAGGGGATAAAGGGTCGGCTCCGGTCAATTACCACGAGGCCCGCGCTGAAGAGCCAAAGGTAAGCTCTGATTTGGTGTCCCACCTGTTTGGCAGATCCCCCGGCCTTTTACACCTGGCCAGGCGGGGGGCGTGGTGTCCAGGGGGCGCGGCGGCAATTTCCCGCACTGCACAGGGGTTCCTGGTCAGTGTAGTCCCTGGCGCATGCTCCTCGTTGCTCCCAATGGCCGGAAGGAAAGAAGACCCGAGCAGCCCCTCGCTATCCACGCAGAGCGGGTGCGGCGAGAGGTGGAGTGGGATATCGGTACCCCCTCAGGAGAGGGGATAAAGGGTCGGCTCCGGTCAATTACCACGAGGCCCGCACTGAAGAGCCACAGGTAAGCTCTGATTTGGTGTCCCACCTGTTTGGCAGATCCCCCGGCCTTTTACACCTGGCCGGGCGGGGGGCGTGGTGTCCAGGGGGCGCGGCGGCAATTTCCAGCACTGCACAGGGGCTCCTGGTCAGTGTAGTCCCTGGCGCTTGCTCCTCGTTGCTCCCAATGGCCGGAAGGAAAGAAGACCCAAGCAGCCCCTCGCTATCCACGCAAAGCGGCACCCGCGGAGCGGGTGCTGCGAGAGGTGGAGTGGGATAGCAGTACCCCCTCAGGAGAGGGGATAAAGGGTCGGCTCCGGTCAATTACCACGAGGCCCGCGCTGAAGAGCCACAGGTAAGCTCTGATTTAGCATTTAAAAAACCTTAGAAATTCACTGAAAAAACCATAGGGTTTCCCACATGTTATAGTTATCTTGACATTTCACTCATACAAAACCATTGAAATTCCCCCGTTATAGTTGGTTCAGCTAACTATAACTCGCGCGCCCGCAATGCACTGCTGATGACATCACATACTACATCACTCATGACATGGTCAGTGACATCACTGGTGACATCTCAAATGACATCACTCATGACATCACTGATGACATCATCCTTGTGAAAGAGTGGCAGACCTCCTCTCACCCTAATATAACCTTTGATAGACACATTCAAAAATAGAAACTAACATTTAAAAAAAAATTGAGATACCAATACCAGTTACAACAACCTATTCAGTAATTCCAACATCTACATACACATCCACTCATTCACCAAAAGTTCTATATAGTCACTCATACATGTACTCACTCATCATATGTACTCATACACCTATACATCCTGTTACACACATTTATTTATTTATTAAAAGTTTTCTATAGCGCAAACAAGACCCTTAGGTATCAGAGCGCTTAACACACCAAGAAATACAGTAAAATTACATACACGTCTTTCCATAATGTACAGTACGATAGAATACAGTGATCTGAGGTAGGTTACGGAGTATGTATAGAGTACAGTATCAGTATAGAGTTGATTTCCTATAAATTTCACATAGTTAAAAAATAATTTAGTATCCTTTAAGTCAGGTGATGGATTGCCTTGTCTATGGGAGGAACTTACTCATGAGAAAGATCTTCGATTCTCTCTTGAATGTTGCAGTGTTAGTAATTTTTCTAATGTTCGACGGGAGAGAGTTCCAGATTCTGGAGGCCGCTCCTGAAAACGCTCGATCGTGTTTTTTTCTTCTGGAAGATTGGTGGTCTCGGCATCAGATCCTTGGCACTCCTGGAAGGTCTGTTTCCTCCCGATATTTCAATTTTCTGGGCAAGGTATCTAGGTGTGTTGTGATGAATAGCTTTGTGGGTAATACATGCCATTTTTAGTTGTATTCTAGCTTCGTAAGGTAGCCAATTTAACGCCTTCAGGTGCGGGGAGATACGGTCAAATTTCCTCGTTCCGGTGATAAGTCTTGCTGCTGCAGTAAGGCATGCTTTCAATGGTGCTATTGAAATTTTTGGCAGACCTGCTAACGTTGTACACCTGTATTCGATCCTCGAAATGACCAGTGATTGTACTGCTAGTTTTAGATCCGAATTTGGGCGTTTTTTGCCATTGCTTTGATGTTGGCATTCATGTCTAGGTTCTCATCCAGTGTGATTCCAAGTGATTTCGCCGAGTCCACTAGTGTGGAGGTGCAGTTTAACTCTGTGATCATTTTAGACCATTCCTTCACTTCTGCTTGGTTCTTTTGAGGCGATATAAGTAAGAATTCAGTTTTAAGTGCGTTTAGCTTCAGATGATTGATAGATAGCCATTTTAGTGTCATTTTGAGGGCTTCATTCATTAGGATGATGTCTTCCAAGGACGCGATCTTGATGTATATCTGCGTGTCATCCGCATACATGTGGTAGGATATTTTGGAAATTCGCAGAATTTCTGTAAGGGGTTCGATGTACAAATTAAACAATGATAGAGATAATGTCGATCCTTGAGGTACTCCTATTGCATTTGGACAAGAAGGTGAAAGTGATTGGTTGATCAGGAATCTCTGACTTCTGTTGTGTAGGAAGGATTCGAACCATTTCAGCACTGTACCGGATATTCCCATCCTGTCCTGGAGTCTGTTCAGTAATTTTTCATGGTTAACTGTATCAAATGCAGATGATAGGTCTAGGAGGATGAGTAGGCAAGATCGGTTTTGATCTAGTGCTTGTAGTGCATCATCGACAATGTGTAGGATTGCCGTTTCCGTGCTGTTACCTGTTCTAAATCCCGATTGGCAGTCATCTAATAGTGAGAAATTGTCGATGTGTTGGTTCCGCTGTTTCTGAACACATTTCTCTATTAATTTGGCAAGGAGTGGTATGTTGGTCACTGGGCAATAGTTATTTGGGTCAGCTGGGTCCACTGAAGGTTTTTTGATCGGTATTACTTTACCTGTTTTTAGGCATTCTGGAAGGTTCCCCTGGGCGAGAGAGGCGTTTACTATTTCTTTCCAAAAAGGAATCAAGATATGCCTGACTTCTTTCAGGCATTTTGATGGTAGTGGGTCATTAAAGTGGTTGTTAGGTTTGATGTCAGATACCGTTTTAGCAATGTCATACTGGTTCAATAGTTTAAATGTGTCCCAGTGTGCTTTGTTTTTTAGCAACTTATCCCCTTCTTTTGGAGTAGTGTTGACCCATGATGGTGTGTGGTAGTCCGAATTGTCTGCAGCAATCTTGAGTTCTCTATCCAGCTTGTTGGCTTTGTCGGTAAAAAGGTTTGAAAACTCTTCGCAGCTTAGCGGCCTTTTGGTGACTTCTTGGGCAGATTTGGCCTGCTTGTTCGATTGTTGTTTTAAGATCTCAAATAGTTTCCGAGGTCTGTTTTTGGCGTTGTCTAGCTCTGATCTAGTAAATTTCTTTTTAGATATGAGGATTTTTTTGTTATATTCATTTCTGATTTTTCTAAGGGATTTCAGCCCCGGGGATGATGGGTGTTGTCTCCATTTTCTTTCTGCCTGTCTTAATTTTCACCTGTCTTCATTCACCGTCCCATTGAACCATGGGTTTTTTCCTTTTCTGTGACTCTTTTCAATTTTAGCGGTATAGTGGAGTCGACTATATTTGTTACTGAGGTAGTGTAATGCTTCGTTAAATCTGTTACATTCTGTATGTTGTGAGGTAGGATTAGGTCTTTCCTGACGTTTTCAATTAGTAGTTCCATTGCTGAGTCTCTCCTATCCCGCATCCATCTTTTGACTTTAATAGGCTGTGAGGTTTGTATCTTCATCCATGTGGGTATCGTAAAGGTTATGGCATGATGAGCTGACCAGTCGCATGGTCCTATTGCGAGGATTGATATATTATCATTTTTCGACATTATCCAGTCTAATGTTGCTCCTTTCGAGTGTGTTGGTTGTAAACATGCTTGGGATAAGTTTAGTTCCGTTAAAAAGTCTTTCAACGCGTTCGCTTGTTTGTCGTTGTTATTATTCCAGTGGATATTGAAATCTCCTAAAAATATGTTAATAGTATCAGAGTTAGCGTTGGCTGTGATGATCTCCATTAGCTGGTCAATGAAGTTCATATTATTTCACGGTGGGTGATATAAGGCATGTAAGATGCAACGTTGTATGTTAGCCGATCTTATGTTGAGACCTAGATATTCGCATGACTCCAGAGGGTCGGATTGTATTTTAGTAATTTCTAAGTCTGCTTTGTGTATGCAGGCTATACCACCTCATGTTTTTCCAGGTCTATCAAGTCTTACTATGTTGTAGTGAGGTGGCACCAGAAGGTCCATGACTGGGGACGAGGATTCAGTTAGCCATGTTTCCGTGAGGATTGATATGTCTATTTCCTGGTTAATAAAGATGTCGGCTATGTCAGACGCATGTTTAGTTGCTGATCGACAGTTGAGCAGTGGGCATTTTAGAGATTTTTCCGTTCTACATGGTTTCGTAATTCGCTTTTCGGGGATTAACTGTACTTGTTGAAGGTTGTTGAGATTGGGTTTTCTTTCATTCAGCTTAGGTATTCTGTTGGTGTTTATCGGTACTATTTTGATTCCTCCCCTCTACTGCGGTTTGTGACCTCATACTCCCGGAGTAGGGATCGGATTTCCTCTTCAGTTAGGTGTTTCTGATTTCTGTCTGGTCTATTTTGTCTGTTTGACAGTGGCATCGCCTTCTTATTGCTCTTGCATTTGGATGTATTAAGCAGATCTCGGATGAGCTCGACTTCTGTGTGAGTCTGTTCCGTAATATCCCGTAGTTTTTCTATTCCTTTAAGGGTGCTTAGTAAATCCTGTGACAGGTTGCTCATTTGTGTTTGGAGCTCCCTTATTCTTCTCAGGATCCTAGGCGATGTACTGAGATTGTTCCTTCGATTATTTCGAATTTCACTATTTTTGATCCTGAGTTTTCGTTCTGAGTTTTTCATCTGTAACTTCTTCTGTTTCCCCTTAGCTCGGTCGTCTCTTCTGATATTGTTTGCCGTGTTTGATGCGCTGTCTTTGTTTTGTGTTCCTAGATTCTTGTTTGTGGAGTATATCGTTCTAGGTGAGTCTTCTTTAGACCGGTTTGGGGGTAAGGGAAGGGCGGCATTTTCCAAGCTAGCTATTCTTAGATTTACATTTTGAAGTTTGTTGGTTGGAGAAGTTTTGTCATTGAGGGAAGGCATCAGTTCTTCCCCCTGGAGGGTATTTGATGCGTTGTAAGCGTGGCGTGTGGATATCTAATTTCTCTCATTAACGATCTCCGACAACGGGTCTCCAGTTTCACTTGTGTCTCCTTTTTGCTGTGACTGTTTTGGTTCCTTACGGACTCTATTTATTGTGATGTCTGCGGTCGATTTTTCCCCCTGAGGAGGCTCTATGATGATGTGTGCACTTCCTGTTCTTTCTGAGTTCCTCCCAGACTCCAAGACTTCTGTTCCACTAGTATTTCCTGTTCTTTCTGAGTCCCTCCCAGACGTCGGGACTTCTGTTCTGCTTGTGTCTCCTAGTTGCGTAGTATGTTCAGGTTCCAGGAGGTCTCTAGTTGGTGTGCTAATTGTGGTGGTAGTGTCATGTGGTTCGGGGTTGTCTTCTGGGGGTCTCTGGTGTTGTATGTGGCTTGTGTCTCTTAATTGCCTATTTAGATCCTGTTCCTGGTGGTCTCTCGGTGTGTTAGTTGTGTTGATCATGTCCGCTGTGATTATGTTTTCTACTAGAGGACTTTGACGGTTTAGCGGAATTAAGTTTTCAACCATTCTTTTCAATGTTGAGAACTCGTTATCAAATTTTTCCAATTCATTGTTAGAGGCTTGAATCATCACAATTCCGTTCTTGAAAATCGTTATGCACAGGTCCGCTCTGAGTCTTAGTGATGCTATTGTCATGAATTTCGTACCATGTGGGATATTAGCTATAGATTTTATGTTAAGCGTCTTTGTAATGGCGTTGCGCCATCTCGCTGTTTTTCTGGTGAAGAATATCATGTATTTCGCGATTATACCATTGACCGCGCAGAAGGCAGTGTCGGAAATCAGTGTGTCGGGTTTTTCCTCAAAGTGTTTGAATTTTTTGGCTGCATTTTTGGAGAGCCTGGTTGGGTATTTTATGACATGGGCGTTCCTACTTATTAGATCTAGGTAGTTGTCCTCCATGTTTGTGATTTGCAGATGAGCTTATGAGCTTATCTTCTTGTTGTTTCTAGGGGTAGGGGGTTAATTAAGCTTTTTGCATATGTAGAAAGGAACTTTCAAGATGTCCGCCAGATTAGCCGTCTTTCTGTGTATTGAGGTGTCCTTCTCTCTTTCTATTATATTAAAAGTCCTCTTTCCCTTGCTTTTGTATGTCCTATTGCATACTTTCTGTTTCCATTTCTATTTTTCTGCTTGTCCTTCTAATTTTATTTTTCCTGCATGTCCTCTTTCAGTTGTCTTGATTACGTTCTGCCATTTTAGGTGAATTTCCTCACTAGGGGTAATATGAAGTTTAGGATGGCCCGTGATTCTATTAATCATTGAATGTCCTATGCGGCCGCCATTTTGAGGTCAGGCAGGCTGGTTCGTGAGCTTTGGAACCCTCTGAATATCGTTAAAGCCAGTTTAACTGATTCATCCCCAGATAGCTCTTGTGATCCTGCTGTTGCAGACAAGTATTTCCACTGGAGAAGCCTATCTACTTCCTGGTGGTGCTGCGGGTGGAGCTATCAGCTTCTCATTTCCATGCTCCGCCGTGCGGCCAGCGTGCTTCAGCCTCATTTCTCACCTCAGCTCAGCTTCCTGGCAGCGCCTCTCCTCCGCTCTCTAAGGCGCAGATGATGCCATCCGCAGGAGCGTCTCAGCGAACCTCGAGTCCCCTCAGTTGTTGCTCTCCCCGATACCACTGCCCGCCGTTTCGGTGCTTACCTCCGTCATGGGAAGCGTCGCCTCTGCGCAGCTCCCCCGCAGCTTCCATGCAATTCCGACGTCCTCCAAAGCCCCGCACTCCTCGACTCCACCGTCTCGGCGTTCTTGGCTCGCCAGTCGTAGGTGATTGACCACCTCTATGTTCAGTAAGTCGCTCTTCTTTCTTTTCTTCCTCTCCTTGCCCCCAACTACTTTCTGTTGTAGGTGGTCTTTGGGTGGGAGGTGTATGGCGGGGTTTAACGGGGATTTTAACCATATCGGTAATCCCTTACCCTGGAGCTCCGGAGTGAAGCTCCTACCAGGTGGCCATCTTGTTCTCCATGGAGCTATACTCATCAATATAGTTACTCACACACATACTCACACATGCAAACATCCATTTACTTGCATATACAGCTATACACACACCACTACACTTCTACAGAAACGTACACATACTTACTCTCCTAAACAATCACTTATAGAAACAAATACTTATTTATACAGGAACTCTTTTAACCTCTCACTCTCACATATAATAATAATAATAAAGTAGTTTATAGAGCGCCTGGCGACGCCATCCCGGCGTGGCCCCGCGCTGTGGAGATAAAGATTAGCAAGCAACAGTAACACCACCTCTGCCCGCTCACTACATTAAAGATTGTACAAGTGGGTTTTTAAAAGACTTCTAAACTTGGCCTCAGATTTTTCCAATCTCAGGCATATCGGGAGTCTGTTCCAATTTTTTGCCACTACAACTCTGAAGGAGCGACCTCCCATTCTTGCTCTATTTACACGGGGGATCGTCAGCTGGCCCGTCCCTTCTGAGCGTAGAGCTCTGTTTGGCTCATACCTATGTACTAGATCTTGAAGATAGGATGGAGCTTTATGCCAGAGTATTCTGTGGCATATTAAGAGAGATTTAAACCTAACTCTCTTCCTGACTGGTAGCCAGTGTAGAGCCGCTAGAGCAGGTTTGGATGCTTCTCTTTTGGGGAGTCTTAGAACCAGACGCGCGGCTGTGTTTTGAAGAACTTGCAGGCGCCCCAGGCCTTTTTCGGTGGTGTCTAAAAATAGGACATTCCCTTAGTCCATACGGGACGTCACCAGCGCCTGAGTCACGGTGCGTCTGGCATCCAGAGGAAGTAAGTCTAAGGTGTGGTTGAGTGTTTTCAACACCCCAAACACTTTCCCACTAGGCGACGAATGTGGCCTTCGTAGGATAGGGTGGGGTCAACCCATATTCCCAAGTTCTTTTCCTCCTTACAGGGAACAGGCATTGGACCCAGACATGTTGGCCACCAGTCCGGTGTCCAGCTCAGGTTGGCCCCACCCACCACCATTACCTCTGTCTTGGAACCATTTAATTTCAGACTGTGCGAGTCCATCCATGCTGCCAGAGCTTGCATACAAGCCTTAAAATTGGAAGCCGCCGTAGAAGGTGCTTGAGACAGAGAGATCAGCAGTTGGGTGTCATCAGCGTAGGAGACCAACTCTACTCCATACGCTTGCACCACTTCGGCCAGGGGGGCCATGTAGAGATTAAAAAGAATTGGACTCAGGGCGGAGCCCTGAGGCACCCCCTGTTCTAAGGCCATCTCTGCTGATCTAAAGGAGCCTCGTTGCACCTGAAAGCTTCGACAGTGAGGAAGGATTTCAGCCACCCCAGTGCGGAATCCGTGACGCCTGCTTTGTTTAGACACTGCAGCAGGATGGAATGAGCTACAGTGTCGAACGCCGCACTGAGGTAGAACATCACCAATGCCATAGTGTGTCTGGCATCCGCCCCCCACCTCAAGGTCTCAGTCGCTCTCAATAGGGCCGTCTCAGTCGAGAAACCCGCCCAGAAGCCTGATTGAGAGGAGTGCAGGATGTTAGCTTTCTCAAAGTGAGCCATCAGTTGAAAATTAGCCACTTTCTCCGCCACTTTGGCTAGGTATGGGAGTAGAGAGATTGGCCTCAGATTCTCAAGTACTTCATGGCTCACTTTGGGTTTCTTCTTTATAGGAAGAACTACCGCTTTCTTCCAGTCTTCAGGCAGTGTTTCAGAGAAGAACGAAATCTGGAGTACATGCCTGATGTAAGGCTCCAGAACCAAGAGGCTTTCTCCCATCACCCTGGGGGGTGCCGGGTCCCGAGGGGAACCAGACTTAATCCCCTGACAGATGCTACGGAGTGCCTCTGGGGGTGGAACCGAGAAGAGCTTCAGGTGCTCTTCCGTCTTATCTGCCCCCGTGACTACTTCAAGATTTATTCCAGTTTCAGGTTTGTTGGAAAAGGTTGCATAGATATCCCTAACCTTTCCCGCAAAGTATTCAGCTACTCTATTACACTCTGCCACCGCGTCATTGTCAGGGGTGTTGGAGTTTGCTACCAAAGAGATCTCTTTAAATATCTTAAAGTTCTTTCGAGGTGTTTTCTGCCTCCCCAATACGATTTTTATAGTGGGTGGCTTTCGCTTCTCGCACCATCCTTTGGTACTTTTTCTGTGCCTCCTTGTAAGTTGTCTTCAACAGAGGGCAGAAATCCACCCGCCATCTACGCTCCGTTTTTTTGCAGACCGATTTTGCAGCCTGCAGGTCTGGTGTGAACCAAGGAGCTGACTTTTTACCTCTGCTCCCTGCCTTAGCTAGACCCATCGTGGCCGCCTCATCAAGGGCACTGAGAATGCGCTCCCCCAGCTTATTATTTTCTTTTTCGCAGTCATCGCCCCCCGGCGGACCACCTTTCTGCAGCAATTTATTGAAGGTGTCCTGTGCTTCCAATTGCGGCGGGGGTAGGTCTTATTCTCCCCTCTGAGTGTCAGTAGCTGAAATGACGGTAGAACAGAGGCACAAGAAAACAGAAAAACAAGAGCACAAAAGACGCAAAGGGGCCAGGGTAGAAACACCCTGACCCCCCCTAGGCCTGCTTAGGGGGTCCCACAAGGACCCCCAATGCAAAAAAAAGTTTTAATTTTTAAAAATCACGGGTTGCGCGTTGCCTGCCGATCCCAAAAAAAAACACCACTCTGCAAACGCGCCCCCTGGCGCGTTTGCAGCGGGGGAAGTAATTCCTCTTGGATGCTGGGGGTCCCTGGGGGCCAAGTAGCCCACCAGGAACCTCCAGTATGCGCCATCGGGCTGCGTTGCAGAGAGGTGTAAAAAGGGGCGTGGCTCATTACACCTCTCTGCAAAGCAGCCCCCTGGCGCATACTGAAGGTTCCTGGTGGGCTAGTTGGCCCCCAGGGACCCCCAGTATTCAAGGGGATTTAGTTCCCCCTCTGGAAATGCGCCAGGGGGCTGCGTTGCAGAGAGGTGTAATGACGACACATCCCTTTTTTACAACTCTCTGCAACGCAGCCCCCTGGCGCATACTGGAGGTTCCTGGTGGGCTAGTTGGCCCCCAGGGAACCCCATTATTCAAGGGGATTTAGTTCCCCCCCCTGGAAACGGGCCAGGGGGCTGCGTTTCAGAGAGGTGTAATGAGGCCACGCCCCTTTTTACACCTCTCTGCAACACAGCTCTTTGGCGCATACTAGAGGTTTCTGGTGGGCTAGTTGGCTCCCAGGGACCCCCAGTATTCAAGGGGATTTATTTCCCCCTCTGGAAATGCACCACAGGGTTGCGTTGCAGAGAGGTGTAATAAGGCCACGTGCCTTTTTACACCTCTCTGCAACGCAGCCCCCTGGCGCATACTGGAGGTTCCTGGTGGGCTAGTTGGCCCCCACAACCCCTAGTATTCAAGGGGATTTAGTTCCCACTCTGGAAATGCGCCAGGGGGCTGCGTTGCAGAGCGGTGTAATGAAGCCACGCCCCTTTTTACACCTCTCTGCAATGCAGCCCCCTGGCGCATACTGGAGGTTCCTGGTGGGCTAGTAAGCCCCCAGGGACCCCCAGTATGCAAGGGGACTTAATCCCTCAACTTAAAATGCGCTATGGGGCGCCTTTGCACAGTGGTGAAGGTAGGGGGTGGGGCTTGAGGTGATATGTGTGCAAACATACCCTGTGGCGCATTTTAAGTTGGGGAAATAATTCCTCTTCAATCCAGAGGTCCCCTAGGGGCCAACTAGCCCAACAGGTACCTCCAGTAAGCGCAACGGAGTTGCATTTCAGAGTGTTGTAAAAAGGGGGCTTGCCCTCTGAACAACTTTCTGCAATGCAGCTCCCTGGCGCATACTGCAGGTACCTGGTGGGCTAGTTGGCCCACAGGGGACCTCAGGATTGAAGAGGAATTAATTCCCCAACTTAAAACGCGCAACAGGGTGTGTTTGCACACATGTCACCTCAGGCCCCGCCCCCTTCCTTCACTATTGAGCAAAATATTCCCCTAAAAACAGCCAAACTACGAATTCCGATGTACTCACCTGTTATCACAAGAGACGTCAGTGCTGCATCTTTGAGCCCAGTACGGACCCTGAAAAGTAAATCTAAGCGTACTTACCAGTAACTTGTATTTCCTTCCATAGGAATCTATTGTGTGGTTTTCACCTGAAAAGTTTCTAAGTGTCTATTTTTGTAACTTACAAATATTCCTCTAAAATGAGCCGAACTACAAATTCAGATTTACTCACTTATCAGGAGAGACCTCAGTGCTGCATCTTTCAGCCCACTACTGATCCTGAAAAGTAATTCTAACCATACTTCAAGTAACTTGAATTTCCCTCCATAGGCTAAAATTGACTGGTTTCCCTTGGAAATTCTTCTAAGTGTGGAGTTTAGGAACTTTTAAAAATTCCTCTAAAATCAGTCGAACTACGAATTCCGATTTACTCACCTGTTTCAGGAGAGACCTCAATGCTGCATCTTTCATCCCACTACTGTTCTTGAAAAGTAATTCTAACCATACTTGCAGTCGCTTGAATTTACTTCCATAGGCTAAAATTGACTGGTTTCACTTGGAAATTCTTCTAAGTGTGGAGTTTAGGAACTTTTAAAAATTCCTCTAAAATCAGCCGAACTACGAATTCCGATTTACTCACCTGTTATCAGGAGAGACCTCAGTGCTGCATATTTCAGCCCACTACTGATCCTGAAAAGTAATTCTAACGATATTTACAGTAACTTGAATTTCCTTCCATAGGATATCATTGCCTGCTATATAAAATATATATATAAAAAAATATAAAGTATATAAAATATAAAGTAAAAAAAAAATATTACAATTTCAATATTTTTAAAAACCTTTTTTTCAATTTATATGAAAAATATGTAATGTAATTTAAAACAAATACTTTAAACAATGTAGTAAATCAGTATAAAAAAATATTGCAATACATTTAAAAATTATCATTTACAAAACCTTTAAAATTCACTGAAAAACCATAGGTTTCAGACACGTTATAGTTAGGAATTAGCATTTAAAAAACCTTAGAAATTCACTGAAATAACCATAGGTTTCAGCCACGTTATAATTAGGAATTTGCATTTAAAAAACCTTAGAAATTCACTGAAATAACCATAGGTTTCAGCCACGTTATAGTTGGGAATTAGAATTTAAAAAACCTTAGAAATTCACTGAAAAAAAACATAGGTTTCAGCCACGTTATAGTTAGGAATTAGCATTTAAAAAACCTTAGAAATTCACTGAAAAAACCATAGGTTTCCCACATTGTATAGTTAGCTGGACATTTCACTCATACAAAACCATTGAAATTTCCCCGTTATAGTTAGTTCAGCTAACTATAACTCGCGCGCCCGCAGTGCACTGCTGATGATGTCACATATTACAATTTCAATGGTTTTGTATGAGTGAAATGTCCAGCTAACTATAGCATGTGTGAAACCTATGTTTTTTCAGTGAATTTCTAAGGTTTTTTAAATGCTAATTCCTAACTATAATGTGGCTGAAACCTATGGTTTTTTCAGTGAATATATATATATATATATATATATATATATCCAATACCAGTTTCCAGGTCCTCCTGGGAAAACTGCCCTTTGTCTGGTGGCGCGCAAACACCGGCAGAGCCACAGCCGGCAAAAGTATTTCGGCACAGTTACAAATAATGGCGCACTCTCGGTAGAAGTATTCGTGATCAGCAGGTCTTTATTTCTGTGTTGTAGTGCGTTTCAGGAGACTGGGCTCCCTTGTTCACACACTGGGCGTGATTGACTTTGTGCATTACATAGATGCCTTGTAATTTGCATAGAAAGAGGACTGTGCATTTTTGTTAATGGCCGCCATCTTTGACTATGTTTTGTACAGTAATCGTATTTATATATCAATGTCACAGTTTCATCATATTTCATTCATATGATTTATAGACATTATATCACAATAGCTAACATTATATGCAGTTTTTTATGCACTGAATGCTCTGTGACATGTGCCTCTCTACTTTATGGCATATATGTCCGTGTTATTGTACGTAGTATTCCCCCGTACATTGTGCACACAGGATCCTATTTGGAGCATCTAAGATAATTTGCTGTGCACATTTCTGGTGTCATCTCACCTAGGTCGGTCACTACCAATACTCACGCCAAGTGGCAGGGTTAAAGGCAACCTTCGTCATTAATGTATTGCATCTTTTTTTTTCTTTTTCACAGCCGCAAGAATGCATAAATCAATATATAGTACACAGTGCATACCAATACATACAAAGGGGGGAAAAAAGAAAAGAAAGGAGTAGAAAGCATAAAACAATAATTACAAATATAACTAATTCAATAGCTAATTTGTTCAGCCCTCATAATATTCATGAAAAGCACCCCAAATCTTTATACCAATCTGACGTTTCTTGTGCCCTTTAACAGAACATAATCCCCATTCCAACTTGTATAAATTATACATTTTTGCTCGCCAAAGTTCAAATAATGGGGGATCTTTCTGCAGCCATTCCCCAGCAATACAAAGACGAGCGACAGTCATGGAAAAGAAGACCAGATATTGATGTTGATATAACATTCAGAGGACTGCTTGCAGGTGGCTTCCCTAGTACCATCATAGCGGGAGTAATAATCAAAGGAAAATTCATAACAAAAGACAAAAACTTTTCTATATCTGTAATAAATGGTATACAACCTTTACCACGCATTTTTTACCACGCAATACCATTACAACGCAGGCATTACAACGCAAACCATTACAACGCAATGCGCTGGGGGGCGCTCTAGGATAGGGAGTACGTTTAATTTTCTATCCAACACCTTCCCTAGTGTCCACGGGGACTGGAGTTGGAATAGAAAATTATACTTACCACTATCCAGCACCTCTAAGCGCTATGCGTTGTAAAGGTTTGCGATGTAAAAACCGCGTTGTAAAGGTATGGGTGGTAAAAGTATGCGTTGTAACGTCATACATCCGTAATAAATCTATACAATTTATCACATCTAAAAAAGATATGTACGTTATCAGCGTTGTCGTCACCACAACGGAAGCACTTCCCATCGTATCCATTCCCCCATTTAGCCATCCGTGCGGGGGTGTAGTATAAATCAAATAAGGTCTTAAAAAATTAAACTTTCAAATTTGCTGACATTAATGACTCCCTAAACATTACAATAAGTTCCTTAACCGCAATATCTGGTTCTCCCAACTCTCTAGCCCATTTACTATTGTGTTTATCCAAATCATCTGGTCTATCAGAAAGCAATAACTGGTATAAAGCTCTAATTTTAGGTTGTCGTCTAACCATCTCTACAAGAGAATGGGGTACCATATTGGCATTCTTCAATGCTAACGCCTAGTGACCATGACGGTAATTACTAGCATAGTAACACTTTCCAGTACAAGGCAGACTATCTCTGCAACAGTTCATCTAAAACAATGATACTTGTGAATAAGGTGATTAAAGTGAATATACTGAAAAAGTCTCTTATGTAATCCTTCCTTGGTGCTCTCCAAGTGGTGTCTGAAGAAAAGGTTAGGTGGCCCGTGATTGTGCTCGTGGTGCAATGGTTGGGCCCCTTCCTTCCCTCCTGTCAAGACAAAGAAAAGACAAGAGAATATTATTAAAACTAAAGTACATAGTACCTATACCTGTTGCAAAATTAAAAACTGTAATAACATTGGAGTATTACTTTTAATTCATTCAAAAACCTTTACATTTACATACTCATGGAGCAAAGAACCAAGGTGAAGTACATCAATTATGTTTCTATCAGATGTGTTGCCAGTTCTTCATCCTGATTGTGTCCTGTCGGCTGTTTTGTTTCGAGGTCTAGAATCCATTTGAATTCCCTCTTCCTAAGGGCTAGTTGCCGGTTACCTCCTCTGTGGCCCACATGTACCTGTTCTATCACAAAATATCTTAACAGGAAGCAATTTGAGAGATGAAATTCTGCAAAGTGACGTGCTACGGGATACTGTGGGTCTTTGTTGGCAATCGCTCTGAGGTGTTCCATGACACTCTTTTTTGCCATGAGGGTTGTGCTCCCCACGTACCTCTTTTTAAAGGGGCTTTCCAAAATGTAGATAGCATATGACGTGCTACACGTAAGGAACTGGGTTATTTCCTTTTTCTGTGTTTTGTACCGAAAGCGAAATTCTTTCACCATTCTGCTGTATTTACATGCTTTACAGTGGCCGCACAGATAGAACCCTTTCAGGTTATGTCGGTTGCAGTCACTGTATTCCGTTATGTCACTTTTTATGAGTATGTCTTTTAAACTCCTACTCTTGCGGTATGTGATCATCTGTCTGTCACTGAGTTTAGGACCTACAATGGAGTCGCTTTTCAGGATTTTCTAATTCAGATTGAGTATCTTTTGGATTTTGTGTGATTCCCTGCTGTATGTTAGCACTACTCTAGTGTTAGCTGACTCTTCGTGCTCCCCTTATGTTTTTTCTCCTAGTGTTTTTTCTCTAGTCACATTTTCCATTTTGGACAAAGCTCGGTCTAGCACCCATTCAGGATACCCCCTTACCCTGAATCTTTGTAACATGATTTGTGATTCTTTTCGTTATTCTGTAGTATTGCTGCAATTCCTTCTTGCTCTCAGCAGCTCGCCATATGGAATACTCCATTTGAGCGTCTCTGGGTAGCTGCTGAGAGCATGAAGGATACTGTTGCCTGCTGTTGTTTTCCTGAATAGTTTGGTCTCTAAGAAGTTGTGAGTTACTGTAACCTTTACGTCAAGGAATTCTATCTTCTCTCTACTCATGTTGTGTGTTAGTTCTATGTTGTAATCATTTTCATTTAATGATCTTACAAAATCCTCAGCATCTTGCTCAGTGCCTTGCCATAATAAAAAAAGGACATCTATATAGCGTAACCATTTAATCACTTTTGTGAAGTGGGCATCGTGTTTCGCATCTCTTTGTATTTCCTCCTCCCACAGTCCCAAGAACAGGTTCGAAAAGCTCGGTGCGAAGCTCGTTCCCATGCAAGTACCAGTGTTCTGTTTGTATAAGTCACCGTTGAACATGAATACTTTGTTTTGGAGGCATATGTCTATCATATCTGTTAACATTCTCGTATGTTCTAGATACATTATGTTTCTCTCTGCTAAATAGTGCGTACATGCTCCTATACCCTGTTTATGCTCAATGATCGTGTAGAGTGTGCATACATCTAATGTTAAAAACATGTATCCTTCTTTCCATGCCATACTTTCTATTTTACTCAAGAAATCCTTGGTATCTTTTACATACAATGGAAGGTGCATGACATATTCCTGCAAAAAAAATCCACATATTTAGATACATTCTCATACACCCTTCCAATTGATGATACGATTGGCCTCCCTGGTGAGGTTTGTGAGTTCTTATGTTCTTTGGGCAGGAAGTAAATTATGGGCACTTTGGGATAGTCTCTTTTGAGAAAAAGACATTCTTCCAATGTGATAATTAAGTTTTTCTGCCATTCTGATAGACTCCTCCACATATTCACAATATTTTAATTTTATGTCTTAGTGTTACTTTTGCAGTAGAAAGTCTCATTGTTCAATTGCCACAATCCCCCCTTTGTCAGCAGGACGGATTATTATGTTCTTGTCTGTGGCAAGGGATGATATGATATTCTTTTGTTTCTAGATGAGATTAAAACCATTTTGATTGCCCTTAGATTGTTGGTGTTTGCACTCAAGTAGTGAGTTTGTGATTACCTCTTGAAATGTGTCCAGGTTATCATGCGGGAGGATTGGGTAGAATACTGATTTGGGCCTAAAGCCAGTATTTGCAGCTCTGTCTGTGGTTATGTCCCAGGTTTCCAGGTCATTGAGGCTGCCCGAATTTTTAACCAAATCATCACCACTTGACAGATTTATTTATTTCTTAAGCTTATTGAGCGTGACCGCTCCCCAAAAAGGGTTTCCCGGCGCTGGACAGGCAAAGTGCTATGTAACCTAACGTTCCAACAGTACTGGAATGCTCTCCCCCCTCACATCCGGGCCCTTGGAGATCTCTTGCTGTTTCGACGGGCTATCAAGACTATTTTATTTGTCTAAGTTCTTTTCTACCCGATTCTTTCGTTGATCCATTTTCTTTAGCTTTTTAACAGTGTTGTGTTTTGGGTGCCTTGCATTGCGCCGGGACGCCCCTTTGCTGGGGCAGCTGAGCGCGGTATAAGTTAAGATAACATAACATAACATAACATTGATTGAAAAGCCAGGTCTTAATGGCTCTGCGAAACCAGACGTAGTTGGTTTCTAAGCGGATATTCAGGGGGAGAGAATTCCAAAGAGTAGGACCTAGGTACGCAAAGGATCTGCCACCCATTCTAGCAAGTCTAATTCTAGGAACAGTGAAGTTGCCTTGGGATGAGGACCGAAGGTGGCGAGAGGGAATGTAGGGACAGACAAGGGATTTGTAGGTACAGTGGAGCTAAGCCCAATTTGATTTTAAACATATAGCTCAGGGTTTTGAACTTAATGCGACTCTCAACCCTGAGCCAATGTAAATCTCGGAGATGTCTAGAGATGTGGGCTGTTTTAAGAATTTTGCACAGCAGCCTTGCAATGGCATGTTGAACCAGCTGCAATCGTCTTGTCACTGCCTTGTTAGCCCCAAGGTAGAGAACATTTCCGTTGTCCAGTCGAGAAGTTATAAGGGCATGGACCACAGATTGTTGGGTGTCGCTTGGCAGCATCCAGATGATTTTCCTCAGCCACCGCAAGATTGTAAAGCAGGTGGCCGAGACCTTGCTTGCCTGTTGGTGCATGGTCAGAGCATTGTCAATGGTGAAACCCAGATTGCGTACATGATCTGATGGGAAAGGGAGAGAACCCATCTCAGTGGGCCAATGCTTAGCACTCCATAGATCTTGTTTTTGACCCAGAATCAGGACTTCGGTCTTGCCACCGTTCAATTTAAGTAGGTTGTTGTCCATCCAGGTGGCAATTTTCCCTAAGCCTGACTGCAGGAGGGATGTGGAGTCAGGGCCCGGGTTTGAGAGGGAGAATGTAATCTGGGAGTCATCTGCATATGTGTATAAGGTGAGACCTGCTTCTTCACCGATATGGGCCAACGGTTTGACATACAAGTTGAAAAGTAGGGAGCTGAGCACAGAGCCCTGAGGAACGCCGTAAGGAGACACATAAATTTTGGAGGTTGCCGTGTTGGAGAAAATTTGAAACGTGCAGTGTGAAACAAGAGGAAAGCCAATTCAATGCAGGGCCGCAAATGTCCAGTGAGGTTAAGGGCTGTATGAGTATGGTGTGCGAGATAGTATCGTATGGTGTGCGAGATAGTATTGAATGCTGCGCTGAGGTCGAGCAGTATAAGCGCAACTGTTTCTCCTCTATCAAGGTGGAGGCGCAGGTTCTCCGTGACTCCCAATAGTGTTGTTTCTGTGGAGAAACCAGGACGGAAACCGGATTGCGAGGGATGGAGAATGCGATTGGTTTCAATGAACTGGGCGAGATGGGAATGGATGTGCCTCTCCAGAATCTTGGGGAAGGCTGGCAGAAGCGAAATGGGGCGGAAGTTGGATAGGATGCTTGTGTCTGTTGTGGGCTTTTTTAGAAGGGGTGTCACCATGGCGTGTTTCTCGCAGGGAAAGGTTAAAGGTTTTACAAATCATAGATAAGTGGGAGTTTTCCAGTTGTTTTAATATTGGGATGGGAAGTGGGTCTTTGGGTGAACCAGATGTCAATTTGCCTAAAATCTTTATCACTTCATCCAGATTGAGAAGTGGCCATGAATCCTGGTGTTCGTGAGTACAAGACAAATGTAGCGTTGCGGGGCAAATAGTGGTATTCGGGGTGGGTATCTGTAAGTTCTGGGGCGTATTACAATGATAGTTAGCTATGTCCTAGTAAATCATTTCGATTTTTTTTGTGAAGAATTGGGCAAGCTCTTTGCACTGGTTGTTATTCAGGGGGAGTGGATTCACTGTAGTTTTGGAGCCCGCTAGTTCTTTGACCAGTTCAAAAAGACTTTTGGATTGGTTCGTGGCCTCTGAAATGGTTTTTGCGACATAGCCAGCCCTAGCCATATTGCATAATTTGTGATATTGTTTTAGTTCTTTTTTGTAGGGATCCCTGGATTCTGGGGAATAATTTTCCCTCCAGCTTCATTCTAAGCGCTTACATTTGGATTTTACAGTTTTTAACGGTTCGTCGAACCAGGGGGCTGGATTTCTATGGTCCTTCTGTTTTTTCTGTGACAAGGGGAGACAGGTGTTAATGGCATCCGTGAGCCAAACATCCACCTTTCCCGATAAAGTTTCTACATCTCCAGGAGTTGAGTCAGTATTGGAGAGAGCTAAGGGAGGATAAGAGTCTAGGGCTTGATTAAGGGTGTTTGTCTAATTTTTTCCAATCTCTCTTGCAGACATTCAGGGTTGAACTGGGTTTGAAAGGGGCGATAGGAAGGGCGAAACTGAATTTGGATAGAAAGTGATCTGACCAGTGCAGAGGAAGTACTGGAGTGCAGCGGAAATCGGGAAGGTTGGAAAAGATCGGGTCAAAAATATGGCCGCTCTGTGAGTGGGTCCTGAGTTACAGAGCATAATATTCATAGCAGCTAGGTCGGCTATAACATTGCTGCTCGTAGAGTCCTGTGGGTCCTCTAGGTGTAGATTTAGGTCACCTAGGATTGAAAAGTTTTGTGAGTTCACGAGGAGAGAAGCTGCAAGATTAGGGAATGATAGAGCCCACGAGTTCAAAGGACCCAGTGGCCGATAGACTAACAAGCCAGAGAAAGTGAAGTTGGGGTGTAGAGAAAGTTTAAAGAGGGCAGCTTCGCAGGTAGGGAAATTTAGCGGGTCAAATTTGCATTGTAGCGTATTTTTAATAATTATTGCTATGCCTCCCCCAATTTTGCATAGTTTGGAGAATATTTGCATTTCCTACTGTGATTGTGGCTGGGTGTTACACGTGTCAGATTGTCCTGAAATCTGTTATTGTTTTTTAGTGTATGCCATTTGGTAAGTTTGAGTTTCCTAATTAATTTAAACACGTCAATGCGAGTTTCTGAATAATTAAAGATTTTTGTAGGACAAAATGACAGATCAAGGCACAGGGTTTTCTTCTCTAGGAATGACAATTCTCTGCTAGACAGATTAGCAATAGTTTTGTTTACCATTTCTGTTTCATCCATTATTATTTGCGTCTTCTGTAGCCCCCACTCCTGGTTCCCATTGGCTCTGGTTCTTTTTCTTTTCTTGTCTCTTTGTTTCTGTCTTTTCCTTCGTTTGCTGCGTCCTTCCCTCTTCCTCGGCCTCTTCCTCGATTTCCTCTCCCCCTTAGGGGGGGTGTCGGTGGGGGTGAGACTCTTCCCGATTGCCGCCCCCTCTTCAGCACTCGGAACTCGTCTAAAAAAGTTGCACGTTTAGTGATGACTTCCACTTCAGATGATGTGCTTGTGCTTTGTACAGAGGTGTCTGTATCAGAGTCACTTGCCGCTCTTGGTGGTGCTCCTGTCATCTGCATATTGCGATCTGCTTGCGTGGTTGCTTGCGACGTTTGGATGTTGTACATGTGATCGTATTTTCTGCTCTAGGACAGTATGCGGCCTGTTTCATAGTCGGTACAATCACGGTGCAATTTCCTTTGCTTTCTGAGTTTGATGTCTTCCTCGTGTTGTGCAAGTCTTGTTTTTGAGATCGTCTTTGAATTTCTTTATTGTTGTTTGATCACTGTCGCTCTTTAGTCCTTCCTCAATTTCTGTTATTTCTTTCATTATTTTATCCCAGTCTTCCCAAGCGTATTTCACTAAAATGCAGAGCATAGTTCTGGAGCTGTTTGCGGAGTTTTCGGACCACTCTTCTAGCCTACGCGGATTTGGTGATTCATAAGAAGGGGTTGTATATATCCCAAGTCCCCGTGGAACCACGTTTTTATCCACATAGTCTTGGAGGGACATCGCCTCCCACCACTTTGATGTTTCTGTTTTTTTCAGTTTTTCATAATTCCTCTGTTTACCCATGAGCGTGGTGTCTGTCTTTCCTGATTGTGACAGGTTGTCCTTTGCCTGGGGCACGAGCCAGTAGGGTCTGTGCGGCCATCCTGCGCTGTGCTTCCTCATCCATGTTTGCGTGTAAATGTAATTTTTTATCTTATTTTCATAGGTGATCTTTTCATTAATGAATTGTCCTTTTTGTTTCTTTGAGACAAGAAATATGCCTATTATGAATAATGGCACTTTCTAAAGTCAATCTGCGTTATGTTTATTGCCTGCTATCACTCTTCTCCCCTCCTGTTTGGAAGTTCCAGATGCCCCCTGTTCCTTAAGGTTGATGTGCTTCTTACAACTGGTCTAACAGGATCTCAATTACCCCAATGCTTTGAAAAGTTCAAATCGCGGTAAACACCAACTGCTGTAGGGTTCCTGTCCCAATTATCCTAGAACATGATTCAGCCCGCAGCCCTCCAGCGGCGCCCCTCCCCAAAACCACACTCCGATGGGTCCACGTGTGTGTCCACGCGGGCCCCAGAATGCACCCTCCAGTTCTGGGCTTACCTCTGGATACGCTGCTCCCGGCTCGGACATCCACTCGTTCCTCTGTTCAATCCTCGATCCGTGTGGGTGATGGTAGGGGCCGGCAGTAATCCCTCTTGTTAATCCAATACCAGTTTCCAGCTCCTCCTGCCTGCGAAAACCCCCCTTTCTCTGGTGGCGCGCAAACACCGGCAGAGCCACAGCCGGCAAAAGTATTTCGGCACAGTTACAAATAATGGCGCACTCTCTGTAGAAGTATTCATGATCAGCAGGTCTTTATTTCAATGTCGTAACGCGTTTCAAGAGACTGGGCTACCTTGTTCACACACTGGGCGTGATTGACTTTGTGCATTACATAGATTTGCATAGAAAGAGGACTGTGCGTTTTCGTTAATGGCCACTATCTTTGACTGTGTTTTGTACATTAATCGCATTTATACATCAATGTCACAGTTTCGTCATATTTCATTCATATGATTTGTAGACATTATATCACAATAGTTAACATTTTATACAGTTTTATGCACTGAATGCTCGGCGACATGTGCCTCTCTACTTTATGGCATATATGTCCGTGTTATTGTACGTAGTGTTCCCCTGTACATTGTGCACACAGGATCCTATTTGGAGCATCTAAGATCATTTTCTGTGCACATTTCTGGTGTCATCTCACTTAGGTCGGTCACTACCAATATGAATGAAATATGATGAAACTGTGACATTGATGTATAAATGAGATTCTATGTCAGGACGGAGGCGAGGATTATGCAGTCCTTTCTTCTCTTTTTATTAAACAGCACATTCAAAGTAACCAAACAAAAAACTTTAGACTACAGCTCCCATGAGCACATGGGGCATAGTGTCCATAACAACAGCCAGCCAATGGAGATGGTGTCCGCTGTATAACCAGTGCTGACGTCCCTTCCGCTTCCTCTTTCTTCTCTGCTCGTCAGATAAGTGACATTTATTTCTGACGTTTCTTTATATTGTGTGACCTTAATGACTATTTGCCTGGTTTTGCCTGTGCTTTAATCCTGCTTTGTTCGCGCGCTTCCTCGCGCGGCTGAAGTCATACGCGACGGGCTCTGCCTGCGCGTTCTCCCGCTTTTCGCGGACCGTGTCAGGAGCGCTTCGCGCTCTTTCCCGGCTCTGTGGGGCGCCGCTTCTCCCGGGGACGCTGCTCGGCGGCCTATCTCCGCGGTTTACGGCGCACTGAGGCAGACTTGCTCTGTCCTCACCAACCCTCGCCCTGACACCGGCTTTCGGTGTTTCTCCACGCACTTGTTGCGCGACGCCCTCTGGTGGCGAGTTGAGGTATCGCACCTCAGTTTTTGGGCAGATTGTGCCTGGGCACCGGCGAGGGGGCTACCTGTTGTAATCTTTAAGGTGTTTGGTGCCTACACCCTCCAGAATGCAGTCTTCGGACCAAATTAAGAATACCACTCAGGAGGCGGAGGAGTTCCACCTCGCCCAACCCTTCCCGCCTGCGGTGGGCCACGCGTTGTCACAGGCCCTGGATTCGGTGCTTGCGCCGCTGCGGGATAGAGTGGACGCTCTCGTCCAGAGTGTCCCCGGGGTGTTTGGACCTACAGGACCTGTGGACCGTGAGTCCAGGGGCTCGCAGGGGGGGGGGGGGCAAAAAATCAGCTAAACGTCCTGCGGGGCACTTGGAGGAGTTCGAGCGTTTACGCCACTCTTTCCGTAAAAGTGCGCGGACGCTAAAACATGTACCCTGCCGGGAGGGGCTCTTACCCGGAGATGAGGGCGACGAGGTCGCACTAGACACGGACCAGGAGGATGGTTTCCCCTTGGAGGGAGAGGGTGTCACGGGGGACGAAGGTTCCTCGGATGAGGATGATGGCTACTCGGGTAGGCCTTGGCGCCCGACGCCTCATTCCTCGGGATCCCTGGGGGGAGAGGACCCTCCCTCGGACATGTTTGATCCGGCGAGCATTTACCACCCTAGGTCGTCGGAATGGATACCGGATCCCAAGGTGGCGGCTTATGCTGCAAGCAAGGTGCGCCAACCCCTAGACAGGGATGTTAGGACCCGCATGCGAGGCGAATGCCCTCGCCCGAAGCTAGAAGGTAGGGTTGCCTCTACGCCAGATATCGACGAGAAGCTCTGTGCGTTCTTCGCAAAGTTCATGCGGGACCCGAAGAAAGGCATAGATCGCTCCTGGCGAACCTGCCAGGACAAACTCCTGGACGCGGTAGGCCCCGTTGTAAAAACGGGGTCTGGGACAACCAATAAACAAAGATCCTTAAGTATTGCCCGGCGGTGTCGCCTCTTTAACCCACAAAATATTAATCAATGAAGAGGCAGGCGCTGGAGACTGGAAGGCAGGAAACAAGGATTTATTTCCTCCGGAGGAGAACACATCAGTTCAGACAGCAAGTATCGTCACGAGGTGCTCTAACCGCATCTCTGAGGCCTGGCCTCTTATACACAGGTTTATGATCTTTATTGCAGGTAACACATTCTTGCAATGCTTTGAAGTATGAAAGGACATCCTCGGAATCTCCCCTTCAGGCCCGCTCCCACACACATTTACAGTTGAAGTCCCCACCCCCGGTCACAGCAGGTGATGATTATCGCACAGCTGGACATTCCGCCGATTCACGGGATGTGTGGGGTTGATCGGATCTCATAGGGAGGGACTGTGATCAATTCGAGGGTCCTTTAATGGGGGAAGCTTCCTACTGTACGGGGGGGGGGGGGCAATAAACAATATCCGCAGGGCCAGGTGGCGGCCTGGGAACGAGGAAGACAAATGGGCACACAGGAAAAAGGGGGGTTTGTATCAAAGGACCTGGGACCATGAAAGGAATGAAGGGAGGTGTCGCGCTGGGAACAGGATGGGATTCCGAGGCAGAGCTGTGCTGAAGAGGGGTTTACGACCCAAGGCATGTGAGAGCGGGGGGGTTGTCAGCATGCGGGGGGGGGATGCCTGCGAGGTTGAGAGTTGTGCTGGGGGGTTAGTGGCGTGCAGAGGATGGTTCTGATCGAGGCACCTAAAATGGCGGGTGCGCACGACAAAAAGTGTGGCATCAGGGGAAAAGGCAAGATGGCGCAGATAATGTTTACCAAACCGTACTAATTTTCCACAGTCCTCCCTTTAACATTCCCAAGACATCTTGCTGGCCTTTTTCCTATCCATGTCTACTGTGGCGGTCATAACTAAAGAAGTAGGAACCCTGGTGAAGGAGCTGTAAACATTACATTTAAAATCTTTCATCCTAGGAGGCGGGCCTATCGTTAAGCTTGTTGCGGGAAAGTCATAGTAATGCAATATCGGACAAAAACGATTCTGTAGTGAGAGCGTTGGGTACATTTCATAGATGCTTATAGTCATTCGGAATATGAACTGATAGGTTATTACATATGTAAGTTCATTTCGTATTCGGTTGGAACATAATTAATACAGTGGTGGCTGGGAGAGAAATGAGACGTAGTAAAAACGATAATCAGGGGTGTCACTGTTCGAAGGGGAAGTCTTATTGTCGTGGACCATCATTAGTGAGTTCTCAGCATTCTTTGTCGTCTTCTGTTGGCACTGTTGAGCACCGGCGGTGGAGCTATGTGTCCAGCTCTATTCTAGGTCCTGCGTTGCAGGGCATGACCTTTTCCTCGCTTTCCTGGTCAAAAAGGTCCTTTTTCGCCCCGTGTCCTAACTATTCTTTCATGGGTACCTTAGACAGGGCACCCAAGTTTCATTTTAGTTTGCAGCAAAACCCTATTCTATCTGACCGCAGTTTTTCTTTTTCGAGTCCATTGTCAAAGAGTTCGGGTGGAAGAAGGGGGTGCATGAGTAGTCCTTAGGGTAGGTCGGAGGAAAAGGGGATGGAGCAGGGCCAGATCGGGAACAGACCAGGGGGACGGAAAACTTCAGGTAGACGGGCCCATGACCGAGTTCAGAGGGCGGGGACTTTTCGGCACATGTTGGTCATCGAGCAGGGGCATCAGGTCAGCCCTTTCCTTTCATTTTGTCGGAAACAGTGCCTCGTCCTGCGACTCCTTACTGTTGCGGTCTCGCCTTGGCCAATGTCACAGATGTTCCACGATCTGCAGTCAGGCCGCGTGCTCCCACATCCGGTCTCTCTCTCCTTCGACAGTAGTACCCTTAAATGAGTTTGAAAAGACAGTCTTTAGAGAATTGGCAGAGGAAGGTAATCACATAAGTCTATTTCTCTCCCAACCCCAAGCAACTGGGAAACATCCGTTACAGTGGGGTTTACAACCAACATATAAATAATTGATGATGGGTTTGCTGGATTTCCTATAACTTTCCTTCGTAACTATTTCTTTTGTGTTTGTTGGTATTACATTCATTGTCGTGGTACGAGATCTGATACCTATTCATTGCATTTGTTTATTACAGTCACGTCAGTTCTTCTGGCAGAGACCCACTTTCCTAGTACGAGCCTTACGAAGCTATACCGTTCTCCAGGGCTTTGTATTTTACGAAAGAGTGCAACGTGCTATCACCATGGTCTGATAGGCATCTTTCTGAGGAATGAACATAGGCTAAACAATTTTCCATTATATCAATGCATCCTATCTTTCAGCTAAACATTTTACTTTCAACAGGGTTTACTGCAACAATTTCTTCATTTCGGTCTAATCTTAACTTCGCAAACATCATTCTAATTTCTACATAGTCTCTTACAACCTGACTACTTCATTAAAAACCTGGGGCTTGCGATAACTATTCGACTCATCCTTGGGGTGACCGGGGTCTTATGGAAAACAACTAGGAACATAGTAAACTGGGGTGAGGGACTATCGTCTTGCTTTGTGTCATGGGGGCGTTATCTAGCAGGAGGCCACAGTTCAGTTGGTAAGCGTTCAGTGACATTTCTCGAATTCTAAACTCTGTAGCTTGCTCATCAGCAAATCATTTCTAGGAACAACGGCTGGCCTGTGTTAGTTGTAAGTCGACCCATCTCTTATAACTGGGGGTGAGGGACATTTTTTTGTTTTGTTTTTTCAAACTCTCGTCCGGGGCAGCTGATACAAAAACTGGGGGCGTTCTGGGAAGACGGGGATGCTTCGATCACTTTTACTGTTTGGGTATTGAGACAATTCGGGACGAACGTGTTACCTGAGGCATTTTTATCATAGAAGCCACTGACATGTAGTTCCCTTATTACGGGTCAGATTAGGGAACCTCAGTCGTCTTACCTGTCCTTTCCGGCCAATTCTGGGTTTCATCAATATTTTGCAGAAAGGAGAGGTAGTAACATGGCATCAAGGTGATTTTATTTAAGACAAATTTGTGCAAATACTTGCGGTATTTGGAGCCAATTGGGTGGTGCACCAGGGGTGGGGGGGGGTGGGGGGGGGGGGGGGTGGGGGGGTTTAAGAGAGAGAGAGAGAGAGAGAGAGAGAGAGAGAGAGAGAGAGAGAGAGAGAGAGATATATATATATATATATACATACAGATGCAACAATAGGCTAAATAGTACACGTGCGACATGGGGAGTGGCCGTGTATTAAGATAGGCTATTCAGCGCATTACACAACATTGAGACATTATGGGTCTGTGTTAGAATTTCGAAAGCATGCAGTTTGGGACGGACGAGCATTAGGCCGGGTACAAAGGGACATGCATTGAGTAAAAGGCATCATTGTGTCGCACTCTCGGTCCTTTGACTAGTTGAGTCAATGCTTCAGTCGCATAAAAACATTTTCTCATAGTTTCAGACATACGTGACGTGCTCATTCACGCAACACGGATTAGGGGTGATCGTGTTTTATCATATCATACAACTTATTGGCTCTTTCGTTACAAGAGTAGTTTGTGGGTGTCCTTAGGTGCCACCTTGCAGCGTTAGTCCGATTCATGTATCAGACATGGCGAAGTTTCAGATCTTCTCCATACCTCAGTCGTGATTCCATTGTAACCTGCAGAGGGAGGAAAAGAAGGGGAAGGGAGGGGGAACAACATTCGAGCATATCAAACGCACGGGCACGAAAGTCCTTTACTTACCACATACTCGTCTTATCTCCTCGGGATATAATCCCTGGGGTCTTGGTTTCTGAAGTCAGGGGGGGGCGGGCAATGTGGCAAGGATGGCGAGCGATAGGTTGTTCACGAGGGAGACGGTCCGAGTGTGGCATTATAGACCGTGTGTAGGGAAACGTTAAAAATCAGAGGCGCTTAGTGCGAGGTATCTAGTTTGTAGATGTATCTAGCTATCGCGGTCCTTAAATCTTTTCCAACGCTGTGATGTCCTAAGGCATATCAGCTCTTCGGCCAACCCTGTTCCCTAGTACTTTTGAGTACCATACCTTTATAACATTCTATCATTTACACCGCTTCACTTTACCCGTCCTCAGAAGTCGAGGTCCTTCTCCATGCGTTAGTTCCTGAGCCAGTCGCATATTTGGAGGCATCGTGCCTTAGATTCGATCCTCAATCCGGGGCTGAGCAACCATCTTCTAATAACCTTAAAAAGAGAACAAAGCAGACCGCACAGAAAAACTCTCCCGCTGATCCCACATTTTACAAAAGCATGCAATACCTGTTCATAGTTTGGAAAACCTTTATTTGCACAATCGTTCAGCATGTAGATGTGAGAATGCAATCGTATTTGGCCGGACACGGCGATGACTGAAGCGCGTACAGTAGGGGGGGGGGCTATTTTGCAGCATTAAAAAAACATTTTAAAAGGGTTTATTTAGTCATTTGCAAGAAACTAAAAACGTCTATCAATAGTTGAGGGATCAAGGGGCATTCATTTCATAATTGGAAGCACAGTCAGACTAGTTGCAATCAAATTTCCTATATGCATACCGTGGGCGTGTGTCATAAGCGAGGTTATGTATCAGTTACAATAATATCATAATAAATCGTACATTGAAACCAACATTTTAACGGGATCCTTTTACATGTCCGCCAAGTGAACCCTCCCTCTTTTTCGTCAAGTGTACAAAGGATCATATACATATCTCAGAACATCAAGTCTTATTAGCTAAAAACACCACGAGGTGTTCGTAAGTTCCTATTGACACCGGCGCCATTTTGGACGAGGCCGGGTTAGTCCGGAAGTAGCATCAGGGACAGAATGTTTCCCACAACCGGCGGTTGGACCAGAGTTCCTTTCGGCAGTTCAAAAAGACTTGTGCTAACAGAAGGGGTGGCTATGTCGTGCTTATTTCGTTAGCGATCAAGGCAGTTGTTCCTCACCGGAAGCCTGCAGGGGCCGAGGGCTCCGGGGACTTTTGTAGAATCTTCAAGGCTGTGGGGATGCTGTCGGAGGTGGGGGCTCGTGCCCCGGTGGGCAAGCGTCCGAGGTACATTGCTGGTCAAAGTTACTCTAGCGGACTAGACCCGCCTTCCAGGGGGCCCAGACGCCATTTTGAGACCCTGCAGCAGCCGCCCTTCGTCGTGTCTGCAAGAGTGGAAGAGACTTCTTGGGGTGAAAAAATGGAACACCGTGCCGTAGGATCAGGACATCCGGCTCGGGCGCTAGGGTGCAACTGTGGCGCCTCCACCTGGGGAGGCGAGGGAGACTCGTTCGCGCCGCCTCCCTCTCCCAGTGCACCCCACGCCGCCCCTTTTCATGGGTATACATGATGGCCACCCCACATCCCGTGCTCCACAAGTACACTTGAGGGCCATCGTATGTCTTGTGCTGCGCAAGTATGGTTGCTGGCCATTCTATGTCCTGTGCTGCGGAAGTATGGCCGCCGCCATCCTATGTCCTGTGCTGCGGAAGTATGGTCGCCGCCATTCTATGTCCTGTGCTGCGGAAGTATGGTCGCCGCCCGGCTGGAGGATTTCGGCGCCGGGCCGTGGCTGGGAAACCTCCTACCTGGGGAGGTGGGAGAGGCTCGTTCGCGTCGCCTCTCCTTCCCAGCCCACCCTGTACCAATTCTTCAGCGGAGGTATTTGTGATGGCCGGACCAGGAGATACGAGGGAGGGGGTCATCTGCATCCGCCCCCTCCCTACTCGTGGCCCGGGGGACGCCGCCCCAGGAAGAAGAGGATGGGAAGGCCATTACATGCCGGGCCCGTGGTGCCTCCCGGACATCCCACTGGTGATCTTTTCGATCGATGGCTGTCAGTAGGCCCCGCCCCACACGTGCTGTGTGTTTCACCTTCCGGATGGGCGTGACCGGTGACCTGCTGTATTTCGGGAACTTCCGGAGTGGGGGTAGGTATTTTGTTTGGACAGGCATGTCTGGGTAATGGGTTGTCTGTTCATTAATGGAATGTATACTAATCTGTCCGAGACTACTGTGTATTGTTTCTGTATGTTATCCGAAAGGGTGGCTTTTGTGTTCGGGAACAGTAGCGGTAGTACGGGGTTCGTCACCGGGTAACTTAGAGCTAGACTGGGTTTCCCGTCTTAGCGTTGTTCGATCTATGAGGATTCAAACATGTCGCTGAAATCGGTCTGGCGAAATCTGTGCCATCGGGCGTAATCAAACGTGGTGGTTCTATCCGGCCTGTCCGTGTCAGTCTGATTCATCTTTGTCTCACGCCTTTTCCCTTTCTGCCGGCCTGTTATTTCTGTCGGCCCTCTGCTCTTACCCTTGTTCAGTAGAGCCGGGCATTGGGCTTTCCAGTGCCCGGAATATTTACAAAAAGCACATTGGTTTTGCCCTAAGTCTCGTCGTCCTGCGCGTAGTGTCGGGGGATTACTTTCGGGTCGTTGTGTCTTGGGGTTGTCCTGTCGGTATATTCCTTTACACCGTTCCCTTCCTGCGTTTACTCCTTGGAACCGTGTTGCCGCTATCCCTTCCTTTTGCCTACCAGATGCTTGGAAGGTTGTCTGTCGCGTTTCTTTACCTACTCTGACTTCGTCTCTTTTCTTTCGTTGCATTGCTTCTTTGCGCCACATACTGAGACTGTCGAGCATAATAGGTGTTGTCTTACTACTACAAAGGGCTATTTCTAACGTTTCTATTTTATCAAGATCGAAGGATCCTATCAGTGGCCACTGTTTCTCTTGATTTTCTTTGGTATACTTGTGCCACAGCTTACTATAGGCTATGGTAACTAATCCATACTTTGTGAACATGTCTTTATTAGGGGTGCCTTCCAGCGGAGCTAGATGGTCCACCTCTAATAAACGGTCCGGGTTGAACCAATTACCAATCAGCGAGGAGAAGATAGGCATGACGGATCACAATGGGACCAAAAGTCAGCACTACCTACCTTATTACTGCGTGCAAAGACTAGACAGAATATTTCTATTCTACGTTGTTTGCAGGCAGTGAATACCTCATGAACCAATATCGAACAGTCAATGTTCGGTCAATCAAACAATCAGTGGGGAGAATAAGTAGGCCCGCAAAGGTCTGCGTCCTCTACCCTTTCACTATCTGCAAAGAGGAACCTGTTCTTTCCTGTTTGCAGACAGAGAATCTCCAGAAAACAATCTGCGAACAGTAGTTCGGGGTCAAAACAATTAATCAGTGTGGGAGAGGGAAATCTCCCGAGAACAATCCACGAACCGTAGTTCGGGTTCAAACAATCAATCAGTGGGGGAGAAAGATAGGCATGGCGGCTGCGTTACCTATCCTTCACTGTTTGCAAAGGGAGCGAGCCTGTCGTTTCTCCGTTTGCAGACAGCGAATCTCCAAACAAATCAACAAAGAGTAATACTAGTATTTTCCAAACAATCAAACAATCATTTCGCAATTCGTCGTGTTTACACGACCTTACCCGGACCGTATGGACAGTTTCTTGTCTTCCGAATCCAGCGCCCGATCGTCCTCTTTTCCTCGTATTCCTCGCGGCACTCCTGATGGTTCCCAGTCAGGACCGTAGATCACTCGAGAGAGGTCTGTTCGGAACCAGTGAAGTTCGGATGATCGGCTGCCAGACGAGGGTCTATTGGGCAGGAGCTCTCCCGATCGTTGCAGTCGTTCACTCTGTCGTCAGGACCTCTCCCACTGGATCCACGTGTCGCTGATGGGCCCCACGTTTGGGACGCCAATTGTAAAAACGGGGTCTGGGACAACCAATAAACAAAGATCCTTAAGTATTGCCCGGCGGTGTCGCCTCTTTAACCCACAAAATATTAATCAATGAAGAGGCAGGCGCTGGAGACTGGAAGGCAGGAAACAAGGATTTATTTTCTCCGGAGGAGAACACATCAGTTCAGACAGCAAGTATCGTCACGAGGTGCTCTAACCGCATCTCTGAGGCCTGGCCTCTTATACACAGGTTTATGATCTTTATTGCAGGTAACACATTCTTGCAATGCTTTGAAGTATGAAAGGACATCCTCGGAATCTCCCCTTCAGGCCCGTTCCCACACACATTTACAGTTGAAGTCCCCACCCCCGGTCACAGCAGGTGATGATTATCGCGCAGCTGGACATTCCGCCGATTCACGGGATGTGTGGGGTTGATCGGATCTCATAGGGAGGGGCTTTGATCAATTCGAGGGTCCTTTAATGGGGGAAGCTTCCTTCTGTACGGGGGGGGGGGGCAATAAACAGTATCCGCAGGGCCAGGTGGCGGCCTGGGAACGAGGAAGACAAATGGGCACACAGGAAAAAGGGGGGTTTGTATCAAAGGACCTGGGACCATGAAAGGAATGAAGGGAGGTGTCGCGCTGGGAACAGGATGGGATTCCGAGGCAGAGCTGCGCTGAAGAGGGGTTTACGACCCAAGGCATGTGAGAGCGGGGGGGTTGTCAGCGTGCGGGGGGGGATGCCTGTGAGGTTGAGAGTTGTGCTGGGGGGTTAGTGGCGTGCAGAGGATGGTTCTGATCGAGGCACCTAAAATGGCGGGTGCGCACGACAAAAAGTGTGGCATCAGGGGAAAAGGCAAGATGGCGCAGATAATGTTTACCAAACCGTACTAATTTTCCACACCGTGACGCAAATTATACAACTGGCTGAAAGAGCCAAGGAGTCGGGGACCCCGATGTCCACGGAGGTCGTGGCGGGTTGGGCCCAGCGAGCCCTGTGCTTCCTAGGGAACGCGAACTGTGCGTTAGCGGCTGAGCGGAGACGGTCCCTCCTCATCAAAATAGACCCCAAGCTGGGAGATTTGGCTACCTCAGAAGCGGGGATTATTGCACAAGGCAAGCTTTTCGGCGAACCTTTCATTAAGGAACTTAATAAATTCGTCACCACCTTCTCGGCCCTGGACAGGGCTCAGTCGACTGTCAAAAAGATTTTCCCGGGGCGGGTTTTTGCTGGGGCCGGACGAGGACGGGGCCGCTCCTCCGGCCACCAGCCCCAGCAAGGCCCCCATAACAAGACCCAGCGTCGAAACAACGGCTGGAACGACGGCCGCCAGGGAAACTTCTACCCCAGTAGAGGCAAGGGGCGCGGCAGAGGATACCGTGGTGGCGTCAACGCCCCAGGAGGTCCATCCGGTGAGTGTTACCCTTTTTTCCCAACACGCTCTGGGGGGGAGGCTACGGGAACACCTTTGCAGCTGGCGCCAGATTACTTCGGATCCGTGGGTCCTACAGACGGTTCAAGGTTTTCAGATCGAGTTTTACGGCTTCCCCCATCAAAGGGTTCGCCCTCGTCCCCTTGTTTTCTCACAGGCGGAAAGACTTCTGATCACCGAAGAGGTCGCGGACCTCCTCAGGAAAGGGGCGATCTGCAAATCCTTACTCCATCCTGCGGGATTTCTAAGCAATATCTTCCTGGTCCAGAAGAAGGACAAGGGTTTTCGCCCAGTGATAAATTTGAGGGAATTCAACGAGTGGCTGGTCTACCGCCACTTCAAGATGGAGGGGATTCATCTCTTACGGGACATTCTCCTTCAAGGGGATTGGATGGCGCCCCTGGATCTGAAGGAGGCTTATCTCACAGTCCCCATCTTTGCACCGCATCGACGGTTCCTCCAGTTCCTTTGGGACGGGGAGATCTTCGAGTTTCAGGCTCTCCCCTTTGGCCTGTCATCGCCCCCTTGGTGTTTTACGAAACTCCTTCGGCCGGTAGTGGAAACTCTCCGCGAGCGGGGAGTTCGATTGATCATATATCTGGACGATATACTGCTGTTGGACCAATCCCCGACCCGGCTCACGTCCAACTTGAACATGACTATTGCTCTTCTGCAGAACCTGGGGTTTGTGCTGAACTCCCAGAAGTCGGAGTTCCATCCGACCAGACAGATCACGTTTCTGGGCTTCCTGATAGACTCCGAGACGGCATCTCTCAGCCTTCCTCAACAGAAGGTGTCCAAGATCCGCAAGGAACTTTCCCAGGTCCTGAAGAAGGACAGGATATCCCTTTGGCAGTTAGCCCGCATTGTGGGACTTCTCTCCTCATCGATCCAGGCGATCTTTCCGGGTCCCCTACACTACCGGGCCCTCCAGCGGTTGAAGGCGCAGCACCTCAGGAAGGGGCTGACCTACTCCGAGCTCATCTCTCTCACCGACGAGACGAGGACGGAGATTTGGTGGTGGATCGAGCACATGAGTGCGTGGAATGGGAGAGCGATTTTCGGATCCAGCCCGGACCTGATCATCGAGTCGGATGCCAGCAGGTCGGGTTGGGGCGCACGTTGTGGCGATGTTACCATGGGGGGTCGTTGGACAGAGGAGGAGTTGCAACTCCACATCAACTGTTTGGAGCTCCTAGCGGGCTCGTTTGCAGTGCGGTCCCTGACTCAGCATCGAGTTTCGTGTTGTATTCTGCTACGCATGGACAACGTGTCAGCAGTACAGTATATCAATCGCCTGGGCGGCCCTCGGTCACGAGCACTGGCAAATCTGGCGAAAGACTTCTGGCATTACTGCCTGGAGAGACAGATTTCGGTGTCAGCGGAATACCTTCCGGGCACTCAGAATTCGATCGCGGATTGGCACTCCAGGAACTTCCAGGACTTCAGCGACTGGCGACTGGAGCGTTCAACCTTCCAGGCTTTGATGGCCAGATCGGGTCCTTGCTCGATAGACCTGTTCGCATCGCGACTCAATCGACAGCTCCCGAGATTCGTGAGCTGGAGACCGGACCCGGAGGCCTCGGCGGTCGATGCCTTCTTACAGGATTGGACTCGGGAATTGGCGTATGCATTTCCCCCCTTTCTCATGATTCCACGAGTGGCAGCTCAAGTCCGCAGACAACGGGCTTCCATGATCCTGGTGACTCCCTTCTGGCGGGCCCAGGCGTGGTTCCCCTCTCTATTGGAACTGTCATGGGACTGTCCAATTCGACTGCCCTGGTTCCCTTCGTTGCTCTCGGGCCCTCAAGGGGAACCTCACCCCCTGATGATTCGGGAAACCCTGCACCTCATGGCATGGAGGATTTCAGGGGACGTTGGCAGGACGGACGCCTTTCGGCGGACGCCGAGGACCTCATCCTTAGAGCCTGGGCTCCAGGAACTGTCAAGAGGTACCGCTCGGCTTGGCAGCGGTGGCGTCGTTGGTGTCTGGGAAGACACGCCGATCCCGTGGGGGCGGATGTTAGCCACATCCTAAATTTCTTGGCTGATTTGAATCGGTCGGGTATGGCTTACAGGTCTATTAACACTTTCAGATCCGCCATCTCGGCGGGGCATGCCCACATCGATGGGAAATCGGCAGGTGAGCACCCCTGGGTTTGCAAACTGATGAGAGGTGTTAGACTTTCTAAACCCCCGGAACCCAGGTACGACAGTCTCTGGGATGTCAACATTGTTCTGCGTTTCCTCTCCTCCTGGAGAGATAATCAGTATCTTTCTAGGAAGGAACTGTCAGCCAAACTGGCGATCCTTTTGTGTCTGGTTTCGTGCAAGCGCGTTTCGGATGTAAGGGCACTGGACATTTCATCGCGAATGTTTACTCCGGAAGGGGTCACTTTTACGGTGTCTAGAAGGACCAAGACAAGTATCAGATCCGTGTCGTATCCTTTTTTCCCAGACCAGCCCAAGCTCTGCGTGGTACGATGTCTCAAAACATACGAGGACATGACGTTGGAGTATCGCCCTCCTGGAGAGCGCCAACTCCTTATCGCCTTACAGAAACCTTTTAAACCGGTTTCCGCTCCAACCATCGCTAGGTGGGTCCGTTGGATCATGACCGAAGCGGGGGTGGACGTAGCCAGATTTGGAGCCCACTCCACGAGAGGGGCAATGGCTTCTAAGGTGGTGCAGGTGGGCGGTAGGCTGGAGGACATCATGGCAGCAGCGGATTGGTCCTCCGAGTCCACGTTCAAGAAATATTATTTCAAACCCATCTATGGCGCAGCAGATCTAGTGGTGAATATGCTTTAAACATGCATAATCCTCGCCTCCGTCCTGACATAGAATGAAAAATGTCCTAGCTAACGTAACGGAAAGTTTCAATTCTATTAAGGACAAGGAGGCGAGGATTATCCCACCCGAGACTTGCTGGTCTCACCCACCCGTGTCTTCGTACAGTCAGTAAGTAACACCTTATGTCTGTTATGGGGGGGGTTTTCTGCTGCGGTGGGGTATTCATGGTCTGTGAAATTATTGGTACAGTTACACAGTTTTCTCTTGATATTATGTTTCCTCTACACTGCTTATTTTAGGAAATGTCATACACAGCTTTTCCTGATGCTTCCTGGTAAGGAAGAAGAACGGGATAACGGTTTATTTTTGTGTTGCTCTAGGACAAGATCAAAAAGACTAAGGAACGTTCCTGGGTTTTCCTCACAGAGAAGAAGAGGAAGCGGAAGGGACGTCAGCACTGGTTATACAGCGGACACCATCTCCATTGGCTGGCTGTTGTTATGGACACTATGCCCCATGTGCTCATGGGAGCTGTAGTCTAAAGTTTTTTGTTTGGTTACTTTGAATGTGCTGTTTAATAAAAAGAGAAGAAAGGACTGCATAATCCTCGCCTCCTTGTCCTTAATAGAATTGAAACTTTCCGTTACGTTAGCTAGGAAATTTTTCATTAATGTACAAAACACAGTCAAAGATGGCAGCCATTAACGAAAATGCACAGTCCTCTTTCTATGCAAATTACAAGGCGTCTATGTAATGCACAAAGTCAATCACGCCCAGTGTGTGAACAAGGGAGCCCGGTCTCTCGAAACTCGTTACGACGTTGAAATAAAGACCTGCTGATCACAAATTCTTCTACAGAGAGTGCGCCATTATTTGTAACTGTTCCGAAATATTTATATATATATGTATACTGACAATTTCTTGTCAACACACAGACCGCAACTGAACACCCGCCTACTAACTACCTGGGTAGCAAAACTAATACCAGCTATTCTTTATCAAACTTTACAGTAGAGGCCCTGGATGATTCACTGCCCACTTGGGCTCCACGTGCAAACATGAGCGCCACCCCACACTCGCCCGAATGCCAGTGCATTATGTCACGCACTAGCAACTCTACATTGGCAGTTCGTATAGGTACTCTACAGTACATATATTGGTCAGACCGTGAAGTTAAACAGACACAATCTTCCACTGGCATACATGATTGTAAGAAGCAAAACACTGGTTTCACTCTAGGGGCTCATTTTCATGCTGCAAGCACCCTAAACTTGCTTACTGTATACACCACAATGATTATTATATTTTCTCTCGTTTATTTTAACATTTGTGCAATTGTAACAAATAATTTGCTATATATGTTATTTGGTAAGAGGGGGTCAGATACGTTTTATTAACACACAATGTTTTACCATGACATGCATTTTTTTACTTCTTTCTAACTCTTCTATGTCCTTTGCCACCGGTTGGTTGCTGTGACAACCATTCTCGTTTGTGCCACGAGTGTAAAATTATAAAAAAGAAGATTGGTTTGAGTGCCTCTCACTGTGAAGGTCAAGCAGGAGCATGGATATTATTGTGGCTGCCTTGCCGCAGAGGGAGCACCAACCCTTATTACAGGGGGCCACTGTGGTTGGATCAACCGGCCACTGTTTGTGGAACCAATGCACAGGATGAGGACTCCACATGCTGAGGCCCATCCGCCGGTCTTTAATAAACATTCAGCATTTTGCCACGGGACTGCAACTTCCATAATACAATGTGTAGCTTTCATTCAGAACTGCTCATAGAGGACGCGTTATCGAGTATTTAAAGAAGCAGGGATCAGACTGTGCACTTTCCCTTTCACTGTGAAAGCCTTTGTGTACCGATGAGGAATGCCACAAGCCGGATTTCATAAGTAAGTTGGACTTTATTTAAAGTCTTAAAAAATCAAATGTAAACGGACCCACAGCAGAGCAGGCTAGCGCAGAGAGGGATAGTAGAAGAGCATGAATCATAAGGGCATTCTAGAATGGAAGGGACAGATAGAACAGGGATAGAAATAAAAGAAATAGCAAAGGAGAAAAGAACAGGAGAAGAGAACCGAACGTTACACATCTTCCCCTTTGTGGAGAAACTTGAAATGAAATTTTTTTTATTTTTTTACAACAAATCACATTACAAAACATAATAAAATACAATCCTAAAGGAGGTAGAAGAATTAAGATAAAACAAAATCCTTAAAGCGAATAGGTAACTTACAAATTCTTTTTGAAGGTAACATGGGAGGTAAAACAGAAACCGAAACAGGAGCATCAACAACATTTTCAGAAGATGAAAGGGAGACCACATTTCCATGTGAGATAGGAGAAGTGGATGTGACAACATTTTTATGCAAATTAGATGATACAACATTTGAAGAACCAGAACCTTCGAACAAAATATAATCATCCAAATTATGAGTAACAGCAGTTTTGTTAAAAATTGCAGCTTGCTCATCAGAAATAGGAACAAGTCTGTTCTTGTTCCACCACTTCCCATCGTGAAGTAAACAAGTCCAACCTTAGATATTTTGTAAGGAGAAGAGAAAGAAGATTCTCCTTTCCTGACAAGAAAACGTTTCTTGATAAGAACATACGAACCAGAATTAAATTCTGTTGATTTAACATGTTTACGAATATCAAAATGATATTTCTGTTAGCTTTGTGCTAGAGCAACATATTTGAGTAAAAGAGCATTTTTGTCAAAATTGGTGGCATGTCTTGAAGAGGAATCGGAAGAATGTCGCTCTAACCAAGAAGGAAGAAGTAAAGAGCGACATTTTCTACCTCTTAACAACTCAAACGGAGTGAAGTTAGTTGTTGAATGAGGTGAATTGTGATATGCATTGACCTTGTTTTTAAGAAAAAGATTCACATCTAACCCAGAGGATAGGGCAGTCTGAACCCCTTCTTTAAGAAAACGGTTCACTCTCTCAACAAGTCCATTAGCAGCAGGACTGTACAAAGCTACATGAACATGTTTAATATCCATGGATTTTAAGTAATTTTGCATGGCATTCGATACAAAATGAGTACCATTGTCTGTAACAAGCTCTCTTGGAGGACCTTCAGCGGAAAAAACATTTTTGAGAAATTGCAAAACAGAATTGGTCGAGGCTGATTCAACAAAAGAAAAATAAATCCATTTGGAGAAATAATCAATCAGGACCAATAGAAATCTTGACGAGGTAGGTAACAGATTAAAAGGTCCAGCAAAATCCAAGGCAACTTTCATCCAAGGACCTTCAGGCAAAGAAACAGGACGTAGAGGATATCTGAAAGAGACACGTTAGTGATAGATTCCTTACCTTAGAATATCCCCAGGCGTCAGACTGGATCCGGAAAATTTTGCGTAGCAATACCCCTGCGCGCCGGCAGGCGTCATCTGCGGCTCCGGGTCCGTCGTCGGCGTCGTTAGCGCCGGAATGACGACGTCGGAGTACTTGGACGCCGCCCTCGCACACTGATTCCAGTTCCTCTTTTTTCCGTGCCAGCTAGCGCAGATCCGGAGAAGCTCTACCCCTTAGTCATTTTTTGAGTAAACTTTTTTGATCTTTTGATCATTTCTCTACTCGAGTCTTCGACTCCTACGGTGCCGGTAGGCGACCGCACCTGCTCCGACTGCCGGGCCCTGACGTCCAAGGCTAGGCGGGAGCGATCCCGCAAGCGACTGGAGCTTCGGCAGTCTGCCCTGCGCCACTCCAGGTCCCGGTCCCACAGGAGGTCGAGGGACAGGTCGCGGGGTCGGAGCCTTCGTAGCTCTGGGAGTCGGCATCGGTCTTCAGGATCCTCCTCAGGTAAGCGGCATGAGAGGTCGGAGAGACGTCATCGATCTCCCGACCCACCCCGATGCTCGCACGACGCGGCCGGGGATTCGGGTGACACCACCCATGCGGCTCCGACGGAGTCGCGGACGTCGCCACCTGCCCCACACCTTCCGGTCCCTGGGCACGGTGCGACGCCAGAGGCGGTCGAGCGGTTCCTCATGGCCATGAGGTCCCTCCCTCCGGCGGGTTCCGTGGTGCCTCCGGGCTCAACGGTCCCGGCTGGAGGGCCCAGCGGGTCGGGTGCTTCGGCTCCAACGCCGTCGGGTGCTCCGGCCCCGCCGGCGACTTCGGTCCTGGCGCCGCAGGCCCCCCCTGGATCCGGGTCGTCGCCCGTCGACCTCACGACCTTGCCGGCCCTGCGGGTGTCGCCCCCGGCGACGCCGTCCCCACTCCTACCCTCGATTCGGTTCCGGTGCCAGAGAGCACCGGAACCGAATCGGGACCGAAACAGAGCTGGGCGCCGCTCTTGACGTCGTTTGGAGATTTCTATTTCCACAAACCGGCCCCATCTGTTGACCCTGAAATACAGGAGATGGGTGACGAGGGTGATTGGGAAGGGTCTATGGACCCTCTGGCACAGGAGTGCCAGTCTCAACAGGACTGGACATATGAGCTTGGGGAGGCCAGTGGAATTGACACTTCGCCAGACACTGGATTTGTCTCCCCTCCCACCATGGCTACGGAGGAGGGGGCTGCCTACAGTGTAGTGTTGACGCGGGCAGCCAAGGCCTTGGGCCTGACGCTCCCCGTCGCAGCCGTGAGGACAAACCGCCTCACTGAGGTCCTTAAACCGCAGGCATGCTCCACTGAGCCTCTGCTGCCGTTTAATGAGGCCTTGTGTGACGTTCTTGTGGGCACTTGGTCCAATCCCGCTACAGGTGGATAGGAACGTGGCCAGACGCTACCGCCCAGGCCCGGGCGACCCTTGCTTTTTGTCCACCCATCCCACCCCCGAGAGCCTGGTCATCCTGGCCTCCACCTCCCAGACCGCATTACCGACGGCTCCGCCCGATCGGGAATCCAAGCGGTACGAACAATTCGGAAAGAAAGTGTTCTCGTCCCTGAGCTTGGGACTGCGGTCAGTCAATACCGCATGCCTCTTGGGCCGCTACACCCACACCCTGTCGGACACTGTCACGGACATGCTGCCACAATGTCCGGAGGAGGCCTGGGCTAAACTCGCCTAAGCCCTTGCGGAGGGTCGAGATGCAGCGCGCTATTCCATCCGGTGTGGGCTGGATACCACGGACTCACTAGGCAGAGCGATGGCAACGACGGTGACGGTTCGATGCCACGCCTGGTTGAGGTCCGCCAACTTTTCGTCCGATGTCCAGGCCACACTCCTGGACATGGCGTTTGATGGCCGTCGCCTATTTGGCGACAAGGCAGACCATGCGCTTGAACGTTTTAAGGACTCCAGGGCTACGGCCAAGTCCTTGGGCCTCTCTGCCCCACGCGAGCACATGGGTGCCTTTCGCTCCTTTCGTGGCCAAGGAAGGGGGGCTCCCACATGTGCTGCCAGCCACGCACCGCAGACTGCTACACAGCGCGGTGGCGGCCGTGGAAACTGCTGTGGCGGCGGTCGGGGACAAAGGCGAGGCCAGTCCACACCTTCCCCTGCAGCACCTGCCTTAAAACCCTCATAGTCCGTGCTTTCAGGCCCATGTGACGCCAGTGGGGGGCAGGGTTCTCCATCACCTCTTCCACTGGCGCACTGTCACATCGGGCAGGTGGGTGCTGCAAATCGTCCGAAGGGGCTACTCCCTCCGCTTCGAGACGACCCCTCCAGCCATGCCACCGCAATTCCACTGCATGTCGGGGGATCACTTGTAACTTCTGCAAGAGGAAGTTGTGGCCCTCTTGGCCAAGGGGGCCATCGAGCGCGTTCCTGGGCCAGAAGTAGGGTGTGGTTGTTACTCCCACTACTTTCTGGTACCCAAGAAGGGCAAAGGGGGCCTACGCCCTATCTTAGACCTACGGAACGTCAACGGCTTCCTCTGGACGGACAAGTTCAAAATGCTGACTTTGGCTCAGGTCTTAGCTGCCCTGGACCCCGGAGACTGGATGGTAGCGTTGGACTTGCAGGACGCTTATTTTCACATCCCCGTCCTGCCGGCCCACCGGCGTTACCTGCGGTTCACGGTAGGCCACGAGCACTTTCAGTTTACCGTGCTCCCTTTCGGCCATACCAGCGCCCCACGGGTGTTCACGAAAGTGATGGCGGTGGTCGCAGCTCATCTGCGCAGGTTAGGGGTGTCAGTCTTCCCCTACCTTGACGACTGGTTGTTGAAGGCGGGCTCGCCCCAAACAGTCGTCAGCCACCTCCAGACCGGCCGATCTCCTGCACCTGCTGGGGTTCTCCATCAATGTGCCGAAGTCACACCTGTGTCCCTCTCAGAAGCACCTCTTCATTGGAGCGGTTCTAGACTCGGCGCAGTTTCAGGGTTAATCCTCCCGAACAGCGGGTTCGGGATATTCAGGCTCTGGTTCCGATCTTTCAGCCTTTATCCCGAGTCTAGGTCAGGTTGACGCTGCGGCTTCTGGAGCTAATGGCCTCCTGCATCCTCCTGGTGCATCACGCCCGGTGGCGGATGCGGGCTCTGCAGTGGGACCTGAAGTTTCAGTGGGCCCAGCATCAGGGCAATATGTCCGACCATGTCTTGATCTCGGAGGGCACTGCAAGACAGTTGCAGTGGTGGCTCACGGACCGCGATTGGGTCAGCGGCAGATCCCTCTCCTTACCCCACCCGGAGCACGTAGTTGTGACGGATGCGTCCCTCCAGGGCTGGGGGGGCCACATGGGAGAGGCAGAGATCAGAGGCCTCTGGTCTCCGGCGGAGTCCCAGCTCCACATCAACCTTCTGGAGCTGCGGGCGATCCGACTTGCACTGAAGGCATTCCTCCCCTCTGTCCGGGGGAGTGTAGTGCAGGTGTTCACGGACAACACCACCACCATGTGGTACTGCAAAAAACAGGGTGGGGTGGGGTCGTGGACCCTGTGCCAGGTGGCTCTGCCCCTCTGGCAGTGGCTGGAACATCAGGGCGTGACCCTGGTGGTTCAACACCTGGCAGGTTCTCTGAATGCCAGGGCGGACATACTCAGCCGTCGGTGCATGATGGATCACGAATGGCGTCTGAACTCGGAAGTGGCGCAAGGTCTCTTTCAGCAGTGGGGAGAGACTTGGTTAGATCTATTCGCCACAGAAGAGAACGCGCAATGTCATCAGTTTTGCGCGTTGGAATTTCCAAGGCGGCACTCGCTCGGAGACGCTTTTCGTCGCAAGTGGAGTTGCGGTCTATTGTACGCCTTTCCGCCTATACCACTTCTGCCCAGAGGGCTGAAGAAGATCAGGCGTGACTGGGCCCAGGTTGTCCTTGTGGCTCCAGACTGGGCACGAAGATATTGGTATCCAGAGCTACTCAGCATGTCTGTTGATCCCCCGATTCGTCTGCATCTTCAGGAGGACCTTCTGTCGCAGCAGCAGGGGATGGTCCTCCACCCGAACCTGTCCAGTCTCCATCTACAAGCTTGGAGATTGAGCGGCGACAGTTGAGGCCATTTGACTTGCCTCCTGAAGTCTGTAATGTCATTCTGGCAGCCAGGCGTCCCTCCACAAAGTCGGTATACGCCTGCAGGTGGAACAGATTTGTGGCATGGTGCACAGCAAAGGCTGTGGATCCTCTCTCTGCCCCCCTTTCTGAGGTTCTCCTCTTCCTTCTTTCTCTTGCCCAGCAGGGCTCTGCTCTGGGCACTATCAAGGGCTACCTTTCTGCCCTTTCCGCCTTCTTAAGGCTACCTGATCAGCCATCTTTGTTCAAGTCGCCAATTGTAAATAGGTTTTTGAAGGGCATCACACACATGTTTCCTCCTGTTCCTTTCATGATGCCCCAGTGGGACTTGAACCTTGTACTTACTTACCTAATGTGTGCTGCCTTTGAGCCGCTCCATAACTGTCCTCTCCGTCTTCTTACTTTGAAAACTGCTTTCCTGGTTGCCATCACCTCTGCCAGGAGAGTGAGTGAGCTCCTGGCTCTTTCTTCCACATCTCCTTTCCTCTCTGTCCATCCGGACAAGGTTGTGTTGCGGACGAGACCCTCTTTCCTGCCCAAGGTTGTCACGGCCTTCCACTTCCGGCAGTTCATCACCTTGCCCACCTTCTTTCCGCATCCCTCGAAAGAGGAAGAGAGGCTCCACCGTCTGGACCCAAAACGTGCGCTCTCTTACTATCTGGATCGCACACGCCAGTTCCGGGTGGATGACCAACTCTTTGTTGGTTACGTGGGTGCTAAGAAGGGACGGGCGGTGCACAAGTGGACCATCTCTCGGTGGATCATCTTGTGCATCCAGGCGTGTTACTCCTAGGCTAAGAAGGAACCCCCTGCTGGGCTGAGGGCTTATTTCACTCGGGCCACGGTGACTACGACTGCCCTGGGCCGAGGTGTGCCCTTGCAGGACATTTGTCAGGCAGCTACGTGGGCCTCGCTGCACACGTTTGCGAGACACTACTGCCTGGGCAGCCAAGTCCGGAGGGGATGGCTTCTTTGACCATTCCGTCCTCCAGGACTTTCTGGTGTGATTATTGGTTCGCAGACACACCACCGGGGTTGGTATTGCTGGGGTATCTTTTCTAAGGTAAGGAATCTATCACTACCGTGTCTGTTTCAGATGCACAAGTTACTACTTGTGTAACGATATATCTGTAAGAGACATTAGTTAGTGATAGATTCCTTACCAACCCACCCACCCTCCCCGTTCTGCAAACCGATATCTAGGGTTAAGGTCATCCCCTTTCAGGGCCCTAGTTTCATGGCACCAGTGTTGGTTCTATCATGGCTCTGCGTATCTGGCGCGGAAAAGCTGTGTATCAGAACTGACGTCAGCGCGCGAGGGCGGCGTCTAAGTACTCCGACGACGTCATTCCGGCGCTGCCGACGACGGACGCGGAGACGTGGACGACGCCTGCCGGCGTGCAGGGGTATTGCTACGCAAAATTTTCCGAATCCAGTCTGACGCCTGGGGATATTCTAAGGTAAGGAATCTATCACTAACTAATGTCTCTTACAGATATATCGTTACACAAGTAGTAACTTGTGCTTTGTGTCGTCTTCCAATGTTTGTCAGAGACAACACATTGAGGACCCAAATCAACAAAAGAATAAACTTGAGCGTTTAGAGAAGGCCACCAGTAATTTTCCCTGAGTTTATTACAAGTAGCAGTGACTCCTAAATGTCCTGTGTGTGCAATCAAAATGAGTTTACTCCTAAGAGAAATTGGAGGAATAATATAGCCATTCCTAGTGCAAATGCCATTTTCTAGTGATAATTCCGAAGAAATTTGTGCAAAAGATCTTAAATTATGAGGAACATTTCGAATTGGAGGCCATCCCTTGACAATAAAATCAGAAACTTTCATTAAATCATGATCTCCAGAAGTAGCTTCAAGCCAATCTTTTTCAGATATGACACCATTGGATGAAGAAGAAGCATCCATGGAAGTTGCAACACAGTCAAATTCATCAATAACATCATCAGTTGAAGGCAATGGAAGTCGAGAGAGACAATCAGCCCTGAAATTCTTACCACCTTGGATATACTTAATGGTAAAATTGTATTCCTGTAGTTCAGATAAAATGCGTACAAGCCGAGCAAAAGCTTTGCCCAAACCATCTCCTTGTAAGAGATAAACAAAAGGTTTATGATCTGTGTACAATGTAAAGGAATTACCCCAAAGATACGTTTTGAATTTGGACACAGCCGAGACACAGGCCAAAGCCTCTATTTCAATCGTCGAATATTTGGACTCCGCACTGGATAAAGATCTTGAAGCAAAAGAAATTGTGTGATCCTTACCTAAATTTTGTTGTCCAAAAATTGCACCAAGACCATTCAGACTGGCATTAACAGTAACTGTGCAATGATGCCCATGAATGAATGGACTAAGCGCGGGAGCATTGACCACCAATTTCTTAATATCTTGAAAAGCAGTATTAACATCATTTGACCAAACAAAACTAGTACCTTTCTTGAGCAGAGTTCTCAAAGGCTGGAAACAAGTAGAATATTCAGGAACAAAACGAGCATAGTACTCGCAAAGACCTAAGAAAGATCTAAGGGTATCTTTATCAGAAGGAGGCGAAGCTTTAACAATAGCCTCAACATTGCAGAATTTAGGTTTAATACCTGCTGGAGTGATGGTTTGGCCTAGATAATCAATTTGCTCAACCAGAAATTTACATTTCTCAGGTTGAACCGTGACCCCTCTTTAGTTTAAAATAAAAAAAACTTTATGTAAAATTTGTAAATGTTCTTCCTTCGTTTCTGTGAAAACAAGAATGTCATCTTGATATGCTTGAACGTTTTTAATATCTGCAAAAAGAACATCCATGACTTTTTGAAAAACTGAGGCTGCCGAAGCTAAGCCAAACGGCAGCCTCAAAAATTTGTAAGCTCCAAAAGGAGTAACAAATGTGGTGAGATCTTGAGAATCATTGCAAAGAGATATCTGGTGGTATGCAGACGAAGATCAATGGTAAAAAAATATTTAGCATGACCAATATTGTCAAGCATTTGCTGGATATTTGGAAGAGGATGACAGTCGACGATAATATTGCGATTAAGAGAGCGGAGGTCCACACAAAGATGAAGATCCCCATTTTTCTTTTTTCGCAAGAACAATGGGAGATACCCACTGAGAGGAGTCAGTTGAATTGATGACACCATCGGCAACAAGTCTCTCCGATTGTTTTTTTAGATCGTCCATGACACTAATAGGGACGGCTCTGACCTTGTGAGTGACTGGTGTAGCATTCGTTTTGAGTTTGATAACATGTTCAAAACCTTTATTAGTACCAATCCTATCACTAAAGACAGAAGAATTTTTTTTAAGTAAATCAATAAGAGAAGAATCACTATCAATAGATAGAATAGTAAGGTCTCCTAAAACAATTGGATTTTTGTGACCAGGTTTCAAATGAATACCTAATTTGCCTAAGTCTCTCCAACCAACCAAGTCTCTGACTTTGAGTGCAACGTAAATCTTGGTTTCAGTATATCTACCAAGAATGTTAAGGGAGCCAATGAAGAAACCAAGACGATCAATATCTTTGTCACCAAAAGCTTTTGGACAAATATCAGGAGCTTGTAATGATATGGAGTGACCCCAAACATTGAAAAAGGTAGTGTCATCGAATACAGTAATAGGGGCACCCGAATCAGCCATAACTTGTAAAGTTTTATTATTGATAAGGGCTTGACACAATGGTTTTTCGTAATCAGATGGTTCATCAATAGACAAAAGCATGTTGGAAAAGGTATTAGTGCACTCAGGAACAGAATGATCAGAGACTGGGTTGAGAGAAGACTGTACAGGAGACTCTAATTCAACACTTTGTATTCTGACATTTTGATTTGAATTTTTATAGAAGCAACGAGATTTACAAAATTCCTGGAAATGACCTGACCTTTTACACTTACCACATTTTTTACCTAAAGCAGGACATGAAGGAAAATTAGCAATGTGGTTTTTAGAACCACACCTAAAGCAAAAACTACTTTTGAAATCTTTATTAACTTTGATAGCTGCAATGGAAAACTCAGCATTCTCAGAAATATATGAAATCGGTGAATGACCTTCATTTCCAGCTAAAGCTTGGGATGAAACTATGGAACGCTCAATGCTTTTTCCAATATCAATTACTTCTGAAAGAGATGGATTGCGACAAGTCAACAATCGTTCTTGCATTTTTTTTTTAAAACAATTAAAAACAAACTGACTTCTTATAGCAGTGTCAGTGTAGCTCTCAAATTCACAGGTTGAAGCAAGAACTCTGAGTGCGCCAGAATACTCTTCAACGTTTTCATCACTTGCTTGTTTTCTCTTGAAGAAGCCATGTCTTTCCAGCATAACATTTGGTTCATCAGAGAATTGGTTTTTTAAATTTTGTTTTAGATTCAATGTATAAATTCCATGTGCCATCACCAGGAGGTCTAGGACAGGGTGGTACATTATTGAAGATTTTCTGCGCTGCAACACCCAAATGATTGTACAGTAAAGCATTTTTCCTTTCTGGTGAATAATCTACTCCATCTATAGCAACAAGGTAGTTCTCGAAAATGTTTACCCATTGTTTCCAAACTATCTCAGGTTTACCTGGTTTCTGTAAAAATGGTGGAGGATGTAAAGCACTTTCTGAAGAAATTGCAAAATCTTGTAATACTAAAGTCAAATTGTGACGTCACAAAATAAACCTAAAGTTCCAGAATCAAGGAAATAATAAAAAGAATGTTAATAGTTTAATTTAGAAGAAAATAGATCCTTTGAATCAGATTTGTGATGTCATAAGGCGCATCCTTGAAGGTCCAGATGATGAAAAACACTCTTTGTTTGGAGAAAGAATTAGCATTCCATTCAAAAGTTCCTTTATAAAATTCTAAAATGAACCTGCAAAGTACCAAAGTTCCAAGCTCCAAAGAATCAGAGTTGCAAAGTTCCAAGTTCTCAAGAAGGTACTAACTTTGGTATAAACACTCTCGAATTTTCATGAGAGAAAAGGATTCCAAAAATGATGCACAGTGTCAATCAATTAGAACTTGTAAACACACTGCAGTTGCTGGGAAACAAGGGTGACAAAGAGATAATTCCATGCGCTGAAAAAAAATAATTTTCAGAATGCAGGTTTAAAAGATGCCTGACATTAGAAGTTTGCTCGCGCTGACAGAACCGCCTCAGGAATGTTGCTCGCGCTGATAGGCTGGTTTAAATATAATTAGGTTGTCTACACATTCTTCTTTTATCTTTAAAACGAATTGTAGAAAGAATGTCCTCTTAAGTATGTAGCACGAAAACAACAGGCGCTGCAGACACGATAAAGAAGATTAACAGACCTGTCCCGAAGAGGATAATCAGCCGGCAATTACTTGTGGGTCCACGGAAGCAATGTATACAGGCAGAAGCGAAGCTCATAAAAGTCATAGCGTTTCAAAGGAGACGCGTAGAAATGACAATCCAAGCAGCTTCAGTTACAGTTGGGCAAGCGATCACCAACCGATCCTCGAGGTACAGAATGAAATGAGCAGAGATGTAAAATCTCTCCGCCCCACTCCTGGTACCAAATTATGTACCGATGAGGAATGCCACAAGCCGGATTTCTTAAGTAAGATGGACTTTATTTAAAGTCTTAAAAAATCAAATGTAAACGGACCCACAGCAGAGCAGGCTAGCGCAGAGAGGGATAGTAGAAGAGCATGAATCATAAGGGCATTCTAGAATGGAAGGGACCGATAGAACAGGGATAGAAATAAAAGAAATAGCAAAGGAGAAAAGAACAGGAGAAGAGAACATAACATTACACTTTGAAAAAGACTGACTAGAAACGAGTCAGGCAACTGGTGGTTGGCTGTGAAGGACATCGGCATGCTGGCGTCCTATGTACCTTTCAATGGATCTATGCTTGAAGGTCTGTGCCTTGGTTTGAGTGCCTCTCACTGTGAAGGTCAAGCAGGAGCGTGGATATTATTGTGGCTGCCTTGCCGCAGAGGGAGCACCACCCCTTAATACAGGGGGCCACTGTGGTTGGATCAACCTGCCACTGTTTGTGGAACCAATGCACAGGATGAGGAGGACTCTGCATGCGGAGTCCCATCTGCCGGTCTTTAATAAACATTCAGCAGTTGAATATGAACACTTTAGAGGGAAAGCAATTTGCCACGGGACTGCAACTTCCATAATACAATGCGCAGATTTAATTCAAAACAGCCCATAGAGGGCGCGTTATCGAGTATTTAAAGGAGCAGGTACTGGACTGTGGACTTTCCCTTTCAGCATGAAAGCCTTTGAAAAAGATTCACTTCGAAACGCTTCAGGCAGCAGGCGGTTAGCTGTGAAGGAAATCGGCATCCTGGCACCCTACGTACCTTTCAATGGACCTATACTTGAAGTTCTGTTCCTTGGTTTAAGAGACTCTCAACGTGAAGGTCAAGCAGGAGCATATATATATATATATGTATGTATATATATATATATATATTCACTGTAAAAACCATAGGTTTTAAGGTGCTATAGTTAGGAATTAGCATTTAAAAAACCTTTGAAATTCACTGAAAAAGCCATAGGTTTTAGGAGTGTTATAGTTAGCTGGACATTTCACTCTTACAAAACCATTGAAATTCCTCCGATATAGTTAGTTGTACTAACTATAACTCGCACGCCCGCAATCCACTGCTGATGATGTCACATATTACATCCTTCATGACATGGTCAGTGACATCACTGATGACATCATCCAGTGAATGTGGTTTGGTTTGATATTTAAATAAGTATTATATATATAGCAATGTGCATTGAAGACTGAGTGGATGTATAAGTGTCTGGATGGAGGATTTAGTAGCACTGTGATTGACTGTCTAAGTGACTAATTTAACCCCTTGGCTGCGGGGCCGATTCCCCCCCGCTGTGCTGGGGGGAGGGGGGCGAGCACAGCGCCCCGGTGCTCATGGCGAGCTGAGCTCGTCATGACCATACCCGTTCTTTAGAACGTGCAGCACAGGAGGGGAATTAGCCCCGCACCTGAGCTTTCTAACGGTCATGACGAGCTCAGCTCGTCATGAGCACACGAGAACCGTGGCTCATGACGAGATGAGCTCGTCATGAGCACACGAGAACCGTGGCTCATGACGAGATGAGCTCGTCATGAGCATAGGAGGGGTTAAAGTGTTTCTCTAAATATATATGGGATAGTGATTAAACAGTGTGAATTTCTATATCACTCTATCTCTTGTTGCGTAAACTACTACATAAGTTGGTTATCAGCTATTTGAAAGTCTATATTACTTATTAATTAGTTAAGTGAGTATTTGTATGGGATAGTGAAAGTGTGTTTAGTTGGGTGGGAGGTGTGTGACTGTCCAAAGATGTGTAAATAGTTGATTTAGTAGGTATATGAGGTTAATACTGTATGTGGAAACAGTTGTTTGGATAATTAAATGTCTTTATGGGTGTGGTGATGAGTAAATCTATTTCTCATTGATACATGTGCAACAAACTGGAAATATAAAAGGCAGTGTATGTGACAGTTATTGTATATAAATAAGTATTTAAACCTTACGGGGTACTGTGGACTTACGTGCACCTTTGTTCCGTCAAGGAGGTTCCTGATGGCATTTTGGTCCTGTGGCTGCTGCCACACACCGCGTCCCTGCCGCTAGTCTCCCCCCGCCGCCGCAGCCCTTCTAAATCTCGGCGCGGCCGCTGTGAGGGGGGACTTCATTTCTCAGCATCCCCAGGGAGTCGTACATGCCTGCTACGTGCCCGGAGGCACATAAAAAACATCGAGAGCCCCAGTGGAGCGGAGCTCAAACCTTACGGGGTACTGTGGACTTACCTGCACCTTTGTTCCGTCAAGGAGGTTCCTGGTGGCATTTTGGTCCTGTTGCTGCTGCCACACACCGCGTCCCTGCCGCTAGTCTCCCCCCTCCACCACAGCCCTTCTAAATCTCGGCGCGGCCGCTGTGAGGGGGGGACTTCCTTTCCCAGCATCCCCAGGGAGCTGTACTGGCCTGCTACGCGCCCGGAGGAGCATAAAAACCATCGAGAGACCCGGTGGTGCGGGGCTCAAACCTTACGGGGTACTGTGGACTTACCTGCACCTTTGTTCCGTCAAGGAGGTTCCTGGTGGCATTTTGGTCCTGTGGCTGCTGCCACACACCACGTCCCTGCCGCTAGTCTCCCCCCGCCGCCGCAGCCCTTCTAAATCTCAGCGCGGCTGCTGTGAGGAGGGGACTTCATTTCCCAGCATCCCCAGGGAGCCGTACACGCCTGCTACGCGCCCGGAGGCACATAAAAACCATTGAGAGCCCCCGCATCGCGGGAGCGTCCCGGGACAAGGACGGGACCGTCTTAGGCCGTCAGAGGTCGGGCTGGTCCCCTTCTCTTGGTGGTCGTATGAGGAAAGGTACTGTTTTGAAAGATTCTTGGTGAAAACTTCTAGCATACCCCGGCTTTCCTGGACATTTTTGACTTCCTTGTCCGTTTTCACTCTCACATTGTCTATCGTCCTGACTGCTTGGGTTACTGTGGCAATTTGACTATGTTTAATTTTACCATGAGCAAAAGGAAGGGAACAGCGGGGACATTAGACGATTTTATAACAAGAGCTGAGCATGTATTGTCATGTGAAATTGAAATGGCCCAGAGAAGACTATCGCTAGACCCCTCCAAACTTCCCACGTATGCGGCAAACAGGGAACAGCTCCCATTGAAAACCATGTGCCCTACAACCAGCCTAGTTTATCAGCAAGAGAATGATAGCATCCTATTAGCTCACTCTAATTCTTCAATTGGACTAGTTGAAGAAAATCCTATGACAAGTCCCGGAATTTCGAGTAGGCTACGGGCACAAAAGGGAGCGGGACCAATAGCACCACATAATGAGGAAAAAAGCGAAAAGTCATTGAGGGGGAAGAAATCATGTCAAAAGAAAGGGAAAACAGGAGGGAAAGGGGGAAGTTCCAATTCTCAGGGAAAGGAAATAGAACTCATAAGCAACAGTTCTAGATCAACAGGGACACAAACGGATGATAATGAAAATAATGGATTAGGAAGGGACAAAGAGATAATAGAAGGTCTTGAACAAACCGTGGCAGATATTATTAAAACAACCCTAACTTCTATCCATAACCAAATAAGTAGAACAATGGATACTAAATTAAGGGACCTGAATACTGAAATTGCCCAATTAAATGCAGCTGTACTACACTTAGGGAAAAGTATAGGGGGATGGGAGAGGAATAATTGCAGAAGGGGCAGATTTAATATCTAAATTGAAAGTATCATTGGAGAAGCATAGAGATCCTACTGAAGTTGAGGGAACATCGGAATGCTTTCCAAAAGCGGGTGGAACAAGTCCGGTTAGAGCTTGTTTAAGAAATAATAAAGAAGGGGGGCGTGGCTTGCAGCCGAAGGGAATGGTCGCGCATTGAAGTGGCTCCTCGGCCCTCGCTGCCATTTTCAGCGTCCATCCTGTGCCAGTGCCTTTGTTTTGCCCCAGACTTGGGGATATTGCGCTGCTGATCACCTGGGCTCCCCTATTCTGCCCCTGCTGGCCTCCGGGCCCCTGGACGCTGGGGCTCGATTTCGAAGACCGGCTCTCCTTTGGTCCAAGATGGCGGCCATCGGCCGTTTTGATGTGGACACCGGAGCCGCTCCAAGCTTCTAGCCGCCATCGATCCATCTGCGCGGCCCAGTTGGGGCTTGGGAGGACGATCCCTTATCACTACAACCTGGCCACACCCTACTGGGCCCCTCAAGCGACGAACAATCTAGCCAATATCGGGCCCTCCCTGACACCCCCGGCCATATTCACGCGAGTCCCCGGCTTTGGGCCTACCGCCGGGGACCGCTTTCGGGCTGCCAGGGACACCGGATCACCCCGTTTACAGGACACGGCATGTGGACATAGTGTCCTGCCTGGCGACCTACCTCTCGCTGCCTGGTCGTGCGGCTGGGGCCGTCGGGAGGGTTTCGTGCCTCAAGGGGGCCGCGCTTGGTGAGTGGCCCCATTTCGATCTGGGCCCTGTTCGGAGGTACGGAGGGCGGCGCTCACCCTTCCTTCTCTACAGCGAGGTGTCTGAGTCCTGTGCCCACCCCGGCTTCTGGAGCCTCCTGGAGCTCGAGGGGCTATCACTGTGGGGTGTTCGGTCCTCCCTGAGTCGGTGGTGCCGCCTGGACGGGGTACCCCGGTGCCGGCTGCGTGCTGCCTTGGGCCGTGCTCTGGGATCGATAGAGGATACATCTTGCCTCCAAGCCGGCTGGAGTTTCGACTTCACGACCTCTTCTGCGGTTCCTGGGCGCTCCGCGGGAGGGACTAGCCCTGGGGGCCCTTCCACCCCCCCTCATTCCTCCTAACCAGACGGGCTGGGACCCCCCCCCCCCCCTGCCGATGTGCTGGGGGCTGAGTGGTGAGATCTGTGCAAACTTGAGTAGAGCACCTGCTCCCCCTTCATTTTTCACGAAACTGTCGCTTGTCCTCGCCTCCCCGGGCCCCACGGGATCTCGAGACTTCCCAGAGTGACTATTCCAGCAGGTGCGGGGACCGCATTCCTCTCTGCGGCTGCCGGGGGGCCCCTCCCTGATTGCGCACCCCTCGACTCTGCGCCAGTAGGACATATTGTGCAGACTGGACTTCATGATGGCCTCTAGTAAAGGAAATAGGCCCTCCAGCCAGAGACAGATCAACAAACTATCGTGGGGTTCTAAAGGTGAGCCTAAAGATGCTATCCCGGATACCGTATCTAAAACTGCGACTCCTCCGGCGACGAGGCCCCCCACCCTGGAGGACGTGATGGAGGCGATCGCTGGGGTCCGGTCCTCATTGGAGACCCGTATAGACTCTGTGAACATTGAAGTGACGCTGCTACGTGCGGACCTTCGCAAATGGACACTAAAGTAAAAGATATAAAAATCAAAACCTCAGCGCTTGTTGATGATACCTCCACTCTTCAGCAACAAGTGGTTCAACTCCAAAAGCAACAGCTACAAATGGGGGTGCTCCTTGATGACTATGAAGGGCGCGCAAGGCGCAACAACCTCCGCATCCTAGGTGTCCCGGAGCGCCTGGAGGAGCCAGCAGCTGATCTCTTTGTGGAGAACTTAATCTTGCAACATCTCCAGCCAAAGCAGCTGTCCAACTTTTTCTCCATAGAACGGGCGCACAGAGTCCCCGGGGGCAAGCCGAAGCCGGGCGCTCTCCCCCGCCCTATCATTGCCCGTGTGTTTAACTTCCGTGACCGGGATGTCATCCTCCAGACTAGACAATGCACAGATCACGATCTTCCCTGATTTCACGATGAAGGTTCAGGCTCGTCGGCGCAGTTTTCTGGAGGTAAAAAAGGCACTCCGAGCTCAGTCCATCAAATATTCCATGTTGTTTCCCGCAAAGCTGCATATTTAGTCGGAGGGCAAGACTTGGTTCTTCGAATCCCCTGCTGAGGTGTGGGATTGGCTCGAGGGGTGGTGTCAGCCTGCGGCCACTCAAAATCGTCGCAGGAGATCGGCGGATCACTCTGGCCCAGAAGCGTTACCTGAAAGCCAGGATCTGTTCACGGACACTGCTCAGGGTGATCGGTGAGGCTTTCGTTCATCAGGACTCATTCCATAGGTCATCCTGAGAGCAATCTCGTATGCTTCAGGACCTGCCACTTCACTTGGAGCGTTTTTACCTCAGACCGTCTACGTATTGGATGCCTGTTATTCATTCCTGTTTTTCATGCGATTTCTCTGATGGCTTTTGTGTTAGGTTCCGCTCACTCGTTGTTCTAATGTGACACTGTATTACTATCGTGGCTGTCCACATCGACTGTAGCTGCACTGGACTACTTCCTCTTGGCTCCCTGGGCGTGACCTTTTCAGCGGCTCGCTCCTTCCAGCTGCTACTCCGGATCGCCGCCCAGGACCCAGCCCTGGGATATTGAGACCTTTCTCTTCTGATCGGACTAAGTTTATTGACTGATGCTTATCCTGATCTACGTATATCCTTTTTCCTGGTCCGGATAATATGGAGCGTTCTGCTCATTTCAATGGTTTTCTGTATGATGTGAATGTTATTGCTGATGTAAATTGTTCTACGATGCACTAGGCCAGTCAATCCTGTACATTTGCAGCGGGGGCAACTTTTGGTTCACCACACACCCCGCCAATGTTTGAGAGGGTGACAGGCACTCTGCCTAGTTGGGGAGTGGATAGTTCTAAGTCCGCGGGCAGGGGGGCAGGGAGGGGGGTCGGGCTGGGTGGGAAGGGTGTTCTTGGGGGTTCCGTTTTGGTTTAATTCTACTTATTTTGGTCATTTTGTATCTTTTTTTGTTGCGTACAGACTTTGCAGAGTCCTCCTTACATATGGGCATAGTTGCCACAGCCATCCAGCCTCATTTGCCTTTCTCTTAGTCACAGATTTCTGTCCCCATTCCAGACTGATTAAGCTTTGGGCCATAATCCTGTTCCCACGTCCTGTACTACTCAACCCACCATGACGCACTCTACTACTAGGACCCTCACTCTTATGACTTGGAATGTCAATGGACTTGGTAGTAAAAAAAGAGGGGGGTGACGAGGCAATACCTTAAACGCCATGCTCCCGATGTGGTACTACTCCAAGAGACACACCTGATGGGCAATACCTGTCGAGCACTTCACCGATGGGGTTACAGACTATTGATTCATGCGGGTTTCACCTCTGGCTCCCGAGGCACAGGTATGCTTGTCAAAAAAAGCCTTCCCCTTACTTGTACCAAAACATGGGCCGACCCTTTCGGCCGCTTTGCGGTGGCCGAGACCACATGGGAGGGGCGACATCTAAACATTATATCAGCCTACGTCCCGCCAGCGTTGAGCAAAGACGCCTTGATTACCTTGGAACATTTGTTGTTGGACCTCCCCCAAGGTACACTGGTTGTGGGTGGGGACTTTAACTTGACTATGGATGACGCTATGGATAGGCACCCTAAGCGTACCTCCCATAAACAGTGCTCGGACCTTCTATACTTCACACACGCTATGGGCTTAGAAGACCTTTGGCGCGCATCTCACCCCGATACCCCATACTACACGCATTATTCCAATGCCCACAATAGTATGTCACGCATCGACTATATTTTCTGCCACACGGCAGACGTCGGCCTCTTTCGTAATCCAAGGGGGCTCCCAGAGGTATTTCAGACCACTCCCCCCTCGTTGTAGAACACACCTACCACCGACAGGTGACCAGAGGTCCCATAATTATCAACCCTTGGCTCCTAAAAATCCTGGATATCAGAGACAGCCTGCTCGAACATACTGAATATTATTTTGCAGAAAACCTTGGCTTGGTCTGCTCGGCCGTTACAATCTGGGAAGCATATAAAGCAGTCATTAAAGGGAGGGTGACTGCCCTTAAATCTGGATTCTAACTCAAACAGGCTAAAATACTGCTTCAATCTGAGTCGGAGCTACGCGACTTAGAATCTGACCTTAACACTACCCCATCCGATGACACAGCTGCCCGTCTCCAATTGGAATACAGACTGCTGACTCTTGAAAAAGCTCATGCAAAACTGTTGCAAACCCGCCACTGAATTTACGAGCTGGGAGACAGGGCAGGCCAAATGCTCGCTTGGCTGGAACGCCGCGAACGGGGATATAGATGGGTTCCACTATTGATTCGTCCTGATGCTTCGCACATCACAGACCCGCTAGACATCGCTGAGGCATTTGCAGACCACTTTGAAAGGGTCTATTCCTCGAAAGCATACTATTCAGCGGCCGAATGTTGCCTCCTTTTAGGAGAAATGCGCCTGTCTACTATCTCCAACTCTGATAGGCAGGAACTAGATGCTGCTCTCACGACTGAGGAGCTTACAAGCGCCCTCTTCGCCATCAACTCGGCAAGGCTATGGGGCCCAATGGTGTCCAGGTTGAATTCCTCAAGGGGATGGCTCAAGAAGTAATTCCCCACCTGAAAGCCATGTTCGAGGAAAGCCTGGACCGTGGCACACTGCCACTAGATCAGCGCCTGGCCTCTATAGCGGTTATCCATAAGCCCAAAAAGCCCCCTACGGACTGTGGCACTTATAGGCCAATATCTTTACTCAACGTTGAGGTCAAGATTCTGGCCAAGCTTCTGGCCACCAGACTCCTTACAGTCCTCCCCTCCCTGGTGCACGATGATCAATCAGGGTTCCTTCCGGGCCGGAATACAGCTTTAAACCTTCGCAGGCTCCAGAATGTACTGGGCAGACAACCTTTCCTGCAGGCAGGGATGTCCCCTCTCCCCCCTTCTATTCGCGCTCACTCTGGAACCTCTGGCCCAGTGGTTCCGTACAGATGCCTCCATTAAAGGGTTGCGCTGGAACGACGATACAATTGACAAAATATCCTTATATGCGGACGACATCCTTGTATATGTCTCCTCTCCCAAATCCTCTATTAATAGTCTGTTTCATGTCATCGAGAACTTTGTGAAATACTCGGGTTTCTCAATCAACTGGCCCAAATTGGCCCTGTTTTGTCTCCACGGCCCTCCGCCCGTGCTCCCAAGAGGGTTCTCCATTGCAGTAGCCAAAGACGGCTTCAAGTACCTGGGTAGTTTTGTTTCACCCGACCCCAAGCTCTTCTACGAGCACAACCTAAAGGGCCCGCTCCAAAGACTCCACTCTGACATTTCCCACTGGCGCACACTGCCTCTGTCCCTCCCGGGTAGAGCAGCTCTTTTTAAAATGTTGGCACTCCCGTGTTTTTTGTATGTCCTTCAAAATTGTCCCTACCCGATTGCTGACTCCTTTTTCCGTACATTGGAGGGTGATTTGCGGCTCCTCCTATGGGATGGTAAGTCACCTCGCATCGCACTACATAAACTAACTCAGGGATGGTACGAAGGGGGTATTGCCTTGCCAAATATGCGCTTTTATTACTGGGCCTCTCAACTGGTGGCCACCAACTCCAGGATCCACGGGTCCCCTACCAACCCGGCTTTCCATCTTGAGCGCTATCAGACAGGACGTGGGGGTTATTTGGGAGCCCTATACGGTAAATTTCCCCGAAGTCGATATGTAGGACCCATGACACAAACTATCGCTATCTGGCGCCGTGCTACTAAATGTATGGGTTGGTCTGACATATTTACCCGGGCCACTCCGCTTTGGGCTTCCCAAAAGCTAGGTTCCCTCTGTCACTTTAAGGGCTTTGACAACTGGGACACGATAGGCATCTGCACTCTGGGTGACTTGGTCTATAGGGGTAAATTATTGACTTTTGCCGAACTTCAACAGAAACACGATCTTGCCCAATCTGAGGCATTCAGATACCTCCAGATCACACATGCTATTGCAACCTCTGTCCCAAACCTTTCTTCCCTTCTGGAGGCCTCACCCCTAGAAGACAGGCTACTTTCAGAACCGCTTCAGACTAAGGCAATATCGTGTACTTATCGCAAACTGTGCAACAATATGCCCGACTCCTTCCGGGCCCTGCGTGATAGGTGGCAGAAGGATGTGGGAGACCTAGACGATGATGATTGGAGATCGGCTCTCATGTCCCCTAGGGAAACGGCGATAAATCACCGTTTCAGATTGATCCAATTGAAAATTCTACACAGAACATATCTGTCTGCCCCACTCCTGGCCAGGCGCCCTGATGAGAGGTGTCTCCGCGGCTGTGGCCAACCTGGTACCTTCTACCACGTCCTCTGGGAATGTCCAGTTATCCAACGATTTTGGGACGGGGCGGTGCGTAAAATGGCAGAAGCGGTGGAGAAACCCATTCCTCTTTCCCCTAAGGAAGGACTTCTTAATGTATGGGGTGCAACTGACCTCGCTGAGATTGAGCTTTAATGGGTGGCCCTGAGTTTTTTTGCTGGTGAAGCGAGCGGTGGCGATGCACTGGGGTGCCCCCAGAGGCCTCTCCTGGTGGGCTGGGTGGCAGAAATGGATAAATGCATGCTGGCTAAAAAATCTGTATTCAAGGTCAGAGGATGCCCCAAGAAATGGGATAAAAAATGGGGACGCTGGAATGCCTACCATGGCGAACTCTGTCTCCCCCCATCGGTGGAAATGGCAATGGATAAGGCTGAATCGAGATGATGTAATGATCCTTAATGGGATATCTTTCTGTATGTGCCAAGTTATTTGATACTGTATTGCAATGCTTTTATCGGACACTGACTCTGCTTTTGTTTGTTGTTTTTATTTCAATAAAAATTTTAAACCAAGAAATAATAAACAATCTTCTGGCCCACCCCTGCAAGATAAGGGGGCCTCTCCTGCCACTAATAATGTAACAACTGGACCAGAGTCTAAACATCGTAGGGAAATACAATATAGCCCTAAAGGGACAGATCTGATCCCTAATATGGATATTTTGGATCTCCCTCCTGCTACATGTCCGTATGTTCTAGTGTTAGCAGGTGTTCCTGTATTAAAAAGGGACCAGAAGGAATCCTGGTATAATTTAAAGAATACAAATATGGACTGGTTATCCAAACATAAAAACCTCAATAGGAATAAGGCAGATGAGATCTTAATGGTGCGAAGGGTAGGGTGGGTGGGGAATTCTACGAAGGATATTCATGGAGACTGTATAGTCGTAAATTTCAGACACCCCCACCTAGTTCGCTCTTTGCTGAGACCCCACGAAGAAACCCTTACAAGTAGTACAAATATCTATGCACTCCCATTAGGATACTTTTATAAAACCCACCATAGGGCAGCAGCAAAAACACCTAATGTACTGTTCCCAGCGGCAATTCCTAATAGATTCCAAGAGTTATCCGCGTTGGAAGCAGTGGATTGACTGCATCAACCCACTGTACTGAATAGCCCAGCTAGGGAAAAAAGAAAGATAGATGCAGGGCGTACTATGACTCCAGGTAACTTAGGAAGGGGAGACGAAAGGGGTGGCAAGAATCATGATGAGGCATTCCTTACAAGTACTATGGTCTCAAACTCTAGCGATAATATCCCAACATGTCTTAACCAAAATTCCAGCCCTGGTATAAATATTATTTCGTGGAATATTGCAGGATTAAAGAAGAATACCAGAGACCCTGAATGGAACGAATTCATCGAAAAAGGTGATATTTGTCTACTAGAGGAAACCTGGGCAACCAAGATCCTGCATAGAGTAGGTGATAGAAGTTTTTTTTATAGCAGCGGTCCCATCAAGGAGAGGAAGGCCGTCAGGTGGCCTAGTGATCTGAACAAAAATCACCCTTAAAGGAAGCATAAGACAAATAGAGACAGACTCTCCAGATATCCTCGGCATAAGAATAGTGACCAATGATAATAAGGTTCTGCATATTTTCAATGTTTATTACCGGCCAAGCCTGACACCAAAGGAGTCACTTACGTTCAATCAATTAGACTCCATTTTAAATAGAGTAGAACTGGGTACAAGTATAATTATTGGAGGAGATTTTAACTGTAACTATGAGCCAATAAAGGGGCTAGAGGCTATTGATGAAGATGTGGCAAACGAGATTCCTCCACTATTCAGCTTAGAACAGGTCCCATGCACGACATTAGTAATCCAAATAATGAGCCTATTGATGACCTATGGCTTAAGATCATGTATTGTCGCCTCCCCTTGGATATCCCGATGGTTCCCACATTTTGCAGAAATAGTACCCAAAGTAAAATAGATTATGTAATACTATCTCTTGATCTATGGCAATATGTGATTGACCTTAAAGTTAAACCTAGAGTAGAGAGAGACCATCGGCCACTTGAATTAACACTAAAAAGTGAATTAATACCCAACTTATTGGATTGTAAAATTGGCCCTTTAACAAACACTGACAATGTAATAATGAGTAATAACCGCCGCGCAGTTAAATGGGCATATACACTGGAAAATGATGAAAAATTGGCAAATATTTATAACATCTTTGCTAGCACTTTCTGTATTTATACACTTCCTGAAGCAATAATTGATGGGGATACATTCTTAGAATCACATAAGGGATTCTTTATGGAAATAGTTCCCCTAGTAACCAAGACAATTAAAGTAAATACAGAGAAAGGAAATCAAAAGCCGATGGGGAAACCTTGGTATGACAAAGTTTGTCGTAGTGCTAAAACAGAACTAATAATTGCCATTAAAAACAAGAATAATTGTACTATGATAAAGGAAGCACAACAAAACTATAAGAAGGTACAGGAAAATGCTAAAATAATGTGGGACGAAGCAATTTGGACTGATATGTTGGCCGCAGCACAAAGTAGGGATTCCAGGGCATTTCGGAAAATAGTTGCCAATGGGAACAGGTAAGAAAAGGGCTCTAGAGAAGTTTATTTGGACGAAATGACATGGATAGACCACTTTACAAAATTATATTCAGCCCCGGAGACTGGTGCTGGAGAAGACGATTTGATACCAACTAACTCGCATGAATGTATATTAGAATTTAGTCTCCAGGAAACAATTTCAGCTATTAACTGATAATTGACAAAGCCATGAGGAGAGCAAAAAACAATAATAGAGAGGCTCTACTTGAGGACAGACAACAAGTAACACCAGAGGTCAGACGACCAATATGCGTCACCACCTACAGTACCATGTCAAACGAGGTTTCAAAAATCAATAATAAACACTGGGGCATACTGACATGCGGTACCCTAGAACTGGAGAAACGGATGTTCGCACACCGCAGGGGCAGGAATTTGAAGGACATACTGGTGCACACACGACCCAAACCCACCAATGAAGCACCAATGAAGCAAGACAACCTGCTTTAGGAGTACAGGGCCATTTCCCCAGTGGGAATTGCAGTAGTTGTCACCTGACACAGAAAACCACGCAATTAAAATTCAGGAACGGCACCACGTGGGAACAGCGCAAAATGACCAACTGCAATAGCAAAAATGTGGTGTACCTGATCACGTGCCCGTGTGGCTTGGAATACGTGGGCATGACCACCAGGGACATTAAAACACGCATAGGTGAACACAAAAGCAATGTCCGTTGTAGAAAAAGCACGACAAAGATGGCAACACACTATCTCAATGCCCAACACTGCGTCAATGATCTAAGGTGGTCTGTTATCGAACAATTACCATCTGATAAAGGCCTTTTCCAAAAGGAACAAAGATGGGTGTTCAACTGGGAGACACGCAAGAGAGGAGCAGCTCTGTTGCTGACCGGTACCTGGAGCGTTTGCCCTGAGAGAAAGCAGATCGAGCTCTGGAGTTTGGGCAACAAAAGGACTGCAAGAAGCAAAGAAAAATGGACGGATCCTAGCTTCTACGGCAACTACATGAGCCAGGTACGAGGGGCGGAAAAAAACCAAGGGAGGATTGCTCTTGACCTAATTGAGGGGTGTAAGGAGGGCGAACAGTGGGCTGCTCAAAAAATAGAGGTACAAAAAGCTAGCTGCACAGGAGACAGTGGAGCAGAAGTGTTTGACTTTTTCTCAAAGACAAGAAATAAGACAGAGGGAAAAGACCAAACAAAAAAACTAGAACTTGAGGAAGAGGGTGGAATTAAGTTGAGCTACTGCCTTAGGAATAGGCAATTCCCCAAGCAAAGTTTTGCACAGCCTTCCAAACAAATAACCCTGCCTTTATAAAAAAAGAATAAAAAAGGTACCACCAACAGAGAACGTCAGCCTAAACCAAGAGCAGATAAGGCAGGAGCCCCCCCTGAACACAAACTAAAAATTACACCTTCACTGAGATCTTTTTTTAAAGTGCAGCAACCCCAGCAAACAGCAGGAAAAAGCCCCCCTACTCTGTTACCCCAAACTGAAGAAACCTCTGAAAGTCTGACTAGTAAAATTCCGAAAATGAGTACAGAAACGTTTACAGAAACATCTAGCAGTATAAACCCACAAAGCGAAAATTCAGAGACTCCAGAGAATTCAACTCAGTTAACCGTAATTGAACCAGGTACAAGCGCCTCCAACTGTCCTTCACCACAAACCCTCCTTGAGCAAACTGGAAAACTCATGGAAAGCCTCATGGAGAAGGTTCTGAGAGAGATGAGAGAAAAATTCTTGGTATCTGAGTCCAACCAGGCTAAAATCCAAGAAGTATGCGAGACCTTAGATCAAAAGCTGAATGCCTTGGGTGACAGAGTATCTACAGTAGAGTCAGAGATGGTGTCCCTCAACAAAAAAGTAGATTCTAACCAGTCTGAAATCAGGAAATTAAGAGACTCGGACAAAGCCACCAAGGAAAAACTAGAATCACTTGAAAATCAAGCAAGAAAAAATGATCTCAGGATTTTGAATGTGCCAGAAAATCTGGAAGGGCAAGACATAAAGAAATTTACCATCTCCCTGCTTGAAGAATACTTTCCATGGACAAAGGACACAAATCTGAGTGATGACATTCAAAGGGTGCACCGAGATCCATTTAGAAAGAGCAGAGACAGGAAGACGCCAAGAAGGATTTTAATACATTTCAAAACTTACACATTAAAAGAAAGAATTCTAAGTGAAGGATTAAAGAGCAGTTCACTAAAGAAAGATAATTGGACCTTCAGGATCCGCTCAGATATGTCGAAAGCCACCCAGGACAGACAGTGGGAATTAGGACAATACATGGCCGAATTAAAAACCTTAGGCGCTACAGTTCAAATGAAATTCCCCGCTGCACTGAGAATCATGTGGCAGAATAAAATGCACAATATCAGAGAGCCAAGCGAAGTGGAAAATCTCATAAAACAGATAAAGGTTCAGCTACGGACTACAACATAAAATTAAAGATAGGTAATGTAACAAAAAAATGAACTGTGGAGCTCGAATAGGGCGAACAATACCGCCCAAGAGAAAGAAGGGAGGCTTCCTCAGGGGGGGGGGGCAAAGATAAACACAGGAAAAATATAAAACCAAATAAAAAAGACACCATGGGTGGGGAGCAAACTAGGGAAAAAACTGAAAAAATTATCCTCAAGAGTGAAGTAACAGGGAGTGCAGGAGAACGACAAGTAAAAACGAAACAGGAACTAAATAACCAACAAAATAGAAAATACCATGTCTAAATTTGCGAAAGAATTCAAAACTATATCATGGAACATAAATGGACTCAGAACATCAAGTAGACGGAGGAGAATCTTCGAATATTTAAAATTAGTAGACAGTGAAGTGATCATTCTTCAAGAGACTCATCTCCTAAACAAAGAATGGGAACAAATAATAAAATCATTGAGCTGGGTAGATTCTACATTTGTACTGACCAAAGCTGCAATATTAAAGGAATCGCAATACTTTTCAAAAAATCGCTCAATGTAAAAATCATACATAAAGCAGTAGACAACAAAGGCAGATGGGCCTTAGCAAGAGTGAAAATATATGATAACAACTTTATTATAGCGGGATATTACGGACCAAACATAGATGATCCAAACCCCCTACAAAAATTATATACAGAGCTTTTGACCACATCTGATCCAATACTGTTGGGAGGTGACTTCAACATTATGATAGACCCTAAGTTAGATAGATCACCCCCAGGAAGACAATCTAACTTGCCAAAAATGAGAGAATGGCTAAGCATATATAAAAAGGATCTAGATCTGATCGACATCTGGAGAGAGAAAGGAAACAAGGAGCATCCATTTACCCTACACAACAAAAAGTTAGGTCATAAGTCTAGAATAGACTACTTCTTGATCAGTAAAAACCTTCACAAAAACATCAAAGCTCTGGACCATTTGCCTGAACATCTGTCCGACCACTCAGCGGTACAACTGACCGTAAACTCAGAAATAAATAAATCTCAACCTAGATGGACAGTAGATCGCACACTTTTTTTGGACCCAAAAAAAAGGGAAGATCTGAGCATAACCTCTGCCAACTTCTTTGAGGATAATAGAGTAGGCACATCTGATCAAACAACCTGGGATGCCTACAAAGCAGTCATCAGAGGTAAACTCATAAGCCTGGGGGCTTATAGATCAAAACTCACTAAGCAAGAGATTAGAGAAAAGGAAGAAACTATAAATCAAATAGATGCACAGATTAATACAGAACAAAACTTAGAAATAAGAAATACATTGGAGACGGAGAGAAAAGATCTAAAAGGAAAGCTGGCAGACTATCTTGAAGATATAGTGAAAACCAAGTGGGAGGCTAGCAAATTAGCCAATCATGAGTATGGAGAGGGCTGCGGAAAACTACTGGCCTGCAAAACTAAAACGGAACAGACCAGAAATAAAATAGCCAATATACAACTAAGCAATCAAACTGGTACAACCTGAGTCGGAAATCAAACAGGAATTCGAAAAAAAATTCTCCAATCTGTATATGGAAGACTCCTCCTCCTCTTCAGAGGAACTAGGAAATTATCTTGACTCTCTAAAGCTACCGAAATTGTCGGAATTGGAAATCGAAGAGCTAAACGCAGAAATAACAATGGAAGAAGTAAAAACAGCTTTGAAATCCTTGAGAAAAGGGAAAGCCGCTGGACCTGACGCCTTACCAAATGAACTGTACTTAGCGCTAAGGGAAACTATAACCACCCCACTAATGAGATTATTAAACAAGATTTACAGGGAAAATGATAAAATCCCTGACGCCTGGCATGACGCTATCATCAGCCTTATTTTTAAACCAGGGAAGAACCCCACAGTTTGTGAGTCGAATAGACCCATATCCCTGCTAAATTGTGATTACAAAATCTTCACAAAAATAATAGCAGGTAGATTAGCTCTGGTAATGCCAAAACTGATACACCCGAACCAGAAGGGGTTTATAAAAGAGAGGCAAATATCAGAAATGACCCACAAACTTTTTGCAGCTATTGATATAGCAACTTGTGAAAAAATCCCCTTTACAATAATAACTTTTGATGCTGCCAAAGCATTCGATCGGGTTAACTGGTCCTTTTTAAACAGAGTTATCAACAAATACAACCTTGGTCAAAATTTTACTCATATGATAACTGAGACCTACAGAAACCCAAGGGCAAAGATCCTAGTTAACGGGAGTCTCACCAATAACTTTGCAATACAAAGCGGAACAAGACAAGGGTGCCCGCTGTCTCCCCTGCTTTTTAATCTTTACATAGAACCCCTGGCAGACAAAATTAGAAACAATGAATCAATAACCCCCTTTAAACATCAGGAGTGGACCAAAAAGGTGGCGCTTTACGCGGATGATCTAATGATTTTTACAGAAAACTATCAAAATTCCTCCCCAGCAATAAACAAGGCAATCACAGAGTTCGGGAAGGTATCCGGGTACTTGACAAATGAAGCAAAAACTGAGTCAATGAGCTGGAACACACAACAGAATACCCCATATACAAAGGATAAAATAAAATATAGTAAAAGACCTCTAAAAAATCCCCCAACTAAATCTCAACAGGATTTCATTAGAGACAAAAAAGCTTTTCATGGTATGGGACAAATTACCTCTAAACATGATAGGAAGATCCAACCTGGTAAAAATGTCGATCCTTCCCAAATTTACATACCTTTTTAATGTTATACCATTGGAGTTTAAAAAAGACAATTAGAAGAAAATTCAAGGAGAAATAACGACATTCATTTGGGCCTCAAAAGGTTCAAGGATTGCCTGGAATAAAATAAGAAGAAAAAAACAGCAAGGAGGAATAGCTAGCCCAGATATTGTGGAATACTGTAGAGCTTTTCAATTCAAGAACACAAGATCCCTTGTGAAAATCTACGAGCTTTACCCCCAATACCTCCAAATATTAACAAACTAAACTGACCACTTCCTGCTCAAATTCGGACATCCCAAATTCTTTAAAAAGATAAAACTAAAGGTACTAAAAAATTTGGCAAAACTCTGGTATCAAGTAAGAAGCTCATTAAATATCCCGTATTACAGCTCCTTGGCCCCTATATGGGACTCACCAGGCACACCTGAGTGTTTAAAAGACGCCTTAGCAACCCCTCTAAGAACGGCAGGAATCAACAAATGGGGACAATTGATAACAAAGAATTCAATAGTGCCCTGGGAACACCTTACAGAAATCACCAACGGGACTCTTTCAAAATTTAAATATTATCAACCCACAAGCTGGACAAGCTCTTTGACGGAGAAAAAAACTGGAAACATGGATATAGAGAAAGAGATCACCAAAATCTCCCCAATAAAAAAGGAAATTTCAATATGGTACTGGGCCATAATCACCTCAGGAGACGATAATGCTTCAATAACGGAATCAATCTGGAGTAAAAGCATCATAGACCCAGAAATTCATAACTTATGGCAGAAATCATGTGAAAAATGTTGGTCCATTGTTAAACCAGCACGTCTAAAAAGAAATCACCTGTTTACACTGCATAGGGCATACTGGACACCGAAAAAATTGTCAAAATTTAAAGGAGCAAGCATAAAATCCTGCCCTAAGTGTGGATTCGAAAAAGCAGACGATATACACATGTTCCATAGATGCCCGCAACTGGAACTCTTCTGGCAGGAAGTAGGTAACACGCTATGTCGGATATTGGGAACAAACCTAAAAGTAAGTACAACATTAATTATTTTTGGGATATGTACCGAATTTAATTTAAGCAACGATAGGTTAAGCAGAAAACAAGAAAACTTATTATTTGTTTTGATACTTCTTGCTAGAAGAGAGATATGTTTGAATTGGGTTAAATCAGTACCACCTTTGCAGGAAGACTGGCTAAACTCCATAATAACAACTCATAAATTAGATAGAAAGGGAAAATTCTCCCAAAAATTTAACTTCTGGGAAATTTGGGAAAATCACTATACTAATAACATGTAAGGGAAACCGAACATAACACCAATATGTCCGATGATTAAAGCGGTGACAATAATTCAGACGGGAATAATTTCCCGCCGAGTAGCCTAAGAGGCTAGCTCATACCCTCTCTGCTAAGAATTATTGAATATGGTAAAGGGTATAGGAGGACTGAAACACGACAGATCTACCAAAGGGGTACTCTATGTGGCCGGCAAAGTATAAGAAAAGAGTGAAAGAATAAAAGTGGATGTCTAAAAGTTCCCCGTTGTACTCCTTATACATTCATACGCAAAATGAGGATAAAAATAAAAATAAAAATAAAAAAAAGATGGGTGTTCTGTCTGGGCACACATATCAGTGGACTTAATGACGAGGTCCCGTGGGGACAGCTGTCCACTTGACCAGCCAGCTTGTTCTCTTATAGACGGCGCCACCCTTCACCTAGCGTATGATTTGTAGAACCATTTGTGCACCTGGGTAACATTGATTTCTTTTAATCTGTTTATCGCAAATCTAGAACTCCTAAAGCCACAATAGTCATTTATTGGTGAATAATGACGACTTTAGAATCCCTGGCGAAGCTCTAACACGAACTCTCGAATATACAAAGAAGCTTCACGATATTACTATTTCCACCGGAATACGCATGCGCGGAAGAATCTATCCATCCTCAGCGCATGCGCTGTACAAACGGCACTTCCTGAGCATGCGCGGAGCAGGTAGCATTTCACGCGCATGCGCGAACTATGCAAACCGGACTCCGAGGCTAAATACTCACCGCGGCTGCCCGGATCTTCCTAAAAAGGTCTTGCATTTAACTAATTTACTCGCCTAAACACCTAATTAATGCCGGATTACCCATATATGGGCCCAACCTTACATCCGCCTAGGCGTTAACGAGGCAAGTAATTTACACGCAATTTCGAGTATAAATACCACACACCCTGGGCTTCCTATTCAGTTCAGCGGAGCAGCGTGTGGGGAAAGATGGAGGACGAGTAATCCCGAGTTCGTGAGTACAGGTTTTGCAACAAGCATTTATTATGGCAACCAAAGTAAGTACAGAACCACGCTAAATCCTGCATTAAAACCTGCATTATTTTCTATTTAGATTGCACATAGCAATCAACCCCCAGACGTTCTTGAATGCTCATGAAGCAAGTAAGCAATACTTGACAAGTATAACCACAGCTTCTTTAACATTATTGGAGTGGTATATGTTTCTATGTTGTGTGTTCTTGTAAGTGTCTCTTTTTTCCACAGGGCTAATAAGCATATGGTTTGTTACAGGTGATTGCACCTGTCAGAACTACCCATTCCCAGGGTGACCATTATTCCTTTTCTTTTTCTTTTTCTCAGGTCATGTAATTTGCATAAACTTGAGCCAAACCGCTGTAGGCACATAGTAGCCTGTAGTTACATAATCTTATATATATATTTTTCCCCTTTTTGTTAATAACATAAAATACGTTTGTTCGACATTATAGTGAAACATGAGTAAGGTGGGGAAGTTGTGCCCCCGTCCTGAAGAAGGAGCTTTGTCTCCGAAACATGTCGACGCACACCTGAGGTACTGTCCATAATCACGACAGGTTTACCTTGCACTTCACTTCTTTTAATAATACCAGCCCGGGGTCATGAAAAAAACTTTTTTCAAGTACGACCACGAGCCAGGTGCTTTTTAATTTTTTCACCTCAACCCACCACTCACATATAAAATATACCCAATCACATGCACCACATATAGTCAAATCAAATCAAATCAAATCAAAAAAGCTTTATTCGATTTTCAAGAAATCATAAAAGCATACAAGTAAAAGTTTATACAGGCAATTTAAAAGAATATTCAGATGGGCAAAATTACAAAAATGAGTTTTTCAAGAAATCATAAAAGCGTGCAAATACAATTTCTACAAACAGAATAGACGAAATGTTAACATATGCAAAATTTCAAAGATAGATGAAACATTTCTCCGAGAATTAGAGTCTATTTCAGTACTATAAGCAAATGACCTCATTTAACCCTAGTCGATCAATGTTGGCCCTTGTTGGTTAACTCATTGTATTTCTAAGTTTCATCACTGCCATTAAGAAGCGAGAGACAACAAAGATAACGTCCACATCTTCTAGATGCAATAATTTTGAATATGCAAGTTTACATGTTCTTATTCCCCACCGTTTAAGTAAGGGTAAGAGGAACGATTTCCTCGGGGTGGTATACAGTTTGCAAAAGAACATGATGTGTATATTACTCTGTGTTGAATGGTCATCACATGGACATGTTAATTTCAATGAGGCCCAATCATTCTGTTTTGGCAAGGTGACCAAGCGAAAGAAGATCCCTAGACGCAGCCTGGCTAAAAGCATGCGAGCATAGGTTGCTTTTTCGATCCCTAAGTAGAGTTGCAGGCCTTCAGTTGGAGTAATTTGCTGATAGCTCAGGATATTACCTTTGTGTTTCTCAGTGTCCCATCTTACACTCTCTAAGTGTATGAATAATAATTTTTTAAGGGCAGATCTAGTCAGGGTTTGTGTAGACTCTGGTTCGTCATAGAATTCAGGGTGTCCAATGTTAGAAAACATCATTTGGACGTATCGCAACCATTTGACTTTTGGTGCCCCATCCAAAGCCATACAGTCTTTAATGAGGTTTCTGTTCAAATTGCATTGTTCTGTGGTCCAGATCTTATGCCAAAGCAAACAGGGTGATATTTTTATGATATCACTAAGGTATTTAACCCCGGCCTCAATGTGGGTCATAAATGTCGACGTAGTTTTAGGCACACCTAATAGATAGCAAATAAAAATGTTCTCACATGTTTGCAGTGAGGACACATTCTCGACACCCCAAATACCTGCACCATATGTGGCCGTAGCTATACACTTTGCCTGGTAAATCTGTAACATTTCTCGAGTGGGTTTGCCCCCAATTTTGGCAGCGAAGGTTCTTAAAGCGCCTATAGCACGGGCAAAGGCAAGTTTCCTAGCTGACACTGCGTGTTTCCACCTTCCCCGCCTATCAAACACAATGCCCAAATAGCAAAAAGAGTCTGTAATTGCAATCTTTTGCTGATCTAAATATATTGAACATGCTGGTCTGTTTTTCTTTTGGGAACAGGGCATGGAGAAAGTTTTGGATATGTTCACCTTTAAATTTCTTTTACCCATGTAAGATGAAAATTCATTTACAGCCTTCTGCAGACCTACTTTGGTCCTGGACATGATGGCCGCGTCATCGGCATATAAAAGGATGGGTACGGGCCTTCCATTAACAGTCGGGAAATCGCTTGACAGAGTAATTAAGCTCTCAGCGATAGAGTTTATGTACAATGTAAAAAGCAAGGGGGCAAGTATGCAGCCTTGCCTTACCCCTCTGTTTATGGCAAATTTCTGTGAACATTGCCCCTGGGTCCCAAATCTTACTCTGGCCCCTGCATCTCTGTATAATTCTTTAATGAATGTGAGGATGGTAGGGTCCACCCCAATGTCTTCCAGTGTCGACCAAAGCAACGCGTGGTCCACACAATCAAATGCGGAGCTGAGGTCGACATAGGTAACAAAAAGGTCCCCTTTTTTGGCCTGCGTGTATTTGGAGACTAATAGGGACAAGTTTAGACATTGCTCCAATGTCCCCAGACCCTTTCGGAACCCATATTGGCACTCCGAGATAACCCTCTTCTCCTCTTCCCAGTGTTGGATCCTCTTGAGGACTATCCTTCCAGCTATTTTCATAAGGCCGTCCAATAAAGATATTGGACGGTAGCAAGCCGGGTCGTCCCTATTCCCCTTTTTAAATATGGGAACTACGATCGCGTCCGACCAAGTGGAAATAAAGCCACATTTATTTCCCATATTTAATACGTTGGTTAACAAGGGGACCCAGAAGTCTGGTTCTGATTTATAAACATCCACTGGGGTTTGATCCGGGCCCGGAGCTTTACCTGATGGACTTTCTCTGAGGGCATCTTCCACTTCTAATGTGGTGAATACTAATTCAATGGGATAAGGAGATACTGGGAAGACGGTGAGCTTGTCATCCTGGTTTATGCTGTCTGTGAGGGAGATCACCTTCCGAGATTTAAGGGGATTACCCTGTGTATTATTTGAATAGAGGTTACCATAATGTTCTACCCAGAGCTCAGCCGTTATGGCCACCTCTACAGAGTTATCCCTATCTTTTGAGTTATAAACAGATCTTATGACTTTCCAGAAGGCGTTACTATCCTTAGACCTAGCTGCTTCCCCCAGAGATTCCCAGGCCTCTTGCTTCAAGGTCGCCCTCCGTTGATTAATTGCCAGCTTGTAGTCATGTCTCGCTTGGCGAATTTGTACCCTATCTTTCGGATCAGCGGACAAAACTTTCTTTAAGTTTTTCAGCGTGGAAGTACATCCGGAATCAAACCACCCTCGGGTATGGCTCCCATTGGCTTTGCAGTTTCTTGTCAGAGCGTTTTTTATGTGGCGCTGAATATTAGAGAAAGCAGCCATAATGCTCTCTGGGTCAGTGTCTTCCTGTAAGCAGGCAAATATGTCCATAGCACAAGAGCATATAAGATTTTGAAAGAAGGATGCTGGATTCATTTTCTCCCATTTAATTACATACCCATTGGTCTTAGTTAGAGTAATCTCGATTGGATATGGGGACCCACTGGGTTCCTTTTCCTTACTGTCCATGAGATTTACCCCAAGAGTAATGGGATAATGATCACTCATAGGGTCTTCCCCCGTTTCCCAAAAGGTTACAAAATCAGGGTGGGTAGATGATATAAGGGCGAAGTCAATTATGGATCCACAGCCTCTTCCATTAAACGTTGGGGCAAAGGAAACCGGGGGGGGAGCATACCTGATTGATAAAATTGAGGTCAAAGGTGAAGATAACATTATTAAGGAAGGACCCCATAATGGAGTGGGAGAAGTGTAAGGGACCGTCCTCCCCTAAATCTGATAGGCCGCACAAACCTAACTCAGAAGACGGACAGACGGTACAATTAAAGTCGCCCACCCACAGTATTATGTGATCCCCAGAGCCTTGATCTCTCAATTTATGGATGTAATGAATCATAATGTTCAAATTTGATTCCACTTCGTTAATCGGCAAGTTATTGTAAAAATTCACAAGGATCACCTTTTGCGAAGTGCCCCAATTAAATAATATGATTTGGAAGTATTGGTTAGATTTAAATTTACAAACTTTGACATCCCCTGTGTTCGAGATATATGTGCACAGGCCCCCCTTATTGCGCCCCTGAGCTGATGGCGCCGCTGGTGAATGAAGGGTTCGGTAGCCTAGCATGTGTACTTCCTCTATAAGCCATGTCTCTTGTAGGCATATAATGCCATACTTCTGCACAATCTCCAGCCAAGGTTTGTGGGTGATCTTGCTACCTAGGCCTGCTACGTTCCAGGAAAGGAGAGAGTGCATTGGTTTTCCAGTTTCCTGTGGATGTGGCTGATGCCCTCTCTTCCCCATTGTACCTTTCGGATTTTGCAAGTACGTAAGGTCTGCCTGTCGTCTAGCCTGTGCAGGGAGAGCATGCTGTTTAGATGGTTTTAAATCTGTCCCCATATCGCTAGGAACTTGGGGTGTGGGGTTTAGGTTTTCGCTCAGAATGCTCTCTGCTAAGGGATTTAGGGAGTTGGTTTGAAGAGGAGCGACCCTGATTCCCAGTCAATCCACCTGGTCGAGGCAGTCAAACCTGTTCCTAGTGGGCGCTCCTTCCCACCAGTTATTAGTTGGTTGCCAGCCGTCCCCATATCCTTTCCATCTACGGTTGTGGACTAATGACCAGGCCCTAGATGGCTCAACGGTCTGTTTTGGAGGATAGAAAAGGTTAGGGGTCTGGTGACGATAGAGTGGTCAGTATCCTGAGCTTCCCATCTAGTGATATGTTGAGCTGTGTGGGGGTCTGCAAATGAAACCACTACGCAGTCTCCAGGGATGGACTTATTGCTACGACCCACCCATGGCACACTCCTAACCATTAGAACCCCTGTCCTGCCGGGATTAGGGGGCTGCCTGTTTATGTTGAGCCAGTGGATTACCTTATTCTTTAGGGACCATTGAGTCTCCACAGAATGCGGATCGAGTGGTGGTACACCAGCCAATATGGCAACATAAGGGCCGGCGTCAGGAGGGAGATCGATATATCCCCCGCGAAAATTCTGGCGACCATGGTGCTGGTTGGCTATGAGCTCAGTAGGGGGGATGGTAGTCTTATTAGGCTTAAAGACTGCATTAGTGATAGATTTGGATGAAGTCTGATTGTCGGGGCGTTTTAGCATTGGTATTGGGAGCCCTGGTATTAGTGGAGAGGGAACGTTTAACTTAGACCGTGTTTTAGGTATTGGGGTCGGTTTTGGTGGGGGTAAGGGTAGGGGCAAAACCGGAGGCATTGTTTGAGGGGCAAGGGGACTAGCATTAGATACTGGGGCCGGATAAATACCATCGTCATCATCATGGTTAATACCCTCAGTGATATCAGGATAGCTTGATTCCAGTTGTTTTAGGCTGAGGGTAGCCAGGGAGACTAGGGTCTTATCCATCTCGAGTAGATTGTTCTCGATGCGTGAAAGTCTGAGTTCCAGAGGTGACAATAGCTGTTTTAATGTGGCCCAGACTTTCTTAAGGAAATCTTCATCGTCATCCCCCTTATTATTATTGCCCTTCCCTATCTCAGTTTGTCCTCCCTCCATTGGGCTCTCACTATGGGTGGGGGAAGGCCCTTGGGTGAGGTCAGGGAGCACGTTTAGCTCACTGTGTTCCTTGGCCCCCCCATTTAGGTTGTTATCCAAGTTGGACGCTTGTATGGTCTCCCCCGCAATTGGTAGTGTTCGCCTGCTATTAAAAAACTGGAGCCTTGCAATTTTAGCTTTTTTGCGGGCATAGGCTGATATTTTACGGGCATGGGCAGATCTTGCACTATTTTTCTTTTTTAAAATTGGACCGTCTATAATTTTAAATTTTTCAGCAGGGGCAAAAAAGTTGGCGGGGTTAAGACTATCCGGCAAGTTAGTCGCCGTTCCTGATCCAGTTCCAGTGGGCGCTGTTCCCTCAAGACTTTCAGGGGATATAGAGAGAGAAATAGGTACGGGCTCTAGCGGGAGGGAAACAGGTAGGGGAACAGGGTGAATATCAGCATGAATTAACAGTGGGTGAGGGGAGGAAGGATGTTGTGGGGATACAGCCGACGCGATTTTCCCTAGGGAAGATTTTTTGGAATTGGCAAAGGTCTGAGAAAGCCTACGTGCTGCATCAAGCTCAAGTGACACCCTGGTCTGCAATTTGGTAATTTCAGCATCAATTGCTAGGTTAGTCTTTACAAGGAAATCATCCAATGTCCCGCTGGGCTTACTCGGCCCCATTGCAGTTTTACTGCGACTCCCCCGGGTATTCATGATATAATTAGGTTTCGGTACCAGCAATGTACTTACTGCTAAAAGAGGGACAAGTCAGGTCGCACGGTCCAAGGGGGGTGGGCCAGGCCAGTCCTCTATGCCCTCGAACGGCCTAAACGGCCCAGTCTTTGCCCTGTCTTCGCCCGTGCTGCGTCCCGCGCTGCGGGAGGCGGAGCTTATAATATAGTATAGGGGGCGTGGGGGGCGGGCCAGCAGGGAGAGCGGACCGGAAGCTCTTCCTTGGTCTTGCAGGGACTTCTGGGAAATGAAGTGGCGAGGGGTGGGAGCGCTGCTGCTGCTGGGAGTGCTGATGTGGGATTTAAATAAGAGCCTGTTAAAAAAGGGGGAAGCCGCTGTGCCTCTCAAGTTGCCGCTAAACAAAGTAGGTGGACCACACGCTGGAGGCCCAGGTCGCCTCTTGAAGGATCTCGTAGGTGAGGGCGGGGGCGGGGGGGCGGGCCAGCAGGGAGACCGGACCAGAAGCTCTTCCTTGGTCTTGCAGGGACTTCTGGGAAATGAAGTCCCCGCACACTCGCAGCCCCGCTGACGCCTCGCGCCCACGGCCGCCTTACCGCCTGAGTGATTGCCCCGCAGTCTCTGTGTCCTCAGCTCCCGTCGATGCGGCACCCGCGAAGCGGGTGCGGTGAGGGGTGGGAGCGCTGCTGCTGCTGGGAGTGCTGATGTGGGATTTAAATAAGAGCCTGTTAAAAAAGGGGGAAGCCACTGTGCCTCTCAAGTTGCCGCTAAACAAAGTAGGTGGACCACACGCTGGAGGCCCAGGTCGCCTCTTGAAGGATCTCGTAGGTGAGGGCGGGGGCGGGGGGGCGGGCCAGCAGGGAGAGCGGACCGGAAGCTCTTCCTTGGTCTTGCAGGGACTTCTGGGAAATGAAGTCCCCGCACACTCGCAGCCCCGCTGACGCCTCGCGCCCACAGCCGCCTTACCGCCTGAGTGATTGCCCCGCAGTCTCTGTGTCCTCAGCTCCCGTCGATGCGGCACCCGCGAAGCGGGTGCGGCGAGGGGTGGGAGCGCTGCTGCTGCTGGGAGCGCTGATGTGGGATTTAAATAAGAGCCTGTTAAAAAAGGGGGAAGCCGCTGTGCCTCTCAAGTTGCCGCTAAACAAAGTAGGTGGACCACACGCTGGAGGCCCAGGTCGCCTCTTGAAGGATCTCGTAGGTGAGGGCGGGGGCGGGGGGGCGGGCCAGCAGGGAGAGCGGACCGGAAGCTCTTCCTTGGTCTTGCAGGGACTTCTGGGAAATGAAGTCCCCGCACACTCGCAGCCCCGCTGACGCCTCGCGCCCACAGCCGCCTTACCGCCTGAGTGATTGCCCCGCAGTCTCTGTGTCCTCAGCTCCCGTCGATGCGGCACCCGCGAAGCGGGTGCGGCGAGGGGTGAGAGCGCTGCTGCTGCTGGGAGTGCTGATGTGGGATTTAAATAAGAGCCTGTTAAAAAAGGGGGAAGCCGCTGTGCCTCTCAAGTTGCCGCTAAACAAAGTAGGTGGACCCTACTATAAGTGTTCCCGCGTAGTCGTAGGTCGCAGCACGCCGCATCCCGTTAGAAGGGTGCGAAGAACCCTATGATGAAGCATGACACCAAGGGGCATTTTGGTGTGTGAGGGGTATTTTACATAACACTAAGTGCTCCCATACCACTGTGGCGAACACTTCCCCAATACCCCAGAAAGCACTTGATAACCAGGGACTACCGGTAAACCTCTTAGACTAATTAAAAAGATTACATCAAAATAACTTTGCTAAGGTGAGGTGGGGCCCAGGCGGCGAACTATCTAGACCTATCTAGACCTATTCCAATAGAGAGGCGAGTTCGCCAAGGGTGCGTTCTGGCACCAACTTTGTTTTCCTTATTTGTCAAAGATATCCCTTCTTTTTTAAATAATTGTAGAAATGATGCGCCGAAATTGGGGGTGAGAAAATTTCGGCCCTATTATTTGCGGATGATACCATCTTAATATCGCAAACTTCCAAAGGCCTACAATGCTTGCTTAATACTTTTCAATCATATTGCAGCGAAAAAGGCCTAGAGATAAACACTGGCAAGACAAAGTATATGGCAATACATCCTCACAACTTGTTTAGGGCAAACTTGGTCTTAAACAACCAAAAACTTGAATATGTCCAAAGTTTTTGTTACCTGGGCGTTTCACTTGATTCAAAAATGCAGTGGAAATCTCAAATTGAAAAGAGTAGGCTGCTGTTAATACAGAATACTCGTCCAATATAAAAGAGACATGGAAACAGTCACAACAAAGCGGTGCTTCCTGCACTCGAGGTGTTTCGGGCTAAAGCACAATCGGCAGCTTTATAGGGGGCTGAACTGTGGGGCCCGTCTTGTAAAAAGACGTTTGAAGTGACAGAGAATATATTTTACAGAGCCCTACTAAAGTTCCCGGTACGTACTCCCATAACTCCTATGACACTTGATCTTAATACGAAGCGCACAGATCACTATGCTAAACTTAGACCCTTAATGCTCTGGGTTAGAATTTGGACAACACCAGAGCTCCTATATTACAGAGAGGCTCTAGTGGAGATAAAAAATCTAGATGTCTCCAACTGCATCACATGGTTCAAACACATTAGAACATGGTTAGAGAGGGTTGGATTATCACACTTTTGGAGCAATCCATCTGCACTAACTCCTTGGTCTAAAAAGATTCTAAAAGCAACTTTTTGGGTATACATGGACGATCATAGAACCAATGATATAACTAATGGTTCGCTGACTAAAGAATTTCTGTCGTTCAAAGTAGGCACAAATTTTGAAACTTTTTTAAATGAGGTAAATCCACCTTTGGCTAAAACATTATATCTAAAGTTTAGATATGGAGCACTAATATTGAAAAGTTGTTTAGCAAAGTGGATTAAAGATAGTAATGACAAATGCACAATGTGCAGTGAGGAAGTTAGGGAGGACATTGTGCATGTTTTATTCATTTTCCTCTGCTTATATAATTCCAAGGAAAAGATGGATCAAACCCCTTTGTGCAAATATTGGTGTGCGATCGTGCAGAGTAGCAGAAAGAATCTTAAAAACTGACATGCGCCAGGTTGTTGTTTTTGGCGTAAGTAGGTTCCTGCTAGCAGTGTATTTTCTTAGGAAAAAAGCTGGTGAAAAATTTTGAAATTTTCATGACATCCAATATATTTTTGTATAAATGATCCTAGACTGTTAAACATTATTGTGTCCTTTTTTAAGATAATGATTTTATTGTGCCTTTTTTTAATTATTTATGTATTTTTAAATTATGATTGACTACTCCCCCTTATGGTTACCAATGCTCATATTTATATCCAGCCAGGATTGTGCAATGATCTCAATGTCTTTTTATAAAATTTGTGTTGTTCTCTTCTTGTAACTTTTATGATACCGTGTATCGAAATAAAGATTGAAATGAAAAAAATGAAGTATACATAAGACTCCGTGATTGTATGAGTGACTGTATCAAAAACTTTATACATGCAAAAGTTATTTTATAACACACTAAGGGGGTCATTAGAATGGCGGGCGGACCTGTCGGGGATTGGGACCGCCCGCCATAAGGACGGGGGTCCCGTGGGTGGTATTAGGATGTGCCCGCCACAGTGGCAGGCACATCCTGTATTTTTAGCATTGTGGCGGGCGGTGCTATCTGCACCGCCCGCCATAATGCTAAAAATGCATTTCTGCATTTGCATTTACAAAGCGGCAGGCACCGCGCCGTGCCTGCCGCTTTGTAAATGCAAATGCAGGGGGGGTGCCACAGGTACCCCCCTGTGTGCACCCCCCACCTCTCCTTCACTCTGGGGGCCCGCAGGGGGCCTCCAGAGTGAAGACCGCATGCCTTTCCGATTGTTAAATGCCCATTGTAATATGGCTGGCGGTGTCTGATAGACACCGCCACCATATTATTCCTTTTCCGCCCCAGCCGCAAGGCGACCGGGGCGGATAAGAGGCGGACGGTCTTTCCGTCCGCCGAGGTCCCCCCCGCCATACTAATATGGCGGGCGGAAAACGAGTGAAGATGTCGGGCGGATTGCCCCCGCCAGGCTGGCGGTGGCTACCGCCAGCCTGGCGGGGGCAATTCGCCCGACATCATTATGGGCCCCTAAGTATCAGTTACCATCTGAGTTACTATATGAATAATTAAAGTAGTGTTTGTATAAGTGTGAAGCTGAGTAAATGTAAGTGTGATCAATTATTTGCATAAGTGAGTAGAATGACTGCATAAGTCAATATGACGTGTACTGGTGTGTAATGTTGATCTAGGTGTATAAGTATATTTGTTAGTGTTCTATTGATCTTTGTTAGCATGTATGAGTTAATCTGTAGGTAAGTGTTTAGATGTGTGTGTAGATGTAGTAATCACTGAGTGAGTTTTTAGAAACTTGTATTGGTGTGACAATGGTTTCAAATATGGTACTCCTTATTTTATGAGTGTTGAAAGCTTATACTAGTGTATGATGAGATGTATCAGATTGTGACATGAATGATGTCATCAGTGATGTCACTGCCCATGTCTTTTTTTTTGTAAAACAATTTTTATTGCAGAGGTAACGTGGGTCACAACATTTTTGTACCAGTTCGATCTCATAATCGCTTCCATATCTGTGCTTTCCTCGATTATTTACACAGCCATACAACCCACATCCCGGAGGCTGGGCAGCAGCTAAACACTGAACGTGGCGTACAATCTCCAGCTACAGATGGCTCAATGTGTCAGCCCTCTCCGCTTTTGGGTGTTCTGCCCCTCGGAGCAGTCCCTCGCTCCGTCGTGGTGTATGAGCTCCCTACATATTAGTGGTCAGTGTAAGTGTTTTCCTCCCACCCCCCTCCCCGTGTCCCTGGTGTCCGAACCAATGTTCCATGATTGTAAACTCGGGCGAGTCGGTGGTAAGAAGGATCTGGAGATAAAACTCAATTGTGTGTGTCTGGTATCAGTGCTGTGTCCAACCCTGTCTCCTCAGGGGCCTCCCCGCGTGGTGTTTCAACGTCTACTTCCCTCGGTTCAACACTATCCCTCAGCTCCTGGACTAGGGTCTCCCATGCTCGTGCCGCCTCCTGCGCTTTCTCGTTTGCCGTGCGCCGTGCTAGCTGGTACCGGAGCGTGCTCTCCGCTGTCGCCCATTTTAGAAATTCATGCAGCCATTTTTGGTGCGTTGGTGCTGTTTTAGATTTCCACCCTCTAGTGAGTTCCCTCTTCGCAATCAGGAGGCCCATGTCTATAAATTTGCTCGACATTTTCGTTTTGCGTGTGTGTGGGAACCAGTGTAGGAGCGTGACCGCGCTATCATAATGCAGGGATCTTTCTGTGACCTCATTTAGGGTGTTCCCGACCCCCTCCCAATACTCCTGCAACTGCGGACAGTCCCTGAGCATGTGTAGTAAGTCGGCACCTAGCAGCGCGCATCTGGGGCATGTTGCATCTGTCGCGCCAAAGTATTGCATTATTTTACTTGGGGTAAGGTAGGCCCTGGGCAGGATGTAGAGATGTATCAATTGGAAACGGGCATGTCTGGTGCTTTTCCTGGCCCTTTGGATGAGTTGGGACCACGTCGCTTCCGGGATCTCTCTCTGCAGGTCAGTCTCCCAGTGGTTTTTGAGGCGTCTTAACGGGAGAATGTTTTCGGTGCTCATACGGGAGTAGAGACATGTGACCGCCTTGAAAGTGCCCGCCGTCATCATCGTGTATTGACACGCCAAGGACAATTTAGGTTCCGACAGTCCCCCCCCCAGTGTTTCTGAATCGCCCCCACCACCGCCGCATGCAATAAGTAGTCCCCACGCGGGAGGCCATACTGTTCCTGCAGAGTCTGGAAGTCCGTCAGCACCCCGTCGGCGTATAAGTCACCTATCACGTGAAGGCCCGCTTCCTCCCAAAGTTGGAGGTTCGACCAGTCCCCCCCGTGTGGGAGCGCCGTCACCATTCCCAACGGAATCTCGGGCGCATAAGGATGGCCCGGACCCGCACGTCGCTGCATGCGATTCCAGCACAGACGCAGCGTCCCTTCCTCTAGGGTCAACCCCTTCAATAACAATTTCTGCTGCAGGGTTATGTATGCCAGTACGTGGCGGGGGGTGCCCGCATCTCTCTCCTGGTCGGGTCCCCGGTACACCCTGACCACCTCCTGCGTAAAGAATTGAAGTTGTGCCGCCAAATAATAGAGCTCGAAGTCCGGGACGGCAAGCCCCCCCTGGTCTTTGGGGCGCATGAGGGTCGCCAATGCTATTCGTCGCCTACCTTCTCCCCAGAGGAATGATACCACTGTAGATTTCAATCGCCGGAACACTTCCCCCGGTATCCATACCGGAAGGGTCCTAAAGAGGTATAATAAACGTGGAAGTGCAACCATTTTGAGGAGGGATACCCGTCCCGTCATTGATAGGGGGAGGGTAGCCCAGAAGGCCATGTTGCCCTTCAGTGATCGGATACAGCGACCAATGTTGCCGTCCAGCAAGCTGGTGGGATCATGATAGATGTAAACCCCAAGGTAGTGCAGGCAATCTGGTTCCCAGCGCATGCCAATGTTTGTTGGCGGGTGTTGCTCTTGCTTTCGGAGCGGGAAGAGGCAAGTCTTCGCCCAATTTACCTTGAGGCCTGATAGCGCTCCGAATCTCAGTAGCAGTCCCTCCGCGCCTCTAACCGCCTCTTCAGTGTTATCTAAGAACAGCAAGAGATCGTCCGCATATAGCGATATATGATGGTATACTCCCCTGGCCAGAAGCCCACAATACGAATCCCCCCTCCGAGCTAACATTGCAAACGGTTCCATGGCCAAAGCAAACAGCAGAGGTGACCGAGCGCAGCCCTGTCTCGTTCCCCTGTTCACTTCGTAGCGATCCGATATTAATGCTCCCACTCTCACCCTTGCTCCTGCCCGCGCATATAGCACCTTAGTCCATTTAATGTATTCATCCCCCAGGCCAAAGCCTCGCATCACCGCATAGAGATATTCCCACCCCAGACTATCGAACGCTTTTTCGATGTCGACAGATAACACCACCGGGCGTCTTGCGTCACGCGGTGGGTCTGCTAGTAATCTGAGCAGTCGTCGGATATTATGGGACGTGTTCCTGGTGGGGATGAATCCCGATTGATCCTCGTGGATTAGACCCCTCATATATGCTATCAGTCTCCCTGCCAGGATCGTACTCAATATTTTGTAATCCGATGTCAACATGGATAACGGGCGGTATGAAGCTGGATCCGCGCTATCCCTACGCGGCTTTAGCAACGGGATCATGATTGCCTCGCGCATCGACTGGGGCAACTCTCCCCTCTCTTTGGCTTCATTATACACCGTCCTGAGTCTTGGGGCTAGGATCTCCGCAAACTTCCCATAAAACTCAATGGGTAGGCCATCTATCCCCGGTGTTTTGTTGCGCGCCATTTTTTTAATGGCGCCTCTTATTTCTGCAAGGGCGATTGGACCACCGATCGCCAGGGCGAGTTCCGGGTCGAGACTGGGGAGATGGATCTCTGCCAATAGGGCTTCCGTCGCTTCGGGTGGAGCCTCTATGCCCTTCCTATACAACGTGCTGTAGTAGTCCATGAAGCATTGCACTATGCCTGGTTGGGTATCGTGTACTACCCCGCTCCTATCAGTCAGGGACAGTATCGGGGAAGAACCTTTATGGGGGTTGGCTAGCCAGGCCAGGAGGGTTCCCGTTTTGTCCCCCTCCGCGAGAGTCTTGGTTAAATATGACTTGTAGTCGAAGCTGCGCAGGTTTTCCATTTCGACTGCTACCGCCTCGCGCGCTGCACTAACCTCATCCTGCAGTTCGGGATGGCCGGGCCGCAATTTCTCCGCGTCTCGCAGCGTTCGTTCCGCCTTATCAAGGTCCTCTACCAGCGTTCGTCGCGCGCCTGCATACTTCCCAATACAGTGACCCCTTACCACCACTTTGAACGCGTCCCATTCGGTGGCCCTGGAGGAGGCTGTTTCCTCGTTTTGTCACTGCCCATGTCATGAATGATGTAATATGTTACATCATCAGCAGTGGATTGCGGGCGAGCGAGTTATAGTTAGTACAACTAACTATATCCTATATCGGAGGAATTTCAATGGTTTTGTACGAGTGAAATGTCTAGCTAACTAGAACACCCCTAAAACCTATGGTTTTTTCATGAAATTTCAAAGGTTTTTTAAATGCTAATTCCTAACTATAACACCCCTAAAACCTGTTTTTTCAGTGAATTTCAAAGGTTTTTATAATGCTAATTCCTAACTATATCATGCCTCAAACCTATGGTTTTTTTCACAGAATTTCAAAGCTTTTTTAAAAGCTAATTCCTAACTATAACATGTCTGAAACTTATGTTTTTTTCAGTGAATATATAGATATATATATATATATATATATATATATACATATATATATATGTATATATATATATATGTATATGTAACACACACAATGCAGCCTTCCATACACTAAAAAGCTGAGCTATGTTGCAGGAATTTCCTTTGCACATATATACAATTCCAATAAAGCAGGGAGAACGAAAACACATTTGAACACTGCTTTAATGCACAATAGAAATCATAATCCTGCAAAGAGGAATGAAAAACATTGCCAGCCCATAGGCTGTATTGTAGAAACCTTAGTGTAGAAAGCTGAAAAGCTAACCCATAGAAACACATAGATTAAAACTGGCGCCAAATGAAGAACCGGGTTATTTAAGACCCAGCGGCGTCAGAGGACACGCCCAAAGTCTCCGAGTTCACCTGTCTTCTAAACACAGAGACACAGAATCTTCTTGGTGACGTCAAAGATTGAATTTATTGGCTGCAACCAGAAACAGAGGTCCACGAAGTACAATGGCTGTATATTCGTAGGAGACTGCTCAATTTTTACAAAGCAAGCCATCCTTTTTATGCCAAAAATCACATTCCAGACAAATACCTTACATTTACAAACTGACCAATCACATGTATCCAAATCAGAGGTATCGCATGACGGTAAAACCCACTTTTCGGTTGTCCAGCCCACGATCGATCATTGGTCGAACCAACATTCTTCATCAGTCAGGCCGATCGAACCCATCATAAAAACGGGTACCTCCTCATCGTAATACAGGTCATAAAGAAAGGAGCAGAGACAGGTGTGAATAAGATAAGACATAGTTGTGTGCAATAAAAGGGTTTATGAAGTCCTGTGCCTTGATCCTCAATCTTGATCAGCTACTGGGAAAGGAACTGGCCTAACAAGTTTGGCTTCAGGCAAGAGGGTCGTTCGCTCGGGTCATTCAGAAGTCAGCTAAAGTGTACGTGTGCTAAAGACTCGTTTGGCCGAAGTCATCGGCCTATGTGAGGGCAACCACAAAATGGCTGCCGTATACAAAATGGAACCCGAGGGTTCAGAACGAATCCCTAAATACGTAGTGAATCCATCGGTGTAACGTGACGAAAACACTCATGCTTGCCGTACTAACTGGTTACGGTTCGCTAATACCAAATTCGAAGCGAAACCAAGATCTTTATGGAACGGGTTCAGGATTCACGGAACCTCACCGGGTGACACTGACAAAAATGATGGTCTTGCCAAGGCTGCTATATTATTACTCTAATATCCCAGTGTATGTTCCGACCCGAATCTTTCGAGAGCTGGAAACTCTGATCAGGAGCCTTATTTGGAACACTGGAAGACCCCGAGTAGCACTGGCAAAACTCTACGCGCCCACAGACGCAGGGGGACTCGCAGTTCCCAACCAAGAACTTTATTACCTAGCGGCACAGCTGCAATGGGTAGCCAGATGGCTGAGTGGAAAGAATCTGTGCGATACAACAATGCTTACTCACACACAGGTCCACACACTGTTCCACCCGTTGACCAAAACTCCCTGCCCGTTGCAGTTACACTTGGCAGTGGCCCGCAAATGCTATATACGTAGCCTGAGACTCACCCGCACAGTGAAGCCCTATGCCCCGATACTCCCTTTACTGGGTACTCCCCGAGATGGCGGGGTGCTGACAGAGGCCGCATTGGAACAATGGACACGGGCTGGAGTGGTCACAATGATTCAGAAAAGGGGGTGGTGATGAACAGAGTGTCTTAATTAAGCAGACCACTCTTACCCAGTCCAAAGATCAGGGCTTGATCCATCACCGTTTTTTAGCTCACTGCACCATCCCAGCTCAGAACCTGGCTACATGCAAATTAGTCTGTTCCTGTCCCAGTGCATGATGGGAACAGGGCAAACCAAACTACCAAGCCAATTCTTATACTGGGAAGGAAACAAGCTTCCGGGGACCGGTTTCTGGCATTTCAGCCGTCGTCGGCCCGGCTTGCTTGAATCCTGATGGTGCAATGAGCAAGGGACTCACATCTGAGTATGCTCTTCCACGCTTATGGTGGACAAAATGATTCAGAAAAGGGGGTGGTGATGAACAGAGTGTCTGAATTAAGCAGACCACTCTTACCCAGTCCAAAGATCAGGGCTTGATCCATCACCGTTTTTTAGCTCACTGCACCATCCCAGCTCAGAACCTGGCTACATGCAAATTAGTCTGTTCCTGTCCCAGTGCATGATGGGAACAGGGCAAACCAAACTACCAAGCCAATTCTTATACTGGGAAGGAAACAAGCTTCCGGGGACCGGTTTCTGGCATTTCAGCCGTCGTCGGCCCGGCTTGCTTGAATCCTGATGGTGCAATGAGCAAGGGACTCACATCTGAGTATACCCTTCCACGCTTATGGTGGACAAAATGATTCAGAAAAGGGGGTGGTGATGAACAGAGTGTCTGAATTAAGCAGACCACTCTTACCCAGTCCAAAGATCAGGGCTTGATCCATCACCGTTTTTTAGCTCACTGCACCATCCCAGCTCAGAACCTGGCTACATGCAAATTAGTCTGTTCCTGTCCCAGTGCATGATGGGAACAGGGCAAACCAAACTACCAAGCCAATTCTTATACTGGGAAGGAAACAAGCTTCCGGGGACCGGTTTCTGGCATTTCAGCCGTCGTCGGCCCGGCTTGCTTGAATCCTGATGGTGCAATGAGCAAGGGACTCACATCTGAGTATACTCTTCCACGCTTATGGTGGACAAAATGATTCAGAAAAGGGGGTGGTGATGAACAGAGTGTCTGAATTAAGCAGACCACTCTTACCCAGTCCAAAGATCAGGGCTTGATCCATCACCGTTTTTTAGCTCACTGCACCATCCCAGCTCAGAACCTGGCTACATGCAAATTAGTCTGTTCCTGTCCCAGTGCATGATGGGAACAGGGCAAACCAAACTACCAAGCCAATTCTTATACTGGGAAGGAAACAAGCTTCCGGGGACCGGTTTCTGGCATTTCAGCCGTCGTCGGCCCGGCTTGCTTGAATCCTGATGGTGCAATGAGCAAGGGACTCACATCTGAGTATACCCTTCCACGCTTATGGTGGACAAAATGATTCAGAAAAGGGGGTGGTGATGAACAGAGTGTCTGAATTAAGCAGACCACTCTTACCCAGTCCAAAGATCAGGGCTTGACCGATCACCGTTTTTTAGCTCACTGCACCATCCCAGCTCAGAACCTGGCTACATGCAAATTAGTCTGTTCCTGTCCCAGTGCATGATGGGAACAGGGCAAACCAAACTACCAAGCCAATTCTTATACTGGGAAGGAAACAAGCTTCCGGGGACCGGTTTCTGGCATTTCAGCCGTCGTCGGCCCGGCTTGCTTGAATCCTGATGGTGCAATGAGCAAGGGACTCACATCTGAGTATACCCTTCCACGCTTATGGTGGACAAAATGATTCAGAAAAGGGGGTGGTGATGAACAGAGTGTCTGAATTAAGCAGACCACTCTTACCCAGTCCAAAGATCAGGGCTTGATCCATCACCGTTTTTTAGCTCACTGCACCATCCCAGCTCAGAACCTGGCTACATGCAAATTAGTCTGTTCCTGTCCCAGTGCATGATGGGAACAGGGCAAACCAAACTACCAAGCCAATTCTTATACTGGGAAGGAAACAAGCTTCCGGGGACCGGTTTCTGGCATTTCAGCCGTCGTCGGCCCGGCTTGCTTGAATCCTGATGGTGCAATGAGCAAGGGACTCACATCTGAGTATACCCTTCCACGCTTATGGTGGACAAAATGATTCAGAAAAGGGGGTGGTGATGAACAGAGTGTCTGAATTAAGCAGACCACTCTTACCCAGTCCAAAGATCAGGGCTTGATCCATCACCGTTTTTTAGCTCACTGCACCATCCCAGCTCAGAACCTGGCTACATGCAAATTAGTCTGTTCCTGTCCCAGTGCATGATGGGAACAGGGCAAACCAAACTACCAAGCCAATTCTTATACTGGGAAGGAAACAAGCTTCCGGGGACCGGTTTCTGGCATTTCAGCCGTCGTCGGCCCGGCTTGCTTGAATCCTGATGGTGCAATGAGCAAGGGACTCACATCTGAGTATACCCTTCCACGCTTATGGTGGACAAAATGATTCAGAAAAGGGGGTGGTGATGAACAGAGTGTCTGAATTAAGCAGACCACTCTTACCCAGTCCAAAGATCAGGGCTTGATCCATCACCGTTTTTTAGCTCACTGCACCATCCCAGCTCAGAACCTGGCTACATGCAAATTAGTCTGTTCCTGTCCCAGTGCATGATGGGAACAGGGCAAACCAAACTACCAAGCCAATTCTTATACTGGGAAGGAAACAAGCTTCCGGGGACCGGTTTCTGGCATTTCAGCCGTCGTCGGCCCGGCTTGCTTGAATCCTGATGGCGCAATGAGCAAGGGACTCACATCTGGGTATACCCTTCCACTCTTATGGTGGACAAAATGATTCAGAAAAGGGGGTGGTGATGAACAGAGTGTCTGAATTAAGCAGACCACTCTTACCCAGTCCAAAGATCAGGGCTTGATCCATCACCGGTTTTTAGCTCACTGCACCATCCCAGCTCAGAACCTGGCTACATGCAAATTAGTCTGTTCCTGTCCCAGTGCATGATGGGAACAGGGCAAACCAAACTACCAAGCCAATTCTTATACTGGGAAGGAAACAAGCTTCCGGGGACCGGTTTCTGGCATTTCAGCCGTCGTCGGCCCGGCTTGCTTGAATCCTGATGGTGCAATGAGCAAGGGACTCACATCTGAGTATACCCTTCCACGCTTTTGGTGGACAAAATGATTCAGAAAAGGGGGTGGTGATGAACAGAGTGTCTGAATTAAGCAGACCACTCTTACCCAGTCCAAAGATCAGGGCTTGATCCATCACCGGTTTTTAGCTCACTGCACCATCCCAGCTCAGAACCTGGCTACATGCAAATTAGTCTGTTCCTGTCCCAGTGCATGATGGGAACAGGGCAAACCAAACTACCAAGCCAATTCTTATACTGGGAAGGAAACAAGCTTCCGGGGACCGGTTTCTGGCATTTCAGCAGTCGTCGGCCCGGCTTGCTTGAATCCTGATGGTGCAATGAGCAAGGGACTCACATCTGAGTATACCCTTCCACGCTTATGGTGGACAAAATGATTCAGAAAAGGGGGTGGTGATGAACAGAGTGTCTGAATTAAGCAGACCACTCTTACCCAGTCCAAAGATCAGGGCTTGATCCATCACCGTTTTTTAGCTCACTGCACCATCCCATCTCAGAACCTGGCTACATGCAAATTAGTCTGTTCCTGTCCCAGTGCATGATGGGAACAGGGCAAACCAAACTACCAAGCCAATTCTTATACTGGGAAGGAAACAAGCTTCCGGGGACCGGTTTCTGTCATTTCAGCCGTCGTCGGCCCGGCTTGCTTGAATCCTGATGGTGCAATGAGCAAGGGACTCACATCTGAGTATACCCTTCCACGCTTATGGTGGACAAAATGATTCAGAAAAGGGGGTGGTGATGAACAGAGTGTCTGAATTAAGCAGACCACTCTTACCCAGTCCAAATATCAGGGCTTGGTCCATCACCGTTTTTTAGCTCACTGCACCATCCCAGCTCAGAACCTGGCTACATGCAAATTAGTCTGTTCCTGTCCCAGTGCATGATGGGAACAGGGCAAACCAAACTACCAAGCCAATTCTTATACTGGGAAGGAAACAAGCTTCCGGGGACCGGTTTCTGGCATTTCAGCCGTCGTCGGCCCGGCTTGCTTGAATCCTGATGGTGCAATGAGCAAGGGACTCACATCTGAGTATACCCTTCCACGCTTATGGTGGACAAAATGATTCAGAAAAGGGGGTGGTGATGAACAGAGTGTCTGAATTAAGCAGACCACTCTTACCCAGTCCAAAGATCAGGGATTGATCCATCACCGTTTTTTAGCTCACTGCACCATCCCAGCTCAGAACCTGGCTACATGCAAATTAGTCTGTTCCTGTCCCAGTGCATGATGGGAACAGGGCAAACCAAACTACCAAGCCAATTCTTATACTGGGAAGGAAACAAGCTTCCAGGGACCGGTTTCTGGTATTTCAGCCGTCGTCGGCCCGGCTTGCTTGAATCTTGATGGTGCAATGAGCAAGGGACTCACATCTGAGTATACCCTTCCACGCTTATGGTGGACAAAATGATTCAGAAAAGGGGGTGGTGATGAACAGAGTGTCTGAATTAAGCAGACCACTCTTACCCAGTCCAAAGATCAGGGCTTGATCCATCACCGTTTTTTAGCTCACTGCACCATCCCAGCTCAGAACCTGGCTACATGCAAATTAGTCTGTTCCTGTCCCAGTGCATGATGGGAACAGGGCAAACCAAACTACCAAGCCAATTCTTATACTGGGAAGGAAACAAGCTTCCGGGGACCGGTTTCTGGCATTTCAGCCGTCGTCGGCCCGGCTTGCTTGAATCCTGATGGTGCAATGAGCAAGGGACTCACATCTGAGTATACCCTTCCACGCTTTTGGTGGACAAAATGATTCAGAAAAGGGGGTGGTGATGAACAGAGTGTCTGAATTAAGCAGACCACTCTTACCCAGTCCAAAGATCAGGGCTTGATCCATCACCGGTTTTTAGCTCACTGCACCATCCCAGCTCAGAACCTGGCTACATGCAAATTAGTCTGTTCCTGTCCCAGTGCATGATGGGAACAGGGCAAACCAAACTACCAAGCCAATTCTTATACTGGGAAGGAAACAAGCTTCCGGGGACCGGTTTCTGACATTTCAGCCGTCGTCGGCCCGGCTTGCTTGAATCCTGATGGTGCAATGAGCAAGGGACTCACATCTGAGTATACCCTTCCACGCTTATGGTGGACAAAATGATTCAGAAAAGGGGGTGGTGATGAACAGAGTGTCTGAATTAAGCAGACCACTCTTACCCAGTCCAAAGATCAGGGCTTGATCCATCACCGTTTTTTAGCTCACTGCACCATCCCAGCTCAGAACCTGGCTACATGCAAATTAGTCTGTTCCTGTCCCAGTGCATGATGGGAACAGGGCAAACCAAACTACCAAGCCAATTCTTATACTGGGAAGGAAACAAGTTTCCGGGGACCGGTTTCTGGCATTTCAGCCGTCGTCGGCCCGGCTTGCTTGAATCCTGATGGTGCAATGAGCAAGGGACTCACATCTGAGTATACCCTTCCACGCTTATGGTGGACAAAATGATTCAGAAAAGGGGGTGGTGATGAACAGAGTGTCTGAATTAAGCAGACCACTCTTACCCAGTCCAAAGATCAGGGCTTGATCCATCACCGTTTTTTAGCTCACTGCACCATCCCAGCTCAGAACCTGGCTACATGCAAATTAGTCTGTTCCTGTCCCAGTGCATGATGGGAACAGGGCAAACCAAACTACCAAGCCAATTCTTATACTGGGAAGGAAACAAGCTTCCGGGGACCGGTTTCTGGCATTTCAACCGTCGTCGGCCCGGCTTGCTTGAATCCTGATGGTGCAATGAGCAAGGGACTCACATCTGAGTATACCCTTCCACGCTTATGGTGGACAAAATGATTCAGAAAAGGGGGTGGTGATGAACAGAGTGTCTGAATTAAGCAGACCACTCTTACCCAGTCCAAAGATCAGGGCTTGATCCATCACCGTTTTTTAGCTCACTGCACCATCCCAGCTCAGAACCTGGCTACATGCAAATTAGTCTGTTCCTGTCCCAGTGCATGATGGGAACAGGGCAAACCAAACTACCAAGCCAATTCTTATACTGGGAAGGAAACAAGCTTCCGGGGACCGGTTTCTGGCATTTCAGCCGTCGTCAGCCCGGCTTGCTTGAATCCTGATGGTGCAATGAGCAAGGGACTCACATCTGAGTATACCCTTCCACGCTTATGGTGGACAAAATGATTCAGAAAAGGGGGTGGTGATGAACAGAGTGTCTGAATTAAGCAGACCACTCTTACCCAGTCCAAAGATCAGGGCTTGATCCATCACCGTTTTTTAGCTCACTGCACCATCCCAGCTCAGAACCTGGCTACATGCAAATTAGTCTGTTCCTGTCCCAGTGCATGATGGGAACAGGGCAAACCAAACTACCAAGCCAATTCTTATACTGGGAAGGAAACAAGCTTCCGGGGACCGGTTTCTGTCATTTCAGCCGTCGTCGGCCCGGCTTGCTTGAATCCTGATGGCGCAATGAGCAAGGGACTCACATCTGAGTATACCCTTCCACGCTTATGGTGGACAAAATGATTCAGAAAAGGGGGTGGTGATGAACAGAGTGTCTGAATTAAGCAGACCACTCTTACCCAGTCCAAAGATCAGGGCTTGATCCATCACCGTTTTTTAGCTCACTGCACCATCCCAGCTCAGAACCTGGCTACATGCAAATTAGTCTGTTCCTGTCCCAGTGCATGATGGGAACAGGGCAAACCAAACTACCAAGCCAATTCTTATACTGGGAAGGAAACAAGCTTCCGGGGACCGGTTTCTGGCATTTCAGCCGTCGTCGGCCCGGCTTGCTTGAATCCTGATGGTGCAATGAGCAAGGGACTCACATCTGAGTATACCCTTCCACGCTTTTGGTGGACAAAATGATTCAGAAAAGGGGGTGGTGATGAACAGAGTGTCTGAATTAAGCAGACCACTCTTACCCAGTCCAAAGATCAGGGCTTGATCCATCACCGGTTTTTAGCTCACTGCACCATCCCAGCTCAGAACCTGGCTACATGCAAATTAGTCTGTTCCTGTCCCAGTGCATGATGGGAACAGGGCAAACCAAACTACCAAGCCAATTCTTATACTGGGAAGGAAACAAGCTTCCGGGGACCGGTTTCTGGCATTTCAGCAGTCGTCGGCCCGGCTTGCTTGAATCCTGATGGTGCAATGAGCAAGGGACTAACATCTGAGTATACCCTTCCACGCTTATGGTGGACAAAATGATTCAGAAAAGGGGGTGGTGATGAACAGAGTGTCTGAATTAAGCAGACCACTCTTACCCAGTCCAAAGATCAGGGCTTGATCCATCACCGTTTTTTAGCTCACTGCACCATCCCAGCTCAGAACCTGGCTACATGCAAATTAGTCTGTTCCTGTCCCAGTGCATGATGGGAACAGGGCAAACCAAACTACCAAGCCAATTCTTATACTGGGAAGGAAACAAGCTTCCGGGGACCGGTTTCTGTCATTTCAGCCGTCGTCGGCCCGGCTTGCTTGAATCCTGATGGTGCAATGAGCAAGGGACTCACATCTGAGTATACCCTTCCACGCTTATGGTGGACAAAATTATTCAGAAAAGGGGGTGGTGATGAACAGAGTGTCTGAATTAAGCAGACCACTCTTACCCAGTCCAAATATCAGGGCTTGGTCCATCACCGTTTTTTAGCTCACTGCACCATCCCAGCTCAGAACCTGGCTACATGCAAATTAGTCTGTTCCTGTCCCAGTGCATGATGGGAACAGGGCAAACCAAACTACCAAGCCAATTCTTATACTGGGAAGGAAACAAGCTTCCGGGGACCGGTTTCTGGCATTTCAGCCGTCGTCGGCCCGGCTTGCTTGAATCCTGATGGTGCAATGAGCAAGGGACTCACATCTGAGTATACCCTTCCACGCTTATGGTGGACAAAATGATTCAGAAAAGGGGGTGGTGATGAACAGAGTGTCTGAATTAAGCAGACCACTCTTACCCAGTCCAAAGATCAGGGCTTGATCCATCACCGTTTTTTAGCTCACTGCACCATCCCAGCTCAGAACCTGGCTACATGCAAATTAGTCTGTTCCTGTCCCAGTGCATGATGGGAACAGGGCAAACCAAACTACCAAGCCAATTCTTATACTGGGAAGGAAACAAGCTTCCGGGGACCGGTTTCTGGCATTTCAGCCGTCGTTGGCCCGGCTTGCTTGAATCCTGATGGTGCAATGAGCAAGGGACTCACATCTGAGTATACCCTTCCACGCTTATGGTGGACAAAATGATTCAGAAAAGGGGGTGGTGATGAACAGAGTGTCTGAATTAAGCAGACCACTCTTACCCAGTCCAAAGATCAGGGCTTGATCCATCACCGTTTTTTAGTTCACTGCACCATCCCAGCTCAGAACCTGGCTACATGCAAATTAGTCTGTTCCTGTCCCAGTGCATGATGGGAACAGGGCAAACCAAACTACCAAGCCAATTCTTATACTGGGAAGGAAACAAGCTTCCGGGGACCGGTTTCTGGCATTTCAGCCGTCGTCGGCCCGGCTTGCTTGAATCCTGATGGTGCAATGAGCAAGGGACTCACATCTGAGTATACCCTTCCACGCTTTTGGTGGACAAAATGATTCAGAAAAGGGGGTGGTGATGAACAGAGTGTCTGAATTAAGCAGACCACTCTTACCCAGTCCAAAGATCAGGGCTTGATCCATCACCGGTTTTTAGCTCACTGCACCATCCCAGCTCAGAACCTGGCTACATGCAAATTAGTCTGTTCCTGTCCCAGTGCATGATGGGAACAGGGCAAACCAAACTACCAAGCCAATTCTTATACTGGGAAGGAAACAAGCTTCCGGGGACCGGTTTCTGACATTTCAGCCGTCGTCGGCCCGGCTTGCTTGAATCCTGATGGTGCAATGAGCAAGGGACTCACATCTGAGTATACCCTTCCACGCTTATGGTGGACAAAATGATTCAGAAAAGGGGGTGGTGATGAACAGAGTGTCTGAATTAAGCAGACCACTCTTACCCAGTCCAAAGATCAGGGCTTGATCCATCACCGTTTTTTAGCTCACTGCACCATCCCAGCTCAGAACCTGGCTACATGCAAATTAGTCTGTTCCTGTCCCAGTGCATGATGGGAACAGGGCAAACCAAACTACCAAGCCAATTCTTATACTGGGAAGGAAACAAGTTTCCGGGGACCGGTTTCTGGCATTTCAGCCGTCGTCGGCCCGGCTTGCTTGAATCCTGATGGTGCAATGAGCAAGGGACTCACATCTGAGTATACCCTTCCACGCTTATGGTGGACAAAATGATTCAGAAAAGGGGGTGGTGATGAACAGAGTGTCTGAATTAAGCAGACCACTCTTACCCAGTCCAAAGATCAGGGCTTGATCCATCACCGTTTTTTAGCTCACTGCACCATCCCAGCTCAGAACCTGGCTACATGCAAATTAGTTTGTTCCTGTCCCAGTGCATGATGGGAACAGGGCAAACCAAACTACCAAGCCAATTCTTATACTGGGAAGGAAACAAGCTTCCGGGGACCGGTTTCTGACATTTCAGCCGTCGTCGGCCCGGCTTGCTTGAATCCTGATGGTGCAATGAGCAAGGGACTCACATCTGAGTATACCCTTCCACGCTTATGGTGGACAAAATGATTCAGAAAAGGGGGTGGTGATGAACAGAGTGTCTGAATTAAGCAGACCACTCTTACCCAGTCCAAAGATCAGGGCTTGATCCATCACCGTTTTTTAGCTCACTGCACCATCCCAGCTCAGAACCTGGCTACATGCAAATTAGTCTGTTCCTGTCCCAGTGCATGATGGGAACAGGGCAAACCAAACTACCAAGCCAATTCTTATACTGGGAAGGAAACAAGTTTCCGGGGACCGGTTTCTGGCATTTCAGCCGTCGTCGGCCCGGCTTGCTTGAATCCTGATGGTGCAATGAGCAAGGGACTCACATCTGAGTATACCCTTCCACGCTTATGGTGGACAAAATGATTCAGAAAAGGGGGTGGTGATGAACAGAGTGTCTGAATTAAGCAGACCACTCTTACCCATCCAAAGATCAGGGCTTGATCCATCACCGTTTTTTAGCTCACTGCACCATCCCAGCTCAGAACCTGGCTACATGCAAATTAGTTTGTTCCTGTCCCAGTGCATGATGGGAACAGGGCAAACCAAACTACCAAGCCAATTCTTATACTGGGAAGGAAACAAGCTTCTGGGGACCGATTTCTGGCATTTCAGCCGTCGTCGGCCCGGCTTGCTTGAATCCTGATGGTGCAATGAGCAAGGGACTCACATCTGAGTATACCCTTCCACGCTTATGGTGGACAAAATGATTCAGAAAAGGGGGTTGTGATGAACAGAGTGTCTGAATTAAGCAGACCACTCTTACCCAGTCCAAAGATCAGGGCTTGATCCATCACCGTTTTTTAGCTCACTGCACCATCCCAGCTCAGAACCTGGCTACATGCAAATTAGTCTGTTCCTGTCCCAGTGCATGATGGGAACAGGGCAAACCAAACTACCAAGCCAATTCTTATACTGGGAAGGAAACAAGCTTCCGGGGACCGGTTTCTGGCATTTCAGCCGTCGTCGGCCCGGCTTGCTTGAATCCTGATGGTGCAATGAGCAAGGGACTCACATCTGAGTATACCCTTCCACGCTTATGGTGGACAAAATGATTCAGAAAAGGGGTGGTGATGAACAGAGTGTCTGAATTAAGCAGACCACTCTTACCCAGTCCAAAGATCAGGGCTTGATCCATCACCGTTTTTTAGCTCACTGCACCATCCCAGCTCAGAACCTGGCTACATGCAAATTAGTCTGTTCCTGTCCCAGTGCATGATGGGAACAGGGCAAACCAAACTACCAAGCCAATTCTTATACTGGGAAGGAAACGAGCTTCCGGGGACCGGTTTCTGTCATTTCAGCCGTCGTCGGCCCGGCTTGCTTGAATCCTGATGGTGCAATGAGCAAGGGACTCACATCTGAGTATACCCTTCCACGCTTATGGTGGACAAAATGATTCAGAAAAGGGGGTGGTGATGAACAGAGTGTCTGAATTAAGCAGACCACTCTTACCCAGTCCAAAGATCAGGGCTTTATCCATCACCGGTTTTTAGCTCACTGCACCATCCCAGCTCAGAACCTGGCTACATGCAAATTAGTCTGTTCCTGTCCCAGTGCATGATGGGAACAGGGCAAACCAAACTACCAAGCCAATTCTTATACTGGGAAGGAAACAAGCTTCCGGGGACCGGTTTCTGGCATTTCAGCCGTCGTTTGCCCGGCTTGCTTGAATCCTGATGGTGCAATGAGCAAGGGACTCACATCTGAGTATACCCTTCCACGCTTATGGTGGACAAAATGATTCAGAAAAGGGGGTGGTGATGAACAGAGTGTCTGAATTAAGCAGACCACTCTTACCCAGTCCAAAGATCAGGGCTTGATCCATCACCGGTTTTTAGCTCACTGCACCATCCCAGCTCAGAACCTGGCTACATGCAAATTAGTCTGTTCCTGTCCCAGTGCATGATGGGAACAGGGCAAACCAAACTACCAAGCCAATTCTTATACTGGGAAGGAAACAAGCTTCCGGGGACCGGTTTCTGGCATTTCAGCCGTCGTTTGCCCGGCTTGCTTGAATCCTGATGGTGCAATGAGCAAGGGACTCACATCTGAGTATACCCTTCCACGCTTATGGTGGACAAAATGATTCAGAAAAGGGGGTGGTGATGAACAGAGTGTCTGAATTAAGCAGACCACTCTTACCCAGTCCAAAGATCAGGGCTTGATCCATCACCGTTTTTTAGCTCACTGCACCATCCCAGCTCAGAACCTGGCTACATGCAAATTAGTCTGTTCCTGTCCCAGTGCATGATGGGAACAGGGCAAACCAAACTACCAAGCCAATTCTTATACTGGGAAGGAAACGAGCTTCCGGGGACCGGTTTCTGTCATTTCAGCCGTCGTCGGCCCGGCTTGCTTGAATCCTGATGGTGCAATGAGCAAGGGACTCACATCTGAGTATACCCTTCCACGCTTATGGTGGACAAAATGATTCAGAAAAGGGGGTGGTGATGAACAGAGTGTCTGAATTAAGCATACCACTCTTACCCAGTCCAAATATCAGGGCTTGGTCCATCACCATTTTTTAGCTCACTGCACCATCCCAGCTCAGAACCTGGCTACATGCAAATTAGTCTGTTCCTGTCCCAGTGCATGATGGGAACAGGGCAAACCAAACTACCAAGCCAATTCTTATACTGGGAAGGAAACAAGCTTCCGGGGACCGGTTTCTGGCATTTCAGCCGTCGTCGGCCCGGCTTGCTTGAATCCTGATGGTGCAATGAGCAAGGGACTCACATCTGAGTATACCCTTCCACGCTTATGGTGGACAAAATGATTCAGAAAAGGGGGTGGTGATGAACAGAGTGTCTGAATTAAGCAGACCACTCTTACCCAGTCCAAAGATCAGGGCTTGATCCATCACCGTTTTTTAGCTCACTGCACCATCCCAGCTCAGAACCTGGCTACATGCAAATTAGTCTGTTCCTGTCCCAGTGCATGATGGGAACAGGGCAAACCAAACTACCAAGCCAATTCTTATACTGGGAAGGAAACAAGCTTCCGGGGACCGGTTTCTGGCATTTCAGCCGTCGTCGGCCCGGCTTGCTTGAATCCTGGTTGTGCAATGAGCAAGGGACTCACATCTGAGTATACCCTTCCACGCTTATGGTGGACAAAATGATTCAGAAAAGGGGGTGGTGATGAACAGAGTGTCTGAATTAAGCAGACCACTCTTACCCAGTCCAAAGATCAGGGCTTGATCCATCACCGTTTTTTAGCTCACTGCACCATCCCAGCTCAGAACCTGGCTACATGCAAATTAGTCTGTTCCTGTCCCAGTGCATGATGGGAACAGGGCAAACCAAACTACCAAGCCAATTCTTATACTGGGAAGGAAACAAGCTTCCGGGGACCGGTTTCTGTCATTTCAGCAGTCGTCGGCCCGGCTTGCTTGAATCCTGATGGTGCAATGAGCAAGGGACTCACATCTGAGTATACCCTTCCACGCTTATGGTGGACAAAATGATTCAGAAAAGGGGGTGGTGATGAACAGAGTGTCTGAATTAAGCAGACCACTCTTACCCAGTCCAAATATCAGGGCTTGGTCCATCACCGTTTTTTAGCTCACTGCACCATCCCAGCTCAGAACCTGGCTACATGCAAATTAGTCTGTTCCTGTCCCAGTGCATGATGGGAACAGGGCAAACCAAACTACCAAGCCAATTCTTATACTGGGAAGGAAACAAGCTTCCGGGGACCGGTTTCTGGCATTTCAGCCGTCGTCGGCCCGGCTTGCTTGAATCCTGATGGTGCAATGAGCAAGGGACTCACATCTGAGTATACCCTTCCACGCTTATGGTGGACAAAATGATTCAGAAAAGGGGGTGGTGATGAACAGAGTGTCTGAATTAAGCAGACCACTCTTACCCAGTCCAAAGATCAGGGCTTGATCCATCACCGTTTTTTAGCTCACTGCACCATCCCAGCTCAGAACCTGGCTACATGCAAATTAGTCTGTTCCTGTCCCAGTGCATGATGGGAACAGGGCAAACCAAACTACCAAGCCAATTCTTATACTGGGAAGGAAACAAGCTTCCGGGGACCGGTTTCTGGCATTTCAGCCGTCGTCGGCCCAGCTTGCTTGAATCCTGATGGTGCAATGAGCAAGGGACTCACATCTGAGTATACCCTTCCACGCTTATGGTGGACAAAATGATTCAGAAAAGGGGGTGGTGATGAACAGAGTGTCTGAATTAAGCAGACCACTCTTACCCAGTCCAAAGATCAGGGCTTGATCCATCACCGTTTTTTAGCTCACTGCACCATCCCAGCTCAGAACCTGGCTACATGCAAATTAGTCTGTTCCTGTCCCAGTGCATGATGGGAACAGGGCAAACCAAACTACCAAGCCAATTCTTATACTGGGAAGGAAACAAGCTTCCGGGGACCGGTTTCTGGCATTTCAGCCGTCGTCGGCCCGGCTTGCTTGAATCCTGATGGTGCAATGAGCAAGGGACTCACATCTGAGTATACCCTTCCACGCTTATGGTGGACAAAATGATTCAGAAAAGGGAGTGGTGATGAACAGAGTGTCTGAATTAAGCAGACCACTCTTACCCAGTCCAAAGATCAGGGCTTGATCCATCACCGTTTTTTAGCTCACTGCACCATCCCAGCTCAGAACCTGGCTACATGCAAATTAGTCTGTTCCTGTCCCAGTGCATGATGGGAACAGGGCAAACCAAACTACCAAGCCAATTCTTATACTGGGAAGGAAACAAGTTTCCGGGGACCGGTTTCTGGCATTTCAGCCGTCGTCGGCCCGGCTTGCTTGAATCCTGATGGTGCAATGAGCAAGGGACTCACATCTGAGTATACCCTTCCACGCTTATGGTGGACAAAATGATTCAGAAAAGGGGGTGGTGATGAACAGAGTGTCTGAATTAAGCAGACCACTCTTACCCAGTCCAAAGATCAGGGCTTGATCCATCACCGTTTTTTAGCTCACTGCACCATCCCAGCTCAGAACCTGGCTACATGCAAATTAGTCTGTTCCTGTCCCAGTGCATGATGGGAACAGGGCAAACCAAACTACCAAGCCAATTCTTATACTGGGAAGGAAACAAGCTTCCGGGGACCGGTTTCTGGCATTTCAACTGTCGTCGGCCCGGCTTGCTTGAATCCTGATGGTGCAATGAGCAAGGGACTCACATCTGAGTATACCCTTCCACGCTTTTGGTGGACAAAATGATTCAGAAAAGGGGGTGGTGATGAACAGAGTGTCTGAATTAAGCAGACCACTCTTACCCAGTCCAAAGATCAGGGCTTGATCCATCACCGTTTTTTAGCTCACTGCACCATCCCAGCTCAGAACCTGGCTACATGCAAATTAGTCTGTTCCTGTCCCAGTGCATGATGGGAACAGGGCAAACCAAACTACCAAGCCAATTCTTATACTGGGAAGGAAACAAGCTTCCGGGGACCGGTTTCTGGCATTTCAGCCGTCGTCGGCCCGGCTTGCTTGAATCCTGATGGTGCAATGAGCAAGGGACTCACATCTGAGTATACCCTTCCACGCTTATGGTGGACAAAATGATTCAGAAAAGGGGGTGGTGATGAACAGAGTGTCTGAATTAAGCAGACCACTCTTACCCAGTCCAAAGATCAGGGCTTGATCCATCACCGTTTTTTAGCTCACTGCACCATCCCAGCTCAGAACCTGGCTACATGCAAATTAGTCTGTTCCTGTCCCAGTGCATGATGGGAACAGGGCAAACCAAACTACCAAGCCAATTCTTATACTGGGAAGGAAACAAGCTTCCGGGGACCGGTTTCTGGCATTTCAGCCATCGTCGGCCCGGCTTGCTTGAATCCTGATGGTGCAATGAGCAAGGGACTCACATCTGAGTATACCCTTCCACGCTTATGGTGGACAAAATGATTCAGAAAAGGGGGTGGTGATGAACAGAGTGTCTGAATTAAGCAGACCACTCTCATCCAGTCCAAAGATCAGGGCTTGATCCATCACCGTTTTTTAGCTCACTGCACCATCCCAGCTCAGAACCTGGCTACATGCAAATTAGTCTGTTCCTGTCCCAGTGCATGATGGGAACAGGGCAAACCAAACTACCAAGCCAATTCTTATACTGGGAAGGAAACAAGCTTCCGGGGACCGGTTTCTGGCATTTCAGCCGTCGTCGGCCCGGCTTGCTTGAATCCTGATGGTGCAATGAGCAAGGGACTCACATCTGAGTATACCCTTCCACGCTTATGGTGGACAAAACGATTCAGAAAAGGGGGTGGTGATGAACAGAGTGTCTGAATTAAGCAGACCACTCTTACCCAGTCCAAAGATCAGGGCTTGATCCTTCACCGTTTTTTAGCTCACTGCACCATCCCAGCTCAGAACCTGGCTACATGCAAATTAGTCTGTTCCTGTCCCAGTGCATGATGGGAACAGGGCAAACCAAACTACCAAGCCAATTCTTATACTGGGAAGGAAACAAGCTTCCGGGGACCGGTTTCTGGCATTTCAGCCGTCGTCGGCCCGGCTTGCTTGAATCCTGATGGTGCAATGAGCAAGGGACTCACATCTGAGTATACCCTTCCACGCTTATGGTGGACAAAATGATTCAGAAAAGGGGGTGGTGATGAACAGAGTGTCTGAATTAAGCAGACCACTTTTACCCAGTCCAAAGATCAGGGCTTGATCCATCACCGTTTTTTAGCTCACTGCACCATCCCAGCTCAGAACCTGGCTAATTGCAAATTAGTCTGTTCCTGTCCCAGTGCATGATGGGAACAGGGCAAACCAAACTACCAAGCCAATTCTTATACTGGGAAGGAAACAAGCTTCCGGGGACCGGTTTCTGTCATTTCAGCCGTCGTCGGCCCGGCTTGCTTGAATCCTGATGGTGCAGTGAGCAAGGGACTCACATCTGAGTATACCCTTCCACGCTTATGGTGGACAAAATGATTCAGAAAAGGGGGTGGTGATGAACAGAGTGTCTGAATTAAGCAGACCACTCTTACCCAGTCCAAATATCAGGGCTTGGTCCATCACCGTTTTTTAGCTCACTGCACCATCCCAGCTCAGAACCTGGCTACATGCAAATTAGTCTGTTCCTGTCCCAGTGCATGATGGGAACAGGGCAAACCAAACTACCAAGCCAATTCTTATACTGGGAAGGAAACAAGCTTCCGGGGACCGGTTTCTGTCATTTCAGCCGTCGTCGGCCCGGCTTGCTTGAATCCTGATGGTGCAATGAGCAAGGGACTCACATCTGAGTATACCCTTCCACGCTTATGGTGGACAAAATGATTCAGAAAAGGGGGTGGTGATGAACAGAGTGTCTGAATTAAGCAGACCACTCTTACCCAGTCCAAATATCAGGGCTTGGTCCATCACCGTTTTTTAGCTCACTGCACCATCCCAGCTCAGAACCTGGCTACATGCAAATTAGTCTGTTCCTGTCCCAGTGCATGATGGGAACAGGGCAAACCAAACTACCAAGCCAATTCTTATACTGGGAAGGAAACAAGCTTCCGGGGACCGGTTTCTGTCATTTCAGCCGTCGTCGGCCCGGCTTGCTTGAATCCTGATGGTGCAATGAGCAAGGGACTCACATCTGAGTATACCCTTCCACGCTTATGGTGGACAAAATGATTCAGAAAAGGGGGTGGTGATGAACAGAGTGTCTGAATTAAGCAGACCACTCTTACCCAGTCCAAATATCAGGGCTTGGTCCATCACCGTTTTTTAGCTCACTGCACCATCCCAGCTCAGAACCTGGCTACATGCAAATTAGTCTGTTCCTGTCCCAGTGCATGATGGGAACAGGGCAAACCAAACTACCAAGCCAATTCTTATACTGGGAAGGAAACAAGCTTCCGGGGACCGGTTTCTGACATTTCAGCCGTCGTCGGCCCGGCTTGCTTGAATCCTGATGGTGCAATGAGCAAGGGACTCACATCTGAGTATACCCTTCCACGCTTATGGTGGACAAAATGATTCAGAAAAGGGGGTGGTGATGAACAGAGTGTCTGAATTAAGCAGACCACTCTTACCCAGTCCAAAGATCAGGGCTTGATCCATCACCGTTTTTTAGCTCACTGCACCATCCCAGCTCAGAACCTGGCTACATGCAAATTAGTCTGTTCCTGTCCCAGTGCATGATGGGAACAGGGCAAACCAAACTACCAAGCCAATTCTTATACTGGGAAGGAAACAAGCTTCCGGGGACCGGTTTCTGGCATTTCAGCCGTCGTCGGCCCAGCTTGCTTGAATCCTGATGGTGCAATGAGCAAGGGACTCACATCTGAGTATACCCTTCCACGCTTATGGTGGACAAAATGATTCAGAAAAGGGGGTGGTGATGAACAGAGTGTCTGAATTAAGCAGACCACTCTTACCCAGTCCAAAGATCAGGGCTTGATCCATCACCGTTTTTTAGCTCACTGCACCATCCCAGCTCAGAACCTGGCTACATGCAAATTAGTCTGTTCCTGTCCCAGTGCATGATGGGAACAGGGCAAACCAAACTACCAAGCCAATTCTTATACAGGGAAGGAAACAAGCTTCCGGGGACCGGTTTCTGGCATTTCAGCCGTCGTCGGCCCGGCTTGCTTGAATCCTGATGGTGCAATGAGCAAGGGACTCACATCTGAGTATACCCTTCCACGCTTATGGTGGACAAAATGATTCAGAAAAGGGGGTGGTGATGAACAGAGTGTCTGAATTAAGCAGACCACTCTTACCCAGTCCAAAGATCAGGGCTTGATCCATCACCGGTTTTTAGCTCACTGCACCATCCCAGCTCAGAACCTGGCTACATGCAAATTAGTCTGTTCCTGTCCCAGTGCATGATGGGAACAGGGCAAACCAAACTACCAAGCCAATTCTTATACTGGGAAGGAAACAAGCTTCCGGGGACCGGTTTCTGGCATTTCAGCCGTCGTCGGCCCGGCTTGCTTGAATCCTGATGGTGCAATGAGCAAGGGACTCACATCTGAGTATACCCTTCCACGCTTATGGTGGACAAAATGATTCAGAAAAGGGAGTGGTGATGAACAGAGTGTCTGAATTAAGCAGACCACTCTTACCCAGTCCAAAGATCAGGGCTTGATCCATCACCGTTTTTTAGCTCACTGCACCATCCCAGCTCAGAACCTGGCTACATGCAAATTAGTCTGTTCCTGTCCCAGTGCATGATGGGAACAGGGCAAACCAAACTACCAAGCCAATTCTTATACTGGGAAGGAAACAAGTTTCCGGGGACCGGTTTCTGGCATTTCAGCCGTCGTCGGCCCGGCTTGCTTGAATCCTGATGGTGCAATGAGCAAGGGACTCACATCTGAGTATACCCTTCCACGCTTATGGTGGACAAAATGATTCAGAAAAGGGGGTGGTGATGAACAGAGTGTCTGAATTAAGCAGACCACTCTTACCCAGTCCAAAGATCAGGGCTTGATCCATCACCGTTTTTTAGCTCACTGCACCATCCCAGCTCAGAACCTGGCTACATGCAAATTAGTCTGTTCCTGTCCCAGTGCATGATGGGAACAGGGCAAACCAAACTACCAAGCCAATTCTTATACTGGGAAGGAAACAAGCTTCCGGGGACCGGTTTCTGGCATTTCAACTGTCGTCGGCCCGGCTTGCTTGAATCCTGATGGTGCAATGAGCAAGGGACTCACATCTGAGTATACCCTTCCACGCTTTTGGTGGACAAAATGATTCAGAAAAGGGGGTGGTGATGAACAGAGTGTCTGAATTAAGCAGACCACTCTTACCCAGTCCAAAGATCAGGGCTTGATCCATCACCGTTTTTTAGCTCACTGCACCATCCCAGCTCAGAACCTGGCTACATGCAAATTAGTCTGTTCCTGTCCCAGTGCATGATGGGAACAGGGCAAACCAAACTACCAAGCCAATTCTTATACTGGGAAGGAAACAAGCTTCCGGGGACCGGTTTCTGGCATTTCAGCCGTCGTCGGCCCGGCTTGCTTGAATCCTGATGGTGCAATGAGCAAGGGACTCACATCTGAGTATACCCTTCCACGCTTATGGTGGACAAAATGATTCAGAAAAGGGGGTGGTGATGAACAGAGTGTCTGAATTAAGCAGACCACTCTTACCCAGTCCAAAGATCAGGGCTTGATCCATCACCGTTTTTTAGCTCACTGCACCATCCCAGCTCAGAACCTGGCTTCATGCAAATTAGTCTGTTCCTGTCCCAGTGCATGATGGGAACAGGGCAAACCAAACTACCAAGCCAATTCTTATACTGGGAAGGAAACAAGCTTCCGGGGACCGGTTTCTGGCATTTCAGCCATCGTCGGCCCGGCTTGCTTGAATCCTGATGGTGCAATGAGCAAGGGACTCACATCTGAGTATACCCTTCCACGCTTATGGTGGACAAAATGATTCAGAAAAGGGGGTGGTGATGAACAGAGTGTCTGAATTAAGCAGACCACTCTTATCCAGTCCAAAGATCAGGGCTTGATCCATCACCGTTTTTTAGCTCACTGCACCATCCCAGCTCAGAACCTGGCTACATGCAAATTAGTCTGTTCCTGTCCCAGTGCATGATGGGAACAGGGCAAACCAAACTACCAAGCCAATTCTTATACTGGGAAGGAAACAAGCTTCCGGGGACCGGTTTCTGGCATTTCAGCCGTCGTCGGCCCGGCTTGCTTGAATCCTGATGGTGCAATGAGCAAGGGACTCACATCTGAGTATACCCTTCCACGCTTATGGTGGACAAAATGATTCAGAAAAGGGGGTGGTGATGAACAGAGTGTCTGAATTAAGCAGACCACTCTTACCCAGTCCAAAGATCAGGGCTTGATCCATCACCGTTTTTTAGCTCACTGCACCATCCCAGCTCAGAACCTGGCTACATGCAAATTAGTCTGTTCCTGTCCCAGTGCATGATGGGAACAGGGCAAACCAAACTACCAAGCCAATTCTTATACAGGGAAGGAAACAAGCTTCCGGGGACCGGTTTCTGGCATTTCAGCCGTCGTCGGCCCGGCTTGCTTGAATCCTGATGGTGCAATGAGCAAGGGACTCACATCTGAGTATACCCTTCCACGCTTATGGTGGACAAAATGATTCAGAAAAGGGGGTGGTGATGAACAGAGTGTCTGAATTAAGCAGACCACTCTTACCCAGTCCAAAGATCAGGGCTTGATCCATCACCGGTTTTTAGCTCACTGCACCATCCCAGCTCAGAACCTGGCTACATGCAAATTAGTCTGTTCCTGTCCCAGTGCATGATGGGAACAGGGCAAACCAAACTACCAAGCCAATTCTTATACTGGGAAGGAAACAAGCTTCCGGGGACCGGTTTCTGGCATTTCAGCCGTCGTCGGCCCGGCTTGCTTGAATCCTGATGGTGCAATGAGCAAGGGACTCACATCTGAGTATACCCTTCCACGCTTATGGTGGACAAAATGATTCAGAAAAGGGAGTGGTGATGAACAGAGTGTCTGAATTAAGCAGACCACTCTTACCCAGTCCAAAGATCAGGGCTTGATCCATCACCGTTTTTTAGCTCACTGCACCATCCCAGCTCAGAACCTGGCTACATGCAAATTAGTCTGTTCCTGTCCCAGTGCATGATGGGAACAGGGCAAACCAAACTACCAAGCCAATTCTTATACTGGGAAGGAAACAAGTTTCCGGGGACCGGTTTCTGGCATTTCAGCCGTCGTCGGCCCGGCTTGCTTGAATCCTGATGGTGCAATGAGCAAGGGACTCACATCTGAGTATACCCTTCCACGCTTATGGTGGACAAAATGATTCAGAAAAGGGGGTGGTGATGAACAGAGTGTCTGAATTAAGCAGACCACTCTTACCCAGTCCAAAGATCAGGGCTTGATCCATCACCGTTTTTTAGCTCACTGCACCATCCCAGCTCAGAACCTGGCTACATGCAAATTAGTCTGTTCCTGTCCCAGTGCATGATGGGAACAGGGCAAACCAAACTACCAAGCCAATTCTTATACTGGGAAGGAAACAAGCTTCCGGGGACCGGTTTCTGGCATTTCAACTGTCGTCGGCCCGGCTTGCTTGAATCCTGATGGTGCAATGAGCAAGGGACTCACATCTGAGTATACCCTTCCACGCTTTTGGTGGACAAAATGATTCAGAAAAGGGGGTGGTGATGAACAGAGTGTCTGAATTAAGCAGACCACTCTTACCCAGTCCAAAGATCAGGGCTTGATCCATCACCGTTTTTTAGCTCACTGCACCATCCCAGCTCAGAACCTGGCTACATGCAAATTAGTCTGTTCCTGTCCCAGTGCATGATGGGAACAGGGCAAACCAAACTACCAAGCCAATTCTTATACTGGGAAGGAAACAAGCTTCCGGGGACCGGTTTCTGGCATTTCAGCCGTCGTCGGCCCGGCTTGCTTGAATCCTGATGGTGCAATGAGCAAGGGACTCACATCTGAGTATACCCTTCCACGCTTATGGTGGACAAAATGATTCAGAAAAGGGGGTGGTGATGAACAGAGTGTCTGAATTAAGCAGACCACTCTTACCCAGTCCAAAGATCAGGGCTTGATCCATCACCGTTTTTTAGCTCACTGCACCATCCCAGCTCAGAACCTGGCTACATGCAAATTAGTCTGTTCCTGTCCCAGTGCATGATGGGAACAGGGCAAACCAAACTACCAAGCCAATTCTTATACTGGGAAGGAAACAAGCTTCCGGGGACCGGTTTCTGGCATTTCAGCCATCGTCGGCCCGGCTTGCTTGAATCCTGATGGTGCAATGAGCAAGGGACTCACATCTGAGTATACCCTTCCACGCTTATGGTGGACAAAATGATTCAGAAAAGGGGGTGGTGATGAACAGAGTGTCTGAATTAAGCAGACCACTCTTATCCAGTCCAAAGATCAGGGCTTGATCCATCACCGTTTTTTAGCTCACTGCACCATCCCAGCTCAGAACCTGGCTACATGCAAATTAGTCTGTTCCTGTCCCAGTGCATGATGGGAACAGGGCAAACCAAACTACCAAGCCAATTCTTATACTGGGAAGGAAACAAGCTTCCGGGGACCGGTTTCTGGCATTTCAGCCGTCGTCGGCCCGGCTTGCTTGAATCCTGATGGTGCAATGAGCAAGGGACTCACATCTGAGTATACCCTTCCACGCTTATGGTGGACAAAACGATTCAGAAAAGGGGGTGGTGATGAACAGAGTGTCTGAATTAAGCAGACCACTCTTACCCAGTCCAAAGATCAGGGCTTGATCCATCACCGTTTTTTAGCTCACTGCACCATCCCAGCTCAGACCCTGGCTACATGCAAATTAGTCTGTTCCTGTCCCAGTGCATGATGGGAACAGGGCAAACCAAACTACCAAGCCAATTCTTATACTGGGAAGGAAACAAGCTTCCGGGGACCGGTTTCTGGCATTTCAGCCGTCGTCGGCCCGGCTTGCTTGAATCCTGATGGTGCAATGAGCAAGGGACTCACATCTGAGTATACCCTTCCACGCTTATGGTGGACAAAATGATTCAGAAAAGGGGGTGGTGATGAACAGAGTGTCTGAATTAAGCAGACCACTTTTACCCAGTCCAAAGATCAGGGCTTGATCCATCACCGTTTTTTAGCTCACTGCACCATCCCAGCTCAGAACCTGGCTAATTGCAAATTAGTCTGTTCCTGTCCCAGTGCATGATGGGAACAGGGCAAACCAAACTACCAAGCCAATTCTTATACTGGGAAGGAAACAAGCTTCCGGGGACCGGTTTCTGTCATTTCAGCCGTCGTCGGCCCGGCTTGCTTGAATCCTGATGGTGCAGTGAGCAAGGGACTCACATCTGAGTATACCCTTCCACGCTTATGGTGGACAAAATGATTCAGAAAAGGGGGTGGTGATGAACAGAGTGTCTGAATTAAGCAGACCACTCTTACCCAGTCCAAATATCAGGGCTTGATCCATCACCGTTTTTTAGCTCACTGCACCATCCCAGCTCAGAACCTGGCTACATGCAAATTAGTCTGTTCCTGTCCCAGTGCATGATGGGAACAGGGCAAACCAAACTACCAAGCCAATTCTTATACTGGGAAGGAAACAAGCTTCCGGGGACCGGTTTCTGGCATTTCAGCCATCGTCGGCCCGGCTTGCTTGAATCCTGATGGTGCAATGAGCAAGGGACTCACATCTGAGTATACCCTTCCACGCTTATGGTGGACAAAATGATTCAGAAAAGGGGGTGGTGATGAACAGAGTGTCTGAATTAAGCAGACCACTCTTACCCAGTCCAAAGATCTGGACTTGATCCATCACCGTTTTTTAGCTCACTGCACCATCCCAGCTCAGAACCTGGCTACATGCAAATTAGTCTGTTCCTGTCCCAGTGCATGATGGGAACAGGGCACACCAAACTACCAAGCCAATTCTTATACTGGGAAGGAAACAAGCTTCCGGGGACCGGTTTCTGACATTTCAGCCGTCGTCGGCCCGGCTTGCTTGAATCCTGATGGTGCAATGAGCAAGGGACTCACATCTGAGTATACCCTTCCACGCTTATGGTGGACAAAATGATTCAGAAAAGGGGGTGGTGATGAACAGAGTGTCTGAATTAAGCAGACCACTCTTACCCAGTCCAAAGATCAGGGCTTGATCCATCACCGTTTTTTAGCTCACTGCACCATCCCAGCTCAGAACCTGGCTACATGCAAATTAGTCTGTTCCTGTCCCAGTGCATGATGGGAACAGGGCAAACCAAACTACCAAGCCAATTCTTATACTGGGAAGGAAACAAGCTTCCGGGGACCGGTTTCTGGCATTTCAGCCGTCGTCGGCCCGGCTTGCTTGAATCCTGATGGTGCAATGAGCAAGGGACTCACATCTGAGTATACCCTTCCACGCTTATGGTGGACAAAATGATTCAGAAAAGGGGGTGGTGATGAACAGAGTGTCTGAATTAAGCAGACCACTCTTACCCAGTCCAAAGATCAGGGCTTGATCCATCACCGTTTTTTAGCTCACTGCACCATCCCAGCTCAGAACCTGGCTACATGCAAATTAGTCTGTTCCTGTCCCAGTGCATGATGGGAACAGGGCAAACCAAACTACCAAGCCAATTCTTATACTGGGAAGGAAACAAGCTTCCGGGGACCGGTTTCTGGCATTTCAGCCGTCGTCGGCCCGGCTTGCTTGAATCCTGATGGTGCAATGAGCAAGGGACTCACATCTGAGTATACCCTTCCACGCTTATGGTGGACAAAATGATTCAGAAAAGGGGGTGGTGATGAACAGAGTGTCTGAATTAAGCAGACCACTCTTACCCAGTCCAAAGATCAGGGCTTTATCCATCACCGTTTTTTAGCTCACTGCACCATCCCAGCTCAGAACCTGGCTACATGCAAATTAGTCTGTTCCTGTCCCAGTGCATGACGGGAACAGGGCAAACCAAACTACCAAGCCAATTCTTATACTGGGAAGGAAACAAGCTTCCGGGGACCGGTTTCTGTCATTTCAGCCGTCGTCGGCCCGGCTTGCTTGAATCCTGATGGTGCAATGAGCAAGGGACTCACATCTGAGTATACCCTTCCACGCTTATGGTGGACAAAATGATTCAGAAAAGGGGGTGGTGATGAACAGAGTGTCTGAATTAAGCAGACCACTCTTACCCAGTCCAAATATCAGGGCTTGGTCCATCACCGTTTTTTAGCTCACTGCACCATCCCAGCTCAGAACCTGGCTACATGCAAATTAGTCTGTTCCTGTCCCAGTGCATGATGGGAACAGGGCAAACCAAACTACCAAGCCAATTCTTATACTGGGAAGGAAACAAGCTTCCGGGGGCCGGTTTCTGGCATTTCAGCCGTCGTCGGCCCGGCTTGCTTGAATCCTGATGGTGCAATGAGCAAGGGACTCACATCTGAGTATACCCTTCCACGCTTATGGTGGACAAAATGATTCAGAAAAGGGGGTGGTGATGAACAGAGTGTCTGAATTAAGCAGACCACTCTTACCCAGTCCAAAGCTCAGGGCTTGATCCATCACCGTTTTTTAGCTCACTGCACCATCCCAGCTCAGAACCTGGCTACATGCAAATTAGTCTGTTCCTGTCCCAGTGCATGATGGGAACAGGGCAAACCAAACTACCAAGCCAATTCTTATACTGGGAAGGAAACAAGCTTCCGGGGACCGGTTTCTGGCATTTCAGCCATCGTCGGCCCGGCTTGCTTGAATCCTGATGGTGCAATGAGCAAGGGACTCACATCTGAGTATACCCTTCCACGCTTATGGTGGACAAAATGATTCAGAAAAGGGGGTGGTGATGAACAGAGTGTCTGAATTAAGCAGACCACTCTTACCCAGTCCAAAGATCAGGACTTGATCCATCACCGTTTTTAGCTCACTGCACCATCCCAGCTCAGAACCTGGCTACATGCAAATTAGTCTGTTCCTGTCCCAGTGCATGATGGGAACAGGGCAAACCAAACTACCAAGCCAATTCTTATACTGGGAAGGAAACAAGCTTCCGGGGACCGGTTTCTGACATTTCAGCCGTCGTCGGCCCGGCTTGCTTGAATCCTGATGGTGCAATGAGCAAGGGACTCACATCTGAGTATACCCTTCCACGCTTATGGTGGACAAAATGATTCAGAAAAGGGGGTGGTGATGAACAGAGTGTCTGAATTAAGCAGACCACTCTTACCCAGTCCAAAGATCAGGGCTTGATCCATCACCGTTTTTTAGCTCACTGCAACATCCCAGCTCAGAACCTGGCTACATGCAAATTAGTCTGTTCCTGTCCCAGTGCATGATGGGAACAGGGCAAACCAAACTACCAAGCCAATTCTTATACTGGGAAGGAAACAAGCTTCCGAGGACCGGTTTCTGGCATTTCAGCCGTCGTCGGCCCGGCTTGCTTGAATCCTGATGGTGCAATGAGCAAGGGACTCACATCTGAGTATACCCTTCCACGCTTATGGTGGACAAAATGATTCAGAAAAGGGGGTGGTGATGAACAGAGTGTCTGAATTAAGCAGACCACTCTTACCCAGTCCAAAGATCAGGGCTTGATCCATCACCGTTTTTTAGCTCACTGCACCATCCCAGCTCAGAACCTGGCTACATGCAAATTAGTCTGTTCCTGTCCCAGTGCATGATGGGAACAGGGCAAACCAAACTACCAAGCCAATTCTTATACTGGGAAGGAAACAAGCTTCCGGGGACCGGTGGTCACAATGGCAGATTTGTACATGGACGGTACCCTGATTCCCTTTGGAACGCTGGCTGCGGACACTGTCTTCCCAGCTGGGCAGTTTCTGCAATATGCATCCCTCATACACACGTTCAAGCGGGCTTGGGGCGACATTTCTGAGGAACTGCCGATGCACCTTCTGGTGCAGTACTTGCACGTTATGGGGAATGGATCCCACGTGATCCACTGGTTAGCGCAGGCTCTATTGTCACACACACAGAGCACCCTCCAACCGCTGCGAGATAAGTGGGCGGCAGACAGGGGAAGGGAATGGACGGACAAGGAATGGGCAATGATACTGGCAGGCCCCACTCACATTCCACGCAACTCCCGCTTCAAACTCATTCAATTTTATATATTACATCGGGCATATCTGTCACCTAATAAAATTAACCAATATTTCACAGTCGATACCTCTGCGTGCCCGAGATGTTCTCTGGTTGATGTGGATCTCCTCCATATGCTCTGGAACTGTCCCCAGATACAGACATACTGGCATAATGTGACGACACTCTTGGCAAAGGGGGTTGACGAGGACTTGCAACACACGTGGGAGACATGTCTATTGGGCCTATACAGGAGAACGAAACACAATAAAGTCCCTTCCAGATTCTGGTTCCTTGGGCTTATCGCAGCTAAGAGACTCCTTACTAAACGCTGGAAAAAGAGTGAACCCCAACATATCACGCACTGGCGCACCTCATTCGTTAACTGGGCGAGAGCGGAAAGCACCACCCTTCACAGGGAAGAGGCAGCAGGGCTGAGGAAGTTCCCCATAGCGCAGCTTTGGGACGAAATTTTGAGATCTTTCCATCAGGCGTGTCTCGATCAAGGAGTCACTTAAATCCTCTCCCCTCCGGACTTGACTTGGGCAGTGGGTGTGATGGAGAGCGGTGCACACACGCGGTGGGGTTTATTCTAGCCTGCACATAGCATGCCGCACCCACGTTACATGATAACACTGTCTCCCCACGAAGTGACGGCCACACCCTTTTTAGCATAAAGACCCGATGATTAAAGCCCATGATTGTGTTGGGCCTCTACAAGTACCCTCACCCTTGCACTAATCCTCCCATGGAACCAAAGACACATACCCTTGGACATATACGGACATATTGCTTGCACTCTCATTTTTTTGTATTTTCCTTGCTTTATTTCTTTTTCCTTTCCCTTTGGCTGCTTTCTTTCCCTATTCAGTCATATTAGCCTTTCTTTCTTTTGTACACTTACATTTTTCTCCCCTCCCCTTTGTTGGCCAAGTTTTTGGTGTCACGGCGGTTTTGCTAGAGGACACGTTTGTTAAAATGTTTGGAACATAACAGGTTCATTATACTGCTTTTCCCCCTTTTTCTGGTACACAAAATCCACTTATGAGACCACCCTGGACGACACACTTACTACCCGTGGTTAAGAGAGGGCAGAGGGAATTACATGCACACAAGGTACTGTTAAATCACATCACGTCCACGAACCACATGCCACCTTCACGGTTGAACTATGTGACGGTTCACTTTCAATAACCTCTCTCGACCCATATTAACTATACCCGTACAGGCTACGACTAGGGGATCATGATGCTTTCTCAAACACCTGACGCACTGTTCCTTCCCGTAACGGACCTACTGGTCTGCAGAGATGAGGCTTATTCTCAAATATAAAGCACCGTTTGGGAATGTTGATCTAATTCCACTTTCTTTTCTCCTTTTGCCTTGTAAAATGTAATGTATGACCAATGTCCCAAGTTGTACTATTATTGTTTATGATTGATAATGTGATCCTCAGGGATGGTCTGCTACATTTACTGCTTAGCACTCTGGCATGTATTGTGACTATGCATTGAAAAAACAATAAAAAATATTCAAACAAAAAAAAAAAAGAGGCAGGTCTCCGATGAAGAAGAGGAAGGAGAGAGCCAGATCTTCATCCAGAAGTAAGGTTCCAGTCTGCTCTCCATCGGGCTCGGTGCCAAAAATACGTTCATCAGCAGCAAAAACATCGCGAAAGACCATCAACGGCGAGCTCGCTGTCGAGAGAACATCGGTAGTTGACGAGGACTACAGGTACGTCAGATCCTCAGCCGTCGTCAACCCGGTGACTATCGGCATTGAGGAGTTGTTCTCGTCAGTACGTTGTCCGACGTCGAGACATGCTCTGCTGTCGCCCATGCATCGGCGTCGAAGCAGGCTTCTCCGTTACCATCAACCAGGAGGTAGTCAACATCGAGAAGTGCCTCGTCATGGCCAGAGGCAAGGCATTCAACGTCCAAGTGGATGTCTCCGTTGTCGTCAGGCAGGCGACGTTAAACGTCGAGGACTAGATCTGTTTCGACGGCAAGGAAGGATTTGTCGTCGAGACCCAATGTAAAGTATACAAGACGACATTCGACGTCGAGACAGCGGTCTCCATCAACGTCAAAAAGGGCTCCCATCTCAGCGCCACTGGCTTTCATTAGACGTTCAGCGTTGAGAAAAAGATCCGAGAGGTCTAAAGACACCCCATCGAGAAAGTTTTCTTCATCGGCTCGCACTTCGTTGGGTTCTCCCAGATGCTCTACGTCGACAGCAAAGTCGGTGAGGTCCAGGTGTTCGAGTTCAGAACATTCGACTGCGAAGCACAAGGAAAGGTCGACGTTGAAGAGAAGATCCCTCTCTAAAGGTTCACCAGTTCTGGTGACGCATAGTCTGTCAACGTCGAGACACTCCATCGACGTCACATCGTTCCTCAAGACGTTCTGGTTCAGTTATGAGCTCTCTCAAGGTGCTCACAACGTCAATAAGCTCCTCTGCTCACTCCCCAGAGCAGACAAGAAGATCACGGAGAAGCTCCCAACAGAGGCAAAAATCTCCTTCAGTTCATCTTTCACCGAGATGGCTTCTGCCCCTCCATCAATGGCAGAAAGAACCTTCCGGCCAAGCACAGCAGCCTCCAACCTATTCCAATCCACTGCACAGATCTCCACTATAACGACTGGTGCAGGAGGTGAACAGGTCCCCTACTACTCGGACCAGGAATCACCGAGACAAATCTCCGGAGCATTGACCAACTCATGCTCCTCATAAAAGAAGAAGAAAGCCATATTGGTTGTCTTCCTTGACTCACTCTTCAAAAAGGGACTACTCCCATACCCTTACGGATAGCCCTCCCTCAAGAGTGCCACCTATCAACGATGTCAACACCTTCCACAATGTCCTTGCTAGAGGGGCGCAGAAGCTAAACATAGATATGTTGGCGCCTCAGACTTCTACATCAGTCATTTTTTAGACTCTCCATCAGCGGTCTGCGGCTAGACCATTGCTCCCACTGGTCCCTGGTGTCCTTCAACCAGTAATGGACATTTTTCTCACACCATCCTCGATTAAAGTAGCTCCGGCGAGGATCCTGAAAAAGTACAAACCTGCTGAATCGGATCCTTTATTTCTGAATTCAGATCCTCCACTGGATTTGGTTATCATCGCAGCAGCAAAGAAGACGCATGCTGTTGCTTCTTCCGCAGTTCCTCCAGACAAGGAGAGTAGAGCTTCAGATTCTTGGGGGAGAAAAGCATGTGGTTCTGGAGCATCTTCGTTGAAGGTATCTAGCGCTGCAGACCTGCTGGGCCGTTATGACAGATCCTTATGGGATTCCTTGGAGCGCTTTAAGGAGAAGCTGCCAAAGGAGGATCGACATGATTTCACAAAGATTCTTCTGGGAGGGCCGCTGGTAGCCAATCAGCACAGCAGCGGATGGGGCTTCTCTGGCTGCACATTTGTATGCACATGGAATATGCGCACAGATGTCTTCCTGGTTGCCCCTAACCGCTTTGAAACCGGAAGCTCAGCAGCGTATTTTAAATCTTCCATTCTCTGGCAACTCCCTTTTTGGATCGCACACCGACCAGGAGATGACCAGAATGAAGGCCTTGTTGGATACACTGAAGGCCGTTGGCCTAGAGAAGAAAAAGGAGTCCAGGTGTCGCTACAGGCCTTACAACCGCAAGAACTACCATCAGAGGGTTCAAACCCCTCAATGGTCACAGAAGAAGCAATCCAAATCTCAATACCAAGGCCGTCGTTCCTCTAGAGGCAGAGGACATTAGCAGAAATCCTCCTCCTCAGCCAACACTCCAGGCAAGCAATGAGTTTCCACTTCCTCTAGCACCGTTGCTCACTCCAATGGGGGGGGGGGGTATCTCAAATTGCATAAAAGAGTGGCGCAACATCACCAAAGATCAGTCGGTGCTAAATATACTGCGCAATGGGTACGTGCTACGTTTCTGCGCACCTCCAAGAGACATTCCTCCAGTAAGATCACGCCCTCGCCACCTGGATTTGCTGCCTCAGGAAGTGCCTGCCCTTCTGAAGAAACTAGCCTTAGAAGAGGTCCCTCTTGCTCAATGGGGAAAAGGATTCTACTTCAGATATTTTCTTGTATCGAAAAAAGACCAAGCACACAAGTTCAGACTTACATAGATCTCCGAACAAGATCGTCCGAAAGGAGAAGTTTTGTATGTTGGTGCTCCATCAAATATATCCACCTCTACAGAAAGGGGATTGGATGTGTTCGATAGATCTCCAAGATGCGTACTTCCACATTCCAATCGCACCACGGCATCGCAAGTACCTGCGATTCATGGTAGGTGCGAAGCATTACCAGTTCAGAGTCTTGCCGTTCGGCCTCAAGTCTGCACCACGGGTATTCACGAAGTGCATGGCAGTAGTGGCTGCAGCATTACATCGCCAAGGCCTGCTTGTATATCCATACCTGGACGACTGGCTATTGAAGGGTTCATCTCCTCACATGGTGCAGAACCACTATCTCACCTGCCTAGATCTGCTAAGTCACTTGGGCCTTTATGTGAACATGGAGAAATCAACCCACTCAAACGGTCCACTATCTGGGATCCACCCTGGACTCCGGCCTAGGAAAAGTGTTTCCTTCGGAGGAGAGACTGTTATCAATGAGTAACAACTGCAATATCATCCTTCAAGCACATCAACCATCAGTGAAGCAAGTGGCATCTCTAATGGGAAAACACACAAGTTGGACAGTGGACCAAAAAACAGCAATAAGGCACCAATCACATACATTCACCAAATCAAGTAATCGAAAAACAAAATAGAATCTTATGTGCAAATCTCCAAATGTGCCCCTTTGTCCAAGAGCACTCCCCAATTATCAGGGGCAACAAAAAGGAAAACCTAAATCAGAGCTGCATCACTTAGCGATAATGTTCAAATATCATATGAATGGTAGTTTTTTACGAAGCCACGGAGCAGTTGTGTAACGATCAAGTTTTTCTTTTCCTTTATTAATTCATTCTTTAAAAGACAGACAGCCAACGCATTCAGTCCTTAGAAACAGGACTTCAGGGCAACGTTGAATCTATATAGAAGATTAGATGTGAATAGATACGGTAGAACCCTTGAGCATTTGTATAGTCCGGCCAAGGTGACAGTCGCACCCTTGCGTCAAGCTCATCTATTAGAGTGAACAAATAATCCAATTGAAAGAAGATGATAAGAGGTTAAATGTCCATTCGTATTCTTGGTGTGTCTTAAAGATATGCAGCAGACTATGGAGGACATGTGGTATGATAGCCACAGTGGTATATTGTTAAAGTACAGTTGTCGCTCCCTAGAGCATATCCAGAACTTTGTGAGAGTAAGTAGTAGGAAGAACTATCACGCCGCATGGTGGATGGCGTTCTCCTGCCACCCAACCTACTGGGGTCGATGGCCTCTTGCATATTTCTCATACCCAACTCCAGATTGAGAATGAGACCGTTACAGCAGGATCTGGGGGTGAAATGGGACCAATCCTCAGGACATTGGGAAGGCCAAATTCTCCTCTCTCAAGCAGTGAAGACGTCCATTGTCTGGTGGACTCAGCCGCAGAATCTCCTAGTGGGAGTCCCATTCCATCAACCTCTCCCAGAACAATCATGGAGGCCTCTCTTCAGGAATGGGGGGCTAATTTGGGTCAACTGCAGACTCAGGGTAGATGGTCGAACAAGGAGCAAACCTATCAATAAATATGTTAGAACTGCGGGCGGTTCATCTAGCCCTAAAGGCATTCCATCCATCGATTCAGTCTGAGTCGATACGGATACAAAGGACAATACAACCACCATGTATTACTTAAACAAACAAGGTGGAATTCACTCTCGCCCACTGTCACTGGAATCTCAAGTGATCTGGCATCTGCCAGGAGAACAGAACTGGTCCGGTACGTTTGCATATGCCTTTCCGCCCCTTCCTCTCATCCCGAAGGTGGTGACCAAGCTCCTCCGATCCAGGATGAAGATGATCTGATACACCGGACTGGCCTCGCCAATGGTGGTGTCTGGACCTATTGCAACTCTCGATCTGTCCGCAAAGGAAGCTCCTGTGCAGGCCGGACCTTCTGACCGAAATGGGCGGTAAGATTCTGCACCCCAACCTTCCCTGACTGAGCTTGGCAGCATGCTCCAGACGTCCTGCAGTACGGACACTTGACTCTCCCGCAGGACTGTTTGGACCTTTTGAGGTAGTCAAAGAGGCCATCCACAAGGAGTTCTTACTCTTAAATGGAAAAGATTTTACTTGTGGTGTGTACGTAATGGTTGGAGTCGGACTAGCGGGCAAGAGGAGGTAATCTTGCCATATCTGCTTTATTTACCCAAATCTGGTTTAAAGTACACATCATTAAAAGTTCATTTGGCGGCCATTACAGCCTATAGAAAGTCACCTAACCAACCTTCTTTCTTTTAACTTCAGGTAGTCAAGGATTTCCTTCAGGGGTTGAAGAAGGTTTATTCCCCTGTCCGACTTCCTTCTCCTCCTTGGGAGTTGAATCTAGTCTTGTCCAAGTTTATTGGTCCTATCGAACCCATTCATAAGGCCACGTTACCGCACCTAACATGGAAAGTGGCATTTCTGGTGCTATTACATCAGCACGCAGAGTGAGTGAAATCCAGGTACTCTGCACTAAGGAATCGTATACCGTTTTCCCTCACAATAGGGTGGTTTTGAGGACTCACCCTTCTTTCCTACCAAAAGTTGTGTCTGACTTCCATGTCAACCAGGCAATTTCTCTCCCCTCTGTTTTTCCCAATCCTGCTACACCAGCAGAAAGGTCTCTTCACTCACTAGACCTCAAGAGGGTTCTCAAATTCTATTTGGAAGGAACAAAATCCATTAGAAAGTCTGATCAATTGTTTATAAACAATGGCGCCGTTAGGACAAGTTTTCCAGCCTCCAAATGATCCATTTCGAGGTGTATAGTGTCCTGCATTAAATTGGCCTATCAATTGGTGAACAAACCTCTATTGGTTTCCCCTAAAGCTCACTCCACTAGGGGAAAAGCGGCTACAATAACTTTCTTTCACAATGTACCGATGGCCAAGATATGTAAGGCTGCAACTTGGAAGTCAGTACACTCGTTTACTAGACATTACTGTCTTGATTCTGACTCCAGAGCTGATACCCAAGTGGGCCAAGCCTCCTTGAGGAATCTGTTCCAATGCTAGCTTGATTGGAGTCAATGATGTTTTTAACAATGTCTATTTTATGCTTGTCACTTGCCCGCAGGAAGAGGGGATGGGCTTGCTACTCGATTCATGTACTTATGACTATTGATGAGGATCCCCTGTAAGAAAAGGATAGGTTACTTACCTGTAATCCTAGTTCTCTTCCAGGGGTATCCTCATCAAAGTCATAAGCAACCCACCCGCCTCCCTGGGCAAGTGATCAAGGTTAATATCATCTCGTTGTGCCCTGGCCTTCGGGTCTTCGCAAAGAACAATTGACCTAACTGTCACCCCTGAGGCATGATAGGAAGCTAGGGGTTATGGCTGCCTTAAAGGCACGGTGGCAGTTTTATTATGTGTTTCTGTGGGTTAGCTTTTCAGCTTTCTACACTAATGTTTCTACAATGCAGCCTATGAGCTGGCAATGTCTTGTATTCCTTTTTGCAGGATTGTGATTTCTATTGTGCGTTAGAGAAGTTTTAAAATGTGTTTTCTTTCTCCCTGCTTTATTGAAGTTGTATATATGTGCATAGGAAATTCTTACAACATTGCTCAGCTTTTCAGTGTATGGAAGGCTGCATTGTATTTACTGTTATATGAGCTACATATATGTTTCCACATATATGTTTTATATGTTTCCGGGGTTCCCGCACATGGGCGGGAATATTCATGTGCTTATGACTTTGATGAGGATACCCCTGGAAGAGAACTAGGATTACAGGTAAGCACTTATCCTTCTGCCCGCATTTCGTATTTGTTGCACATATCTGTGAATATACTAAGATTTCCAGAGAAGTATGCATTATCCAACTTGACTAAAACCTACCCCAGATATGCAGATTAACATTCAACTGGTCTTTCAGAAGACTTCTCAGTCTAGGAGAAGAATGTGAGGGGTTATGCTTTGCACATCCCGCTTATGTGTAAATATTTCTACCAGCAATGTTTGGCTGTTTAAACCAATTTAAGAATCCGCTATCCCCTGTTACAGTTGCCAACCGATGTCTCCACAGTGTGCTGGGTCATATTTCTGCTGAGAGTAATCTAGATTCCAGCATGCTTGATGTCGGGCCCATTTAGTCCCATGTTGCCTTTTTTTTTTGAGCGAACGCAATCTTTTTAAATTGGAGCTCCCGGGCCCTTTTGATCATTAGGAGCTGTAATTTGTCCAGCGTGATCTTATGTTTAATTCCTTCAAATATTAGGACTAGGAAATCTCGTTGGTTATAAAGTAGTGTAACACTTGGGCAATATTACCATTTGAGAAAATGACATTATGCCCATCACAGACATTGGTAGCTTAATCCAAAATCTGATTATTCTAATTGGCTCCTAGGGATTTATAGATGTTACCATCCATCAGATCCGAGTCCAAGTGGTAGGTTTGACTTACCAAGCACTGAATTCTGACTGTACTGTTTGTCAGTAGGGAGGGTTCAAACTGTAATTGTGTAGTAGTTGTGTTTTATTAACATAATTTAGCTTGTTTTGAAATGCATATGTAGCAGTTTTCCTACTTCTGATAGATACATCTGCCATGTGGATTCCTCACCTTGTGAATATCCCCTTGCGTCAGCAACATTCGGAAATTCTTTTCGTAGCTTCGCGCCGACGTGGACTTGGACATCATAGAGGCACGGCATCGCTCGCGAATCCGCTGACGTCACCGACGCCCATAATAGGCCCACGCCGGTATGATGACATCAGTTCCCGTTTTTCCGCGTCGTCGACGCTAACGGTTTTGGGAATCTCAGTAGCTATACTGTGACTTTGTTTCGTTTCTCTGTGTTTCCTGCTTCTTTGTTTCGATAAGATGTCGAACAAGACCGGTTTCAAGCCCTGCAGGGAGTGCGGAAAAATTATGTCCATCACGGATCCGCACGAGGACTGTATTTGGTGCTTAAGCTCCGATCACGACGTGGATGGATGTTCATCATGTCGTAAGATGAATCCGAAGGCCCTGCGGGAAAGGGAAACCAAGCTACTTGTGGCAAAACTTAAGGCCGACAAGGGTAAGAAGACATCAAGATCTCGCTCGAGGAAGAATAAGTCGAAGTCGAGGTCCCGATCTCGTGAGGGTTCGGCCTCGAAGTCTTCTTCGGACCATGCTTCAAGGTCAAGGAAGAAACACAGGAAGAGGAGACATGAATCTCGACGTCACTCGGGTGAGAAGTCGGACTCGAGGTCGAGGTCGCCCAGGAGGGTTCGTTCGAAGGTGGTCCCGCCACAGGAGACTCCGGATCAGGAAGGTGAGGCTTCGCCTTTCAGGTCGCAGGTTCCCTCTCCGGTTCCGGAGTCCAATCCATCTCCGGCCTTCTCCGGCTTGAGAGGAGGAAGAGGTAGTCCCTGTGGAAGTTGAAGAATCTGCGCATTTTGTTGAGCCGGATTCGATCCCACCTCGAGGTCAGCCTGAGGGTGTTCAACCACCTTTTCCAGCGCCGGGCCAAGACCCTTCAGCGTTCTTAAACGCTATGTATGGTGTGTTCTCAAGGGCGTGGTACCCCTCTGGTGCACCTTCGGGTCCCATGGGTCCTCTGGCATTTAATTTGGGGGTTCCTCATTCATATGCAGCGGCTCCATTCATGCCGTTTATGCCAGCCCCATCGACGCCGTGGCAGTTTCCGGCCCCGCCAAGGTCGTCGCCGACTCGTCCGAAGTCGACCACTCCAATGCCGACGTCGCCTGCTCCGAGTAGACATCAGGAGCATACATCTGGGCCATCGAAGTCGGTACCGACGTCGGTTCCGACTCCGTCGGAGTCGTTGATGGATCCGGTACCGAGGCGTGTAAAGGAGAGGTCCAGAAGAGAAGCTCAACGTCTCTTGGAGGAACAAAGTTATGCCGACTCTCGCACTGACTTAGAAGAGGGTGAGCTGGGAGAAGATTGTTTTGAAGAGCTGGCTGATGCCAGTGGCCTGGATCTTTCCCCGGAGTGGGAATTGCCCTCAGGACATGATGCGCCTTCAAAGGAAGTCCAGCCATATCATGTGGTAATGAGGAAGGCTGCGGGACTTTTAAATTTAACATTACCAACAGTTGAATTTAAGTCAAACCTTCTAACAGAAGTTCTTCACTCTCCGAGTTCGGCTGTGGAGCCTTTACTTCCATTTAATGAGGCATTAACCAAGCCCATTATGGAGGTTTGGAAGAAGCCGCTCTCTGCTCCTGCTGAATCCAAGAGTGTGGCTAGAAGATATAGGGTAGCTCCAGAGGACCCTGCTTTCTTAACATCTCACCCTTCTCCCGAGAGCCTGGTGATTCAGGCTGCGTGTTCTAAGAAGTCTATAAGTGCTTTTCCCCAAGTTCCTGGGGACAAGGAGGCTAAAAAACAAGATCAGGTGGCCAAGAAAACTTTCTCATCTGCTAGTATGGCCTTGAAGTCTACAAATGCCACTTGTCTCATGGGGAGGTATGTGCACGCACTTATGGACTCAATGCGTGCTTTGGCTCCTAAGATCCCTGAGGAGAACAGGAGTGATTTCGAGGAGGTGTTGTCTGACACCCAAGCAGCGGCACGCCAGGTAATTCAGAGCGGTCTTGACACGGCTGATTCTGTGGCTCGGATTATGGGTACTGCAGTTGCTACACGAAGATCGGCTTGGCTAAAGTCCTCGGACTTTTCTGCTGATGTTCAGGCGGCGCTTTTGGATCTGCCTTTTGATGGAGAAGGACTATTTGGCAAGAAAGTAGATACAGCCCTCGAAAGGTTTAAAGATAGCAGAGCTACTGCCAGGTCTTTGGGCCTTCAAATTAGAGGTGCTTCGACCAAAAAGTTCAGAGGGTTTGGACGCTCATCCTTTCGGAACTTTAGACAAGGTCAGCAGCAGCAACAACAGCAGCAGCAGCAACAGAACACCTTGTACAGGTCATACAGGGGAAAGCAAAGGGGTTGTCTTCGAGGGCGTCAAACCTCTTCCTCCTCCACCTCCTCCAACCCCCAAGCCACAGAAAAGCAGCCCTAGATCCGCCATTCAGGATCATGTGGGTCCAGTGGGGGGTCGGCTTACCTACTTTCTACGGGATTGGGAATCGGTTACATCAGATCTTTGGGTTCTCAATTTCGTAGAAAATGGGTATGCCCTTCCATTTCGGTAATTTCCTGCCAATTACCCTCCTTGCCAAGGTTTTTGCACGGAGGAACATCTGTTGCTTCTGCAGGAGGAGGTACAGATTTTGTTAAGAAAGGGTGCGATAGAGGTGGTCCCAGAGCAGGAAAGGGGTCAGGGATGCTACTCCCGGTATTTCCTGATCCCCAAGAAGGATGGCAGACTTCGTCCAATCCTGGATCTCAGGATCTTGAATCTCTATCTGAAACAAGAGAAATTCAAGATGCTCACCCTTGCACAGGTTCTTCAAGCGCTACTGGAAGAAGACTGGTTGGTGTCGCTCGACTTGCAGAATGCGTATTTCCACATCCCAATCCTGAAGTCGCACAGAAAGTATCTCCGTTTTACGGTGGGATCGCAGCACTACCAGTTTGCGGTCCTTCCGTTTGGTCTTACTACTGCACCTCGAGTCTTCACCAAGGTGATGGCAGTGGTGGCAGCACATCTCAGGAAGTCGGGGATTCCGGTATTCCCCTATTTGGACGACTGGCTGATCAAAGCGGAGTCGTCGGAGAGAGTGCTCCAGCATCTGCAGGATACAACTCAGTTGTTGTACCGTTTGGGTTTTTCAATAAATGTACCCAAGTCTCACTTGGTGCCCTCCCAGCGCAACCTGTTCATAGGTGCAGTACTGGACACTAGTGTGTCTCGTGCATTCCCTCCTCCCCAAAGGATTCGCGACATACAGGAAATGCTTCCTTTATTTTTCAATGGATCGGTCGTTCCAGTCCTGAAGGTCCTTCGTCTGCTCGGTCTGATGGCTTCATGCATTCTGCTGGTCAACCATGCACGCTGGCATATGAGGGCGCTCCAGTGGTGCCTCCGCAGGCAGTGGTTTCAACACCAAGGGGATCTCAGGGAGTCAGTGAGGATCTCCAGAGAGGCTGCAGCGGATGTATCTTGGTGGGGCGTGGAAGGCAATCTGTCACAAGGGAAGCCTTTCCATCTGTCTCCATCGGTGGCCACGGTGATAACGGATGCATCCACTCTAGGGTGGGGTGCTCATCTGGGGGATCTGGAGGTGAAGGGTCTTTGGTCTCCTGAGGAAAGGTTGCTTCACATCAACCTTCTAGAATTGCGGGCGATACGTTTGGCGCTCAAGGCCTTCCTCCCTTCCCTTCGCGGTCGGTCAGTGCAAGTCCTGACGGACAACACGACCGCGATGTGGTACATCAACAAGCACGGAGGAGTAGGGTCGCAGTGTCTCTGCAGAGAGGCTCTACGGCTCTGGTCTTGGGTCCAGGACCATCAGATTTGTCTGATGGCAAATCATCTGGCCGGGGTTCTGAACGTGCGAGCAGACAGTCTGAGTCGTCAGTTCTCGGGTGACCACGAGTGGAGGCTCCATCCAGAGGTTGTTCTCGACATCTTTCGGATGTGGGGAACTCCTCGGGTGGATCTGTTTCCACTCGCGGGAATGCTCACTGCCCGTCGTTCTGCAGTCTTCAGTATCCGATGCAAGGAGCCTTGGGGGACGCGTTTCAGTTGAGTTGGGGAAATCTACTCCCTTACGCGTTTCCTCCCATACCTTTGATTCCTCGGGTTCTGAGGACGATTCGCCAAGACCGGGCCCAAGTCATATTGCTCGCCCCGGACTGGCCAAGAAGGGTGTGGTATACAGATCTTCTCCACCTCTCCTCTCACCCGCCGCTCCGTCTCCCTCTCAGGGCAGACCACCTCTCTCAGATGGAGGGGTAGGTTCTACACCCCCACCTCCAGACATTACACCTTCATGCCTGGAGATTGAACGGGGCAACCTGATTTCCTTTTCTCTCCCGCCTGACGTGGTGGATGTCATCTTGTCAGCCAGGCGTGACTCCACTAAGTCCATCTATTCTTATAGATGGTCAAAATTTGTCGCTTGGTGTGGGGAGAGATCTTTAGACCCTTTGAGAGCCCATTTGTCTAATGTTCTCCAGTTTGCCCTTTCTCTGGCGCAGCAGGGTCTTGCTGTTGCCACAGTGAAGGGCTATCTTTTAGCGCTGTCGGCATTTCTCTGCTTGCCTGACAAACCATCTCTTTTTAAATCTCCTGTAGTTTTAAGGGTTTTGAAGGGCCTCACAAATAAGTTCCCTCCTACTCCTTTTATTGTGCCTCAGTGGGACTTAAATCTTGTTTTGACCTTTTTGATGGGTGCTCCCTTTGAGCCTCTTCATAAATGTCCTATGAGGCTTTTGACTCTTAAGACAGTTTTCCTTGTTGCAATAACCTCGGCAAGGAGGGTAAGTGAGCTTCAAGCTCTTAGTTCCAAGCCCCCTTTCTTGACCATTCATGCTGATCGAATGGTTCTTAGGACCAGGGCTGCTTTTCTGCCTAAGGTGGTGACTCCTTTCCACCTTGGTCAATCCATTACACTCCCTACCTTTTATCCTCCCCCTCACCCTTCCAAGGAGGAGGAGATATTACACCGTCTGGACCCCAAAAGGGCGGTGTCCTTTTATCTGGACAGATCTACAGACTGTCGGTTGGATGACCAGCTCTTCATTGGGTTTGCTGGCTGCAAGAGAGGAAGAGCGGTCCATAAAAGAACTTTGTCAAGATGGATCGTCCTCTGTATAAAGATCTGCTACTCTTTGGCTGGTAAGGAACCTCCAGAGGGTATAAGGGCCCATTCTACAAGAGCTAAATCTTCAACCTCTGCATTGGCTAGAGGTGTTCCTGTAGAGGACATTTGTAGAGCGGCAACTTGGTCTTCCCTTCACACTTTCACGAAGCATTACTGCTTGGATTCCGAAGTGAGGAGGGACGGTCACTTTGCACGCTCTGTTCTCCAGGATTTCCTGGTCTAGAAGAGTGGACACCCTCCTCCGGGAGTGGGGACTGCTGTGGGACTCTATTCACAAGGTGAGAAATCCACACGGCAGATGTATCTATCAGAAGAACAAGTTACTTACCTTGGGTAACGCTTTTTCTGGTAGATACAGTATCTGCCTGTGGATTCCTCACTGACCCACCCGCCTCCCCGTTGTCCGCTTTCTATACCAGAGAATCTGTGTTGTAAATATTTTATGGTCAAGGAAAATGTTTTATTTCAAATGTTTTCTTATATTTACTTTGCACTGTGTGTTTTACCTTGGCTATTGTATACTGTGTATACTTTGTATATATCTACTGTCATTGGTCCGTCCGTGTGCCTCGAAGGCACGAAAAAAAGGGCGGAACTGATGTCATCACGCCGGCGTGGGCCTATTATGGGCGTCGGTGATGTCAGCGGAGTCGCGAGCGATGCCGTGCCTCTATGACGTCCAAGTCCACGTCGGCGCGAAGCTACGAAAATAATTTCCGAATGTTGCTGGCGCAAGGGGATATTCACAAGGTGAGGAATCCACAGGCAGATACTGTATCTACCAGAAAAAGCGTTACCGAAGGTAAGTAACTTGTTCTTCTGAACACTTTTAGTATGTTCATGGTCGAGTAGATGGTCCCTCAATATGCCAGATGAAGCCCCTCATTGTTAGGCACCGGATCGCAGGCATATGTAGTGCATGTGAGAAAACTGTTAGTGTATTACATTGAAATGAGAATACATTCTGATTAAATAGCTCAAGAAAGCAAGGTATCAAAGTTGTACATGGACACATCTCTGCGAAGAGGGTATGCACAGTGCTCTTGTATTGTATTGCATTGTAATTGCATTTATATAGGTCTTACTACCCCAGACGATGGTCGAAGCACCCTACGTTGTTGGTTATTAGGATTAGTCGTGTGCTCTCAAGGAGACAGTTTCATGCATTCACTCGAGTGCCTTTTACAGTTTCAAAAGAAGTTTATTGATATAATGCAACAAAACAGCATATAAGATATTACAGCAATGAAGATATGAGGGTACATACAGTAAAACAATTGGAATTGGTATTCATGCAAAACATAAAATAAATCAAATAACCTTAATTATCAGCTAAAATAGAACAGTAATATATAAATATCAGTAATGACAAGGAATTAGCGTATTGTATAGGATGTGTCAAAAATAAAATGAAGTAGGATGATAACTAGAAAATATCAACATAAAGTATGTCATGGAGGTTTAGCCACCTCTTGCTGCAGGGGAGTCAGCAGTGAAGAACGCCTGGCACTTATGTCAATGAATAACGTAACAGGTGACCAGAGGTCCATCCGTTTTGACGCCAAATGTAGTGGATATACAAATGTAGTGTCTAATCTGTGGTTGTAACAAATAGCATACCACCATGCTTGATATGACAGTTTGGTAACATCCTTCCAGTTTTTAGTCATCTGTTGGAAAGCCACTGCTAATAGTAAATCTATTATCTTTAAGTTAGAATCGCAGTCTTTCCAAATAGGAGATAAGCTACCTAGAAAAACATGTGAGGTGGAGAAAGGATGACTGGAAGAAAAAATAGAATTAATTTGAGACCACACTTTATCCCACAATTTGTGAACAAGGGTACAATTAAAAAGCAAGTGAAATAAGTCTGCATGTGGGGAAGAGCAAGTCCAGCACTTATCTGAAAGGCCCGAGTATCTCGTACTGAGGGCAAGTGGAGAAAGTAATAGCCTGTTGTATATGAAGAAAAGTGTTTAAGTGGTATTTGCAGCTCTGGATGATTTCCGCAACTTGAGCCATATCCTATCCCAAAAATCCACGGACCATGAAACGGCTAAATCTCCCTCCCTCAAAGTTTCCGTCTTAGTTATGGCTCTTGGGACAGATGGACTACTTAGAAGTTTGTATATAATAGAGGGTCTGGTGCCATGAAGCAATAAGGGCTGGAGTGCAGCTGTGTGGTCAGGCTCAGGGCAGGAGCTTTGATGGGAGTTTGTGTAATGCATGTAAGCGTATTGAATTGCATTAGTTTAAATGGAGTATCTGGAATGAAAATTGGGCGGAAAGTCAAAAGAAGCGGCAGCCTGTGAGAACGAAATAAGGACATCATGATCATATAATTGACGCACCCAAACTAGGCCTCGTTGTCTCCAGGATTTCCCAAAAATAGGCTTGTTATTTATTAAAATAGAAACATTATGCCAGATGGGATGATCCAAAAAAGAAGTTAAGGAAAAAGGGGGAAGGATTTTGGAAGTATATTTGAGTATAGGGGTAGAAACAGACTGTGGTTTGCGTGAAAATGAAAGATATTCTTGAAAGGAAAATGGAGAAATAAATGACAGTTCAAGCGTAGTCCAGAGGGGACAGTTTTCAGAGGATTCAGAAAGCCATTGTGATGATTGATTTAATAAGAAGGATTTATGATAAAGAGGAAAGTTAGGAACATTTACTCCACCCTCTGTCTTTGGACGAATCAACTTTAAAATGGACATTCGTGATTTCTTATGACCCCATAAAAAGGCAGATAAAATGGAATTCATTTTTTTTTAATATTTCAAGGGAATGGACAATGGAACATTAGAAATTGTGTAGAGGATTATAGGAGAAAGCGTCATTTTAATAGTATCTAACCGGCCCCACCAGGACAAGTACAGAGGATGCCATTTCGTGGTTAAGGTAGATCCTCTGTATGCAATTTTCCATTCAACGAGCAATTGTAGCGAGATAGAGGAGTTAAAATTAAGGCCTAAATATTTAATATGTTTGGGGTTCCATGTAAAGCCAGAGTTCGCAAAGTCATTCTTAAAAGTATATTTCGTTAGGGGTAAAATTTCACACTTATCCTTATTCAGCTTGTAACCAGAAACGGACGCAAAGGAATCAACCTCTTCCAGGAAAGCGGGGAGAGAAGTTTGGAGTTGCGACAAAAATAACAGGACATCATCAGCGTAAGCTGCCATCTTAACATTAGTCTGTTTGAAATTAAAGCCATGAATGTTGTCATTCTCACGAATCCTTAACAAAAAAGGCTCAAAAGCAAGTTTGAAAAGGAAGGGAGAAAGTGGATAACCCTGTTGAACACCTCTACCAAGTGGGAAGTATGATGAGATATCACCGTTCGCTGATACAGCTGCTCTTGGGTTAGAATACAAAATAGAAATTAAAGCAGAGATTTTTGGGCCAAAGCCGAACCACTTCAATGTATGAAAAAGATAAGGCCATTCAACCCCATCGAAAGCTTCTTCTGCGTCCAAAGCTATAACCGCTAAAGGATGAGAAGAATGAGAAGCCTTAGAAAGAACATTGAAAAATAACAGAGTGTTATCCGAAAGTAGCCTACCTTTAACAAAAACAGACTGTTCCATCCCCAATAAGTCAGGCAATAGAGACTCTAAACGCAAAGCCAAAGCCTTCGAAAATATCTTATAATCAATATTAACCAAAGAAATGGGTTGATAGTTTTTGCAGTGTTGCGGATCCTTACCATCCTTAGGGATTAGGCAAATAGGGCGTCTGAAAAGGAACCAGAATGCACCAGATTGTAGGAAAGCAAGTAAAAGGGTGTGTAATTTAGGAATAAGTAGATGTGCAAAATGATTAAAGAATTCCACCGTGAAACCATCAGGACCTGGGACTTTGTCATTTTTGAGAGTCTTTAAAGCAGCAAGAAGTTCTTTTTGTGTAAGATCAATTTCCAATGATGAGAGATCTGGATGATCATTAGTGGTATGTCAAATCGTGGAAAGAAATTGGGATATAGATTGATCAGAGGAAAAAGTTTCAGAAGAATATAGGGATTGATAAAATTGAAGAAATTCATTTAAAATGTCTTCATCTTTAAGTTTCAGTGAATGATCTTGGCCATAGATAGAATCTATGTTGAGTTTATTCTGCTTAACCTTTAAATAGTTAGCTAGTAATTTCCCAGCTTTATTCTGGCCTCCATAGAATTTAGCACTGGACTTTAACAAGTAATTTGAAGCATTATTGGTGGTATCTTTGTCAAATTGAAATTTAGCCGTAATAAGATCAGATAAACAATCTTTCGACTTAGAAGAATAATATGAGTGTTCTAGTATTTTAATTTTGGATAGCAGGTCATTGGTAATTTGTTGTGCCTTTTTTTGTTTACGGAAGACGAATCTTAAAATAAAATCTCTGGCTGATGCTTTAAATGCGTCCCATATTACAGGAAAAGGGATGGTTTCCAAGTAATTGAGGCGAAAATATTTGTGAAAAAAGGAGGTGAAGGAAGTTGTAAAAACCGAGTCCAAAAGCAAATTATTGTTAATACGCCATTTCCGAGATACTTTGGGTTTGTGTAAAACATCCAAGTGTAAGGTGACAGGAGCGTGATCAGACACTAAAATAGAGCAAATATCCGCTGCCAAAAGTGATTGGGAAATGTGGTGAGAAATAAAAAAGTAATCCAGTCGTGACTGAGTATGATGTGTTGGTGAATAGAATGAGTACTCTCTCAAAGTAGGATTACAAAGTCTCACAGCATCAATAAGTTTGTGTTGCTTAATTGTTTGTGTGAAAACTTTATGAGACCTATGAGGGATAAAAGGACTTGATTAATTCCTATCTAAAAAAGGATGAAAAACCTCATTACAATCTCCTGCAAGGATAAAATTAACATCGCAATTTTGTGTAATTTGTTGTGCTAAGGAAGTCCAAAAGGAAACTTCACCAGTTGTAGGCGCATACATATTTAGAAGTGAAATTGGAACATTATCTATTACAAACTTAACAAAAACCCATCTACCCATTTGATCCGTGCATTGTGTTATTATTTTAACTGAAAGGGACTTACGAAAAAGAATAGGAACTCCATTACGCATACCATCACCCGGAGAAATGAAAACCTCCCCCACCCAACCTCTCTTTAATTTTGCGGATTCTTCAGCTGATAAATGTGACTCCTGTATACAAGCAATATCAGTACCAAGTTTAACCAAGTGCGTTAGGATTCTCTGTCGCTTAATAGGTGAATGTAAACCCCTGACATTCCATGATACAATTTTTAAAGGTATAGCATAAAACTATAAGTAAGTGCTGAAAACCAATTAAGACAAATTCGTAAGATAGAGAAACCATGGTTAACATCAAACCAACTGTATGTAATTTGAAACGACTGAAAATGAAAAAGGAAGGAGAAAAAAAGAGGAAGAGAATAACGAAATGGCATCTTAGCATGAAAATAGGTCAGGAAGTGGTAAGGTATGAAGGGAAGAAAATGATGAGATAAGAGACAGGAAGAAAAAGAAAAAAGAAGAAAGAAGAGTACAAGAAGAAGGAAAAAAGAGATGCAATAATAGACTTACATACATCCAAGACATACGAGGGGTGGAAGACCACATAGAACAATGACGGGTCCAGAACTCAGGAAGGAGGACGAAAAAGGGGAACGGCAGCAACGGAACTCAGAATATGAGGAGGGAAGTAACATGCAGGAGAGAACCTGTGAAGAGAAAAAAAAAGAGAACAATGTATAATAGGAACAATAAAACAATGACTTACCAAAATATACTTCGCAATAACCTACAAGTAAGTCAAAATCAGAAAGAAAGACAATGAACAAAACAGACTCATGAGATAAACAAAAAGAGGCTATTTAGAGCCCGATGAGGATGCAGTATCTATTGTGTCGGCACTATGGGAGTACAAGAAACTCTTCAATTTCAATGGATCTTCATAAGTAGTGGTTTTGTTGTTAAGAGTCACTTTAAAAAGGCAAGGATGAAAGAGACCATATCGTGCACCCAATGAACGTAGCTGTGGTCGAAGTGTTAAAAATTCCTTACGACGGTCCGCAGTGGATTTAGCGTAGTCTTGAGAGAAGTAGATGGAGTTTCCTGACCAGTTGATACGATTCATGGCGATTTTTTGTGGAGGAAGAGGACAGCACGCTAGTTAGTGGACCCAAACGATGGGATCTCTGGATGTTTAACATGGTAGTTCCCTGTAACAGAAGAAGCTTTGGTAAGAAGGATTTGAAGAATGCAAGTGGATCTGATCCTTCCGTTCCTTCAGGAAGAACATACATGCGAAGATTATTTCTTCTATTTTCCAAATTTTCAACTTGCTTGTGTAAAACTGATATTTGCGTGCATAAAGCGTCTACTTTTGAAGCAGAGGAATTAAGGGAAGTAACATTCTGTTCCAACGTGGTGACCCGTTCATCCACATTTGACCATTTATCAGAAAGCATCTGGAGTGTTGATTTAGTATCCTCAATGAAAGGGCGAAGAGCCCTAATCTCTCCTAGCAGGATGTCCATAGTAGCTGAAGTAGACTGTTTAGGAGGAGAAGGAGGATCTTTCTTCAGCCTCTTAATTGACCCCTTGGTAGTAGAAGGAGCTGATGCAGTAGAAGACGTCGACAAACTCTTGGATGGGGTGTCTGGTAAATCCTCCATTGATAAACACTGATATCGGGAGCTAGTATGAACTATAAATTTGTGAGGCGAAGAAGTAGATTTGTAGAAGTCCTTGGTTAACCTCCCCATAGAGGAGAGGAATAATCTAGAATATAAAGATTAGTAACAGTGAAATCACATATTACATTGTCTTAAACAGTATCTCAATAGCCCAGGAATACAGTATGAATAATGCCCAGTACATAAACCTCACAATGAAGTATTATAGCAATATAGTCATATGCTATCACTAAAACCTAAAATGAGGAAAAGAAACATGTTATAGAAGCATCTATAGTGAGGCAAAAAAGGAGTAAACATTAAATTCAGACCATGTTGTGTGCAATTACCCACAAAAAACATGCCATATGTGACCAATGAAACTGCGGGAAAATCGTACATAAATACAATGTGTAGGGCTGAGGTATTGAAGAATCTAGAGAAAAAGTTGTGTAGGAAGTTGAGCCACAAAGTGAGGGCAACAGCAGTAAGATGTTGTGAAAAATTGACTGAGAAGATAGTCCGTCAATGCACTGAAGATAAGTGATCTCTTGAGCTACAAAAAATCATCAAGTTCATGGGATGATTGGCATCGTAGAACAGAAAGCGACAAAGTCTGCTGGAGCCAAACATTGAGGAAATATAAATGAGCACTAAAGATATGGCGTTTTTATTTTACATGTTGAAGCTAATGAGGTAAATTGAGCCACCACAGGCCTTCCTTCAGGGGAGACAACGATAATAAGCACAAACAATTGAGAATACTCATAAGAGCGACATTCCAGGGATGTTAGTGCCGCATTGGAACAAAAGCACTATCGGCAGCAAAAAACAAAATGGGGGTCATTACTTCACTGACCCCACAAGATATCCTGCTCATACAGTAGCAACAAGGAAGAAGCCATGATCATTTGAGGTGATAAAAACTCGCTGCAGAGGTACAGAGGAGGCACAGAAGCGCGGCAAGTGTGAGGAGTATAATGCCGCGTTGTAGCGAAGCTCCGTCGGTAGTCAGCGCAAAATGGCATCCATAGGATCGGGAGCGCCGCGCCAAACTCACTTGCGAGGAGAAATGTTAGTTAGAGCCCACAAGGTGCATGGAAGTTGGAACTCCCCGGTTCCTGAAAAGTTCAGAGAGCATATCCCTCATTGCAGAAAGTGCACATGGCGAGAAGAGTCGCGCCGAATCCACCTCCATCTCCGCCTTCCGGGAGAGCTAGGGATCAGCCGCCATCTTCTTCGGGCGCAAGCCACGCCCCCCTCGAGTGCCTTTTATGGTGGATTCAATTTATAGGAGTTGGGTGTGGTCAATATTGGGGGATATATTAGTTCATGCGGATTGTAGGTGGGATTGATAGATGAGTTAGAAGAGATTAGGTATTGCTAGATTACAGGACATAACTTTCAAAAAGGATAGATTGTGATCTTTGAGATGAGGTATGGGCAATTTGCAGAATTACAATAATAAAGGTTAATGCAAACATGCACATGACTTAGAGTAGGCTTTACTCTGAGGAGGTGTGTAGTGGGCGGAAAGTATGGAGAGGGTCATTAAAAAATAAATGGGATAGGCGACAATCATGAGTTTTAAGATGAGAATTTTCATGTAGGGTTTTAAGAGTGTAGTCTAGACTGTTGAGACAACACGCATTCTAAGCATGTAAAACTGTTGAAATATACCGCATTTGCATGTTTTGGAGAGTTCTATTTTAGGTAATCTTGATAAGCCCTGGAATCAAGTGATCAGTTAGTCTACTGCTAGGCTGCTGCAAGACCATTACTTAAGCAAGGACAGCTAATCAGCTCATGGATTGGAAGCGTAAAGCAATGGCTGGACACGTATAAAAGGAAACATCAAGAGCTTTAGGCTGCGCTTGAATGAAGCACCAACCTCATGATCAAAGCATTAGAGAATACACATAATAAATAATGCAAACATTAAATAGGAGATTCTGTAATTGCTGATGTATACCATTTAAGTTTGTTTCACAATATTAATTAGCAAAGTGTGATCCATTTGGATGCCCCCATTTTATAAAGGAACTGGTGGGTGGTGCGGATATCTTCACAGAGAGCGAAGGTGCATTGGCTACATTGCTGTAGCTGGAAGGGAAGTGAAGCAGGCACTGAAATGAAGAGGTCGAGATTGGGTTACTATCAAAATTCCAGTCGTCTCTTGCTTCTTCCTCACATAATTGTACTCACTACCCCTCCCTCCCCCTCTTTCTTTCCTGCTTTGTAGTGTCCTTCGTCCCTTCTTTCTCTCTGTCCTTCTTCCCTTCCTCTCTTTACTTTCTTCCTTCTGTAGCTTATTCTCTCATCCCACTCTTCCTTTTTCAATCTCTCTTCAATATTATATGTAAGTATTGTTTGCTATTGGTGCATGTATCATAATCAATGTTTATATCTCTATATGGGTATTTGCTGGACTTGCATGTCCCTGTATTTGCTGTTATTTCTCAATTCTTAATTTTATCAATAAAATAATTGATAACACAAAAAAGAAATTCCATGAGGACTTTTGTTTAAGGAGATGCAGATTCGTCTTCCAGAGCACTGGCATTTGGTAGATCATGGCAGGAATGAGAGGTGAGGAGTGCGACTGCAGGGTAAATAAGTTTGTAGGCTAGGCCAGTCCTTTGTTTTCTGGTTCAGGAAGGATGATACAGCAAGGTTTTAGGACTTTACACTTAATTGTGCGCCTGTTGTGCATGCTTCGGTAGGAGCACGCTCCAGTACTCCTTGCTGTAAGAAACCTCACTTTCCACAAAGGCTGTGTCTCAAGGGCAGCCGGAGAAAGAGACTTTAAAAAGAAACCCCCCCTCCCCAATGTGGGCTTTACAAATTGTTAAACTAGGTTTTGCTTAGCTTGAGATAAAATTATCAGGCCGCTTAGTAGGAAGCTAGTTGAAGTGTCTCTGCAGGCTCTGCTTGAACCAACACACAAAACACAAGAAATTAATTTGGGGACATTGTGTGTGTGAATCTGCAGGCTGGCATACAAACACATTTCCAAGTAAAAGTATACTAAATGACCTTTCATACAGCATTAAGGGCCTGATGCATGAAACATTTGCGCGTTGGCAACTAATCGCTAGATGGGATGCTTGCAAATTACAAAAACTTGCTAAAGAAGTGTTTCTCAAAATAGCACACTGCATTGAATAAATTGAGATTTCTTATTTTGGCGATAGGAAATACCGAATTGCTAAATGCTGTTGCCAAATATCGACTCTCTATTTCGATGAGCAAAGCAATCCCAATTAGAAGATTCATTAAAACACAGCATTTTCCATGTGCAAAATACCATCAATTTGAAACAGGTGGTAACCAGGTGCAATGTATAAAAGAGGTTCCAGAATACCTTGTGATCTTTCACAATGGCTGCACTCTATGCTGTAGGGATTAGGATGCATATTCTTGGAGCACAGCCCAGGAGGAGGAGGAGAGAAAGGATATTCAGACAGAGGTTGACTTTGTTTGACCAAATAGGTAAGGAGTTTATGCCAGATACAGGTTTTGGAATGACCTGTTTAATTAATGATTTGGACCTTCTATTAAGAAGGCCTACCCATCGCAGTGCAGCATACCTACACATCTTCAGATATTGTGTAGCTTACACCTCCTAGCTTCTGGTAGCTACCAACACACCGTGGCTGTTGCCGAAGGAATATCTAAAAGTGTATGTTGCAGGGTTTTCTGAAATTTTCTAGATGCAATGTTGGCTAGAATACATTACTACATTTAGTTTCTTAGTACCCCTGCAGAGTTGGGACATGCAAAAATCCAATTTTATGCAGTAGCCCATTATCCTTAAGAACTTGAATATGTAGAAAGTACACTTTTTAATTTGTCCTTTCTCTTAATAAGAGTTTGTGTATCATAACAGAAGGAGACAATATTAGTTAAACATACAAGTAGCATGTAATGGCAAATGAATGATAACACACCTAGTTGCATAATATCATTTGAACACTCATGACTTCTACATATTTAGACACTGAACTGTATGAGCAGTTATCCAGAGGATAGTTTGGAGATGGTTGGTTGTTAGTTAATTTTAGGTCAGATTTAAAGTTATTCTTCACATTTGTAGATTTTTTTAAAGAATATTCCAGTTTTTAAAATTTTCAGGTAACAGTGCATGATCATTAAAGTCATTGATTATGACTCGTACATTCAGTTTAGAACCCCTAGACAAAGGACATAAAATTATGCTCACAGACAAACAAGTAGCTTATTGAGACAACATTTGTCCTACTTAAAGGCAGATTCGAATATCTGCTCAAAAGCAGGTGGGCCCTGGAGTAAAGTCACTAGCAACCGCCACGTTGGATATGTTGCAAGCAAATATTTTTAAGGTAAATGGTACATTTAAAAAATGCAAAGAAAAAGACAAAAACACTAAATGTTATGAGTAATCAACGTTTATTCACATATTATGTGGAAAATTAACGACATATCAAATGTAACAATGTTCTTTTTTTATACATTTGTAGTTTATGATTAAATCACATTAACATTTCTGGCTTTCTTCTTAAGTAAGTATTAGTATTGTTTCATTCACTATTAACGCATTTGATCAATCAATCAATCAATCATAGCATTTGTATAGCGCGCTACTCACCCGGAGGGTCTCAAGGCGTTTGGGGGGGGGGGGGGTCCGCTACTGCTCGAACAGCCAGCACTTGATTTTTTTGACTGACTACTGGGGGCACTTCCCAGCCCATCTTCACACTGGCTTCTATTGCCTCTTGATGAATCTGGCTCATCTTTGGAAATATTGTTCACACTTGAGCCCTCCTCAGTTTCCCCCATCAGATCTCAGTGGCCTATTTCCTGCAGCATATTTGTACTTTGTGCTAGGCTGTTTGCCACGTCACCACTTTGCTGTAGCTGTACTAACTCCACCTGCGTGTTAGATGTTCTTCTATTCATAGTTGGGGTCACTATTCAATCAAGCAGTAGTTTGTAGAGCACGCTGCTCTCCAGGTAGAGTCTCAAGGTGCTGGGGGTGGTGGGTGCATGCAGTTCCATTGGTGTAATTTCGAAGAGCCAGGTCTTGAGGTCTTTTCCGAATTGGTGCAGTGTCAGGGTTTGCCGGAGGTCGTTCCTCGTCTTGGCTGCGAGGTAGGAGAAGAACCTTCTACCTGCTCCGTATCTGTGAAGCGTGGGACAGGGCTAGAGAGAGGTCGACTGAGCCAAGGTCTCACTTGGGGGCATGGACGGAGAGATGGTTGTTGAGGTATTGTGGTACGATGGTGTGAAGGGCCTAGTAGGCATGTGTGAGCAGCTTGAAGGTTATTCTTCTTTTGATGGGGAGCCACTGGAGCTCACCAACGTGTTTGGTTATGTGTTTGTGTCAGGGGATGTCGAGGATTAGTCTGGCTGCGGCGTTCTGGACGTTCTGGAGCTTGCGCAGGAGTTTTTTGTTGATTCCGGCATAGAGGGCGTTGCTGTGGTCCAGTCTGCTTGTGATGAGGGCGTGTGTCACCGTTTTTCTGGGATGGGCAGGTATCCATTTGAACGTTTTTCGGAGTATGAGGAGGGTGTTGAAGCATGCGGAGGATACACTATTGACAACCTTTCCACAGAACGGCCAGATGTTTGCAATAGAAAGTGCTTGTGTCTGTGACACATGTGTGATGCAGAATCTTGAGCAATTTGTGTAGTTCTATATTTATTAGCCATTGTTAACTCATGATAACCTGATCTCATTACTTCATATTGGAAGTGTCTCTTTCTAATCTGCTAACCCTCTGACTCACTTCTGAGGTTGCACTTTGCTGTTTTCTATGTATTTTCAGCATGGATTGCTTCAATACATGGCATTGTACCAGTGTAGGTGAGGATTCCGGGGTGTCTTGCACTCTAGATGTTACAGTAGGTGTTACAGGCGTTCTTTCTCTTTGTAATATGGATATTGATGGTATCGTTTGGTGTTCAATTCTGCTGATGGTGCAGTTTTTGTAGTCAGGTCAACTAATGTAGTTGTGTTGTTGTAGTGGCTTGTTCCACTTTCAGTATCTATGAGAATGTTAATCACATTTTCTGCAGTGTCACCATCAGTTTCACCCGCATCCTCATTTTCTTATTGTGCAGAATAAGGGGGTGGCGCTGTCAACATTTTCAAGTTTGACATTGCTACTAACATAGTGTTTCATTTTTTGTATTGCAGGATTTCGCTGACATGCATGATTAACAGTATTTTCTTGCTACGCCACGAGCTGACATGTAAAATGTAAGTAGTTTTACAAAAGTATTTTATTTGCGTATTAGGACTACATTACCCACAACTCATTGGGCCTCATTATGATGTCAGTAGGACCGCCACCGACAGGCCGTCGGTGGCAGTCCCACCAACAGACAGCCCTTTGGTCGACTGCCGCATTAACATACTGGGGTCAGACTTTTGTCTGTCGGGGAACAGGCCGCTACCTCTGCCAGAATCAGTGTTCCCGACGTGGCGGCGCTGCTGTTGGGATTATAATGTCCCTTTCCGACAGACTTTTCATGTTGGTCCAACTGCCATGAAATATGTCAGAAAGGGACTTTGAGGGCCCCAAACAGAGCCCCCACCCCTCAGGGACGTCTGCAAAGTGGCCCTGGAGGGAACATGTTGTGCCCCCACGCACATTGGTGTGCCATGCACAACATGGTGCATGCCATACGGGGCATGACACATGGTGTATGGATGTGCACAAAGGGCTCTGTTGCACTGCAGCATGTGCCAGTGCAGCAAAAGTGAAAAATAAAACTGTAATGAAATGAATTCGTTTTATTTTTCACTGCTTCCAGCCCAAGCCGTTTTTGGGGGCAAGGCTGCTGCTGAATGGCAGCAGGGTGTTGGTGCACACTTCACCAGTTTAAACTACGCAATACACTTTGGCCAGATGTCTTGCGATGGCCAGCCTTTCATGCGCAGTGTAAACCTCTCCACCTAAGGAGCATGCTGCTCATCTGCAGCATGAGAGCTGCGTCAGGATTTGCAGAAGGGGGTGACTAAGGCTCCACAAGGTGCTATCATGCTGGGCATTGCATCCAAGAAGAAAAATACGGAGGAGAGCGAAACATGGGTAAGTAAATTTTACATTTTTTAAAATCTTGTTGGCCCCCAATGAGTTTGGCTCTTGGTCCCCTCAAACCACCCCTCCGGTGTTGAGGGTCACAGATCACCCGCTATCATAAGGCCCATTGTATTGAACACCATGAAAACCTTAAATGCATTATTTACAGAATATTGTTTTAAGTTCTTTGAAAACATTTTGAAGTGTTTTCTTCAACAGTGACTCTTGTGCTGGGGACGAACTTGGGGGCCCTTCCAATGACGCCAGAGGGACTGAAGCCCCAAGGAACACCGTCCACACCGCTGCTTGTACTCACCCTGGTGGGACCACAAGTCCCAGGGTGCACCTGCCAACTTCTTCCGCCGCCAAAGACGGGGAGGCGCCAGCATCGCGCTTAAAGCGCTGCCTCACCTCCTGCGGCATGGGACGCTGCAACAGTGACTCTTGTGCTGGGGGCGAACTTGGGGGCACTTCCAATAATGCCGGAGGGACTTAAATACCAAGGAACACCGTCAACACGGCTGCTCGCCTCCCTGTAAGCCCGTACTCACCCTGGTGGGACCACAAGTCCCAGGGTGCACCTGCCATCTACTCCCACCGCTGCCAACGAGGGAGATGCACCAGCATCATGCTTAAAGCGCTCCCTCACCACCTGCAGCGCTGGACGCGCCTGGGCTAAGGGCGGGCCCATCCTTGACAGTCAGTGCCAGGAAGAGGCTGGACAGGGCCATATTCCCTCCCCCCCCCCACTTGGTTCTTGAATCATCGTTCCATCGATACTGGTAAGACTGTTCTGGGACCTTTAATTCAGTTGTTTTTACCCGGCACACCCAGTTCAACTGGCAGAAGCATTGGCCTGTTCCGTTCATCTGCTATTTGGATCCTGTGGCAGATCCAGGGAACTTGTAATCCAGTGACCCACAAGAACAATCCATGGAACTCCTCTATAATAAGTTGTTTATTAACTGAGACATATTTTATATGTACATATTGATCCCTTATTATTTTTTGCTTACAACTTTAGTGTCATTTGTTCTGGACTACAGTTTGTGTCTTAAATATCCCCCACTTTAAATCACAATCTTGGTCTTGTGCCTTAGTCGGCTCAACGCCTTATAGGCTTGTACTGGGGGTGACCTTTCCTTGAATTGAACATGGGTAAGCGCCTTTGTGCAGTGAAAAAAAGGCCCCAGGTCCCTATCCCTTCCGCTTTGCCCCAAACTTCAATAGATAGGATACTCCAGAGGGCTATTGGGGTGGCATCAACCGAAAAAGAACTGACGGAGAGCCGCCTGTCTCTAACTCCAGACTGATTCAGACAAGGGCCTGAATCACCCATCTCTCAACCAATAACTCATGGTTTGCAACTGAGACCAATCGAATCCCTGTCTAGAACAATCGAGTCATCCTCCCCATCACCACAACAACTCCCAGTGAACACAATAACCCATAAAGATGGCACCACCACCACCATCTGTCTTAAGACCATTAAACGCAAGTCTGGAAATGGGGCAAGAACTAAGAGAAGGAAAAATCCAGATTTATCAAACAGTGTAGCTGAAATAGTCCGCAATGAAATAACGACCGAGCCTCTTACCACCTAACAGCTTCTGATTGTCCTGGATGGGGAACCTGACAGTGGAGTTGGGGAACCAGATGAGAGCTAGTGTAAAGGAAGAGCTTGAACTTATATTCAAGCACATAGGCGCAGGGCAACTGATTGGGTTGAACAGCAAGGGCAATTCCCCTGGTAGTACCAGTCTTCTCCTAGGGAAGAGGAAAGACTGTACCTCCCAGACAGATAGCATAGCCCAATCTTCCACTGGCAAGAAGGGGCCTACGATGGCTCCAATCTCCGCTGCCCAATTGAGTGATGGAAGAGCAGAGGCTCCTAGTACCGTGCCGGCTGCTAACACCTCTGCACATTCTGAAAAACCTGGTATCTATCCATCCCATGATCTTAGGACAACATCCGGCCCTGCCCCTTTTAGGGAGGTCCTACATAGAAGATGGCCCATCCGTATAGAGCGGAGGGAAGGCAGGGAAAGGCTACATCTAGCAGAGGCCGAGGACACGGGACCGGCGTTACTGACGAAACAGACCATAAACCTACCCCCAGCCTCACTTCCTTATGTCATCATATTAACCGGGGTCCCTGAGATTAATAATGGGCAGAAAGAAAAGCAGCTAGACCTAAGGAACAAGTGTCTTTTTTGGTTCACTAGGCACAAGCAGTTCACCTATGATAGGGCTGGAGAAATTCTAATGGCTCGAAGAGTGGGATGGGTGGGCAAAAATCCCAAATCAATCCAAGGAGACTGCATAGTCATCAACTTTAGCAATCCCCTGACCGTACAAACAATTGCAGGCCAGTTTGCTAGTACCCAGTCACCGCACACTGAGGTGCAAGCTCATACTCTGGACTTTTTTTATTCAGGTAATTACATCCCCCCTTGGACTCCAGTACACAGGGCACCAACAAATAGATTCCAACCCTATCCAATAGCAGGCCAACCCCTTAGACCTCTCTTTAACATCCCAGTGGCAATCAGAAATGGGCCCCTCGAGGAGGTGGATTGACTCGGTTGCAAGGCGGCCACAACCCTAACATTGGGATGTGGTTGGGCCAAGCTGGAATTAGGGGTGAACACTAGTGGGCAACAGACACAGTATACCCACAATAGGAACAAAGACAAACCAGGGGACCAACAACCCTCATTTCACTGGCAAGCCTTGGATTATGACGGGATATGTGCAGTCATGCATAGTAATCCATCTTTAACTCCTTTGGACCATTTAACCCCCAGCCCAGTTAGGAGTGACCCTTCAACGGAAGAAGTAATCCCCATGGCTCAGCCAGATGACACCCGAAGTCCTAGTAACAACTGTCATAATGCACATGGTGGCAATCCTACCGCCAGCCATAAGCTAAGGATTCTATCATGGAACATCGCTGGAATGAAAATTAAACTGCACTGCCCAGATTAGGGACAGTTTGTAGGCACAAATGACGTGTGTATGTTCCAGGAGACATGGGCAAGAGAGGATATAGTGAGGGGTGTTATGTAACCTTTAACATGCTGGCTACCACAGGAGGAAGAGGTAGACCCTTGGGGGTGGCTTATGCACCTGGGTCGCTACCCACTTGGATTGTACTGCGGTGCAGTTGAACACCTCATCCAACGATATCCAGTGTATTGTACTCACTTTCCCCTCCAGCTTAAAACTTGCTCTCATTAACATTTATTCCTGTCCTGTAAACATCACACAGGAATCCCCGACCATAGACTTAATTAACACCTTCATCGACTCAGCACCCCTGAATGCAAGATTGATTATAGGGGAAGACCTTAACTGCCATTCAAGCCCCTGGCTGCCCCCACTGATGCCCCCTCTAGTGATGAGGATAGTCTTTGGCTAATCCCTGATCCTCAAATTCCACTGGTAAAGGCCTTGACTCCTCTGGTACTCCAGATAAATGCAGGAACTTTAACCCACTCTCTGAGGGGGTGTAACACCGTACCAAGTATGACCAGCCAGGGAAGCTAACCTTTAACAGAACAGGACAATCCTCCCTGCTGGATTATATTCTAGTGGAGACAAGCATTTGGCCGTGGGTGGTCGACTTTGCTGTCATGCCAAGACTTGATAGTGATCATAACGTCCTGATAGTGGAGCTGGAGCCTCCAGAACTTTACAATCACACAACCATTGGTACCCCTGCAGGTACCAACTTAACCCTTAAACAATAGAAGGAAAATCAGGTGGGGAACACTCAAGCAGTCACCAGTTAAGGCAGCCGCATTATAATCTCTAATTATCTCGCCCTTAATGGTAATGGAGTCGGCTGCTGCAATACTCAACACTCCAAAACCATTAGTAGACTAGAGGCACTGCATGAAGAACTGTCAACAAACCTGACCAATATTTTTAACCCTCTGACACACTCTAAGCCTAACAAGGATGCCAAGCAAACTTGTTTTAATAACTCTTGCCGCAAGGCAAAGGGTGCCCTTATAGATGCTATTACACTTAAGGATAGATCCTTAATTAAATCAAGCAGGGCCCAGTATCAAGATAGTATCAAGTTAGCCAAGAAGAAATGGGAGCTTGAAAGGTGGGATGACATCAAGGCAGCACTCTTTAATAGGGACATGAAGAAGTTTTGGTCATTAGGTAGCACATACGGCAGTATAGAGAATTCAGCGATAGAGCCAAACATCGCTGCAGCTGCATGGAAGTTGCACTTCCAAGTTCTGTACCCTACTCAGGAAGCCACAGAGCCCAAAGATGCAGCGTTTTTAGCAATTTTAGGGAAACCCTATGAAGACCCCCAATGGATTACTCTAACAGAAGTTTTAAACGCAATCAGGAAGCTCCCCCTAGGAAAGGCCCCTGGTTTCGATAAGATCCCTGGGGATAGGCAAGAAGAGCCCGGATACCTGGCTATGGGCCGAAATCTTCACAGTCTTCAAGAAAGGTTCACTCCTCTTGCCCACCAACTATAGGCCGATCAGCCTGATAGACGTCCCCCAGAAATTTTTGCCAGGATTCTCCTCGAGCGACTCCATTCTTGGATGGAAGAGTGTGAAATTCTGAGTGCGTATCAGGCTGGTTTTCGGAAGAATATTTCCACCATCGATCAGCTCTTCAGGCTCCAGCTATTATACTGGAAGACGGTGTCAATAGAGGGTGGCAGCCACTATTTGATATTCGTTGACCTTAAATCTGCCTTTGATCTGGTCCCCCGAGCCAAACTGTGGGAGGTTCTTGAGCAGCTGGGTATCCCGCCTTACCTGTTGTCACTGATTATGCGATTGCATACAGGCAATTTTGCCCCCAAGTCAGGTATGGGAAATCCGGGGAATTGACCCCCGCTTCCCAGTTAACAGAGGAGTGAGACAGGGGTGTGTGCTGGCCCCCTACCCTGTTTTGTCTCTTTATCAATGCTTTGGTGGCCCAATTAAACGAAGTAGAGGACAATGACACCCCGAAGCTGGTGCAAGGCAAGGTGCCAGCAATGATGCTTGCGGATGACACCTTGCTGTTGTCCAAGTCCCCTATGGGCATCGAAAGGATCCTTGCCAGTTTTTCTTTATTTTGTCAAAATTGCGGGCTGGAGATTAGCACAACAAAGACCAAATTTATGGTCTTCAACCCAGCCAAAACATCTTGCCCAAACCCCTCCTTAAATGGCACCTTGTTAGAGAGGGTGACTGTCTTTGATTACCTTGGTGTCACGCTGTCTGAAACGTTCAAATGGGGCCCACAACTAGACAAGGCAGGCTTAAGGCTAGCGCATATGGTGGGGGAATCGCTAAAACCTTTAGGAATTCCCTATACAAACCGCCTGGCTGAGTTGCTGAAATATATAAAGTACAAGTAAGGAGTGCTGTAATGTACGGGGCAGAACTATGGGGTCACCGCCCCTCTGGCGGAATGGCCAAAATAAAGAATCAATTCATGAGAAAGCTCCTGGGCTTACCACCTAGCACCCCTCTCATCCCCCTGCGCCTGGATTTAGGAATCAAACTCATTGCAGAGGAGATTAGACTAAGACCACTGACCTTCTGGCACAGACTGTGGGCGACCCCTGAACTAGCATTCTACAAAACAGAATTCAAGGGGGTCTTGGGACTTCCAGGGCTGGAAAATTGCCTTGGTTCAAGTACATAAAAGAAGCATGCGCTAGAATAGGCATGCCTAACCTGTGGAGTTATCCTGAGGAAGTGTCCCCGACAATATCTCGACTTGAACAAGTAAGAGCATATAGATCGCTCAAACTAGTCGTTCTGCAGGGAAACTCCAAACTCTGGCACTTAACGGCTGATTTTCTTAACATAAAAGCCCAGTATCTCTTTGAGCCTTTTCTGAATGCTATACAGCCCTCCATGGCAAGGAAGCTATATATCCAGTTCAGAACAGGGACCCTCCCAGTTAATGCATTTATGAATAGATGGTCAAAAGATCCCATTGTTGGGTGTCCCGCTTGCAAAAGCCCTGGTGAGACCGACATTCATGTTCTTTTTTTTCTGCCCTGGCTACAAATCTGCCAGACAGTGTTGGCTCATACCACTATGTAGAAACATGGGCTGCAGGTAGTGTTTGGAGGTGTTTAGAATTTTAACATCTGGCACACACCCCCCTATAGTTTTTGCCGTGTCCTGATTCCTCAATTCTATGTGGCACAGGCGTAGGGCCTACTAAACAATCTCAGCAACTGTAAATAAAATGTTCCCTGCACTTTTGTCTTCTTCAGTATTCATATTTTTTATCTGGTTTTAATCTGCCTTGTTTTTAACTGGTGTAAAGATATTGGACAAACCAAAATTCTTCTGTGGCTATTTTTTATAACCTGTTGTCAATTAAATTGTTAAGATTTGCCTTAACATAGCTATATATGTATATGTATTTTTGACTTTTTATGCCCTCTCATGATCGAAATAAAGTTTGTTGAATGGGTTTTCTTCTTTAATAAAATACACTGGAAACCTTCATATTGTTATCTATTATATACAAAATGTTAAATCATAATTTATTCAGAACTATATATTTATTGAACTAAATTGTAACAGAAACTAACCTGGAGCATCTGATACTGAGGTGTCAATATTAAAGATTCCTGGGTTGGTTTCTGACTGCAAAATGAACTCTATCATTTCCTCAGTTGGGCTAGGTACTGGTTCTTTGCTTGGGTCTCCTCCAGTAACTGCTGCGTCCTTCCTTCCTTCGATTTGCTAGCCTCTCTTTCGTGCTGGAGCAAAGGTTGCACCATTTCTTCCTGATCTCTTTGACAGACCTTTTGGCCACTCCAACTACATTGATATATTGCTGTATTCCGGTAAAAATGTGCTGATTATCCGCTCCTGGTACAGACATTGAAACCTTACAAAACAGTCTATTATGCTCTACCACATACTTCTCCACTAAAATGTCCAGCTCACTATCAATTTCTTTTTCTTTTCCTCACCAACTCCTCCTATGGCTCATTGCAGGACATCTTGGGAGCAGATACTCCTAGGCGCCTATGAGACATTCAGTCTGGGATCTGCTGCTCCAAGTAAAATAACTTTCCGAATTCGGTGTGATCATCATTCGCAGTTGGTGCAAGAGTTGCAAATTGAGATTCATAAGGAATTTCAATTCATTATTCGTTTTTTTTTTTTTTAAATAGTGACTCGTTACAAATCACAATTTGCCTAGAGTAAAGGTACGTAAATCATCTTAAGGGTTTCCAATTTGCAATTCCTTATGTGTCACAATTTAGTAATTGGTAAATTTGGTTTTCTTTACTTCAGGCCCCAAATCACTACAAGCTCTCAAAACAAATGTCACTATTTTCCTGCTTAAAGGAACAATATAGCAACTACAAAAGAATGAAAAATTAGTTGGATTTGTTAGTTTTAGTGTTTGGCCTTCAGATTTCACGCAGATTCCATCAGCCTTCAGATACATCATCTAGAGTAAAACGTCTTAAAAATAACACGGTGTATGAATTTCTCTGTAATTTGAATTCAGTCTGTCATATTTCAAAGGTTCTAAAGTTCAAGCTCCTACAGTCAGCCGCTATGTTATGCTACAAAATCGCTATTGTACACTGTATCTGAAAGAAACACGTAGTGATAGATTCCTTCCCTTACAATTACCCCCAGGCGTCAGACTGGATCCGGAAAGTTTTCGTCAGCAGTAGGCGTCGTTGTGGGGCTCCACGTGTATCGTTGCCACCGTTGTCGCCTCCGAGAGGACTTTGCTGGAGCTACTTAGACGCGCCCACGCTCGCTGACGTCAGTTCTTTATTTTTCCGCACCAGCAAGTGCAGATCCGGGAAGAGCAAGTACCCCCACTCACTCTTTACTGAGTTTTTTCGAGGAATTTTGTCTCAATTCTTTTGAGTCGATCGACTCCTGGTGTCGTATGAATGCCCGTCTTTATGAACTGTGGAGACTGTCACCGCATGATGTCGGTGACGGACCCACACCGCATGAGTCTCTACTGCCTGGGCGTGACCACGACTCCAAGTCCTGCCCCGACTGCCGGACCATGGCGCCGAAGACTTTGCAGGAGCGGTCCCAAAATTTCCTGGAAGTCCGGCAGTCAGCTCCGCGCTGCTCAAGGTCCTGGTCCAGTGGGAGGTCGAGGGACCGGTCGCGGAGCAGTCACCATTGTACCTCTGGATCTAATGTCTTCGCACTCTGGGTCAGGTAAGTCGAAGCATTCCAAGAAGAAGTCGAAGAAGCGTAGTCGGTCTTTGACTTCCCCTCACCCGTCATGTCTGAGGGTGTGGGTGGTGCCACCCCTGCGGCTCCAGTGGAGCCTACGATATCGCCGCCGGCCTAACCGCCCTTTCCGGGTCCATCGGTGATGTCTGCTCAGGTGCAAGCGTTTCTTGCTACCATGGCCCGACTCCTTAGGCCGTCTGGTCCTGCCCGTGTGCCTATGGGCCCCGCGGGTCCGACTGGGGGCCTGCCCTTCCATCGCCTGCGGCTCCTGCGCCGCAGTCTGCTTCGGCCCCAGCGCCGCAGGACACCCCTGGATCCAGGCTCGGATCCTGGGCGACACCGGCTGACCTCATAACAGCTCCACCGGTGTCGACCCCCCCCCCTCCGGCACCACCTCCGACGTCGTCCATTGCCACCGCCGACGTCGGCCCAGGTTTCAGCCCTGAACCAGACACGGCGCCGAATCAGCTTAGCTCGACGCCAATTCCGACGCAGATGGAGCCTTTTTACCTCTATGTCCATCCTCCTTATTTTCAGCCTGTTTCACAGACTTCGGAGGACTGGGAGGGGTCTGAGGACCCTCTCACACAACAGTGTGATTATGATTCGGACTGGGCAGAGGATTTGGGGGATGCCAGTGGTCTTGACACCTCACCTGACCATGGCATGCTGTCTCCTCCTACTTTGGCTACGGAGAAGGGAGCCAGTTACGCAGTGGTGTTGCATAGGCAGCCAACGCCCTCCACCTCGAACTCCCTACAGTAACCTCCTGACAGAAGTGCTTCAGATGGCGGCAACCTCTTCAGAGCCCTTGCTGCCTTTCAATGACGCACTTTCGGACGTTCTTTTGGGCACTTAGTCCAGGCCCAACACAGGGGCTCCTGAGGACAGGAATGTGGCCCGATGACATCGCCCAGCTTCGGGCAACCCTCTCTTTCTCTCCCAACACCCCACTACCGAGAGCTTGGTTGTCCAAGCATCTGCTTCCCAAAGCACATTCCCTTCTGCACCTCTGGATAGGGAATCTCAGAAGCTGGAGCAGCTTGGCAAGAAGCTGTTCTCGTCTTCCAGCTTAGGGCTGCGGTTGGTGAACACTGCATGCTTCTTGGGCCGTTATTCTCACTCTGTGTGGGATACGGTTGCCAAGATGCTGCCCAACTGTCCGGAGGAGGCACAGACCGTCCTCTCCCAGGCTATAGCAGTTGGAAGAGATGCAGCAAAGTTCACCATTCGTTGTGGGCTTGATACCGCCAACTCGCTGGGCAGGGCGATTTCCACGACGGTGGCGCTTCGGCTCCACACCTGGCTGATAACTGGCTTCTGAGGGGATGTACAGAACACTCTGATGGACATGCCTTTTGATGGCATTCCCCTTTTTGGCAATAAAGCGGATAGTGCGTTGGAGTGCTTTAAGGACTCATGGGCTATGGCCAAGTCCTTGGGCCTTTCGGCCACTAGCCCTCCTCCGCCTTCCGCTTTTCGCTCCTTTCGTGGCCACGGTAGGGGTGCCCCAACACGTTCGTTCCAGGGCCACAGGCCTGCACAGCAAACTCCTCAGCGGGAACCGTCGAGGTGGTTCTAGGGGCCAGTGGGCGTGTCAGGCTGCCGCCACCCCTGCAGCATCCACTGCAAAGCCTTCCTAGTCCGACTTTTCAGGCCCATCAAACGCCAGTGGGCGGCAAAATTCTCCATCATCTCCCCCACTGGCGCAACATCACATCGGACAAGTGGGTGCTGATAGACAAGATACAGCTTAACAGTTACCTTCAACTTACAACTGCTCTCCTTTAGAACTCCACGTGATGTCACCACATACATCATTAAATTCTATCTTAAAGAAGACTTTATCACACATCTCCCCCTCACAACTGTAAAATAAATGATAAAACAAAGAAACGTAGTTTCATTACAATAAATATAACAAATGATACAACTCTTAAATGTTGAAAAAATACGACAATATGATAACATTACATTAAAAAAAATAACATGAACATCATGACTAAGCAATAACTACTTTTCTGAAGAATGAGTATTGATCTTACATAAGCTACCCATGCTCCAAACTTTCCCATTATCCAACTTCACAACAGATCCCATCACCTTGATCACTCTCCGAGGCTGAGAATATTTGCTCTCTCCTTTCCAATCCATTCGCCAAAGACAACTGAATATTATCCATGATTATCCTATTAACTCTTTCAACCAAACCGTTGGCCTGTGGTCTGAACAATGTTACTTTAATATGTTCGATTCCTAAATCCTCAAGAAATCTTTTAATCTCAGTAGACACCAATTGCACCCCATTATCAGTCACTAACGTTCTGGGGATTCTTTCTTCCAAAAGTACTTCTTTAAGAAATTCAATCACCATATTCTCAACAGCTTTGATGGTAAACCACTTACTATGATAATCTACAAGAACTATCAAATATCTACTTCTGATACCAAGCCTTTCCACAGGACCTAAGAAATCTAACGCCAATTTCTCCCATGGACGATCAGGGATACACCCCAATGGCGGTTCACGAACCACCTTGCACTTGTCACTGTTTCTACAAGCATAGCAATTCTTGATGACTTCCTCCACCTCTTTGTCCATTTCAGGCCACCAGAAACTCTGTCTCAACCTTCTCTTGCTCATGCTTCTTCCTAGATGTCCCTCATGTACAAGTTTAATTAATCTTCCCCTTAACACCTTAGGTGGAACTATCCGATTACACCTCAAAACTCTTTCAGATGGAATACTCAGCTGATCTTTTACTTTGACGTACTGCTTCAATGCTTCATTCATGCTCGAAATATCTTTCCAACCATTGGTTATAGCACACTTCAACCCCTCATACATTTCATCACCCTCCAAAGCTTCATTCCAGTCTTCACATCTCAAAGCCAATTCCCCTCCAGTAGAAATTAACGTCATATCCACTTCAACAGGAAAGGAAACTTCCTCCACCTCATCAATTGCCATGCGAGACAAACAGTCTGCTACAACATTTTTCTTTCCCCTTACAAAGTCAATTGTGAAATTTATATCCATGACTGACAAAAGCCACCTAGAGATTCGAGGAGTTACATTTCCTTCTAGTCCCTTACCACCTTTAAAAATATACAAAAGTGGCTTATGATCTGTTCTAAGCATGAAAGGTAATCCCCAGAGATAAAACTTAAAATGATGCATTCCCCAGCAACAAGCTAAGGCCTCTTTTTCTATAGCTGAATAAGATCTTTCAGCACCTTGTAGACGACATGACGCATAACCTATTATTCTTTCTTCACCATCCACATATTGTGTCAATATAGCACCCAAACCCACATTGCTAGTGTCCGTCGTTAAGACAGTTTTCCTATTGACATCAAAGTGGCTCAAGGTAGGCGCACAAACCAAAGAATTCTTGATCTTATTAAAAGCCACTTCACAAGCTTCACTCCACTCAAACTCAATTCCTTTTTTCAGTAATGCCCTCATTGGTTCAACCATATCAGAAAAATTAGGTACAAATTTAGAACAATATTCGGCCAGGCCTAAAAATGACCTCAATAAATCTTTATCCACAGGCCTCTGAGCATCAACAATAGCTTTCACAATGCTATTCTTCGGCTTGATTCCACTACTAGAAATCTTGTGTCCTAAATAATTCACTTGTTCTTTCCTTAGTTGACACTTCTCTTTCTTAATAGTCATGCCATGCTCAGCAATCCTCTTCAATACTTCATTCAAAAGCTCATCATGCTTGTCAAAAGACTCACCCACCACAAGAATATCATCTTGAAAATACATTATTTTCTCCATTCCCTTAAAAATATTGTGCATAATCCTTTGGAATACCGCTGAAGCAGAAGCTAATCTAAAAGGCATGCGACAATACCTAAAAGCACCCAATGGTGTAAAGAAAGATGTTAAGGCTCTTGAGTCTGGATGTAAGTTTACTTGATGGTAAGCAGCTGACATATCCAATACAGAAAAAACATTACCACCACTCATTGCACTCAACATCTCCCCAATATTTGGAAGGGGTTGCCGATCCACCCAGATGTTTTTATTTAGATCTCTTAGATCAATGCATAAGCGAATCTTGTTCCCTTCCTTGGGGGCAACGACAATGGGGAAAAGTCATTCCGAGGCTTCAATTGGCTCAATGAACTTACTTTCCAGTAACTTATTTAGTTCTTGTTAAAGGAGTTCTCTCATAAGCAATGGAATGGGTCTTACTCTATGTACTACTGGTACTGCATTTCTCTTCAAAATAATTTGATGCGTAAAGCCTTTTAACAGACCCAACCTGTCGGTAAATACATTAGGAAATGAAGACATCAATTTTTCACCCCAATCCATATCAATGTCATGCATTCTTTCCACAACCATGACTGGTTCTTGGCTATTGGGATTAAGAATTATATTCAGATCCTTTTGAGGGCGCCATCCCAATAAATTGGAACCATCTTCTGATATATACACTCTGCCATGTACAGCATTTCCCTTAAAAACAATATCACTCCACATCATACCAATAATGTTTATTCTCTTCCCACCATATCCGACTGCTTTTATATCGGATTGCAGTAAATCACTTACTCGCCCACTCGATTGACTCTCAAAAACAGCTTTAGCTATAATGGTAGACAAACTACCAGAATCAACTAGTACCTTAACTGCAGTTTTACCTAAGATAATATCACAATGTGGTTTCTCGAGTTTATCTGTACTTTCTTTTTTTACCACCATACTATCATTACACTCTGAATAAATCCAATGGCGGATTCACTACAAGTTTCATTAAATATTCCACATTCATCAATAGCCACAATAACATCTTCTTGGACTTCACCAAGGTTTTCAACTACTTTTAAATTAGATGTTGTGAAGGTCGCATTTTTGTTCTACACATTTTGGCCAAATGACCCTTTCTCCCACAAACTCTACAAATCGAATTTCTTGCTCCACAGGTAAGACTCGTAGCAATATGCCCAGGTCCACCACATCTATAACAAATAATTGTTCTCTTCTCGGTTTGCCTATTTGCACCACTTTCTGTAGCTTCCTTTTTCACCTTCACCTCTTGTACATCAATTACAACAACATCTTTCTCTGATGATTTGATGTTTACTTTTCCTACATCAATTTCTTTCATCCAGACAGCTGTACTTTCCATGCTTCTGGCTATTTGTATTGCTTCCTCTAGAGTCTGATCTAGAGATAAGAGTCTCTCTTTAATCTTCCTATCTTTCGTGCACCTAACAATTTGGTCACAAATTAATGACTCCATCAAACATTGACATTCACAGGTTACAGCTAGACCACGTAAAGTAGCTACATAGCTCACAATGTCTTCATCTTGAGATTGAGAACGACAAAAAATGTATGCCTTTCAAAAACGACACTGTTTAGGAGTAAAATGCTTCTCCAACATCTTAAGAGACATGTCATAAACGTTAATTGGTTGACCGTCCCCAATTCCCAATAAAATATCAGGAAGATCATCATAAATTCTTATACCTTTAGTTCCTAAATGATATAATATTGCTCGCCTCCTTATGGGTCCATATTTGTCACCATCAATTGGCAGCATATAAGTAAAAAATATATTTTTCCATCTTTTCGAGGGTATGGCCGGTTCACCAGGAACAGGTAAGAAACTGGGCAGTGCTGCCATCCCTTGTTCCGCCATTCCTGTAATAAATTCTAAATAATAAACTAACACAAAAATTTAACAAACAAGGCTACCACAATGAATTAAAATAAGGAGTTAGAATAATAATTTAAAATAACTATCTAAAACAACAACCAGTTGTAAATCTAAAATGCTCTGCAAATAAATAAAAACAACAATTTGAAATGATAATCCTCATCGCCATAAAAAGTGTAGTAATCACACTTAAATTGTTGATTGTAGATCTTGTTTATTCAAATATACAAGATACTGCGCCTCTGGACGTGGCCGGAACATCAGGGAGTTTCCCTGGTGGTTCAACACCTGGCAGGTTCCCTGAATCCCAGGGCTGACGAACTCAGCCGCAGGTGCATGTTGGATCACGACGTGGTGCAAGTTCTCTTTCAGCAGTGGGGAGAGCCTTGGTTAGATCTATTCACCACTGAAGAGAACGCGCAAAGTCATCAGTTCTGCACGTTGGAATTTCCAAAGCGGCACTCGCTAGATGACACTTTTCGTCACAAGTGGAGTTGCGGGCTGCTATACGTCTTTCCGCCAATACCACTTCTACCCAGAGTGCTGTAGAAGATCAAGCGCGACCGGGCCCAAGTCATTCTTGTGGCTCCGGACTAAGCCTGAAGAGTATGGTATCCTGAGCTACTCAGCATGGCTATCGATCTCCCGATCCGACGGCCTCTTTGGGAGGATCTTCTGTTGCAGCAGCAAGGGACAGTCCTCCACCCGAACCTGTCCAGTCTCCACCTCCTTGCATGGAGATGGAGCGGCGGCAGGTGACGTCTTTTGACCTGCCTCCCGCAGTTTGTGATGTATTCTTTGCAGCCAGGCGTCCCTCCACTAAAACGGTATATGTCTGTAGGTGGAATACATTTGTGGCATGGTGCACAGCAATGGCTGTGGATCCCCTTTCTTCCCCTCTTTCAGATGTAATACTCTTTCTCCTTTCTTTGGCCCAGCAGGGCTCTGCTCTGGGCACTCTTAAGGGCTATTCTCTGGGTCATTTCAGCCTTTTTATGGCTTCCAGATCAGCCTTCCCTTTTCAAGTCCCCTGTTGTAAATAGATTCTTAAAAGGCATTACCCATCTGTTCCCTCCTTATTTATTTATTTTATTTTATTTATTTATTTGTTGGTTTGTATAGCGCTTGAATTGACTCCCGGAGGAGTATCTCTGCGCTCAGTAAATGACAGATAGAGAGTGGATGAACAAGAACTCTAGAGAAGGTGCTGCGTTTGAAACAAAAAAGTTTTTAACAGTTTCCTAAATGCAAGATGATCCGTGCAAAGCCTGATAGGAGCGGGGAGTTTGTTCCAAAGGCAAGGACCTAGGTAGGAAAGGGCCTTTCCACCCCGTCTTGCCTTTCTGATGGGGGGGATTTGAAGAAGGGACTGTTACTGGAGGGGAGGGCGCGCACTGGATTGTAGGGGACAAACTTCTCCACCAGATATGTGGGGCCCAGACCGTGTATACTCTTATGCACAACACAGCATGTTTTGAATTTGATCCGCTGATTGATCGGCAGCCAATGAAGCTTTTCCAGCAAGGGGCGTGATGAAGATCTGAGAGGAGCATTCAAAACTAACCTTGCGGCAGTATTTTGCACCACCTGGAGCCTGCTGAGTAAGCTATCGTTTGCTGAAATCAGTAACCCATTGCAGTAATCCAGGCGACTGAGCACCAGGGCCTGGATAAGGGTTTTACTAGTCGGGTCCGGTAGTAAAGGAAACACTCTTCGGAGTAGTCCAATTACGTGAAAACAGGACCCGACTGTTTGGTTTACATGTTCTTTTAAATAAAGATTTTGGTCCAAACGAACACCCAGGTTTTTCACCACCAGCTGAGGGCTGGGGACAGGACCCAGATCTAGTGGCCACCAGTCCGGTGTCCACAACAGTGTGGCTTCCCCAAAGAGCATAACCTCTGTTTTCCCTACGTTACACTGCAGGAAATTTGAGGCCATCCATTGTGAAACAGCCCTCATACCCTCAGAAAAGGGCTGTTTAACTGCCATGGTTAATGACTTAAATGGGAAGAGGAGCTGAGTGTCATCAGCGTACGACACTGGGATGAATCCGTACGATCTCATGAGGCTGGCCAGGGGGGCCACGTAGATGTTAAAAAGTGTAGGGCTCAAACATGAGCCCTGTGGCACCCCCTTGGTAAGCTCTATGGGTGCGGATTGGAATGAGCCCATACTGACGCACTGAGTGCGGCCTGATAGAAAACTCCTCATCCAGGACAGCGCCGAGCCCCCGATCCCCACCTCCTCCAAACGGCTTAGCAGAATGTTATGGGATATCGTATTGAACGCTGCGGACAGGTCCAATAGCACCAGAATCATAGAATTCCCTTTATCCTGGGACATTCGGATGTCATCAGTCACCGAGAGGAGGGCTGATTCGGTGCTATAATTGGGCCTGAATCCGGACTGGCAGTGATCCAGACCGCCGGTTTGTTTAATAAAGCACGACTGATGGATATTGACGTGCTTTTCCGTCAACTTGCTCAGGTACGGAAGAAGAGATATGGGTCGGAGGTTGGATAATTTGGTCCAGGGTTTGCTAGAGTTCTTTCGGATGGGTCTCACCTGGGCCATCTACCACTCCTGTGGTACCTGGCCTTCAGAGAGAGAGAGAGAGAGAGAGGTTGACCAGGGACTGGATCATGGGGCCATCCTTGTCCTTTCATAATGCCTCAGTGGGACTTGAACCTGGTTCTAACATATCTGATGTGCACTCCCTTTGAGCCACTTCACAACTGTCTTCTTCGTCTTCTTACTTTAAAGACAGCTTTCCTGCTGGCTATCACCTCTGCCAGAAGAGTGAGTGAGCTTCAGGCCCTTTCTTCTAAACCTCCTTTTCTCTCTGTCCATCCGGACAAAGTTGTTCTAAGGACTCGTCCATCTTTTCTGCCAAAGGTTGTCACTGCCTTTCACATCGGGCAAACCATCACTTTGCCTACCTTCTTTCCACATCCCTCAAAAGAGGAAGAGAGGCTCCACCGTCTGGACTTGCGCTCTCATTCTACCTCAACCGCACACAACAGTTCCGGATGGATGACCAGCTCTTTGTTGGCTACTTGGGCGCCAAGAAAGGTTGGGCCGTGCACAAGCGGACCATCTCTCTGTGGGTCGTTCTGTGCATTAAGGCTTGTTAGTCTTTGGCTAAAAAGGAGCCTGCAATGGGGCAACGCGCCCATTCTACCAGGGCGACGCCAGCCACTACTGCTTTGAGACGGGAAGTTTCCTTGCATGACATCTGTCAGGCAACTATGTGGGCCTTGCTGCACACATTTACCAAACATTACTGCCTGGATAGCCAAGTCAGGAGAGACTTCTTTGGCCGTTCTGTTCTCCAGGATTTCCTGGTGTGATCTTGGTTCGCAGACCCACCACCGGGGTTGGTATTGCTGGGGTATCTATTCTAAGGTAAGGAATCTATCACTACGGGTTTCTTTCAGATGCACAAGTTACTTACCTTCGGTAACTATATATCTGTAAGAAACATTAGTTAGTGTTAGATTCCTTACCGCCCCACCCATCCTCCCCGTTCTGCAAAGTGATTTCTAGGGTTAAGGTCATCCCTTTCAGGGCCATAGTGGTCAGTTTCTTGCTTGGCTCTACGTTCCTAGCGCGGGAAGTCGGATACAGAACTGATGTCAGCGCGCGTGGATGCGTCTAATTAGATCCAGCGATGTAATCTCTGCGACAACGACGCGCGCGGAGCCACACAATGACGCCTACCGATACGCAGGGGTACTGCTGACGAAAACTTTCCCGATCCAGTCTGACGCCTGGGGGTAATTCTAAGGTAAGGAATCTATCACTACTAATGTTTCTTACAGATATATCGTTACCGAAGGTAAGTAACTTTTGTAACAATAGTGGAAGGCATGCAAAGTGCAGCTATGTGGAATTGACATCTACAATAGATCCATACAAAGCATCACCTGCTGCGGTTCACTGACAACACGCTCTGTGGATACTTCATATGGCGCTTATCACTGTGCATTTAAAATGGATAATCCGCCACAGTTTAAGGTGTTTCCATTATAATGAAACAACATCTGTGCAATCTGAATCATAACACATGAAGAGGATGTGAAACCTACACTTTAATGTATTACGTATGTTACTGCATAATCTAGGAAGTTAAGAAAAGCATGGTTTTCCTGAGGTTTTAAGTTAAAATGTATCCCTCTGTGAACTCTTAGACTGGGTTGGCCGCTTATCAAAACTCCCCAAGACATTTACCATACTCTTCTTTCTCATTTATTACATTTAGCTGGACCCCAGTTTCAAATACATATCCTGCAGACAACTTATTGGTATCAAAGTCTTCTCATCCCCATTCTTGGAGACCTTGGCTGGACCAGCGGTCCTCGGTTGAACACTATGCGCTTGAAAAAAATGTGTGCCCTTGAAATCAAGCCTCACAAAAACCAAAACAACCAGTCATAGATGTCCATGAAGTATCCAGCTGTGGGATGCCACTCAACCAGTTGTCTAATGTATGGTATGTTCTTGAATTATTCAACATGTATTCTCTCCACACAAATGTTAGGGCAAACAGGCTGTGTTAAGGAATCTCCTGAGCACCTGTTAATTGCATCACTCACACGTTTTGTCTATGAGGGCCTATTATACAAGGGCTTAGCAAACCTCCTGCATTCTCTGACTACAAACCTTTCCTGGAAGGTGATTGACTAAAGTATTCATAAATGTGCCAGTGTTTTAAAAAGATGTACAATCACTAAGAATGTTTTTTTCTCTTTTCTGAAGTACAGCACAGTTTCTCTCACTTTATGCTACTAGGATCACCAATCTGTGTATGTTGTGCCTTCCATTCATACCTTGGTAATACTTAATATTTCTGATGGATACATCTGCCTGTCTGCCTGTGGATTCCTCACCTTTTGAATACCCCCTGCACCAGCATTCCGTGCAAATTCTTTTCCTAGCTCTTCCACGTCGATGAGGACGTCACAATAGCACGACTCCGCTCGCAACTTCGTACGACGTCATCGGAGCCATAAGAAGACCCCGTCAGCGTGCTGACGTCCGTTCTGTTTTTTCCCGCGCGGTCAATGCGTAACGTTTTTTTCTGGGACTCTCCATTTTCTTAGTGATTACTTTGTTTCTTCGAGTATTTCGAGAAATGGCTACTTCCAAGAAGTCTGGATTCAAGCCCTTCAGGTAGTGTGGCGGTCATATGTTGAGGACTGATCCCCACGATGATTGCCTTTGGTGTTTGTCTTCCGACCATGACGTCGAAGGGTGTTTGTGCTGCAGGAAAATGAATCCGAAGGCTCTATAAGAACAAGAGGCAAAGCTCTTCATGGCAAAAGCTAAAAAGGAGAAGAGGGGTCGAAAACGTTTTTGAAGTCGTCGACTTCGTACACTTCAAAATCCAAGAAGCACAAGAAGTCGAAGAGGAGGCATGGCTCTCAATGTCGCTCTTCGAAGGGTAGGCTTCGAGATCCCCTTTACCACCTCAGCGGCGTTGGAGAAGAGACTGTGTCTCCATCACCTTCTCCTCATGTGACTCCGGTTAACTCGCCAGCATTGAGTGGCTCTTCGACGCCTAAAGAAACTGCGATGCCCGAGAGGTCTTCGATGCCCAGGGAATCTTCTTCTGCGGCTTCGCCTGTGCGTCGCCGTCATCACCAGCTCCACTGCCTCCAGTTCGGCCTCAGGTGGATCCTGTTCAGGAAGGTACGGATTCTTACGCTCCTTTTCCGGCCCCTAGAACGGATCCGACGCATTTTTTAATTGCAATGTTTGGCATGTTTGCCAGGGCCTCACATCCTACTGGTGTGCCTTTGGGCCCCATGGGTCCATTGGCCTTTAATTTGGGTGTTCCACATCTATACGCCCAGGCACCCTTCGTGCCTATTATGCTACAGCTCCGGCTTGGCATTTTCCAGCGTCGAGGTCTTCCACTCCAAATCCTCGGACTCCATCTGTTGTCGAGTTGGCGCCACCTCGGATTCGATCGGCGCCGATGCTTAATCCTGAAGGTCCTCCTTCGACACTGGTGCCGTCATCACCGACGCATCGTCTGGCGCCGTTGACGCCGATCCTGAAGCAGCGCTCTAGGAGGGATGTACAGAGATGGATTGAAGAGGAAAAATATAGACGAGAACAGGAGGAAGGAGACTCTGTTGATGAATTTGAAGGCGTACAAGAGGCCAGTGGGTTGGATACTTCCCCAGAATGGGAACACTCCTCACAAAAGGCTGGGATCTCACAGGTTGTGGCTCCTTATCATGTGGTTGTAAGAAAAGCCGCTTAGTTACTGGACCTGCAATTGCCTTCAGCTGAAATTAAATGTAATATTTTTACTAAGGTTCTCAATACATCTGCTTCAGTAAGTGAGCCTCTTCTGCCCTTCAATGAGGCTTTGACAGAACCTATTTTGGAAGTTTGGCAAAGGCCCTTGACTGCTCCAGCTGTTTCCAGGGCTATTGCAAGGAGGTACAAGCAGGTACCTGGGGATCCGTTTTTTCTGTCTACACACCCATCACCTGAAAGCTTGGTGGTGCAAGCTTCTTGCTCTAAACAGTCATCTGGTTCCTTCCCTACCATCCCAGGGGATAGGATTCTAAAAAGATGGAGCAAGCAGCTAAACAAGTATTTTCCTCAGCAAGTATGTCATTGAAATCTACCAATGCCACATGCTTACTTGGAAGATATATCCATGCTCTTATGGACTCTGTCAAACAGCTAGCCCCTAAGCTACCTGAAGACGATCAGGTTCATTTCCTTGAAGCACTTTCAGACACTCAAGTTGCTGCCCATCAAGTTATACAGTCAGGTTTGGATACAGCTGACTCGGTGGCCCGAGTAATGGGATCTTCTGTGGCTACAAGTAGACCAGCTTGGCTGAGATAATCTGGATTTTCTCCTGATGTTCAAACAACCATGTTGGATTTGCCCTTTGACGGTACAAGGCTGTTTGGCACTAAGGCTAACTCTAACACGTTTTAAAGATAGCAGAGAAACTGCAAACTCGGTCTAGAGGATAACGCTACAAGCGATATCGAGGATTTTGAAGGGCAGCTTCCTTTCGTGGCAGCGAGCAACCTCTGCAGAGTTAGCAGCAGAACCCTTTGTACAAATCGTACAGGGGTAAAAATAGGGGCCGCTCGACAGTAGTCCTCCTCCTCCTCTTCTCTTCCCCCCACTGTTGGTGCCTCAGGAAAGCAGCTCTAAATCCCTCATCTTAGAGCATGTTGGTCCTGTAGGGGGTCGCATGTCCCACTTTCTACATAATTGCAAATCGATCACTTCAGACCGTTGGGTTTTGAATCTTGTAGAGAATGGGTACACCCTCCCTTTTTTAGAGCTTCCTCCTCCTTACCCTCCTCGCCAGGGTTGGTGTTCAGAGGACCTTGCTACTTTTGCAGCAGGAGGTGCAATAGAGTTGGTTCCAGAGCAGTAAAGGGGTCAGGGTTGCTACTCCCAGTATTTCCTGATACCCAAAAAGGGCGGTCGGTTGAGACTGATCCTGGACCTCAGGATTTTGAATCTTTACCTTGGACAGGAAAAGTTCAAAATGTTGACCTTGGCTCAGGTTCTTCTCGCACTGCAACAGGAAGACTGGATGGTGTCCATCAATTTGCAGGATGCGTATTTTCATCTTCCATCCTGAAGTCGCATCGGAAGTATCTCCGGTTCACGGTAGGATCGCAACCAGTTTGCGGTCCTTCTGTTCGGTCTGACTTCCCCACCTCAAGTCTTTACGCAGGTGATGGCGGTGATAGCAGCACATCTCGGAAGGTCAGGGGTTCTCAATTTCCCTTATTTGGATGACTGGCTGTTGAAAGCATAGTCTCCGGAGTTGGTGTTGTGCCACTTGCAAGCAACAACACAACTGTTGTTCAACTTGGATTTCTCGATAAATGTACCCAAATCTCATCTTGTGCCTTCTCAGGGAGGCCTGTCATAGGGGCAATACTAGACATTACTGTATGTCTGGCATTCCCGCCTCCACAGAGCATTCTGGACATTCAGGAGATGATTCCTTTGTTTCACGATGGAGTGGTTGTTCCAGTCCTGAAGGTCCTATGCCTGCTCGGTCTGTTCACTTCCTGCATACTGATGGTCAGTCATGCACGCTGGCACATGAGGGCACTCCAGTGGTACCTCCGCAGGCAGTGGCATCAACACAACGGAGATCTCGGGGAGAAGGTCAGAATCTCCAGAGACGCTGCAGCGGAGCTGACTCGGTGGAGTGTGCAGGGCAACCTGATTCAAGGAAGGCCCTTTCAGCCTCCTCCACTGCTGGCCATAGTGATCACAGATGCCTCCACTCTAGGGTCGGGTGCTCATCTGGGGGATCTGAAGGTCAAAGGTCTTTGGTCTCCAGAGGAAAGGTTGCTTCACATCAACCTTCTGGAATTGCGGGCAATACGTTTGGCACTAAAGGCTTTCCTTCCATCTCTTTGCAGTCAGTCAGTTCAGGTCCTGACGGACAACACTACCACGATGTGGTACATCAAAAAACAGGGAGGTGTAGGGTCATATCGCCTCTGCAACTCTGGTCCTGGGCTCAGGACCATCAGATTTGTGGGTTTGCAAATCATCTAGCCGGTGTGCTGAATGTTAGTGCGGACAGTCTCAGTCGGCATTACTCGGCCGATCACGAGTGGCGGCTTCATCCGGAGGTGGTCCATCACATCTTCGAGATGTGGGGGTCTCCTCAGTTGGACCTGTTTGCCACTCATGAGAATGCGCACTGTCCGTTGTTCTGCAGTCTTCAGTATCCAATGCAGGGAGCGCTGGGGGACGCTTTTCAATTGGATTGGAGCTCGCAACTCCTTTACGCGTTTCCTCCCATACCCTTGATTCCTCGGGTTCTGAGGAAGATTCGCCAAGCCCTGGCCCAAGTCATATTGATCACTACGAATTGGCCAAGAAGGGTGTAGTAAACAGATCTACGTCACCTCTCATCGCACCCTCCGCTTCGTCTCCCTTTCAGGGCAGACCTCCTCTTGCAATCGCAGGGACAGGTTCTACACCTCTACCTGCACCTTCATCCCTGGAGATTGCACGGGACAACCTGAGTTCTTTCTCTTTCCCACCTGATGTGGTGGATGTTATTTTATCATCCAGGAGCCACTCTACCAAATCTGTGTATTCTTCCAGGTGGTACAAATTTGTGAAATGGTGTAGAGATAGGTTCATTGATCCTTTGAAGGCCCGTTTGTCTGATGTGCTAAGTTTTTCTCTTTCCTTGGCCCAGCAGGGTGTGCTTTGGCTGCAGTTAAAGGTTATTTGTTGGCTTTTATTTGTTTGCCAGATCAGCCGTCTTTATTCAAATCTACTGTAGTTATGAGGTTCAATAAGGCCTTATAAATAAGTTTCCTCCCACTCCTTTCATTATGCCTCATCGGATTTAAATCTTGTTCTTACCTTTGTAATGGGTTCTCCATTTGAGTTTCTTCATAGTTGTCCTTTGAGGCTTCTCTCTTTTAGTATTAAATCATTTTTATTAAAGGATTGTAATGCAGATAATCACAGGGTACTGATACAGCCAGCGCCCACATAGGCGTAATAAAAGCAAGGGATCAAAATGTAGATGAGCCCATTAGTACCAGTGTACATTTAAACCAACAAAGGCTAATACACACAATCCTACAATCAGAGGGAAACGGAAAAAAACATATAACCAGAAACCCCTCCCTCCCCGCCCCTACCGCCACCCTTTCTTGCCCACCCACCACCCATGGTCAATGTCCACCGCCTATCCTCAACTAACCCCACACCTCCCCTATCCAGCCTGCTGCTACTCTGTGTCTGTGAGACACAATAAACAGAGGTATCTAGGGCAGGTAATCTCATGAAATTCTCAGGCCAACAAGGACAAGAAGGGTTACCATAGCTCTAAGTATTTGGTACTCTCCCCAGCCATTGACAGCGAGAGTTTTTCCATGCCAATCACCATCCATGGGCGATGGAGCCACCCATGAAATATGGGAACGTGTGTGGTACGCTAATGTGCGAGTATGTTCTGCATCGCTGAGCCCAATGCAATTGCTATCAAGCAGCCCCTGCGGGAGCGCAGCGGATACGTTTAATGGGTTGGGAGTCAAATCAGGACGTACGATGGGAAACGTGGGATCTTCGTGTTAAAGTGGGTATCCACCTCATATAATATCTGCTTCCAATAACCCTGGAGCCGGTTGCAGTCCCAAAGTAGATGCACCAGCGTGCCCACCTGTCCGCAACCTCGCCAGCACAGTGCATCTTTAGTGTGGTCCATCTCATGAAGAAGCTCGAGAGTGTAGTACCAATAAGACGCGATCTTTGTGAGGGTGTTTGTAAGCCCATGTGGTACGCTGAGTGTCGAGCCCTGTAACAGATCCCCTCCCATTCTTTGTGGTTAAGTGTCCTGCCCAATTCCCTCTTCCAGCGCGCCTTGCCAGCACTATAGGTGCGTATGTGTTTGCCCTGTAGCATCTTATAAAGATCTGAGATAAATGTTTCATCTGTCTTGAGCGTGATTAACCAGTGCTCATAAAATGTGAGGTGCCTATCCGCCATAGGGCGTTCTTGCTCGCTAAGCGCCCAATGTCGTCCTTGCAAGTATCTGAGTCTCTCCGTCTCTGGTAGTCCGAATTCTTGCTGAAATTGAGTAAAGGTAATAATGCCCTCTGCCGTGTACAGATGAAAAAGGCACCGACATCCCGCAGGTCTCCACTTCGCATAGGCCACAGAGTCTGTCCCCAGAGCGAAGTCTGGGTTGTCCATAATATGAGTAAGAGGAGAAGAAAAAGTTGTGAGGTCATGGCTTACATTAGTCTGGTCCCAGGCTTCTAGCGGAACCCTCGTAATGTGGGAGGCGTATAGATTAGGGGGATAGCATAGCCAGTCGTAGCTTCAGGCGTGGTTTCCTCCCGTTCCATATAAACTGCACCAGATCGGATTGTGTCTGTTTTATCCAACCAAGAGGTGGCCGGAGGGGAATTGTGCGGAAAAGGTACAAGATCTGAGGGAGAATGGTCATCTTGACTGCAGCAACTTTGCCCAGCCAAGACAACGGGTAGTGTCTCCACCGCCCCAACTCCCGCCGTATCTTCTGTCGTAACTGGGCGTAATTAATATTAACAGTCTCCAACAGGGAGGGAGTCAGTTGGATCACCAGTTAAGGAACTGCCTCTGTTGCCCACTGGATGGGGAACGAGACCTGCAGTAGAGCCTGGATGGGTTTCTCTAGGGACGGATCGAGGGCCACCGATTTGCTCATATTGACCCTGAACCCGGATACATGACCAAATAACTCCAGGTCTGCAAGACATGCAGGCTGGGAGTCCCTCGGGTGAGACAGCGAGATCAAAACACCATCAGCGTATAAGCTGATTGTGTGGGCATAGCCTCCGAATTTAATCACTGTTACTCGCGGGTCAAGCCTCAAAAATTGCGCCAGTGGCTCCATGTAGAGGGCGAAGAGTAGGGGCGACAATGGGCACCCCTGCCTCGTACCTCTCTCAATAGCAAACCAGGGGGATGTAAAGCCGTTGACCAGTACTGTGGCCGTCGGGAATTTGTAACAGTTCATTACGAAAGTGCAAAACTTTGGTCCCAATCCCACCTTCCCCAGCAACTTTTCCAAATAAGGCCAATGAACCCTATTAAGCGCCTTCTCAGCGTCGATAGCCAGCATCGTGTATTCCCCGTCCATGCGGGTGGCCTTTTCGATAAGGTGGAATGCCCATTTAGTATTATCGGAGGTCTGGCATTCTGGGATGAACCCGGCTTGGTCTGGGTCAACAAGGCCTCCCATATGAGGTGCCAGTCGAGCAGCCAGAATCCCCGTATACAGTTTGAGATCTACGTTAAGTAGAGAAATAGGGCGATATGCCCCACACAGCGATCGGTCTTTTCCCGGATTTGGTATGATGGCTATGGAGGCCTCCAAGAGGTCACCCGGGATCGCTCCTGGCTCCGAAAAAGAATTAAAAAGGCGCGTAAGTAGGGGGGCCACCTGAGCACAGAATGTTTTATAAAAGCTCGCAGGAAACCTGTCTGGTCCCGCCGTTTTAAGGCGTGAGATGGCAGTGATAACTTCCTCTGGCCGGAAATCACGCTCTAGGTGTTCTGCCTGATCTTGTGAGAGGGCTGGAAGAGGGACGGAGACCAGGAAAGCATCCCCATCTCGGTCCCCAGTAGGGCCAGCGGAATAGAGATCAGCATAGAAGTCACTGAAGGCACCCGCAATCTCATGATCCTCCGTAACCCGCCTACCGTCTCCCGGAGGATCTCCTGTACTGCCTGTCGCTGCCTCACATCACGCAGTTTGTGCGCAAGTAAGCACCCACACCTATCCCCTCCAGTGTAAAAAGCATGACGCAGCCGCAGAGCTGCAAATTCTGCCCGATCTTGGTCAGGGGCTGTGAGCTGATGCCTAACCGCTTTCAACTGCCTCCATATCCTAGGGTCCCCGGTTCTCTGGTGCATTTGCTCTAGCTCTCTGGTTCGCTGGGTAAGGTCATCTCTCTTGCGCTGCCGTTCAGCATTCTCCGCGGCTGAGATTGCAATAAACTCCCCTCTAATGACGGCCTTCAGGGCAGCCCACTGTGTGGTGAGTGTAGTGTCCGTGTTGCTATTGTGTAAAAGATAGTCTGAAATAGCGCGCGGTATCCGGTCGATCACCTCCTTTCGATGTAATAACGTCTCCCTAAGGTGCCAAGACCGTCGTGCACGCTGCATCGCGGGAAGAGAAAGTACAACAGTCACCAGGGCATGATCAGAGAGAGAGGCTACCCCTATCTCCACCTTAGTAGCTAGCGCATGGGTAGGCGTGGATGCAAGCAGATAATCTAGGCGAGCATATGTCTTATGCGCTCTAGAATAGTAAGAATAATCCCTCTCCTGGGGGTGGAAGCTGCGCCAAAGATCCCTGAAACCCAGTTCAACTAGATGGGACAGACCCTCCGCAGAGAGAGCTCCAGATTGGGAAGCGTGCTAACACGACCTATCTTAAATGTTATCAAAAACTAGATTCAAATCTCCCCCTAGTACAATCTGGCGATCCGGTGTGGTTGTAGCCTCCGTGAGGGCTCTATGAAAAAAATTCTCCTGGCCTTCATTAGGGCCGTATATGGAGCCCACTGTAAGCGAGGTGTCCCCTAAAGGAAACCTATAAGACAATAACCTTACTCTGATCTCTGCTGATTTGTGCATGACTTTACCCCTGAACTTCTGGGCCACCAATATAGCAACACCCGCCGTTTTGGTAGAGTTCGAAGAGAAAAATTGAAGGGGAAACTTCCGGGACTGGAGACGGTGGCAATCCCTTTGTAAGAGATGCGTCTCCTGCAGAAGGCAAATATCAGCCTGGGATTGCTCTAAACATAACAGAACTGACCTGAGCTTAACTGGGTTGTTTAGCCCTCACACATTAAGTGTGAGTATTTTAAGCTCGGTGACCGGCATCTAACCTATGGAGTGTGCGACCAGCAGGAAAGGCGCTCTAGCAGTGAGGGACTCATCAGCTTGTGAAGCATTCCGCTCCAAAGAGCCCAAGGTTGGAAATCTAGCATAGACCTAGGCGCGTGGTGGACAAAGAACCATACCCCCCCTTCAATACAAACCCCCAAACCCAAACAAGAAACACATGTCCAAAAAGTCCATCATCCCTAGATGATCGGAAAAGTATTGAAACGAGGTATTCCAATGTACATCCAAATGGTCTCCCTCCCGCCAACGACCAAACAGCATTTAGGTGATGCAATCAGACTGTATAGTGCATGTGAAGTCAGCCGGTCTGGGCCGGGCTACCATCCGATGCAACTGCCTCCACAGCGGCTCTCTGGCCCTCCGCAATCACCGCCGCTGGGGGCTTCTTCACTCGACATTGTCTACCCTGCTGACGCCATTGAGGCCTAGAGTCACCCGTGCCAGCGACCTGGCTTGGACCCTTGCATTCCTCGGCCGGTAGGTCGCTGACCAACAGGCGACAGGCCTCAGAGACTGACCGCAACTGATAGTTTGTTGGCCAATTTAAAGACCAGGTGGAACGGGTGGCCCCAACTATAAGAAACGTTCCGCTGCTGCAGGTAGGTCGTGACAGGTTTAAAAAGTCTGCGTTTCTGCAACGTAAGGGCCGAGAGATCCTGGAACAGGAGAAGTGATTGACCCTGAAATGAGAGCGGGTGCATCTGTCTGGCCTTCTGGAGGATCTCTTCCTTTGTGCGGAAATCCTGTACACAAACCAGGAAATCTGGCGGGGCTGCTGGGGAAGCCCGTGGAGGTCCCACACGATGAGCCCTATCCAGGCAAAGCTCTGACTCCACCGGGCGCCCCAGGATGTGATTGAAGAGTTCCGTCGTAAAGCGAAACAGGTCTTTTGTTTCATTAGTCAGCGACACATTCCTGATCCAGACATCATGCTGCCTCAAGCGATTCTCCAGATCTTCCATGTGGGTCAACCTGCTGATCATGAATCCGTATGATTTCCTGCTGCAAGGCTGCGAGCTCAAAGTCCTTGTTATCACTCTTGGTCTCTAGTTCAGCCACCCGTTCCACAAGACCATCCACATCCTTACGCACCTCTCTGATTTCAGTAGCAAATTCCGCTTTCAGGGTGTGGACATCTTCCCGCAGAATCATGAACAAGGACTCTAAGAGGCCTTAGTGATAGGTTCCGAGCTGGCCTCAAGCTCCGAGGGTGCCTGTGTCGAAGCGGATGCCATGGCTTCACGTTGCTGATTCACTTGAACCTTGGCAAAGAGGTCCTTCACCGTTTTATCTTTGCGCCCCCTAGTAGTGGACATCCTCCAACTCTGACGCACTCCTCAGATAGTAGCCTGCTGCATACTGCACTGTTCCACCAGACTGGAGGCCACCACTCTCCACCGGACCAAAAGACCTCTAGTCACTGCCAACACGCCCGCCTTAGAGGAGCCAAGCCGGAGCGACCGATCACCGCCACAGGTAACAACAATGGCCGATACTCGCGCCCCTATCGGGCTTTCAAAGCACCAGCACGGTTAACAACGAAGGCCCCACAGCCTTTGCGTGGTCCTGTCTCCTGTGCAATGACCAAGGCGTCCAAGCTGCCCAACCGTACACCGAGTCCCTCAGCAGGCAGGCCAGCCCCAGCTCGTTCTCCAGGCCACCCCTCCAGGTATGGCATGTCTTGCTCCTGAGTGAGGCCCCAGCCGACAACCAGGCCCCACCGCAGGTCTCTGCTGCCTGCACGACCCAGTGTCCAGACCTCCCGGTCGTTGCCGCTGGCTAATGCACTCCCGGCCCACCAGGGACTCTCTAGCTCCCAGGGCCCCCCACCTCATGCTGTAGAGCATCTCAGTCTGTCTCCGTGTTTGGCGGGAAGCGCGTCCCGGTGGTTCCTAGGCTCGGGCCACGCAGGGAGCGCCCGCACCAGCCTGCAGCCCTCTAAGCTGCCCTCGAGGGATCAGAGCACCTGTCCGTCCACTCATGAATAGCCAGACTCTCCTTATCTCCGCAGCGCAGGAGGGCCCCCAGGTCCAGGTCGTCCGCTCCCTGACTCTTACACCAGGCGAGACGCACAGGGGGCCTCCCTTCCGCTCACCTGCCACTTCTTCGTAGTCCATCGGGATCCCGGGGCATTGCCAGCAACAAAAGGCGGCCCGAGCGGAATGTCCCTTCCTCGTAGGGAAAAAGTCTCTTACGTTGCCCTTCCCTACGCAACAAGGCCCGGGCCGTGCCGATCTCAAGATGGCGGCCCGGGTGTCTCTCTCAGTCAGCTCTCAAGGCCTCGGCCGCTGGCTCCAAGGAGTCCACGACCCATCTGGTTGTCACTGTCGGGATCGAGCCTCCAGAGGCCACACCACCTCACCCGGGTCAAGCGGCAGCCGCTACTCCCCTCCGGGGGCCTCTCGCTTTGCGCCTCACGGCGCCTCCAACTTGCGGAGAGACCTTGGGGCAGGCATTTCCAGTTTCGGTGCACCGGACCACGCCTCAGTCACCTCTGCCAGCGCCAAAAGTTGCTCAGGAACCCCCCAGACAGGGACCCCCCCACCACCACAGCCGATGAATGCTATTCAGGCCGACAGCAGGAGCTCGGGAGTCTTCCGACTGCTCACGCCGCCATCTTGGCCACGCCCCGGCTTCTCTCTTTTAAAACGTTTTTCATTCTACCAGAGCTAAGTTATCTTCTTCTGCTTTGGCTAGAGGTGTTCCCTTTATTGATATTTGTAAGGCAGCAACTTGGGCCTCCCTCCATACTTTTGTGAAGCATTACTGCTTGGATTCAGAGGTTAGGAGGGACGGCCATTTTCCACTTTCTGTTCTGCAAGATTTTTTGCTCTAGTCAGGTGGACACCCTCCTCCGGGAGTGGCACGGTTTAGGGATTCTATTCAAAAGGTGAGGAATCCACAGACAGATGTATCCATCAGATGAACAAGTTACTTACCTTCGGTAATGCTTTTTCTGGTGGATACAGAATCTGCCTGTGGATTCCTCACTGTCCTACCCGCCTCCCCGTTGTCCACCTGTTTTTACCAAAAATGCTATAACTGTTTGCATTGAATGTTTTTAATATGTCTTTTTCTTGCTTACAATTTGATTTTAAAAAAATGCCTGGTTTGTTGCCCTTTTTCCATGCTTTTATTGGTTTTACTGTGTATACGTGTGAAAATATTGCCGCACGTTTGCCTCGAGTGCCCGGAAAAAATGGGTGGAGCTGATGTCAGCACGCCGACGAGGTCTTCTTATGGCACCGATGACATCATACGGAGTTGCGAGCGGAGCCGTGCTATTATGACGTCCTTGCTTTGACGTGGGAGAGCTAGGAAAAGAATTTCCGGGGAATGCTGGCGCAGGGGGTATTCAAAAGTTGAGGAATCCACAGGCAGATACTGTATCCACCAGAAAATGAGTTACCGAAGGTAAGTAACTTATTAGTTGCTGCTTGTAGGTTCATACATCAAAACCTTAGAGGGACAAAAAATAAATTCCGATCCAGCACACACACTTCCTAAATCCACATATTACGAAACCATTCGGAATGCAGTTCCGTAGTAAAGGTCCTAGACAACCATATCCGGGCTACCGAGGTCATAGGAGGCATCTTCTGTTTGAGGCACAAGCGGGATTTTTGTTGGAGTTTTTTTTTGTCTTCCCTCAAGGTCTAGAGTAATAAGACCTATATCCTCCGAAAGGTGTGTACCAACAGGTAGAATAGCTTTAGTGGATATTAAAGGTATACTGGTGATTCCAATTCAAAAAAGATTTCCCATGGCGAAATGCTAACTAAACTTCCTTCCACATTGAGTACTATTTGGAGCAATATTGGGTAAATTTATGATTTCTATTTCACAGGCGGCATTGTGGTTTTTTTTTGTCAAAGCATCCTGAGCAGTCGATATTCTATTTTCAATTTGGGTGTTGTATCTTTGAACCCCACCTTCTGGCATAGAATTGCTTAACATGTCCATGCTCAATGACAATATTTTAAGGAATTGTATTGTTTGGTGCATTATGTATATCAGACTTATCCAGTACTTGGGTATCTTTCATAAATTCACATGCTTGAATCATTTCCCGTCGTCGAAGTGGGAGTCCCACGGTAATATACATAAAGCAGTAATTAAAATGTTCCATAGGCTATCATGATGACAACCATGCATTTAATAGCCTATCTACCTCCTTTTCTAAAAAAGGACCAAACTTTAAGTACAACCAATCAGTTACCAAGATTTACCAGTTACCTAGAACCTTCCCAAGATCATAATCAACGCAAATTGCTTGGACTGTTTATAAGACTGAGTTTAATACGGGGAATGTTTGAGATTTTTTAAGTACGTTAGATGGATACGGTTTGCAAGAAAACACGATGTTATTAACGAAGGAATGGTCTGAGGGGTTCAATCAGCGTGGGTACAGAGCTGGTGATTTCGAGGTCAGATGGAATTGAGACAGGGGGTTAGTGGCAATGGAAAATGAAGGCGAATGTGGATAATACGCTCAGTTAAGAAATTGTGTGAATAACTAAGGGGAAAGATGGATTAACCGGTCTGTTGAGTTCAATGAAAATGTTGTTTATTCAAATATGTGATTTATTTAAATACGGGTCATATTGCACATAAGGAATCTTGATGGAACGTTATAAAACATGTACGATGCCTGTTGCTTTTTTCATGAAATGTTTTTCTATAAAATGCTTTTCATAATAATGTTGCCAGTTGAGACCACATAAGTAATTGGTAAATGTTTTATCATTTCTAGTGACCCCCGAAGAAGGGCTCTGAGTAGCCCGAAATGCATTGGGTTTTTAAATGAATAAATGCTGCCTGTGACGAGTCTTGCATCATTCGTATTTATTCAAGAGGTCCGGATGGGCACAGTTTAAATATAAGAAATTTGAAAATAGGCGACAAATTCCGCAAGTGGATGTTAATTACAGAAAAAGAATAAGGAGAAAATGTTGAATTAAGTGGATTGAGTAAGAATGAAGAATTGGACCAAATCTATACGCATAGGATGACGCTAAAAAGCGGCATAGAGCTGTGCACGAGGGAGGTACATACATATGTCCCCTTCTCAAGTCCTGTTGAATTCGGTGGCATTAGGGAAAGCCATCATACCTCGTTGCACGAATACATCGATAAAAGTGGACATACGTTAAGTTTAAGAAAGAATTTTAAAAATGGTGTGCATTCCATCTCTTCTGGTCATCTATGATGGTCTCACCTACGAATTGCCTCATCTACAATGGCATAATCTATGACAGCCTCATCTCAACCACAGCTTCATCTACACTGGTCATCTACGACGGTCGTCTATGACTGCCTCATCAATAATGGCCTCATCTATGTATGGCTTCATCTACATATGGCTTCATTTACGAATGGCCTCATCTATGACTGGCCTCATATACGATGGCATTGTCTATGACGGTCTCATATATGACGGTTGTTTATGACGGTCCTCTATGACAACGGTCTTGTCTGCGATAACCTCGCCTACGATAACCATGTCGAAGATGGCCTAGTCTATGTTGAGATAGTCTACGATGGCCTCATCTATGACTGCATTCTGTACAACAGCATCGTCGATTACAAAATTATCAAAGTCAGCCTAGTCGTCTATGTCTACCTAGTCAACTACGATCTCAATCACAATACACCATAGTCATCAACAAGAATAAAAGACACATAGTCCAGAATAACTTACTGTCACAAATTATGGGGACTAATATGAGTAAGCCTACAACAGTAACCAATATATGGAGAGGCAATATGTGGAGCAAATTCACCACTTTGCTCCACCCCGCCTCCAACTTCACAGCATAGGTCAGATCTATGTCGGTTTAGTAGTAGACATTGTGCCCGATATGTCTGCATCCTCTGATACTCCTGCCAAGAGTGATCCCAGGGTCACAAATTACTTTTATTCCCTGGAACAACCCATTCATATCTGTTGATGATACACAGAAGGCCCACAACTGTTAGATTCCCCACCAGATGATTTTTGATGGTTTCCAGACCCTTAAGGAACATGCAGCCAAATGCTTCTAACTTCCAAAAGCAAATAAGAAATGGTTTGTTTTCTTTCTGATTTTAAATAGAAAAGCTGTGAGACCTATTCGAGTTGTTAATTTATCCAGGAGGAATTTAATCATGGAAAATTCTATGACTAATAACCCCTCCTAACCAGCAAGGAGAGGTTATCAACTATGCCCGGTGCTACTATACGGGCTGCCCAATCACTGGCAATATGTGGCAGGTATAATCACGAGATGTAGTCCGACATTGCCACATACATAGAATTTCTGCCGGAAGACAGATAGGGTAAAATTAAAAAAAGATATATATATATATATATATATATATATACCTACTGGCGGTCGCCAGTAGGTAGTTATAGTTAGGACCAAGTTCCCATAGGAAGAGCATTTTTTGTTTTGCTTATAACTTTGGCGTTGTTTGATGAATCTTCATGAAATTTTCCAAACTAATTGTTTGTTCATATCAGCTCCTATGTTGAAAGGTTGGGGGTGATAAAAAGGGGGGTCCCAAAATGTGTTTTCTCCATGTTCATTTCCATAGGAAACTTTAGACAAGGCTACAGGTCGAACAGGTGAACTGAATTACTCCAAATTTGGCTGTGAGAATGGTCTTTGTCTAGAAAGCACACTTTTGTTTATTTGGTGTAAATCCGTTCAGTAGTTTTGGAGAAATATCAAAATTTACCGATATTTGGGAATTCTGCCATCTGATTGGCTGGGGCGTTACGAGCAGGAGCTTGGTGCTTATTGGCTGCGAGCGGTGCGAGCGGTTGCACCTAGGAAGTGGTGGCCGCATTTTGTTATTTTGTTGAAGCGAGTAAGGGGAAAAAAGGGCGAAAAGAGTAGGAAAGAGGAGGATAGGAGCAGTGTAACCTCTGTGGGGGAGTGCGAAGCGAAGTAGTCACTCCTACCGGTCTGAAAGTGCAGTGTTGCTCAGAGTGACATGGTGCTGAGATGAGATGCTGCTACATTCGCGTATGAAACCAAGAGCCTAAACCGTGAGCTCATTGCTGTAAAGTGATGTGGTCTGGTGTTTGTAGCATACGTGTGGAAGTAGTGTTAGTAGGTGTTTATAGCATACAGGGAGTGGGAAGCGAACTACTGACCGCTACTGTGCATTTATAGTATACTGGAAGTGAAGTACTCACGTCTACCGGTGTGAAGAGCGAGGGATCAAACTGAGCTGATTGCTGTAAAGTGATGGGCTCTGGGCGCTGTAACATACTGGCCGCTGTAGTATAACTGTGTAAATAGTGTTAGTAAGCGTGTATAGTATACAGGGAGTGGGAAGCGAACTAATCACCCCTACTGGTCTGAAGACTCGAGGATTAAACCATGAGCCTAACTCTTGAGTTCATTGGTGTAAAGTGATGTGGTCTGGGCAGTGTAGCATACCTGTGAAAGTAGTGTTAGTTTACGTTTATACAATACAGGGAGTAGGAAGCGAACTATTCACCCCTACCGGTCTAAAAGACTCGTGGATAAAACCATGAGCTTATTGCTGTAAAGTCATGTGCTCTGTGTAGTATTGCAATGTAAGTCATAGTAGAATGTTAGAATGTAATGCTACTAGAATGTAAGTATGTAATGTTAGAATGTAGGGCTGTCATGAGGGGAATCTTGGGGAGTTTGTACACAGTGCTGGAGAAGACGGTTGCCTTGCTGTCTGCTCCTGTTGGTGGCTGTTTCAGCTGTCTTGTTTTCCTGAAATAAATCTACTTATCGGATCCACCGCTGTCTGCCTCTTCAGTACATAAATTTGGCGACAATTGGGAGAAGGTAAAAGGAAGGCAGCACTCACCAATATTTCGAGCTTGCTTGCGTTGTGCCGAAGACTCGTTTTCTTCGTGAAGCTGTTTTTCCTCATCCCTCCCAGGGTCGTCAGCTTATTGAACTATGTCATCCGACCTTTGGTAGGATTTATACTTTTAGATTTTGGGCTTCCTCTGCCTCTTCAGTACACTCTGGTCGCTGTACTATACGTGTGCAAGTAGTGTTAGTATGCGTTTATACTAATTCTGTAGTTATGCAGTAACCAATGCATCATGATCCTAGGGAGCGCCACCTCCCAGGCGCAGCTCAGACAATGTCCTGGGGTGGGCATCCGCGGGACATTTATGTTTGCTATTAGAGGGCTGGTGCATGGCTTCAACCCTGTGATAACAAATCCTTGTTTGGCTCGTTGAAGCGAGAGGAGGAAAACCTCATACCGCTTTAATAAAGCGGATCCGGATGGTAAAAATGGAGAAGAAAAAAAGGAAGCAGAGTCTCACCCATTCATTTAGATGAGCCCCCTGGTGGGTAATGTTCCGGGGCCAATCGTATTATTATATTGCGGGGTCTGTGCAGGACCGGGGGCCTTAATCTCACATGTAAATTAGGCGCGGGAGGGCACAGAGACATTTTGCAGCCTAGGGGATCGCCACCTCCCCTGGTATTCTTTACTAATTGTTCAGGGGGCTTCAAGGCCAACGGAAGTCCGGGGATCACCACCCCCTGGGGCTTTACTTAAATATGCTGGGTGGGTCTCGCCAGTCCTTGAAGGCTCGGTGGTCCTAGGCAGTGCCTTATTGGTTTGTAATCACACAGGCAGTACTCATAGTGTCGTAATAAAGTGATACACGCATAGAACCCTTGCAGCTGTAGAATTCCGAAGGCTTCATTTATGTAATAGTCTGTTGGTTTCTATTTGGTAGGTGCACCGCAAAATTACGAATGTTTTCCCTCATAACCTCATATAAACAGACGATTTTCACAATAAACTACAGACAAGTGTTGTCAGAAAAAGAAGACATATACACTCATTTATTGGTAAAAAACATAACCTTTATCAAAACAACACAAATAAATAGAAACGCAACGGTATTCGAAGAAACAACAGTATAACATGAAATGAGTGGCTGGGACTCCTCCGGAAGCAGCGTACAAAACCTGCTAGACAAAAATGAAACATAAGTATGTGTGCTATGTTGAAGAGAAAAAGAAAGGGAGTCAGAATGAAAGGAAGATAGTGGGAATGGGACAGAGAGGGAGTGCGTGAAAGGGGGAAGGGGAGGGAGAGTCAAAACAACAGAGGGAGGAGGAGACAGAGTCGGTCCACTGCACCCAGCCCTCACCTCCCGTCACCCGTGTGACTAGGACGCTGGGGTCTGCAAGAAAGAGTGCGGCCCAGCAAGTCCTTAAAATGAAACGGGTATGAATGAGGCCAGAGATTACATTATTAGCTACGGGAACATCGCTTGTTGGCACCTGTGCACCCACCCTGCTGCACCCCAGCCCCTTCCCCCGCACTGTGCTCAATTGTAGTTCCTGCGCACCAAGGCTTCACTGCTCACCTGCCACCATCGGTGAGTCCAACGACGTGCAGGTGCAAGCTCCGACACCGGGGTACCTCTCTAGGGTGGCACAGCAGGACTCCGGTCGGGGACGGTGTCTTGATACCATGATGGAGGGCGTCAGAATGCCCAGGGCATCATCACGGGGTGAGCACCCGCTCCCCCCATTTTAGCGCGACAAATTCAGTGTCTGAAAGAGAGAAAAAATATAATGGTGGAAACATCTGAAGGTAAATGAAGGTTTATTGGAAGCTTAATAGAGAACACCAGTTGAGTGCATCCTTCCTTCTTGAAGTACGATCTACCAACTGTTAGTGGTAATCGTTGTTCAAAGAGGAGTTGGAGTGCACGAGAATACACAAGGTAAAATAATAATTTATGCCAACGTTTACATACAAAGGAACAGAGCGCATGCTAGAAGCATAATGTGCGTGAGTAATGCAGTGGGGCAAGCCAGTGTTCATGTACACTTAGTAATCAGCTAACTATAGTGTCCTAAAAGGCAATGCCATGTGTCTGTAGGGCAGCCCTGCCCGCTGGCTCAGGCCTACAGTACAGTCCTGCAGGTCCTTAAAATGGGAGAGAGATGTGACTGAATGAGGTCAGAGATCACATCATTACGCACGGCAACATTGCTTGTTCGCAGCTGCGCACCCAGGCTGATGCACCCCACCCCTCCCGCAGCACTGCGCTCAACACATATCTGTAGAGCAGCGCTGCCAGCTGGCTCAGGCCTACAGTACGATCCAGCAGGTCCTTAAAATGAGGCAGACATGTGACTGAATGAGGTCAAAGATCATATCATTACGCATGGCAACATCGCTTGTTGGCACCTGTGCACCCAGGCTGCTGCACCCTAGCTCCTTCCCCGCACTGTGGTCAATTGTAGCTCCTGTGCACTGAGGCTTAACTGCTCACCTGCCACCATCGGTGTGTCCGATGTGCCGGTGCAAGCTCCGACTCCGGGGTGCCTCTCTAGGGTCGCACAGCAGGTCTCCGGTCGGGGACGGTGTCTTGATACCATGATGGAAGGGGCCAGAATGCCCAGGGCATCATCACGGGGTGAGCACCCGCTCCGCCCATTTCGGCGCAACGAATTCAGTGTCTGAAAGGGAGAAAAATTATAATGGTGGAAACGTCGGAAGGTAAATGAAGGTTTATTGGAAGCTTAATGGAGAACACCCGTTGAGTGCATCCTTCCTTCTTGAAGTATGATCTACCAACTGTTAGTGGTAATCGTCGTTCAAAGAGGAGTTGGAGTGCACGAGAATACACAAGGTAAAATAATAATATGTTATGCCAACGTTTACATACAAAGGAACAGAGCGCATGCTAAAAGCATAATGTGCGCGAGTAATGCAGTGGCTCAAGCCAGTGTTCATGTACACTTAGTAATCAGCTCACTATAGTGCCCTAAAAGGCAATGCCACTTGTCTGTAGGGCAGCGCTGCCCGCTGGCTCAGGCCTACAGTACGGTCCAGCAGCTCCTTAAAATGAGACCGATGTGACTGAATGAGGTCAGAGATTACAATATTACGGAGGGCAACATTGCTTGTTTGCAGCTGCGCACCCAGGCTTATGCACCCCACCCCTCCCGCAGCCCCGTACTCAATTGCAGACCCTGTGCACACAGGCCCCACTGCTCACCTGCTGTCATTGTTGTGTGTCCAAACACGACGTCCAGTAGGGTTCACAATTGCTGTCCAGTGTTGATTGTCAGGATGGCGTACGCCTTATGGATGACTTTTTTTATTGCGCATTGTGATATGCGAGGTGAATGCAGCCATATCACCTCAGGCAGTGTGGAAGAACTGGGACATGTGGCATAGTCGTTATCCTATTTATATGTACGCAAAGTGGGCTGGGCTTGCATACACCAGGCCAGTGTAGTGGTGTGAATTATTGTTCCGGGGACCTGGGTGTTGTTCAGTTCCTGCCTGGCCGGGAAGTGTACTTATGTGTGTTTCTGTTGCAGTTTTGAGGTCGCAGAATGCTCAGTTTACATTAATGTAGCATGTAACAGGAGGGCGGCAACTATCTCTCATGAGATGCTGTTCGAAAACATTGAATGGCCAACATCACATGTCGTGGTCAAGGTTGTTGATATGCGCAGACACGCATGTAAGTGGTTTGTGGTATTATTGAAAGTGTTGCTATCGCGAAGCGCACACATGAGAATGTGCTCAGCTGGAGGGAGGATCAGCAGTGATAACATTCATTACAGTCAAGCAATGCATGTCAAACGTGAATCTGAAAGTCTCGCATATGATACACTACTATACTGGTAAAGCCTGACAGCAGAGCATACAGCAATACAAATCTACACATTACTGTTTACTGTTTGTCACATGTGATCTAGGATGTGCACTCTGCCCGTGGCTGATGATACCGCTTCGGGCCAACAATACCCAGGCTGAAAGGCAGCAAAGTAATGTGCGCACACACACACACACACCAGGAGCATCGTGTAACACACATTTGTTTTTTGATGTAACGTTTGAGATGCATGGCCATCACATGTGGAAGGGTAATGTACAGACCATGAATATTGATCAAGATGATTGTTGCATGTTGTGTGTAGTATAAGATATGTGTACACAACAAAAAAACTTTTCAAAAAAGCTCTCTAAGCAGAAGGGGTGTGTAGAGAGAATGACTAAAATGGGTGGAGTCCTCCAACTGTTACAATAGGAAATGTTATGAACTAATCAAATGCTTTTTTAAGGTCACGTGGCAATCGCGTATCGAGGGCGCAAGGAGTCCGCACCTGACGCGAATTTGAAAAAATATATTTATCATAATATAAGGTGATTACAGATAGAAATATATAAATGTTTAAAATATTTTAGATTATCGCTCGCTATCATATACAGTTTAAAGTTATTTAGATTTAGTTTTGAGACAAAAAAATGAATAAATGAGGGAATGGCGTACATGGCGCGACACCATACGTGTATGACATAACACAGGGCCTTGCAGCGTGTACTCGTCGCATATGCAATGCGCAGCGGGCGTGATCCCATATGCACATGACGTAACGCGCGGCTCGGGACTGCGTACCCGTCGGATACCAAAGTAGCAGCTGGCGCAACCACATACATATATGATGTTACGCGGGACGCGGTGCCACGAACCCGTTGAATACGAAATGCACATCATTTACGAGTTTAGCAATATGGCAGATAGGATTCACGTGATGATGGAGCTTGGTACACTACCGGTATGGAACTGCAGTTTTCTTAAAAAAAAAAAGAAGATATACATATTTTGGGGGGAAGATATAAAACATTAAATAATTTTTTAAGTTTAAAAAAAAGGATAATAGATTTCCAAAATATTACAAAAAAAAATAGAAAAAATATAGGTTTTATAAATATTAGAATAGGAAATTAATATTTAAAAAACCTTCGAAATTCACTGAAAAAACCATAGGTTTTACAGACGTTATAGTTAGGAATTAGCATTTAAAAAAACCTTTGAAATTCACTAAAAAACTAATGTGATGTTACCAGCAGTGCATTGCGAGCGCGCGAGTTATAGTTAGCACAACTAACTATAACGGGCGAATTTCTCTGGTTTTATACGAGTCAAATGTCCAACTAACTATAACATCCCTGAAAGCTATGGTTTTTTAGTGAATTTCAAAGGTTTTTTTAAATGCTTATTCCTAACTAAAACCTATGTTTTTTTCAGTGTATATATATATATTTATGTATGTATGTATGTATGAAAGAGATCTTGCAGGGGTTGAAACCTGATCAGTAAATATAGATTGCACTGTAGATATAGCCTCAATAGGTATTTCATAACTGGCAGGGCCAGTGGTCCTTAGATGCCAATTTTGGTTCAAGGTCACTGCATATAGAACTTGAGGTGCAAATATATCTAATATTTTTCTTTTATAACTCTTTTTATTATGAAACAAAACTCGACATCCTTTCAATTCACCTCATATGCGGGAGTCAGTACTCAAATCAAAGAGTTATACATGCATACGCAGATCAAATACACAGTGACAATTACAAGATGTTTAGGGGGCGTGGGTTGACCATCCTCAGTTAGTGACACTGGTGGGGTCCAAATGTCTCCCCTGTATGTATACCAAGGGCCCCATACCCTATTCCACTTCTTGGGACATCCCCTGGCTATGTAAACTGACTTCTCTCGGAACGTACACCAGTTTAGATCCTCCCTCCACTTCCCAATCTGAGGCGGCTGCTGCGCTCCCCAGTGCTGCGCTATATTCCTTTTTACGATCATGACTGCTAACTTTGCCCACTGCTTGGTATGTGTGTTGAGGTCTGTCGGTTCCCATATATTTAATAAACATCTTCGTGCCTCAGGCCGCAAATCCCTCGCGAGAACCTCACTCAGTGCATGGTGTATGGATGTCCAGTAACCCTGTATGTAATCGCATTCCCACAGAATGTGAATAAAGGTACCCTCCTTCCCACATTGGCATCTAGAGTCTCCGTTAACATCCCTTCCCATGTGCACCAGTCTGAGACCTGTTACGTAAACCCTGTGCAGAATTTTAAGTTGCACCAATCGCAATCTTGCCAGGATCGGCACCACCCTCGTGGAGGAAATTGACTCCTGCCAGTCCTCCTCATCCAATTCAAGGCCGTCCATCTCCCATTTATGTTTAAGGGCTTGAAGCGGGTCATCCATGTTGTTGATTTACATTTTTTATATACAAGTGAGATGGCTTTTTCAGGTAAATGGCCGTCAAGAATTCTGTCTTCTAGCGGAGAGGAAGGTGGCGAGGCGGAGCCCGTGGTAAGATGGGCCCTGAGCACATTCCTCACCTGGAGATATCTAAAGTGTTCCGAGTCTGCAAGGCTATATTGTTTCTGAAGGGAGGCAAATGGGACAACCCCACCCCGGTCCCAAAGGTCTTTGATTTGGGAAATCCCGATTAGATCCCATTTATCAAATCCCTTAGTTTGCCACTAGTCCCCGAGTTTCTGGGAATTCCACAAGGGGGTTGTTAGTGTCAGTCTGCCGTTCCACCCCAAATACTTCTGAACTACATGCCAAATATGAACTGAATGAGAGGTTGGACCAGTCAAACGATATCTACCAGGTTTGGAGTATAATGCCCTCCCGTAGTCCCCCTCTGGGAGAAGCCATCTGTCCATGGCGTATCCAGAATCACCAAGGCCTCTATTCGTTGCATGATTAATAGCCGCTAGGTGTACTGACCAATAATATTTTTTGATTCAGGGAGGCTGATGCCTCCATCATACCAATTCAGAGTGAGTTTAGCCAATGCAATCCGGGGGTGACCACCCCACAGGAGGCTCGTCTGGAGGCTCTCTATTTCTCTGAAGTATGAGGCTGGGATTGGGTCCATCGAGTTTTGGAGGGCATAGAGGAAGCGGGGCAGGGACATAATTTTAAAAAGAGTCGCCCTGACTAACAGCGAGAGTGGTAAGGCTGTCCAGACCAGTATATCTTTCTTCAGCCATTGTGCAGGCGGTAGGAGATTACGAGTGAAACGGGTCAAGGGGTTCAACAAGATGAAGATGCCCAAGTACTTGAAACCATTGGTCGCTACCTGTGGAGGGCAGTTCTTCGGAATGGCAGGGGGTGCTCCCCGCAGCGGGTAGAGGACCAATTTCTTCCAATTCACGGTAAAACCTGAATATCTCACAAACACCGCCAGGATATCAAACAAGCCTATCAAGGAGGCCTTCGGGGAAGTCAAGTACAGTAGGATATCATCTGCGTATAGGGATATTTTATCCTCCCAATTTCTTGCCCAGCGCATTCCATGGATCACTGGATCTTTCCGGATCCACGCCGCCAGGGGCTCCAGAGCCAAAGCGAACAGGCGGGGTGACAAAGGACACCCCTGCCTCATTCCCCTACTCAGTTGAAAAGTCCTTGATGTGCGATTATTTACCACCACCCTGGCTAATGGCTCTGAGTACAATAGCCGGACCCAACTAACATATCTCGGTACAAAGCCTATTTTAGCAAGTATTGCGAAGAGATATGGCCATTCCACCATGTCAAAGGCCATGGTGACGTCCAGCGAGACCAACACCGCTGGTTCTTGTATAGTTGCCGCTCTACCCAAGACACCATGCAATCAAAGGCAGTATTGCGATGTGGCATGAAACCGGATTGGTCCGGGTGCACCAAGCTATCTATCACTTTTACTAGTCTGATTGCCAATAACTTTACAAGTACTTAGGGTTCTATGTAAAAGCAAGGAAATCGGTCTATAGGAGGCACAACTGGTCTTGGGTTTCCCTTCCTTGTGAATAACTACTATATTAGCAATCTGTTGGTCCAAGGGAAGTGCACCCTTCTCCCCACTATCCTCAAACATCAAGCAAAGATATGGGGCTATTTTATCCGGCCGGAGCTTGTAGAGCTCAATAGGCAGCCTGTTAGGGCCCGAAGCCTTCCCCGAGTTAATTGCCCATATCGCTTGGGCCACTTTGTCATTGGAAAAGTCCAGATATTCCTTATTTCATCTGACAGTGCAGGTAGCGAGGTGTCTTGAATTAATTTGCAGTTCTCATCCAATGAGTAGTGTCCTTCAGTACTATATATGTTTTTGTAATACTCAGCAAACTGGTCAGCAATTTCCTGTGGGTCTGTGACCAGTTCAATTCCTTCCCCCCTGAGCTCAGGCACAAGGCGACTGGCCAATTCCTTTTTGTCTAGCCACGCTATTAGTTTCCCTGCCTTGTCCCCATGTTCATAGATTCGACTCTGTGTTTTCCTTCCCTGAGCCTTGGCCCTATCCTTCGCTATAGCCCTGAATTCATCTGGTTTAAGATGTAAGAGAAAGATGAAAGAGATGTATACTCTCAGGAGTCACCACTGTTTCTAGTCTGGACTTTAAACTCAATACCTCGTCTTCCCCCTGTACCAGTTCCCTCTGTTTTTCTGTTTTCTGACCTGCTAACAAGGACAGGGCACGTCCCCGAATAACCAACCTATAGGCTTCTTACAGAATCTGAGCTGACTCCACCGTGCCCTCATTGTCAAGAAAATAATGATCCATTTCTTCGATTAGTTTCTTACGGCTACTGGAATCTCGAAGATACCATGAGTTTATGGGGGCGATTCTACCTGCGCTGTTCTGGCCTAGGACGATAAGTGTCCACATTGGAGAGTGGTCAGAAATACCCCTACCAAGGTGTCTTATGTCCTTGATATCCAGTGCCCATGCTGCAGGAGCAAGTATATAGTCAATACGTGAGAGGCTGTGATGGGCGCTCAACAGGAAAGTGCACGGAGTCCTCTACAGGTTGTGGGTTCTCAATGCATGATTGCACCCAGGTACTTAAACGTCTCACTCTAGAGGCCAGGGGGAACGTACACCGACATAAATGTGACAACTCTCGCTTCCCAGAGGCGCGAGATACCCACATATTTGCCCCTATTATCGGACCAAGTGGACTGCAAAGTAAAAGGAAACAAGTTTTTCAATGCTATGCCCACTCCCTGTTTGCCGGTTGTAAAACCGGCGTGAGCCACCAGCTTATAACCTCCCCTGTTCATGGCACTACACATGTTTCTGACCAGATGTTTCCTGCAGGAGGACAAAATCTGGGGACAGTCTCTTTATATATTGTAGCACCATGCCACGTTTGAGTTTGTCCCTAAGCCCATTACCATTCCAGCTGAGGACCTTAATCCCCGTGTCCCACTGTGTACCCATTTAGACCTGTATTTCCATACTGCCCCTTTCAGTGCTACATTGTGTTAACGTCGATAGAACCATTAAGAAACTCAAACAAAAACTCTCAAAAAAAATCAACCCTTCTCAACCACCCCACTAACCTGCACCCCTGCCCTCTGGGCTTCAAACTGCCCATGATCAAACTTGCAGAGTGCCTGTCGCCCACACACATCAACTAAATGTAGTAAATTGGGGTTCGTGGTGTCCCCCCCCTCCCAATCATAGAATTGCCATACAAAATGTCTCAAAATACAAAGCTACAAATAACCTGGTTCACATTAGACTCTTCTCTAAACTTATCGATGTACAGTATCCCTAATCGGATCCCCGGTTCCCATCCACGGCCAATCCCATCACCAACAAACCTCCAAGTCCAAGGCTCCTGCTGGTCTTGCACCCCCTCGCCCCCGTGCATTACCCCCAGTCTAATGTCTCGACGTTCAGCAGGCCTCCAAACAGTCCGCTGCCAGCTACGGTTGATCAAAAAACCAGGCTCTGCCATCCACTTCCACATGGAGCCTAGCCGGAAAAAGCATTGCGTATTTATAACCTTTATCCCACAGCGACTTTTTGATCCCATTGAAGGAGCGCCTCTGTCTCTGCACCATCTGGGTAAAGTCCGAAAAAAAGGTGATTTCCGCGTTGTCATATTGGGGCGGGTGTCCTACTCTGGCATGTTCAATCAATCAAGACATTTGTAGAGCGCGCTACTCACCCGTGAGGGTCTCAAGGCGCTGGGGGGAGTGGGGGCGGTGCTGCTACTGTTTGAACAGCCAGGTCTTGAGGTGTCTCCTGAAGGTGATGTAGTCCAAGGTCAGACGTAGGTGGGCGGGGAGGGAGTTCCATGTCTTGGCGGGCAGGTAGGAGAACGATCTTCCTCCGGTAGTGGTTCTGCGGATCCGTGGGATGGTGGCGAGGGCAAGGGTGGCGGAGCGTAGCTGGCGGGTTGGAGTGTGGAACGTGAGTCGTCTGTTGAGGTATTCGGGTCCGGTGTTGTGGAGTGCTTTGTGTGTGTGGGTGAGGAGCCTGAACGTGATTCTTTTGTTGACGGGGAGCCAGTGTAGGTCTCTCAGGTGAGAGGTTATGTGGCTGTGTCGGGGGATGTTCAGGATGAGGCGTGCGGATGCGTTCTGTATGCGCTGGAGTCTTTTCTGAAGTTTTGCTGTGGTTCCTGCGTATAGGGCGTTTCCGTAGTCCAACCGGCTGGTGACGAGCGCCTGGGTGACCGTCCTTCTAGTTTCAGTGGGGATCCATCTGAAGATCTTTTGGAGCATGCGCAGGGTGTTGAAGCATGCGGACGAGATGGCGTTGACTTGTTTGGTCATGGTGAGCGAGGAGTCCAAGACGAATCCCAGGTTGCGTGCGTGGTCGTGGGTGTCGGTGGGGAGCCCAGCGCAGTGGGCCACCAGGAATCGTTCCAGGCGGATTGCGATGGTCCCAGGATGAGGACCTCCGACTTGTCTGAGTTCAGCTTTAGGCGGCTGCCTTTCATCCATTCAGCGACGTCTCTCATTCCTTCCTGGAGGTTGATTCTGGCGGTGGCTGGGTCTTTGGTGAGGGAGAGGATCAGCTGGGTGTCGTCGGCGTAGGTGATGATGTTGAGGTTATGTTTGCGTACGATGGAGGCGAGGGGGCTCATGTAGATGTTGAAGAGGGTCGGAATGAAGTACCGGGTTATTTAGAACCCAGCGGTGCCAGGGAACACACCCAAAGACTCCGAGTTCTCCTGTCTCAGACTACAGAAACACAGAGTCTTCTTGGTGAAGTCAAAGATCAGATTTATTGGCTGCAACCAGTAACAGGTATCCTAGAAGTACAACACGGTGTATGTTCTCAGGAGACTGCTCAACTTTACAAAGCTAGTCAACCCTTTTTATACAAAATATTATGCTTCAGGCAAACATTCCTTATTTTACAGTTGACCATTCACATATTTTCACGACAAAGAAAAAGCAGAGCATGATGACAAGCCCATATTTCAGTTTGTCCAGCCCACAATCAATTACCCGGCAAGGCCCAACATTTTCCATCAGATAATCGGACGGACCCTAATAAAAACGGGCACCTCCTCCTCGTAAAGCAGGTCATAAAGAAAGGAACAGAGACAGGGATGTGTAAGATTAGACATGGTTGTGTGCAATAAAGGGTTTATGGCATGCTGTGCCTTGATCCCTAATCTCGATCGGCCACTGGAAGGGGTTCAGACAGGGCAACATCCTGTAGTGATCTTGCAGCTACTAAAGGCCTCTTTGGGAGTCAAAGACATTAAGAAAAGAGCAGCGGTGATTTGCATGCTTGTGACTGTTGAAATAATTTCCCATTTCAAAATCATGCATGTATGCAAAGATTGAATTGTTGCATATTATTATTTTCACTCGTACCATGCATTGTGGGATTAGTGGTTTACAATCACAGTCACGTGATGTGCCGTTTAAAAATGAGACTCTAGCGCACCTGGGCGCCATTTCCTGTCTGTGAGCAAGGCATGACGCCGAAACGTTAGACATAAGGAGCAGGCGCTTTTGTGATTCCGAAATAAAGCCAACTGCAGCTGCACTGGGTCTCACCTGTTTGTTTTGCTTGGAATGTATTTATGGGCTGCCCCGTGCCCATGTTCGTGAGACCACCCTGAAGGGCCATGAGCTCCGGTAACTGGGGAATGCATCTGATGCTTCTTTGGAATATATATATATATATATGTATATATATATTCACTGAAAAAATCATAGGTTTCAGGAGTTATATAGTTAGGAATTAGTTTTTAAAAAACCTTTGAAATTCACTCAAAAAACTATAAGTTTTAGTGGTGTTATAGTTAGCTGGACATTTTACTCATACAAAACCAATGAAATTGCTCCTATATAGTTAGTTGTACTAACTATATTTCGCGCACCCGCAATCCACTGCTGATGATGTCACATATTAGATCATTCATGACATTGTCAGTGACATCACTGATGACATCTCAAATGACATCACTGATGACATCATCCAGTGAATGTGGTTTGCTTCGTTATTTAAATATGCATTATATATATAGCAATTTACATTGAAGAATGAGTGGATATATATAAATAAATATTTGGATGGAGGATTTAGTAGCAGTGTAATTGACTGTTTACTTGACCAATTTATAATGTCTCACTAAATATAGTGGATAGTGACTAAACTGTGTGAATATCTGTATCACTTTGTCAGTTGTTGTGTAAACTGATTCTACAGTTGGTTACTAGCTATGTGAAAGTCTATATTAGTTATTGATTAGTTAACTAAGTATTTGTATGGGAGTGTGAAAGTGTGTGTGGTTCGGTGGGGGGTGTGTGACTGTCCAAAGATGTGTGAATAGTTGATTCAGTAGATATATGAAGTTAAAACTACATGTTCTAACAGTTTGGGTGAGAGAATCTATTTATGGGTGTGGTGATGAGCAAATATATTTCTCAAAGGTACAGGTCCAACAAACTAGAAAAATAAAAGGCAGTGTATGTGTCAGTTGTTGTATATAAATAAGTATACATAATTTGAATTTTGAATTTTAATGGATTTCTAAAGAGCTCTGTTACCGGAACGGTTTCCTGGCGCTAAATAGCGGTAAGACGGTGGGGACGAGGGGGGGGCTAGACTGCTGGGGGTCTGGGAAACAGGAAAGTTTTGAGAAGTTTGCGGAATTCCACGTAAGAAGTGGAGGCTCTGAGGGCAAAAGGTAAGGAATTCCAAAAAGAGGGGGCTAGGACCGCAAATCTCGTCCCCCCAGACCTCTGCTTCCTGAAGCGAGGGACTGTCAGTAGAGCTTGGTTGGAGGAGCGGAGCTCTCTGGCCGGGAGGTAAGGAGATATGATCTCACAGAGGAAAGCAGGGGCGGTCCCAGATCTAGCCTGGTAAGTCATGCAACCCAGCTTGAAGAGAGCCCTCTCCTTCACCGGTAACCAATGCAATGAATGCAACAGGGGGGTGGTGTGGTGAAATTTAGGGAGTCCATAAATCAGGCGAGCAGCCTGATTTTGAATCTGCTGGAGTCGGTGGATCAGATAGTCTGGGGCACCGTTGTAGACCATATTCCCATAGTCAAGGCGCGATAGCACCATGGCCATGAGGATGAGTTTAAGGGCAGGAACGGAAAAAAAACGGGAAACCTTGCGGATGGTGCGAAGGGAGAAAAAGCAAGAGGACACCACCGAGTGAACCTGAGTGTGAAGTGAAAGCTGGGAGTTGATAAAGATGCCTAGGGTTTTGACCTTGGGAACCGGGGAGGGAGGGGAACCGAGTGAATCAGGCCAGAAGGATGGGGACCATGGGCTGCAACCACCCCCAGTCAAAACCAACTCTGTTTTGTCGGGGTTTAACTTGAGGTGGTTGCAGTTCATCCAATTTTGGATGAAGAGCATCACCCTCTGAAAATTCTGGGCGGAAGAAGGGGAGTGGGAAAGGTTAAAAATGAGTTGGAGGTCATCGGCGTAATTGAACACCGAGACCTCCATCTGCTGTAAAGAAAAAATGAGGGGTGAGATGTATAAATTAAATAACAAGGGGGACAAAGAAGAACCCTGGGGAACGCCGCATGTCACTCTGCGAGGGGGGGCGGCAAAATCTGCCAGGTGGACTGCCTGCTCCCTGTCCGTTAGAAAGGAACGGAGCCAGGCGTGGGCCGTGCCCCGGATGCCCGCCGCCTCGACACGGTTCAGAAGAATGTCGTGATCCACCGTGTCGAACGCGGCGGACAGGTCTAAGAGGACCAGGGCCTGGGGGAGGCAGATGTCAGTGCCCTCCCTCAGTTTGTCCATCACCGACACTACCACCTTCTCAGTAGAGTGCTGAGGGCGGAAACCTGCCTGACGGGGGGAGAGGCAGCCTGTGGACTCCACAAAGGAACTCAGAGTGCAGGTGACATGAGCCTCTGAGACCTTCGCCAGATAGGGGAGCAAGGAGATGGGGCGATAATTGGCAGGTAGGGAAGGATCAGCACTTGGTTTTTTTAAAATAGGGATAATAACTGCAGATTTGTGGGTAGTTGGGACGATGCCAGAAGTGAGGGAGTTATTGATTAAAGTGAGAGGGGGGGAGTAGCAGCTGGAGAAGATCTCTTTTAGGGCAAATGCCGGTCCGATGTCATGCGGTGAGCCCGATTTGACCCGAGCCAACAAAGGAAGAAGAGTGTCCCGTGTCAGAAGGGGGAAGTGAGTGAGGAGTGGAGCGGCAGGGAGAGGGTCCACAGTGGGCAGACTAGGAAGTGAGGGAGGGATGTTCGCCTTGATGAGAGCCACCTTCTCTATAAAAAAGGAATTGAGGGAATTGCATAGTGATTGTACATAAGACACAATGATTGTGTGAGTGACTGTATGGATAACTGTATACTTGTAATAATGATTTTATAATTCACTAAGTATGACTTACTATCTAAATGAATAGAAGAAGTGGTGTTTTTATAAGTGTTTTGCTAAGTAAATATGTAAGTATGATCCTTTGTTTGCATAAGTGAGTAGGATGACTTCATATGTGAATAGGATGCGTGCTGTTGTTTAATGTCGATATAGATGTATAAGTATTTTTGATAGTGTTCTATTGTTCATTGACAGCATGTATGAGTGAATCCATAGGCAAGTGATTAGATGTGTGTATACATCTATGAATCACTGAGTGGATTTTTAGATACTTGTATTGCTGTGACAATGGATTTAAATATGATACTCTGTATTTTACAAACAGTGATGAAAAATTGTAATAGTGTATGAAAAGGTGTATGTGATTGTCACGTGGATGATGTCATCAGTGATGTCATCAGTGATGTCATTTGAGATGTCATCAGTGATGTCACTGACCATGTCATGAATGATCTAATATGTGACATCATAAGCAGTGGATTGCGGGTGCGCGAAATATAGTTAGTACAACTAACTATATAGGAGCAATTTCATTGGTTTTGTATGAGTAAAATGTCCAGCTAACTATAACACCACTAAAACTTATAGTTTTTTGAGTGAATTTCAAAGGTTTTTTAAAAACTAATTCCTAACTATATAACTCCTGAAACCTATGGTTTTTTCCGTGAATTTCAAAGGTTTTTTAAATGCTGATTCCTAACTATATAAGGCCTGAAACCTATGGTTTTTTCAGTGAATTTCAAAGGTTTTTTAAATGCTAATTCCTAACTATATAAGGCCTGAAACCTATGGTTTTTTCAGTGAATTTCATAGGTTTTTTAAATGCTAATTCCTAACTATATAAGGCCTGAAACCTATGGTTTTTTCAGTGTTTTAAAAAAAAATTGATTGGTTAACTGGCTTATTAAGTGTATCTTAGTGAATACATATATTAGCGAGTAATGTTTAAATATTTAAATATATGCATGAGTGATGTAATATGTGACGTCATCAGCAGTGCATTGCAGACGTGCAAGTTATAGTGAGTCCAACTAACTATAACGTGGGAATTTCAATGGTTTTATGCGAGTAAAATTTCCAGCTAACTATAACTGGTGTGAAACCTATGGTTTTTTCAGTGAATTTCAAAGGTTTTTTAAATGCTAATTCCTAATTATAACTGGTGTGTAACCTATGGTCTTTTTCAGTGAATATATATATATATACAATTTCTATGGCAAAATGAAACCCCTCATTTTGTTCCTTTTCAAATTAAATGTATTAAGTGTTACCACTTTATTCCAATCAAGATGACTTCAGGTGTGCCATACTTTTGTCATAAGTAAGACTGTTAGCATTCTAGTTGTTCTTTAGAACACTCTGGGACATTCTGTCATTGGGCTACAGTTGGGCTACATCTGGCTGATATTTGGGCTACATTTGTTTTTTTTTGTCTCTGGTGGCCATCTTTGGGCTACATTGGGCTACATTGGGCTACATTTGGGCTCTAACACATATATAGCCCAATGTAGCCCAATATATATTTTTTCAAAGTTAATTTTCGTAAAAACCACTGGAGCACATATCTTGAGACATAGCAAAGGCACTACGGGCTACCAGTCCCTACAATTTTGCCAAGTTTGGTGGAAAACCATTCAGCCGTTCGGGCTAAAAGTGAGTCCAACCGCCCTATGGAAAATAACATGGGGAAAACACGTTTTGGGACCCCCCTTTTATCTCGGCCCCCGCTTGACGAATCCCCCCCAAACTTTCAGGGAAGGAGCGGAGCGCCGCTAGGCAAAGTTAAGGAACATTTCAGGAAGATTCCTCAACCGGCGCCAAAGTTATTCCCAATAGAATGTTGCAATTTTTCCTATGGAAAACAATCCTAACTATATATACCTACTGGCTATCGCCAGTATGTAATATATATATATATATATATATATATATATATATAGTTGAATAGAATTTTTAAGACAATACACACACAATATACATAAACATGTACACAAGACAAAAATAAATCTATACATGTATCAACTTCCCTTTTATCCTACATGTTACTACGGATGCCAAACTATTATTATCGGAAGCATTCCATTTGTCGAAGATAGCCCTAAAAGACGCGTTTCAACCCGTGTTTCTTGGGCCTCATCAGGACTGGGGCAAACAAGGAAACCTAAAAATACATAATACACAATCTTATCTATACAAATCTATACAACATTGTATCCAGATGGTACTTACACAGAGATAGAAGTATGCTACAAACATTATATATAAATATATATAATAGAGTCCTATCTAGAAGGAGCAGTCAGTAATGAAGAAATTTGAATATAAAGAAAAAGTGCAACTTTACATATGTTAATAGTATATGGCTGCTTCACTGACAACCCGGGAGAATGTACTCTGTAGGCTCCAGCGGTGTCCTACTCATGCTGGGGCACCTTTTCACTTAGAACAAGCACCCTGCCCTCAGGATTGTAAAGGCCTGCTATAGGGGTGACTTATAGGTTTTAGGTGCAGTGTCCCTTAGATATAGTAAACCTATATCTTTAGGACGTGGTGCATGCACCAACTTACACAGACTGCAATGGCAGGCCTGTTGTTCCATTTTGAATGGTCTCTCATGGGTGGCATAATGCATGCTTCAGCCCATTGGAGACCTCTGAGGCACCTATGCCCTGGGTACATGGGTACCATATACTAGGGACTGACAACAGTATCCAATCTGGGATGTACCTAGGTACTGAACACAACAGTTTAGGGAGAAAGCTGATAGACTGGGGTCCCGATTAGCAGGATCCCAGTCAGACTAGTCAAAAACAGCATCACATCAAGCAAAACTTGGGGGTAAACATAAGAAGCAGATCCTACTTTCCTACAATATGCAGGTTAGATTTTGGAGCACTTCCAGATTTACTATTGGTGGTAGAACTAGGAATGTGTCAAAATGCTAGCCATCCCCAGGTGAGGTGTAACAAGGAGAAATATCTTTACTTTTCCTCGTTTTTTCCTCTTTATGCCTCGGAGGATTGTTATTGTGCAGAAAGGTGTCATTTTCAGCACAAAAATAATCTGGCCTACAATGCAGGCACCTTTGCACCATGATTCAAGGTTTGCCTGCATTGGCGCTAGGCAGCCAAAAGTGTGTCAGCACTAGGAAAGGACAGGAATGCGCCACATAATGTTAAATACGGGGCATTGTGGCTTGCTGCGTTGCATGAAAATATTAGAAATATGGGCCTAGGTTTGTTTCTAGGATGTGTGTTAGGTCACCCACTAATGAGAGGTATCATTTCAGAAGTGTGGGAATGGAGGATGGAGGTGCTCGAGGTAATGTTCACACGGCATTCCGGGTAAAAAAAACTTGCTGGGATTTGCGCAAGCCACACCATCTTGGACTCCTGTGGGTCTCCAGTTTCAGAAAATGCCCAGGGCCGGTAGGGTTTTCAGGTTGCCAGGTGATCCAGAGCAGTCTTGCCAAGTGCCGTGCGTGGTGGGTTATGGTATCGCAATTCAAGTTAAGTTCTCGCATGAGCAGTAAATTGTCACGCAAACAGCGGATAAACTGGATATCTCTACTTCCCTGCCTTGTTGTGGATGGTGCTTCTCTTCCCTGCTGGTAAGAGTATTGGGGCCAAATAAATGGGGCGGCTAAACACTTGCTGTCTTTAGTGTGTGTAGTGCAAAATAAATCCAATACATTGATATTTGCAGGTCCAATTTAAGTAAATGAAAAAATTTAAATATCTGAAAATCCTCCACCTGCAGGTGGGAAATGCCATTGAAAGAGAAACACTTTATATTTTTGCAGCGTTTGTGCCTTGCAGCTGAGGCAGTGGTTGCCAAGTGGTCTTCCCTTATGTGAGTTATACTTTCTGCCAGTTCTGAGTTTGCAGTCTGATTGATTACTGATTAACTGAGTCAGCTGACTACATTAAATGCTGGTTTAGAACGTCTCCACTGTGTGAGATCAAATGCTTTATTAATGTCAATGAATATAAACATGCTTTAAAAAAGCCTTGTGAATTGCATTAATGTGCAGGAGCTGGTATATCCCTCACTAAAGTTAATGCATTTTGGGACATTATAGGCATAGTAACACAACTTAGCTGAGCTGCACTTATGTTTATTGTGTGTACAGGGTGGTGCTAGGGACATGCACTCATTAAATGGACTAACCTGCTTGATTACGCTCACCATACAAATATCACTTAAAGTGTCACATATATGACAATTAAATGTCAGACAAACAATGAAAACACAGAAATGTCACACTCATGGAATCATAAAACTTGGCAACTACGCCATTCCTGGTAACTACAGGCTGATAAGCCTTAAAGATTCCATTCAGAAAGTGATGGCTAGGCTTGTTTTGGCCAAAGTCCAGGCCTGGATCAAGGCTGATTCTATCCTTACCTCTTTCAAGCAGGCTTTAGGGCCCACATCAGCACCATCGACCAGGTCATTCATTTTGTCCTAATATACAGGCAGGCAATTGTGCTCGGCAAAGGCAGCATGTATGCTGCCTTTGTCGACTTAAAATCCACCTTTGACTTGGTCTCAAGAAATAAATTGTGGGAGGTCTTGAAGGAGATGGGGATTCCACCTGATTTACTCTCCCTGTTTGTCTGTCTCCATGAGGATAACTATGCACAAATACGTTGGGGGAGGCTGGAAATAAGACAGATCCTTTTCATGTGCGAAAGGGTGTCTGCCAAAAATGCGGGTTGGCTCCCACATTGTTTTCCCTTTTCATAAATAGAGTCGCAAGCTTCCTTGATGCTACTCACACCGAATCACCTATATTAGCTGGAAGAAAAACTCCCATTTTAATGTTCACGGACGACATGCTGATAATCTTCAAAACACCAGGTGGATTGCAGTGTGCCCTCCTGCGTTTTGAAGAGTTCTGTCTCCTGAGTGGTCTCAAAAATAATACCGCTAAGACAAAGTTCATGGCATTCAATCGGCACAGATCGTTTAGAGGGAAAATGATGGTAGATGGGCTACCTTTGGAGCAGGTTGACGCTTTTGTCTATCTGGGTATCAAACTGCAAAGGAACAAGGGGTGGAAGACACATATCGAAGTCATAGTGATCCAGCGGGCTATAGGAAATATGTCATAAGCTACGCTACCCAACTCCACAGTATACACTATAAATCACTAATTAATCACAAGGCCCATAAAGCCAACATGACATATTTTGACCAACTGAATCATGTGACCTAATTAACCTATTCACAAATTATATACATTTATATACAACCTCGGTAAATAAATTCATCATACACTACAAACCCTACAAATTAATTAAGCCACTGTGGCGATAAATCTAGCTAATGGTAACCTAAACTCATGAAATTACAAGACCAGCTTGTTTTCCAAAGTAAGATTTGTATTAGCTACTGATTTGGAAAATATATTAGAAATTTTATTAAAGCATTTTTATTTGAATCATTGCAAATGGTTATAACAGTTTTAATGTGAATCAAAATATTATTGCAAAATGGAAATTATTCAAAACCTAAGTCCCTAACTAATGCTAACTATAATGAAAATTTAGAGAATAAAGTCTTTGAAGGCCCTTAAGTGCTCCAAGGAAAGTTCATCAGCACAACGCCCTCATCGAAAGGTCCGCAAGGAGAAGCAACAACTCTTCCACGGGGCAAGAGTTTTTATACCTTTCTACGCTAAGCTAATCTAAGAAAAAGCATATTTCTCTGCTGAAATCGGAGTCCCATTGGTCAAAAAGTGACAGGCGACTTGTCACCACGTTTTTAGAATCACAGTTCCGTCACGTTCTTAAAGACCATTGTCTCTAGTTTTCGAACAACGCAGCTTCCTCCAGTTTGCAACATTTGATACAAGAAAATTTTGGCTTCCTCAGACACGCAGTTGTTACAGGCCTTCTTGCCGGTTCCTGGCCTTGGCCTTGCTCGACTAAAGGTTTGTCAGCTCAGCACGACAAATGTGTTTCAGGCAGGAGGAAGTCGTTGCCAACATGGACTCTTTCTGGCTCCAAGCAGATTTTATTAAACGCGAATATTCACTAGGCCCAAAGCCTCTTTTAGAAACTATCATATAAACAAACACAAAAGAATAATTAATGCGAGTAATACAGTTCGTTCTGTTGCCACCCTCCATTGCTAATGATTAACCCATTAGTCTAAGTTACCTAGCTGTAGCACACAAATAAAGCAGCATTTTATATCTACCATTCTTCATTTAATCCAGCAGGGTTCTTTATGCACCTGTAAAGAATAAAGTGACACCGCATAGACAGGAAAGCAAAATAAGCACATGCCATTTATTTTAAACAGCTGCAATTAATTTTTGACACGACAATAGAAACGATTAATTTATTATTTTTCACATACAAGGAAATGCAACATATTGCACATTTATAAGCACACATGTTAGTTTCGCGCGTGTTTTGTGTAGATGCAACTTTAAACTAGGTTGAATTAATACACATACAGCACAATTGTTAGCTTTATTATTTCTTATTATGGAAATGTTACTTCGCGAGTTGAAATGAAAAACATTTCTGAATCTCGCTCCATCAACTCCCTCATCTGGTGATTCCCAAATCACCACACTACACCCAAAATTTAGCAAATTTTATCTCAAACGAAAATGTTTCAATTTCACTGTGTTAGTATTTCTAAAGACTTGTTTCAGCAAAATCCTTGCAACTGTCATATTGAGCTCTGCGTAACTCCTCAAGCTCTACCTCCCTCTCCTGCTCCTTTTTGATTTTGTAAATTCTCTTCTTTTCCCTCATGTGCTTCTTTCTCTTGTGTAACATGCAACTGATCTTTGTCAAAACTATCACAAAAATTATCACAAACAAAGGTGTTAGAATCTTGCCAAGAACTGAACCACCAATTTCTTGAAACCAGGTTTTGATAGCTTGGAATCTTTTTGAAAGACGTTCTGAAAAATCATCCTCTATTTCTATTTCTGAGTGCATCTCTTTGATGTTTCTAATGTACATTTCAATATTCTTACTCTCGTCAGGGATGTAAGTACAGCAATGCTGCACATGTAAAATGCCACAGACTCCTCCCTCTTTTGCTAGGAGTATGTCTAGGGCAAGGCGATTTTGCATCACCATCGATCTAACCGCAATGACCTCCACATCCACCAACTGGAAACCACCCGCTGTGTCAGTGGACAATCTGTCAACAATTGTAGACCATTTTCTGATTCTTCCTGCATTCAGGGTTATACCTACTAAAGGTATCACTGCTTCAAAGATGTCTCCCAAAATTTCTGAGAAACTGTCTCTTTTAAACCTGTTCAAATGATTACTGATTTCAAAAGAACCCTCTGCATTTCTGTCAACATGAAAAAAATTTGGAAAAACAAGACCAACAAAACATGTCCCGTACCAATGGTCCGGGAGATTATAATAAGCTTTATCTCCGCAGACAAAATAAATCCCAGGAAAAATTGGATCTCTGCCACCTTTGAATCCCCAACCCCCCGTGATTTGGTAAGTGTCCTCACAATTGCTAGCTCCTACAAAGTAATTATCAAAAAGGGTATTATCTGTCCTAATGCAAAGCTTGCCACTAATTGGTTTGTCTATGTGAATTGCAACATTATCAAAAGATTTTCCATTAAGCTTTTCATCCTCCTCCTGCCAAAACTTCGATTTGGTCTGTTTGACCATCTCGTTTCTTTTATAAATCGCCCTTCTCTCCTCAACAAGATTCAGGAAAGTCTTTTCCTCAGCTCTCAATTTGCAGGTTAAGTTATTTCTGTATGCGTACTCATAAGTAAGCTCATTAGTGACTAAAAAGAATTCCCTCATCTGTTTGGATTTCTTGTGTTTATTTAAAGCATCCTCAATCTTCAGATTAGCAAAAATTTCGTCATAATTTGAATAATAGTACTCTAAGCGACCAGTTTGGTAAAATAAGCTAGTTATCACACTGCAGGTTATGCCATAAGTAAGAGGATTATTTACAACAAGGGGTGGTGATGGACAGAGTCTCTGAATTAAGCAGAGTACTCTCACCCAGTCAAGAGATCAGGGCTAGATCCAACACCGTTTTTTAGCTCATTGCACCATCCCAGTTTCAGAACCTGGCTGTATGCAAATTAGTCTGTCCCTGGCCCAGTGCATCATGGGAACAGGGCAGACCAGACTACAAAAGCCAATTCTTACACTGGGAAGGAAACAAGCTTCCGGGGACCGGTTTCTGGCATTTCAGCCGTCTTCGGCCCGGCTTGCTTGAATCCTGATGGTGCAATGAGCAAGGGACTCACATCTGAGTATACCCTTCCACGCTTAGGGTGGACAAAATTATTTACAACAAGGGGTAGTGATGGACAGAGTCTCTGAATTAAGCAGAGTACTCTCACCCAGTCAAGAGATCAGGGCTAGATCCAACACCGTTTTTTAGCACATTGCACCATCCCAGTTTCAGAACCTGGCTGTATGCAAATTAGTCTGTCCCTGGCCCAGTGCATCATGGGAACAGGGCAGACCAGACTAGAAAAGCCAATTCTTACACTGGGAAGGAAACAAGCTTCCGGGGACCGGTTTCTGGCATTTCAGCCGTCTTCGGCCCGGCTTGCTTGAATCCTGATGGTGCAATGAGCAAGGGACTCACATCTGAGTATACCCTTCCACGCTTAGGGTGGACAAAATTATTTACAACAAGGGGTGGTGATGGACAGAGTCTCTGAATTAAGCAGAGTACTCTCACCCAGTCAAGAGATCAGGGCTAGATCCAACACCGTTTTTTAGCTCTTTGCACCATCCCAGTTTTAGAACCTGGCTGTATGCAAATTAGTCTGTCCCTGGCCCAGTGCATCATGGGAACAGGGCAGACCAGACTACAAAAGCCAATTCTTACACTGGGAAGGAAACAAGCTTCCGGGGACCGGTTTCTGGCATTTCAGCCGTCTTCGGCCCGGCTTGCTTGAATCCTGATGGTGCAATGAGCAAGGGACTCACATCTGAGTATACCCTTCCACGCTTAGGGTGGACAAAATTATTTACAACAAGGGGTAGTGATGGACAGAGTCTCTGAATTAAGCAGAGTACTCTCACCCAGTCAAGAGATCAGGGCTAGATCCAACACCGTTTTTTAGCTCATTGCACCATCCCAGTTTCAGAACCTGGCTGTATGCAAATTAGTCTGTCCCTGGCCCAGTGCATCATGGGAACAGGGCAGACCAGACTACAAACGCCAATTCTTACACTGGGAAGGAAACAAGCTTCCGGGGACCGGTTTCTGGCATTTCAGCCGTCTTCAGCCCGGCTTGCTTGAATCCTGATGGTGCAATGAGCAAGGGACTCACATCTGAGTATACCCTTCCACGCTTAGGGTGGACAAAATTATTTACAACAAGGGGTGGTGATGGACAGAGTCTCTGAATTAAGCAGAGTACTCTCACCCAGTCAAGAGAACAGGGCTAGATCCAACACCGTTTTTTAGCTCATTGCACCATCCCAGTTTCAGAACCTGGCTGTATGCAAATTAGTCTGTCCCTGGCCCAGTGCATCATGGGAACAGGGCAGACCAGACTACAAAAGCCAATTCTTACACTGGGAAGGAAACAAGCTTCCGGGGACCGGTTTCTGGCATTTCAGCCGTCTTCGGCCCGGCTTGCTTGAATCCTGATGGTGCAATGAGCAAGGGACTCACATCTGAGTATACCCTTCCACGCTTAGGGTGGACAAAATTATTTACAACAAGGGGTGGTGATGGACAGAGTCTCTGAATTAAGCAGAGTACTCTCACCCAGTCAAGAGATCAGGGCTAGATCCAACACCGTTTTTTAGCTCATTGCACCATCCCAGTTTCAGAACCTGGCTGTATGCAAATTAGTCTGTCCCTGGCCCAGTGCATCATGGGAACAGGGCAGACCAGACTACAAAAGCCAATTCTTACACTGGGAAGGAAACAAGCTTCCGGGGACCGGTTTCTGGCATTTCAGCCGTCTTCGGCCCGGCTTGCTTGAATCCTGATGGTGCAATGAGCAAGGGACTCACATCTGAGTATACCCTTCCACGCTTAGGGTGGAAAATCTCCTTTCTGGTGAAGAATTGGCTTGGTAGTTTGGTCTGCCCTGTTCCCATGATGCACTGGGCCAGGGACAGACTAATTTGCATATAGCCAGGTTCTGAGCTGGGATGGGGCAGTGAGCTAAATAACGGTGATGGATCAAGCCCTGATCTTTGGACTGGGTAAGAGTGGTCTGCTTAATTCAGACACTCTGTTCATCACCACCCCCTTTTCTGAATCGTTTTTGGCCACTATAGGTGTGGCAGGGTATACTCAGACATGAGTCCCTTGCTCACTGCTCCATCAGGATTCAAGTAAGCCGGGCCGACGAGGCTGAAATGCCAGAAACCGGTCCCCGGTAGCTTGTCTCCTTTCTGGTGAAGAATTGGCTTGGTAGTTTGGTCTGCCCTGTTCCCATGATGCACTGGGCCAGGGACAGACTAATTTGCATATAGCCAGGTTCTGAGCTGGGATGGGGCAGTAAGCTAAATAACGGTGATGGATCAAGCCCTGATCTTTGGACTGGGTAAGAGTGGTCTGCTTAATTCAGACACTCTGTTCATCACCACCCCCTTTTCTGAATCATAAGTAAGAGGAAGCATATTGTATGTTACTCCCTCAGAAACAGAAGCAGGTAACTTTACACAGATATAGCAATCTTTAACGCTCATGACCTTAACGTACTCTTCTAAAAGCCTCGAAAATGTATTGCTTGAAAAATCACCAACAGACCTATCCTGATGAACATCTGGTCTGTGATCAATAACCTTGTTAGCTTTGTGTGTTGCACTGTGTTTGTCTTGACTAACTGAAGCTTTGCTTGTCATATTGACCTTGTACTTCTCCTTATCGATCCCGAAAGGAAAGATGACAGCTAAAACTAACCAGAGCAGAATCAGTATGAGCACACACACCAGAGTCCTCCTGCAGCATTTCTTGAAAATGGAACATCTTGAAGTACCACGCGTCATAACAAAAGGCATTTTTTTTTAAGAAGCTCTATTTGCAAAAAGAGAAAACAACATTTTCAAAAATTTCAAAATACCTAAACACCCCCCTTTTAAAAAAATTTTTTTTTTAACCTTCTAACAATCTTTCTTCGACCTTGCGTCACAAGTTATTCTCCAACTAAATACAATTTCTTCGACCTTGTGTCACCTAACACAATTTCTTCAGCTTTATGCCAAAAACAGAAACCTAAGCTTAATCCTTAATTCTAACAGGTTAGTACTTCAATCGTTGTCACTATTGTCCTCAATTTCTTCCTGACTGCTACTGTTTATCTCAATTACAGGTGGGATTATAATATAAGCCCACTCAGGAGACTTGTATTTTTGATTCGGTCTCAAAACTCTCTTTGTCTTTCTAGAAACTACTTCTATTTTCTTTCCTTTTTCTGCTTTCTTTTCAGGATCCTCCTGACTTGTGATTTCATTCACCTGCTCTTTCGATCTCTTTACTAACCTGACTCTCAACCCTCCGTTTTCAGTCGGCCAGGTCTTTCCTTTTCTCAAGATTTTTCTTTCTGGTTCAGTCACATTAGATTCTGTTTTCCACGATCCTTTCTTCACTCTTTCCCTCTGATATTCTTCATCACTCTCTCCAGAGTCACTGTCAGAAATTTCGATTCTTGACTCAGAACCTTCTCTAATCGGCAGTCTCACTCCGTTAGGAACAGCACTCTTTCTCCCATCACTGGTACTCGGCAATTCGTCTTCCTCCACTTCTTCAATCACCTTTAACTTCCCAGTTCCGGACTTTTTGTTCCTGAGCTTGATTTCTGCTTTTCGATACTCTCCTGGTCTTGCTTCTGAACTTGATCAGATTCTTCTGATTTTTCTGTTTCTTTTCTTTTATCTTGATCAGGTTCTTTTGCCTCTCCCACTTCTTTGTCAGCTTCTTCTGCTGATTCCTTGTTTAACAGATTCTCTTCATCTTCAGAATCTATTTCAATAATTTTCAAGTCTTTTCCAATCAAATCTCCATTCACAGATGGTTTTTCCAGATGTCGACCCCTCTGTTGATCTTCAGAATCTGGATTTCCTTCAGCTTCTTTTTCAGAATCTGAATCATCTGTTGTCTCACTTTCCTCATCAGAGTTTTCAGGTGTAGGAATCGGAATAGTGTGACTGGGATGGATCCACCTTTTTAATCCTCTACACTTCACTGCATTCGTTGTCACAAGAATCACCTGTCTTGGTTTCTGCCACCTCGGGACCAAGCAGTTTCTTCTTCGATGAACTTTTGTTCTGACCCAGTCTCCAGGTCTCAGATCATGCGTCTGCACTTTGTCTTTTGACTGTACTTCAGTTCCCACCTGATTAGACACAGAAGTCACTACATCAGACAGTCTCTTGCAGTATTCCAGAATCGCACTGTCATTAATGCTTAACAGTTTTCCTACTGGTACAAAATCTTGTCTCATGACTCTGCCCATAATAATTTCATGAGGATTCAGACCTGTCTTTTTATCTAGTGTACTTCTCAGGGTCATTAGAACAAGTGGAAGAGCATCTGTCCACTTTATGCCAGTATCAAGACACATTTTCCCAATTCTATTTTTAATTGTTCCATTAATCTGCTCAACTACTCCAGATGCCTCTGGTCTGTATGCACAATGTATCTTCTGCTCAATGTGTAATGCTTCACAGATCAACTTCAAAAGTTTGTTATCAAAATGTCCCCCTCCATCACTCTCAATAGTGACAGGGAAACCGTACCTAGGGATAATCTCACGTAGAAGCAACTTTGCCACCGTAATTGAATCACTGTGACGTGTGGGAAATGCTTCTACCCACCTTGAAAACAAACACACAACCACCAAAACATATTTCAAACAGTTGTGTCTCGGCATCTCAATGAAATCCATCTGTAGTCTGGTGAAAGGACCACCCTCCCGACCTATGATTCCTGTTCCCACAACTGATTTCCTGTTTGGGTTCATTTGCTGACAAGTCAAACACCTCTGACAAAGAGACTCTGCAATTGTTCTAAATTTGGTATTAAACCATGTCTCTTTAAAAAGCCTTATCATAGAATCTCTTCCAATATGACCAGGCCCATGATACATTCTGGCCATGTTAGTAATCATGCAATTTGGTAAAACTACCCTGCCATCTTTGTAAGTCCAAACTCCATCCTCATCTCGCTGTCTACATTCTGCTTCGAACCATGTGTTTTTCTCATCATCATCAGCTTCATTTTGCAAATCCCTGATTTCCTGCCATGTTTCAACAACAGATGTTAGCATCAATGAATTTGAACCAAATTCTTTGTTTTTCTCATGATTAAGTGCATAATTATTCCTTGCACAATACTTAGCGATTTCATCCGCATAAGCATTGCCTCTGGTGATAAAATCTTCACCCTTTCTGTGAGCTACACATTTTACTACAGCTATCTCTTTTGGCAACTGTATGCCATCAATTAGTCTTTTGATAAACTCTGCATTTCTGATTGGTGAACCTGCTGATGTCATGTAGCCTCTCTGAGACCAGAGCTGTCCATAATCATGCACAACTCCGTACCCATACTGACTATCCTTAATTATGGTAATTTTCAAACCTTTTGCCAATTCACATGCACGAATTAAAGCAATCAATTCAGCCACCTGTGCTGAACGAATTCCCTCAAGACATGATGCTTCTTCAACATCTGCTACTGTACAGACTGAGTATGCTGCTCTCAAAACACCTCCTTCTGATCTTAGACAGGAGCCATCTACAAAGTAGACAAAATCTTACTCAGGCAATGGTACATCTTTAATGTCCTGCCTTGGCTTGGTACAGTATTCCATGACATCCAAGCACTCATGCTCCACATCATTTTCATCAATATTTTCAGTATCAGGTAACAGTGTGGAAGGATTTAAATTCACACACCTTGCTATTGACACATTGTCTGATCCCAGAATGATTTTCTCGTACTTTGTCAACCTATTGCTTGTAAGGTGTTGCGTTTTACTTCTTGTAAGAAGAATTTCAACTGAATGGGAAACATAGACTTTTACAGGAAATCCCATTATGATTTCTTCACTCTGCTCAAGGCTAACACTTGTTTCTGCAACTGCTTTTAAGCAACCTGGTAGGGCTTTTGCAACCGATCAAGAACTGCTGAGAAGTAAGCAATAGGCTTTCTCATGTTTCCATGTCTCTGAATTAACACAGACAAGGCACATCCCTCTCTTTCACTGCAATACAGCTCAAAACCTTTTTCGTAATCTGGCATGCCCAGAGCTGGAGCTTCACATAGACTTCTTTTTAGTTTTTCAAAAGCTTCCAATTCACATTCAGTGAGGACAATTGGATCTTTTACATCTGATTTTGTCAATCTTTGCAGTGGTTTCGCAATTACTGAAAATCCACTAATCCATTGACGACAGTAACCAACCATTCCCAGAAACATTCTGACCTGTCTTTGTGTTTTTGGAGGAAGCATTCCCTGAATCATTTTAATTCTCTTGATTGTCACTTGCCTCATTCCTTTTGCAATTCTATGACCAAGATATTTCACCTCCTGTTTACAGAACTGCAATTTTGCAGGAGACACTTTATGTCCCTCATCTGCCAGATGATTCAAGAGAGTAATTGTATCAGTAACACAGTTTTCTCTTCTTTTTGCTGCAACCAACAAATCGTCAATGTACTGGACTAATGTCGACCTGCCAGGTAGATTCAAATCTTCCAAAGATCTCTTTAACAGTTCATTAAAGATAGAAGGACTCTCTGTATACCCTTGAGGAATTCTACACCATGCGAGGGTCCTACTCTGGAACCGGAAAGCAAAGATTTCCTGGATGCAATGGAACAGTAAAGAACGCATTGCAAAGATCAATGACAGTATACCATTCTGCATCATGCGGAATCTGGTAAAGAATGACAGCTGGGTTTGGAACCACTGGGCAACAAGGAACAACAATTTGGTTAATCTTTCTCAAATCCTGAACAATCCTATATGTTCCGTTTGGCTTTTTGATCCCCATAATCGGTGAGTTACAAGGGCTGCTCACAATTTCTTTTAAGACACCTTGCTTAATGAATTTTTCAATTACAGGAATAACACCCTCAATTGTTTCTGCTTTCATTTTATATTGAGGAATGTTTGGAAATTCTATTCCCTGCTTCACTGTAATTTTGACTGGATCGACATGCTTCATCAGACCCATTTCGTTTCCAGTCAAATCCCAAATTTCAGTTTTTACTGTCTTTTTCAACAATTCCTCTGGCAAATTTTCTTTATCAAAGGAAGGAAACTATTTCGTTTCTTCTGCCTCGACCATTAACATGGTCATTCTGTACAACCCATCTTCCTCCATGGTTTGTAATTCAATCCCATTAGGTGAACAGTATATTCTGCAATTCATTTTGCACAATATATCTCTCCCTAGCAAATTAACAGGGCTGCTGTTGCAAACTACAAATCTGTGTTTGTTTTTAAATCCGCCGATTTCCACATTCACAGGCTCAGTAAGGTCTGTTTTTATTTGCTGATTACTTACTCCGACTACTTGGATGGTATCCCCAGAGAGAGGTAGTTTTTCAATTTCCACTGATCTAACAGTAGAACGGATAGCAGCAGTGTCCACAAGAAAAGTGATTTCTACATCATTCACTTTCCCATTTACAAATGGACCAGACTGGTCAACCTCAAGAGTGGCTCCGATCACACACTCTTCCCCCTCTCTCGGGCACCGTCAGAAGCAGTCATCAGAATCGCTTCCTTGGTTTCCTGTTAACAAAAATTGTCCTGTTGCATTTTGCAAATTTTGCCTTTGAACTCTTATTACCTGTTCACCTCCGCTGAATCCAATATCTGGATTGTATTTCTGACCTCCCCCACAATTAGGAAACGGAGGCAGTGGAATCTGATTCTGCTGTTGTGTTAATTGCTGCTGTAGCTGTCGCTGAAGACTCAGGTCATTTAGCTGACGCTGTAGCCGTAGCTGTTGCTGCAGATCATCATCATTCTGCATCTGTGGGTTTAATGATGTATTTTTAAAATTTCTGGGTGGATTTTTACACTCGTTCTTCCAATGACCAATCTCGCCGCAATTAAAACAAGGTAACTTTTGCTTTAATTCCTCAATTTTTGCATTAAACTTTGGCTTGTTGAAATTATTGAAATTATTTTTAAACTTTCCCTGACCCTGATTCTGGTTCTGTATGAAATTTCCATTTTTATTGTCAAGGCTTGCAATCTGTTGCTCAGCCACCTTCACCTGTGCCCACATTGCCTTTTCCTTTAACTTCTTCTGCTTAGCCTCCAACTCATCACTGCAGTATTTTGCCTTCCTCAAAATATCATCAACTGAGTTTGATTGCCATCCGACAATATTATTCCTGATCATTTCTCCAATTTCTGGTCTAAGACCATAAACGAATCTGTAAATAAAGTGGCTCATGTCCTTTTCATCTAGCTTTTCATAGCCACTGTATTGTTTAAAAACCAGTAATAACCTTTCATAAAATGAATGAACTGATTCTTTTGGTTCCTGATTTGTTCTGCCTTCGGGGCAATTTTCTTTTTCAACCAGTAAATCACTTTGTTATAGAGATCCATGACCTCTGGTGCTGGAGCACCTGTCTCTTTAATTCGATCTGGTTCAGCTTTTGGCCAACTCACAGCAATTTTGCATTCTGTCCAAATATCTGATGGGACGGCAATGTCAAAAAATCCATCCAGATCAATCCACAGAACATTTGAAACCTTAATGAATCTGTCTACCTGTCGGTACCATTCCACAGGCTTTTCTCTCAGTCGAGGAAAATCATTAGTGAAAAGCAAAATATCCTGTCTTGTCCATGGGACATGTACATACCCTCCACCTGCAATTTCCCTCATTGGAAACTGTTTAGACAGTTGATCCAACTTATCCAACCTTTCATCTTCCCTCTTTTTGGTCCATTTCACTCTCCATTTACTCAAGTCACCCAATTTCTTAATGTATACAATTATTTCTTAAATGTGAGTAATTCTGCCTCCTGTATTGAAGTTCCCAATGTCTTTCTCTGTAAAATCTAGTCTGTAGTGCTTTCCCAGATTTTTCTGTTTGCTCAAATCAATTTCTAATTCTGCTGCCAGTTCTTCCAATTGATCGTATTTATTTTTTGTTTTCCATTGAATGCTTTTGCTGATGAACAGTAGTTCATCATCTCGATAATACTTTAAACTGTCAGGAGGACCAATTGTGCCAATTATTAATTCTTCCAAATCTGCTTTTAATTTTGCAACATCAAGTTTTGGATTTGATTCTCTTTTCTCAGGAGTCTCAGCATCTGACTCTGCACCCATTGGTGTCTGGTTAAAAGAACCTTGATTAAAAGTCAAGTCAGGCATTCTTGATTTTTCACGATTAATTTCAGATAAATCTGAATAACATTTTTCAGCTACTTTTTGAATTTCTGCATTTAATGGAATTGTTAAACCTGGCTGTTTAATTTCCTTTTGATCGAAAACAGGCTGAACAGGACCAATCGTTACTGGAACTGTTACTGCATCCATGCTTTTAGTTATCTGCCAAATTAATTCTTCTTTTGATCGCAATTATTCTGATGTATTTGCAACTTCCTCATTTCTGTCAGTTCTCATTAAATTTCTAGGGGCTTCCCTTTCCATTGGAAAATTTCTATTTTCAATAAAAGCACTAGAATTAGTTCTTGTCTCAAATTGTTCTGGAGTTCCAAAAGATTCAGAATTATTCGGGTACAATTTTGGTGTGTCATTTAAAAGAGGTGCACTTGGAGTGGTTCCGGTAGAAACCATCGGAGTAGACCATGAACGAGGCTGTCTTAATGGGGCATTCTTATTATTTGTAGTGAAAATTTCTTCTAAGACTGCGTCTTCAGATTCGCTTTCTACAACAGTGTTATTTTTCTTTTCAGTTTTCTTCTCACTTGGTGACCCTAAAACCATTTCTCTAATTAAATAGAGACCATCACACATATCTCCCTGTCTCCATATACGCATTCTATCTTCATGCGTTTCCCGTCTGTAACTCGGTGTTTTCGGAGGTCTTTTTATCCCACTTGCTTCTTTCTGAAGCTGAAACATCTCATCCTCCCATTCAACTAAAGCTTCAAATTGAGTTGATCTAGGCTTTGGTACAATAGCTGACATCTTTTCTCTTAAATTTCTTAACACTTTTATGTTAAAAGAACCATCATCCGGCCAAACCAATACGCCGTCATCTTTTGTGTAGTGCTTCCAAACATCAAACCACAGAACAGTATGGTAACCATATTCACCTTCCATATACGCTGCAGGTGTCTTGTACTTATGAAGTAATTTACCACCTCGCGTCTGTATTTTCTTGTCAGATGAAATAAAATTAAAAAAATTTTGAAGCATCGAAGTCTTTTTCTCAACATGCTTATAATAATAAGTCATTTTTAAATCAAATCCGCTTAATCAGAAATGATTGTAAATATTTCCTGGTTGTTCCGCAACACCATCCAATCCGTGCGCGAAACACACCAACAAGCCAATCAGGTTCAAGCTACGTCACCACCTTGCTCTACCAGTAAAAACAGAGCTTCCCACAAAAGCCAATCAGTGTTCAGCTTGACAAAGTCACGTGAGCCAATCAGAGTACAGCTTGTGACGTACAGTACCCAATCACTGCGCGGACCATGTGACGTACACAGCCGCTGCGGTTTCTCGCGTCTCACTCACAGCGCTCACCCCTCCTTCACAAAAACTTTTCACAGCGCCATTTTAAAGACACTTTTTCAAAGAAATTTGATTAACGACAACAAAAAGAACAAATCATTTGTCTGTTTCTCTAAATAAAGTGATAGTTTTACAGACACACAAGAAATTCTTTGCGTGGAATAGACGACGCTATTCTCACAGAATATATATACGCCGATAAAGTAAACTTTTACTCTACCCTTCAAACAGGTAATAACAAACTCGTTTCCCTCTGAATGCACATAAAGTAGCAATTCAAAGTTTGACTCGAACGAAATTACAGAACCATTTACGCACTTTTAAACGGAAAGTATCCCTAACCATACACACATGAAATCTTGGCAGGAATCTAACCCACCACGGATAACATGAATCGTCAGTAAAATAAACGACGTTACTTTACCCTTCACTCAAGCTTGAATATATTCTATTACTTTTCTCACAGTGAGTTTTAGAACGGGCTCATTGTCCCTATACTCAAAGCTTTGATTTTCATAGACAATCCTCACTATGCATACACTCCATCTAACACACCTATATCCCTAACCCGTGCTGCACGACGACAACACTTGTGATATACGACGATACCACAACTCTGAAACAGATCAAATGCACTGTGTGACTTCACTCTTGCCACACTACTCTGTACCGGTACAACTAGGATTTTTCACACTGCAGGAAAAAACCTTTCGACTATACATAACGCAATTAAGCGAACTCAACATATATTAATAATCGATCCTATGCAACTACCATGTAGCATGTCGGTTATCATAGAAACCATCCTCTGCTACCAGGAAATTGATCCAGCGGGCTATAGGAAATATGTCATAAGCTACGCTACCCAACTCCACAGTATACACTATAAATCACGAATTAATCACAAGGCGTATAAATCCAACATGACATATTTTGACCAACTGAATCATGTGACCTAATTAACCTATTCACAAATTATATACATTTATATACAACCGCGGGAAATAAATTCATCATACACTAAAAACCCTACAAATTAATTAAGCCACTGTGGCGATAAATCTAGCTAATGGTAACCTAAACTCGTGAAATTACAAGACCAGCTTGTTTTCCAAAGTAAGATTTTTATTAGCTACTCATTTGGAAAATATATTAGAAATTTTATTAAAGCATTTTTATTTGAATCATTGCAAATGGTTATGACAGTTTTAATGTGAATCAAAATATTATTGCAAAATGGAAATTATCAGTTTGGCATTTTCAAAACCTAAGTCCCTAACTAATGCTAACTATAATGAAAATTTAGAGAATAAAGTCTTTGAAGGCCCTTACGTGCTCCAAGGAAAGTTCATCAGCACAACGCCCTCATCGAAAGGTCCGCAAGGAGAAGCAACAACTCTTCCACGGGGCAAGAGTTTTTATACCTTTCTACGCTAAGCTAATCTAAGAAAAAGCATATTTCTCTGCTGAAATCGGAGTCCCATTGGTCAAAAAGTGACAGGCGACTTGTCACCACGTTTTTAGAATCACAGTTCCGTCACGTTCTTAAAGACCATTGTCTCTAGTTTTTGAACAACGCAGCTTCCTCCAGTTTGCAACATTTATTACAAGAAAATGTTGGTTTCCTCAGACACGCAGTTGTTACAGGCCTTCTTGCCTGTTCCTGGCCTTGGCCTTTCTCGACTAAAGGTTTGTCAGCTCAGCACGATAAATTTGTTTCAGGCAGGAGGAAGTCGTTGCCAACATGGACTCTTTCTGGCTCCAAGCAGATTTTAGTAAACACGAATATTCACTAGGCCCAAAGCCTCTTTTAGAAACTATCATATAAACAAACACAAAAGAATAATTATTGCGAGTAATACAGTTCGTTCTGTTGCCACCCTCCATTGCTAATGATTAACCCATTAGTCAAAGTTACCTAGCTGTAGCACACAAATAAAGCAGCATTTTATATCTACCATTCTTCATTTAATCCAGCAGGGTTCTTTATGCACCTGTAAAGAATAGAGTGACACCGCATAGACAGGAAAGCAAAATAAGCACATGCCATTTATTTTAAACAGCTGCAATTAATTTTTGACACGACAATAGAAACGATTAATTTATTATTTTTCACATACAAGAAAATGCAACATATTGCACATTTATAAGCACACATGTTAGTTTCCCGCGTGTTTTGTGTAGATGCAACTTTAAACTAGGTTGAATTAATACACATACAGCACAAATGTTAGCTTTCTTATTTCTTATTATGGAAATGTGACTTCGCGAGTTGAAATGAAAAACATTTCTGAATCTCGCTCCATCAATAGCACTAAAGCATCGGCAGTTAGCTGGAATTCATAGAAAATAATAAAAAACCTCCTTGATTAAGCCCTTAAGCCCAGTACTTTAAATTTACAACACCAAAGTTGTAAGCTCATCCTTTATGCGGCCGAGCTGTGGGGCCTAGAAAACTAGGCCCAGCTATCAACAGCTGAGAATGCGTTTATGCGCACAATCACTAGTGTGCCATTGAGTACACCCACTCTCCCTCTAAGGAATGATCTTGGAAGGAAAGCACTGACAGACCTAGCCAGGTTACGGCCAATTCTATTCTGGCGTAGAATAAGGTGTACGCAGGAACTGGCAGTGTGCTCAAAGGGCTTAAGGGATGTCATAAACTCGGATAGCTTTCATAAAATTAGTTGGCTGCGTGAGCTAAGACGTTTGTTCAATAAAAGGGGCCTCTCTCCTCTGTGGGACCCCCCTTCCATTGAAGTGTTCCAGACAAAAAGCAGCCTTAAAGAAACTTAATGGGAAATGGTCGCACAAGATGAGTTTAGGTGCTATGACCCGACATCCATCTCGGGGCACTTTCTGCAGATTAAACCTTGCCCGATGTAGTGTAGTTCCTACATCCCTGATAGGCTCTGCGCATTGGAATAATATACACTATAGTTGGGACATAGGACTGAGATCAGTATGCCTCTATCGAGTACATTTAACTTAATTACTTGTGTGTGCCAGCTAACTCAGAGGTCACTAGAAACTTCTTGAATAAACAAGTAGGGATTCGTTTCTGACTACCGCATAAACATGACAACTTTGTTTCCCTTTAGAATCGGAACCGTCTCAGAATTGTGGAAACAATAGATAACAGTTTCGCTCAGTCAATTGTGCATGCTTCGTTTCTACACAGAAATAGGTAGACAGGTGTTTCAATAAAAAGGGTTTATTGAACAATCTTATTTCTCGTGCAAGAGATATGAACTGCTACAATCATAAGATAGAATGCAAAGTATAATCCGTACAGTGTTAGCAGTAAGATAAAATAATACTGCAATAGCATGGTTTGTAGCTATGACATATATTCATAAACAATACATACATAAATAACACAGGATAAAATGTGAATACTCATCTGGTGCTTCTAGCTATTTCAACCCCAGTGTACCTAACCTAAGTGTAGTACAAGGTAGGAAGTAGGTGCCGTTTTTCTATAGTCTAGTTGGGCTATAGTTTAGATTGATGTTGCCAGGGCTTCATCCACATGCTGTGGTCTTGCCCACAGCTGTGGGGATATTGGGCAGAGATATGCAGGACACTACATAAGATTACACACATGCAGATACAGGAAGAAGCCCTATACTGTCTAGTGGGAGTCCGCAAACGATCTAAAGCAATGAAGGCTAAACTGAGGTTCATAGAACTGGCTCTCCTCCTGGCAGTCAGGGTGTTGACAATGAGATGGAAATCTCCCAGGGCCCCTAGCACGGCGGTGTGGCAGAGAGATGTAGTGAAATGGGGCTGGGAGGAGGGAGTCGCCCTTAGAAGAGAGGAAGAAAAGGGACAACGGAAACATCCCATAGCAATGGATTGGGAGGTTCTGTTATTGGAATTGGACGGGCTAGATCTGGTGCCGTCCCAGGACGATAGACTGCAGGGAAGACACTGAGTATAGAACTCGAGAAGTAGATGGTACTAGGATAAGATTTGGTATCCGGATTAACCCTCAAACCCGTAGTATTGTAGTCTGTACTAAGGGCCAGGAGAAATGCATTGATAAGTGACCACAGCGACCAGGAGAGGGGAGGGTGTAGGGTGGGGAACATTGGGGTGGGGGTGGGGGGTTGAACTGCTTTTTTCAGTTAGTTACGGAGATAGTGGATGATCAAAGCAAACTCCCCATGTGGGGATACAACACTTAGTACATCAGGGTGTACGGACTGCTTATTTATTGAGAAAAGCACCTGATGCAGCAATAATAGAAAAGACATTGTCACTGTCAATTGTTGGGGTGAAAAAGGAAAGGCGTGATTGTTGAATATATGAGATGTTCCATAAATGCTATGATCCGTATTTACAATCACGAATAAAGAATAAAAAAATCGATTGATGTTGCCAAGATTTGCCAAAAGTCCCTCTATGTTCTAGTCTGCTCCATATACCTTATATTGAGAGAGGTTGTAATCTTTTTACGGGTCTCGATCTCTAACACCTCGCAAGGGGAGTCAGAAACACTGGAGCTGGATTCTCTGCGAGGAGGATGACAGCGTCTGGTCAGTGCGTCAGGCGGGGACTTGATTTCCTTACGAACTTGCCGTGGCGAGCCGTGCAGGTATGCAGCCATGACTTGCCATGGCAAGTGAGGGTATATTTATACCTTGAAGGTGTTTAGGAATGCCAGTATTGACGTAAAAGTCAGGCAGAGGAACATCATGAATGAACCCCTAGGGAATAGATGTTCATGCATAATAAATGAGTTCTTGGAGAAATCAATAATCCAAGCAAGGGCGTAAATCACGAAACCTATATACGGTATCTAAATCGACACACAACACCCACTGCAGTTTCGTATGAACGAAATTACTAAATTCTAATTATGTTACACATATCTAAAATATAGCTACACAGATGTTTTTCTAAAAACATGTCTAAAAACACATTTGCCAAAAATGCATCAATACTGTAGCTATGCATAAAAAATTCAATGGTGCTGTACCTATTAAAGCAATGTTTCATTCCAAGCATATATTGACAGTGAATGCTAAATGAATGAACATATATATATATATATATATATATATATATATATATATATATATATACACATATATATATATATATATATTCACTGAAAAAACCATAGGTTTCACACTCGTTATAGTTAGGAATTAGCATTTAAAAAACCTTTGAAATTCACTGAAAAAACCATAGGTTTCACACCAGTTATAGTTAGCTGAACATTTTACTCATACAAAACCATTGAAATTCCCACGTTATAGTTAGTTGGACTCACCATAACTCGCGCGCCCGCAATCCACTGCTGATGATGTCACATATTACATCATTCATGACATGGTCAGTGACATCACTGATGACATCCCTGATGACATCACTGATGACATCTCAAATGACATCACTGATGACATCACTGATGACATCATCCCGTGAATGTGTGTTTCTGAAAAGTAAAAATATATTTTATATATTGAAGAATGAGTGTATGTATGAGTGTCTGGATGAAGGATTTTGTATGGTTTTTTCAGTGAATATATATATATATATATATATATATATATATATATATATATATTCACTGAAAAAACCATAGGTTTGACACCAGTTATAGTTAGCTGGAAATTTTACTCGCATAAAACCAATGAAATTCCCACGTTATAGTTAGTTGGACTCACTATAACTTGCGCGTGCAATGCACTGCTGATGACGTCACATATTACATCGCTCATGACATGGTCAGTGACATCAGTCATGACATCACTGATGACACCATCCAGTGAATGTGTGTCTTTTTAAAAAATAAATATGTGTTATATATGTATATGTAAAAGTTGATGGAAGAATAAATGTTTAAATAAGTGTTTACTTGGATGTTTTTTTAAAAAAAATTGATTGGTTAACTGCTTTATTAAGTGTATCTTAGTGAATACATATATTAGAGAGTAATGTTTAAATATTTAAATATATGTATTAGTGTTTCACTTTGTGTATAAGTGGTTGCATGGGTTGGTGAGTAGCTACATGTGTATGTATATGGGTTATTAGATGTTTTTGTTAGTATCAGTATGAGTGTTTGTATGGTTTGGTGGGGGTATTACTTAACACATAGATGCATGAATGACTGACTCTCTCTTTGTATGTGTTTTGAAGACCGCATATGTGCAGGACTGTATGGGTGGAAGAGTGTGTATATGTGTGTGTTAGTGAGTGAATGACTGTCTCACTAGTGTCTTTATCAGTAACTACATATGTTTTAATCTAATATATGTGAATATTGATGTATATAAGTGAGTATATATGAGAGAAAGAGATTGTAAGAGTTCCTGTTTAGATGAGTATGTGTTTCTATAAGTGATTGTTTAAGAGAGTAAGTATGTGTAAGTTTCCATAGAATTAAGGTGGTTGTGTGTGTATAGCTGTATATGCAAATAAATGGATGTTCAATAGTTTATTTGCATGTGTGAATATGTGTGAGAGTATCTTTTGGATGACTGTCGGTGTGTAAAAGGATGTATAGGTGTATCACTACATATCATGAGTGAGTATATGTACGAGTGACTATATAGAACTGTTGATCAATGAGTGGATGTGTATATACATGGTGGAATTATTGAATTGGTTGTTGCAACTGGTATGGGTATCTCCATTTTTTTGAAAATTTTAGTTTCTATTTTTGAATATGTGTTTCAAGGGTTACATTACAGTGAAAAGAGGTCTGTCACTCTGTCACAAGGATGGTGTCATCAGTGATGTCATGACTGATGTCACTGACCATGTCATGAGTGATGTAATATGTGACGTCATCAGCAGTGCATTGCACGCGCAAGTTATAGTGAGTCCAACTAACTATAACGTGGGAATTTCATTGGTTTTATGCGAGTAAAATTTCCAGCTAACTATAACTGGTGTCAAACCTATGTTTTTTTCAGTGAATTTCATAGGTTTTGTAAATGCTATTTCCTAACTATAACGTGTGTAAAACCTATGGTTTTTTCAGTGAATTTCATAGGTTTTTTAAATGCTACTTCCTAACTATAACGTGTTTAAAACCTATGGTTTTTTTAGTGAATATATATATATATATATATATATATATATATATATATATATATATATATATATATATAAAATTTCTATGGCAAAATGAAACCCCTCATTTTGTTCCTTTTCAAATTAAATGTATTAAGTGTTACCACTTTATTCCAATCAAGATGACTTCAGGTGTGCCCTACTTTTGTCATAAGTAAGACTGTTAGCGTTCTAGTTGTTCTTTAGAACACTCTGGGACATTCTGTCATTGGGCTATAGTTGGGCTACATCTGGATGATATTTGGGCTACATTTGGGCTCTTTTGTCTCTGGCGGCCATCTTGGGAGACTGCATATCAGAATGTTTTTAATTAAATAAAAGAGGATTTGAGAAGTCACTCAAAATGTTCCCTAATTTTTCTTTCTTCAGCACTAATCATAATTTCTATGGCAAAATGAACCCCCTCATTTTGTTCCTTTGCAAATTAAATGTTTTAAGTGTTAACACTTTATTCCAATCAAGATGACTTCAGGTGTGCCCTACTTTTGTCATAAGTAAGACTGTTAGCGCTCTAGTTGTTCTTTAGAACACTCTGGGACATTCTGTCATTGGGCTATAGTTGGGCTAAATCTGGCTGATATTTGGGCTACATTTGTTTTTTTTTGTCTCTGGTGGCCATCTTTGGGCTACATTGGGCTACATTGGGCTACATTGGGCTACATTTGGGCTCTAACATATATATATAGCCCAATATAGCCCAATATATATTTTTTCAAAGTTAATTTTCTCAGCAACTACTTAACAGATTTACACCATTCAAAGAAAAGTGTAATCTGCGAGCCGGACTCTACCTTTCTACCAAATTTCTTATAAATCCATTCAGCCGTTGAGCTGTAGCCGTGTCTAAACGTCCTATGGAAAATAACATGTGGAAAACACGTTTTGGGACCCCCCTTTTATCTCAGCCCCCACTTGACGAATCCCCCCAAACTTTCAGGGAAGGAGCGAGCGGAGCAGGCCATCTTCTTTGAGAAATTCGCAAAGATTCGTCCACCGGCGCCAAAGTTATTCTCAATAGAATGTTGCGGATTTCCTATGGAAACTAGGTCCTAACTACTGTCATTGGGCTATAGTTGGGCTACATCTGGCTGATATTGGGGCTACATTTGGGCTCTTTTGTCTCTGGTGGCCATCTTGGGAGACTGCATATCAGAATTTTTTTAATGAAATATAAGAGGATTTGGGAAGTCACTCAAAATGTGCCCTAATTTTTCTATCTTCAGCACTAATCATAATTTCTATGGCAAAATGAACCCCCTCATTTTGTTCCTTTGCAAATAAATGTTTTAAGTGTTAACACTTTATTCCAATCAAGATGACTTCAGGTGTGCCATACTTTTGTCATAAGTAAGACTGTTAGCGCTCTAGTTGTTCTTTAGAACACTCTGGGACCTTCTGTCCTAGTTGGGCTACATCTGGCTGATATTTGGGCTACATTTGTTTTTTTTGTCTCTGGTGGCCATCTTTGGGCTACATTGGGCTACATTGGGCTACATTTGGGCTCTAACATATATATAGCCCAATGTAGCCCAATATATATGTTTTCAAAGTAAATTTTCTCTGCAACTTCTGAACAGATTTACACCATTCAAAGAAAAGTGTAATCTGCGAGCCGGACTCTACCTTTCTATATATACACATGATGAAATGGCTCGTAAATACAGAAGAAAAAGGCCGAAACCATTACATGTCAAGTTACATAAAACAATTGTTATTGGCAAGGTGACATATTGCCTCTGAAAGTGTGTCAAAGAATTCTGTTCTCTATGAATAGTTCTACTATAAGCAGATTACTTTGCCAAAAAAGAAAAATACAAAATTGGAGAAAAAAAATTAATCATAGGAAAAAGTTTAGTCTTTGTTTTGAAAAATGAAGACCAAATTAAGAGTCTTCCCGGTACACTGTGTGCTGAATCAAAAGTCAGTGTATGGGGATGGAGAAAACATGAAATCTTCTAATCCTGTAGACAAAAAGTTTGTCTACCGTTGTAGGTGAAAGTTGGATTACCTTGTTTAGAAGATTAACCGCACACAGATGAGAAGCATTGCCTTCAGCATTGGTCGCATCAGCAATGTTCGTATCGGATGTTACCTGCGTGCCTGTTGTTTCCTCTCGTACCTCAGCAGTAGCAATTTGCGTCTGTGAGATCTCAATGAATGCCGTCATCAGGATTGGTAGCCGCTGGGGACAACACACAGCATGGGCCGTTACCGGGTCCAGCAGAGTTTCGATATCCGTAGGCATGACTGGTGGGAGTGTTAGACAGATGTCTAGCATGCATTCTTCACCGCAAAGCAGGCAGCATAGAACAGGTAAGATGCAATCCTGCCGGATTGGTCTGAATGACAAAAAACATGTGGTATTTAATTTTCTCGTAGACGAGGTAAACCTAAAATGTGGACGATGCGCTCACAACACTTCATCTTCAGTAGAGCTCTCTCTATGGTGCTTGGAGTGACACTGGTGTTTTGGCTTGCCATATCGTAGCAGTAGGGGCAAAAACAGGATGCCTGCAACGAGTGCTAAAAGTAGTGGCAGTCCGTCAAACACAGAGTGCACGAAGTTGGGAACTATTCCCAGGACTGCTTGAAAAGGTGCTAACAGTCCTGAACACACGTTCTTAAATACATGTACAATACCGCTCGTATCAGATATGTTTAAGATACGTTCCAACATTTCCGAGAAATGTATAGGGCAGTTTGTATTCAAAAGGGCTTGTATCTCAGCTGAAGTCCTTGCGACTTGTAGATCATAGGTTTCTTTGGCCGAGGTCAGAGGCACTGTTTGTTGTAAAAGAATGGCTTTCATTCTGCTTAGAGTATCAATTTGTATAGAAGAGATGTTCAGTGAAGGCCATAAAGGCAACTCCTTGGCTGTCTTGATCTGAGGGAACAAGACTTGCATACAGCAAGTGACCCTGGATGTAACCGTTACTAGATATGAGATACCTGGCAACATGCCACAGCAGTTGTGCTCATTCAACATAATGTAACTTCCATTCGAAAGTTGGCCAAAAATTGGATTAATCACTGCAGCTGGTGAACCTTGCAGGTGGCAGGATGTGCAGCTGGTGAACCTTGCAGATGGCAGGATAAGTTTGTAGTGGAACCATCACAGGCCCATGTAAATTAATACCCTGGCATAGGAGTGAACCGCTTAGTGTGTTTTCACAGTTTGTACCGCTAAGAAACACTTCACGCCCCCACTCCAACATCTCTGTGTATAAGGTATATCCTAGGATGTCTTGATGTATTCTTTACCCAGCCTTTCATATTTGCCTGCTGGCATATGTTTTACTAAGAGCAAATAGGGATGGCTCTAATCAGTAAGGCAGAGCCTTATCAACCAAACAACAAGAGAGAAGCGCCAATACTGATATTGGAATTCATCTATCTTAATGTCTTCCAAATAAAGAATTCTATTCCATACTGGGAAATGCTATTTAATAGCTGTTTATTCACCAAAATTTAGACTGCAGGATATATTTGATGAACCTTAGTACATCATGTCGTTAATGAATTAATACAAATAATGAAAAAAGGACACGAAACAGGATAAAATCACCATCAAACCATCATGTAGTCACTACTCATACATATCACAGTCATCCCACTAACATTCACACATTCATACAAGAGAGCTTCACACAACCTAGGGAATTCAAAGGACCAGTGTGGAAAGTGATAGATCTGCTAAACAATTAACAAACATTCAAAAATAGATTTTTAACAAAACATTACACCAATAACAAATATGTTCAATCAATTATTTTACAGAATTTTTACAAGGATAACCATATCATGAAAAAGTCCTAATGTCATACAAGTCAAACATCAGGAAAACATTAGCAGATCGTAAATACGCCTACGCGTTTCGAATCCCACCAATCTTGGGGATTCTCTTCAGGGCCAAGTAATTCACGACGTGTGGATCCGGAGAAACAAGTTTCTGGCAGGAGATTCCTGCAATCTTTCTCGCCAAGGGGAAAGCGTGTCCTTGATCGCTCTGCGCATGCGTGGATGATTAGTGCTATCCCGACCGCTGACTGATTCCAGACGGCACCCGATACTTGTATTGTCCCGCGGGGATACAACATTCTTCTTCCTATTGGAGTTGTGACATTAATTGAAAGAATCCCTTCACTGCTACCCGCGGCCCTGGGACCTGCCGGTCCCGCGGCAGTGACCCACACACCCTCCTCCATCAAGGACACGCTTTCCCCTTGGCGAGAAAGATTGCAGGAATCTCCTGCCAGAAACTTGTTTCTCCGGATCCACACGTTGTGAATTACTGAATGGTAATTTTTCCAGTTTTTCAATGCTCTGCGCCGTATAGTCTGCTCCCCTTTGTGCCAGTTTGATCTGTTTATCAGTGAGATTGAATTCTGAAAACAGTGACGTAGTGTTGATTAAACGCCAAGGCACGCAAGTTTTGAAGCATCCAGCCTAATAGCATGATAGAACGTAGCTGAGACTGATCATGTTGCAACATGACCTGTTCCATAATGTCTATAGCAGAAGATACAATGCTGTCCAATGAATATATCCTGGACGACAGAGTCGTTAACCCATTGTCTACTACAGCGAGAGATTTCTCTAAATTAATACAATCAATTTCTCATATTCTTTCTGCAGTTTCTGCTCGGGTAACCTTCCATATTTCATTATAAGCAGCGTAGATACCGGCATATATGGAACGTTTCTGACACGTTTTTTTTGGATCTAGCAAGAATTCCCTAAGGTCTGCACCTTCTTTAAGTAAAGGTAAGTGTTGTTTCACATCCTCTAGTGTAGCTTTCTGTAGCCAATCAAGGCATAGTTTCCCTACACTATATGTTGTTACTACCCCTGGATGCTGTCTTTGAACCTAGCGTGGGTCTGGCCTATTGATAGTGAAACCCTGTATTTTGTTCAGGAATCGATCTTGACAGTTGTTTTTGTCTGTGGGCCAGAGCAACCATTTGTTCCAATCTGGATCTGATCTGCTGTGATGGAAAATAGTTTGGGGCTGGTTTATGTTGGACATGCGCCACTTTTGCGCCGCCGTTGCATCACTTCTGTGACGCAGCCACGTTGCGACATACTTACATTGTGATGCATCTATGGCGATGCGTCACGGTGTAAGGCCCTGCGCCACATGAAACCTGCGTCAGGTTTCATGGGGCGTTTCCACGCAGGGGGGGGGAGCGTTCCGTCGCAGGAACGCCCCTGAAAAGTGACTCAGTGAAATCTACAAGATTTCACTGAGTCACGTTACCAACGCTGATGCGTCAAAACCCTGCGCCTGCTTAAAGCAGGCGTAAGGCTTGACGCTCCGCGATAAAGATAGGGCAAGTTGGAAAAGTGCTGGAGTTGCGGGCAGCACGCAACACAACTTCAGCACTGCGCCAACTTCACGCCCTAGATACGACACGCATCTATTTATTCCTGCGCCATGGTGCGCCATGGTGTGCCGCATTTTAAATGCGGCACATCATAGGTGACGCAAGGATAAACTTGCGATAAACTTGCGTGCCGCATCTTTCCTGGCGCATCTCTGCTGATTTGCAGAGATGCGTCAGGCAACATAAATCTGCCCCTATATACGTCGACCTCCCCCTGTGTAGTGCTATTACTTGCAGGTGCAGGTATGGATGGAGTGGTCATGTCTTTGATCTTGGCTAACCCAAGGGAAGACGTTTGTTGGACAGTGTCATTCAAAAACATAATTTGCTCAGGGATGATACAGGCTCTAAACAAAGCTTCTACCCCCTGCACTTGCCAATCTTTTGTACCCCGACAGATTTTGTCTTAATGTTGTCTTTCCAAAAGTCAAAACCCTGTCTAGACAGTTGGGCAATAAAGGATGCAGGATAAATATGTTTTGAATTGGATAACATATTTTTCATTCCTGTCTTGTTCACATTTTTAAAGTAAAACATTTCTGGATTTGACAAGTTGAACCCTGAAAAATATGGAAATTTCTTTGCAAAAGTTTTTGAGCTACCCATTGGAGGTGTAGGACAATGTTCCCATTGGTTACACATAAATACATTTCTAGGTGTTGCAGTTTCATGCAAGAAATAATGACCATAATGGTTATAACAATACATGTGTTCCAAATATTCATGATTTGTGAATACTGCAGACATTTCTAGATCAGACATCATGTTATTAACAGTCTCGAAGTCCCAATCATCAGAAAAGGTACTAGAGGTAATAAAGTCACTTAATGAAAACAAGTGTAGAATCTTCAAGAGTTCCGACGGGCCAAAAATGTCATATTCGGTTTTGTCCCAAACTATACCATCTGGTATAGGAACAGCTGTGATGTTCACTGCTGACAAGTCTCTTGCTTCACGATGGGATGATTTGTCTGGCTGGAGAAGTAAGTTCACTCTTTGACTTGCTGTGTCCATTTGAATATATCTTCCATTTATCAGCATTCCCAGAGTTATTACCAGAGCTAACCAAAGTAGAAAGAAGAATATTCCCAAAACAATCCACAGTTCAATCCATGGTGAAACCAGATAAGTCTTTTTCAGGAGATGAAAAAAGTCTGTTGCTTGTTCTTTGAAAGTTCTTTGTGCTGGCGTCGTTTCAGGTTCGCTGGGATCCTCAGAAAATGTATCAAAGTTAATGAAATAGCCAGAGGCAATTCTGTCAATTGTTGGAATTGCATTAGGATTTGTTGAAATCGCTGGAACCAGTTGATCACTTGTTACTTCGTTGTAGACAGGTGTATCAGGACAAACTGTTATTTGGGTCTCAAGAGGGATAATTTCCAGAGCAGTGTTGCTTAGTCCTTCATTTCTCACTGTAGAATCTTCAAAGGTGATGAGTCTCTCAGTTTGAACCTCTTGGATTGTAGCTAGAGGAGTGTGTCTGCTACATTGTCAGAGTCCACTTGGCCTACTGCTTAGTTTCGGCCACATAGTGTGGTTTGATCAGGTTGATGGACACAAATCTTTTCTCCTTTTTACCAGCAAGGGGCGCCAAAAGTACTGTTCTTGATCTGTGGCTTGCTAGGACAGGTACTGGTAGTCTGTAAGAAGTCCCAAATTCCTTCTTGTCCGCAATCTTTTCTCTGACTAGATCACCAAGCTTGGGGATCCAGACAGGCCTTGCTGGGACGGCCGGATTTTCCCCAGTGGTGGTTTGCTTCAGGAACACGTTGCTTCGTTTCAATCATAGTTCATTTAAGTCCTGTAAAAAACAGCCAAACGATCTTTGATATAAAATTATTTATTTTCCACCACTGTGCCTTTCATGTCGAGGTCCGGTACCAACATTCTAGATTCTAGTCCCAAATAGGACCTCACATGGAGTGACCCCCCTACAGAGCTTCTTGGCAAATTATTTATTGAGCATTGGACCCCATAAAGATGTTTGACCCAACCATCACGCAAACCTAATACCTTAGCTGTTATAGACTGCTTTATGTCCCGGTTTTTTCTTTCCACAACAGAATTTCCCTCAGGATGGAATGGAGAAGAATACCGCAATTCAACGCCCAAACTGACCATGGCTTCTTTGTAAGCTCGAGAGCTAAACGCAGGGCCCTGGTCAGAGTGTAGTGTGCCTATTGCGTATGTGTCGATAAAGACTCGCAAATCTTTTGTAACAGTTCGAGCGTCAGCCGGGCGCTGAGGCCACATCCATAGGAACCTTGATTTAGTGTTTATGGGATTGCATTTGTCCAAAGGGACGCCTTTATGTAGATAGTCTAATGCTGTCTACAACGGTGTCTGTACTGGGCTGGCTACATCGTAGTCGGGTGTCTGTTGGCGTTCTGTACTGCGATCTCTATTGCAGTCAATGCAGTTATTGATGAAGATGTAAATCAGTGTATTCATTCCCGGCCACCAGTACATCTCTTTTAGTTTTAAAATTGTTTTAGAGATCCCCTCATGTGTCAGACCGTCTCCCAGATGTGCTTCGTAAATCAAAGCTGCTCTTCGTTCCATGTTTGGTATTACCCTATCCCCCACTCCAGGGATTCAAGCAAACGGAACGTTGTTCGCATCAATTATATATGAGTATTTGAGTGGAAACTTTTTAGGTAACGCTGCACCGCTGCCTTTGCTTGAAGCATTGACAGCCAGTATTATTTCACTGTCTTTTTTAGTTTTTGAACGAGTGATTGCAGCTATGGAAGCCGTTTGCACAGCCTCCTTCGCTGCTTCATCAGCTAATGAATTCCCTTCAACGTGACCGCCATCACGTTGATGACTCAGCGTGTGTATCACATGACTGTTTTGTAGTCCGTTTCGCAACTGCACTACTTGTTCCCAAAAAATGTTGTGCTTTATTGTGCCACCTTTTGCATCTTTGAAGCCATTTTGAAGTCAATTCTGTAAATATTCATTATAAGATTGAACACAGTAAATGGAATCGCACATTGAGTGTGGGGAATTCGCGATCCGTATTTTCAAGTGCCATTTTGAATGCTTGTAGTTCAGCTTGCTGAGCTGTGCAATCTCATAGAGATTGTGTTTTTGTGGCCATTGATCTGAATTTGCCATCGCGCATATGACATTTAACGATCGCGCATGCTGCACTATAAGCTTACTTACCGCCGTAGCGGGTTGTGCAGATCCGTCAGTATAAATTATAAATTCGTACTGATCAAGAGGGAGAATCTCAGTAGGCACAGGACATTTGTGTTTGTATTGCAGGAATGCTTGTGTTTTCAAGTAAGGATCAAAAACATATTCAACATCAGTTACAGCAAGTGAATTAACCCATTGTATCCATCTTGGATGTAAATATTTTGTATTTGGAATGCTAGCCTTTGTAACGGCCTCTAAGGCTTGTACAAGAGTCACAACCATAATGCGTTTCCCCTGTGCTAGGCCTCTTTCTTTTGCTACAGCGGTTTGAACTGCTGGCAGAATTTTTTCTGTTGATGTAAATTTCATTTCTGCTTGTATATACAAGTGTGATTTGTATACATTTGGTACTTTATCACCTTCGTTAAAAGTTAAGTAGGTTATTCCGCATTGACCCGGAATGATTAGGATCACTAAGTTGCGAACGTTTACGCATGTTTATAAGTGTTTTGTTGCTAACATATCTGCTTGAAGTGAACGCAGAATTTCTGTGTGTTCTTGTGTCCAGTTTGTGATTTTGAAATCAGGTTTGGTTAATTCGTAGAGAGGTTTTAACCCTTTCTGTGTAGTTTAGAATGTAAGTTCTTCCAAAATGCAGGAAACCTAGAATCGACTACGTTTTTCAGCGTTTTTGGAGGTTTGAGCAGCACACACTTTTCTAAAAAGTTGGCTGCCAGGCTTTTGCCTTCACTTGATAGTTCATATCCTGGGAATAGGACATTGAGATGGGCAATTCTTGATTTTTTTAATACAAGGCATTACAAGCTAGTGCATAGCACAGAGGTTAAACATTCCACATCTCATTTCACATATGAATCATACCTGGGGGGATGGGAAAAGAAGAGGTGGGGGGGCAGAATATTTTAACATACAAGGGTCACGCGGATGTTGGTATATCCAGGCCAGAGTCAGCAGGCGGTACACAGATCTCCCCCCTGTATCGATTCCACGATCCCCAAACAGAAGCCCATTTACGAGGACGACCTCTGGCCAGATAGACTGTCTTCTCCCGGAACATACACCAGTCCATGTTCTCTTTCCATTCCTCAAGCGTTGGCTATCTTTTGGATCCCCACGGTTGCGTTATATTTCGTTTCGTTATCATTGCTCCCAAAGTGGCCCACCTGGTCTGTGCTGTGCCCAGATGCGTAGGTTCCCATATATTAAGGAGACATCTTGCCTCCGGCTGCACCGTCACCCCCAATACCTCTCTCATAACATCATGTATCGATCTCCAATACTCCACCGTATAGTGACATTCCCAGAGGATATGGAGGAACGTGCCCACTTATCCACATCCTCGCCTGCACAACCCCTCTTCAGATAGTTCCATCCGGACCAAGCGTGGACCTGTTATGTAAACCCTATGTAATATTTTCAACTGAACTATCCTCAGTCGGGCCGGAATCGCAACCTCCTTTGGGGAGGACACGGCCGACTGCCAGTCTTCGTCATCTAGTTCAATACCGTCTCTCGTCCATTTATCCCTCAATTCTGTAAGGAGGTCTGCTCTATGGTTAATCAATTTCCTATAAATCAGTGAAATAGTTCTATCTGGCAAATGCCCATCCAATATCCTGTCTTCCAATGGCGAGGCTTCAGGTATCTCCTTCTCTGCCGGTAACGCCGCTAGCAGCGCATGTCGAGCCTGCGCATAGCGGAAATATTCCGCTCCATTCAACTCAAATTCGGTTTGCAATTCCGCAAACGTCTTAATTCTACCCTTGCTCCAAATATCTCCAATAGTGGCAATCCCTATCAAGTCCCATTTATCGAAACCTTTCATGTTCCAAAGCTTGCCCAGTCTGTCTGAGCCAAACAGTGGAGTGGCCAGCGTAAGACGGCCTCCCCACCCTAAAGAGCTAGTTGCATCATGCCATATCCTAACCGCTACCATCGTCGGACCTGTTAAGCATTTTCCTGCCGACTTAGTAAATAGAGCTCTATTATAATTTCCACCGGGGAGCAGCCACCTATCCATTGCATAACCAGGGTTCGGGTCAGGCCCATAAGTACCCTGGTATATTGCCGCTAATTGAGAGGCCCAATAATATCTCCTGATGTCAGGGAGGGCGATACCCCCGTCGTACCACTGTAACGTCAATTTAGCCGAAGCAATACGAGGCCTTCCATCCCATAATAGGCTACGTTGCATCCCCTCCACCTCTCGGAAGTAACTGCCCGGGACTATATCCAACGTATTCTGGAGGGCGTAAAGAAAACGAGGTAAGGACATCATCTTAAAGAGGGCCGCCCTTCCCAACAGGGAAAGAGGCAGCTTCCTCCAGCTATTCACGTCGCTTCTTAACTTAACCAAAGGGGGAAGGAGGTTTCTCTCGTATCGAAATACGGGATCAAGTGAAATAAAAATCCCCAAATACTTAAACCCATCAGTGGCGATTTGAATCGGACAATTCCTTGGGGGAATCGGGGTGTCACCGCTCAGGACAAACAGACAGGACTTCCCCCAATTTATAATAAGCCCTGAATTCCTACCATAGGAGGCCAAAACATCACAGACAACATTTAGGGACTTTCTGGGTGAGGTCAAATAGAGCAGAATGTCGTCTACGTATAAGGAAATCCGGTCCTCCAACTGATGTGTCCATCGAATACCCCGGATTGAAGGTTCCCAGCGGATCCAGGCCGCCAAAGGTTCAAGTGCCAATGAAAACAACAAGGGAGAGAGTGGACATCCCTGTCGGGTGCCCCGCCCCAAACAAAATGTCGCCGGCACTCGGTTGTTCACCACCACCTGTGCAAGAGGTTCAGTATACAACAGACGCAACCATCCAATAAATTCCGGTCCAAATCCAAACTTAGCCAAGACTGCCCACAAATACGGCCATTCTACCATGTCAAAGGCCATCGTCACGTCAAGCGACGCTATTACAACCTGTTCCCTCAGGGTATGAGCCCTAGCCAATGCTCCGTGTAATCTGCGAAGATTTAAAGCCGTGTTTCTATAGGGAATAAAACCCGATTGGTCAGCATGTATCAAACCACTAATAACCTTGATGAGCCTATTGGACAATAGTTTAGCGAGAATCTTAGGTCCGCATTCAGTAACGAGATCGGCCTATACGAGGCACAGCTGGTTTTCGGCTTCCCTTCCTTATGGATAACTACGATAGATGCCACTCTCTGATCATATGGTAAAATTCCCTGTTCTCGCGCTGAAACAAACATACCTCTAAGATAAGGGGCAATCCTATCGGGCCTAAGCTTATACAATTCAATCGGAAGACCGTTAGGGCCTAGTGCCCTACCAGAGTTCAAGGCGCGCACTGCCAGGGCCACTTCGTCAGCAGTAGGGGCACCATCCATAAAGTCACGGTCCTCCTTAGTCAGACATGGAAGTTGGATATCTCGTAGTAACAAGTGGGAATCCTCCTCCGGCCGTCCCGCGACCGAGGTGTACACTGTTGGAGAATATTCTGCAAAACTATCCACTATATCCTGGGGGTCTGTCACTTGCGACCCCTCTGCTGTCACAAGTTCCGGAACAACACGATCTGCCCTATCTTTCTTATCTAACCAGGCAATAAGCTTCCCGGCTTTATCTCCGACATCATGCAACCGACCCTGCTGCTGTCTACTCAGCGCTTTAGCACTATCAGTGACTAACTCTCTATACTCAAGCTGCTTGAGACTAAGGATATGCAGTCCAGCACGGGTTACCTCCTGCTCCAATTCCGCCTCAATACGCGAAATCTCCGACTCAAGTTTTACAATTTCTGCATTCCGTTCCTTCTTTGCTCCTGAAATCAGCGACAACGCCTGGCCCCTAATGACTGCTTTAAAAGCCTCCCATAACGACAGAGGAGACGACACCGATCCCTCATTTTCCAGGAAATAGTGCTCTAACGACTTCAGCAGGTCTCCACGGATCTTGGGATTGCGCAAGTACCAGGGGTTAACTGGGGCTACCCTACCACCCGATCCCGCAGTGACCTCGAATCTGAGCCAAAGTGGCGAATGATCCGATACGCCTCTAGCCAGGTGCATAGCCTCTGTAATGTACGATGCCTGGGCCGCCGGCACTAAACAATAATCTACACGTGAGAGACTACCATGGGCACCAGAGAGAAAGGTATATTGTCGCTGGTCCGGATGAAGCAATTTCCAACCATCGACCAAACCCAATGCATCCACAAAATCAGAAAGCCATCTCTGCGCCCGCCCCGTGTCTCTAGGGGGATGCCTATCCATAGTGCCGGAAACCACTGCATTAAAATCACCTCCCATGATCAGAAGACCCCTTAGGAGGTCCAGTAGAACTTTCCCTAAATCTACAAAAGTGGTTGCTTGCATACCTGGGGGGACGTATACCGACAACAAAGAGAGGGTGAACCCTTCCCAACGACCCAACGCCCCTACATATCTGCCCCTCTCGTCTTCAATAACAGAGTCAATCGCTATCGGGAGCGTCTTCCTTATCAGAACTCCCACTCCCCTGGATCCCGAGGTAAATCCCGCATGCGCCACCAATCGATACCCCATTCTGTGCATCGCATTGCATGAATTACCCACTAAATGTGTCTCCTGAAGAAGGACTACATCCGGGGCGTGGCGTTTAAGAAACCGAAGAACCACACTACGTTTAATCTTGTCCCCCAATCCATTTACATTCCAACTTAGTACCTTCAGCCCCCTACCCCCATCATAAAACATAAAGTGGATCAGCCTCCCCTCCAATTCCTGCACCGTAAGAATGCTACTGTTCTGTTCGAAGCCTTGAAATACACTGCCTATAACAAATACAAAAAAAAATAACAATAAATTCCACCCCACACAGATCCCGAACACCACCCCCCTCCCAGCACCCCTGCTCACAGTGTTTCCCCGCCCCCAACTTGCAGTGTGCCTGTCGCCCCATACTCTACCCACTAAACTATCAAAAAGTAACTCTGAGGAGGAGTGTTATTCCTGATTCCCGGCCAAACCTCATACGTTTCATCAGACCTGGTAAGACAAAATTCCTACAACCGGCTTGTCCAAATATCCTTTTCAGTCAGTCTCCACCCCTTTATTAGATCAAACACCACCTGCAACAATGTTAGTTCTTATTCCTGCTCCTGCGCGCCATCCTCTTCATCTCCTCTTCTTCGCTGCTGATAACTCTGAGAGGAGATAGTTTCCAATCAGTCCTAAGCAATTTCAGGACTGTCAAAGAATAGCACCCTGCCCGTATGTTCGACTCTCAGCTTGGCGGGGTACATCATGGCATATTTCAGCCCTTTATCACGGAGGTTCTTTTTGACAACCATGAAGGTTTGCCGTTGTTTATGCACCGCCTGCGTGAAGTCTGGAAAGAAACTTAGGGTGGAGTTCTCATACTTCAGAGGGCTCCCGGTCCTGGAGGCTTGCAGGATAGCGTCACTGTCCCTGAAATTGAGCACCCTCGCAATCATCGGCCGGGGAGGTGCCCCGGGTCTCGGTCTCCCTCCCGATATCCTGTGCGCTCTTTCCACTGTGAAAAAATTCCCCAGGCCTCTGTGTTTTAAGTGGTTGAGAATTATGTCCTCGACAAAGAGGTCGGCGGCCTGTCCCTCGGCCTTTCAGGCACTCCAATAATACGCACGTTGTTTCTACGGGCCCTCCCTTCATACTCATCCAACTTGCGACTCGCGACTTTACTGGAGAGTTTGAGTTCCTGAACTTCCCGTTGCAGCAGAGCCACATCATCCGTGAGACTGGAATTTTTGATGTCGAGTGATTTCACTTTTTCACTGGTCTTGGTGAGGTCCGTTCAGATTAAATTGACTTCTATTGTGACCGCATCAAGCTTATGATCTAGGGATTCCATCTTCTTGCCAAGGGAGGTTTTCACCCCGTCGATCGCAGCCATCACATCTTGCAGTGTAGGTTCCACTGCAGCGGCCGAGTCTCTAGCAGATCCATCTTGCGATTTACCGAACCCAGTCGGCGACCCTCGGGGTTGCGTGTAACGGTCCAATTTGTTAGATTGGGTGAACTTAGCGCCTCTAACCGACCTGGACTGCTGTTTCTCGACTTCAGTTTTTGCCGCCATTATGTGGACAGTGGGGGGGCAAAACAAGGAGAGGCAGAGATCCCACGACGATACTCCAGATACTTTGCCCAGCCACGCCGGGTCCCCAGCATGTACTCTCGCCCACGCAGCTCTTCGCCGGTAGCTCAGACCCGCTCTCAAGGGAGGGCGAGGGGGGGGGAGTCCGGTGATCCGCCCAGCCGCACCATTCTCCAGCACCAGTACACCGTAGCGATCTGTATTGACCAAAGTGACTACCAAGCCACAGGGTGTCCTCACGTTCCAACGGTTTTGCACTGAGTACTAATGTTCCTCAGGGGGGGGTATACGTCCCCCCCCCGGCACCATAATAGCCATCACACGCACTCCGCTGTCTGCACAATATGTACTGCAGATAGCACCCACAGTCAATGCTGGGATTCTGTATCTCACCACCGGATCCACAGTGCGTGGTATTAGGCCACCGGTCTGACCATTCAACTAATGGCCCGCTGCAGTGTGAATCATTTACAACAAGGGGTGGTGATGGACAGAGTCTCTGAATTAAGCAGAGTACTCTCACCCAGTCAAGAGATCAGGGCTAAATCCAACACCGTTTTTTAGCTCATTGCACCATCCCAGTTTCAGAACCTGGCTGTATGCAAATTAGTCTGTCCCTGGCCCAGTGCATCATGGGAACAGGGCAGACCAGACTACAAAAGCCAATTCTTACACTGGGAAGGAAACAAGCTTCCGGGGACCGGTTTCTGGCATTTCAGCCGTCTTCGGCCCGGCTTGCTTGAATCCTGATGGTGCAATGAGCAGGGGACTCACATCTGAGTATACCCTTCCACGCTTAGGGTGGACAAAATTATTTACAACAAGGGGTGGTGATGGACAGAGTCTCTGAATTAAGCAGAGTACTCTCACCCAGTCAAGAGATCAGGGCTAAATCCAACACCGTTTTTTAGCTCATTGCACCATCCCAGTTTCAGAACCTGGCTGTATGCAAATTAGTCTGTCCCTGGCCCAGTGCATCATGGGAACAGGGCAGACCAGACTACAAAAGCCAATTCTTACACTGGGAAGGAAACAAGCTTCCGGGGACCGGTTTCTGGCATTTCAGCCGTCTTCGGCCCGGCTTGCTTAAATCCTGATGGTGCAATGAGCAAGGGACTCACATCTGAGTATACCCTTCCACGCTTAGGGTGGACAAAATTATTTACAACAAGGGGTGGTGATGGACAGAGTCTCTGAATTAAGCAGAGTACTCTCACCCAGTCAAGAGATCAGGGCTAAATCCAACACCGTTTTTTAGCTCATTGCACCATCCCAGTTTCAGAACCTGGCTGTATGCAAATTAGTCTGTCCCTGGCCCAGTGCATCATGGGAACAGGGCAGACCAGACTACAAAAGCCAATTCTTACACTGGGAAGGAAACAAGCTTCCGGGGACCGGTTTCTGGCATTTCAGCCGTCTTCGGCCCGGCTTGCTTGAATCCTGATGGTGCAATGAGCAAGGGACTCACATCTGAGTATACCCTTCCACGCTTAGGGTGGACAAAATTATTTACAACAAGGGGTGGTGATGGACAGAGTCTCTGAATTAAGCAGAGTACTCTCACCGAGTCAAGAGATCAGGGCTAAATCCAACACCGTTTTTTAGCTCATTGCACCATCCCAGTTTCAGAACCTGGCTGTATGCAAATTAGTCTGTCCCTGGCCCAGTGCATCATGGGAACAGGGCAGACCAGACTACAAAAGCCAATTCTTACACTGGGAAGGAAACAAGCTTCCGGGGACCGGTTTCTGGCATTTCAGCCGTCTTCGGCCCGGCTTGCTTGAATCCTGATGGTGCAATGAGCAAGGGACTCACATCTGAGTATACCCTTCCACGCTTAGGGTGGACAAAATTATTTACAACAAGGGGTGGTGATGGACAGAGTCTCTGAATTAAGCAGAGTACTCTCACCGAGTCAAGAGATCAGGGCTAAATCCAACACCGTTTTTTAGCTCATTGCACCATCCCAGTTTCAGAACCTGGCTGTATGCAAATTAGTCTGTCCCTGGCCCAGTGCATCATGGGAACAGGGCAGACCAGACTACAAAAGCCAATTCTTACACTGGGAAGGAAACAAGCTTCCGGGGACCGGTTTCTGGCATTTCAGCCGTCTTCGGCCCGGCTTGCTTGAATCCTGATGGTGCAATGAGCAAGGGACTCACATCTGAGTATACCCTTCCACGCTTAGGGTGGACAAAATTATTTACAACAAGGGGTGGTGATGGACAGAGTCTCTGAATTAAGCAGAGTACTCTCACCCAGTCAAGAGATCAGGGCTAAATCCAACACCGTTTTTTAGCTCATTGCACCATCCCAGTTTCAGAACCTGGCTGTATGCAAATTAGTCTGTCCCTGGCCCAGTGCATCATGGGAACAGGGCAGACCAGACTACAAAAGCCAATCCTTACACTGGGAAGGAAACAAGCTTCCGGGGACCGGTTTCTGGCATTTCAGCCGTCTTCGGCCCGGCTTGCTTGAATCCTGATGGTGCAATGAGCAAGGGACTCACATCTGAGTATACCCTTCCACGCTTAGGGTGGACAAAATTATTTACAACAAGGGGTGGTGATGGACAGAGTCTCTGAATTAAGCAGAGTACTCTCACCCAGTCAAGAGATCAGGGCTAAATCCAACACCGTTTTTTAGCTCATTGCACCATCCCAGTTTCAGAACCTGGCTGTATGCAAATTAGTCTGTCCCTGGCCCAGTGCATCATGGGAACAGGGCAGACCAGACTACAAAAGCCAATTCTTACACTGGGAAGGAAACAAGCTTCCGGGGACCGGTTTCTGGCATTTCAGCCGTCTTCGGCCCGGCTTGCTTGAATCCTGATGGTGCAATGAGCAAGGGACTCACATCTGAGTATACCCTTCCACGCTTAGGGTGGACAAAATTATTTACAACAAGGGGTGGTGATGGACAGAGTCTCTGAATTAAGCAGAGTACTCTCACCCAGTCAAGAGATCAGGGCTAAATCCAACACCGCAGTGTGAATCATGGCGCCTGCACTGCTCAGCATCACCGAAAGGACCCTCGATGTGTGCCTCGTCAGTCTCCACATCCCCACGACCCGTACACCCCCATCTGCGCGTCCATGCAGCTCTGCGGGAGCAGCGAGGGGGGAGGCACCTTCCAGTAGGCACCAGGATCGAGGTCAAAATGTTTGCGGGGCCGAGCCAGAGACTTCTGGTTTCGGCCCCGGTGTTGTGTAACTGTGGCTGGGGTAGGCTGACAAATTTAGGCCCCTGCTTCTGGGCCTACGGGTCCTGATCTTTAAAGGCCCGTTTTCTCCGACTTTCAGGGGCCGTTTCGGGTGCCGTTTACAGCGGACAGCTCCGCTTCTATTCCGCAACCGGTAATTGCGGTCCGGTGACAGGATAAGTTCCAGGATGCACCCCGTGGTGGCTGGGGTCTCGGGAGCCCTGGGACTCAGGCGGCCATTGTGGTCGCTCTCATAGCTCCTCCTCCAATTCTTGATTTTTTTAAAGTTGAATTTATAAGCCTCAGGGGCGAAGCCTAGTATAATGGTGTTCACCCTGTTCAAGTGCCTGTTGAGTCATCGTCTGTCAGATAGATATCATCGACATATGACAATGCCTCATCATCATAACTTTGTAGTAACTCTGTTAACCTTGCTGAGAATAACCCCGGGCTGTTCTTGAACCCCATGTGGGAGTCAACAAAAGTGATGTTGGCTCCCCATTATTGAGAAAGCTGTCAAATACCTGCTTTCAGGTGCAATGTTTTGACAAAAGAAACCGTTAGAATAATCTAATGTGGTTTTATATTTTTTACGCACAATGTTATTCATTAATGCTGTACCATGTGCATTTCTCACTGCAAATGTTTTACGCTCAAGAGTTTAGGTGTCTGTAATCCAAAACTAGACGATATGTATTGTCCGGTTTGGAAAGGATTGTTCATTGATGAGGTGCATGTTTCAATCACCCCTTGGTATTCAAGTTGATCTAAGATCTCCCTGACCTGTTTTTTATCTTCTTGCTTAATTGGGTACTGCCTTTGTGCAGTTGGTTGATTTGTTAACTGGATCTTGTGGGGAGGTGAGTCCTCATCCCATCCTACATGATTTTTGTATAATGCTGGGGCTAGGGCCACTGCCCATTTCCTGGCATAAATATATTTTAAATGTACTGGAACATGGTTGGAGAAGGCTGGCATAATGATGTCTTCGCCATGTGGGCACTCCCTGACAAATTCTGGTGGCCAGTCCTGTTCTGATAGAAGTATATCATAACCCTTTGAAAGATGCTCCCAAAAGAGTGATTTCACTTTTCTTGGTATGTCTCCCTCCATCCGGAGTGTTATTTCATATAACCTATGTGGAGAGCTAACTCTGGTGTCTGCAGTCTCAAACTGAATGTCTTCATTCAAGTTCACTGTCTCCAGAAGTCCCTTCAGGTTCTGGTGAGCTATTATTACTGTTGCTGCACTATTATTACTTCTGCTGCACTATTATTACTTCTGCTGCACTGTCCAGCATTGTCTGAGCCCATTCTCCGAACTTGAGCTGTGTTCTCAGAATTCTCGGCATGTCTGATCTTCAACCTGCTACCTTCTTTTTGGACAATTGAGGTTTTGGTTTGTTTTTCTGAACGTGTTGATTGTCTTTGTACTTCACGCGTTCTTTTAGTTCTGACCGTCCTTTTCTTGCGGATGTCTGTGACGATATCGGAAATGTATGAGAGGAATGTGTATCAGTATCTTGATAACTGTCAGGTTTTCTATTCCTGAGGTTGTACCTCCTTTCAGAGGGCTCCTTTTGAGGAGACCTACCTCGGCATTGAGAACGTTTCTCTTTTGAATGTTGTTTGTTATTTTCCCACTTCTTTTTAGAAGAGGTAGGATTGTGTTTAATTGAGTCCTTCTCAGGACCTTCAGACAGTTGTGGTTTAACTGGTTTCCCAACCAAACTGTCTCTGCCTATTTCTTCATAGGATTTTTCAATTATTCTGGCTAATTCTTGTGTTTGTTCTGTTACATCAAATACCCTTAATTTCTGGTGGATTGCCACTGATGCTGCTTCTCCTTTAATATTAGATAATATTATTGTTGAGACCTGGCCGAAATTTTTCAGTAACTTCATACCTAAATTCAGAGCAGGCTCTGCCCCGTATTCGTTTTGAATTTGTTTCAGGACATCAGGTATTACCGCCATAGACGGAACACCAGGGGCCTCATTTATGAGAAATGATGCATCGCTGCGTGAAAGCAGCGATGCGTCACTTCTCATTGCGCACCCCTTGCGATATTCCAGATGCGTCATATTTAATGTATGACGCATCATGTCGCAAGGAGTTACAGTCAGTATTTCAGACGTATCTGTAAGCGCAAAAGTGACGCATTGCTGGAGTGTGTCACAAAAGTGACGCAACTCCAGCAATGCGTCATTTCACATGGGGCAAGCCCCATGTGAAAGGGCCTGCGTCAGTCTTACACCTGCTGTGAGGCAGGCGCAAGATTTTGACGCAACGGCGTCCTAAAAGTGACGCAGTGAAATCTCATAGATTTCAGGGCGTCACTTCTACGACCCTCCTTGCGTCAATACGCCCCCCTTGCATATATTATACCTGGCGCAAGTATAATGTGGCGCAGGGGTGTACAAAGTGATGCATCTACCTAGGTGCGTCACTTTGTAAATATGGCGCAACAAGGTGCATTTTTTACGCCACTGGTGCGTCACAAAAAGTGACGCTCCGGCGGCGTAAAAGTGACGCAAGGCCTCATAAATGAGGCCCCATGTGTTTTAGTGTAGATAGCAGCAAAGACTGTACCACAAGTGGTGCTGTCTTCCAGATGTGGTGTTATCCCCATTGGTAAACAGATTGTTAGAATTCTGTGTTTCTAATAAGGGCTAGTATTAAGAAATACCGCTTCGATTTGAGTAAATTTTTGAGCTATCCAGAATGAAATTTTTTCACGTTTTGTGCGCATTTTACCCAAGATTACGTGTAACGTCTGTGGAGTGATTTTTAGCGTATTCCCCTGGTGAGAGGTTTGTCTTGGAATAGCTATTGTTGGTTGGACTGTGAAAGTCCACATGACATATTGAACCAATTGTCTATATATTTTGATTAACTCTTTGAGTCGAGCACGTAATTCTACATCTGACATGTGTTCGATGTCAGGATGAGGTGTATAACCAGCTAAAATATGCCATATCTACCTAGTGGACCGAACCTGGTAATTTGATTGTAATGTTTTAACCCCTTCCACACTCATGACGAGCTGGGCTCGTCATGAAGTAGCCTCCTCGCACGCTCATGACGAGCCCAGCTCGTCATGAATAATGGGATTTACAAATTCTCAGCACAGGAGGGGAATATGCTGAGCAGCGAAGTGGTTAAGGCGCCTTTAAACCAGAGATCATGCTCCTGGTATGTGAGTGGAATTTCAATATTTATTTATTTATTTATTTATTTGTGACATTTGTAGAGCGCACTGTTACCGTCCGGTGTCCTGGCGCTATAATATCTCTAAGTGGTTCATCTTCTTTGTAGAAGTGAAACGTTTTAGTTACTGGATGTGATTCAGGGAATACTATCCATGAGTAGAATATCTCTGTCTGGTGAGATTTGTGTGCCTCTATCACAAAAACTGCTCTACCACCTCTTGGTGTTAGGCCATGTTTTTTTATAAGTTTTAGAGTGATGCTCTCCTTAAATTTGGAGTGATGATTATCGCATTGTCATCTGTTTGATTAAAACCTGTTGTGACATGGTCGGGTACAGCTCCACCGGTTTCGGTGTTAGTCTTGTTATTTGACATTTGTTTAATGAAAGTTGCAGAGCAAGTTTTCAAGGGAACAAAGATAAGTTGCACAATATTTTGGAACACTATCCTTCAACGTTGAACAAACCAAACAGCTAATACATAGGATTTTCGTCCTACTCAGCTATGGCTGATATTATCCCTACCCACTCCAGACGTCTTATGGAGTTTTATGAGTAGGGGTCTCTGATAAAAGCATGATTGAGTTACTTCAGTATCTAGCGTTAAATTAGTGCCTTACCAAACCGTTGGGTGCCATGTAGTGTAGTTCCTATATCCCTGATAGGCTCTGTGCATTGGAATAATATACATTATAGTTGTGGCATAGGACTGAGGTCAGTATGCCTCTATCGAGTACATTAAACTTAATTACAAGTGTGTGCCAGCTAACTCAGAGGTCACTAGAAACTTCTCGAATAAACAAGAAGGGATTAGTTTCTGACAACTGCATAAACATGACAACTTTTTTTCCCTTTAAGAATCATGGAAACAATAGATAACAGTTTCACTCAGTCAATCGTGCATACTTTGTTTCTACAGAGTTTACACAGAAATAGGTAGAAGGGCGTTTCAATAAAAAGGGTTTATTGAACAGTCTTATTTCTCGTGCAAGAGATATGAACTGCTACAATCATAAGACAGAATGCGAATTATAGTACGTACAGTGTTAGCAGTAAGATAAAATAATACTGCAATAGCATGGTTTGCAGCTATGACATATATTCATAAAAATATATACATAACACAGGCTAAAATGTGAATACTCATCTGGTGCTTCTAGCTATTTCTACCCCAGTGTACCTACCCTAAGTAAAGTACGAGGTAAGAAGTAGGTGCCGTTTTTCTCTAGTCTAGTTGGGCTATAGTTTAGATTGGTGTTGCCAAGATGTGCCAAAAGGGGTGACTTATAGGTTATAAGCGCAGTGACCCTCAGATATAGTAAACCTATATCTTTAGGAAGTGATGCATGCACCGACTTACACAGGCTGCAATGGCAGGCCAGTAGTTCCAATTTGAATGTTCTCTCGTGGGTGGCATAATGCATGCTTCAGCCCATTGGAAACCTCTGGGGCACCATTGCCCTGGGTACATGGGTAATGAAATGAAATGAAATGAAGTAGGTCTTGTAATGCGCTACTCCATACCATATACTAGGGACTGACAACAGTATCCAATCTGGGATGTACCTAGGTACTGAAACCAACAGTTTAGGGAGAAAGCTGATAGACTGGGGTCCTGATTAGCAGGATCCCAGTCAGACTAGTCAAAAAACGGGGGTAAACATAAGAAGCAGATCCTACTTTCCTACAATATGCAGGTTAGATTTTGGCGCACTTCCATATTCACTATTGGGGGTAGAACTAGGAATGTGTCAAAATGCTAGCCTTCCCCACGTGAGGCGGAACGAGGAGAAATATATTTACTTTTCCTCGTTTATTCCTCTTTAAGACTCGGAGAATTGTTATTGTGCAGGAAGGTGTCCTTTCCGCATAAAAACAATCTGGCCTACAATGCAGGCACCTTTGCACCATGATGCAAGATTTGCCTGCATTGGTGCTAGGCAGCCAAAAGTGTGCCAGCACTAGGAAAGGACAGGAATGCCGCCATATAATATTAAATACGGCGAAGCGTGGCTTGATGCGTTGCATGAAAAGATTAGAAATATGGGCCTAGGTTTGTTTCTAGGATGTGTGTTAGGTCACCCACTAATGAGAAGAACCATTTCAGATGTGTGGGGATGGAGGGTGGACGTGCTCGAGGTAATGTTCACGCATTATTCCGGGTAAAAAAAACTTGCTGGGAATTACGCAAGTAACACCATCTTGGACTCCTTTGGGTCTCCAGTTTTAGAGAATGCCCAGGGCTGGTACGGTTTCCAGGTTGCCAGGTGACCCAGACCAGTCTTGCCAAGTGCTACGCCTGTTGGGTTATGGTAACGCAATTCAAGTTAAGTTTTCGCATGAGCAATAAATTGTCACGCAAACAGCGGCTAAGCGGGATAGCTCTAATTCCCTTCCTTGTTGTGGATGGCGCTACTCTTCGCTGCTGGTAAGAGTATTGGGGCCAAATAGATAGGGTGGCTAAACACTTGCTGTCTGTAGAGTGTGTAGTGCAAAATAAATCCAATGCATTGATATTTGCATGTCCAATTTCAGTAAATGAAAATTTTAAATATCTGTAATTCCTCCGCCTGCAGGTAGGAAATGCCATTGAAAGAGAAACACTTTATATTTTTTGCAGCGTTTGTGCCTTGCAGCTGAGGCAGTGGTTGCCAAGTAGTCTTTTCTTATGTGAGTTACACTTTCTGCCAGTTCTGACTTTGCAGTCTGATAGATTACCGATTAACTGAATCAGCTGACTACATTAAATGCTGGTTTAGAACAATGTTACTGCGTGAGATCAAATGCTTTATTAATGTCAATGAATATAAACATGCTTTAAAACAGCCTTGTGAATTGTATTAATGTGCAGGAGCTGGTATATCCCTCACAACAGTTAATGCATTTTGGGCCATTATAGGCATAGCAACACAACTTAGCTGCACTTATGTTTATTGTGTGTACAGGGTGGTGCTAGGGATATGCACTCACTAAATGGACTAACCTACTTAACTACGCTCACCATAAAAATATCACTTAAAGTGTCACATGTATGGCAATCAAATGTCAGACAAAATTGAAAACACAGAAATGTCACACTTATGGAATCATAAAACTTGGCAACTACGCCATTCCTGGTAACTACAGGCCGATAAGCCTTAAAGATTCCATTCAGAAAGTGATGGCTAGGCTTGTTTTGGCCAAAGTACAGGCCTGGATCGAAGCTAATTCTATCCTTACGCCTTTCCAGGCAGGCTTTAGGGCCCACATCAGCATCATCGACCAGGTTCTTCATTTTGTCCTAATATACTGGCAAGCAATTGTGCTCGGCAGAGGCAGCATGTATGCTGCCTTTGTCGACTTAAAATCCACCTTTGAGTTGGTCTCAAGAAATAAATTGTGGGAGGTCTTGAAGGAGATGGGGATTCCACCTGATTTACTCTCCCTGTTTGTCTGTCTCCATGAGGATAATTATGCACAAATACGTTGGGGGAGGCTAGAAATAAGACAGATCCTTTTCATGTGCAAAAGGGTGTCTGGCATGAATGTGGGTTGGCTCCCACATTGTTTTCCCTTTTCATAAATGGAGTCGCAAGCTTCCTTGATGCTACTCACACTGAATCACCTGTATTATCTGGAAGAAAAATTCCCATTTTAATGTTCACGGACGACATGCAGATAATCTTCAAAACACCGGGTGGATTGCAGTGTGCCCTCCAGCGTTTTGAAGAGTTCTGTGTCCTGATGTTGTAATTTAGCAGCAATTAGGTTAAGCATTAGCAGAAGACATCTTGTATTTAGACACTATCTTGTCCGTTGTGTGGAATCCATTTTGTATTTCTGGCAGCCATTTTGTTTGCCATTTGCTCTGTCCTACCTTCCTGTCAACTGCTCTTGAAATCTGCCTAGAGACGAGATATATGTAGCCTCTTCTGCTTTACACATGCTCAGTTGAGTTTACAGCTGTCCCCAACTTGTAACTGTCAGGATGCGCCCACCAGAATTAGCTAACTGTCAGCCCCTCCCACTTGTTGCCAGCACACTCTCTGTATGACCTTGTATGTATTTGAAACCAGCATTCTGTACCTTGTACCGCCCTCCTTTGAGCCCTGTGTGGGTATAAAAGGACCAAGCTCATTCCAGTCATGGTGCTACCTCATAGACTACCGAAGGGTGTTGTGTGAATGTAGTTCCACCTCATGAGGTTTAATAAACTCTGTCTTTTCTATTCCAGTTTCTGTGCCAACTTCTTCCTATTGGTCTGAGGACTCTGTGCAGAGAAGAGCGAATCCCTTGCACTGGTAGGCCTTGCTGAGGCTCACCACCACAAATTGGTGCTTCTAGCGCGGGGCTCATTGGCGACTCGGATGCCCAAAGGACTGGTCACAACGAAGGATTGGAATCTCGCTTTGGACGCGATCGCTGCCTGAGGAGACCCGAGTCTTGGCAGTTGGCACCCACGGCGTTTTTCCTTTCTTTCTGATCTGACCATCCAGGTGGCACCGGTCCTCGACTGAGATCTCTTCTGTTGATTTGCCGTGCAGTGACCATTTGGTTGATTTGAGAACTTGGCAGTTGGATCCTGGACACCATTTGATTGGTAAGAGCCGTTCTGCGGCACTTGCTGTTGGTTTGATGGTTTGACGCCTTTGATTGGTAAGGTAGTTTAGTAACACTTACTGCGGCTTTGTTCGTATGATTGGCCAATATTGAATTTTGTTTGACAAATATATATGTTGCGATACATATAGGCAGGTAATGAGGAGATTTTTCTCTATTTAAAATTGTTTGAACAGCGCAACGTACGAAGAGTACCTTATGCGCTACTTTTGATTATAATACTGCATATTTTGCACTATTTTTGGCATGCCTGTTTCCAGCACACTTCGTAGGATGTGTTGCTTTTGTAGTGGTACCAGTTTGAAACTCGAAGAAGCACAGCCAGCCCCCCCGGAGGGGATGCCTAATAGGGACATGTATGTTAAGTATGGTATTTCTTCCACAATGTACAGCACGTTATGGAATAAATACACTTGTAAAGATCCTGAGTTGCGTTGGCCTATGCATGGGTCATTTGATTTACGAAAGATTCAGTATGTGGAGCAACTGATGTTTAAGCGAAAGGCTAGGCAAGATATGTTTGACTGTGTACGAATGTGGGAGAAAGAAGTGCGTGAACGAATGAAGCGTGAGCAAGTCTTGATTGAAAAAGAACAGCGAAAGAACATCCATGCGAAAGCATTGGAAATGAAAAATAGGGAAATTAAAGAAATTAAAGAGAGGGAAGATAGGGAGCGTCAGTTACAGGTAAATGGCCAATACACTGTTCGTAGACCTCTTTATCCTATTCTTAATAAACCCCAAGATGATTCTCTCTTATTAGATCGTTGTCCACCTCCGTATACTCTTCCTTCTGCTCCTTATGAGTCAGATGATGACTCTTCTACAGACCAGGACAAAGCTAGAGAAACCTGTTCAATGTTATCTGCTGAACGTGCGTCTCAGATTAGATCTGCTGTGCGTAAAGCCGTTCGTAGTACTACTACTGCTTCTGAACTTTTGATAGTATAAAAAGTTGGCAGGAAAGGGAGCATATATATTTTACTGAGTTATTTGCTGCAGAGGTTATTGAACGATTTAGGAAACAGCCGTTAGAGGTTGTGAAGCCCAGGTATCCAAAGCAGTGGCAAATAAAATATATGCTCTGAAGAAATTGCCAGACGAATACTATGGCAATGAAACATGTCGGCAAGTAGAGTATGGCTGTATAAACAACAATAAGGGTGTGAGGAGCACTCCTAATGTGGCAGTTTATCAATCTATTCTAATGGTGCTGCAACTGCTAAGGTTTGTCACGCCTGTTGAAAATGCTAAATTATGATGGGTATCGAACTCATCCAGTTGCGCACTGTGCACTTGGTGTTAAAGAAGACCACGAAACCCAGTGTTATTTCAGAGACTTATAATAAAAATATTTAATCGGAGGAGTTCTGTTCATTACTCAGAACTTACCTATTGTTTAGTATTGCCTGAGGCTTATGGGTCTGTCGGGAGACATGCATAAAATGCCTAGGGTTAATTTGACTCACGTCTTAATGCAGTGGAATATCATTGTATGAGAAATTAACGCGATGAAATCCTACCTGATCTTCTCGGTTTATAGAGACCTGCGAAGTCATAAGGAACGCTTTTAATATTAACTTCGGATCACATGGTACATGTGTCCCTGTTGTGATGTTATAAAAACATACCTGCTAAGTTATAATCTGTCGACCTGCGAAAAAACGCATAACAAAATTAATGTTATGTCGTTCCTGTTTTTCTATCACTAGTGAGGGGAGCTCTATTTATTGGAACATACCTGTATTTTCTACCGATGCCGCTCGTAGGTTAAATATTTTTATTATATGTCTCTGAAATAACACTGGGTTTCGTGGTCTTCTTTCAGCTGATAAACTACAGACATAACACCAACAGGTATGCGATGTCACCACTCATAAACGATAACTCCCATGGCACAGATTAAATAAATAACACTTACACAGTTTATGTCTATTTACTTTCCAGATCAGCCCCTGATGAAGGTACCAGATGGTACCGAAATGCATTGGGCAAGGAATGAAAACATTTGAATCATGTTTTATAGTCATGCTGTTAATAATATCAACACTATTGAATAATGTATTGTGATTATATGAAGTCTGAAAATGTAAAGTGATCATATGTTGAATTTCATGTTGACAAAATTTAGATATCAGATTATGAAAATAAATAACTGATGAACAACTGTTTTTAAACAATTGTGAATGAGTTAAACACTTAAGGTGTGGGATTAACACCATGTATAAACAGCAGTCATATTCACTTTTTTAATCTATGCAATCAGCACAATAAATAGGAATAAAGTTTGTGTATTTGTGCTGAGTGCATTTATTTTATGTTGTTTGACACTATCTTGTGTGTTTTGTCTGTTTTTCCACTGCACTTCCTGTTGCAAACACATATTTGCTTTCACTTGGACACTTCTCTTTGAGCTTGATGGCACCAATGATGAGAACAGGGCTATCCTGGTGAGTACCTGCCAGGTTCCCCATTGGTGGTGCGCCCGTGAGGTGCCATCTCGCTTCCACACACTTTTTCACAGTGGTTTATGGTTTCACAATTGTCTGTTTTAAAAGGGACGGGCCTTTTTAAGTTGGGCACGAGAGTGATATACCCCCTACCCCATAATTATTAAAAGAGGGGAGGTAGTTGTAATTGACTGCAACGTGGGAGATATCTCCAAATAGTTTAAGAGAAAAGTGCCAGTGACCTAGGTTACAATTGGTGTTGTGACAAATGTCTCAAACCTTTTGCCAGGAATAGCTAGTCGCCTAAAGGTCAGTGAGAGTTCATGGACTACCTCTTCTCCGGTTTATCTCTTAACTATGGCTCACTATTATGAGCGACAAGAATTAGAAGCTCAAAATAATGAGGATAAAAAGTCTAAAGGGTTGAAAATAAAGGTTATGATAGCTCAAGCATATGGACCGCCTCTTAGAGGTAATGATAGAGGCGGACGTGGATCTTATGGTTCGTCTTTTCCTTCTTGTACTCGTTCGAATTTATCTGTTGATTAGTGTGCGTACTGCAAGAAATTTGGACATTGGCTTTCTGACTGTCCAGTACTGCGTGCTCTGCAGGGTTCACGTGGTCGGGGACAAATGAGATATCGTTCAGGATATTCAGGGCCTAGACGAAGCACAAATGATCGTGCTAGGTTTGATGCTAATACACGTGGACAGGATGGGTTTCACACTTTTGATAGAAGGAACCAATATCAAATGTCTGACTATGTACCGTCTGATTTACAAGATTCTGCTTATGCATAGGATTGCCTAGGATGGGGTAAAGAGTCAGTTGAAGTTCCAGTAGATCAGAGGGGTCCCTATGTTACAGCACATGTTTTGGGTTCTACTGATCAGTTTCTGGTTACTCGTTGTGCCTTGTCTAAACAATTGATTCCAAGGGCTCCCCTGTCTGGCTTAACCATTACATCGATAGGTTTCGATGGAACACCTTCCCTTAGCCCATTGTCACAGCCACTCGCATTTCATGTTGATTAGTTTACTGCTCCATGTCCGTTTTTGCTTTCTCCAAACACACCAGACAACATTGTGGGTCTTGATATGCTTAAATATTTCAGAGCTACGATACGATGTTCTCCAGAAGGAGTACAGGGTATTTTGAATGACAACTACCCTGAGATTGAGAGATCTTGTATTGTTAAAGAAGTCATTGCACTAGCCTCACTCCCTAGTACTTTGTGGGCTACTTCAGACACCGATGTAGGGCCAATGGTTATTCAGCCAGTGCATATTAGTGTCAAGGAGGGTGCTTCTTTGCCAAGACTGCCTCAGTATAACATTTCTAAAGAAGGAGAAGAAGCACTTATACGCATTGTTCATGATATGATTAAAGTGGGGGTTGTGGAAGAAGTTCCTTACAATGTTTGCAATTGTCCAATTCTTCCCATTTTGAAAAAAGATACTGACACTAAGATTTACAGATTTATCATCGACTTGAGAGAAGTAAACAAGATTGTAGTACCACAGTACCCTGTGGTTTCTGACATAACGACACTACTTACTTTGGTTCCTCCGACAGCAACTACATTCTCTGTTATAGACTTGAAGAATGCTTTCTTTTCGATCCCTATTCATCCTGAAAGTTGATATTTGTTCGGTTTCACTTTGAATTATCGATCATATAGATTTTGTAGAGTTCCTCAAGGCTATACTGAGAGTCCTAGGGGCAGATTTATGTTAACTGGCGCATCCCCAGGGATGCTCCAGTTAATGTGCGCCACAGTGCACCACAGCTCCGCCACCCAAGGTGCGCCGCATTTACAATGCGGCGCACCATGGGGCAAAAACGGCACAGATGCGTGCAACATCTGTGCCGTAAAGGTGGCGCATTGCTGGAGTTGTGTCACAAGCGCGACACAGCTCCAGCAAGGCTCGGGTGCCCCATCTTCACAATGCTGCGTCAAGACCTACGCCTGCTTCAAGCAGGCGCAGGGTTTTGACGCAGCATTGGCCTGAAAGTGACTGAGTGAAATCTCATAGATTTCACTCAGCCACTTTTAGGAGGCGTTCCTGCGCAGGAACGCCCCCTCCTGCGCAGGAACGCCTCCTTATGGCGCAGGGCTTTACAACGTGACGCATCTCCTGGATGCGTCACGTTGTAAATAGGGCGCATTGTTTGCGCCGCCGTTGCGTCAAATAAAGTGACGCAATTGCGGCGCAAAGAGGCGCAAGGGCCTCATAAATCTGCCCCCTAGTATTTACAGTCAAGCATTGAAGAGACAGCTTGATTCCTTTACTTTGCCTGAAGGAGTGGCTCTCATACAATATGTTGATGACATCTTGTTGGCAGCCGATACGCCTGAACTCTGTGAAGAGTGTACTTTGTCTTTGCTTTCTTTTCTTGCTACACACCATCATAAGGTATCACGAAAGAAATTGCAATATTGTGGCCCGAAGGTAACCTACTTAGGTCACCTTCTGTCTAAGGAGGGCCGTGCATTGACACCAGATCAGATTCAAGCAATTTTAGACACCCCAGTACCTTCCACACAGAAAGATGTCCGTGCATTCATTTGTTTGACTTGTTTTGTAGGCAATGAATATTGGGTTTTTCACACATTGTTAAACCCCTGCTAGCGCTTTTAACTAAAAATACTCCGATTCCCCTTCCATGGACAGATGAATGCCAAAATGCTTTTCGTCAGTTAAGACAAGCTCTCTGCTCTGCACCAGTGTTAGGCATACCAGAGTACACAAAGGATTTTACACTCTCTGTACACTAGAAAGATTGGTGTGCATTGTCAGTTTTAGTACAGACACATGGTGATAAGCAGCGCCCCTGTGCATATTTTTCTGCAGTTCTTGATCCTGTTGCAGGTGCGTTGCCTGGATGTTTCCGTTCAGTTGCAGTGACAGATGTGTCCATACGTCAGAGTGAAGGGATAGTTTTGTCACACAAACTGTTGGTGCTAGTACCCCATGCAGTAGATGCCCTTTTGAATCAGACTAAGACACAGCTCTTAACTAGAGCTCGTTTGACAGGATACGAATTGCCACTGTTAGCACCTCATATTACCTTGAAGAGGTGCGCGACACTGAACCCAGCCTCTTTGTTGCCATATCCTGCGACTCAGTCCCAGTCAAAGGAACCTCGAGATTGTATATTCCTTACTGAGGAACAGACAAAGGGTTGCATCGATTTGCAAGATATGCCCCTTCCAGATGTAGATGGGGAACTGTGGGTTGATGGGTCCTGTCTGAAGTTACCAGATATCACGACTTCAGCTGCTTATGCAATCACCACGCTGAGACAGTAGTGGAAACAGCTCGCATACCTCAGAAGTCGGCTCAAGCAGCTGAAATAATAGCTTTGACACGATTGTGTGAACTTAGCACTGACTTGTGTGTGAACATTTACATGGATAGCCGCTATGCTTTTGGAGCGGTTCATGATTTTGGCCTACTCTGGAAGGAAAGAGGCTTTCTTACATCCCACGGGATGCAGAAAATGCACGGAGACTTTGTGCATAATCACTTGACTGCACTTACATACCTGAAGAAAGTTGCTATTATGAAGTGTAGCGCACACAAGAAAATCCTTGACAAAATAGGACAAGCCAATGCCTTTGCAGATCGCGTAGCTCGTGAAACTGCGATGCAGCGAAACACTACTTCCATTTACGTAATGAAGTCTCAAGCTGAGCGTTGGCATGATGCTAGAGAGGAAGTATTGGATATACAGAGATCTGCCTCTGTGGAAGAACTTGAGCAATGGTCTAAAGAAGGAATGTTAGACGATGAGGGTTGTTGGCGTAACAAAGAAATGAATAAGTGGAAATTGCCTGCAGCCTGTTTACAACTTATGGTTCAAATGGCACATGGGCTAGCACATGTTGGAGCTCTAGCAATAACTAAATTGCTTACACAAGTTTGGGAGCAACCTGAAATTGCCAGCACAGCTAAAAGAGTGGCACAGTCCGGTTTGATCTGTTGGCAGTATAATCCTGGAAAAGGGACACGGACTCCTACAGGAGGGTTTGCTACACCAACCGCACCTTTTGAAGTTTTGCAGATGGATTACATCCAACTTGAATGCTACAATAATCTAAAATATGTCCTAGTGGTGGTATGTGCCTTCAGTAAATGGATAGAGGCATACCCTACAAAGGATAAAACAGCTCTCACCACAGCAAAGGTGCTTCTAAAGGAGTTTTTTTTCCTAGTTATGGTGTTTGTAAGCTTTTGTGGAGTGACAACGGACCTCATTTTATTGGGCAAGTTGTTGAGCATGTCCTGAAAGGGTTATGGATCAAACAGAAATTCAATACAGTCTTCCACCCACAATCAGCAGGATTGGTGGAAAGGTATGACGCTACTTTAAAATTGAAGCTGGCAAAAATACTAGCTTCCACGTCCCTAAAGTGGCCAGATGCACTACCTTTGGCATTATTATCCATAAGATCGGTGCCACATTCACGATTAGGTCTTACTCCGTATGAAGTGGTCTTTGGGAGACCGATGAATATTTGGGGAGTTCCTAAGCCACGCCCCATACATGATGTTCCTTGTGTTCTGATGAATGATTATTTGGCACAGTTAACCGACAGTTTGATCTCTATTCATCAACAGGTTCGAGAAGCGCTTCCTGACAGATCTACAGGTGAGGCCCACGAACTCCGTCCTGACGACTATGTGATGGTCAAGGTCTTCGACAGATCGAACAGCTTGGAACCGAGGTGGCGAGGTCCGGAGCAGGTGCTCCTGACCACAGGGACAGCAGTTTGAGTGACGAACAAGAAGAACTGGGTCCACAGCACACACTGTAAGCGTGTGTCGCCTGCCTTTATGGAACCTGCTGCGCTGACCGACCATCGAGAGATTCTGGAGACAGAGAAAGGTCAAGCTATCTCACCTGACGAATCTGCGGAAGTCTTCCTGGGCCACACGATTCCTGGAGCATCGGGATACCACTTGAGACCGAGGAAAGAATCTGCAGAGTTGAACGAGACTGGTTGAGCTACCGCCCTGGGTTTGTGAAACGGAGAGCCAATGTGGCAAGGGGGGCGGGGGGGATCAGCCCTGCATTAGTGTAGTGACACCCGTCTTGGCCCGTGGTGAAGAAATTAACAGCTGCCCAGGGAGAAGATCTCCAACGATTGTTTTCAACACATTTAAAAAAAAAAGATCAATCATCACTGTTGCGAAAATGAATAACAAAAGAATTATTTGTGCTGTAGGGTTGGTTGTTGCTCTGGTGGTTATGGCGATAATCACCTGGTTTGTTGAGAAAGTGGTTCCTGCTCGACAGCTTCTTGTTGCAACTACTCCAGCTTCAGTGGAACATAACTATTTCATACTTCCCTACCATGAGCAGAAACATCGACAATCCTACCTAAATAACACATTCTTCCAGATATTGCATCATACACACAATGCTACGAATGCTACCGACTGTTGGGTGTGTGGAATGATACCTGCACACCAAAAGAAAGGAGGAACACCTTTTATTCCTCTACCGTTTTTCCATAATGGTTCTTGTCAAGCTTGGTGTGCTCTTTTGTTTGCTTCTGGAAAGCCCTCAGTAGGTGGAATCATTTTTCGGTTAAATAAAGAATGCTCTCAAGATGAAGATGGTTATCCTCAAGCTAAAGGGACTAAATGGGAATGGGAAGAGTACCAACCGGACAATATTTCAACACCATGGGCCTCATTTATGAGGCTGTGTGTCACTTTTACGCCGCCGGTGCGTCACTTTTTGTGACGCACCAGTGGCGTAAAAAATGCGCCTTGTTGCGCCATATTTACAAAGTGACGCATCTAGGTATATGCGTCACTTTGTAAACCCCTGCGCCACATTATAACTGCGCCATGTATAATGTATGCAAGGGGGGCGTATTGACACAAGGAAGGGTCGTAGAAGTGACGCAGTGAAATCTATGAGATTTCACTGTCACTTTTAGGATGCTGTTGCATCAAAATCTTGCGCCTGCCTCACAGCAGGCGTAAGACTGACGCAGGCCCTTTCACATGGGGCTTGCCCCATGTGAAAGGACGCATTGCTGGAGTTGCGTCACTTTTGTGGCACACTCCAGCAATGCGTTACTTTTGAGCTTACAGATACGTCTGAAATACTGACGTATCTGTAACTCCTTGCGACATGATGCGTCATACATTAAATATGACGCATCAGGAATGTCGCAAGGAGTGCGCACTGAGAAGTGACGCATTGCTGCTTTCACGCAGTGATGCGTCATTTCTCATAAATGAGGCCCCATATGTTTTCACAAATGTGAGAACTATTAAAAACACTGGACCCTTTGTGATTTCTGTACCTAGAGCTAAAGCAGATTTATGTATAAGTAGTGTTGGGAGAATTCCCGTAGGACGGAGTGAATGTATTTTGACAATGATTATTGAAGGAGCTAACAACAGTAGTTTTACGTCTTCACACAATTCATATTTTGTATGTGGTAATAAAGGATACTATCAATTACCTGTTGGGTGGTCCGGGGTATGTTACATATCATTTTTGTTACCAACTGTGTTCTTGGCCCCTCCATCATATCACCATGATTTGTATAATGACATTTCCAAGAATAAGGTAGTCGCTAATTTATCTGGACAAGTTCCAAATTGCAATCCAGCCCCTTCTCAGGCATTATGCAACTCCCTTGCTGATTACTTCTTTGAAAAGGTTAACAATATCTACATCAATTTTTCATCACAAACTCATAAAGATAACCAGTCATTGAAACGCGAAACCCATGATTGCGAACACTCCTTAGTAAAATTTGAAAATACCACTCCGGAACAGATCGCAAACTTAATAGCTACCATTAAATCTGGATCTGCTATTGACCCTTGTCCCCCTTCAATACTTAAGCCACTAGCGGACCTAGTCGCACCTACACTATCTAACATCTGCAATGCTATGTTTGCATCTGGCACATACCCAAATATCTGGAAAAAGACCATCATCAAGCCACTGCTAAAAAAATCGAATCTAGATACGAACGAACTCAAGAACTTTAGGCCAATAGCAAATCTTCCTTTCCCTGCCAAAATCTTTGAGAAAGTGATCAATACACAGCTCTCTAAATATATTGAAGATCACCAACTCCTGGATGATACTCAGTTTGGCTTTTGTAAAGGCCATGGTACAGAGACTGCGTTAATTAAGGCATCAGAGGATTTAAGAATCACTCTTGATCAAGGAGGAACGGCTGCCCTCATATTGCTAGATTTATCAGCAGCTTTTGATACGGTCGATCATACCATCTTGATCGACTGTGTCTCTCATATGGGTATTTAGCAGAAAGCCAAAGCTTTACTATCTTCCTTTCTTACCGACCGTACTCAATCGGTAAACATCGGCTCCTTTAACTCCTCTCAACTAGCCCTCCCGTGTGGTGTCCCTCAGGGATCATCCCTAAGTCCGACGCTTTTTAATATCTATGTGTCGGACTTGGCGGGATCGGACTCTCATCCTACGCCGACGACACCCAGTTGGTGCTCAAGGTACATAATGATGGTGACTTAGTAGCAGCCAAGTTTCAGAAGGGCATGCTCGCCATCAGCAGTTAGATGACCATAAACTGTCTCAAATTGAACTCTGAGAAAACAGAGGTCATGATATTTGGTAATTTGCTGCCTACCTGATCACCCAGATGGTGGCCTACGTCACAGGGCCCAGCCCCCGTGCCTGTCACCAAAGTCAGAAACCTGGGTGTCATATTTGATGACAGGTTGTCCTTTGCACCTCACGCAAATACTGTGGTATCATCCTCATTCTTCAAGCTACGAATGATAAAAAAAACTACTCCCATTCTTACTACTAAACGCAGGGAAAACACTGGTCAGCACTTTAGTAATGTCTACTATCGACTATTGTAATGCCCTTTTTATGAAGGCCCAATCTAAAGTCATTAGCAGACTTCAACTTGTGCAAAACGCCGCGGCCAGAATGCTATCTGGAACCCCGAAACGATAATCCATCTCGCACATTATCCGACACTATCATTGGCTTCCAGTAAGAAACCGCATAAAGTTCAAAGCTCTGTGTATCGCCTATAAGGCATCCTGCAAAGCTGGCCCCCTCTTCCTCAACAATGCCTTAGAAACATATGTTCCTTCTAGAGACCTCCGGTCCTCCACGGCTAATCTCCTCTTGATCCCCCGCACAAGAACTGTTTCTTGGGGAGACAGACGTTTCACCGTGGCCACTGCAAAACTCTGGAACACCTTACCAGCAGAGATTAGATCTAGCCAATCTCTATTGGTTTTCAGAAAAAAGACAAAAACCTGGTTATTCAACCAATAGAAGGAAGACAAGAACCCAGTTACTCAGCCAGCGGCTTCCTGATATTTGAACTAGTCCACAATCCTTCAGCACCGAGACACCCATGGGTATTTGCGCGCTCTATAAATCGTTAAAAAAAAAATATATATATAAACGAACAATAAATGCAGATGAAGTTGACCAGACAGATACCACTTTCCAACAATATGTCGATTTCAATTTGGGTTTGTTCTTCTTTGTGAGTGCTGCATTGAATAGCAGAAAGATAAGGCGATTAACTTGTGTTGTGGAAGCTGTTACCAATCAAACAGCTATGGCACTTGGGAACATTACAGAGGAACTACAAATGCAAGGATTGTAGCACTCCAAAATAGGATGGTGCTTGATGTGATTTTAGCGGATCGAGGTGGTGCATGTCGCATCATCGGTAGCAGTTGCTGCGTATTTATACCGGATCACTCACCTTCACTATATGATGCAATCTCAAAACCGCATAAGATTGCTGCAGAAATTCACACAGAGACTGGTACATGGACATTTTCAAACTGGATATGGACACTCTTTGCTATTTGGGGCTGGATCTACTGACTATTGTATGTATACTGCTGGTGATACTATTTACATGCTGTACTTGTATACAATGTGGTCCTATGCTTTGCTCCATGTGCATCACTGCTTGAACACCTGCCCAAAATAATATTGCAGAGATAAAAGCACAACAAATGTTAAAGAATGAAATTACTGAGATGATGAACATCAGTGTACAGGATGCATATCTAGATTACCAAAGATAAACGAATGTCTTCAGCTAATGCTGAAAGGGTCGTCTGTTGTAATTTAGCAGCGATTAGGTTAAGCATTAGCAGAAGACATCTTGTATTTAGAGACTATCTTGTCCATTGTGTGGAATCCATTTTGTATTTCTGGCAGCCATTTTGTTTGCCATGTGCTCTGTCCTACCTTCCTGTCAATTGCTCTTGAAATCTGCCTAGAGACGAGATATATTTAGCCTCTTCTGCTTTACACATGCTCAGTTGAGCTTACAGCCGACCCCAACTCGTAACTGTCAGGATGTGTCCACCCGAATTAGCTAACTGTCAGCCCCTCCCACTTGCTGCCAGCACACTCTCTGTATGACCTTGTATGTATTTGAAACCAGCATTCTGTGCCTTGTACCGCCCTCATTTGAGCCCCGTGTGGGTATAAAAGGACCAAGCTCCTTCCAGTCAATGTGCTACCTCATACACTACCGAAGGGTGTTGTGTGAATGTAGTTCCACCTCATGAGGTTTAATAAACTCTGCCTTTTCTAATCCAGTTTCTGTGACAACTTCTTCCTATTGGTCTGAGGACTCTGTGCAGAGAAGGGCGAATGCCTTGCACTGGTAGGCCTTGCTGAGGCTCACCACCACACCGAGGGGTCTCAAAATTAATACAGCTAAGACAAAGTTCATGGCATTTAATCAGTACAGATCGTTTAGAGGGAAAAGTATGGTAGATGGGTTACCTTTGGAGCAGGTTGACGCTTTTGTCTATCGGGGTATCAAACTGCAAAGGAACAAGGGGTGGAGGACACATATCAAAGTCATAGCACTAAAGCATCGGCAGTTAGCTGAAATTCATAGAAAATAATTTAAAACCTCTTTGATTAAGCCCTTAAGCCCAGTACTTTAAATTTACAACACCAAAGTGCTAAGCTCAGTCCTTTATGCAGCCGAGCTGTGGGGCCTAGAAAACTAGGCCCAGCTATCAACAGCTGAGAATGCATTTCTGCGCAAAATCACTCGTGTGCCATAGAGTACACCCACTCTCCCTCTAAGGAATGATCTTGGAAGGAAAGCACTGACAGACCTAGCCAGGTTACGGCCAATTCTATTCTGGCGTAGAATATGGTGTACGCAGGAACTGGCAGTGTACTCAGAGGGCTTAAAGGATGTCAAACTTGGATCGCGTTCATAAAATTAGTTGGCTGCGTGTTCTAAGAATTTTGTTCAATAAATTGGTACTCTCTCATTTATGGGACTCCCCTTCCATTGAAGTGTTCTTGACATAAAGCAGCCTTAAAGAAACTTATTGGGAAATGGTTGCACAAGATGAGTTTAGGCGCTATGACCCGACATCCCTCTCGGGGTACTTTCTGCAGATTAAACCTTGCCCGGTGTAGTGTAGTTCCTATATCCCTGATGGGCTCTGCGCATTGGAATAATATACACAATAGTTGGGGCATAGGACTAAGGTCAGTAGGCCTCTATCGAGTACATAAAACTTAATTACTTGTGTGTGCCAGCTAACTCAGAGGTCACTAGAAACTTCTTGAATAAACAAGAAGGGATTAGTTTCTGACAACCGCATAAACATGACAACTTTGTTTCCCTTTAGAATCGGAACAGTCTCAGAATCGTGGAAACAATAGATAACAGTTTCACTCAGTCAATCGTGCATGCTTCGTTTCTACAGAATTTACACAGAAATAGGTAGACGGGCGTTTCAATAAACCGGGTTTATTGAACAGTCTTATTTCTCGTGCAAGAGATAGGAAGTGCTACAATCGTAAGACAGAATGCGAAGTATAATATGTACAGCGTTAGCAGTAAGATAAAATAATACTGCAATAGCATGGTTTGTAGGTATGACATATATTCATAAACATACATACATAAATAACAGGCTAAAATGAGAATACTCATCTGGTGCTTCTAGCTATTTTTACCCCAGTGTACCTAACCTAAGTGTAGTACGAGGTAAGAAGTAGGTGCAGTTTTTCTATAGTATAGTTGGGCTATAGTTTAGATTGGTGTTGCCAAGATTAGTCAAAAGTCCCTCTAGGTTCTAGTCTGCTCCATACCTTAGAATGAGAGAGGTTGGAATCTCTTTCCGGGTCTTGATCTCCAACACCCTGCCAGGGGAGTCAGAAACACTGGAGCTGGATTCTCTGTGAGGAGGATGACAGCGTCTGGCACTTGACTTCCTTACGAACTTACCGTGGGAAGCCGTGCAAGTATGCAGCTGTGACTTGCCATGGCAAGTGAGGGTATATTTATACCTTGAAGGTGTTTAGGAATGCCAGTATTGACGTAAAAGTCGGGCAGAGGAACGTCATGAATGAACCCCTAAGGAATAGATGTTCAAGCATAATAAATGAGTTCTTGGAGAAATAAATATTGAAAGCAAGGGGAAATCCTAAAGGCATAAGAGTCTGATTTTTCAAGAACTCGTGACGTGGATGGGACGTGGATGGACGGATGTAGGTGGCTATGCCTGTATTTGGTTAGCATAGATAATGCCTAAATAAGGGTAGGATTTCTATGCCTGAATAAGGGCAATGCGAATTGTGCCTATATAAGGGCGTAAATCGGGAAACCTATATACAGGATCAAAATCGACACAACACCGAGTCCCGAGCCATACTGGGGTATTATTGTGAGAAGTTATCCTGGCATATGATGTCCACTATTCTAGTGGGCACCTTGCACCAGTCTAAACGACCCTTATTGATGGTGGTTGTAAAGTCAACCTTATAGACAAGCTATCCTAGTGGTAGCATGGACCAGCAGTCATAGGCTAAGACTTCAGAGAGCATGTGAAGCAAGCTGTTTTACCAATTATAATCCCTTGAGTACCAAATGAAAAGGACACCACACAAGGTATATATCAAATATATATGTATTTATTTCTAAGACAACCCCTCTGCACTCTTTATGAGGTCAGAGATCGAAGTACATCACAAGTTACTCAATTAGCATACGATAAATTGCACAAATACAGTTATGCCCTAGGGGCCTCACAAACCATATACTAAGTAAGTGGTATAAGAACCACGACAGAAACAGTGAGTAGGCCTAGGGAATCGCTGGGGAAACACTAAACAACCAAAGTTTAGGAAGTAGGAGGCCCACGGGAGACGCGTGCAGTGTCTAAACACAGTCGCGAGTTACCATTGACTTATAATGGAGAACGAAGAAGTTACAAAGATACTGTTTAAGGGAACTTCCGGATGGACTACGACAAAACCCCTTTAGACTAGGACACTTCGAGAGTCAAGACCCACGGGAGCACCGGAGTACCGGAGTACTCGTGTTACCTCACCCAGGGAAGCCAGGTGCATAGGTGCCTTTTGGTGTCTGGTTGCGTCGATGCTTTCAATGGAGATCTGCAAAGAAGTGCTGCAGGCGGCCAGAGGAAGAGTGTCTGGTGGATCGAAGATGAGAGGAACCTGAAAGCAGAGGGGACAGAGTCTGGGTCACTACCAGTGACCAGGAAGGAACCAGGAAAGATCCAGGCGATGTCGCGATGATCTCAGGTGAAGCTTGTCTCTGCAGCCACGAGGACCAGGAGGTGTCGACAATGACTAGGAGCTGGATTCAAGCTGTCCCACAAAGGATCTAGTTGACTGCGGTGTCGGTATCCAGACCTGACCCAACAAGCCTTGGCAAACGCAATCCACACAGGAAGTGAAGATGGGCTTTGGGTCAGATCAGCAAGGTCTGAGGAGCTTCTCCTTTGCAGGGAAGCTGGAGCAAGCCTCGAGCAACCAGAAAAGTAGTTTGGTTTCAAAGGTTTGTCTTCAGGGGGCTCACTAGCCAGCAGGCTAGCAACTGGGAAGACGCATTGAGCTGAAATACAAGAGCGAGCCTCACGCAGCACTCGTGGAGTGTGGAGGGCTGAGCTTTGGTGCAATTGTCGTTCGGGTCTGGGGCTTCTCATACCTCAATGCACAACTGCAAGGGTACCTCGGTAGTCGAGCTGTTAACAAAATGTAGGATGTCCAGGGTGTCTGGTCCCACGTCTCTCATCTCCGCCACGGGTCTCAGCTTTGCTGTGGATGTGGGTCGGAGTCAGAGAAGTCTGGAAGTCCAGTTCCTGTGTCGCTGAGTCTTCGGGTTCCGGCAGGAGCGTCGACAAAGCAGACCGGCAAGTTACTGGTGGTGCTGTTTGCACAGGGTGGTCAGTCCTTGACCACAAGGGAGATGTCTTCAGTCTTCTAGTCGAAATAGAACATCGAAGGTCCAAGAGTTCTGTATCAAAGTTTCGTTCCAGGATAATCTAAAGTCCTGGGGACACAGCTCCTATACTTATACTAAGAAAAGGCTTTACAGTGGAACATAGACATGGGAGTAACCATGCCAATGCAAATGGACTCTCCAGATATTTCCACTTCGAACATGAAGACTCAACTGGTAAAGGTTAGTTTAATGTCCCTACGTTTGGGGGGGGGGGGTGCAGGAGAGTAGGGTCTGCTTCCTATGAGCACCCCCAATTTTTGCTGTGATTTTCTGGTTTTTCGACTTTAGTGTGGCTGTGGGCCTGCTAATCAGACCCACAGCCCAGCTGTTCTCTCTCTAAATTGCTATCATGTACTTTAGGTACATACCGGATTGGGTAACCTTTGTGAGGCCCTGTATAGTGTACCATAGGTGCATCCAAGGCCTACCAGGGGCTGCAGCATGTATTATGCCATCCCTGGCTGGCCATCCAAACTGACAAAAAAACACACTACATAGGATAGGGTCTGAGGGCTAGTTTAATGACTCCATACTAGATACATGCCCCCAACAATAACCTAATTAATACAGAAGAAATATCTAGGAGTCAAAACAAAAACTCTCATCACAAACAACTATCGACGTGACACAAATGAGAGGGTGTGAGCTAAATTAATCAGTGACTGGCATGATACTATAGATTAAATAAACAAGGACCCCCTGGGTAGTAATAATATACAGATTCCTAGGGCAGGTAACAAACATGTGAGTAAAAAAGTCCTAGGCCATCCACTAGATAAGTGAACAATTTAAACAAAACCCAGTAGTGAAAGGAACAATCGAATAAAATTTATATAAAAAACATGTTTTTAATAGACATAATAAAAATCATATAGAAACTGACCAGAAGTTAATCTATATGATGACAATAAACACTAATCATAAAAACATACATCAACATATACAGGTGTTAAAAAAACCATATAGATGTTACATATAATTATATAAGGTTCAATAAAAAATACATTCAGGGTTACAATAAGTGCTTAAAGTGCTGGAGAATATAAAAACTCGACGGCGTTTCGGCAGAAAACGCATTCCTCAGGAGTCCCAGATGATACTCTGTAAATCTGTTTACAAAAACAAAACAGGTATCAAACATCCGGGTAACTACATTATAAATAAGCAAAATTCTAAAAAGAATTAATAACAGTGTATTATTCACATTATAATTAATATAGACAGAGGTTAACATAACATAGGTCAGACTCGAAGGTCCTCAACACTAAGACTGGATTAATCTACTGATTTGTTCACTTAATGTCCAATAATGGACAATTCTTTAGTAGCGATTGTCCAGTACTCCGCTAATGATATACAATATATTTTAGGTCTATTCAATGTCCTATCCTGACTATCTGGATGTGAGTCAAATCCAGCAACACACTGGAAAGATGCATAATGGTGAATACTGCATCCGACATAGATATATATTGATATACAGATAAAACTTACATTCAGAACTGTATTTTCATTGCAGTACATCAATATCGATAATAGCTTCATGTAAGGCTAGACAAGTTGTCGTTCGAAAAAGGCTTATTTCCTGATCGATAAAAGAAAACACAATTGTGTGTTATGATGTTATGTATATACTATTTTCTCTTTGCACATAATGGGCCACACAAATAACATGACATGTTGGTAAAGCTTCACATAAACGGCAAGTGAGTAAGACCAAGTGAGTGTTGCTATCTATAGAGACCGGTTGATAAGGTATTAGATAAAAATATAGAAATATATACATAATCTTTAAGAGCGGGTCTATGTTAGATAGAATCGTCTTATTAATAAAAAGGAGCACATAACACCTAACCTAGTATGACATGAGCACAGTATCTAGAGATATCCAGAACTGGTCATTCCATCTAGTAACATATGGCCAATAGTGTGGGTACTACATCAATCTAAATGGACGGTGTTTAGAATAGGAGCAATATGTATATACACTCCTACATCACTGAGGTATATAACTGAATCTGAGAGGAAAGATTAAATCTAAAGAGAAAGGTTCCTAGATAGGAGACCTAAGAAGATCATGGTGGAGACTCTCTCATAGACTCTTAAAATGCGGTATTATATATATGTATATATGAGTGTATATTTACCTGATAAAATATACACTTCTCTTGCTGCGTAATTAGCAGAGATGACGTCAATAATGCGTGCAGCATATATGTGTGGCAGATAGATATATATTTTAATCGCGTCGTCACATGTATCAGTAAGTACGGATATAGCTATAAAAAAGATGACATGACATGAACTAGGTTAAATTGTATTAACCAGGTAATTATGAAGATTATATATTGGTTATACATGGGGCGACAGATAAAGAACATTTAGTGTTCTGGAAAATATAATACCTTCGATAATTTGACATATGTAGTCCAGGATATGTGATGAACGATAAAGCTCAGCAAGTGACAACGGCTTATACCGACGGCGATCTCATTGCTGCAAGAATGGATAATATAATATGCTCTCGGTTAGTCGAGCAAAATGGTATTAAAAAAAAAAGAGATGCAGCATCGCTAATACTGGGTGGCAACAGTTACAAGGCTGACCCTCATAACTCGGTCTACAGTCGTTCAGTAGCTCTTACCTTACCGGATAAAAAACTGGGTAGCAGGATAGTGCTCCCTCGGCGATATTGACGTGGCGTCCCGTCCTCTGCAGCAAGAAGGGTGGTTACCGGAAGCGAAAACCGCCCTATTTGTATCCCTGCAGGAGCGCGGGAATCGACTAATTGATAATGCTAGGTAGTAAACAGCGGCAAGGGACTAATCGGCCGCAAGTTGAAATTATGAGACCATTCAAAGATGGCTCGTATATATTGAGTCGGGGCGCATATAGGCTTAGTGACGAGGAGGGGCAAGTATTAAACAACGGCAATGGATTAATCGGCCGCTAGTTGTATATCTGAAACCGTTCCAAGATGGCTCGTATATATTCACACGTAATGCATTAAGTTGATTTAGCGAGGAGGGCAATACTCCATACCCTGATACTGTAGATCATAAAATATAACTAATGATAATAAGTAGCCCCATCTAAGTTTTATATTGTTCACTAATCTAGTGGATGGTCTAGGACTTTTTTACTCACATAAACATGATACTATACCAACATATTCACGTGAGACACATACACAGGGTGAGAATTTTCCCATCAGTTGTCTATCTGTACTGCCACTGTTACATCATGTGGGTTCTCCTTACCCAGGAGTTTTGGTGCGAACGCAATCACACAAGTAGTAAGAGTAAGAAGACCCTTGCTTTTTGATCAGTGAACGGTGTTGGTGTAATATGACAACTAAAAAAAACCAGTGCAAGCGAGTGAGTGGTGAGAAGATAAAATTAGGTGAGACTGAGTAGAAATGAAGACTTTAATGTTTTCTCTCAGCTCCCCAATACTAAAAACAGAAGTGAAATAACAGATTTAACAAAATATCTGTTCAGCAAGTGGTCGACATGTTTCTGCATATAAGGAAGATTACCTATGCATTCATCGGGACCTAGTTGTTGCTACTGCTGTTAAATTAGTGAGAAAATGAAAAGGAATAATATCACCTGATTGTCAGGTACAGATGCTCCACCAAAATCTACAAAATATAATCACATCAACAGAACATGAAGGTGACAAGAGACAAACACTTTTATAAAAATACACTCATCAGTAGTGTTACTTTTGTGATCATGTCAATTCTTATTTCTAGACACGTATTCATTCACCCAATTCGTGTGGGGATCGCGCCTCACCTCACCTGGCTGCAGCTCAGGTAAATGAGGAGCACAGCTCTGTTTATAGAAAAAACACATATAGACATAAGCATTACACCGTTTCTCCCATCAAGGGATTGAATCTAATCTTCTGACCAAATTCATAGAAGTGTCTGATTATACCTCACGATCCTTCACGCAATCAGAGATACTGTGTTTATTGCCCAGGTACATTATTAGTGTCTTATCTTAAGATGGTACTACGATGTTAAATATCTTATATGCAATCTCAGTATCTTATCTCAAGATGGTACTACGATGTTAAATATCTTATACCGATGGCATATCACTGGGGAATTTTTGCTAAACACAACCTGTCAACACGGAAGGTAGCCGTATGTTGACAATTATTCTGCACGATAAGTCAGAAAAAGCCACGTCCATACCTTGGCTCCCCAAACATGCCGGATCGCATAGCTCCGTTTCGAAGTGCTAACATCCTCGAGCGTACAGACGCTTGTCACGTACTGTACTTTACACTAAACTGCAAGGAAAAGCACTTTCGGACGGGACATTGCTGCGCTTACCTTTCCGTCGGTGTCTCCGGGCGTTCCTCTGCGCTAGACTTGGGGAGGCACCGACCGGAAGGGGCGAAGTCTATTTGTTTAACCCAGATGTATCACGTGATTACGACCCATGTCACGTGTCGCGCGTCGCGCCCCTTGATTACATCACGTAATTACACACGGAATCCTGGTTGATGTAGTTGCGATTCCATTTCCTATGCAAATTATTACAACCTATTGCGACGGTCTGATACGGATCATGCACAAAAGGGGTCTCATTACGCAATCACTATAATCCAATTTTTATTTTTAAGAAGTCTAAAAAACTTTAATAGCTGAAGATTACTGTGAATAAATATCTAACCGCTATTTAAGGAAAGGGCGTAGTCTATTTGTTTATCTTAGATACGTCGCATGATTGCGACACATATCACGTGTCGCGCCCCTTGATTGCATCATGTACATACACACGGAATCATGGTTGATGTAGTTGAAATTCCGTTTCCGATCTATATCAAAACCATCCCAACTATGCAAATTATTAACAACATACTACGAAGGTCTGATACAGATCGTGTACCAAAGGGGTCTCATTACGCAATCACTATAGTGCGATTTTGATTTTTAAGCAGTCTAAAGAGACTTCAATAGCTGAAAATTACTGTTAAAAATTATTATCCAGCCGCTGTTTATGGAACAAACCTTCCTCGGATAAGGCCTCAATACAAATATGTGCAGCCAGAACTTTATCACTGTTGGTGGTTGGTTGGTATCAGTAGCAACAGTGCATAAAGCTCCAGAAAGTAATAACTTGTTGTTGAAAAATTGCCGTCAAATCAATATGTCGCTGCATCATAACGACATCCAAGGTATGGGTTCATTTAAGCCCTCCTTATCGCTATTAAGCTTATAGACGCATTTCTGTTCCTTTTTTAACAGGAATTTGCTGACATCAGGGCAATGATCTGGGATAGTTGGCTGTTCCAATATGGTCCAAGTAAAATCATTAGGACCATGTCCTACTTCTAGTAAGTGGGCAGTTAGGCGCGTCGCTTGTTTGCGGCATCGGACTGTACTTTTGTGTTCACAAATGCGTGTTCTTGTTTTCCTTGTCGTCATGCCCACATATCTTTTCGGGCATGGACAAGTGATCAGATAAATCGTATTCTCACTGTTGCAATTTGTGAATTTCAACTGTTGCCACAGTTGACCTGTCCCTATATCCACCACAGTAGACTTAATTGTCTGTGGGCAGACAGAGCAGTTTCCACAGGGATGGTGTCCATGTACGGGTGGGAGATCCCATAAGGTACCCACTTGTCTCGTCATTCTGCTTCTAGGTCTAGTATGTACCAGCTGATCTTTTATATTTTGACCTCTCTTAAATGCAAAGAGGGGTGGGGGTAATGTATCCCCGCTGGTATTGAGAATAGACCAACGTTTTTTTATGATCTTCTGGACCTGATTGGATTTTGTGTGGAAAGTGTTCACAAAAGTCATCCTACTTGATTTCTCTTTAGGAACAGTTATATCCAAGAGGGCTTCACGGTTGTTATTAGAAGCCCTTTTCTTCGATTGACGTATGATTTTATTTGGGTAATTCTTCTCCCTCAGTTGTTCTGACAGTTTGGCTGAATGGACTTCAAATGCCTCTTTAGTGGTACAATTCCTTTTTAGCCTAAGAAACTGTCCAAAGGGCAAATTATTTATAAGTGCTCTTGGATGACAGCTCTCATAATTAAGGTGCGCATTCCTTGCCATAGGCTTCCTGTACAGTTCAGAATTTAGGCCTTCTGCAGTGGCCAGTATCATGAGGTCTAGGAAAGATAAGTTGGTTTTGCTAAATTCGATTGTGAATTTCAAATAGATGTTACGGGAATTTAGCCATTGGTGAAAATCGATAAGATCAGATTCCGAACCTCTCCACACCACAAAGATGTAATCTATGTATTGCTTCCAAATTCGGAGCGATACATAGTAGGGGTTGGTGTGGTTGAGCACATGGGTCTGTTCGAATACATGAACATAAAGATTCGCTAAACTAGGAGCGAAGACACTACCCATGCTCGTGCCAGATGTTTGTAGGTAGGTAGTGTCCTCGAATCTGAAATAATTTTCTTTCATTGCTAGTTCAGCTAAGTCCATGATGAAAGGGACAGGTGTTCGAGATTGGAGGTCCCTAGCTCGTAGAATTGTATCAATGACCTCTAGAGTCTCTGTTTGGGGAATAGATGTATAAAGGGATTCTACATCAAATGAGACAAGGAGGTCCGTTGTGATGTCGAAGTCAATGTCTGGAAGAAGCCGCAGAATGTCTTTAGTGTCCTTCAAGTACGTGGGCATCTCTCTCACTATTGGGTTCAAGAAATGGTCCACGAATGTGGACAAAGGTTCCAGGACTGAACCAATACCAGAAATCATGAGTCTCCCCGGAGGTGGTCTCTGTTGTTTGTGGACCTTTGGGAGACAATAGAAGTAAGGAATAGATGGATGGGAAGTGCATAGATAATGGCCTTCCTGAACAGTAATCCATCCTTCTGATGTCGCCTCTTCTACTAGTTGACAGATCTTGGTTTTCAATTTATCTGTAGGGTCTTCTCTTAGAGAAAGGTATGATTTTCGATCCTTAAGTTGCCTTAAACATTCTGTTCTATAGGATTCTGTGTCCATGACTACAATAGCATCGCCTTTATCTGCGGGCTTTATTGTAATCAAGTCATTAGATGTTAAAGAACGTAAGGCTAGTTTTTCTTTGTTTGGTAAATTCACATAGGGACTGGGTGTTTTGGTCTTGAAAAGTGTATTGATATCATTTTCTACAGCCTCCTCGAACGCCTGGACTCTTGCTGGTAACCCCACGATTGGAGGATTAAACATTGATGGGTTTTTTAAACCAGTGTTCACATCTGGTTGTGCCAAATTGTTAAGAGTCTTGTTTGGCGAAAAAATAATGAAGCCTGACTTTTCTAAAAAGCTTAGCTAATTCCACTTGTGCAGTGAAATGATCACCCTGATTTGTGGCTACAAAGCCTAACCCTCGGTTTAGAAGGGTCTCTTCATCACCCGATAAGGAGTAGGAACTAAGGTTGATCACGAGGCTGGCTGATTTGTCATGCTGCTCATTCCTGCATTGTCCCGTGGTATGCTTTTGCCGTTCCTCAGGTCCATTGTAGGTTGCTGTACCGGTGTGGTCCAGCGGACCTGAGGGCCCTGCCCTTGTCTTCTCCTGCCTCTGTTCGTCCTGGGGCCAAACCCTAAAAAAGGCGGCACTCCTTGGGCTTGTTGCATCTGATTAGGGAAGAAAGGACCCATTTGGGGAGGGAAGTTCGAGCCATACATCCATGGGTTTGGCTGCCAAAATGGTTGGAAAGGATTAGGATTAAAAGAGTTTCCTCTCCGTCATCTTCTGTTGCCACGTCCTCTTTGTGTGACCGAACCATTATTATATTGTGACGTGTCAGAATCACTAGAATTTCCATCGGAGCTCGAGGTGGCATATGTAGAGCCCCCTCGGCGTCCATTTTGATTAAATGACGGAGCCACATACGTGTCACTAGTGTAGGGGTACACTTTTTCAGTCGAGAATTTCGCCAGATCTTTTTTAAATTTCTCTAGTTTGGAGAAAAGGATAGATTCTTTAAATTCATTGTTCTTTTTATTATTCTCCTCTTGTCCGGTTTTGAACAATGTTGATTTTATAGTCGCTTTTATTTTCCCTTCCAATAGTTGAATTTCAACAAGTATTTGATCAGCAACGCGTTTTGCAGTTTTTATGATCAGGACTAGCCAGTCCCTTGTGCACCGCCAGGCAATCATTGACCAATCTTTGAGGAACTCTTTATCATCCAAGAAAAGTCTTGGTGCATTGGTCACGATTAATCCCGACGGAGCACAGTTACCGCGTAAATATTCTGCCATGATTATACCATGGACTATCGTCCTTGAATGAGATTTTTTTGGGACTAAGATCTTATTCCACCCATCATCCGTATTGCTCACTGCAATCGGAATACATTCCAAAAGACTAGGATTTTCTTCCAGGATGTTCTGTACTTCGGCGTCTTCAAAAGCTAGACCACAATTCATGGCCATCGTTCTTGTAACAGAGAGATGGATTACACCACAAATATGAGATGCAAAGAATGAAGGTCTTGGAGATATCGGATGGAAAGACTACCCTCAAGGGAGACTCAAGATGTAGAATGCAAACGTAAAATAAGCGAATTCTAACAGAGGGATAAGCCAAAAGGAATTCTTTGGGCTAGCAGTGAAAGCAGGACCCGCAGCCATAGGCTGCACTAAGCACAAAAAAACACACTACATAAATTCTGAACTGTACAGGAAGCCTATGGCAAGGAATGCGCTCCTTAATTATGAGAGCGGTCATCCAAGGGCACTTAGAAATAATTTGCCCTTTGGACAGTTTCTTAGGCTAAAAAGGAATTGTACCACTAAAGAGGCATTTGAAGTCCATTCAGCCAAACTGTCAGAACAACTGAGGGAGAAGAATTACCCAAATAAAATCATACGTCAATCCAAGAAAAGGGCTTCTAATAACAACCGTGAAGCCCTCTTGGATATATCTGTTCCTAAAGAGAAATCAAGTAGGATGACTTTTGTGAACACTTTCCACACAAAATCCAATCAGGTCCAGAAGATCATAAAAAAAGTTGGTCTATTCTCAATACCAGTGGGGATACATTACCCCCACCCCTCTTTGCATTTAAGAGAGGTCAAAATATAAAAGATCAGCTGGTACATACTAGACCTAGAAACAGAATGACGAGACAAGTGGGTACCTTATGGGATCTCCCACCCGTACATGGACACCATCCCTGTGGAAACTGCTCTGTCTGCCCACAGACAATTAAGTCTACTGTGGTGGATATAGGGACAGGTCAACTGTGGCAACAGTTGAAATTCACAAATTGCAACAGTGAGAATACGATTTATCTGATCACCTGTCCATGCCCGAAAAGATATGTGGGCATGACAAGGAAAACAAGAACACGCATTTGTGAACACAAAAGTACAGTCCGATGCCGCAAACAAGCGACACGCCTAACTGCCCACTTCCTAGAAGTAGGACATGGTCCTAATGATTTCACTTGGACCATATTGGAACAGCCAACTATCCCAGTTCATTGCCCTGATGTAAGCAAATTCCTGTTCAAAAAGTAACAGAAATGGGTCTATAAGCTTAATAGCGATAAGGAGGGCTTAAATGAACCCATACCTTGGATGTCGTTATGATGCAGCGACATATTGATTTGACAGCAATTTTTCAACAACAAGGTATTACTTTCTGGAGCTTTATGCACTGTTGCTACTGATACCAACCAACCACCAACAGTGATAAAGTTCTGGCTGCACATATTTGTATTGAGGCCTTATCCGAGGAAGGTTTGTTCCATAAACAGCGGCTGGATAATAATTTTTAACAGTCATTTTCAGCTATTGAAGTCTCTTTAGACTGCTTAAAAATCAAAATCACACTATAGTGATTGCGTAATGAGACCCCTTTGGTACATGATCTGTATCAGACCTTCGTAATATGTTGTAATAATTTGCATAGTTGGGATGGTTTTGATATAGATCGGAAACGGAATTTCAACTACATCAACCATGATTCCGTGTGTATGTACATGATGTAATCAAGGGGCGCGACACGTGATATGTGTCGCAATCATGCGACGCATCTAAGATAAACAAATAGACTACGCCCTTTCCTTAAACAGCGGTTAGTTTATTTTTCACAGTAATCTTCAGCTATTAAAGTTTTTTAGACTTCTTAAAAATAAAAATTGGATTATAGTGATTGCGTAATGAGACCCCTTTTGTGCATGATCCGTATCAGACCGTCGCAATAGGTTGTAATAATTTGAATAGGAAACGGAATCGCAACTACATCAACCAGGATTCCGTGTGTAATTACGTGATGTAATCAAGGGGCGCGACACGTGACATGTGTCGTAATCACGTGATGCATCTGGGTTAAACAAATAGACTTAGCCCCTTCCGGTCGGTGCCTCCACAAGTCTAGCGCAGAGGAACGCCCGGAGACACCGACGGAAAGGTAAGCGCAGCAATGTCCCGTCCGAAAGTGCTTTTCCTTGCAGTTTAGTGTAAAGTACAGTACGTGACAAGCGTCTGTACGCTCGAGGATGTTAGCACTTCTAAACGGAGCTATGCGATCCGGCATGTTTGGGGAGCCAAGGTATGGACGTGGCTTTTTCTGACTTATCGTGCAGAATAATTGTCAATATACGGCTACCTCCCGTATTGACAGGTTGTGTTTAGCAAAAATTCCCTAGTGATATGCCATCGGTATAAGATATTTAACATCGTAGTACCATCTTGAGATAAGATACTGAGATTGCATATAAGACATTTAACATCGTAGTACCATCTTAAGATAAGACACTAATAATGTACCTGGGCAATAAACACAGTATCTCTGATTGCGTGAAGGATCGTGAGGTACAATCAGACACTTCTATGATTTTGGTCAGAAGATTAGATTCAATCCCTTGATGGGAGAAACGGTGTAATGCTTATGTCTATATGTGTTTTTCTATAAACAGAGCGGTGCTCCTCATTTACCTGAGCTGCAGCCAGGTGAGGTGAGGCGCGATCCCCACACGAATTGGGTGAGTGAATACGTGTCTAGAAATAAGAATTGACATGATCACAAAAGTAACACTACTGATGAGTGTATTTTTATAAAAGTGTTTGTCTCTTGTCACCTTCATCTTCTGTTGATGTGATTATATTTTGTAGATTTTGGTGGAGCATCTGTACCTGACAATCAGGTGATATTATTCCTTTTCATTTTCTCACTAATTTAACAGCAGTAGCAACAACTAGGTCCCGATGAATGCATAGGTAATCTTCCTTATATGCAGAAACATGTCGACCACTTGCTAAACAGATATTTTGTTACATCTGTTATTTCACTTCTGTTTTTAGTATTGGGGAGCCGAGAGAAAACATTAAAGTCTTCATTTCTACTCAGTCTCACCTAATTTTATCTTCTCACCACTCACTCACTTGCACTGCTTTTTTTAGTTGTCATATTACACCAACACCGTTCACTGATAAAAAAGCAAGGGTCTTCTTACTCTTACTACTTGTGTGACTGCGTTCGCACCAAAACTCCTGGGTAAGGAGAACCCACATGATGTAACAGTGGCGGTACAGATAGACAACTGATGGGAAAATTCTCACCCTGTGTATGTGTCTCACGTGAATATGTTGGTATAGTATCATGTTTAGTCACTGATTAATTTAGCTCACACCCTCTCATTTGTGTCACGTCGATAGTTGTTTGTGATGAGTTTTTGTTTTGACATCCAAACTGACACCACAGGCTGATCACTCAGCTTGGGTAAGGTGGTGTAATCACCCCTTACTTAGATATAGTATATCTATATCTACCTTATATATAGACACATATGCACCTATAAGTCACTCCTTTGGTAGGCCTCGACAATCCTGGAGGCAGAGTGCTTGGTTTTATGTGAGAGGGTGCCCTAGCATGAGCTGAGCCCCTCTGCAGCTTTCGGAACCATCTCCTTATAGCTGTTCTATGATATAGCCATACCATATACTCTTAAGTGCATTATAATCCTTGTGGTTAATGCTAACTTTGGTTTGGCTTTATCAAAACATGTTGTGTAAGGTGTCAAACACTTTGGAATACTACCCCCCCCCCCCACCCCCAAAAACCAGTTCTGGCGGCGGGGGTAGCATTCCACCCTTCTAGAGGGAGAAGGCATGTAGGTACTGCTTTACACGGTTAAAGTTAAAAAGACCCCCAGCATCACAAAATGGATGCTGCTGCCACAGACACAAGTCTGACCTCCTGCTGCTGGACGAAACTCCGGCAGGGGAGGCCTGGACAATAGGTTTCCTGTCCAGGGAGGTGCCAGCACCTCCCCAGACAGACAGATGTGTATTGGGACAGGTAGGGCTGCATCAGCAGATGCTTTTTGAGGCAGTGCCTGGGGCACACAAGGTGCTCCATGCATAGCCCAGTTCAAACCAGTTGCTGGGGTACTCAAGACCCGCTCTGGCACGAAACTGGACAAAGGGAAAGGGGTGTAACCACCCCCTTCCCAGGTCCACCCATTGGAGGAACCTAGCAGGTAATCCACCATCCCCAGTAGGGAAATGGACCACCTAAGCAGTTTGGGATTTCCACCCTTCATCTGATTTAGGCACAAGAGGAGCTTATGGTCTGTCTGAATCTTGAAGTGAGTACCAAAGAAGTATGGCCTCAGCTTCTTCAGGGCCCAAACCACAGCAAAGGCCTCCCTCTCAATAGCTTACCAACGTTTTTATCTAGGGGTCAGCCTTCTGCTAATAAAAGCTACTGGCTGGTCTTGACCATCTTTAGTCAGTTGTGAAAGAACAGCACCCACACCCAATTCAGAAGCATCTGTTTGAACAATGAATTCCTAGGAGTAGTCTGGACTTTGCAGAATAGGTGCAGTGCACATGGCCTGCTTCAGGTCATCAAATGCCTTTTGACAGCTTACTGTCCACTGAACTTTCTTTGGCATTTTCTTTGAAGTTAAGTCATTGAGAGGAGTCACAATGGACCCATAACTTTGGACAAACTTCCTGTAGTACCCGTCAGGCCAAAGAAAACTCTGACCTGTGTCTGGGTGGTGGGAGCAGTCCAGTCCTTTATGGTCTGGATCTTGTTCTCCAATGGTTGAACCCAAGGTGGCCCAGGTATACAACCTTACTCTGCCCTATCTGGCACTTGGTATCCTTGATAGTTAGGCCTGCCTTTTGCAGGGCCTCCAAAACATTCTTCAGGTGGATCAGGTGAGCTTCCCAAGCGGAGCTAACAACAGCAATATCATCAAGATAAGCTGCACAGTAGTCATCCAGACCTGAGAGGACTTGGTTCACCAACCTTTGGAATTGGGCAGGTGTATTTTTCCGAACAAAGGGCATTACCACAAATTGATAATGACCTCCTGGGGTTGGAAATGCTGTTTTGGCTTTTGCATCATCAGCTAGTCTGATCTGTCAGTAGCCTGCTTTCAAGTCAAATGTACTCAGAAACTTGGCAGAAGCCAATCTGTCAATGAGCTCATTTGCTCTTGGTATTGGGTGGGCATCTGTCCTAGTGACAGCATTGAGGCCTCTGTAATCCACGCAAAACCTCATCTGTCTCTTACCATCTTGGGTGTGAGGTTTAGGCACTAGGACTAAAGGACTGGCCCAAGGGCTCCCAACTCCAACATCTTTTGGACATCTGTCCTGATACAGTCCCTGACATGATCAGGTTGCCTGTAAATCTTACTTTTAACAGGCAGACTGTCCCCAGTGTCCACTTCATGAGTGCGCCAGGTAGTCTGACTTGGAGTCAGAAAAAACATATGTCTGTAGGACTGTAGAACTTTTCTGCAGTCCTGTTGGTCAGTGAGGCTGCCTGCCAAGGCTACACCATCAACTGAACTATCATCAGGGTTCTGAGAAAGCAGGTCTGGAAGAGGGTCACTCTCCTCCTCCTGTCCCTCATCTGTAGCCATGAGCAAGCCCATGTCTGCCCTGTCAACATATTTTTTCAATCTGTTGACATGAAGCACCCTGTGGGGGCTCCTGGGAGTTCCAAGATCAACCAAATAGGTTACCTATCCCTTCTGTTCAACAATAGTGTAGGGTCCAGACCATTTGTCTTGGAGTGCTGCTGGGGGCACTGGCTCCAACACCCACACTTTCTCCCCTGGCTGGTAAAGTCAGCACAGCCTTTTGGTCATGCCAGGCTTTTTGGAGATCCTGGCTAGCCTCAAGGTTTTTGGATGCCTTTTTCATAACTCAGCCATCCTGGAGCGGAGACCAAGTACATCATCCACAACGTCTTGCTTTGGAGCTTTGAGAGGTAACTTCCATCCTTCCTTCACCAGACAAAGGGGTCCTCTTACAGGGTGCCCTAACAGAAGTTCAAAAGGGCTGTAGCCAACCCCCTTCTGTGGGACCTCTCTGTAAGCAAACAAAAGGCAGGGCAGTAGGATGTCCCATCTTCGCCTAAGCTTTTCAGGTAAACCCTTAATCATGCCCTTTAAGGTCTTGTTGAATCTCTCCACCAGACCAGTGCACTGTGGATGATAGGGTGTGGTGAACTTGTAGTTCACTCCACACTCCTTCCAGATAGCAGTCAAATATCCAGACATAAAGTTTGCACCTCTGTCTGAGACATCCTCCTTCGGAAAACTCCCAGGAGGGCTCTTGCCACAACAGGTGCTGTTGTGGTCCTTAGGGGAATAGCTTCTGGCTATCTGGTGGCATGATCCACAACCACCAGAATAAACCTGTGCCCAGAGGCTGTTTGGGGATCCATTGGTCCAACAATGTCAATCCCTACTCTTTCAAAGGGAACCCCCACCACAGGTAGTGGTATTAGGGGGGCCTTTGTGGTGCCACCTGATTTGCAACTGGCTTGGCAGGTGACACAGAAGCGACAATACTCCTTGGTGTCTTCTGACATGTGGGGTCAATGAAAGTGAGGGACAAGCCTGTCCCAAGTCTTGTTCTGGCCATGATGTCCTGCAAGGGGAATATCATGGGCTAATGTAAGAATGAAGCCCCTGAATGCTAAAGGTATGACCAACCTCCTGGAAGCACCAGGCTTGGGGGTCTCTAGCCTCTGAATACAGGAGTCCTTCATCCCAATACACTCTATGGGTTCCATTAGCATTCCCAGCAGCAGCTTGCTGACTGAGGGGTTCAAGAGAAGGGCAGTTCAAATGCGCCTTCCTCAGATCTGCTCTTGAAGGCCCCCCTGTCCCAAGAAACTCAACCTGATCAGGCTCAAGCTCTTCTAGGACAGTTCCTTCTTGGGTCTCACAATCCGCTTCCTTGGAAGGCTGATCCTCATTCTGAGGCAAGGGGGAAGGCACTGCCTTAACCCTACTGCTTCTCCTCCTGGTAGGCAACTGGTCCATTATTTCAGGATCCAGGGCCTGTTCAGTGTTGTCCTTGCTGTGACCAGGTCACAGGCCAAAAAGTGCATGTGCCGATATACCTAACATCTCTGCAGGAGTCCTATACTCCACTTCAGACCAGACTGAAGAATCTAGGTCGTTGCCAAGCAAACATTCTTCAGGGAGGTCTAAACTAACAAATACTCTTTTGAGGCCAGTTACCACTCCCAAGGTGAAATTAACAATTGCCATACTATGGGTGGTAGTGACATTGCTTGCATTGGTCACTAGGTAATTGTCACCTAGTATGATTTGTGCAGGGTCCACAAAGTTGGGTGTCACCATTGTGACACTAGCACGTGTCCCTGTAGGCCTGAGCCACTTTGTTTTTTTTGATTTTCAAAAACCTTTATTAAACAAAATTGCATGGCAAGGTTACATACTTACACCAATTCAGACAGCATGGACATGCATACAAATGAATCCGGCAACATACACCATATTCGCCTTTAGCGTGGAAATCCACATATCAAGTCTAGTAGTTGGGCAGTCTCTTAACAGTGGCGACGACAATGAAGTGCGCAGTATCCACCACTTGTCAAGTTACCTTGTCCTCAGAAACAATATTGGACCACATAGGAACTCGTCATTCTCCCCCCCACTCCCTCAACGCCCAACTCTCCAATCCCCCCTCACCCCCCTTCCCCGCCGGGTCTAGGAAAAAGAAAAGAAAAAGGTATGAACGAAAGATGGGGCCTACGCCACCCCTACTCTATGGTAGGTCACCATGTGTCACGCCTCTCTGGGTCTGGGCCTCCCTCCGTCCCGTGCTCGTGGAGTCAGGGCTGTTTGGTGTCAATGGGGCATCTAGTCCTACCAATTCCTGAAACATCACACCCCAAGCCTGTAGGACCTCAAGTAGCTTCCCATCTCGTCGCTGAGCCACTTTGTTATTAATTAAAGGAGTCTGTCTGTACTTGCCCAAGTTACTGGGGCTCACAGTAGAGGACATAGCCATGTCCACATCACAGACAAGAACAGCTTGAGTTGGTATTCTGACTAGGCCAGAATCCACCTCAGTTCCCAGGGTTAACCCTACTAAAACCTTTGGTTGAGAACCAGAACCGCCACTATTAGCTGCACTAGGGGGAACAGTTGCCTTAGGGGCAATGGTGACTGGAGCTGCCTCTTTTTTGGTGCAATCACTGGACCAGTGAGTATTAACCTTACAAAAGTTGCACCATGGTTTCTTTGGACCTTCTTTCTTTTTGGATTTCTTAGAACCCCCCTCATTAGAAGCTTTTTGGGGACCTGGCGAAGACTTCTGGTCTTTTGCTTTCTCCCTAGCCTTTTGGTCTTGCTTCTTCTGATCACCACCTTGGTTCTACCTTCTGCTTCAACCTGGTTCTGACCCATTTGTCTGCCTTCTTTCCCAATTCTTGGGGAGAGGTCAGATCAGAGTCAATCAGGTGTTGATGCAATAACTGGTTCTGACAATTATTAAGAATCTGTTCTCTCATAATCAAATTATACAATCCTGTATAGTCATTGACCTTACTGCCCAGTAACGAGCCTTAGTAGCACAATCTACAAAGTCAGTCCAGTCCTGAGTCTGTGTCTTTTGGGTGTCTCTGAACAGCAACCTATACTGCTCAGTGGTTAAGCCAAACCCATCTATCAGAGCACTCTTTAGGACATAGTGGTTGTCAGCATCCTGTTCATTTACTGTCAGGAGCTTGTCTCTTCCTTTATCTGAAAGGGAGAGCCATAAGATTGCTGCCCACTGGGACACCAATCATCTAGTGAGATTCGACAATGCCAGAGGGGGTGAACTGAGCAGGCATGGTCTGGCAGACCACGAGCCACATCTCCATCCAGATGTGGCACAGAGCTTTTTCAGTTAATGGGGCATGCCGGGGCTAGATCTGTTCACCACAGTTGAGAACACACAATTTCAACAATTCTGCGTGTTAGTTTCGTCCATGTCGTTTGTTAGGAAATGCATTCTGGCTAGAATGTAATGATAGACTATTATATGACTTCCACCATCTCTTGCTTTGTGTTCTGAGGAAGCTCAACACACACTGGGACCTGGTCATTCTCGTTGCCCCGGACTAGACCAGGAGAGTATGGTACCAAGAACACCTGAGCCTGGGTATTTCTCCTCAGATCAGGCTTCAGCAACAAATCAGGGTCCTGCATCCGGGTCTCGACAATCAACAACTCCATTTTATTTATTTTTATTTTATTTGCTTATAGAGCGCCTGACTAGACCCCCGAAGGGGTATCTCCGCGCTATAACTGCAGATGGAGGTAAGAGTAACAATATAATCAGAAATGAAGTAGCGTTAGTAGCTGGGAAACAGATAGGTGTTTAGATTTTTTCTGAACATTAAGTGGTTAGTGATTGACCTTAGTTCAAGCGGTAGTGAGTTCCATAATATGGGTCCAGTGTGGGCCAGGGCACGGCCACCTTGTCTGGTTTTCTTGATTCTGGGTGTTTTAAGAAGTTGCTGGTTACTGGAACGCAAAGAGCGTCCTGGAATGTAAGGCTGAAAGATGTCAGTGAAATACTTAGGGCCTATCCCCATTAGGCTCTTGTGTATAGTACAAAGAGTCTTGAACTGAACTCGTTTCTTCACTGGGAGCCAGTGAAGCTGAGACAGTAGGGGGCAAGATGGTGTCCTGGGAGGAGCATTCACGACAATCCTTGCGGCAGTGTTTTGAATGACCTGCAATTTCTTGAGTTGCTCCTCGTTGGCTCCTTGGAGCAATCCATTGCAGTAGTCAACCCTACTAATAACCAGCGCCTGCACCAGAGTTTTTCTGTGGTGATCAGGAAGATAGGGAAAGACACGTCTTAGCATCCCTATAGCCCGGAAACAGGTGCCGGCTACTTGATTAACGTGGTCCTTGAAGGTAAGTTGTTGGTCAAATAATACTCCCAAGTTTCTGATCTTACTCTTGGGGGTAGGGACAGGGCCCAGTTCTTGAGGCCACCAGTCTGATGACCAGTGTGTCATCGCCTGACCGAACAACATCACTTCGGTTTTCCCGACGTTACACTGCAGACAGTTTGATGACATCCAGTCTGCAATGGCTCTCATGCCATCTGCAAATGATCTTTTAACTGCAGGCGTAAGATTTTTAAAGGGAAAAAGGAGTTGGGTGTCGTCAGCGTACGACACAGGGGTGAACCCGAAAGATCTCGCTAGGTTGGCAAGGGGGGCCACATATATGTTGAAAAGTGTGGGGCTCAGACATGAGCCCTGTGGCACCCCCTTATTGAGCTCCCTATGGGTGGATGTGTGGGCGCCCAGCCTAACCTCTTGAGAACGCCCGGACAGAAAGCTCTCCAACCATGTCAAAGCCCCTCCCCCTATTCCCACCTCCTTTAGGCGATGGAGAAGCACCTTGTGTGACACCGTATCGAAAGCGGCGGAAAGGTCCAACAGCACCAGAATCATAGAGCAGCCATCATCCAGTGCCATTTTGATGTTGTTGGTCACTGTTTGAAGTGCTGATTCTGTGCTGTGGTTCGGCCTGAACCCCGATTGAGAGTGGTCCAGGCCTTCCGTCGCTTCCAGATGTTGGGAAAGATAGGTATTCACGTGCTTCTCCGTGATCTTGCCCAGGTAGGGTAGGAGAGAGATGGGACGTAGGTTGGATAGGTCTGTCCAGGGAGATGATGCCTTTTTTCTTATCGGGTTCACCACTGCCTTTTTCCAATCTGCCGGGACCTGGCCTGTCCTAAGGGAGATGTTGACCATTTCAAGTATGTGGGGACCTAAAAGAGGAATCAGAGGTCCTACCATTTTGGCTGGGACAAGGTCATTGGGGGATCCCGTTTTAATATGGTTACAGAGAGTAAGAAGCTCTGTATACGTAACGGGAGGGAAGGACGTCAGAGAGGGTTTATTGTCTATAGTGGTAATCGTAGTGGGACATAGATTAGTGTTATTTTTATTGATATTGTTGGCAGCTACTATTTTTTCATATATGATGTTGATTTTATTCTCAAAAAACAATGAGACTTTGTCGCACAGGTCCTGCGAAAAGTCGTCTGAGCTTTCACAGGCCGTGGGCTTAATAAAGTTTTGGAGAATGTTAAAAAGCTCCTTAGGGCTATTGCCTGCCTCTGCTATTTGCTGTGTTAATTGTTGTTTTCTTGCCAGCTTTATATTTTTATAGTATTCTGATTGAGCTTTTATAAAGATCAAACGGCAGTCTACATTTTTAGTTTTTCTCCAAGCTTTCTCCATACGTCTACATTTTTGTTTTTCTGCCCTCAGTTCCTTTGTATACCATTTTTCTTGTTTTGACACTGGATGTTGTTTGTGTTTTTTTAGGGGAGCTATAATTTCAATTGCTTTTTTAATGGATTCATTCAGCTTAGCTAGGGCTAGATCCGCTGTATCAGATTCTAAAAAGTTTGGATCTGTCCATGCTTCTTGAGCTGTGTTAGCATTAACTTTATGCCATTGACGTCTCCATGAGGGGGGGGGAGGAGCGTTCTTAATAGGTCTCACAGGAGTTAGTAGCATAAATTCCAATAAAGAGTGATCGGTCCATGATATACTTGCGGCCAGGGAACAGTTTATTTTGGCGGAATTGGAGAAGATAAGATCAAGCATGTGTCCTCCTATGTGAGTAGGTCCTTGATTTTTTAATTCCAAGCCCAGATTCGATAGATCTGTAAGTAGAGCCGTGGATTCAGTTAGCATTGGCTGATCTACGTGTGTGTTAAAATCACCTAGAAGTAGGAAGTCTTCTTTGGATTTTATATGTGGGGCTAAAATTTCCTGAAGGGTGAGTGCAAAATTAGGATCTGCTCCCGGGGGACGGTAAACCAGAGCACCCTTCCAGGTGAAATGATTAGTTAGGTGAATTTTAAAAAGCAAAATTTCTAATTGTGAGTTAGAGTGTTGTTCAATGATTGTACATTGTATATTATCCTTATATATAATTGCCACACCACCTCCAATTTTGATATCTCTGTCTAGATGTTTGATTTTGTACCCAGAGGGAATCCCCATTGCAATGGCTGTAACTGTATGGGGTTTCAGCCAGGTTTCCACAAGGAAACATATATCTGGTTGGATAGAATGTATTAGGTCCCAAACCTGATGTTGATGTTTAGGTAGGGAACGTACGTTCAGGAGAAAGCTTTTCAAACCTTTGACAGAAGCATTGGAATCTGGGGGGGGCAAGTTGTTGTTCAGTAGGTGTCGACACAGAGGACAAGAGTAAACCTCCTCAATGCGATGCCAGGGTATGACTGTACTACAGCATGTAGGTGGTCTAAGACTACGTAAAGTGTGGGCTGAGTAATAAAGAGGTTGGGAATCCTTACCAGTAACTGTTTGGGGGAAAAGACCAGAGTCCATCGCCCCTCGCCCCGTCCTGTCGCGGACGGGCGCAGACGGGCTTTTCTTCGGCGCTTCTTAGGCGCGCTCGAAGGCGCCCCCTGCGCGCAACCGCTGCGCGCTTGTAGGAAGGGCGTGGCTAAATAGCCCGGAGTGAGGTAGCCACTAGAGCGCTAACCTCAGCTCCGGCTAACCGGAAGTGCAGCCTGGCTCTTGCCTGTCCGCCCTCCGCACAACGGCACTACTTGCCGAGTCGGACCGGGGCGGGCAGACTGTAATATTGAGCCCCGGCGAGCGATGAGAGTGGGAGAGAAAGCTAGATTTAAATGAAAGACCTGAATAGTCTGTCAGGTGAGATTAAAAGCGCAAATGTAAAAATGTTTCCTTTCTAATAAAAAGCTTCTCGCAGCCCAGATAATATCGCTGATAAGAACACTCTGAAGGTGATAGTACTCACAGGCAGCAGCGGGTCCGGGAGACACTGCCACCGTCTCCCTACCGCGCGTGCTCGTGAGTCAGGGCGGCCTAAATAGCCCGGAGTGAGGTAGCCACTAGAGCGCTAACCTCAGCTCCGGCTAACCGGAAGTGCAGCCTGGCTCTTGCCTGTCCGCCCTCCGCACAACGGCACTACTTGCCGAGTCGGACCGGGGCGGGCAGACTGTAATATTGAGCCCAGGCGAGCGATGAGAGTGGGAGAGAAAGCTAGATTTAAATGAAAGACCTGAATAGTCTGTCAGGTGAGATTAAAAGCGCAAATGTAAAAATGTTTCCTTTCTAATAAAAAGCTTCTCGCAGCCCAGATAATATCGCTGATAAGAACACTCTGAAGGTGATAGTACTCACAGGCAGCAGCGGGTCCGGGAGACACTGCCACCGTCTCCCTACCGCGCGTGCTCGTGAGTCAGGGCGGCCTAAATAGCCCGGAGTGAGGTAGCCACTAGAGCGCTAACCTCAGCTCCGGCTAACCGGAAGTGCAGCCTGGCTCTTGCCTGTCCGCCCTCCGCACAACGGCACTACTTGCCGAGTCGGACCGGGGCGGGCAGACTGTAATATTGAGCCCAGGCGAGCGATGAGAGTGGGAGAGAAAGCTAGATTTAAATGAAAGACCTGAATAGTCTGTCAGGTGAGATTAAAAGCGCAAATGTAAAAATGTTTCCTTTCTAATAAAAAGCTTCTCGCAGCCCAGATAATATCGCTGATAAGAACACTCTGAAGGTGATAGTACTCACAGGCAGCAGCGGGTCCGGGAGACACTGCCACCGTCTGCCACCGTCTCCATGTAAGGAGATTGAGAGTCATCAACTAAGTTAATCACTTGCAAACTTAGGTGGTTGTCATCTTTGCGGTCCGATGCGCCTTCACTAAGTCGATCTATGCTGGGTGTTGGTAAAGATTTGTAGCTTGGTGTGGTGCCTACAATGCCAACCCCTTACAAGCCAATCTTTCTGACGTTCTTTCCATAGCCTGGCAAAGCCTTGCAGTCAGCACAGAAAAAGATAATCAGTGCTTTCTCTGTTTACCTGACCAACTGCCTAAGTCACTAGTTCTGATGGGTTTCCTTAAAGGTTCGACACACAAACATTACCCCCCCCCCCCCCCAAACTCTGTTATACCCGAGTGGGACATTAACTTGACAGTTCTCATGTGCATGCCTTTTGAGCCGACGCCTCTTGACAGTGAAAGCTATCTTTCTCATTGTGACAAAACTTCACGAGTGAGCTACTGGTGTTCTGTACAACTGCCTTACACCACTTCCTTTCTGGACAACCTAGTATTGAGGATGTGGAAGGCCTTCCTGCCAAAGTTCATGACTTATTTCCATGTTTGCCAATCCATTACTCTGCCAGTGTTTTTTCTCCTGTCTCATCGGTCAGAGAGCTGGGCGTTTATACATTGACCACATAAATGACGATCAGCTCTGGGCTTCTCGGGGCAAAGGAAAGGTAGGTGGTGCAACAGAGGACCCTGTTAAGGTGGATGCTCCTCGGTCTTACAATCTGCTACGCACTAGCAAAAAAACAGCCTCCCATGGGCTCAGCCAACCACAGCCAAAGCTATGTATGCCTTGGCATCTGCCAGGTACTGATGTGGGTGTTGGTGCATATGTTCATGAAAAACGAGTGCCTTTAAACTCAGTCTTGGTGGGAGGGGCCCTTTGACCAGTCGGTCCTACACAACATTTTGGTTTGAGTCCAAGTCCCAGACCCAACACCTATGTGAGGTACTACTATGGAACCTATTCTAAAAGTTAGGAATCTGAATTTAGAAGTCTCCCCCCCCCACCCAAAAGTAAGCTTCAGCCATGCTACCGCTGATGGATACTCTCTGTAACAGCAGATTCCTCAGTATCCTCCCGCAGTCTTGTTCTTTGCAGTGGTCTCTTTATCATTTAAAAAGGTCCCACATTAGGAATCAGCACACTTTGTTACATGTTCTGCGTATGAGGTCAGAGAAAGGCCCAAGAAATGGACGTCAGCGTTCAGAGGTGTTGCTCACATGTGCCTCCACTCAGTTACTTCCGGGACATTATTGTGTCACCATAGAGCAGTATAGCACCACCAATCGACATGCAGAAGTAGTTATGGAGGTAGCATTTTCCCAAGCCAGTCTGGTGGCTTGGGATGAGTGAGGATTGCTGCCCATGCTGATTCAAATGATATCTACTGGTGCAGCCGCCCCAAAAGGAATGGGCTGGATTCTGCAGTAGAGGGTTGTTGTTGTCAGATAGCAGCCCACTCACATATCTGATTTTTCTGTATTTTAAAAGTGAGGAATCGGTGGGTAGAATATCCACCACAAAGAGAGTTAGTAATGGTAAGTACCCTGTTTTACAGATACTGCCACACCCTCCCTTCCACCTCCCCACCCCTAAAATAGAGATTGTGCTGCGAGGGATGCTCCTCCTGCAGAAAAATATTTTGGCTTCAAGTGCCAGGATAAGACATTTAGCTTCTATGCACTGGGTAGGTAGTGCAGAAGACATGAACATTTTATCTTCCACACTGAAGTAGTTTGAGGGTTCCAAATAGAAGGAAAATAAATTCAAAGGTATGGAGGAAAAGGCAAACAAATATTTACCGAGTGTACCAAAGAAATAAGTAAATCACTTGAGTATGACAAGTTTGCAAATTCTTGCAAGAATAATCAAGGTTAGCAACCATTCCACCTTGATGTTTTTGTTGGACAATTACAGATTACTCATGGTATGGAAGGAAAGTTTTTGCTGATGGGGTCTCGATGCCAAAGGTACGGGTTTCAGACACTACCTTTATAGTGTAGCCATGGATTAAAGCACTGGAAACAACAATAGTATATTACAAATCTTCAAACCCTTCCAGAAATGCACTATGGTAGACTTTTGGTGTATTCAGGACATCATCTTAAAAAATATTACAATAATACCCAAGTTTAAAGGATTTGGTACAGATCGAATTGAATTCTACAGTTGAGATGAAGACCATTTCTCGATTCATTCCAACAGTAAACAACTCAAAAAGCCTTTTACAGGTCTGTGTCCGATGATTAAACCACTATTCATGTAAAGCATAGCAGACTTTGTAGTCCAAGGGCAAGTTGCACCAGCAGAAAACTTCCATTAAACATGAAGAAAGATTTTTGGCTACAAAGTTACAGTAAAACATTTCATATGGTACAATGTGAGACTACCAGAAATCATCACAAAATAAATGTTAAAAGGCATAACTGAGGATTTTGTTTTTAGGTGTCCATCCAACAGCACCTTGATGTTATTGAATATTACCAAGTTCATCTAAAGACTTTGAAATATTAACGAAAAAGGTAGTGAATCAGATTATGAAATTTTTTAAATGGGTACCAAAAGCTATACCATACTTCACATTTCCACTGTGTTCCATCGTATATTTTGATAAGAGAACAAGTGTGTAATACAGTATACAAATTCAAGATAGTCACATTGAATTTCCAATGCATAATGATTTAATCAAGTTTTTTAAAGCATATTCTATATTTCACTCAGGCAGCAATAAAGGATTCCAATACAAAATGTTTAGTTTTTGTGTTTTAATATTTTATCAGAAAATTTACACTAGTGAATGTGATTCTTAGAACTTAGGAAAAAACATTGAAAATGTTGTCAGAAAGTAAATGATCATGTAGAGTTGTTTCAGAAGCAACAATATCACTTTCGAGTCTAAAAGCAATCTCTGAAACTGGTGTGATTTTTTTTTAATGCAATTAATGGTCGGCATAGTATTTAAAATACAAAATATATACTTCTAAGAATGTTGACCCATCAAAACCATAATTTAACTTTGGTGTAATTAAAGTAAAGAGGATAAATCTTCTCACTTTAAATACCAAAGGCACATACAGAGAAGTTGTAAATGGTGTTTTGGGTCTCAGCAGCATTATATAAGAACTCACCCACAGCATACACCAGTAATAAAATATTAATGTACTCCAGATAAAACCACTCAATCTGAACTCTGCTGTAGCAGAACATTTTTTCATGCAAATCCATCTCAAACTACTTTTAAGTCATACGCTCTACAGTAGTGTCTAACACAAAAGACTAAAATAGGAATGGCTAATACAGTGAGAGGGCCTGCCCTAGGGTAATGTCATTCTGTCACAAATCTGGAAGGACTATTTACAGGAACAGTAGATTACTATAGGCACAATTATAAATATATTTGCATAAATCAGAGAGAATTCAAGGAAGAAAATACTTGCTTCATACAATTAGCAAAAAACCTTTAAAACAGGTTGGATTGATTCATATTTGGTCAAAGCAGGAAAGAAGTTTCATTCAGAAAAAATAGCTTTAAATTACTTTGCATATGTACAAAAAGCAAAAAATAGACAGCCTTTTAACAATATTACTACAGTACTTCCTATATTAAGTCTTCGAAACAAACAAAAATTGTAATATACAATTCGGCCTGATTTGTCTTTCAAAGGGTATACAACATTTCAAAATTTCTGATTAACAAACACAGAATAAATTAATGTTTGGAATGATGTCCCACACTTTTGGGAAGCAGAAAAATAATGCACAGGAAGCAAAAATATATAACAGCTATAGACAATTGAGTTTTACTTTGTAGGAATGTTGCATTATTCTAATGTCAATCGCATCTGTTCCTAATACACCTGTCAACAATCAGTATAAATGTGTCCAATATAAGAGTGCGTCGAAAACTAAACGTATACCAGATCGCGATTCTGCACATTTTTGTTAGCCTGTCTGCTTTCTTCCTCATCAGTCTGTTGATTCTCCAATTCTTGGGATTCACTGTAATCATATTCAATTGGCTTTGGATAGTTGTAAGGGTAACCGTTGTCATCAAAGAAACGTCTAAATGTAAATTCGTAAAAGGCATGCTCTGGATGTTTGCCATTTTTATACCACCCATTAAGGGTATCATTCACATTCCCCTCCTTGTCCTCATCACTCCGCAACTTTTCTGGATCCACTGGGTCAAAATTGGAGGTGTCCGTTGGATAGGATATTTTCGGAATGTATAAAGCAGGCTGTTGTCGCAAGTCACTAGAAAAGTCAATACTTTTAAAAAATGGATGCACTTTTATTTCATCTGCACCATTTTTTCCAAGTCGATCTTCTGGCCCACGACAGAGTTTGATAATAAGATCAGAAGCTTCTGGGCTCAGCTTGGCATGAGGATTTATGTGAAGAGTCGTGTGCCAATTTATCACCTTTAAAAAGAAGAAAACCGTGTTGTTAATCAAGAACATTCCAAAAGAGACAGTGAAAGTGAAATGTGGAAAGAACAAACAATTGTGTTATTTGATATGCCTTATACAAATGTAATAAGGGTAGCCACAGTCATCATAGAACATTATCCTCGATCAGGCAGTATACCTAGAACCTGACACTGGTGGAACAAAACCAATTCCTCCACAGAAAATAAATACTTATAATGTGCCAATTTATATTGTTATGGTTATACTGAAGGACTGAGTTGGATTATTGCAGCAAACGTAACTACTGCATCTCCCAATGGGCTTTTTTTATCAGTTTTTGGTTTTTTTAAATCATTTACTGGCATTTGTAGTACACAATTTAAAAATACAACACTAACGAATAGCACTTAAAATTATTATGACCCGTGACCTCCACTAGTCCTAGCGATGTATATCTCTTTGCAGATACAACAGTTACAATAGGATTTAAGCAGGTCACAGTAGGTATGAATAATTAATCTATGGTCTTCATATCTTATGTTAATGAGGACAACACGGGCCACGTATATTGGTGATTCAAAGATCCTACATTTGTCTGTTGCTAAAATTCATTTAGCAAGAGGCTGATACTGATTTTCAACCTGGCCCACCCCAAGAAAAAAGAATTGAAACAAGAAATGATGGTAGGCATCGATCAACAGAGAAGCAGGAGAGGGGGAGCAATATAGGGTGGTGAGTGGGTGAAGGAGAAGCAACACATGATGGTGATTAAAATAGCACGGGGAAAAGCACCATGCAAGACAGCCATAAGTGGCTTGGGAAAGGAAGGAGTTTGATGGGGAGAAGCTGAGAGAGTGCTTGCAACATGAGGGCGACAACATGGAAAATCATATCAAAATAACTTCAGACTGCCTTCTGTGTACTTGCAAGTCACACATGCAGGATCATTTAATTAACTGTACTTATAAATATAATGAGTAGTTTAAAGGTTATTCAATGGCCAAATTGGCAATTATATTTCCCTCTACAGATGAAGACAGCACTAGCTTCCACACTGCTTGGAGACCTTGACCAACTTCATAAACTTAGCTTTGGTCAGGATATGTGTAGAGTGTAGAAGATACTTAAAATCCATCTCCTAAGATACAAACTGGTTACTTGTAGCTTGAGGTTTATCTAGATTCACATGATTTGTATTATTCCACCATCTAGTGCTCGAGTGCAGAATTGTACCTCACTACCCCCCCACTCCCCCTTCTCCACCCCCCAAATTTTTAAGTCTCGCCTTTAGCTGTCGCTCTGCTTATTTTCAAGCACACACTCGTGCTTGTGGCGGCATCCACCTTGCTGGAGTGAGCAGGGGCGCGCCACAAGCACGAGTGCAGTGCTTGAAAATGAGCAGACTGCTCTCCCAAGCGCACATGCGCCTCTCTCCTCGCACACATATCAAAATATTATGCAAAAGTATGTGTGGAAGACCACTTGGCTTCAGTTTATTTGTAATTTAAATTAAACACTGCTCATGACTACAAATGTTGCTCATTTTTTGGGGGTGAAATGTGCCTTGGGCTGATATGACGATGTATAGTTGGATTATGAAGAACATCGTTTCTTCCATTCACATTAATACAGTAACTTTTGTAACTGGTGAGCCTAAAACTTTTGGGACATGGGCTGCAAAACGTTTCTTGATTTCCTTATATTCTTTTATTTACTGAAATTAATACGACTGTTCTCATTACACCTAGTGTGTGTAAAGCGCTCTCATATTAGAAGGATTTTGGAAAAAGGTTGGCAGCTGAATACCTTAACATGAAACTGAAACAAACGTAGGCATGAATTGTGGGTTGGTGCTCATAACCACCTTGTCTTCATGTATGATTACTGTCAGCACTTTTAATTCATTAAGATTAATTTGTGATGTTACTAGAATTAGGAAAGTAATCTCTGTAGTCAATTTTTTTTGTCAAACGTATTTGATATTAGCATTTGGTAAAGACTTCGGAACGCTATATCAAGATGAACATAAAAGCAATCGTACAGAGTAGAACATACGAAGTTACATTGAGGTTGAGTGCCAAGGTATAACAATAACCAAGGCTGTTCAATATGCATTACCTAAAAAGACACAGTTTAGAAAAGTGTAAGGGCCCTAGGTGATCTTTAATCGAGAAACTTTGCAACCACAACCTGTCTTTCTTTTGCGACAAGTTTTAGGTTAAACCCTTCCAACGAGGAAGGTTCCCCTGAACAAATTCCCTCTCCCCCCTCCCGAAAAAACTGAGAAACAAGCATTTACAATTCAATAGTCTCGGCATTATTAAAGGTAGAGCTATTGGCATTGCTCATGACATTTAAAAAAAACAACAAATAAATGGTATTATCATTTACAATGGCAATAGGTGAGCAGTAGAGAGTATTCGCGGACACAGAGCCGCGCACACACACACAGAGCGAGCTGAATTTCGCATTTTTGCCAGTCTGGCCTTGGGAGCAGACAACAAAGTCTTTTAGGAGATCTGATATTTTATAAGCAGACTTCTGACCACGTTTGTCATTTGTGTAACGATAGCCACCTCACAATGAGCTTTATACTTTGCTTCTTCATTTAATGCAACTATTTCAATAGGAGTTAAGGGTACAATGGGTGAAGACCACAAAACAAACTACATATCTGAACCGCACTGAAATATACTAGTAAAAGGCACTTCTGAAAAAACACATAATAGTGCTATACCACATGCTTATTTAAATCTGATAAATAAATAAAAAACACTTAACTTGCGCTCGCCGCATCTCCGACTCAGTGATGCAGCAAGCTCAAGGTAAGTGGTTTTACTTATTTATTTTATTTTTCCTATCCTGTTGTATGTCGACAGCCCCCTCCTTCTCCCCCACCACCCCACCACTCTTATCTGTAACGGCCCCTGCCTGGTTACCAACATCCCACACTATGACTAATGCGTGACTCTCTAATAAAGAAGATATCTGTATAGCACTATGAGGCATTTTCATTTTAGAAAGCACCTCAACCGGTGTGTATCAGTGCTTCTTTGATTTGTTCCTTTTGGTTTGCAGTTGTACACAACAGATGAAACTTTACCTTTCTTATAAACCTGTCTTTTTTGCAGCATTAAACAAATCATGCGACGCTTGGTATGGTGCATTTTGCTATTTTGTAGCACTTTAAGTAAGAAGTGGAGAAGTGTGGCTCAAATTGTTAGAGCGGCAGACCCTGATGCAGAGGTCTGGTCCAGGACCAGGGTTCAATACCTGCCTCGGCGGGTCTTGGGCTCAATTTCCTCGGACCTGATAATTCTCGCCTCGGTGCCTATTCTAATCATGGGTCCCACTCTGCAACTCTGGGCAATAGCTTGCTTAATCTCCACAACAACCCCAACAGCGCTGGGATGCCTGGCTTCACCCAGGAGTGGACATTTCACAGGGAAAAAGCCAGGAAGGGTTCCTAAGCGGTATACGGACAGCGCTGGGACACCTCCGGTGGAGGTAGCTGTGCGCTTTACAAATGCCGGCATTTCATTTCATTTCACTAACTCAAACAAATGCTTCCCCTGGTATCAATCTCAGTATAGTGAGACACTGAGACGTCTCTACTTGGCATTAAATCGTTGCCCTGTTTGTTGCACATAGACGCCTGGAGGAGACCGTATTCTATCACATGTAATCATCTACACACACATGAATGCCACATGAATAAACAGAATTATTTCTTTTACCCAATGTTAGAAGGTAATATTTCTCTGTGGACTTTTCGTCTCATGTATTTTTCTATAGAACTGCCAGTTAGGAGGCCTAGCAGCAGGAATAAAATACAATAAATTACGACTAACAAATATACTAATTGTATGCACATTTTTCAGGGGGAAAGCAAAATCCTTTTCAGAATCGGTTTTATATGGCTGTTTGACTCCTAAGTACCTTGTGATGGGAGCCTGCGGTCTCTTGTTACAGCGGGAGAGTCACGGTACACCCATGCAGTTCTTTAGTGTATGACAGCAGCGGCCTCAGTCCCTGCTGCCTTCACCCCCATATGTCCCCAGACCTTAAGGGAGCCCAGTATGTGTCAATCATGAAAGCTAAACAATTAAGCAGAGCAGCGGGGCTGTGGCAGGCTCCTGAGAAACATTAAGGAACAAGTCCTAAACGAGAGCGGGACGGAGGAGGGCTGTGGGCGGTGGGAAGGGGGGCGAGAGCAGGACTTAGGAGAACTGCGGGTGGAGGGAAGGGGCGGCGAGAGCGGGACGAAGGAGAGCTGCAGGCGGAGGGGCGAGAGTAGGACGAAGGAGAGCTGTGGGCGGATGGTAGGGGGGGCGAGAGCGGGACGGAGGAGAGCTGCGGGCAGAGGGAAGGCGAGGCGAGACTAAGGAGAGCTGCGGGCGGAGGGAAGGGGGGGACGCCAGAGGAGCCGAGCAGCTCCGGAAACCACCACCATGTTTCTCCGAGGCGAAGCAGAAAGGCCTCGGAGAGAGCACGGTCATTTTCACATTCGGGGACGTGTTTTTAGGTTTGAGTGACGGATGACGTTACAGATAGAAAGAACCTGAAAAACACGCACCCTAATCCGAAAAAGACGGGGCTTAAAGGGAGTGATGCCGTTCTCCTCCAATGGCTGGCCAGCATTTACTAGGCCAGCCAATGGAGAAGAGGGGCGGGTTCCAAGCCCCTTCTAAGAAACATAAAATCTTCGGGCTCCGCCCACACAGCTTACAGCAGTGCGACGGAGTCCTCGACCTAAAAAAGAGGAATAAGAAAAAAAATATGGCTCCACCTTGATCTTCCTGATCAGCCTCGGTATCATTGGAATGGGGGGAAAGGCGTAAACAAATGTCCCTGACCAGGCTATCGAAAGCGCATTCCCCAATGAATCTCGATGGTGAAGCCTGCTTGCATAAGACCGGCATTTCTTGTTGGTCGGAGTGGCAAACAGATCTATGGAGGGCTTTCCCCAATGTTGAAAATGAATATGCTACTTACCAGTATGCATCTGTTCTTGGCATGTAGGGCTGCTGACATTCATATCTATAGCATAGATCGCCGCCTAGTGTTGGGTCCGGATGATTGCACATTGTTGTCCTGGAAGAGTCTTCGAAGTATCACGAGATACGTGGCTCCTCCCCTGTACTACAGTGCGCATGGGCAACGACTCCATCCCCAGATTGTTTTTAGGCATTGTGGCGAAGATGGAGTGTAACAGTGTGAGCGATGACCATGCTAAGAGTAAGTGTAAATTCTGCAGCCGCTACAGGCGCCGGGGAGGAGGGTGGGCGATATGAATGTCAGCAGCCCTACATGCCAAGAACAGATGCATACTGGTAAGTAGCATATTCAGTTCGAGGCATGTGGGCTGCTGAATTCATATCTATAGCATAGAATATATAGCAGTCCCTCCATTAGCGGCGGCCGCCTGTGCCAGCTGCAGACGTTTGAAAAAGTGTTTTTAGAACAGCCTGCCCTACAGCTGCTTGGAGTGCACATCTACACAGTAGTGTTTCGTAAATGTGTGTGGGGTAGACCATGTGGTTGCTCTACAAATGTCTTCTAAAGAGATATTTCCAAGGAAAGCCATGGAGGCCCCCAACTTGTGGGTGGAGTGGGCTCTTGGGGGGATCGTTAAAGTGCGCTTAGCCTTTTGATAGCAAATTTGAGTACACTTAACGATCCACCTGGCTATACCTGCTTTGGAAATGGGGTTGCCCTTGTGTTGTGCGAGAGTTGTTTCGTCTTCCTAAAATCTTTGGTCCTATCAATGTAGTACATCAAAGCCCGTTTGACGTCAAGAGTGTGGAGCATTCTTTCTGCCACTGTCTCAGGATTTTGGAAGAACACAGGCAGTTCAATAGTCTGATTGACATGGAACTGTGAAACCACCTTTGGAAGAAATTTAGGGTTAGTGCGCAGCACCACCCGGTTGGAGTGAATTTGTATGAATGGCTCTTGTACAGTGAGCGCCTGGAGCTCACTAACACGTCGCAGTGACGTAATGGCTATCAAGAAAGCCACTTTCCATGTTAAGAACTGAATCTCGCATGAATGTAGAGGCTCAAAAGGTGGACCCATCAGACGGGTGAGCACCACATTAAGATTCCATTCAGGAGCAGGTGGGGTCCTGGGAGGAATGACTCGTTTGAGCCCTTCTAGAAAAGCTTTAATGGCAGGCACTCTGAAAAGGGAGAGATGCTGCCTGTTTTGGAGATAAGCCGCTATGGCGGATAAATGTATCCGAATGGAAGCATATGCCAGATTGCATTTGTAAAGATGTAACACATAATAAATGATGTTGTGCGTGGACGCGTCAAGCGGGTCAATCTCGTGGTCTACGCAATAAATGACAAACCGCTTCCATTTTGCTGCGTAGCCTGCTCTGGTGGTGGGCTTTCGTGCCTCCCGTATGATATCCATGCATTCAGGAGGCAAGTTGAGGTAACCAAACTCGAAGACCTCAGGAGCCAGATCGCCAGGTTGAGCTGTTGCGGATCTGGGTGCTGAATGTCGCCATGGCTCTGCGTCAAACGTCTGGGTGTGGGTGCAGCCTTTGATGCGGTACCACGGAAAGTTCTAGAAATGTGGTGTACCATGGTTGGCGTGCCCATGTTGGAGCAACCAGGATGAGCGTCATCGAGTGTTGCTTTAGCTTTCGTGCCACCAGCGGTATTAGAGGTGCTGGGGGAAAAGCGTACGCAAATTTGCCTGACCAGTTCATCCATATCGCATTGCCCTGCGACTGTGGGTGCGGGAACCTGGCGGCAAAGCTTTGGCATTTGGCGTTTTCCCGTGTGGCGAACAGGTCCATCTCTGGATGACCCCACTGCTGGAAGTACGGGTGGAGCACCGATGGATGTATCTCCCACTCGTGCATTTGGTGGCTGTACCTGCTGAGCAGATCCGCCATCTGATTGTCCTTGCCTGGGAGGTGTTTCGCCATGAGGAAGATGTTCCTTTGAATGGCCCACTTCCACATGCTCTGAGCCAGATGAGACAACTGTGGAGAGTGTGTACCTCCTTGCTTCTGAATGTAGTACATGGCTGTCATGTTGTCCATCCGGATCAACACGACTTTGTTGCACAGATGTACCTTGAATGCCTTCATTGCCATGAAGATTGCCATCAGCTCTAGGAGGTTGATGTGCATCTTCTTTTGCTGCGTTGTCCATAGTCCCTGCACTGTGTAGTGGAGTACATGAGCTCCCCAACCCTGGAGAGAAGCGTCCGTCGTTATGATGATCTGTGGAACAGGCTCCTGGAACGGTCGGCCCTTGCAAAGGTTGTGTGGATTCCACCAATGCAGAGAGTTGTATGCACGACCGGTCACCAACACTAGGTCTTTTAACTGTCCGTGAGCCTGATTCCACTGACGTGCCAAGCACTCTTGAAGCGGACGCATATGTAGTCTCGCGTGCGGGACTATGAAGATGCAGGAGGCCATCATGCCTATCAACTGCATGAACACTCGTGCTGGAAGCTAATGTTGCGGTCTGAATTTCTGTATCAGCAATTGAATCCTGTTGATCCTCACAGAATTTGGCTGCGCTGTGGTCGCCAGAGTATCTATTGTCGCGCCCAGATACTGCCGCACATGGGCTGGCTGAAGGTGTGACTTTGGATAATTCAGTGAGAATCCCAGATCGTGAAGAAGGTGAATGGTGTGGGACATGTTGGCAGCGCACTGCTGGGCCGACTTTGCTTGGACAAGCCAGTCGTCTAGATAAGGGTAGACGTGAACGTTTTGTCTCCTGAGGTGCGCAGCCACTGTTGCCAGGCACTTCGTGAACACCCTGGGCGCTGTGGTCACTCCGAAAGGGAGGACTTTGAATTGGTAATGCTGATTCTGAATGGTGAATCTGAGGTATTTTCTGTGTGACGGATGTAGTGGAATGTGAAAATATGCATCTTTTAGATCTAATGTTGTGAGGAAATCCCCCTGATTGAGCAACGGAAGAACCTGCTGCAGCGTGAGCATATGAAAGTGTTCTGAGAGAATGTACTGGTTTAGAGGCCTGAGGTCCAGTATGGGTCGGAGGGACCCGTCTTTCTTTGGGATCAAGAAAGTACAGGGAGTACACTCCCGAGCCTCTTTGTTCCACTGGTACAAGCTCGATTGCCCCTTTTTGCAGCATGACGAGTACCTCTTGCTGCAATAAGTACAAATGCTCCGTGGACATAGGACGGTGTTTTGGGGGAATGTTGGGTGGAGTGGATGTTAACTCCAGACAATAACCGTACTGGATAAGCTTTCTGACCCACCTGTCTGTGGTGATGGATTTCCAGACTGGCAGGAACTGTTGGAGTCTCCCCCCGACAGGTGTTGTATGGTCGGGGGGCAGTGACAAGGCGTCACTGTTTGTTGGCGGCGGAGGATCGGGAGTTGTTGTTTCCACGACCTCTGCCCTTGGCGCTGTTTCCGCGATAGCCACCTCTACTTTGTTTGTTGTATGAGGTTTGCGCACCACCTTTAGTGTACTGTGTTTGCTGGGACAGCTGGCCTCTGGAAACACCTCTATTGCTTGAGCGACGAAAAGTACTACCCCTGAACTGCTGGGACTGGAGAGCCCCCATAGACTTTGCAGTCTCGGTGTCGTTTTTGATTTTTTCCAGGGTGGTGTCCACCTCAGGCCCAAATAAGTGATCAGGGTTTACAGGCTGATTTAGGATGGTGGTTTGTATCTCCGGCTTGAACCCGGAGATTCTGAGCCAGGCCTGACGCCGCAACATTACACTTGTGTTAATGGCCCTGGCCGCGGTGTCCGCTGCGTCCAGTGCACATTTAATAGAAGCATTTGAGATGAGCTTCCCTTCTTGAATGAGCATCTCCGCTGCCTCCTTATATTCATCTGGTAAGTGTTGTAACAGGGTTTCAAGTGTATCATAATGTGCCCTGTCATATCTGGCCAAGAGTGCCTGCGTGTTAGAAATGCGCCAGATATTGTCCGCTTGAGCCGCCACCCTCTTCCCTGATGCTTCTAGCACCTTAGATTCCTTGTCAGGGGGAGGAGCATCACCAGTAGTTTGTGAATTTGCCCTCTTCCGGGCATTAGAGACAGCTAGAGAGTCCAACGGCAACTGGCCCTTGATGTAGGTAGGGTCCCCAGGTGCCGGCTTGTACTTTTTTTCAATTCTGGGGTTTACAACCCTGGCACGTGTGGGTTCTTTAAAAATGTCTGCAGCGTGTTTTAAGACACCCTTCAGCATTGGCAGAGTATTTACGGTCTTTTCAGAGGTGGAAAATGTGTCAAACAGAAAGTCCACTTCAATAGGGTCAGCGTGGAGCTGGACGTCATGATTCTTTGCTGCCCTCTCAATAAGTGCATTAAATGCCGCAGAATCCTCAGTAGGGGAGGTTTTGATAGTATACACTTGAGTGTCTGGGGCAGTTTGTGGATCCCCTGTGTCCGCAGCATCTGCCCATGTGTCATGCTGATCTTCAGGATCAGTATCGGCAGGGTAGTTGTATTCATCATAGTCACCTTCTCCAGCCTCCACATCCGAATAATTGGGCGAGATTGGAGCAGTGTCCCGAGCACGTGGATTAATCAGTTCCACAAGAACTGGGGATTCTGTGGAATCCTTTTTCTTCTTCAAAGGAATTGTGTAGGACTCCATAGGCTGTTCTGGCATGATTTTTTGCTTGTAAATGGAAAGTTTACCGGTGTCGGCGTCGATAAATTGTTCCGACTGCTCCTCAAGTAGGGGTTGTCGATGCTTTGTGCCTACAACTGCAGGGGTAGGCTTCGGCCCCGTGGACACCTTCACGGACGCGAACGCCTTCGGCGCCACTTTCGGAGGCAGCGTGAACTGAATCGGCGCCGTCGACTTTTGCGGTTTGGCGGCAGGCTTCGGCGTGGAAGTATCCTTCGGATCGACCGCGGAAGCCTTGTCCTTAATGCGCTGCAACGAGTCCGACACCTGCTTCGTGAAGGATGCGGATGGTTTCGCCGACTCAACAGGTGCTCTCGAGCCACTACCATGTGCGGACTCGAGGGTCGTAGTACTTTTGGCCTTGTCCGGCCGACGTGCAGGATCGACAGCTTTTGTAGCTCCGAGTCCCTTGTCTGTGTCGACGGCCTTCGGCGCCGACTGCTTCGGGTCGGCAGCCTTGACAAGCACTTTCGGTGCCCCAGTCTTCGGCTCGACACCCTTGAGCGACTTCACCGGTTCGACAACCTTCTTTGGCTTCGTATGCACCGACAGGTCTGAAGACGTGGAGCCGACCAAGGCGACAGGTGCTTTCTGTTTCGACGGCGCCTCTATCACTTTTGGTTTTGTCGAGACCGAAGCTTTCTCTTTCGGTTTCGAGTTGACCAATGGCGGCTCTGTAGAAGTGTCCGTAGCCGGGCCCGGAGGCAAGACCGTGGTTCTAGGTGCAAGATCTTGGGTAAGGCCATGTGGCGATCCCTCGACCTGAGCCTTAGCTATTGTCCGACGGGGCATAGCTCTTCGCTTGAGCTATCTTCCGTGGCCCCATAGGCCTCATTGTCGTTTCTTACCTCATCGACGATGTCTTCTGTATCGAGCATTTCGGCGTCTGCGTCGTAGCTGGAGTCGATCTCTGCCGCTGGAGTTGAAATCGGCTCTCGAACTTCCTGCTCGTCTGCCTCTTCTCCCTCGGTATCGAAAATGTTCACCGGGTCAGGTGCCGTCTGCTGGGCCTCCTGGCGCGCCGAAGTCGAATCGTCTTCTTGGAGCGAAAACGAGAACAAGCCATACAGTTGGCTTCATCGTGATCCGGTGACAGGCACTTGTTGCACACCGGGTGGACATCGATGTGGGGATACTTCGAGTTGCACACGGGGCACCTTTTGAACGGGCTCCGTTCCATGATGCGCCGTCGAATAAGGCTTGTTGCGTCGACTGGGCCTCGAGCACCGAAGAGCCACGCGACTCCTCAGGATGTCCGACTTGGGAACTGAGCCGGAACAGAGCTGGGCACCAAACGCAAGACAATACCGATGATATAGGAAAGGCCCGTGGGCGGAAAAGAAAGTTTCTATCGAATCCGAACTGGAGTGATCAAATATGCATCCGAACCCAATGGCGGAAAAAAACAATCTGGGGATGGAGTCGATGCCCATGCGCACTGTAGTCCAGGGGAGGAGCCACCTATCTCGTGATACTTCGAAGACTCTTCCAGGACAATGTGCAATTATCCGGACCCAACACTAGGCGGCGATCTATGCTATAGATATGAATTCAGCAGCCCACATGCCTCGAACACCTTGTTCAGAACCACCTGGTTCAGCTCCCACTCGTGACTGACTGAGGACAGTCTGCTTAGTCCGTCGGCATGTTCATTTAAGACTCCTGGCAGATGTTCCGCTTGCAGCAAAATGTTGTTTAGGATAGCCCATTCCGAGATTTCCTGAGCTTCTTGAGAACGGGAGCGACCTTGTTCCTCCCTCCTTGTTGATGTAATGCATGGCCGTGGTGTTGTCCGTGCGGATGAGAACCTTTGAACCCTCCAGGCGAGGGAGAAACACTTGAAGAGCCAGCATGATCGCTCGGAGTTCTAGTAGATTGGTCTCCTCAGCACCGTCTTCTTCATATCAATGTCCACTGACATGAAGGTCCTGCAGTACTGCCCCCCAGCCGTCCAATGACGCATCCGTCGTCACCACCTGAGGAGACGGATCGCTTACGAAGGATAGACCTTGGGATAAGTTTTCCTGCTTCGTCCACCATAAGGCAGCTGTTTTCATCGTTGAGGTGATGGCCACCTTGTCGTCGAACGAACCATGAATTTGCTGCCATTGAATGTCGAGCTGCTCCTGGAGAGGACGCATCCTCAATCTGCAGTGAGGAATCAGAGGAATGCATGAGGAGATGACTCCCAGAAGGGATTTGTAACGGCGTACTGAAAGATACCTTCTTTTTCTGAAGGTCAGCGCCATCGACTGCAGTTTTTCTTGCCTTTCTAAAGTCTGGAAAGCTTTGCTGAGATCTGAGTCTAAGATGGCTCCCAGAAAGCGTGCAGTCCTGGACGGAACCAGAGATGACTTCTCCTTGTTGAGAGTAAGGCCTAGATTCTGAAAAAGATTTGTACATGCCTAGACTGCTTCCCTCGCAGCCTCCCTGGACGGGGCCTTCAGCAACCAGTCATCCAGGTAAGGGAAGACCTGAAATTGATTCCTCCGCAGAAATGCCGCCACCGGTGCCAGCACCTTGGTGAAGATTCTTGGAGCTGAGCAAAGACCAAAGGGTAAAACCCTGAATTGAAAGTGGCTCTTGGCTACTGTAAACCGTAGAAACCTTCTGTGTGCTGGGTGAATCGGTATGTGAAAATACGCATCTTCGAGATCGAGCGTGGCCATGAAATCCCCTGGATTGATAAGACAAAGTATGTCTTGAAGTGAAACCATCCGAAAGGATAGGGAAATAAGATAGGTGTTGAGCTCCCTGAGATCTAAAATGGGGCGCCATTTCTCTAGCGTCTTCATCACCAGGAAGAACCTGGAATAAAAACCTTCCCCTCTTTGGGAGGAGGGGACCGGCTCTATAGCACCTTTGAGGAGCATCTGATGAACTTTGAGCCGCAGGAGACGCAGATGTTTTGAGGGGATGGCGGCCGGGGGCTTGTATGGTGGGATTTGTGTGAATTCCAAAGTATGGCCCTTTCGAATGATGTTTAGCACCCAACGGTCTGATGTTATGCTGGACCAATTCTGAAGGTATTGAGATACCCTGCCCCCTACCGATGGTCTTGCAGAGGAGGGCACAGTAAGAAGAGCCAGGATGCCGCTATTGCTTCTTGGGCCTATCCCGTCCTTGGCGATTTGGTCTTCCTCTATTGTTCGGACTAGAGAAATTTGAGGACTGGCTTTGTCTTTGTTGGTAAGGCTGACTGTATTGTTGAGAGCCTGATCCGTACGATGAGTACCGTTGCTGTTGGTAGGATCCTTTATAGGAGGTACTCTTACCTCTGGCCCCTTTGAAAGGAGCTTTTCAGTACTGAAGTGTACCCAGAGACCTCGCCGTCTCTGTATCCTTCTTGATATCCTGGAGAGTGTCGTCTATATGTTTCCCGAACAACGCCTCTCCATCAAACGGTAAATCCAAGATTTTATTCTGGATTTCAGGCCTGAACCAAGTCGCCCTGAGCCATCCCTCGCCACGAAGAACTGCAGCACCAGCCAATGATCGAAGGGCAGTTGTGGCGATATCCATGGCACAATCAATAATCTCCATTGATGTTGCCTCTCCCTCTTGCAAAATATTCTTTGCTTCGCCTCTTGAGGTAGTTGATCCAGATAGGGCGCAACGTCGCACCATAGTTGGCGGTCATACCTGCCTAATATTGCTAAGGCATTTGCTGCCCGCACCAGAAGACTGGCCATAGATGAGAATCGTTTACCAGCGTTGTCCAATCTCCTGCCTTCCTTATCTGGAGGTGTTAAAGGAGTTGATGGGTTGCGTGATTTCCTCTGTGCCGCTTGAGAAATCACCGAGTCCGGTTTTGGGTGTCCTGTCAAAGACGTCGGACCATCCTCAGGTGCTTTATATTTCTTTTCAAGGCACAGTAGCACAGGGACCACTGTCGCTGGATTTTTCATAGCCTTCAGGCCTTCCTCCCAAACATGTTGAACAATGGGGACAGACCTAGTAACCTTCCTATATGGCTCCTTAAAGTCATACAAAAAACACTCGGTGGTAACAGAAGGCATTGCTAGTTTGAATCGGCCACAGGCTCTTTCCATTAACTTATGGAACCCTCCGATATCCGCCGGAGGGAAGTGCACCGGATCCGGACATGGTGAAGCCGGGTCTGGGATAACGTACTTGCCCCATTCTATGCCTTGATTTGGTCTGCCGTCAAAGTTTTGATCCTCATCCGAGGAATCATCTTGATTGTCCAATGGTATTGAAGGTACCTGTGGAATCGGTGTTTGGGGCTGAGATATCACCTGAGCCGGCAACGCTGGAGAAACCAGTATAGGTGTCGTAGGAACCGGCAGGGCTTGCGTAGACGGAACAGGCATAGGCTGTCACCTGGATTTGTAATCCTGCAGCATGTTGTGTAAATCCTGCAAGAGCGAAGAAGGCCCAGACACCATCTGTTGACCCGAATACTCCTGAGGCTGAGCAGAATGTTGGTACCCACATTCCTGCAGGTATTCCCCTTCAGAATCAGTTTTTTGACATTTTACCAGAAGCTCAGAGGGACTGCGTGCATATCCATATGAGCTCTGATCTTCCTCATCCGAGTCGTCCTCATCCTCATCCAACAGCTGAGCTGGGGGTAAGGGGGTAACCCTTCTCGGGGAAGTCATATCCGGTGTAATGAGTCGCATGGAAATGGAGATTTTTTCAGTCAACGACAATATCGTCGACGATGGAGTTGTTCCTGGCAATGCTGCTGTCGTCGACGGAATAGCCTTCGTCGACGAGCGAACAACCGTCGACGAGATGGGCGTCGACGACACAGTCGACGATGACACCGTCGACGCACCTGCGGCCGTCGTGTCAATGTTGTTGTCGTCGAAGTACTCGACGACGAGACAGTTGTCACCGTCGTCGACATACTCGTTGACGTTGCTGTCACTATCGTCGACGACCCCTTCGACGCCGACGATCCCGTCGACCGTACCGTCGACGGTTCCACTTTAGGTTTAGGCTTCAACGCCTTCGTCGAGGAAGTCTTCAGCTGCGTCGACGACTTGGAACTCCTGTCAGACTCCTCAGAGGACTAAGAAGATGGCTTCTTGAAGGCTGGAACCGTCTTCGTCACAGAAGATGGTGTAGATGGTCCCTCCCTCTCCTTTACACCGTGGTGAGGAGATTCGACCGTACCTAGGCTCTCAGACTCTCTGGGGGTCTTTGAGGCCTTAGCAGGATATTCCACTGAAGGGGAACCCCTACCCCTTTTGACTGACCTTCTTGAAGATGTAGCTGAAGAAGAGTCCTCACTTTCACTGGAAACTGTGTCCTTTCTAGACTTCAACTTCTGGAGCCAGGTAAGAAGTCTACCCTCACGGTCCCGGAGGGTTTTGGTGGAAAAAGTGCGGCAGATCTTGCAGTCCGCAGCCTTATGGTCAGGATAGAGGCAATAAATACAATCTTTATGCCTATCCTCCACAAACCATCTTTTCTTGCCACAGGTGGAGCATGGCTTGAAAAGGACCTTCTTCTCTTTATCAGACATCCTGGAAGAGACAGCCAACAATTTTGAAGAAAGAATCCTGAAGAAACACTGAAAAAGAGTTGAGATTGAGCAGAGCTCAAAGGAGACTTCCTAAGCACAACGTGCGGTAGAAAATCTGAGGCTCTGAGGTTCCTTCAGGAGGGTTCTAAGGGGTGAGGCTCTTCCGATTGGCTGATGATTAGTTTGGTCTCTTTTACAAAAAGAGGCGGATATGCTACAAAAGGGAATGAGGTCTAGGCCTTTCCTTTCTCTTTTGTACCTACTGCTATGTTATTTTTGGTTACGGAGACTCCCATTCCGACGACGGGGAATGATTCAAAGCATGGGAATCTATGAAAGTTCCAATACTGGGACAAGTATAGCTTAGTATAGTACAATGTCCATGCTAAGGAAATGTGTGAAAACCTATAAATGTAACTAACAAACACAGGAGTCCGGGGAAAAGGATGGGTGCATATGAATCTACAGCACTACATGCCACAAACAGATACTTACAGGGTAAGTAAAATTTTCCGATCGAGGTATGAGTGACTGCAGATATACAAGCTTAGCATAGACTGTAAAGCAGTCCTCCTCCATAAGTGGTGGCTAACCAGTGGGGGGTAACAGATGTTTGGAATAATGCAAGCCGAACTACTTGGCCAACACTGGCTTGTTTGCGGACCAGTATATCTACGCAGTAATCCTTAGTAAATGTGTGTAGTGTCAACCATATAGCTGCTTTACATATATCAGCTATACGCATATTTCCTAGGAAAGCTATTGAAGCTCCTTTTTTACGAGTGGAGTGAGCTCTAAGGAGGGATAGGTATATTTAGCTTTAGCATACCATGTTTGGATGGATTTGACAATCAAACATGCTATGCCTGATTTAGAAATGGCCCTTCCTTGGTAAGGCTTTGAAAAGGCAACAAAGAGCTTTTGTGTTTTCCTAAACAATTTGGCTCTGTCAATAGCCTACAGAAGGCTCATTTTACATATAAGGTGTGTAAAGTCCTTTCCGCAACTTTGGCAGATTGAGGAAAAAATACTGGCAATTCAATAGATTGATTAAGGTGGAAGTTAGACATGACCTATGAAAGGAATTTAGGATTGGTACGGAGTACCACACAATCTCTATGTAGTTGGAAGAACAATTCTTCCAAGGTTAATGCCTGAAGCTCACTGACACATCTGAGAGAAGCGATAGCAACCAGGAATGTTACTTTCCAGGATAGAAACTGGAGGGAGCCAGAGTGGAGGGGTTCAAATGAAGGGCCCAGCAATGTTGTTAATTCAATAGTGATGTTCCAAGTGGGAGCTGGAGGCACCCAAAGAGTAATGACTTTTTTTTTTGTCCTCATAACCACCATGAATCAATATATGCCAAGACGGATTAGCCATCCAACAGCTGTCTCAGTTTATCAAAACTGGCAGGGATAAAAGCGGACAAAGTGGGGGCCAAACATCCCTCAGCTGACACAGACTCCACCGAAACGCAAAGACCAAGTCTAAGTCGGAATGACAACCAACACGGGCCGGGCTAGGACCGGGCAACGGCTGTGTAGATGGTGTATGCCAAAGGACACCATAGTAGTGTAATCATCGGACCCGGGGGGGGGGGGGGGGGGGGGGGGGAAACCCGGGTAATTCATTACATCCGTGAGAGCATATACCAAAAGGCCCTTTTACTCTGGTTACCAGACCTTGCCAGGTCCATACGAGAGGTCTGCAAGAGAGAGGGTTGCCAGTCACTGAAGGAGGGAGATAAAGGGTCTTTCCATTTTCTGCATATCTCACTTCTTGCAAGCAGTACTGCGTAGAACACCAAGCTCTTAGCTGAACTCTGAAGTCCATCTAGAAACCCAAATATCACCAATGGCAAATTTATAGTAACCTTAAACCCCAACGATGTTGGTAGAGTGTCACCAATCGCTTCCCAAAAAGTGTCTAATCGGGGACACTCGAAAAACATATGGGCGTCTGATGCGGCGATAAGCCCACACTTAGCGCATGAAACTGAGTTTCCCTCTGTGAATTTAGAGAACTTAAGCGTAGAATAATAAGCCCTGTGCAGGGTATAAAGATGATTTCTATGCAGCCAAGACGGCTTCACAATATTCCATAAGAGCTCAAAAGAGGCAGCCCACAGTTCTTGCAAGTTGTGGACGATGATTAAAGAGCCCCACAACAAGTCAGGTAAGCTAAAGTCCCCATCCGTTTCCTCAAGTATAAGTTTATACCATTGAGAGACCTCTTTTTTTGCTGGCTCTCTATTCACTAGGTTGGTAATTAGGAGGCTATAGCCACCAAGAACAAGTTTGTTCCCTCTATGGGGTAAAGGTTTATGTGCTTGAGTCCAGCTGGCCATTTGCAGGTATTTAAACCTTGAAAGATTGGGGCCGATCTTGGTTCGAAGGTGTTCCCATGAGAGTAGGTCCCCATCAAAAAATAGGTCTCCCCAAACTTCCAAACCTGCATCTCTCAAGGGTGCCGCTAAGCTATCTCCTAGCCAAGCCGGACTTTCAGGTAACCCCCATAATGGTGCTTTATCACAAAAATACCCGTTTTATGGATTTTGTTACATCTGCCCACATTTTTGCAAGCCCTTGCAGGACCTTCAATTTAATTTTTTTTAAAGAACTTCGGATTACCGAATTTAAAAAGAAAACCAGAGTGACTGACACCTTCACCATCCAACATAGCGGAAAACATTAAGCCCAACCCGTGATCAGTGAGGATTTTCAACAGCATTCGGGTATGGGAGAGCTGGAAAGCCCATGCGTATAGTTTTAAATCAGAGTAATGACTCTTAAGACTTTCTAGGAAGGCCTTGATGACAGGAGTTTTGAATATGGAAGTGTGTCTATTTTGTAAATATGCAGCTTTTGCTGCTAGATGTAGTCTTATAGAAGTGATGGCTGGACCAGAAGTATATGTGTGAAATAAATAACTGACAATCTCTTGACCTTTAACTGATAAATGATCGATGTGTTTAAAATGACAGTAGTGGACACATCTTTTGCACTTAGCAGCATAACAGGCCAAGGCAGTGAGCCTGAGTGCTATTTTTTAGAATGTCCATACAAGGTTGTGGTAACTTTAAATTGCCAAGGAGCCAAACCGCAAGGTTGAGGGGCTTACGGTCTGGGTGTCTGACGTCTCCCTAGCTGTGCATAATTGTAATTGTAATTGTGAAGCTTATAAAGCGCATGGTCACACTTACCAGTGTGCCCCCTCTCTGAATAAACCGCTGAGGAACCCGTCCTGGCCTGTTCCTGTGAGGCGCCCAACTCCTGGGCATCCCCCTGGTGAAGCCAGGCATCCTTAGCGATTAGGGCCGGTGTGGAGACTAAGCAAGCTATTGCCCAGAGTTGCAGCGTGGGACCCCATGATTAGAGTAGGCACCGTGCCGAGAATTATCGGGTCCGCCGACATTTGAGCTCAAGACCCTACCGCGACGGGAATTGAACCTTGGTCCCGGGCCAGACCTCTGCATCAGGCTCTAATTGCATCAATACGTATTCTTGATTGAAGAGGCACGGATGGCCCATTGAGAGTATGAGAAACACAGAAAATTTGCATTTCCTTACAAGTGGATGCAATGTGTCAGAAAATGAAAAAACGAACGTTGGAGAAAAAAAGTGATGAAAATAAGTATGTTTCATGATTAAAAACGAAAAATTGGAACGATAGATTTCTGCAAAAGCAGCAGTCACAGTGTCGTGGTTTGGGGCACTACCCAGTGCCCTAGTGCTTAGTTTAATTGTTTTCACGTGCCACAGGGTCAGGGCACGTCACCATTGAGCACGCTTGGTTGATTTAAAGCTAAACATAAACATATGATGAACAGTTTAAAAATCGGAGTGCAACCTATCCATTGACAATGATTATTACGAACTGCCTCAACTAGGTTTGCACCCACAAAAATATGGAACAAAAGATTTACCCAGAAATGGCACCTTCAACATCCACGAATAAGGCGGAACACCAGATTTCATAAAGCATGTTGATATTGGGAAGCGTCGGCAGCGAACTAGATATGAAGCATTTATATAGGACTATGGACTCGTTTTTGTCATTTTTGAAATGCCATGATTCTGTTTAAAGATAATGGGTTCTCAAACTGAAGAGATCTGTTATAGAACTCGAGTATTCTGGGAGTAGTAGTGCGTGTCATTGACTACAATATACAAACGATGCCAGGTGTGAGTCGTGTAGTTAATGGGAGGGATAGCCCAGGTATAGGGGGAGGGGCTTGTGCTGTTTAAGTAGCATGGGGAGTGTTGTGAACTAAGATCGCTCTGTCTAAAGAAAGGGAGAAGGCCGGAACTAGTTTCAGCAGGTATGCGAGGGTTTCATGTAGGATTCTAAACAAAAAGTGAACGGGTTTCTGGAATTTTACTGTGGATGTCATTTGCAGCAGGGACGAGTAAGCTTAATAAAGTGGGTATGGAGTTAAAAAGAAACGAAGCATTTTTTACACGAATAGGGTGCAAGATAGACTACCGTAACGGAAGGAATCTCGTTGTGATTAATAGTGGGGATTGATAGTGGGTGGATAGAGGAAGCATGTCGAAGTAAAAGGAATGAAGGGGAACGTAGTTCGGGAGGAGATGTATGTATACGAACAGGGTACACTGATGAGGGAAAGGGAATGCGGTTAAACGCGCAGGCATTGGGAAAAGACTTTAATAATAATTTATGCTCTCAGTCTAATCAGGTAGAGGTTTGTCAGTGCGGCATTAATGTTATAGATGACAGACAATTGTTAAAGAGGACGTTAAGTTCATTTAAAAAGTGTCAGATCGTACATATATTTATTGTTGTTTCATTCATTTTTCTAGTTACCCCTGACGAAAGGCCCATTGAGGTCTGAAATGCATTGGGATGTTTAATAAAACTGCTTTTTATGAAAATTGCACCAATACGTATTCTTGATTGAAGAGGCACGGATGGCCCATTGAGAGTATGAGAAACACAGAAAATTAGCATTTCCTTACAAGTGGATGCAATGTGTCAGAAAATGAAAAAACGAACGTTGGAGAAAAAGTGATGAAAATAAGTATATTTCAGGATTAAAAACCAAAAATTGGAACAATAGATTTCTGCAAAAGCAGCAGTCACAGTGTCGTGGTTTGGGGCACTACCCAGTGCCCTAGTGCTTAGTTTAATTGTTTTCACGTGCCACAGGGGCAGGGCACGTCACCATTGAGCACGCTTGGTTGATTTAAAGCTAAACATAAACATATGATGAACAGTTTAAAAATCGGAGTGCAACCTATCCATTGACAATCAGTGAGCCACACTCCTCCGCATGAGAAGGTCCTTCCTGTTCGGCAGTATCTAGAGAGGAACTACTGAGAGTTCTAGTAGCGTGGTTAACAATGGTTGTCGTGTCCATGTGGGCGCCACTAGGATGAGTGTGAGCAATGTCTGGCAAAGTTTGCAAACCCCAACAGAAGCAGTGGGAGAGGTGGAAAAGTAAGAGCAAATAACTAGGACTAACTCATCCATAGTGCATTGACCCTGGATTGTGGGTATTGGAACCGGGAGGCAAAGTTTGGGCATTTTGTGTTTTCTGATGTGGTGAAGAGGTCTATTTGTGGTTGACTCTAATGCCGGAAGTATGGTAGGATGACTTGCTGTGGATTTCCTGTGTTTACATGTATGCCAATTTGTGTATGGTCTCATTCTGGAAAAATGTTTTTTTTTTAATACTTAAAGCTTTTTAGGTCTCGTCCTTTACCATTCCGAAGGAATGGGAAATGGCGAGAATTCAAGTGCTCGAACTGATTGTCAAACCACCGCTTTTTTTTGTGGCGTTTTCTTCGAGTGCACGTACAGGCACGCGCTTTTGGCCCATACACTTTCATGGCCATCTGTTCCTGTTCCTCAATGTCCCTCCCACCCTTCGTTTGATCTTGCCGCGAGTTCAGGCTAATGGCCCTCCCCCAGCACAGAGCGCGCATCGCGGCCGCACAGCACATCAAAGGGCTTCTCCCAGCGTGTGCTGTGCCGCTTCTCCTCCCCTAATTATGTGGCCGGCCGTACTTGTGTTTCCTGGCCGCTTCCCGGCCGCTCTTGTATTTAATTAGCAGCAGCAGCATTTCTACTGCGCCAGGCCACATCAAAGGCTCTGTGCCACTTTCACCCACACATCAACACTTACAGACACGCAACGCCACTCACACCCACGCAAGCCCACTATCATCCACGCAACACCCCACTCACCCACGCAACGCCACTCACCCGCGCAACGCCACTCACCCGCGCAACGCCACTCACCCGCGCAACGCCACTGACACGCGCAACGCCACTGACACGCGCAACGCCACTGAAACGCGCAACGCCACTGACACGCGCAACGCCACTGACACGCGCAACGCCACTGACACGCGCAACGCCACTGACACGCGCAACGCCACTGACACGCGCAACGCCACTCGCAACACCACTCGCAACACCACTCGCACGTTCAACGCCACTCGCACGCGCAACGCCACTCGCACAGGCGACGCCACTCGCACAGGCGACGCCACTCGCACAGGCGACGCCACTCGCACAGGCGACGCCACTCGCACAGGCGACGCCACTCGCACAGGCGACGCCACTCGCACAGGCAACGCCACTCGCACAGGCAACGCCACTCGCACAGGCAACGCCACTCGCACAGGCAACGCCACTCGCACAGGCAACGCCACTCGCACAGGCAACGCCACTCACACAGGCAACGCCACTCACACAGGCAACGCCACTCACACAGGCAACGCCACTCACACATTGTGGGTGCAGATTGTGGGTGCAGATTCAGAGAAAACTCAGCAGCACCACCACCATTGCAATAGGTCTCGTTTTAACGCAAATTTAAGCTATAGGCCTTGTAAATGGCAAAGCCTTTTATTTATGTTCCAAAAACCAGAACGCAAAAATAAAGGGCATAATCATTTACAATGCTAATAGTTCAGACTCGTGTTATTGCAAGACCTATTGCATTTTTAATGCTTGTTATTAACTGTTTCTGGGTACATAGGCGGCATTAACTGGCCCAACCCCTATTGAGGGCAGGTTCCAGCATAGGAAAGACACCACCGTTTGTCACATCAAGTAAAAAAAAAAAACACGCAGAGAAGAAAAATACTTTGAGGTCCCTCTAATGCAATCCCCTGACCCTTTTCCCCCCTTAGACACTCCCCTCCCCAGGCCTTGTAGCCACTCCAATTGCAAAATGCAACCACTGCCCAGTATCCACCCTCCAGCACATTAATGCCAGGTTCAAAGACAGCTCCACCAACGATGTGTCATACTTCTTTCTACATAGAAGCTTTTGATATTTATACGTCAAAAAGCGCTCCTGCTTCAGCCTTCGGGGAAAGAGTCTCAATGCTCTCCAGCAAGAAGCCAGAGCGGAATTTGAGAAGCCACTGCTTCAATCCGGAGGTTGAACAATAGATGTGCCCCATTCATATTACTATTTAATTATTCCATTGCAAGTAGAGTCCGTAATCTATGGTACCAGTGAGTAAGTGCTGGGCACACTGCCTTTCTCCAATTAAGCGCTAGTGTTAATTTTGCTGCCCGCATATGCCATTCATGGGTCGTCATTGCTCTGCGGTCTGTGGTTCTAAAGCCCAGGAGCTTCACCTCTAGTGTATGACGCAATGTGTAGGTAAATACACTGAGTAGAAGCCTCGACACTACCTTCCAGAATGGTCGTATGCCTGGACATTCCTACCATAAGTGTAGTGCCTCACAAAGGGCTCCACAGTCCTTCCAGCATGTGGGAGATACACTGTGATACATAAAGGAATATGCTACTTACCAGTATGCATCTGTTCTTGGCATGTAGGGCTGCTGACATTCACATCTGTGCATAGATCGCCGCCTAGTGTTGGGTCCGGATGATTGCACTTTGTTGTCTTGGAAGAGTCTTCGAAGTATCACGAGATAGGTGACTCCTCCCCTGGACTACAGTGCGCATGGGCATCTTCTCCATCCTCCGATTGTTTATCGCCATTGTGGCAGAGATGGAGATAGGAAAGTAAGAGATGGCCATGCAGAGATAATGCTGCAGCTGCGACAGGCACCGGGGAGGAGGGCGGGGGATATGAATGTCAGCAGCCCTACATGCCAAGAACAGATGCATACTGGTAAGTAGCACATTCCCTTCGAGGCATGTGGGCTGCTGGATTCATATCTGTGCATAGACTGAATAGCAGTATCTCCTCTAGCGGTGGCTACCTGTGCCAGCTGCAGCAGTTTGGAAAAGAGTTTTGAGGACAGCCTGGCCTACAGCAGCTTGCTGTTTTGCTTGCACGTCTACACAGTAGTGTTTAGTGAAACTGTGTATTGTGGACTATGTGGCTGCCTTACAGATGTCTTCAAGAGGAATATTACCTAGGAAAGCCATGGATGCCCCCATTTTCCGTGTAGAGTGTGCTCTAGGGGGGACAGTTAAAGTGCGTTTAGCTTTTAGATAACATATTTGAATGCATTTAACTATCCATCTGGCTATTCCTGATTTTGAAATAGGATTTCCTTTGTGTTGTGGTGCAAAAGCAACATATAGTTGTTTTGTCTTTCTAAATGATTTAGTTCTGTCCACATAATAAAGTAGAGCTCTTTTTACATCTAGTGTGTGTAGGGCTCTCTCAGCTACTGACTGTGGATTTTGAAAGAATATTGGCAGTTCAATAGCTTGATTGATATGGAAATTGGATACAACTTTAGGCATGAATTTGGGGTTGGTTCTAAGAACCACCTTGTTAGCATGTACCTGCATGAAAGGTTCTTGAATTGTTAGTGCTTGTAATTCGCTCACTCTTCTGAGTGAGGTAATGGCAATTAAGAATGCAACATTCCACGTTAAGAATTGTAGTTCGCAAGAGTGTAAAGGTTCGAAAGGAGGTCCCATGAGTCTGGTAAGCACTGTATTTACATTCCAGACTGGGGAAGGGGGTGTCTTGGAGGGATCACCCTTTTTAAACCCTCCATGAAGGCTTTGATTGCTGGTACTGTAAACAGTGAAAGGTGTTGCCTGTTTTGAAGGTATGCTGCTATAGCAGCAAGGTGTAGTCGTATAGAAGAGTATGCTACGTTACTTCTTTGTAAATGCAGCAGGTAACATATGATGTTTTGTATGGAAGCGTCTAATGGGTTGATTTGATTATTGTTGCACTAAATAACAAATCTCTTCCATTTTGCTGCATAGCACGCTCGTGTGGTTGGTCATCTTGCCTCCCTAATGATGTTCATGAAGTCCGGGGGCAAGTTAAGGTATCCGAACTCTAAGACCTCAGGAGCCAGATCGCTAGGTTCATCGGATTGGGATCTGGGTGTCTTAGTTAGAAGATGGGGTGCAAGGCATAGTCTTTGATGAGGAACTACTCACAGTTCTAGGAACGTCGTGTACCATGGTTGTCTCGCCCATGTGGGAGCAACTAGGATTAGTGCGAGTGTTGCCACAGTTTGTGTGCCACCAGCGGGATCCGCGGTGCTGGGGGGAAAGCGTACGCAAATCTGCCTGACCAGTTCATCCATATCGCATTGCCCAGTGACAACGGATGTGGGAACCTGGCGGCAACGTACTGGCATTTGGAGTTTTCTTTTGTGGCAAACAGGTCTACCTCTGGGTGGCCCCACTGTTCGAAGAATGGCTGGAGAACTTGGGGGTGAATCTCCCATTCGTGTATTTGTTGGTTGTGCCTGCTGAGCAGGTCGGCAATCTGATTGTCCTTCCCTGGAAGGTGTTCTGCGAGGAGAAAGATGTTTTTTGGAATCGCCCATTCCATATGCTCTGTGCCAGATGGGACAGCTGTGGAGAGTGCGTTCCTCCCTGTTTCTGGATATAGTACATTGCGGTCATGTTGTCCGTCCGGATCAACACCATCTTGCTGTACAAGTATTTCTGAAATGCTTTCAGGGCTAGGAATATCACTAGCAACTCTAGTTGGTTGATATGCAGCTGTTTTTGTTTGTTTGTCCAGAGCCCTTGTACTGTGTATTGAAGGAGATGGGCTCCCCAGCCTGTCAGTGATGCGTCCACTGTTAGTATTAGTTGTGGAACCGGCTCTTGGAACAGTCGCCCCTTGGAAAGGTTTTGTGGGTTCCACCACTGCAGAGAGTTGCGAGTGCGACTGTCTATCAACACTAGGTCTCTTAGTTGTCCACGAGCCTGGATCCATTGCTGTGCTAGGCATTCCTGTAATGGGCGCATTTGGAGTCTGGCATGGGTGACAATGAATATGCATGAGGCCATCATGCCTATGAGCTGCATGAAGACTTGAGCTGGCAGGGAGTGTTGTGGCAGGAATTTGCGAATGAGTATCTGCATGCTGGCTATCCTTGCTGAGTTTGGATATGCCTTTGCCACTGAGGTATTTATAGTGGCTCCCAGGTATTGCTGTACGTGGGAAGGTTGCAGATGCAATTTTGTGTAGTTGATTGAAAAGCCTAGGCTGTGTAGCAACTGGATTGTTTGGGACGTGTGTGCTGCACACTCTTGGTACGATTTTGCTTGTATTAGCCAATCGTCCAGGTAAGGGTACACATGGACGTGTTGCCTCCTGAGATGTGCCGCTACTGTCGCTAAGCATTTTGTAAACACTCTTGGAGCCGTGGTAACCACGAAGGGCAAAACCTTGAATTGGTAGTGTTGCCCTTCTATTGTGAACCTGAGGTATTTTCTGTGGGCTGGATGGATGGGTATGTGAATGTACGCATCTTTGAGGTCTAGTGCTGCTAGGAAGTCTCCTTGCTGTAGCAACGGGAGCACTTGTTGTAGTGTGATCATGTGGAAGTGCTCCGATAGTATATATTGATTCAGGGGTCTGAGGTCCAATATTGGTCTGAGGGAACCGTCCTTTTTTGGAATAAGGAAGTATAGGGAGTATACTCCTGTCCCTTGTTGGTGGAAAGGGACTTGCTCTATGGCCCCCTTTTCCAGCATGCATTTCACCTCTTGTTGTAGTAGGGTGATGTGTTCTTTGGACATAGGACGATGTGTGGGTGGTATGTTTGGTGGCGTAGAAGTCAGTTCTAGGCAATAACCAGACTGGATAATTTCTTTCACCCACCTGTCCGTGGTAATTGCGTGCCAGACAGGTAGGAACTGTTGTAGTCTGCTTCCGACCGGTGTTAAGTGGTCTGGAGGCAGCGTAATGAAGTCACTGTTTAGAGGCGGTGGAGGCCCTGGTGTTATTGCCTCCACGCCCTCTTCCCTTATTACTGTTACCTCTGTAACCTCCCCTGGTTGTGTTCTTGTTGAAGGAACCCTGTGTGTTACTTTTGTATGAGGCTGATGTTTGTGAAGCATTCCCTCGTGTATTTGCTCTGTATGAGGAGCGTCGAAAGCCCCTATGCTGCAGAAACTGCAATGCACCCATAGATTTTGCAGTTTCTGTGTCCTTTTTCATTTTGTCCAGAATGGTGTCGACAGTAGGGCCAAATAGAAAATCCTGATTGACAGGTTGGTTAAGAATGGTGGACTGCACCTCATTTTTAAAACCGGAAATACACAGCCATGCATGTCTGCGTAGCAGGACGCTAGTATTAATTGACCTAGCTGCGGTGTCTGCAGCGTCAAGCGCACATTTGATGGAGGCGTTCGATATGAATTTTCCTTCCTGGATAAGATCATTGGCTTGTGCTTTAAAAGGCTCTGGTAGGTGTTGCGTAAGGCTATCGAGCTGATCATAGTGCGCTCTGTCATAACGAGCCAGTAGGGCTTGTGTATTAGCAATCCTCCATGAGTTGGAGGCTTGTGCAGCTACTCGTTTGCCTGATGCCTCTAGAATTTTTGACTCTTTGTCAGGGGGAGGTGCTTCCCCTGTTGTCTGAGAGTTGGCTCTTTTTCGTGCGTTAGCGACCACCAGTGAGTCTAGTGGCAACTGGCCCTTGATGTAGGTAGGGTCTGAGGGAGCTGGCCTATACTTTTTTCTATTCTGGGATTGATTACCCGTGCCCTGGCTGTTTCCTTAAATATGTCAGGTGCGTATTTTAGAACTCCCTTCAACATTGGAAGCGTTTTGACACTTTTTTCTGCAGTAGTGAATGTGTCAAACAGGAAGTCTTCTTCTACAGGGTCACTATGCATGTCCACATTGTGGAATTGTGCTGCCCTGTCTAGGAGTTGGTTGAAGACTACTGTGTCATCTGTAGGTGACGGCTTCAGGGATGGGATGGGTGTCATAAGGGTCTGTTGGTTCTTCCCAAGGTTCATCTTGGTCAGGATCTTGTGGGAAATCATATTGAGGCTGTGGCTCATACCCTGCGTCCCCCTCATTGTCCCCGTGGTGAGAAGGTGAGGTAGGGGCAAAAGGTGTAGTAGGCATGATAGGTTGAAAGGGGATGAAGGGTCTTGAGGGGGAAGTCCCAAAGTCCTTTTTCTTCAGTGGGATAGGTGACTTGGGTTCAAAGTCCAAAGGTCTCTTTTTCCTGTGTAGGATGGTAACTTTACCAGTGTCTGGGTTAAGGTATATTTTAGCTTGGTCGTCTGATGGATCTGGGTGGAATAGTTCTTCCTCTACAGTCCTGGGTTTAGTGTTAGACTTTTTGGAGTCGGTAACACTTGTTTTTTGGACGACTTTCGGAGTTTTGTTGGACTTTTTCGGCTTGGGCCCCGATGTAGGCTCAACGAGTGGTTTCGGGTCGACCGGAACTTTCGGGTTGACACGTTTTTTGTGCTCCGTCGGCTTTTTAGGAGTGTCTTTCGCCGAGTCGATGTTCTTTCTTGGATCGACTGGTGTCTTTGCAGCCGTAGGCTTTTCCGGCTTCGATACTGGTTTCCGTACGGCACCGGTTGCCGGCTCAACGGTTTTCGGAACAGCAGGCTTGTTCAGGTCGACGACCTTCTTCGGTTCGGCGCCCTTTGGCTGTGTGCCTTTGTTCGGGTCGACCAGTTTTTTGGGGTCACGGTTCTTGGCTGAACGGCCTTTGTGGGGTCGACAGTCTTCTGTGGCTCGACGCTCTTTGGCTGTGCGGCCTTTTTTGGATCGACGCCCTTCGGGTCGTTGACCTTCTTTGGCTCTGGGACCTTCTTCGAGGCGATGGTACTGGGCCCTGGGCTTTCTGAAGGTTTCGATTTCGGAGCCGAGCCGGAAGGCGGGGCTGGCGAAAGTCTTTTATGATTTTTGCTAAGGCCTTTTGGCGATGCCTCGACCGGATCTTAATGTAATCTTTTTCCCGTTTTCCCCATAAGGTCCAAACCAGCAGAGTGCCCACTTTGTCTCCAAACACACACACACTTGTTTGCTCAAGTAGAGGTTTGAGAGCTCAGCATTATCTGCATAACACATACGCAGTTGACTGCCCATAGACAAAGAGCATTTGTGGTGCGTCATGAGGGGTGCGTTGTACGTTTTGATTCCATTCTCTGTATTTCGCTTTCTAGTCGATAAATCTCCAGTTTACAGACCCTAGCTCACTCAGCTGCAATAAGAGGACCTTTAATAACAGACTTAACAGCGTTCCAAATGCCGGGAATTGGGTTGTCATTGCACTTTTGTCAATAAAACAATTTAATTAAAAAACAATCATCAATCCCTTGCCCAGCTTCCTGTTGGATAACAGGGTCAACCTAGCAGGGAGGGATGGAGCCGCCAGGCCTAACAGGGGGTTGCTCACTAATATAGTCAAAGCCGGGAACATGGCAGTAGTAGATATAACCTATGCCTGTCTCTTGGAGTTCACGGCAGGCATCTCATAGTCCAAGGTCCCTCAACATTTTCTTCACTCACGTAGAGAAGGCTTTTGTTCTATTTTATTATACTTCATTTCTTTAAATGCATTGGTCAGAGTTATTTGGATTTAAAATTTCTTTAGTCTCCTGTTGTCGTGGTGTGTAGATTCTAGATTCCAGTCTGCAGACAGCTCTGGAGTATTTGCCCTGATCAGTTGGATGTACTGTGCTGAACTAAATAAATAATCTTTTATATATCCTGTGTTTCTAGGAACTCTCTTTACTACAATTATGGCGACGACTGAAAACTCTTCTGCTACATGCACATCAGCACAGGGGCGATCTGTCTTCAAAGAAAGTGGATCCATTTTGGATCGATTTACTGGATTTATCTGTGCCAGGATTTCTGTGCCACAAAACTCACTGGGATATCTCTCTTGGATGCAAGTTTTGTATTTTCGAAACTGTGATCATTTTGCATCCAATAAGTATATTTTCCGATTTCTGCTCATTCGCTGCACACGCTTCTACTGGATTATCTGTGCCTGGATTTATTAACATATACTTCATACTCTCTGGTTTCGCTCTTTGAGCTACAAGTTTTTTAGTTTTGGAAATCTGGACTACTAATTGTATTTATTTTTTACTTCTCCGCCTCTACACTCAAGACGTTAGCCGCGTGCAACACTACACGCGCTTCTGGATACCCCCTTTGTATTTATTCAAAAGAAAACTTACCGCCTGATAGAGAGAAGTTGCATGTTCTTGAGGCTGCACGTGCCCTGGCACGAACAGCTACGTAACCCAGCAGCGTGTATTACATGCTTGACGTTAGCTGCGTGCAATGTTTCTTTCCGGAGCAGTGTTTATCAAAGCTGGCATTTTCGGATTACAGAGCTTGAAATAAATTTATTCTCAGGAGCATGTTTCAAAGTTGGTGGTACCACGCTCTTAACTAATTCACAAGTAAGCGGTTTTCTTTTATTTTGATGTGCAGTTTTTTGCTTTTGCAGCTTTCAAAGGAGAAAACGGTTGTGGGAAAAAATGTATAATATACTTGTGGGCACTTAAATTAGCATTTCTTGTGATTTTTTTCTTGCTACTTATTTATGCACAAAGCAATTTGATCATGCAACCAAATTTCTTCAAAGAAAAGGGGAACCCTCCGTTCCATGGACTAGGTGGAAGGAGGATTTTTTTTACGTACCTCAAAGCTATTGACGGCAAGAGTCTTTATGCTGAGAGGAAACTTTTTTTTTTTACATTGCCTAGGATCAGAGGGTCAAGTTATTTTTAGGACACTTCCACAATCTGATGATAGTGGTGACAGGAATGTGCTGGCCAGTATAGAAGCCAACTTCAAACCTACATCTAGTGTTGCCTGAACAGGTTTACATTTTACAGAATGGCTCGGCGTTTGAGGACTTCCTTACAGCTTTGCGTGCCTTATAAGTGAACTGCAATTTTGGACCCATCACTGATGAAATGATCAGAGACCAGAATATTGTTCATGCCAAGAGCAGGAAGGTTAAGGACCAACTGTGGATCATGGGTGATCCGAATTTAAGAGATGTCATCAGCACTGCCAAAGCCATGGAACCATCTGATAAGTGGATGAACCACTTCACATAGAGACAACAAAGGAGTTGCAGATGATGTGTGCATTGTTAAGGGTGGTAATCAACGCAGTGGTCAAAAAGTTTTCAAAACATTAGACAAAGAGTATTATTGCATTAGGTGTGGGAGTCATGGGGCATCCTTTCCTAGATGTCCTGCCCTAGGTAAAGAATGTACTAAGTGTGGACGTTGTGGGGATGTTGCTGTTGTATGCAGGGATCTCAAGGGTACTGGTGGTGAAAGTTATAGTAAAAGTTTCAAACGTAAATGAGGAAGGCGGTAATGATAGTGTGAATGGAGGGAGCATAGGAATAGTGTGGTCTATTACTGATGCACAAGTTACTTACCGTCGGAAACGATTTATCTGTAAGAAACATTTGTAGTGATAGAATCCTTACCTTAGAATTACCCCCAGGCGTCAGACTGGATCCAGAAAGTTTTCGTCAGCAGTACTCCTGCGCGCCGGTAGGCGTCGTCATGCGGCACCGCGTGCGTTGTTGGCATCGTCGTTGTCGAGTTGACGCTGCTGGAGCTACTTGAACGCGGCCACGCACGCTGACGTCAGCTCTGTACACGACTTTCCGCACCACAAACGCAGAGCCATGCAAGAAACTGACCACTGGTGCCATGAAACTAGAGCCCTGCAAGGGATGATCTTAACCCTAGAAATCAGTTCGCAGAACGGGGAGGATGGGTGGGGCGGTAAGGAATCTATCACTACTAATGTTTCTTACAGATATATCGTTACCGACGTTAAGTAACTTGTGCATCTGAAAGAAACACGTAGTGATAAATTCCTTACCTTAGAATAGATATTCCAGCAATACCAACCCCGGTGGTGGGTCTGCGAACTAAGATCACACCAGAAAATCCAGGAGAACAGACGGCCAAAGAAGCCGTCTCTCCGGACATGGCTGTCCAGGCAGTAATGCTTGGTAAACATGTGCAACGAGGCCCACGTAGCCGCCTGACAGATGTCATGCAAGGGAACTCCCCGTTCCAAAGCAGTAGTGGCTGCCATCGCCCGGGTAGAATGGGAGCATAGCCCCACTGGAGGCTCCTTTTTAGCCAAAGAATAACAAGCCTTAATGCACAGAACTACCCACTGAGAGATGGCCTGCTTGTACACTGCCCGACCTTTCTTGGTACCCACATAGCTAACAAGGTGGTCATCCACCCAGAACTGATGTGCGCGGTTGAGGTAGAAAGAGAGCGCACGTTTTGGGTCAGGATGGTGGAGCCTTTCTTCCTCTTTTGAGGGAGGCGGAAAGAAGGTGGGCAAAGTGATGGTCTGCCCAATGTGAAAGGCAGTAACAACCTTTAGCAGAAAAGATGGACAAGTCCTTAGAAAAACTCTGTCCGGATGGACAGAGAGAAAAGGAGGCTTAGAAGAAAGAGCCTGGAGCTCACTCACTCGTCTGGCAGAGGTAATAGCCACCAGGAAAGCTGTCTTTAAAGTAAGAAGACAGAGAGGATAGTTGTGGAGTGGCTCAAAGGGAGCACCCATCAGATATGTCAGAACCAGGTTCAAGTCCCACTGAGGCATTATGAAAGGAACTGAAGGGAAAAGATGAGTAATGCCTTTCAAGAATCTATTTACAGCCGGGGACTTGAAAAAGGAAGGCTGATCTGGAAGCCGTAAAAAGGCTGAAATGGCAGAGAGATATCCCTTAATAGTGCCCAGAGCCCTGCTGGGCCAAAGAAAGGAAAAGGAAAATGCTACTTACCAGTATGCATCTGTTCTTGGCATGTAGAGCCGCAGAGTTACACACTGTGCATAGATCGCCACCTAGTGTTGGGCCCGGATGTTTGCAGTTTTTTTTATCCTGAAAAGTCTCTGGAAATCACGAGATAAGGGACTCCTCCTTTGGATTACACTGCGCATGGGCATCGGCTCCATCCTTAGATTGTTTTTCGCCAGCAGGGAAATGATGGAGTTTTTGTAAGAAACGGGAAGGATGCTCATGTAAGCTGTATCTAATTCAGATAATGCTGGAACAGATAAAGGTAGCCGGGGAGGCGTGTGTAACTCTGCAGCTTTACATGCCAAGAACAGATGCATACTGTTAAGTAGCATTTTCCGTTCGGTTGATTGTATAGCAGTACCCACCTTTAGCGGCGACCCCCCCCCCGTATCTGTTGCAGTAGTTTGAGACAGTATTTTGAGTACAGCCTGGCCCACAGTAGCTTGTTGTTTAGTTTGCACATCTACACAATAGTGTTTTGTGAATGTGTGCGGTGCAGACCATGCAGCTGATTTGCAGATGTCACCTAAGGGAATGTTTTATTTATTTATTTATTTAAGAAGCTTATAAAGCGCACAGCTACCCCCGTCGGGGGTGTCCCGGCGCTGCAGATTGCAAGCTAAAAAGAGAAGGTCTACTAGGAGATGGTAAACAACCAAGTTTTGAGTTTGCTTCGGAACACAGACTCCGAATCAATGAACCTAAGATCCAGAGGGAGGCTGTTCCAGAGTTTAGCTGTGACTACTCCGAATGCTCTGCCCCCACTCCTGGCACGACGAAATCTGGGAACCACCCTGAGGCGTAGGCTGTTTGATCTCAAAGATCTAACGGACTGAAATAGTTTAAGTCTCTTTCTCAAATATCCCGGGCCTAACCCATTGAGAGCGCGGAAGGCCAGGATCAGAGCTTTGAACTGAATGCGGCGGGCAATGGGAAGCCAGTGAAGTTTTTTCCGGTACGCGGCAACCGAGTGACGGAAAGGAATATTGCCAATCAGCCTCGCAGCAGCATTTTGCACAATTTGCAAACGTTCAATTTGGTAAAGGGGAGCGCCTGCATAAAGACTGTTGGCATAATCTAAATGCGACGTGATCAGGGCATGAACAATGGTCTTGCGGGAATCCAGAGGGAGATAAGGGAAGATCTTCCTGATCATGCGTAATTTGCCGAAGCAGGCAGATGTAACCTTGTTAATCTGAGATTGACAGGACAAAGCGTTGTCAAATTGGAAGCCCAGGTTACGGGCTGTTTGAACTGGAACCGGAGGGGGATTCAGTACCGTTGGCCACCACTGAATAGCGGGCAGTGGAGCTTTTTGGTTAAAAAATAAAACTTCAGTTTTGTCTGTATTCAATACTAGGTGGTTCGAAGCCATCCAGGAGCTGATATTACTGAGGCAGTGGCGGAAATTGGTGAAGTTGGAGTTAGAGTGTTCTCTAAATGAGAACACAAGCTGAGTATCATCAGCGTAAGAGATCACTCTGACCCCGCAGGATTCAACCACTGTAGCCAGCGGGCCTAAATAGACATTAAAAAATAGAGGGCTGAGAGCAGAGCCCTGAGGCACTCCGCAAAAAAGAGGCTTTCCCTCAGATACAAAGGGCCGAAGAAATACCTTCTGAGTCCGCCCTGTGAGAAACGATCTGATCCAAGTCAGCACAGTACCTCCGATTCCCAACTGTCCTAACCGGTTCAGTAGTATTTCGTGGGACACTGTGTCGAAAGCGGCGGACAGGTCGAGGAGGACCAACATGGCCTCCTCGCCCCTGTCCACACACTCACGAATAGTCTCTGATACCTCTAGGAGCGCAGTCTCAGTACTGTAGCCGGTTCTAAATCCCGACTGCGAGTCATGTAGCAACTGGTTGGCTTTTAAATAGTCTGCCAGTTGCTTCTGAGCTGCCTTCTCCAGGATTTTAGCTGGCTTTGGCAGAAGGGAAGTTGCAGAATTGTGAGGGGTCAGCGTCAGTTTTTTTTTAGGATAGGGACTAGCATTGCCTGTTTCCAAGCCATGGGAAATTGACCCGAGCGTAGCGAGGAATTCCAAATGGAAAGGAGAGGGCTGAGCAGATTCGGGGCCAAATTGCCCATCACCTTGGCAGGAGCTGGATCAAGCGGGGGATCCAGATTTGCCTCGGATAAATAACTTTGTGGCCATCTCTGGAGTAAGCTCTTTAAAAGAATTCAGCGAACCTTTCTGAGAGTCAATATCATTGGTCAAGAGGGAGGGAAGGACTGGCTCAAACGAGGAGGTTAAGTTGATAATTTTATCCTGGAAAAAATCCGATAGGCCATTGCAAAGAGCCTGGCTAGGAGAGCTCTGAGCTGTCATGGCGGGAGGGTTAACAAAGTCCTTCACTATCTTAAAAAGGATTTTAGTAGAATTCTCAGCATTCTTAATTTGCTGAGTGTAAAAATCTCTCATCGTGGACCGTTTCAATTTTTGGAATTTGTTCAGAGCAGTCTTGTAGATAGCTTTAGACTCAGAATCATAACTCTGCCACCATTTACGTTCTAGCTGTTTACAGCGGCTCCTTTCCTCTCTCAAAGCGGGGGAAAAACAAGGGGCAGAGGGTCTAGATCTAGTGGAGGTGATAGGGTTTAATGGGGAAATTACGTCAATCGCAGCTAGAAGAGCGGAGTTGTATTTCGACACTTCCTCGTTAAGGTCCTTAAAAAAGGGATCAAACTGATAGGAAAAGCAAGGATCAACAGTGTCGCAAGTGACTTTGTGCCATTTTCTTCCTGTCTCCCCATTCCGAGAATGTTCCCCAAAAATGCTATTGAACCCCCTATCTTTCTTGTAGAATGGGCTTTAGGAGGGATAGATAACGTACGTTTAGCTTTGTGGTAGCAAATCTGTATGCATTTGACAATCCACCTAGCTATCCCAGATTTTGATATGGGGTTGCCTTTGTTTGGTGGTTAAAAAGACACAAAAAGTTGTTCCGTTTTACGAAAAGGTTGTGTTCTTTCAATGTAGTAAAGCAATGCTCTTTTGACATCTAAGGTATGAAGAGCTCTTTCTGCAACTGTTTGTGGCTGCGAGAAGAATACGGGGAGCTCTACATATTGATTGAGGTGGAAGGGCGAAATTACTTTTGAAAGGAATTTAGGATTGGTTCGGAGAACAACCTTATTATGATGCATTTGCAGAAAAGGTTCTTGAATGGTGAATGCTTGTAGCTCACTAACTCTTCTTAGAGAAGTAATAGCTACTAGGAAAGCGACTTTCCAAGTTAAGAATTGCAGTTCACATTTATGTAAAGGTTTAAAGGGAGGCTCCATTAACCGTGTGAGAACAATGTTTAAATTCCACACAGGTGAAGGTGGTGCTCTGGGAGGAATTATTCTTTTGAGGCCCTCCATAAAAGCTTTTATGGCAGGTACTCTAAAAATTGATAGATGTTGTCTATTTTGTAGGTATGCTGCAATGGCAGCAAGATGCAGTCTAATAGATGTGTACGCTAAGTTGCATATTTGGAGGTGTAGTAAGTATCCTATGATGTGTTGAATAGACACATCTAGAGGATTGATGTCATTGTTATAACAGTATATTACAAAACGTTTCCACTTGGCAGCATAACATGTTCTAGTGGTGGGACGTCTAGCTTCTTTAATAACGTTCATACAGTCAGGGGGAAGGGAAAGGTAACCGAACTCCATGACCTCAGGAGCCAGATCGTTCGGTTGAGCTGAGCTGGTTCCGGGTGTCTGATCTCTCCATGGTTCTGGGTTAGGAAGCGTGGAGACAGGCATAGCTTTTGGTGCGGTACCGCAGAAAGTTGCAGTAGTGTGGTGTACCACGGTTGTCTGACCCAAGTTGGAGCAACTAGAATGAGAGTCAGGGACTGTTGCTGTAGTTTGCGCACTACCAGTGGAAGAGGTGGAAGAGCGTACGCAAATTTGCCGGACCAGTTCATCCATATCGCATTGCCTTTGGACAGCAGGTGTGGATTTCTGGCGGCGAAGCGTGGGCATTTGGCGTTTTCGTGGGTGGTGAAGAGGTCTATCTGAGGTTGTCCCCACATCTGAAAGAACGGTTGAAGAATTTGTGGATGAAGTTCCCACTCATGGATCTGTTGCGTCTGACGGCTTAACAGATCTGCTATGGTGTTTTGTACCCCTGGAACATGTTGGGCTAAGAGGAAGATGTTTAGAGGTATAGCCCATCTCCATATCTGCTGCGCTAACTGAGAGAGCTGCAGAGTGTGTCCCTCCTTGTTTTTTGATGTAGTACATGGCTGTCATGTTGTCTGTGCGGACTAAGACCGCTTTGGCAAATATCTGCTTTTGGAATGCTTTTAGGGCTAGAAATATGGCTAGTAACTCCATGTGGTTGATGTGGAGTAACTTTTGTTGCAGTGTCCAACTGCCTTGCATGGTGTGATGCAATAGGTGAGGTCCCCAGGCGGAGAGCGAAGCGTCCGCCGTCATGAATGTTTGAGGAACTGGCTCTAGGAACGGGTGTCCCTTGGAAAGGTTTTTGGTGCTCCACCATTGCAGAGAGCGGTGCATCCGACCGTCTACCAACACTAGGTCTGTTAATTGACCTTGAGCCTGGGTCCATTGTCGTGCTAAGAACTCTTGAAGAGGACGTATCTGTAGTCTTGCATGAGGCTCTAGGAATATGCAAGAGGCCATCATTCCTAGGAGACACATGCCCACTCGAGCTGGAAGAGAGTGTTGCGGGTGGAATTTTGTTAGAAGAGCTTGCATATTTGTTATCCTGGCAGGAGAGGGATAAGCTAGCACTGTTGAGGTGTTTATTGTGGCACCTAGATATTGTTGTACGTGGGACGGTTGTAGATGGGACTTGGTGTGGTTTACTGTGACCCCAAGTCGTGGAGTAATTGGATGGTGGTGTGAGTGTGTTGCACACACTGACTGTATGAGCCTGCTTTTAATTCGCCAGTCGTCGACATATGGGAAGACGTGAATGTGCTGTCTTCTTAAGTGTACTGCTACTACTGCTAGGCACTTGGTAAACACTCTTGGTGCTGTTGTGACTCCGAATGGCAGTACCTTGAATTGATAGCGCTGACCGTCTAAAACAAATCTTAGATACTTTCTGTGAGCTGTGTAAATGGGAATGTGGAAATAGGTGTACTTGAGATCTATAGTGGCAAGGAAGTAGTTTTGTAAAAGGAGGGGAAGGACCTGCTGGATTGACACCATATGGAAGTGGTCTGATTTTATGTACAGGTTTAGTGGTCTGAGGTCTAGAATAGGCCTTAGAGAGCCATCCTTTTTTGGGATAAGAAAGTACAGGGAGTAAACTCCCTTGTTTTGTTGATGTGGTGGAACCAGTTCTATTGCGTTTTTTTGTAGGAGGGATATTACCTCCTGCCTTAGCAGAAGCAAATGTTCTTGTGACATTGGATGTTGTTTGGGTGGTATGTTTGGGGGGTGGGGGGGTAGATGTTAGTTCGAGACAGTAACCTGATTGAATTATTTGCCGCACCCACCTGTCTGATGTTATGTCGGTCCAGACCGGAAGGAATTGTAATAGTCTTCCCCCAACTGGAGTGAAATGTGGTGGAGGGAAGTCATTGGGCAGGGGTGGAGGCAGAGCGTGAGTTGTTAGTTTTGCCTCTGCCTTTGCTGTTACCCCTGTATCCCCCTCTTTGGTAGCCCCTACTATTGGGTAGGGTCTTTGTAGGAAGTAGAGGGACTATCTGAGGAGTAGCCTCTGGTGGTGCTTCTGTAGGATGAGCGACGAAAGGAGTGTCTGGGAGCTTGCGACTGCAAAGCTCCCACAGATTTAGCTGTGTCTGTCTCCTTTTTCATTATTTCAAGGGATACGTACACATTAGGCCCAAATAAGTGTTGCTCATCAAAGGGTTGATTGAGTGTGGCACTTTGTACCTCAGGTTTGAAACCTGAAATGCGTAGCCAGGCATGCCTACGCAAAAGGAAACTGGTATGAACCACCCTTGAAGCAGTATCTGCTGCATCTAGGGCACAACGAATGGAGGTATTGGTGATGGTTTTACCCTCTTCTATGAGTTCATTGGCCCTATTTTTGTACTTAACTGGAAGGTGCTGCATTATAGATTCTAATTCCTCATAATGTGCCCTGTCATATTGTGCTAGTAGTGCCTGAGTGTTGGCAATATGCCATATGTTTGCTGCCTGTGATGCTGTTCTTTCGCCTGAGGCGCCAAGGAGCTTAGACTCTTTATCTGGTGTGGTAGCTTTGTGTGATGTTTTGGAGTTGGCTCTTTTGCGTGCGTTGGAGACTACAAGGGAGTCTAGTGGTGCAGGCCCTTTAATGTAGGCTGGATCTGAGGGGGCAGCCATATACTTCTTCTCAATTCGGGGGTTGATGTTTCAACCTTTAACTGGATCTTTAAAGATCTCGGGCACATGCTTAATGACCCCTTTAAGCATGGGTAAAATTGAGGTGGACCCTTGTGTGGTGTCAAAGGCATCCATAAGGAAATCTTCCTCTATTGTGTCAGTATGTAGGTCAACCCCATGGTATTGGGCAGCCCTATGGACAAGTTGGTTAAATCCCATAGTGTCCTCTGGTGGGGAAGGCCTGGAGGGGTATATGTCATCTTGTGGCATGTTAGGGACGTCTGGGGTGTTAAAATCATCCCAAGGGTCAGGTGAGCCAGGAGGACTTGGATTGTCTAGTGGCTCGTTATCTGCACCACCACCTGTGTCCTCAGAGGTGTCATCCCCGTTATCTTTTAATGGCGTAGGAGATGGTGTAGGGGAGTGATGTGGCAGGGGAGGAGGTGGTGGAGGAGGAGTAGTAGTAGTAGTAGTAGTAGTAGTAGTAGAAGGAGGAGGAGGAGGAGGGGGAGGGGAGGGGAAGGTATTCTTAGAGGAGAGGTTGCAGTATCCTTCTTAGGATGAGGGGCCGGTGCCGGCGTGTCCACTGGTCGTTTTTTAGAACTCAAAGTCAATCGACCAGTTTTGGGATCTTTAACAAGAGTCTTTTGTGTAGGATCTGGATGAAATAGTTCCTCTGTGGGAGGCAGATCATTCGGTGCAGAGGTCTTTGGTTGTGTAGGCTTTTTCGGCACCGAACCGGTAGCATCTTTCGGCTTTGAAATCTGTTCTTTTGCAGTGTCTTTGGCCAGAGGAACGGTTCTGAGGCTTTTTTCAGCTCAGAGGTATGGGAGTCTGGTCCTTTCAGTGGCAATTTTTTGCTCAGCTCAGAGTGTGGTTTTGGTGCGGAGGAGCCGGTGTCAGTCTTCGGTGCTGAGTGCTTAGATGTGGAAGCAGCTGGCGAGGAGAAGGAAGAAGATGGCTTCTTTTTCGGTGCCGGTAGGTGTGTGCCGGTACCGGGGGTAGGCTTACTCGAGCCAGAGTCGCCTAAAGGCTTATAAGGCTTCTTTGCCGAGCCCGAAGACGGGGCATGGGAAGCAGTCTCTCGGCGTGCACCCGGGCCCGAAGTTGAGGGTGTGACCGAAGCCTTTTTGGAGGGTGTCGAGGAAGGGTCGGGTCGACGTGTGTACTTACGACCCGCTGTGCCGGAGTGATGTCCTAGACGTCTGAGTAGTCTGCCTCGGAGTTGCTGTCGACGCCATGTTCTTGCTCCTGTTGCAGCACGTCGACGCCCTCTTGGAAGATGTCGTCTGGGATCGAAGATGACGAGCAAGCCATTGTTCTTTGAGCTCTTCGGTCCCGAATCGATTTCTTGGAGCGGAAGGAGGCACAAGCGGAACAGTCTCTGGCCTCGTGCTCTGGTGAGAGGCAAAGGTTCACACCTCATGGAGATCGGTGTGGGGAAACTTCGGCCCACATTGAGGACACTACTTAAATGGCGTCCTTTCCATGAGCCTGAAGATAAGGCCCAGGTAGGCCAGAAGGCCTTCGCCGACGACCGGAATCGAAGCCTTCGAAGTTGTGGAGAGTCGAGTCAATTGGAAACGCGTTCGAGACAATACCGTCGAAAATGGATTGCGTGCCGAAGGAGAATCAGTTCCAGACCGGAGCGCAGGAAACACATCCGAGCCGATGGCGGAAAAAAACAATCTAAGGATGGAGCTGATGCCCATGCGCAGTGTAATCCAAAGGAGGAGTCACCTATCTTGTGACTTCCAAAGACTTTTCAGGACAAAAACAACTGCAAAGATCCGGGCCCAACACTAGGTGGCGATCTATGCAGTGTGTAATCTGCAGCTCATATGCCTCGAACATAGAAGGACCTCCATGCCACAAATGTATTCCACCTGCAGGCGTATACCGTCTTAGTGGAGGGACGCCTGGCTGCCAAGATTACATCACAAACTTCTGGAGGCAGGTCAAAAGACGACAACTGCCACCGCTCAATCTCCACGCAAGTAGGTGTAGACTGGACAGGTTCGGGTGGAGGACCGTTCATTGCTGCTGTGACAGAACATCCTCCCGAAGAGGCAGTCGGATCGGGGATCGATAGCCATACGGAGTAGCTCGGGATACCATACTTTGAGCCCAGTCGGGAGCCACAAGAATGACTTGGGCCTGGTCGCTCTTGATCTTCTACAGCATTCTGGGTAGAAGTGGTATAGGCGGAAAGGTGTATAGCAGACCGCAACTCCACTCACAACGAAAAGCGTCGCCTAGCGAGTGCCACCTTGAAAATTCCAACGCACAGAACTGATGACATTGCACGTTCTCTTAGTTGGCAAATAGATCTAACCAAGGCTCTCCCCACTGCTGAGACCTTGCGCCACGTCCGTGTTCAGACTCTATTTGTGATCCATCATGCACCTGCGGCTGAGTTTGTCCGCCCTGGCGTTCAAAGAACCTGCCAGGTGTTAAACCACTAGGGAAATGCCCTGATGTTCCAGCCATGTCCAGAGGCGTAGAGCCTCCTGACATAGGGTCCACTACCCCACCCCGCCCTGTTTGTTGCAGTACCACATGGCGGTGGTGTTGTCTGTGAACACCTGCACTACTCTCCCCATAATAGAGAGAAGGAATGCCTTTAGTGCAAGTCGGATCGCCCAAAGCTCCCGAAGGTTGATATGGAGCTGGGAATCCGCCGGAGACCAGAGTCCTCTGATCCCCTTTCGTCTGTTTAGGGGAAGACAGCCTGCTTCCAAACTGTGTCTAGGGTGGATTAATAAGATGACTGATGTTGTGATTGATGATGTGCAGTGTACAGCTTTCAATGTGAAAGAGAACCAGTAGAAAATGAAAGAAAGTTATGATGCCAAATGGAAAGTAAGGATATACCCACTATTCTAAAAGGAACTTCTAAATATGGTCCTGCCCTTAAAGTTGTGAAGGTCAACAGGAACAGCGTTGTGACTCAGGATGGCAAAGTGTGGAATGTGAAACGTGTGGTAAAGTGTTAAGCTGGTGTGAAATCCGTGACTGTGTGGACAATGAAATTCATGATGGTGGTCTTGGTCATGAAAGTTCTAGAGGCGCTGTTGAGTATTTAGCTTCCAGAGTTAAAGTTAGTGGGAGACTTTCTAATCCCCATGTTAAAATGAGGAATTATAATTAATACTTTGTGTTAGCTGTGTTAAGGGGAGGGATGTATTCTATGTTATTAGAACCTTGTTTCTTTAAATGCATTGGTCAGAGTTATCTGTATTTAAAATGACTTATCTCCTGTTGTCATGGTGTGGTGATTCTAGATTCCAGGCTGTAGACCGCTCGTAAGTATTTGCCCTGATGAGTTTGATGTACTGTGCTGAACCAAATAAATAAAGGTTTATGTATCCTGCGTTTCTTAGAACTCTGTTTACTACAGCTTTCTTTCACCCCCCACACTCTATCCCTGCTAGGGTTCAAGACCAGATTAAAGTCACTGGTGAGAATAAGGTCTCCCTTAGTCATCTCGGCTAGCTCGTGCAGGAAGCCTAGAAGATATCTGTCTTGGGCTGCATTAGGGGCATACACTGAAGCTACAGTGATGGGCTGACCATTTATTCCCAAACCAGTATGACGTATCTGCCATTGACCATCATATGGGATGGGAGGAGGCTGTAAGACAATTGGGACTCCCCTTTGGTTAGTGCTAGATGAAGAATGAGACGACTTGGGATGGCTGGCGTATTTGAGTTTCCCCGGTTCTTGTGCAGGAAGGAATACCCTGAAGGCAAATGTTGGGATTGGCATCCCGGAGGCTTATCTAGACCGCACCCCATTTATTGGGCAAACTGAGGACCCAAATAATTACAGACGCTTGTTTTGTAGGCCTTTCAGTGTTCCGGTGCCAGCTAATCTCTGTGGGGTGCTCCTATGGACCCTCCTGTCCCCACTCACGTTGCTAGCCTACCCTGTTGTGGGCCGCTGCGTAGCAGCATGGAACTGTACAGAGTCCCAACAACCAAGGAGTGGACGCCAACTCCAATCAGAGGCCATTTTGGCTAGAGACACTCACCCTAGGACAGGGGATCCCCCCAGCTCCTCCTTCGGCCACTAAGGGGTCTCCGGGCCGAGATGTCTCCTACACAGAAATGCCTCCACATCAACAGTGCTTCCGGCCACAGTCGCTATGGCTGATCTGATCGTGTGGGCTGCTCCTTGGCACCATACAGCAAACAATCCTGTCTCCGCCGTGCTCTCTGACATTTCCGCTGATTCTCATGGGGCGCTTCAGCACATGTTCCTGGCTCCCGGATGGCTTCCCATATCGATGTGCCTCCCTGAGGTGACAAGTGGGCCCTGGAAGCTTATTTCTGCACAACATGTGGGAGCAATAGTGGAAAGCGTTCCACTGCTACACCATCTTGCCAACGCCACCCGATCCACCTTTCTTTTTTTTTTTGCATACCATTCTTTTAAAAAATTGCGATGTTCCAGACAGTCTGCTCAATGTTTCAGCTTCAACATTTTCTACCATAAATTACTGCTTTTTTCAGAAGTACATCATTTTAGTGTTGTCAATCTGTACATGAATGAAACTGGTCTCGAAAAAGGGGTAGGAGAACTACAGGGCTTTATGCAACACTTGTCATTCCAGAAGACTGGTTAATGTATCTGGATTCCTTCATTAGACCTCTGCTCTGAATATAATGAGGATCAAAGTGTGGCTCCACATCCCATTATGAAGGCATCTGTAACTAAAGACTGCAATGGAAATCGTTAGAGGAATGAGTGTCCTGCTACCATATTCCTTGATGAACATTACAGCTGGACAGACTGTAAGGAAGCTGATGTCGGATTTAGTCTGTGAGTCAAAAGCCATTCACAAAATGCACTAGTCCTCTGGATACTGCTCTAGGAATCTTACAAGCATCTGGCATTGTAGAAGGCACAAAGGGGGGGTTTGGCTTTTTATGTTCAACTTCAGGTCTGTTGCCAGGAGCATCATCTTAAAATGCCAACTTAGAAACCATGCAGTGCAATATCCGAAATCAAAAAATGCAGACACTACTTGACAGGAAGCGAAGTTCTCGTTGAGAAAATCATTTATGCCACGCCTTTTCTCTCTAAGCAGGTTCTCTGCAAATCTTTTCATTGACCCAGAGCTTTCCGAGATAGCGCCCGAGTTATCTATAAACACTGGAACTCTTCATAGGTGTCAAGGGTGTTCAGGACAGAAATGGGGATCAACTTCAAAGCCAATTTCTTTGATTCCCTCCTTGAAAACCCCGTTTGATAACATGGTCGTAGGTTAAGGAGGACTCTTCCTTAGCAATTTCCCTGCTGACTGACTCAGAATCAAGTTTTACATTTTTCAATCATTCTCTTAGCCTTATAATTGGGCAAGCCTACATGGTCCTCCTCTACATTATGGCACAAAGGGAACTCTCTTGAGTGGTGGAAGAGACTGCATATCCCACGTAAATGGAGATAAATTCATGATGCAGCAAGGGCATTTTAAGGGAATAGTCTCAAACCTTGCAATACAGTGCTGTAGAAACTGGCTGGTGAGAAAAAGCAGGCACAAAGAGCAAGCCTTAGGCTCACTGTCCTTAAACCAGTCCCAGGCTGCATAATAAAAGTTATTAGGTTTGCCTTAGTGACCACTGTAGGCAACTGTATGTGCAAGACTTCAGTGGCCTTGCCTACAACCACCCCAAAGGAGGGCCTTTCTTCGGTGCCCGGTAGGTAAATTCAGCCACAGAGAGTGTCCAACCCACCGGCATTTTGAAGGTTGAGATACAGGCCAGCACCAGAATGATGAGGGGTGAGCTCATTCTCCACCTCAACATCCTCATTGTCATGAACTGCTCAAGCCCATGCACCTCACAGCGGCCAGTACTGAAAATGACCTCCAACTTCCTTTAATACAGGTGCCGGGGAAAAGGAGCAGGGGGAAGTCATCATCAATTCGAGGTGGAGCGTTAGTGAATTCTTAGCGTGACATCGAGCGAGCTGTTGACAAAGTCAGCTCTGGAACTGCTGGCGAGATGGGTTTTGGACCCTTACTAGCAAGAACTAGCGAGGCCTAAGACATCCATGTCAAGGTGTGGCAGGCACTGGCCGCAAGCTGTAATGGCCCAGGAAAGTTGGTGCACATTGGCTTCTGATCCAGGAGCAGCTCAGATTCGGACATGGAAGTTTAAGTTGGGCTCTTAGATTGCTGATGACGGAAGTTCTCCCAAAAACAGGAGCAGCACAGAGGTGTTGAACTTCACTTTGGGTTCTTATGTTTGTATTTAAACGTGTCCTTCATCTTCTTCCTAGACCTACCCAAGGTTTACAAAAAGGACCCGGAACAACCTCCGAACCTGGAGTAACAGCGACGACTGACCGCTTGACTTGCCGCTCCCTGATGGCATTCGGATGTCCCACATACCATTTGTTGCAGCATTTTGGAGTCCTGCTTGGTGCTGGGACAAAGGCAGACATCATACGGGTCCGTGACCAACATCTGTTTTCTGCAAGTGCGGCATGGCTGGGAGGAGGAGGGGGGGGAGGGGGGGGGGGGAAGACAGACATCCCTGCCCACTGTCACTGTAAATGGTGAAAGAATTTTGTAAAACCCTAAACAAATTGGAAACATAGACACATGTTGAAGGGTCAGCAGAAAGAGGAACTCACACCAGCACATGGCACTTGTATGCATCTGGAATGTCACATCCAGACAATTTGTGGTTTAGGTCATTGGCACCACCTGTCGGTGTATAGGAGCTATTGCAGAGGTTTCCAGGTATAGTCTGGCGCCTAGGGAGATCCAAAAGGTGACAAATATGCAATTAGAAGTCTCCATCAGAACAGATGTTTCTCTGTGTTGTACTTAGACTGTGGGTCTTTTCTCGCTATGATGAAAACCATAACTGTGCAGTTTCAGAGTTTTTAAGTCCACAAAGTTCTTTAAGGTATTTCTTGTTTCAATGTTTGAGTTTTGCAATAATGTATCTCCATCTCATTAAATGTACTGCCATTTTAAAAGGTCTTTTCCATTGCGTATTCTAAAATGCCCTCCAAAGTTTGAATAAACTGAGGATTAGCAATTCAAATAATATACAGCATACTTAGGTGTGTGTTTGTTTTAGAATAAACAAAGGGTTACAAATGCCCACATTATAAATAAATAAAAATGAAAACACAACAAACACACTGACTATTTGTCCCTTTTTGAATTAGAAAAGGATTTACCTTCATTTGTGTTTCTTGGGGTGTCTGAGCAATAAAAGGAGGATGTCCAACCAGCATTTCATAAAGGATAACACCTACACTCCACCAGTCACAAAGTTGTGTATAACCTGCAAAGAAAACACGTACCATGAATTGCAAGAAATGCTTCTACATGGTCATTAAAAAAATTAATATACAACTTACTTATTGGACTGCAACCTTTGTGGTGCAGAGACCACATTTTCAAAGTTTGCTTACCATAGAGTAGCCATTCAACGATGAAGTTTACATTTTCAGCAATGTGATGTTAAAACTATGCAAATAATATTTTAGGAAGCATAATCATCAATATGTATGTAATACACAATAAACCCAGGTGAAGTAGGAGGGAACAACCACCCCGAGAAATCAGTAAATGTGTGTCTTCCATCACCAATCACCTCTGGCACCCATGTATCTCCCTTTACCCATAAGAACAGCAGGCACATGCTGCTGAAGTGTCATTACCATTGTCGCTCATGTATCCCAATATCCCACTGCCTACCTTTGCTGACACTTCTAAGATTTCTCTTCTAGCTTTTGGAAACTGCATGCCAGACGGGAAAATGCATCTGTATATATAGTCCATTTGACAACAGTGTCATGTAACTGATTCCCCTTCAGCCGCGTGGTAGCCAACAAGTCATTTTGTAACATAACTGTCTAGATGGTCTGTGCAACCTTACCACTATCGTTCCTCCTGTTACCCATCACTGAATGGGAAAATGGCATCTTGGCAAGAAAATCCTTATATGTTTTTTGTTTGATGCTTTTCCAGTCTATACTAAATCACTAACATAAAACGTGGTTCATCCTCAAGAACCATTGAAGGGAGATCTGAAATGCACTGTGATATGCAGTCAGTTGTCGCCATCATAAGCTTTCTTTAGTTTTCAGATTCTAACAGTCTCTCTGGGATCTGTTCCCCAAATCCAGTGTGACTGCACTAGCTCACATTCGCTCCAGTCTCCATGGCCCCATTAGCAGCAATTGCTCACTACTCTCAGTATTCAGGTCTCCTGCAAGCCTTGCACCGCCCTCAAAGCTGCTTTGAATGTTAGGCGGTAAGGACAGCATTTCCCAGCCTCATCCTCCTCAGGACCCACAGGTGTGCCAGGGCATGACACACAATCCAGAATTCCCCTGCTTACCTCACAACTTCCACTTGGACCCAGATCATCTGGCAAATTCGGTTTCGCCTCTGCCCTTTTGTCACCCCCACAGAGACACCTCCTCTCTGGTGCCACTGTCCTAGCTTTTCCTCCCCTCACCACACAGTGATCTCTAACAGATTGTTGTCCAACCACTACTTCACTCTGCCATTTGTGGCATGGTCTTAAGTTGTCTCATGCTATTGGGCCAGGCCCAACGCATGCGGCATAGGGAGCTCTGAATTTACAATACTAGCAGCACTGCCATCTGACATTCTGTTGCTCTGAGACTGGATAAACTAAAAGAAAGTGGGTGAGAGGGAAAGGAAGTTTGGGGCACAAGAACATGTTCTCTAGACCAGGCGCACCTAGGCTAATTTGTTGTGACTGCTGGGCAAGCTCCAGTTTTTTCTCACATATAGTTAGTGACGTTTCGCAAATGTCAGCGATGAAAGGAAAGAGATGAACAAACCTTTCATTAATTGCATTCTAAATGAGGTGGAAAATTATGCAAGGTTTGCAGACTGAGATACTCCAAATGATGAATGACTACATCATAGACAGAACCCAAGATAATCTAAATAATAAACAAAGACAAAGTAAACAGCACCCACAATATTTTCAGCATAGTAACTCAATAATCATTGGCAAGGCAAATAGATCTGGGATGTGAGAGCTATTGACTTTTCAAACGTTTATTAGCAATGTTGTAGAGTAGTTTAGCTGCTGTGAAGCAAGGTTAAAGGTTATTTTGAAAAAAAAACATTAAAGTGCTGCATGCCCTTTTTTTCCCTCTCCCTGTGTCACCGTGTTTTTAAAAAAAAATTTAAATAACTTTTAATGACATTTTTTAAAAAGCATTTTCAATGCAATGGTTTCGCCTTTGGAAAATTTAGAGCTATTGGCATTGTAAATGTCAAAATTTGAATTTATGTGTTTTTTTGAGAATAGCAAAATAGATGGCATTGTCATTTACATTGCCATTAGCTCTAACTTTTCCAAAGGCGAAACCATTGCATTGAAAATGCTTGTTGTTAGTGCCAAGTGCCTCCAACTGTCTGTCAAAACGCCACGCTTTTCAACTTTCTGTGCGGATCCGCAACATAGCATCCTGTTAAAGCTCCTGTGCACAGACACACACGCATGCAAACCACGCCACAAAGCGTGGTTGAATCGTGCATCCCAAGGAGACCGCAAACTTGGAGCGCAAGGACCCAGCCAAAAGTTCCACAACTTACTTGTGTGAGCCTCGCACAACGCCAGCAGGCACAATCCGAAAGTGAGGGTCAGCACGCGGCGGGCCATTGTGATTTATGGAAATAAGTTACAGAGGCTGAGTCAAAGTCACACCCAGGCTGGGGAGATAGATATACAAGGAGGAGGGACGACTGGAGACAAAGGCTCGTCCTTCGAAATAGATAGGTAGCTGTGAGAGTTTACTCAGCGTGCTGCTTTTGGCCGACACAGGGTGTGTGGCTACAAAGGCACAAACCTTTACCATCCTAATGGCACGTGTCCCCACAACTGGATATAGCTCCCTACGAATGTGCCCACTCAATCACCTCTGTGTGCTCAGAGATTTAAGAATAGAAGGGAATTGAGGCGCCCGGGATAAAGTTACATGCCCAGGGTGACACCAGTTGGTCAAGTAGCCAAACAGGGATTGGAATCCCAGCCTCCTGGAGCCACGGTCCCACATCTCAGTCACTGAACCACTCCTCTTTCCCACAACCAAAGCGGACTGAAAGTTCGGTGGGTCCAACGGTTGGTCGGCATTCAGGGGAGGGAGTACAGCCTTCCTAACATAATAACTTGTATTGTATAGCAGTTCGTACCACACGCCTGCCATTTCTAAGCACTGACACACATTACTATTACCGACTGCACCTTAGGTCTCTTTCGTACACAGAAGACATTAGGGGATGTTCTGACTACCCGGAACTCAAACTCACGATATTCAGACTCACCAGAGTGAGGGCGGCGCGTGACGGCTGAAGTTTCCTTGTTGAAGCCGTCATGTTTATTTCTTCCCCATCAGCTGCTGTATGACCCGAGCTGAGGAGCAGGACGTGATGAAAGCCAACAGCACCGGGACGGGGGGCGGGGTAACGGGCTCACGGACAGCGGGAGGGGGGCGGGTGAACGGGCTCATGGACAGCGGGAGGGGGGCGGGCAGGCACACGGACAGCGGGAGGGTGGTCAGGAAACAGCCAGCGGGACAGGGACAAGGCAAAAAATTAACGCAAACATCGGTATAAAAAAAAAAAAAATACACGCCCACAGTGGCCACGTCTTCATGACGTTGTGGAGAGGGAAAGAATCGGCGGGAACGCCCACCAATCGCCTCGGGAAATGACGGACAGTTCTCTCTTCCAATGGCTAGCCTCCATTTATGGAGCTAGCCAATGAAAGAGAGGCTGAACTAAAGCACACAGTGTAAGACATTAGGTTTTCGCCTGCGCCGAAAAGCTGCGCGGCGCAGCTTTTCGCCAGGCGAAACCTAAACATGAGTCAGCTCCTGGCGAGCAGGCGGAATTTTCTAAACATTTCCTCATATCCTGACAAAAGCGAGGAAAAAAAGGTCTTAAAGTGTAGGGAAAACAGACGGATTGAAAGCAGGCTCCGCTCTGGTTCTGTGAAATGTGGTCTGGGGTGGGAGAGAGGCGATGGGCACAGACGCTCAGAAAAGAGAAGAAATGGAAGAGGGGCAGAAAAGATAAGAGGGAGGGCAAATGAGTGTGGAGGGGAAATAAAGAACAGAGAGAGAGGCGAAGAAAGGAAGGTAAGAAAAGAAGAGGTGTGGAAAGGGGAAAAGAAGTCAGGAGAAAGAGACGTGGATGCAGCTATGCCTGCAGGCATATATTTGCATAGCACTCTTGCCATTCGTATGACCTTGCGGCGCTGGAGAAGCATACAATGGGAAAAAGGTTATGAGGGTGGGGAGGTGGAGGATATGCAGAAGGTAAGAAAGAGAGGGGTGAGAAGGAAGAAAAATATATGACGCTAATGGAAAAGAGAATACAAAAAAATAGAGAAGGAATTGCTGTAAAGGGCCGGGGATAATGCATGGCGGGAGAGAGTGTGATACAGGAGCAGTGTATGTGCGTGAGACACAGGGCCGACGAGGGTTTAGAGAGAAGTGTGTATGAGAGGCAGGAAGAAATGAATGGTTAGAGAAGGATGGGAAAGGGAAGAAGGAACATGTGAGGAGACGAGTGGGAACGGAGGGCGGTATAGAGTTGGTGAGGAAGAGAGCAGAGTGGATGAAAGAGAGAGTTGGGGTAGCGCCGGTGCAGAGAGCGAGAGGAGAGGGGGGGAAGGGGGGGGTGCTTGGGAACAATCCACATTCTTGGCCACAGACTCAATGGAAATACTTCTGGGACAGACACAGAGGGTCAAAAGCAGACATGGCAGGAGCCAGAGACAAGGAGGGAGACATCGGGAGCGAGAGGAAGGTGGGAAGAGAAGTGAGGGGGAGGCCCGAGGGGTGCACGGAGAGACAGTGCGAGAGCACAGCGAAATGAGACAGCGCAGTAGAAAAGGTATCTTCGGCGAATGCACGGATTCGTAGTAAAAGAGAGCCTTAGGAGCCGGGATGAACCCCTCAAGCAGGGGCGTCGTGAACCCCACACGCTAACAGCGTGATGGGGTGAAAAATACAACTTTTAAAGTGCCCCTTGTCTCTCTTTTGATTGAGACACTGGACTCTACAACGTAGGTACGCAGTACCACTGCTAGGGAAATGTTATGAGGAGGTGGGCAGAGGGAACAAAAGAAACAAGCTATCACGAACGAAAATAAGGCCTGGAAGGAAGGAGAGAGGGGCTACCAGGGATGGAAGAAAGGATGGAGGAAGGGTGACTGTATAAAAGAGATTGATGGAAGGATGACGGGTGGACCGATGTGTGTGTGGGTCTACGGATGGCTAGATTGTTAGATGGATGGAGAGGGGTGGATGGATGGATGGACAGACAGGATGATGGATGTGTGGGTGGATGGACGGAGGGGGTGGCTGGATTGATGGATGAATGGGTGGGATTGGAGGTTTATGGAGGGATGTATTGTTGGATGTACGGAGAGGGGTGGGTGGATGGATGGATGGATTTGTGGGTTTGGGGGTCCACGGATGGATCGATTGTTGGATAGACGGAGAGGGGTGTATGAATGGGTGTGTGGGTGGATGGATGACGGGGTCTACGGATGGATGGATTATCGGATGGAAGGAGACAGGTGGGTGGATAGATGGATGGGTGGGGGTCCACAAATGGATGAATTGTCGGATGGACGGAGAGGGGTGCATGGATGGATGTGTGGGTGGATGGATGGATGAGGGGGTCTACGGATCGATGGAATGTTGGATGGGCGGAGACGGGTGGGTGGATGGCTGGGTGGGGGTCCACCGATGGATGGATTGTCGGATGGATGGAGAGGGGTGCCTGGATGGGTGTGTGGGTGGATGGGTTTGTGGGTTGATGGGTTTGTGGGTTGATGGGTTTGTGGGTGGATGGATGAGGGGGTCTACAGATGGATGAATTGTTGGATGGGGAGGGGCATATGGATGGACGGACATGGGATGAATGGATGTCTAAAATTGTTGACAAAGGCCACCCTTTGGTGGAGTGAGATGGAGGGATACGGACAGATTGACTCCGTGAGATACCGGGTCAGACATGCATGACGAAGAGAGGGTTCACCGAGACTGCCAAAGGAACAGCATCAGAGGCGCGCAGCCTATGAGCTGTCAGCGGGTGAAAGGCTCTCTGATCTCAGACGTCAAGTGTCCTTTGGTGTAGCTTATGACGTCACGCTGTCGGGGACCCCACTCCTCCTGGACTAGGGCTAGGCAGCGCTTAAGGTTCCCAAACAGAGGGAGGGCTGGAAGGAGAAGGCGAGTTGTGAACATGCCCTCCTGGTTTCGCCGGGGGGTCTGCCGGATCTGAGAGGGCTTTGCTGCTTTTCTCTTCGGTTTTTAAGAAAAAAATCCTGATTGAACTTCTGAGTGCAGATGGGCTGCTCAAAACCTTAAAATAACCAACCCACGCCCCCAAATCAACGAGAGCCCGCCTCACCAAAGAGGATAACGCTTAACGCAATAATAGAAATAATCGGAAACTTATATAAAGTTTAAGACGCCCGTTCCATTGGCGTCTGAAGGGCAACGCTTCGCCCCCCCAGCCAAGAGCCAATGGGCTGTCTTCCCCAGTGCACCCACCCTTGAGCCGCGGGTGGGGGGCTCCCCACTCTTTCCGTCAGATGGGCAGCTTTGCAAGACCGTCCGCCCACGGGGAGGTTTGAGAGCACTTTCCAGCCGAAGCTGAGACATTTAAATAGACAAGAGGGGCTTTGCGAGCCGGAGGAGCCAGGCAGCGGGGAGCAGGAGAGACCCCTGACGGTAGGACACCTTTCATTATCCCACAGACGCCAGCTTTTGTTTCAAGCTCTACACAGCAGCACCCACTGCCCTCGCCCTCACAAGTTCTACACAGCACAGCACCCACGCCCCATCACAGTACGCTAGAAAAGTAAAGAGTATGCTATGATGCACATGGGAGGGGCTGTCACTCTCTGTCGGGGGACTCGAGCGGGATTAGTATGGGTGAGCATCCCACCAGGGGAGACCCTCGCTACACCTGGGGAACTCGTCCCTCCCTCTTGTGTCCCAGTTCCCGCTTCTAAGCACCGCACCGCTACCTCCTTCACAGAGAACTGGTCCCATCTAACGCAGCACGGACCCTTTCTGTGTTATGACATGTCAAGCATGGGGCTTTAAACTCAACTACCTGGGCAGTGCAGCGCGCGAGAAGTACTTGTTTTGGTCGGCAACACACGCCTTGTGGTTTTCACCCCAAAACGAAGGCAGAGGCAGAGTATTAGGGCTATGCAAATATTTCGCACCGACACGCCCACTGCTTTGCTCTACTGTCTCCTGCACAACATCTCAGATCGACGGCGCAATGTTAAGGCGGGCGTACTTAAAACCTAGTTTGTTTTTGATAAAAACAGAAGTTTGGGGCAGAATTTCCATGTGTGGGGACCCCCAGCAGATGTTGGAGAAGGCGGGCGCGGTCTAAAAGGCCCCGCCCCAGCCTTTTTCCTGAGCTCCCTGGAATGTGTCTGGCTGGAGAGACACAAGTTTGCTTCGGATTTAAAGTTGACGGCTAGCAGCAACACCCACACCCGTTATGTGACTTTAACTATCCATATGCTTTACGTGCATGTTCCAAAGCGACCTACCACCCCCCTCCCGTACTCAACCCCCCTCTTGGCCTGCTTGATGGCTTTTGTGCTATTTGTATTTTTGAATCAGTGCTTTTGTGGAGGTCGAACTTCTGTCTGCCTCCTTGAAATGATGGCTGCCGCGGCCGCCCATATATCTTCATCAGTGGAAGAGACAAAAGCCCCACAGAGCGTCCACAGCGCAAACAATAGAGCCAGATAAAGATGTCCGCTGAATATTTGCAAAGTGGCTGTTGTGGTTTTAATGGATGGCTCTTTCGTGCATGTTTAACACTTCTAATCAGCCTTGTTCACTGTACTGATGACATCATTACACACTTCCCTCATCGTACAGGCAGCAAAAAAGCAACAACTCGAATGCCACCACAACCTGCCTTGGCAGCAGGCAACTTTACAAAGCAGGTCTAGTTTTAGAGATAGTATCACGATTGACGTCACAAAATACATAATCACATGGCATCACACATGCACCGAAGTGGACAGAGGAGATAGCAATACGGACCATTGTGTAACCGCCACATTCTGAAACAGCAGCACTAGACATTTTTAAAATATTACCATTTTTCATACCCATGGCATCATACGTGAGATAAATGCAGCAGCAGGGAAGTTTAAGGTTTTACCTTCAATCGTGCGTATGACATCACAAGTGACATCACCACCTGTCATCACGCACGGTCTGAAAAGGGACAGCAGAGGCAGCAACTCATGTGGCAATAGAATCAGCCTGGACAGGAGCGTGAAACTTTTAGACACTTGGCTTATTCACACTGTTGATGTCACAGATGACACGGTCACATGACGTCACACGCACACTCCACTTTCGTGCCTTCTGATGGCATCACAACTGACACCACACACGAGGTTGCTTCCGTACCAGAACAGAGGGCATGACGCAGTGGGCAGCAAGGAGTGATATCACACATGGCAATGGTTGTATTTCTCACCTCATTAGCGTTTTTGACATAGCACCTACATCTTGGTCACTACTAATGCCGGGTCCTCTATTCGCCGCAGCCCAGTGGAGCAGAATGCGGATAGCACATAATTGTGCACCACGGCTCCCTTCAAAAGTCTCCTTCGTCTTTTCTTATGACGTCACTACGGATACCAGAGAGTAGGCCGTGCAATGCACGGGGTGGAAATAGTTATTTCGTAATATAGAATCTTTTCTACATACCAGCATCTCTCCTCACAGAGGTGTGCTGCAGCAACCACAGCTGTGCACTCTCCTAACCACCCTTCTGTCGCCCCAACCACACTGAGAAAATGGCACCTAAACAACGAGTAAAGTCACCCCAAAAAATTTAATTCGTTCATCTCGGATATTGGTGCTGATGACATCATTCATGACGTCACGTACGACCCCACGCATCTTTTTGTTGCAATAAGTCGTCGATCCACAGCGCTGGAACACATCGTGAGTCCACCAGGGGTTTGAACCCGTGACCCTATAGACTGAGAGCTCTCTTCTTATTGGTTGTGTTTTTTCTTTCACTTAAGTATGTGGCAGCTGCTACCCTACCACCATGTGTTGTCAATAAGATTATCATTCCGTGACTCATAAATTGCATGACGTGTCGGTGGTGGCGAGGCAGCTTTCTGGTGTTAAACATTCCATTTGGTTGAAACCTCTGCACGCTGAGGGAGGCATCGACTCTGCCAAGATCACACTCATTGTCAGTGTGACGATCGGAGGGCGCCGTCATGCGAGCGTGGCCTGGCCTGCCACCCAAGTTAGGAGCTTTCCACGTCTGCACCGTTCCTGTCTGGCGGTTCCAATAATGCACTTTGCAGCTGAGCGATGGCGCAGGGGCCTGGAGGGCGGCGGTGCTGCCTGCCTCTCTTGTTTTGGGATATGATACCCGGGTACGGCTCGCCTCACTTCCAGAAACCTCTCCCCTCCCCAAACACCTCTTTGGCATGGAGAGCTTCACGTGACTTTGTTATTGTAATTCCTAGTGGTGGCACGCTCTGGAAACAATTAAGAGTGTTGTAACTGCTGGAAGCAGGAGCCAGTGAAAGAGGAGGAGCGAAGGCTTCAGAGACCCGAGTAAAAAACCTTTTAGAAATTCTATTTTGTATTTACGCAGTGCTGTTTTTACCGTCCCATAGTGGCACAGCGCTGGAGGAGCCCACAGGAAAAACAAGTCCGGTCCCGGGCCGGCAGCCAATCACAGCGCGGCCCGGGGAATTACGTCACGGGGTGTCCCGGGCCGGCAGCCAATCACAGCGCGGCCCGGGACACACGGCAACAAGGGGCGGGACTTAAAAAAGAGTCAGAAACGCCCACGATTCGCGTTCTGACCGGGAAAGAGTGATGGACAACCGTGTCTTCCAATGTCTAGCCTCCATTTATGGAGCTAGCCAATGGAAGAAGGGGCGGTTTCAAGTCCCCACTATTGACATAACATTAGATTTCGCCCTGGGCGGAGCAACTGCTACGCAGTTGCTACGGCCAGGGCGAAACCTAAAAAGCAGTAGCCATGCTGCTCTACAACATGGCTAAAAGAACTGGCAAAGCCAATAGCTCCCACATAGGCGAGACCTACTGGCAAAGTCGAACAGACCACCAAAACGAAGACTGTATCGTGAATGTTACTTATTGTATTGCAACAAGAAGCCTGTTTGAAGCCTTTAGTCACTGCTTCCTTTCAGGCTATTTGGGAAAGGGAACACGTGATCAGATCCAAGCTTTTGTTGGGTAGTGGTGGGCGAGGACTGAGGAATGTCCTTTAAGAACTGATTTTATAAGCCTTTGAGCAAACCGACCTGTCTCTCAGATTAGAAAAACAGCTTCCAAAGCCGAGTGACTGCTTTGTCCTCAGATTGTGGAACTGAATGTTAGGCTAAATGTAAAATAATAGTTTTTCCTTTGTTTTGCAAAATCGCTTTTAGGAAAGAGGTGGTCTGGCAGGCCAGGGGTAAAGACTATAGTGCTTGGAGGAGTTACAGTCACATATTGCATGCCCATCGAAGGGCATAAGTGCAGATTTAAAGTGGGGATGACTATTTGTTTCACAAACAATTTTTATTTAAAAAATATATATATATCTCTCTACTCGAGATCCAATTTGAACGGACATAAGTAAACGCTTTGAAAATCATGTTGAAGTACCGCAAAAAGACAGTTTCCAAAGCAGAAAGTATGAATAATATGTTTAGGATTTTGGTATATATAGATGGTGGTTTTCTCAAACGTCCCAAGCTCCAGGGAAAGGTTAATGTTTGAAGTAGCTCCTTGTTGTAAACAAAATATCTCACAAGCGAGAGTGCATGCAGGCAAATATCCCTGACCAGTTCTTCCACAGGTGTGGGAACCCGGAGGCGAAGTTTGGGAATTTAGCATTTTCGCCGGTGAAGAGTTCTATGCGAGGAAACCCCCAAAGGCTGAAGTATGGGATTAGGATTTGGGGTGGAGTTTCCAATTATGGACTTGTTGCTGCATTCTGCTGAGGCAGTCTGCAAAATCGTTGTCCACTCCCGGTTTGTACTCAATAGATGATCCCTGTGATGGATCACCCACCGCCAAATGCACTGCACAACTGCAGAGAGAGAGACTGCCAGAGAGAGACTGCCGCCCTGTTTGCGTAGATAGAACATGGCAGTTGTGTTGTCTGCGTGAACAAGCACTGTGAGAAAGTGCCATCTTTCTTGCATTGGTATGCCCCCACCTTTTGCTGAACTGCTGATGTGCTTTGACTGAGTGTGCCCCGGGCTCCTGCCAACCAGGTACCCAGGGCCTGTGTTCCTTCCCTAAAGCTGTATTGAAACAAAACCCAATTGGCATCTCTGGCCACCTATCAGCCCCTAGTAAATGGTACCCTAGGTACTCAGGGCATGGTGACCAGAGAAGACCCCTAAGGAGTGCAGCACTTATTGTGCCACCCTTAGGGGCCCTGTACCCTGACACCCAAACACTGCCTTTGCTGGCTGAGTGTCTAAGTACAGAACTTAACAGAGAGTCGACATGGCCCACATCCCTGTGTGCCATGCCCACAAACCCCACTGCCCTGGCATACATCAGTCACCCCTCTATCTGGGTGCCCTATGCCAGTGGTGTGGGCACAGGTGCAGAAGCCCTGTGCCCCTACAGTACCCAGGGCCATTCCTGGGCACTGTAAGTGCAGTGATGCCATTAAGAGTATATGGTGCTGGGAGGTCGTCATTACGAACTCCACAGCACCATGATGGCTTCACTGAAAACTGAGAAGGTTGGTATCAAACTACTCAGCACATTAAACCCGCACTGATGCTAGTGTGAGGTTTAATGTAAAATGCACCAGAGGGCATCTTAGAGATGCCACCTGAAACCTAAACCTACAATCCACGTCTGGACCGAGAGGCTGCCTCGGCTGCCACACAGCAGACATGTAGCTGGACCTCTGGGTGGAGAGCCCCCCGCTCTCCTGGGCCTGCAACAATGCACATCCTGGGCGAGGTGCTAGGTCTCCTCCCCTAGGATGGGCAGTGGGAAGCTTCAAAGGCCTCTGTGAGCTTCTCCAGACCATTTGCTGTTCCCAGAAACTGGCCCCCACCAGTTCGGACCCCCACTCTGGCGGGAAGACTGGCAGAAAACCCTACGTCACGAAGAGGGGGGTGCCAGCCTGTGCCAACCCCACCCCTCAGGCGGGGGAGGCGAGGTGAAGCATGACCCCAGGCTCCGGCCATCTTGAAGATGGGGAGCCCTGCACAATCCCAGCTAGGTTCCTGCCCCCCTCCCACTGGAGAGGAGCAGGCTAGGGGGTGTCCCTACCCCAGGACAGGGACCTATTGTTCCCTGCCCTTACCCTTCCTGTAACACCCCTAAATTCAGTATTTAGGGGCTCCCTGAACCTTCCTTCCTCAGATCCCGATAAGAAAAGAAGAAAGAAGATCAAGAAGAAGACCCGCCGTGCAGCTGCTAACAGGACCACACCCACTGACTTAGCCCCAGCCCTACCGGCCTGTCGATCCTGGAACCTGCTCCTGCTTAATCCCGGCGACTCCTGCGGACAGCAACCTTGGGACACCCGGAGGACCTGCCTGCCTTGACCCTCTTAAAAACTGGGACTCCCATAAGCAGAGGCTCTGCTTCAACAACCACCCCCTGGTGCCAGCTAGGAAGCTCAAGACCTGCCCACTCGGCACCCGCCGAGCCCGGCCAATGCCCGAGTGATCCAAGACCACCAGGACGTCCCCCTGGTGACTGGGACCCAAAGTCCAGTGCCCAAAGACCCTCCTCGACGAACCAGACGACGCCTGCAGGCTCAAGAACCGGAGACCTTTACAACCGCGACCAGCCGAGGGTGAGATTCCCTACACCAAAAGACACCCCTGCACCCGGCTCCCTGCAGCCCCCTGTGCCTGCCTCTTCTCCAAGATCCCAACTTACCTCTCGAAGTGGTGGTCGCACCTGAAGAATCACCGTCCCAGAGTCTGTAGCCTTTATTTATTTATAAAGTTTTATATAGCGTGAACTTGATCCCGAAGGATATCAGAGCGCTTTACAATTTGAGGCAAAGATAACAAATCAGAAAATGAGGCTCACATATTTATTTTGAAAGTTTTATAGAGCGCGAATAAGATCCTTGCGGATATCAGAGCGCTTTACACACATAAATACAGACAATGCACATGGTAAAAATGGAACATTGTGCACTTTCACTGGTTTTAAACTGCACAGCACATCTCAGCTGCCATACTAGCCAATTACTTTCATATGCACTGACCAGGCTGCTCTGTGGCTCCTTCCCTCAATGACTTCAAAAAGTGGAAAGGGCCATTGCTTTAGGCTCTGTTTACAGCTAGGAAGAGACTTGTTGGGAGAGAAAGCACTGCAAAAAGTGTCAGAGTTATTTGCAGAATTGCAATCTGCTACACTGTTCTGAAACACTCTGCCGAACAAAGATGGCCGATGACTCCATGTCATCTAGAACACCATGTTGCAAATCTGAGCCTTCATTTAACACAATACTTCTGGTTCGACTGCACTGAGCTTAAGTCCTAGAATACAATGGATTATACAGAGAAAAAAGAATTGAATTTACTGTATATGAATTTAGTACTTTCATTCAATTATTTCAAGAGAGGCAACTATACATTTGAGTAAGTGGTGTTATTGCACCTCACAATCCCTGACAGGGTGAACCATAAAAATCACTAAATAAACCTGAACTCAACCCTCTAGTAAGATATGGCACAAAGCAGGCAGGCTTAACTTTGAGGTGATGTGTAAAGAATGTATGCGACAATAAAATACTTTAAATTTAAAATACAAACCATAAAAAAAATCCCAAAACAAATTAGAAAAATAGACTAAAAAACTTAATATACAAAATGACACCAAAATGACAAAATCCATTAAGGGGAACCTGAGATAGGATTGGTTTAAACTTTAGGTAGATATAGCACAAATAAGCACTAAGTGCCACACTGGTCAATCATCACAGCAGACCAGGACCTGGGCGCAATTTGATGCCAACTGTGATGGAGCACGGGTCGGAAACACCAACTAGGTTCGTCCTGGTCAACGATTTTATCTTATGACTTTAGTCCTTCAAGTCCCAGTCCCACACAGGAGTACACTTTTAAATCCCCACAGGGCCTCAGTAAAAGCACTTCGAGATTCGCAGAGAGGCAGGTAGAGTCCAGTCCAAGCCGAATTGCAACTGATCAGCTAGGCAGTTGCAGGAAAGGTCTCTTGCATATTGTTGTATCCCTGTAGCTTGAACAGGAGGTCAGGCTTATGACTTTTGGAGTTCAATTCTTTGGATACTAGAGGTAGAGCAGTTACAGTCCTTTTGGGGCTCTTCTCGGGTCTCAGAGAGCAGGTTCAGTCCTCTTCTGATCATCCTGAGGTCCATGAGTGTTCTGCAATGTGTATCTGGAAATGTCACATTTATGCCGGGTATGGGTTAGTGTTTGGGGAGGACTCCTGGGGATGCCCTACCCAGTAGGGTAAAGGTTTCAAGGGCTAGCCCTACACACATTGGTCATTTTCAGGGTCGCCAGAGATGGCTGAAGTCTTTGGCCACACTAAACCTGGGCTGTGAGGGCTGGGACTCCCATAAGCAGAGGCCCCACGGTGCCAGCCAGGAAGCTCAAGACCTGCCCACTCTGCACCCGCCGAGCCCGGCCCGTGCCCGAGTGACCCAAGACCATGAGGACGTCCCCCTGGCGGCTGGGACCCGAAGTCCAGTGCCCAAAGACCATCCTCGACGAACCAGACGATGCCTGCAGCCTCAAGTACCAGAGACCCCCACAACCGCGACAAGCCGAGGGTAAGATTCCCGACACCAAAAGACACTCCTGCACCCGGCTCCCTGCAGCCCCCTGTGCCTGCCTTTGGGGTACCTACCTCTTCTCCAAGATCCCAACTTAACTCTCGAAGTGGTGGTCGCACCTGAAGAATCACCGTCCCTGAGTCTGCAGCCTTAGTTTCCTTTTTACTCTTCGCATTGAATAACATTGAGCGCCCGACGGCTCAAAAGCACCTAGCACCCAGCTGCCCGAGTGCCTCTGGCTGTGCAACCTTTGTCCTATCCTATTTCCCCCTTTGCACTGAGCAAGTGACCAGGAGCCCAGCTCCCACAGCCGCGTAGCCTGCTAGCCAGCAGCCACCAACCGGAGGCCCCCTGTCCCTCATTGGATAACATTGGGCCTAACTACCTCTGCACCCGGCTGCCCCTGTGTCGCTGAGAGTGAACCTACCTGACCCTGGGATACCCCTGAGTCTATGCCCAGAACCCTAACTTCACCAGTTGAGTACTCACCTGGAAACCGGTAACTCACTTACCTGCCATTGGATAACATTGACTGGTTTGATTAGAAAAATCTTCTAAGTGTGAAGTTTTGAAAACTTAAAATATTCCCATAAAATCAACCGAATTCCGAAGTACTCACCTGTGATCAGGAGAGAAGCCAGTGCTGCATCTTGAAGCGCAGTACTGAACTGCAAAAGTAATCCTAGCCAGGTTTACTAGTAACTTGAATTTTCTCCATAGGAATCCATTGTGTGCTTTTCTGTGAAATTTCTTCTGTCTACTTTTGAAAACTTGAAATATTCTTTAAAAATCATACCAAATACTGAAACGTGATTACTTACCGGTTTTAATTTGAGACCCCAGTGCTGGACCTAGGAGCCCAGTACTGGATTAGAAAAGTAACGAGGGTGGAGGAGCTTCGCGCGCATCTGAGATGGCCGCGTGAGCACAGGGCTCCCGAAACCCTCGCCGCCTCCCGCATCTATCCTGAAATATAGCCTGATTACGAAGATGGGTTATTGATGACGCAGCCCAGCTGATATAATAGCTGCTTTAAAAAATTGATTTGGACTTCGGGTTCCTAAGCTACGACACTTCGAACCTTGCGGCCTACCCCGTGCAGACACCCGGGGATTGAGTTGTTACTGTGCCCAGGCAGTAATTCAACAACATCGGCTGGTGGGATCCAGACCGTGGCCTAAAATTGGCTTTCGGTTTCGTTTTTGCTCATTGGCATTGTTCTTCCCCGGGACCGACGTTGTGCGCAACTGGACCCCGTGACTTCCACTTGGGCCTGGGAACAACGAGTGTGTGGCTGCAGAAATACACTGGCTTTAATCTGCCTTTGGTGACCCAGTAGGTGACTTCGGAGGAGCCATTTTGACCAGATCTCAGGCGCCCCTTCGGGGCACGCAGCCCACCATGACAGGCAAGCCCGAAAGTGAGAAACGAAAAGTCAAGACCGCTTTCCGGGGGGGGGCGCAACTCAAACAATTGTCATGGATCGTTGTACCCAACCCAGGGGGTCCCCCGGTGGTACAACTAGGGCCCGGGAAGAGGCGATTGAGGATCCTGCTGTGTTGGCGGATTTAACACTACAAGACGTCATGGACGCCATTGCCAGTATTAAGACATCCATCGACCAGCAATACGAGGCTCTTGCCCTGAAGCTTGACACCGTGGCCATTGACGTTAATCTCATCAGAACAGATTTATTGAAGAAAAACCAAAGGTGGTGATGGACGGAGCGTTGACAATACAAACACTCACCCCCAGTCAACTGATCTGGGTTTAATCCATCACCGTTCTTTAGCTCACTCCGCCACCCCAGTTCAGACATGGCCATATGCAAATCAGTCTGACCCTGTGCCTCATGGGAACAGTCCAGTCCGAACTGCCAAGCCATGTCTTCCCTGGACCGGAATCAAGCTTCCCAGGACCGGTTTCTGGCATTACAGCCGTCTTCAGCGGGCTTGCTTGACTCCAGTGGCAAAGTGAGCAAAGGACTCACGTCGGAGCATACCCTGCCAACTTAGGGCGAACAAAGAAAAACCAAAGGTGGTGATGGACGGAGCGTTGACAGTACAAACACTCGCCTCCAGTCAACTGATCTAGGTTTAATCCATCACCGTTCTTTACCTCACTCCGCCACCCCAGTTCAGACATGGCCATATGCAAATCAGTCTGACTCTGTGCCTCATGGGAACAGTCCAGCCCGAACTGCCAAGCCATGTCTTCCCTGGACCGGAATCAAGCTTCCCAGGACCGGTTCCTGGCATTACAGCCGTCTTCAGCCGGGCTTGCTTGACTCCAGTGGCAAAGTGAGCAAGGGACTCACGTCTGAGCATACCCTGCCAACTTTGGGCGAACAAAGAAAAACCAAAGGTGGTGATGGACGGAGCGTTGACAATATAAACACTCGCCCGCAGTCAACTGATCTGGGTTTAATCCATCACCGTTCTTTAGCTCACTCCGCCACCCCAGTTCAGACATGGCCATATGCGAATCAGTCTGACCCTGTGCCTCATGGGAACAGTCCAGCCCGAACTGCCAAGCCATGTCTTCCCTGGACCGGAACCAAGCTTCCCAGGACCGGTTTCTGGCATTACAGCCGCCTTCAGCCGGGCTTGCTTGACTCCAGTGTCAAAGTGAGCAAGGGACTCACGTCTGAGCATACCCTGCCAACTTAGGGCGAACAAAGAAAAACCAAAGGTGGTGATGGACGGAGCGTTGACAATACAAACACTCACCCCCAGTCAACTGATCTGGGTTTAATCCATCACCGTTCTTTAGCTCACTCCGCCACCCCAGTTCAGACATGGCCATTTGCAAAACAGTCGGACCCTATGCCTCATGGGAACAGTCCAGCCCGAACTGCCAAGCCATGTCTTCCCTGGACCAGAATCAAGCTTCCCAGGACCGGTTTCTGGCAATAGCCATCTTCAGCCAGATTTATTGAAGACTAATGAGAAAGTCAAGTCCTTGGACTTAAAGACCTCCAGCCTCACGACGGATATGTCCGACTTGCAGACAGAGGTTCGCAATTTGAGATCCTCTAACGATCTTTTTGCTCGTCGACTGGAGGAATTTGAGGGTCGAGCGCGGCGCAATAATGTACGTACTATTGGGGTCCCTGAAAATTCAGGAACACTGACCACTGATCTCCTTGTCGAAGACCTCATCCTCAACTGCCTCTCCCCCAAGGGACTGAGTAAATTCTTTGCGGTGGAACGTGCACACAGAGTGCCGGGTGGGAAGGCGAAGCCGGGTTTCCCCCCGCTGCCGATCATCGCCAGAATTTTTTATTTCAGGGACAGAGACGCCATTTTGCAGGCTTCATGGGTGGACGACCCTACAAAGTTTGAAAACACCACGGTGAACTTCTACCCGGACTTTTCCCAATCCGTCCAGAAGCAAAGGATGGGATTTCAGGGGGTGAAGCGACGACTAAGAGATATGGATTTGAAGTATGCGATGCTTTTCCCGGCCCGTTTGCGTGTTGAGTATGATGATCGGACGTTCTTTTTTGACCACCCGAGGGGGTGGGGGACTGGCTGGATACGCTGCCTGCTCGGCGCGATCACACGGAACATTCTGGCGGAGCTGAAGGTGGTCTGTTGGAACAAGAATGAGCGGTGGATCCCGAACTCCGGACAATGTGTACAATGGACAACTGTGGTTTGCTGACTTTTCTGATATTATGCTTTGAAGTAAACACCCAGAGGTGGCGGGGGAGAATGGGACCCTTTCCTCTCCTCTGGGTTTCTTTGTGTAGATTAGTTTTTTGTTAGGGCGACAGGCACACTGCAAGTTGGGGTGGCTTTTGAGTCTAACGCAGGGGTGCAGGGTGGGGGGAGTTGTACTGGGGTTCTGTTGGGGGGAGGGTAGGTATGTATTGGGTGTGTTCCATTCTTTTTCAAGGCAACGTATTGTTTTACTTCTGGATCTGGGTGTTGTGTTCGACATGGGGTGGGACTTCATCGATGGCTGGGATGGGGGGTAGGGGTCTGAGACTACTGTGTTGGAATGTTAATGGGTTGGGAGATCGGATAAAGAGAGGGGTAGTGTTACAAACGTTACGACGCCTCTCCCCTGATGTAGTGTTATTGCAAGAGACTCACTTGATTGGAAATACTTGTTATGCTATGAACAGGCGGGGATATCGTCTCGCTGTACACACTGGGTTTACCACTAGTTCTAGAGGGGTGGGTATTCTAGTCAGGAACTCTCTCCCCCTGGAAATAGATGACAGTTCTGGATGATAGGGGGCGTTATGTCGCCCTCACTGGTAGGTGGGAGGGGAAAACTGTCTTGTTGCTCTCTGTATACGTCCCGCCTGGCTTATAGACCATACTTTCGCAGATTTGGGACGAGTAATTTTGGGGCTCCCGAATGGTATCCTGATACTGGGGGGAGATTTCAACTCGGTTGTCTCCGGGACGGAGGATCGTTACCCCCCAGAGATCTTACTAGAGCACAGTCTTGGTTGGGTGGTTTCTTGGAAACACTGGGACTTGTAGACTGTTGGAGATTGATGCATCCAGGACAGACACAGTACACTTTCCACTCGGGTGCACATGGTAGTCTTTCCAGATTGGACTATGTTTTGATGCCAGCTGCCCAGTCCTCATCAGTTAGAGAGGTCAGACATCTGGCTCGAGGTATATCGGACCACTCCCCTCTGTGGCTTCAGATAAATGTGAATGTGGGTGCTGAGGGACGGGTGGCCCCGATTAATCCTTGGTACCTCCATAACCCTAAAACCCGACCCGAACTGATTAAGTCTTTGGATCTGTACTTTGTTGAGAATGTGGGGTCTGTGTACTCCTCTGTTTCACTGTGGGACGCATTTAAGACGGTCATCCGGGGACAGGCACTGTCGTTAATTGGGTGCGCCAAAAAAAGTAAGAATGAGGCGGTAGTCCGCCTTGAGAATGAAATTGTAGAGCTGGAAAGTGCTTTGGAGCGGGATGTTACTCGAGAAACGATTCATGTGCTCAGTCTCAAGCTACTTGATTATAGGGCCTTGGTGACAGACGCAGCGAAAACGATGTGCAGAGAGCAACAGGGACGACTGTATGATGTGGGTGACTAGGCTGGGAAACTGATTGCGTGGTTAGACAGAAAGGAGAGGGCGAGTCGTGTGGTTCCGGTGATTGAGAGACTTGATGGCATGCGAGTGACTGACCCTGTTGGCATTGTTGAGTGCTTTGCTGAATACTTTCGGGATGTGTATTCCCCAGTGTCTGACAGACCTGAGGAAGACTCATTTGCTGCTACGAGATATTTATTGCGTTGCCTCGTCTATCGGATTCAGACAGGGAATTAATGGATGCTGCGCTCTCGGTTGACGAGGTGGCTCTCGCTATCCGCTCTATTCGCTCCGGGAAAGCTATGGGCCCTAATGGCCTTCCCATCGAACTTTACAAGTTGCGCCCTGACGCGCTGGCGCTGTATCTTCGTGATATGTTCTTAGCATCACAAGAAATTGGTTCCCTTCCTTGTGTTCAGCGTCTTGCGACCATCGTGGTGATTCATAAGGAGGGGAAACCACGAGATCGCTGTGAATCCTACAGGCCGATCTCGCTCCTCAATGCTGAGCCTAAGATTCTTGCAAAGTTGCTCGCGAACCGCTTGATAAAGGTGATCAGTGACCTAATCCATCCGGATCAGTCTGGTTTCATCCCACGTCGCAACACGGCATTGAGTTTGCGGCGCTTACACGGAGTTCTCGCGAGGGGGGCGTCAGTGCGTGAATCGGCCATCTTGGCTTCCTTGGACGCTACGATGGCCTTTGATACAATTGAATGGCCATATCTCTGGGCTGCTCTTGCGAAGTTTGGTTTCGGCCCTGGTTTCATTGGTTGGGTGAAACTTTTGTACGAGGAACCATTGGGACAGGTCGTGGTTAATGGTCGGGTCTCTGGGCCTTTTGTTCTTGGGAGAGGTACGCGGCAGGGTTGTCCGCTGTCTCCGCTTCTCTTTGCCCTTGCCTTGGAACCTCTTGCTGCCTGGATACGATGGGAACCTTCGATGAGGGGCATACAATGGACTCCGGAATTTGAGGATCGCATATCGCTCTATGCGGACGATATTTTGTAGTATCTCACATCGCCTCAAAAATCGCTGAATGTATTATTTGATGTGCTTAATTCGTTTGGAAGAAACTCCGGCCTGGTAATTAACTGGACCAAGTCTTGCATATATGTGCTCACTGGCGATGTCCCCCTTCTGCCGCGTGGAAGTCCTATAGAGGTGACACAAACGGGTTTCAAGTATCTGGGAGTCTTTATAACATTAGATCCTGCAGTTCGCTACGATCGTAATCTGCTTTCTCCGCTTCAACGTTTATGATCTGACGTAGTGGGTTGGCGTAAGTTACCGTTGTCTCCTCTTGGGCGAGCAGCTCTTTTTAAAATGATGTCCTTGCCGCGGTTTTTATACGCACTTCGGAATACTCTCTACGTAATTACGGCGAGTTATTTACGGGAGGTGGAGACTTTACAGAGGTAGTTGATATGGGATGGGTGTTCATGTATCGCTCTTCCAAAGCTAACGCTTCCCTGGTATGACGGCGATATCGCACTTCCGGATATCAGGCGATATTATTGGGCTTCTCAGCTTGCAGCAATTAACCATGGGATGTATGGTCCGGCTTTGAATCCAGCGTTCAAAATGGATAAGTGGCTGCTACCGGGTGGTGATTATAACAGGGTGCTCTATTCGGGATCTTCTCAAACACAGCTTTCGGGACCCACTAAGATAGCAGTACGAGTGTGGCATTGTGCGACCGCGGCCATGGGATCGAGGGATCGACTGACCCGTGCCACACCGCTTTATGCATCTGCGAAATTGGGTTGCCTGTGGATGACGAAAGGATTTGAGAAATGGGATATGATTGGTATTTGTAGAGTGGGTGATCTCTGGGTTAAGGACAGGATAAAGACTTTTTCAGAATTACAGATAGAATATAAACTTAGTGATAGGGAATTCTTCCGCTATGCACAAATTCACCACGCGCTGAGTTCGGTTTTTCCCAGGGGTGGCAACATTCCGGACTCCTCCCCCCTCGAAGATCGTGTGCTAGATGGTCAGTGCCAGATAGCACTATTTCTTTGATATACAAGAAAATGATCAACGATCGCTCGAACTTGCTCGAACACCTAAGGACAATCTGGGTTGAAGATGGTATAGAATTGGATGACGAGGACTGGCAATCGGCGATATCCTCACCTAAGGAGGTCGCGATTCCAGCCCGTCTCCGTCTTGTCCAGCTTAAAATCTTACATCGGATTTACGTTACCGGCCCTCGCTTGATTCGTATGGGTTATTCGACAGATGGTTTATGTAAGCGTGGCTGTGGTCTGCTCGGTACTTTTCTTCACATAATTTGGGAATGTCCGGAGATGGTGAAGTTCTGGAATCGTGTGCGTGATGTGATGACTGAGGTAACGGGTGTCGAGATGTTGCCTGAAGCTCGACGGTGTTTATTGAATGTGTGGGAGCCGAATGATTATGACGTGTCACAGACGTGATGGGCTACCCTTGGAAATATGATTGCAAAGAGAGACATTGCACAGCTGTGGGGTTCCCAGATGCCCCCCTCGGTTGCGACTTGGAAGGAGAACATGCATTGGTGCATGTTTAGAGAGAAGACTGTGTATGTAGCACGGGGTAGACCCAAGAAATGGGGCAAAATGTGGAGCCAATGGAACTCCTACCGAGGAGATATATGAACGCCTCCCCTCCCAGAGATACCGGATCCTCCCCAGTCCCCCTGACCCAGCATTCCTGGTATTGTTTAGCTTTTATGTCCTTTGACTTTGAGTCTTCTGCCTCGGACCCCCCCATCTATGTAAATTATTTCCTGCATTGTATTGAAATGTTTTCCCTCCTCCTAGAGCACACACCCGAGTGTATTATTTTATTGCCTTGTCTGTTTTTTCATGGTTTTTATTTAATAATAAAAAGAATTACAACAACAACAAAAAAAAAAGAAAAGTAACGAGATCGTACTTTAACTGCAACCTGAATTTTCTCCCATTGGATAACATTGCCATATTTTCATTGAAAAGTTTCTAAGTGTGAACTTTTAAAATAGCTTTATATTCCTTAAAAATCACTGCAATAACTAAAACGTTTTTACTAACTGTTTTCAGCTTAGATCCCAGGACTGAATCTAGGATCCAATCCTGGAACTACCAGAGTAATCTACAAAGTAATCAGCTGTATTTATATAGAAAAACCCATTGAGCTCAATGCTAAATTGTGTGTAGAATTGTGTTGCCTACTACAACCCCTGTGCCTATTGTGTTTACAAAGTTTATTGCTAGCCACAAGGGTGGTTTTGGCAATGGAGCCGAAGGGGTGGTTGAAGTCTAAGGGAGTGGGTTTGTTGAGGACTTCAGTGCTGGGAGGGCACCAGGTCCGAAGATGAAGTTTGGTGCCGACCATGGCATTGTGGTGGACCGGAAGCCTCATAACAGGCTTGTGAACTCGAAGCTCGAGGGCGATGCTTAGCTTCTGAATGGAGTTGAGGGGTGCCAGGTGGCAAGTCTTTACTTAATGCGGCGGACTTCGAAGCAGGACACTGGGTAGGCTGGGCTCATCTGCTTCGGCATCGGAGCTGGAACTCTACTCAATGAATAGATGTGGGCCTTGGCAACAGAAGCCCCTGGCTGGAGGTCGCCTTCAGTGCTTGGTTTCTGAAAAGATCCGGAGTATCATCTGCCATCTGTTGCGCAATTGAAGCTGAGGCAATGCGATGGTCTTTTTATTCTTGAAGGTGAGGCACGCCAAACAGAGGCCGCCTGATGGTCTGGGGAGAGACAGACCGGTTACCCATGTGATGGAGGTCTCTCCTCTGGTATTTGGCTTGACACTTTAGGCGGTAACACAATGGAGTCCTTTTCATTACAGATGAGCCATTGTCAGGCATCGAGGAGTCAATGGAACCCCGAAGGGAAGAAGCGCTGTGCGGGCTTCGGAAGCATTTGGTCGCGAAGTCAAGTAAAGGGTGCACAACGCTCCGAACTGAAGAATAGACATGACTATTATAAGCACTGATGACTCTAGAGGATCCAAACGGGCCAGGAGACAACACTATGCTGCATAGACCTGAAGCTTGATAGGACACGTGTGAACCCAACGGCATAGATAAAACACATCTAACAATGGTGCTGATGCCCATGTGCATTACCAACAATAGGTGGATTCACAATACCTTGTGAATTGAATTACTTCTTCGAAGTAAAACAACTTGCACATGTATGAGCCCAACAATAGATGTCAGGAGTATAAACAGCATGTGTATCTACAACTACACGTTCCATGAAAATCCAGCTTTAGCATTCTGCGTTTTCCCCTGTTGCCAAGAAATCAGGGTCCTGCTCCACTGTGAAAAAAAAATGGCATATACCACTCACATGTATGTAAACTGGTGTGGTTTAATGAGTGTGGTACACTGTGATCTACTCTGGAAAAAATGTATGTAGACTAATGGATTCCCATCGGTAATGACTCCATCCCACTTCATATCTACAAGCTTATCATATTAGTTGAAGTGAAAGCCCTTCTATTTTCTGTCATTGTATAGCCGATTTTAATTTGCACCCCCTAATTATGAAGGAGTATCTGAAAACAGGTCCGAGTTGGATCCACTATTGTTATTTCCCACACAATAACATGTAAAAAAAAGTCTGTCACAGTTCATCTCTGTGAGCTATTAATGTCTGAATGTGTAGCTCTCAATCTGTCTTGGATGCCCCGGTTGTGATGGCAATAGGAAGCTTTGTATGGCCTTTACTGCAAAGAGTACTACGCCGTATCATTTTAGGAGATTTACCAACTTCTGTGGAAAAACACTAGATATTCCAACTTCCCATGACCATTTGTGGAGTACTCAATTGGGCAGTTATCGCATATCTGGAATTCAAACTAGGTGTAAGAACAAGGAAAGCATCTCCAGTTATTTTGTCACCTACCTCACTGAAAGAGACTGGGAAATCTAGTAGAGAAGATTTGTCTTGCTGTTATCCTTTCCTGGTGATAAATATCACAGCTTCAGTGATGTCTTTAATTGATCCGATTAAGCTTTTTAGGTTTACTGGTGTTACATCTGAAGTATTTAGGATCATTAATGTAAAATCCAAAAAGACAGTAAATGCACCATCTTGCCTGTTTAAATATGGCAATTCTGAAAGAGTTTTCTCAGACTGGCCAATTGTCTAGATAGAGGTACACAAGTATGTACTATTCTGAGTTGATGAGCTGACACTAAGGAGCGTTTTGTGATCCCCAAGAGAAGAATGCAAGCCTAAAGAACTGAACCATGTACTGACAATGCTTTTGACCACCTAACAGTTTTAAGTATTAATGAGACTTATAATATATATCTATATATGAAGATAGGTGTCATTCCAAGTCTACAATTAGCATGCACTTACCTTTCATAATATGTCATATGTCTTGCAAAGTAGTTGATTCAAACTTCTTAGCATTTGTTTAGTAGACTATTGTGTTCTTCACATTTGTAGACATGAGCAAGTGCAGAAATCTAATTTGCCCACAATATGTCTACAACTTCTGAAAACAGCGGTACATTTTCTTTCCATATGGCCCTGGTTTGAAATGATTTTGTTTTACTACAATATACACATTTCTCAGACAATGGCTGTAGGAAAGTGCCCCTTTTTGACACAGCTGCCCCCACGTTTTGCCTGCTACATGACGTAATTTCGAATAAAAGGGCACAGGGTTCCTGCCAACAAGGTCCCCAGTGCCAGTGTTGTTTTCCCACAACTGTGCAAATGTTCCCCCCAATTGGCAAAACCTTTAGCACCCTCTTTAAGTCCCTAGTAAATGGTATTCTGATACAGAGGGCCTGAGGTACTAACGAGGGTCCCAAAGGGATGGAGCATGAATTGTGCCACCCTAACGGACCCCTCAACAAGCACATGCACGACTGTCATTGAAGACTGCATGTCTTGGTGCAGACAAAAGTGAAAACACAACATGTCACACATCCCTGTGAGCATGTTCCCTTCCAGTGCATATGATATTTGTAAGACACCTCTACTGCTTAATATTATATGTGAGGACATTTCTGAATGAGCAGATAATGTCCCTGTGCTGGTCAGTCCTATTGCTGCCAGTGCAAGTGACCAGGGAAGTCATCTTAAACCATATACTGGACACTGGTATAAACGAGTTCCCTTAACACAGGATGGCTTCACTGGAAATAGGGATGTTTGGTACCAAATATCTCACCTTGATGAACCCATACAGATGTCAGTGTTGGATTTATCATAACATGCACTCAGAGGGCACCTTAGAGATGCCCGCTAAAAACCTACCAGCCTCTGGTGTGCTTGTGGACTGTCTTCTCCCACTCGAGACATGTTTCTGACCTCCTAGGGTGAGTTTCTTTTGTTTTCAGGAGGTCAGGAACAAAAGCCGGCCCAGGTAAAAGGTGTAACACCCCCTCCGGCTGATTAGTCTCCAGGGGCTAGTGAACTTCAAAGGAATGTGAATCTGGCTCCCCTCACAGGAGATGAAGCTCCCCTGTCCAAAGCTCACTTGGCACCTGGACAGGCGGGATAATTAGCTAGTCAGGTAGGTATGCCACCCCAGGCTAGGACCACCCTTAAGGTGGGCAAACTGCAAGGTGGACAAACATTTTCAGAGGTAGCCATCTTTGTGATGGCTTACCTAGGAATTCTAAGACAGGGTTATACCCACCTCCCACATGAAGTAGACATATAGGGCGCATAGTGACCCCTAGAGTCAGTGGTTCATTGGCTACTACTCTACACCTCCCTAAACTCAGTATTTAGGGAAGTTGTGGCACCAGAGAAGCAGATCCGCAAAAACATAGAAGACTGAGGACAGCACCTGCATTGGCCCCAGCCCCGCAGGCCTGTCTGCAGCCCACGTCATAAAGTGAACCAAAGTCGACTCATCCTGCAGCTTTTCACTCCAGAAACTTGGGGGGACTGCCTGCCTTCAGAAAAGACTCAAGATCTCCTGTGAAGAGCGGAACAGTTCTAAACAACTCCAAAGGAGGCCTCCGGAATAGCCTAAACCGGACACCTGAAGCAGCCACTGCACCCTTCGCCTCAGGCCCAGGCAAACAATGCCATCAAAGTTCCCCAGCCCTAGAGTCTATCATGGTTTTACCCTGCCTGGATTCCCCGACATTGCCTGTAGCCTCTGCACGCAGGCCCCCTCTATCGCGACTGCTCCGGTAAGGAAAAACCTGACGACTAAAGACGGTCGCCACTGGGCCTTGGAGAAGAGGACCAAGGCTGTCCCCTCTTCCAAGAGCATCGCAAGGCCTGAGCCGACTAGCTGATTCAGCCAGACTGAATTCCTAGCCAGAGCCTGCAGCCTCTTTTTACAGAGACCGATCCCCATTAAAACGCATTTGGCTCTCAACGCTGATTTGCACCCTGCATTCGGCTGCCCTTGTGCCGCTGGTGGTGTACTGTTGGTGCTGCCTTGGACCTTGCCGACCACTCACCTTAATTCCTGGAGATTGGTCCTGTAAGCCAATATACTGCAACAATTTGCGGAACTTGTTCTTCCTTCCATAGGATAACATTGCAGAACTCAGAAACTGTACTCTGTCCACTTTTTAAAGTGAAAAGAATTTATATCTGAAAACGTACTTACCGGAACGATTTTTTGGGATCCTAAACTTTTGCAAATATACTTGCTATTTTTATAAATTGGTGTGGATCTCCTTCTTGAGTCGTGTTGTCATTTAATCATTGTATGTGCAAATCTCTTACCCTGTAATAGAAAGTTTTGGGATTGCATAGCAAGTCCTGTCAACGAGTAAGGGAACAACTGGACTCTTTACACAGTAGATCAGATTATTGATATATCACAGAAAGAGCCAGTTTCCTGCAATGTCTACCACCCTGCTGTTCGAAGAACAATTTACTTACTTCTGTATCATTCTTTCTAAGTGTAAGCATCTGTCTAGATTTGTTATGTTACAATGCTCAGGAGCCAGAATATTTCTGAATATATTTCAAAACTTTTACCACCCCACCAGCACCAGGTATGGCTTCGGATGTCATCAGCACTATGTAATAATGATTAAAAGTAATTGGAAACAGTAGTTATATAATTTATTTCCACATCCTAACAGACAAATAAAGATCGGAAAAGGCAAAGCAGACCTACCATGCTTTGCACCTTCAAAACCAATAAGCAGGTTACCATCAACTTTGAATCTCTTAGTCCAGAAGAGAGAAAGAACTGTATGGATGGAGCCTATGCAACATCGCCTCCTCTAAAAGATGAGGAGATGGATGGATATAAAAAGAAAAAGAAAAACTGTTGTAAATGTTACTCCATTACAAGCCGAGAAATAAAGAAGGCTAAGAGTAGATTATCCTTTGAGTTAGAGGTGGTGAGGCAGACAATGTTTGAAGCTCTCTCAGACATCTATCAGAAGTAACAGCAAATAAAACAGTTTTGTAAGTCAAAAACTACAGATGACCAAAATGCAGATGTTCTCCTTAGAAAGGTGAAGTACACATTTAAATCCCAAGCCGGTATTACAAAAGGCACTTGTGAAAACGTATGCGGTAAACGTTTAACAAAAATCAAAATCACAAGCACCTTCAAGAAGGGCTCCTAGTCAGGCAGAAATAGGCAGGCAGAGATAGCGGAAAAATATCCCTAGATCATACCTCAATTGACATCCTTCTCAGTGCAAACTGTAAAATATGTACATCCTCCATATGTAAATAACCGTGCCCCATCTGACACCACCACTTAAGAAAAACATACCAACTGGAATGGGATGTCTTAGCAAAAGGCCTCCTAGAATCTAAATAAACATCCAAAACCTCATCAGCAAAAGAAAAAAATTAGAAAGGATTAACTTCTCTTATTCCAAACATGCAGCTTTACTAACGTTCGATATGAATGAAGAACATCTCCCTTCTGCTACTCCTATACTGAAAGCAAACAAAGATCAATGCAACTGAGCTCCAGGAGATCTGGGATACATGATCTCCTAGCCCAATCCAAGATCACCAACATCATAAGAACTCTTCACTGATGTGCCTTCAGGAGTGCCAGGACAGGTGTATCAAATGGCATGAAAAGTGCAATTTGTTAAGGGATTCATTCCCAAACCAGAAGTCATTTGACCAGGCAATCACAAATGTGCTGTTGTCCTGAGAAGCAAAAAGACCAACTTCCAGAAACACTATGTGCAGGAAATAATCAAAGATTCTCCGACAGGAGCTTCTATAGACCAATCATTGTCTGCTGAGGGAGTCATTCTTATTCAGATGCCCAGCATAATAAACTGCTAATCGATCAATGCCTCAGTTGAAGGACCACACCAAAGTACCACTGACGCTTTGCAAAGTAGGCAAAAGCCTACATCCTCCAGTCTTATTCTTGTAGAACACCCCAGGGATATTGTCTGTGACCACCTAGAACTGCCTTCCCTGAAATGTCACTTTATGGATTACAGAACTGGACTTCAATGGTCCAAAAAAGGTACATTATTATTACCCTTAAAAATGTACATTCTTAGGTTTAAATATATCAAGATTGTTTTCTCTTCAAAATGATTATTTTAAAATGAAAGGGACTGTACAGTTAAAGTGCTTGGGCAAAACACAAACATATGATCTCAGTTTAGAAACAAGGCGTCTTGGTGGTAGTCGGTAGTTATGTGCAGATTGGGCTCAGGAAGCATTGTGATGAATATACATTACTGCCTGTATGCTACTTTTTGAATTCAACACCTTGATGACCGGACCTTTGTCACTATATCACTAGGCCTTTATTGCCCTTAAGAAATTCCAGTGATGTAGGAAGTGTGTGGGCGAAGATGGCGACCGCGTAGTGGCGGTCGAGTGCAGCACTAGCAGTGAGGGCAGGGATCTTTGTTACCCCTCCTAGCTGATGCGGTGCCCGAAAACCAGGACTTTCATGCGAGTTGAAGGGGGATTATAATCAGCGTTAAATGCCGATTTTGTTTACCTGCGTGCAGATCTGGGTGAAGACTCCGCGGTCCGGGCTCGGTTGGAGACAGGCGGCCGGAGCTGCTCTCTCGGGAGTGGCGAGTGCAGTTCAAGGCTGGAGGCTGAGTTCCGGCCTCAGGCGGAGTACGCCGGCAGAGCGGAGCAGGAAGGCTATGGCGCCGAAAATACTGGCTGGGGCGAAAGCAGCAGCAGCCCGGAGGAAAGCAGAAAAGGAGGACGTGGAGGCAGCCAAGGTGGTAACACCACGAAAGGTACGGACACCTCCATCGGAGCCGGCAAAGAAAGCAAAACAAATTGCAGTAAAGACACGCCAGGCAACTACGTCAATCGCAGATCTGCTAACCTGTACCGCTAAGGAAAAGGGAGGCAGGATAAGGGCTGAGGCTGAGACTGATACAGGGGGAACACCAGACGGGTGTGAGATCTCGGAGCTGGAGTCGGAGCCAAGTTTAGAAGGGGTGCTGGGCCCTATATCAGGGAAAGAAAGGAGAACTGATCAGGCTACAACCCATACCCATGCCCTTACCCAGTTCCATGCCCAGGTGAACACCACCCTCATAGCTCCTGAGATAGCGGAGTTAGAGGAATCCGGGACTAATGCAACAGGCCTAGGAGATGGATTCCCACTTGGTAAGGAAGGGTTAGCTGTGGTCCTCATGACTGATAAGGGAAACCTGGGAACCATACAGCCAGATAATGGAGACAGTCTGGGAAGAGTGGAAACTGGGAACCCACATCCCTTGGATGGCCTGAGTGGCAGGGAGACTCTGGATAAGGACCCCAGTGAATGCTTTTTCTCCATCTCAGATGGAGCAGATTGGTCGAAAGATGAGGAGAGGAGCTCACTTTCAGGGGATAGTAATTCAGAGACGGAGAGTGATATTGAACAAGCACCCCCGGGGACAGCCATAAGACATAATATATCATCCAGAAAAAAACGGAAGCCTCAACAAGAACTTAGTTGGGATCATTTCGCCGCAATGTCACTCCAGGGCAGCCCTAATGTGGAAACCTCAGTAACTCAACCCCCGCTTCTGGAAGTAATCAATCAGGCGATCCTAGCCCACAAGGAGGAGGCCCGCCAGGACAGCCACAAATCACAGAAAAATGCAGGGTGTAGTGCGAAAATTATCTAAAGCCTGCGTTAATGTGGGGGACAGGGTCTCAAATCTTGAGGAAAGAATTGTTGCATCAGAGGCGGCGGCAGCTACCAGTAAAGTGGAGTCTCAAAGTGCCCAGGTCATCGACATCCAGTGGAAACTGGAGGACATGGAGAACAGGCTCAGAAGGAACAATTTAAGGGTCCTGGGAGTCCCAGAGGGAGCGGAGGGGGGAGATGCAAGAGCTTTTATGTTTTTATTACTTGAATCCGCCTTCCCTGAACTCACAGGTTGGAACTGGGCGGGAGAAGTCCAGAGGGTGCACAGAACTCCGTTCAAAGCACGCAACACAAGGGAAGGTGACAAACCCAGGGCAATCTTAATGTTTCTGGGGAATTTTACCCTGCGGCAAGCCATAGCGGAAAAAGCACGACCAGATGCAAAAAGGTCGGTGGACGGTATTACGTTCTTTGTCCGCCCTGTTTACTGCCACACTACGGTGGAGAGGCGCTGGAGATTGAGCCAGCTGATCCAACCTTTTCAGGCTAAAAAAGCCCAAGTGTACCTCATAAACCCAGCGCAACTCAAGATAATAAATGAAGGGCGAACACTATACTTTTCCTCAAAAGTAAAAGCGCAAGAATATCTGGATAGTTAAAAGTATTTTTATTCCCCTTTTCCCTTATCCTAGGAAGGTGAAAGGAATCAGACTGGATACATGCACAGATTCTTTCTCTGTTTCTCCTCTCTTTCTCCGCTTTCCGCTTCTCTTTCGGCTCACAATTAATTCTGGCTCTTTTTGTGCACAGTTGCTGGTTCAGGGCATCAAGCAGATGTAAAGGTGTTAAGGGGGGTCTGGTGGTTATTAGTAGGAGATAATGTAAGTCCTCACTGCGATTGCTGCATACGTCATATGCACAGACCAAGGTCCGAGCGCCTCACGAGGGAGGGTGCAGGGGGTCAGGGAAGGGTGCAATGGGGGGTGGGAAGAGGGGCAGGGAGGGAGGTCTCAAGGGTCAGGGGAAGGGGTCATGGTGTGGGGGAAGAAAAGGCAAAAAAAAAAGATTCTCTGGCACAAAATAACTATGTCTGGTTGTGTAATGTTGAGTAAAATGAAATTCAGATGCGATATCCATACTTGTCGGTTAGAAAAGAAGGAAATATACACACAGGAAAATGACAAAACTTAGTATATGCTCTCTGAATATAGGGGGGTTAAATGATTGGAAAAAGAGGGGTAGGCTGGCTGTATTTGTCAAAACAGAGCAGATAGATGTCCTGTGTCTGCAGGAGACGCACTTGCCATGGGGAAAAAAGCACCTGTTGAATATTAGGGGGTATGAGATTTTGTCATGTACATCGCAGACCTCAACAGTAAGGGGTGTGGCTATCTTAGGAAAGGTAGGATTAGGCGGGGTTAAGCGGTGCAGTGCTGATACATTAGGAAGATGGGTATTGATAGAAATGGGCATAGGTGTTACCATCTGTGGGGTATATGGATCTAATCAGGACGATCCTGAGGTCTTTGAATTTCTAGAAAAAGAGCTGGTTGGCTGGCCCACCCCAATGGTGTTATGTGGGGATCTGAATATCTCAGTAGATTTTGTAAATAGAAATGTATATACAGGTAGGAAGCCTAGGGTATTTTGTGCGCTCTCTTCGCTGATACAATCACAGGGGCTAATAGATGTCTGGGGATATAAGGAGCCCTGCAATCCAGGATTCACCTATTACTCTTGTCCATTCCAGAAGTACACTAAATTGGACTATTTTATGATTTCAAGCACGAAGATAAGTAAGGTGAAGATACGGAAATTGTCAAAAATATTGTCGGACCACAACCCACTGATTCTTACCAATGAGTGTATAATGCCAGTTAGGAAATAAAGGCCCTGGACTTTCGAGAGGAAGTTAATAGCGGATAGTATTTTTGTGGAACATATTAAAAAATGGACGCAGAGATACTTTGACGCGAATCGATTTAGTACATCAAGAAATAGTGTGTGGGATGCGTACAAGGCAGCATTTCGGGGAGAGGTCATCAGTTTCGTTGCTCAATCTAGGAAAAGTAGCTCCGAAGAGAGGCAGTTGCTTCTAGGTCAACTAATAGAAGCGGAGGAGCAACATGGGAAGGATATTACGCAGGGTAGAGAAGGGAAAGAAAGCCTGTCAAAAATAAGCTCCAGAAAAGCAGAAATTAACAATCAAATGGCTAAAAAGGCTGGCTCTGAATATCAAGTACACAGAGGTCGATTATTTGAGACAGGAGAGCAGGCTGGAAGAGCACTCGCATTACGTATCAGACAGGCCACCGCTAGAAATTTAATAACCAGTATTCAAGAACAGGGTCAGGATTATGACGAACCCCAGGATATCCTGAAGGTTTTCAAAACTTGTATCAGGAAGATTCAACCCTAGAAATACCACAGGAAGTGCTGGGGAAGGAAGGTTTTAAATTGGGGCCAGAGGAGAGGGAAATCTTGGAAAAAGACCGGTCGCTGGGGGAAGTATTGGAAGAGTTATATGAACTGACTCCTGGGAAAGCATGAGGGCCTGATTGTATCCCCTTAGAAGTATACAAGTGTATATGGGGTGAGATAGCCCCAATGCTTTTAGATTTATTCAATGGGATAATGAATATGGGTAAAATACCGGAAACATGGAAAGAGACAAATATAGTGGTCTTTCATAAGAAGGGAAAACCTGAAGAAAATCCTGGTTCCTACAGACCTATCTCCCTCATTAACGTGGATAAGATCTACGCAAAAACCCTGGCAAAACGTCTGGGGAGGATCATTGGTGATCTGGTATCTCCCTGGCAGCATGGCTTTGATCCAGGTTGGGGCACAACTGACCACATCAGACTAGCAATATCTCTATTTGATGTCCATGCTGCCGGGGAGGGGGGATGGCAATGATCCTCCTCGACGCAGAGAAGGCATTCGATCGTGTCAGGTGGGAATATCTGTGGGCGGTGCTGGAGGCAAGAGGGTTCGGAGTAAGATTCCAGACTGCTATTAAAGCAATGTATTCGGAACCAGCCGCCAAAATCCAACTGATGGGTGAAAGTTCAGAGAAAATATCTATAATGAGGGGGACACGACAGGGCTGTCCCTGCTCTCCCATCCTGTACGCACTCTATATTGACCCACTGATACAGCGGATATTGGGCGATACAGTGATAAAGCCAGTCATTACAAATGGAATTTGAAACTAAAATCCTGGCATATGCCAATGACTTGGCAGTAATCACAATGGAACCACACTCCGCTCTACAGGCATTGGTCGGAATCACTAAGGCATATGGGGGGTATTCAGGATATAGGCTAAATGAGGGGAAAACCCAAGTGATATGCTCCCAGAATAATCTGGTTGAATCTGACTCTAGATACGTTAGCTCGGCAGTATATTTAGGAATAACGATTAATGCCTCACCCGAGTGTATCATCAGGGATAACTTTACTCCAGTGCTGAACTCGATGGAGGCTGAGCTTAAAAGAATGGATTCATTGCATCTATCAGTAGTAGGGAGGTCCAATGTCCTGAAGATGACAATGTTTTCCAAAATGTTATACTTGTTTTGTTCCATTCCCTTTCTAATTGAGGAAAAAAATCATTAAATCTAGAGAAACAACATTCATGAATTTCTTATGGCAGTATGAGAAAGTCAGGCGTTCGATAAAATTCATGTCCCTCCCACAGGAAAGGGGAGGCCTGGGGGTCCCTAATATAAGATGCTATCACTGGGCCCGTCTGCTAACCCAAATGTCAGTCCTATTTGACCTGGATGGGAATAAAACTAATGCCGTGTTTAGGAATAGAAACCTTCCCTCAATTAATGAATTAATTTTAGGACATGAGGCGACCGGGGTATTACTAAGAAGGACAGAGAGGCGATACTATAAGAAAATGAGGTATAAGACAATGGATAGTGTTTGGGGGCTCTGGAAATTAATTCAAAAGCTTTCAGGAATTCCTAAGATCAATTTGTATACTCCTCTGTGGAATTTAGGACTATTCCCAAATCTATGTATGGATGGTATGAGGAAATACTGGGAGCGGCAAGGAATCTTAACTGTTGGAGATATTATGGAAGGAAAAGAAGTAAGAAGCCTGGAGGATATGCAAAAGAGGTTTAACATGGATAGCAAACAAGATTTTAAATATGCCCAAGTCGCCCAGACAATTAAAGCAAAAAGACCACGTGTTGATTCAGGTAAAAGTAGCATATTGGATTATTTGAAAAAGGGAGGCTGTAGGATCAAATTTATTTACAGAGCTTTATTGGATGAGATCCAAGATGAATTGGAAAAAAATGAAGTCTCTTGGGCCACAAAACTAGAAGATCCAGATGTGGATTTAGATAAAGCTCTGTATCTGGATAAAAAGATATTACGCTCATCCAACCTAAAAGCCCAAATTTTAAAACACTTTTTAATCTATATTATACACCGGCTAAAAGAGAAGATAACAGCTGTCCTAGATGCTCGAAAGGGCAGGCTGATCTCCTACATATGTTTTATACATGCGACGAGTTGGGCGTAATCAAAAGGGAGATAGAGTTATTCTGGGAGGGGCTGCTAGGCATTAAGATCCGCCTATCCCCAACCTTAATGATTTTAGGAAGTGAGAGCAAGCTAGCCCTAAAAGATGATAGAAGCCCTGGTGTTTATATCCGTTGCAGTTCTCCGCATCCTCATCTCAGCCGCTTGGAAGGTTACGGAGGCCCCGTCCTTCCAGATGTGGCTGTCCAGACTTCTGGGTATACATAATCTGGAGGCTGCCCTATACGAGCTCAAGGGTAGGAATAAAGGGGAGATGGGGCTAAAGATTTGGGCACCAGTTAAAAACTGGAGGAGTGCAAGGATGCAGCAATAAAACAAATTATATTTTAGCCCTCCTTTTTAAGAATGTATTTAATGTGTATTTATTATACTATGAATATGGATGAATTTGTGAAATACGAATATGCTTTTATTGTATTGGCCTCCTCTTATACTATCAGTAGAAATATTGTTAGATAATATGCGATTTTATCTGCGTTTTGTATGATTCTGTGCCATATGAAATCTCAATAAAAAAAAAAAATTAAAAAGAAATTCCAGTGTTGTATGATCAAGGTAAGGTTGCTACCATTCTGTACTTAGGAAGAGGCTGTTTAAATAACCTTTTGGGGTTGAAACATCGACTTATTGGTCTTAATTATGTTTGCATTTGATGCCAGACACTGAGAAATCCAAAATATATATATATATATTTTTTTTAAAGAAAGTTTTTATTATGAATATGAAGGCATAAGGTACATGTACATTATGGTAGCCCGGAGACTATAACAATTTCCATGTAAATACGTTGCTGTAGGGCAGCTTATTCAGTGTAGAGTCCCATGCATGCGAATGGTATCCCAACCATGACTTGGTTGGTAGCTATCAGTTGTCTTCGTACAAGTGATGAAACTCAGCATACTGTCTCACATTATAAAAGGTGTAGCCCCCGTCCCTTCATAACACAAACCGAGATATGTGAAGAGTACAATTCAAAAAACAAAGAAGAGTAAACTTAACCCGTGTCATCATTGTCCATTTTGCCACATACATCCATAGTTAACCAACATCACCCTCTATGGCTACTGTTTTTGGTTCTGTTTTTTGGGTCCATGATAAAGCCAGAATTGCGCATCATTGTGTCGTAAACAGGCACCCACCATCCCACCGCCCATCCCTTCACTCATCCTCCTCTTCGGATTCTAGGTCTTCTTCTTCTGGCAAGGGTTCACAGATATCCCCCCTGTAAACATTCCAATGGGTCCATACCTTGTTCCATTTACGGGGGCAAGCCCTGAGCACATACACCGCTCTTTCCACCACCATCAGCAGGTCCATATTTCTAGTCCATCTAGCTGCAGTAGGCAGTTCCGGAGCCCCCCATTTTTGCGCAATGTCTCGCTTCGCCACTGTTATTGCTAGTGTGGCCCATATCAATCCGTACCTATCCAGGTCATTGGGGTCCCAGATATTCAATAGGCACTTACGGGGTTCAGGTAGGATGGAGATCTTGAGGGCCTGTGAGATCGTGCGCATAACCTGCTTCCAGAATTCCTGAATCAGTGGACAATCCCACAGTGTGTGGAATAGCGTTCCCTCTTCCCCGCAACCCCTCAGGCAGAAGGGATGTGTTGCCCTTTGTATCTTGTGAAGTAGTGTTCTAGTGTAGTAAGTGCGGTGCAGAATTTTGAGTTGCACTAGTCTGAATTTTGCCGAAATACCTACTTCCTTTGGGGAGGCAAGTGCTGCATTCCATTCTGATTCATCTAACTCGCCTATCTCTTCCACCCACCTCTCTAAGTTTAAGTGTAGGGTCATCCAGATTATTTACCAGTTTTTTATACGTGAGGGAGGTCGCACTTTGCTGCATAAAGTCTGTTAATAGTCTGTCCTCTAGTGGCGAGGATTCTGGCAGTACGGTGTCAGCTGGGATCGCTAGGAGTAGTGCATGACGTATCTGTACATATCTGAACGTCTCGGTGGGGCCTAGACCGTATTGCTGTTGAAGGTGGGAAAGCGCCACCACCGTGCCATTGTCCCACAGGTCCCCTACCGTGGAGATCCCTATGTAGTCCCACTGCGCGAACCCCTTGCATGACCTAAGGTTACCTAGTGCTTTCACATCCCACAGTGGTGTCATTTTGGTGATCTTCCCTTTCCATCCCATACGTGTCTGCGCTATGTGCCACAGGGCCACCGTGTGGTGTGTCGGGCCCACCAGTTTTTTAACTTGCGACTTGTTATACAAAACGGAGAGCATGCAGTCCGTCCCCAGTTGAGACCAGTCCGCCCCGTAAGCTGGGTCCGTTCGTGGGGTGTGGATCCATTGGTTGATAATTTTGAGTTGGGCCGCCCAGTAGTATAACTGTACATTTGGTAGTGCAATCCCCCCCTCGTACCAACTTTTCACCAGTTTATCATGTGTGATACGCGCTTGGCCATTGCTCCAGAGCAGACTGGTGACTAGGGCCGTTATGTGTTTGAAGTAGTGTGGCGGAACCATATACGGGGTATTCTCAAGTACATAAAGGAATCTAGGGAGCGCCATCATTTTATATAGGGCCGCTCGCCCAAGGAGGGTCAAGGGTAAGGTCGCCCAGTGTTTGACGTCCGCACGTAGGCGATCTAGTGGTGGCTTCAAATTTTTTTCAAAAAATTCTGTGGCGTCGCACGTGATTACGACACCTAAGTATTTAAAGCAGGTTGTCGTCAGTGTCAGAGGGCAATTCTCCTGCAACAACGGTACCGGGCCTTTGAGCACGTATACCACCAACTTGGACCAGTTCAGGGTGTAACCTGACGCCTTCCCGTGTGAGTTACAGAGACGCAATAAGGCAGGGATCCCGGCATCAGGGTCAACCATATAGACGAGCATATCATCTGCGTACAGGGAGATCTTATCTTCCCAACCCCCCTCCCATTTGATACCCCGAAACAGCGGTGTCTCTCTCAGCAGGATCGCTAGTGGCTCCAGTACTAGGGCAAAGAGCAGGGGCGATAACGGGCATCCTTGTCTGGTCCCACGCCTCAGTGGGAATGGCGGTGAAATGCGGCCGTTAGCCACTACTTGTGCCACTGGTGATGTGTACAAAAGTCTCACCCATACAATATATTTTGGACCAAAGCCCATACGCGCAAGCACTTCAAATAAATATTCCCATTCTACGAGATCGAATGCCATTTTGGCGTCAAGGGAGAGGATCACTGCCTGTTCAGAGAGTAGGTGTGCCCGTGCCATAACCCCATGGACCCTTCTGAGATTCAATGCTGTGCTTCTGTGAGGCATAAAGCCCGACTGATCAGGGTGTATCAGTGTGTGTAGGTGTTGCGTCAGGCGGCTAGCCAGGAGCTTTGCCAGGATTTTAGCTTCTACGTTTAGCAGGGAGATAGGGCGATACGAGGTGCTGGCCGTCGGTGGTTTATTTGGCTTCGGAATGGCCACAATCGTGGCTGTACGCTGATCAAGCGGTAATTCCGCTTTCTCGAGGCTTTCGGTATACATATCCAGCAGTGGTCTACTTAATGTTGAGGCCATTGCTTTGTACCATTCCACAGGCAGCCCATTGGGACCCAACGCCTTGCCGGATTGCAGTGCATGTATCGCCAGTTGAATCTCTTCCTCTGACAGATCTGTCTCTAGTTCCTGCTGTGCTTCCTGCGGGAGTCTGAGGATGGAAATGTGCTCAAGTGAGGTTGCCGCTGTTTGCGCAGTGACATCCCGGTCCGGGGTATAGATCTCCTGGAAGTGACGCGCCAGGGTGCATACTATTTGTTCAGGGTGTGTCTGCAGCTGACCGTCGTGAGTGTAAAGTCTCTGTATACCTCTGCTACTGCCCCCTCTCCTGTCTAACCATGCCAACATTTTCCCGGCCTTATCACCCACGTCATATATTCTATGTGCTGTGTTTGCGATATAGCCTTTAACGGTCGTTTTGAGGTGGGCCTGGTATTGCTGTTGGCGGAGTTGTAGAAGGTGCGTCGTTTCTGGGGTGGGGTCCGACATGTGAGTAGTGTTTGCGTTGTGGAGTGCCAGCTCTAGTTCCGTGAGTTCGCGCCTCGAGTCCCATTTATGACCTGCTATTACTGCGATTGCCTCCCCTCGGAGGACCGCTTTGTAAGCCTCCCATAGGACCGCTGGCGAGGACTCTGTCCCACTATTTTCCTGAAAGTACTGTGCTGTCACTAATTTAAGTTTCCTCCTGACCTTGGGGACTTTTAAATAGTTTGGGTATAATGGGAATATTCTAGCGCATTTCCTTTCTTTGGTGGTGATCGACAGGGATATCGGAGAGTGGTCTGACACGCCTCTGGGCAGGATTTCTAACTTGTCTACTGATCCGAGGCCTACTCCCAGAAACAAAAAGTAGTCTATTCGTGAAAGGCTGTTGTGTGTAGCGGAGTAGTATGTGTATTGGTGCGCTGTCGGGTTCAGCTGTCGCCACACATCTGTAAGTCCCATGGCCTCTAGGAAGCCAGGGAGTGCAGTAGCACTTCCTGGGCGGTTTCTTATGGGAAAGGTGTCTAGCATGGGGTCCGCTATGGCATTAAGATCCCCCCCTATGATCGTGTCACCCTCTGGAAGTTCTAGGAGGAATTTGCCCAGTGCCGGCAGTGTCGTAGAGTGGAGCGCCGGGGGAGCGTACACAGAGGCTATATTGAGAGGCCTCCCTTCCCATTGGCCATGGAGCGCAGCGAATCGACCCTGGTCGTCCGCCCTACGATGTTCCACCAAGAAAGGTGACTTTTTTTCATGAGTATCCCAGTCCCCCTGGACCCCGTTGTGAATTCTGCATGCACTGCCATCATATACCCACGTCTATCCAGCGCTTTACACGTCGTCCCTGTGAGGTGTGTCTCTTGAATCATCACTAGGTCAGGACCGTGGCGTTTAATGGCCTGCAGAACCAGCCCTCTCTTAATTTTATCCCCCAAGCCTCTAACGTTCCAAGTGAGCAGGCGCAGGGGGGGCACTTCCGTGGTCGTACGGGGGCCTACAGCGGGTGCTGCGTGTAGTTGCTGGGCCATTGGGTCGTGTGAATAGCGGTGTGGGTGATCGGCAGCCTATCTCAATGCGTATGCTGCCCTGTGAGTTGGTGCTTCGGAACCATGTGACAAGTGGCGTGTTTGTGAAGTTCGGTACAGAAATGATGACAGTCAACAATAACATTAACATAGCAACCCCTCCCCCAACTCCCCTCCCTGCTCCCCTGCTCCACGGACTGTTCCCCGCCCGCTTCCCCAACTTGGCAGAGTGCTTTTCCCCCCCAATTTGAACCATCTTACTTGCTCGTGGGGTTGGTGAGTCCCCTACAGGCACCGGCTAATGCCCACCCTACTCAGCTGTACCAGCATCAGGTTCCCTCATGTCGCATTCGTCCTGGAGCAGAATGAGCCACCACTACCCCAGGTTCGGCTGTCCGGAGTCCAGTGGGTCCCGTTCCAGATCAGAGTCCCCTCTCGCTGCATCTTCCTGGCTTGCAGGATGACTGGGCGGCGTAGTTGAATGCCTGCTGTCACGATTGTGCGGTCGATCCCTATGCGGACGTTGGTGTTGGCCCACCTGTCTCCATCCATCCAGCCAGTCCCGTGCAACTTCAGGCTTGTCGAAAAACCACGCTTTTCCATCGGCCACAATCCGTAACTTCGCAGGGAACAACATAGCGTATGGCAGGCCTTTGTCTCTCAGCGCCTTTTTCACCTCAGTAAACGATTTCCGGCGCCTGGCCACTTCCGCTGTATAGTCCGGAAAGAAGGCGAGGGTCGCGTTCTGGAGCCTGACAGGCGGTGAGACCCTGGCTGCCTGCAGAACCGCGTCCCTGTCTCTAAAATTAAAAAGTCTAGCCAGGACAGGTCGCGGCGCAGCTCCTGGTTTCGGTGTTCCATCAGGGACCCTGTGCACCCGTTCTATTGAAAAGAAGTGCGACAGGCCCTTAGGTTGAAGCTTATTTTTGATGAGGTCCCCCACATACAAGTCCATCGCCTCCTTTCCCTCTGTTTCCGGAAGACCAAGGATGCGTATGTTATTTCTTCGTGAACGCCCTTCCTGGTCATCCAGCTTGTCTTGCAGCATCTTGGTGACTTTCTCCATGCGTTCCATTGCCACTTGCAGTTCCGAGGTGTCCTCAATAAGTGACTTCGTAAACACCTCAACATGAGACACCCTTTCAGTCATTTTCTGAAAGTCCGCTCGGTGCAGAGTAACCTCGGAGGAGATGGAGCCCACTGTTACCTGCACTTCCGAGAGAGTCTTCATAATGTCCTCCAAGGATACTTTCTTGGTCCCCTCCGCTTCTGGAGCAGTGCCCGTGGAATTACGTCCATTGATCTGGGACTGTCCTTGCTGGCTATATGCAAATTTTTCCAGCCTAGCTTGCGTCGAACCACTCCTGGTCCCTTTATCTGCCATTTCTCGAGACGTGCGGCGCTTGTATCCCGTCTCTGACAGCACCGCGGGCCGCTCGCGGCAGGGATCTGTGTGTCTGCGCCGAGGGTCAGGGGCACGCGGTCCGGTTGGGGTGTCGTCTGTTCTCAGGTCCCGGAGTGCGCTCTTTGCCGGCAGGTTCAGTGTCCGTCGGTAGAGGTGTCCCGTCCTTCCGGCCTTCACAGACCCCTAACGCGCGTGACGCAGATCAGCCACTCGTGCACCCTCTCTTTTCTCCGGTCTCGGAATAGCTCCGCAGTGTGACCTTGGTCAGTAGATACTGGACCGTGGCGGCGGTGCATCAATCCGACAAGCAGCCCTCCCGTGTCTCGCACGTAGCGTCGCGTTCCGTTGCCAGTTGGCACACGTGGTCCTAACCCCACCGTATGGCTCGTGGCGCTGACCGGAGTGTCTCAGCGCTGGTCTTGCGCCACCGCCAGTCCCACAGGCAGGCAGGTTCTACACGGCAGCAGTGCTTGGAGGCTGCCCAGGAGTTCACCGGATCAATAAGCGCTGGGGTGCTCTCTGTTAAGTACACTGTCCCTCTCCTGTGTTTATGTGGGTCTCTGCAGGGCTCCAGGGGCACTTTCCCTCATCTCCTGCCGCTTTGCGCAGTGTCCCAAGGGCCGATATTGCATTGAAGGGGGCCTCTGCCAGGGCTTCCCCCGTGTCTCTTACCGCGATCAGGCGCAGTCTCCAATATGGCGGTCCGCTATTACTGAAGCAGCACCCAGCGCTCGGAGACCTCTACCACGCAGCCGCCGCTGCAGGTCCTCCGCGGAATCTCGCCGTCTCCGACAGTTGTGTCCAGTGTCGCAGGGGGCTCTCACTTTCGCCGCCTCCGCGTCTTCCGTTCCGTCCCCGACAGGGGGGCGGACACTGTCACCGGACCTTGGCCGGTCAGGTCGCACTTCCGCCGGGCCCGGCAGGCACGCAAGTCCGGTGTCTGCCGGGAGCCGCAGGCCCTCGTGCGTCAGTGGCGGAGGGAGCAGTTCTCGGCTCACGATTTTCACCGGAACCGGACCGGGTGGTGCCGCTTGGGTTCCTGAGTCGGCACCGCTACTTCAGGCGGGCAATGGGACGGATTAGTGCGTCGGATTTCGTACAAGGCCGTTATGCCGTGGGGAGCTCCAGCTTTACACCGCCGCCATGCTTGGCTGCTAGCCACGCCCCCCCAAAATATATTTTTGAATGGATTCTACTTTTGTAATCATGCCTGCATAGTTAATGCATGTATACGTTATGTGCACTGTTATGTTTCTGGTTTATGCACTTATTCTGCACTAGCACTGCGCGGTCAACTGTAGAACCTATGTGTAAGTGGGTATGTGTAAAATGAATAAAAGTTGATTAAACTAATAATCTTATGATTTTGTAGCTCACCGATTGTGACAGCAAGGCCACTGAGTAAGTTAGCAACTGCTTAAGTATTTTGTATATTATTTCTCAGTGATGCTTACTGGAACATTGTTTTGTATACATGGCCTTACCCCCATTCCAATGGAATATAGGGTGCCCGTGTTTAATTTTTCCATCCCACACGCAGCACGTAAAAACCTGCACTATCCCTCACAGCTATACTTCGATAATGATATTTCCTGATTGTGCAAGACTGATGCAGCAACAAAGAAAATCATTCGATGGAGTTTGGCAAAAGCTGCAAAGTTTTGAAGCTTGATTGAAGACTATTGAAACCTTCCATGGTCAAAGTTCTCCTTGAAAATATTCTTATCCTGGTTAGGTACCAACATGTCCGAGAGCTTTAGCCGTTATGAACCCCTGGATAATAACTATGAAATAACAAAAGGCAAGGCCATTCCAGATGTGGGGAAGGGAGAGAGGGCAGGCATAGGACATAGCAGCACCGTAGGATCACTGTCTGATTCAACCTCAGACTTGCCAGAGCAGAAAACTGCCCCACACCAGAAGATAAAACTAAAAGAAGTAACTGGATTATTTTCAAGAACCATCACACAATAGGTGACTAATATTAGGAAACCCAGGTCATTAGTATGATGCCATGAATGGTTTAGTGTATTGCCAATATATTTCTTTCCTCTACCCTGTCCTCCATACTTAGTTCATCTACCGTCAACATACACAATGTACCCCCGCAGAACACTTCTTGATTTTGTTCTGGTAAAGGATTTGAATAATCACAAAAGACGGGCCACTAGAGTGACTGGTTAACCAGAGTAGTGTCTAACACAACAGGAGATGATTAAAAGAACCCTCACACACCAACCTAGTTGGTGTCATGCTTCATCATTGGGTTCCCAGTTGGGTAGCAGAGTGCTACCCAACTGTGCTATGACACCGGATTACAGTGGAGCTGGTTTTTGTGGTTTCTGAGGCAAAATAGCCGGGAGATCGCTACCACTTTGTTTTAAAATTGTATATTTTACCTGTGTTTTCCTGCTGATCTTAAAAAGCACTTTGCACTCAGGCTTCACTGGACTCTGTCCAAAACATACAGCACAGCTACCCTCGCGCTGATAGCGGGCTCACAAAAACGAGCACGGCGCCATTACCGGCGTGCTGATAGGCCACGCCCCCTGGAGGCCACGCCCCCCTCCTGAAAAGGTATTTAAACGCTGACTGAGAGCGTCGCTTGCCAGAACCCTTTCACCTCCTGAGGCAAAATAGCCGGGAGATCGCTACCACTTTGTTTTAAAATTGTATATTTTACCTGTGTCTTCCTGCTGATCTTAAAAAGCACTTTGCACTCAGGCTTCACTGGACTCTGTTCAAAACATACAGCACAGCTACCCTCGCGCTGATAGCGGGCTCACAAAAACGAGCACGGCGCCATTACCGGCGTGCTGATAGGCCACGCCCCCTGGAGGCCACGCCCCCCTCCTGAAAAGGTATTTAAACGCTGACTGAGAGCGTCGCTTGCCAGAACCCTTTCACCTCCTGAGGCAAAATAGCCGGGAGATCGCTACCACTTTGTTTTAAAATTCTATATTTTACCTGTGTTTTCCTGCTGATCTTAAAAAGCACTTTGCACTCAGGCTTCACTGGACTCTGTCCAAAACATACAGCACAGCTACCCTCGCGCTGATTGCGGGCTCACAAAAACGAGCACGGCGCCATTACCGGCGTGCTGATAGGCCACGCCCCCTGGAGGCCACGCCCCCCTCCTGAAAAGGTATTTAAACGCTGACTGAGAGCGTCGCTTGCCAGAACCCTTTCACCTCCTGAGGCAAAATAGCCGGGAGATCGCTACCACTTTGTTTTAAAATTGTATTTTTTACCTGTGTTTTCCTGCTGATCTTAAAAAGCACTTTGCACTCAGGCTTCACTGGACTCTGTCCAAAACATACAGCACAGCTACCCTCGCGCTGATAGCGGGCTCACAAAAACGAGCACGGCGCCATTACCGGCGTGCTGATAGGCCACGCCCCCCTCCTGAAAAGGTATTTAAACGCTGACTGAGAGCGTCGCTTGCCAGAACCCTTTCACCTCCTGAGGCAAAATAGCCGGGAGATCGCTACCCCTTTGTTTTAAAATTGTATATTTTACCTGTGTTTTCCTGCTGATCTTAAAAAGCACTTTGCACTCAGGCTTCACTGGACTCTGTCCAAAACATACAGCACAGCTACCCTCGCGCTGATAGCGGGCTCACAAAAACGAGCACGGCGCCATTACCGGCGTGCTGATAGGCCACACCCCCTGGAGGCCACGCCCCCCTCCTGAAAAGGTATTTAAACGCTGACTGAGAGCGTCGCTTGCCAGAACCCTTTCACCTCCTGAGGCAAAATAGCCGGGAGATCGCTACCACTTTGTTTTAAAATTGTATATTTTACCTGTGTTTTCCTGCTGATCTTAAAAAGCACTTTGCACTCAGGCTTCACTGGACTCTGTCCAAAACATATAGCACAGCTACCCTCGCGCTGATAGCGGGCTCACAAAAACGAGCACGGCGCCATTACCGGCGTGCTGATAGGCCACGCCCCCTGGAGGCCACGCCCCCCTCCTGAAAAGGTATTTAAACGCTGACTGAGAGCGTCGCTTGCCAGAACCCTTTCACCTCCTGAGGCAAAATAGCCGGGAGATCGCTACCACTTTGTTTTAAAATTGTATATTTTACCTGTGTTTTCCTGCTGATCTTAAAAAGCACTTTGCACTCAGGCTTCACTGGACTCTGTCCAAAACATACAGCACAGCTACCCTCGCGCTGATAGCGGGCTCACAAAAACGAGCACGGCGCCATTACCGGCGTGCTGATAGGCCACGCCCCCTGGAGGCCACGCCCCCCTCCTGAAAAGGTATTTAAACGCTGACTGAGAGCGTCGCTTGCCAGAACCCTTTCACCTCCTGAGGCAAAATAGCCGGGAGATCGCTACCACTTTGTTTTAAAATTGTATATTTTACCTGTGTTTTCCTGCTGATCTTAAAAAGCACTTTGCACTCAGGCTTCACTGGACTCTGTCCAAAACATACAGCACAGCTACCCTCGCGCTGATAGCGGGCTCACAAAAACGAGCACGGCGCCATTACCGGCGTGCTGATAGGCCACGCCCCCTGGAGGCCACGCCCCCCTCCTTCCTCCCTACAAGAGTATGTGTCAATCCCGTACGCGCAGCGGACGGGCGCAGCGGGCGTGCCGTCAGCGCGCCGAAGGCGCGCCAAAGGCAAGCCCGTCTGGGCCCAGACGGCCTCAGGCCTAGTCACTCTGCCCAACTCACGGGAACGTATCACTTACACCCGAGATGCACTGCTCGCCCGGAACCCTATAAAACATCCTCAATGCAAATATATTCTCAAGGAAGACACCCCCTTCGAAGGCTGCAACCTTTGTAACATACCCGAGCACACAGAAGGTTCCCAAGGACTCCGCCTTGGCCTTCTGAACTGCAGATCCTTAGCAAAACACGCTCACGAAACATACCTGCTCATCCAGGACCGGATGTTAGACATTTTGTTCTTGACTGAAACATGGCTGACCCCACACACTGACTCCGACATGGTCAATGCAACACCCCCCGGTTACCAAATCTGCGGTCTTAACAGACCAATCGGGAGAGGTGGTGGCCTAGCCATAATCCACAAAAACCATCTTAAATGCAGAATAGAAGATGGAACCATCAAAGATTGTGAAAATTGCAACTTCACTATTCAGATCTCGCCATCTATCTCCCTCTCGGGAGTTTTAGTATACCGGCCGCCGGGCGCACTGGGAGAATTTTCCAGTACCCTGATGGATTACATCTCACTTAAAACGATTTCAGTCTCGAACTTCCTCCTCCTAGGGGATTTTAACCTACACTTTCTGGATCCCGCGGACAATGCCGCATCCAACCTACTGGCTGACCTGAACACTGCCGATCTCCACCTCCAAAATACTAAAGCCACCCACGAGAAAGGCCATCTCCTGGATCCTATTCTCACCAACATTAAGAACATAAAGACCCTGGACCCAACCCCTTTGCCTTGGACAGACCATATGCTGATCCCTATGCACTGGTCAATCAATCCCACCACTGTCACTAAACAGAAAACGAGGATACGCACCAGACGATGGTATAAGCTAGTACCAGAGGAATGGGAATCCATGCTGCGGGAAACCATGAGTCCCCTGCCCACGGACCCCAACTCCGCTGACAGAGAATTTAACGACTGGCTAGTTCTTCCCCTAGACAGTCTCGTTCCCCTTAACAGTACCCTAAGACACGTCAAACGGACCACTCCCGCTCCCTGGTACACACCCGCTCTCAACACCCTCAAGAAAGAGTGCAAAAAGTCCGAACGTTCTTGGAGGAGAAACAAATCGACACCGGAGAAAAGTGCGTACCAGTCATCCATGAAAGCATACAAACGAGCCCTCCGCGACGCAAAAAGTGCCTTTTATGAGGAAAAAATAAAGGGTTCCTCTTGCTCAGCTAAGGAGACATTCTCCATCCTTAAAGAGCTCCTCCAAGTCCCTGACCCCCCTCAGACACCCATGGACCCCAAAGCAGCGGAGGAAAAATGCGAAAAGCTGGCCGTCTTCTTTGACGAAAAAATCAAAAGAATCATCACCTCCCTTCCTGTCACTAAACCCGACATCATAATAAAATCCAAGGAGCCATTGCCGACACCCAATAAGCCACATCTAGCGGCTCTCGGCCCAGTCACAGAAGAGGAAGTGATGGCCGCACTCATTTCAATCAAGAGCGGAGCCCCCAGTGACCCAGTGCCTGTACGGTTCGTCAAAACCATCTCTCAGGCCATAGTTCCTCAATTGACAGCCCTTATTAACACCTCACTGGCACTGGGAGAAGTCCCCTCGAACTGGAAAGAGGCTATCGTCAAAGGACTCCTTAAAAAACCATCGCTAGATCCTGCCGACCTATCCAATTATAGACCCATCTCACTCCTCCCTTGGATAGGCAAGGTGGCAGAAAAATTAGCAAATAAAAAATTATCACACTTTCTGGAGTCAAACCATCTCCTCAATGACTCCCAGACGGGCTTCAGACCAGGTCAGGGCACGGACACCGCCCTCCTGGCAGCAGTAGAAAAGACCAGGGAAATTATCGATACAGGAGGATCAGTGGCAGTGGTCCTCCTGGACCTGAGTGCGGCCTTCGACACGGTCAGTCACCAGGTCCTGACTCACCGTCTCGATAATATCGGGGTGAAAGACAGGGCACTAAAATGGCTCTCATCCTTTCTCTCCCGACGCTCCTTCCAAGTATGGGAAGGTGAAAGCCGCTCCCCCTCCATTCCCCTCCAGTGTGGCGTGCCTCAGGGCTCATCCCTGAGCCCCACGCTGTTTAACGTGTATATGGCCCCACTGGAGGAACTAGTGTCACCTTTTGGAGTATCTATAGTCAGCTACGCCGACGACACTCAGTTGGTGGTAACGCTCTCCCACCCCAGGCTAGAGCACTCCAATCTCCACGACTGTCTAGCCAGTGTACATCAGTGGATGAGCAACTCTGCCTTGAAACTAAACGGCTCCAAGACAGAGATCCTGCTCCTAGGGCATAACACCACGAGCCTCCCCCCGAACATCTGGCCCGCCTGCATGGGTGAACCCCCCACCCCCAAGACTGAGGTCAAGAGTCTCGGAGTATGGCTAGAGACTGATCTCTCCTTTAGGACTCAGGCAAGAAAGACGGCCGGCATCTGCTACGGACTACTGAGATCATGCAGGAAGGTACTCCCCCTACTACCTTTCCAATCGCGCCTCCTGCTGATCCAGGGCCTAATTTTATCGAGGCTGGATTACTGTAACGCCATATACCTAGGATCCCCAGAGGCCTCGCTCCAAACTCTTCAAAAAGCCCAAAATGCCGCAGCCCGACTCCTCACAAACACCCCGGCAAGAACATCTGCCAAGCCCGCCCTGAGGACACTGCATTGGCTCCCTATTAGGGAAAGAGTAACCTTCAAGGCCCTATGTCTGGCCCACAAGGTACTGCACAATGCTGGCCCTCCTATCTTTCGGAACTGGATCACTCCTTACCGACCCACAAGAGCACTCCGCTCCGAACATGGGAACTTCATCACGGTCCCCAAGGTGAGGAAGGCCCGGCTCGGTGGCCGCCGCTTCTCGGTCAATACGGGAAAAAAATGGAACACACTGCCCCTGAGCCTCAGAACAGAACCAAACCTTCTAAGGTTTAGGAAGGCCCTCAAAACCCTACTCTTTCCCTGAGCCATCCTTCCCACTCCCGACTATCTTCCACTGGTGGTAATAGGTTCAGCGCTGGGATACCCCTGGGGGTGACTACGCGCTTTAGAAATCTATAAATAATAATAATAATGATGATGTAGTGCATGTGGTGATGTTAAAAATACCTCTGGGAAACTCAGTATACAATACTTTATATTTCCAGTGGCCCAGGGTATGTTTAAAATAAGGTAAGGTGGATAATATTTCAGAACTGTAAATAAGTATCTGGATTATCCTTAGGTCAGCTCAGCAGAAAAAAAATGTGGGAGCTTTCTTCAGGACCTTGTAATGTAGTGATTAATGTGCAAGAGTGAAAAAGTGAGTGGTAAAAATTAAACCACATGTAACGCATTTTTACACACTCGCTAAGGCGTGCTTACCATGCGGCCATGCACTAACCATGATCATTGGTCCATCGATAGTAAAAATTCCCTGTGGAGACAAAACGAGACAGAACGACATGTAACATATAAAAAAACTCGTTGGTGGATTACAGTCATATCCATATTCGTCTCACCCCAGTGTTGAAGTACACTTTCGGTGTCACTCATACCTGTGAGATCAATCATATGAGCAGTAAAACAATTAACACAATTAAAAACAGTGCATGCTCGTGATGTTTGTGAGCATGCTTGCGGTGTGGGCACGTCAAGGGTTCATGCTGCACTGATTAACTATTGCTGCAGTGAAAAAAGCGACATGTCTTCGCTAAATATACTTGCAGTCCTAATTGGTGAGCATGCCAAAGTGAGGGGCTCTGAATGAGCATTGCGCTAAATTTGTAGCGTGCTATAAAACTTTCCCCTAATTCACGTGAGACTGAGGGGGCTGTGATGTTAAATAATTAAGCAAACGGCCTGTGCGTTATGCGTAATCATAAGACTGTTTAGTATTTACGTAAGTCACGGAATTTCCATGGTTGTACGTTTCCAGGGCGGGAGGAGCTCCTAATAGATACTCTAAGAGAAAAAGGGTTAAAAATGGATGAAGTGCAGATGAGAAAAATGTCAGGGCGCTGGAGTAAAGAGGTGGCTAAATAGACCACTTTTCCACTCTTAAAGGAAAGCTCTTACTTTGTCTTGGTGCTCTTCCGCGTCTAAACCTACTTCAGCGTCCTCTGGAATGAGACGGTCTCCATAGGACAGAGGGCGCAAGTATAACAGTGCTAGCTGGGAAAGGGAGCGCTGAAAGTTAATTGATAACACCTATGCGCATTGAGTTGAAACGCTAACCTGTATATTGACTAGAAAGCGGACTTGTGCCGTGCAGTACAGTGGATGGGCACCTAAGGCACATGTTGCCTATGGATACGAATACACATACTGCGCCTGTTGTGCACAACGACAGGGGGCGTTTAAAAAGGAAATTTCCATGATTTAAACGCAGCATTTCAAGAAATGTAAAGAAAGCGGACCCGGGTCGTGTGGTGATGGGCTACACATTTCAGGACTCTGTTACCTATAACTACGATTACAAGTTTTTAACAAGCATGGCGCGATAAGGTGGGGTACGTTTAGAATAAGAAATAGGAATGATTAGAAATTCAACACAATCTAAGCTGCGAGTCACGGGCCCTTGCTTAGTGCTACATAGTATACTGGCGAACTAGAATACCTAAATTCTTGATATCAGAGGAGAAACAGCATGTGGTTTTGGGGTGTCCGTTACCTGAAGATATGGATGCTAAGCATAAGGAGAAATAATGCATTTAAAAAAAAAGACTAAAACGCGGTAAGCGCTGTTTATGTAAAGAAAAGTACTGGTGAGCTGGAGTCTCGCTGTCTGAGAAAATGTACTGTGACCAATCTATAGTTCTTATATCAGGATTTACAGATTGGTGAATTCAAGATGTTAATTAAAAGTCGGTGTTAAGCCCAAACTATTCCTGTGGTTACAATGTCTACGGTATCTATCTTCTCAGGGTGTTCCAAGGAATATTGTCATTCAAACCCCTGTGGTGGGTAAATAAACGGTAGATCCAGCGTTGTTCTTTTTTAACAACTGTTGCTGGATATTCTCACTTTTTATTTTCATGTGTTCAATTATTACCCATTCCATGTCATTCGTGGTGTGACCTTGTTCCAGAAAATGGTTTGTCATCAGAGTTGTGTTTCGCTTGCAAAGAATCGTACTTCTATGCTCATATATTCTGGTCTATATTTTGCGGCTTGTCATGCCCACATACCCGAGACCGCATGGACATGTGATCATGTAGATTGCGTTGTCTGTGTTACAATTGGTATGTGTGCGAATTTCCCACACTTTCCCTGGTTCCAGTTGAAGGGTTTTTGCTGGTTTTGTCAAGTGGCAAATGCTGCAGTCAGTGCAGGGGTAGTGGCCAATGGCCCTATGCATTGTGTATGGTGTTTGTCAGCACTTCTACTTGGAGTGGTCTTGTGTAAACTAAACTGTCTTTTAGACTTCTACCTCCTTTGTAGGAAAACATAGGGGTTTTCCCATTGGTGGTTGTCGGTGTTGAGTATTTGCCAGTGTTTCTGGACAATTTTAGCCACTAGGCAAGAAGAACAATAACTACTTACCTGTAATCTGTGGTACTCCAGTATTGGTGTCTTTCATAGATTCACATGCCTGAATCATTCCCCATCGTCGGAGTGGGCCTATTGTTCTTCTCCAGTATTGGGGTATCTTATATAGATTCACATGCCTGAATCAGAGCAGAGAGCAGTCAATCCATAATAATACTCGTGAGATTCTGATCACGACAAAACCTATGCATAACAGAGGCAATATGTAAACACAGAGATATCTCTCTCTCGCTCTCTCTCTCTCGATATATATATATATATATATATATATATATATAATATATCCATATATAAAATATTTATAAATATATTACAGATAATTATCCATAAACAATCATAAGAGAAATGTAAGAAAATACCAAAGAAGGGAAGAACAGAGGCTCACCTTATTTAAAAAGATTACGGAGAAACGCTTGTCCCACACACGTGTCTGCATTGCTGGCAGCTTCCAGACAGTAGTGCTTAGTAAAAGTGTGCCTGCTGGACCACGTAGCAGCTCTGCAGACTTGATGAATAGGCACACCTGCAAAAAGAGCAATAGAGGAAGAGACTGTTCTAGTAGTGCGTGCTTTTGGGGTTGCTAGTAATGGTCTGCCTGCATGCTGATGACAAACAAATTGTAGCAGTAATCCAACGAGCAATAGATTGTTTAGATATCGGGTGTCCTGTACGCATCCTTTCCATAAGCTACAAATAGCTGATCAGATTTTCGAATTGAGGATGTCCACTGTAAATAGAATTTGAGACACCTCTTAACATTAAGAGTGTGCAAAGCCCTTTCCGCAGGGGATTGAGGATTAGGAAAGAAAGTCTTTAAAATGATTGGTTCGTTGAGATGAAAGTCCGAAGGTACTTTAAGCATAAAAGTGGGGTTAATGTGCAGCACTACCAAATGCCTGGTGAATTGCAGGAAAGGCGGTTTAATAGTGAAGGCTTAAATGTCGCTGACCCGTCTAGCAGATGTGAGAGCTAACAACATAGACACCTTCCATGAAAGAAACTTCAAATCTGTCTTATGAATAGGTTCAGAGGGATAACACATGAGTTGTGAGAGCACAACGTTAAGATGCCAGGGTGGAGGTGGACGGCGGATGGGAGGAAACATGCAAAAGAATCCTTTGAAGAACTGCTGAATGCTCCTAAAGGAGTACAGCAACTTGGAACCATCCTGTAAGAATCTGGAGATAGCCGCTAAGAATACCTTAAGGGTAGAATGCGAAAGGCCTGATCTTGCCAAATGCAAAAAGAAAGGCAGAATTTGTTCCGGTTTCGCATGGATTGGATGAATGTTGGCGGCTCGACAACATAGGCAAAATCGTTTCCATTTGAGCCTATATGTCTTTATTGTGGAAGGTGCTCTAGCATTGGCTACGACTTCTCTACAGTCAGAAGGAATGTCTAAGTGAGGGAATTCAAAGTGCTCAGGCGCCACGCCACTAAGTGCAGAGATGCAGGATCCGGATGGCAGATCTGTCAGTTCGAATGGATAGAAGGTTCGGTATTGGTCGCAAATGAATGGAATTGTATTCGGAGTGAAGGAGGAATTCGGTGAACCAAAACTGGCAAGGCCACCTGGGAGCTATGAGTATCGGGCGCAAAGGCTCTTTCTTCATTTTCCGGATAACCCTGGGAACCAACGGTATCGGTGGAAAAGCGTAAGCATAAATCTGCAACCAGTTAATCGAAAACGCATTCCTGCACGAACCCTTGTGGGGAAGACAACTTGCGAAGAATGGGCATTTGCGGTTCAGACTGGTCGCGAACAAATCCAGATCAGGTCGACCCCACTTCTGAAAAATATGATCCAAGGTTGTTTGATGGAGCGTCCACTCATGACTGGAAATTGTCCATCTGCTGAGGGCATCTGCAAGAACGTTGGAAACTCATGAGACATGGACTGCTGTCAGACTTATCCGATGTCTGATCGCCCAATCCCAAATCTGTTGAGCTTACTGAGACAGTAAAGCAGACCGTGTCCCTCCTTGTTTGTTCAATTAATGCATACTTTCGTGTTGTCCGTTCGGATCAACACTGATGCTCCGAGAATGATGGTGCAAAAAGACTAGGAGCGAGGAAGATCGCTAGCAACTCTAAGCAGTTGATATGCCAAGTTCGTTGTTGAGCATCCCATTTGAAGCTGACTGCAAGTCCTTGTAGGTGTGTTCCCCATCCCTTGAGGGAGGTGTCCGTGGTGATGACGAAGGTTGGAACTTCCACTAGAAATGAGCAGCCTGCTGCCACCAGCGTAGAGCTTCTTATATCCGAGGATTGATGTGGATGAGATTGTCGAAGGATCCAGAAACCTACAACCATTGTTTGTTGAGCTCCTCTTGCAGAGGTCTCATCTTGAGACGGCAGTTGGGGACCAGGGGAATGCAGGATGAAAGCATCCCCAGAAGCGACTTGAACTGCCGGACTGAAACGCACCTTTTTGATCGCAGTAACTGGGCGAGTTTGCAAAGTTTCCGTTGCCTTTCGTTAGAGACAAAGGCTTGCGTCCGCAGAGTGTCTATGGTGGCTCCCAAGAACGTTCTTCTTTGTGAAGAAACGAGGTGAGACTTGTCGAAATTGATGGTGAGGCCCAGAGATTGAAAAAGAGACAGACTTCTCGGAGTATGGGCGTTTGCAGTTGTGAAAATAAGGAAAAATTAGAATTCCTCCCAGTCGAAGGTGGGCATTCACCGGTGCCAAGACCTTGGTAAAGACTTGGGGTGCGGAACGTAGTCCGAATGGAAGGACTTTGAACTTGAAGTCCCTGCCAGCCACTCTGAACCTCAAGAACTTTCTGTGTCTGGGTAGAATTGGTACATGAAAATAAGCGTCTAGGAGGTCGAGGGTGGTCATGTGATCCCCCGCCGTGAGGAGGCGAAGGATTTCTTGAAGAGTTAGCATCCAGAAGGATAGTTTTTTAAGATATATGATGAGGGAGCGAAGAACTAGGATGGGACACCATTCTCCTGATTTCTTTTTTATCAGAAAAAATCTGGAATAAAAACCGGTTCCTCTTTGCAATCGAGGAAATACTTAGATCGCTCCTTTTCGTAACATCAAATCTATTTGGGAAAAAAGCTCTGAGAGGTGAGCTGGAGGTGGTCCCATGGGAGAAGAATATGGAGGAAGTTTTACAAACTCTAGAACATGGCCTCTGGCTACACTGTCCAAGACCCATTTGACTGTTATATTCGACCATTTGGAGTAGAAACGGGAGATTCTTCCTCCAACCTTTAAAGGGGTAAGCGGTAGAGCATGTGTCACTGCTTCTTGGAGGTATCACGTCCACGGTAATTAGACTTCCTTCTGTTTTGTGAGTAGGAGGCAGATGGTTGCTGCCTGAAGGATTGTTGGCGTTGGGAAGAGTAACATTGGTTACTCTGATAGGATTGATATTGTCTTTTCCGATTATAACCTCCTCGGGTAGAGAAGGATCTGCGGCCTCTAGCACCACGAAAAGGCCTTTTTTGAAACTGAAGAGTTCCGAGATCTTCCGGTCTCGGTATCCTTCTTAATGGCCTGTAAGGCCTCGTCAACATGGTGACCAAAAAGAGACTCACCGTCAAGAGGCATATCCATTATTTAAGCCTGAACCTCCTGGCGAATTGATGCTGATTTTAACCAGTCCTGTTGCCGCAGGACAGCTGCACCTGCCAGTAGTTGAAAACCTGTAGATGCAACATCCACAGACGAATCAATAATCTCAGCCGAGATGCTTTCCCCTTCCTGAGGGATCTTTAACGCCTCTGACTTAGAGGGCCAAGGCAACATGTCGATGTAGGGAGAGATGTCCGACCACATTGGTCTATCATATCTTCCTAAGATAGCCAGTGAGTTAGCTGCACGGACGGTTGTTGCTGCCATGGTTGAAACCTTCTTTCCAATTGCGTCCAGATGTGTGGCATCCCGTTCAGGAGGAGCTGACAGAGGAGAGGAGGGATTCCGCGCTCGTCCGTGAGCTGCTAGAGCGATAAAAGAACATGCCTTTGGCTGGCCTATCAGACATGCAGGTGAATTGTCTGGCGCTCTGTATTTTTTCTCAAGGCGGGTCAGGACCGCAGGAATAGAAGCAGGAGCTTTCATAACTTTTAGTCCTTCCTGCCAAATGAAGTCAATAATTGGGATAGACCTTATCTGTTTCCTCGGTTGATCTTTAAAATCATAAAGGAAACAATCATCCTGCTTTGTTTCCATAGGAAGAAGAAATCGTTGTGTAGCCCTTTCCATGAGAAGATGAAAACCTCCAATATCAACAGGAAGAGAGTCGGCAGGTGCAGGAGTGGATGGAGACGGAGTTTGTATCTGGTAGTCATCCCATTCCGTAAGGAGTGATCGGTCATCCAATTCTCCTTCCTCCCTATCGTCGTTAGAGGTGTAGGTGTCCTGAGAGTGATGCGAAGGTACCGGAGAATGTGGCCTGGGTGACCTCAAAGCTGATGAGGATTGAGGAACTGATGTGGGCAGTATAGAAAAAGCTGATTCAGATGGAGGGAAACTGCGATAATAATCGTCAACATGTAAATTATTTAGAAGAGCCAAAGGCATTTGGGCCGTAGGGATTGATCTGGAGCTGAAGTAACAGTCTCTGGGCAAAAGTCATCATCTTGATCCACATCTTGATACTTAACGAGTAGCTCAGAAGGGCTCCTGGCAGTACGAAACCTGTCACCCTCACCTGACTCATCATCATCTTCTCCAGAATCCAACAATTGTTCCGGCAACCTGAGAGGAACTTTAGCAGGGGATATGGTAATTGGAGAAAGGACCTCATAAGAAGAACCACGTCTGTGTAGCAAAGAATAAGCTTTTGTCGACGGAGGTAACTGTATAGACTGTGTCGTAGACAACGTAGCAAATGCTGCAGGAGTAGATGAAGACCAGACCTGAAGAGCCGTACATGAAGACAGTTGTAGCGTCGACGAGACAGTCGTTGACTAAGTAGTCGTCGACGAGACGGGCGTCAATGGAGTCATCGTCGACGAGACGACCTTCGTCGACGAGGTGGCCGTCGATGAAAATCGTCAACGACACTCTTAATCTTAGTCGTCGAAGGAACGTCAACGGTAGATTTGACCTCCTTCGTCGACGGGACTGATCTGACGGAGACCAGCGTCAACGGCGAAGATGCCGACGACATCATCTGTGGCTTCAACGACGAGAAAGTAGCAGTCGATATAGTCGCAGCAGCGACGGTAGGCTTAGTCGACGAAGGAGTCGTCGTCGAGCTCGTCGACTAGGGACCCCGTTTCTGAGGTAAATTCTTGTTAGACATCTGTTTTGAAGCTTGAGACTTCGTAGTCTTTCTCTGGAGCGTAGAAGACAGTCTTACTTTTAGAAGGTGGAAGAGCCTTTTTTGAAGTAGAAAGCATCTCAGCACTCTTGCAGGTGTGCTGTTTTTCGCCACCTTAGCCCCAGTAGAAGATAAGTCTGTGTCAGCAGTCCTCTTCCTAGAGGAGATAGTCTGAACAGAAGCAATACTCCCAGCTTTAGATAAGGGATTGTCCTGATCTTTAATCTTCTGTAACTACAGAAATAAAAGCCCCTCTCTGTCCCTCAGTCTTTTGAGAGAAAGTTCTACAGATCTTGCAGTCTCTCACCTGGTGGTCAGGGTATAACCAGTAAATGCACTTCTTGTGAGGATCTTCTGAAAACAGCTGGAGCTTCTCCCAAAGTCTAAAGAGAGTTTTCTTTGAAGAAAACATTATAAATAAAGACATTTCCAAGGAAAAATTGAGAAGTACTGAGCAGAGCTCAGGGAGACTCCCTTCACACGACGTGCGGTAGAAAATCTGAGAAGAGCCTGAGCCTCTGAAGAGAACATTCTGGAGGGTGCCGTCGCCTGATTGGCTGTAGTTTGGACTATATATAATGACTTGGACGAGTCATGCAAATGGAAACATTTTTCCTATTACTCCTAGCTGTTTCACTTCCTGGTTCTAATATACCTAGGATATACATTTTTTATGCATATTTATTGCTATTTTTATGTACCGTGGGACTCCCACTCCGACGACGGGGAATGATTCAGACATGTGAATCTATGAAAGATACCCCAATACTGGAGAAACAGGGTTGTATGTGGTCACACAAGTGAGTGGTATTGTGGTTTCTTCTTTGGGTGTGTTTTCCAGTAGGTTCACTCCGTTTTAATTCCGGGCCCTTTTCCTCGCTTTGTTCGTGATCCTGTCAGGGTACCCACATTGATGTAGTTTTGTGATCAGGCCTTGAGCTTGTTTAAACTCCGCTACGGTACGTTACTGCAGTTTCTGCGTAGTCTCAAATATTGCCCGTAGGGTTAGTTCTCCCTCATTCATCGCGGGTGGAAGCTAGTGAAATGGAGCAGCAAGTTTTTTGCTGTTTCCTTAAAATGAGTTTTTGTCTCTAGTCTTCCACTGACATGGGTGATGTCCATCAATGGAACACTAGAGACAAAAACTCAGTACTTTTCTTTACATAAACAGCGCTTACCGCGTTTCTTAGACTTTTTTTAACGCATTCTGTCTCCTTACGCCTAGCATCCATATCTACAGGTAACAGACACCCCAAGACCACATGCTGTTTCTCCTTGAATAGCAATAACTTAGGTATTCTAGTTCGCCAGTACACTATGTAGCACTAAGCAGGGACCAGTGACTAGCAGCTTAAATTGAGTTGAATTTCTAAATCATTCCTATTTCTTTTTCTAAACATACCCCGCCTTATCGCGCCATGGGCGTTAACTTATAATCGTAGTTATAGGTAACAGAGTTCTGAAATGTCTAGCCCATCACCAGTCGACCCAGGTCCGCTTTCTTTACATTTCTTGAAATATCACGTTTAAATCATGTAAATTTCCTTTTTAAACGCCCCTGGTCCTCGTACACAAAAGGCACAGTATATGTATTTGTATCCATAGGCAACATACGCCTTAGGTGCCCATCCACAGTACTGCACGGCACAAGTCAGCTTTCTACACAATATACAGGGACCTACGCACTGACGCCGTACACGTCACGGGTCAGTCGTTTCTGCCGGCCCGAGCTCACGACGTACGGCGCACTAAGCATAGGTTAGCGTTTCAGCTCAATGCACATAGGTGCCACCAATTAACTTTCAACGCTCTCGCCCAGCTAGCACTCTTATACTGGCACCCTCTGTCCTATGGAGACCATCTCGTTCCAGAGGACGCCGAAGTAGGTTTAGACGCGGAAGAGCACCGAGAAAAAGTAAGAGCTTTCCTTTAAGAGTGGAAAAGTGGTCTATTTAGCCACCTCTTTACTCCAGCGCCCAGACATTTTTCTCATCTGCACTTCATCCATTTTTAACCCTTTTTCTCTTAGAGTATCTATCAGGAGCTCTTCCCGCCCTGGAAACGTACAACCATGGAAATTCCGTGACTTACGTAAATACTAAGTAGTCTTATGATTACGCATAACGCACAGGCCGTCTGCTTAATTATTTAACATCACGGCCCACTCAGTCTCACGTGAATTAGGGGAAAGTTTTATAGCACGCTACGAATTTAGCGCAATGCTCATTCAGAGCCCCTCACTTTGGCATGCTCACCAATTAGGACTGCAAGTATATTTAGCGAAGACATGTCGCTTTTTTCACTGCAGCAATGGTTAATCAGTGCAGCATGAACCCTTGATCTGCCCACACCGCAAGCATGCTCACAAACATCGCGACCATGCGCTGTTTTTAATTGCGTGAATTGTATTACTGCTCATATGATTGATTTCACAGGTATGAGTGACACCAAAAGTGTACTTCACCACTTGGGGGGGGGGGGGGTGCGGGGGAGGGGGGAAGACGAATATGGATATGACTAATCTACCACCGAGTGTTATTATATATTGCATGTCATTATGTCTTGTCTTGTTTTCTCTCCACAGGGAATTTTTACTATCGATGGACCAATGATCATGGTTAGTCCATTGCCGCATGGTAAGCACGCCTTGGCGAGTTAAACCACGTTACACATGTGGTTTAATTTTTACCACTCACTTTTTCCACTCTTGTACGTTTATCACTACATTACAAGGTCCTGATAAAGCTCTCAAAAGTTTTTTCTGCTGATCTGAAACATGGCGACCTGACCTAAGGATAATCCAGACACTTACCTACAGTTCTGAAAAATTATCTACCTTACATTATTTCAAACATACCCTGGGCCACTGGGAATAAAGTATTGTATACTGAGTTTCCCAGAGGTATTTTTAACATCAGCACATGCACTACATCACACAAAAAACTTAAACCAGCTCCACTGTAATCAGGTGGCGTAGCACAGTTGGGTAGCACTCGGCTACCCAACTGGGAACCCAATGATGAAGCATGACATCAACTAGGTTGGTGTGTGAGGGTTCTTTTAATCATCTCCTATGGTGTTAGACACTACTCTGGTTAACCAGTCCCTCTCTAGTGGCCAGACTCTGGTGAATATTTGAATACTATATTGGGACAAGGATTGCCCACACACTGTCCTGACTCTCATGATTGTTTTTTGTGGTAAAGGATTAGAACAGATACAATGGCAACATGTGTCAAGCTGCCACGTTGACAACCACTAAAACCACACAGTTTGAAAGATACTTCAGGTTCTCAAGCGTAGGATGGGGGTGGGGAGGGACGGAGGAAGTTAGGGAAAAAGAAGGGATTTTTTTTTCACTAGGCAGGATATGCTTATGACAAACTGAGTCATGTGAAGATTGAGAAACAGGGAGTAGAGATCAGCCCACATAGAAACATCCCCATTCAAGAAACAGGCCCTCCCAACTCTATCCATGTTCCAACATGAAATTTTAATGGCCTATTCAACAAAATTAAACGAGGTGCACGCCTCAAAGCAGCCAAACATACAACTGACATACTACTACTCATAAAACAGTTTTATGATATATCTCTTGTAATGTTTTTGCACATGTGCACTTTGATGGTTCTCGGTTACCGAATAAAGTTCATTACTACTACAACTGAAGGAGATAGATCTAATGGGCACCAATTGCCCTACCTTGGAACGATATGCCTTCTCCATGGTAATCCATTCTGGATTCATCAGGCGTTTGGGGTAGTAGTAATTATCATATTAGATGCTGGCCCTTCCCATCTACACAAATATGGAGAGACCAGCAGGGATATGTTGCAATGACAGGAACCTTGAGAGGGAAGCCCTTATCACTAATAACTATAAATTATCTACTCCCCCTCCTGAGCTCTTCTTTCCTTAAATGTAATGGTACACTCATATTCCAAAACCCACCAGGTGGCTTGGTTCTGGGAGTGGGGGGCATCTAAGACTGAGCCAGAGACCAAACGCGGACACGTGTGCCTGACTAACAAGAGCCTACCTACATAGCTAGATTCCTAGACACCTTGGGCTTCTATGACATTGGCGACACTTCCACCCACACCACAGAATAAACAAACTACTCTGAGGCATAAAGAACTTTCTTCAACGTCGTATTTCCTTTGCCTAATACAGAGCCCCTGATATGATCCGCCAGGTACAGAAATTGGGACGAGATTTGACTGACCCTACTCACCAACAGAAATGACTCTAGAACGGGGATGGGGACACAGAGGGAGGTCTACATGGATGGTGGCTAACAGATGTAAATTGCAGTTAACTGAACCACCATCTGAACAGAATTCTGCTGGCTATCAGAGAGAGTCGCTGAAGAATCACTTGGTTTCTTAGCATAAGTCCTAGCTCTCTGCTTCAACCATTTCCATTTATCACATCTAGTGATGATGAAGGGATTTCTAGAGCCCAGGGCTACTCAAACAGTGTCCCAGCGCTACATGGTATAGTCAGACAAAACAGAAGGAGATGACAGTTACTGTGAGAAGAGCCACATCTTGAGTTTTTTCTTAAATAATGCTTCATCATTTATCTATCGTACATTCAGGAGATTATTCTAACCAACCGGGCCAAGAAAAGAGAAAGAACACCAACCCGCTTTAGCCAGACGAACTCTTGAAATTCCGGCCACATGATTATCGGAGGAGCGTAACATTCTCGTTGGGCTGTCGTAGGCAATCCTGACAGATAGATAACTGGGTCCTGACTGATGGAGTGCTCTATGCATTAACAAAACTGACTTGAAAGGAAGCCAGTGCAAATTATCCAAGCGCATATTAATGTGTTCTCATCTAGGAAAACCAAGAACTAGTGAATTCTGAAAAGTCTGGAGTTCTCTCAGAAGGTACTTTGGCAGGCCCATGTATAGTTCGTGCATTGGCATAGTCCAATCTGGACATAACCAAGGGCAGTACAACTGTGATCCTCGTTGAAACTGAAAGGAAATGCAAGACTTATTTTGCCTTGCATAAGAGGCCATTACACAAGCCTAATATCGAAATACTTTGGTTATGGAAGGTCATTTTATTATCTAATTTGATCCCCAGATTTTGTTTTAGAGTCTACTTGGATAGCTAGTGGAAATATTCCTACAGGCCCATGAACATCCAAATTAAGAGCAAAATTGTGTACAAAACTAAGCACCTCCGTCTTCTCGGTGTTACACTACAATTGGTTATAGGTCATCCCCCGAAAAACTGCTGACAGGGTTGAATTGCATCCTGTTCAATTGGCACCCCTCTACCGAAGGCAAAATCAATCTGGGTGTCATTGGTGTAAGAAGGATTATGTTACCCTTTAAGCAGCTGTTATTGGCATGTAGTGCTGTAGATTCACATGCTTTGCATACTCCTGCCATCCAATGTTGGGTCCGTATGTGTGCAAGTTGTTTTTCTTTGAAGAAATCTTTCGAGTCACAAGGTAAGGTGACGCCTCCTCGTGGTAATAGTGCACATGGGACATCGACTCAATTGTTAGATTGTTTTCCTGCAAGAGGGTGAGAATGAAGAATAAGTATCAGAGATGTCCATGCATATGAAAGTATAGAGAAACAACCATAGGTGTCCAGGGAGGAGGGTGGATGCATGTGAATCTACAGCACTACAAGCTAAGAACAGATGCTTATGGGGTAAGTAACAATACGTTTGAGGCATCAGTGGCTGTGGATACACATGACAGACAGTAATATCCTCTAAAAGCGGTGGCTAACCAGTGGACATTGCAGTTGTTTGCAAAATAGTACGTAGCACCGCCTGTCCTACCTACATTAGCTTGTTAGCGTGCTAGAACATCCACACAATAGTGCTTAGTGAAAGTGTGTGGTGTAGACCAAGTAGCTGTTATACAAATGTCAACTATGGGGTTGTTGCCCAAATAAAAACCTGGATGCCCATATTTTACGAGTAGAGTGTGCTCTGGGGGAGGTATAGAAAAAGTTATTTTGGCTTTGATATAGCATGTTTGAATACATTTAATGATCCATCTGGAAATGCCTAATTTTGAAATGGGCTTACCTTTATGAGGGGGTGCAAACGCAACAAAGTTGTATTGTTAATTTTTTTTGTTCTATCAGCCTAATACATTAATGCTCTTTTTACATCTGGTGCATGTAGAGCTCTTTCTGCAACAGAATCTGGTTGAGTGAAGAAAACAGGTAGTTCAACCGATTGGGTGAAGTGGAAAAGGGATGCTACCTCTGGAAGGAATTTTGGTTTGGTACACAAAACCACCCTATCCTTTTGTAATTGGAAGAAAGGTTCTTTAAAGTTAGTGCCTGGAGCCAAGTGACATGCCTTAGTGAAGTGATACCAATTAAGAAAGCAACTTGCCAAGATAGGAATTGCAGGGGGCAATGGTATAATGGCTCAAAGGGTGGAACCATAAGCCTTGTGAGAACAACACTGAGATTCCATGAAGGTGCAGGGGGACCCTGGGTGGTATCACTCTTTTAAGGCCTTCCATGAAAACCTTAAAACTGGCATTTGAATAAGGTTAAGTGTTGCCTGTTTTGTAGCTAGGCAGCCACTGTTGCGAGATGTTGACATATGGAAGTATAAGCAAGGTCAGAGCGCCGTAAATTCAAAAGGTACCAAATAATGTTTTGTACAGATGCACTGAGTGGATCCATTTTTGGTTACATCAGTAAAAAACAAATCATTTCCACTTGGCTGCGCAACAAGCTCAAATGGTAGGATTACGTGCTTCCTTAAGTATGGTCATATATTCTGGTGGCAAATCTAGGTACCCAAATTCCATGATTTCAGGAGCCAGGTTTGGAGTGAACAGTTCTGGGCTTAAGTGTAGCTTCTTGTGAGGACCTACTGAAAGTTCGAATAGTGTGGTGAACCACAGTTGACGAGCCCATGTGGGAGCCACCAGAATGAGGGTGACAGACACTTGCCTGAGCCTCCGAACCAGAAATGGAAGAAGAGGGAGAGGCGGAAAAACATAGGCAAATATCCCTGACCAACTCATCCATAGTACATTGCATTTGTGGAAATCCCCACTTATGGAAGAATGGGAGGAGGACTTGGGGGTGGAGTTCCCACTCAAGACTTGTTGCTGCATCCTGCTGAGGAGGTCAGCAAAATTGTTGTCCATACCCGGAAGATCTTCTGCTAACAGGTTGTTTTGTGATGCATTGCCCAATGACGAATGGTTAGAGAGAAGCGTGACAACTGTAGAGTGTCTCTCCTCCCCGTTTTTGTACATAGTACATGGCTGACGTATTGTCCATCCAGACTAAGACAACCTTGCCTACAAGGTGAGGCAGAAATGCTTTTAACCTTAGGTGAACAGCTTGAAGGTCCAGGTAGCTGATATCGAGATTCTGTTGTGTTTGGTGTCCCAGAGACCTGGTCATTTGATGATAACAGGTTATGCAGTGTCTGCAGTGGACACCCATCCCCATTTTTTGGCCACGCACACCTTTGGTCCTGAAGAAAGCCTCACGACTAACGTAGAAGGCTAAAACTAGTAGACCTACACCTCTTGATTGAGATATAGAGGGACATTTTTTCCTCAACTATATCCTGCCTATGTTTTTACCCATGCCATAGGACCCTTAAATTAAAAATTTTAAAAGTGCATTTCCTACAGGCATTTTTAGCTCATAATTCACTGCACATAGCACGTTCACTTTCACACGAAATCCCGCTCCGCTGTAGACTGGCGTTGCAGCACAGCTGGATCGCACTCGGTGATCCATCTGGGCCCCGATGATGAAGCATGCCACCTACCAGGTAGGTGGGTGAGGGGTTTCTTAACAACAATAACCTGTTATCATCTAATGACCAGGTGCCAGGGTAATATCCCTAACCTATACCTGCTTGAGGTCTTGTCCAAGTTGTTTTAATATATTGGTTGGGGAAAAGGCCAAGTACTACAGTCTATTCCTCTTTCTCCTGTTGCTACTTTGTGGTGTCCCAGAGAACCTGAACTGTTAGATCGAGTAGATGAGCACTTCACCCTGTGAGGGATGCATCTGCTGTTAGCATGACCTGTGGAACAGGGACGATGATCAGCCGCCCTATTAACAAGTTTTGCACGTTCCAGCACTGCAGAGAGTGTTAAATGCGGCTGTCTACCAACACTAGATCGTCCAGTTGACCCTGTGACTGAGTCCACTGTCGTGCCAAACATTCTTGTAGAGGACACATGTTTATTTTTGCATGAGACACTATGGCGATGCATGATGCTATCATTCCCAAAGTTTTGACTGTCAAGAATTCATTGGCTTGAAATTGTGGTAGCAGTGTTAGAAAATGTTGAACTCTGGCTGCATTTGGGTAGACTAAGCCTAATTGGGTGTTGAGCATAGCCACTAGATAGGGTTGCAGCTGTGAAGGTGTATGATGGGAAGTTTGAAGATGGGACTTTTGAACCCCAGTTGATGTAGGAGGTTTATGGTAATCTGAGTGTGCTGATGACACAGAAGGTGTTGTATGAGCTGTAATAAGCCAGTCGTCTACATACGGGAAGGCATGAATGTTCTGCCTGCATAAATGCGCTGCTACCACTGCTAAGAATTTGGTGAACTGGTAACTCTAAATGGAAGGACCTTGAATTGGTGATGTTTTCCTGCTATCACAAACTGGAGGTATTTGCGATGTGCTGGGTGAATGGGAATGTGAGAGTATGTGTCCTTAAAGTCTAGTGCGGACATGAAGTCGCATTGCTGTAGAAGTGAAAGTATGACCGTATGGAAGTGCTCTGTAAGAATGTAGTGATTCAGAGGCCGTAGATCTAAAATTGACTGTAGGGACCCATCCTTTATGGGAATAAGGACATATAGAAAGTAAACCCTTGATGTTGCAGGGGAACTGGCCCTATAGCTCCTTTGAGTAAGAGAGCTTGCACTTACTGTTTGAGCAGTTGTTCATGTTTCAGAGAGGGTCTGTGGGTGCAAGGTTGAATATTGGGAGGAATGCTGATGAGCTCCAGGCAATACCTATGTTAGATAATATCCAACACCCACAGGTCCCATGTTATGGACTGCCAGATGGGAAGAAACTGCTATAATCCACCCAGACAGGTGTAGAATCTTTAGAAGAAGGAGAAGTAAGCCACTGCTTGTTGCCAGATGGGGCATTACTGGTTGGTGTACCTTTGCCCTGACCTTAGAAGTGGTTACCCTTGTGCAGCAGCATCTGAAATATCTTCTAGATGATGAGGATTGAGCCTGTGACCTGTAGGAGGATGTGAAGGCATCTGTAGAAGTGGTTTTAGAACCTACTCTATACAGACCCTCCAGCATTTCGCGATTCCCGAAAAAAAATCGCGAAATCGGCAGATTAGCGCGATGGCCGCGATATTTACTGATTTGGCCGCTAAAAAGGGTCTTCCCGAAGAAAGGAAATAATGAAGGCTTCTTATTGGTTGCACGTGGCACATACGCCACTAGGTGTCGCCGTGCAGCCATAAGAAAACAAGTTACTTACCTGTAACTACGGTTATCCAGTATTGGTATCTTTCATAGATTCACATGCCTGAATCATTCCCCGTCGTCGAGGCGGGAGTCCCACGGTAAAAATATATACAATAGCAGCGCCTAAAAATTTCTTGTAGTAGGCTGGAAAAGCCTAAAGGCCTAACTAGGCCTCAAAACTTAGCAGCCTATCTACATCATTATGTAAAAAGACCTGAAATAGTAGCCTCAGCCAATCAGCTGTCCTCACCCTCTAGAACCTTCTAAGCCCAGGCAGTTCTCCTCAGATTTTCCCAGCACAAGTGAGAATGAGTATCCATAAAACAGAACTGCCCTGCCGGGGAGGAGGGTGGGTGCATGCGAATCTATGAAAGATACCAATACTGGATAACCGTAGTCACAGGTAAGTAACTTGTTTTCTTATCCAGTATTGGGGTATCTTTCATAGATTCACATGCTTGAATCAGAATAGCAAGCAGTGACATCATGTCTGTCGTTGGAGGAAGGTGGGAGACAAAATAAACCATATACATCCCCACACAACCAGGAAGGTAATAGAGCGCAAACTTATTAATATAACATATGCATCCAAACCTTCATAAGTACATTAGATATATGACAGTATTTGAGAATGCGAAAACATCATAATTAAAAGATATGCTTCAAACAGGCAAATGAAGAATAAAAGACTGTAAAAAGTCTAACCTTAGTGTAGAAGATGCTGCAGTACCGCTTCTCCAACTGCCGTATCATCATGAACTGCCGACTGCAGACAGTAATGCTTGGTAAAAGTGTGCACACTTTTCCTCGTAGCAGCTCGGCAAATGTTCTCCAGCGTCACTCCAGCGAACAGGGCCGTTGACGCTGACATTGTCCTGGTGGAATGCGCTTTGACCTTTCTTGTTAAAGGTTTGTTGGCTTTGTCATGACAGAAAATAATCGTAGAAGACAACCATCTAGCTATAGTGGCTTTCGTTACAGCTTGACCCAATGTGGCTTGGCCATAAGCAACAAAAAGTTGATTGGATTTGCGGATGTCCTTTGTTTTTTGAAGATAAAATTTCAGGCACCGTTTCACATCCAGAGAATGTTAAACCTTCTCCGCTGAAGTTTTAGGATCCGGGCAAAAAGTTTTGAGTTTGACCGGTTGATTGATATGGAACGGAGTTGGTACTTTTGGAATGAATCTTGGGTTAGTTCTAAGCGTCACAAAGTCTTTTGAGAATTGTAAGAAAGGCTGTGCAATAGTGAAGGCCTGTATCTCACTGACTCTGCGGGCTGAACTGAGAGCCAGTAAGATAGCCACTTTCCAAGTTAAAAACTTTAGCTCCGCTTTGTGAATAGGTTCAAAAGGCCTTTTTAGAAGTTGAGACAGAACAACATTAAGATCCCACTCTGGGGGAGGAGGACGAACTGGTAGAAAATCTCGAAAGAGCCCCTTAAGGAATTGTTTGACCAAAGATGACGAGCATAAGGATGGTTTGTTGGAACTCTTCCTGAACCTGGAGATCGCCGCCAGGTGCACGTTAATGGACGAAAAAACGAGTCCAGCCCTGGCTAAAGACAGCAGATATGGAAGGATGTCCTCTGGAGGAGCTTGAAGTGGATGGATATTATGTTCTCCACACCATGAACAGAATCGTTTCCACAAAGACGATATGTCTTGATGGTACTTTGCGCACGGGCCTGTGATAAGATCGCCCTGCAGTCTGAAGAGATGTTAAGATCCTTGAACTCTAGGGAGTCAGGAGCCAAGAGTGCAAGTGCAGCGATTGAGGATCCGGATGTTGGACCTGGCCTTCCTCTCTCGTCAACATTGACACTGTCGGTTTGAGACTAAGTGGAGGCTGCTGAGAGAGCAGTACGAGTTCCTGAAACCAAAACTGTCTCGGCCAATGGGGAGCAATGAGGATGAGTGTGCAATGCTCCCTCTTCATCTTCTGCAGTACCTTTGGAATGAGCGGAATCGGAGGATAAGCGTACGCAAATATTCCGGACCATCTCATCAAAAGGGCATTTCCCCTTGACCGCTGTTGAGGAAACCTGCTGGCGTAAAACCGGCATTTGCTGTTCTGCTGCGTGGCGAACAAATCCAGCGCCGGTGTCCCCCAAGTCCGAAAGATCTTTTCTACTTGATGTTGTTCGAGCTCCCATTCGTGACAGCCCGTGAAAGCTCTGCTGAGGTTGTCGGCTAGAGAGTTCTGGACTCCTTGCACATGTTCTGCTCTGAGGGATATGCCGTGGCGTAGGGCCCATTCCCACATCTCCTGAGCCTCCAGCAACAGGGTGAGCGATTTTGTTCCTCCCTGTTTGTTGATATAGTACATGCTGGTGGTATTGTCCGTACGCACCAGCACTGACGAATTTGCAATCCTGGGAAGGAAGGCTTGCAGGGAAAGAAAAATGGCCCTCAGCTCTAGGCTGTTGATGTGTTTCTGTCGGTACCGACGAGGCCATCGTCCCTGGATCTGAAGGTCCTGGAGGTGACCTCCCCAACCTTCCATGGAGGCGTCTGTAGTCAGGGTGAACTCTGGAATGTCTTGCAGAAAGGTGAGGCCTGGCGACAAATTTGGCGCCTTTGACCACCAAAGAAGGGCTTGTTTCATTTTGGCAGTTACTTTGATGCGGTCGTCGAACGATCCGTCGACTTGCCTCCACTGACGAAGTAACTCCTCCTGTAATGGTCTCATTCTGAGTCTCGCCATAGGGATGAGGCTGATTGCAGAGGAGCACATCCCTAGAAGGGAAGCAAATGTCCGAACCGAAAGTGACCTTCTTGCAAATATTTGTTTTGCCAGTTTCAACAGTTTGTTCTGCCGTTCCTGAGTCAAGAACGCCTTGCACTGGCAAGTGTTCAAAACCGCTCCCAGAAAGGTCAACTCCTGACGAGGTTGAAGCTGAGATTTGTTTGAATTGAGAGTCAGACCCAGATTCGAAAAGAGGGATAGGGAACTCCTGACCGCTTCCATTGCGGAGCTTCTCGATGGTCCTTTGAACAGCCAGTCGTCCAAGTATGGGAAAACTTGTATTCCCCGAGACCTCAAAATTGCTGCCACTGGGGCTAGACATTTGGTGAAGATTCTGGGGGCCGATTTGAGGCCAAATGGAAGAACCTTGTACTGAAAGTGGACGCCAGCCACTTGAAACCTTAGGTATTTGCGGTGTTTTGGGTGAATAGGGATGTGGAAGTAGGCTTCTTGAAGATCCAGAGAAGCCATAAAGTCCCCTTTGTTGAGACAATTCAGAATGTCTGTCAACGTTACCATGCGAAAACTCTGTTTCTTTAGATATTTGTTTAGTTTGCGCAGATCTAGTATTGGACGCCACTCTTCTGAAGTTTTCTCTACGAGGAAGAAGCGAGAATAAAATCCTTTCCCTTTCTGAGAGGGAGGAACGTGTTCTATCGCATTCTTGTGGAGTATCTTTAAGGCTTCTTTGAAGAGTAAGTGAAGACGAGGGGGAGGGGGACCCCTGGGCGGCGTTGTTGGTGGCTTCTGTATAAACTCCAGAGTATGTCCGACCTTGACAAGATCTAGGACCCACTGATCCAAGGTTATTGTCCGCCATTGTTGGTAAAAGGCGGAAATTTTGGCGCCCACGGGAAGGGGAGAATGAACGGCTGACGTCCGGCAAAGCTCATTGGCGCTTGTTGGAATCACGCCCTTGATTGTTTGAGCGTCGTTTCCCTCCCTGACGAGAGAAAGATCCAGAGGCAGGCTGTCTGTAAGAGCTTTGATAGTATGGTTGTTTGTATTGAGATTGGTATTGGCGGTTTTGCTGATTGGAATAGTTCCCCCTGGAGGAATAACCACGGCCTCTTGCTCCCCTAAAGGATCCCCTCTTGTATTGTAGGGTACCAAGGGATTTTAGCTGTTTCTGTGTCTGTCTTTATTGCCAGCAAAGCGTCATCGATGTGTTTTCCAAAAAGTGAATCTCCATCATACGCCATGTCCAAGATTTTTGTTTGGACCTCAGGCCTGAAGGTGGTAGCCCAGAGCCAACCTTGACGCCTAAGTACTGCTGCTCCTGCCAACTGTCTAAAGTTGGTGTTCGAAATATCCAGGGCGCAATCAATGATCTCCGATGCCGCCCTTTCTCCCTCGGACCACATCTGCCTATCATAACGGGCCAGGATAGCTAATTAATTAGCAGCTTTAATGGAGGCCGCTGCATTTGCAGAGAACTTCTTGCCAATGGCATCCAGTCTCCTGCCTTCTTTGTCAGGTGGTGTAGAAATGGGAACAGAAGGATTCTTGGATTTCTGTTGTGCAGCCTGGGATATGACAGAGTCTGGTCGAGGGTGACCTATTAAACAAGATGGAGTATCCGATGGTGCTCGATACTTTTTCTCTATTCGTGGAAGGACTGCAGGAATGGAAGCAGGCGTTTTCATAATGCTGAGGCCTTCTTTCCATATGTATTCAATAATGGGGATAGCTCTGGTAACTCTGCGATATCCCTCTTTAAAGTCATGCAAAAAGCAGTCAGTTTGCTCCACTGTGACGGTCAATTCAAATCTATTTGCTGCACGTTGCATAATGTTATGAAATCCGCCGATATCCTCAGGTGGAGAATCTGAAGGGCGGGGTGCAGGCGGTGAAGGCATGGGAATGACAATCCTCCCATGGATCTACAGGTGTAGTATCTGGCAATTCGCCCTCTTCTCTGCCATCATCGTCCTCATGAGAAGAAGTATCCGTGTCATGCTGAGGTGCAGGACCAGTATATTGTCTTGGAGACAATGATGCCCGCGGTGACGGAGGCCTTGGCAAGTTAACTGGAGTTACCGGCACTTCAGGTGCAATCGGTGTCGGAGGAAACCTCTGGCGATAGTCGGCCAACATTGCTTGTAAATCCTGAATTAAAGTAGATGGCAATTGAGTAGTATTCTCCGATTGTTGAGGTCTGGCATGGGGTGAGTTATATGGCGTCGAGAAATCCTCATGCTCATAATGGTCATGTTCATCATCCTCATCATCCTCCTGAAATTTGATATTCAATTGTGACGGGCAACCCCAAAAGGACCCTCATCCTCTTCACCGTCATCTGACTCCTCCTCCATATATGTCTCCAATAGATGTGAATAATCTTGCTGATATGTTTTCATTTGAAAATGTGTATACTGAATTTTGGTAGGGGCAGAACTGGGCAACTGATGAGCAGCTGCCACTGCTGTCGTCGATGACGATGAAGCCATTGTAATCGGAATTTCCGTCGACGGAACCGTCGACGCTGACAGAACTAATGATTTCGACGTCGATGGGGTCTTCGTCGACGAGTCCTTCGTCGACGAGGCTGATGATGGTGTCTTCGTCGACGAGTCCTTCGCCGACGAGTCCTTCGTCGACGGGGCCGTCGATGGTGTCTTCGACGTCGAGTCCTTCTTCGACGAGGCCGTCGATGGAGTCTTCGTCGACGAGTCCTTCGTCGACGAGGCCGTCGACGGTTTCTTGGTCGACGCGTCTTTCGTCGACGAGAGCGTCGTCGGTGTCTTCGTCGACGAGACCTTCGTCGACGACGATGATGGTGGTTTCGTCGACGGGATTGTCATCGACGGACCGGAAGGCTTGGTAGATGGGGCCGTCGTCGACGGAGACGACGACGGGACAGTTTTCGTCATCAAAGTCTTCACAGGTGATGACAATATTTTAACAGACATCAGAGGTGAGGTAATAGATGAAGTGGTGACCGTAGAAGTAGTTGTAGAAGTAGAAGTCAAAGTAGTAGTATGAGCAGACACCAGAGAAACAGTTTTTGTCTGGGCTGTACTCACAGTTGTCGTACGAGGAGAAGATGCACTCTTTGAGGGTTCTGAGGCTCTCTGAGAGGATTTTAGTTACTTCTTTCTCTCAGGAGAAGAGCTTTCCCTGGATCTGGCTCTCTTGCTGGAGGTAGAGGCCTTGTCCTCATCATCAGTGGAAGAAGACTTCAACCACAAAAGAACCCTTGCCTCTCTATCCCTGATTGTTTTCTGAGGGAAGGTACGGCAAATTCTACAGTCCTTCACAATATGTGAGGGGTGTAGACAATAAATGCAGTCAGAGTGCTGGTCATCCACATGGACTCTCTTCTTAAAGCAGGTACCACAAGCCTTGAAAAGAGCTTTCTTTTCAGACATTTTTCTGAGGAAAAAGCCAAAAAAGCTAAAGAACTGAGTAGGCACTCAGGGAGACTCCCTTACACACGTAGTGCGGTGAAAATCTGAGGAGAACTGCCTGGGCTGGGAAGGTTCTAGAGGGTGAGGACAGCTGATTGGCTGAGGCTACTATGTCAGGTCTTTTTACATAAGGATGTAGATAGGCTGCTAAGTTTTGAGGCCTAGTTAGGCCTTTAGGCTTTTCCAGCCTACTACAAGAAATTTTTAGGCACTGCTATTGTATATATTTTTACCGTGGGACTCCCGCCTCGACGACGGGGAATGATTCAGGCATGTGAATCTATGAAAGATACCCCAATACTGGATAAAAGAGTTGCTTCCTGGCTGCCAAACTCTGCAAAACTCGGTGTAAAGCGATCTAGTGTAAATATGGTGTGAATGAATTTCACTGCTGGGCGGTCTGATTACAGTGACTGATTACCTCTTCCTTGGGAAGCTCCATTTTTATCGAACGCTTCATTTGTAAGAGCGTGATTTTAGTTAAAGAGAAGTATGAATAAAAAGATGGCAAGACCGATCTTTTATCATTAGCAGAACATGTATGCATCAGCCTTGGCTCGGCTTGCTAAAAGGGCCCGGTTCCCTTCATTGATCTCCAGTTTCCGCCAAATATCCAAAATGAATTTTTAACTCCCAAAGTCCTTTTCTTGGCATCTGGCAAGAAACCAGTTCCGGTGTGTTCTAATCAAGTAGCTTAGGTATCACCCGGAATGCGGGAGTTCCAGTGTGCAGAATACTTTAAAGGTAAATTGAAATTATCAGTGTTGTGTGTCCCTTCCAGAGTGCATCACCGGTGGGGGCCGTACCTGGGGGTACCGGTTCCTTGATTGTGCATGACGGGGTGAGTCATCGGCTGAGGCCCCAGATTCGGAACTTGTTGCCTTTGGTAAACTGTAACTCACTGTAATACATCTAGTAGGAAGGCAAGTGCTCGTATACCTTACGGGGGTTGCCTACTGACCAGCTAAAATATATTAGGACCAAAGGTGTGCTGCACCCTATATTTATGATGTTATTTTGTGATCCATGTACTTAAGGTGACATATGGTGATTTATGTGTTTCAATTCATGCACTGATGTTATGATGTATGTCGTTTTAATTCTTGAACTGTCCAGAATAGTGCGAACTATCTCAGTATTCCTCCTGTGTGCAATGTAGGGTAACTTGCGGTTTTAGACAGGTGCGAGGTCTCCACCCGGAGTAGCATCGCATTCCTAGCTGCCTTTCTGACTACCTCACGTCTGTCATGGCTGGAGAACAGCTAGAGCTAGGAGGGAGCGACATGCAAAGCGTGTTACTCGATCACCATCTTGCTTCCAAGCAGTAGATTCTCAAAGGAAAGTAATTTTATAAACTGCTTGTTTTATTACATTGCCATTGTGACTTCGTAGAAGTAGACAGTATGGTGTGCTGTGCCATCCAGGTATGGCGCGGTGGTTACTGGGTGGTACGGTAGGTTGTACTGTTCGATTATACTGTATTAATGTGTCATAATGCTGTCATGTCTTAAACATCTACATGAGAATACAAAAGTGAAACATGAAAAGAATGGGCATGCAAAGAATGCTGCTACACTTGGATGGTTACAGATGTATGCGTGTTGCATGTGTGCACGTCAGAATGTGTGTGCATAGGGTTCACTTTATTGGCATTTGTGCATACTTTGGAATATATGTACACCGATGCTGCTTACTATACTGGTGTATGTGCATTCTACGTAATGTGTGACACAGGTGGTGCTCAATGTATTAGAGTGTCCGTGCACACTTTGAAATGTGTGTGCACAGCGGGTAATCACTGTACTGGCATCTAAGCATACTTAAGAATGTGTGCACTGTGGGTGTTGAATGTACTTGGATATATGTATACTTCGGAATGTGTGTGCATATATGCATAGCTTCATATTGTTAATTAACTCAAAAAACAAAGATATTTGTGTTGGTTGTAGGAAAAATGGCCAGATAAAATGCTGCTAAATTTCCATGTTTGTGCCACTAAATTTGCATTTTTGTGCCGCTAAATTTGCCAATTCATGCCGCTATATCATGGGGGGTCTGTCAATAAGAGGAACAACAAAAGGAGGCCCGAGTAGTGGGTCTCTGAAGTGCCCCCATAGATTTAGCAACTCAGTATCTTTTTACCAAGGCCTCATCTACTTATGGGCCGAAGAGATGCTTTATCAAATAGGACATTTAGTAAATTTTGCTAGACTTCTGACTTAAATCCAGAGATACACATCCAGGTATGCCTCAGTAGTAGGATACTTGTATTGATGCTTCTGGTGGAAGTGTCCACAGAGTCCAGTGAGGAACTAATGGAGATGGAAATTAACTTTCCTTCCTGAACCAGTTCTTGTCCTTTCTTTTTCTGTTCCTTGGGAGATATTGGAGGAGTTACTCCAGCTCATCCCAATGAGCTTTGTCATATTTAGCAAACAGCTCCAGTGTGTTTGCAATTCGCCAATGATTGGCGGATTGTGCAACCTGTTTAACTGGTGCATCAATAAGTTTGGACTCCTTATCAGAAGGTGGTGCATCTGCTGTAGTTTCTAAGTTTGCACGTTTACAGGCATTTGAAACAACTAAGGAGTCTGGTGGATGCTAGCCTCCTATAAAAGCAAGGTCAGAAACGTGCAGCTGTATATTTTTTGTATCTACCCTAGGGGTGATAATGCGAGCCTTGCAGTGTCTTTAAAAATATCATCTGCATGTTTCATCATGCCTTTCAGCATTGGAAGAGATTGAGACACCATATGTGTGGTGCACAGTGTCTCAAATAAAAAATCTTCTATGGATTCTTTATGTAGTGTAACCTCATGGTATGCTGCAGCCCTAGCAATGAGCTCTTGATATGATGTACTATCATGAGGAGATGGGTTTTTTGCAGGGTATAGGTCTGTATCTGTATCCCGTGGGGGAAGGTGGTCAATGTCAATCATCCCCCCATCTGCATCTGTAATATTTAAGGGATTCTTTGGTGAGTGAGGTACAGAAGATACAGGTGTTGGTGGTGGTGATATATGCGATGGAGAAGGAGGAATAGGGTGCAGAGGACTGTAGCCTTATCCTTTTTTTCATAGGTTTTGCAAATCAAGTGGTTTGACAGTTTGTAGAAGGCATTGATGCAGTCTTAGTAATAATGCAGCCAGTCTCTAGATAGATATGGATCCTTTTTTGTTTCAGATCGAGTCTCTCCTGCTTGGTCTCCCAAATAGGCTCTGGGAATGTAGCTGTATCTCTGTGCTAATCAAGGGCAGATGGCAGAGGCAGCCCAGAAGCCTTTTGCTTTGTGGAAGATGAAGGTTTTTTTAGTGTTGGCAGGTGAGGGGTTAGAGTAATCTCAGAACCATGACCCTGGTGGCAGATTGTGCAAATCCAAATCGATCTACAAGTCAGAGTCCACATCTCCAAACCAAAAAGGCCCCTTCTTCAGCCGCAGAGGCCTCAAGATCCTCTTCTGGTTCAATATCTCCTATTCGAAGATATCAGGCGTGTGTTCGTTTCAAGCCTCTGTATTTCTCTGCATCGTGCCCAATGGTCCAGCAGTCGAAAAACAGTCCTCATAATTTTCTTCTCTGTGCTTCGGGAATAAGCACAGATTACAGACCTCCTAAAGTCTGCTTGTGGGTATTTGAAATGGCACTGGGGGCAGAATCAAAATGAAGTCTGTTTCCTCAGCAGAGTATCATTGATGGAGTCGAATGAGAGTAATGTAGGCCGAACAGGCAAGGCCAGAAGGCGATCAGAACGTTCTGACCATGGTATGAATGATAGTCTTCCCAATTTCGCTACCTGGGGGAGGGTGCGCATTCGAAACACTGACGAGGGTAGGGTGGATAACGCACTGAAAGGATCCCAAAAAAGGGTTCGAACCAGAGAGTCATAATACAGGTCCAAACCCGATGGCGGAAAGAAAACAATTTAACAATGGAGGTGATGCCAATGTGCACTATTACCAAGGGGAGGAGTCACCTTACCTCGTGAGTCAAAAGACTTCTTTCTTTAAAGAAAAACAACTTGCACACATCCGACCCAACACTAGATGGCAGGAGTTTGCAAAGCATGTGCATCTACAGCCACGCATGCCTCAAACATAATATTAGCCCAAAATTATTCCACCCCTTTAGCCAGGAGGGACATGAAGATATTAAACAGCGTGGGGCTAAGTGCTGCACCCTGACTCCTACTCAGACCCTTAGGCTTACTTCTGCACTCCTATCCTCAAGAAAATATTTCAACCATTTCCAGGTACTGCCCCGGATGCCAATTTCCTGAACGCGTGCGAGCAGCCTGGCATGTGGGACCGTGTTGAATGTTGCCGACAGGTCCAACAATACCAGGACTGCCCTAGCACCTGCATCAATGGTACTTTTAATACATTCAGAGACCTCCAACAAGGAAGTCTCACTACTGTGCCTAGGTCTGAATCCGGATTGGCTAGGATGAAATAGACTGCTGTCCTCCAAGAAATTGGAGAGCTGACGGCTCCCAAGTTTTTCTACTACCTTAGCAGGTGCAGAAAGAAGGGAAATAGGCTTATAAATGACCAGGACATCAGGGTCCACACTTGGATTTTTTTATGAGGGACAATTTTGGCCCTTGTCCAACATAAAGTCACCATAGCAGTGATTAAGTACTTATTGAGTACCGTATTCAGGATAGGCTTGATAACATCAACTTCCAGAGTCAGGATAGAGGGACACGGATCATCAGTAGAACCAGATTTAGGATTTAGAATTGCACATTCTAGAGTTTTCCAATGAGATTGTGCTAAATTTACAGGCCACATGTAGTAAGAGTAGCATCCTGAATCAAACTATCATCATCTACTTCTATGTTCAAGACAGCAGAGGGACTATTCTGGATTTCCTGAATGTTATTGTTAAAAAAAACTGCAAGTTGTTTGCACCACTTTACCGATGGGGCCTTACTTCTATGGTAAGCCACTGAATTGGCAAAGTCCTTTACAATCTTAAAGATTTATCTCTGATTGTTCACTGCTTTTTCTATCAGTCCTTCATAATACTGTCTCTTTGTGGGGGTTGTCAAGGCTGCTTTATATTCAGAACTGTAGGTTTTTCTCCATGTCCCTTCAACTTTTTAAAATAAATGTATCTCTTGTTTAAGGGCCTCGCAAAACCAGTGATTAGAGATTTCTTTCCTGCTGGACGACCAATTAGGGAGAGGGGCAAGTTTCTACACTGAGGTACGCAACCAGCAGTCAAACTCCTGCATACCAGAATCAATGGGACCCAGAAGAGACGGCATATTGTTTTCCAAAGCAGACTGCAGATCATATGTAATTTTGGAGAAAAGATAAGTGGGGAGTTACACAATTACCCTGGCTCCCCAACAGAAATAGTCTAGTTAGACTGGCCCCAATAATGATCTTTCCAGACTAAGGGAGTAGAGTCTGGCAGGGACAAACCAAGATTGGAGAACACTTGATCAATTATATGTCCCCTCCAAGAGTGGTCTTCACAAACCATTGACAGAGTCCTAATGAGGACATCATGTCCTTTAGAATGGTGGTGTCTGTCAGACAGAAGGTTCCAGTGAATATTACAATCTCAGAGAATAATACAATGGGTGTAGAGTAATAAGACATGTGAGACAAATTCATTAAGTGGATTCAGAAAGGGTCCTGTCGGTCCCAGTGGCGTGTAGACAAACAGAATCCCTACCGACTGTTATGCCTCTTTAAATATATGAGCTATGCCTTCACCCCTCTCAGCGGCCCGGCCTAAGTTCTGTATTTTATACCCAGTGCAATTGCCGGATCAACCACATGTTTAGACGAGGCATTCATCCAGGTCTCAGTAACGAATAATATGTCAGGCCTCTCATCCCGGAGAAGATCATGGATGAATACTGCATGCTTCTGAAGGGAACGAACATTGATCAGCCATGCCTTAATCGCCTACTGCCATAGCTTTAGAGAAGCAGCCTGTGTAACTCTTAGTAGGGAGAATGCAGCTAAGCCTATGTAAGAAGGTGGACCTCCGGGAGAAGCAAACATATTTTGTGGCCAGAAACAGTCTAAGCTGTCTTACAATCAAAAGCTTGAAGGTCATCATGCTTTGCCGCGGACAACTGTCCATGAAATGAATAATTTACAAGTAAAAAAGACATGTGGGACATTCACCTTCCCTCCAAATGTTCCCATCCTAATAGTGACAAATTTTCAGCGAAAGATTGAGAATCACATTTGTAGAAAAGAAATCTCCTTTGTAATGTGATTAAAAAAGCTACTGAAAAAATGAGTACAAGGATTGTGTTTAGGTTTTAGAAAAACGGAATACCAAATTGAACAGTGGAACATAGAATGAGGGACTGGGGTGTGCAGGTGATTCTGAGGTGCTGGATTAACGGTGGCCTTAAAAGAGCATCTAATCTGCTGAGCAGCCTCTACATGAACACTTTCACAAAAAAATAGAGGTGAACATAATTTTTTCTTTTATGATATATTTGGAAATTCAGAAGAGTACCCTCGGATCCAGTTGGATCCAACAGAAATATTGTAGCATCTAATAATTATGATGATCTTAGAAGGGAAAACTAACCTTTTACTAACAAGGGGAGGAAAAAGAGGTTACATATTACCAGATATTGTCTTCACAAGAAAACAACTGGGTTAACGGTCGGTACATGCCATAAGAGCTAGAAAGCATGCCACTTGGGCCACAAGTGAGGCAACAACGTATTAGGTTTGTTTTTTTGTTTATTAAACTTTGAACTGTTCTCCACCCACCTCAAATTAGAATAACAGTTGTAACTGGGCATAATTGATAATCACTCATTAAGTGTATAGAGAAATCGAAAGAATTCATACTCTTCCATTAAGCATTTATTATTCTAAACAGCGATATTTATAGCTGCATGCTACTGCACCATTTTACAGTGATTAGCATTGAGGTTGCATTGACTATTTATTGGCATTCCAAAAGGAGGAGACAATTACTTGTGTTTATGATTTTTATTTGAAAATGTGTCTGGCTCCTGAAGTTTTCAATAAGGGAGCAACCCCCATATGAGAACAAGCATTGGAATAGCCAACAGGTCTCGCCTTTGAGACCTTATAAGTATTTAGCAATGCCGCATATTATACTGGGTGCTACAACATCTATTGTTCTTGAACACAGAAGCTTTGTACTTAGAGCGGCGCTGAGATGTGGTAGGCATTCAATGACCAGCACTTAGAAAGCAGTTGCATAGACGTGACGCCTAAGACACACAAAGAAGACCAACCATCAGGCACTGAAAGTGTAAACATCGGCTGCACCAAAAAAAACAGACAAACTCAAAATTGTGTCATCACACATGTACCACTCACGGGTTTATGGGGCTGCTTTCCTGTTTGCAAGAAATCCTGATTTTTTATGGCATGCTGGATGAAACACAGCCTCTTTTTCGCTCTGGGTGCTCCGTTTTAATCAAAAATATACAATATATAAATGAAATTTTGCCACATGCAAGCACCATTCGCTACTGATCTATCTCGCTATTCTGTACACAAAACCCACGTTATGCGTTTCAATATGGAGCAAATGGCAATTAAAAATAGGACTTTAGTGCTGCTTGCGTTAGTTTTTGTTCAATTTCGGATCACCACAAATTGTCACCGTCAAATGAGTCTTCAAGTGTAGCTGCACAGGTCCGAAGCCTGCCTTACAAAACTATGTAAACGGGTTTGATTAGAGTAGCCTTGTCCTGAGCCTGTGTGCTCTGCATGCCCGACCATTAACAGTTCTAGGGCAAGGCAACATACCAGCTGCATGACCTTTGGAGCAGTGCTGAGGGTTGCAACAGAGACCGCAGTGTGATTTGGACTGTCGAGACTGGCAGCCGGCAGACCGAGTGCAGCTATGAAGTTACTCCCTTTCACGCTTTACAGATGGCAGGGGTTGGGTCACGTGCCTGGGCAAACCGCAATGTTGAAACAGTGGTCCTATTCCACCAGAGAAGGCTTTCTGCAGCTTTACAGAGTGCGGACCAGGCGGAGAGAGGCACGGGCTTCCGCTTGTTGTTCAGGCATTTCTATGAGCAGAAGATAAAAAAATACCCAGAAAAAATAAAAAGAGAGCTCGAAAACGTAAGTTGCACTGGGTAGCAGCACTAAAAAAAGAAAGCACTGCTACCTAACAGTAAGGCAGCCGTGGCAGCTCGGCTGGACTGCAGATGTTGTGGCTGCCAACAAACACCAGGGCGCACACGTAGCACGCCGAGACACACCCCGTCACTGTGACCGATAGATCAGCTGTGTTCTGAAAGTGAAGTCATGAGAGTGATCATTTAAAAGCCTGCGCTCTGCGCCCTTCATCATCCCATCACAGCTCCTTAACTCCTACACCTGTTAAAGAGTGGTGGAAGACACGCACCTTCATCTGTGTGCCTTTAGATATTTCTGCCAATCTGTTGCTGCGCCGGTATGCACAGCCGCCAGCATATGTGTTGCCATTCTGAATGTAGGTACAGGCTGCAGCGGGTGTGCGTGCAAGCACTGGGTAGAGGCAGGCAGGCAAAACGAAACGGACCAGCAGGAGTGGCCTGTATCTACCGATCTAATATCACCATCTCTAAAGTTCTCTCAGACCCTATAGATTCATGTGAAAACCTGGGACTCGCAGCACGATTCACAGACAACCAAGTGTACAAACTACACGCATTCTATCACCCCCCAGGTAAAAACCTATCTTTCATAGACCATCTACTGGAAATGATTACAACTAACTCAGAACCTCACTCCAAAGATATTTTCCTAGGAGACTTCAATCTTCACTGGAATGACATCCAAGATAATCAGATCAACATTCTTAAAGAATTTCTACCAGACCAATCACTAGTACAAGCATGTGTACTACCAACACACTCCAAAGGAGCTACATTAGACTGGATCATCTCCAAAGAATATACGATCCAAGCAATTTCAATCGTTCAGTGCGACTGGTCTGATCACCACATCATTACTTTTCAAATACCAGCCAAAAAAAAAGAAAACAATCTCGCAACCAATTAAACCCAAACAGTGGATGAGAGCGACGAGAAACCTGAATTTGGATACTAACAATGCAGGGAGAGAATAAACTTCAACCCCCTTCTGATCTATCGGACGTTAGCGAGCTTACAGACCACTACAATCGTACAATATCTAAAATAATTGACGATGTTGCCCTCCTAAAACTTAAAAGAATACAGCTCAAAGATAAAAACTTATGGTTCAACAGATCACTTAACAAAGAAAGATGTGAACTCAGAATAACAGAGCTTAGATGGAGACAAACTCCGTCGTCCCCCCACTTAAAACAACTAAGAATGACCAGGAAAACCTACAATAAAAGCGTACTTAAATCAAAAAAAGATTTTTTTTTAAATGAACTTGAAAACGCAAAGAACAGACCAAGGAAACTCTTTGATCTACTAAAAGAACAATGAAACAAATTAGCCAAAACCTCGATATTAAAATCTAAATCAGATCTGAACTGTGAAGATTTTTCAACATTCTTTACTGATAAAGCCAGCTCAGTGGAGAGAGAGCTCGGGAATAACACCGAAAAAGCATCAACCCTAAGAAATGATCAAGGTAGGAACAATACCCTACCGACACAAATAATGCCCAGTGGTCTACCTTCAAACTATATGATCACCAAAATAATACTACCTCTGAAACCAAATAATCATTACAATGACCCTCTACCATCAAAATGCTGGCCCTACTGCAACCACATGGTCATTCCCTACTGGTCTAAGATAATTAATGGATCGCTTGCCCAAGGTTCAATTCTGGAATGCCTAAAAACAGGTCAGGTCATCCCTCTCCTAAAGAAATCTACTGAGAACCAATATGACCCAAACAACTTTCGTCCAGTAACAAGCATTCCCCTACTAGCCAAAGTACTCGAAAAATGTGCGCACAATCAACTAAGTCAACACATTACTGAATTTGAAATACTAAATGACTGTCAATCAGGGTTCAGACCAAACAACAATACAGAAACAGCAATCCTACACATAGTAGATGATGCTCTACTAGCCCTAGACCGGAATGAAACCTGCCTCCTGATCTTCCTGGATCTTTCATCAATTTGACACAGTAAACCATCCCTAACTATTAGAACGCCTAGAAAATAGGATGGGCTTCTCAGGAACAGTACTGAAGTGGTTCTACTCCTTCCTAGAGAACAGATCGCAGAGATTCCTAGTAAACAACAAGCTATCCCCACCGTCTCCAAGCTATCCCCACCATCTCCAATTCAAATTGGGGTTCCACAAGGATCAACGCTATCACTTTCACTATTTAACCTATACGTCAAACCATTAACTGAGGTATTGCATGAGGTTAACATTTCCTTTCACATGTACGCGGACGACACCCAGCTGTATATGAAGCTAGCTTCTTTGGAGGAGACCAAAACTATGAACTAAGCACTCAAGAAAACTGTGGAATGGCTAGCTGACAATCATCTTAAGCTCAACTCACACAACACTGAATTCCTTTTGATCCCCCCTCCTACAAGCTCAAGTAAGATTAAAGAATGGACCAAGTTGAACACAGCTCTAAACTGTACCCCGTTGATAGTTGACTCAACCAAATCCCTTGGTATTACACTGGACAAAGATCCAAACATGCGAGCACACATCAACACAATGGCAAAAAACCTTAGTTTTCATCTAAATTACCTCAGAAAACTGAAGCCACTCATCGTGCCCGGGGATCTGAAAATGGCTGTACTGGCAATGGTCATATCGAGAATTGAATATTATTATTATTATTATTATTATTAATGGAAATGTATATGCAGAGAGCGCAACTAAACCCGGAGGCATCAAGGCGCTGAAGATGGAAACCAGAGAGCTCAAATATCAGCCAGAGGGGGAATTAGAGATAGGCTTCTTGGAATAGCCAAGTCTTGAGTGCCTTGCGGAAATGTATGTGGGAAGAGATCACCTTGAGGTCATTAGGGAGCGTATTCCAGAGTCTGGGCGCAAGGAAGCGAAAAGACCTTCCACACCATCTGACCTTGGCGATACGGGGGACAGTGAGCAGGTATTTACTGGATGAACGGAGTGTTCTCCCGGGGACATAATGGGCCACCAGGGCACGAATAGCCTCCGGTCCAGATTGATTCAGGGCACGATGAGTAAGGCATAGAGCCTTAAAATTGATCCTTGCCTGCATGGGAAGCCAATGCAGGTCTTTCCTGATAGAAGTGCCCGAGGAACGTTTAGGAGCACCTACAACAAACCGGGCAGCCGCATTCTGAACGGTCTGGAGGCGCTGGATAAGACCACTGCCAATGCCAAGATAAAGGGCATTGCAGTAGTCAAGTCTGGAGGCAATGACTGCTATTGCCACCTGTTTGCGTGCCTCAGGGGAGAGATGAGTGATCTTTCTCAGAATCCTCAGGGCATTGCAACAGGTGGACACAGTCCTACTAACCTGCTTGTCCAGAGAAAGGGAGGTGTCCAAAATGATCCCAAGGTTGCGGGCAGAAAACGTCGGCACAGGACAAGCCCCAAGAACAGACGGCCACCAATCCAAAGACCAGATCTCACTTTTGCCCCCAAAAACAAGGACCTCCGTTTTCTCGCCATTCAATTTAAGGAAGTTCTTAACCATCCATCCGGCGACCGCCTCCATGCAGTTTTTAAAATTATACGCAGTGGAGCTCACAGATTGGGAGATGGAAGCCATAATCTGCGTGTCGTCGGCATAGGAGAGAACTTCCAGCCCAAAGGATCTTATAAGCCTGGCGAGAGGAGCGACGTAAATGTTAAAAAGCGTCGGGCTCAGTGAGGAGCCCTGGGGGACACCACACTTCACGGCCTTAACAGATGACATGTACTCGCCTAGCTTGACCCTTTGCTTCCGTTGATCAAGAAAGGAGGCAAGAAGATTAAGAGCAGAACCCTTAACTCCCAGCTCACTGAGTCGGCTAACAAGAATGGAGGGGGACAGGGTGTCGAAAGCCGCCGTACGGTCAAGTAACACCAGTAAGGTGGTATGACCGGTGTCGACCTTAGAGCGAATACTATCGACCACCACTGTAAGTGCCGACTCAGTGCTGTGGGTCCTCCGGAAGCCATGCTGAGAGGGATCAAGAGAGTTGGTGCTGTCAAGGAACGCACTTAGATGGAGGTTGAGATGAGACTCCAGAAGTTTAGCAGGGGCAGGGAGAAGGGAGATGGGACGAAAGTTCTTTAATGTCCCGGGGTCCAGTGTAGGTTTTTTAAGTAGGGGCTTGACGGTGGCCAGTTTCCAAGAAAGGGGATAAATCCCCTCTGAAATGGCCATGTTCATCACATCCATCAAAGGGGGAAGGATAGTGTGTCTACAATCTTTGAGGACCTTTAGGGGGCATGGGTCCAGAGGTGATCCGGACTTTAGCTTGTCCAGCAGAGAGTTCAAATGGGTAAGGGTGATAGCAGGGAACTGGGAGAAAGAATAAGAGGGGGTAGGAACAGAGGTATCCGGTGGGGTCGAAAAGGAAGCAGAGAGGGGACTGGAGTTACGTGATTCCAAGTCTATGTAAATATTCATGATCTTCTCATGGAAGAAAATAGAGATCTGGTCACATAGAGCCTGTGAAGGTGTTATAGGGTCAGGCATCTGAATGAGGGAAAGGTTATCCACAATCTTAAATAGATCACTGGATGATTTGAGGGAGGACGTGAGTTTGGAATAGTGAGCCTGTTTATCTCTAAGTACAGCCGCTTTATAGTCTTTGAGGAGGGCTCTATGTTTTTCCCTCTCTGTAGGGTCAAAATGTGTCCTCCAAAGCCTTTCCTGCCTTCTACAGCCTTGTCTAAGACTCCTAAGGGATTCGGAGTACCAGGGAGCAGAGGGCCGTTTTCTGGCAGAATAGTGGGGGCTAGCCGGGGCGAGTGAGTTGACAGCCTCCGTCAGGGAATTGGAAAGGTCAAGAGCCATCGAGTGTACGTCACCGGTGGAAGAAAGCTTGTGCGTGACCAGGAAAGGGGCAAGGGAGTTATTAGTAATCTCCCCAAAATTCCTTCTCAAGACCCACTTGGTGTGATGGGACTGGAGGCCACTGAGAGAAGGAGGGGAAAAACGAAAAGGAACTGCAAAAAGGTCTGACCATGACAAAGGGAAGGGGGTACCAATAGAGAGTCGGGAATCGTTACTAAAAATTCCATCAAGAGTGTGGCTAGCTAAATGAGTGGGCCCAGTCCCCAGCAGAGGTATGTCATAGGAGGATAAAGCATCCAGCAAATGGGACGTGTCCGGGGAAGTATGCTTTTCCAAATGGAAATTAAAATCTCCCAAAATGGTTAGGGAGGACCCATCAATATAGGGCTCTAGAATATTAAGGAGTTCAGAGCAGAACGCCGACCTAGGGCCAGGAGGTCTATAGACCAGTATCCCGGTAAAGGAGATAGTGGGGGAGGGGGTAAGGGTAAAATGCATTGCCTGTAGGTGCTCGGATGGAGAGGACAGATGGACAGTCCGGCATTTTACAGAGCTGAGGTAAAGTATCCCCAGGCCACCTCCCACACGGCCTACTCTGTCCATCCTAGCCAGCGAGTATCCTTCAGGAATAGCATTTATCAGGTCGGGCTGAGTAGAATCTGAAGCCCAAGTTTCAGTAATGAAGGCCCAGGTGGGCTTTTCCTGTGAAATAAGGTCTCTGAAGGAGATGTTATTTTTGACCAACGAACGGGTGTTCAGAAGAAGACCCGTGTAGACAGTGAGAGAAGGGGATGGCTTAGCAGGGAAAGGGCGATGGATAACCTCATCCGGCAGGGTAGACATAATGTGTTTGTTCATACAGCCACATGCAGGGGTCTTGGCAAGAATTTCAGGAGTAAGGGAGTAATGATGTAATATTGTTACGGAACTCTATCAGGTCTCCCTAAGATCGCAACAGCTCCCCTAAAAGCCTGTCTCAATGCAGCATTCAGACTTATAACTGGAACAACAAATTATGACCACATCACTCCACATCTGAAAGCAATCAACTGGCTACCATACGAGGAAGAATAGAATTAAAAATTGCATGCATGACACACATGGCAATTCACCACAAATCTCCACTCTACTTGGCCCATAAAATTACGCTCTCTGGAGGAACTAGACTATCAAGAGGAACGGAAGATTTTCTACTGAAACCAGCATTATTACATAAGTAAAAAACTTACGATAGAGCGTTCACAGGAACTGCACCAAGGATTTGGAATTTGTTCCGACCGTATATCAGCAGAATCACATATACGCCACAATTCAAAAAGGAGACGAAGTCCTTTCTGATGGGTAAATTTCTCCCATAACGAACAATGTGTTCTTAACATAACAATACTATAACCAGCTTGGATATAGAAGAACTCAAATGATACTATTTTAAATTTAAGTATGGCAGGACAATCTTGATTGTAATCTATTGAACTCTATTATTCTGCACTATATATGTATTGTGTAGGGCTAAATATATGCCAACGTTACTGAATACATAGACATGTTTGTGATGTGAAAGAATTGGATATCTGCGGATATCGAAGGTGTTTTGAAATGTAAAGCACTCTGACACCTACTTTCTGGGTCTGCTTTGCGCTATATAAAACATTAAATAAATAACTAGAAAAGAAACATGGCAAAGTTATCCATTTTATGTAGCAAACGTTTCAGATGTGGCAGGTACGAAGGCCGTTTAGGATTGTTTCCAGTCTGAATTGCACGCTTTACGATCGCCCAAGGAACACCGCATTCTTTCCTTATGAAGCCAATGGTTTCCCGCCTTTCGCCCTGCAGCAGCTGGCTTAGGTTTCAACACACACACCATGCGCTGGAGGAGGGGAAGCATTTTGTAATGGCTTGAGCTATTTAACAGGTTTCGCATTTTCCCCATATTTAAGTATAACAATTCTGCAACACGAGATAAATGTTTGGATTGCATGAATTACTTGTCCCAAATTAATTTTTTTGTGCCACCCTGATCTGTATTCACCAAGTACTCTACTTACGTTACCAGGACTGAATTGCCAGTTTAACATATGAATTGAGGTTGGTAAACTCCACAGTTTAGATGGGCAGCTGTTTAAATCCATTACGGACAAAAATGTAGTGAAAAAAGGGTGCCCTGAAAGATAATGAACGAGTCGGTGTCCTTCCAGGGCTGCGAAGCACCAGATAAACAAGCAGCTGAAGAGGAGTGGTGGGGGCGGGCACAGGGAGACAAAGGGGAGTGGTGCAGGGAGACAAGGAGGTACTGCAGCTGCGGCCCTGCTGCTCGCTCCCGCCAGCAGGTGGGAGTGAACCTTTTGAAAAGAGGTGGGATATGCACCCACCTTTAGCCATTTGCAGGCTACGATTACAAAATAACAAACGATAAAGCCAACCCAATGCGTGGGGTCATCCAGACCCACACAGAGTAGTTTAGAGTAGTTACAAGAAGCCTCGCAGATCGGCGCATGCGAGCTGCGCTAGGCTCGACCTAAAAATGTAAATGTTAACTGACAATGTCTCAAGGCAGTATCCTACTTCCAGATTTCCGATTAGTGAATGACCTCAACTGCTTCCATCCGCCATCTTCAACTGCAAGATGTGAGACATGCTCAATTAAACAGTATAGTGGCGTAATGTTGATTTACACAAAACACTTACCTGTCCGTAATAATACTTCTGGTGCAATATAGTTTGGTGTCCCAACCAATGAATGAGCCAGGCAGCGTTGATGCTGGCGTGCGGCCCTCCGCTCAAGTGGCTTAAGCCGGTCTCCACAGCGACAGCTAGAAGGGTCTCCCCATTCGTTACTGAAATCCATGCTGTCTTGTCGAGGATGGTCACCTGGAGAAGAAGAAAGAACCTCCTAAATACTCAATATATATATATATTTCCAACCTCAAACATACCCAATTAAATCTTTCATTTCCTTTGTGTTTTTGAACCATGAATAAGTAGACTCTGAACAGCTACGTCAGATTAGATTTACATGCTGAACTCCCCATACCAGAGTAAATGTGATCTCTAAGAACATTACTCTTTAGCAGTTTGCTAAAACGTGGTGTAAAAGTATGTTGGACTTACATTTTAACTATTGAAATAAAACAGAACACAGGAACAACTAAATTATCATGGCTAGCTCTAATCGGGGTTATGCTCTTTGTATGAGTCCAGTCCAATCATAGGAATTGGCCCTCACTGGAAAATGTATACACTAAAACATAACCCTGACCAGGTGATCACCTACCAAGGGGCTCCCATGGAGTTGGGTATATCAATCAGTAGGAGGCGTTGTCCGAGTACCACACATGGGGCAGGGGTGGAAGTAGCGGAGACGCATCCCAAAATAAAACCAAGAGGTAAGGACAAGGAAGGTAGATTGGATGGGCATATGGTCAAGAGTCTGAACCAAAGTGATAATTTAACAGGCTTGCATACAAGTTCCCCCAATTCCCTTGCTCAAGCCGGTGTATTAGGAATATTAGAAGCTTCAAGTCCCTAAGTTAACACTGTACAACAGGAAGGTGTTCAAACAAGGTTATGGGGGAAGTGCTTTAATTACCTCTTGAGTAAAGAATTGCCCCCCAATATTGACATCCAGGCTGTCAACATAGCATAATATAATGAACCAACAAAGCGGAGGATATTATCCTGGAATATCGCCAGCCTCAAAAGTAAACTGAACTGCCCTGACTGAGGGGCCTTTGCGGACCAATATGATGTATGTATGTTTCAGGAAACCCATACTTACTTGCACTTCATTATCCAATCCTGCATGCAGCATCTAGATTATTTATACCCTTCCCAAATATATCAGCAACATTTACTTTATGCATGCATGCCTCCCGCCGCCCTCACATCCCAAAAAAGCCATGGGGGAGAATATTGTAGCTTCATAATAGTTTGGGCTTTCTTACCACTTTGGTAATATTTGGAATCATGAGTCCATCGAAATCCTGTGCAAAGCCCAAAGTCAGTCAGTTTAATGTGGCCATCGCGATCAATCAGAATGTTATCGGGTTTGATGTCCCGGTGAATGAAGCCCATTTTATGAACGCTCTCAACAGCACATGTGAGCTCAGCAATGTAGAACCGTGCCAGATTCTCAGGAAAGATGCCCATTCTTATTAGCAAGCTCATCATGTCTCCTCCAGGAATGTAGTCCATCACAAAGTACAAATTGTCCTTGTCTTGGAATGAATAGTACAGACGGACTACCCACTCATTATCAGCCTCAGCAAGGATGTCGCGCTCTGCTTTAACATGGGCAACTTGATTTCGCAGAAGCACATCTTTCTTCCTGAGCGTTTTTGTTGCATACAAAGCATTTGTATCAGTTTTTCTTGCCAGGCAGACTTCACCAAATGCCCCAATGCCCAGAGTTTTGATTTTTACAAACATGGTTTTGTCCATCTTTGCTCGCCTGAGGCGGATATAGTTTGACTCTTTCTGGCACAGCATCTTTCTCATCTGATCCTGCGCATCTTGTGATAAACCCACCTATGATTACAAATAAATTGTTAGCTCTTCAAAAAAAACCAGTAAAACAGTCTCAAGGTAAAGAAAACTGAAGGATGTTGTTTAGATGCACTACACTAAAACAGTAGTAGCGCACAAAGTATATCGAAAATTAACATCTCTACTACATCTATAACAACCTTCACACTAATAAAAAATATGTCCAGCTTTTTTTTTTGCATCATTAGGCAAAACTGCTCTACCATCACAGAAAGTCTGTGTACCTCACATCCTGAAGACGACATGCAGACAGCAAGCAGTTGTAGTCATCAAGGTTAGGTTTAATCAACATCCAGGCAACATTTAAGAAAAACCTTTGCCTTGTACATTGGTGCCACTTACTACGCTGTGGGATGGTCGTCAACTAGCAAACACTGAGCACACTGGGTTATATCTGTGCTGTGAGTTTAAACCATTATGCAAAAGTAACTGATGATATGCTAAATTAGGCGCAGTAACAAAACTCAAGGACTTGCTACAATCCGGAATAATTCTATTTCCAGACTAGCATTGTGCTTGGTGCTACAGAAGCAAAGAATGAATTTGGCTTGCTTATGAGAGCATGGTTGGCAAAAATCAGTTCCTACAGAGAGAGAGAGAGACTCATGATTTTAAAGTGTGATTTGCCTGGGATCCATTGTATTAGGTCTAGGCATTCAAGTTCAGATAGAAAATAAACACAGACATAGATTGGAAAGGCTTAAGAAATTATAGCATATTGGTTACTAACAAATCAGGATGATCAAAGACATGATTAAACATGCACATTTGGCCGGGTCTCCAAATCCCAACAATGGCTTCCCATTAAATTAAGACTAAATAAACAATAAATCATGCTACAAACCACGTTTTGATAATCAATCCATTATATGGGACAAAGGTACTAAATGGACAAGCATTGGCATAGACAATAGGTCTCGCCTTTGGGTACCTTATAAGTGTTTAGCCATGCAACAGTTAATGCTGTTGCACCAAGGATATTGTGCTGGATAACTAAACACTTATAAGGTCCCAAAGGCGAGACCTATTATATAATCCAATGCTTGTTTACTTTTTGGGAAGTCACAAAGTTAGAAACAAATTACGATTGTGTAACTAAAAAAGCCATAGTTTAGCAGATATAACTTAGTTCCTCTAAACATATTCATGTAGTTTATCCGTTGTCTAATCTAAAACTGCCACACAGACCACTTGGCATTGGAGTAAATTAAAAGTTGTTCAGTTTATTTTGCATGTTATGAAACCATATGGAAAATGATTATCCCCATGGTGAATCCCCTTTCCTTACATCCCAACAAAATTTGGGTTATCCATTCCACATTCCCACCTTGTAAACACGGTGTTTAGAAACAGCTTAAAAATGTTTTTGAGTCTCACTTATTTCTAGGAGTTGAAAAACATTTGTACGAGTCTCTCGCACCATTCCTTTCATCCCATTTCTCCTGGTGGTATGTATATGTACTTAGGTGGCAATGTGTAAAAAACATTATGGATTCAGTGTGCCCCATTATTCACATGCAAGAAATTCAATGTCCGGTGAAGTAGATATATAAAAACAAGCATTGGCGAAGCCTTTTCCACATTTTGGCTTTGCCAATCGTGTTTACCCATGCTGTGCAACATCAGCAAAAATCTAAATGGGCAGCTGTTGCCAGTCATGTCATTCTGTAGGCGGGCACACGTGTCAACAATTGCGTGCACCCAGGAAATGACGCGTGTGCTATTTTCCTTTATTTAAATTTTTTTATTGATAATGCATACTACGTAAGTCAGTAAAAAATAATGTGCGCAAAAATGCTTTTGAGGTGGCACTTTTTGGAGCTCCTTTTTTGGTGAGTCATTTGCTGTTGCTTGGCCCTCCAAAAAAGTGTACAAAATAATTGAGATGCCCATGAGGAATGGGGGAGCAATGGAGGAGGGGGCGTGGGGAGAAAATAAAAGCTGGGTGGGAGAAGAAGGGGCTTAAAGCAGCACATGTGGCAGAGACCAACATGGAGCACGGGCCAGGAGGAGAAACAAACGAGCGAGACAGGGAGAGAGCGACACGGGCGGGAGAGAAGCACACAAGAGCAGCCTAAGAAAATACCTATTTACATGATGCCGCACTGCTAATAAAGTACTAAAGAACCCCGAAAAATGGAAGGACTAACCAACTTTCGGGAGCAATTTGCAGCTTTCTTTAGCCTGGATTAGTTTTGACTTCTTTGGGGCCTGTTTAAGAAGTGCTTAGTGTGGAAACAAAGTGTAGCTCAGCTGTGCATGAGTATAACGTAGTTTATTTAGTATCATTCATTTTATATTCATAAATGTCGAATATACCTTGCCTTTTGTCGTCGCACTTTCAGCCAGTGCTGGCTGAAAGTGACTTGTATTATAAGAAGGGGCCTAAAAACCTCAGGTTGCAAAGTGATCCCCTGACTTGGAAAGTACAGCTAAGAGAAGGAATCACACGCAGAACCTCTTACGGCCCCATGGGCGCGCACACACTGTATATGGAAAAGATGGGAGTTATGAAACTACATATCAACAAGTATACACAGCGGTATATAAAGTCTCAGTTTCAAATAATTTCATACTAAGAGTGCTTTTCTCAATTAAAAAAAAAGGTAAGTACTACGCTTGGGGTACCCGTCCTGTCAAAATAAATGAAGATTTAAAAAAGACATTTGTACGTGGAAAAAAAAACCTGCATTACATCAATTGCTGCGCAGGTGCATTATGGGTATGCAAACGTTAAAAATTACGTCACCGCCCAGGCTGGTTGCACTGTACTGATGGCAAAACATGTGGGACCGCAATAACTAGAGAAAGAATTATGGAGATGGCGCGTGACATTCAGTGTTATTAAGAATAGAAACGCCGAATTCCCTTCAGAGCCATGTTAATTCGGCTGCAAATATTCGGTAAATACAATGGGCGTGAAACTCTGCCCGGGCGTTTCGTGATGGAGCGAGGAGCCTGAGGGGGGGGGCACTGCCCAGGACAACAACTGCTCGTGGGGCTTGTCACGTCCCTCCTCTGACGGGAACCATCAACATAATCTGCTCTAAAAACCCAAGCTTGCCAAGTGCTGCTGGGTAAACATCCACAAGTGAGAAAGGGACATGCATGACATGGGGCCATGCGCAAGGCACGTGAAAAGAATGTCCAGAGTTGCAACCTCTCAGAACAAGCCTTAGCCGCGCGGCTGTAAAAGTAACGCCGCGCAATGAAATAAAAAAACGCGAGTGGTGATGCGAGTTTTGTACGCACGCGCGCGATGGGACAAAGTGCTGTGCACGTCGCACGCGCTTGTGCACGTAATAGCAAGCTGGTGGCCGGCCTGGGTAGCACTTTTAGACCACCTACTAAATTTCTCGCAAGAGCAGCGCATGCGCTGACTCTAGCGAGACCTAAAAATCGGAATTATAATTATCCACTCTACCATCAACAATTCCTACAGATTGGAGTCTTCGTTGAACACAGTGAGCAAGATTATGAACATGAATAGTTTTAGAGGAGTAAGACTGAGGATGTCTATACCCTTCACTATTATACTGGAAGGAATGTAGCATAAATTGGCACCAAGATCAGCCCAAATTCTACAAACTCCTACATAGTTCCCAGTTTTCCAAAGATTATTAACCCTGCATTTGTTTACCACACACTTGCTCTGCTCTGTCCCCTTTGGGCATTCCTTTGGTGTAATTATGCTTCGTTCTAAAAAAATCATTTTTTCAAGTGAAAAAAAATGAATGTTATGGAATGCAAAAACCTTTTTGGCCGTTTACTTTATCAAGATGCAAAAATTACAAGTGAATTTTCAAACTGCTGGGTGTAAGGTGAACATGTTTGAGTTGAAGAGATCTGCAATTCATGTGTCTGATAAGCTATTCTGCACATAACTAAAAGTAACAGATGTCTTCAAATCAATTAGTACAATAATTTTGTAATTCTATAATTATCCATGATATGAAACTACAAATTGAGACTCGAATGAAGTTGAGGCATTACTTCTGAAATTTATCTGTGGGTAGACTTAACAAGCACTGGCAAAACCAGTATGTCTTTTTCCCCCCTCAATGAATCACAGCGTTTCACATGTGCATTCCCTTGAAAAGGTGCTACTGTGGCTTCCCTGCTGCAGGCTGTAGTACCTTAAACAATTACTATAGGTCCCTTGAGTAGTACAATTTTATAGTGACATTTGCACCAAATGACCTGCAGTGGTCAGTTGGATAAAATATTGGGAAAAAAAGAAATCATGATCTGTCCACAAGACTTTTGATATATTTTCAGGGAAATATTAAGGCTAAACGGACATTAGAATTTCTTTTGAGGTTTCCTCTGGGTTGTATAGGAGATGTACTTTTTTGCATAACATTTTAGAGCTGTGGGCGGACAGTGGATACGGACCTTCAAAACTAAAACGTTCAGGTACATTATACTGACAAGTTTCCTTTGGAGGGCAAACCAAGTTTACATTACATCTATAGCTGAGCAGAAACAGAAATTGCAATTGCTAATGTTCTACAACAACTGTTATTTAAACAAAAGTACAGGCTCTGGCTTAAAGAGAAATGCTAAAATATTTTTTTTAATGGGGATCCCTTGCACTAAGCCCCGAAGCAGTCTTCAATGGATGATTCGTGTTTTTTATGTTTGATGTGAAATTATTCTTACCCACACTGTATTACATACATATAAGGAGCTCTGGCTTAGTCTCCTGCAGCCACTGGCTTCTTTGCTTCACGAACATTCTGTTACTGGCTTGAAATGCGGTCATTCACCGATCGAATCAGCCCAGAGGAGCATTTTAGGCTAAACTTCTCGCTATTGGATGTCTCCTTTCACCTTTAATGGAATGCATGAAGGACTATTTTACATGTGACAGCTACACTTGTTGCACATTAGAACCATGCATTGTAAGGGGCACCGTGGCCAACCACAACAGAAGATGGCCACATTCTGAAGCAGCTCCTGTCACCTGCCACACTAATCCCCTAGCATCCGTCCCTGTATCCGCCTACAGCAGAATAGCTTAATGCCCGAGCCTTACTATTCATGTGACGGCTGCCAGAGTGTTTGTAGTCACCCAGCGCTGGACACTTGGGGTAAAAAGGAGCAGCATAAAAGAAGAAGAGTGCAGCCTTGTCACCGAGGCAGAGCCATGGCCTCGAGTGAACTGACGACGAGGGAGTGCGAACAAGGCTGGGGTGCTCGCGCACAGATCCTGATTGTTCCCAACTTCGGGCGCCCCCGGTGTGGACAGCTGTACAGCACGAGACCAGGAACCAACCTTTGCTAACTGCGAAAGTGGTGGAGTCGACCCCGCATCTAAAATATGCACTTTGAGGTCCGGTAGGGTTCCGAACGCAGCCTTTGGCCTGGAGGTGCGCGGCTGCTATCCTGCCTGCGGGTGTACCAGTGTCCCCACAACGCCACCTCTGTGACAAGTCCCAAAGAAATACAGTGCCAGCTTGGCTGCCAAAACACCTGTGGGACTAATAGTGCCCGATGCTGCAGCGTCACTTTTCCAGTGACGGACCCCGGCCTAGACATCCACTGAGTCAAAGCTGTGTAAGAGGCCACCTCTGGGACCCTACTTCAGGTGTGGAACTGCCTGCGCCTACCCACCGGACCTTACACAGTACTGGGCAACTGGGGCACGCATTCCAAGGCAAGCGCACCCTGCACAGATGCGACTACAGAGAAGTGGCAGTTTTGGCACCTGGGGTGCCCCCTTCCTTTCTCTTCCATTGGTAGTGAGACCTTCTGACATGAAGTGAAAGGCGGTGCCTTCCCCACAGATCCTAATGGGGTAAGCCACACTTCATCAAATTAGCTGTGCAGCCGGTTGGCTGTGTTAAATTAGTGTACAGGTTCTGAAAAGAAGCATACAATTGAAAGTAATTTGTTCATTCATTATGCACAAGAATGTAATTAAACATTTTTTTTCTCAAATTATACAAAATGTTATAGTTTTACACAAAATACATGCACATCCAGCGACTCTACTTTGTTGGATGCACTTCTGTTGGGATAGCAGTTTTGTACTTGACCCCGTCACAGGTAGCGAGAGGTGCTTCCTCGACTAATCTGTTTGCATTGCGAAAGCTCTCCACTCATTCAGGGGATGGGAAAAAGGAAACCAGACAGGCCGCAGAGGAAGAGTCTGGCAGGCAGCGGTGAGTGCTGGAGTACCCCATCCCCGCTACCCTGATACGTTTGGCAAGGAGGAGCACAGAGTGACCCGCAGGCAATGACTGGCGGCAAGGGACCTCGTACTCTCCATCAGACTAAATTGTACAAATATACCCAGCCAAGTGACTCCACCACTTTGCCCAAGGCGGAGGGCCAAAACACTCAAGTGATCCAGGCTCCCCAAAGGAAGATGCATCCACTCCTACAGGCATCGTTGCGGCGTTGCAAGGAATCCATGTAGCCTTTAAAGGCAAAATCGATACTACTGTCTCCACTGAGGTTACCCTGATGGATGCCGACCTACGAAATCTAAGGGCCCGTGTCAAGGAGGCAGAAGACTCTATTTTCACCCCACAGACAGACACTAAGGCCCTAAAGTCGCAATTCAAGATGTTGAATGCCACCACTAACACGCTGGAGGCGAAGTTGGAAGATTTCAAGGGACATTCCTGAAGAAACAATGTCCGCATAATAGGAGTCCCTGGAGGTTAAGAAGACCCGGCGGTTGACCTGTTAGTGGATGATCTCATACTGAAACAATTGAAGCCATGTGTTCTCTCAAAGTATTTCTCAGTTGAGTGTGGCCACCGAGTTCCTAGCACGCGACAACGACCCATAATTTCACCCATCTTAAATTACCATGATCAAAACTTCATCTTGCATTCAGCTCGCAGTGCACCATCAGTAAGCTGTGAAAATGCCACTTTTGCCTTCTTCCCGGACTTTACTCTGAGTGTAGAAACTGCGTCGATCCTTTCTCAAAGTTAAGAAGGAGTTGAGACAATGTGACCAGAAATACTCCATGATTTTCCCAGCAAATCAGCCAGTCATGGCAGACAATAAAACCTGGTACTTCACTGCCCCAGAGGAGGTCTAGAACTGGCTGTATGACTGGAGAGTGGTGGTGGGGTTAAGGGGCTGGACATCACACCTGCTGCGAACAATGACACTCTGGAGCTGCAACACCGGGCAGGGAACATGATGAGACCGGCTAGTGGTCATGCTGCAACCTGCTGCAAGGCGAGGTCCCGCTGGTGACTTTCTCTGTACCACGGGCCAACACCTGGCGACAAGAGCAGCCAAGACTCTGTTTCATGTTTATGATACTGTGACTGCGGGTGTGCTGACCCCTTTCTAGAGCGGACTGGGTCCGACAATGCTTGGAACTGAAAATTCTTACAAAGTTGAATCTTTATGTGGTAACATTTCTTCTTTCTATCTGGAGAGGGTAGCGAGGTGACTTCTTGGCGGGATCCACGGCTTACTTAAGTTATTATGTTTTGGGGCAACAGGCAATCTGCACAGTTTTGGAGCTGGTAATTTCAGGTCCGTTATGCAGGGAGCCTGGGTGAGGGGGCAATAATGGGGTTTATGTAGTTTTATTCGATAGACATCAATGTGATCTTCTACAATTCGCGTTCCCAATCTCTGTCCTTGTCTATTCTTTTGGGGGACCTGGCACAGTCGAAAACAATCCCCAATGGCATCCAGGGTAGTGTCATTGCTACCCCTGTTACACCTCGCTCAGCCCCAGTCAACCACCCGGGAGTCTTAGCCCTACACCTTTGCAAATGACGGTCTATGGTTACCACCTTAACGCTCCTAGTTTCAGAGTCCTTTCTTGGATCGTCAACGGGTTGTGAGAAAAATTAAAAGAGGAGTGCTTTAATACCTTAAGCGCAACTCACTCAATGTTGCTCTCCTACAGAAGACGCACCACCAGGAAAACTAATAGTTTCTTACCTGTCGATGTAGTTTTGCAGCTTGAAGATCTTTCTGGATTCACTATGCTGTGCATTATTCCGCGGTCTAGTGGTTGGGTCCGGAATCTTTTCTTTCTTTTTAGGTCGAGACTATTATATCCCGCAAGGGATAAATAGACGAGAGTATAGTGGGCAAACCAAGGTCTTAAACCATCGCGGATTTCGGACAGTTCGTGTGGTGCACTCGTGCAGAAAGCGCGTCCACATCAAAGCCATTAGCCTCCCTCCCACAGGCATCTGTTGCTTCCCCAGCGTGCGCAGTGCGCGCTCGGCCTCACCTCTCCCCCCCTAATTACATCCCGCTTTCACTTTCACGGCCGCGAGCTTCACTTCAAAGGGGCCGCCAATGCTTGTTATTGACCTGCAGCCTTTATTAGCTAATTCTATCCACATTGTTCTCACTAGGACTCGCGATGTCTTCAACACGGATTTACACAGAGCTTCATACGCCTGACAGAGTGCCTTAAGCACTTATGACAATGTCTCCTCTAAGAAAAAGGAACAGTAGAAACTGGCTTAATTTAAATAAAGAGACTTCAATCATTGTTTCAGTGGTGTGTGAATGTACAAAACTCTGTTTTTTATGACCCGCAACCTTTATTAGCCAATTCTATCCACATTGAAAGGCCAAACATAGGAGTAAGGAGCACTACGAATCCATAGACATGACAGCTGTGCGCTACACTGATGACCTCATCGCATACTTGTAGTGCCTCGGGACATGGCGATAGCTCTGCGAGGTCTCAGCCGCGGCATCGAAACACTATGCAAGTGACATTTTATGAAACCACTGGCTAGTGTACCCTCCCTTCCCCACTCTTACAGATGCATACAACAACCCATGCGCCCCCAAGACACACAAAACAATAGTTCTATATGGTTCTCATGTGCTAATAACAACAATAATTACGTGTTTATTTGTCAGACTTTGACATCTGTACAGTTTTACGCACTCTACCATCCCCCAACACCGCCGCCTGGCCCAGCTGGCTGTGTCAGTTGCCACCCGTCGCTCGTCCCGCACGCAAACATGGCTATACCAACCCACCTGCAATCCCATTCGCCGCCCCGCTCCTGCCTCCAAGCTGCTCCTCCCTCCCACATCCCCTCATATGGCGGCCCGCTCAGCGGGCGCGCCGCTGGCGCAGCTAAGGCAAGCCCGTTTGTGCCCGTCCGTGCCTGGACCGCGTCCAGCGCCAGGACCCCTAGACACCATGAACGCCACGACGCACGACAACGCTACGATGCCAGAACCCTCCACGCACTCAACACCAGACGATCACACACCTGCTTCCTGGCCATCCCGAAGCACACCCACGGAGCTTTCACCTGCCGGAACTGCAGCTTCACAAGCATCCGCCCCACCATGCTGCCGAACAGGAAAGAACCCAACCATCTCAGATGTATCCTTCTCAACACCCGCTCCGCCCGAAAACATGCCGTTGAACTCTGGGACCTACTCTACTCAACCTCCCAGACGTCGCCTTCCTGACTGAGACCTGGCTGAACCCCGCCTCGGCACCCGACAGCCATAGCCGTCCCGGAAGGCTTCAAGATCAACCGCAAGGACCACACCAACAGAGCGGGAGGAGGAATCGCCATCGTCCACAGGAACACTCTCAGAGTCTCAACCAACACCGACGACACCCTCAGTACCGCCTAACACCTGCACTTCCAGATCCACACCGACCCCAACACCACCCTCAGAGGAGCCCTCATCTACAGACCGCCTGGACCCAGACCACAGTTCAGCGACTCCATCGCCGACTTAGTCAACACACACGCCCTCGCTTCCATGGACTACATCCTCCTCTGGGACCTGAACTTCCACCCCGAGAACAAGGACGACACCAACTCCACCACCCTGATCGACAACCTAGCCAACCTCGGGACTCGGACAACTCGTCACAACACCCACCCACTCCGCCGGTCACACGCTTGACCCCATCTTCTCCGCAAGCCCCCACGTCTCCTTCAACCATACCACCGAACTCCACTGGACCGACCACCACTGCATCCACTTCACCTTCAAGAAACCCACCACGCACCACCGCACCCAAAAGATGCCTCAACGCTGCTGGAGCAAAGTCACCGAAGACCAGCTAACCACCACCACCACCCTCGCCCAGAGCCCACCCGCCGACCATACCGACCCCGACACCGCCGCCCGCAACCCCAGACAGTGGATCAACGACTGCGCCAACACCCTCGCCCGATCATGAAACCCCCCAACAATCACACCAACAAGAAAGCCAGCTGGTTCACTGAAGACCTCCGGGCATCCACGCAAACCTGCCGAAAGCTGGAGAAGATCTGGCTCCATGAACGAACACCGGACAGCCACGCACACAAGCCACAAGATGCCACCCGCAGACACATCACCTCATCAGATCCGCCAAAAGGGCCTCCTTCAAAGATCGCCTAGACAACAACGCGCACAACAGCAAAGAGCTCTTCAATATCGTGAAGGAACACTCCAACCCCAGCTCCAACACCAACGACGTCACACCCTCGCAAGACCTGTGCGACTCGCTGGCCACCTTCTTCCACCGCAAGATCACAGAAATTCACAACAGTTTCAACGCCACGACCGCCCCGACAACCACCGAGGCCACCGCCCCCACGACCACCATCCGCACCAACCGCTTGCTCTACTGGACCAACATCAACGAAGATGACACCATCAAGATCATGAACACCATTCACTCCGGATCTCCGTCAGATCCATGCCCACAGCACATCTTCAACAAAGTCAGCACATCCATCGCACCCCATCTCCGGAAAGTCATCAACACCTCCTTCGAGACAGCAACCTTCCTGGAGAGCTGGAAGCACGCCGAGATCAACACCTTACTCAAGAAACCCAAGGCGGACCCCAAGGACCTCAAGAACTTCCGGCCATCTCTCTGATCCCGCTCCCGGCAAAGGTCATCGAGAAGACCGTCAACAAACAACTGACCCGCTACCTCGAGGAGAACAACATCCTGGACCCTTCCCAGTCCGGGTTCCGCAGCAACCACAGCACCGAGACTGCCCTCATCGCCGCCACCGATGACATCAAGTCTCTGCTGGACAACGGAGAAACGGCGGCCCTCATCCTCCTGGACCTGTCAGCCGCCTTCGACACGGTCAGTCACCACACACTACAAACACGCCTCCACAACGCTGGGATCCAAGAGAAGGCCCTGGACTGGACCACCTCCTTCCTCTCCGGCACAACACAGAGCGTCCGCCTTCCCCCTTCCGCTCCGAAGCCACAGAGATCATCTGCGGCGTACCCCAGGGCTCATCCCTCAGCCCAACCCTGTTTAACATCTACATGGCACCGCTCGCCCACGTCGCCCGTCAGCACGACCTCAACATCCTCTCATATGCCGATGACACCCAGCTGACACTCTCCCTCACCAAGGACCCTCACACCACCAAAACCAACCTTCACGAAGGAATGAAGGTCGTTGCTGAATGGATGAGGAACAGCCGACTGAAGCTGAACTCAGACAAGACGGAGGTCCTCATCCTCGGATCCAACCCTTCGGCCTGGGACGACTCCTGGTGGCCGACCGCACTGGGAACCGCTCCAACACCCACCGACCACGCACGCAACCTAGGGGTCATCCTAGACTCCACCCTCTCCATGACTAAACAGGTCAACGCCGTCTCCTCCTCCTGCTGCTTCAACACCCTCCACATGATCCGTAGGATCTACAAGTGGATCCCCACTCAAACCCTTGTCAGCAGCAAGTTGGACTATGGAAACACCCTCTACGCAGGAGCCTCGGCCAAACTCCTGAGACGGCTCCAGCGCATCCAGAACGCCTCTGCACGCCTGATTCTCGACATCCCTCGCCGCAGCCACATCACACCCCACCTGAGGGACCTGCACTGGTTCCCGGTCAACAAGAGGATAACCTTCAAGCTCCTCACCCACGCACACAAGGTACTCCACAACACCAGTGTCATACAACACAAGACCCAGTCCTCGGGCGTCAAAACATATCAGTGACTACAACAAGGGGCAGTTAGTATATCCTGCTACCTCTCACACTCTCATACACTTTATGAAGAGAATATTGCACTGCACTCCCGCCCACGTTAAAAAATGAATTCCGCCTGTTCGCCCTGACAGCAACCACGAACACCAACACTCGTGACCTAAATGTGTTAGTCACACGTGTCCACACATTCGTGTTGGGCTAAATTCTCCTTAGAAAAAATGTGGAAGAGACAAGTGACACCTCACGGAAACACCACCAACGGGGTAACTGGTATGAGATTTCCAGACAGGCCCCTGTCTCATCATCGGTCGTCACTTGTCTCTCAAAGAAAAAAGAAGAAAGCAAAGGAGTGTCCACAACGACAACAGAAATTGTGACAAACAGTGGATAGCAGTGATATCTGCTGGTGACAAACACAAAACATAAAGAAGTGCTTAAAAGGTTGAGGAAAAGCACCTACGTTTTGATATTACGCTTAAGGATAAGCTGAGGTGATAGCTCACGATTGGAGCACCCCGACATCCTTTTCAAGCCCTGAGCGGCTGGTATGCGCAACTTGGCTGTCTCTGGCATAAACTGAACTAGTGTCCAAAAGTGGAGTGGTGGCACAAGAGTGCAGCCCTGATGAAACTGCTTAACGAGCTATTGCAGTGAAACATGTCGGCACTGGCAATAGGTAATGGTAGGCATGAATAGCTACCAGCCTTTTTAGACACCATTGCATAAGTAATTCCCTATTAATAAAGTTGGTTAAGGGGACTTTATGCTTGGTTTTTAAGCACTTCTTTATGTTTTGTGTTTGTCACCAGCAGATATCACTGCTATCCACTGTTTGTCACAATTTCTGTTGTCGTTGTGGACACTCCTTTGCTTTCTTTTTTTTTCTTTGAGAGACAAGTGACGACCGATGATGAGACAGGGGCCTGTCTGGAAATCTCATACCAGTTACCCCGTTGGTGGTGTTTCCGTGAGGTGTCACTTGTCTCTTCCACATTTTTTCTAAGGAGAATTTAGCCCAACACGAATGTGTGGACACGTGTGACTAACACATTTAGGACACAGTTCTTTTTCATTACACGGAGGCATATGGGATTTAACAGCGAGCCAACAGCGAGACACCAGCGGACCAAGACCTTACCTCGCCGCACCCGCTCCGCGGGTGCCGCAGCGTCCTGGTGTGTGTGTGGAGCATCTAAAGGGGAGGTCCTGCGAGGCGAAGTAGGTGAGAGGCTCGGCGGGGCTGCGAGCGCGCAGGGAACTCCAAGAACCAGGAGTCCCTGCCAGACCGTGTACCAGCATCCGGTCCGCTCTCCCTGCCGGCCCGCCCCCCCGCCTAACCCGCCCCCTATATCACAATCTCAAACTCCCGCAGCGCGGGACGCAGCTCGGGCGAAGACCGGGCTAAGAGCGGGCCGGTTGAGGCCGTTCGAGGTCTGAAGAGGACTGGACTGGCCCACCCTCTTTCGCCCATCTCTCATCACTGACTAACTGGGTTTTAATTCGTCATCTTTTGCATTGTATTTGGAGGTTTACCCCGGTCCCTGTTCCTGTCTCACTATGTGTACCAGGTTAACTCGTAGTAAGGCTGTTAAGGGAGGCCCATCAATTAGTGGTCCTATGGATGATTTCATCACTCGTACTAATCTTGTGATTGACCAAGAAATTTCCAAATTGCAGACTCGTGTCTCTCTAGAATTGGCTACCGCAAGAAGACTATCGGAGGTGATTGCAGTCTCAAAAAAATCTTCATTGGGCCACATAGCTTCTGCTGTTACCCCGGAGCGACCTGCCCCTTCTAGTTCTCTAGTCTTGCAGGCAGAAGTCCATCAGGTTCCGATTTCACAACCCCCTTTTCCAGCCCCAGGGCCAGCTGATGACGCGGGTGATCCGAATTCACCTGTGATATCTTCCATGCAGAATGTCAGTTTTAATTTTTCTAACCCGGCATTCTTAAACTCACACAAAGGCAAACATGATGCCAGCCCTAACTTCCCCGCCCCGGTAATTTTTGGCTCATCTAAGATCAATACTAGCAAGGGCAACCTACCCAAAAGGAAAAGGATTTCCCGGTATACTTACTATCGTAAGAAGGCAAGAGTTGCGGTGGTTCAGAAATCGAAATTGCCCAGCGTACTACTACCTAATGCAACAGAAGGGACCATTCTCAGGGAACAGCCACATCGAGAGGGGGCCATTGAGGGGTCAGATCCTGCTTCTACTACTAATACTGCTCAGGATGGGGGCACACATGGTGAGGGTCGGGAAGGGCAGGATGGGGAATTTATAGGTATAGTTTGGGAAACACTGAAGAAACTTCTTTCCCCCCTTGCTCTCAGACTCTCATGCATCGAAAACAGCTTGCTGGAGATGGAAAAAAGCATTATCGCTCTGGCTACTCTTGGCTTGAGAAGTCTTGAAAACCAGGGCTTCAGTGTAGAGGACCCAATACCACAAGCATCACATCTCCCTCCCCCCATACCAGCGCCTGCACGCCCGGTTCCTAAGCCACGAACCCTGGGTGTGAACCAAGTTACTGCTGTTCCTAAATCTAAGGTTCCCGCCCGTCCCTCCCCCCAACCATCCTTAAAGCCTATTATAGGCCCTCTTCTTAGACCTCTCCCTAGTGAAGCTCGCCCCCAACACACTCGGGCCCCTCCTGTCAAGAATAATTTTAGAGGGGGCTACATCGATCTTCCCCCAGAGGCCAATGATTATGTGGTTGTTTTGACGGGCGTTTCCCAGATCGAAAACGGTCACTACGAGAACCACTGGTCCCTGAAGAATAAGACAATGCACTGGCTTAATGCGAACCGCCCAATTCCTAATGGTCGGAAGAGCAGAGTCCTGATGGTGCATTGTGTCCCCTGGGTGGGCCCCACAAAGAAAACCGTGGTTGGGGACTGCATAGTGGTGACCTTCGAGGACCCACTCACAGCACACCACATTTGCTCTTGCCCCACCGCTGAAGGTTCTCGTGTTATACCCAGGCCTTTGTCTTTCTTCTATCCGCCACTTCCCAAAAACACACGGAAAAATGATTGGTCCTTAGTGCAGCGCCACGCATGGAGGAGCCACCCCACTACCTATCAAGATCCTTTTGCGTGCTGGAGTGGCCTTTCTACCTCGAACAGGTTTGGTGGCCTTGAGGAGGTAGATTGACTTGCAAGGCAACCTAACACTGATGTATTGGCAAAGGCCTCCTTACGCCAGGCCCGAGGGCCCATTGATAATCTCTCTTCATTGTCTGAACAGAGTCTTACCACATACCCAGTTCTGGAAGAAATTCTAGACGCCCCATCTATAGAGGATGGATTGCCCACTCCGATTTCCCTAGAATCCTATGTTGCAGTACACTTGTTAGTCCCACCGCCTATGACCCCCTTGCTACCCATGCAGATCTCTTTCACAGATGAGAATTCAACTGGTCCTATAAGGGCTCCTAACCAACAGCAGGCCAAGTTTCCCCAAAGGTTACCCATAGCGGCTGTAGGACCGGTCACCCCTGCACGCACCCCGGCTGGTGTTGATAATTCGCCAAGGCTTCCTACCCCAGGTGACCCTCTGATAAAAATTTTAAGTTGGAATGTGGCAGGACTTGCCCGTAACTTCGACATCCCTGAGTGGAATGTTTTTTTGGACTCCTATAACATCTGTCTTTTGCAAGAAACCTGGTGCCTTGAACCCAGGCACAGAGTGGGATTCACATCCTACTTTGTCCCAGCATCCCAACCTCTAGGTTGCAAGGGTCGCCCGTCCGGCGGCCTTTTAATATGGGTCAGCATCGCACTTGGTCTAAGCGTAAGCCAAAAGTTCACTCATTCCCCAGACCTGCAGAGGATATCCATACGCTGCCAAGGGGGAAGGAAGCTAGAGGTTTTTAATCTCTATCTAAGGGGGGCTAGGGGTGGGGCATCATCGCTTCCTGCCACAGGGCTAAATGGTGGATTAAGTGCCTGTAGCACTGACTCCTATGTCCTCCTTGCAGGGGATTTTAATTGTTGTTTTGAGCCACTCGCGAGGGAGGACATTCTTGACTCATGGGATGAGGATACAAGGAGAGGCATCCCTATTCTGACTCTTGATCCAATTCGCAAATGGTCCCAGAGTGCGATAGATATCAACGCACTCTGTATGGAACACGATCTGAGACCAACCAATGGTCGATCTAAATCCGACCCTATGGGTGTCCACACCTATAACAGAATCGAATACACCTCCAGAATAGACTACACCATGTTGAACTACAACCTGTGGCCATTCCTGCAAGACATGGAAGTCATAGCATCCTGTGATAGTGACCACAACCCTCTATCCTTAACCCTCATCCCGCCTTGGCATGTCAGGAAGCCAGTTAAGTCTGCCCACCTGTGGAAAACATCTCATGACGTTGTTCCCTCCAACTGTGGCAGGCGTTTGAAATGGGCCAAAGCAGCAATGGATGAGGAAAGGATGGCACAAGCAGGGTCCATAATGACAGCGGTGGGTTTACGCCTAGATGAACCGGGAACCAACACTGCAGCTGTTATAACGATATTTACAGAAACTACTGCTGCTGTTAGTGATTTGTTTTTTATTCCTCATACCAGTGTGAGGGTCACAGTGAAAGGCCCTTCTAAGTCAAGAGACAAGTGGTATTCTACTGAATGTCGGGCTGCTAAGGGGGCGCTCATTTCCGCAGTGAAGACCAAGGACACAGCCAACATTAGATCTGCGAGGCAATCTTACAAGAAAACTGTGGCAAAGGCCAAGGAGGCACATGATTATAAATTTTGGAGGGAACTATCGGAGGCGAGCTCTATGAAAGACTCCAAGGGGTTTTGGGACTTATTGAGAGCTAGGAACAAGCCCATCGATCTACAACTTACCTGTAACATTCCTGGTGACGTTTGGTTTGTTCACTTTTCCAAGCTTTACTCTATCCCATTGGGTGAACCCCAATCAAGCATGGGTCCCTTGGTCAGTCCCCCAGCCATAGCCATTACCACAACTAATGACTGTCCCTTTAGTGTTAAGGAAGTTGAATGGGCGATTAAGTGCATTGTAACCAATAAGGCTGCAGGCCCAGATGGAATTCCGGGTGACTTGTTGAAGTTATACCCACTACTGTGGAGTAGATTAATTGCTTCACTCCTGAATGTAGCTGTCCTGGGAGCCCCTCTCCCTGACTCCTGGCGGGGCGCAGAGGTCGTCCCTATTTTTAAGAAGGGCAGTCGGGACGACCCAGCAAATTATCGCCCAATTAGCCTGCTTGACTCAACCCAAAAAGTTGCGGGCAAAGTGGTATTGGGTAGGATCTTGCAGTGGGTGGAGGACAATCAGGTTCTGTCAGATTTCCAGGCCGGTTTTAGATCAGGGACAGGCACAATTGAGCAGACATTCCGCTTTTTAATGTTATATTGGAAAGTGGTGGTACTGGGAGGAGGCAACTTGTATCTAGTCTTTATAGACTTGCGAACTGCTTTCGATCTGGTCCCGCGGGCCCAGTTGTGGAAAGTCCTGGATGGGTTGGGCATACCCCCTTATTTATTGGCCCTGCTTATTAAGTTCCATGAAAACAATTTTGCCCAGATCAGATGGGGTCTCCAGGGGGAAAAAACATCTCGTATCCCTGTAGATAGGGGTGTTCGCCAGGGTTGTGTGCTGGCCCCCACTCTGTTCTCGCTTTATGTGAACGGAGTGGTGGAGCATCTTCTTCAGGAACCATCTGACGCACCTTCCCTGGCGGGTAGGAAGATACCAACGCTCCTATTTGCTGATGACACCCTTCTGATCTCTAAATCTCCATCGGGCATCCAAAAGTTGCTTTCTAGATTCAAGGGCTTCTGCGATAACAGGGGCCTTTCTATAAATATAAGCAAGACCAAATTCCTTGTCATTAACCCCCCTAGGAAATCTGTCTTCCCCCCTGCTCTGGACCTTGTTCCACTCGAAAGAGTCAAAGAGTTTGACTACTTGGGTATAAGACTCTGCGGCACTATGAGTTGGAAGGCACACCATCAAAAGGTGTTTCTGACCCATAAAAGGGTTGCAGGGGCTCTGCTCAAAGAACAACGTGCCTCATCTATTAAACCTATTGGGGCACTTCTGAACATCTATAGGGTAAGGGTGGTGAGTGCAGCTTTGTATGGCGCGGAACTGTGGGGTGTACAGAGAGTTGACTGTTTAACTTGCCTCGAAAACAACTTCCATAAAGATCTCATGAAGTTACCCCACAGTACCCCTACACTCCCCCCTCCTGCTTGATGCAGGCACATACCCTATAGGTGAGCAAGCTAGGCTTCGTCCCCTTCTATTGTGGGCAAGGATATGGAATGTTCCAGAATTGTGTAGCTATGCCGACGCCCTACGAGAACTCCTATCTTCTCCGAGCTGGCATAAAGTAACTTGGCTCAAGGAGGTTAAGCGGCTCCTTTATGAATTGGGTCTAGGCGATGCTTGGGTTAATAAAACAGCTCCTCCTAAGCAAACGTTAAAGAAGGTCTATTGGTTGTGGGCGGCTAATGTGAGAAGGTGCAACCCTAACCTCTGCAAATCTGCTGCTCAGTTTCTTTTAATTAAGGAGCTCCCACTTAGAGAACCTTACCTGGACCTGATCCACAACCCTGGAGATAGATTATTGTATTTTAAATTCAGGGTGGGAGTTCTCCCTGTGGGGCTGTTTACTTCCACCTGGAAACCACCATTGCAAACCATACCATACTGCCCCTTTTGTGTCTCAAAGGCAGAGTCTATTGCCCATTTGCTGTTCGAGTGCTATGCGTATGCGGCCCCCAGGTCGAGATGGCTCAAGCCACTATGTAAGAGCTTGGGTACCAGATCACACTTGGTAGCCCTACGCATTCTATGTTCTGATGCCAGACCCTTTTTTGCCTGTTGTACGGCAAAATTCTTGGGTTGGGTTTGGCGAATAAGGTCTGCAAAGATGCTATTAATTCAGTAGAGTCCCTTTTACTTGCATGAGTTTTATGATCTGGCTAATAACCTATCCTTGCAAAGCTATGCCTATCTGTAGCTTCTTAATTTTTTGTATTGCCAATTTGCTTCCGAAGCTTCTTTTTTAATACCAAATGTTAAATGTTTTTACCAAATTGTTATACTGTAATGCAATGCTTTTATGATATGTTTTTATATCGAAATAAAGCAATACAACAACAACATTTAGGTCACGAGTGTTGGTGTTCGTGGTTGCTGTCAGGGCGAACAGGCGGAATTCATTTTTTAACGTGGGCGGGAGTGCAGTGCAATATTCTCTTCATAAAGTGGATGAGAGTGTGAGAGGTAGCAGGATATACTAACTGCCCCTTGTTGTAGTCACTGATATGTTTTGACGCCCGAGGACTGGGTCTTGTGTTGTATGACATTTTCTGAGTGGAGGGCGACCCTTTCCTCTTTCCCTCTGAGCTCCTATTGTGTTTTTGACTCCACAACACCAGACCAACGTACCTCAACAGACGACTCAGCTTCTACACCCCCACCCGCCAGCTCCGCTCCGCCGACCTCGCCCTCGCTACAGTCCCCCGCTTCACAAGAGTGACCTCAGGCAGCAGATCGTTCTCCCACCTCGCCGCCAAGACCTAGAACACCCTCCCCATCCACCTACGGCAGACCCAAGACCTGCTGACCTTCAGAAAACTCCTCAAGACCTGGCTTTTCGAGGAGTAGCAGCATTCCCCATCCCAGCGCCTTGAGACCCTCACGTGCGAGTAGTGCGCTTTACAAATGATATGATTGATTGATTGATTGATGTCTGCTGAGCCTGTCTGCCTCCACGTTGTCTTTCCCTAGTAGGTGTATAGCTAGGTGGTCTATTTTGAGTGGGATGGCCCATCTCCATATGTCCTGCGCTAGGCTGGATAGTGCGACTGATTGTGTTCCCCCCTGTTTGTTGATGTAGAACATCGATGTGGTGTTGTCGGTCTGTATCAACACTCTTTGCCCGTACAGTTGTTTCTGAAAGGCTTTTAGGGTGAGGAACACGGTCTTTAGTTCCAGGTAGTTGATGTGCCTGATCGCAGCTGTTGGAGTCCACAGGCCCCGCACCTTGAGTTGGTTCATGTGTGCTTCCCATCCCTTCTGGAATGCGTCTGCGGTGATGGGCACTGTTGGGTTTCGGGGTGTCAAAGGCATCCCCTCTGTTATGTTCTCCTTGTTCCACCACGCTATCTCCTCTTGCACTGCGTGCGTTACAACCACTAGATCTTCCCAACTCCCTGTAGCCTGTCACCATTGTTGTTGCAGCCATTCCTGGAATGGTCTCATGTGTAGCAGTATCATGGGGACTAGGTGTATGAACGATGCCATCATCCCCATGATCTTGCTCGCTGTCCTCACTGTCAGAGCTCGCCCCTTCTGGTACTGACCTGTCTCCTTCACCAGGGCAAGTGTTCTTTTGTCGCTGGGGAACACTTTGCTCTGTATGGTGTTGATCTGTGCGCCTAGGAAGATCTTCACTTGCTCTGGTTCCATTGAGGATTTCCCCCAGTGTATTGAGAACCCCAGTTCCGTTAGCGTTTTTGTGACCCATTGTGCATGTTCCTTGCATTGTGTGTAGGAACTTGCTTTTATGAGCCAATGATCGAGGTAGGGGTATACATGGATCCCTTCCCTCCTCAGGTGCGCTGCCACGGCAGCGAGGCACTTGGTGAAGACCCTTGGTGCGGAATTTAGTCCAAAGGCCAGGGCGGTGAACTGGTAGTGTGCTTTGAGGATGGTAAATCTCAGTAGATGTTTGTGCTGTCTGTTCATGGGAATGTGTAGGTAGGCGTCCTTCAGGTCTATGGTGGACACAAAGTCTCCGTCCCTTATCTGAGGAATGACTTCTTGAAGAGAAGTCATGTTGAATTTGTGTGTTATGCATTGGTTTAGGAACAGTAGGTCCAGGATGGGTCTTAGTGTTTCGTCCACCTTTGGTACGAGGAAGTAGTTAGAGTACACTCCCTTGTTTCTTTCTTTGAATGGTACTGTTTCTATGGCTTCTTTGTGGAGGAGTTCTTGAGCTTCATCTGTGAGTAGCGCTAGTTCTTTTGCTGAGTGCATTTTTCTTTTTGGTTTCCTGTTTGGTGTTTTTTTCTTCCAGTTCTATGCAGTATCCAAACTGTATGATGTTCAGTATCCATTTGTCTGTTATTTTCTCCCATTCCTGAAAGAAGGTTTTAGTCTGCCTCCTATTGGTGTTAGATGTTAGTTGATCTTTTGTCCGTGTGACCCTTTTTTGCGGACTTTGTTGTGCCCCTCCCCTAGAGGTGTCGTTTGGGTGGGCACGGTTGGTGGTGCGGAGTCACTTTGAAGTGGGTTGCTGGCCCCCTCTTCTTGTTTGCACTCGTTCATTCGCCCTCCCGCGAAAGGACTGGCCCGAGGCTGGTATTGCCAGGTTTATTTTTGCTGGCCCTGCTGTGCTTGGTTGTCGCCCTGGTAGCCCTGCTGGGATGCCTGATGTGACGTTCCCGGCTGGTTTCCCCCTCTTCCGTTTGGCCTCCGTGTCGGTGTGCCTTTCCTCAGTCCTCTGAATTGCATTTTCCTTTTAGAGTTAGGTGAGTTTCTCATCCACTGGTGCTCCGAACAGGGTTTCACCATTGAAGGGGGTGTTCAGGATGTTATTCTGTACTTCCGGCTTGAAGCCTGATATTCTCAGCCAGGCATGCCTTCTCTCTGTTACCCCGATCATCATGAGCCTGCTGGACGCTCCTGCCGCATCCAGAGCTGATTTTAGGCATGAGTTGGCTATATTCTTGCTTTCCTCCACCAGGTGTGTTGCCCTCTTTTGGTATTGCTCAGGGAGGTGTTTGAGCAGCTGTCCGACCTCGTCCCAATGCTGGTACGTATGCCTGTTGAGTAGGGCATTAGAGTTGGCAATGCGCCAGTGTACTGCCTTTCTTCCAGTGAGGTCTATCCTCTTACTCTCCTTGTCAGGTGGTGGGCCTGAGTTTGTGGGAACGTTGGCCCTTTTTCTGGCTGTCGCTGCAATGATGGGCGTCAGCTCTGACGGACCCTGGATGTAGGGAGGAGTGTTTGTATTTTTTCTCTGTGGGACAATGGGAAAGTACCTGCTTCAAAATCATTTCACTCTACATACAACCAAGACTCCTTGACCCAGCGTTTTTCTGATTATTCTGAATGCCCCAGGTGTCGCCTGCCCAACGCAGAACTCCTGCCTATGCTCTGGCATTTCCCTGCCCTAGGGGAATATTGGATTAGCGTGGCGTCCACCTTGTCCCTCTGTACTAAACATGTGGTTCCCTTCCACTGGAGGCGTATATATTACATCTCTAAGAGGAGCAAGAAACACAGGGCTACCGAATGAGTCTTAGTCCTGGGTTTCATTATGGCGAAGCGCCTGATCACTAAAAGATGGAAAGCCCCTGGCGGCACCTCATGCATTGGCCTGGCACCGCTCAATTGGGCTAAGGCAGAGGGCATGACTCTGCAGGAGGAGGACTTACTGGGATTTCGCAAATTCCCGCTTGCTACACATTGGGGAGCTATGGTGTTTGAGTTGCAGAAGCCAGCTGCGCCCACAGCAGGCTCGCAGGAGGAGGCAGAGATCGCCTCAGTGCCAAGAGGGCTCTCCACTCCTGTTAATGCGTCGCCATAATAAGGGCTCCGTCACACAATTCTCACACGCTCTGTCATAACACGGTATCATCATGCGTTTCACAAGCCTTGGGCCTTGGGTCACGGGCGGTTATCCCTTTCCCTTAATCAAGTTATTTTGTCCTCATTATGTTGTATCCTCAATCCATTGTTCAATGCTACTCAACATCACGCATAGTATAGCATCACAATCCGCAGTGCCTGATTATACTATCTCTTATACTTCCTCTCCAGTGTTCTGACATTGTGGATAACCTTACTACACCATGTCTGACACAGTATACTCTCGCCATCAATGCTAATACCGTGCCATATGTCTTGCTGTGGTGTCCTTGCCTGGCATTTGTGGCCATTTGACTATTGTACTGTACAGTTAAAAATAATAAATGTCAATAAAAAGATTTAAACAAAAAAAGAAACTGGCGGGCTCCAAGCCAGTTTTTTCTTGGCAAGTATACCATATATCTTTTGCAACCAAGCAGCCAGAAAACAAGTTTGCAGAAGTGGGGGGGGGGGGGGGGGGGTCAACAGCGGAGCAGCTGGGGGGAAGAGGGGAATAGCAGCACGAGGTAGAAAACAATCCAGGGAAAAAGCACACAATGGAGAGTACACCAAGGAGTACAGCGAGAGGAGTAAACGAGAGAGCGAGAGCAAGCAGCACACAAGGGAGAAAGCAACACAGGGGTGCAAGGAAGAGCCTGCAAGGAACAGAGCAACACAGAGTGCAGGGGGACTTTTGGAGGCGAAACACACAAAAAAGAGCAGCAAGTGAAGAAGAGTGAATCGTGGGGGTTGGTATTTGGAGGGGTAGAAGCACCCAAAGGAGAAAGCTGGTGAACCCATGCAATTTCATGGAGTGCTTAACCAAAAAGAAAAAAAGTAGTTTCCCAAGAGAAAGCAGTGGAAGTATACAAGTCAGTCAATCAAAAGAACAGTAAAGTGGCTATGCTCCAGGGGCAGGACAAACAAGAAGAGGAAGGCAAGCCATCAAATAAGAAGCAAGCATATGAGAGTGACAATAAGCCAGCCAATGGTAAACAATGAGCAAGCTGTAAGCATGCCATTAATACCTTGCTCGGTCTGGTAAACAAGACCAAAAAACAAGTATTGGCAATGCCAATAGGTCTTGATTTGCCTATGCATTATGAAAAACGTTACTGGCTTTGCCAAAGCTGTATGCTTTTATAATGCTCCGGCATTGGCAAAGCCAATCGAGATGACCAGCCATGCTACAAACGGCCACCTGCAAAAGTATAGAAAAGACTATGTTACTTACCCTCTAAGGATCTGTACATGGCTTGTAGTGCTGTAGATTCACATCCTCTGCATTCGTTGGCTAACTAGTGTTGGGACTCGGATGTGCGCAACTTGTTTTTCTTAGAATATGTCTTGAGTCGCAAGGTATAGCAACTCCTCCTAGGACTGGCAATGCGCATGGGCATTGGCTCCATTGTTAGATTGTTTTCTGCACAGCAAATGAGGATAAAGATGACGGAGAAAAAAGAAATCTGCAACAACCAGAGGCTTCAGGGGATGAGGGGAGGTGCATGTTAATCTACAGCACTACATGCCACAAACAGAAGCTTACAGGGTAAGTTACATATTCTGTGCGTAGTATGTGTTGCTGTAAGTGCACATGCTCTACACAGACCGCAAAGCAGGTCATCTGTAAGCAATGGCTAGCCTGAGGATATTGCAGAAGGTTGAAAAAGTGTACGTAAGACAGCCTGGCCAAGAAGCTGCATTGCATATGTAATCTATGGGGATGCTGACAAGGAAGACCATAGAGGCTCCCTTTTTGTGTGTAGAATGTGGCCTGGCGGTGCAGAAAATTGGCATTTGGCTTTAGCGTAGCAATTTTGAATGCACTTGACAAGCAATCAGGCTATGCTCAATTCAGATAACAAAGAGTTATTGAGCTTTGGGAAATTGCTTTTTCCTGTCAATGTAATACATCAGGACCCACTTGACATCTAGTGGTTGGAGGGCCCTCTCTATGGATTCTGGCTTTGGGAAGATCCCTGGAGGTTCAATAATTTGGTTTAGGTTCACAGGAAATACCACCTTAGGCAGGAACTTTTGATTAGTCCCAAGGACTACTTGGTTATTATGTACTTGGAAGAAAGGTTCTTGCAACAAGGAAAGCAACCTTACACAAGAGGAACTGGAGGGGGCAGGAGTGAAGGAGCTCAAAAGGAAGGCCCATGAGTCGAGTGAGGCCTGTGATGAGGTTCCACACAGAAGCAGGGGATTCCCTGGGTGGAATATCCAGTTTGAGTTTTTCTACGAACTCTTTAATGACCGGGACTCTGAAAAGCAAAGCGTGTTCCATGTTTTTTTTTAGTTTTTTTATTTAAATGCAATGCCATAAATGCCAATGCAGCCAAGTGGAGCCTGATAAACATTTAAGCAAGGCTTGTAGATAACACACTATGCCTTGGACTTCTAAGGGTCAGTGGATCAATGTGTTTTGGGAGGCAGCAGTGGACAAACTTTTTCCACTTAGCTGCATAACTGGCCAGCGTGATGGACCTACGGGTCTCTTTTAGGATGGACATGCATTCTGTGAGCAGTTTGAGGTAATCAAACTCCAGAACTTCAGGAGCCAGATCGCAAGATGGAGCTGTCTGGCGTTTGGATACCGGACCATGCCTTGGTTCTCTATTAGCAGGTCTTGCCGGCTGGGCAGTTTCTCATGAACTATAAATAGGTCGAGAAGGGTGGTGAACCAGGGTTGTCTGACTCAGGTGAGAGCCACCAAGATGAAGGTGAGGGAGGTTTGCCAAAACATGTATGGAAAAAGTGGCAGAGGCGGAAACGCGCAGGCAAATGTCCCAGACCAGTTCATTCATAGTGCATTGCTAATGGACTGTAGGTGTGGGAACCCGGAGACAAAGCTTTGACATTTTCGGTGGTCGCAAAAAGGTCTAAGGGGGGGGGGGGGGCGGGGGGGGGGGGAGACACTTATGGGTGGACTTCCCACTCGTGGATTTGCAAAGCCGTTGTTCACTCTGTGCTAGCGCTGACAGTAGTAGAGAACATGTGCACCCTTGTTCTAGAGGCAAAACATGGCTATCACGGTATCTGTCCTGATGAGAACAACCTTGCATTGGACTTCGCAGAAAAAGGCCTTAAATACTAGCTGAATGGCCAGCAACTTCAAGTAGTTTATGTGGGATCCCTGTTCAAATCTCGAAGATGTGCCCTCCCAGCCGGTGAGGTATGCGTCCCTTGTGTTGGTCAATTGTGGATCTGGGTTAAGAAAGGGCCAGCCCTGCAATAGATTTTTGTTGCTCAACCACTGGAGATAGCAATGGATGCTGGCCTACACCAACACTAGATCTTCACAGCGAGCCTACGTTGTGACCATTGTGCTGCCAGGCACTCTTGTAGAGGACGCACATGTAACCATGCCATTCTGATGTTAAATGGTGTTCTGGTTGAAAAAGAGGCAGTAACTGCTGGAATGCTGGATCCTTGCCTGGCTATGATCAGCTTTCCCAGTGACCGTGTTGAGAATCGCCCCAGGAATGGCTGGATCTGAAGAGGTTGAAGATGGGACTTGACTGTATTGATAGTAAACCCTAGATTGTGTAAGAGATCTATGGTGGCTTGAATATGTGTGCAAGGCAGTGTCTGTTTGCACTCTCGATCAGACAGTTTTCCAATTAAAAAAACATGTGTACAGCGCTTCCTCATAGATGAGTGGCCACCACAATGCATTTTGTAAACAACATTGCCCGTAGTGACCCCCAAAGGGCATAACTTTGAATTGAAAAAGCTGCTCACTTACTATGAACCGCAGGTAGTGGGGTAAGCAGAGTGGTCTGGAATGTGGAAATAGGCGTCCTTCAGATTAATGGGCGGTCATAAAGTCACCTTGATACCGCAGAGGAATGACGTCCTGTAGTGTGACCATATCAAAATGTTCTGACAGGATGTACTCATTGAGTGGCCTAAAGCCAAGTAGAGGCCTGAGGGTCCAGTCTTTCTTGGGAACAAGGAAGTATGGGGAGTACACCTCTTTGCTCCACTGATTTTGCAGCTTGGGCTCAATCACCCCCTTGAGGATGAGCACCTGTACCTCTTGAAGGAGTCCCTGATTTTCTGGGGAGAGATTGTGGCTGCGGGAAGATGTTGGGTAGGAATGTAGTGAGTAATAAACAGTAAATGTAAATGTAAATGTGGAATACTTGTAAAGCGCACTGTTACTCTACCCGAGTGTCCTGGCGCTGTAGACCGCTGGGGAACCCGTCCTGGTTTTCCCTGTGAGATTGTCCCTTTTCCGGCTATCTCCAGGGTGAAACCAGGCATCCCCAGCGTCTGTGGGGGACCGTTGTAGAGATGAGGCAAGCTTAATGCCCAGAGTTACAGAGTGTGTTCCCTGGTTAGAGTAGGCACTGAGGCGAGAATTATCAAGTCCGTTGACCCTGGTCCAAGATCCTGCCGCGTTGGGAATTGAACCCTGGTCCCGGGCCGTTCTCTGCTTACAGGTCTGCTGCCTCTAACCAGTGAGCCACACCTCTCAACCATGCCTTATGATGGAGAAGACCCACTGGTCAGAGATGATTTCTTCCTATTGTGGGAGAATTCCATGCACTCTTCCCCCGATAGGTGTAGTGTGATCAGAGGGGAAAAGAAAGTCACAGTTTTGTGGGGGCAGCTCCCTCAGTCATACCCACCTGTCTCTGTCCTTGGAACTGTTCCCTCTCTATGCCCCCCTGGAGTAACCTTCTGAAAGTTGCTGTTGCTCCCTCTGGTAAGAAGCGGGCCAATCGGGGGAGAGGTGGGGGGGAGGGGGGTCTTGGTACCCCTTCTGAACTGGGGCCCACAAAGGCCCCCCTATTAGAAAGCGCCAGTCCTGGCTGTTTTGGGGGTCCTTCTTGATCTTTTCCAGCATCCGATTCACCTGCGGTCCAAAGATGTGTTCCCCCGACCAGCTAGTTTAGCAGATGCTGTTGGACCTCTGACTTGAAGCCTAAGACACACAGACAAACACCTAATGAGGATACTGGAATTGATGACCCTGGCAGCAGTATTAACTGTGTCAGGGGTGCACCGGATGGTTGTATTGGAAATCATTTTGCCCTTCGAGACAAGCTCCTGGCCACGTTGCCTATACTACTGTGGGATGTGCTGGTGAAGGTGCTTCATCTCGTCCTAATGGGCCCTGACATAACAAGAAAGTAAGCCAATTCAATTCGAAATCCGCCAGTGAGTGGCTGTTTGCGCCGTGACCCTCTTGCCCGTCATATACATTTTCTTACTTTCTTTGGTGGAGGGGCCTTGAGCATTTGTGCGCGTGCGCACAGTATGGACCATCGAAGTGTCTGGTGGAAGTTGACCGCGGATGTAGAGCAGGTCAGTGGGTGAGGGTTTGTATTTTTTTTGTGTCTACTCCTAGTGTAACCACATTGGGTTCCTTGAAGGTTTTAGGTACAGTCTTCAGTATGCCCTTGAGCATGAGCAGGAACTGCACAATACGTTGAGTGGCAGAAGGAGGAAAGTGTCTCCGAAGTCTTAATCTTCTTGAACGCCTTGCAAGTCTACTTTGTGGAATGTGGTGGCCCTGTGGATGACCTTATAATAAGATGTGGTATCATCAGGAGGTGATGGCTCGGTTGGATAGAGTTCTGGATCCATGTCAGAGGGATCAACATTGTTGGATAGAGATCTGGGTCGTGTCAGAGGGATCAACATTGTTCAAGCCTCTTCTGACATTGTAGTCATCCCACGAGTCACCTCTAGGTTCAGGATTGTATAGGGCTGTTGTCGGTGCGGAAACTTGCACAGTTGGTTTTGGCACCGGGGTTAGCTTGGTATCAACTCAGAGGCCTTTTATCTGTGCCGACCATGGCTAGCAAGCCCGAAGTTGTACTTCAAGTTTTGACACCCATTCCCCGTTGAGGCCGTTATTGAGCCTGTGCACTTTGTCAGTGTCCAACTGGCGGGAGTGAAGGTGTACTCAAATTTGAAGACTTACCACCTTGATGTGCTTCCAGGATTTGCTGCTTCTCTACCACCGACTCTCAGTGTGAGCGCGGTCCCAGGCTGAATTGGAGAGGCTGGGCTACCAAGGGGCTGGCCTCTGGCTCCTGCTTTATATCTCATTCCTTGAAGAGGTCAGGAGTGTCATATTCCTGTTAGCGCTCCATTTTGCTGTAAGTGAAGCCTCGATTGCGTTGCTACCTTAAACTCTTCTTCGAGCAGAACAAGAGGCATGCCAAACATCGTGCTCCGGTGATAGGAATAAATTGCAGACCTGGTGGGTACTTTGAGTGACACTTAGGGAAATATTGAAAAGGAGTTCTTTTCTTTGCTGAGAATTCATTATTAAAGAGAACAAAGGGAAAATGAGTAACATCGATCAGTGAAGGGAAGAGCCCTGCTGAGGGGTGACGAATGAAAACCTGGTTGCCGAGAATGGCGGAAATCGCGACAGGGTGAAACCGATCAAGATTGTCCGTGCCAATGGGAGAGAAAAGCCTGTAGAAGTCTGGTGTCGACCTGAAGTTTGATCCTTAACACCTCCGAACGTAACGGCAGAAAGAAAAGAGTCTAACGGGAGAGACAATACCAGTTATAGCAGGAGTTACTATACCTCATGACTCTAAAAACTTCTATTGATTAAAACGAGTTGCACACGTAAGGCAAACTCAAGGTGGCAGGAGTATGCAGAGCATGTGTATCTACAGCTACACATGCCACAAACACACTGGTTTCCACATTTGTAGCCTGCCAGTAGCTGCTATTGGGTCTGCAAAAGCCACATTATAAATGCAATTGCAGTGGTGGCAAATTCAACCACAACTGTCACTACATGTGGGGTGGAGGGAGAGAAGGGAAGCATGGCAAAGGGCTACAAGTGGGGAGGGGTGGTGGAGCAATGGAGGTACTGGGGGAATATTGAGATAGTAAATCAAATGCCAGCAAGGCAGGAATGAACGTGCAGCAACTAAAAGCACCGTCAAGCACAGCAAAGAGGAGCAGTAGAGAAAAAAGTGGTGCAAAGAAAAAATAAAGCAGGGTGTGGTGTGTCAGGGAAGAATGGACGAGCTTGGGGCTGGGAGAACAACACAGAGCATGGCGGAGAAGAAAATCCATTGAATAAGGAGCAAGCAATTAAGCCAGACAAGTAAGTCAATCAATAATAAGCACCGGAATGATCCAATGCCCACTGCAATCATTACTGCATTTCAAAATGGGTCTAACTGGCTCAATACTATTCCACCTCCTTCAAAAGCAAAATAATGCAAGAGGAGTTACGGGTTGGAAGAAACTATTGACAACTCCATTCTTTAGCCTTCTAGACACCAATTTTACATGCTTGTTGGCGGAGACAGTAGTGAGGTTCCTGCAAATTTGGAAATGCTCAAACTGTGTTCTCGGATCTGACCTATTGACTGAGATCCTAGTCTTTTCAAATAAGAAGGTGGTTCCACAATTCAGAATGGCAAGGCTTGGGCTTCTCTTTTCAAAAAAAGATTTGCTTTGGGCAGTAAACACAGGAAAAACAGAACTAGGCGCCTGTATCAGATTGAAAAAGGTGCAGGCTGATTCCCCCAGCCAGCACGCAGGTCCAATCTTTATGTGGACACACAGGTGAGGTAAGCAGAGAGATGATCTTAAGAATTCTTATGGCCACATGAAAGGTGCCTCTCTTTGTAGCTATCAACTGTAATGTTAAGATGACCACGTATGCATGTAGAAGTTCACAATAAAGAATTTCAAACTACATGCAGCGATTCATACCAAACCCAGATACTCAGGTTAATCTGTAGAACCAAACCCAATATCATTAAATGTCATTAAAAAGTATCCAGAGCTTCACACACACTCACTTGCTATTGAAAACAAAAACATTAATAATGTAGGTTTTAAAATGTAACACTGTATAACAGAATCAAACATAAAAGACAAATGGGTTAATACAACATACACAAGAAAACGTGGTGAATTAAGGATAGCTGTTATTAAATGCTAGAGACAAAAAAAGGGTAAGTGAGTTTTGTGACCAAAATCAGTCGCTTGACTGGCGAAAGACAAGTTGTCCCATGCTTTAAGTTGTGATTTGGCAATGCATGCAGTACTGCCGAAGGGTTTCATGCTATGCTTCATACAGCAGTGTCTCAGATTCTTACTTGCTTACACAGAAAAGAAGGCTACATACAGTAGGTTCGGCAAAGCTTCCAACACGATAACACTTTAAATCATCTGGTAGCAAACGTAGAAAAGGAAAGAGAAAAAGAAAAAGGCTAAGAGAATAGGCATCCAGACAGGTATGTATCAGCACTTCTTTCTCCTTCATCCACATGAAAACAAATGCTTTTCATTATTCAATCATCTGGCACTTTAATGGGAATACATTAAAGGTGCAATGTCTACAGCACACCTTAAACAGATGTGCCCATTTCTCTCAATTCTTGAAACAAAATCAATGATTGAAAAACTCTCATAATCTTGGGCCATGGGCATAGATGATATTGAAAGGGCCTTATTTGGTATATACTTGGATTGGGTGGCTCATCTACAGAAACCAGCCAAAGAACCACTGTGGTGAGGCTTTTGAATGCACTGTGTACAATTCACTTGCTTTGATTACAACATCAGTGATGTCAAAATAATGGGCAATATTCTAGTAGTATTGCTTTCTTGTGTTGCTACTTGATCCCACTACCACCATACCAAAATAATGGGCAATATTCTGGTAGTATTGCTTTCTTGTGTTGCTACTTGATCCCACCACCACCATACCAAGTAAGGGAAACATATGAGTACACACAGAATATACAATGTGTAATAAATATAGGAATGGTTAACACCTCCATGTCAGAAAAGGAAGATCTAACATGGTTCTTGTGTGCATACAGATAAGGAAAGAAGCATTGTTTATATTGATTCATCATTTAGGAATCAACATGAACAGTGATGGAGTAGACCATTCCTTCTTGTAAGTGGTTATGTGCACCTCAAACCAGTCGCTAAAAATCATAACTATATGTTGGTCAGGGGGCGGAGCTAGCCGGCGCCGAAGATGGCTGCCTGAGTCACTTGCTCCTCCGCTCGACATAATATTCATTCAATTATCCTGCGTGATACGGTGCCCAAGAGTGCTAAAAGTCCTCAACACGCAATTAAGGAGGTGAGGAGAGGACATCGGCGCGGAACCGGACGGCTCTAAGTCCGGGAAGTGCCGTTCCTGCACCGCCCCCATACACGTCCCCTGCGGCGGGGCTCGAGCCGGCCTTGGGGCTGTGCGGCGGAGCTGCCGCGTCGGAGACCGTGCGGCGTGGAGACCGCTTCGAGGGGCCGCTGCAGTGGTCTTAAGCACCCCCCCGAGACGCCACAGAATACCGAGTGGTGGGCGGCTGAGGCGGGGAGCGTGGGGAGCGCAGGGCGGCTGCTCGGCTGGGTGGCGCCGGGCCCTGGTGCTCTGCTGCGGCGATAGAGACCTACGAGAGCGCCCGGCTTCAGAGGGGCCGCTAGGCCCTCAACCCCGACTACTGTCTGCTGTGGCCTGCGGGGGACACCGGCGGACTCCTCGGGGGACAACGAGCCACACACGTGCCTAGTGGCGTGGAGGGGCCGACACATGCTGGGGGGGCTGAGCTACTGCCCGCAATGTGACCGGCGCGGGCACGGCGGCAGACCGGAGTTGACCACGAGGCGCACACCGTGAAAGGGGGTGAGTCAATTGAAATCTGGACCCCCCCACCCACCCCCACCCTGCCGCTGCCCCACACTTCCAACGGTGCGCGGGAATACCGCCCTGGCAGTACTGCCTGACCGCATGTGTGCTGTGTGGCCAGACCTGTAGAGACAACAACCTAACGACGCCATTTTGATGTGTGGAGAGGGCGCCCCGACCCGTGAAGAACCATCCCCCAAGCCGCACACACCAGAGTCCCGCAACACTCGCCCTCATTAAACCCCAATAGTGCACAGCTGCCTAGCGGTGTACCCACAGAGTGCCCGCACGTGGTGCGTGAACTGGATCTTCCACTTTGACTATCCCTCACTCTCAGATACCGGGGTGGCGCCCCGTGATACTGTTGCTGGATGAGCGATTTGTACATCAGCGTGCGGGTGTGAGGAGCTGCACTCCCTGCAAAACCATGTCTTTGTTGGACTGAGTGAAGAGTGGCGGAGGTGCAGGTTTTGCCTCTACTCCGCCTGCAGTTGTGCTCGCCTAGCCGAAAGTGTAATAACAACCATTTCTAAGACTTGAGGAATCAGAGGTGGCGATCACGGAGAGTGCGTTTCTTCGATACCGTGTGTCTTCAGAGCTGAGAGGAGCTGCAATGCTGTTGTCTGGGCTGACGTTTAACACCTGAGGTCCGCTGCGGACATTGAGAGCCCCGAGAAGGCATAAACAGAAGTTACGGTGAGTTCCTAGAAAACAGAGATGGGTCGCCCAGACAGAACCTAAGATATCATTTGACACCAGTAGAAAACTCAAAACTTCGGACAATCCGCCCCAGGAGGAAGATACTGGCCCAGAAAAAACATCAGGAACGATGAGGCCGAGACAGATCTGCGCCACATATTGCTCGCCATGGAAAAAAATCTTCAGGGCGGCATTGCGTCTCTGGGCACGAAGATGGATGCATTGACGTACCGCATGGATTGAATGGCGGAGAGGCTAGATAAACATGCGGAACGCATTGACATGTTGGAGAGACGCATCGGCGTAGTGGAAGAGGCCCAAACAACCTTGGATACAGAACACAAGCAGCTGGGGAAAGTGATTCAACTGTTGCAGGAAAAAGCAGAGGACCTGGAAGCGAGGTCGCGAAGAAGTAATATACACATTTCTGGCCTGCCGGAAAATATTCCCACCGGTAACATGGAACTCTTTGTGGAGACCCTCCTAAAGAAACTATTGGGTGACACTGCATTCTCCGGGATGTTCGTGGTGGAGAGAGCGCACCGCACGCTGGGCCCAAGACCAAAGCCGGGAGCCCAAACTCGACCGATAGTAGCGAAACTATTGAATTACAGAGACCGAGACGTGGCTCTAAAGCTGGCTAGAGAAAAGGCACCTCTCCAGTACTAAGGGAGTGTTCTCTCCCTGTTTCCAGACTTCACTGCAAGGGTGCAGGAGGCACGACATCAATTTGTCCCCATGAAGCGTCAACTGAGGGTGCTCGGGGTCGACTACGCAATGCTCTACCCAGCGAAATTGCGGATCAACAGACAAGGGAAGTTACCATTTTCACTGACCCGAAAGAACTCAAGAAAGCTATGAAGAGATGGAAGAAGGACCGATGACGTATGGCGAACGATGAACCACTAGAGGAAGCTTCGGGAGGTCCTCTGGACGAACAAGATTGACCCTAGGACTCATTTATAATTATGCAGGTCCACTGCAGCGGCTGCGCTGCGGCATATGCGCCTTCTTGTGGCCTTTGATGTTACATGTTGTTGATGGTGCGGCATCATGGCAGCGAGGTGGTTATTATTTGACATGCTGAGGGCCCGAAGGGGCAACAGTGAACTGAAGGTGATGTGTGAGGGAAGTACTTTTCCATTCCACTACGTGGGTTATTGGTTGAGTCTTACTACAGTGGGGAACGTACGCTCATTATTGTGTTGCATGTAGCCTAACTGCGATCAAGTTACCATTGGGACTTAAGTGGACAATCGATCGTCTGGGCAGGGACACTTTTATTGTATATGTTATGTAGAGAAGGGGCGATGCAGTTACCCAGGATAGATACAATGAGTGGATAGCACTCATAACTGATGCTGGACACAACGTGTGCAATAATACGGGCACAAAATTTCACATAATATTGGTATTGTTTGGGCGGAGGGGCAGTGTGAAGCGGGGGGAATATATATATCTTGTTGTATTCCTGCTCATTTATTGACACAGACTTGCAGAGAGTGAGCTAGCTACCTACGCCCCTGAGTGTCGAACACACCCTCCCCTCTTGCCCGTCCTCTATATTGAGGGCATTTTTCTTTTTCTACCACTGGAATGGCTAATTGTCTTTCTTTTTGTTTTTGTATTTGCATTGGGTTGCGGGTAGGTGGAAGGTGGGTGGCGGGGAGTTTTTTGGGTGGGCTGGGCAGGGGGTTGAGGGATGGGGGAAGCGGGGACACGGGGCGTGGCCAGGTTTGGATTGGGCATGCGTGGGTGGGGAAGGGTGCGATCGCAGGATCAGTTCTTGTTGTTGTTGATGCAATTGTTTGAATGCATTTCTGTTAAAGGTACACTAGTAATTCTTTTTGGCAGAGATGTTGGCCGACACGAGCGATGCTTTACGGAAAACTGTGAGATGCTTGCTAACATACACCTACACCACCCATATAATGACCAATCTTGTGCAAGGTGATGACATGACCACTACTGGCCCACAGCCTCCTGGAACGACGCACAGATCACGTGACGGTGACACTATCACTTTTCTGACTTGGAAGGTTAGGGGACTAAACGATCACAGGAAGGTGCGTAAGGTCCTACAGTACCTTACGAGACAGGCGGTGGACATTGCGCTGTTGCAAGAGACCCACCTGCGAACAGATAGTCCGACCCTACGCTACAGAGGACTGTACAACCATATTCACTCTGCGGGCTTTACGTTTAGCGCCAGGGGTGTACTGACCTGGGTGAATCCAAAGTCCTCTATTACATTTCATCCGACTGTCACTGACCCCGAGGGGAGATATGTGATCACGGAATGTACTGGTAAGGGAATAAAGTTCTACGTGACTAACACATACGGCCCCAACTTCGACTGTCCCTTTTTTTTTTATAGCACCCTAGCGCTGAACATCAGAAAATTAGGGCAGGGACTACTGCTGTGGGGCGGTGACTTAAACTTGACTAGAGACCCGGCCATGGACCGGTCAGATGGGCCTAGCAGACGCCCTTCGGCCTCCTCACCTGTTCTAGATGCGGAGATGACTAGATTGGGACTTCAGGACGTCTGGAGGACAAAATACCCGACAGAAGGGGGGTACACTCACTACTCGTCACAACACGACATACATACCCGCATTGATTACTGGCTGTTCTCTGCGTGCCTCCTCTCTAGTGTGCGAGCGTGTAAGATACTGCCACGTACTTATTCAGATCATTCCCCGGTACTGGTCCCCGTTTGCGTCCCGACGCGCAGACCGCCTCCCTTCTCCTGGCGACTACCCCCATATGCACTGCTTGACGATGCTTTTCGAGAGGAAGTAGCCTCCGCGATAGAAGACTTCTTTGATAGAAATGAGGGGTCGGTTGACTCATTCACCACAATCTGGGAGGCCTTTAAGGCGTATATACGTGGTATCCTAATTTCTAAACATGCTGGAGTCCTCCAGTCTATCCGTGATCGTCTGGCGCTTTTAGAGCGCAGGCTTAAAGACATCGAAACACGTTGGCTTCTTGACCATAGTGCAGACCTGACACAAGAATTAGCGCAAACGATTAGAGAATATAACGATGAAGCGGATGCTGAGGTAAAGTATCTTGGTAAATATGCTATTGCCAAGTCTTACGGAGAGGGAAAACGCCCGGGAGCGGTATTGGCCCAGATGGCGAAGCAACGCAGACAAAATGACAGGAAGGCAACCATTAGCTCTCCTCTCACTGGTGAGGTGATAGATGATGCGGAAGCAGTGGTTCGTTTCCGTGAATAGTACGCTGCACTGTACGATTCGAGGGGCCCGATTTCGGAGGAGCGCATCATGGAGTATCGGACACATATTCAATTACCTTGGCTCACAAATACTCACCGTGAATTCCTAGCGCGTGCATTCGAAAGGGAAGAGATTGTCTATGCATTGTCGTCAATGAGGGCGTGTAGTGACCGGGGAATGCCGGCTTCCCTGCTTAATTTTATAAGACTTACTAAGAGCTGTTGATTCCTAAGCTGCTGAAACTAGTGGAACAGATCGCAGAAGAAGGGCGGATGCCCCCAACAATGTGCGAGGCGGTCATTATAGCTCTTCTTAAACCGGGTAAGCCTCCGGAGGACTGTGCTTACTATCGGCCGCTATCTCTTATAAATGTAGATGCTACGATCTTTGCAAAAGTAGTCGCGAATCCCATCAGTCCGCTGATTCCGACTCTGGTGGCCCCCGAACAAGCGGGATTTGTCCCTAGCCGTACTTTAACCTACAATTTACGTACAGTATTTGTGGCATTCCAACACACGAGACAAGAGGTGCCTGCAGTTGCGGTGTTCCTGGATATGGAGAAGGCATTCGACTCCGTTGAATGGCCTTTTCTACAGGCAGTGTTGCAACGCATGGGGGTCGGAGAGCTGTTCATACAACTAATCATCACACTATATACATCACCAAAAGCGCATGTTCGGATAGGATCGTCCACGTCGGAACCCTTTTGCATTGAACACGGCACCAGACAGGGTTGCCCCCTCTCCCCTCTCCTGTACGCCCTAGTAGCGGAGCCCCTCGCGTGCGCCCTAAGGGAATACCGAGGTATCCGTTTCCCTGGCTATAACCTGATAGTATCTACATACGCGGATGACACTCTCCTCTATGTACGCGACCCAGATACAAACCTATCGAGGGTTTTGAGAGAGGTAGTTTTGTTCGGATCATTATCCGGGATTATGGTGCATTGGAACAAAACGGTGATGTTCCCCCTCACACCGGCCGCCGGCAGAATAGATTCGGACTACCCCATACAATGGTCCACGGACTCGGTCAGATATCTAGGCATAAAGCTCCATACAGACGCGGAAGTCGTCCTAAGGGAAAATTATGGCGTTGCGATCTCCAAGCTTGAGGATGATATAGAGAAGTGGATCGGCCTCCCCCTCTCCTTGGTGGGCAGGATTTTGTTGCTTAAAATGATTGTGCTTCCCCGCTTCCTGTTCCTGTTCAGTAATATCCCCATGGTGCTGTCTAGCAATTTTTTTAAACAGCTGCATACATTAATATTACGGTTAGTCTGGGCCGGCAAACAGCCCAGGGTAGCTTGGGATATCCTCATTCAACCTTACGAGGAAGGAGGTTTACAGGCTCCTGATTTGGAGCTATATTATCGAGCTGCTCAGGGTGCGCACGCGTACTTTTGGATGCACGGTCCTGCCAACGCCCCTCATGTCCTCATTGAAGGTATAGTTGCTGATCCAACTCCGTTACCGCGCATATGGCTCATCCAAGAGACAGACGTACGTGCATATTAGACTCTCTTAATGCGGTGACTCTCCCCATTTAATAGACGCTCAGGCCTGCTCACTACTATATGCACCAGGGGCAAAACTAGAATGGTGTTCATGGCTTGGCCCATGCAAGGATAGAGGAGTTTTATCGGCGCTGGCAAAATTAAAGCTAATCACTATGGGGGATCTTTTCCTTAACGGCAGGGTCCGTACGTGGGAGGAGGTAATCGCGGAGGAAGGACCGAGAGGCAAAACCTTTGGCTAGGTTTCAATTTCATAGAGTGCGAAGCGTCCTAAGAATGCTGCTTGGAGATGACATGGAGGAACCACCTACTGTGCACACATATGATTATGTGGTCACGGCTAAATCCCCAGCGCGCCTCATATCGAGTCTTTCTAACGACACACTGACGGAGGGGATATCACCATATGCGAAACCTAGGCTAGCATGGCAGTCCGACTTAGGGATTGATCTCCCGGAGGGCAAATGGAAATATTGCTGCGCCAATGTCAGGAAGGTCTCTTTAAATGGTAGACACCGATTACTACATTTTAAATTTCTAAACAGGGTATATTACTCACCTGAGTGTCTGCATAGATATGGCTTGCAAGACGATCCCAGCTGTGTACGATGCAGGGCACCCTCTGCTGATTTCTTTCATTTGGCATGGATGTGCCCGAAGGTGGCTGCCTTTTGGCAAGAGGTTTATAAAGAAGTAAATAGAGTCACTGAACTATCATTAACCCCTACCCCGCTGTTCGCTCTACTGGGCTATTCCAAAGATATAACGCCGGAATTTCGCCGACTAGTAGATATAGCCTTCCTAGTAGCCAGACGGTGTGTGGCGCTCACTTGGATGAAAGGGCCTGTTCCAACATTAAATAAATGGACTAATGATATGATATATTGTTGCACACAAACAGGCCTGTACAACGAATTATTATCCCCACGAAATCGAACAAAAAATTACTGGGCGCTGTATCTAGAGAGGAGGCCAGTGACGGACACTGCTGACGCTGACGAAACACGGTCTGCCCTGGGGTTGGGATCATGAGAGGGCAACACAGGACGTGCACCGAACACACTGATGCATCCATTGGAGGAATGAATAGACCGAGACTACCTTTTGTTACCCCTACCGTAGGTAATGGAGTCACACTAACTGTGATGGGTTACTCTCGCGTTATGGATGGAATGCTGTGTAGCTGACCGGAGGCGGTAGGGCGAGAAGTTTGTGTACAGACACTGTATATTTTTTCGCACCTTGCATGTAGGAATGTTACATTGGGGACTGATGCACATATTGAAAGTGAGATAGAGGTTATCGCTGAGTATAACACAAAGATTACAATGTATAACTGCCTTAATCCGATGTGTCTGCCGATGTTAATGCCGAATCGACTGTAAGACAATATGTTTTTTCCTTTTTGTATTGCTATATTTGATATGCCATAAATAAAATAAAATTAAAAATTTTAAAAAACTATATGTTGGTCAGGATTCCTTTGTTTAGGAGGAGTAGTTCACATTAATTTGAATGGTATAGCTGACAGTTTAAATGATACTAGGAAGAAAGAAGGAAAACAGACTGCAGTTATTTCCATTATCGGTAACTAGTTACAGAAGCAAAAGCGTCATCGGTACATGACACTGCTCTATATGGACCTCTACTCCAAGCCATACTTCAACCGGACAGTGGGCGAAATTACAAGTTGTTCATAATAAATATTCATGCAGTCTTTGATCATCAATTGCTTGTAAAGTGCTTCCCTGAAAGGGAACCAGAGCACTTTGCACAGCAAAACAATGGAAGTCTAAACGCATGTACATTATGTCCTGTCCAACACTGTGCAGCATCTACCAGGGCACATATTTCATTAATTGATTAAATACGGTTTGTCTTTTCAGTTTGTTGTGTGCAAAAACCTAATCAGTCTATCTTCCATAGCATTTGGACTATTCAATTGTGTTTCTTTGCACTTTTAGTGTCCAGTACGCCACTCTTTAACCACTTCGGCGCTCATGACGAGCTCAGTTACGGCGCTCGTACGCTGATGACGAGCTGAGCTCGTCATGTAACGCGGCTTTTGAAAAAACGCAGCGCACAGCGGGAAAACTGCTGGCGCGCATGCGGTTAAAAGGTTAACATGTATTACTAAATTAATCTATATTGTATTAGCTGGAAGCTGTTCTATATTTAAAAGATCTTCAGTGCATTTCTGGCATGTAGCCCTCATGAGGAGGTAACAATTCTGTTCCTCTGTGATCATACCCTAAAAGGTTCAAAATACAGCAAACATATCTTCAATACTATTTAAAATTAAATAGAAGGCTATAGCAACCTGAAGCTTTATGTTAAAATCCAGGACCAGTCGGCTAACACCATGATATGTAGTGCACAGGGTACTGATGTAGAGTTCAAGATTGCTGGAAAACATGAAGTGTATTTGTAGTGGGTCAGGTTCTATGCAGTCTGAGCACATTCACTGCATAGTTTAAGCAGTCTCTGAGACAATAGCAAATATTTTTCTCTTGTTCTACCGTGGACTCATAACCTGGGTGGGAAGGTGGGCGGCTTATATAAAAAGTAGGTTCATGTACTTCTAGAGTAAAACTTTGAGGCGAGCAACTAGTATGTTCACCCATGCCTCAACCCAGCCCTACTTTGGGTTTTTTCTGTTTTTTCAACAACCGGAAAGCTTACCGAGCATGTAATGCAGTGGAACTGGCAGCTTTTACTGCGCCTTAGGATTCTGCTAACACTATGCCTCAACATGGCCAGTCTAAAAGCTAACACCCAAAGTGGGTGCTTGCAGATCATCCCAAGAGCAATACGAGTTTCCATCTGAAAAGCTACAGATGCTGCCTGGCCTTTCACTAGACAAGGGTAAATGTATGCAAGCCACTGGGCAAGAGTCAATATCAGAGTTATATTAAAAGATCCAGGAAATGGAAGGCGCCAAGCAAATGGCAGACCTTGCTCTTTATGAAATCCACCTAACAATAAGTAACAGTCTGTTAATGGAATCAAAGGATTTCGTACAGAAGAAATTGAACATGGGGGTGTTCCCAACATCTTAATTATGGAGAATCCTTTTAGCATTTGAACACGTAAAAGTACGCTGGATGAAAATTTCCTAGCTATGTGAAGACCTTGGAAAGAATGGAAGACTAGTACCAAAAAATATCAAACACAGAAAAGTTGATGGGAGGGATCCTTGCAATTTGTCTAATCAACTGCAATTACCGCGAGTAGTATTCCAACCCATCATTTCTTTACCCACCAAGCCACCTCAGTTTAGTCCTCACCATATGCAAATCAGTCCTGACCCTGCCCCAATAGGAACAGTCCAGCACGAAATGCCAGGCCAGTATGCTGAACAGAAACACAAGCGGCACAAGACCGGTTTCATCCCGACTGGGGCTCTTCAATAGAGGTAGCTTGGTTCTAATAGGACAGTGAGCTTCAGACCGACATTTGGGCATGTCCATGCCACTCAGCGCTGTAGATCAAACACACAAAAGGTGCCAAGAATAATCAGGTTTACTGTTGATCACTTGGAAAACAAAAGGAACAAAAATATAAAATGTTGTCTTCCAGGTCACGGAGTAGTGTAGAGTGAAACACTGCAGAAAGCATTCATTTAAAATGTTAACAGTCAACTGGAAAGTGTCTTGTTAGTGAAGAATGTGCCATTTGGCACACCTCTTCCACCATCTGTGTAATACTCTCATAGTAAGAATTATAATGTCCCTCAGAATCACCATAATTATCTGTGCAAATAGTAGAGGAGCAAATTCTAAGAGCCAGGTGATCAAGTTCAGCAACCTGGGTTCAGAATATGAGTCCCGAGGATTACATAATGAGTTCTGATGGACTGGTGGGCAAGCAAAGTCTGGGGCATTTCCATCAAATGTGAGAGCCAGGTTTGCCTGGCCCGCAGTGATGTAAACTGGTCACTGAAGACTGATTCACTTTCTGAACAACTTGTGGGATCAGAGCAGATAGAGTAAAAGCATATTATAAGGGGATAGCAATTTGAGAGATGTTTTCCACTCTTGAAAGATCAAAAATTGGTTTATTTTTCACACCCTACCAACAAGACGTTAATGAAAACGGCACCTGTATGAGGTAAACAGCAGCTAACATTGGATTGCTAGATAGCCTCAAGACCAGACTCCCACTGAAAACCAACAGAGAAACAAAGCACCCTCAACATTCAAAAACATTACACCTCCATAGGGACAAGCCAAAACCTTCGAATAACCCACCGCATTAATCTCCTCCCGTCAATTAGGATTATAATGCCACTCCACAGAAATGTGGAAAGGTCAGAGTGTCTTGAGCTCAGTTTTGCTGGACATCTGGGGACCCCAACATGTGCTTGACATATGTTCGACACACTGTGATTGAAGTGTCTGAATCAGTTTGTCTCTATTCACTGGGATTCCAACGTGGAATAAAAGTTATAATATTCCATGTTTGTATTTCTGATTTTATGCCAGAAGGAATTCCCTTTCCTCAACCAATAATGGTAAACCTGAAAGGTATTACCCACGCAAATACAAGATGAAACTTTCTGGTTGTTGCGATAGAAATGTCCCTCACAAGGGAAGAGTCAGGTAGCCCTGCACAGAGTGCCCCAGCTGCAGTGACATCTGGCTGCAGTGACATCTGGGTAACAAATTGTAGTCTTAGGCGAACATGGATTGACCATGACCTAGGCCTGTCTCACGGATTTGGGTCTAGTTATAGACAAGGAGGGGTGCCCTATGCACTACCCTCATAATGGTGAAGGGCTGCAGCCTTTAACAAGAGCTAAGTAGCCGGAGCACCTAGCATACCATTTTTAATGAGCTATCAATAGCATGGTCAGGCCAGTTGACTGTGTGCTTAGTATGCCGTTGGCCTCTCTCAGAATGGAAGAAGGGACAGAAAAGCAGCCATCTAAAGACAGCACGCTGTTATGTATGTATGCCCATGGTGGTAGCGCATGGTGTCTTGGGTGCATGTTTTTACAGGGAGTGCTTTTATGTATGTATGCCTAAGACAGCAGTGCAAGGAGGCTTGTGTGCATGTCTTTACAGAGTGCACTATTGTATGTGTTGAGCCCATGGCAGCAGTACATGAAAGCTACATGCGGGTCTGCGTGCAATGCTACACATGCGCGAGTGTTACATTGCACTGGCCTGTATTTCCAGATTAGGAACCCCAGAAGTGGCTGGAGGAACATGTTGAGGAATGCCGCTTTCCAGAGATCTGGGTGGAACTTTGGAGGCCCGTCACCTTACTGATAGCGATCCCCATATGCTAAGTGGGGGCCGCAGTGACGGGTAAGAGTCTTCGTCCTTGGAGCAGCGTCAGGATGACATAAGGGCTGTCACCCTGTGCAGTGTGGTGACCAGAGGAGGGCAGTCGCTCTATTGGTGCTACTTGCGCTCCTTATATACCATATGATAAGATTGAGGGTTATCGCATGGTGAAGTGTTGTTACTTGAAGTGGATGTCGCCCTGGGTGCCGCTGTTCAAGACCCCATCAGGGTGGGCCCTGGTTTAGTGAAAGGGCCATCAAACTGAGGTATCGTGCAGTCAAGAAGTCCGTGACCCGCGGAAGAGAAACAATTCAAATACCTGAATCCCGGAGCACCTAAGACCGGTCGCTGGATTCAGGAAGACTTACCATGTGATCGGAGAAGCACTGGGGAAGCTAGCCACCCAACAGCAGGATCCAGATCTCTACACATTGCCAGTCTGCAAATGAACGCTTGGCCATTGAACAGCGACTCCAGCAAGAGTGAGAAAGAGTGAATACTGGCCTACCAGGTCTCAGGGGAACTTGCTCTGACTTACGCACTACGGCGCAGGACAATGACTTTTGCCAAGCCATTGTGGAACGTCTAAGACTTGAACTCACTTGGGTGGGCCTAACATGGGTGTCCAAGTTTATTTTTATTTGTTTGATTATTTAAAATCTTACAAAAAAGTAGCTAAAACTTCACCAATTTTTTAAATTATAAAACAATCAGTTTTTTCAATTAATTTCCAAGGAATTAAATATATATCATACACGTTTAATTATCTAATAAGTCTGTCCTTTAGGATTGTTTCTAAAAACCGTTTTATAAAATCCATATTCACATAGACTGTTGTTTGGTCAAACGGAAGCCTCTAGTTTTTTCTGTACAGCACAAAGGAATTTGACAAGTGCAGAACTCATTGGCAGATCTTCTGGATTTAGACTTGCAATCAATGCCTGTCTACATGTCCTTACACCACGCATGTTAAACATTCTTTTAAGCAGAGTTTTTCTTTCGATTTCCCGTTCCGGACAGAGACACAATAGATGCAAGATGTTTTCTTCTCCTAGTTTATAAAGCCTGCATAAGTTATTTTCTTGTAATCTTTTCCATGGAGCTAAGTGACATGTGCCTGGAAAAGAGCCAAATCTAGCATTAATAAACGTGTTTATTTTTCTTAGACCATGGTGTTTACAGGTAAGTTTGAACCTTTTTATTCTTAAATCCAGAGACAATTGACCATGCATGGCTGCGTTTAACCAAAATATCTTTATCCTTAATCAGTGAGAGGTAGTTAGTGAGTTTGTTTATTGTTTTTTTAAAGCTCTCCGACGTAATTGTGTGTTTCCAAATGGGTGTTTAACCAAATTCTGCAATTGCGCTATTTAGGTAGGCGCTGACAGTTGTATTTGTTTTATTGTTTACTTCTTGCCACAATAAACAGGACATTTCATTATCCTGATCGTTTTTTATTCTGTTCCATACTTTTAGTATGTGCCCTTTCCTTGCGTAGTATTGATTGTTTAGCCCAAACTCCAATCTCACCTGGGCTTGTGAGGCATTCTTCGGGAGAGAGAATAAAGATCTATACGTTTTGGCCACGGCGATATTAATAATCTCAGCATCTTTACCATGGAGTGCCTCACTACCGTAAGTTAAGGTAGACAATAATTTTGCAGCAATTATTTTTAATAAAGGCTGATAAGACAAATCTCCTGTCGATTTCTGAATGATTTTAAATGCACCTACAAGGGAGTTTGCTTGCCTTGTAAGATTTGTTTTTTGTGACTGAAAGTTGCCGTTGTCATTAAAAGTAACTCCCAAGTACTTATATTCAGTTACTTGCTCCAATGTTTTGCCGTCCAAAAAACATTTGTTTGAAGTCAAGATGCACATTTTTTTTAATGACATTTCCTTGGTCTTAGATTCATTTATTCACATGCCATTTTCCTGTGAATACCTAAAAACTCCATCAATTAATCGTTGCATGCCAACTTTGGTTTGACTTAAAAGTACAACGTTGTCTGCATATAATAGGTTAGATACCAGTTTGTGAGCTAACCTTGGAGGGTGTGCATTAATTTCGTTTAGCTCTGTAGAAAGATCAGCTAAAAATAAAATAAAAAGTAAGGGGGACAGAACACACCCTTGTTTCAAACCACTTGATGTTGAGATTATATTGGTTAGTGTTTTTCCCTCACCTAACCTCACCCTTACCCAAGTTTCCGAGTCCAGGAGCCGGATCATCTTTAACAGGTAATGCGGAATTCCTTCGTTGTTAAGTTTTTCCCATAAAAGTTCTCTGTCGACACAGTCAAACGCAGACAAAGTCTACGAAACACAAGTATAGTGGTTTTTTAATTGTAATAGCTTTGTCTGTTAGTATTGATAGTATTAGGATGTTTGTGGATGTACCAAGGCCTTTGATAAAGCCTGTTTTGTTCGAGGGCTGTACCTGTTTCTCCTTTGCCCAGTCCGTTAAATTCTTCAGTAGGATGCCAGCAAACAACTTTGCGTCCGTATCCTGCAATGTAATTAGGCGATAGTTTTCCAGTAGTTGCCAATTTCCTTTCTTCAGGATAGATGTTATCAGCGATCCTTTCCATGATTTAGGGATTTGGCCACTTTCAACTACTTCTCTAAAAACAACTGTAAGATAAGTAGACCAGAAATCAGGTGCTTCCTTGTATAATGCAAATGGGATGCCATTTGGGCCAGGGGCCACAACCTTTTGTCTCTTAATTAGTCCGGCCACTTGAGTTTTGGTCATTAAGATTTCACAATCGCCTTCTTGGTCAGCTTTTGTATACATCGGATTGTTAGCCGATTGTTTGTGTACTTTGGGTTCGGAATTTAGATGATTTTTAAGGAACTTCACCCATTCTTCTTCCGATAAGCTAGATCCTATAGCAGCTTTATTTGGTCTAGCTAGGCCATTAATTAGTCTTCAGAACTCCCGAGAGTTTGTTGAAGTGCTTGCATGGAAGATTTTTGTCGAGAGCTCGTTGGCTTTACTTTTTTCATTCCAAATTAATTTCCTTAAAGCGCAATTTGTATTTTTTAATGATCCCAATATTTCCTCGTTGAGTGGGGACTTGGTTAGCTGTTTCCTAAGCCTGTTTCTCGTGCTTCTAGTTTTCCTTATACCATATGAAAGAAAGATGTTGGTTTCTCTGGTTTCCTTGTATTTCTTCTTTTTCTTTTGTTCACCTATTATTTTTGTATTGTAGGTCACTACTTTCTGTGTAAATTCAACCCACTGGTCGAGGGCAGTAGACTTTAATTGTTTATCAAAGCATTCTTTAACTAGATTTTTTGCCATTGCTGTAATCTCTTCCATATTTTCCGGCTTCCATGTAAGTTTCTTATATTTGATGGTTCCGGTCTCACCTTGAACGGTCAAGTACTTTTCAGATTTTGGGCAGAATAGCTTTATCTCAATAATTTGCTGACTGTGATCACTGTTCAAAACTTTTTCCAGATAGTAGGATGTCACTCTGTTGAAAGTACACAATGATGTAAGTGTGTAATCAATACATGAGTTACCATTGGTTGAATAAAAAGAACAAGCCGGTGGACAGTCCGTTGTGAATATACCATTTAATATCCTGAGACCTAGTGCTTCCATGTCCTTTACCAAGTTTCTCCCTATTCTATCTTGTTTGTTAGGTTTTCTAGGTTCCATTATTGCATTAGGAATTTCCCATTGTTGATTTTGAGATTGGACAAAGTCATCCCACACAAAGGATGTCAACAAGTTTGAATTGAAGTCACCTGTTACGATGTAGTCCGCTAACGGCTCTTCCAAAATTAGCTCCAGAAGCAAATTATTTATGGCAGTGGTCATCTCTATTTGATTTCTGTTTCGGAGGTATGTATATATTGACTAAAATTAAAATTTTATATGACCCACTTCTGAGCATTTTATATCGTAATTTTACTACGAGTAGATTTGGATTGTTCGTCTGTATTTGCTCATGTTTCGCGTCTAATACCAAAGGAACATATATTGCTAGACCTCCGCAGGAAGGCCAAATTTGTTGTATTTGATTGCTGGTACAAAATATCCCTTGTAGTTTTTTAACATAGGTGGGTCAATTGCCCATGTTTCCTGCAGGAATATTAGTTGGTTTTGATCAGGGAGGCCTTCTATTTTGGCATCACTTAACTTGCTACAAATCCCCTTAATGTTCCATGAGCATATCTTTGTTATAAAGGTGGCAGTACTCTGCTCTTGTAGTAGTATTTGTGAGGAGTGTTGTCAATGTTTCTTATTACCATGCAATGCTGCCGTAATCCATTTTTCGTTTACCTCATTCCTGTCTTCTTTTTTTAGGTTATTGGGACTTTTTTTTATCTTCAATGATTGTTTTGTCAAGAGGGTTTTTTAGGATAGAAAAAACACTCTCGATTCTTTCAGGATGTGATTTTTTTGTTTGAATTTCTGTGTGTAGAAGTGGAGTTGGATAGACCTTTGGAAGTGGCTGGCTGATCAGTATACCCCATTCAAGAAAGGTACCATGCTCTTTCAGGATTAAGTCCGCTAGTGGTCCCGTGGCCACTGTTAGTAACGTTGACGGTAGTATCCTTCGGGGTTAGGCTGAAAGCCCACACATAAAATGTCTTTTGAAGTTATCATTTCAAGCGTTGTTATTGATTTCAACAATCGGAGGATATTTCCTCTATTTAGGACATCATGTGGTCCTTTTGATTCGTAAAGTGGTTTAAGGACAAGTTGTGTGGACCTATTTTTTAGGTGACTTATCACCATTGGTATCTCCATTTCTTCTGTATTCCGTATAAATGATCTGCCTGTTCTGACCTCTCCTTTCGATTACTAGGTTATTTTGGATTTTTGAATATATCAAATCATCTGTTGATTCTTTTTCATTCCAAGATTTTTATTTGTACTCTTAATCCCTGTTTCGTTCCTTGCCACCAAATCGTCTTTTTGGTTACAATTCCTAAGGATGCCAAGCAAAGGTTTTTTATCTTGTTCTGTTGGCATCAATGGACTTACATGATTTTGTCGGTCATTCTCGTTAGCATGGGTGTCACCTCAGGTAACTTGGGAAGAACAAATCTTAGACGAGGAGGTGGGGCTTGTGAAACTGACCTGGGGAGAGTTAGTGGGTTCGCTTTGACAAGACTGTGTATTATTTGTGCTGTAGTGTACTTGGCACAGTTACTCAGAGCTTGTAAATCTTGTCTGGGTATGTCAGGAGTAAAGCCCTCAAACACCATGGTTGGGCTTAATAGCCCCTGTTTGTCCCATGGCCATTTAAAAGGGGTTCTGACTCCGGTAAGCACATCATGCCAAATGACAGATGAGTGAATGGATCTTTTTTTCATCTAACAAAAAGGACAATCATTTATTGCGCATATGTATATGGAGCGGACATCTTTCCAGGTGGCCATCCTAAACTCCTGTACCATCATATTTATTTAGTGAACGTCAGACCACTGTAGGCCTCAAAGTCCTATCTTTCCTCTAGAAATATGTGGTGCAAATTCAACTGTCAGAACTTCAGCCGTCAAAGCAGCTTGAACTTCTTATCTGCTATTGATGACATATTATGACAAACTTGTGGATCTTTCCTTATCTTTCATTTTGGTATCATTATGAATTGTACCTAACTGTTTTTATCTTTTTAAAATCTTAATAAAATTATTGAACTAAAAAAAAAACAGCTTGCACTTCTTATAGGAGCAAATAAAGAGGTCTGGTTCATGTTGCAGCTTTCTTCCTACATGCCTCGAGGTCAACTGCATTAATATGACACCAGCATGTGTGCAGTACTTTGTTTTTGATCTGAACAAAAAAGGCTTTTAGAACTTTAGCAGCTAAACAAAATAGAGGAACATGTGTTTGAAGATTCAAGCATATGCCTTTTCTTCTCAATAATCCTGGAAATTGTCTGAAGTCCCAACAGACTGTTTGATCTGCCTCAGTTTGGAGCGTGCTCCTTATTCAGACTAGGTAAACTTGGCAGATGTATACCCAGTTGCTCTGCATTCCATAACCACTGCAAAAGCAATCCCAAAGTCTTTCCCACAAATTTCCAAACCCTCAGGAAGAAAACAGACACCTACTGTTGTTATAGTCCTGCGGAAAGAAACAGTATGCAGTATTTCAATCTACAGCAACGGGTATGGGACTAAATGTAAAAGTCATATTTTCCATTTCCATGGATAAAAAAAGATCCTGAAATAAAACAATCTTCAGAGTCATTACTTATACAGCCTAGTGCCTTGTCGATCAGTTAGTCATCCTTGGATGTTATCAGACCTTGGAATCCACGGCATTCAGCTTTCCTTACCTAAGGATACGACATGCTTCTGAACTTGAGCACAACAAAAAACATGCTGATGATGACAAGGTGTGAAATGCTGGGGCCTCAAGTTGATGTGTATAGAACAGCTGTACGCTTTTTGATTTTGTGACAAATAGGACTCATATATAGAGTCCAATCACTAGATGGTGGACTCATGCACCACAACTGATCCTAGAAGTTCCTTAAAAAGTTCATTTGTTTCATGGCAAATTAGAGCTAGATAAAAAAATAAATTTAGGACAAAAGAGTCTTATACTACTCTTCTTTTGATCACAACATATCCAAGTTGGTGTAGGAACCACAGACGGAGTCAGAAAGACATGTGGCAACCAGTGAAGTGTGGTGGACCCATATTAGTGGAAAAACAATCCAACACTTTAGTAAAGACCAGTGATTTCTAACAATACCCATGAAGTAGTGGGTTTGGAAGACTCAAAAAAAAGTGTACTTCCACGAGTAGACTCACACCACAGAGGACACTTATTGATAACAGCACTGGAACCAATGTAAATGCCAGTAAAGTCTAGAGGAGGAAATAAAAAAGGGACTAAATCAACCTGGAAGGTCTGAGTGTGAGAATCAAACACGTTTTACATATTGCTTTTTAAAATCCTAACCTAAAGCAAATCTGAAATGTTGTAGAGCGTGATCAGGTGACTGAGGCCAGTGCATACAAGTCTGTACGTACATGGGTCACACTGCACCTTGCAGAAGCGTCATACTTTGCATGCAGACCTCTGCAAAATGAAGGGCATTTATAAAGGGAAAAGGAGGGAGGCAGGAGAAGAAGATCTCATCAGGAACCACATGAAAAGTAAATGTATGCACTCCTGGATACTCTAGAAGGACATGCACAACCAAGACGCTAACCATTTAGAACAAAAGGGTATGAGGAAGGTGAAAAGACAGATGTGTGTGAGCAGGCTTAACATACATCTAGGCCTACCGTGTCTTCACTATTCAAAGATCTACATTTTCCCCATTTAATAAAGGCCCTGATGTATAGACCCTAAGATCCAACTCGTCAGAATGCCTTTTAGGTAGGCTACATCTCCATTTTTAGACAGTGGGGGTGTCCACGTTAGACAGTGGGGGTGTCCACGTTAGACAGTGGGGGTGGCCACTGCCACGTTAGACAGTGGGGATGGCCAAGTTAGACAGTGGGGGTGGCCATTTTAGACAATGGGGGTCGTCATCGTTCACAATGTATGCAGAATCATTGCCCTGTCTGCCGTTTGACGCAGATGTTGTTTGACCTTATTTCTAAGAACTGTGAAAGTATCAGGATATTCATCTAATGACACAGACAGAACACCTGATGTGGCAGTCTGAGACAAGTGTCTATTTATAAACCATGTCACAGTCAAATAAGAAAAAAGTACATAAATATATTGCCAAAATAGTGTAGTATGAATTGATACCCTCCCACCTTATATGTTCAGAAAGAAGCGTATGGAATGCATACCTAGATGCACATAATCTATGTCAAACATTCCCAATCTTATGTCAGAAATTACAATTTCTACTTAGATTTAGTATACAAGGACTGCCATTTAATCACTTGTAAGGAGAGGTCCTTACCCCAGATTATCTCACAAGATTCTGCCAGAATACTGACTCACCTACTGCCAGTGCACTTCAAAGACAGTACATCTCCGCTCCCAGTGCTGAAAAAGCGGAGGAAGGTCACTACTATGGTGCGTGTTTGCTCCTCGCAGGGAACACTGCCTTTACGTCTACACTGACAACAGCTTTTGCTGTCACCACTGTATGCAGTGCACCCCTTTTCTCTAAGAAAAACTAGACTGCAACTTGCTCCCCTGCCCAGGCTGTCTCAGCGTGGTGCAAAGAAGTAGGGGTTAGGTTTTAGATAACATTTTAACCATGTGATAAATCTTCATTTTATCCTTTTTGCTGTTTTCATGATATCCTTTGAAGTTGTTTTAGATGTACTGAGAAACAGGTTATTCCGGTCATAAGAAAAGTTTGTCTATTCTTCTTAGTGCATTAGGTATGTGGTATTGTAAATAGCGAAATAGGCTTGTTTCTGTTACTAATGTGCCCCATGTCTCTTTACAGGGATTGTTAGTACCCCAAAACCAACAACTACTTCAACATGTTTTGTGTAAGGGTCTGCTGGGCTACAATATCCTGTCTTTCACATTCAGCATTAGCACATTGAACCAAGTTCACATGTATCTCATTGGTTTTCTAAAATTCCTCAAGAAATCGAATATCCTTAATTGACAAGGTATCATGATTTGCAACTTAATTTTAAAGGCAAATTAAATTATTGCAAAACCAGTTGGAGTACACGAATAGAAAAACGAAAAAGCATAACAATATATCAATCTTTAAACAGCAGGAAAATTACCCGCATCATTTCATTCTCCAGCTGTTTCTTACGATGCACTCTCTGGTGGTGAGACTTCAGGATGTTTTCCACATGCTGCTCCATGAAAAATTTGAAGGCCTGAGGTGAGTAGCTCTGGATGCGAGACTCCCTACGTTCTTCATCTCGCTTGTTTCTCCTCACTGGAACAGGAGAAGTAGTAATTTGCTTCTTTTCTTTGTCTACACTATCGACACACTCAGAACTCTTTTCACTTTCATCCTCTTTATTCAAAGGCAAGGATACACCAGGTTGTTCTTCATTGTTAGGTTTTGTTAATGAGGTATCATATGAAGGAACCGAGGGGTTCTGAAGTAATAAGTGCTTTGGATAAGGTGGGGGAGGGCCTTGGTAATTTGGAGCCTCCACAACAGATGTCATAGGAGTCACGTTTGCAGCTGTCCACTCAGGGAAGGGTGCAGGCTGGACAGCCTGCATTGGTTGGGGCATCCAAGAAGGATGGGTAGGCGCTAGAGCAGTCTGTAGCTCTGGCTTTTGCACCCGCATGCTTTTCACAGGTTGCTGAATGGGAGCTGGTGTAATTGCTGTTACCGTAGTAGCAGAGGACTGATTGTTGTTATTAAGGCCTTGGCGATTGCCAAGGGGGTTATTAAAGGAGTTTGATCTAACTGGAATATTCTGTTGCCAGGAAGGCATCTCAAGCCCACTTACTGGGGCTGACTGAGGTTGGGCAGAGGAAGGCTGTGGCCAAGATGTTGGAAGGCCAGGCACAGTAATATTGTAAAGCTCCATGTTGTGACTGTTTCGGGTTGGCACCATCAGAGAAAGAGGAAGATTGCCATTGGTGTAACCAGAGGTTGCAGCTGGTCCTCCAGCTTGCATTTGTAAGACTGTAGGGCTCGGTCCATTTGCAGAGGCAATTTGGTGAGATGCTTGACGATTCACCAAATTACTTGTTCCTTGATGTGACATAAAATCTGACTGACCATTGCCACTGCCATTTTGAACTACAGGTCTCCCAGAAGAATAACTGAATTTGTTTGAAGAGCTCTGCATTATGATGGGCTGCCTGCCTACTGGAACAGGATTCATGGCTCTTGGGGCCTGTGAAGGATGATTCATCGGCTGGGCCTGTGATTGCGTGTACCCATCTGGCCATACTCCAGGTGGAACAGGAGAAATTCGAGAGATCATGTACTCCATATTTCCAGAATAACGTTTCGTTTGAGAACTTGAGTCCCAAGAAGATGGTGGTGGAGTGGTCCCCTTGGGTGGTGGAGTTTGCCCTCTTGGAGGTGGGGGAGGTGGTGTAACACTTCTTACTTGGGGCGGAGGTGGTGGGTTCACTCTCTGTCCATTCCCAGGATAAGCCTGTGCAAATGCAGCTATTCCGGAGCCTGACATGGGTCTTCCCATTTCCTGTTGAGAATTGGGGTTTTCTTGAAGATATACACCATCAGAAAGTGGAGGACCATGCCGCTGAGGGACTAAGGATTCTTTAGAACCTTTCCAACTCTGTCTCCGATTAACTGATTGCTGTACATTCCCTACAATGTAAAATAGAGCAAAAAGGGATTAGTTTACTGATACCAGTTACCTTACTACTGGAGCTAAGCAAGACTGCATGCAAGCACATCGCTTCTAGCTACATAACAAACACATTCATATAATATTAATTTTAGAAAATAAAAACAGCAGTAAAATAGTACAAATGTTTTAGTAAGGGGAGAACTTCCACACACAGCTATAACTAATTAAAAAATAACAGCAGTGTCCTGTTGGTGTATGTTCAATGACCATTAAATAGATTAGGTACAACAAAATTTATCTCATCAGGCATTAAACAACCTGAAAGTGGTTTTGGTTAGTTGCAACTGACTTTGTAAGATGTCAAGTTAATGCAAAATGACTAATAATACAAGATGTCAGATAAAATAATGGAAAATATTGTCAAAATACAAAAGGTGTGTGTTAATTTGTTTCAAAAGAAAATCCATTAAAACAAACATGCGTTCATGACGCAGACAAACCTCACCAAGGCCAGCTTCCTACCATTCCAACTGGCTTTCAGATCCTTTATTTCTTAACTCTAAACATAAAAAAGCCACTGTCCTCTAGACCAAAGTTATACGTAAGTTGGTTAACTGAAGGTAGACGGACATGCAACTACCAGTACAAATGTCACCATGAATAATTTGGACTTACAGGTCCACAGGGAAGTTTTTAAGCATCTACAAATGATGCAGAGGCAGAAAAGGGCACAGCTTTATACCAAGTGAAGCCTCGGCCTTCAATACACAAGGGAGAGGAACCAGAGAATGAGATGAAAAACTATTTACTGGCGCAGCTAAAGGGGGGCCTTAGCAGCAGCCACATGCCTTCCCAACCAAAGCAAGGAGAAGGAAAGGTCTGCCCAAGGCAATTCTTTGTGCTCCAGTCCTACGTGTATTGTAGAATGTAAGGTACCCTGCATTTAGGGGAAAAGGCAAAGCTCCCACCCTTAGTTTCCTGCCACACAGGTCACCGCTATGGCAGTACTTTCTAGTACCACAGTAACCACAGGCACTGGAAGAAACTAAATAAATCTACAGGAATAATATATTTATTTTCACCTCAAGTCGACTGATGAATTGGTCCCTCAGGAAATGACCTACCACCCAAATACATATTAATTAGATATGATGAATTGTACTACAATGCCAACATATTTTTAATTCATTTATATTGTATCATTTCCATAAGACTCTAAAACCACAACAGAAATGTATGCAAGATGTTGATTGTAAACGTTTTCTTCTTCAAGGGACCAGCACGATCAAACATATGTTTAAAGACTGCTGTATTTTAGAATAAATCCGGGAAGAGGCATTCAAATAGATATCTCAGGCGGTGCCTACATACAGTCTAATAAACATTGAGTAATAAGTGGGGAAAACAAATTAACAGCCCAAAGAGGAGCATTTTTTATGTAGGAACTTACTTTTAAAATACTAGAAGGGAGAATCAATACCCAACGATCAGCAATGACAAGCTAATTTAACTAGTTGCGTATTGTATAAAAAGTGGGTGCATTTATTAATAAGGTGCCAGTTTACAATTTAAAATGCTTTTTTGCATGCACAATTTATTGGCAAAGTCTACAGGTCTTGCTCTAGGGATCTACTGGTTTTGCCAATAGTTTTTAGTGATGATGTATAAAATTCTCGATGCACTGCAGAACAGCGAAACTATTTTTTTTTCAAATTGTCATTGAAGCATGTGCCTACAAAATGAAGCTGGTACTTAAAAAAAACAATAATATTCACCGTTCCGAGTTGGATCAGTAAATAAAAAGAAAAAAAATATGCAAAAGAGTTTTCTTAAGTGCTGGGGAGGAACAACACAGGGCAGCGGAGGGAAGACCTCAGGGGCCAGAAACAAAACAGGGGGCATGTGTAGAGGGAATAAAATACAAAGGGCGAGTGGAGGGGCAGGCAGGTGAAGAAAAGCAAACAGGTGTGCGAGCACTATGGAGCTCTGGGGAGAAGCACAAGGGCGAGAAAGCAATGCAGTGGGAAAGCATACAAGGGTGAGCCCATCACAGAAGGAAGGTGGGGAGAAGCACAAGGATGAGCGAGAGCAACAGAGTGCGAGGCGAAAAAAAGCTAACTAGGGAAACAGATGAAAAACAAATGCACTCTGGTTGAGTGCTAAAGACAAAATAAAGTGGTTCCCTAAAAATGACCAGTGGAAGGATACAAATTGGAAATGCTTCAATGGGGGGGACAGACACACTCGTCAAGGTAAGACATCAAATAAGAAGCAGATAAATGTGAGTGACAGTAAAGCCAACAAACGGTAAGTAATAGGCGGACCTCAAGCCCCTCTATGTTCTTGGTAAGCCAACAATGTCTTTTACAACCAGACCGCTATGCTGCCCGATAGTCTCGACCTAAAAAGGATCTCCGAGTTACTCACCATGCTTTGCACCATGCTGTTCTGGCCAATTCAAGTTAATCTTTACAGGAAGGAGAGTTAAACAATGTAAAGGGATATCTTAGTAAAGCCTGTGTAGCTGCAGAATATGCTTCTACCCCCATTCTAATTGATGGGATATCTTAGTAAAGCTTGCAGCTGCAGAATATGCTTCTACCCCCATTCTAATAGATGGTATATTGTACAGTGCTACTTGCAGCAAATAGGCGTGTGTGTGTGTGTGTAATATATACACGTATATACATATACACAAACACATATATATATATATATATATATATATACACACATATACACACAAGTTAAAGTTGTGGAAACTAAGCAAATGCAACTTCATTTTTCACACAATATGAAAAATAGATGCAGATAAACAGATAAATACAATATAATTAACAAAAAAGAAACACGTGGAAATGGAGAAATTTAATTGAAACTGGAAAGTTTGTTTAGCAAGACACAGCATGCACGATAAATCTGAGTAGCAATAGATGCCAGCAGATGCTTTAGGAATACATTAGAAATATATTAAATTTAATAGTACACAATGATATCGAACACACAGCTAAGTTCTAGGTTTAAGTAGTTTACCAGTGTTTGGTTAGGATGGTTTAAGCTTAGTAACTTATGGTGAGTTTGATAGTTATCTTATTTTGGTAGGCCATATTTCTTGTTTTTGACCACATGTAATTATTTTCAAAACAAAAAAAAACTGGGTGAAGGGAGTAAGCTATGTCTGAGAATAACGTATGTCCACTGGAACTGGAGAAGGCTACCACCCAGAACCACACAGGCTTGAAAAGCTCACAAAAACATCTGCACTGAACTAACCCAAGGATAAACCGCTAAATAGTGTTCAGTTCTAGCAGCCAAATAATGTTCAGGTGTACAATCAAAAAGAGGTAAAATCATGACCAACCATGGTTCACAGTCCACTGGCTATCAGGAGGAGCCCGGTTAGCAGTTGCCAGGGTATGCGTCCAGTAGACCAGTTTGGAAGGGAAATCACAAGGCCACCCAGGAGGACACAAATAGCTTAAAAGATCCCTATATATACCTAAGAGAAAGACTTGGTCCAAGGAGACAGAGAAGTGGGGAAAAGGACATCATGGCATGACAGCAAGCGTTTGCGAAGAAACATCTGCCTACTTAAAACACGTAAACCACTAGGGGAAAAAAGCACTAAGCGAGACAAAAACTATACAGGGACCTTACTTGTTTTATTTAAACCAAATTAAGGAGCTAGACATCAAGTTTGTTTCAGTCGGATTTACACTTCTCACAGACTGCATACACTGGCTACGTTTATTGTGCTGGATAGACTGTGGCCTGTTGGGAACTAATTTACACATATGGTGGAGCTTTGCCACAGTTTGGACATTCCAGAAAAATATATCCAGGATCAGAGGTGTTGCTTGTCTATTAGCCCCAGCAGTCTCTGTGACGTATATGCTAGTAGATGCGGATGAAGACCTTGTTTTTCATCTGAAATCAAAATTGGGAGTTTTATAATTCACATTTTAGCTGCCTGAAAACTAACAGTAACCCACTTGTGTATGTACACAAGCCCCGAGTCTTGAAGCTTTCAATTAATAGAATATGGAAACTATTCTCTTTGGAGACAATAACTCATTGATAACAGGCATGAGAATCTGAGCAAGTAAGCGATGCCGTCGTAGAATAGGTACAATATAAAAATCTTTGCTTCTCATAGTAATAAACAATCTCTTTTGAACACAATCTTGAATTTGATATATGCAATCAGAGCTGAAACTCCTCTTTATGTTGCTTCTTTACAGCCTTTTTGTTCCGACCGCATGCTACTGGTCCCAGCAATGTGACTTTACAACATGGGTACTCGAAAAATACACTCTGGGTTGTGCCCGAGGGCAGCATCATTGCAGTGACAAGTCCCAACTCAATCTCTTGTTGGTTTTATTCTTTTTTTTTTTTTTTTAATGGCAGATAAGGGCTGTATCACACAACTTTTATTAACTATTCTATCTGAGATTGGTTAATAAAAAGAAAAAAATAACCATCTAATTTTGCAGGCGCAAGCATCCATGCTAGTGTGTGCCTACAAAATGACGCAACTGCCACATCATAGTACCTATATATATTTTTTATATCATTTTCAGCCATGCTACATAGCAGTTGGGCTGCTATACACCATGGCTATAAATCATGGTCATACATGAGACTTATTGGCTTTGTCAATGCTTGTTCAGTTAAGCTTCTTGTATTACATTATAAATACAATTACATGCAAGTTAAAGTCCACTTTTTAGTTACAGAATATTTTGCTCTTTTTAGCTATCTGACTGGCCCCTCCCAACACCCATTAACCCTGCCCCATCATACTATCAATCAAGGTTCCCATACACTTGTATGCACTTTTCAGGTATGAGCAGCTGCCTTGAAGAAAGTACAAGCTAGACTGGCTGTAGAAACAAACCCCATTAGCAAAATAGCACACAAACATATCCTAACAACACTGTTTTTTTTTATTTCTGGACTTTGTTTCTACAGTCATTTCAGCTTGCTCTAGCAGTAGCTACACAGACTACAAAAAGCAAGCCAAGAATCACTAAACGATGTCGCTTGGCTAACACAAAAAAACAGCTCTTAGCAGCTTTCTCTGCTGCACTCTCCTTTTATCATGGGAGATCCCAGAGGAATATCTGCTGGCCGAAAGGGAAGTTGGGCCTGGCTGTCAGTGGCCCGTACTTTGAGAACCACTGGTATACAAAACTGACTGTCCTTCTGTGCACCTGGTATTTCAGGCTACATTGCAAACCATCCACTGTGTTTACACTTGCAACACCAACTTTACCGTTTGTAATGATCATGATGAGAGTCTAATAAGGGTACTACTTATATAATATAACAAAATGGATACTTACCTATCGGAGTAGGTTTGCAGCTTGAAAGATTTTCCGGATTCACATGCTGTGCATTATTCCAACATCTAGTGGTTGGGTCTGGAATCTTCTTGGTAGTCCTCTCTTTTTGTGTGTTGGGTGTCGTCTGTAGTCACTTAGTGCCATGTCAGGCCTCCCATGACATCAGACGTGTGCCCCAGAAGCCCCTGTGCTTAGTTGTTTAAGGCATCTCAATAGCTCCCCCTCTTTGTTTCACCTAATTTTTCAGTGTGGCGGAGGGTCGCATGTGAATCCAGAAAATGCGTCAAGCTGCAAAACTAGGACTGGCAAGTAACCATTTCATTTTGCAGCATGAATCCTTTTCTGGATTCACAAGCTGTACATTGATTTTATAGCGGTATCTTTGGTTATTCTTGGAGGTTGGATTAAAAGGAGGTTGATTTTGTGAACAGGTGTTTCAATACTCTTTGTCCACCTGGATGTCCATGCAATAGTATTTGTGAAGGTTTGGACTGATGACTATGTGGCAGCTATATTTCTGTCGTTTTTTTGGCACATTTGCGCTACTCTGGCGATCTGCTGTACTAGACTATGGAAGAGACGCTCCGCCCATATTTGTCATTGGCTTCGGTCTTTGTCCTTCGTAAATGCAGGCTTCTGATTCAGTAACTGGCTTGTTAGTCCCTCATTCGTACCGCCTTTTCTTCATTTGCAACCTCCCATAACTACTGGTCCCTTTACTTCCGTTGTTCACAGTACGTTTCTATTAGTCGGCAGGCACTATTTTCTTTTTTCCTACTGGTCCGCCGCCACAAGAGGAAACACGAGCAGTTCCCCCCATACATACGCACACCAGCCATGCTGACCCTGCCCCTCAGACAACCGGAGATAGGACTTGGAGCTCATGAATATGGCGCTGACCTCCATGCCGCCGCAACAAACGGAAAACCAAGCAGGCTGCCCCCCTTTGTTATAGGAATCGCTTAAGGCGCGATTTTGCTTGCCGATATTCATATAGATTTCCCTAATTGTCATAAGCAGTGGTTTCAGTTTTAACAAAAGAGCACGCCATTATTCTTTGGGCAAACACGAGAAGTTGTTCCTTTCAGCCCATTTGCTTTCATTGCCCCCAGGCTATTGGGATTCTGCGGTAGTTTCAGTGCTCCATAGCTTTTGTCAAAATATTTCTGCTGAGTTGCTTTGTGCTGCAATTTCTTCATATAATGATCCTGTTGAGTGGAAGGAATTGCTCAGAAACGATAGGTAATCTTGTGCTTAATTTCCTTTTCTACCCAAGTCCTGCGGGTGACTTAGTTTTCAGGGTTGTGGTGCAGCGCGATGCCTTTAGAGTTCAGCGGGGGCAATGGATGGCTCGTCAGGGACTTTCTGCGCCTCGGTTTTCACAATTTCAACTGTATGAAGATACACCTATGAGAGAGTAAATTGTGGTGGGCTGCCTGTGTTCATCATCGGGGTAATTGCATGTTATTAAGAAAAACAATCTGCACATGCAGTGTGCATTTTAGTTGTTGGAAAATATAATTTGCTGATGTTGAAAAAATGGTTCCTTTATTTCTAGTAAACAATAATGAAGTAGTTCATATAAAGCATTGTACACCGCACCTCTGCAGTTTCCAAGCGCCGTCACAGGTGTTACTATTGATAATAGTCAGGAAGTGGGTAAATAATTTGGTGCAGGAGGGACTCTTACCTACACAGTTCTATTTTTCCATTTAAATATTTTTTTTATTTTCCATCAACATCAGATTTACAGATTCATCATACATTGCCAGATAAACAGCAACAAATAGAATACATTTTTTTTTTTTAAAACAAAAAAAATTATAAAAAGAATTTTTATCTTACAATTAGAAAGCGTTATCGTCAGATTTAAAACAAATAAAGTATTTTTTTCCCAAAAACACACAGAGCTTTGGACTGGGTGATATAGGTTAACAGATGGGAAAAAAATTGTCTCAGAAATGATAGAAGGCCATCATTAAGAAATATCTTGGGGAGGAGCCAAGCCGGCGACCGCGATGGCCGGGGAGGAGCCAAGCCGGCGACCGCGATGGCCGCCTAGTCCCTCGGCTCCGAGTACCATCTCCTCCGGTGCTTTCATCCTGCTTATTATCCTGACGCAAAATGGCACAAACGGATACATGAACACGACCGATCATCGATGGCGCAATCCCGAGAATTTTGCCTGCTTTATAAAGGGAGAAACAGCCAACGACGTCTGCGGCCCGCAGCAGCGTTATGACAGGGGCCTCGATTGGACTGTAAGGCCGGTCACCAAGTGCACAACAGCGGCCACCGGAGGCTGGGAGGGACCGGTCGGCTCCGATGTGGCAGGGAATGACCGATTTTCTCAGCGCTCGCACTGACCGATTGGAGGCACGAATCGAGTACAAGCCTGTCGTTGTGCCCCTGTGTGGATCGAGTGATTACTAATATTTTGATCGTTCGCCGCCGGGAAGTGCTTTGAAACTCGTCCCGCTTTCGGCGGGAGGATCCCGAATTTGCGCCGAGCCGCGCTAGAGCAGGGCTGACTCCATCGGTGGCCGCGATCTGGTCACATTGAATCGGTCTTGGTGACCCGGACGGTGGTTACATGACGCCCGGTGCCCCATTGTGTGTGCCTCGGCCCCATTCCAGAGTAGTGCTGCCCCGGAGTATAGTGGGCAGGGAAGAGTGCAGCTTCTGGGAGACTGAGTCTCGACCTAATGCGGGACATATGAAGAGGGGGAGCATGACAAAGGGGGGGCACGGGGCAGAACTACACCTTGGCGATCTTATGGCTGCCCTAACTGCCCTTCACGACACCTTGGAGCAGGATGCCCGATCATTGGGGAGTAAGATGGATGATGTTATTCTCGCGGCTGGGTGAATGAGATCGGCTGGACCGTTGATACACAGCGAGATGCCTTACTCAATACCCAGATGCAACAAGATGGCGTCCGTCCTTGATACTGGAGGGCCAGAGACGCTGGTCTTCGTGCCATTTCAAGCCTGCGATGTCGGATGCCTTGGACAACCTGTAGGCTCTAGATTGGACCTGAGTGATGGAACCTCTCTCCACGTCATGTTGCTAGTGACTTTGGTGCTACTCCAGCTGTGTTTGGACATTGAGACATTCTCCCCCTGCGCTACCCCGCCGAAGGAAGTGTGGAAGATATGTTTCTGTGCCAGATTGGGTCCACCGTACCTGCAGGAAACGGGATTGGATGAGGTCCGGTTGCATCAAAGTGTTGCAAATGTGTTGCTGCTTGGGCTTGCCTTGGCATTCCGATTCCCTACAGCTATGGACTTGGAGGATGGTAATTTGGTGGGCTTTGGCGGTATAAGCAAGACTGGACAAGGATAAAGGATGCTTCCTCCGTGTTGACATTTTCTGATTTTAGGGCTGTGGGGGATATGCGATACACTGTCTTGGGCTGAGTCTGTCCCTTGTAAATTGTTCTATTGTATTGGCTCTTGCTGTTGTAGGAACGTGAGGGTTGGGGCTAAACCTGAATAGACTTTGATGCAATGTTTCTTTTGTTTTTGCTGGATTATATCTGTGGGAGTGCAGGCCAGACGTGGTTCTAAGTATTTGATATTTAAGTGTCTGATGTGTTCGGGACGGGATTTGCTGCCTCTATAGTGCCGGGGATCGGGCGGGTTAGTCCTTCTTCTGCCTGCGGCTCCCCTGCGAAATGCCTCTTGATTTGCTATAATTTGCTTAACATTATGGCAGGGAATGTCTGCTCTTGGCGGGGGGATGGGACTCCGGGAGCTCGAATTGATTTGTTATATTCTCCTCCTCCAACCTTTTCCCTTCCTTGGGGTGTAGTTTAGGGGGCGACAGGCACGCTGCTAGTGGGGTTAGGTCGTAGCCATTGGCAGGGGTGTAGGGTGGGGGGTTGTGTTTTTTTTTTTTTCCTTTGTTATTTTCTATGACCATTCTATCTCCCTTTTCCTATATTTTTCCCTACTTTGGGGCAGTTCCGGGGCGACAGGCACACTGTTAGTGGGTTAGGCCGTAGCCATTACAGGGGTGCAGGGTGGGGGGCGCGGGGGGGGTTTGTTATTTTAGTTTGTTTTGTTCTATGGTCCCTATCGCTCTTTTCCGGCTTTGGGAGGGTTCTTCCTCTTTAATAGGGTTGGCTGTCTCTGGGTCTCGCACCTTTTTTTCTTTTCTTTTCCTGCGTCTCAACTAACCTTTGTTTCCTGTTTTTGGGGGTGGGCTCTCTGGGATCATATTTGGAATTGTTGCTTTCTGTGATGCTGCTTATTATCCAGTCTTATTGTTGCGGCTGCTTATTGTATAGTTGCTGTATTCATAGCCTATCTCCGATTGTACATGGGGTGCGTCCCCCTTGTTTCTTTTGTGTCCCTTTATGTAAGGTGTGCAGTCCTGGTTGTTGCAGCCCCCTCTCTTCTTCTAAATTTAAAAATGAAAACCTCATATCCTGTGTTGCGCGCCCCGCAGTCACGTCTGGTGTACTTTGTAATATCCTGATTATAGATTGACCTACGGTTCTCCTGTTTCTATTGACTGTCTTTGCGGCCGGCCATGATGGTTGTGGGCTTGCGCATGTATCTCCTATTTTTTCTCAATAAAGGTTTTCAATAAAAAAAAAAAAAAAAAAAAAAATATCTTGTAGTCTTAATTGCGTCTGGCCTACCCCTTAATTCATCTTAAATCTCTCCCAGTCTCCTTTTCCATTCAATTATTGGGGCCCATATCCTCCGACCGGCCTCTTTTTTTCCCCTCCCTCTTTTTTCATATAAGGCCATTTCTAGGATATATATCGCCAGTACACGTGGGATCCATTGCTGTAATGTTGGGGGGTTAGGATCCTTCCAGAGTGTGGCTATACATAATCTGCTAAGGGTCATAGCTAAATACAGAAACTCGTGGTGAAGAACATCTACACCCGCCCTCGCTACACCCAAAGTCATAACTTCATCTGTCAAAGTTAAATGTATCCCCAGAGAGTCGGCAAAAAATTGTTCCAAAGATTTTTTGTATATATCCAAAGAGGGGCATGATGCAAACATGTGTATTGTATCTGCTTGCGTGGATTGGCATCTCGGGCAGATTCCCCCGCTATTTCCCCCCCATTGCGCTATTTTATGAGGAGTATAGTAGAGTTCGAACATAGTCTTGTAGTGTTGGGATTGTAAATTTGACACACTTAAGATCGATTTTGATAGTTTTAATGACTTTTCTGCCTCATTTCCTGTTAGACCTAATTTGTCTCTCCACTTCTCATACATTCTTTCACAATCACCCTTTTTATGTTTACAAATTTCTTTGTATAATTGCGAGATGGAGGTTCCTCCTTCTTCCCTTACACATTCCAGCAATTCGATTCTTTGAAAATTCAGGTCTCCTCCATGTTTCTTTATCAAAACTGACCTCACTTGTAGGTACTTAAAGAAGTCTCTGCGCCCCAGGTTATATAAACGTTGTGCCTGCTCAAAAGAGATCAGACCGGTTGCCCCTATAAGGTCCCCGATAGTTTTAACCCCTAATACATCCCAGCCCTTCATAACTGTGTCGTGAAATACCCCCGGCAGTGATGGGTTCCCATACAGAGGGGTATAATAATTCATTCTCCCTAGTTTTAATTTTCTCCTTATCCCAGACCAGACTGACCTTGCGGCCACCAAGGTCTTAAACCTTACTTTTTTGTAATAGCTCTTCTCCTCATATGTGAGTAGCCATTGATTAGAGTTTTTCACTACTAATTCATATACGTCTGGGACACCATCTCTACCTCTCCATCTGTCTAAAACTCTCCCCCCCAGCATACCTCTGATGTATTGTAGGACCGTTGCCCAATAATAGGCTTTAAAGTCTGGTAGCACCAGCCCACCTCTTTCTCTTGGGAGTGACAGAAATTTTTGGCTGCGGCGTGTTTTACCCTTTGCCCAGATACATCTATTTGTCACCTTTTCTAGCTCCCTGAACCAGCTATTGTTAAAGATCAGCGGTATGGTCCTGAATAAGTAAAGTACCTTTGGCAAAAACACCATTTTAATAACGTTACAGCGTCCAATTGTTGTTAAGTGTAGGTTATTCAGTTTGTCAAAATCAATTTTGGCCTTATCTATAATGGGGCTTAGGTTCTTAGATACCACTTTAGAAAGGTCTGAGGTTATGCGAACCCCCAGATATACTGCTGTCTCTACCACTCTTGGATCGACTAAAGATATTTCCTGGTTTATTACTACTTGGGTTTTGTTTACATTTAATTTGTACCCTGACAGTCTTCCAAATGCAGCCGCTTCCAGTTCTATTTCACTTAGGGCTGACATTGGTTCGCTTGATGTTATAGCCAAGTCATCCGCATATCCTAGTATTTTAGTTTCATGCCTATTCAGTACTATGGGCAGAATGTTTCTATTCTGCTCTATCCTCCTAATAAATGTATCTATATATAGAGCGAAGAGTAGCGGGGAACAAGGACACCCTTGCCTGGTTCCTCGTCCAATATCTATTATACCACTCAGCTCCCCCATGGTTCTAACTCTTATTCTTGGATTGTTGTATAAGGCTTTCATGGCTCCCATAAAGCACTCCCCCAGGTTCAGCTTCTCCAACACTGCCCAGAGAAATCCCCACGAGACCCTATCGAATGCCTTCTCAGCATCTAAAAGGATCAGCGCCATAGGGTCTCGTGAGGATGCCGTGCCATCAAATAACGTAAGCACTCTGACATGTTCCGCTGTTCCTCTCCCAGGTATAAACCCGTGCTGCCTTGGGGAGACGATCTTGCCAATTACTGCTCCCAGCCTATTTGCCAGCATCTTTGAGTAGATTTTCACGTCGCTATTCATTAGGCTTATCGGCCTATAAGATCCAGGATTGGTTGCTGGCTTGTCTTTTTTCAGAAAGACTATCATGGTTGCCTCTCCCCATGACTCCGGTATCGCACCCTCTTGTACATTTACAGCCAACTCATATAGTTCTTCTTCTATCTCGGCTAAAAATGTTTTGTAGAACTCCAAGGGTATAGAGTCTGGGCCTACTGCTTTGCCGGATGGTAAGTCAGACTGCCCTCTGTATTTCTATTTTATTAAATGTCATCTCCAATGCCCCCCTGTCCTCTATCGTTAGTTTCTCTAGTCTAACACTCTCAAGATACCCCTCTATATCCTCGATAGATGCCGTATTGTCTTCTTCATATAGTTTCTGATAATAGTCCCGAAAGCTAGCACATATACTCTCGGGTGTTGTTGCGACACTACCGTTCTCAGATCTAATCTCAGAAATATCTCCTTTAGTAGCAGCCTGCCTTGTTCGGACAGCTAGCATGTGGCCTATCTGCTCACTATACTCATATTGGTCCTTTCTCCATGCCAAATACTTCCCTGCTGCTTTAGAAGGAAATAGCTCCCCAACCGCTGCCTTAGCCATAGCTAGCTCATATGTTATACTAACAATATCCTGATTCGCCCTGATCGCTCTGCTAAGTTCATGTTCTAGTCTAGCAGCTGCCTTTATTCTCATTTCTACTTCCTCCCTCTCTGCCTAATTCCGCCGAATTGAATACCGGATTGTCTCCCCCCTTATACCTGCTTTCAAGGTATCCCATACTACTGCTGGTGAAGCAGAGCTTTTGTTTAATACAAAAATATTTCTTATCCATTCTTTCATTAGAGCGGTGTACTCTGAGTCCTGTAACAAGGATCTCTCAAATGTTCAATTTGTCACCTTCTTTTGTTGGGCAGCGGTTGTAATATCTAAGATGAGAGGGTTATGGTCAGACATTACCCTGGGTAATATGCTAATCTTTGCGGTGGATGCTACAACAGGTGATACCAAAAAATAGTCTAGCCTTGCTAAGACCTTATGAGGGGCAGAATAATATGTACTACCGCTCCCTAAGTTATTTTGCAGCTCCCATATATCTACTAGACCATTATCACACATCAGTTGAATCAGTGCTCTGTGGCTTCTCTTCTTCCGACCGGAGAATTTCCCCGGGTCGTTCTTCCACAAGCCATTCAGTCCATTAACATTTAAGTCTCCACAGACTATTAATGGTAGGGGCCAGTTGGCTATTTCTAAATTAACGGAGACCATAGCTTCTGGGTCGTCTACAGTGGGAGCATACAATGAGCATAATTTGAAATTATAACTCTGTATCCGACATTCCACCAATACCCATCTACCATATCGGTCTGATTTTTGTCTATTAACAACCACGCATCCATGCTTTGCTAAGATCGCTACCCCTCTTGTTCTAGTTCCTTGCGTCGTAAATGATATTAATTGGTATCCCAGCTGTTCTAAAAGTCCCTTTTGGGAGGCCTCTATATGTGTTTCTTGTAGGCAAATGAGCTCAGCATGAAGTGTTCTTAAATATTCCCTCATAGCTCTTCGTTTCCTGTCATCATTTAGTCCGCAAACATTCAGCGAAGCTATCCGCACAGTAATTTCTGTTTTCTTTTCACGCTCCCCCAGTTAGTTTTTGTTAACCTGGCGTCTTTAGTTTCTTCTATATACTGATGTGATGACATTTTTTTCCCCCCATTCTTCCCTCCCCGGCCCTCTCTTATCCTCCCCTGACCCGTCCCACTCTACCTGTTCCCCTCCCTCTGTCCCCCTCCCTTCCCCCCTTACCATCCTATGAGGCTTGCTGGGTCCCCGAGTACCCAGGTGTGGGCGTCAGTGTGATCAGAGTGCGTCCCGTGGGTAGGTCCCTTATACTTTGGTCGTTTCGGGTCGGTGGGGTCAAATTCATTACCCCCACCCCCCCTCCACAACCCCTTTTGATTGATCCCCATGTTTTTGTGTTCATAGACAAGTTGCTGATTTGCGTTTATATTCCTGAATTCCCTTTCTCAGTTGCTGAGATTTCTCTTAGGTAAGTTTCGGCTTGAATTTCACTTGAGAAGTTTCTTGTTGATCCCTTATATATTATTTTTAGCCGTGCAGGATTTTGCAGGTAGACTGTTGCTCCGATTTTTTCAAAAGGTGCGATTAATTGTCTCATTCTCCACCTTCTCTCAACAGTTGCGTGGGCGAAGTCTGGTCTGGTGAAGAACATAAAATCTTTATATTTCCTCTGCTTTGTTGGCCTTGCCAGATCATAGAGGGCTTCTCTTAAAAGGAAATTCCCAAAATAGACCAACATTGCCCGGGGATATTGACGTGGTTTTTGTGAGTGTTTTGGTGGCGTCAGAGGGAATCGATGGGCACGCTGAATTTCTCCGGCCATATCCCAGGTGCTAAGTTCCGGGAAGGCTGATTTCAGCAGATTGATCATAGAGCCCCTTGGGTCGTTCTCTTCAAAGCCTTCAGGTATTCCAAGGAACCTCAGTTTGTTTCTTCTTGACCTGTTTTCGTGATCTTCCACTTTCATCATGAGGTCTTTTATGATTACATTACATACACAGTTCTAGGTTAAAAGCTTCTCACCCCTATCTGTGGCACAAGTAGCAGGCAGTGTCCAAGAAATGTGTTTGAAGGTCAAGCTGACTGGGGGTTACTGATCTGGGGCCTGACCCACGTGATATGATATGCTGGTGACTTCCTTACTTTATGTCTGTGAGGCAAATATGGACTCGTCCGTCATAGCACAGGTGTTTATGGACTTTACGGCTCTTTTGGGCCTTAAGGTGAACTAGCCTAAATCTTGCATATTTTCTCTCCCAAAAATCTTCAGTCTTCCCTTTAAAATGCAGCTAAACCCAAGGCTGCAGGTAAAAATGGTTACATTTAGACAGCTAGGGGTCAACGTTCATCACTCTCCGCAGATTTGTGTGATGGCAACCCGGGCAAAGCTATGCAAGTGCTCCGGTCAACATTTAACTTTCTGGTAATCTTTAGCTCGTTCAGCTGACTGGGCGTGTGGATTTGGTAAAAATGGTGGTCCTCCCTCGTATACTTTATTATTCGACCAATCTTCCCCTCCACACCCCGTTCTTTCTTTAAAGAACCGGATTCATGCCTGGTTGCTTTTATTTAGGTCTCTGGGCAAAGTCGAGTGGCCCTTACTACACTGAAAGTTCTGGTGGAGGCCGGAGAGTTTGCCCTCCAGGACTTTGAACGCTATTATATGCCTGTGCAACTGCAATGGATAGTCCGCTGGCTTTTGGGCACTCTCTTTAAGAGACAGGGCTCTCCAAGGCTGACTTTCAAGATGGTTTATTACACTATCTCTTGTTCCCTTCCACTTGCTTGGATCCTTGGGCTACGGGCTGGTTTCACATAGAAGGGTCATGTTTAGCTATAACAAACAAACATACTCGCTCATGAACCGCCATCTCCCTAATAGGTCTACAGACCAAAAATTGGACGCTTGATGTGCGGACATTTAAGATTCTGGCATACTTTTGGAATCCCTTCATATTTGGTCAGGTAACCTGAATGTTAGTGGTTTGCTTGGTTAACAGCAATACTTTTTACGTAGGGTACAAAGAGTAATGAGAACCCGGACACGTGGTGTTTTCTCAAGCATGGAGCAAAAATAATTATTCCGAAAGTCAAAACGACCATCAGGGTTAAAATGCAATTTCTATTATATTGGTAGTACTTCTAATGGTTTGTTGCTTAAATACGCACAGGGGCAACATGTGTGCCCCAAAAGAGGCTTGTTTATGCAGGCTAGCAAATTAATTATGGCATCCCTGAAATTGAAATCACATGAACAGACCTGACTTTATAGATTATTAATATGTAATCACCAGGCCAACATGTAGCGTTGTCACAGCTGGTGATGCGGTCATTAATAGTCCTTACTAGCAGTTGGCAAGCACGAATAAAACCAGCCTCGTTGTAGTTATGTGCAATAATGTGCTGCATCGCTAAATACTTATAAGGTCCCAAAGGCGAGACCGATTTTATTGCAAACACTTGTTTCCTTGTGGAATGCACTCTGCGTATTGCTTCTAAGCGTACACCTTTTTGGTAGCTAGTTGGATTGCTTGCATTATCCTCCTTGCGATGGTGCAGTTTGTCACTGGTGAGCCTCTGTTTGAATTCACAAATGATGTGAAGAACTGTTTTACCATTCTGATCTCCCTTGTTCTTTCTAGGTAGTACATCACAGCCCAGTGCACATCCAGCATATGCAAGGTTCTTTCGGCTCCTGTTTTTGGTTGCTGGAAGAAGCCCGGAAGCTGGATTGGTTGGTTTAAGTGGAACTGTTTCACAACCTTTGAGATGAAACATGGGTAGGTCCACATGACTACTATGTCTTTGTCTATTTGCAGCTCGGGCTCTTGGATGTTTGGTGCTTACAATTCGCTCACTCTGCACAGTGATGTGATCATGATTAGGCAGGTGGTCTTCAAGGTCAGGGACTGTAGTTTTGCTTTGAGTAGCAGTTCAAAAGGGGCCTTCATTAATTGTGTTAATATCAGGTTAAGGTTCCACATTGGCATTGACGCAGATATGGGTGCTCATTTTATTTGCTCCTTTTAGAAACCTTTTACTAATTAGTGCTGTGAAAAGGCTCCTTCCCATGTGTCCTTTTGTGGAGGCTACTATGGCTCCCAAGTGCACTTTTAGAGAAGCATTTGTTATACTTATATTGTTTTCAAGCAGGTACATAAAAGGTATGTGATCACTGTGGGGGCCTCTGTTTTGTTGTGGAATAGGTCCTCGTCTCTACATCACAGGACTTCTAGCTGAAAGTTCACTGCAAAGCATATTCTTGTGCTTGGACTTCTAGCTTCCTTTAGGATATCCATGTACCATTTTAGAAGTTTTAAGAGTCCAAACTTTGTCCTAATAAAGCCAGGCAGCAAGGCTCAGGCTGTCTGCCTCTGGGTAGTGGATCTTCCCTCCCTGCATGGAGCTGAGGAAATGTTTTGCCAGTTTTACATTTCCTTGAGCCATCTCCACCAGGTCTGAGAACCACGTTTGTTTTGCCTACTGAGGAGAGATTAAAATCAGAGTCATTTGTGACTATTTCTACTCATCACTAAAGGTATAGGGGAAATTGGTGAAAAAGCGTACACGAATTTCCTAAACAAGCGCATTCCCTTAGGAGTGGCAATGTGGGTGTAAGAATGCAAAGGCTTGGCATTTTGAGGTTGCGAACAGAGCGCTCTCTGGTGTGCCCAACTGCTGGCAGACTTTTGAGCACTAGGTCGTTTAGTTTCCATTTGTGTTCTATGGATGCCTGTTTGTTTAGTCTGTCTGGTTCTTTGATCTCTACGTCTGTCAGATGAATTGTTATTAAAGTTGTTCCTCTCTGAATGGCCCATCACCAGATCTCTTGGGCTAACTTCAGAAGCACATGCAAACGTGTCCCTCCTTGCTTGTTCAAATAGAACATTGTGGTTGTGTTGCTAGTCTAAATTTACACTATCCTTCCACTCACTTGTGTCTGAAAAGCCTTTAGGGCCAAGAAGACTGTCTGTAGTTCCAGGCAATTTGTGTGTTGTTGCATCGCTTCTTTCACTTTCAATAGCCCTCTGATTTTTAGTTCCCAGTGTGTACACCTGATCCAGTGTAGGATGCATCCGTGGTGATCATCACCGTCAAAGTTGATGGAGTGAAAGATCTGCCCAGTTATGTTGTCCAGGGTTTTACCATGTCATCTCTCCTTCACTCTTTATATTACAACTACTAACTAGATCTTTCCAACTACCCCTTTGCCTGTTACCATTGGTTTAAGGTCAACTTTTGTAATGGTCTTGTGTATTCTTGTGTGTGAGATCAGGAGGATGCATGAGGCCATCATGCCCATCAGCTTCCCCACAGTTCTCGCTGTCAGAGACTGACCCTTGTGGTAGCAGAAGGCCTGTTCGGTGATGGATTCATTCCTCTTGAGGGCAGGGAAGGCTCTCTCGCCTCCGGTGTTGATTCTAGTTCCAAGGAAAATAGTCTCTCGCCGCCAGCTCCACTGAAAACATTTCTAAGCTGATCATGAACCCTAGTCTGTGAAGCATGGCCATAAGTGTCCTGGTGTCCTTTTCGCATCCAGAGCACAAGCTTGCTTTGATTATCTAGTTGTCTAGGTACAGGTAGACATGTATCCCTTTCTTTCTTAGGAGGGCCACCACCAAGGCTAGACATTTTGTAAACATCCTGGGTGCTAATTTGATTCCGAAGAGGAGCTCCCTGAATTGGTAGTGGTTCTTGTGGACTACGAACCACAAGTAACTTTTGTTTTAGCAGGACATGGGAATGTGTAAGTAAGCATCCTTTAGGTCTATGATTGCCATATAGTCCTTTTCCTGTAGCCACAGGATGACCTCCTGTAGTGTAGTTATTTTGAATGTATGGGTCTTCATGAACTTTAAGAAGCGGAGGTTCAAAATTTGTCTTGAGAGAATTGTCCAGTTTTCCACCAAGGAAGTATGCAGAGTAGTTTACCAGATTGACTTTAGTCATAAGCACTCCCTCTACTTCTCTTTTCTAGGAGTTTCTGCCCCAGTCGTAGCAGGCAGTGCCTCTCCTTTTGAAGGGCGAGATCTTTTATTTGGCTGGACTCCCAGTGGCTTCTTTGTAAGTTCTATGCAATAACCATGTTGGACGATGTTGAGGATCCATTTGTCTGAAATGACCTTCTTCCACTCCAGAAGAATGGGCTCTATTCCGCCCCCAACTGGTGTTATGTGGTGGAGCGGTTGGTAAGCAGAGTTACTGTCCTCTTCCTCTGCCCTGAACGGGTGGACTCTGCGGTGTTGGAAATGGCCACTATTGCTGTACCCCTTGATATGGAGCTGGCTGCGGTGCTGGGCTTCGAAAACGTCCTTGGTTCGCGGGTCTTCTAATGGGGGCTGCTCCTCTTCTAGGTTGACCCAGGAACTGTAATGCCCCCAGTGCCCGCCTTTGCAGTATCACTGTCTTTTTTGATCTGCTGCAGCATTTAATCTACAGCAGTTTGCTAACAGGTTCTCTCCTGAAAAAAGTATATTTATGATGTTCGCCTGAACCTCATTCCGGAAACCAGACACCAGCAACTAGGCAGGTCTCCATATGGATGTTCCCATTACCAGCTGCCTGCTGGCCGTGTCTGCCACATCCAATACCTATTTTAAGCATGTGATGGCGATTTTTTTGCTCTCTGCCAGTGTTTGTTATTGCTCTGGTAGGTGATTCAAGATTTTACCAGCCTCTTCCCTGCAGCAGTGGGCATAAAAGTTGAGGAGTGCATTTTTAGTTGTGATACTCCAAGGTATCGCAGCTCCTCTCTCTACTTTATAACCTACCGTCTTCCACTCCGTTTCTCTACAGGTGGTCCCATAGAAGCTAGGACAATGGCTTTCTTCCTTGTTGTGGCCATAATGATGGACTCTGCCACACATTGCCCTTAATGTAAACAGAGTATTTGGAGGGGTGATTAAACTGTTTATCCATTCTCTCTGTGTTGCAGCGTTGCAAGATGCTGGTTCCCCGAGAGCTTCTCTTCTCTGATCCAGGGCGCTTCACAGCATGGGGCGTAGGGCTGTTTGATCTGGGATGGTAGAAGTATTTCTAGGAGGATACAGGCCTGCATTGTCACTTTCAAAAGTACCCTACACCTATCTGCTGCTCTTTTTACAACAGCAATATACATTGCAATGTCGACTGTCAATGGACTCGAGGGGTATGTGTCAACAGCCTCCTCCAGTGAATCAGTTTTGAGGTCCTACCACTGCTTGTCACCCCTTTCAGCGTCTTGGATGATACACTGGTCTTCTGTGTCCTTCTCATACAGGAACATCCCTTGTTCCTCTTCTGAGGCTCTGGGGTTGCTTGTGAATCTCCTCACTCTTCTCCCCTGGAGGCTTCGAAGACATTCTGAATTCTTTCATTGAGGCATCGCAATCCTACTTTGTTTGTAGGATCAATGGCATTTCTACTTCGAGCAGTCTCTTTCTCTCGACTTCGAGGGCATGTTGTTGGGGGACCAGAGCCCTCAACACCCCTTTCTTCATGTCCTTCGAATCTTCCTTGGCTCTGTCCTCTGCTTTTCAAGGTTTCTCGAGACCATCAGTGTTTTGTCACAGAGGTAGAGTCTTGTGTCATTTCAAGTTCGTTTTTCGGTTATACCTGCATATGTTTGAGGTTCTACCCTACTTGGGCTTCTTTTTTGGCTGCTATTTTGATTTTGCAGACTACTTCTACTTTGGTGTCGGAGCCTTCCACTTGATCGACCTTTGTGTCCTCTATGTTGTCCCATTTCTCACTCAACAGACAGTAGTCCCTCAGTAAAGAGCTCCATTTCTTTTGTGTCTGCATGATAGTACGGTGTTCTCCCCTCCACTTCTCCCTTGCTCGAACGGTCTTTGGTGTGAATTCATCGGACAGAAGTTGCAGACTTTGTGGTAGTCCTTCTGGGCAAACGTTTAGTGGCACTCATGGCAGAACCTAGAGGGAGTATTTTCCATTTCCTGAGGTGGTTCTCTCGCCCCTATCATGCATTCTCTGACAGCATGATTGACGACTTACGCAGTCTGCTTGTTAGAGGACTAACATGATGATTCCAGGCCCAACCACTAAACGGTGAAATAATGTACATGTGATTCCAGGAAAGGATTCATGGCGCAAAACGCTTGTTTCTGCTATGTATTACTGAAGAAATAAAGGATAAAAAAAAAGGCCAGGCAAAATCAATTTAAGCAGGGCTAGGAAAAATATGAACACAGCTAGTACAGTTTTGACCTGTAACCAATGAACTAGAAATAATCGTGAAACTTTATAAAATGTGGCCCAGCATGTAAGGTTAGATGGAATATATAAATTCCTGATTTAACAACTAGAAAGAAACAAAACACGTTTGTGGAACAATACAATTAAGCACACAAACTCTGGGAAAAATACAAAAACCCAGAGTACAATACCTGCTGGTTTTATCCCTCCGTTGGTCGGCCGAGTTTCTGAAGCAATCATTTGATCCCTCCATGATTCTTGGAAACTTATATATTCAATTACTGCCTCTATACTACTGCTGTTGGTTTGCCTGAGGGCTCTTATAACCATTTCCTAAAAGAAAACAAAAAAATGTTACTTCAGCACTGCCTCACATTCTTTTCAGGATTTGCCTTAAATTTCATGTGACACTGGTACTCAGTTTTCTAGAAATGTGTACAGAAAAATTCTTGAAAAGCAGCAGTACAACTTTCAGCTCTTCTGAGTGCTGGGTCTCCCTCGCTCCCAAGGATGTGCACTATTTCTTGCACATCTACCCATGCTGGGTACTCATATATCCTCAGTTAAAGAAATGTAGCATAATTAGAGCTATAATACCACTGATAGTCTGGGAATCAATCAGAAACCTGCAATCTGACACAAAAGAACTTGTAATCAACCAAGTACTCTTTTTATGCTTCACATATAAAAGTTTAACATTTGTAATGATGACCACCCTTGAATGAAATATATATTACCTACTGGCTGTCACCAGTATGTAGTTATGGTTATGTCTGCTTTTTCATAGAAGGAGCATTTTTAGCTTACTAATAACTTTGGCCCCGTTGCTACACGTGGTTTAAACTGCTGCAGTACAAAGTGATACATCAGGTTTACTTTTCCCCTAGTAGGTTATATGATTATACCTGGAGCATTCTACTAGGTGCCTCTGGTGCAGAGGACGGGGTGCGGATTTCGTAAATATAATCTGAGGGGACGGGGTCAGAATATAGATGAATACTAGAAGTCAGTTCTCGCATCATGGGCACAGCCTTAGGGTTGACAATCCCCAGGGAGTTGGGTCTTTGTCTGTTGGGACTTAGCCCCATTAAGAAAAAGAAGACGTTAAGTAGGACATTTTTTATCTTGGGGCTGGTTTTGGCAAAGCATGGTAGAACTGCTATGGGGTGGCTTCCATCAAGTACGCCAAAAATTAATGACTTGCTGAAAGATATGGCGGAATGGGCGCACGCTGAGGAGAGCCACATGCGCAGGGACAATAAACTGGCAGATGACCTATGGGCCCGGGCAGCGATGCTCACCGATCGGTTATCTCCCCTAGATGAGTTGCCGTCTTGGGAATGTGAGTGGTTACAGACAAGGAGGTGACATGGTTATAATCAGGGTTATAAGATTACTTTTAGCTTATGCTTTGCAAATGTTATACTTGAACTGTTGCTTTCCGTTCTAGCAAGGGAAATTATCAACCTTGCACTGTATGAATACATTGCACTGAGACTATGTTAGAGCTTAAGGGGCTGGGGGGAATCACAGGAGATGTTTACATAGTGTGTTGAGATCAACTTTGTCAGTATTGGTACTGTAAGTATGAAAATGGCAATAAAAACCTATACTTTAAAAAAAAAAGGTCACACTGTTTGACAAATCTCCACAAAACGTTTTTTTTTTTTTTTAAAGTGTATCCACTTCCTGGAAAGTTTGGGGGTGATCCGTCAAGCGGGTGTCAAGAAAAAAGGGGGTCCCAAAACCAACATCTCCATGCATTTTTCATATTTATTTTTTATTTTAGAGAATTTGTTAAGCGCACAAATACCCGAGGGTGTCTCGGCGCGGAGTGTCCACTATTCTGTCCATGAGAAGATTACTGTTTAAAAAGCCAAGTTTTTATCTGTTTGCGAAAGGAAAGAAGAGACGTGCAGGTTTTGATTTGGCTAGGAAGACTGTTCCAAAGTTTGGTGGCGGTCACTATAAAGGACCTGTCGCCCCAGGAGACTTTCTTGGTCCTTAGGACCTGCACAAGACCGGCAGTCGAAGAGCGGAGGGATCTGACAGGGGTGTAAGGGCAAAAGGCATCTTTTAAGAAAGCAGGTCCTAGAGAGTGAATTGCTTTATAGGCAATGCAAAGTGCCTTAAATTTAGTTCTCTTCTTTACTGGCAACCAGTGAAGCTGTTTATTAGTACTGGAAATAGGGGTAAACTTGGGGGTCGCAGTGATCAATCTGGCCGCAGCGTTCTGCACCAGCTGTAGTTTTCTTATGACTCCTTCCTGAGCATTGACCAAGATCGCGTTACAGTAATCAATGCGAGATATCACTAATGCACTGACCAAAGTCCTGGCCATACTCATGGGAAGGTAAGGGAGGAGTTTTTTGATCATTCTCATATTATAGAATGAGGATGACACCACAGCATTTACATGGTGCATAAGTGTAAGTTTAGTGTCCAGTATGACCCCCAGATTTCTTGCCTTGGCCACTGGGGACGGAGGTGGTCCAAGAGCAGCAGGCCACCAAGTGGGTGACCAAACCGGGGAGAGATTACCAAACACCATCACCTCCGTTTTATCGGAGTTAAGCTTCAGGCAGTTTGTGGACATCCAGTCACTTATGGCTAGCATTCCTGAATTAAAATTAGAAGCCACTTTATCTCCGTTTTTAGGTTTCGCCTCGCCGAAAGGCTGAGCAGCAGACTTTCTGCGCAAGGCGAAAGCTTATGTCTAGAGATGTGTACTCATGTCCCGCCCCTCTGTTCCATTGGCTAGCTCCATAAATGGAGGCTAGCCATTGGAAGAGAGATCTGTCCGTCAATTGCGGAGCAGATTCGGGGGCATTCCGGCCATTTTTACTCATCCTGCCCCTTTGACAACGTCATGCGGCGGTGGGCGGTGTTTATTTTTATTTTTTTTACAGCTTTGTTTTCCACCATTTCGGAAGTGTCCTTTGCAAGGGTGGGTTGCGCGATGTCCCGCTCTCCGTTCCCGCCCCCCCTCCCGCTGTCAGTGTGCCCGTTCCTGCCCCCCCTCCCGCTGTTCGTGTGCCCGTTTCCGCCCCCCCCTCCCGCTGTCCGTTCCCGCCCCCCTCCCGCTGTCCGTGCCTTTCCAGCCCCCCCCTCCCGCTGTCCGTGTGCTCTGCTCTCCTCCGTGGAAGATCCTTGTTAACATCCTGCTCTTGACGTAAAACAATTGGATGAAACTAGCAAATGACAGTGCTCTTTGGAGCAGAAAAGGAGCAATGTGTACTTGCTGTTATTCAGTAATCGCCTCTAGGCACGCATGCTCATCTGTGAATGTGACGTCTCGAGAATCTTGCATCTGTTTAAAGGTGCTGTTTGCCAGCGTCTCTCGTTCCTTGTATGACAATACGATCGGAAATGTTATTTGGGCCTGAATGGCCAGCAGTGGGACTGTGGACACATATTAAGATTTTATAGCAAGCCAGTGCCCGTGGAAGACGCTCGTGTCTGGGGCTGAATCAATGGCATGTCACGCCAATCTCTTCATGTCGCTGACATGCAATGCTCCCCATCCTGTTTAGCCTTTCAAAGACGCCGGCGTTCCGGGAACTCGCTCCGTTTTTCTGAAGGCCCGCCCATCTCTGGTCTGATGCCCTATGCTTACACCAACGACTATACCCCTTCAAGACAGCCCCTGCGCCCACCCAGACCATAGCCTGGATCTACCCATCGCCCCACTCCCAGCCAGGCGCATTTAACTGACGCCGACAAAAGCATGTCTAACACAAGCCCCCTTCGGGGAGCTGCTTTACAAAAAGGAGCCGGGCTTCCCAAGCAGTCGGCCCGCTCTGCAACCATTTACAGCTCTACACAATCTAATATTCGTTACGAGAGCGTGAATCAATAACTCGCTGGACCAGCTCTGAAAGGAGTCCCTTAAAGAGCCAGGCCACCTCCCCTCCCCCACCCTTCTCCCGCGTGCATGGCCTCTCAAGATGGAAACTGCAAAACAAAAGCAAGGTCGGGCCAGGCAAGTGCTCACTCACAACAGCTAATATGATCGAAATGGATTCTTATCAGTCGATCCGTAGTAGACTGCAAAAACGGTGAAGTGGTTAAATTGTTTTAAACGGAAGAGAAAGTATAGAGCACATTTTGAGTAAAAGGGAGAGTGTTTACTTGTCTGGACTAAAACAGTAAGCCCCCAGTCAAAGGTGCTTTTGCTGATTTGTGGCCAAGTTGGGAGAGGGAGACCCTCAGCTTCAGTATGTATATTTGGTCTCTAGTTCTGTAAGAGCAAGTAACTTTCACTTATCCCACAATCCAGTGGACCTTTTAATTTGCATGCGGTGGGGCTGCAGTCGGCGTGGAGCTGTTTATGTTGGATGGAAGGCAGACTTTGCAGAATGTGTTTGCTGCGTTGATTTCTGTGTAAAATTGAATACCGAGGCCCAGATTTATAAAAGGTGTTGCGTTGTCTGTAGGTTGCACAAGGCGATGCAAGGCAGAGTGAGTGTGTAGAGTGAGTGTGCAGAGTAGTGAGTGTGCAGAGTAGTGAGTGTGCAGAGTAGTGAGTGTGCAGAGTAGTGAGTGTGCAGAGTAGTGAATGTGCAGAGTAGTGAGTGTGCACAGTAGTGAGTGCACAGTAGTGAGTGTGCAGACTAGTGAGTGGAGAGTGCAGAGTGCAGAGTGGAGAGTGCAGAGTGCAGAGTGCAGAGTGCAGAGTGCAGAGTGGAGAGTGCAGAGTGCAGAGTGCAGAGTGCAGAGTGCAGAGTGCAGAGTGCAGAGTGCAGAGTGCAGAGTGCAGAGTGCAGAGTGGAGAGTGGAGAGTGGAGAGTGGAGAGTGGAGAGTGGAGAGTGGAGAGTGCAGAGTGGAGAGTGCAGAGTGCAGAGTGGAGAGTGCAGAGTGCAGAGTGCAGAGTGGAGAGTGCAGAGTGCAGAGTGCAGAGTGCAGAGTGCAGAGTGGAGAGTGCAGAGTGGAGAGTGCAGAGTGGAGAGTGCAGAGTGCAGAGTGCAGAGTGCAGAGTGCAGAGTGGAGAGTGCAGAGTGCAGAGTGGAGAGTGGAGAGTGGAGAGTGGAGAGTGGAGAGTGGAGAGTGCAGAGTGCAGAGTGGAGAGTGGAGAGTGCAGAGTGGAGAGTGGAGAGTGGAGAGTGCAGAGTGCAGAGTGCAGAGTGCAGAGTAGAGAGTAGAGAGTGCAGAGTAGAGAGTGCAGAGTAGAGAGTGCAGAGTAGAGAGTGCAGAGTAGAGAGTGCAGAGTAGAGAGTGCAGAGTAGAGAGTGCAGAGTAGAGAGTGCAGAGTAGAGAGTGCAGAGTAGAGAGTGCAGAGTAGAGAGTGCAGAGTAGGGAGTGCAGAGTAGGGAGTGCAGAGTGCTAGGGAGTGCAGAGTGCTAGGGAGTGCAGAGTGCTAGGGAGTGCAGAGTGCTAGGGAGTGCAGAGTGCTAGGGAGTGCAGAGTGCTAGGGAGTGCAGAGTGCTAGGGAGTGCAGAGTGCTAGGGAGTGCAGAGTGCTAGGGAGTGCAGAGTGCTAGGGAGTGCAGAGTGCTAGGGAGTGCAGAGTGCTAGGGAGTGCAGAGTGCTAGGGAGTGCAGAGTGCTAGGGAGTGCAGAGTGCTAGGGAGTGCAGAGTGCTAGGGAGTGCAGAGTGCTAGGGAGTGCAGAGTGCTAGGGAGTGCAGAGTGCTAGGGAGTGCAGAGTGCTAGGGAGTGCAGAGTGCTAGGGAGTGCAGAGTGCTAGGGAGTGCAGAGTGCTAGGGAGTGCAGAGTGCTAGGGAGTGCAGAGTGCTAGGGAGTGCAGAGTGCTAGGGAGTGCAGAGTGCTAGGGAGTGCAGAGTGCTAGGGAGTGCAGAGTGCTAGGGAGTGCAGAGTGCTAGGGAGTGCAGAGTGCTAGGGAGTGCAGAGTGCTAGGGAGTGCAGAGTGCTAGGGAGTGCAGAGTGCTAGGGAGTGCAGAGTGCTAGGGAGTGCAGAGTGCTAGGGAGTGCAGAGTGCTAGGGAGTGCAGAGTGCTAGGGAGTGCAGAGTGCTAGGGAGTGCAGAGTGCTAGGGAGTGCAGAGTGCTAGGGAGTGCAGAGTGCTAGGGAGTGCAGAGTGCTAGGGAGTGCAGAGTGCTAGGGAGTGCAGAGTGCTAGGGAGTGCAGAGTGCTAGGGAGTGCAGAGTGCTAGGGAGTGCAGAGTGCTAGGGAGTGCAGAGTGCTAGGGAGTGCAGAGTGCTAGGGAGTGCAGAGTGACTAGGGAGTGCAGAGTGACTAGGGAGTGCAAAGTGACTAGTGAGGGCTAGGGAGTGCAGAGTGACTAGTGAGGGCTAGGGAGTGCAGAGTGACTAGTGAGGGCTAGGGAGTGCTAGGGAGTGCAGAGTGACTAGGGAGTGCAGAGTGACTAGGGAGTGCTATGGAGTGCTATGGGACTGCAGAGTGACTGCATAGATTAAGCTAATGGCAATGTAAATGACAATGCCATTTATTTATCTGTTTTCAAAACCAACACATAAATACAAATTTTGTCATTTACAATGCCAATAGCTCTAACTTTTCCAAAGGCGAAACCAGTGAATTGTAAATGCTTGTCATTAATAGCCAAGACAATCTGGGTGTCATCAGCATAGGATGTCACCGCCAGGTGATGGGATTTAATGACCCTCGCCAAGTCCGACATATAGATGTTAAATAGTGTCGGACTTAGCGAGGATCCCTGGGGACACCGCATGGGAGAGTAAAAGGTGGTGAAGTGAAATTGCCAAAGGTGACGGATTGTACTCTATCGGCAAGAAAAGAGGAAATAAGATCCCTAGCACCATGTGTGATCCCCACCGCTGAGACACGGTCGATCAAGATGGAATGATCGACCGTGTCAAACGCGGCGGATAGATCCAACAAGATAAGCACTGCCGATCCTCCCCCATCGAGTGTCATCCTGATTTCATCCGTAGCTTTGATAAGCGCGGTTTCCGTCCCATGTCCCTTCCGAAATCCAAATTGCGAGTTATCCAAACAATTATTGTGATCTATGTAATCAGAAATTTGGATATTCATGATCTTTTCAACAATTTTGGCGGGGAGAGGGAGGCAGGCTATAGGTCTATAGTTGGCAACTATAGAGGGATCTAAGGAACTCTTCTTAATGAGAGGTTTAATAGTCGCTTTCTTCCAGATGGAGGGAAAGATGTTAGCGGAAAACATAGCATCAAATATTTCCGTGAGTTAGGCTTCTTTAAGACAAGTTTTATAAAACTGCTGAACTGAATTACACCAAATTTGGCAGGAAACTAGATTTTTGTTCGCCAGTTGTGTTTTTTGTGATATGGTGTAAATGCGTTCAGTAGTTTTTGTGAGATATTAAGGGTCAAAAATAACTATTTTGGAAGTTGGGCTCGAAAGCTTCCCACAAGAGGAAGACATTAACAAGCATTTACAATGCAAAGGTCTCGGCATTATTAAAGGTAGAGCTATTGGCATTGCTTATGACTTTTTTTTAAAAATCATAAATAAATAGCATTGTCATTTACATTGCCAACAGATTAATCGTTAAATAAATGGCATTGTCATTTACAATGCCAATAGCTTAATTGCTCGCATATGCATCACCTATTGCATTTACACCCACACAGAGCCACACACACAGTCATTCACATAGAGCCACCCACACACCCCGAGCCACCCACGCACCCAGAGCCACCCACGCACCCAGAGCCACCCACGCACCCAGAGCCACCCACGCACCCAGAGCCACCCACACACCGGGGGGGCAAGCACAGCCAGGGGGCAGGGGGGCAAGCACAGCCAGGGGGCAGGGGGGCAAGCACAGCCAGGGGGCAGGGGGGCAAGCACAGCCAGGGGGCAGGGGGGCAAGCACAGCCAGGGGGCAGGGGGGCAAGCACAGCCAGGGGGCAGGGGGGCAAGCCCAGGCAGGGGGGCAAGCACAGCCAGGGGGCAAGCACAGCCAGGGGGCAAGCACAGCCAGGGGGCAAGCACGCAAGCACAGCCAGGGGGCAGGGGGGCAAGCACAGCCAGGGGGCAGGGGGGCAAGCACAGCCAGGGGGCAGGGGGGCAAGCACAGCCAGGGGGCAGGGGGGCAAGCACAGCCAGGGGGCAGGGGGGCAAGCACAGCCAGGGGGCAGGGGGGCAAGCACAGCCAGGGGGCAGGGGGGCAAGCACAGCCAGGGGGCAGGGGGGCAAGCCCAGGCAGGGGGGCAAGCACAGCCAGGGGGCAAGCACAGCCAGGGGGCAAGCACAGCCAGGGGGCAAGCACGCAAGCACAGCCAGGGGGCAGGGGGGCAAGCACAGCCAGGGGGCAGGGGGGCAAGCACAGCCAGGGGGCAGGGGGGCAAGCACAGCCAGGGGGCAGGGGGGCAAGCACAGCCAGGGGGCAGGGGGGCAAGCACAGCCAGGGGGCAGGGGGGCAAGCACAGCCAGGGGGCAGGGGGGCAAGCACAGCCAGGGGGCAGGGGGGCAAGCACAGCCAGGGGGCAGGGGAGCAAGCACAGCCAGGGGGCAGGGGAGCAAGCACAGCCAGGGGGCAGGGGAGCAAGCACAGCCAGGGGGCAGGGGAGCAAGCACAGCCAGGGGGCAGGGGAGCAAGCACAGCCAGGGGGCAGGGGAGCAAGCACAGCCAGGGGGCAGGGGAGCAAGCACAGCCAGGGGGCAGGGGAGCAAGCACAGCCAGGGGGCAGGGGAGCAAGCACAGCCAGGGGGCAGGGGAGCAAGCACAGCCAGGGGGCAGGGGAGCAAGCACAGCCAGGGGGCAGGGGAGCAAGCACAGCCAGGGGGCAGGGGAGCAAGCACAGCCAGGGGGCAGGGGAGCAAGCACAGCCAGGGGAGCAAGCACAGCCAGGGGAGCAAGCACAGGCAGGGGGCAGGGGAGCAAGCACAGGCAGGGGGCAGGGGAGCAAGCACAGGCAGGGGGCAGGGGAGCAAGCACAGGCAGGGGAGCAAGCACAGCCAGGGGCAGGGGAGCAAGCACAGCCAGGGGGCAGGGGAGCAAGCACAGCCAGGGGGCAGGGGAGCAAGCACAGCCAGGGGGCAGGGGAGCAAGCACAGCCAGGGGGCAGGGGAGCAAGCACAGCCAGGGGGCAGGGGAACAAGCACAGCCAGGGGGCAGGGGAACAAGCACAGCCAGGGGGCAGGGGAGCAAGCACAGCCAGGGGGCAGGGGAGCAAGCACAGCCAGGGGGCAGGGGAGCAAGCACAGCCAGGGGGCAGGGGAGCAAGCACAGCCAGGGGGCAGGGGAGCAAGCACAGCCAGGGGGCAGGGGAGCAAGCACAGCCAGGGGGCAGGGGAGCAAGCACAGCCAGGGGGCAGGGGAGCAAGCACAGCCAGGGGGCAGGGGAGCAAGCACAGCCAGGGGGCAGGGGAGCAAGCACAGCCAGGGGGCAGGGGAGCAAGCACAGCCAGGGGGCAGGGGAGCAAGCACAGCCAGGGGGCAGGGGAGCAAGCACAGCCAGGGGGGCAGGGGAGCAAGCACAGCCAGTGGGAGGCGGTTCCCTCTTCTGACAGTAACCACTGACTATCAGTCCTCTCTGCAGGAGGAAGAGAGGGAGTCCCGCTGCAGACGCCCTTCTGCCCTCTCTGCCCCTGCACCCTCACACGCGGGTACCCAGCTTTGCTCCCCACGCCGGTTCACGTGCACTCCTCCCTGCCAGCATCCTCCCGCTTCCTGGCACGCTGTTCTCCCTTCCTGCCAGCAGCGCCATGGCACGCCCTCGGCGCCCAGCCTCCTGCTGCATCCTGGCATCCCTCCTCGCGCAGGCTGCTCTTGCATCCTAGCCCACGGGCAGTCCTGCTCAGCCTGCTTGACGCACAGGTGCCCTCCCTCGCCAGCCTCCGTCTGCATCTTGGCACGCTGCCACCCTTCTCCTGTGGAGCTTCTGCATGACTGTCACCAAGGTAAGGACGCTGAGGGGGAAGAGGCGCGGTCTCCCTAGGCAGGGCTGCAGAGGCGCCCCGGACACCGCTCCAGGGAAGTTATATGCCATGCAGGGCTGCCCCGAGAAATGCCAACTCCCCGCAGGGTCATGAGAGCGGGTCATGGGAGCGGGTCAGGGTGAGACCTAATGCGTCGCTGCCAAGTTTCATATCGTGGTCCCGCTGTGCCTTAAAGGGAAACATCGGGTCTGGCTGCGTTCTTGGCAGGAAGCTGTAATACATGGTATGCTGCACTGGGCTCCTCAGTACCGGCCCAAGTGTGATGTGTCTGCGCAGCTCGGGCAGGAGAGGTGTGTTGTCTCATGTTAAACCGCTCTAGTTACGCAGCCCCAGGACCACATGCAGAGTTTCCGAGTTTGCAAGGATGCAGCCCGTTGTCACCAGGTGGGAATTCCATCTCAGCCCCCTGTGCAAGGGCATCATTTTCTGCTGAGAGAGGGGGCGAGGACGGCGTGGCTGGCGTTTTATGCAGCGGATTAGTTTGCTCTGCCCGGGAGCCGATCTTCCGTCAGCAGCATGCCTTTGCGGCTGGTATAGCGCCTTCAGTATGCTGCGTCACGCTGACCCTGCGGTCTCTGGCCTCTCGTCCACCAGACTCGCACTGGCCGTCCCTTGTGTGTGGGCAAGATGCTATTAATAGTCCATGGGACCTCTCCCCCAGCTAAGTTTGTCTGTCCACCTCCCCAGACAGATGCCCAGCCCTGCACGCTGCAGTTTTAACTCCTCGCTGCTGGTCCCTTCCCTGGTCCGACGAACATAAGTGCTGGAGCGCTTTGGGACCGAAGGGGAGAAGTTCACCCCTTTCACCGATGGTGACTGGTTTGGAAGCTGGGAGTGGCTGGCATGAGTGGGGGCTACTTGCTACCAGCTCACTTACAAGTTAAAGTTTGGAGGTAGCTGGCGACACAGACTGGCACGCACCTGACTCTCTCCAGTTCAATAAGGTCCATTTCCATACAGGACGGTGTGCCCCTGGCTGGTGCATGATACTGCTGCGTGGCGCTCATCCAAAGAGCGTGATGCCACCTCTGTGCATATGCGAGGCGGCTGCACACAGCGCCTATCGAGGCCCCTGCAGGCGCCTCTACGCTCACTTATCTATTTTGTGCCAAGCACAACAATGTAAGGACAATTAAAAACAAGAAAAACGGCACAATCGGGGGCAGAAGAAAACTTACCTGGAGTGGCAGCGAGGCTGTTCCGGGCAACAACAACAACAACAAAAAAATGGCGGCCGCAAACGTCCGATATTTTTGGAATCAGGGGTGTGTTTTTTGCGTTCTGAGTGACGGATGACGTCACAGGGCGAAAAAACACGCCCCCGAATCCGAAAGAGACGGGGCTTGAATGGAATGACGCCCCTCTCCTCCAATGGCTGGCCTCCGTTTAGGAAGCCAGCCAATGGAGGAGAAGGGCGGGTTCAAGCCCCCCTAACCTAAAAACATAAAATCTTCGGACTCCGCCCACTGCTTCGCAGTGCGACGGTCCTCGACCTAAAAATAGAGCCCTGAGATTGGTCGAGAGGTCCATTTTTCTGTGAGCCTTCATTCTCTTGCGAAGCAAGAAGCTCCCACGGGATTCACGGGCACTCAGATTGGCTGACTGCTGGAATGTTAGAAATTAAACGGCAACATTACTGTTTACTGTGAAATATTTGATGATTCTGTAGAATTAAGTAAAAAAATATATTTAAGGATGCAGCAGAAAGGAATGATGTCCCCCTAGATTTTGAGAGTAGGTGTCTAAGGACTAAGGGATAACTTATAAAAATAATAAATGTATATTGTTTTTAACGATCTCCCTGGATTCTCCCGAATCCTGAATAGAAAAAAAAAGAGAGTCGATAAGTTGTCAATGCACTCCATTAGTAGGAATAGATATTGTGGTCCTTGTTTTGAGAGGAGGTGTGTAAGAGATAAGTACTGTGATGATTAGAAGGTCGAATCTTTTTTTTCTCTAAATGCTGCGCTCTTGTGAGACTCACAGGATCGTGAAAAGCAGGAAAGAGAAGGTGATGTTTGAATACACTCTGCTATGCAGACTTGTAACTGTATGAAGAAGTCTTACTGGAGATGGTGTTTATCAGACTCTCCTGTGTATGGACATTGGTTTGAGTAGAGTAAGGCTCATCCAAACAACATTCTACACACACCTATCATCTGAGATGGAGGTCTGAAAGGAAAGCCCAGTCTCTTCTCCACACCCTACTACGCACACCTATCATAACAGATAAAGGTCTCAGAAGAGAGGTCAGTCCCTCCACACACTCTAAGACGCACACCCGTCATCTGAGAGAGAGGTCTGAAAGAATAGGGTAGTCCCTCCTCACACAGTACTACGCGCGGATCACTGACATAATATAGAATGCCAGAATGCCAAAATATCGACCTACCAAAATATCGAGGTACAACTATAGAATACCAAAATATCGACCTCCTATCTCCAAACAGGTAAGTACAAACATATTGAATCAAAAATATCGATGTAAAAAATAGTCAAAATATCGCATTTTTTAAAATGCTTTAAATTAATTAAAAATTTATGAAATAATAAATATAATTAACTTAAACATACTTAAAATACTGGAATAACCTTAAAATTAATAAATAATTAATGTACGTAAAAAAACATACAAATTGATATATATATATATATATATATATATATATATATACACACACACACGTAATATTAATACAAATTTTACAATATTTTTACCGTAGGATAGCGGAAAGGGTAACATTTACTATTACCACTCCAGAGAGTGCAACAGTAGGGAAAGCACTGGATAGCGTAGAGGTAAAAATTACTATTCCCACTCCAGAGAGTGCAACAGTAGGGAAAGCGTTGGATAGCGTAGGGATAAAAATTACTATTCCAACTCCAGAGAGTGCAACAGTAGGGAAAGCACTGGATAGCGTAGGGGTAAAAATTACTATTCCCACTCCAGAGAGTGCAACAGTAGGGAAAGCGTGGGATAGCGTAGGGGTAAAAATTACAATTCCCACTCCAGAGAGTGCAACAGTAGGGAAAGTATTGGATAGCGTAGGGGTAAAAATAACTATTCCCACTCCAGTGAGTGCAACAGTAGGGAAAGCGTTGGATAGCGTAGGTGTACAAATTACTATTCCCACTCCAGTGAGTGCAACAGTAGGGAAAGCGTTGGATAGCAGGAGGGTAAAAATTACTATTCGCACTCCAGTGAGAGCAACAGTAGGGAAAGTAAATACTTCATATATAAATAAAAATAAACTAAATATTAATACCAATTACAAATTAATTAAAAGAATTAACACTATATAAAATATTAATCAATTAAAAATACAAATAAAAATTAATCTACTAATACAAATTATTTACCAATTAACAATAAATTAACAATTAAAAAAGAATTTAAAAAAAAGAATTTAAAAATAGAATTGCTTACATTAAATTACTCCCCACCCTATTCCCCTATACACCCACAACCCACTACAGAAATAAATAAAATTAACATTTATCAATTAATCTATTAATTAAAATTATATACCAATTATATTTTAATTAATTAACAATTATTAATTAACAATTCAAAATGCATACCAATAAATAAAACATATTTAATTAATTATAATTAAATTACTTCCCACCCTATTCCCCTATAAACCCACAACCCGCTACAGAATTATATTACGCAAAAATTAAATACCATAAAAATAATTAATTAATATAAATAAAATAAATATACACTTTTCAAACATATACTAACATAAAAACACTTTAAAAATCGATATTAACGTACTTACCTCAATTTCGATATTTTTGTAGTCTATATTCTGTCCATTCGATATTATGTCCATTCTATTTTTTTTATTCGATATTAATGCTATCCTATTCGATATTTTTGTAGTCTATATTCTGTCCAGTCGATTGTGTCCATTCTATATATCGATATTAATGCTAATCGATATTAAAAACTCGATATTTTGACTGTATACCACTACGCGCACTCATTATGGAGAGGGGTCTCAGCAGAGAGGGCAGTTGCACTCCACACCCTACTACGCTCACCTGCAATCTGAGAGAGAGGTCTGAAAGGATAGAGCAGTCCCTCTCCAGACCCTACTATGCACACTCATCATTACAGAGAGTTGTCTCTCTACACACCTTTCTACGCACACCCATTCATTGCGAGAGTGATGACACCTCAAAATAAGATTGCTGGTGACATGTCAGAGTTACAATAACTGAGCAAATAAACAATTTCTATCTAATATGCATCTGTCTAATACTCATATTTTACAAAGATTTTGCAAACTGTGAACCATATCCTGTTTTGTTAACAATGAAAACAAGCATTTGCAATGTAATAGGTCTCGCATTAGGAAAGTTTGAGCTATTGGTATTGTAAATGACATTTTTTATTTATGTTTTGGTTTTGAAAATAGCGAAATTAATAGCTTTGTCATTTACAATGCCAATAGTTATAACTTTCGCAAATGTGACACCTTTAGCATTTGTAATGCACTATGTGTTGTATTTACGTGACTTGCATGTATTGATATTACAAATAACAATGGCTTTCCATTTTTTTAAATAATTAATACTTAAATAAAAGTTATTGTAATTTATAATGGCAATAGCTTAAACTTGTGTAAATAACTTTTGTGAAAATTATGTTCAGTGTATTTTATTGTGACGAAAATCCAAGAACAGAAGTGAAATATTAACATTTTTTGTTACATTTGTGATAAAGCTTGAAACATTGAGAGAACATATTTGAACCAGTTGTTGATGAATGGTTGCACAGATTGATGCAGTGGTGGCGCTGAGTGATGTTGTGGTGGCTAACAAGTGATGCTGTTGCGTTTAGTGATGCTGTGGTAGCGCATAGTGATGTTGTGGTGCCCCTGAGTGATGCTGTGGTGGTGCTGAGTGATGCTGTATGCTATGCTATGTTTTGTTTTGCTATCCTATGTTTTGCTATCCTATGCTTTGATTTGTTATGCTATGCTGTGTTTTGTTTTGTTATGCTATGCTATGTTTTTCTATGCTATGCTTTGTTGTGCTATGCTATGTTTTGCTATGCAATGCTTTGTTATGCTATGCTATGTTTTGTTATGCTATGCTATGTTTTGTTGTATTTTATTATGCTATGCTTTGTTTTGCTATGTTCTGTTATGCTATGTTTTGTTGTGTTTGGTATGCTATGCTATTATATGTTTTGTTTTGCTATGCTATGTTTTGTTAAGCTATGCTATGTTTTGTTGTGTTTTGTTAAGCTATGCTATGTTTTGTTGTGTTTTGCTATGTTTTATTATGCTGTGTTGTTGTGTTTTGTTATGTTATGCTATGTTTTGTTGTATTTTATTATGCTATGCTTTGTTGTGTTTTGTTATGCTATGTTTTGTTGCGTTTTGCTATGCTATGCTTTGATATGCTATGCTATGTTTTGTTATGCTATGTTTTGTTTTGCTAGGCAATGTTTAGTTATGCTATGTTTAGTTATGCTATGCTATGCTTTGTTATGCTATGTTTTGTTATGCTATGGTATGCTAAGCTTTATTTTGCTATGCTATGTTGTGTTTTGTTATGCTATGCTATGTTTTGTTATGCTATGCTAGGTTTTGCTATGCTTTGCTATGCTATGTTTTGTTCTGCTATGTTTTGTTGTGCTTTGTTATGCTATGCTATGCTTTGTTGTGTTTTGCTATGCCATGTTTTGTTTTGCTATGCCATGTTTTGTTTTGCTATGCCATGTTTTGTTTTGCTATGCCATGTTTTGTTTTGCTATGCCATGTTTTGTTTTGCTATGCCATGTTTTGTTTTGCTATGCCATGTTTTGTTTTGCTATGCCATGTTTTGTTTTGCTATGCCGTGTTTTGTTTTGCTAAGCTGTGTTTTGTTTTGCTATGCTGTGTTTTGTTTTGCTATGCTGTGTTTTGTTTTGCTATCCTATGCTTTGTTTTGTTATGCTATGCTATGTTTTGCTATCCTATGCTTTTTTTGTTATGTTATGCTATGCTGTGTTTTGTTATGCTATGCTATGTTTTGTTATGCTATGCTAGTGAGGTTGTGTGAGGGTGTGTGAGGGTGAGGGGGTGTGAGGGTGAGGGTGTGTGTATCCTATGCTTTTTTGTTATGCTATGCTATGCTGTGATTTGTTATGCTAGGTTTTATGCTATGCTGGAGAGTGTGTGTGAGGGTGTGTGAGGGTGAGTGAGGGTGAGTGAGGGTGAGTGAGGGTGTGAGAGGGTGTGAGAGGGTGTGAGAGGGTGTGAGAGGGTGTGAGAGGGTGAGTGAGGGTGAGTGAGGGTGAGTGAGGGTGAGTGAGGGTGTGAGGATTTGTGGGGTGAGGGTGTGAGGGTGAGGGGTGTGAGGGGGAGTGAGGGGGTGTGTGAGGGTGAGGGGGTGTGAGGGTGTGTGAGGGTGTGTGAGGGTGAGGGTGTGTGAGGGTGAGGGGGTGTGAGGGTGAGGGGGTGTGAGGGTAAGGGGGTGTGAGGGTGTGAGGGTGTGTGAGGGTGAGGGTGTGTGAGGGTGAGGGTGGGTGAGGGTGTGTGTGTGAGGGTGAGGGTGAGAGGGTGAGTGAGGGTGAGAGGGGGTGAGGAGTTGTGAGGGTGTGAGGGTGAGGGAGTGTGAGGGGGAGTGAGGGGGTGTGTGAGGGTGAGGGGTGTGAGGGGGTGTGAGGGGGTGTGAGGGGGTGTGAGGGTGTGTGTGAGGGTGAGGGGGTGTGAGGGTGGGTGAGGGGGAGTGAGGGTGAGGGGGTGTGAGGGCATAGAACCTAATCCGTGACATAAATAGATTAAGAACATATACACTTCTAGAAACAATGTCTTTAAGACATTTTCTAGCCGATCACTACAATCAAACTGGGTCTATGCATCCGTCTAACAAAAATCCCTAGAAAGGTAAACTGGAAAAAAGCATTGGTAGAGCAAATAGGTCAGATCGTTGGAACGTATTAGCTTTGACAATTGCCTTTGGTGGGGCTGCAAAGCATTGAGACGCTGCCCACAATCATCAAAATAAAAATGTATAGCAAAAAATAAAAAATGCCCACACAATGGCTGTGCAGTTATTCCACTGTCGAACGCATGCATCAGAATGTATGTGCACTTCACTGAGATTACATAGGTGCGTTTTGCTCCAGTTTTCTTTTTTTTTATTTACCAATTCAGTTTGGAAGACGGCAAATAGAAAAATAAATATTTTTTAGCACAAAAGCTCCAATTAAAATAAAAAAGCTAGTGTGAGGCAGAGCGGTCGTAATGTAGGAGCGGGGTGGGAAAAGGAAAAACAGCACACGGCGGGCAGTGGAGGTTGAGGAGGAGAGCACAGGGCAGAGTGAACATCACAGAAGCACACAAGTGGGAGAAATATAGAGCGCAATTAGGGGAGAGATGTATGACGGATGGAAAGGAAAAAAACAAACAAACGCGATGTCAACAAACATAGGAAAACATGGCTGTGCGCCGTGAAAGTGATCGATGGTGACACGGCCGCGCCAAGCGCTCTGTGGTGGGGGAGGGAGGGCAGTTTTGAGAGGCGTCATGAGGAAAGGAAAGTCAGGAAAAGCAGATAGGCAGGAAAAGCAGATGGCAGCGCGTGCACGCACACGTGCACTCATGCTTGTAGCAAGCAAGCAAAGGCTGGGTAGCACTTTGGAGATCCCCTTTACAATAAGTCAAGCAACAACAACAGCGCAAGCGCTGTTCTAGGCTCGACCTAAAAAGGAATGTGTCCTTGTGTAGTGTAACTGGTGCTTATTTAAAGCACAACAGACCGTCAGATCGAGTTCGCATCACGCTAAATAAAATTAGAACAAAAACACAAGCATTACAAATGCAATAGGCCTAACCTTTGATTAAGTTAAAGCCATTTGCTTTGCTATACAATACCATTAGCAAAGCAAATGGCTTTAACTTAATCAAAGGCGAGACCTATTGCATTTTCAATGCATGTTAAAGGATTAATTGGTGGCCTATTAGGTACAAATTGCTGTATTGCTGTAAACTGGTACGAGGTGAAACTTTTGCTCAGACAGTATTTGTGTGCATTCAAATGTATTGCACGCCACCAGCAGTCACCCTTGGAATTTAATTCCAAGCATAACCTGAGGTTAATTGCTCATGGTGAGAAGAAATTGCAGCTCTGATGAGAAATTCTTACAAGAATCTGCATGAATGACAGGTAGGTTTCAAGAGAGACAATACTCTAAACAAAAGATGTAAAGAGTTCTGGAAAAAGTTAAGGCAATCAAAAGAAAAGACCTTTTGGTCAGTAAACCAAAAACAAGATACTAAGCCCTCCTCCATCAAATACACCACGACGTACAATACAGGATCTCAAACATACGTTTGTGATAAACACTTAGAAAACTACCCGAGAATAGCTTTTCGAAAAAGCTAATTTTTAAAGGACATTCTGCCGTAACATTATCACCAGGAAAAGTAATAGAAGTCCAGTTCAAGGCTTTTATAGATGCAGTAAATGTAAGGTGTGCAAGTACAGATAAAATTCTAAGATCGTTGCCTGAACTTTGACCACCAGAAATTTGAAGTCCAAAATCTAACATGTAACTCGGATTATTGGGTCTACTGCCTACAATGGCCATGTAATACATTTCACAGTGGCAGTGCCATTCACGAAGCAAAAGTCAGAACCCTGGAACACATGAGGGCTTGGCAGGTGGGAATTTAAATGTCGATATTCCATAAACCAATTTAGTCAACCTTCCTGCTCAACTTTGCAGTATAATTACCAACATCATTTGATTCACAAGGGTATCACAGGGGTGATGACATGGCCCACCGGAGTCCCTGTACAACCTCAATATTTCTGCCGAGGGGCTGCGGAGAAAGAGAAACGGCACAGTTCTCCGATTTACTTTATATTCCTGTTGTTGCCTATCTAGTCCCAAAGACCACAGGTAGCCAGGGCTGCGCCAGGGCTTACCAACAGGTTGGCCACTACGTTACTATCTCCGTTGGTATTTTTAAGCCATGACATTTACCAATATTGGGAAATCTGCAAAAGTCAGTAAAAAAAACAAATAGAAAAACTGTTAACTCCAAAACTATTTTACAGCTGCCGAGAATATTAAGAGATGATTATTAAAGCAAACAGATATTTAAATGTCACGGTGAGATTGAATTAAGGAAATTTTACAGAAACGCGTATTCAAATATTAGCTCCTGGCCCTCGCCGGGGTCTAAAACAGAAGCATATGACCAACATTATTCACTAGGGGTGGGCAAGCCGGAAAACTAACAGGGAGAGTCGAGCAACTGACAGCCACGGGCCTGGCTTGGCTCTGAGAGCCTGTGCACGGGCCAAGCCCTGAAAATATTCGCCATGTAAATCAACAACATCATGCAAAAATATGATAAAGTCTCTTCAAAATGAATAAAAGTGTATTTATTTAACACGCAAAAGCAGTTCGCCGTGGTATATTAGATGTTATCACTGCATTGCGACGTATTTAGTAACAGAGGCAGCTTTTACACTTAAATATTGAAACAGTCATGCCCCCATCCTAACTATGTCACTCGTAAACTAAGAGTCACGCCAGTTGTCATGTGTACCCCATATGTGGCCTAGATTCCCAATATGCATGAGGGAACATTAACATCAACGAAAATATAATAAAGAAGAGGTTTTTGTACAGAACACATCCCACACTCACTATTTGAAGGTGCTCTTATATGTTATAATAAAAACAAAGGAGGATCAGCAAAATAAAATATTTGCCTAGGATCAGAGAATTTGGTCAAGCGGGGTAGCCAAGATTGAGGCTCGGTGTTTTGGTTTTGCACCATGGAATTCAGCCACTAGGTGGGTATATATTTCTCTCTCATTTTTTACATCTAAGATTATGTTTTGTTTTTATTTTTTTGAGCCTTTTTGAGCCTGAGGTGAGAGGGAGGTTGGCAGGCAGGTGGCACAAGAAAGTTTGGCTTGTTTTGGGCACGAGGGTCAACAAGGACCGCGGGCGGATTCAGGACCAGGCACATGGTTCAAGCTTTCTGTTTTTCACAGAGGGAGATGGCTAACTCGTACAAAAGAGGAGGCAACATGTAGCAGCTTCTTCTACCCGTGGCTTCTCCGATTGGTATCCATGATGAGCAGTTAGTTCTACAGCACACAGAGGGAAGTGAGAGGTAAGTTCAGTGTAGTGTGGGTGAGTGACGTGTCCCCCTGCCCCACTCAGCTCTGGAGGCCGATTCCTGATGGCCCACTGATTTAAGCAGCTGCTGTTGAAATGTAAATGAAATGTTTATTATACTCAGGAGAGTTCAGCTTACATTGCACCAAGTTATAAGCATCCGCCTAGAGGACTGGCTCCCACTGAAGCGAAGCGCCTGCACATAGCATAGCTAACCCGAGCCCTTTGAGGATGTGAGGACCCTTAAAATTACAACAATGCAATGCCAGTGACACGATAAAGACATTGACACTCTTTGTGGATAAAATATGTCACACGTTTATTGATTACACATGTTGGGTTAGCTAACGGGTGATCCAGGTGCCCACTGTGAGTTCCTTGAACGGCAGACACCCTTCTTGGAAAAGCTAGAGCTGTCCCCTTATAAGACCACCTGGTCTTACTCCTACCCGCCTGATATCCTGGGCAATAAAATAGCGTGGTGACTAACCCTCTCCCCTTAGGGTGCCCCCATTTGTTCAGCCTACACCCTAGCAGGGGAGCAACAGTAGGAGGCTAACCCCTCTATGTCGCCCGTCGTGCGACGTGGCCAGCTACATTTCACAACTACAGGATGTGTCCTGGACAGCAATAAGTGCAGATGTTGGTGTCTGGAGGTAGTGTTACTAGTGTTGGACTTGTGTTTCACCTTCCTTTCCGCCACACCGCATAAATCCACAAACGGTCATCAGTTATAAACAGCTGTTGACTTAGTTAGGTATATTCTGTGTCTGAAATGGGAATATCGAAATGCTGGTACTCACTATCCGCACTTCCTGTTTGCTCCTGAGAAAAGCTGGAACTCTCCCCTTAAATATACTGTATAATATATATAATGTACTGGCCGCTGTCCATGCAGTACTGGAAATAGAAAAAAGAAATCACCGCCGCAGCCCTGCTCCGTGAAAACCGGAAGTCAGGCACTTTTGGCCGAGACGGGGGCGGGGCCTGCAATCCGGCAGGAAGTCCCGTCCGCCGCCGCCGAGGAAGAATGAAGCCGGCCGACTGATGGCCTCTCTGCAGCCCGGGGCTCCCATGAGTTGAGGAGAGTCCCGGGGCTGCCAACAGCAAAACAGCCAGAGTGTTGCAGGGCTCCCAGGTGCTGGAGGGAGCCCCGGAAATGAAGTCCTGCCCCCCGGTGCCGCGACGAGACTGCCGCAGAGAGGAGCCTGATCCCCAGCAACAGCCCAGTGAGTGCCCGACCAGCGATGCACCGAAAGAGCCCGGTGAGTGGGGGGGGGGGGGCGCGTGTCTGTGTGTGTTCGAATGTGTCTGTGCGTGTGTCTGTGCGTGTGTCTGTGTGTGTGCGCGTGGGTCTGCGTGTGTGTATGCAGTGTGTGTGTGCCTGTGTATGCGCGCATGCGTGAGTGTGGAGTGTGTTTGCGCACGGGAATGAGGCACGAGAGGGGCACGGCGCCGTGCGCGCTCACGGGGTAAAATCTGAGCAAATCTGCGCTCGTGCACCCTCTCGTGTCCACATTCCCAAATACGGGTAACATTAGTTGTCTTGCTGACAGCATTCAATGCTTTCGCATTGAATGCTAGGTCAGCTCGACCTAAAAACTGTTTTACTAAAATAATGTCAGAACACAATATATATTGTAAAGTCATTCAACTATACATACAATGAATTTACATTAAAAAAAAACTAGAAATTCACTGAAAAAAACAGGTTAAATTAACATAGTTACGTGTATAAATCCAAAACCTTAAGTAAAGTTATGGTTAGGTGAATTTCTAAGTGGCAAAATTAACATTCTGCACTAAAAAAAACTGTTATAGTTAGCAGCGCTAACTAAAACTTGCACCTGCCACGCTCTACTTTTGACCTCACATGACATAACTCCTGACATGTTCTATGATATGACTGATTAAATCACTGATGAAACCTCAAATGACAACATTGATGACATCACTGATAACATCATTCAAGATATGTTTTCCCGCATACTGCTGTATAAATTGCTATGGTTTAACTCATAGCATGGTTCACACTAACAACCAACCACATATATATGGGAAACCCTCATTGAGTATGGTGTAAAATCTGTATACAACAGTTCAGAGAAAGCCAAAATAGTGAATGCCGATTCCAAAATAAATGCTCTATTAGGGACAGCGTTTATTTGTATCAAACCCCTGACACACCAAACCTAAATTACTAAATGAACTAATTAGTAGGAGAAAACGGAGCACTGTAAACAGTGCTAACTCTATAGAGAATTAACTTTATAGCACACTATCTGCAAACACAGGCACTTTAACCGCATGCGCGCTAGCGGTTTTCCCGCTGCGCGCTGCGTTTTAAAAAAAGCCGCGTTACATGACGAGCTCAGCTCGCCATCAGCGTGCGAGCGTCGTTGCTCATGACGAGCTCAGCTCATCATCAGCGCGGAAGTGGTTAACAAGAAACACACCACAGACTATTAAACAACACCTACTAAGAACAGTAGAAACTATGCGACAGATGTAAAAAAAAAAGTCACCATTCGCTAAAAATAACCAAAATCTGGAGGTTCTAAACATACTACTGCCTATACCTTTCACACTATGGTGAAAACTTTATAGATAGCCCATCTTCTGAAGCAAAACGAGCACACGTACTTAGGTTAGTACCTGGAGCACATAGTCTTCTATGTGAAGTAGAAATTGTCATGTTGAGACAATTCTCTTTAATGACTGCTTACAATACTTAGTATGTAGTATGTTGAAACTCTGCCCTGCTAAAACCTTTTTCTGCAGTACCAAAATACTTATATGGAACATAAAGAATACAAGTCTATTGTCACCTATACACAGGTTACTCTTGAATACAAACATTTATAATGTGTTCAATACCTCTACACAGCCATTGTGCATTAGGAGGACATGCATTTTCTAAATACTTATACCCATTAGCTGGACCCAAACTGTACAAACTTAAGTGGAAAAGTAATATGTAGTAATGTGTCACAATCTAAACTATAAAACAAACAAGCACACTTATTGGATGATGTCATTTGAGATGTCATGAGTGATGCCATAGAATGGAATCTGTTGAAGCTACCTCTTACTTCCTGGGTTACCCTGTGCCACCTGATGTAATCCCACAAACAGCAGACGGCATCATTTGAGTGGAAAGAGACTGGACAGACTGTTGTTTACCTCTGGCAGGAATCCGAGGACACACGAGTAGCTCAATGAGTGTATTACAGCGAACATTTAATGGTTATGTTTAACAATGAGTATCCCACAATTCTCTTGCTTTGGCCCCCCTCCCCTTAAGTGTCGTACTCTATGTTGCACACCTGCCATTATGTAATTAGTGCAGTCTGTTGACCATGATTTCTTCTTTGATTGTTTAACCATGTTCTTTTGCAAGGTTATGTGCATGAGTCTACAAATGAAAAGGTTCCCCTACCTACACCAGAAACAGGCCGGCAAGAACACTATCCACTCACCACTAGGTGCCGTGCACCCCAAGATTGACTCCCGGTATCCGAATGACCTCTACTAATATATGCATTTGAATGTCTGGTGCATACATACACCTGCACTCAGGTACTCTATTTATTCCTACCTTAAGCACCATTCTGCCCCTATTGCCTTCCGGAAACAAACACACTTGACACTCTCTGAAGTAGCAAAGCTCCAAAGACGACGGCGTGGACAGCTATTCGCCACCGGTTACTCTGCATATGCTCGAGGGGGGCTAATCTGGATTAAACAAGGGAAACCTTTTGCAGCGGACGAAACAGTCATAGACACAGAGGGGCGATACGTCCTACTGAAAGGCCACCTGGATGGCTGACATATACTTCTGGGCTCCATATATGCACCGATCACTGACCAAGCTATATTTTTTGACACCTTATCTAACAAACTATACTGTTGGCTTGGGCTACAGTGGTTACTGGGTGGAGATTTTAACGGTGTTGTTGACCCAGCCCTTGATCGCACTTTTCCTCTGCTTCCAAGGACACCCACGGTACTGGCAGCAATAGCGCTGCGTGCATGGCTAGAGCACTGGAAACTGGTAGCCATTTGGCGGCATCGCCACCCCACAGATAGAATATACTCCTACTACTCTGGTTCACCCCAACTCCATGTGAGGCTCGACAGATTAGTATGCCCATCTTCGATCGCCTCATCGGTGACTAGAACTTAATATATGGGTAGGACCCTTCTGATCACAACTCGACATTTCTGCAACTAACATGGGATGCAGATATACCTGCATTTTGCACGTGGCACCTGCAAACAGAGACAGTAGAAGACCCTCCGTTCAGAGAAGCAGAGTACTGCTAGAATTACCTATTTTAGAGACAACGGCCTCACTGTGTCCTCGTGTCTTACGGAATGGGATGCTTTTAAATTAGTAATTGGGGGGCACTGCTTAAGTACAAAGCATGGTCTGCGAAGATCAATTGAGGACGACCTTAAGAGAGTAGAAAATAGGCTTCTCCACAAAGAAGCCTGGGCTGTAGATACTCCAGGAGCTATAAGCCAGCTGCCGAAACAATGGGCAGAACTTAACTCTCTATCGGAGAGACTACAGTGCTTAAATTAAACATCACATTCTGCCTGCACGCACGCTGCAGCGGACTGGCCCGGGAGACTACTGGCCTGGATCATACGTCAGGAGTCGTCCTGGGAACCCACTGTGGCACTCTGCTCCTCCTTCGGCCCATTGCTCTACATGCAAAAGGAGATCCGTCCAGACTTCACGCAACACTATTCAGAACTATATTGGTGATCAGCCGAGGCCACACGAGAAGTGATGAGTTTGTTCCTCTCCGAACTAGAACTACCACACCTCACCCCTGAGCAGCAGTTGGAACGAGATGAGACGATCACTCGAAGAAATACTGTCCAGTATCCAGGTCCTGGCTACTGGGAAGACTCGGGGACCACAGGCTGCCAACCTAAGTTGATGAAGCTTATGCTACCATGCTTGCACCACAGTTTAAACTTTTGCATGAAGAAGCAATATCGTCTTCCTCTCTTTTGGATTAACAACGCGAGGCCCTTCTTGTCTCCCTCCCTAAACCGGACAGAGCTAGGGTGTTACAGACCGCTTGAGCTACTCAACACAGATACAAAATCCTGGTGAAGATCTTGGCGGCCCGTCTAGCCCCATTAGTGTCGACTCTGGTACATCTGGATCAAAACAGATTTGTGCCTGCACGCAGCACCTCTTTAAATCTCTGGCATTAATTACAAATCCAGACATACGCACCACACTCCAGGGCTCGAGCCGGATGCATGCTGTTAGATCTTTAGAATGCTTTTGATTCGTTGGAATGGTCATTCTTATTCACAAAACTACACCAATATGGTTTCGGATCGCGCTTCATGCAACTAGTAATACTGCTATACATGCAGCCCCTCATTAGGGTAAGAACTGGGCAGCTAATATCCGAATCGATACTGATTGGCCTTGGCACCCAGCAGGGATGCCCTTTCTTGCCCCTGCTATTCTCTCTGGCGTTTGAACTGCCAGCTGCAGAACTTCACAGAAGAGGCACAAATTGGTGTATACGGCTGGGAGACGGCCTACATGTAGTATCTCTGTATGCAGGTGATTTACCTACTATACCTAAGGGACGTCTACATTTTGCTGTGCAAATTCGCAGAAATACAGCAACACTTCGCTAGGTTGTCAGGACTCAGGGTGAATTGGAGGAAGTCCTTTAGTTTTTTTAACCCAGGCATCCCGGGTCCAGGCCTAGTCTTCAATGGAGTAGTGGTACCTTTGCCACCTACCTCATTCTGCTATACGGGCATTCGCAATATATCACTCAACAAACAATATAATTGAAGGCAACCTCACGCGGGCTACGTCCTCCATCCGGTCTCAAATGGGGTTATGGAAGACATTACCGATATTGGTAAAGGATCAGATGGCCTTACTAAAGATAGTGGTGTTAACTAGGCTTTTGTAATATTTTTTGAATCGTCCCACTTATTTCCAAGCCAAAACTTTGTGTCTTTGAACAAACAATGTGCAACTTTATTTGTAACACTGGACGTTGCAGTGTAGCCTTGAAAAACTTACAAGAACCTATGGAGCAAGGCAGCACCAAATATGGAATTATACAATCTGGCAGCTCAACTGCAATGGGTGGCCAAATGGCTGTCGGGCCTACAACTACCCGATAAAGCCACTACGCTACCGTCCTAGACAATGACTAACATTCACAATCTACTCCATACGATCACTAAAACTACTGCGCCAAGATCCATGCTATTAGCTCTTGAGTATCGCTGCTATAGACAAAGCCTATATCTCACGCAGCCGGCGATCCTGTATGCACCTACCTTACCCCTTCTAGGCACACTGCGGCACACCGCCATCACAACAGGGACGGAAATCACTTCCTGGCATGCGGCTGGGATTCACACACTGGGCGACTTGTAAGGAGATGGTGTCTTGTTAACATATGAAGAATTAACAAGGGGCGCTAACCTACCCCCGGGACATATCCTACTGCACAACTCGCTGTTGGCCACGCTGATGCGAACTTGGGGAGACCCAACAACTGAACCGCAATCCCATTTAGTTGTACAATATCTACACGTCATGGGGATGGGTAGCCATATAATACACTGGTTAACAGCATTACGGACACACACGATACCCCCACTTTTACAATTGCGTGCCAAATGGGAGGAAGACCGCAGTTGTCCTTGGACAGATAGGAAATGGACATCAATATTAGCAGGACCCACACAATTCAGATTCATATAGTTTTAGATCGTACACAGAGCAATTCTAACAGCTGCTAAAATAAATTGATATTTTCATCAGACAGATGCAGCTTGCCCTCAGTTTGATAGCACTGCTCTGCTATACACACTTATTGGCAGAATATCACATCTTGCTTATCCACCTGCATGAAATGCCCAGAGCTGCACACATGGGAGGTGTGCGTGTTGGGACAGTTATCCAGGATCTCCCAATTCCTCAACCTAAGTTTTAGAACTGGCAACGACTGGTTACCCGCAGGTAGGAGAGCCTAAACCCTCCTTCAATTAAGGCCTGGACATAGTCATTCCTCGTGTGGGCCCAAGCGGAACGCACAACATTACACCGGGAGGAAAATTTAGGGCTGCACCAGTACCCAGTGACACAAAGCTGGGATGTAATACTTGTGGACTTTCCACTGTTAACACAGGTCCACGAGGAGGACACACATGCCTGAGCCAAGGGCAACGGTTAAGGGGACACAAACACTGCCCATCAATTACATAGGAACTAGTGTTAATACGGCATGGACGGAGTAAGTATACTTATGCGGTGCCACTTGAGCATTTATGATTCAAAGCAAACATCGGAATTCCTGGTGGCTGGTGGAGAAAATGACAAGACTGAGAATCATCCCAGCTGTAAACTCAAGCCAGGCACATTTGCGTTGAAGTTTTATTTCTTATATAAATAGTTAAGAATATAGCAATATGCAAAGACCAAGCTGTTGTGATTGACGCCTATATGATCCTATAATATCTCAAATGACACCCCTGATGACTATGTTTTTGTTTTGTTTTTTAAATTAAATCGGGCCTAAACAGTCTATGACATGACAAAAGCTTATACAAATTGCTGGTACATTCGAGATTTTAATGGGGCACTTGGGAAAGGAACGGGTTACAAAGGATTTAAGACTGAGCCCTTATCCCCCTCATCTCTATTCATCGCCTCCTCACTCTTTTATTCATAACACCCTCTCCAGTTACAGGCCCATCATGAGTCTAGCATAGCATATCTCAGTCACTGCTTAAATCACCACACAGACCTACCAGACTGATTCTCTCTCTCCCTATACTATTTCATATGCACAGCCAGTTTTAACTTTTTCCACCTGTATCCAACTTGTTCAGCAGTGTACACCTTTTCTATCAGTGTGCATCTCTCTCATTACTGACCAGTTCTCTCGTCACTCTTCCCTTCCCCTTTCAGTGTTCACTCCCCTAGTCAGTGTTCACCTCCCGTCTCGCAATGCTCCACCAGTTCCTTTGTATTCATCCCTTCTGTTACGGACCACTTTTCCTACCCCTCTCTGCCAACCCTTGCTCCCTTAGGTGAAAACATCCACTATACCCCACATTGTCCAGCGCTCCTATTTAGTATCCCCCGTTTCAGACACCTACCACCCCATTAATTAATGCCTACCTCCTCAGTCAGCCAACCTGTCGCATCACTTCCCACCTCCTCCAACACAGTCTACCTCCTCTCTCACAATTCTATTGCCTGTAAGCATCCACCTCTTCTGCCAATGTCACCCGGTCATTGCTCGATTTTTTTCAGAGCTCACTTTTGCTAACAAACCTTCTGCTATCTTTTCCGTTTCCCTCTCCTATCACTATCTATACGTCACCCCTCTGCTTCTTTACTGGCCCTTGTGAGTGCCCATCTCCCACTACTGACCTTCTCATTTGTCAATGCCCTGCTCTCATTGCTAACCATCACATTATCACAGCCTCTTCCCTGTAACGGCCCCATAACTGCCAACCATCTGGTACTTCTGAAAGGTTGAGAGTGCGGAGGCAAAGGTGGTCTAGCATGGGCCTCGCTCTACCTTAGTATTATCCGCTTCCAAAGGAGCAATTAACCCCTTAGGTTTATCCTTTTCCAAATAATAAACCCAATACATCTTTATTTCAGCTGCTGACCGCTCATCAACTCCTTACCTTTACTCTTCTCTAGAGGACCCAAAAAATGACAGTGGTAAACATTTCACCCTTATTGTGTGGGTTAAGCTTCTATGGGCCTTTATTTTTTCAAAGGTGGTAGTTTTTGCTCCCATTCTGGTACGAAGAGGAATAAAAGGCAAACAAGCCGATTGTTTCTTCGATGTCCGACTTAAATGCCCCTGTGTACATTGTGCAACCCTTCACACACTGCCTCAGTGTCCCCAGTGCTGTAAACAGGATGAAAAAGGTGTAGGGGTCCAGGAGTTCTTAAAGGGCTGCTGCCAAAGAAGCAGAACTAAGATCTGTAATCAAGGGCATGGCTTAAAACAGGCAACCTAAATCAAATGTTTCATACAGTGTACGACTTGCTAAGTATTTGGGTGCCTCTCTGTGTTTGTGGTTATTGCATCCAGACATGTCATACCTAAAACTAGCTAGTCGTATTGGAGTTGAAAGTGCTCTTTAGTTGTATCAGATAAATAAGTGACAATAATATTGTTGTGATTATTACAATTGAAAATGTTTCTATTTTAAAAACATGAAACTATGAATTAGACATTAGCAAGGTCTGTGGAATGGGTAGTGGCCTTCGGAGTGTCTCATTCACTCCCACTCTCTCATTCACACCACTTTCGTCTGCAGCTTCTCACTGTTAGACAAGTATGCTCTTTTAATCCCCACATCTTTCTGAACGCTTCAATGTGCATGTCTCACACTTTTCCACTATTACCACTGACACATAAGTTACTGTCTCTTTGAGCGCTCTGCAGTAACAAGGATGGAATATTCACACAGCCTGCACATCTCTATGACACACTGACCGGCAGTGTGAATAAGCTGCACCGCCTAATCCTCAAATGCACTATTTGCAAAAGCACCCACCCAAAATCTGAGCTCACCAAGACACCTGGAGGTTACTCCGTTCTAACTACTATTACAATAGTAATGTTTCATGAAAACAAATTACAGAAACACAAAACGTCTGGAAAAAAAAAAAACTTAGGAAATGAAATATTTAAGTAAAACATGTGAAACGTAAACAGGGATTGCATCGATGAAAAGGAATACCTCAACGTTTTTAGAGTCATTGAAGAGAAATCAGTCAGTCTTTTTGCCAGTAAAGTTAAAGACATGAATGTAGAGCCCACATTGAAACTGTTACAAAATCAGTTTTTATTGCTGTCAGGTCTGAGACCCAGCAGGACCTGGACGACTTAAAGTTCTGTGTGCCCTACAGTTTGAAAAGCAGTGGCACACAAACCATTATTTCCATGAATGATCCACACACCATCAGTAGAATGCAAAACTTTGAGACTAATATCAGCAACAAACTCAAATGGGAAACAAATAGGACGCATGCCATTATTCTTCTTCATAGTCAGTTATACCAAGATACAAATGCTCGGATAAAAGAAAGGATCGTAAAAACATATATAGTTGACTATCTCAGAGACATCTAGTAGTTCTATGTGAGAGACCAACAAAATTTTCAGTTCCCTAAAAAAGCTATGCATCAGGAAAACCAATGGGGATCGAATACTAAATAAAAGAATAATCATTCCCGGCACGGACCAATAAGAGCAATAGCAAAGGCACCCTCAAGGAACACACCGTTAGAATTTGAGGGGAAAAAAGTAGGACAAGAAAGATTAAGAAAATCAATTTCTAAAACGGACAATGGAGAAATTTTTTGAGGCCATAAACATGTAGAGTATGAAGGATGGGGAATCTCCTTTCGTCTTATAGGTGAAGTGAGTCCCGACTCAGCGCTGAGGTCCTTGGGAGTATCAAGATACAGTGTTAACTTCTCCATCCAAACAGGACACATCAAGGAATACAACGTAAGGAATACAGCATACAGAACCTATGATCAAGCTCTCAAGATAGAAGACTTAATTAAATCAAGTCCAGGCAAAAACTTGGAAATCAAAAAGAGAGTGCTTGCTTTGGAAAGGGTGCAGACTGATGAAACAGCAGAACCACACCATCCATTGTTGAGTGGCCCACGCTACATTTTCACTGCTTCACAACAAGCTGTCTAAAATTATAACTCTGTGGATACGGTTCCCTTTGGCAACTTAAGAGGAGTGCACAGGCAAAAGGCCCCAATTTTAACATGTACAGATAAAACAGATCATTTCCATGTTTCAAGTACAACCAACATGCATCACCGTTCATCAGAGAATCAAGATACATGACTCAATGAATCATGATGGGATACAACAACCTACCCAACCCCGACAAAAACCTAAGACTAAGGCCTCTGAAAGACTCCAAACAATCCAGGCAAGACCCATTGATATTGAGGTAAAAACTAGGAACTTATCACTGGAAATGTCCCATGTTCAATCTAACAAAGTACATGTGACCTCTAATAATCTAGCACTGCAAAAGTCAATAGGCAAACGTTTTTCATTTTTTGGAGTTATATATAGCGCAAACTCGACCCAAAAGTATCAGAGCGCCTAACATGAGCACCAGTTACGTTACAGATGGACACTTTCATTTTTGTTAGGCAAGGGGAGATTAAGTGATTTGCCCAGAATCACAGGATGTTAAACATCCCTGCCGAGACTCGAACCAGGTTCCCCAGCTCCGAGGTAAACGGCCCTGCCCGTTAGATGACATCCACTCCCTAAACATAGGAACATTTGAAGGCCATGAGCAACACAAACTGCTTAAAAACACTGACATACAGTGATTCCATTCATTTAGAGGCATTTGGGAAGAACATATTACGGATGACTTGCTTTCATCAGAAAACAATCATTTGCAATGCAATAGGTCACGCGTTTGCGAGAGTTTCAGCTACTGACATTGTAAATGACAATGCCTTTTACTTATCTGCGTTGACAATTAACACAAATGTATGTTTATTTTATTTATAAAGTATTATATAGCGCAAACGTGACCCACAAGGGTATCGGAGCACTTTACAATATAGTTATTAAACATTAGAAGGTTGAGGTAGTATACAAACATTTGGTATTTGCCCTTCCGTACAAAAGAGGTATATAGTAGTATATGGATAAAATAGGTGACTAGTAGTCAACAAAGAATGATCCCAGAGGGAATCAGAACGCTTCACTATCCACAGTTATTAAACATTAGGTGGGGGCGTGGCTTGGGCGAGAAGCGGAATGGCTGCCTGCTAAGGGAGCTCTGCGCGCCAGAACGTTCACTGGATTAATACCATCCTTCCAAAGCCTTCTGCGTACTATGAGAACCCCTCGGGGCAGTTGACGGAGGTTGCAGCGCATTGTGGTGGGGTCGGAGGACTTGTACCCATCGCACTGCTCTTATACCAGACTGAGGTGCCGCTGCGGGCCGTGCATGAAAATGGCGCCAGCCGGGTGAACGAAAGTCGTGGACTCCGGTCAGCGTCGGATGGAGCAAGCCTGCTGCCGGACGGCGGACCACTACTTGGAATGTATGGCCGGAAGCAAGAAATAGACAGGCGCTGGCAAGGGGCGCACGCCTGGGGCGAGGAACCTGTGTGTGGCAGAGGGACCTGGGGCGCAGTGCAGTGCGACCCCTCTCCTGAACCGGTGGACCGGCGGTGATCTGGTGCAGTGAAAGACCCGAGGAGTGGCATACGTTGGAACCCGAAGTGAAGCCGACCTGCGGGACATCGCTGATATTGGCGACGCTGAGGGAAGGAGTGGAGTCGGCCTGGCAGGGTGAGTGACGTACCGGAGCAGGCTGGGCCTGGTTGGTTCAGACGGCGCGGCCTTTACAGGGTGCTACAATCGAGTGTGTGGTGGCGTCTGGTGGGGGCTGTGCTGCAGGATCACGGGAGGCAAAAGCCTGCGTGGTGCTCCTCAAGTGCTCTGGTCGAGTGATGGGCTGCCTCTCGGTGACTGGGGGGCGCTATCCATGGGTCTCGTCGGCCTTTAGCTAGTCCGGATAACGGGCGGGCGAGCTTGGGGGACCACGGAGGGCCTCTCGGTTGCGGGGGGTAGTAGGAGTGCTGACCTAGAAGAGAGACTGCTACCACGGGGCGTTGTATCGATGGGCTGGGACAGACCAAATAGCCCTTGAGGACCCCTGAAACGTATTGTGTGGTGGACTGGTGCAGGAGTCCTGCTGGCTGGTAAAATAGTACTGGAGGTCTAGTGATGAGGCCTGTTTACTGGAGGGGGCCTGCTGCCCTGACTGGCTGCTGAAAGAGAACAACTGCACGTGGGGAGCAGGGGTGCCTCGGGGGCGATGGACACCGATGCAATTGAAGACATAGGAGGTGTGTGACTGTCCCACCGTGGAAAGAATTGTAATACAGATCACTGGTGTGGGTGCTAAGCTGACCGGTCGGGTCATCTGATACTAGTGTCTTCAAGCATGGGTAAATCGGAACCTAAGCAGTCCAAATTACAATTTGAAAACAAACGGTCCACTCGTGCTACTGACGGAATGGGGAGCAGAGTGAATTTAGAGGCACCGCAGGGCTCGCAGAGGGTGTGCAGGATGATACCAGGACCATATTGTTGGAATTGCGAGCTGGAATGAAGACGATAGATAGTAAGATTGATGCTTTGGCTACTGGTCTCGACATGGTCAAAAAGAAAGTGGACAAGCACGAGCACGGACTGGATGTACTGGACAACCGTATGTCTGACACGCATGATGCACAAGCTGAATCACGCACGGAGATTCTTCAGATGGAAAAGATACTGGAGGTGATAACTGCGAAGAATGAAGAATGAAGATTTGGAAGCGCGCTCGAGGCGCAATAGTCTTCGCATTATTGGATTATCGGAAACCACGCTCATATTTCATAGGTGGACTGCTGCGTGAACTCTTTAGGCCAGTCCTATCCACCGTGATGATAGTAGAGCGAGCGCACCGTTCATTGGGACCGAGGCCTCAACTGGGTGCGCCGCCACGTCCGATTATTGCGCGTCTCCTAAACTATGCTGACAGGGACACTGTGTTGAAAGAGGCTAGGGCCAAGGATCCGGTTATCTATAAAGGAGACAAACTCATTTTCTCCGGATTATACTCCTATGGTTCAGGCGGCGAGAAAGGAATTTGTACCAGTGAAGAAACTGCTGCGAGCGGCGTCAGTACCGTACGCCATGTTATACCCGGCCAAGTTGAAAATCACCCATGAGGAACAATCACATTTTTTACAGATGCAAAATCAGCGCTGAAGTTCACTAAGCATATTTGTAAGGCCAAACCCCGGCAGAACATGGGTAAAGATACGGCTATGGAGTCGGGACTGGAGGACGTAGGCTAGTGGCGGGACATCTGCTCAGTTGCTATCGTATGGTGATATGGAGGCCTTGTCTGATGCTAGATCTGAACTGTTGGTGGTGGATGGCAGGTTTACTGTTTGAGAGGGCGATGGGTGGGAGACAAAGACTCACTAAAACTTTACATTGTTTGTCCTGAGCGGGATAGTTATTTCATGCTATTAGGCACAAGTTTCATGGGGTACCCAGGGGGGCTAAATAGAAATATTCCAGCGTCCGCACTCGTTGCTGAACCTCTTCCCCGAGTGAGTGTTCCCCATATGATGCAATGGGTAGTTGGGGGTGATGCATTGAGGGAGGGTAGGGAGGTGTGGTCTCGACCTGACTGGGAGGTTGGAGTGGGAGGGAGTTGGGAGAGTTGTGTTTTTTTTTGGTTTGTTTCGTATCATATCTATCACACTGTACACAGATACATATCAAATGGTCCATTCGGTAGAAATGTGATAGAGCAACTGATTGTAGACGTGAGATAACTGATGGGCGATAGATGTAGGATGTTAACTTGGAATGTCGGCGGCCTCAATTCACCCAAAAAAGTGAGACAGGTGTTGGCGTATTTAAATCGTCACATGATACATGTTGCTTTATTACAGGAAACACAATTAACTAAGTACACTGAGCGGGGTATTGCAGGCAGATGAACAGGTTTTTGGCTGGCCGCTTCCTATTCTTCCTATGCGAGAGGCGTGCTGATTCTGGTTAAAAAAGGGGGGGGAGTTCCAACCACTGCACACATACACGGATGATGACGACAGATGTGCGATGGTGTGTGGGAAAATGAGTGGCAAGCGGAACACCATTGTCAATATGTACGGGCCAATTATGGACGATCCGGTCTGTGTTGATCGTGTATGTGGCGTATTAAGGGATTGGCCTGACGCTCCTGTAGTTTGGGGGGGGGTGGGGGTGGATCTGAATACGTATTTGAACGTGACACTGGATAAATCTAACCCTATATCTCACCGCACCCCTAAGGTTGCCAAGAGTGTTGTACGGGCGATGGAGGACTTTGGTTTATATGATGTTTGGCGAGTGCGTAACCCGCAAGTGTGGGAAGGTAATTATGCGACGCCGATGCATGGGAGTTGGTCTCGTTTGGATTATTGGCTGGTAGGAGCGGAGATGATGGAATGGGTGGAAGAGGTAACACCTCTTGCTAGAACGTTGTCAGATCATAACCCGGTGAGGCTGGATGTGATATTCCCGACAGCTGTGAGACACCCCTTTACGTGGCGACTGCGGTCTGAAGCGCTACTTGACCCAATATATGAGACGACAGTGCGGGAGGCCATTGTACAATACTTCACACCAAATAAGGGCACTGTAGACGAAGCTTCAACGTTGTGGGAGGCTGTTAAAGTTACGATTAGAGGGGTTTGTATTGGTACTGCAGCGGGTATACAGAGAGACGTAAGGACTCAACTTCAAAATACCGAGAGAGCACTCCGAGACTTGGAACAAGAGTACGCGGCTAAGCCGGAGGAGGGAACATTGGCTCGTATACAACAATTGATTAAGGAGTACGATGAACTTGCTGACACGGAGGTTAAATATCTATCACGTAGACATACGGCGAGACGATTTGGGGAGGCTGGTAGGCCGGGACACATATTGGCGTTCAAAATTAAGGAGCTGCTCGAGCAACCTCGCATAGATAGAATAGTAGATGAACAGGGAGGTGAACATCATAATTCGGAAGGCATCACAGAACAGTTCCGCAGTTTCTACACTGATTTATATAAATTGTGAGGTGCAGCGTCGGAGGTAGAATTTGAGAAGTATTTAGAAGACATTGCATGTGCCTGGCTCTCGGATGCGCAAAGGGAGTATCTGTGCTTGCCTATAGATGAGCAGGATGTCAAGACAGCGATTGTTGCAATGTCTAATGGCAAGGCACCAGGCCCAGATGGGCTTACAGTAGAATTTTATAAGAAATATGCAGATCTCTTCGCGCCACATCTATTGGAAATGTACGCGGAAGCGTACGACTCAGGGGAGCTACCACCATCTTTAAGAGAGGCCTTGATCATTACCTTACTTAAGAAAGACAAACCCCCGGAAAGATGCGACTCTTACCGCCCGCTGTCACTAATCAATATAGACGCCAAGATTCTAGCTAAAATTTTGGCGACCAGGTTGCAACCCCTGTTGCAGGGCCTGATACTGCTGGATCAATCTGGTTTCATACCTGAAAGATCCACTTCGCACAACCTTCGCCCGATTTTCTCCATGTTTCATGTACTTGAGCCGAGTCTGGAGGTGGCGGCAGTGTTATTAGACGCTGCAAAAGCGTTTGATTCGGTGGAATGGTATTATATGTATCGGGTATTGCGACGTATGGGTTTTCCACCTCTGTTTCTGCAGTGGATTACTGTACTTTATACGGCACCAATGACGAGAGTACGTGTAGGGGGACTAACGTCTGAACCATTTCAAGTTGAGAGGGGTACCCGGCAGGGATGTCCCCTGTCACCGCTTTTATTTGCGATTGTGTTGGAGCCACTGGCTGGTGTAATTCGGCAACGGCACAGGGAGACTGCGCTCAACTTCAATCATCGGCCAGTGACAATCTCGCTTTATGCAGATGGCATGGTCCTCCTCGTTCGTGAGCCATTTAAGTATTTAACGCAGTTGCTCCGGGAGTACGTTCGATTTGGCTATCTGTCGGGCCTCCACATAAACTGGGATAAGTCGTTAATAATCCCATTAACGACGACTACCGCGCGACCCGAGTTGGAGTTTCCTCTGGTGTGGTCGTCCGAACCGGTTAAGTACCTGGGAATTAGGGTGCATCGAGACCCAACTGTGGTAGTCCGGGAGAACTACGGTAGGGCATACTCAAAATTAGAGAGCTTGGTGGACATCTGGATTTCGTTGCTGCTTTCATTGGCGGACCGTATCGCTCTTGTCAAAATGTTGGTGCTACCGAGGTTCCTTTATCTTTTTATAAATATCCCAATAGTGCCAACGATGGAGTTTTTTAAAAATCTACGCAGCCAGCTGATTCGGTTAGTGTGGGGGGGAGCAAAACCACGCGAGTACAATGGTCGGTCCTTATTAGAGGGTATGAGAAAGGAGGGTTCGGAGCCCCAGACTTCTGTGCATTATTTGAGCGCACAGGCTCAGTATGTGTTTTATTGGTACAGGCCACATGCATTCACCCCACAAGTGGTGGTGGAGGAAGGAGATACGGCTCCGATTCCACTTCGCAGTGTGATTACTCATTATTCGCGCGACACTCCGAAGACGGAAATTAATGCAGTTGATACCACGGTTGCTGCTTGGCGGAAAATAGGGCTGCTAGCACAGAAGCTACCGGTGTACGAACCATATATGTATCTGGAACATCCTGCCGCCATGTCTGACAGATGAGGCACCCTCCATGAGACTGTTGCGTGAGGCAGGTCTTCTGCGCATGAAGGATATTTATCCAAATGGCACGTTCGTCACGCAGATGGACTTGCAATATGTAAGTAACCAATCACTTCTTTTCAGATTTGCTGTACATAGATTGAGACAAGCGGCCAGGTTACATTACACCACTTATCCACAAGAACCTCCCACACTGCTGTCCTTGCAATTTGCGCTCACTACCCCTACTAATAAAACGATAATATCGAAACTCTATAAGCTGATTAAAGATGAAACTGTGGCTGTCTCAGACAGGAGCTGGGATAGATGGAATGAATGCTTGCCTGATTCTATCTCGGAGGAGAATTGGAAATATGTGTGTGGCTTGACGGGAAAGCTCAGCATGAATGGAAATCTCCGGACAATACATTTTAAATACATACATCAGGTGTACTATACTCCAGTGAGACTACACAGATATGGACTGAGTGTGACTGAATGTTGCGAGCGATGTGGACAAGACAAAGCAGACTTTATGCATTTGGCTTGGGGCTGTCGTAAGGTGTTTGAATTCTGGGAAGCGGTAGTGGGCTGTCTGAAAGATATGGCGACTGCGGACATTCAATGTACTCCAGTTGTATGTGTGCTTTATTACGTGCCGCATATTAAGGGAGTAAATGGTAAGTTTGTTCGTCTAGCTTTGTTATTGGCGGCGCGGAGAGTGGCGATTACATGGGGGAGCAGACGCAGGCCTATGATTGACGTGTGGATCAAAGATTTAGTATATTGTAGAGATAATTTGAATACATATGCAGAGGAACTGCCAACAATTTCAAGGCCGAGGGACATCTGGGAACCACTACGGACATATTTGCTTAATAAGAGTGACTAATGTTCAGTTTAAGAGGGAAGCTCAGAGGGGTGGATTATATAGTGAGAACTGCTTGAAGGACTGCTCAGTCATGTTTGCACAACCCAGGATTGTAGAGTGTAAATGATGTGTATCTTTTGATTTTATATTTGTTTTTTTATATTTTGTCTTTGGATGGTCTGTTTTGGTTAAATGTGGAATATCACTCAACAGAATATAGTGAACTGTACTTTACAAACTGGCGGATTGTACATGCGTTTTTGCCATATGATATGTGCAACTTCACTGAGGACATATTGTGTATAATTTTTTCTTTGTTTTTGTTGATTGTCTTTTGTATTGCACTATAATTCAATTTAAAAAAGTTATTAAACATTAGGTGGTTGAGGTAGTAAACATACATTCGGTATTCGACTTCAATACAAAAGAGGTAGGCAGTAATATGTGGATTGCATAAGTGACTAGAGGTCAGCATAGAATTAAAGTCTTAGGATGTGAATTTGTTCATTAGCAGCATTTTTACTTATTTTTAGAAGGAGCTAAAGGAGGAGATTCATGTACCACTGGAGGTACGGAGTTCCAAATCTTTGGTGCAATCCCTGAGAATGCTCTGCAACCAATTCTCTTTTTATGGAAGGATTGTGGTTTCAGTAGTAGTGAACTCACACTTCGCAATTGTCTGCATCCTCCCGATCGCTCTAGCTTTAGAGCGAAGTAACTGGGGGGTATGGTTATGCAGTGCTTTATGGGTCATGCAAGCGATCTTTAGGTGTATTCTAGCCTCACAGGGCAGCCAGTTCAGAGCTTTCAAGGTCGGAGGAATTTGGTTATTTCTTTTAGTTCCTGATACCAATCTGGCTGCAGCGTTAAGCGATGCCCTCAGAGGGGCCAGCTTGTATTTGGGAAGACCGCATAGAGTGGTGCTTCCATAGTTTAATCTTGGTAGCACTAGGGCTTGTCCCGCCATTTTTAAGCCAGTCTGTGGAAGGAAGGGTTTGAGTTTCCTTAGTATGCTCATCTGGTGATTAGCTCCCTTGATGGCATTAGTGATTTGAGCCTGCAGGTTCATGTTTTTGTCTATGGTGACTCCTAAGGATTTCACAGTCAATGGTGTGGGGAGCACAGTCAATGGAGGTTAAGTGTTTCAACCATGAGTCTATATTTGGTGTGTGATTGGGTGGAGAGACGAGAAGGAATCCAGTTTTCTTTTTGTTAAGCATGAGGTGGTTGCCAGTGAGCCAACTTTGAGTATTCTGTAGAATAGCGTTGAGGGTAATGAAGTCTTCTGGTGTGGAGATTTTCATATACACTTGGGGGTCATCCGCATACAGGTGATATAGAATGTTCGCGGAGTTCAATGCGTTTGCCAGGGGCTCCATTAGTAGATTAAAAAGAATGGGTGAAGTGCTGAGCCCTGTGGAACACCTAGGGTGACCATGGAGGGTTGAGAGAGTGAATGTTTCATCTTTATTCTTTGTGTTCTGCTATTTAGGAAGGAGGTGAACCATTGTAACACTGGGCCCGTAAGGCCCATCCTTCGTTCCAGTAGGGACAATAGGTTGGCATGCTTAACCGTATCGAAAGCAGAGGATAAGTCAAGAAATATCAATCGGCATGATTCATTGTGGATCTAGCATTTTTAGTATGTCATCCATTATGTGGGTGAGTGCATATTCCATGCTGTGACCACGATGGAAGCCAGATTGGTGATTGTCTAGGAGGTTGTAGTTCTCAATGTGGTTACATAATTGTATTTGTACACATTTTTCCATCAATTTTGCCAAAGTGGGAATGTTGGATATAGGGCGGTAGTTGTTGAGATCTGATGGGAGTGAGTCAGATTTCTTTAGTAATAGTGTGACCTGCCCTACTTTAAGACAGTCCGGTATGGAGCCTTGTCTCAGAGAAGCATTTACAATTTTTGCCCATAGGGGTAGAATAGATGTTTTTATCATTTTGAATAAAGAAGGAGGTAGGTTGCTTATTCAGGGATTGGCAAGGTGTGCAAAGAAGTTTTATGGTTTCCATCCAAGTACTAAAATGGACCTTGATCTGAGAGTAAAATTTAGTATCCTGAGCAATAGTTTGTGGGAGGGCCTTCTTAGATTGGATGTCGAGTTCAATTGACTGTCTTTTCTAGAAATAAATTGGCAAGCTCATCGCAGTTAGGTGTAGCTGAATAGTTTAGTTCCTTAGAGTTAGGTGGGTTGCGCGCTTGTTGCTTGACTATTTCAAATAGTTTTTTGGGGCGGTTGATGGTTTGGTTCAGCTGGGTTTTGAAAAAGTCTGCCTTGGCCTTTAGAATCTTCCTGTTGTATGAATTCCTCAGCACTCCAAGGTGATATTGGTGATCAGCTGAGGGTGCCGATTTCCATAGTCGCTCAGCAGATCTTAACTTGCTTCAATCAGAGTTCAGGGTCTCATTGAACCATGGTTTGGAGATTTTGGAGGAAATGTTTTTTTCTTGGAGGGGGCGCTGTAGAATCAAGTATTTCAAGCATAGTAGAATTGTAAAAGACTGAGGTCGCGGACGTCAACCATGTCTATTGTGGGGGTCATGGTTGAGTTGCATCAGTTTACCAGGGGGACGGGGTTAATATTATGTATATTCCTTTACCATTGTTTTGTTTTTTAGGGTTGGCCCCTTTTTGGAATTACCTCGATATTAATAGAGAAGAAAATGCTGTGATGGTCAGTCCAGTCACATGGAGTGAAGTATTCTAATGAAACAGTTTTCGCTTTGATGAAGTCTAGTGTCTCTCCCTTGTTTTGGGTTGGACTGTCACAGAATTGGGACAGATCCTGATCTGACAGAAAGGATTTATGACCGCTTACACCATGATCATTTGAGTTGTTTCAGTGGAGATTAAAGTCACCCAGGAAAATCTGTGGCACTAGTGAGTTGTCGTTGGATGAAATGACTTCCATTAACTCATCGATGAAAGCCAGATTATCACCCAGGAGGTGGTAAATAATTTGAAATTTGCTGGCAAGGCAGAGAAATTCGCAGAAGGATAGAGAGTTGGAGTCTGATTGATTGACTGAGATTGTGCTTCGATAAATGCAAGCTAACCGGCTACCGGGTTTCACATTTCGGTCAAGGCGGATAAAGTTGTGACTAGGAGGGACCAGTAGGTCTAGGATGGGAGAGGAGGAACTATTTATCCATCTTTCGGTAAGGACGATAATGTCTAAATCATTATTGAGGATTCTCGAGGATGAGGTCGAAAATGTCAGGGGCATGTTTGCTAGCGGATCTGCATTTTGCTTGAGTGGGAGAGAGTAGTCTGCACTATGTTGAGATTTGTGAGGTTTTCTCTATTTATGGATCTTTTGTTGCGAGTCGGTTCTCTGAAAGGGGTAGGTTTTAATGGGTTGGATAGTATCACATCAAGACTTACTGTTGTCAGTGGGCCTGGCATAAGATAGGAGGTTGTCTGTCATTATCGGATAGTTCAGCAGTTGCCCTACTAGGCAGAGATGGGACGTTGGGGGAAGGCATCTTACTCTGCCTAGTGTCCTTAGGGTGTGAATTCTTGGGGATGTATCTACTAGTTTGGTAACTGATTTGGTTCACTGTGGCGTTGGTGTCTCTGTGTGCGTTTAGAAGTTCTTTGGTGATGGTTGATAGGTTTTGCAACTCGGCCTTGAGATCGGATAGGCCAGTAGCTAACGCATTCCAATTGGAATTGGGAAAGTTAGTTGTGTGTGTTCTATTATAGGGGGAGATCCGCAGGTAAGGTCTAGTTGCATGATCTCCTTCTCAGGTTGCCGGGGGATATTCTCATTAGGGATTGATGGGGTAAGTTGATCATGGAGGTTTGTTGGAGGGTCCAAATCAGTGTGTGGGATGGCATTGAGGTGCGACAGCATGATAGGTGCTACTGCATGTGATCGGGCCATGGTTGTTGCATGCTGTGTTTGGATGAGGGGAGCGAGTATCAAGGGAGTTAGGATCCGATCAGATATCGTGGTAGGCGGTAGGTCATGGGGAACTTTGCAAGCTAACTCAGATGTAAGTGGGGAGAGAAGGAGGTTGTGGGTGGAGTTTGGGTTGGTGGATTCTCTCTTGGGCATCAGCGATATCAGTGGTGTGTCTGCAATGAGGTGATCGGTAGCTATGAGTAACCCTGGGCCAGGGAACCCGGTTGTGGTTGAGATCGATGTGACGGGGTGGGGGGGGTAGGGTTCATTTGGGGCGTGTGGAGATTTCAGTTCAGTTGAGTTTGTTATGGGATTTTGTAGTAGAGTTGGTGTGGCATCTGGATAATCGGGACAAATAGTTGCGGAGTGTGTGTTTTTCTTGCTGTTCACGGATTTCTTAAGAGTAGGGAAGATCTTGTGTATGGTATCGAGATTGGAATTAGAGGCTTGTATAAGAGGCATTGTTGTAGATGGAAATGGTAGCATTCGCAGAGCATAAGTCCAAGGCAGTTACCGACAATTTGTGGGCCTACAGGTTTTTGATTTTTTTTACATTGGAGATTTGGAGCATAGAGTAGACAATATTTCTCCACAGAGCACGTTTTTTGTGTGGAAGATGAGGTCATTGGAAATTATGCCTTTCCTGATGCAGAGGTATGGATCTGAAATAAGAGTCTTGGGGTGAGTTTATTAGCCTGTGCTTGATAATAAATAAAAAGGCATTGTCATTTACAATGCCAATAGCTCAAACTCTTGTAAATACAAGACCTATTTCATTTCAAAGAAGTGGCCGCCAGTGTCCCGAGCTGCTTGGAAAGTGAAAGCACGAATGGTGCGATGAATGTTGCAGGTAAGCATATCAGGCCTGCAGTAGGAAAACTCATTAAAGAAAATAGTGCTTACAGACTAAATAGGACATACCGTGTAACAGAAGTAAATGGGCAAGTCGTCATGGGAGGATACAAATTAAGACACGGCGGTACTAAGGAGGGACTAACAAGCCCGTTAACGAATCCAAAGCCAGCATTTACAAAAGGACAATGAAAAATATGGGCAGAGCTTAAAGTCCATACTCTAATACAGCATTCCTCGCAGAGCAGTGCTTGCCAGGGCTCCACCTAAAAAGGCATACCGCCAAAGCCTGATCCCAAATAAAAATGTCAGTAAAGTTAAGGATTTACGGTGAACCTCTTTAAAAATCATCCTTGGGAGAACATAGAGCAATTTTCAACGATAGATGCCAGAAAATGTATTCCCTTTAAACCTTTAAACAGTATTCAGAAAGAAAATACCTGGGGAGTGAGGCCCCCTAAAGCAATCAAATCACACATCAAATTATATAACAATGGAGCAGGATTCTGAATCTACTGCACTCTTAACTATGATGAAGACCAAAAGATATATCATGTCCTACCCTACTTTTAATTATTCTATCTCCACTACCAAAGCAGAAGATGAAAACAACCAAACTACAGGTGCTAGCTTCGAGAGAAATGGTGTAATACAGAGTTGAAGAAAATATCAATCCCACTTAATACGGACAACTTCCCACTATGCCAACTTTTTAAGCCATATACGAATGTTGTACCATATAAAGTTATGAGGGGGTTCTCTCTTGAAGGAAAGACACAGGGATCTATATTCAGCAAGTTTACTCTGGCCAGGGTTCTGTGCCTTGATAACTGTGAGCAATGTCCTATGTGCATTTCTCAAACTTTGCTGGTCACTGAATAGGTTTCTAGGGGCCAGTTCAAGCCCACACTAGGGTGTACGGATTAACTTCCAACTAGAAAAACATCCAAGTTACACAAAAACATTCTTGTGTAGCATAAACACACCATGCACACAATAGAAACAAATAAATGAAAATAGAGGCACGGTACAATGCCAATGGCATTCTTGTTCAGAAGGAATACAAAACTTAAAGAAAGAACTGGAGAAACCAAAAGAATTAAAACAATTGTCAAACACCACAGCCATGCTGGAAACCATCACCATATAACTTTATTCAACCATCAAGATCATAAAAGTACATTGAAACAACAAAATAGCAAGAAACGTGATGTCAAAAAACCATATAGCATAAAAGCAGCAGGGTTAAAGACTTAGGTAGTTTGGACAGTGCTGGTACATACAACAACACTCCGGCTCCATTTAAACAAGAGTATTAGGGCTATTCATTCCCTTCTGACTACCCCAGCAATGCCAACATTTTTATAACAGGCAAGTCAGTGCAAATTTTAGCAATAAAGTGCAAATTTCTTCTATCAAGCATAAATACCCTAGATTTTAAAATATAATCACATAACCGGAGAATAAAAACTAAAGCAACACATAAAAGGATCAAGCAATATAAAAACAACCATTCCATAGCCCACCCATCATCAAAGTGTAGCATTATTGAATTATTGCGGCTCCTGCATTTCCGCAAGGATACACTTTGCTCACCATAACCAGGCGGAACTGAAAAAGTTACCAGCCTGGAACAATCTGTTCTTCAAATACTGGCTACGTCCAAGTACCTTCTAAAACCCAATTCTCTGCACAGTGGAAAAGCCATTTCTTCCTCTGGAGGCCATAAGCTGGGCAGAATAAAAGGAGACGAGGGATGTCTTCTAGGGGCCTTTGCAGGCGGGCCATTTTTACCCTCCAGATTAAGCTGGTGCCCATTTTTGCACAAAATACTCGAGAAGGAAGTGTCAGATGCCTAAGCTGCAGATACAGTTTGCCAGCTAAGGGGTGGCCAACGTTCATAAATTGTCTTCTTATATGCAGGGAATGGTTTGAAAATTAAAAATGCTGAAGTTAAAATGACTCGGTCTCGCCGAATAATATCAATTGAGAAGAACTCACAATACATTGTTTTAAGATTCATTTTTGACAAACAGCTAAGTTCCACCAGACAGGCCCAGAACCTTTCAACCCCCAAGCCCCAATTTCATTAGTCCAAGGGATTTTATGAACAACTTCGGAGAACACAAAGTCCTTTTTAGGTTTAGAGTACCCACATATAGGAGCAGAAGTGGTCCAAAGCCTGTGCCAATATTGCAATGGCCTGAGCTCAGCTTTCTGCCTAAAGACACATGTCAAGATACAGTGGGATCAAAGGAGCACTCGTGAAAGTGTGAAAAGGAACCTAATGAACCGGTTTTCCATCACAGTTAATATATTACATTTGGCATACCCCCAGAACTTGTAGCCGTATAAGACAGCTCCTAGGGCCTCAACAATATAAATGTCTTTGGCGGGAGCGACCCTTTTTAAGTTGAGCCTAGGGGCAGCGTGCATGCGCTGCTTGCTCTGTGAGGCCTGCTTTATTAGGGTATGCACTGGCAGCCCCGCCCACTCTCCACCTATATTTGTCATTGACTTTGTGTCACTGTCCTTCTTAAATGGTGGCTTTTGATTCGTAAAGGGGCTTGTTAGTTCAATCTTGGTAAAGCCTTGTCTCCATTTGTTACGACCCATAACAACTGGACCTTTTACTTGGCTCGTTACGCGGCCTGCTTTATCTAGAGGGTGAGCACAATTTTTGTTATTGGCGCTGATGGCGACAATGGCGGCTGCAGTTTTGGGAATTTGCATAGTTTTTAGTTTTATTTATCTTTCATTTTGAGCGTGGTGTCCACTTCTCGGACACCGCGCTGTGTTTACATTTTTTTTTACTTTAAAAATGAGCGTGGCGCGGCCGCTTCAAGGACACCGCACTCTGTTTCTTTATTATTATTATTTTTTACTTTACCACTGACCTCGGCACACACTTCAAGGACACCACGCTCAGTGTTAAAGTTAAAAAATAAGTTTAAAAAAGAAACCGAGAGCAGTGTGGGAACTAGCAGAAATCGCTGTTAGCATGAGCTGAAGCCATTTCGACTGTGGCAGCCATTTTAGTTAGCCATGTGCTTCTTGTCTCTTTACTGTCGCCTGCTTTTCTATTCTGCTTGAGTCATCAGTTACAGTTAACTCCTTCAGCACTGAGCCAGAGCAATGTATGATCAGAAAGGTCTGAAGCTGCTAGAAATCACCCGTTTTAGAATAGAACTGTCAGGCTATTCCAACTGATGTAAGGGTTTTTGTTACTCCTCACACTCTGTTGACTAGTTTCCAGTTGCCCATATATGTGAATAGCTATTCTTGTATATACTTGTACCGCCTGTTTTTGAGTCTTCATGCTTACTCAGCTACAAACTGGCCATAAAAGGCCCATGGTTTCTGTACTCCAGGTACTACCTCATACATTGCCTGAGAGCCCTGTGTCGATGTAGTCCCACTCATGAGTGATAATAAACTATTTCTTTGATATTACAGCTTCCGTGCCAATCTCTATTTTGTTAGTCTAAGGACTTAAGGACAGAGAAGGGCGAACCCCTGCACCAGTGGGCCCCTGAAAAGGCTCACTCCCACAGCGGTATCCTTGAAGTGGGGCTGCACATATTTTTAAAATTAAACAGGCATTTGCAATGCAATGGGTCTCGCATTTACACACGTTTAAGCTATTGGCATTGTCATTTACAATGCCAATGGCTTAAACTCGAGTAAATGCGAGAACGATAACATTGTAAATGCTTGTTTGAGTGGGTTTCATTAAAGATCTTCAATACTCCCGAGGTATAATGCAGTAGAGATCAATGTGATTTTTGAAACTGCATGGTCCAGTCCATGGTTGGGATTAATCTTAGACTCAAATAGTCAACTTGTAAACCTGTTCTATGGGATCTGTGTTAACAAATAGCTTACACTTTATGGTCTTACTTCTTACAGAATTAAATACCATACATTTGATTTTTGTGCTATTAAGCTCCAAACAACACATTACAAAACTTGTGGAAATCGTCCAGGCAGGCCTTTAAGTGATTTTGAAATCAGCAGCGCATCATCCACAAAAAGTAAAGCGATTTCACGTTGGCATAAGATTTTAGGGGAGTCATAACTGTTCCTTCACAGCCACTATGTCGTCGTGGGTGAGTTGGCCCTGCTCCCGCCACCTAATCCTTGCATAATTTTCTTTGTGAAACTGTGCGAAAAATGGCAATAGATTGGAGGGGATGCCCATCTTATCTAAGGCTCCCCAAATCAGTGGTTGTGGGACTAGATTAAAGGCGGCACAGAAATCGACAAAGGCAACAAAAACTCGACCCCAGTTGATTGTTACGGCCTTCCAGAAAATACAATTAAAATGGAAGATTTGATCAACTGTGCTAATGCCGCATCTAAACCCTGCCTCAAACTCAGAAAATATGTCTTTCTCCTTGGTCCAGTCCAAAAGATGCACTAGCACTTTTCTGCAAAAAATCTTCTGTGAGGTGTGTATTAAACTAATCGGACAGTAGTTAATTGAGAAGCTATGTTGGACTTTCTTAAAATCTGGATCATTTCAGCTGTGAGACAAGTGGGTGGAATCTTCATGCCCTTTAATATTGAATTTGATGGATAATTCATGTAAGGACCTCAAGTGTCCAAGTTGGCCTTGAAAAGCTCATTGAGATCCAGTCAGGGCCTGGCGTTTTTTCTTGAAGAGTGGACCTGAAGGCATCTATTGTTTCCCTAACCTCTAATTCCATAGAATTGTGATTCTCAAGTTTTGCTTCCAATGCGGGATCAATGCCTACACATGCAGGTTATGCACTACAAGAGTACAATTAACTGAAGTGCAAAACCCAGGCCCGGGGTTGTATTAAGCATTCCACTGGCATTCTCCCATCATTTCCTCAATGCCAAGGTATTCCAAAACCTTCTATTAGCTTTAGAACACCTGGCAAAGGTTAGCTCATCCCATAGTACATCTTCCCAATCCCTCTTGGCCTTAGCCACTTCTCTTTTATAAATCACCCTACAGTGGGTTTGGAAGTTATTTTTTAGCAGAAGCTCTGTCCGGCCACCCTACAGGATTTGGAATACTATGTAACTTCCTTCTACAATTTGAGAGTACTTTTTTTGCCCTGCATCAATGTCTCTCTTATATTGTGAATGGTGTTTCAGGGGCCTTTTCCAGGTATGTGAGAAGTCCATCCAACATCACCAGCAGGTCTTTGGCCTGGTTTACCACCTTCTCCAAGGCATGACAAACTCAGGGCTATATGATCGCTATTGATCATTTCAACTACTACCATACCATGCATGAGTGGCCATCCAGTCAAGCTTATTAAAGAATAGTCGATCCGGCTACAGTGGACAGGTTGATTGAACATATGGCTGCCCAGGCCATCTGACCTAGGTCTGCCATTTAAATGGAAAGTGTCAACAACTGTGCAGCCCTAGGGGTCCATTACACTATACGAAGATCTATAGGGAGGAATTTTCCATCTAGTATCCAGTTCATGTGTCAGATTTAGATCAGCTGGCACAAGTTGGCTCAAAGGTCGAATTAAAATCACCCGCTACCATGACCATACCTTTCCCCTTATACTTCAAAAGGAAATCCCCCAGTGTGCTTATGGTTTTGGTTTCTTCATTCCTGTCAACCACTCGATTGTAAACATTAAACAACAACAGTGAGATGCCACTATGAAAGTCCACCCTAACTGCTAGCACATCCTGGGACTTAAGTGGTAGTTTCCTTACTATGCACTGGAGGTTTGCCCTCACCCATATCGCTAAACCTCCCAATAGTCTTCCCCTAGGTGACGGAGTGGTGTCAATGCAGAAGGAGGAATACCCATTACTAGTGACCACAGTTGTGCTCACGGTCTCTTGTAAGAGACAGGTGTCATGGCCATCTATGAACCACACCCACTCAGAGTAACCCAGCTTAGGCCCAACACCAGCCACATTCAAGAGAGGAATTTAGTCAAACTGTGGATGGTGACTGTGGATGCCTCCTGCTCACCCAAGGCGCTAGCCCCATTCTGCACAAATTCATTATGGCAACCCAATAGGGGTCATATGGGAACTTGTCCCCAGCGGGGAATGTTTGTCCCGGACTTTATGGAGAAATGTCAACTATGAGATTAAAAGAAAGAAAGTAAAGGAAACAACAAAACAAAAGCAACAAAAATTAAAAAATAAAAGGGGTCTTTGTGAGCGAGTGGGCGGCTCTTAGAGGCAGAGTGTAACGGTCGGCGCCCATTTTGAATCGGGGACGCCTAGGACTCGGCGGTCGGGTCGGGCCGCGGCGAGCTCCTGGGGAGTCCCCCTAGCTATGGTGCAGAGATCCTCTGGGCATTAGGAGCGCCGCGATAGTCACGATATACGAAGTGGGATCATTTCAACCGTCCCATCGGCCATAGACGGACTAAGCCGGGCGGCTGGGGGAGACCCGGGGGCCCGGGGACTGCAAGAACACATCCTGGCCTGGGGAAGGTGGAGCTTCAGGATAGCCTGGCGCAAGACAAGGAAGTGTTAGGGGCTCACAGAGCAGACACTAAGGGCGGCTGCTTAGTCTGGCGAGTCACTGGGTGCGGCCCGTGCTGTCGGCCACCTGGCTGTTTGACCCCGGTGTTCCGCAGGGGGCGTAGTTGGTGAGCCCCGAAAGACGACAACTGACGGAGGAGGCCCCCCGGGGTCGAGGCATTGGAGCCCCGAGGAACACAAAGCGGAACCTCCCCCAAAAGACCGACCCCACCGGCCACAGATCATGACCAGAGACGGGAGTGGCAGAGGAGCTCGAAACAGGGCACCCTGGACAAATTCACCGGCCCATGTGGGAATGCCGGGGCCTCCGGGAGTCCTCCGGTCCAGGGGCTGGATAATGCAGCTCTCCTGGCGGCGATCACCCAGTCTAGAGACACTTTAGACTCCAAGATAGGGGCCGTTGGGGCTGATGTTACTCTATTGCGCCAAGACCTACGAAACGCAGTAGCCCGCATCACTGAGGCCGAAACTAGGATCACCGGAGTAGAGGACGATGTGGCGATACTGAAGAAAAAAGTTGCCAGTCTGAAAGGGATACAGAAGGGCCTGGCGCTCCGGGCAGAAGACGCCGAAGGGCGGGCTCGGCGCAATAACCTACGGTTTGTTGGATTTCCGGAGGACTGCGAACAGGGAAACATGGAGGCCTTTCTCACTCGGTGGCTGGAGGGCTGGCTCCCACCAGAATCCCTCTCTCGTTGCTTTGTAATAGAACGGGCGCACAGAGCGCTTGCTCCGAAACCGCCGGTTGGGGAGCGCCCACAACCGGTGATAGCCAAGCTACTTAATTACCATGATCGGGATACTATCCTAAGACAAGCCCGTTTAAAGGAACCCCTCATGTCTGACAATCAGCGGATTCTGATATTTCCGGATTATACAAGGCTGGTGCAGCGACAGCGGCAATCCTTCACAGCGGCCAAGGCTCGTCTGAGAAGCCTCAAAATCCAGTATGCCTTACTCTATCCGGCTCGTCTGCGAGTGGTGCATCAGTCAAGTACTCTGTTCTTTAATTCTCCGGAGGAAGTATTCACATGGACTGATGAGACAGTACGAGCTAGGCCGAATACCCCGCCGGCTCGGGACTCAGATTGGTCCTCCTCGGCGGCGCCGCGGCGGACCCCCAGACGCTCTCGCAGTAGGAGCAACTGGAGGTCCCACTCCTCAAAACGATCCCCTGCCAAGAGGGGTAATACAGAGGAGACCGACCCTCCAGACACTCAGACAGTAGATCCGTAAAAGGTGATGGACCATGGACTATCCTTTTGAGCTGTACTGCAGTGTAGGAACCGCGAGCGGATACAAGCGGCCTTGCCGGAGATGACGAACGCTTTATGGAAGCACCGTAATACTGTGTAACAGATTTGGACTGGCGGATATGGGATGCGGGATGGTGGGGGGGGGGGGGCGGACTGCAAGGCGGACATTTGCCTCAGGTTAAAAGCAGTTCGGTTTTCTAGGGACATTTATTGCCCCCCTAAGGGGCTAGTTGGGGGTTGAGTGTGTGGTTCATGGGGATCCATTGAAGTGGGTGGCATCCGGCCTCCCGTTGGGGGTCGGAGCGCACCTACACCGCGACAGGTACTTCAACGTTGCTGAGGTATAGGGGAGGCTGGAAATTGGGGCGTTGTTGGGTTGGGGGTCGGTGGGGGCGAAAGGCGCAAGAATTTGGGGAGCGTAGGGGCAGCTATGTACAGCACGATGGTCCACCAGGTTCTATTAAAGTTATATATGCAGTCACAATTCCCTACACCCGGCCGACTAGAGATTCACCTGATAGATGGCGGCTAGAGATCCTGCTTCGGAGCTCCCCAGGGCAGCGCTGCGAATAGTGAGCTGGAATGTAAGGGGCATGCTGGATAAAATTAAGAGGGGCGCTGTGCTGCTACAGGGGAAAAGAGAGAAGGAAGATGTCCTACTGTTGCAAGAGACTCACCTCCTAGGTACCAAGACCCTTAGTTTGCAGCGCTATGGATATCAACAGGTGTTCCACGCCGGTTTTGTCAGGGGATCCCGGGAAGTGGCGGTAATGATTCACCGCAGGGTGTCTTACGTCCACTCCACACAGTGGGTGGATGCCCAGGGCAGATACGTATTTGTCAAGGGAGTGATTGGTGGTGAACCAGTGGTCTTTGGAAGTGTGTATGCTCCTCCTCCGCTGCAATGGTCACTTGTTGAGAAACTGTTCACCGTCTGGGCCGAGATTCCAGACGTGATGGCTGTCATCGGGGGTGACTGGAACCTTGTTATGGATGGTCAAATAGATCGCTGCAGACCAGGTGGTGGGCAGACGGTGAGTGCCCCAACTAGATTGAATGACATGGTGAGGGGCATGTGCTGGATGGATGCATGGCGCTATCAACATATGCATAGTCGGGAATACACATATGTTTCGGCAGTCCATAAATCCTTCTCAAGATTAGATTACCTGTTTGTCCCCTGCACTAGGATTGGGAGGGTGGAATTGACGGATATACTGCCGCGCGGGCTCTCTGCCCATTCCCCCATTACGATTAATATACTTCTAGATAAGAGGTGGCAACCATTTCGATGGCGCCTCTCTACCTGGCACCTGCAACAGGACGATTACCAGTCCCATGTGCGAGAGGCCATAGCCCACTACTGGGACGATGAGGGATCCGGGATGGACGATGTGACCCTCTGGGAGGCTCTGAAGCCCACACTCCAAGGAGTGGATATAGCCTGGTGCGCGAAGGCCCGTAGGACGCGTAGGGAGGGTCTGGAGAGGGCGGCGGATCGGGTCCGCACCCTGGAGGAACAGTGCACGGCGGCAGGGGAGGATGGGGACGTACGAAGGCTGCTGCAGGCGCAGCGGGACTCTGCATCCCTGCACCTTGAGGAGTCACGTCAGGTGTGGCTCGCTACGCAGAGCATAATCTACCAATGGGGAGATAAGTCCAGCACGATGCTGTACAGACTCTGCCAGGGCGCGTTTCAGGCACAGTTGCTGCCGGCTCTTCGAAATGAGGCCGGGGATTCTTTGTGAGATCCCAGGGAGATTGCTGACAGCTTTGCGCGCTATTATGCGGTACAATATGCCCCTAGGGAATCTCTACCGGCGGACGCGGTTGATAAATTTCTTGCGGATCTCCCGCCACAGGGAATATCAGAAGAGGAGCGCAGTCGACTCGAGCTTCCGCTGTACGCAGAAGAATTAGGGAAGGCCCTCGGAGAATTGAACGCAGGGAAAGCCCCAGGACCCAACGGGTTCCCGTGCGAGTTCTTTCGGAAATACCATCTCCAGTTAGGGGCACATTACAAGAAAGCGTTAGATGCGGCTAGGGAGTCTGGCCGCCTACCGGTGGATTGGAGGCATGCCGAAATAGTGGTCTTTTGCAAGCCAGGGAGACCCCCCCGAACGTCATGAATCATATAGACCTATCTCGCTTCTGAATGTTGAGGCGAAGATACTGGCCAAGGCCCTCGCCAATCGCCTCCTTCCATTAATCACTACCTTGGTCCATTCGGATCAGGCGGGTTTTATGCCGCATAGAGCAACAAGATACAACATTAGGCGGGCTCAGGTGGCATTAGAAATGATGCGAGCCACGGGAAGTCAGGCGGCGTTTCTGCTGGCTGATATAGATAGAGCCTTTGACTCGTTGAGTTGGGGCTATTTACACGCACTCCTGCCTCGCCTGAATCTTGGACCCCAGTTCCTATCATATATACGGCTGCTGTATACAGATTTGCGGCGTCTGTGGAAGTGGCTGGGGTTGTCTCTGGCACCTTTCCTGCCGGACGGGGCACCCGACAGGGGTGTCCCCTTTCGCCGTACCTGTGCGCCCTTGCCATGGAACCTTTGGCGGCGTGGGTGCGCATAGACGCGCAGATGAAGGTCTTTGAATGGGAGGCCGGGCCGTCTGACAGGATCGCGCTCTATGCTGACGACGTGCTTTTCTTTCTCACGGACCTCAATAGGTCGGGACCGAGAGTCCTTGAAATTATGAGGGTGTTTGGGGAGGTTTCGGGGCTCCATCTTAATGAGCGGAAATCCACTCTATGGACCCTGGGTAACTGGGCATCGGCTCTGCAGGGGGCGACCGGGGGTATAAAGTACCTCGGGGTGTTCCTAACAGACATACCTGGAGTCTCGTGGGAACGCAATTTCGTTCCTGTCTGGGACCGGGTCCGGTCGGACATGAAAACATGGTCCCGTATGCCCTTGAATATATATGGACGCTCGGCCATTTTCAAGATGGTGGCCCTCCCTCGTTTGCTATATCAACTGCAGAACCACCCCTACCCTATCTCGCCGCAGTGGTTTCGCCAGGTTAATTCGGCACTAGGCCAATTCCTCTGGGCAGGGGGTGCCGTAAGAGTGGCGCTCCGCACCGGTTTCCTCTCCACATATTGCTGCGGCTTAGCATCATCGGATGTCCTATCATATTATCAGGCATCTCACTTGTTAGAATTGAATAAGTGATGGTATGGAGATCGGGGTGACCCGGCTTACACCATGGAGAGGTTTTTGATGGAGCCGGACACTCTACATACGTTACTATACTCGGCGGGGAAGAGGAAGCGGCTCCCGGTGGTTACGCAGGTGGTCTTTCAGATCTGGCGCCGGGCGCTTTGCCGCATGGGATGGTGGAACTGGCTGACTGAGGAGAGCCCGTTGTGGCAGAATGGCCGCTTGCCGGCTTTGGCGGCCTTGCAGGGGTTCCGTGGCTGGGACGTGATAGGGATCTCGGCGTTGGGCCATGTCATGAAAGGCACGACCCTTAAATCATTCCAGGACCTGAGGGACGAATATGACATGCCCCAAACCCAATTCTTCAAATACTTGCAGTTCCGACATGCCATCTCCCTGCCCTGGAGGGACTAGACTCCTTACCTGAATTCAGCCCTCTGGAAGCTAAGTTATTTATGGGGGAATTAGAGGAAAAGAAAATATCACGCATTTATCAGTCATTGGTTACCCATTGCTCCTCCTCTCTAGACAAATTGCGGACCACCTGGGAGGGAGATGTGGGAGAGCTGGAAGAAGAGGATTGGAGGGAGGCGGCCATCGCCGTAAGATTGCGCTTCATCCAATTTAAATATCTACATAGAGCTTACTACACTAGAGAGAGACTGTGGCGGGCCGGTTTGATTGCTTCCCCCGACTGTCTGAGATGTGGCCGGGAGGTGGGCACTTTCCTGCATACGGTATGGTCTTGTGGGGCCCTGTAGAGATACTGGACGTGTGTTTAGGACTGCTTAGATGAAGTGTTGGGCTGGAAGCTCCCCCGTACATCGCGGCTGGGCCTTCTCCATGTAATGGAACAAGTGGGTGGTAACATCTACAAACGACACTTACTGCTCCTAGGCCTTACGGTGGCCAAGAGGGATGTGGCCCGCGCCTGGAAGGACCCTAGGGCCCCACCGGTAGGAGTGTGGAAACAGGGATTAGATTACTGTATGGGATTAGAGCGTCCAGTGTTTGAGGCCCGAGGCTGCCCCAAGAAGCACTACAAAATATGGAAGAGATGGGCGGAGTACAGGGGATTGTGGCTGGAGCCGCCAGTACAGCGGGATGTCGCTGCTGAACAACTGCTTTGAGTACCAGGGTGTGCATCATCAGTTTCATAATGACTGTTTTGCTTGGACCTGTGCGGACATCGTGAAAGGGGCTAGGGTGGGATCCGGGAGGGGGTAGTTCTTACAGGGCAGGGGGGGTGGGAGAATTCCAATTATGATGTTTTATTTTGACTGCTGTATTGATCGCTACTCTTTGCATTTTGATCTTATACTCACAGCCCCTCCGGGGTTCGGAGTACTGTGGTTGTCTTGCAATCTTACTCAAGAAAACAATACAATATTGTTCTGAAAAAAAGAAATAAAAGGGGAAGAGCTAGCCATGCAATAGACCATCCACCATCTTTGGAGTATGCAGTGCAGCTCTGCCATCAAGTGGGGTTCAGGGTCCTTGGATGTGAGGAGGCTTGGAAGGCAGTAACCCTGGTTGGTGGCAGAGGAAGTTCACTTGGGGACTGGTCTCCACAAAAGAGGGACACACAATCTCCTGAGATATTCTGGCTATCTCTGCCCCTTAGCATAGTAACAGAGATGCTTCAACCAACATCCAGCACACTTAAGTGCTTAATTAGCAGAAGCTCTCCTTAATGAATATCTAGTGAATGGGTTTGACTGTTTGCCAGCAGCCAATAAGTTGAGATGATTTTTTATTTTGTTACCTAGATTTCCATTATTAGCATAAATAACCTTTCAAGACGAGTTTCTTCCTTAGTTAGTACCAGTCTAGACTCCTTTAAACTGATATCCTCTGGTGCCCTGCCGTTGTCTAACTAACTTATACCAAAGTAATGAATCAACTTCTGCTTATACACTTGCATGGTATGAGATGAACTTAGGTACACAGGTCTGCAGCCTGCTCTGCATGCCCTAGGACTACCTTTAGGTGATTGTACGGTCTGTTTTTGGAGCACCAGGCCATCGAGCCTCCAGACGGGAACCCATTGCGGCCCCACTACGAGCACATCACGGCTCGCACGGATAAGGCCCACGCTATTGAGCGCCATGCAGAGATTACAAACCGCATATTACGGTTAAACTTCCATTTGAAGTTCCCCGTCGAGCCCACGCTAGATGCTAGGCTTCAAGGGTCTGAATTGAACCGACCCAACTGGGTTTATATCCGCACATTCTCTGACGCCGCTCAACTACGAAGCGGACACGGCATCAGCTATATCGGAAGCCTATTGCTCATTTGAAGTGTCTCCAGCCACTCCCGGCCAACCTTGCCTCGTTTGTGGCTCACTCGACCAATCAGGCAAAGTCAATTATAGTCCTGAAGATGATCCCACTATACTTTAGGAGATAGGGATCGAAACGTTCGTCGACTGTTTTGCAGTACTGCTTGTTTTATGATTCATATTTTTCACGGCAGTTACTGTGGGTCTGTGCTTATTTAAAAATTTGTTTGCATTGTATTATAAGCCACCCTGCTCTCCTTGTTTGCCTGTAAACTCCTTTTCTTTTTCCCTTGTATTGTTTTCTTCTGACTAGGTACAGGCTTGTGCCCAGTTACCAATGTGCGACTTGTCTCGCCTTATTCTGCCTATACTAAAAATTGCTTTCAAAATAAATGCTTCTCGGTCCGGCTGGACATTGAAGAAGAAAAACACAGCCTTTATCTCGAGCCTGTGTAAATTATTTCTCTAAGTATTACTCAAAAACCTAGGACCTTTGTTAAACAAAAGTAACCCTGGTTGGTGGCAGAGGAAGTTCACTTGGGGACTGGTCTCCACAAAAGAGGGACACACAATCTCCTGAGATATTCTGGCTATCTCTGCCCCTTAGCATAGTAACAGAGATGCTTCAACCAACATCCAGCACACTTAAGTGCTTAATTAGCAGAAGCTCTCCTTAATGAATATCTAGTGAATGGGTTTGACTGTTTGCCAGCAGCCAATAAGTTGAGATGATTTTTTATTTTGTTACCTAGATTTCCATTATTAGCATAAATAACCTTTCAAGACGAGTTTCTTCCTTAGTTAGTACCAGTCTCGACTCCTTTAAACTGATATCCTCTGGTGCCCTGCCGTTGTCTAACTAACTTATACCAAAGTAATGAATCAACTTCTGCTTATACACTTGCATGGTATGAGATGAACTTAGGTACACAGGTCTGCAGCCTACTCTGCATGCCCTAGGACTACCTTTATGTGATTGTACGGTCTGTTTAAAAAGTGCAGGAACTGACAGGTAACACTAAAATGAATAAGCAACAGAATCAGCTGTGAATTTAATTATTTCATGGATGATGCGGTTGCTTGCCGCATGCTTGACAAAGATAAATGGTTGAAAGAAAGACATGCAACTTCCGTCGCACTGAGGAGAGTGAAAGTTAAAAGAAAACAAAGGTAAATAAAAGAAAACTGAAACCTGGCTAAATCCAGCTTCCACTCCCATCTTAGACCTCCTAGTGCCCCCTACTCATGACATAATTAGGCTTGACAGAGTTCTGAAATTGGGTGGGGGACTAGCATGTATTCACAGAAACACACTCTTGGTTTCTCAATCAGACTCTTTGACGCATTCCTCCTGTGAATACCTCTGTCTCACTATATCAAGTAAGAACCTACCGGTGTGCAAACTCCACACCTTTTAACACCCCCTCGGGTGACAATCTCCCTTTCACTGAGCAACTAATGGAAATCATCTTGAGTAATGTTAATTCAGCGATGGCACAAATCTTCCTTGGCGATTTCAACCTTCATTGGTTTAACCCCAACGACCCCCCTGCATCTTGCATGAAGTCCTTATTTGATCATGATCTGATGCAGCACTGTGTCCAACCAATGCATAACAAAGGAGAAACGTTGACCTCATTATCTCTAAAGAGCAGTCTATCTCCATAGATTCCATCACCCCCTGTGACTGGTCTGACCACCATTGCATCCTTTTTTATATCAACAGGGAGGTATTGTTGAGAAAGTCTCAACCACTAAAATCTAAAATATGGAAAAGGGACATAAGAGCCATAAACTCTGACGAACTAGCTGCCCACTGCAAACCTACCCTCTCCTTCCAAGCTGATATAATTGCGGCACAATCACTAACCAACGCCTACAATTCAACCATCTCCGACATCATGGGGAATATTGCTCCACTCCAACTAAAAAATGCCTCGACAAAAATTTCCAAACCCTGGTATAATGAAAATTTAAACTCCGCAACCTTAGGGTATTTGAACGGTCATGGCGAGCCAATCCCTCCTCGGACCAACTAAAACTCCTTAGAGATGCCAGGAGCCGATACAACTAACAAATCAAGAGTGCTAAGGCAACTTACTTCAGACACCAACTGGATGAAGCGACAAACCGCCCCAAGAAACTCTTCGAATTGGTCAAACAACAATCAGTCGTTGGGTCTAACCAATCTGATCCTGGTGACAACCCCCCCTCCTGCGATGAACTTGCCGCCTTCTTCGCAGAGAAAGCATGAATCATCTCCATGGACCTCGCTTCTAAGAAGGCTCTACTACCTTCTCCCATTGCTGCCTCATCCATTGACCCCTCTGTTAGGTGCAAATCAACCCCCACGAAACCCAAGAACAATGCATCATGGGGCACTTTTACCAGTTTTAGTGAATATGATTTTTTCAAGATTCTTCAGAATATCAACCCCTCCAACTGCTACAGCGACCCTCTACCCCCTTCTATCTTCAAAGAAATCAAAAATGCACTGATCCCCACGTGGACTAGGATTGTTAATGCTTCCCTAGAACAAGGCATGATCCATGAATGCCTAAAAGCAGCTCAGATTACACCAATACTAAAAAAAACTAACGCTGACAAATCTGATCTCAATAATTTCCGCCCCATCTCCAACATCCCCACTATAGCAAAACTACTAGAAAAATGTGTTCAATCCCAACTCTGTGCCCACATAGAGAACTTCAAACTTCTAGACCAGCATCAATCGGGCTTTAGGAAGTGGCACAGCACCGAATCGACTCTCATTCACGTTTTTGATGACATTTTAATTATGCTCGACCAAAAGGAATCCTGCCTACTGACACTCCTCAACCTTTCCTCCGCTTTTGATACGTTTAATCATGACAACCTCCTATCCATCTTGCAAAATAGAATAGGTTTTTCTGATCAGGTGTTACTATGGTTCTCATCCTTCCTGCACCACAGAACTCAGTGTCAAGGTAAACCAGTCTATCTCAGAGCCCTCGCCTGTACTCATGGGGGTCCCTCAAGGATCCGCTCTATCGCCTATCCTCTTCAATCTTTTCCTGGAACCTCTTGCTCATTCTCTAAATTCCATGAAGATTCTAATCCACGTGTATGCAGACGACACGCAATTATATCTGAAAATCTCATCCTCGGAAAACATCATCTCACTCAATACTACCCTAATGTTTACTCAAAGCTGGTTAACGGAGAATCATCCACTGCTCAACACCTCAAAAACAGAATTCCTGCTCATCTCCCCTCTGAATCTCATCCCCAAAATAGACCTCTGGCTGAGTCGCCTCACTGCTTTGAACTGTACGCCTCTCATCGTAGATGCAGCCAAGTCTCTCAGTATCACTATGGACAAGCACCTGAACATGAAAGGTCATATCAGTAATGTATGCAAAGGAGCTAACCACTTGCTGAGATCTCTCAGAAATATCAAACCCTTCCTTCCTCCAAATGATTTCAAGCAAGTGGTCCAAGCGCTTGTCTTGCCGAGGTTAGACTGCGGCAGTGCTACCCTATGTGGCCTGCCCAAATACACTCTGGCTCCACTAAGGGCTGTACTTAACTCGACTGCCAGACTGGTTACTGATACCAAGCAAAAAGATCTTACATCCCCAGTCCTAAAATCCCGCAATTGGCTGCCCTTTGAAGCACGAACGCATGTGATGAGATATACAAGACAAGGGTACAACCGATGGTCATACGTGATGCTCCCACACGTTGTTAGCAAGAGGTAGCCTTGGATCTTTTGGGGCCTTTGCTAAGCAAGACTGGTCAATAGTAATCTCTTGTGTTGATGGACATGTACTCAAGATGGTCAGAGTTAAGGTAACAAAGTATCAAGACTAAAGATGTTAGATTTTTAGAGGACATCTTCTGCAGAGACGGTCTCCCTGATTCACTCTTAACAGACAATGGAGTACATCTAGTCTGAAAGGAACTTGAGGCGTTCTTGGCAAAAAGAGGTATTAAGCACCAGTGTTGTTACATCTATCATCCCGAAACTAACAGTATGGTGGAGCGGTTCAACCGTGTGCTAAAAGAGTCCATTCAGCTGGCTAAGGACCAAGGCAGGGAGTGGAAGTCTGAAATGGTTGAGAGGGTGATGGTTTATCGCCTAACTCCTCACTCTACTATGGGGAAAATGTTCTTTGAATTGTTTAGGGGCTGGATTCTCAACACCTACATGTTTCAGTCTTGGATGAGGGGAAAGGGTGTGGGTAAGGTGGCTCATTGGCAAGCAATTCAGGATCTCAAGTCCGTCAAGAGAAAAGAAAACGTTGATGCTAGACTTGCTGTTTCTCACACGGTAGTTTGTGTGGGTGACAGAGTGAGAGTACATTATCCTCTAAATCTGCTGGTGCTAAATTCTCTTCACCTTCTAAGGTGACCAAGTTGTTTCGTAATGCTATAAAACTGGACAACAGACGCATATGGAACTTGGGCAGGATTGCCCTCATGCATTCTAGTGGTCGTGCAGAACTGGACGCCTGTTTGGTGCCATCTGATATTGCTTCAACTTTGCGCCGAAGCTCTCGTACAAGTAAAGCTCTGGAGGCACGGCGTGATTTTGTCTGCCATTAAGTTGTGTTCCTGTGTTTCTTATGTTCTTCCATCTCTTTAAATGTAAAGGGGGAAGGTGTGTAGTAAGTATAACCTAACCTGCTCTCTGCTGTCTCCAGCTTATTTCCATGTAAGCTAGAACTCTTAGAGGTGTTTTGGAGTATTTATTCATTAGAACCTTTTGTTTAGAACTCCAATGGTCACTGGCTGTTGGGGTGCCCTGTGAATAGGACGTTTCTTTATACAGGAATCTACCAATAAAAAAAAAGATATACCGTTCACATTTATGGGACTCCTGTACTTCTTCACATTTTGCTTGCAAACTTTCCATTTGTATAATAACCTTGGAAGAAGCAGGCTCAAATCTTTCGATGTCTATATTTTTTTCTTCTGTCATGCAATGGAATCAGTTAATTGAGAAATTAAAGCAATACAATTTGGGTAACATTGCTCACAACAACTTTAGAAATCCCTTTCCACAACAAGCTTTGGAAAGCAAATAGGTCTCACCTTTGGGACCTACTGGTTTTACCAATATTTTGTCATGCTGTACAGCATTCCTGATAATTTGAAACATGCCAAAATAAGACAAAAAAAGCCTACTGTTTCAAATTATTTTATGCAGAGTTTTATATAGCGCAAACTAGACCCGAACCGAATCCGGTATCAGAGCGCTTTACATAGCACCAGTTACGTTACATGAGAACGGACACACATTTATTTTCATTCAATTTGTAGCTGTGCGCACGAAACATGTGCCTACAAAATAACAACTGCTATATTCTTTGCAGATCCACCTTAGATCAGCAAATTTAAAAAAAAGTGTGGAGGGAGCAACATGTGCGAAAGGAACACATAGGCAAAGCAGGTGAGGGGAAGCAACATAGGCAGGGGTTTCAGAAACATGGGGGACTAGTGGGAGATGAAGGAACAGAGGGGCAGGACGCCACACTTAGGGTGCAGGTAGGGGAAGAAGGAAGACGGAGGGAGTGGGTAGGTAAGGAATGTGGAGGAAGTGGGGGCAGCAGACTGGGAGAAAAAACAACAACATGAGGGCAGGAGAGAACACAAATGGGAGACTAAGAGTGCATTTGGATCTGATAGGGGGTATAAGCACACAGGGGAGAAAGCAAAGCATGCGGGGGAACCACCAGGAGCAAGTGCATAAGTGAGAGAGTGGGGGAACCAAACAGATGGAAGCGGGGACTGAGAAAGGCGCACACTAGGGAAACAGCTGGAAAACACTTGCACTTTCACAGAGTGCTTAAACAAAAAGAAAAATGTAGTGTCTGAAAAAACGAGCTATGCAAGTATACAATAATACATCAATGCTACAGTAGAGGGGCAAACACAAGAAGAGGAAAAAGAGAGCATACACACACGCTTTTGGATAAGAAGCAAGAAAACAAGACCGACAATTAAATCAACCAATGGTAAGCAAGAGGCAGGCTCTAAGCACAGTGTAAGCTAACAATATGTCTTCCAACAGATAGCAATTGCATTATCAAGTAGGCAAGCCATAAGAATGTAATGTTTCACTAAAATGCAACATATTGAAACAAAGGTTTCAAATATTTTTTTTAATTAATTAAAGTAATTAAGCAACTCAGTTACAACAACTGTCACAAAGCAACCAATGCTCACCTCCTCAAACCCAGCTTCAAGCAGGTCTTGATACATTTGCTGGTTGATTTCAGAGCCCCCACGAGTTGAAGAGCTTGATTCATTTGCAAAGGGAAGCAGGGAGTTCCGAATCTGTTGTAGGGCTTTATGATGTGTCACAAATTTTGGAGGATTGCGTCCTTGTCGAGAGTCTTCAGCAGACACTTTTGCTATTTTCTGATCAGCCTTGACAGCCTCTGATGGCTTTGGCAGATGCCGAAGGCTTTCCCTAATTTCCAGCAACATCTGGCGACTACTACCAGTGAAGTTACTGGCAGGAAATGTTTTAGGCCTCATTTGCCGATGGCCTTCCGATTTCTCGCCCCTCTTCATGAAAACATGTAATATATGCAGCCTCTACCTGGGACTTCAGCACACAAATCCTCAATGAAAGGTGCTTGGCTTCAAGATTCGGCAACATGCATGGATTCAAACTGTCTCTCGTCTGTTCTCGTAATGTTGCACAGCAAAGAGTTCATCCTGGAAGGAAACAGGGTGGTTATCAAGGAGTTGATAAATGAGACAGAAACTAATGCTTCGTGACTCCCTACAACGTGTTCATCCTTAAAAGATACTGGATTTGTGCTGGATATATTCAAAAAGGTTTCGTACATCTCCAGATAAGATAGAGCAACAAAACAAGTGGGACTCAGCATTATCTCCCAAACACATTACACAAATAGAATGGAAAAGTGTAAGAGTTTTTCATAAGCCATGCCCACATAAACTTCACCATAACTTCTTTGGCATTCATATCGGCACATCAAAACACATTCCTCCATCATAAAAGAAACCTAACAGTTTTATTGGAAGATTTCGTTATTTACTGGGCGCTGCATACCATGCTTAACACCTGGGGCTAATCGACCATTAACTCAACATAAGCAATGGCTCCAGGCAAAGGAGAATGAGAAGAAACTTTTCTCAGATACACAGGTTTCGTACGAGAGACGCCCAGAGATCCCAGAGTCAAAAAAAAGTGGGAATGAAAATAGGAAGTATTTTGGGGGATCTAGAGTGGAGGGGTGTTTACATCAAGATGCATAAAACTGTGAGATTGGCTGCATCAAGGAAAGCTTTAGCAAAAATAACTACATAGTGGTACCAAATACCAGTGAAACATTGGGAATAAGAAATGAACATATGAGAAATTCCGGAGAGGAGGAAGGAACAGTTGTAATCACACACCTATTATGGCTGTGTCTGAAACTTATAATAATTTAGGAAAAATTTATTTGACACAATTGGTGACATGTCCCAACCCAATAATCCAGACATGTCATACTTGGCCTGACACAATCAGCCTATACCTTGTTCTTCTCCAATAGTAGCCATCTGTCATTGCACTCTGTGCGGTGAAAATGTCCATCTCTATATTCTGGTGTCGGTACAGACCACCATACCAGAAAGAATGGCTCTGTAGACATTGGGATGGACTGGTAATAGAAAAATCACATACAATATCTCACGAAGACTGCAGAACTATGAACCAACAGAGTACAGTTATTGTAGTGTTAGCCAATCAAAAGCAGAGAGCTCACATCCCTTCTGTACCTTAAAATACATAATATAGAATGTAACGATGACACAAGGGGGTGACCAGCAGCTACCCACGCTGACCACTATTCGCCATGTGAGGTATTTCCATTAATAAAAGAAACTGTATTTCTGATAAATTATGTATCCACTAAATGAAGTTTCTGTTATGCCAGTTCTCTAAAAAAAGGATTCTATCATTTATTTTAACGAAGGTACAGACTATGTAGCCAGGCTGAGCAGAAGCCAGAGGTTTGCGGTCCTGGCAGTCTTTAACAAACAAGGCTCGTAAACAGCAGAACAATGGACAGCTGGGCTTGAGCTCTGGACTGAATAAGGAAGAACCTTTAAAACCTCACTTTTGGGTCTTCGCTAAAGACAGACATCAATTATTTACTGGCAGACCTATTATTCCCAATACACAACTTGAACTTGGAGTGAGCTTTGGGTTAGTCCCCCTTGCTTTTGACTGGATAGCTTTGTTGTCTATTTCAGGTTGTTTCCTTTGAGTTTGATGGTGTACTTAGTTATTTTGTTTCTCTCTCCCAGAAGCATTAGAGCTCACGGTGTTCTCACTGAATGAGATGGACCCTTTCAGTAGTGGCTTGAACAGATTTTTTGTTTTACTGAACATTTAGCACTCCATGGGAGTGCCTATGTTCTTTGCACTCTTCCCTGCTTCTTCCTCTGCTTCTGAAATCCGGGTGCTCTCTTTTAACACTACCAGGCACAGCTTATACCATTACATAATATATCACTTATACCATCTGAAATCAAAGCATTCATAATAACAGAAATGACATATCAAATCCGATCATTTCTGAGAACACAGTGCTTGGTAGAGTGGCGAGTTATGGTTATTGTTGTGTGCTTAGCAAGATGAAAACAGTGTTATGGAGGAGCACTAATTAGTATAATGTGAACGTGATGCATAAATGATACATTTATGGTATAACTAACTTTTAATATTTTATTTTCTATGCACTTTAAGTTTGGTTAATATAGAAAGTAAAAATATAGTAATTTAAATGTGATACGTACATGAGAAATTTAAGGTATAACTATAGAATTTCTAATGTTAGTCGTTTAAGTTTGGTTTGTATAGAAATAATAAACATATACATATATATATATATATATATATATATATATATATATATATATATATATACACACACACACACACACCAAAAAGTGCATCTTCCGAAACCAAAAATCCCTAGGGAGATGGTGCATGCACCAGTGGAGCACGCCGACAAAGTCAAGGTTGTCACCAAAATAGAATAATAAGCATTCTCAAAAACAGGCTCAATAGATGCAGGAATCAGTTTATTCACACATATAATTACCAGACACATGGGAAAGCTACAACAGGTCTGCGGAACAAATATAAATTTTGTCAACCACATTTCATTAATCACACAGAAAGAGGATTCCCTAGAAGACTGGTACGCCAGGCAGTAAAAGGGTATGGTATACCTGGAGGGAAACACTGCTGACACAAAAGAATAGAACGGAGGAGACAGCCCTAAGATGTGGCATGATGTCCTCGTTCGTCTTTACTCATGGCAAAGATGGTAGTCTTTCAACATTATGAGGTTAGTGGTTTGAGCACCCCTTCTGGTCCAAAAAGACCACAATTCAGGAGACAAGCCTATGTCATGGTGGGGCACTCACATGATCTGTGGTCGCCCATGACAACAAACAGCAGCAGGTGGAACCAGGTATCATTGCAGTTGGGGACACTCAGGGCTGGGGTACACGTCCATCACCGTGCGAGGGACTTGCCAATCTCAACGTAGTTTGGTGATCATGTTCTGCTTGGAGTAATGAAAATTACGGGTAAGTAGCCCAGCATTTCCGTAGTTCTGCCAGTTGTTACAAAGCAATGTGATAAAATGTGTTCTCCAACAAGCGTCTTTTATTGCCTCCCTTTTCCCCTTTCTGTTCTTGGTTCCTCGGCGAACACTGCGCTCTGAGGATTCCATGAGAGCGCCTCAGTTACTGTTCGTTGAGGCCGACTGGAGATTGGATTAATTAATAGACGGCAGACTTCAAGTGAGGGAAAGCCTATCCCTCACCTGGAGGCTGCCGTCTCATTATTCTCTCGTATCGCAACACCAGTCCCTTTGTGCTAAGCAGGTTGCAGCAACCTCTGCTGTACATTAAAATTATGGGAAGCACTCCAACCCTTAGTGTCACATTCTGGCACTTGTAATCTTACACTAAAGTAAAAAACACCAGACCCTGGAGTATGTATATGTATGTGTGTGTATATATATATATATATATATATATATATATATGTTGGTGAGCAACTCACACCTCACCAATTCCCGAGTATAGGACCCCCATCTGCGAGCAGTAAAAGACTAGACAATGGCAGGCTCAATTTCTCCTGACTTTGCACTGTGATGACAGTAAACCCAAGGACGCAGTTTTCGCCGTTAACTGGATGAGTTGTGGGGGTTGGGGGCTGAATTCTTGGTGTTAACAAGGGGAGGTACCGTGAAAGTGGGTTCGAACACATAATGCTTTGTGTCTGGTTGCGGACTATGCCGCACTAATAGGAAAAGACAGCCCGTGAATTCCTTTCACTTCCTCGCGCAGAAAAGCAAAACGCCTATTCGCATGTGCCCTGGTCCTTCCCTGAGCACCAGCGTGCCCATCTCTCTAGGCCTCTGCGGCCCAACGGCACACCCTCCAACTCCCGTATACCTCGATTGGCCGGGTCGGGCTCCTCCATTCTCTCCGCAGGTAGGGGGGTGTTGCTCGGTCGTTCCGCCCTTTCCGGTACCACTAGTCTTCCGTCGCCAGAAACAGCCAATCACCGACCGCGGGACTGCATTGTTGTGGCGTAAACATGAAAAGAGGACAGAGGCTAAAACCATGGAAACAGAAGACAGACTTTTCGGTCTGCCTCAGCACTTTTTCTAGTGCTTACAGTTCTCAAGTCGGTGTGCTGGCGAAGTGTTCAGCATACAGCACAACAGTCCAACCGATAAAGAGTGCACATCTACTTAGCTAGCAGCATATAATTGACTGGTGAAAGAGTGGCGTACTAGCAGTAGTATTATTACGCTCAATGTATTAAAAACTCATTATATGTGTGTTTGTTCTGAAATTAAAAAAAGTAACACCCCCACGTGGCAAGCATTGTTTCTGTGCTATTTGCATGTCGAATGCGAAATTGTTCGATGAAGATCTGGAAGTCTTTGCAATTCTATAGCACCGACAATCTATAACTTCGCCATGGAGTCCTTATTTCCGTATACATTGTGGCTCCGGCAGTCCTTCTTTAGTTTTCGCTTTTTAGAACACGTCAATGTAAATAAAGAAACCGTCACACAAGAGAGAAGTGGGAAGGGTGCTGGGGGAAAACAAGCAGCGCCTTATCTGCCATTTCCTGCGAGTGCGGCGGTAGTTTGCTGTCAGTGAACTGGTCTAATAGAACAACTTAAACATCTCATTTACCCCCGCTTTTGATTGTAGCGGACTTTAACATATGTCGGAATAAATAACTTTGACAAGTGTGCAGATAGAGGCCAACCTGTACCTACCTAGATTATGGTGAGTTACAGGTTAAGGGACAGTTGTAGCTTGGGGGCCTTGTTATCCTTGTAAATCGTGTCGATTATTACAACCACCCCAAAAGTTTTTTGAGAGGCATTGCTTATGTTATACCTGCAACGTTTCCATATTGCTTAAATATGACTTTCCCATTATTTGTGTGCGTTTGTGTGAGCAATTCCACAACACTGTGTAGCACGTTGTGTGATAGTCAAGTAAAAACAAGCATTTGCAATGCAATAGGTCTCGCATCTGCGAGAGTTAGAACTACTGACTCAGTAAATGACAATGTCTTTTATGTATGTATTTTTGTTTTGAGTGGAGTTCATGTATGTGGTGTGGAGAGGAATTATGTGGGTTGAATCAGTGGCATAACGAAACTGAGGGGGGCCTGCAGAGTATGTGGAGGGGCCCCTCTGGGCTCAATCTTGAGCTCGCCAGCTGAAGTGCAGTGCTGAGGGGGCCCCCTGAAGGTTGTGGGGTCCACCGCACTGCGGGGACCTGTGTTACGCCCCTGGGTTGAATTGGAATTCTTAGTTGTGGAAATGTGTGGTGTATTTGTGTAGTGGAATTATGTGGCATGGTGAATACATAGGGGTGAGAGCTACACGGAATGGATAGAAAGGAAGATAGAGAAGGATAGGTAGTTGGTGCACGGAGCCAGGAATAAACTCCAGCAGAGGAGCAGAAAGAGTATGTGAGAAATAAGGGAAGAGCAGGCTATAGACGCACAAAGAGGGAGGTTCTGTGTACGCAGAAGACACACTAAGAAGAGGAGAAGTGTGTGGGTTTGCGGGATGGAAATCTTGAAAAGGCATGGGACAGAAACTGTGCTTAAATACCTAAAGCAAGGATACTTCTTTCTCGCTCTTCTCCACTCATTCGCCCTCTTCCTTTATTTCCATTTGATATTTGACTATTCTGATTCTTAGCATTCATCTGGTTATTGTTTTGAGAACCACGGTTTGCTTCTTGGTGTTCTGCCAACTTCAATTGTGCCCACATCATTTTCTCTTTTAACTTTTTGTGTTTTGCATCAATATCATCACCACAATACATTGCATACTTCAAGATGTCGTCTATGGGCTTGCTTTGCCAGTAAAGCATATGCTGTTGAATCATCTGACTAATTTCTGATCTCAATCCATTCGCAAATCTATATACAAAATGTCCCATATCCTTATCACCAATATTTTTGAATCCACTATACTGTTTAAATACCTGCAATAACCTTTCGTAATATGCATGCCCTGACTCCTTTGGTTCTTGAGTTCTATCTATTTTTTTTTTTTTTCACAACAAAATTTTTATTATTCAATTGAAGGGAGGCAGAGCAAAAGCCGTGGTTCCCCACAATCAGGAGAGTACCACCAAACATTGTAACACATTGTACGTTTGTCATTGTAAAGCTAAGTAAATTGAGCATAGAGCAAAGTAGGCTACCCTTCCCTTTACCCCTATCCCTCCCAACATCCCAAAAGGCCCAACTACCCCACTACCCACCCCGTATCCCACCCTAACCCCATGCACGTGTAGAATGAAACTCGGTTGTTAACGGTCGTGAGGTATGACACAGTAATGAGGCCCTCTCAGAACCTCTGCCTAGAACTCCTCCTCATTCGCCGCAGGGGGATCAAGCGGCAACCCCCTATATTCCGCCCACCTCTTCCAGATCTTAAAATGTTTACGGGGGCAGCCTCTCGCTTCAAAAATCGGCCGCTCCAGTCCCATATAATAATCCAGGGCAGCCTTCCATGCACACAGGGGGGGGCTCGGACTCCTTTCCATGCTCTGGCCAGGTCTCTCTTGGCCACCACCAGTCCCAGTAGCAACAGGTGGCGCTTGTATATGTTCCCACCAACTCCTTCGAGTACGTGGAGTAAGCCCAGACGGTGAGTGCGTGGGAGGTCCCAACCCAAAACCTCAGACAAGCAATTCCATACGCCCCTCCAGAATCCAATCAGTCGAGGGCATGACCACACAGTATGTATCAGCGTACCCACAGCCGCGCCGCACCGCAGACATTCCGGGGAGCTAATCAGTCCCGCCCTCCAGAGTCGCTCTCGGGTATAATAAGATCTATGGAGATATTTGAATTGGATCAGGCGAAGCCGCATCGCTATTGCAGTTCCGCGCGGGGACTCTAGGGCTTCCCTCCAGTCATCCTCATCTAGAGGACCAACGTCAACCTCCCAGGCCGCTTTCAGAGGGAGCAGGGTGGATGAGCAGTGGGTCACCATCGACTGGTAGATGCGAGAGATCTTCTTAGTACCAAGGTCTCCCATGAACACCTTCGCTTCAATGGGGCTAAACTCCGGGCGTGAGTCCAGGTCTGCAATGCTTGGTGTAAGTGCATGCCGAAATTGTAAGTAACGAAAGAACTGAGTTTGGGGCATATCGAACTCCGTGCTGAGTTCCTGAAAGGACTTAAGAGTAGTACCGGACATGACATGTCCCAACATTGATATACCTATGGCTTCCCAGCCATCAAACCCGGAGAGCGTCATCAGTTCGGGTAGGCGTCCATTGTGCCATAGCGGTGTCTCAGCTGTTAGCCTACCCCACCAACCCATACGACGTAGTCCCTGTCGCCACACCGCAAAGACCACTTTCGTAACGCACGGCAACCCCCGCCGCAGCCGGGCCGAGTAGAGGATCGTGTGTAATGTATGATCACCCATCAAGGAGCGCTCCAGGGCGTATGTTGGGTCCCCTCTGTCGCCATACCACCACTCATTGAGTACGAGCAGCTGCGAGGCCTGATAATAAGATAACAGATCCGGGGTGGCCAATCCACCACAATATGTGGAAAGGAAACATGTCTTTAGTGCCACTCGAGCCGCGCCTCCAACCCACAGAAAGCGACTCAAGGCAGAATTAGCCTGCCGAAACCACTGGGGAGGAATAGGATGAGGGTAATTCTGTAGTTGGTACAAGAGACGCGGAAGAGCCACCATCTTAAATATCGCTGACCTACCAAAGATGGTGAGGGGCATTCGGGACCAGGTCTTGACATCCTCTTGAACTTTTTCCCACACGGGTACAATATTGCGCTCCCACGTAACATGGGTGGATTCGGAAAGGAAAACCCCTAAATATTTCAGACCTTCAGTGGCATGCTGCAAGTCCATCGCCCAGGGGTCTATTTCCGCCGCGCCTCCCAGTACCCAAAGGGTGGACTTGCCTAAATTCAAGCAAAGACCCGAGACCTCTCCAAATATGCGCATGATTTCTAGCACTCGGGGCCCCGAGCGACGCAAATCCGTGAGAAAGAAGAGGACGTCGTCCGCGTATAAGGCAATCCTGTCAAAAAGGGTTTCGGACCAGACAAAACCCCGAAGCTGGGCATCTATGCGCACCCAGGAAGCCAGAGGCTCCATGGCCAGAGCAAACAGGTACGGGGACAAGGGGCACCCCTGACGGGTCCCCCGTCCAATGGAGAACGCCTCCGAAGTGGCCCCAGCAACCCTGACAGCCGCCGTGATATCAGTATAGAGCAATGATATATAGGACAGATACACTGGGCCTAGGTTGAGGCGGGACAGGAGTGCAAAAAGGTACGCCCAGCTAACAGAGTCAAACGCCTTATGGATGTCTGCTAAGAGCAAAGCCGCTCTGTCCCCCAGTGTCCCCATCGCGTCAACCGCCGCCTGTGCACATCGGATGTTGTGTCGTGTCGCACGGTGTGGCATGAAACCTGCCTGGTCCGGATGAACCAGCTCCACCATATATGGGAGTAAGCGGTTCGCTAGTGCCTTTGCCAGTATTTTGGCTTCCACATTAAGCAATGAGATGGGGCGATACGAGTCGTGCCTGTCTGGGGGTTTACCAGGTTTCTGGAAGACCACGATCTCGGCGTGCCGCCAGTCCGGAGGCAATCTGCCCCGCTCTCGTGCAACCTCCAGTGTACTTCGATAATGGGACCCCAGGAGGAGCTGGAATTTCTTAAAAAACTCACAGGGGTAGCCATTTGGACCCGGTGCCTTCCCCGCATTAAGTTGACCCAGCGCCTCCCCAAGTTCCTCGGCCGTGAGGGGAGCTTCAAGTTCCTTCCTGGCCTCGTCAGACACCGCTCGGGGCAGCAAGTCATTAATAAATTTAGCTATATCGTCTGCGTGGAGATTATCTTGTGGGGCATATTGTGACTGGAAATAATCAGCAAAACTCGCTGCAAGCGCAGCTGGGTCAGTAATCGTCACTCCGCTGTCATCAGTGAGGCCCGGCAACGTAACCGGTTGGAGACGGCGTTGACATAGCCTATGGAGCATGGTACTGGATTTATCTCCCCATTGGTATATTCTGCTCCGCGTGGCCAGCCACGCCAGTTTGGCCTCGTCCATCAAGATAGAGGCGTACGACTGTTGTGCTTGGAGGAGCAACCGTAGCGCCACCTCATCTCCCCCTCCCTTACTACGGTGTTCTAGGTCCTCTACGAGTCTGGCAGCTGCAGCGGTCGATTCTCGTCGTCTACGGCGGGCCTCGGCACACCATGCAATATCCACCCCCCGTATAGTAGGTTTCATGGCCTCCCAAACCACCTCAACATCCATATCACCCACTAGATTTTCCCGCCATTAGTGTGCAACGGCTTCTCGTAGATGTTGGACATAGGTGGGCTGCTGTAGGTGCCACGACGACATCCTCCACCTGAAGGGTTGTCGCTTCGTTAGCAGGTCTATCGTGACTGACACTGGGGAGTGGTCTGAGAGCCCCCTCGGACGTATCGCAGCCTCGCGCACCCTGTGCAGATATATTCCAGGCACAAACATATAGTCCAGTCTCGAGAACGAGCCGTGCACCGCAGAGACATATGTGTATTCGCGCACCGTTGGATGCAAATGTCGCCACACATCCACCCATCCCAGTCCCTCAGTCGTGGCCTGTAGCCGGGTAGGGGAATTAGGGGAAGGGCCAGCAAGCACCCCCTGTCGCCTCTGACGGTCCACACACACATCCATCACCTCATTCCAGTCCCCTCCAATCACCGCCAAGGACTCCGGGATATCCTCCCACACCTTAAACAATTTCTCGGATAGGGCCCACTGCAGGGGGGGGGGAGCATACACACTTTCTAAAACTATCGGCTCTGTGCCCAACATCCCTCTAATAAAGACATAACGGCCTTGAGGATCCACCCACTACTTCTCATGAACGTAGGCCACCCTGCGGTGCACCAGAATAGCAACACCTCTAGAGCCCCTGGCGAACCCAGCATGAAAGACTTGATGGTATCCAAACCTCTGTAAACTAAGTACTTTAGTGCCCAACATGTGAGTTTCTTGGAGCAATAGTACATCCGCTGCCTCCCTCTTCCCCCAACGCAAAACAGCCCCCTTTTAACGGCATCCAACATTCCCCTGACATTCCAAGTGATGATCCGTAGGGACTCGCCGGGGAGTCCATGAGTCAAATCAGCCATAGTCAATCGAGGTCCAATAAGTATGCCTCCTGTGCCACTTCCACCCACCTCGCATTGTCTTCAGGTCAATAACAATCGGCACGTGCATTACCCCCCCCCCACCCTTCCCAGACCCTCCCAACATCAACAGAAACTACCCCAATAGGTTCACTTTTCCCAGTCATCACTGCGCCCACATGTCCTGTCCCCAAACCCTGCTGCCAACACCCCCCATCCCCATACTCCATAGAACATTGAAGTACCTGTCGCGGCATGGGCCGCCCCGGGTCCAAAACAGAGGGCCCAAGACTAACCATACCAATGGATCCCAACACCCCTTAAGAACAGCAATACCCACCCCTCCCTCAGCCAACAACCACTGCGCGTGGTAGCCGAAGGCCCTAACAAGTCCCTTCCAAACCCTTCACCACCACCCAAATTACAACAAAACCTCCCGAGAGTTAGCATCAAAAACAGTGCCCACACTTCTAGGGATGAAGCCCAACCGTGGGCCTCCCAGTCACTCGAGGCAGCCGCAGCAGTGCAATCTCACCCATGGACTCAAATATTATCGTCAGATTGGTCGGATGCAACAGTCCCCTTATCCTGGGTCGCGCCGGCAGAGGCGGACCTCTTCCTCGACCGGGACCTCCGCTGACGGCCATGTCGGGCCGGCTTACCCTGTCGATCCTGCGTCGAACCTCCAGGGGCACCAGGATTCAGACCCGGCTGCGCATGTGGCCTGGAGTTCTATCTATTTTAACTCAATCTGTTTCTTTTGGGGGAATTTTACTTTTCAAGAAAGTAATCACCTGTTGATACTTTTTCATTACAGCCTCTGAAGGCGCACCTGTCTTTGCGTCTCTGGGATTCTCTTCAGTTGGCCAATCAACAGTAATTTTACATTCTGTCCACAAATCCGTTGGTACCACAATATCAAACAGGCCATCCAAATCTTTCAACAAAACCTTTGAAACATTCACAAACCTCTCTACCTGCTATTACCATTCAATTGGTTTCTCTCTTAATCTAGGGAAATCATTTGTAAAAGACACAATATCCTGTCTAGTCCAAGGAACATGAACATATCCAACACCAGGAACTTTTCTCATTGGGCACATTCTTTCAATCTTTTCTGTCTCCCTTAATGGGAATGTAGATGTTTCCTTTATAGCTGCTTCTTCCCTCTTTTTTTGTCCTATCTACTTCTCCATCGGTCTACATCTCCCCATTTCTTCAAAATATACATACATTCTTTTATCTGTAATCTCCTTCCTGATGCATTCAAACTTTCCAAATCCTTCTCAGTAAATTCTGATCTACACAGCTTTTGCAATATTTTTGACTTCTCTACATCTATTCCAAATTCTGAAGCTACCTCCACTATTTTCTTGTGTTGATTCTTTGTTCTCCATGGTATACTCCTGCACAAAAACAACAATTCCTCATCTCCATATGATCCTAATCTGTCTGAATTTATGGTGCCAATAATCATTGCTTCCAAATCCACTCGCAACTTACTTACATCTATTTTCTGTGTTTGAGGTTTTTTCTTTTCTATTCCTTTTTTCCCACTTCTCTAGGTTTTCTAGTGAAAACCCTATAGCATTCCCTGCTACTGGAGTGACAGTTGGTTATTTCCTCCTTGTATTTACGGGTGAAATTCTCTTCGGGGTTTCAGTCACTCTCTCAAGATTTGTGAGATCTAATAACGAGACATTCAAATCACTCTCACTATTCTGATCTTCTAACACCACCACCTCTTTTCTAGCACTCTTCTGTGGGATTATCCCTGTTTGTAATTTCAGGGTGTCTCGTTTATCATCATACAAGGGAATAACAGGACCAATCTTTACTGGTACTGTCTATGCTTCAGCATTCAAACCTAACTGATTTATTTTCTGAATTATTTCTTTCTTTTGTCTTATTCAGTGCATCTCTTTCTTTTTCTTGTAATACTCGGGTAACTGTTGAATCATATAGAACCTGTGGAACTAAAAGAGTTCCCATCATTGGCGCACTTGGAGTTTGTGAACTGGGCTTGTGGTTCAGGGGTGACTGATGTACCAGGCTGCGGGTCAGGAACGAGAGTAACACCGGGTCGTGTGGGTAAAGATGGTTTTATTGGTATCAAGCGTTTCGATGGTAACATCAAAGTTCTTCTGGTTCTAAAGGTAAGTCTTTCCTTAGCAAACTGACTGGGATCCGTTGTGGCGTTCGGGTATGGGACCTTTCGTCTTTCCGGTTGTTGTTGTCGTCACAGCAAGGTCTGGTCAATGTAGCGACTCCCTTGGCTCCGGTTTCCCATGCAAAAGAAGACCAACAGAGAGGGAGCCGTTAGTTCCACTGTCTACTGGGGTGGGGGTTTTCCCTAGGGACCGTGTGTTGTGAGGTTGGAGGGAATCACCGGTGACCAAGTTTTTCTATACAGGTCAGTGATGTGAGGCGGGTCTTACAGACAGTGAGGGTTAAACGCGGGGTAAAGGAAACGAGAGGGTGGGGAGACGAGGAAGAACAATCACAGGGCTTTTTACACTATTTACACACGCTTTCCCAACCAAGCCGCCATACGCTCCCGTACCTGGGATAGCCACGCTCCTCCCCCGGGAGAGTGGCACGGCGGCTCACGGGGTCGTTGGCCTCCTGGCTCTCCGTGGGACTCTTCTCCGCCTCCTCGGTGTGGTTCTTCGTCTCGTCCTCGTATTTCTTCGTTGCTGCACTCTTCGGTCCTCCGCTCGCCAACCGCACTCCTCGCCTTCTCCTCCGGGGTGATGTCACACGCCGCGAACATCACTTCCTGGTGTTTATCCAATCCGGCATCGCTGACGTATGCCGAAGGTGTGTCCTCCTCCCCCGTGAACTCCCAATTAAAGGCGCCGTGTTCCTCTTCTTCGAGCCCGTCCTGACCTGAGTCCCAGGAGTCCGTCTGTAAGGAAGGAGGCATTACGGGGTCATTTCCGGGAGTCCACCACCCCTCGTTGTCACTCAGCCTCGCCCTGTTACAGAGTTGTATCTCTAACATTCTCTTGATAGGGCGGAGGTCTTTTAACTAAAATGTCTTCTAATAACTCGTCATCAGATTCATCACACCCTACTCCTGTCATACCTATATGTTTTGTTTTTTCTTTACATTTACTCCCTTCTTGATCTTCAGCCATCGATACTGGATACAAGCCCTCCGTTTCTACAGCTCTTCCCCATCTTTTCATCTGATCTCCTCGAGTGTCAAATGGGTATTTGGGTAAAAATCCTCTATTAATTCTTCTACCTCCTCTGTATTTCTCTTGTTCAAATGCCTCAACTTCCCATTCATCCAACGCCTCATACTGTGTTAACCTAGGATTTGGTTCTAATGAATTAATCCTATTTCTCAAATTCTGAAAAATCCTTACATTGAACATACCATGCTCTGGAAAAGCTAGAACACCATCACCTTTCTTATATTCTACCCAATTTTCCAACCACACAAGTATGATATCCTCGCTCTATCATCATAAAAGAAGCAGGCGTATTAGGAAGTGACATAAGAATTCCCTCTCTTGTTACTACACTCTTGTCCTTCTTAAAGAAATTTAAAATGTTAATAATTAGCTTCATCCTTCCAACGCTACTCTTCTCTGCTAACCCAAATATGGTTTTCTTCACTTGTTTCAAAGAGAAAGTACTTCCTGTCACTACGAGTAAAAACACTGTTTACCCATCACTTAAGCTCAGGGAGGACCTATTACTCCTCTAGGGATACTCCTCTTTTGAGTAAGGCTAAAGTTTCACAGCTTTTAGGTATTATGACAACAGATGAGTAACCTTCTGCAGTGTGATTTCCTTACCACTCTTCTAAATTCTGTTCCCGGGATTCCCAGGTATCTTTGTACCTGTACTTCCAGACAACATAGAACGCGACACCAACTCTTAGTGTTAAACATATAATTTATAATCAATAATCTATAATCACTAAACTAATCAATAATAACCATAACTCTGCTATCAGAAAAACTGATCCAGCAGAAGGCCAAGGTTGAACAATTCACTAAATCAAGTATTTCAAAGGGGCCCTTACACATTTACCCATGTGTTCATTCACACTCCCTGGCCAAACGGCTGGGGGATCAAGTTTTATAATTCACTTAAGTTCTGATTAGTTAATTCCCTGTAACCACAAATCGGTTTAAATTAACTATTTAATGCATAACTAATCTTCACAAATCAACACTCTTTTCTCTGGTCGTTGGACCATTAGTTGTTTAACTAATCCACAGATCTCAGTGAAATAACCACAGACTCCGGGTAAGATTCATAAGCTTTATCTGAGATTTCAGGCATAAATTGAACGCTCATATTACAGATTCACAGTGCAAACTCATCATTCTTAACATGGGAGAGAAAAATTAATTTAGCAAGAACATTCATAAACGGAATTCATTCAACAAAACTAAATGCAAAAAGAGTGGATTGATGTAGACAAAAGGACATATAATAAAATAAATTTGCAAAGAAATATGCTAATTTGAGACAGAATGATAATTACCTAATGAAATACTGAAAACCACCCCTCTGGCAAAAGGACTGGTGGGGGTGCCCTGAATTAGGATCAGGAGACGAAAACTATAGGACAGGATCAGGACAGGACAGATAGTTACTAGACTTCTCTATAAACCCGACGCACCAGGGTGCTTCCCTCTCTTACACTGTCTCCCTCCTCAATGTTCTTCTGTAATCTTCTAATCTAATCAGGCTGTCATTTGGATCTGAATATTCCCAGTCTGCTCTTTCTTCTTTTCTTCTAGCAGCTCTCGCCCCTCTCTCAGCATCAATGTGTGTCTTACTAACTTAAGTCACTCTAGATATAGTCTACATGTCCCACCCTCAAAGTTGCAAATATTGATGAAATACTGAATATGATTAGACGGGGCCATGGGAGTTTTCATAACACCACGCTGACATATTTATATTTATTAAACTTCTGTTTGTCCTGCAAACCCTTCCCCTTTAGCTCATTCACAACTCTAATTCTCATATATGTATTGTTGCAATATTTATTAACATTTAATACAGGCTCCATGGACGAGGGTTACACATCTCCTTTTTCTTATGACTTCTGTCCTTGCTCTTTGGCAGCTATTCAACTTGGCGGTCATTAGGTCACATCGCGAATCCACTGAACATGCGCAGCTCTTTTTCATCCGTCACCATTTTCTTTCGCTCATGTGCGATAGCAGGCCCAAATGCACACTATTAATAAAGGAATCATAAACCGATATTAATTTCTCAAATATATAGTTCTCACTGTTCACCACCCACTTCTGCTCTATCCCATGTTATTATTATTCTCTTGAGCAAAAGCATTAACAATAGCAGCATTCTTCTAAGATCAAGCAAGCAGATGCCAGGCATGCGGTGCCTCAAGACCGCATGTTAGTCCTTCTTGGGCATGCGTGAGAGTTTTTCCCTCTAAAAGCGAGTTTGTCACATTGCTTCTACGTAATTCAGCTTTGCACATGCGCAAAGCATTTTTCTAAGTTAAAGCGAGTTTTAGTCGCGTTGCATTTATTGTAAGTTAATTAAGCATGCGTTAAGCTTTTCTCCCGTGTGTCAGTGTCTGGTGTATATTAGTTTAGTCTCATTCTACAGCTTTTAACGTTTAGTAAAATTTCATGAGGGATTTCTCGAGCAAGTTACGTTTTTTTGAATCCTTGCTCCATCACCATAATCAGAAACACATGTACAGCTCCCCTCCCCTAACTCTTAAACAAGCACCAAGAGTGACAACAAACTAAGGAGATGCTGTCTGCAAGATAGACTGATATACGTTCCCTGTGTCACTGGTGCCAAGCAAACAAATAATTTTAAAAATTCAACCATCCCACTGAAAACAGAATCTAACAGAACTTAAAAATGCAACTAATTAGAACAGGAAAACGTGGCAGTTAATTTCCTTCTACACAACAGCACGTTTTATAGTCACTGTAAGCTGAGTGGTACTGCTGTGGACATACCTGCAGAGTTTGCCATCACGGCTGTTGTGCAGAGGTTTGTGTGCTATGCGCCTGCCTGCTGGGTCTTGGTCCCACTATTCCTATCCCCCTAGCCCTTTGTGAGCGTTGCATTCCACTGGAAGTAAACTGAACCTGCCTGCAGACTCCTGGAAATCAGCTGATCCGACCGAGTGAAAATGAAAAAGCAGCTCTGCTCTCACGCGAGGCCCCTCGGGAAACGTTATCCTCGCGTCCTGTGCTCTTCATTTCCTCTTTACATTTTTATTTTGAATTAATGCAAGTATTTGCTTACTTCTTTAGCTCTGAATATTACAAAGTTATGGAGGGCAAAAAATAAAGAGACACCCTCATTGCTACAAACCACAAGTATTTAAGACATCTATCTTGCACCAACCAACTGTTTGCAGTTTATCAAATTCCTCAGCCGTTTAATGTTTCTAGGTATTCCCTTCACAATTGTCTCGCATGAGCAGTACAGCACAAGTTTTTGCTGCCCATATTCAGCCCTGTTTACAGAAAATCAATCATGGTCATGTGGTGTTGCCGAAAAGTCAGTAGTCACAAAACAGACACAGGATATTGAGAAGGTAGGTAATTCATACTGACCTCGAGCCACTATGGCATCACTGTTATTCTCACAATTCACGTCACAAGGAGGAAACCAACATGTTTAAACACAGCAGGGGGCAGAGCGGATATTCCCCACATGGTAATGAACATAGCCACACTACAGCGCCTCCGAATAGAAATTCCCAGTCGTATCCCCTACCCTTCGGGCATCTCTGGACCTTGGCCACTTTCGAATGCCATTAGCTGAGAAAATGTGACTACTCTGGGTTCTTTCTCAGCGCTCTCTCAGCATGTTGAACAGCCTTTACAACAAAACTTTTACAACGCACTACCATTACGACGCAACCATTACAACGCAAACTATTACAACACATTGCGCTGGGGGGCGCTCTAGGATAGGGAATAGATTTAATTTATTATCCAACACCTTCCCTACTATCCACGGGGACTGTAGTTGGAATAGTAAATTAAACTATTTACTATCCAGCACCCCAAAGCGCTATGCGTTGTAATGGTATGCGTTGTAAAAACTACGTTGTAACGGCATGCGTGGTAAAAGCATGCGTTGTAACGTCATACATCCCTCAGCTGGCTGAAAAGTGTCTCAACTCTGCGACGGCAGAAACAGAGTAGCTGAAACAGGGACATCGGCGGCAGCTTAGAAGGAGCTGTACATTGCAAGTGCACTTCTTTCACCTTTTAAACCAGCCGTTACATGTGGTCACACACTGTGTGACCCTGACCAATGACGTTTTTCATGTGTGTAACATTCAGTACTGGAAAAAACATATTGAACTGAGCATGTCCACCCACATCTAAACTACAGTATTAAGCAGCTATGGCAGGGTTATGAGATACAACAGGAATCACCATGCAATGTTTATACACTGCATTTGTGTTGGAGAGATATGGGAGAGCCGAAGCAGCAATGGGCGTAAAGGAACTTGAAGAAAAAAAAGTAAGCTAAAACACAGAAAAAAAAGTAAGAGTAAGGGGAATGTGCTTGGCCTGTGCTCCTTAGTCTTGACAGTAAGTGACGTATCGGCTGAGTAACCAACTTAGGGGGCAGCAAAAAAGAGCAACGCAGCAGTGAACCAATTGTAAGTAGCAGGCGGGGTTAAGTGGTTTAGTTGAACATAGGTCTTGCAGACAGCGCATGTGCTCTGCGTATGCTCAACCTAACAAGCAGTGAAATTCATGTAATGGGATAAATATCAGAAACTATACACGTTGCGCTGTGTGAAGCTTTGAGGAAATGACATTGAAACTACTGCAAAACATCTGAAGTGCTTTTGGACAGTCACTCATCTACGTCCCCTAACATGATCATACTGGAAACAACTGTGGTGCCATAATATTAAACAAGTATCTTATTATTATTTTTATCAATTCTTTATTGAAAATTTTCAAAAGCACATAAACATTAAATACATTTAATTAATCAATCCAAAAACAGAAAAACCATATGTTAATGAATAAGATATGCAATAAAATAAAAGATGGAGAAAAGGGAGAAAGGAAAAAAAAAAAGACATCAAAGAGCAAAAAAAATGTAGTCCCATAATTACTGTTTTCAAACATTGATAAAGTGAATACTAGAATAAATACTAGAATAAATAATGTATATTCACAAAAAATAAATATTTACATTCTAAACTAAAATTCCTAGTGTAAACCCATGAACATCACAAGCATTGGCAAAGCCAACGGGTCTCACCTTTCAGGCCTTTAATGCTGTGCAACATGACAAAAATAAAGAAAAAAAAGCTTAAGACATGGCTAGCAGTGTCATTTTGTCAGGGCGCAGAACAAGCATGCACGCGTTTACAAAATGACGCAAGAGCTTTTGAATTTTTTTTTTATTTTCCCGAACAATAGGGCAAACCTTCTGTGCCCAATTACAAATTGTAGTCTAGGTGGTACAGCTCCATAAAATTACTTTTTGGATTGGAGTTGTTCGTTGTCCATTGCCTAGTTTTGCTTTTTTGTCTGCCTTTTGCTGTTACCAGCAAAACCAAGCTTTCAAACAACAGGTTAAAAAAGTAGGACTATTCAATTGTAATTCCAATCAAACACTCTAAAGGAATATGACAATTTCTTATTTCTGTAAAATTAATTGTGAATTATCTAGGTACTACTACTTTCTTCCCCGTGCTTTTTAAAAAAAACTGTTTTTCCTTCTATTCCATGCACCACTGTCCATGTCATTATCTCCAGGACAGGAACGTTTCCACTTTTGCCATTTCCTTGGGCACTGTGGAATAATACCCTTTTCCACTCTTCAGAACTACTGGTTATTGCTATTATTAAATTAATAACTTCCTCTTTAAGACAGTTTGTGCCAGAGTACTAATTCCTCTTTAAAGAGAGTGGGCCAAGGGTGGCGGCATTGGTATTTAAATCTCTTCTTAGGTGATGGTAATATTAAGTCAATACCATGAGTACAATGGTTTTTGTGTTCAGTAATTAAACTGTGCTTTAAATCATTGCTGTGGGGTCTCCTTAATGACAGCTAAACACAAGAAAGACAGCCCAGGACATACAATTAGTGTGGACTGAGGGAAGACCCAATTAACAGCGCTGACCAGTGGGAGAGTTGAAAGGAAACACTTTTTTGCACAAGGTAGTGGATAAAGACATCAGAATATGTCCTCACCCCCTTCAGAAATGAATGAGGTGGGCAGCCATTGGTTTGGAACCGGAAGAGAGACAGCCATTGGTTCGGGTGAAGAGAGGTCACCATTGGTTCGGAACCGGAAGAGGGACAGCAGTGTTTGTTGCTAGGGCACTTGCACAGGTCTTCAAACAAGAGAAATAAGTCTGTTTGCCCTAAAAATGCAAAACCAGATGCCTCTTGGTACAAGAGCTGGGCAGAGACGGCCAGATCTGTGGATTGTCTCTGAATGCTGGCCTCTGTGGTCAGTATGTAAGGATAGCCCAGAGGAATGGCTGGAGGTACCACAGGAGGCTGTGGAAAAGGTTAAGAAGCTGGTGGGACTTGTCTGTGCTAAACCAGTGTTTGGGGAAAATTACAGGCCAGGTCCTAGAAGGAATCTGTAAGATTTGGAGTGCTTTAAAAACATGAACCCAAAAGTGGAGTTCAGAGAAGAACTAACTAGATTTGTATTGTCTGGTGTGAACGGGCGTTCCTAACTAACAACATAAAGACACATTCCAGATTAAAATTCATTCGAAGCACATTTCGATTTTAGGAAGACCGCACTTTGAGCAATACGCCCATAACACATTTACATCCCATTTACGTCATTTGTTTTCAGCACTGCAAGTGATGGACAGGTAACAGTAAGTAAAAAAATATTTGCAATTAAATAGGTTTAGCATTTAAAGGCATGACTTACTGCATTTCAAAGAAGCGCCTGCCATTGTCCCGGCTGCTTCAAACGAGAAAGCGGTCATGGCGTGCTGAACGTAGGTAAAGCACGTCGTGCCTGCAGAAAGAGAAACTCAATAAAGAAAATAGTGATTACACACTTACCGTGTAAAAACCGAAGTAAAGGGGCCAGTCGCCATGGGAGGTTACAGATGAAGAGAAGGCGGTAGTAAGGTGGGACTAACAAGCCTCTTTACAAATCAGACGCCAGCATTTAGGAAGGACACTGACAAAGCCAATGACAAACATGGGCGGAGAGTGGGCAGGGCTTCTCTTCCATACTCCACTACAGGCGTCACGCTGAGCAGAGCATACGCGCTGACTCAGGCTCGACCTAAAACGTATAAAACCTAATCAAAATCAGCATGAATCTATAAAAGGACCCCATGCATGGTTGAAATGGACCAAATTATCATTCAATATATAAATAATTTTCTCAAAATTAGCCACGTCAAACATATCTTCAAGCCAAGAACAAAGAATCAGAATAACATTGGACCTCCAAAAACGTAGAATGTTAATTTTTGCTAAACTAAGAGTGGTGGAGAGCCACTTAAAAGCATGAGTGGACATGGGTGCCAGTTCCGAAATATCATTTAAAAGTGACAAACGATTTGAAAGAGAGACATTATTAAAAGAATGTGTTTTCAAATAATTTTCAATCTGAAGCCAAAATGTACGAATGTTGGGACATTTCCACTATATATGAACAATATCACAACTTAAAATCCCACATCGCCAACAAAGAGAGTCAGGACTTATTTTAGCTGAATGTAACTTGGAGGGATACTGTCATATCTTAAGGTTTACATGTATATGTGAATCAGCCTAGGTCCTCCTAGCTGCTAAGCCAGAGTGAGAGATGGTGACAGAATGTTGGTGTGACTTTGATGAATGGATTGCCTGGGTGCCTGTGTGGATGAGTGGTGACAGTTGGAGATGGGCTGAGCAGCTAGGCAGGCTGCTCCTGGTGGGGCTGGCGTAGGAGATTTGGGGGCTGGGTTAAGAGCTGTTGCATGGCTGATCCTTGTTTGATACCACTTGACATGGATTAATAAAGAAGACTTTAAGAACTTACAACCTGGCTACCAGTGTGTTCCTATACAAAGTACAACATCTTTTTGGCGACGAGCGGACCTGGACCCAAGCGTACTTATGGATTGAACAGAAACCCAGAGACTACATGGAAACCAGCGCAACTACAAACAAAAAAGAAAGGAAAATAAAAGTAGCAGAATGGAGTAAAAGGCAAGCCAGCCCCACAAGTGTCCTGTCATCGGATGGCCCTAACCTGTGTCCTGCCTGATCTTACTCCATGGACTTGACCACAGGTATGGTCTGTATGTTAGGGTATGAATGATTTAAGATTCACCCTACCACTTCCTTTAGTATCTGCAGTATGGATGTATCCACTGCGCAAAGGAACTGTGGCTGATGAAGTTATGAGTTATGGTCTAACTCAGTGAAGTGATTTCACAGGTGCCACATAGGAGCGGTGTGGTGTTTAAGATTTGTGCCTTGAGAGGCACAGGCCTAAGCACAGAGCAAAGGAGAAATTTGGAGTGAAAACAGATTTGTCACCTAGGAATGAAAGGGACAAACTACAGAGGTTGGACTGCAAATCCCATAATTCAACACACTAAATGAAGGCAATCATGGGCAGGGAAAACCACACAATTAAAACACAACACAGGTGATAAAATATGCAATTACAGGCAGGCTAAAACTACAATTTTTAACTGTAACAACCACAGGCATAGACAGTAAACACAGAAAGTGAAAATCTTTTTTTAAACAACTTTTTGTCTTGGGAAGAGACAGCACTAGTCGGTCTCCTTACCACTTCCTGGACTCTGCTCACTGCAATCTGGGACAAATGGGGGCTGCAACTTACAAGATGGAGGAGAATGATTTGGGGTGCACCCAGCAAGGCCTTAAGGGGCCTGGGCAGGTGTGAGAGGAGGGCTCAGACTTGCCTTGTAGCTGAATAGCCAATGGTCTGCTGGCCTGGGAGTGGGGTCTGGGCAGCTGCTTGCTCCTGTTCAGAATCTCCTAGGAGACTACAGACAGGCTCAATCCACATCTTTGGACTTCAGCAGGCAACGGCTTCACTAACTAGAAATCTAACAATACTGTTTGAATAAAGCTTTACTCCCCCTGCTGGCCAAAAAACGGAGGGGGGGGGTCTGGCCTCTTTGGCCTGTGAACACAAAATGGTGGCTGGGGGTGCACTGTTTGAGCACACAGGCCTAAGCACAGAGCAAAGGAGAAATTTGGAGGGAAAACAGATTTGTCACCAATGAATGAGAGGGACAAACTACTGCCCTAGAAGTATCCATTTTTTAATGCAAACTACGCTGTTCTCTCCTTAGTTCTCTTTTCTTATTTAAACAGTCTATATTAAACCAGTTACCTTGCCTAACCTGTATATTTTGTTTACTCTTGGAGGCATTTACATCTATTTTAAGTTCGACCTTGATACTTTGTACCACTTGATTTATTTTTTCAATGTACCTGGCCAGATTTAATCCAGCTATACTTCCTATGGTGATATTTTGTTGGATGAAAAGACAGACTGGTGTGTGGAGGGTCTAGGGGAATATTTACTGACCTGTCTGCTCATACCCCAGTATCAATATACAAAAACACAAAAGAGCAGAACAGGTCCACAGACTATGTGTGACTAACACAACTCCTATGAGGCAGTAAAGGAGGATGGGCGAAATCAGTTGTTGAAAACAGTAACTGTTAACTGACAGAAGACTGAAGGACAATTTCCATCAGACCCCCCTAGAGGTGGAGTTAACATCATGTGGAAATTGCTGGTAATATTATACCAGATCCGACCAAAAAATGTGTCGGTTATGGACAGATGTAAAAAGTATGCTTTATGATCTACATCTTGGAATATAAAAAGTGCAGTGCTCAAATGATAAAAGTGAAGAAAGACTACCTAGATCCTGAACATTTTTTCACAGAGATCTAAGTGTCAATGAATTAAAAACGCGCCAGGTCTTGATAAGTGTTTAGAACCCTATGGCGCTGTACAGTGTGGTCGACATGTTTCAGCCTGATGGACATTTCGCCCGGCTTTCTTCAGGACCTAAGATTGGAATGACTACTGCAACCTCATATGACAATTAACAAAAAATGTACTGCTAAAGTTACATCCATATCATAAACAAATTTTTGATACTTAAGTGTCCACTGGAGGGGAAGATTATGCGTCTTCTTCCTATCAAAAACATAAACAGATGGACCATATGTAAAACAACACTGAAATACACACATACATCCTTATAAGCCCACAGAAACCGTGTAGTCACACCTGCACGGATAATATTATATCCTGCATACTGACAAGCATACTAGCTAAATCACCCCGAGGCATTTCCTCAAAGTGATACTCACCCAGCATTGTGTGGGTGAAGACCTCACCTCTCCCGGCAACCGCTCGGAACTGTGAGGCCCCGCTCTGTAGTGTAGAAAGAGAAGGACACGGTAAGCACACAACTTTACAGTGACCAAGCCAATGGCTCTACACATAGAACTCAACACATGTGTGATAGCCCCCTCCCAACACACCCTTCACCCAGCACTAAAGGACAACAAAAGACGAATAATAGCGCCTAAATCTGACACGAGTTGTAATCTGCGTCATTAAGTAGAGCTGCTTATGATTAAAAACTTTATGTCTCTACATGTCCTCCTAAATAACTGTCTTCACTGCGGCAGCTATATAGGGGAAAACTTCATTACAGAACATAGCTCTAAGGCAGTAATTTAAAGGTACTGAGAGCGGGCTATAGAAGGCTATATTGGCCACTCACAAACCCTAAGCTGTTAGGGAGTATCTAGATAAAGAAAAAGGGGAGAGAAGCCTCCCATGCACGATGTTTCAATGGAGATCATGCATAATCCTAACTCCTGTATATATAGAAAGAACTAGCTATAGTACAGGCGGTGACACGAGGTGACTCACCTATCCGTCGGTACCCCCGGAATTTCAACCGAGCGGAAGTGGAGGTGGACCGAAAACAACCCCTTCCTCTTTAAATAGTCCCTAGTGATGGCGTAACGGGACCTCCCTGAATTGAGGGATAGATACAACGCGGAAGGCGACGCTCCTTCTTCTGCACATGCGCGGCAATGAGAAAACACTGTTCTCTTGCGCATGTGCAGACCTGTATTTGACACGAAAGATTCCGTAATATTGCATTTGGCATTTAGAACACTTCTGTCTACTCATTCTAACTCGCACGGAGATCGAAATTAAAGATTTAATATATATAATAATACAGCCCCAGTTGTTCATACGCCCTCATTGGAAACACTATTCTCTTGCGCATGCTCTATGTGGAGCTTGCGAAAGCGGGCACAATAAAGTTTGAAACCATGACTCACAGCAAAAAACTATTATACAGGCGATAGGGAGGGATCCAATCGGTATACCCTGGCAAATGTTTCCCATTGTAGAGAACAATGATGTCAATGAGATTTAAGTGATATACTTCAATAAACTACATGGAGTTAAAGAAGGATAATGACATCGTGAGGTATAGGCACATCTATACTAAATGGAGAATACCGTCAACCTAGGTCCCACCATGTGCTATATAGAGGGATCTAATTGTTAGAGTGACTGTTCAGTGTCTTTAAAGCTAGAAAGGAAGAAGGGGGTATCTTATGCAGAGAAAATAGACCTGCACAAATGATCTCTGATCACTCTATCATAGAGAAGTGACTGAGCCCTAAGGAGAATTGTTCAGTACCCTAGTAATGAAGATAGAGGATGTAGTCCAGTAGTGTACATGAAGGTAGACAGAAGGGTTGACACACACACATGAGTTGAGTGAGCTAAAGAGTGCAAACAAAACTGCGTTTGCATACAAATCAGACCCGCAACTAAAAAGTTGCACATAATAATGAAAAGACAGACTGGTGTGTGGAGGGTCTAGGGGAATATTTACTGACCTGTCTGCTCATACCCCAGTATCAATATACAAAAACACAAAAGAGCAGAACAGGTCCACAGACTATGTGTGACTAACACAACTCCTATGAGGCAGTAAAGGAGGATGGGCGAAATCAGTTGTTGAAAAAAGTAACTGTTAACTGACAGAAGACTGAAGGACAATTTCCATCAGACCCCCCTAGAGGTGGAGTTAACATCATGTGGAAATTGCTGGTAATATTATACCAGATCCGACCAAAAAATGTGTCGGTTATGGACAGATGTAAAAAGTATGCTTTATGATCTACATCTTGGAATATAAAAAGTGCAGTGCTCAAATGATAAAAGTGAAGAAAGACTACCTAGATCCTGAACATTTTTTCACAGAGATCTAAGTGTCAATGAATTAAAAACGCGCCAGGTCTTGATAAGTGTTTAGAACCCTATGGCGCTGTACAGTGTGGTCGACATGTTTCAGCCTGATGGACATTTCGCCCGGCTTTCTTCAGGACCTAAGATTGGAATGACTACTGCAACCTCATATGACAATTAACAAAAGATGTACTGCTAAAGTTACATCCATATCATAAACAAATTTTTGATACTTAAGTGTCCACTGGAGGGGAAGATTATGCGTCTTCTTCCTATCAAAAACATAAACAGATGGACCATATGTAAAACAACACTGAAATACACACATACATCCTTATAAGCCCACAGAAACCGTGTAGTCACACCTGCACGGATAATATTATATCCTGCATACTGACAAGCATACTAGCTAAATCACCCCGAGGCATTTCCTCAAAGTGATACTCACCCAGCATTGACGGATAGGTGAGTCACCTCGTGTCACCGCCTGTACTATAGCTAGTTCTTTCTATATATACAGGAGTTAGGATTATGCATGATCTCCATTGAAACATCGTGCATGGGAGGCTTCTCTCCCCTTTTTCTTTATCTAGATACTCCCTAACAGCTTAGGGTTTGTGAGTGGCCAATATAGCCTTCTATAGCCCGCTCTCAGTACCTTTAAATTACTGCCTTAGAGCTATGTTCTGTAATGAAGTTTTCCCCTATATAGCTGCCGCAGTGAAGACAGTTATTTAGGAGGACATGTAGAGACATAAAGTTTTTAATCATAAGCAGCTCTACTTAATGACGCAGATTACAACTCGTGTCAGATTTAGGCGCTATTATTCGTCTTTTGTTGTCCTTTAGTGCTGGGTGAAGGGTGTGTTGGGAGGGGGCTATCACACATGTGTTGAGTTCTATGTGTAGAGCCATTGGCTTGGTCACTGTAAAGTTGTGTGCTTACCGTGTCCTTCTCTTTCTACACTACAGAGCGGGGCCTCACAGTCCCGAGCGGTTGCCGGGAGAGGTGAGGTCTTCACCCACACAATGCTGGGTGAGTATCACTTTGAGGAAATGCCTCGGGGTGATTTAGCTAGTATGCTTGTCAGTATGCAGGATATAATATTATCCGTGCAGGTGTGACTACACGGTTTCTGTGGGCTTATAAGGATGTATGTGTGTATTTCAGTGTTGTTTTACATATGGTCCATCTGTTTATGTTTTTGATAGGAAGAAGACGCATAATCTTCCCCTCCAGTGGACACTTAAGTATCAAAAATTTGTTTATGATATGGATGTAACTTTAGCAGTACATCTTTTGTTAATTGTCATATGAGGTTGCAGTAGTCATTCCAATCTTAGGTCCTGAAGAAAGCCGGGCGAAATGTCCATCAGGCTGAAACATGTCGACCACACTGTACAGCGCCATAGGGTTCTAAACACTTATCAAGACCTGGCGCGTTTTTAATTCATTGACACTTAGATCTCTGTGAAAAAATGTTCAGGATCTAGGTAGTCTTTCTTCACTTTTATCATTTGAGCACTGCACTTTTTATATTCCAAGATGTAGATCATAAAGCATACTTTTTACATCTGTCCATAACCGACACATTTTTTGGTCGGATCTGGTATAATATTACCAGCAATTTCCACATGATGTTAACTCCACCTCTAGGGGGGTCTGATGGAAATTGTCCTTCAGTCTTCTGTCAGTTAACAGTTACTGTTTTCAACAACTGATTTCGCCCATCCTCCTTTACTGCCTCATAGGAGTTGTGTTAGTCACACATAGTCTGTGGACCTGTTCTGCTCTTTTGTGTTTTTGGATATTTTGTTGGAGCCTGGTTAACCTTTCTATATATTGTTCGGTTAACCGTGTTGAAATGCGCCTGGGATAATCCATCTGTTGTATGATTGCTTTCTCAGCAACAATCTGATGGGAATATACCAACTCCAATTCTAGAATATTGTGGTCACTGTCTTCTATATGGTTGACCCTGAAGCCCTTTATTAAGTTGAAGTTCCATGCTGGCATTAAAACATAATCTATGGGGCAGTTTTGTGTCCCTTGTTTGAAAGTTTTCTTTGCCGGGCAGTCTTGTGGGAATCTACTGTTCAAGCAGAAGAGACTTTCAGTCGCTAGGTAGTTTCCCAGACTTGCATCATGCATTGAACAAGGACTTTCAGAAAACCTTGCTTGAATTATATCGTAGGACTCAAAAATTTCCAAATACATAAGGTCATGCCGCTATAGGTAGCGGATAGAATGCAAGCAAATGTGAATGACAAATGGCAAAGCCGATGATAAGCAATGGGCAGACTGCATCGCCTAGGTAAGCTTTCAGAATGTCCCCAAGATATCTTTCGCAACCAGAAAACTGCTGTCTGGTAGGCTTCGCCCTAACAAGTGCTTAAAATAGAGAACCACTAGATGGAATTGACTATTAAAAGTGTAGCGGGTTGGCAGTCAGGACCATCAGCCCGGGATCCTTTTAGATCTTCGGTTACTTCAGTTATTTTTTCTGAAGGTCCCCCCTCCAATAATTCAAAGAGCCCAGTTTCGGGCTCATCACATCCTTCTTCCTTGAAAGGCATTTGTTTCAGAATTTGTTTTATATGATTCTTGTCTATAATTCTTCCAAGTTCCTGGGAATTATTTACCATTGGCTTTGTGGTTTGTAACTCACATTTTCTGTCTTTCTATTTGCAAGCTTTATTTGTTTGAGGCTTTCCAGCATGTCTTCCAAACCGTGAAGGAAACTTTGTTCACCATCGCTTCGTGTATTCTTCCAAGAGTCCGCGTTTTTTGTAAACAGGTGAGGAAGATTGAGTTTTATGTGGTAACGCTGATTAGGCCTCACCATGCAATACTCTCACATTTTCCCAAAGATGTTCCTTGGATTCACAGTACCAAATCTTTAGCTCAGTGTTGGTAGAGTGGCAAAAAGTAGTCAGGCTTTACTTGAGGACATGTGTTACGCATTTCAGAGTAACAACTCAGCCCTGCCAAGTACCACGCAACAGGTGTTAGACCGACGCATTTCAGTGTGGTGGTCCGCATCACCACATTGAAATGCAGTCACGCATTATAGAGCCTCCTCAGCTGTCAAACTAGCGTGCTGCTACATAATAATCCACCATACATGCTGCAGTGGCAGCGCGCTGTTCACTCTGCTTCCGGCAGGCATGGGGGCTCTGGCTCAGTTGCTAGAGCTGCACTGTGGTACAATGTAACACTCAGGGACCAAACACTGTGCGGCATTAGCATTCACTGACATCAGGATGGATACCGAGACATTGTGAGTTAAGGCACATGAATTTACAGGAAGTGCACCTCCTGCAGAGCGAGAGGGGGCAGGTCTCAAAGTTTTCATGGGCTGCATTTATTGCTGCTGGGGGAATGGCAGAGCAGCTTGCGCCGGCTAGCAGCATCCCACTACGGACCAATCCCACTGGCAGCTCTTTGTATACCTGCCGGTACACACTGCTGCCGCCGGCAGTATGGCAGAGAACTCGCTGCTGTTGTGCTCGCTCGCGTTCTCCCACAAACTGACCCCACCGGCTGCACCGGTGGCTGAGACAGTGTGTATGTGTTCAGGGCAGAGCCAGAAACATGTAGCATGAGAAGTTGTTGCGGACATGGGGCGACCCACCAATTGCTGCAGCGCTGGCTCGCTGCCCTCGAAAGAATGAAGAGTGCCCAAGTCTGGTATAATAATAGTTGCTAATGGCTGTGTTCATAATAAATAAAATTTGCGGCGTGCGTGTTCTAATCAAGCTGCCTGCCCCGGTACTGACTAGAACTGTGCACTGCAGTCACGGTCTGCTCTGTTCAGTTTTTTCAGCTGCTGCATTAGCACACAACTTGTTTTGGGTCAGGGGTGTCTGTTAGTTAAAGCCACTGTGAAACTCGCCCTGAAGCACCGTGAACCGCGATTTCTCCAGCCAGGTGGCAAACCTACTGGACCGCACCCATTTAGCTTAACTACATGTGTTTGAACACATGGTTCTAAAGACCCTCTTCATACTCAAATGGTTGTAATGTCTGATATTTAAAGGTTTCCCTCCTCTCCATTACTTAATTTTGATCGAGAGAAAGTGTCGTCACTCATAGTCGTTGGTATGTCACTCACAATATTCTGAAACCTTGGCAGCTATGCAAACATGGATGATAAGTAAATGATTGATTGATTGATGCTTTATTTCGATATGCACATATCATAAAAGCAGTACAAAAGATAAAAACAGCATGTCGAAAAAAGTAAGACTGTACATTTGATATAAGAATAAAACACATTAGGTCAGCATAAATTAGATAAAAAAAGAATTAAATTGATATGGACAGTCTTCTAATTCTAATCAACCAAGCCCATTTTAAAAACTTAGCAACAGCACAAACAATGGGAGGGGCTGTGTTGGTTAAGAGAATCCGGAGTGCAACGGAGTGCTGACGAGTACCCAATTCTCTGCAGATGGGACCAAGCCACCGTGATCTGGGGCGACCATAGTCCGGGCATTCAAAAAGAAAATGAGGCACCGTCTCAGGCTTGTCACGACAAAGAGCACAGAAGCATGATATAGGCTGGGATTTTTTCCACCTCGAGCAAAAGTCGGCCAAGGGTAGGGTTCCTAACCGAAATTTAATGTACAAGGACCTATCCATAGCAACTGATATTATGTCCATGTACGGCTCATACATGACAGCGTCTTTTAACAGCAGAAAAGCTGCGGTAGTTTTGCAGTGCTGCTGGCTTCTCAAACGCTTCACACAAACCCACTCCCAAAAAAGTTTTTTTAAAGTCTCCTTCGGAGGAGCGGAGTGGCTATGCCAGCAAGAGTCCAGGCCTAGGTCCCCTAAAAGGTATTTTATGTCCTTCAGCCATTTGATTCTACGCCAACCGTCAGAGTGCATCACCTCTGCCAGACCATTGGCATAGGATTTTAACTCCGGGACCCTCCACAAACGTGCCCAAAGCAAAAGGGGTCGAAGCCGAGCCTGGTCCCTTATGGCTTTGCAGCCGGTGTCCATGAGCACTGGGATGGTCGGGCTACTCGATGGAATGGCAAGGAGATCCTTGATGAATTTATTTTCAGCCTTGCTCAGTGAGTCAACTTTGCCCAAGCCCCACAGTTCCGCTCCATAAAGTGACGCAGGGACCGCACGTGCTTTGTATATCTCAAGTAGAGGGGCAACACAATGTTTTGAAGAGTTGTTGAACTCCTTAAGAAGAGCGCCCCCCACCCTTTTGTGGGCCAATGTCATTTTGTCAATGTGGGCAGTCCAGCTCATCGCGTCGTTCAGTCGAATCCCCAGGTAATCAAATTCTGCCACTCTTTCTAGAGGTATGGAGTTCAGAATGGGAGGGCGGCCAAGTTTGCGAGGTGGATGCATAACCAGGTACTTAGTCTTATCTACGTTGATGACAAGGCCCTTAGTGGTACAGAAGTCCTGAAAGCGGTTCAGCAGTGTCTGGAGACCTTGGGGGGTTTTAGAGATGAGGAGGGTGTCGTCGGCAAACAACAAAGTTGGAATTTTTACTCCTCCCAGGGTGGGAGCGTCAGCTGGTTCGCCCAGTAGGTGATCTACCACCCCGTTAATGTAGAGGGAGAATAGGGTAGGGGCAAGAACGCAGCCCTGCCTTACTCCCCTCTCGACCCTGATCTTATCGGTCTTTTCCCCGTTCAACCCCCATCTAACCTGGGCATAGGTGTTGGTGTGCAGGTTGATAAGGAGGTTTAGTATATACGGGGGCATCCCTAAACCGTAAAGCACCCTCCAGAGTTCCTCCCTAGGTACCAGGTCAAAGGCAGTCTTAAGGTCAATAAAGGCCAAATAAAGACTGCCTTTGCCCAGCACCACCACCTTCCAGTATAATAACAAGAGCCTGAAAACCTGTTCGATAGTTCCTGTACCTGAACGGAACCCAGCTTGCATATCGGACAGGATGTGATTATCGTCCACCCATTGGGAGATCCTCCCCAAGATGGCTTTCCCCGCCAATTTCTGGCTTGAATCTATTAGGCTTATAGGCCTATAATTCCCGGGTAGGTCCCGACTGCCCTTTTTGTAGATGGGGACCACCTCCGCACCTCTCCAGGAGTCAGGCACAGGGCCTCCCCCAATAATTGCGTTGAGGAGTGCAGAGATTAGTACCCCCCATTCTTCCGGATAAGCGCGGAGGATATCACCTGGTAGGCCATCAGGACCAGCTGCTTTCAGTGGAACCAGGGTTTTAATCTGCTTTGTTACATCCAAAACAGAAAAAAGTTCCAGGTCACGAACTAGGGTAAAGGGTGGGAGGTTAAAAGAATCGTTAAGTGGGCCTTCAACAGCAGAATAAAGTTTTTGGAAGTGGGAGAACCAAGTCTGGGCATTGATGGTACAGGTCCTCCGGGTATCGTCAGGACGGTTCCTTTTGCCCACCATGTCCCAAAAACCTTTGGCATCTTTCCCACGGCTGGCAGCCAGGAGGTCCTGCCAGAAATTATCCTCCCACTCCATCCTAGCATTTTTTTGGCAGAGTGCATAGTATCTTCTTGCCTCCCTAGCCATGGACGGTAATTTGGACTTGACTGCCTCAATGAGAAGTGACTTCGCCTCCCTACACTTCTGATTGTACCAGCCCTGTCCCGATCGTGAGCCTGGTTTCCTTCTACTCGAATTAGCTGGAACTACAAAGAGGTCACTAATAGCCTGAGTTATGACACAGTACCTGGGTGCCACCTCCATCAGCCCTTCCTCTTGGGGGTCGAGATTGACTAGGGCCGAGGCAAGGAGCTGCCTAATGGCAGAAGTTTTCTCCTCTGAAAGTGCCAGCTTCGCCCACTTTAGCCGTCGTCCACAGTTTGTAACCACTGACAGGTCCGGGGCGGGGTTACTAGAAAATCTACTCGCGGTGCTATTAAGACACCTGTAGGACAAGGTGAGGGACAGGAGGTTGTGATCACTCTCAACCGATGGTACAATCACCATGTCCTCCACCATGCTCCACAGGTGTATGTCAAGGAGAAAATAGTCAATCCGTGACATGTGCCCTGGCCTGTTGTAGGTGTGGGCCCCTGCTTTGTCGGACCTTGTCCTGCCATTGGCAGCCCTGAGACCAAACTCCATAGCTAGTGAGTTGATCTGAAGGGCCACTTCTGTCCATTTTTTAATAGGACTAAGCTCGAGGGGCGGAATCCCCCACCCACTATCATATTCCTCTTGCTCTGTTAGGATTTCAAGGTCCAGGGGCTCAAAAGTACAGTTCAGGTCACCCGCCAACAAGGTACAAGACCTATGTGGAGATGAGCGGAGCTGGGCTTCCAGACAGGCTATTACTGGGGATTCTCTGCCCCCCTTTGTGCCTCGGGCGTAGATGTTAAAAATGTTTAAGATGACTCGGCCCTGGGAATTTCTCAGCAATATATTAAGGAGATCCGGGCAATTGGTGTCCCGCTCCACCACCCTGCAGTTAAGTTCTGAGGCCACCCAGATTAGTAGGCCACCCGAAGGGCGGCCCCTACCAGTTGCACTATGTACTGCCGGCAAAAAGTGGGTGGAATATCCCGCCTTGTGTAGGGGCACCCGACTCCAGGTTTCTTGAAACAGGCATATGGAGTATTGCTCCACAAGCTCGTTCCAGTCCGGCAGCGCTAGCTTCCTCTCGAGGCCCGCCACATTCCAGCTGAAAACCCTAATCGGGGGGTCCGTCACAGCCGCAATGCTACAATCCTCGACAGGGAGCGGTAAGTCCACAACACCCACACCAGGGAGGCTAGCCAGAAGGTTAAAAGATGCCCCGGTCTCCCCTTGCTCTTCTACAAGCTCGGCTGTAGCCTGAATTTGCGATGAGGACGAGGAGCTATTGGTTTTAAGGTAAGGTGTTGGCTCAGCAGCATGGCTCGAAGCCACAGGGACCTCCCCGGGAATATCACAGAGTCAGCAACCCCAAGATCCCCAGTTCGATATCACTGGAGCTAGGAGAGGCCGCTGTGGAAAAACTCCCGGGGCAGAGTGGCTGTGGATGATATTCTCCACAGGAAATTGGCCCCCAGGACTGCTAATGTAGGTGGGTTGTCCAAGGTGAGAGGAGGAAGTGGTCGTAATGGACCGGGGGTAAAAGAATGATAAGTCGACTACGTCGATACCCGTTCCAACCGTGGGTTGTCCTTGGGAGCATATCAGGTGGGCAACCCTGGCATCTTGGAAATTTACCACCACACAATCCCCTTCAAGAGATTTTTTCCTGCTTCCAATCCATCCCACCCTGCGTACACCAAGAATTATACCATCCACTCCCGGAGGCAAGGGCCTGTTGGCTTTCAGCCAGTGGATGACCTTATTCTTAAGTGCCTGATGGTTTTCCTGCTGGGTACTCCTGATAGGGGGGACTTTGGTGAGGATAGCAACATACGGGTGGCACTCAGGGGGGAGGTTAACTGGGGGACACTTTCGTCTGATATTCTGAGGAAAACCTGAAGGAGGAGGGTTTATAGGTGGGACAGGAATGGATATGGCCTTAGGAATTGATGCTATGCCGCCAGTTGTAACAGGTGAAGCGGCCCCAGGTTGCGAAGTTGGGCCGTCCCTCCCTTCTGATGTTGCCTTAGGCCTTGAATAGGCGCCGAGGTTGTTACTACTGGGGAAGGGATAGCATGCACTTGGGCAGCATGGGTGGAGACATTCGGCCTTGTCTGCCTAGGGCCATCCTGAGGGGCAACCGAGGTAGTATTCCCAGAGACTGGTCGCTTGGGCGGCTGCGGCAACTGTTCTCCTGAAGGGGGTCTCACTGGGACCTCTATCCTAGTGTTCTTATCTATCCTGTCTGTCTTATCCTCACTGAGCTTTGGCTGAAGTTTGAACAGGGTTTTCAGGGAAAAAAATTATCCCTGGTTGCCTGTTCAAAGCAGTCAAGCCTATCCCCCAACCTCTTGACTTGGTCAGTAAGTGGTACCAAAAGAGACCTGACCAGCTTCTCGATCGACTCCAGAGAGGGACCCACATTGGCTAGGTCAGGCGCTGATGGGACCAGCAGGGAAGCTAACATTGTGTCAGCTACAATTGGAGCGGTAATGGGAATCCCTGAGGATACAGGTCCTACGGCGCCCGGGGGGGAAAGACCCCTCTGGGGCGGGTGCCTGGCGTGCTTAGTGAGCGAGGATTGACAACCCTTTCGAATGTTAATTGCCCTTTTCCCCTTCCTTTTGTTAAGCCCCTGGGTAGTTCGAATCTTAGGCGGAGGTTGTGGATCAAGAACAGGAGCATCAGAGCAATGTTGGGACTGGATGCCAGGTGGACATGCTATGGAAGACTCGGTGCAGAGCTCTGTAAGCACGGCACAAGGGCTGGTGGAGTGATTACAAGTCTGCGAGCTTTCCGCCCCATCTGTACCACCCTCTAATGGCACAATATAAGAATCCCCAGGAAGGTCCCCAGACAAGAGTGCAGGGGAAATGGAGTTTTGTGCGGACAACACTATTGCTGGAGATGGGCTTTTGGAAGGAGGAAAGTCAAAAGAGAGGCGCCGTTCTGATATCGCGAGTTCATTGTCGATGACAGCCGCCACCCTAGTGAGGAATTTGTCCATAGAGCCGAACATAGTGCCCCCAGGGGCACTTTCACCGCCACCCCTCAAGGACTTACCGGAACGTGTTGACATGCTGGGTTCCGGCCCCACAGTGAAGCACCACGGCCTAAGACCTGTACGGTGGGTGTAAGGGGGGTGGCCCTGCCCTGCCTCCTCCTGCCCCGGACGGCCACAGACGGCCCGCCCTTTGCCCGGGCTTCGCTCGGCGTCCCGCTTGCGTCCCGCTGAGCGTCGAGCTGATCTTAAAATAAGGGGCGTTGCAGGCGGGGGCGTGTCTGGTTGTGGGCGCGTCCGCCTGTGCAGCTGGGGAAGCAGGGACTCCTGGTCTTCCGAGTCCCTGCTTAGCGCCGACAAGATGGTCAGTCCAGGCGCCTCCCAGTGACAGCGCTTGGTTTTCACCTCTCCCTCCTTCAAGCCGCGAAGCGGCACCCGCGGAGCGGGTGCGGCGAGAGGCAGCGGCAACAGGGGGCAGCCCAGCAGAGTTGGACCCGAGAGCACAGGGTCGGATGACAGCCTCCACAACTTCCAGGTGAGCCCCGCTGGGAGCAGAGCAGCACGCGCCTTTTCTCTGGTCAGGCGGGGGCGTGTCTGGTTGTGGGCGCGTCCGCCTGTGCAGCTGGGGAAGCAGGGACTCCTGGTCTTCCGAGTCCCTGCTTAGCGCCGACAAGATGGTCAGTCCAGGCGCCTCCCAGTGACAGCGCTTGGTTTTCACCTCTCCCTCCTTCAAGCCGCGAAGCGGCACCCGCGGAGCGGGTGCGGCGAGAGGCAGCGGCAACAGGGGGCAGCCCAGCAGAGTTGGACCCGAGAGCACAGGGTCGGATGACAGCCTCCACAACTTCCAGGTGAGTCCCGCTGGGAGCAGAGCAGCACGCGCCTTTTCTCTGGTCAGGCGGGGGCGTGTCTGGTTGTGGGCGCGTCCGCCTGTGCAGCTGGGGAAGCAGGGACTCCTGGTCTTCCGAGTCCCTGCTTAGCGCCGACAAGATGGTCAGTCCAGGCGCCTCCCAGTGACAGCGCTTGGTTTTCACCTCTCCCTCCTTCAAGCCGCGAAGCGGCACCCGCGGAGCGGGTGCGGCGAGAGGCAGCGGCAACAGGGGGCAGCCCAGCAGAGTTGGACCCGAGAGCACAGGGTCGGATGACAGCCTCCACAACTTCCAGGTGAGTCCCGCTGGGAGCAGAGCAGCACGCGCCTTTTCTCTGGTCAGGCGGGGGCGTGTCTGGTTGTGGGCGCGTCCGCCTGTGCAGCTGGGGAAGCAGGGACTCCTGGTCTTCCGAGTCCCTGCTTAGCGCCGACAAGATGGTCAGTCCAGGCGCCTCCCAGTGACAGCGCTTGGTTTTCACCTCTCCCTCCTTCAAGCCGCGAAGCGGCACCCGCGGAGCGGGTGCGGCGAGAGGCAGCGGCAACAGGAGGCAGCCCAGCAGAGTTGGACCCGAGAGCACAGGGTCGGATGACAGCCTCCACAACTTCCAGGTGAGATAAGTAAATGACACAACTCAAAAGAAATCAGACACCAATTTATAAAACTAAGGCAGATTTTATATGAATTTAGACACCAAAACACACTAAATCGGATAAATATAACCAGAGTTATGGATTTTAGAAGCAAAATTAAAACAGTACTGCAAAACATTATCATTGCAGTCAACGGGGAAAAAGCACCTGTGAGAATCGGTCAATTACAGGTCGAGTTGCATGAAACCCCAGGAGGGTAAAGGTGATGCAGGTACCAGGACCAAGCCACAAAAGTCAGGTTGCAGAGTTGTCCTGGCTGTCCTTAATGCTGAAATGGGAGCTGATTTGACCACTTACACAGTCCTGGAACGGAAAAAGTCAACAACAAACCCCATGCTGATGTCGGATGGAAGTTTTGCAGAGTTCTTTCGAAGTGCAGCGTCGATAAAAGGGGTGGTTGTTGAACTGGCAACCAACAAGCCTTAGCAGCAGTAAGCTCAGCAGAAAGTTATTTCAACACCCAGAGGGAAGAAAATAGCCGCCTGAAACTTGGTAGAGGTCAGGACCACATGGCTAGCGATTCTTTGGTTCCGGTACATTGTTTTTACCTGCGGTGTGCAGAGGACTAGTTCTGGGGAATCTGGAGTTGCCTTTGGCTCCCATATGTGTCTGGGGGAACAGAGCTTTGGTCCAGGACCAGTCACAGTAGTGCAGTTCCAGGAAAGTTGCCACGGGTGCAGGAGTATCACCCCTTTGGTTTGTGTAGCTCCTGTTGTCGCAGACTCCGGTCTCTCCTTGTGTCCTTTGTTGCAAGTAATATCAGAACTGAGGTTCTGGTGTCTGTGGTAGCCCTTAAATCCTAGATTTAGGGGGTGTGGGTGCAAGTGGCCAATGGGCTACTAGCCTCAGCAGCTAATCCGCCTGAGGTGACCATACCTGAGGCGGGGGGATGTCACCTTTTCTACCCAGAACCCTCTATTTTACCACTTTTAAAAGTAGTTTTGCTGCATGCACAGAGTCTTTGCATGTTAGGACCATGTTGCCACCTTAAACCATGGAAGAGTTTGGACCGGCTGACCGGAGAACGTACTTTTTTACTGGTAGAGAAAGTACCCTTGGTTGAATACAAACCAGGGCAGACTTAGCCGACCTGTGAGCACCAAAGAGAGGGTAGTAGCAACTTCCTCAGCATCCCTAAAATTGTTTCTCCTTGATCTCAAGGAGATCACTCTCTACAAACACCCAATCCCACTATTAGAAATTGGGTTTCTGTTTGGTGGAGGTATGCATCCTGTCCGAATTGGAACCACAATCCTAGTCTAGGTGAGACAAACACACCCTAAATTATCTGTGCTCACCCTCGGGTTGCTTGGTATGGAGCAGACAGGCTAACTTAAGAAGCAATGTGTAAAGTATTTATGCAACAGGCCAAACAGTAACACAGTGAGAACACCACAACAAACTAGAGCTTAATTTTATAAGTAAAACCAGACCAAAATGACAAACAACCAACAAGCAGAAGTCGAGATATGAATTTTCAAAGAATAAATGTACAATAGCACGTAAAAGCAATAAGCGCTTAAAGGGGATAACTAGTTGTGCTGGACCGGGGCCAATTCAAAAGTTCAGGCTGATCACGAAGGAGCGTGGGCCAGATACAGGGATCCACTTGGGCCCGCTGAACCAAAGTATCTTGATCCAGGATGCGTGGTCATTAATGAAGATGCGAGAGGCAGTTGAATGGATCCATTGGTTCTGAGCCAGGCAGTGGACAAGATGCGTCAATTTTGTCCACGCAACCGTGGCGATACGTCTGTTCAGAGTGTGAGGCGCTGGTTCCGAATGCTTCACCCAGTTGTCACAATTCATTGAAGGTAATGCCATACTTTCATTAAAATATTCCAGAAGTTGATGTTTCTTCTTACTGGAGTTGCAGCAGAGGCTATTAGAAGAATTGTCTTAAAGGTATGCGGTGGACACGGGTCAGAGGGCTGCCAGCAGGCCTGCTTGCTTTGACCAGGCCAAAAAATTAATTGTGTGAAATATGTTGGAAGGAACAGAGAGGCTGGGTTAGAGTATTCTTGGATTGCTGTTTTGGACTATGGAAACACCCTCTAACTGGGATCACCTAAGTATGTCACTAAGAAGCTGCAAGTGGTACAGAATGTGGCCGCTAGACTTTTGTTAAAGATCCCCAACCGCATCTCTGGCAGGTAAGCACTTAGCAGCTCCACTGGCTACCCATTGAGGCTAGAGTTAAGTTTAAAACTCTTTCCATAGCTCGTAAACCTATTAACAATCCTGGGCCTGAAAAACTGAGGAATCGGATATCCAGGTACATCCTGTCTAGACATCTCAGATCCGCCCAGCAACAACTCCTCAAAACTACCAGAGTTAAAAGAGCCAGATGGGGAGGGAGATCTTTCACTCATCTGATACCCAAGTTATGGAATACTCTCCCACTGGCAATTTGAGCTGCCCCAAACAAACTAGCTTTCAGGAAGAAGGCTTTTCCCACAATAATTAGGCGTTGGATTAGCTTGTTCACTGCCGGAACTCTTTTAGCGCTGGGAAGCACTTGGGCAGCCATGCGCTCTATAAATCCAATAAATAGACATAGAAAAAGGTCAGTGCTGGTGCTTTGTCTTTGTTTTAAGTAGGAGTCCAACGTGTCTTCTTTGTCTGTGTTATGATTAGCCAGTTTGTCAAAGATTTTTTTTTTGTAAAAGCGCCCCACACCGCGGTTTTACTTTAATAGCAACCGCAGAACTTTCTTTAGACGCGGCTCATCTGAAGAAGGGGGCTCAACCTCTATTAACATGAAAAGCACGACATAGTGCACTTCTAAACAAAGAATATTTGCAATGCAATAGGTCTTGCATTTGAAAGAATTTAAGCTATTGTCAATTACAATGCCAATAGCTCAAACCCTCGTAAATGCGAGACCTATTGCATTGCAAATGCTGGTCTTCTCTTTGCTGCAGATGTTACATTTTCATAACTACTGTTTATTAGTTAATGAATAGCCATTTTTTGTATTAGACGACTGATATTGAGGTTCATAGCACAAGAATATGTAGATAACAGGGAGGATTATTAATGGGAAGACAATATTGCAAACAAGAAAAGATGTGCCTGCAACATTCAAGGACATATCGTTGAGAGACTATTTTACTCTGGTGAGAAGATGCGGAGTAGACCTGTTCCCAGAAGCATGATGAAATCTTATTGGTCAAGATGAAGAAAAAAGAATATTAATGTTGCAACATAGAAAACAGGTGTTTATATTTGTGTTTGCTCCTAGGCTAGCTTCAGATTTCGGTCAGGCAGATTCGTCCTCTCTTTCCATGCAGAGCAGACTGAGTTTTCACTCACCCTTTCTTTAGACTAGAGTAGCATCTCATTCTGTTCCCTTTTCCTGACCATCTGAGCGAGGCTCTGTCCTGAGTTTCCTGGACATCTTTTTATGAAAAGTCTTAGGGGCATCAACAAGGAAGTGGTGCAGCGGCAAAGTTTATAGCGCTGCAACATTTAAAAAACGATGGAAAGCACCGCATTTACAATACACACCCCTGTGTTTTCCCTTGAGCAGGTGCTAGAAATAGCTGCCTAGTACCAACACAGACACCCTTGCACCACAGTGCAAGGGTGCCTACGTTGCAGGGAATGACTGTTTATATGTGCAGGAATGTGTCCTTACCTGCACATAAACAAACAAAAATGGCGATCTGCTACTTCAATGTCTGCTGCAGTAGACATAGAAGTAGCTAATTGCCATTATTTAATGATGGTTTATTTGCAGGAAGGGACACCTTCCTGCACTTAATTATTTAAGGCGTTTTGCTCTTCTATTTCTCCTCATAACACCAATCTAACGTCTGCTTTTGCAATATGGTGGAGGGCATTGCGCCACTGGAACGTCGAAAAAGTGATATTCCGGTGACGCAATCCCCTAGTAAATATGCCCCTTAGATTATTCTTTGATCTGCTATTGTTTGAGCTGTGAATGCTTTCCAGTCTGTTTGTTTTTTACATTCCAGCTTATTGTGCTAAAGCTTTATGCTTGAATCTTTCATCAGAACTCTTCATGAGTTTCTGAACCACCACCTTAAATTCCTTTCACATTTATCCTGACCTAGCTTAGAATAGGGACGTTTCTTAATGCAACAGACTTGTTACATTTATTGTATAATTGCTTTATTCTGAATTACTGGATTGATATCTTTTATTACTAAATATTGATTGATAACCTTTTACTGATAACTTGGAGAATAATACTTGAGCAAAAGAATGAATAACAGATTTAAAAATAAAACCTTTTAAATCAATTTAAATTTAATTAGTGGCTGAACTAAAGTAATGATAAATCGATAATTTGTTGAGATTCTACTTTTACATCTCAGCTGACAAAGATCCACGACCTGATTTTATTTAAGTCAGGAGACGAACCCTGTGCTCCAGCACAGTTAATTATATCCTGCTGTCACAGGGGCTACTGATCTACTGTAATTAAACCGAAAGCATGGCTCCCAATCAGGTATGAATTGTTATTGGCACTTCATATGGTACACATAAATAGAGTTAATGGACTCCAGTAACCGAGAAAAGTCTTTAGTACTAGTTATGACGCTTGGGAATGCTAGTAGCACACATATACCTTTTCTTTTGTTGCTGTTTTTTATAGCGTTAACTTAACTTGAAGGTATTGGAGTGCTTTACATGAGCACCAGTTACATTACAGAAGGACACATTCATATTGTAGTAAGCATGTGGAGATGAAGTGATTTGCCCAGAATCACAGGATGTTGAGCTGACAGACTAGTTCCCTAGATCCAATGTCGGCAACTCTGGCTGTTGCGCCACATCCTCTTCACACTTGGGGGCATGTTTATGACCCCCCCCCAAGCGCCGTCGTAGCGTCACTTTTTGTGACACTCCGGCGGGGCATACCTTGAAATTATATCTATGAGTCCACCCAAACCCACTTTGCGTGGCCTCAGATGTGGAGTAAGGCAAGGCAGCGCAAATTGATGCGTTGCCTTACTCTGCGCTAGGGAGGTATTCCATGGGCATTGCAGTGGGGGTTCCCACACCACACCCATACATTTTAACCCCTTCGCTGCGGCGGCAAATCCGCCGCAGCGCTAAGGGGGTGGGGCGGCCGCACGGCGCTCGCGTACTCGTGAGGGAACCGCTCCGTCACGAGACGCGGTTGCGCTGTGCTTATGACGGAGCGTTCCCGCCACGTCCCCGCCCGCTCTTAAGAACGTTCAGCGCAGGCGCGGAATCGCTGCCGCGCAGGCGCTTCGAGCGGGCCGTGACGGAACCGCTCCGTCATCAGCACAGCGCGGCCGTGTCTGATGACGGAGCGGTTCCGTCACCAGCAGGGGAGGGGTTAAAGCTTCCCCAGATTTACAAGATCATGTAAACTGATAAAGGAGCCAAAATGTTTGGCCTCCCGAGGTGAGGTGTAACGGGGAAAAATAACTTTATTTCTCCTCGTTTATTCCACTTCCTATATGTGCTGCATTCTGCAGCACACATAAAAAGAGGAACATGCCTCAATGGATTGTTTCTGTGCAGGAAGAGGGTCCTTCCTGCACACAAACAACCCTGCCGACAATACAGGCACCCTTGCAACATGCTGCAAGGGTGCCTGCATTGGCGCTAAGCTGCCGAAATTGCACTGTGCAAGGGGAATGGACAGGAATGCACTGTATTGGATAAATACAGTGCATTCCCGCCCTTTCACTCTGACGCAGGACAGCACAGCAAGGTGACTTGCTATGCTGCCCTACACCAAATCCTCATAAATGAGGCCCTTAGTACATAGGTACCAGGTTGTGAGCCTACCCTGTACCCAGGCAGGGTGTCCAAGGTGGTGGGTGTGGCAGGTAAGGGAAGCATTGACTACTCATTAGACAAGACCGTTGGGGCTTATTTATAAGCCCCTTGCGCTGCCGGTGTGGCACTTTTAATGTGGGAAAAAGAGTCGCACCAGCGGTGCAAGGGGCTTGTAAATAAGCCCCTTAGTTTTCTAATCACTTCAGTTATTATTAAGGAGACACAATCACGGGTTTGTTATAATATTATTGTGGATGTTGGAAATGGATACAATTAAGCAGATTAATATATTTTAGGAATGCCGGCACGGAGGCGTTTCCTGTCGCTTACTTCTGTTAACGGTTTGTTGCGGCATACTTACAACAAAACATATTTGTTTGCATTATGTGTTGTGGATCACATTATTTGCACTATACTGCCACCTCGTGTTGGGTTAATATATTTTTTAAGCCAATAATTAGTTTTCTGTTTTGAGAATGACTTGTAACCTATAACCACGTTGCAAAAACCCACAATGCTTCAGCAGCATACATACTACACCTTTGAATTTTTTTTCTGCTATTGAGTGCGGAGCTAAAGTTTCTTTGAAGTTGCCTTTCAACTTGAATAACAATTTTTTTTCTGCCCGGCGACAGAGAATGCAAGGTACCGAAAAACATTCCATTTTCTGCAATGTATCGGATTGGCTATTATCAGAGGCCAAGAGTGGAGTACAGGCAGGCGCGCAACACCCATTGGGCTCACGGGGCTTCAGCTCCCCCCCCCCCTCGTGCCTGTCAGCCCAGGCTGACACAGTTTCGCGGGCTGGAGAGCATGTAATTGCAGCCTCACCCGAGTACTTAACAGGTCTTTAAAAGACCATTTACTTGCAAATGAGGCTTTTGTTGTGTGGTCACCCCATCTCACAGCCACTTTGTCCGTGGTTGGAAGAATTAGCCCCCCCGAAATATTTTCACCCCCCCCTCCCCCCCCGAAATTTGGATCTAGTTGCCCGCCTGAGTACAGGTAGGGTGACCAACCATCCGTAAATTTCACGGACCGTCCGTAATTGGGACCTCACGTCCGTTGTCCGTGAGGATCCCTCTTACGGACGCCTTTTGTCCGTAATTTTGGCCATCACAGGGAACAGCACTGCTCCCCTGTGAGAGGCCTCACCCCCTCGCGCCTCGCACTCCTCCCGGGGCACAAGCCCCACCCGCCCATTGTCATTCTGTATGCCGGGTAATTGCCACATATAGAATGTCAATGGGGCAGTCTGGGGTGTGACAGCATGTGGCGGCGGCCTTCTGCCTCTGTGTACAGCAGCGCATTCTGTTAGATAAAAGTTAAAACACCAATGCTGCAACTAAAAAGAACGGGTTATCGTTCTTTCGCTGTCTCTTCATTTTAGAACTGAAGTATTTTCGAAATGATATTCAAGAAAGCCATGGTTGCTGCTTATTTTATTTTAAACAACTAACAACCATTGACAAAGCCAATAGTCCTGGCTTGGGATGCAATGACAGAAACAACATAATACCAGTCCGGCAGCATACTATACTAAGCATAGATTTTTAGCTTAGGTGTTTTTAAACCACAACCTTAATTACATCAAACACCCCCTTTGAAAGACCCCCCAGTTATTATCCACCACTTAAAGCCCTGGAAACGACACCATGTCATATCCTGGCACTGAGCATCATGCATGACTCATGACTTCGACGTTTTCAGACTGCCTATGTGCAGGGGCATAGTGAACTCTCCCCCACTCCACCCCACCTCTTGCTTTTGGAACGACAGCAAGGTGAAGTTCTTGATGGGCCTCTTCTGTCTGCAACTCTGCTCATAATGTGAAAAGGTGGGTGAGTAAATAAGTGAAGCAATGTGTGAATGGCTGGATGCATTACTGAAAGGATGAATGAAAGGGTGAATGGATATATAATGAAAGAAAGGATGGATGAGTAAATGAGTGGAAGTATGGATGAGAGAAAATGTAAATAGATGGGTGGAAGGATGGTTAAAAGGGTGGATGGGTGTGTGAAAGGATGGATGGGTGAGTGAAAGGGTAGATGATGGGCAAGTGAATGGTTGGATGGATGAGTGAAAGGATGGATGGATTGATGAATTGATGGGTGAATGGACGGATGAGTGAAAGGGTGGATTGTAAGGATTGATGAGTGAGTGAAAGGGGGGTAGATGGACAAAAGAATGTATAGATGAGTGAAGAAGTGAAAGGGCGGATGGATGAGTAATAGGATCAATAGATGGATTCAAGAATGGATGAATAGATGGATGAGTGGGTGGGTCTATGGACATGTGAAAGGGGGATGGAGAGAGAAAGGGAGGATGAATGACAAAGGGTGAATGGGTGGAAGAATAAGTGACTGGGTGGATGGATGAGTAAGTGAAAGGATGGGTGAACGAGTAAATGGCCGGATGGATGAGAGAATAGATGGATGGGTGGAAGAGTAGATGGATGACTGTACGGATGGACAGGGTGAAAGGGTGTGTAGATGAATAATGGATGGATGAGTAAAAGGGTGGATGGAGGGATGGATGAATGAAATGATGGATGGAAGGATAGATGATGGATAGGTTTGCAAATGATTGAAAAGGTTTGGATATGGATGGGCACATAGATGGAAGGCCCGAATGAATGGTGAAAGACTGAATGATAGATAAAAGAATGATTACACCTTGTAGCACCCATTATCTTAATAACATTTCCTATACATCGACTTTCACGTTAATACGAGTCATTTTCTCTATATAATGTGTGTGAGATGTAACGAACTCCGACAACCTGCCCTACATATGAGGTTCCGTGAAAATCGTTACGACGTTTTGGGCATCGCCGAATATGAACGAGTGTGGTATCTATGAACCGTAAATGACGAGTTTAGTAAGTGTACGCGGTTTCGCCATGCTACTCAGAAGAGTTCGTCTCATTTACAGGTTTCTCCAATGAACCCTCGGGTTCCATTTTAGATAAGGCATCCATTTTGTTCCTTGCCCTCACGTAGTCAGCGAACAGGCAACTGCCTGCATCGTGACCCTCTAGTTCCCAAGCTTTACGGTAGAAGCATATTCCTTTCATGCGTCTTTTATGACTAGGGGGAGGACACTGCTAAGGCAGTTGCCTCCGCTCGAAGGTGATTCTGCCGTGCCGGTCTATTGTTTCAGCCTCGCACATGCTGGGACCAAACCCTTTTAAGCTACGATTACGCATCCAATATTATCCTCACACTCTCTCTTCCCTGTTGTCTGACTTCCTTGCAGCTGTTCTCGTCTTTCTCTTGCCTATTTACAACTCAAGTGGAATGTACCTAATGGTGGGAAGATGTGCTTTTACAGTTGGAACTGGTGATGTTAATGTAATTATGTTCCGGGGTTCTGAATACATGAAAGCGACCCTTTTGAATTTTACTGTGGGAACTGAGCTGTAACCTTTTGCTTACATATTGTGCAATGACAAAATCTTGTATAAAAGAGAGCGACCCACAAATGCAATTTGAAGCAGACTCTCAGAACCTACACTCCGTTGTACTTCGTGTGACTTTTGCTTCCCTGCAGTAATAAACTCTGATCTTTGACGCCGAAGGAAGTCTCCCGTGTCTCTGTCTTTAGTGCGCCAGAACAGGTATCCCACGAAGGTTTTTAGGTGTTGTCCCCTGGCACCGCTGGGCCTTAAATAGTCCAGTCCTTCAGTTGGCGCCCAACGCGGGGCGACATCGGCGGTACCGGTCCAAAGCCTGACGATTGTGAGGAACTTCGTGTGAAATCTCCGAGGAAAAGGTGCACCCCGCTTCATCGATCCTGTTGTCGAAATAAGTGGTCCGAAGATTTTTCCCCCGAAGATTCCCGCCTCCTGACGGCTGCGACGGACCGATGCCCTGACTGTCGACCTGTTTTCGACGCCTGGCGTAGACCTTTCGTACAGCGAGACGATAGACGGGCCTTCCTGGTGACGCCATTGAAGCTCTCAGTTAAGTATTTGTGGGTCGCTCCCAGTCCTTAGTTGTTGTTTCAGCTTGTTGAAGCTTTGTTGTTTGCATGGTTCCATTGCATTTGTGGTTCTTAGTTGTTGGTTCTTAGTTGTTATTTGACAGTTGCAATTGCCAAAAACCGAGGGTTTTGTCTTTCACGAAGATTCAGTACTTCGGTAACCCTTGAAGTTTGATACTAGGTTAGTGTGCACGATGCCTAGCCATAGTGGTTTTCTTGGTTTCTTTAAATGTTGCAACAAGGATTCCCGGTTGGAGGACTCGTGTCCGATACCTCCAGTTGGAACTCCGATATATGAGCTCTATAGCCGACATGGTGTGGGCCCTATTATATATAATGACTGTTGGGTCCGTTATACGAGAAAGGATGGTGTCCTTAGTTGGCCACCACATGGAAGTTTTGGAATGGAGATTTTAGATAATCTAGAAACTAAATTATTTAAGAAGAAGGCTAGGCCAGCTATGTTTGATTCCCTTCGGTTATGGCGTAAAGAGGCCAAACAGAAAGAAATCAAACAGCTTAAAAAGAATCGAAGAGAAGGTATCGTTCCGATAATGCAAGTTGTACAACAATGTCAGCGAGATAAAGAAGAAAAAGAAATAGAAGTTTCCACTAGACTGCATCACATGAGGATAGACAAATGTTATCCGGTTTTACCAGCCAGTCATGATAAGAAAAAAGAGGATTCAAAGGAGGATCCCCTGTGAGCGTATTTGATGAAATCGCCACCTCCTTATGCACAGGGTGCTACAGCCCCTGTAGTGCCTCCTGTAGTTCCTCCTGTTGTCCCTCCTGTTGTTCCGGCGGCTGCTGGTCAGGCCGTTGTTAATCCTACGTTTGTCCCACCACCTGTCTCTATTCCTACTGCTCCTTTGCCTGTACCTTCTCAGCCTCTTGTCCCTGCCACCCCGACTATCGTGCCTGCTTCTGCTGTGTCTGCCTTCACTTCTAACGTTGTGGCTCCTGCTCTTCTTTCTCCTTCTGTTCGTAATCGTATCCCTAACACTGTTGCTACCCTTTATTCACCGCTTTCTGGTCAGTTATTTCCATCCGATACTTCTGAAACTCCCCAAAGACGGAGTCAGATCCCTAGTGGAAGGGAAAAAGAGACGTTAGTGACAATGGCACATAGGTGGATAAGACATCCTGCTAACTACCCTCCACGCATGGTTTTCGAGACGTTTTCTCAGTTTAATGAGCCTACACAGAGATTTGTGTTCGAAGAAATGTGTAACTTTTTGAGGGAACAATGGTATAATGACAATTTAGATAACGTACCGCCCGATATGATTGAACTTCAGAGTCAATTTTCGAACGGTAGGATTGTAGGTGGCGATGTACGACGTGCCTTAGAGCGATTGTTATCCTTTAGATCCACAGTGCCTTCTCGTGTGTCATTTAATGATGACGACTTAGAAGCTTGGAAAGCGGCTCCCGGTCAGTATCCTATGAGAGAAGTTCCGCCAGTATACATGCCAGGTGATCCTAATGCTAATCCTGTGGTTCCTCCACATTTCCAAAGAGTTTGGATACACCTCCCATGGAAGCGATCAGAAGTCTTGCAGGTGAAATATTTGTAGAACTGCTACAGTATCGTTGTTGCGGCATTTATGTGACTTACATCACAAGGTGTCACCTTCCAAGCTGCAATATTGTTGCCAAGAAGTAACCTACTTAGGTCACTTATTGTCAAAAGAAGGGAGAAGGTTGACCCCAGAGAGAATTGCAGCGATTACCCGAATGACTGTGCCAAAAACTCAGAGAGATGTACGTGCCTTTCTAGGTATTACGTCATACTGCAGACAATGGATCCCAAATTTTTCACTATTGGCGAAACCATTGTTAGCTCTCACGTGCAAGAATGTTCCGACTCCTTTGCCATGGACTGAAGAGTGTCAAAAAGGTTTTTCTGAATTACGTGATGCGTTGTGTTCGGCTCCTGTGTTAGGCACTCCTGATTACAGTAAGCCGTTTACACTGTACGTTCACGAGAGGGATGGTTGTGCGTTGAGTGTTCTGGCGCAACAATTTGGTGACAAACAGCGTCCCTGCGCATATTTTTCTTCGACCTTAGACCCAGTAGCTAGAGCTTTGCCGAGTTGTTTAAGAGCAACAGCGGCAGCTGCGGCGTCTATTCGACAGTCCGCGGGTCTGGTCATGGATAATATGCTCACGGTGATGGTTCCGCATGCAGTTGACACTCTCTTGAACCGAACGAAAACTCAACATTTGACGAGCGCAAGGTTGTCTGGGTATGAGCTGACGTTACTGGCTAGTCACATACGGATAAAAAGGTGTAATGTGTTGAATCCAGCAACATTATTGCCGATCAACACGGAGTCAAGTGATGTAGCACCACATGACTGTTATCTGAGAACTGAAGAAGAAACGAAGGGTCGTATTGACCTAAAAGATACTCCATTGATAGATCCCGATGGTACTTTGTATGTTGACGGTTCCTGTTTTAAGTTACCGAATGGTGATGTGACGACTGCGTATGCTGTAGTGACGTTGAGTACGATTGTGGAAACTGCGAGATTGAGTCAGAATTCGGCTCAGGCAGCTGAATTGATTGCCTTGACAAGAGCGTGTGTGTTGTCTAGAGGAAAGCGGGTGAATGTGTTTACAGACAGTCAGTATGCTTTTGGTGTGGCGCATAGTTTTGGGCGATTGTGGAGAGAGAGAGGATTTTTTACGTCGCGTGGTACAAAGATTCAGCATGGACAGCTTGTGAATGACCTTTTAGATGCACTTACATTGCCTAAGCAGGTGGCCATAATTAAATGTAGTGCGCATCGAAAAGTGACAGATGATGTTGGTCATGGTAATGCGTTTGCAGACGAAACTGCTAAAGAGACAGCTAGAGATCTGACAAATCGAATGTACGTTGCGAATTCAGTAAGATGGCCAGCAGAGACTAGCATGTGTGAGGACACGGTTGAAAGTGTGAAGGAAATACAGAGTGAAGCTACTGAAATGGAAAAGACGCAGTGGAAAGAAAGCATAAGAAAGTTAAACGAGAATGGATGTTGGGTTGACTTGTCAGAGAAACAGAGATGGATGTTACCGGATGCATATGTGCTTGCTGTGGTTACAATGGCCCATGGCACAGCACATATTAACTCGAAGGGCATATGCAAGTTGTTGTCTCCTGTATGGAAGAATGATGGGATTACTAAATGTGCAGAGAGAGTGGTTAAGAATTGCATGGTATGTTTGATGCATAATCCCGGTAAGGGCACCCCCACTCTACCTGGTCATTTTGCCCCTCCTACATGTCCTTTCGAAGTTATCCAATTGGACTTCATCCATATGGAGAGATGCAACAATTTGAAGTATGTTTTGGTCGTAGTATGCGCATTCTCCAGATGGATTGAGGCTTACCCTCTTAAGGATAATACTGCCCTATCCACAGCTAAAATTCTGCTCAAGGAGTATTTCCCCAGGTACGGCATGCCTCGGATTGTATGGTCGGACAACGGAAGTGAGTTTGTGGGAAGTGTGATGAAGAGTGTGTGTCGTGGTTTAGGAATATCCCAGAAATTTCATAGTGCTAATCATCCTCAGTCAGCAGGTTTGGTGGAAGGATATATTGGCACCCTGAAATTGAAGCTTGCTAAAATCCAGGCAACGACTGGTTTATCATGGCCCGACGCTTTGCCTCTAGCTCTCTTATCGACCAGGGCTACTGTACACTCTCGAGTAGGGCTTAGCCCCTATGAGATTGTGTTCGGCCGCCCTGCGAACATTTGGGGGGTTCCGAGGCCTAAAGAGTTTAACAGACTTGAATATCCAATGATGATTGATTATCTATATGATCTGACTGCTAAATTGAGTTTGATTCATCAACAGGTCTTTGAGGCTCTGCCGTGACAAACAGAGGGTCCTGGTCATCGGCTCCAACCAGGGGACTGGGTCCTCACCCGTAATTTCGGACGAAAACGTCACCTTGAGCCGAGATTTGTGGGACCCTTCCAGGTGCTACTAGCCACGAGGACGGCGGTTCGGCTGGAGGGACGAAAACACTGGGTGCATGCCACCCACACCAAGAAGGTTCCGCTTCCTCTGCCGGCAGACACATGGATACGTAAAGGTTTTTCCTCGTCTGAAACTGACGTTCCCCAGCGCTTTGTCCCATTTAGCGAAGCTCAGCCCATAGGGAACACTTCAGTTTTATCTGACACCCCTGTTGATTCCTCTCAAACAATTTCCCTTCCTTCAACATTGGGGAATACAAGTACTAAACAATTGCCTGGACAATCGAACACTTTTTCGCCATCCAATCCACTGTTTGAAGACCAGACTCGACCCGGAAGAAACCGATACTTTCTTCGTACACGCAATAAAGATGAATACATTTTTATTATTTTTGATTTCAAAATACCCCCTCACAGTTTGCCTTGACCATTGTGGACATTTTATTATGTATGTATTTATTTTCCAGAACAGCTAGGAGACGTATATAAAATTGATTATTTAACTGATTAAAACCCGCCATCTGGGTTGGCCGTAGGGCCGCGCGGGTACTTCTTTCTGTTTAGCAGTTATTGACATTAGGTCAATTTCTTTTGTCGATTTCTGGGAACTCCTGGGAATTGATAATCGCTACTCAGAACGAAGTGCGTCAAGAACGTTGCGGACGGTTGTTAGAGGATGGAGTTCTCCAAGCTGTCGAAGCTAGAGGAAAAGACGGCGCAAAGATCTAAATTGTACAGCACATTTCGAACAAAATGTTTTTTATTACAGGTTTTCATGTTGTTCCTAACTGTTTCTATGCTGCTGGTGGGTGGAGTATATTTTGGTTTTCAATCATTACTGCCTTCTGCCTTACCTACCTCTCCTTCTCATGATCTAAATTTCGTCTCCACTGTTTCTCCACATTCTTTTCACCTACTGCCTCAACATGAACAAGTCAGACGTGCGGAATTTAGAAACAATTCCTTTGTGCAACTTTTGCATCAGCATCAGTTGGTGGTAAATACTACAAACTGTTGGGTGTGTGGGCTAATGCCGCATACCATGGACAGGGGTATCCCATATTTGGTTCTTCCGTACAGCCCCCAAGGGTCAGCTCGGGCATTCCAAATCATGTTCCGTAGTGCACTAGATTCCTACCCCCATCGAGAGCCACGCTCAGCAAGCTTTGGTCCTGGCCCGTACCATAAGTCTCTGGCGACAGCGATTGCTGATCTAGATAGAGACATTTTTGATGCTTCGCTTATCCCAGAGGAGGAAGTGCAGGCCTATAAGTACCTTAGTGAGGCTGAGTATAGTATATCAGCGGGTGATAGGCAGCTTAAAAGCTCATCTCCAATCTGGATTGTACCTCACCTAGGCCACTTTTGTCTGCAAGGTCGTGGCCGAAATCCAAGAGCCCAGCTTGGGAAGAGTGCTTGTGTGGATACTTACGTTCTACCGATGCTCTCTTCCCCTGTCTTTCTGACTGCCAAGGGTACCTATTTTGTATGTTATGACCGAGCATATACGTGGTTACCTCATGACTTCTCAGGTACCTGCTATATTGCAAATCTCTTGCCCCCGACTTTCACTGTTGCTGCCGACTATCACAAAACCAGAGTTGTGAGAGGTGTCATTAGTAAAGAGGATACTTCCGGTCAAGAAGCAGGAGACTTCTTCAAGGGTTTTCTACCGTTTTGGGGCCCTATGGTCAATAGCAGAAATCTGAGACAGTTTACTCGTGTAGTAGAGTCAACTGCTAACATAACTGCAAGCGCCCTTGGTAATCTGACAGCAGAGGTTCAAGCGGATAGGCTTATGACGTTACAGAACCGTATGGTTCTAGACATTGTTCTAGCAGATAGAGGTGGTGTGTGCAAGGTCATCCATTCGAGCTGCTGCATATTCATACCTGATAATGCTCCAACGGTTTATCAAGCCATCTCCAAGTTGCACAAAATCTCGGAGTTCATACACGTGGACGAGGGAGATTGGACGCTTCTAGGATGGTTTTGGGGTCTAATGTCGACTTGGGGTTGGAAGATTCTGATGGTTATAGGGGTTGTTGTGACGTTTCTGTTCACATGTTGTCTTTGTGTACAGTGTGGTCCTGCCTTATGTGGCCTTTGTGCTACAACGTGTATAAGAAGGCCATCTGTTACCAAAGAGGCATTGATGGATAGAATTATGTTCCAACAACATCTGAATGATCTGATGAGAATCGAGATTGACTCCGACTTCGACTAGTTCTTGCCTACATGAGGGCAAAAGGAGCGTCTGAGGTTCCGTGAAAATCGTTACGACGTTTTGGGCATCGCCGAATATGGACGAGTGTGGTATCTATGAACCGTAAATGACGAGTTTAGTAAGTGTACGCGGTTTCGCCATGCTACTCAGAAGAGTTCGTCTCATTTACAGGTTTCTCCAATGAACCCTCGGGTTCCATTTTAGATACGGCATCCATTTTGTTCCTTGCCCTCACGTAGTCAGCGAACAGGCAACTGCCCGCATCGTGACCCTCTAGTTCCCAAGCTTTACGGTAGAAGCATATTCCTTTCATGCGTCTTTTATGACTAGGGGGAGGACACTGCTAAGGCAGTTGCCTCCGCTCGAAGGTGATTCTGCCGTGCCGGTCTATTGTTTCAGCCTCGCACGTGCTGGGACCAAACCCTTTTAAGCTACGATTACGCATCCAATATTATCCTCACACTCTCTCTTCCCTGTTGTCTGACTTCCTTGCAGCTGTTCTCGTCTCTTTCTCTTGCCTATTTACAACTCAAGTGGAATGTACCTAATGGTGGGAAGATGTGCTTTTACAGTTAGAACTGGTGATGTTAATGTAATTATGTTCCGGGGTTCTGAATACATGAAAGCGACCCTTTTGAATTTTACTGTGGGAACTGAGCTGTAACCTTTTGCTTACATATTGTGCAATGACAAAATCTTGTATAAAAGAGAGCGACCCACAAATGCAATTTGAAGCAGACTCTCAGAACCTACACTCCGTTGTACTTCCTGTGACTTTTGCTTCCCTGCAGTAATAAACTCTGATCTTTGACGCCGAAGGAAGTCTCCCGTGTCTCTGTCTTTAGTGCGCCAGAACAGGTATCCCACAAAGGTTTTTAGGTGTTGTCCCCTGGCACCGCTGGGCCTTAAATAGTCCAGTCCTTCACATACTTGGGATGAGTAACACTATAAAAGAAATTAAGTACACATGAGAGACGGTCTTTTTTTTTTTTTAAATCTTTTAATTTGGTAAGCATGTCAAACAAAAAACATATCAAAAACAAATTTTAGAGTGATTTCAGGGAAAGATCAAATATACAAAGTACCACAATATTCTTACACATAATACCGCATCAGCCTGACAAAAAGACTAAATATAAGAAATCAAAGTAGACAAACAGCATTCAATCTTCAAAGTTCAAAAATCCCTAACAATTCATCTTGTAACATATAGGACTTATACAAAATTAGCCCATATCCTTTCCATTTTTTCTACTGCTTTTCGGCTACTATTCTTAGCAAGAGCCTTTTCCATAGAGTATATTTCATGGATTAAGGTTAACCATTCTGCCCTATAAGGTGGGTTCGGTGAGATCCATGCTCTTGCTACCACCAGTCTAGCACAAGATAGCGCTATATTTAGCCAACCAGTATTGTTATTACTTCTCGTATTTAAAGCAAGTAAGACCATAGGTGCAGTAAGTGGGAAACAAATCAGTTGCTTTTGAAGTAGGGTATTTTCTATTTCTTGCCAGAACGGAGCCAACATAGGGCACGAATAAATCATATGAATGAGATCTGCTGCCACCAGATCGCATTTAGGGCATTTGGTGCGATCGCTATTTTGTGACCATTTAGAAATTTTCAGCGGAGTATGATAGAGTTGGCTGACTGTCCTATATAGTTGAAGCTTTAAGCTCGAAGAATGGACTATTTTATTAATATTAACAAAAGCACTAGATATGTTCTGTGGTGTCACATTTATTCCCAATTCTATAGTCCATTTTTGTGATAGTCTCAGGCAATCATCCACGTTATGTTGGCTTAAGAGTTTGTATCCAGAGCTAATTAAGGATTTCTTTTTTGTACTATACAAGAAACCCCACATATCCGAGCTTGTGATTTTATTCAGCTTCATTTTTAGTATTAAGTAGTCCCTAACTTGCATGTATTTAAGTAGCATTTCCCCTGGCAACTTGTAAAGCAATTGTAAAGTCGAGAACTGAAGCAAACCATCAGAGCCATAAAGGTCTCCCAGTGTCTTAATCCGATAGATGGCCCAATCCCTCCCAGCTTTGTCATTAAAAATACCTGGTAGTCCTGGATTGTCCCATAATGGTAGATCTGCATGAAAGAAAGAAGTATCACAGAATTTCATGATCTGGTTAAAAATCGCTACCGCGTCCCTTGCTATCTTAAATGTGACTCGTTTGAAAAAATTAGGATCTTGTACTCTTGCTAGAAATTGAGATGAATTAGTGCCTAACATAAATTGATAAAAAAAAAAAATAAGTTTCGTTTTTATTTAGTAAGCTCCTAAGCCGTCCTAGAAAGGATGCATAAAAGTAAGACTTAAAGTCCGGAAATTCCAATCTGCCTTTTTCTAGGGATAATTTTAGTATCGACATTGATCTCCTAGGATTTTTGTAACTCCAAACAAAACTGCTGCAGATTCCCTCCAGTTTCCTAAAAAATATATTATTAACTAGAAGGGGAATAGAACGAAAAAGATATAAAAATTTGGGCAAAATATTCATTTTAATCAAATTAATTCGGCCCAAGATATTCAGTGGAATTTTGTGCCATTTTTTAAAAACCGTTGAAGTGTGTTTAAGTAGAGGGTCATAGTTTAATTTGTTGATTTCACTAGTTTTAGAAGAGATTTTCACCCCTAAGTACACAGCTGAATTGCATTGCCCAGTGACTGGTTGGTTGATTTGATAGTTCATTTAGGTTTGAGTTTTGTCAAAGTTTAATTTGTAGCCTGAGATAACCCCACATTTTTTCGCTTAGTCTACAATTCCAATTAATGCTTCTATTACATTTGTAGGATGAGAGACGGTCTATGTGAAGATGAGGAGCACCATTGGAGGGTGGCCATTGGAGGGTGGTAGTAAGGCTGGACTGGCCGGATCGGGCATCGGGTGTTTCCCTGGGAGGCTGGAAAGGGTGGGAGGGAGCGGTTCTGTTACTGGGGGCTGGCACTGCAAAGTTCCTTGTGTATCCAGTAGTTTTCGATCAACAATAAAAGCGCCCATTGTATGGTGACTAATGTATCTGCTGGTAGCGAGATGCAAATTTTGAACCGTCTAAAGTAGCAAGCTGTGGCCATACTGAAAAACCGTGAAGTGCACAATTGTCTCAACCTAATATAAACTTATTTTGACTTGTACTTAGGTGGTTGTCTATTTACTTACTTATATACTATTGTGTGACCTCCTCTGACGTGTCTATAAAATGTACCTTTTGTCCCGAAGTTTTGTCCTGAATTTTGACCTTTTGTTCTGAATTTTTGTCCTGAATGTTGTCCCTTTGTCCTGAATTTTTACACTCACCGTCCTGAATTTGCGCCTATGCCAGTTGGTCACCCTAAGTACAGGTAAGATTGAGGTTGGGTATCTGAAGATTAAGAAATACGCACGAGGGTTGTGAGAATTACAGCTTACTTGGTGGGTAGATTTCAAATCCACAAGCAGCTCTGCATAGCACTTACAAGACTACAGCATCAGGTATATGATGGGTTGCCTCCAATAAAAACGCTGAGGATATCATCAAGACGGTTGTACTTATAAGACTAGTTTACCTTTTGGGAGCATACAACTCTCTTAAAGCAATTTTGTTTAAAAAAAACAAAAGACTACATCCAACGGCATCACCTGTATGGGCTGCACAGTATGCTCGGATCAGTTGTATATTAGCATTACCACACGAAGAAGGTGGTGAAGAACCTGATCTGGGTGTTACCATCTCGTAGCCCAGGCGCAAGAGTCTTCCCATTCAAACAGGACACCCAAGAAGCCACTGCATGTACACTTGGAGGAAGCATTAACTAGACTGTGGGCAGCATCAAGGGGAAGGTTACAATAGAGTTAGCTATAAATATGTGGAACATAGCTGGGGCAGCGAGGCAGGCTTAACACTCTCCTCCAAGTCATCCACTCAAAAAACGGAGATAAATGAAACTTACATACTTGGAGACTGGTTTCTGGAATTTGAGTTTATAAGTCTAAGGGCCAGATGTAGGTATCCAAATACCGGTCGGTAACGGCTGAAAATACCGATTTTCGGCCGTTACCGACCGGTATTTGGATACTGAGAAGTAGTGCCACCTAAAATACAGATTCAGTAATTTTACAGATTCGGTAAAATTACCGATTCTGTAAAATTACCGCATCTGTATTATGAGATGTAGGTAGCACTGTAATCAGTGCTACAGGGCTTTAAGAATTCGTTATTTACCACCAACTAGAAGTTGGTGGTAAATAATGAAAAGCCTTAAAAAACATTTTTTTTGCTTTTCAAACGCTGCCATGTTGCAGACATACATGCCCTTAGGGCATGTATGTCTGCAACATGTGCACCCATACACGATTGAGGGGTGCAACAGGGTGTCAAAGTGACACCCTGCCACCCTTCAATGTTTCCCCCAATTACCGAATCGGTATTTACCGATTCGGTAATTGACATTCATTCCTATGGGCCTCCAGGCCCATAGGAATGAATGTCAATTACCGAATCGGTAAATACCGATTCGGTAATTACCGAATCTTACCGATTCGGTAATTTAAAAAGAGAAATTACCTACATGCCCTTTACGTCGGTATTTAAGAGTAGGTAAATCGAGATTGCCTACATCTGGCCCTAAGTGCCTTCCAGGACTGTGGACTGTGCAATGCACTGCATATGGTTGTTTGTGTGATGCACATAATAAATTCATATTTATAGACATATACATTAAAACCAGGTCCCCGGGGGCGTGGTCTGGCCACGCAGGGAGATGGCCGCCTGCTAATAGAGCTCCGCCGAGGGACGGACCCCTGACGAGCTTCTCCGCCTCACCTGCTCGAGTGGGTCGTCTCTCTGGCGCTGGCAGGGCTCCAGAGCTTGTGAGGACTGCAAAGGTGTCCTTCTTTCCCAGATGGCAGCTCTCGTTTTCGCGGCAGCGGAGTGACGGTGAGGCGGCCTACTTCAGCAGCGCACGCCCCGGCATTCGCGCGCTTTCGTGGCCGCGCCTCTCCTCAGCTGAGGCGGCGCTCCAGCTACCACAAGGCCGCACCTCCTTCACATCAGGGCCGCGCCTCCTCTGACGGTACTGTTGCAGGATGACTTTTTCAATGCCCAGGTTTCCAATGAGCAGCGCCCACCTCAGGCTCCTTTCAGGATAGTTTTAATGCAGGTTATTTGGAGAATGCCTGCTGACAGAAATGAAGGATACAATGAAAGACTGCCATAATTATTCTTACACGGAAGTGTGTTTATCCCCGTAACTGTGCACAGCAGTAATATCAGTATTGGCAGAGCTGAAAATTACCTGAATTTTTCCTTTTACTATTTATTTGCTGAGTGGAAGTAAACTGTGACTGTCATTTGAAGGGACAAAAATTAACAGTACTGGCAGATTCACATTGGGCTCTGAGCTGGGGGAAAATACATTTTGCCTGCCATAGTACTGTATTTGTGATGTATGCTGCCCTCTCCAGGATAATTTAGGAAAAGTTTACCCTCAGCATTCCTGGTAATATTCTTCGAGGGAATTTCTTTCAGCACGTTCTTGCTGCCTTAACAGTACTTAATGATTATCTATAGGATTATAAGCACTGCTCTGGCTTTTTACCCTTTATTAGGGGCAACTGTGAAAGGCATCACCATAAAGACTGAAATGCAACCTAATTGACTGGCATACTTCTTTTTCGAGGCACCATGGCTAATAATTTAATACCCACTTGTGCCCAGCTAATTTCTCAGCATTGGGGGGGGAAATTAATATTGCCTGCATTATCACTTCTATAATTACATTGTTTCATGTGGCAGTAACAAGTGAATATCATTTGCAAGGGCAGATATACTGGAACTGGCAGATTCACGTGCAAGAGTACTGGTTTATTTTTCCCTCTCATTTTCACCACCTGATCTCTGCATTTTTGCTTAGCTGCTATTTGTGTCAGATTGACTTGACCTTCTCAGCTATTCCTATTTGTGTTCTCTGCCTTATTCCCCTAATATGGTACCTTACCAGTTCTATTACTACAGGGAAACGCAGTTGGAATAGGTTGACGGCTAATTTCTCAATTGCAGTCACTATTTTCTATTGTGGGCTCATGTGCTTTGTTTTTCTCTGCAGTCATTTACTGTTTTCACATGCTTTGCTAAAGAGGTAATTTACGTACGCAGGTTTGGTTATAATTTTCCAATTGCAGGAGCTACTTATCTGCTGTTCGTATTAGCTATTATTCTTGCTGTGTACACCCTGTTGCCTCATTGCTATTTGGTGCATTCCTGGCTTCACCATTGCCTCATATCCCAATATTTCCTCCATTCGCTACTGTAGACCATCATTGAAGTGGTGCGCGAACATGTCTAACAACAGAAATGGGGGCCGTGGGCCTAAGCAACCACTTTTCAATGAAGTGGTAAAGCAATCCGGTCCTGTGGCAGCTAAAGGTAATGGATCTACGTCACCTCCTTCATCGCAAGTTGCGTTGCCTCAGAGTGATAAATCCTTATCTGACACTATGCAACGCATTTTACAAGAACTATCTGGGGTCAACCGGCGGTTAGAAGGTCTGGACATTACTATGACTTCCTTGACTACAGAAACTAAGTCCATCAGGGCAGAGCTCACTACCTTTCACTCCAGGATTAATGTAATGGACTCCAAAATAATGGACATAGAGGGTCGTCTGGATTCGGTTCAAGGTTCCGATCAAGACTTACTTTTCCTACACAGTAAGATCATCGATTTGGAAGATCGCAGTCGTAGGGACAATATCCGTTTTTTTGGCTTTCCAGAAAATATTGAAAAGCAAGATATGAAGTCCTTTCTTTGTGATGCTCTTCCCACTCTAACTGGAATTTCTTTTACTCCTCCTCTTGAGCTCCAACGTGCTCACAGATTGGGCCCACCGCGTCCTGGACCTTCTGCAAGACCTAGACCAATCATTGCTTGTTTCCTTCGCCATGAGCAAACCAGACAAGTTCTATCATTGGCTCGCACTCATGGTTCCTTTCTGTTCCAGGGTCATACCATCTACATGGCTGCAGACTTCTCTAGAGAAACAAATGAACGACGGAAGGCGTTTCTTTCCATGCGACCCCAACTACGTCAAATGGACATCAAATACGGTTTATTTGAGCCTGCTCGTTTTCGTATCACTAGGAATGGAGAGTCCAAAGACTTCTATGATCCTGCACTACTACAACAGTTTCTGAATGATATCAGGTCCGACGATATGGAAACACAGTCTCCTTCCTCTGCTCACTCTGCTCAGTCCAAGTCCTCATCTACGAATCTTCCAACATCTTCATTATATTCCTCTCCTGTATCTAAGCAACGTGGCAGAGATCCCACTCGTCTACCTCGTTCTCAGGATGGCAAAGATTCGGCTCTACGCTCTGTCTCCTCTCACACTAACACACAGCAAAGGGACAAGTCTAGATCACCTCTTAAAACACCTTCTGATGCTGATTGAATTTTTTCAATGTTTTAGTGTTTATTGTTCATGATGCTTTTACTGTTTATCTACCTGACCGAGGTCTTATGGTATGCTACAATAGGATTCATTCTTTTTAGCGTTTTATATAGGGTTCAGTGCTCTATTGCCCTTCTATATTTACTATTACTATGTGATTTACTGTTGGCAGTTATTTAACTATTTTCAGGTTTGCTTATCATATAATATAAGAATGTCCCTCATCCCTCAAGGGATTTTCCTCTATTCCTGTCCATTTTCCTAGATATGATGCTGTTCCTGTTGTTACACTTATTACCAATTGTTTCATGTCTTACTGACTCCGGTTTTCTATGATGTCTCTTTGTTTTCCTGTTTTCTTGATTCAAACGCCTCTTACAACACCCTCTGATACTGATTGAAATTTTATTTTCTCTGTTTTAAGTGTTTCTTGTTCGTGATGCTTTCACTGCTTATTTACCTCACCGAGGTCTTACGGCATGCTGCAATAGAATTCGTTCTATACAGTTGGCATTTATTTCACTACTTTCAGGTCTGCTTATCATATAATATAAGAATAATGTTGTTCATGTTGGTATGCTTATTACTAATCATTTCATGTCTTTCATGTCTTACTTCCTCCAATTTTCTATGATGTCTCTTTGTTTTTCTGTTTTCTTGATTCAAACGGTGTTTGACCATCTTTCTTCTGTTTCTTCTCGGCTGTCTGGCTTTAGGGTATCTCTTCTTATATCTATTTTCTCTTTCCCTCCCTTTCAATGACAATGTTGGTATGTTTCCCTTTACTGTTTTCTTCTTATTAGCTATGTCTTTTCTTTTTGTTCTTGTCATACTATTCTCGTCTAGGTTCTCTTTTACTGATGTGTTCCTCTTTCTGATGTAATCATTCCCATTCTCTGTTTTATATTGTAGCTTATGCCTCCTTGTTCTTTTACGTTTTCTTTTTGAATTAGATGATTGAACTCCTCAGAGTATTTATTTGATCGCAGCATCTCCTTGAAGTTGGTACCACTTATGTCAATTTCCCTTTTTCAATGCATCTCCCTCCCAATGTTGTTTTACTGGTTGTTAAATGGGGTATTATTTATTTTCGTTACTCTGATAAGTACGATTTCACATATTTCTTCAATAGGTTCTACTTTCCTCTTCTGGTCTCACATCTTCCTTTTGCTTTATTCTTACTTTTATTCATTCTTCTCATGTCCTTCTCATGTCATCTTAAGAATACGGGAGGTTTTGATGTGTTGGTTACTCTTCTTATCATATTTCGTGACAGCCTCCTGTAGGGAAATACAAAGATTGATCCCGATTTGGATGATGATATCTTATTCTCTTATGCTTTATGTATTTCATGTTATCATTTATCCTTTAGAACCCTATTCTTTCTTTCTCGAAGGGGGTCCAGCTCCCTCTGGTGTTGCTCTAAGTGCGCCCAGACCCGCAGTTTACAGTCTAGGTTGCTCTTTTCTTCTACTGTTCTTATTTACTTTCCTTTTCTTTTTCCTTCTTTTCTTCTCCTTTTTCCTCCCAGAGTGACATCTCTTCTCTTCTTTTCTCTCTGTTCTTCCTCACTTCTTGTTAACTCAATCCTACCATCATGCCTTCTATCCATCCGTTGTCTGTGGTTTCTTGGAATGTTCATGGCCTTACTCATTACATAAAACGCAAAAAAGTTCTTTCCTATTTACATTCTAAACATGTGGATGTTGCTCTATTGCAGGAGACTCATTTGGATGACATTGAGTCTACTAAGCTCAACAGAGACTGGGTTGGTAAAGTCATTCACAGTTCAGTCTCTAAACCTGATCCTGCCAACCCTAACCCTGTTCGTAAATGCGGAGTCGCCATCCTTTTTCGAAAGTCACTTCCTCTCACAATCTTAAAGTCATGGTCGGATCCTGAAGGTCGGTATGTTTTTGTTAAATTGAAGATTGGCAATTCCTTTCTCTGTCTTGGTTCCGTATACGCCCCGCTTGGTTCCAAAAAGCAATTTTTTCTTCGTTTAAATCGCCTTCTTACGGAAATAAATGCTTCTCAATTTCTCATTGGTGGTGATTGGAATCTGGCACTGGATCCTGCTCTTGACAGAACAGGTTGCATTGACACTATTAACGCTTCAGACAGAGCCGTCTTCTGTGACATTCTTGCTGACGCTGGTCTTGTTGACCACTGGAGACTCAGTCATCCACAGGACAAAGAATATACGTTTTTTTCTTCTACCCACGGTACGTTCTCTCGTCTTGACTACTTTCTTCTTTCGCAAAATTCAGTCCGACTAGTTACTGATTCCAGGATATTAGAAGTGGCTATATCTGATCATTCACCTGTCCTTTTGTCTCTGGATTTGGGTCTTATGAGTCCGGGGCGCAAATCGTGGCGTTTGAATATCAACAAATATAAAACGCCTGCGGGTAAACTTCTTTTGCAGTCCCACTTCCATGATTATCTTCTCGATAATGCCGATTCGGTTTCTTCTAAACGGACGGTTTGGGCAGCTGCTAAAGCAACTATTAGAGGCCAAATTATGCGAGACGCTGCCCTTTATAATAAAAAGAACGCTGCCACACAAATTGATTTGGAAAAAGATATTCGCCGACTCTCTCAATTATATATTTCGCAACCATCTCTCCAAAACCGGAAGTTACTGGAACAGGCGCGTATGTCCCTTAATACTCTTTTCACTTCTAAGGCGGAATACGCCTTACAAAAAATGAAAGGCCGCCACTATGAACAAGGAGAAAAAGCTGGTCGCTTATTGGCTGCACAATTGCGTCAAAGGGAGGCCGCTATGGCGATCCCAGCAATAAGATCAAGCGGTGGTGATATCCTTACTCGGCCACAAGAGATTGTTGAGGAGTTCGCTTCTTTTTATAGCTCTTTATATTCCCCAGGCACTCAGGTGGATATGATGGCGATGTCAACATTTTTGGATGAAGTTCATCTTCCGCGGCTTTCCGATGATGGCAGGGCTCTACTTGAGGGACCTATTACGAAGGACGAAATTTCTTCAGCTATATCTGCCTTACCGTACCATAAGGCTCCGGGAGAGGATGGTTTTCCTCCTGAATTTTTTAAATGGACTGGTCAGAGTATGCTTGATACTCTTCATGCTGCCTTTGGGGAAGCCGTGGAGGAGTCCTCTCTTGGTTCTATCTCTAATAAAGCCATCATTGCAGTTTTACCAAAACCGGGTAAGGATCCTCTGTTGTGTAGTAGTTATCGTCCTATATCTCTTTTAAATTCTGATGTTAAAATTCTTGCCAGCATTCTAGCATCAAGACTCCGCAAGGTTTTGCCCTCTTTAATCCATAACTCCCAAGTAGGTTTTGTTCCTGGTCGTTCCTCCCGCAATCATTTACGTACTCTCTCCCATGCCCTATGGTCCGCTAAACATCTTTCCAGTGATGCCCTCCTTCTTTCTTTGGATGCTGAAAAAGCGTTTGACCGTATTGAGTGGGAATACCTTTTTACCATAATGCAGAAATTTGGACTAGGTGACCAGTTCATAGCTAAAGTACGACTACTCTATGATAGCCCATCTGCCCAAGTTAATTGTGGAGGTTTTCTATCTACTCCATTTCCCATTCGGCGGGGTACTCGTCAAGGTTGTCCACTTTCTCCTCTTCTTTTCCTTTTGGCTATGGAACCTCTAGCTGCTACAATTCGTCAATCGGCTGCTGTGGTGGGCGTTCCTCTTCCAATTGGTCACTCAAAGATTTATTTGTATGCGGACGATATTCTTCTTACACTTACTAATCTTCCCCGCTCTCTCCCTGCTCTCCTCCATATCATTGACGAATTTTCTTCTTTTTCCGGTTATAAAATAAACTGGGACAAGAGCGAAGCCTTACCTATGTCCCTTGGCACTACAAAGGATGCTATCTCTGGTTTTCCATTTCACTGGCAACCTTCTCGGCTTAAATACTTGGGGATACTTCTCAATAGAGGATTAGATAACGTTGTCATTGACAATCTCACTCCCTTGATTGCGCAAATGCAAAGAGACTTCGATAAATGGAAGGCCCTTGGTTTATCCCTTTGGGGGCGGGTTCAGGCGATTAAGATGGTCACCTTACCGCGTTTTCTTTATGTTCTGGGTATGCTCCCTTTGACTATTCCTCTGGCTACTCTTCGGTCTATTGATTCAAAAATTAAATTTTTTATATGGGGTGCAGCTAAACCGCGTCTCGCCTTTGCCAAGTTAAAGTCCCATCAATTGCATGGAGGTTTAGGTCTTCCCTCTATTGAGCACTATTCCCTTGCTCTTCATCTTTCTCATCTCTCTTTCTTTTTACCTAAATCTAAGGACATCCCCCAATGGGTTCCACTTGAACGTCATTTATTGGCTTCTGGCACTGGTTTGTCCCTTCTATATGGCAAGGGATCCAGTTCTCTTGACCCTAAAAATCCTATTTTATCTGCCATGTTTAAGTCTTGGCAAAGAAGTCACCGTCTCCTCAAATCTAACTCGCGGCTTCATTTTACTGCTCCTATATGGTCTAACTCGGCTATTCGGATTCGTGGTCGCGTTGTCTCCTGGCCTTTGTGGCAGGAAGCTGGTATTCATTCCCTGGAACAACTGTTTCATGGTGATAATTTTAAATCTTTTCCCCAATTGAGTGAGGAATTTCACCTCCCACCCACGCAATCCTGTAAATATTCTCATCTTCAACAAGCTATCATAAAACATCTAGGTTCCCCACCTGATCTATTATCCTCTTCTCCTATTTTATCTTATCTGAATTTATGGGGCACTTTTAAGGGAGTCACCTCTGGTCTTTATAAGACTTTCCTACACCCTTTATTCTCACAACCCCTTTCAAAAACCCTTCAATTAAAATGGCAAACACGCCTCTCTGTAACATGCTCAGATACTCAATGGGATCTCATTTTGGAAGGTTTGCATAAGGGTGTTCGAGAAGCTCGTCTTAAATTTTGTATTTTTAAAATTCTACATGAATGGCATTGGTCCCCGGTCAAATTACATCATGCCAAGCTACTTTCCCATTCCTTGTGTTGGAGATGCTCTGCTTCCGGTTGTGATATAACGCACATCATATGTGAGTGCCCTTGTACCAGATCATTTTGGATCTTTGTACGAAATACCTTGGCTCATTCTATGCCACTATCCCTACCCTTTACCTCTGCGAATATAATTTTACATGACTTTCGTGGCCTTTCAAAGTTTACTAAACCACAGACCCGTCTCCTCCATACTGCTTTAGCCACGGCGAAAATTTGTATACTGCGTCATTGGAAGTCTTCATTGCCTCCTTCCCAGGAGGAGTGGTTGGTGGCAATGATACAAACAGCTTCTTATGAACGTATAATTTATAATCTACAGGACCAAGCTTCCATCTTTCTTCAAGTTTGGTCCCCATTCCTAGAGACCACAGTGGATAATGACCCTGTCCCTACTTCTTCTTCTACGGCTCCTCCTCCTTCTTAATTTCTCTTCCACAAATCTTTTTTCCGTTTCTTACCATTCTGCTTACTCCCATTTTTCTCTTCATAACCAGTTTGTCACTCTGGGGCACACCCCCTTCTTTTTTTTTTTTTTTTTTTCTTTTTTTTTTTCTCCTTTTTCCCTTTCTCTCTTTTCTTCTCTTTTTTCACTTCCATTTTCTGCCTTATGACTTCCAGAGGATGTATTGTTTTATGCCTTCTTTATTATACTTAATTAATGTATGGTTTCCTCATTTATATTATGTTTCATTTTTTCCTCTGCATTTGTATCTATCTTTGCAATTTATTTATAATTTTCTTAATAAAAAATTTCAACACAAAAAAAAACCAGGTTCCCCTGCTGCACTACATAAAACTCACATTTATTTCCAAAATGTACACCCTACATAACTATCAGAAAGTAATACATATGCCACAGAACCGAAAAGACAACAGGAAGATGCCCTTAACACCGAGATCAATGATGTGCAATAGCACTACATAAGCACACACAAGAGAGATCACTGTTACACATGTAAACTGATTCATTTTAAATGAATCCATCACATCTAACCCCATCTCACCTACACAAAATTAATTCAAAGATATCCAAGGCCAGCCCTAGGTGTGGAACATGACCTAATCTGCAGACTTGAGGTACTTAGCGTGGATTTGCCAGCAGGTACAAGGATTCTGGGGTGAGATTTTTGAAACTCCATCTATAATAGGAATCCATTGTTTTATGACCCAATGTTGGTACTGTAGAATGATGCACGGTAAAATCTCAAACCAAAAGAAAATTATTAAACCATTTATTGCTGTTGGTAAAAAATAAAAACGGATGGCAATCACCTGGCATAAAGATCCTAGAGACCTTTCAAAGACCACTGGTTGAAGGAAAAAGCATTGTGTAACGTTAAGGAATAATACTATGAAATGGTATTAATTGCCTCTAAGAACCAAAATATATGGAGAGAATATAATATTATATATGCTTAAAGACAAACCTAAGATCATAATGCCCATGAGGTCATCTATAGGGGGTTAATGTAACATGGGACTACCAGATACATACTGGAAAGATTGCTGTACTCTGTGGATGATATGCCGCCTGGGCCGATTACCGGAGACAAGATTGGACTAAACCAGGGACTATGTGTAAACCAATATGACTCCATAGGGTCACAGTTTTCATCCATTCATTTTGCGGGTGACAGGCTCAGCCAAACAAGTGGGGTACTGTTTTTGTCTGGTGAAGTGTGGGAAACTGGGTGGTAGGAGTTTTGTGGATCCCCACAGATTATTGAACTTTCCCTCACAAAAAAATGATGAACCTGCATGATTTTAGTCAAAGTTTGAGGTTTGCAGGGAAATACTGGGGTTTATAAAACATTGTTGGATCCACTCAATCCACACAACTGATCCAGCGCAAGGCCAATACCAAATCAGGAATCAATACTCAATATCACAGATCAATGACCCATACACATTCACCCAAATCCCTGATGCGCTGGGATCAATTTATATAAATTCAATTCTTTCCTTCTATTATTCTTGTGATATATCCTCAAATACTCATCTAGCTAATACATCAACTTTCCTTCTATTTGGTTGATGGACCAATTAGTTGATGGTAATGATAATACTATCTATCCAATTATTCAGTCAGCTAAATAATCACATACTCACAATATAGTTAATAAACTTTTATCTCAAATTAAATGATAAAATGCTCAAATGCATATGGTCACAAGTGCAAACAATGAACTTACAAAGGGAGAGAAATACATCAGCAATATCAGATAGAGACAAACTCAAACAATAATAACATTATGCATGAAGGAGTGGATAGATTAAGAGACATCAGTTTCAGCAAATCAAAATGCGAACAGTGGCGGCTCCTCTATAGGGGCGTTTGGGTGCCGCCACCCTGCATTCTCGCCGTGCGAGAAGGCAGAAACAAATGGGAGTTATTACCGTAATAACTACCATTTGCTTCTGCCTTCTCGCACGGCGAGAAAGCTGAAGTTCCTGTTTGGGAGTGGGCGGTGTTTCTCGAGGGCAGGGGGGAGTGGCTTGCCCACTGTTGTTAATACTGAATGTTTGGGCAGCCTGAGGCCGCCCAAGCAGTCAGTATGAACTACAGTGGGCAAGCCACTCCCCCCTGCCCTCGAGAAACACCACCCACTCTCCCTGTTCTCTAACCAATCACAAGGGTGCAGTGGAGGGGAGGGAGGCTCCCTGCAGCCTTCCTGACGAGCCCAGAAGAATTCAAACGCAGCAACGGCGGGAGTCTCGGGACTTCACTAAAAGCGGGCGGTAAGTTTTACATTTATTTTTCCCCATTCAGTTGATGTATTATTGAATCAGACTAAACACTTTGTTAGCACCACACATTACACTTAAACACTGCCTGACCTTGAATCCAGCTACTTTGTTGCAATTGCCCTATGAACAGCCTAGTGATATACATGGCTGTATTTTACCACTGAAGAACAAACAAAGGGTCGAGTGGACCTGACTCACATGCCCCTGCCTGATGCTCAGGTTTAATTGTATGTAGATGGATCTTGTTTTAAGCTACCTAATGGCTCCACAACTGCAGCTTATGCTATTACCACTGTGTGACATGACAGGCTTACCTAAGAAGAAATGCGCAGACAACGAGGAATGGTGGCTCGCTACATCCGCCTCTGTAGCTCTCGTTTATTCCCGACAGGACCCCTGGACTACTGATACCAGAAGTCTGTCCTGCCTAGACGACTCGCTGGAGGGAAGTGTCTGCGAATGGGGAATCCTGAAGGACGTGACTCCGCCCCTTGATGCCACCTCCTATGCGTCCTTAAGTCAGAGGGAATCCCGGAAGGGGGTGTGCCCAACACCGCAGAGGGAGACGTGACGGAAGGAGAAAAGCCGGTGCTGTTCGGAGAGGTCGGACCCTTCAGGAAAGAAGACACGGAAACTGGGACCCGAGGAAGTCTGGTGGAGCCAGGAGGCCAACAACCCCACACGCCGCCCAGCCACGCTGGCTTGTGCAGGTACGCAAGCGATTCGCGGACTGGATGGGGAGGCGGGACAGTGTGCCCCCGTAGCTCTAGAAGCTGCGTCCTCGTTTCTTCTTTTGTTATTTTTTTTTATTTTGCTTGTTTTATGGGGCACGTCCATTTGAGCACTGCACCTAACAGAATCCAAATAGGAGTGTATCACGTGTGTTCGGGTGTCCCCTCACTACCCTCCCTTGCACTTTAAGTTTGTGGGACAAGAAAACTTACACCAGTCTCCTTCTCTTTCTCCTTCTCTTTATGTCTCCTGCCACATGGACCCGGAGTCTTTGTGAGGCTGCCGCCAGTCTAGAAGGGAACAATTAAGAAGAGAAACCGGGAGAGAACAGAGCCCTTTTTACAAAGCGGACATTTCCCTGAAAGTCTGACAACAAGACAAAAAACTCAGTTAAGACCAATAAAACCCTCTTTGCCCCGACTTGGTGTCTGTTCTGGTCGCTTACCCATGCAACACACACTGCATACAATTGTGGAGACAGGATGGAGTTAGTTCAAAATGTGCTGACTGTATTAACACCACCAAAGTGAGTGGCTATTGTGAAGTGTAGTGTGCACCAGAAAGTAGATGATGTTAATTATCAGATTCCTGATGAGGATGTACATTTTAAAATGGCCCAACATAAGACAGCTATAGCAGAAATGACAGTTGAAAAATTACATTATGATTTGAAAGAAATAATAAACACAGAAGTAAGGGAGTTCACAGAGAAATATGTCAGATTAATAAAACATGCAGAACATGTCTTATTCAAATTAGAACTAGATGACGTTTTCAAGAATACCATCAGTTGCAGAAATTTTACTAATAATTGGAGATAAACTTAGAGGATTTTTGATGGAATTGATCGGAATTCTATGTAACATTCTGATCACAGGTTCACAGAAACTAAATAAAAACAACAGAATGATGCAGGAGAGTATAAGTATAACTCTTCTAGGTTGTCCTATGGTACTGAATCCAGCCAATATATTTGTTCACATTCCATTTGCTGAAGAATAGCTTACTGTTATTGATTTTTGTCAAGTTCTTGTCACAGTGGTATTGCATGAGAATAGTCGGAAATACTGTCAAAAAGAAGATGAGTGTCTGGGACACAATTAGAAAAGTAGCTAGAAAGATGTCACCAGAGAGAGTGGAAATAATTCACTAGATGTATCAACCTCAAATTCAGAAAGAAGTCAGGATGTTTTTGGAAATGGTTGGCTGCTTTAGCGAGTGGTTTCCAAACCTTTCCCTAGTGGCTAAGTGTTAGGAAGGCGAACCCGGGGGAGGCAGAAGGTGTCTGACTGACCACCCCTAGGTCTACCCCTCCTTCAGAGAAGGGACCGAGCGATGTCGAGAGGCCTCCGACGTGAGGGCCCTCTCCTAGAATCGTACAGTAGAGTAACCACACCACTACAAATGTACACCACACGTAGATAGAGTTTTCAATCTTTATCTGGCAATAAGTATCGTTTCAATATATACAGCAGATCCCGAGATCTGGAAAGTCTCGTGACAAGGGGCAAGGTAGCGGGACAGTCTTATAGATGGTCGGTTGCAAGGAGACGCTACGCACAGCTCTCAATCCTCGAGCTGGGGGGTTCCGGAAGGTTGGGCCGCGGTAGCGCCAGCAGGCTCCAAGATGGTTCAGCGAGTGTGGACCGCGGCAGCGCCAGCAGGTTCCAAGATGGTTCAGCGAGGGTGGACCGCGGCAGCGCCAGCAGGTTCCAAGATGGTTCAGCGAGGGTGGACCGCGGCAGCGCCAGCAGGTTCCAAGATGGTTCAGCGAGTGTGGACCGCGGCAGCGCCAGCAGGTTCCAAGATGGTTCAGCGAGTGTGGACCGCGGCAGCGCCAGCAGGTTCCAAGATGGTTCAGCGAGTGTGGACCGCGGCAGCGCCAGCAGGTTCCAAGATGGTTCAGCGAGTGTGGACCGCGGCAGCGCCAGCAGGCTCCAAGTAGAACAGCAAGGTGAGTTCGTCTCGGGGTTCTCGACTCCGGGATACAACTGCCGTCCTACTCCGGGGCTGGCCCAGATATAGGTCTGGAGTCCTTTGATGTCCGGACCCTCTCGCCTGGGGGTCCGAGGGGCCGGGATGATGGTGTCCAGACACCCAGCAGGGGGTGGAGCCAGCGCTCAGGGAGGCCGGAGGCCGATCGAAACCAGACATCCGGGGACGGTTGGAGAGCCATCGAAACTCCCCTCTCCTTGTCTCTGGTTGAGTGGCCACTCTACCACCCGGAGGGCTCTTGGTGCCTCGATGGCGGCTCGCTGGGGCCGTGGCCGCGGCTGGGCCGGGACCACGTGTCTGTGACGTGATGGGCCCAAGATGGCGTCGGGCCTGGAATGAGGGTCCGGGGGGGGGCACCGGACCGGTAATGCTGGGGTGGCCCGAGTGTGCCGTGTCAGTGGTTGTGGGCCGCCGGGTGGCGGATCTGGTGGTTTGTAGGTCGTGCAGAGGTGTGCCAAAGGCCGACCCGGGCTGGATGGAGGGCCGATGTCGTCCGGGGCCCGCCATGCGGGAGGGGTAGGACCACGCCACGAGGCCGGGTCCAACACACGTCCCTTCCAGCTGAAGGCAGGGGAGAGTCACCCATCTTCTTGGGGATTCTCCTCGCCAAGGCGGAAGAATCTGGAGAGGCCGTCAGCGTTGGCGTGGTCGTTGCCAGGGCGATGCTCCACGGTGAAGTTCATCCCTTGGAGGGAGATGGACCAACGTAGCAACTTCGGGTTCTCGCCCCGCATCTGCATTAACCACCGCAGGGGCCGGTGGTCGGTCTGTACTCGGAAGTGGGTGCCGAAGAGGTAGGGCTGGAGCTTCTTTAGGGCCCATACGACGGCGAATGCTTCCCTCTCGATGGTGCTCCATCGTTGTTCTCGGGCCAGCAGGCGCCGGCTGATGAAGGCCACAGGAAGGTCGACTCCGTCAGAGTTCATTTGGGAGAGTACGGCCCCAATGCCGTGTTCCAAGGCGTCCGTTTGGACGATGAACTCTCGGCTGTAGTCGGGGGCCTGGAGCACCGGGGCGGTGCACATGGCAGTCTTTAGTGTCTCAAAGGCTACTTGGCACTCGGGGGTCCAGTGCACCTTCGGGGGTAGTCTCTTGGAGGTTAGTTCTGTGAGGGGCCCCACAATGCTCCCATAGTCCTTTATGAACCGCCGATAGTATCCAGTGAGCCCCAGGAAGGCTCGGACGGCGGTCTGGGTGACGGGGGGCTCCCAGGCCTGGATGGCGTCGATCTTGGGTTGAAGGGGAGCCACTTGGCCGCTCCCCACTTGGTGTCCCAGATAGGTCACGGACCCTTGACCGATCTGGCACTTGCTGGCTTTTATTGTTAGTCCGGCCCGTTGGAGGGCCGTCAGGACCTCCCAGAGGTGGGTCAGATGCTCGTTCCAACAGAGGCTGTACACCGCGATATCGTCCAGATAGGCGGCACTGAACTCTTCCAGCCCTGCCAGCACCCGATTCACTAGTCTCTGGAAGGTGGCCGGAGCATTCTTCATGCCGAAGGGCATCACGTTGAAGTGGAAGTGGCCATCGGGGGTCGAGAAAGCGGATCGTTCTTGTGCCCCTGGCTTGAGGCCGATTTGCCAGTATCCGGCCGTGAGGTCGAAGGTGCTGAGGTACCTGGCGGCTCCCAGGCGATCGATCAGTTCATCCGCTCGGGGAATGGGATGGGCGTCGGTCCTGGTGACGGCATTCAGTCCCCGGTAGTCGACACAGAACCGCAGCTCCGGGGGCACCCCGGGGGCGGCGGCTTTAGGGACCAGGACGACGGGACTGGCCCATGGACTGTCTGAGGGTTCGACTACCCCTAGGGCTAGCATCTTGGAAACTTCGGCTTGGATGCAGGCCCGGACTCGGTCGGGGACTCGGTAGGCTCGGTGCCGCACGGGCGGACTGTCCCCGGTGTCGACGTCGTGAACACACCACTGGGTGACTCCGGGGGTGAGGGAAAATAAGTTCGCAAATTTACCCAGCAGTTTCTGGCAGTCCTGGCGCTGTTTGGGTGTCAGCGCGGGAGAGAGGGAGACCCCCTCGACGGAGCCATCTTTCTGGGAGGTGCTCAGGAGGTCTGGTAGAGGCTCGGAGTCGTCCTCTGCTCCGTCATCGGTAGCCAGCAACAGGCTCAGTTCGGTGCGGACAAAGTGGGGCTTGAGCCGGTTGGCGTGTAGGACCCGGAGGGGGTTCCGGGGGGACTCCATGTCCACTAGGTAGGTGACGGGGCTCTTGCGCTCCACCACTTTGAAGGGCCCCGTCCATTTGTCCTGGAGGGCGCCGGGGTCGACCGGGGACATGACCCAGACATGCTGGCCCGGCTCGAATTCAATGGACGAGGCATTTTCATCATACCAGCGCTTCATCTCCTCTTGACTGGCCTTCAGGTTGGTTTCGGCCAGTTCCCGGAACTTCCGAGTCTGGTTGCGGAGAGTCAAGAGGTATCGGAAAACATCGGGCGGAGTATCGGAGGCGGCCAGCTCCCAGCCTTCCTTGACCAGGCTGAGGGGGCCTCGCACAGGGTGTCCATATATTAGTTCAAAGGGGCTGAACCCCAGGGACTTCTGGGGTACCTCCCGGTAGGCGAACAGGAGGCATGGCAGCAGAACGTCCCATTTGCGCCGGAGGGGCTCTTCTAGGCCCTTGATCATTCCTTTCAGGGTCCTATTAAATCGCTCCACTAGTCCATTCCCTTGAGGGTGATACGGGGTGGTGAACTTATACGCGACCCGCACTGTTGCCACAGGGACCGCATATATTTCGATATAAAGTTTGTGCCCCGATCACTTACGACCTCTCGGGGGAAGCCGACTCTAGAGAAGATCCCCATTACCGCCCGACCCACTACGGGGGCTGTGATAGTCCGGAGGGGGATAGCTTCTGGGTAGCGGGTGGCATGGTCCACCAGGACGAGGATGAAGCGGTGCCCCTGAGAGGTTGGAGGATCCAGGGGCCCCACGATGTCGATCCCTACTCGCTCGAAGGGAGTGGTCACCACGGGAAATGGTTGGAGTGGGGCCTTGATTTTCCCCCCACTCTTTCCGCTGGCTTGGCAGGTCGGACAGGTTCGGCAGTGCTTGTACACATCGCTGCGCATCTTCGGCCAATAAAAGTGGGTCACCAGGCGGCTGTAGGTTTTGTCCTGCCCCAGGTGCCCGGCGAGGGGCACATCATGTGCCAGTTTTAAGAGAAAGTCTCTGAAGGGGAGGGGGACGACTAGCACTCGGCCGGCCCCCAGCTCGGCGATCTTTTGTTCACTGTACAGGATGTCCTGGTCCTAATAGATCCAGTGGGACCCCGAGGAGTCTCCTGTGGCTTGCGTGGCGGCTTGTTGTTGGAGTCCCTCAAGGGAAGGACATGTCTTTTGTTCCTGACGGAACTGTTCGCGGGTGGGGCCCCCGTCTTGGCGCCACTGGGCTAGTTCGGGAAGGGGCCCGAGCTCGGGAAGTTCTTCATGGCTGGGGCCCTGCGGCCCCAGTTCGGGTTCGGCTGTGGCAGTGGCGGGTGGCGGAGGTGCCGGCCATTCTGGTTCTTCGGGCAGATTGTCTTCGGTTGGGACGGCGTCCCGGGTGGACATGGATCGGGTCGTTACGCAAACCCATTCAGGAAGGCCTAGCATCCCCAGATGCTCTCTTCGCTCGATCTGCGCCCAGGGGGAACTTTCCAGGTCGTTCCCTAGGAGGCAGTCCACCGGGGCATCGTCTCGGACGGTGACTTTCAGCATGCCGGACACTCCTCCCCACTCGAAGGGGATGCAAGCCATCTGGCACAGGCTCTCGGAATTGTCCGCTGACCGGTCGCACACAGAACGTGGGGCAAGATTTGTTCTGGGGTCACCAGATGGCAGCGGACGGCGGTTATGCTGGCCCCCGTGTCCCGGAGAGCCTCGGCCCGGCGTCCGTTGATGGTGACCCACTGGCGGTACTTCTGGGTGTTGATCAGAATCTGGTCTCGGGGGATCATGTCTTTGTCGCCCAGGGAGGCGAGGCACATGGCCACGGCCTCCCATTCTTCTGGTTCCATAGGGACCTCTTCTTCTTCATCCTTTTCTTCGCTCAGAGCGGCTGCAGGGATTTGTCGACCGGGGGGGGCGGTGGTGCCGGGCCGCTGGGTCATGGGGCAGAGAGGATCATTGGCATAGTGACCCAGCCGCTGGCATCTGTGGCACGTAACGTTGGGGCGTGGCCCCGGTCGGGCTGGATGGGCCCCCCTCGGGCTGGAGGCTGGTGTAGAGGAGGCGGCCGAAGACCCCGGCGGGAGGTCTCGGCCTCGGCTGATGCCAGACCCGCCGCCTCGCGGCCGGTGGTTCCCCGGGGACCCTCGTCCGTATTCTCCTGTGGTGTTCCGGTGGACGCGGTTGCTCGCCCACCGATCTGCCTCGACCGCTAGCTTTCGCGGCTCGGTCAACTTGCTGTCGAGGAGGTGCTGTCGTAGTTCAATGAAGCAGTTGTTGGAGAGGTGCTCCCATAACATAAGGTCGACCAACTACTGGTAGGTAGTGACCTGACTGCCTTTGACCCGCCCCTCGAAGGCTCTGCTAAAAAAGTTCACATATTCCACCCAAGTGGTAGCGGGGATTTTTTTACAGTCTCGGAACCTCTGCCGGTACATTTCGGGGGTGAGTCCGTAGCGCATGAGTAGGGCCGTTTTCATGTGTTCATAGGAGGTCATTTCGTTGTCAGGGAGTTCCAGCAGGGCGTCCCTCCCTTCGTTGACAAACTTTCCCCACAGTCCGGCGCCCCAATCCTTCAGGGGCACCCGATGGGCGGTCATGGCCACCTCGTAGGCTTTGAACCATTGCTGGATATCATCGTTCTTGTAGTATTCTTTGACTACATCTTTCGGTAGGTGAACCTTGGTGTCCACGGGAGGGGCCGAGGTCTTGGCCCCGGCCGCGCTATCTTCGTTGATCTTGGCTTTGATTTATAGTTCTCTCAGGCCTCGTTCGTGTTCATATGCTAGCCGTTTTTCTTCGAGGTCACGTTGTCTCCGTTTCTCTTCTAGATCCCCCTCCAGCCGTAGTTGCTCGAGGGCTATCTTTTTCTCCGCTAGCTGGAGTTCTCCGTCTAGCCGGAGTCGTGCAAGCTCCAATTCGTGTAGCCGGTTGCGCTCTCGTTCTCGAGCGTCTTCATAGATGAGGTCCGCGTTTAGTGTTGCGGTTCTTTCCCCCGTCGGGGGTGCGCTGGCTTCTTGTTGCCCGTTCGGGCTATTCTCCTCTTGGGGTGGTCTGTCTTGGGTTTCCACCCAGGCTTGTAGGGCCGATTTGAAGTCCTCTTTTGTGCTCAGGCCAGTGGTAGCGATACCCATGTCTTTACAGAATTGTTTTAGTTCTTTGTGGCTGTATTCTTCTATCTTCTCTTTCTGGAATTCGGCAGGTAGGTTGGTTCCTTGGGTCGTCATGGTCTCTGTGTGTTTTTCAGTCGTAGCGGGTAGATCACTCTCTGTACGATTTTGCGTTGGCTCGGATCGCAGCGCCTGCCACCAATGTTAGGAAGACGAACCCGGGGGAGGCAGAAGGTGTCTGACTGACCACCCCTAGGTCTACCCCTCCTTCAGAGAAGGGACCGAGCGATGTCGAGAGGCCTCCGACGTGAGGGCCCTCTCCTAGAATCGTACAGCAGAGTAACCACACCACTACAAATGTACACCACACGTAGATAGAGTTTTCAATCTTTATCTGGCAATAAGTATCGTTTCAATATATACAGCAGATCCCGAGATCTGGAAAGTCTCGTGACAAGGGGCAAGGTAGCGGGACAGTCTTATAGATGGTCCGTTGCAAGGAGACCCTACGCACAGCTCTCAATCCTCGAGCTGGGGGGTTCCGGAAGGTTGGGCCGCGGTAGCGCCAGCAGGCTCCAAGATGGTTCAGCGAGTGTGGACCGCGGCAGCGCCAGCAGGTTCCAAGATGGTTCAGCGAGGGTGGACCGCGGCAGCGCCAGCAGGTTCCAAGATGGTTCAGCGAGGGTGGACCGCGGCAGCGCCAGCAGGTTCCAAGATGGTTCAGCGAGTGTGGACCGCGGCAGCGCCAGCAGGTTCCAAGATGGTTCAGCGAGTGTGGACCGCGGCAGCGCCAGCAGGTTCCAAGATGGTTCAGCGAGTGTGGACCGCGGCAGCGCCAGCAGGTTCCAAGATGGTTCAGCGAGTGTGGACCGCGGCAGCGCCAGCAGGCTCCAAGTAGAACAGCAAGGTGAGTTTGTCTCGGGGTCAGCCGCGACAGCGTCAGCAGGGCTTCTCGACTCCGGGATACAACTGCCGTCCTACTCCGGGGCTGGCCCAGATATAGGTCTGGAGTCCTTTGATGTCCGGACCCTCTCGCCTGGGGGTCTGAGGGGCCGGGATGATGGTGTCCAGACACCCAGCAGGGGGTGGAGCCAGCGCTCAGGGAGGCCGGAGGCCGATCGAAACCAGACATCCGGGGACGGTTGGAGAGCCATCGAAACTCCCCTCTCCTTGTCTCTGGTTGAGTGGCCACTCTACCACCCGGAGGGCTCTTGGTGCCTCGATGGCGGCTCGCTGGGGCCGTGGCCGCGGCTGGGCCGGGACCACGTGTCTGTGACGTGATGGGCCCAAGATGGCGTCGGGCCTGGAATGAGGGTCCGGGGGGGGCACCGGACCGGTAATGCTGGGGTGGCCCGAGTGTGCCGTGTCAGGGGTTGTGGGCCGCCGGGTGGGGGATCTGGTGGTTTGTAGGTCGTGCAGAGGTGTGCCCGAGGCCGACCCGGGCTGGATGGAGGGCCGATGTCGTCCGGGGCCCGCCATGCGGGAGGGGTAGGACCACGCCACGAGGCCGGGTCCAACACTAAGCCTTCACTGAGGCTGACACACAAGGATATGTCTTATCCGCTTCCATTGGACAACAATTGCACAAAAGCATTCCTAGAGTTGAAAGAGAAAAAGTGTTCCGCCCGGCACTAGGAGTGCAAGTTTACTTAAAAGAAAATACACCAATTTGCAGTGAGAGGGAGGGCTGCGCTCTCTCAGTGCCTGTTCATAAACATGAATGTGTTCAAAGGTCTGCGACGTATTTCCCAATGACCCTTGACCCTGTCACAGAAATGCCCAGCTGCCTTAATTTAGTAGCTAAAGTAAAGGTCCGTCACAAAAAGAGTGAGAAAATAATGCATTCCTTTGTAAAGTTGTTTTGGGATAATACTGTGACTAAGAAATGTCTGAATTCAAATGTATTGAGCTTACAGCCAACAAATGGAATTGTTCGTGATGAAACTGAATCTGAATGTCTAGGTGTCATGAATCTATGCGTTGGTTATCCAAGGTTAGACTTTAAGGATGAACGTCTGATTGAGCCCAACAATGTCGATTTTGTAGATTGCCCAGGTTTGAAAGATAACAAGCAGCACACCCTGTGGTCCCTAGATATTATGTTGTCAAAGCTTCATGGCTTTCAGTAGCTACATCTGCCGAAAATTCAAAATTGATTGCCCTTAGCATAACATGCAGTATACCTGCTAAAATTGGTATCATTATTGTCTTGGGAGAAACAAAAGCTAATTCAGTTATACAATATTGTGTTCTGTTAGCATATACATTCAATTGCATTTTTACAGGTACATTTGAAAAGGATACTGTTAATTTAATGCTGACACTTGTAAAAAACTAAAAGAGTTACCAGAAAATGTTCTATAGGCAGAACAATAAGGTTGTATCAGAACAGACTATGCGAAAAATGACAACTGTATAGTAGCAAATGTGTTATTGCAAAAACTGATGCTCAGGTATAGATTGCCAGTTTGTCTGAAATAAGATCATAAAGAGGTCTCAATGATGATGTGTGCAGAACCACAGATTGGACAAAGATTGGATTGTAGCTCTCTGCCTGAAGTTTCAAGCACAGTAAAGCAACTCAAAGACAGCACAGAGTTACACTTTGCAAAAGACTGTGTTTGAGCATCACTGAAGTGGCTTGAATATGTACATGCAAATGCACTTGTGAAAATCACAGATGAAAAGACTAGCCATTGCTGTGAAGGTCTGGCTGATGTGGAGCGTGCAGTTTCTCACCAGATTGCAGTGACTACACAAGATCTGCATAATGGTTGGGGCTAAAACTATGATCTGAGAGATGCTGTGAAATGGAAAGGCCTGTTCTAAATGACCCTGGCAAAGACTGTTATGAAATGTGGTGGCCTTCTAAATTGCGTGTATGCCTCACACACTATGGTCCTGTGTACCCCTGATAAAACAGCTCCTCTTCAAGAAAAGATGCCAGCAGTTTCTCACCAGATTGCAGTGACTACACAAGATCTGCATAATGGTTGGGGCTAAAACTATGATCTGAGAGATGCTGTGAAATGGTAAGGCCTGTTTTAAATGACCCTGGCAAAGACTGTTATGAAATGTGGTGGTCTTATAAATTGCGTGTATGCCTCACACACTATGGTCCTGTGTCCCCCTGATAAAACAGCTCCTCTTCAAGAAAAGATGCCAGCAGCGGTCAAAAGCCAACAGAAGGTCAGTCTAGCTTTAAGAGAACACACACAGTTTGAAGCAGCACTAAAGCAAACTGCACTGTAAAAGCAAAACGTGACAGATGAAAGCGGTGTCAAAGAGGTGAATGAGTCTGGTGAAGCCTCTGAATGAAAAATGAGTGCTGTGGGCCTACCAGTGGAAGAAGAAAAAAGCTGGTTGAAAGTGTATCCAAAATGTCTGCAGTGGTCCCTTGAAAAATCATTTGCACCCATAGCTGAAACGTCTGAAACCGATCAAAGTGAAAATAAAAGTGAAAAGCTTGAATTGAAAACGTGCAAAGGATTGATGGGGCTCTGTCAGAGTTTCTCAGCACCTGAGTGGTCAAAATGCATTGAAGCAAAATACAGAATGCCACATTGAATGAACTGTGTAATGCAAAGTTTGAACTGTATGAGCCACCTGATGGCAAGCTGATAACAAAAAGTCAAGAAATGCTGAAATAAATAACTGAGAACTGTCAAGAGCTGAAAATAATCTTTGAATGGAAAGAAGATTTGTGGTGCAAAAAACTGTTGATACTATCCATGCGTACATTACTTTGTTCTGCCCAGGGTTGGAAATAGAATCTGAACTTTCCACCAGTTGGCCTAGAAATATTTCTCGGAAAAATAAAGCAATCTATTTAACGATCCTTCAGGCTGTAGGGGATGAACTTGTGGACGATCTTTCTTGAATACTTGCTATATTGACTTTCTTTTTTATTACTACGGTTTTATTGAACTGCAGGTCTTAAACGATTTTGTTTTTTTAGCTTGGACTTTGATTGAGGTGAAAATGCTGTTTGATTGTTTCAAATGTTTGCTTTCTTTCTGAAATTCCTCAATTGGCTGATATATGCATTGGACATAAACTATAGACATTTTTGAAAAAAGAACATTTTTGTGCAGCGTTTTTAAGAGACAATACAGTTAAAGACATTGTTGATATTTGGATGCTAAACATGGAGGAAGAACGCCCGGATATTCAACTCCCCACGTCGAGAGAGTAAACATAAATGGACATTCATTTATTTGGCAGCAAGTTTATCTAGCGTTATGAGTATTTGTGTAATTGCTTGGTTCCTACATGTGAACTTTCCTATGCATACACTTGTATGCCCAACATCTACACCTGAACATTCAAATGTTGCATTACACACACAGTACTGCTAATATTTGTGATTGTCGGGTTTGTGGATTGTTGCCTGCACATCAGGAAAAAGGGAGAAGGCCTCTCATACCACTCCCATTCTTCCACAATGGCTCTTGCACCGCTTGGTTTAGAGTTTTATGGGTAGCACGTTAGTAAGATTTTTACCTTTGATATAGGGGGTCCTAATAAATAGCTAAACATAGCATGTTATCCAGATGATGGTAACCCACAGGCAAAAGGATCAGATTTAGAAGTGGAGGAATATGGTGGTCCTGGTGATTATATCACTAAGTCTGTTAATTGGTTCTTTTTTATGCACTCATGAAGTTTTATGTATCTGGAATATAATTTTTTTATTATTTAATTAGACAAAATTAAATGAAATGATCCGTACTTGTAAAGCGCACTTATACTCATGAGTGTCTTGGCGCTCTACGCATACCGCTGTGGAACCCTTCCTGGCTTTTCCCTGTGAAATGCCCACTCCTGGGCACCCCCAAGGTGAAGCCAGGCATCCCAGCGCTGTTGGGGCCGTTGTGGAGATTAAGCAAGCTATTGCCCAGAGTCGCAGCGTTGGACCCATGGTTAGAATAGGCACCAAGGCGAGAATTATCAGTTCCGAGGAAATTGAGCCCGAGACCCGCCGAGGCGGGAATTGAACCCTGGTCCCTGGCCAGACCTCTGCATCAGGGTCTGCCACTCTAACCATTGAGCCACACTTCTCTACAAAATGTATTTAGTAGAGTCTAACAGCAGGGACTTGTGAAGGGTAAAACATGTATTGTTAAGATAGCCTCTACTCCTCTTCCATTTTGTCTACCAGCCCCCATTTTTGTCTTTCTGCGGGGACTTTCATAAAGTCGGAAGTTACATGTTCACTGGAAAGCTGGTTGTACTGATAATACTTGCGTGCCACAGTAAGGAGTCCTGCCCTGCTGAAAGGCCAAAGTGTACAGATGTCTAATCTGTTAGCCCACCAATGCCTGTAACCTCCTTTGCCTATCTACAAAGATGACGTGGGTAGCGGTTTATCAGGATTCAACAGTTCAGCATGTACGCATTATGTAAAAATGCCAAAAAGGGTTGTGTAAGCATTAAGCAACAATGACGAAGTGGTTTCAATGTGTTTCAAAAGGCACCGAAAAGTATAAATGCCATGTTTGAACTTGTACTTGTTACTTCCCTCCCTCTGGCACTTGCTGTGTCTGAGTGATGGGACTCCTCTCATGAGTGAAATAAACGTGTATTTTGTTTCCACTCCAGTGTTGATCCTCATTTTGGGAACCCGTAGACTAAATGGTATCCCTGCACCAGTGAGACTGATAGGAATCTCACTTCTACAAGACTACAGGGCCAGGAACGAGATAGGACAGGAACAACCAGGCCTCTCTGCAAACCGACGGACAGAGACGCATCTCTCCTCTCTCTGTAGTCAGCCTAACTTAACCACACCTCTAAAGGCACCCTAGTTATACCCTAAAACCTACATGTCCATCCCAAATCAGTTGCAACAATTCTCAAAATTAGACAGATGATTGGAGAGTTTAGGAGATGGTTCTGTTACACCATGGTGACTTCATACAAGGTTTGAGCATATTCATTGTTCTACACCCATTCCCATGATTTCATATTGGTTCCGTTCACACTTTTTTTGGTCATGTTCCAATTGTACATAGTTTAAATCAATGTCTGCGGAAAGAGTCCTTTTGTCTTACAGTCAGGTGCATCATTTGGCAGGCAATCATCGCATTGACCTTCAACACCTACACTTCTGCTGTGCTCAGCACTTCAGTGTGCTTTTGACAGATCGATTCCACTGATTTATTCTGCCACTCCCTTATTCGGATAAGTTAAGAAAAATGGAGTCTCATCCAACTAACTATAGCAAATGGAAAATGAACATTCATTATTTATATGAAAATGTATTTTTCACTGTGCATCACCCACCCTTGCACTATTCCTGGTTAGCATTTTTCCTAGCATAGCTTTAAACGAAAAGCATTATTATTTATTTCAACGCAAAATGCAACATGTAAACTACGAAATGCACATGCGGCCTAGTCCTGTATTAATTCTCGTTTCTTTCAAGGCACGATGTAAATGCAGATTTAGGTCTTTCATATATTATTTCTCGTTGGCGCATGCATGCGCAAAACATCTTTTCCTCGTGTTTATGTAAGGTGCACGTTAGTTTTCTATTACTACTTACTGTTACTATGTATTATGGGGGTATTAATTCGAGCAGGTTTCTTTTTATGAAATCCTGCTCCATCAATCCCCCCTATGATGGCTTCCTGGAGCCATCATAAAATACCTACAATACAGAGTGCCACCTTGCTTTATCTAAAACTCAGTACTCTTCTCTCTTTTTATGGCACTTTCGTCTAAATCCTTCATCATAAAATAGTACCCTCCTTTCATGTCTTCTAATTCTCTCATCTCTTTTTCTCTTTCTTGCTTTTCATTGATCCTTTTATTCTGTTACTACTCCGCTTTCACCTTTACACTTACAACATTGGTATGTTATCATCACTAAGGCTACTGTGGCTACTGAAACAATTGGCATTATTATTTTTCCTGATATACTACTTCCAAAGGTAGAAAACCACTTGCCTACAGAGGAGAAATCCTTACCAAGTTTCTCCCAAACACCGGCAACCTCCAGTTGGGTCAAATTTTCATGTAATTTTGTATTATTCTTTATATATCCCTCAATACGTTTACTTTTATCAGGTATATATGTACAGTAATGTTGAAATTTCAACATTCCACAGACTCCACCTTTTTTTGCCAATAAAATATCAAGGACAAGTCGATTTTGCAGAACTATTGATCTGATTGCAACCATTTCTGTGTCAATCATCAGGAAACCACCAGCAGTATCGTTCGATAAACGATCAACCACTGTGGACTACTTCCGAATTTTGTGCGAATACAGAAGGACTCCAACTGAGGGTATCAGTGCACCAAAAATATCACCTACTATTTCTGCGAAACTTGCTCTCTTGCTACGTGTTAGTCCTTGTTTTATTTCACTTATTTGGTTTTTGCTTCGGTCTACGTGGTAGACTTTAGGGAAAACCAATGCAAAATAACAACTACCATACCAATGTGCAGGCAACCTGTAGTAGGCCTTTTTACCACACACATAATAGACTCCTGGAAGGACAGGATCAGTTCCGTCCTTCAATCCCCAACCTCCTGTAGTTTGGAAAGTATGCTCACATTCACTACTACCAATGAAATAATTGTTAAAGTTAGTTTTTGTTCTAAGCAAACATATGTTTCCTTTCTGCCAGCCCAGAGACATTGCAGCGTATATGTTTCGCCCTTCTAATAATTTCCTTCTCTAAAAGCCCACGGTGGTACCCGTGACTGATGTTCAGCAGCCTTTCTTTGGAAATTTTCTCTTCTATCTTCCACCATTTCTATAAAAATCTTTTCTTCAACCTGCAAATTACATGTTAGATTATTTTTATAGCTCTGTAGTGGGGTAGACTTTTTTTTAGGCTACTTATATAGCGCTCGAATCACCGAGAGGCATCTCAGCGCTTGCCTTGGGAACCCATCCAGGCTTTTCCCAGTGAGATAATCCGTACTAGGTATCCCCCAGGTGAAAGCCGGGCATCCTGCTGCGGGGGGGGGCCGTTGTGGAGATTAAGCAAGCTTAATGCCCAGAGTTGCAGAGTGTGAACCCGTGATTCGAGAAGGCACCGAAGTGAGAATTATCGAGTCCGCTGACCCTGGTCCACGACCCTGCCGCGTCGGGAATTGAACCCTGGTCCCAGGCCGTTCTCTGCTTCTGGGTCTGCCTGCTCTAACCAGTGAGCCACACTTCTCCACCTCACACCTAATCAACCTACTTTTTTGATGTTGAATGATTGTAAACTAAATTGGCGAGCTGCCATGCTAGGGGATACTGCCTGAACCCCTTTAAAATATAACACACTGTCAAGGCCTGGGTTCATTCAGGTCTGCGAAGCGCTCAGCCTAAGTCCCTAAGGTTTCATGTGTATTCAATTCAATTATGTGTCTGACTGATACCCAATGTGAAATCAGAACTCTAGAAACATTTTATCATTGTGCTTCAATCAAATTATATTATGAAAAAGTTTTCAGTACATGATTAAAGAAAATTAAGTGGAATAACAAACAGTTACAAATCCACTGTAATTACATTTCCTTTGGTGTTTACACAGTCTATATATAACATTTTCAACACAAACAAAAGCCCAATGCATTTTGGGTTCTTTAAAAAAACCTTCTTCAGGGGTTAATTTTTGAAAGACGTGTGTTTCACATAATTGTAAATTTCAGTTCTTTCCGGTGGGCGGTACCACATAAGAAAGTACCAAATGATTATCATGGAGGTTACCAATTAGGTTGAAATCTTAAGATACAATGAAGTTTTAGTAGGATTTGCACATGAACAGCGTAAAAAAGTAAAAGAAAGTTGCCAATGTTTAAAGGAGATCCAAAGAAAAGAAACAGTGCACGTGACCCCAATAAAGGAAAAAGAAGAGCGTAATCTTGATGCTACGCAACAACTGAAGCTCCTTGTGCCCCTCAGACCACTTGAGTAAATAAGTGCTATACCCGTGCCAATTTTAAAAGGGTGCTAAGGGGGCTCTTATGCCCATAATTAACAGTGACGTGTGACTCAAGCAACGTGTTTCCGCAGTCCTAGAGAGACTGAAAAACATACTCACAAGGCTGAAATCAAACAGAGGAATCCTGATAAAATAGGAAAACCAATACATAAACCAATCGTTACCAAACTGCTTTGTAAAACATTTCACACAAGAGTGTAACTCACCAGATCTCGTTGGGCCACTTACTCGCTTCCTTAAACGATAACTCTTATCAAATTCATCACATCAACAGACATGAGCGTGCCCACGGAAACCTGTGAGAAACAAAGCCTTCACTGTTTGCCGGTTCCTCAATAAACAGCGATGTGTTAATAACACTGTTAGCCAGAGCTCACCTCGACCGCGTTCTCAGACCTTTATGCCCTGTAATATATAAAATATGAAAAAGTCCTCCATAACTATTTATGCCAAAAGCTCCCTAAAGCGTTATGCCTCAAAGTGCCGCACCCCCTCGCGGTAAAGACGCTATTTCCAGAACTCATGTTGATGCCACTTCCCCTGTAGTGTTGTCTGTTTGAGATGAGACTTTTTGGATTAAATATCTCTGAACAACCATTCCTGCGGGTCTAACTGATCAATATGAAATGTTGTGCTTTTTATAAAATGTTTACTAGTCTGTATCGTGTACAGGATTTGCACATGCCCTTCTGACTCTTTTGAGCCTACCCACTGTAGGCTTCAACATAACGTTTTTTAGGTCTCGGACTAGCGTCGCACTGCGTAAGCAGTGGGCGGAGTTCGAGATTTTTTGTTTTGGCTGTATGGGGGCTTGAACTGCCCCTCTTCTTCATTGGCTGGCTTCCTAAACGGAGGCCAGCCATTGGAGGAGAGGGGCATCACTCAGTTCAAGCCACGCACGTTTTGCGATTCGGGCGTGTTTTTTGTAGTTTTTAAGCCGTGACGTCATCCGTCACTCCACTGCTAAAAACACGCCCCCGAATCGCGAAAATGGCGGCGCTTTTGTTCTCAAGAATAAGGGGAGTGCAGGGGTCACCCGCACTACTTCCCAAGGCACACCTGGGGAGACGGAAGCTCCTTCAGCAAAATTCAAATGATTGTAATCAAGGTAGAGAAAACAAAGGAATGTCTCTTTTCATTCGTGATCCATTTGAAGATATATTTATTAAATATGTCACATATTACATCATAGTGACTATGTTGAAGAATGGTATTCAAGAATTATTTGTCAACAACGTCCAACTGTAATGATGGTGTCCCTATGCATTTCGGGACAAGGCCCTTCATCAGGGGCCAATTAACAATCTGCAAGTGAAAGATATCATATCAGGAAGGGGAGCTATCGACCACAAGGTTAAGTACATCAGTCAAAAAATGAATAGGTGGTCAAGACCAGTGAAGTAGTACTGAAAAGAAGTGTGAATGAAGAGAACAAAACAGCCAATTCAGTAATTAATCGTGTTTGACTGAAAAACGACTAAGGAGTCTAGAGCCGATGGTGTACCAAAGTTTGTGCAGGTTAAAGGAAAAAAACGTGATAAAGGGGGAGATAGTCAGGAAAACATTAACATGATGATGGAGGTCTGTAGTGTGAAACGACAAAAACATAAATCGTAGAGGCGGTGAAATAGGGATCCTGTGACATTAAATAGGGGTGCAGGACGTGAGAGTAGCGTGAGCATCACCCGTGCCGAAAAATGAATCAAATAGGATCGAGGCACAAAGAATCTATGCCGTGGGCAGATCGCGTTACACATAATAAACCCATGCAGTCAAACAGTAAAGAACTAAATGTGATAAACAGAGCTTACCGGATACCGTGCATAGAAAGCTCATAGCAGATCTAACTGGTGGGTTAGTACTCCGTGCGGGAACACGGAAGTAAATAAAACTAACCAAAACTGAAGATGGACCATAGTGTGGAAAGATCGCGCTTTGGAATGGTAAAACAAACAAACTAATGGTAAAAGTTTAAAAAATGGGGACTGAGGTGTAAACCCAGCATCAGTACAAATAAAATAAGTGAAATTAGCACATTAAGAAACACGGTCACAAAAGGCAAATATACAGATAAACATAACAGAGGGACGAACTAACGGCGGCCATCTTGGGAGAATATAACATCACAAATGTTCAGTCATCAATACATAGAATGCCCAATAATAGGGATCATAGAGGAAAAAGTGAAAGGAAGTACTAAACAGGGTGAGAAACCTTATGAGAAGAAGAAGGTGAGTAAACAAAGAGAAGATGCACGTGGGTAGAAAAGAAAAAACTTATGGCAATCCACAAAATCAATGAAGCGACAAGTGCATAAAGTGGTTCATAATGGCAAAGGGAAAAAAAGAAAGAAGAAGGAAAGTGCAGAAAAAGTGGGAAATACAAAGGTTACACCGAAAATAATGCTAAGAGAATGGGTAAGGTAAATCAAAATATTCACAACTTAGGTATCAACAATGACACATTGTATGAAATATCAGGACAACGTGTAAAAGATTCTAGACTAGACGAAAGGACATATAAGGTACCACACTAAGGGAAAGATTGGGAAAAGGAAAGTTGGAAAAGGATGGTGAAAACAATGAGTCAGAAAGGTTAAACAAATTGAATTTACAGCAAGTAAGACTTCATATTAATTAAAGGAAACAACTATATTCAATCCTGTCATTGAGACCTCTCGGTTGGCAGGCATCAAGTCTCTTTATCCAAACCGTTTCTCTTTGTAAGAGTCTTTTTTTGTTGTCAATGCCTGATCTCAGCAGTACAATCTCCAAAACCAGGAACCTCAATTGGCTCACGTTGTGGTGATGTGAAATAAAGTGAGCCGCGAGTGGTGCTTTGGTTGTCTTGTTTCTGATGGTACTCTTGTGTTCTGTCAAACGGACTTTGATTTTTCTTTCGGTTTTCCCTACATAGGGTAATCCGCAGGGACATTTAAGTAGGTAAACAACATTCTTAGAATCGCAGGTAGCACTGGTTAAAAGTTTAATGACTTTTCCAGATGATGGGTGGTTGATAGTATTTCCTTTGATGATGTTATGACAGTGGCTACAGTTCAAGCAAGGTTTTGTACCAGAATAGCTCATAGAAGAGTCTGTAATTTCTGTCTCCAAGATGTTTTTGATGTTTTTGGCTCTCTGGTAAGCGAACAGTGGTCTGTGGTTGAAAATACCCTGGAAGTCTGGTTCATAACGGATCATGTCCCAATTTTTCAAAATAATGTTCTTAATGATACCGCTTCTAGTGGAGTATTTAGACACGAAGACAGATCTTTGGTCACCGGTAGATTTGCTGTGTGAGATCAGAAAGTCTTGGCGTTTCATGGCGGCGACACGTGTTTTGGCTGTCTGTAACGAGGTTTCGGGATATTTGCGATCTCTGTTTCTTTGTAGTATCTTTTGTTCAGACAGATCGTATGCCTCAGGTTCAGAACAAATTCTTTTGGCTCTTAACAGCTGAGAGTAGGGTAAATGAGTTTTGTTAGACGGGGACCTGGAGGGTCGGCCGAGCACAAGGGGAGAGGCCTCCAGTGAGGACCGTCTCCAGCGATCGCACAGACAGGTAACTTCCCCCCCCACAGATGGACACCACACGAAGATCAGATTAATACCTTTTATAGGCAGTTCTTGAAATGAGGCAGTATGATACAAGGAGATCAGGACCCGGTGGTCCTCTCAGCTCTAGTCTCTAGTAGGGAAAAGGGGGTAGCGGGACAGTCTTGGTACCCGTAGGTACGGCGGTGGAACGGTGATAGCTCACAATCCTCGAGCTCGGTGTTCGGACGGGTCAGACCGCGGCAGCAGGTCCCGAAGAGGTCGTAGGTGGCAACGGGCCGCGGCAGCGCCAGCAGGTCCCAACGAGGATGAATGTTACAACGGGCCGCGGCAGCGCCAGCAGGTCCCACGAAGATGAAAGTTACAACGGGCCGCGGCAGCGCCAGCCGGTCCCACGAAGATGAAGGTTGCAGAAGGCCGCGGCAGCGCCAGCAGGCAGGACAATAGTTCACAAGGCAGGGCTGCGGCAGCGCCAGCAGTCCGTCAAGGATGAGTTCGTCGCGGTGTCTCTCGACTCCAGGATACAACTGCCTTCCTGTTCTGGGGCTGCCTCAGTTATAGGTCTGGCACTCTTTGATGTCCGGACCCTCGCTCTTGGAGGTCGGGAGGTCTGGGATGAGGGAGTCCAGACAACCAGCAGGGGGGTGGAGCCAGCGCCCGGGGAGGCTGGGGTGATCGGCACCTGGCGGGAGAGAGCCATCGACACTTCTTACTCCCATTGACCGGCCAAGTGGTCCATTCACCTCCTGGGTGGATGGTGGTGCCGGGATGTCGGGGCCTGGCCAGGCCCGGGGTTGGGGTCGAGCTGAGGCCACGCGGCCTCGTGGCGCAGTGTCTAAGATGGCGGCTGGCCCGGGCAAGGGTGCTGACGGTGGCCCAGGCCAGGGACGTAGGGATTCCCAGGAGCAGACGTCCCATGGGGGACGGGTTGGGGGTTGCTTCTGCGGGTAGTACCTGGAAGGCCGGTACCAGGGCCCTGTCATGCGGGGAGGGAGCGAGCCCTTCATGGGGCCTGTCCAACAAGTTTTCAATGAGGTTGGGTGACAGCTGGTGAAACAAAGAGCATGGTTTCTGTCAGTGGCTTTAACGAACAAGTCTGTCGTAAGTGTATTATCCTGTAGAGTAACCTGAACATCCAGGAATGGTAGACTGTTCGAACTGATGGTATGGGTAAATTGGATATGATCGTCAAGGTTGTTGATGTACTTTAGAAAGTCAGAAATTTCCTTCGGTTGACCAATCCAAATTAAATAAATGTCATCAATGTATCGCCACATGGTCAAAATGTTGTTAGCCCATTTGTTGTTACTCAAAATATGGTCCAGTTCCATGCGATGCATAAAAAGGTTGGCGTAGCTGGGAGCTGCGTAATTGCCCATTGAAGTACCAACGAGTTGTAGATAGTAGTCATTGTTCCATGAAAAATAACTGTGGTACAGTGTGAATTGAATGAGTTCAAGTATCAGAACTTTCAGATCATCATCGATCGGGTGGTTCAACAGAAAAGATTCAATAGCTTCAATACCCCTGTTGTGTGGGATCGATGTGTATAGAGCACATACGTCAATGGTGACTAGAGTGTATAAAGTGTCAGGCTCCAGGATCACTTGTTGAAGTCGATTCAAAAAATCTGTAGTATCACGTAGATAAGTGGACATAGTCTTAACGATGTTTTGAAGGTATAGGTCAATGAACTTCCCTGTCGGTTCATGAATGGAATTGTTTGTCGAGACGATGGGACGGAAAGGTGGCGGATTAAGATTTTTATGAATCTTAGGAAGCATATGTATGCTGGGACATTTGGGGTGAGATTGTGTCAAATATTTGTGATCTTTATCGGTGATAGTTCCCATCGAGACAGCTTTATCCAATATGATTTTAAGTATATTGGAGAAGGATTCAGTTGGATCATGCGTTCGCTTCATGTAAAGGTTAGCATCATTTGATTTATTTTTCGGCACGGGTGATGCTCACACTACTCTCGCGTCCTGCACCCCTATTTAATGTCACGTGATCCCTATTTCACCACCTCTACGATTTATGTTTTTGTCGTTTCACTACAGACCTCCGTCATCATGTTAATGTTTTCCTGACTATCTCCCCCTTTATCACATTTTTTTCCTTTAACCTGCACAAACTTTGGTACACCATCGGCTCTAGACTCCTTAGTCATTTTTCAGTTAAACACGATTAATTACTGAATTGGCTGTTTTGTTATCTGTTTTGTTATCTTCATTCACACTTCTTTTCAGTACTACTTCACTGGTCTTGACCACCTATTCATTTTTTGACTGATGTACTTAACATGGTGGTCGATAGCTCCCCTTCCTGATATGATATCTTTCACTTGCAGATTGTTCATTGTCCCCCGATGAAGGGCTTTGTCCCGAAATGCATAGGGACACCATCATTACAGTTGGACGTTGTTGACAAATAATTCGTGAATACCATTCTTCAACATAGTCACTATGATGTAATATGTGACATATTTAATAAATATATCTTCAAATGGAGCACAAATGAAAAGAGACATTCCTTTGTTTTCTCTACCTTGATTACAATCATTTGAATTTTGCTGAAGGAGCTTCCGTCTCCCCAGGTGTGCCTTGGGAAGTAGTGCGGGTGACCCCTGCACTCCCCTTATTCTTGAGTTGAAACTTTGAGCCCCCACTGGCCGGAAGGGACTCTTTCCCTGGCACCCGAAGACACGATTATTATCGTATTGATACTGACCTATTTGAACGTTTAACGAGGAGTGCTGCCATCCCGTGCACCGATTCCCCGCGCCGCCTGCGGCGAGTGTTGGCTCCAAGATAAGAGGCCTTTACCGTGAGGGAGCTTTTCCTACTAGCATACATTCTGGAGATGTGGTTTGGTGATGGGCCTGTTGCAAGAGGCCGTTTTCGTCTCTGCAGTTACAGGCAGGCATCGTCGATCCACAGGCTGTTAGCAGACAATAGTATTTTGCTCCGTGACGGTTAGGGTGACGATGGGCCCCTCCCCAAAATAGATGACCCTCTGGAGACGGAGAATTTACGTGTAAATAGTATTAATCTCACCAATTCCCCGACGTCTATTGTACAGATACCGTGTAAGTCTCCATCCTGATTACACTTGGGCTATACCACTGTATGAATTTCAATTTTGAATTCCTTTATTAAAACTATCTTTCTTTAAATTTTAGATAGTGTGGTTCATCATACCGGCAGAATTAATTTCTCCTCCGCTTTTGAATTTCTGTTGAGAAACTTCCTTAAGTGAGTTCACTAGCATGCTTGAGCCTTAAAAAGCGCGTAAACAAGTCTGCACTTGATTAATTCAAGTCCCACCATTGCAAATTGATTTTGTATAGCTTGAAAACTCGTTTGATTTTAAAACGCGCAAATAACTTTGTTTTTCAATGGCAACTACACCTTTAAAATGAATTTGTGTAGTTCAGGGCTGCTCACCCTAGTTAAATAATGCCGAAAAATTGCTTGAACTTCAGAGCGTTGGGAGTATTAATTTGGTTTTCAATCTTGTGCAATACCATAGGATTAAAATTAATTTTATTAATAATTTCAGGGAAGCTCACGTCCTGATGATGATCTAAAATACTCTAGATCGAAACGCCGTCGACAAACTCAAGGAAAACTTCCCTATTTTCATTGGATATATTTTTTGTGGGAATAACCTTGTGGTGACATCTTTGTATATAATTGTATATAACTGTTTTTTAATATTTGTTCACTAAAGTCACTTTGAGCACTTTTTTGTCACATATGTGAGCACCTGTAAAAGGAAGTAACTATTATTATTTTTGCATAATATGTTAATAAAATTTACCTATATGGTACCTTGCCAAGACCTTCTCCCTGAATTAATTTCATGAATTAATTTCATAATTCAAAGTATCCTTCCCAGGACCCCTTTGGGGCCACTAAAAACCATTGTAACTCTTACAAATACGTTCACCCCAGGTTCTACTAATGGGGTACCCTTGTTCTCTCTAATTATTCCTCCCCAAAATAGGCCACGTGTTATTATCACAAGAGTAGAGCCTAAACTATGCAGATCACGCGTGCATTAATCTAGAAATCTAAAATGGTAATTTCCGGTTGTTAACGTTGCCTCCACCCCCACCCCCCGTAAGGCCAACTACGTATTAGTGAGATGGACGGCAATGCGTACATTAACGGGACGGCGGTACAGTATTAAAGGCAGCACCAGGCCGTGCAGCGTCACCGCTGAAGACACACGGAAGACAACTGGGTTGGGCTAAAAACAAAAAAGTTTTTTTTTTCCTTTTCTATACTTCTGCCTCTGAAAGAATTCGTCCCTCCGCCTCTAAGTCAACTGGCAAATACAAAGCATCAACATTTGTCTTGAAATAGGTCTCCTTGTCTTGCACTTCGACCTCTAAAAAAGTGGTATAAAGCGCTGTATAAATGATATAATAGCTCCCTCTCCTCGTCGACAGCACAGAGCTCGCAAACTTGTCGGAGTGCCTCGGTCAGGCGATGGTTTCTCTAAAATGACAAAACCACAACTATAAAGACCAGAATGCAAAGAAACAAAAAATACTCTCGCGCGTGGAGCTTAGAAAGCCCTTGTTGACCAACAGTGCCAATACAAGCAAACTCGGACTACAATCCCCATAAACCACTGGGCTGTCAAGCAAGAGTAAGAAACTGGAAACATGATGTCCCGGCGAGCAAGGAGACAAACAAAGGGCTTGGAGTATTGCTTGTATCACTCCGGGTCCCTCTCGCCACCCCAAGCCTCAGATGCTGGATTCTACATTTTTAGGCATTTTCTCACGGTTTTCTACACTACAAGTCCCAGCATGCTTAGCAATGCGGCCTGAAAAACCAGGGCTTGCTGACCGTCACCCTCACTATGGGTGATCAGCTGCCTGTTTATGTGGTGCTTCTCTACAACCACAAGTGTATCTTCTCATCCAAGTTAAGAAACTATGGCCAATGGTTGTCACCAGTCCTTAGACTGCGTCTCCCTCCCCATTAACCCACTCACTCCTGCCTTTACTTAGTACTTGGGTAACACTAGCCGGAGGTTGCAGAGCTATACATAAAATGGACAGAGAGGGGCGAGCATTAGGGGAGCAGGGATGTCTGCTCAGGGGTCCAAGGAATAAGCAAGGAAAATGCTCCCTTTGACTGTAGTTGGGGCAGTAACTAAAGCATTGCCCAGGTTCATTGGGTGCCGGTGCCACTGCACCCGCTGCACCAAATACTAGCCACGCTCCTGGAGACGAGGGATATTCAATTCTTTCTTTGGGGATGTCGAGTGCAGCAGGGACATTAAAGGAGGCGTCTCTGTAACACCAGAGAATATACGTTTACTAATCTGCCCATACATTTTTATGGCACATCATCAAATAAAGTAAGATGCCGCGGCAGCGCCAGGAGCTCTTTAATATCACCGAGTGTGCCAACGTGAAGGTGCCAGCTGTAAAGGGCTCAGGTTGAGCCAGACTGGCGCCCACTGCGGGGGTCACACCGCGGTCCCCGCACTCCCTGCTAGGACTGTCAGCTGCCAGAAGCCGTCACTCAGCCTCGAGGCGCCGGGCGCACCTGGGCGGGCACGTCTCAGGTGCTGAAGAGGTTTGAAGGGGCCATCAAAGCGCCTTCTCAGCCAACGGGGCAGCAGGGGATAATCGGGCGACCCCAGACCAGCTAAACTGGGTTCAGGTCGGTTTAACCTTTGCATCACGCATATCCGTTGGTTTTTACGTGGTCACAGAATTTGACATCGGGTGACCTAAGAATCCCATTTTCTAAAAAGTTATTTTCCGGAAACGACTTATAAACTCATCTAAACTAGAATATAAATAGGTGAGACAAGGTTTAACATTCATAATCGCATACTTGATATCATTTCCTCCTTTATGTAACTGACAAATGGCTGTGTGTGTGGGGGGGGCTCTGTGTGTGTGTGTGTGTGGTGGGCTCTGTGTGTGTGTGTGGTGGGCTCTGTGTGTGGTGGGCTCTGTGTGTGTGGTGGGCTCTGTGTGTGTGTTGTGGGCTCTGTGTGTGTGTGGTGGGCTCTGTGTGTGTGTGTGGTGGGCTCTGTGTGTGTGTGTGGTGGGCTCTGTGTGTGTGTGTGGTGGGCTCTGTGTGTGTGGGGGGGCTCTGTGTGTGTGGGGGGGCTCTGTGTGTGTGTGTGGGGGGGGCTCTGTGTGTGTGTGGCTCTCTGTGGGTGTGTGCAAATGCAATAGGTCTCGGATTTGCGAGAGATTAAGCTATTGACATTGTAAATGATAATGCCATTTATTTATCTGTTTTCAAAACCAACACATAAATAAAAATGTTGTCATTTACAATGCCAATAGCTCTAACTTTGGCAAAGCCGAGACCGTTGCACTATAAATGCTTGTTTAGCTTTTTTTAACTTCTTACATGCTCTTTCACACAGGTTTTTTTGCCGGGTTGTTTAATATTACTACAGCTTTTTTATGTTTTGGCTTCGGATTAAAGATTGGTTACTTTAAACATGAGTGATTTTCGTGGAACACTTGGTCTTTTCGCATTATCATAGGCACGCGTGTAGACTTCAGTGGTTTATTTGTTGTTTCCAACAATAAAGCTGGTTTAAATTAGATCACATAACGATGTAGACCATTTCGCGAGGTTTAAATCATTCACGCGACGACGTACAGCTAATGGCGCCTTTGGGCTTGAGTGGCGTTACATGGAAGTTAGAGGTCATGTTTTGAAAACCCTAGTTGAGTCCTGGAAATAGCGTGTTTACCTCGAGGGGGTGCGGCGCTTTCAATCAATCAATCAGAAAATTTATAGAGCGCACTACTCACCCGCGAGGGTCTCAAGACGCTGGGGGGCCGCTACTGCTTGAAGAGCCAGGTCTTGAGGAGTCTTCTGAAGGCAAGTAGGTCCTGGGTTTGCCGAAGGTGGGTAGGAAGGGCGTTCCAGGTCTTGGCGGCGAGGTAAGAGAAGGATCTGCCGCCGGAGGTTGTTCGTTGGATGCGGTGGACGGTGGCGAGGGAGAGGGTGGCGGAACGGAGCTGGCGGGTTGGTGTGTAGAAGTTGAGTCTGTTTTTCAGGTAGGCTGGTCCAGCGTTGTGGAGAGCTTTGTGTGCGTGGGTGAGGAGCTTGAAGGTGATCCTCTTCTCGACTGGGAGACAGTGTAGGTCTCTCAGGTGGGGGAGATGTGGCTGTGGCGGAGGATGTTGAGGATCAGTCGGGCGGAGGCGTTTCGAATGCGTTGTAGCTGGCGCAGGTGCTTTGCTGGGATTCCTGCATAGAGTGCGTTGCCGTAGTCCAGTCTGCTGCTGACGAGGGCCTGTGTCACCGTTCTTCCTGTTTGGGTTGGGATCCACGTGTAGATCCTGCGAAGCATGTGGAGGGTGTTGTAGCAGGAGGAGACGGCGCTGACCTGCTTCGACATGGAGCGGGAAGAGTCGAGGATGAATCCTAGGTTGCGTGCGTGGTCGGTGGGTGTCAGTGCTGCTTCCAGTGAGGTCGGCCACCAGGAGTCGTCCCAGCTGAGGGGGTGGGTCCGAGGATGAGGACCTCGGTTTTGTCGGAGTTCAGCTTCAGACGGCTGCTTCTCATCCAGTCGACTACGGCCTTCAATCCCTCGTGGAGGTTGTTTTTGGCGGTGTGCAGGTCCTTGGTGAGGGAGAGGATGAGCTGGGTGTCGTCGGCGTAGGAGATGATGTTGAGGTCGTTTTGGAGGGCCACTTGTGCAAGGGGGGCCATGTAGATGTTGAACAGCGTCGGGCTGAGGGATGACCCTTGGGGGACGCCGCAGATAATGTTGGTGGGTTCAGATCGGGAGGGTGGGAGGCGGACTCTCTGGGTTCTGCCGGAGAGGAAGGACGTGTTCCAGTCGAGGGCCTTCTCTTGGATTCCGGCTTCCTGGAGGCGTGTTTTTAGGGTGCGGTGGCAGACCGTGTCGAAGGCGGCTGACGGGTCCAGGAGGATCAGGGCTGTTTCGCCGTTGTCCAGTTGGCATCCGATGTAGTCTGTGGCGGCGATGAGGGCTGTCTCGGTGCTGTGGGTTCGTCTGAATCCGGACTGGGAAGGGTCTAGGATGTTGTTGTCTTCAAGGTGGTGGGCCAGTTGCATGTTGATGAATTTCTCGACGACCTTCGCCGGGAACGGGAGCAGGGAGATGGGCCGGAAGTTCTTGAGGTCCTTGGGATCTGCCTTGGGCTTCTTGAGGAGGGCGTTGATTTCGGCATGTTTCTAGCTATCCGGAAATGTCTCTGTCTCAAATGAGATGTTGATCTTCCGCAGCTGGGATGCGATGACTGCATCGCACCCCAGTGAAGCGTGTTTACCTCGAGGGGGTGCGGTGCTTTAATGCAGAACGCTTTAAGGAGCATTTGGCATAAATAGTTACGGAGGACTTTTTCATATTTTATATATTACAGGGCATAAAGGTCTGAGAACGCGGTCGAGGTGAGCTCTGGCTAACAGTGTTATTAACACATCGCTGTTTATTGAGGAACTGGCAAACATTGAAGACTTTATGTTTCTCACAGGTTTCCGTGCCCACGCTCATGTCTGTTGATGTGACAAATTTGATAAGAGTTCTCGTTTAAGTAAGCGGGTAAGTGGCCCAATGAGATCTGGTGATTTACACTTGTGTGTAATGTTTCACAAAGCAGTTTGGTAAAAATTGGTTTATGTATTGGTTTTCCTATTTTATCAGGATTCCTCAGTTTGATTTCAGCCCTGTGAGCATGTTTTTCAATCTCTCTAGGACTGCGGAAACACATTGTTTGAGTCACACGTCGCTGTTAATTATGGGCATAAGAGCCCCCTTAGCACCCTTTTAAAGTTGGCACAGGTATAGCACTTATTTACTCAAGTGGTCTGAGGGCACAAGGAGCTTCAGTTGTTGTGCAGCATCAAGATTACGTTTCTTTTCTTATGATCTCCTTTAAACATTGGCAACTTTCTTTTACTTTTTTTACGCTGTTCATGTGCAAATCCTACTAAAACTTCATTGTATCTAACATTTCAACCTAATTGGTAACCTCCATGATAATCATTTGGTACCTTCTCTTCTATGTTGTAGCGCCCACCGGAAGGAACTGAAATTTACAATTATGTGAAACACACGTCTTTCAAAAGTTAACCCCTGAAGAAGGGTTTTTAAAGAACCCGAAATGCATTGGGCTTTTGTTTGTGTTGGAAATGTTATAGACTATGTGTAAACACAAAGGAAATGTAATTACACTGGATTTGTAACTGTTTGTTAATCCACTTAATTTTCTTTAATCATGTACTGAAAACTTTTTCATAATATAATTTGATTGAAGTACAATGATAAAATGTTGCTAGAGTTCTGATTTCACATTGGGTATCAGTCAGACACATAATTGAATTGAATACACATGAAACCTTAGGGACTTAGGCTGAGCGCTTCACTGGTCTTTGACTTTGATTTATACATCGCGGCTCTTCTTGCCTTTTAAGTGGACTCGTCTGGTATGGCTTGCATGAATCCAGTTTGGCAAACCACCACACTTCACAGCAGTATTAGTCACCAGTATCACCTGGTAAGGGCTGCTTCTCCTGAGTTCTAAACACTATTTCCTCACATGTTTCTGGATGAGAACCCACTCACCAGGACTTTATTCGGCTGTGTTGTAGTGGTGTTTTCTCCAACCTGATGAGACACAGAACGCACCAGATCAGCCAATCCTCTGCAATAATCAAGCACTAGATCATCAGATCTACTCATCAGTTCGTTTGCTGGTATGAATACTTTTCTCATTGCTCTTACCATTAGAATCTTGTGTGGACTCAATCCGTCATTTTGTCAGGAATGCTTCGAAGACTCATCAACACAAGGAGTAAAGAGTCAGGCCATTTCAGTGTTGTGGATGCACACAATTTTCCTAGCCTAGATTTTATAGTGCCATTGATTTGCTCAACTACTCCAGATGGTTCAGGTTGATAGGCACAATGCAGCTTCTGCTCAATTTGTAAGGCTGCGCAAATTATCCGAATTATCTCATTGTTGAAGTGTCTTCCCCTATCTGTCTCTAAAGTGACTGGAAATCCAAACCTAGGAATCAGTTCTCTCAAAAGCAGCTTTGCGACAGTAAGGCTGACGTTTCTCCTCGTCGGATAGGCTTCCACCCAGCAAGAGAACAGACAACTATCACATACTTCTGCCCATTACATGGGGGAAGTTCAATAAAGTCCAATTGGAGTCAAGATGGTCCCCCTGCTCTTCCAATTCGTCCCCAACTAACAACTGTCTCTACCGGGATTGTTTCTGACAAATGACGCACCTCTGGCAGACACTCTGCAATGACCCTGAACATTGGGTTATACCATGTCTGCTTGAAGAGTCTGATCATTGCATCTCTTCCAATATGCGCAATTCCATGCTATACCCTGGCCATAAGGGAAAGTAGAGAATCTAGTAAGTCTGGTCTTTCATCAAAATATATCCACACTTTGTACTCTGATCTCTCTCTACAAACTATTACTCCAAATTTGTTTTTCCTCATCACTTGCTTCTTCCTGCATCTGCCTCACTTCATCACAAGTTTCAAATGTGGTTGTAAACATAAGATGGCATTTGATATTTCCTCTTTCAATTGATCTGTTTAAAGCCATTAAACGCTGTGCACAGAAACGCGCTATTTGGTCGTCGTATCTGTTGCCCTTTGTCACATAATCATCTCCTGATTTATGTGCGACACATTTGACCCCTGCAATTCTTTTTCGGAAATTGTAAAGCATCCAATAATTATTTTACAGTTTTGCTGTTACAGATGGGGGAACCTGAAGTGCGAAATCGCCTTTGCATCCATAGCTGTCCAAAATCATAGACAACCCCGAACCCAAATTGGCTATTAATAAATATGGTTACCCTTAGGCTTTTGGCAATTTAGCATGCTATAATCAGAGCTATCAATTCAGCAATTTGAGTGGAGTTTACCCCTTCCAAACAGGATTCTTCAAGAACTCCCGCTATGGTGCACACAGCATAGGCAGTGTATTATTCACCTTTCTCATTTCTTAGACATGACCCATCCACTGATATCTCAGTCTGGTTTTCCGAAAGAATATCCTCTAAAGGCCTGGGCTTGGTGCACAGTTCAGTCACATCCAAGCAATCATGATATGCATCCTCTCTCATTTCTTCACACCGAGAATTCCGCAACAAGGTTGCTGGGTTCACGGTTGTGCACCTCACCACAGTCACATTTTCAGCACCCAGAATCTCACTCATACTTAGGATCTCGACAGAATGTGGCACATACACTTTGGATATCCCATCACAATCACTTCACTTTGTTTCAGACTCGCACAGTGGCCGCTACTGCTTTCAAACAGCCTGGTAACGCTGCAGCCACTGAATCCAAAGTAGCAGAAAAATATGCCACTGGACGTCGTGCCATTCCATGTTTCTGAGTTAGGACTGAAAGAGCACACCCATCTCTTTCGTAGCAGTACAACACAGACTCTTTTGTATAATCCGGTATTCTAAATGCAGGTGCTCGACATAGACTGCTTCTCAATTTAGCAAAAGCTTCCATGCTTTCATCATCCAGATCAATCGGAACTTTCACATCTTTCCATGTCAACCTCTGTAGAGGTTTTGCTGTCAGTGAAAAACAACCGACCCACTGCCTACAGTATCCAACCATTCCCAAGAACATTCGCACTTCTTTCAGAGTTTTGGGTGGACGCATCTGTTTGATCGCATTATTTCTTTCTGGGGTCACCTTTCTGACCCCCTTCTCTATTTTGTGTCCCAGGTACTGGACCTCTTGTTTACAGAATTGTAATTTTGCTGTGGACGCCTTATGTCCTTCTGCCAAATGGTTCAATAGGGCAACAGTGTCTGTCACACATGCCTCTCGAGTCTATGATGCCACTAACAGGTCCTCAATATCCTGAACCAAAACTGTATTTCCTGGCATGACTAAAGTCTCCAGACATTTTTTCAAGATCTGGTTAATGATTGAGGGACTCGCTGTGCATCCTTGAGGAATTTGGCACCATACCAAAACACTGTTTCCGAACCGGGACACAAACAAATACTGGCTTTCCGGATGAAGAGGTGTTGGACCCGGCCTCATGGCGTGGTCCTACCCCTCCCGCATGGCGGGCCCAGGACGACATCAGCCCTCCTCCGGACCTCGGGCGGCCCCTTCTGCCCGACCCTGCACGCCCCAACACCGGATCCCAATCATCGGCCTGGCCCCAGCGTAGGCCCATCACGACCTAAGCACGAGGCCGTGCCCAACTCCATCTTGGGCCCACCACGTCACGGCCACGTGGCCTCGGCCCCAGCGAAGCCCAGACATCGAGGCACCAAGATCCACCCAGGTGGTCGAGTGGCCACTCGACAGATCCCGGAGGGAGAGGAGTTTCGATGGCCCTCCAGCCATCCCCGGACGCCTGGTATCGATCGCCCTCCGGCCTCCCTGGGCGCTGGCTCCACCCCCCTGCTGGGTGTCTGGACACCATCATCCCGGCCCCTCTGGCCCCCAGCCGCGAGGGTCCGGACATCAAAGGACCTCCGTCCTATATCTGGGCCAGCCCCGGAGTAGGACGCCAGTTGTATCCTGGACTGGAAGCCCTGCTGACGCGGTCACGGCCGACACCAGACGAACTCATCCTTCCTGTAACCCGAAGCCTGCCGCGGCCTACCTTGCTGAACCATCTGAGAGCCTGCTGGCGCTGCCGCGGCCTACCTTGTGAAACCATCTGAGAGCCTGCTGGCGCTGCCGCGGCCCACCTTGCTGAACCATCTGAGAGCCTGCTGGCGCTGCCGCGGCCCACCTTGCTGAACCATCTGAGAGCCTGCTGGCGCTGCCGCGGCCTACCTTGCTGAACCATCTGAGAGCCTGCTGGCGCTGCCGCGGCCTACCTTGCTGAACCATCTGAGAGCCTGCTGGCGCTGCCGTGGCCTACCTTGCTGAACCATCTTGTTAGCCTGCTGGCGCCGCCGCGGCTCGAACCTCTCGGAACCCCCCAGCTCGAGGATTGAGAGCTGTGCGGAGGGTATCCCTTCCTCCGCCCAGAGTAAGACTGTCCCGCTACCTTACCCTCCTTGTCCGAGACTTTACGGATCCCTCGATCCAGCTGTATATGCTGCCAAGAACCCGCAACCGTTATTACTTATAAAAGCTTGCGAGCTTGACCTCCTGTGTGGTGTCCGTTTGTAGTGTTGTGATTACTCTGCTGTACGATCTTAGGAGAGGGCCCTCATTCAGGAGGCCTCTCGGTAACGCTCGGCTACTTCTCGACGGAGGGGTGGACCTAGGGGTGGTCAGTCAGACATCTTCTGCCTCCCCCGGGTCGCCTTTCTAACAAGAGGAATTGAGAAAAATGCTTGGCACAAATCAATCACTTTGTACCATTCAGCATCACAGGGGATTTGGTAAAGTATCACTGCTGGATTTGGTACTACTGCACAACAGGGTACTATAATTTTATTAATCTTTCACAAATCCTGCACTACTCTGTATTTCCCATTGGGCTTTTTGATACTTATAATAGGCGAATTACAAGGACTGCTCATTATTTCCTTTAGGATTCCCTGTTCAATCATTTGGTCAATAACAGGAATAACTCCTGCAATTACTTCCGGACTCCTTTTGTATGGAGTTGTATTTGGATATACAGCACCCTCTCTTCACTGTTACCTGAATTGGATCTACATATGTCATTTGGCCAATTTCCTTTCCAGAAAAATCCCACGCATCCGATCTCACTGCACTTTTTAACTCTTCAGGCAAGTTCTTTTCTGTGAGAAGTGAAAACAACTCATCCACTTCTGTCCCTTGCTTCACTAACATCATCTTGAATTTGACATCCTCGTCAGGTGTCTGAAATGCAATACCATCCGGCGTACAATAGATGGTGCAGTTCATTTTGCATAAAACATCTCTACCTAAGATTTACTGGACTCGAGTCATATACCACAAACCGATGCATGTCTTTAAAGTTTCCAATATGAACTTCTATTGGATTTGTGACTGGTGTTCAATATGCTTATTCGAGACTCATACAACTTGGATAGTTTCTCCCAAGAGGGGTAGGTTTGGAATTTCTGCTGGTCTCACAGTAGAACAGGTAGCACTAGTGTCCACTAAGAATGTAATATTCCCTTCCACCTTTCCATCAACAAATGGACTTGATTGATCGACCGCCAAGGATGCACCAAGTATGCACTCTTCCTCCGCCCTCAGGCACCGTCATTGAGATGAGTCTGAATCACTCCCATTGCATTGAAACCAGTATTGCTGAACCATTTGCACACTTGATTCTAACCAAATTGGTCACCTCTGTGAAATCCAGTGTTGGCACTGTACCTCTGCACCTGAGCATTCACATTATTTGGCATGGGAGCTTGCGGCACCTGTAACTGTTGAGTAACAGGGAGCAGTTAGGTGCCGAGGAAGATCTAAAGGAATGTCTTGCAGCTATTTTTAAATGGATGACCAACAACCATTTAAAGTGTAACGCCGTAAAAACAGAAATTTTACCAGTAGGGAATCATAATTTGTTTTCCCCAAAAATGTGTTGGCCAGCGGAGGCAGAAGCTCCTCCTAATACAATTAAATCTGCCCGGAACTTGGGCATCAAATTTGATGATCAATTATCTTTTAAACCCCAAGCTGTGGCAGTAGCAGGTATGTGCTTCCAGATCATAAAAGCACCGAGGAAGTTTTTTGATCTGCTTCCGTTATCGGCAAGGAAAACAGCCGCAGTAGCCTTAATAAGTTCTAGGCTGGACTATTGTAACGGACTATATGCTGGAGTTAATAAAACCGTTCTCCACAAGCTACAAATGGTCCAAAATGCGGCGGCCCGCCTTGTACTGCGTTGGCCTCGTAGGTCTTCAGCCTCAGCAGCACTTAACACCCTTCATTGGCTGCCAATGGGTAAAAGAATTTTGTTTAAAATTCTTTTGATCACCTTTAGGGCATTCCACCAACGAGGACCAAAATACATATGCAACGGGTTCAAAAGATATCACCCGACGCGTTGCCTGAGGTCTGCCAGTCAGAACCTACTTACTCTTCCTCGTTTCAAGCTGGCTACAAAAGGTGGGAAATCCCGCTTTGTATTGGGCGCCAAGGCTTGGAATAAGCTTCCCCCCTCTCTACGCTAATTTTCCCAAGAAACCTCTTTTAGGAAGGCACTAAAAACTTGGATCTTTTCTTTGCCCGATGCTATGTGTAGGACCTTGGTGTAATTGTGGTGTAGAATGCAGGACATCCTTTTCCCCTCCAACTCTTCCATCTGAGTTGTGTGAGCGCCAAGATACTCCTTGGAGTGAAAGTTGCGCGATAGAAATGTCTCTTACATTACATTAAAGTAACTATCTGCTGCTGCTGTTCTTGATTTACAGCAACCTCATTCAGTATCTGTGGAATTAAAATGGGATTTGCCCCATTATTCTTTTTAGCAGATCTACACTCCTTCGTCCAATGTTCATGCTTTCCGCACACATGACAGGGAAATTTCTTCATGGCTTCCTCTCTGCTAATTTTACCTCTACCTCCACCTCCACTGGAATTCTACCCATTTTGATTGTGTCCCTTCATCTGGATACCAGTTTGAGGAATATTATTTGCCTCTTGCTGCTCTGCCACTTTCACCTGTACCCACATAATTTCCTTTAACTTGTTATGTCTTGATTCAATGTATGTAAGGAAGAGGGGGTATCCCCGACTAGAGTTCCTAATACGGGATAAATACAATGTTTGAAAGAAAGAAATTAGGAACTAGTGTTTGAAAACCATGGACATAGACGGACTAGTGACAGCATAGACTATAGTGAGACAGGAAACATGATACAAAATTATTTTATTGAATTTTCATTGTAATAAAAAGCACAGTTATCATTTGGATATACATAGTTATTGTGTGCATGCCTTCATTATATATGTGACTTGTTGTCTACATATACAGACTACTGTTGTCAGATCCTATACAGTTTTTATAATGGTGTAACTAGAATTGGGATCTATACAAGGCTGATTTTAGAGATATTTATACATTAAAACATGGCTGAATATGTCAACTACGCGCGTTTCGGCTGGAGGCCTTCATCAGGGAGCCATGTAGATATCCAAGTGGACCTGTACATATTTAAAAGATATAAACAATAGTAGTGCTTGTCAATGTCCGTGAGAAATCCTAGATATATACATTTTCGAAAAAGTACAATACACATTTTATAGTGATACATTTATACAGTGTTAAGGCCTAAAGATAATAAATGCCTTAAAGAGAGCAAACAGCAAGAACCTGGCCTAATATTTACAATTATATACAGTAGGTTTTGTAACCAATTTTGGATTAATACATTTACTAGATAACAGAAACAGACACAGATATGCTGTTTATCTAACAAAGTAGGTTTGGCATATTTGACAGAGAGAGAAGTTGGGAAAAGAACTTAAATGGTAACGGAGAGAACTCTCAAAGTTAGCATAACTTGTAAGGGGTAGGGATAAAGACTAAGAGGGGATGGGCCCGTGAGATATGACAGAAAATATAACGGTGGGGGGAGGATACAAGACAGAAATAGCAAGGGAATGGATGAAATTAGTACCTGAACATGTGATTGGTGTTGGTTCTCACATAGATGGAGTAGAATTAGTTGGTACGGATGGAGGATGGTCTATCTTGACGATTTAAGCTATGGGTCAATGATAAATTAAATTAGTAAGGGGGCATATTTGTGAATGACACAAAGGGCGAGAGTGCAGACATTTTCAGTGGCAATGAAGACTATATACAGATCGCCAAAATAAATAAAGTACCTGTGCAGTGTATCGTTGGCCTGTGTTCTGCACTTCAGATTTCACATTTGGGAGTGGCCTCTGTTATTTAAACTATGAAGTAGAGAATAACCACTTTAGAGATTTTGATAAATTCTGCTAATGATGTCAGAGCTTGTAGGCAAGAGACTGAATTGAAATGATAATGATACCTGTGTGGGTGCTCTTGGTAGACCAGAGACTACACGCTGTGGGTGTTAAGTAGATGACAAATGAATGACCTATGTATCAGAATATACATATATATTAGGTGTGACAAGTTAAATTCAAAACAGGGAGAAACAGACACGATATTGTGAAACCACATAAGTACCTGATGCTTTGGTCTCGTATTTCTATGAGGAGGGGTCTGTTGGCGGCTCTGGTTGCATAAGCAATCTACATATTAGGACAGAGCATGAGGAAATTAGAGTATTTCCTGAAGGTTATTATGATCAGAACATCATTCACTTATACGGGGTCAGTTGTCTGTTTCTTCATTATTACCTGCGAAATGCGCCAACGAAGTATATTGGAGGGGGTCTAGGAGCTGCAGAACGAAACGCCGACGGTTGCCGTCCCGTTGTAGATAAAGCGTCGTCGCACTCGCAACGTTACTGCAGGAAGGCGCAAGGAAGGGAAAATATTTAATGGAGACTATTCTTATTGTAATATTATTCCCTACTCTAGGCTTGTTCGTTGTATTGTGCGTATTTACCTTCATTGCGTGTCAACGCGGTATTATGAGTGGGGTCTGTCGGCTTCACGGTGTCGGCCGATGATTGCCGTCCTCTTATCCGCAGTACGTGGATGCGAGGTATAACTGGAAGGGAGGAAAGGGACAACGGGGCCAAAGGTTGGTAATTGGCTGTGTCAGACAGGGCATGTCAAGCCACCCGTTCGTGAAACGTGCGTATATGCATTTCAGTTCTTACCTGGTAGTTTGTTTCCAGCGTGTTTCAATAGTGGGGTCCGGTCAGCGTTCGTCTGCAGGCGATCACGGGAGGGATAGATGCAATGGCGCCAACTGGATTTAAGCAGGGCAGGTCACTGTGAGTGGTCAATCCATGTGATTGTTTGGGGTGACATAACGGTAGAGAAAGGACTATGTTTGTGGAAGTCCTTATTCCTAGCGGTAAACTCGCCGCCATGTTGGACCTCGCGTACCCAAGCAGACATCCAGACAGTGATTTCTCTGACGTTAACACGTTTGGAGTCATGCATTTGAAAGCTATAGGTATATTTATTCATCGACCTTCTAATACCTTTGAATATACACTCCACCGTTCCAACATGGCGGCGAGTTTACCGCTAGGAATAAGGACTTCCACAAACATAGTCCTTTCTCTACCGTTATGTCACCCCAAACAATCACATGGATTGACCACTCACAGTGACCTGCCCTGCTTAAATCCAGTTGGCGCCATTGCATCTATCCCTCCCGTGATCGCCTGCAGACGAACGCTGACCGGACCCCACTATTGAAACACGCTGGAAACAAACTACCAGGTAAGAACTGAAATGCATATACGCACGTTTCACGAACGGGTGGCTTGACATGCCCTGTCTGACACAGCCAATTACCAACCTTTGGCCCCGTTGTCCCTTTCCTCCCTTCCAGTTATACCTCGCATCCACGTACTGCGGATAAGAGGACGGCAATCATCGGCCGACACCGTGAAGCCGACAGACCCCACTCATAATACCGCGTTGACACGCAATGAAGGTAAATACGCACAATACAACGAACAAGCCTAGAGTAGGGAATAATATTACAATAAGAATAGTCTCCATTAAATATTTTCCCTTCCTTGCGCCTTCCTGCAGTAACGTTGCGAGTGCGACGACGCTTTATCTACAACGGGACGGCAACCGTCGGCGTTTCGTTCTGCAGCTCCTAGACCCCCTCCAATATACTTCGTTGGCGCATTTCGCAGGTAATAATGAAGAAACAGACAACTGACCCCGTATAAGTGAATGATGTTCTGATCATAATAACCTTCAGGAAATACTCTAATTTCCTCATGCTCTGTCCTAATATGTAGATTGCTTATGCAACCAGAGCCGCCAACAGACCCCTCCTCATAGAAATACGAGACCAAAGCATCAGGTACTTATGTGGTTTCACAATATCGTGTCTGTTTCTCCCTGTTTTGAATTTAACTTGTCACACCTAATATATATGTATATTCTGATACATAGGTCATTCATTTGTCATCTACTTAACACCCACAGCGTGTAGTCTCTGGTCTACCAAGAGCACCCACACAGGTATCATTATTATTTCAATTCAGTCTCTTGCCTACAAGCTCTGACATCATTAGCAGAATTTATCAAAATCTCTAAAGTGGTTATTCTCTACTTCATAGTTTAAATAACAGAGGCCACTCCCAAATGTGAAATCTGAAGTGCAGAACACAGGCCAACGATACACTGCACAGGTACTTTATTTATTTTGGCGATCTGTATATAGTCTTCATTGCCACTGAAAATGTCTGCACTCTCGCCCTTTGTGTCATTCACAAATATGCCCCCTTACTAATTTAATTTATCATTGACCCATAGCTTAAATCGTCAAGATAGACCATCCTCCATCCGTACCAACTAATTCTACTCCATCTATGTGAGAACCAACACCAATCACATGTTCAGGTACTAATTTCATCCATTCCCTTGCTATTTCTGTCTTGTATCCTCCCCCCACCGTTATATTTTCTGTCATATCTCACGGGCCCATCCCCTCTTAGTCTTTATCCCTACCCCTTACAAGTTATGCTAACTTTGAGAGTTCTCTCCGTTACCATTTAAGTTCTTTTCCCAACTTCTCTCTCTGTCAAATATGCCAAACCTACTTTGTTAGATAAACAGCATATCTGTGTCTGTTTCTGTTATCTAGTAAATGTATTAATCCAAAATTGGTTACAAAACCTACTGTATATAATTGTAAATATTAGGCCAGGTTCTTGCTGTTTGCTCTCTTTAAGGCATTTATTATCTTTAGGCCTTAACACTGTATAAATGTATCACTATAAAATGTGTATTGTACTTTTTCGAAAATGTATATATCTAGGATTTCTCACGGACATTGACAAGCACTACTATTGTTTATATCTTTTAAATATGTACAGGTCCACTTGGATATCTACATGGCTCCCTGGTGAAGGCCTCCAGCCGAAACGCGCGTAGTTGACATATTCAGCCATGTTTTAATGTATAAATATCTCTAAAATCAGCCTTGTATAGATCCCAATTCTAGTTACACCATTATAAAAACTGTATAGGATCTGACAACAGTAGTCTGTATATGTAGACAACAAGTCACATATATAATGAAGGCATGCACACAATAACTATGTATATCCAAATGATAACTGTGCTTTTTATTACAATGAAAATTCAATAAAATAATTTTGTATCATGTTTCCTGTCTCACTATAGTCTATGCTGTCACTAGTCCGTCTATGTCTTGATTCAATGTCATCACTACAATACTTTGCATACCTCGTAATTTCATTGATTGTCTTACTTTGCCAGCAAATTAAATGCAGCTGAATCATATTACTAATTTCTGGTTTCAACCCAAACACAAAACATTACACAAAATGTCCCATATCCTGGTCTCCAATATTCTCAAATCTACTATACGGTTTAAATACCTGCAACAACCTTTCATAGTAGGCATGTACTGACTCTCTTGGTTCTTGGGTTGTTCTGTCAATTTTAACCCAATCTGTTTCCTATGGGGACATTTTTCCCTTCAAAAACGTGATTACCTGATTATACTTTTTCATCACCTCGTCAGACGGTGCACCTGTTTTAAGGTCCCTAGGATATTCCTCTTTTGGCCAGTCAACAGTGATCTTACACTCTGTCCACAAATCTGCTGGAACAACAATCTCAAACAACCCATCTAAATCCTTCAGCAAAACCTTCGAGACTTTCACAAACCTCTCGACCGGTTTGTAACATTCAACTGGTTTCTCTCTTAATCTGGGGAAATTGTTTGTAAAAGACAATATATCTAGTCTTGACCATGGGACATGGACATATCAGCCACCTGGTACTTCTCTCATCGGACACGCCCTTTCAACCTGCTCGGTCTCCTTTAACGGAAACATGGATAATCCTTTACTAGCTGCTTCTTCCTTCTTTCTCGTCCATCTATTTTTCAATCGATCTAGATCTCCCCATTTCTTCACGGTGTTCATCAACTCTTATCTGTAATCTCTTTCCAGGCGCATTCATACTTTCTAAATCCTTATCAGTAAAAGCCAACATGTATGACTTTTACAATACCTTCGACTTCTGTGTCTATTCCATACTCACTAGCAGCTTCTGATATCTTCTCATGTAAATTCTTCGCTCTCCAAGTAATGCTTTTACACAAAAACAGTTAATCATCTCGCTAAGTCCCAAATCTGTCTGGACTTATTGTGCCAATAATCATTGCTACCAAATCTACTTTCAATTGACTTACATCAATACTCTGTGGTTGTGGTTTCGGCTTTGTCATTTCCTTTATCCAATTATTCCATTCTTCTGGTGATGGACCGGCTGACCTCCCTGCTATTGGAGTGACATTTGGCCCTATTTTCCTTCGGTCTAATTGTACACCGCTCTTAGGGGTTTCCTTTATTAGTTCACAAACCGGAAGATCTAACATTGTGGTATTTTGTTCATCTTGACCATTCTCATTCATTACCATCACCACTCCACTCCAGCTACTACTTCTCGGAACTGCCGACGAATGCACTTTCAACAAATTCAGTCTTTCCCCATACAATGGCACTATGGGACTGTGAGAAGTTGGCCTGATATATGATGTTCACTATTCTAGTGAGCACCTTGTATCAGTCCAAACAATCCCTTATTGTGGTGGTTGTAAAGTCAACCTTATAGACAAGCTATCCTAAGGGTAGCATGGACTAAGCAGTCTTAGGCTTAACTCGAGAGGGCATGTGAAGCCAGCTGATTTTCCATATGCAATCCTGTAATATCAAATGAAAGGACACCACACAAGTTATATATTATAAAAATATATTTATTTATTACTAGAATAATCCTCTGTACTCTTTATGAGTGCAGAGGCATAAGCGTTTAAACAAAAGCACAGTTAAACATACAAAAGTTGCACAATTATGAATAGGCCCGGTGGCCACTCAAACAATATATTAAATAAGTGGTATAAGAACCGCTTTACGAACAATGGTAAGGCCTAGGGCATCGCTGGGACTACACTGGACTAACTGTAGTTAGGACGGGAGTAGCCCGCGGGATTCGGGTGCAGCGCTAAAAGCACACGCATGCACCAATGCAAAGTCAATGGTGCGTAAAAGTTATAAAGTTACTGCTTTGGAAGTCTTCCGACTAGACTAGAACTTAGCCACTTAAAACTAGGACACTAGAGGTGTAAACCACTACAGGAGCACCAGTGTTGTATCGTTACCTCACCCACAGGAAGCGGGTGCATAGGTGCCAAAGTGTGTCGGGTTTCGTCGTGGAGATCTATGGAGCTTGGAGATGAAGATGCTGCAGGCGGCCAGGAGAGAAGAGTCCGGTTGGATCGAAGATGTAGAGTACCTGAAAGCAGAGGGGACAGAGTCTGGGTCACTAGCCAGTGACCAGGATGGAACCAGGAAGAGACCAGGCGATGTCAGGCGCAATCAGGTGGTTGTCGAGAAGCTTGTCTCCGCTGCCACGTGGACTCTGGGGCATCGAGGATGACCAGGAGTGGATCACGAGCTGTCCCACGAAGGCTCTCGCTGTCGGCGGTGTCGGCTTCCGGATCGGAGTCAACAGGCCTTGGCAAATGCAACCCACGCAGGAATTGAAGATCGCTTCTTACTCGGACCAGCAAGATCAGTGAGGTTGCTCCTTATCAGGGGAGCAAGGGCCAGTCTGGAGCAACCAGACTAGCAGAGTAGTTTCAAAGAATCGTCGTCGTAGAGGCCACTAGCCAACGGGCAAGTGACCGGACAGACGCGTCGAGCGGGAAAATGCAAAAGGGCCCCACGCAGCACTCAGTGAGTCTGGAGGGGTGATCTTCGGTGCACGAGCTGGGGCTTCTCAAACCCCAATGCACAGCTTCGAGGATGCCTCAGGAGCTGCTCGGTCAGCACTTCGCAGTCTTTTCAAGATGGCCGGTCCCACGTCTCATGTCGCCTCCACGGGTCTCAGCTTTGCTGTGGCTGTGGATCGGGCTGTTGGATGTCTGGGAATCTGGTTCTTGTCGATCTGTCGCTCGAGCTCCGGCTGGAGCTGCAACAAAGCAAACCGTTGGGCGCTGGATGGTGCCTGTTTGCACAGTGTGGTCACTCCTTGACCACAAGTGAGATTCTTCAGTCTTCCACGTCGAGTGGGATGTCGAAGGGTCCAGAGTTCTGTATCCAAGTTTCAGTCAGGATTATTTAAAGTCTATGGGCACAGCTCCTACCTTTATTCCAAATCAAGGGGCTGGATAACCTGCTAGGTCCCTCCTATGGGTGGGACCCAGGAAAGGGGTGGTTACAACTCTTTCCCTTTGTCCAGTTTCGCGCCAGAGCTGGGGCTGGAGTGCCCCAGCACCGGATTGAACTGGGCTATGCACAAGGAGTATGTACCCCCCCAGGCAGTGTCTAGTATCACTCGCCCTGCCTGCCTCAATCCACTATCTCCTGTCTGGGGTGGTGTAACACCTCCCTGTGACAGGAAACCTTTTGTCCAGGCCTCTGCTGCCAGAGTTTCAGTCAGCAGCAGGAGGCCAGACTTGTGTCTGTGGCAGCAGCATTCATTTTGTTATGCTGAGGCTCTGGTTAGTTTTAACCGCATTTACTGTTACCCACATGTCTTAGCCATCTAGAAGGGTGGAATGCTACCCCCGTCACCAGAACTGGCGAGGGGGTAGTATTCCAAAGTGTATGACACCTTACACGACATGTTTTGATAAAGCCAAACCAAAGTTAGCAATAACCGCGAGGATTATAATGCACTCAAGAGTATATGGTATGGCAATATCCCAGAACAGCTATAAGGACATGGTTCCGAAAGCTGCAGACAGGCTCAGCTCATGCTAGAGCACCATCTCACATAAAACCAAGCACTCTGCCTCCAGGATTGTTATGGCCTGCCATAGGAGTGACTTATAGGTGTATATGTGTCCAGATATAGGTTTAGATATAGGTATACTATATCTACGCAAGGTGTGATTACACAACCTTGCCCCAGCTGAGTGATCAGCCAGTTGTGTCAGTTTGGATGGCCAGCTATGGGTGGCAAAAGATATGCTGCAGCCCCTGGTAGGCCTTGGATGCACCTATGACCTGGGTACCTATAGTACACTGTACAGGGGCTGATAAGGAGACCCCAATATCCAATTAGTTATGCACCTAGGGTACATAGAGTCCATTTTAAAGAGTGAGCAGACAGCCTGGGGCCCTGATTAGCAGGGTCCCAGGCCAACTAAGTCGAAAACCAGCTAAACACAAGGCAAAAAATCTGGGGTAACCATAGTCAAGTATCCACCCTCCTACAGGGACCAATTGTCACTGGTACTGTTAATGCTTCAGCATTCACACTTAACTCATTCATTTTCTGAACCTGCTGTAGTCTTGCCTTATTCAACATATTTGCTTCATTTTTTCGCACTACCCTAGCTATTTCGGGGACTTGAGGAGTCAATGAGTTTCCCATTTGTGGAGCACTGGGCTTACCACCCCTGAATTTTCTTCATTTGGCGGTGGTCTTTTAGTCATTATATCCTCTACCAACTCATCATCCTCTGAGTTATTCAGGTCATCTCTAAAACTTGAAGCCTCTATATATTTTTTTCTCTTTACACTTTCCTCCTGTCTAATCATCAGCAACTAAAACTGGGTACAAACCTTCAGTTACCACAGCTCTCCTCCATCTTTTCTTCTCTGCTTTCAAAAGGATATCCAAACATCCAATTTCTGTATCTTTTATTACCTCTATATTTCTTTCAAATGCCTCAACTTCTCATTCTTCTAAAGCTTCATACTGTTTCAGTCTAGGATTTAGTTCCAGTACATTCATTCGATTTCTCATATCCTGCAATATCCTTACATTAAACGTACCATGCTGTGGAAAAGCTACGACACCATCATCCTTGGTATACTTCACCCAATTCTCAAACTACATACTCGTATGGCATCCTCGCTCCAACATCATAAGCAGCAGGCGTTTTTGGAGGTGGAATCAGAATTCCCTCTCTAGTCACAATTGCTTTGTCCTTATTGAAAAAAATCTTTTATTTTCTTTAGCAGCTTTATTTTTCTTATCTTTTACGCTAACGTACCTCACCAAACCAACAAAGAAATCCTTCCGTAATTCTAAGTTTGTCAGCACTCATTCTATACTAGCCAATCAGAGCACTGCTACGTAAGCACGGTCTAAACCAATACTAGCACGGCTCACACCAACCAACCAACCAAAGCTCAGTACACGTCCGCTATCTGACCAATGCCAGCGTGGCTTTTTCTGACGCATTACTCCTTCTACTGACCCTCCCTTCACAAAATATCACGGCAATATTTTTCAATGTTTTCTTAATCAAAATTTCTGTTAGTAACACAAAAACAATGCTACCTTGTCTGTTCAACTAAATAAAGAGTAGTTTTCACTTTTCCGAGAGGTTTTCTTCACTACGAGTCCTAATAACGACCAGCGCTCTTTTACTCTTCAAACAAGCTCCGGGAAGACCCATTACTCGTCCAGGGAGAAGGTCAAGATTTCACAAGAGGACCTTTTAGCTTGAATAGAGGTCTTATTACTCTCCTGGGGATAAGGCTAGAGTTTCGGAAGTTGACCCTTCGCTATTTAAAACCATCTACTTGCATACGAATTTCCCTAAAAATAACACCTACAGCCCTCAGTAGCTTCGGTATTATTAAAACAGACAAAGAACTTCTGCAGTGGGACTTCTATATCCACACTCTTCTGCCTATTTCAGGATAATTTAATTCCCGGGATTCCTCAGGTAGCTACGTACCTGTACTTCTAGACAACATAGAACAGGACACTAACCTTTTCATGTTAAGAACATATATTCAATAATCAATTATTACCAAACGAATCAATAGCTAAATGGTTCTCTGCTACCAAGAAACTGATCCAGCGCAAGGCCAATACCCAATCAGGGATCAATACTCAATAATATCACAGATCTATGGCCCATACACATACACCCAAATCCCTGATGCGCTTGGGTCAATTTATATACGTTCAATTCTTTCCTTCTATTATTCATGGGACATATCCTCAAATATTCATCTAGCTAATACATCAACTTTCTTCTATTTGGTCGATGGACCAATTAGTTGAATAGTTGATGGTAATGATAATACTATCTAATTATTCAGTCAGCTAAATAATCACAGACTCTCGGTATAGTTAATAAAGTTTTACCTCAATTAAATGGTAAAATGCTCAAATGCTTACAGTCACAAGTGCAAACAATGAACTCACAACGGGAGAGAAATACATCAGCAATATCAGATAGAGACAAGCTCGAACAATAATGGCATTATACATGAAGGCGTGGATAGATTAAGAGACAGTTTTAGCAAATCAAATTGCGAAACAAAATACACCTAACAGAGGGGATAGATGGAGGCAATAGTTTCATCTAAATAATACATTTCAATGCACCTTTGATGGAGTGGATAGGTGAAGAGACAAAAGTTCAGAGAATAATATACATTGCAGGTAATTGTTCGAGTGAGAGTCAGAATAATACAAACCTAAAGGTCTGTAGAAAGCCACTACCCTGGCCAAGGTGATGGAGGGGGTTCCCAAATAGAGTCAGGGAACAAAGACTACAGGGACAAGAACGGGACAAGACAGGAACAGCCAGGCCTCTCTGCAAACCGACAGACAGCAACGCATCTCCCCCCTCTCTCTCTGTGGCCAGCCTAACTTAACCACACCCCTAAAGGCACGCCAGTTATATCCTAGAACCTACATGTCCGTCCCACATCAGTTGCAACAATTCTCAAAACTAGACAGTTGATTGAAGAGTTTAGGAGGTGGTTCTGTCACAACATGGTGACTTCATTCAAGGTTTGGGCATATTCATTGTTCTACACCCATTCCCATGATTTCATATTGGTTCAGTTCACATGTTTGTTTTGGCCATATTACAATTGTACATAGTTTAAAGCAATGCCTGCGGAAGGAGTCATTTTGTCCCACGGTCAGGCACATCACTTGGCAGGCAATCATCGCATTGGCCTTCACCTTCTACACTTCTACTGTGCTTAGCGCTTCATTGTGCTTTTTACAGATCGATTCCACTAGTCTATTCTGCCCCTCCCTTATTTGGATAAGTTAAGAAAATTGGCGTCTCTTCCAGCTCACTATAGCAAATGGAAATTGAACATTCATTAATTATATGAAAATGTATTTTTCACTGTGTACCACCCACCCTTGCACTATCCCGGTTAGCGTTTTTTCCTAGCATAGCCAAGTGAAAAGCAGCATTATTTATTATTTCAAAGCAAAATGCAAGATGCAAACTACGAAATGCACATGCGGCCTAGTCATGCATTCTTTCTCGTTTCTTTCAAGGCACGATGTTAATGCGGTTTTAGTTCTTTCATATACTATTTCTCGTTAGTACACGCATGCACAAAGCATCTTTCCCTTGTGTTTAAGTAAGGTGCATATTAGTTTTCTATTACTACTTACTGTTAGTACGTATTATGGGAGTACTCATTCGAGCAGGTTTCTTTTTTTTTTTGGTTAAAAACTTTTATTGAGCAACAAAATCATGTGTACAGAGATGGGCCCACAACCGCACGGGCTGGCCGCTAAGATCGAAGCATAATGTGGTATAAAACAGTGGTCGCCACTCCGGCGGTCAGGCACAAACTGGACACAAAATGTCGCCCACAGTATGGAACAGGATAAGACAATTTTCTTGTTTTAAAACACACCAAAACGACAAACATAAAAAACAAGGCGGAGGAGTAATACACAGAGAGTCAGCCCTGGAGGGGAGGGAAACCCACTAATCAGGAATACGAAGTCATAATCAGTAGGACAAGTTAAGGCGGGGGGACAGCGGGGAGTCAATCAAGCCAAAGGACAGTACATGAAATTTCAGGAACATCAAACTAGGGTGATGAGGGAACATCAGGGGCCTCCACCAGGGGAGGAGCACAAATATCTCCGCGATAGGCGTTCCACTGACACCAGATCTTCGTCCATGCCCTAGGTCTGCCCCTAGCTGTGTAGACGGTCTTTTCGCGGAACATAGACCAGTCCATGTTTTCTTCCCACACAGAGACAGTGGGGGGCCTGTGGGAGCCCCAAAGTTGCGCTATGTCCCGCTTCGCAACCATATACCCCAGGGTCGCCCATCTGGTTTGGGCCACCGAACAGTCGGTAGGTTCCCACACGTTCAACAAGCATCTCCGGGCCTCCGGCACCAGTGCAATTCCAGTCACGTCAGCCATCACCGCAAGCACCGCAGTCCAATAGGCAGCCACCCTCGGACACTCCCAAATAATGTGAAGGAACGTAGCACTCATCCCACATCCACGCTTGCATAGGCCATCCGGGGAAAAACCCATCGCAACCAAACGAGGACCAGTAACATACACCCGGTGGAGGATCTGGAGTTGAACCAGACGGAGACGGGCAGGAATGGCAACCTCTTTCGGAGAGGATAACGCCGATTGCCAATCCTCATCATCTAATTCCAGCCCGTCGCCGACCCACGCTTCTCTAAGTCGAACGAGCAAGTCAGCGCGATTGTGAATCAGCTTCTTATAAATCAAGGAGATAGTGCTATCAGGGAGATAGCCATCCAGGATACGATCCTCGAGGGGGGAGGACTCAGGGATGGCGGCACCGGAAGTCAGAACAGAAGTGAGGGCATGACGGACCTGCAAATATCTAAAAAATTCCCTATCACTCAGGTCATAATCATTTCGAAGGGCCTCGAAGGACTTCACCGCCCCATTCGCACACACGTCACCCACTCTACAGATTCCAATCATGTCCCAACGGTCAAACCCTTTCGTTGTCCAAAGACATCCCAGACGCTCAGATGCAAAAAGCGGAGTTGCCAGCGTCACTCGTTCATCCCACCCCAAGCTCACATTCGCAGCGCGCCACACACTAACCGCAATCCTAGTTGGTCCCGTAAGGTGGAGCCCAGCCGACCTAGAGTAAAGCGCTCTATTAAAGTTACCACCCGGCAGTTGGAGTCTGTCCATTTCAAAGGCCGGATCCGGACCCGGGGAGTACATCGAGTGGTTAATGGCAGACAGTTGAGTAGCCCAATAATATCTCTTGATATCAGGAAGTGCTATGCCCCCGTCATACCAAGGGATGGTGAGCTTCGCAAGTGCGATACGTGGGCGCCCGTCCCAAATCAGTTGCCTTTGTAGACTCTCGACCTCTCGGAACTAAGTAGCGGGGATATCATCATAGGAATTCTGGAGTGCGTAAAGGAATCGCGGTAAGGACATCATCTTGGAAAGGGCAGCCCTGCCCAGCGGCGACAAGGGTAATTTACGCCAGCGAGCCACGTCCAGCCGCAATCTATGAAGCGAAGGAAGGAGATTACGTTTAAACCGGAGCGACGAATCCAATGTAATAAAAAAAACCAAATATTTGAAACCGGACTGAACAACCTGGATGGGAAATCTATTCGGCAATGGGGGCAGGTCACCCGAAATAACATAGACACAGGATTTAGCCCAGTTTATAATCAAACCAGAATTCTTACCAAACGAGGCGAGAACGTCAAATAAGACATTCAAAGATTTACGCGGGGAAGTAAGATAAAGAAGAATGTCGTCCGCGTAAAGCGAAACACGGTCCTCAAAATCTGGGGACCAACGTATACCCTTGAGGGAAGGCTCCCAGCGAATCCACGCAGCTAGCGGCTCTAATGCGAGAGCAAAAAGTAGTGGAGACAAGGGGCACCCCTGTCTGGTCCCCCTACCAAGGGGAAAGGGAGCCGACACTCGACCATTAACCACGACCTGTGCCAGGGGGTCGGTATACAGTAGCTTCACCCATCCGATGAACCCCGGGCCAAAACCAAACTTCTCAAGAGCCGCCCAAAGGTAGGGCCACTCTATCGTGTCGAAGGCCATCGAGGCGTCCAACGAGGCCAAAATGGCCGGCTCCGTCAGAAGCCCCGCCCTCACGATGGCTCCATGAAGGCGACGTAGATTAAGGGCTGTGTTACGGTGCGGGATAAATCCGGATTGGTCCGGATGAATCAAGTCACTAACGACCGTGAGGAGGCGAGTAGCCAAGAGTTTGGCAAGAACCTTAGGCTCAATATTTAACAGGGAGATGGGTCTATAAGACGAACAAAGATCCCGGGGCTTACCATCTTTAGGAATTACCACAATCGTAGCCAGGCGCTGGTCATAAGGGAGAACACCCCGCTCCCGGGACTCCGAAAACATTGTTCGAAGATAGGGCGCAATCTTATCAGGACGCAGTTTGTATAACTCGATTGGCAAACCGTTCGGGCCCAAAGCCTTGCCCGAACGGAGAGAGCGAATTGCAGTCGCGATTTCGTCCGTAGAGAACGGGGCCTCCATAAAGGACCGCTCCAAATCGGGGAGGCATGGCAAAGCTATGTCGCGCAGCAAGAGGCGAGAGTCGTCTTCATCCCTTTCCGACACTGGGGAGTAAACCGCACGAAAATAGTCCGCAAAACCTTCCACTATTTTAACCGGGTATGTCACTCTCACACCATTCAAAGTCTGAATCACAGGCACCACTCGATCCGCCCTCTCCCTCTTGTCCAACCAGGCAAGCAATTTCCCCGCTTTGTCTCCAACATCATACAGACGACCCTGTTGCTCTCTAAACATCATTTTGGCCGCATCTGTGACCAGAGACTTATAGGCCAATTGCTTCAGACCCAGGGCATGGAGTTTGTCACGAGTGACACTCGATTCCAGGTCAGCCTCCATCTCAAGTATTTCCATTTCAAGCTCCACCACCTCCCGATTACTTGCTTTTTTGGTTTCAGCAATAAGAGACAGGGCCTGCCCACGAATCACAGTCTTAAAAGCCTCCCATAGGGACACCGCAGAAGAGACAGACCCCTCGTTCTCCAGAAAGTAGTTGTCCAAGGACGTAACCAATTGACCACGGGTCTCAGGGGAGGTCAGGTACCAAGGGTTGATAGGAGCCACCCGGCCCGCCGCCTCCACCCCCACATCAAAACCGAGCCAGAGCGGAGAATGGTCCGAGATGCCCCGGGGGAGGTGCCCAATCTCACGGACAGCCGATGACTGTTCAGCTGGCATGAGGAAGTAATCTATTCTAGACAAACTCCCATGGGCCCCAGAGTGGAAAGTGTATTGAAGTTGAGTGGGGTGCATAAGTCTCCAGCAGTCCACCAAACCAAAAGTACCCAAAAAGCCACCCAGTCATAATTGGGTCGAAGGAGTATCCCTAGGGGGGTAACGATCACTTAGACCAGAGAGGACAGAATTAAAGTCACCAGCCATAAAGAGAGCACCATCAGGGAGGCCCAACAGAACTCGGCCCAAATCAGAGTAGATAGAGGTCTGCAAGCCGGGGGGCACATAGATGGTAAACAGGGAAAGGGTTTTGCCCTCATATCGTCCCACGAGGATGGCATAGCGCCCCCGATCATCAAGGATCACATCATCTATCGCAAGGGGAAGGGAAGCCCGGACCAGGATGCCCACCCCCCTGGAACCCGTTGTAAACCCTGAGTGCGCAACAAGACGATAGCCCCACCTATTCATCGCGTGACAAGTATTGCCCACTAGGTGCGTCTCCTGCAGAAAGACAATATCGGGAGACAAACGTCGCAGGCATCGCAACACCACCCCCCGCTTTATACGATCCCCTAGACCATTGACGTTCCAGGAAATAAACCGCAACCCGCTACCCCCCATCCCACGAAGTAATGCAGGAACCCTCCCCCAATGAGCATGACACTGAAAGTACAATTATCAAAATAGAATCGCCTTGAAAGAACAAAACACAAACTACAAACTCCCCAACAACCCACCCCCCAACACCCAAGGAAATACCCCCCACCCTGCACCCCTGCAGTAGACAAAGAAGCCACCCCAACATGCAGTGTGCCTGTCGCCCAAAAAACCCTGTTCTACAAAAAGACCCCGGAGGAGGAAAAGGCTCTGTCCCACCCGCCACCCCGACAGAAGAAAGGGAGAAGAGAATACATAGAAAAAGGATGCGCTCAAGTACAGACCCAGGAAGAGATAACATGATACGGAAACAGGGGCCCAGATAACGAGTTCAGCTCTCCACGCCACCCTCGGCACCACCCGGGTGCTCGGTGGGATCAGTCAAATTAGGCCGGTCCGGCAGAGAGTCCAGCCAGTCATTCACCGAATCAGGTCGATCAAAGAAAAGGGTCCGTTCATTGTACTCCACTCGTAGCCTGGTAGGAAAAAGCATGGCGTATCTCAGACCCAGGTCCCGAAGACGCTTCTTAACTCCACGGAAGCCCATTCGCTGTCTCTGCACAAGCTGTGAGAAGTCCGGGTAAAAGTTCACCGTGGCATTTTCGAAGGCCACCGGGCCCTTAACTCTCGAGGCCTGCAGGATAGCGTCTCGGTCCCTATAATGAAAAAGTTTTGCGACAATGGGCCTCGGCGGGGCGCCCGGCTTGCCCTGGCCACCCGGAACACGATGGGCACGTTCCACCGCAAAGAATTTGCTCAATCCGGATGGAGAAAGGTAGTTTTGTATCAAGTCCTCAACCAGGAGATCAACAGAATGCGGATCAGGATTTTCCGGAACACCGATCACACGCACGTTACAACGCCGTGCCCTGTTTTCAAAATCCTCCAGGCGCTGAGTCATGAAATCGTTCACCTTTCTGAGGTTGCCGATCTCCGTCTGCATCTCCGAGACGTCGGCCGTGAGGCTAGATGACTTGAGGTCCAATGACTTCACCTTCTCATTGGTTTTAGATAAGTCGGCCCGAATCAGGTTCACATCGATAGCCACAGATTCGATTTTGTGGGCCAGAGCTTCATATTGTTGGCCGATGGTTTCTCTCATGCCAGAGATGGCGCCCATGATGTCCTGCAGGGACGGCTCCGCCGAAGCCTCCAAAGGGTGCCCCACTGCACTCGGGCCAGGCAAGGTGGCACCGGGGGACACCTTCGATTGTGTGTACCGGTCCATGATATTAGACTGGACCGGGCCCCCGCGAAGGGGCGTCTTGGTCTTTCGCCTCTCTTGGTCCCCTCTGCCAGTCATAGTGGAGACCGCGTCCCCAAAGGACCCACGCGACCTGGTGAAAATGGCCGCAGGAAGACAGGGCGCCGGAGCCAAAAAAGTCAGCAGCGAGGGCAAGTCGAGGTGTGAACCGGCCCAGAAGGATACGAAGCAGGCAAAAGGTGCAACTGTAGCCTCGCGCCGCTGGACTCAGCACCGGCCAGACACCTCCGTTGGAAGACGCAGTCTGAGTCAGAATCGAAACCGAAAGTTAAGAGGGGGGCCCATGGGTCGAGTCCCCCTGCCGCTGTTGTTCAACTCAGACACGGCAACAGAGCCTCACCAAGACCCGGGCGCGCCACCAAGGCGGGCCCCGAAAGTTTGAGTCGACGTAGCTTCGGTGCCCCTGGTCCAATTCGAAATCCAAAAACAATATTAGGATCAGCCCAGGTTCCTCTTCATTAACCCTTGGAAGAAATCAGGATATGTTCAGGATATCATGCCGGGAGTGGCGGGGGTCCGGAGAGCGCTGTGCTCACGCGGCCATCACGGATGCCCGCCAAGCTCCTCCCCCAGCAGGTTTCTTTTTAAGAAATCCTGCTCCATCACACCCCTGGAGTTTCCCGGGTTTCAAGTTTTCAGAAATATCTTGGTGTGGTGGGTTTCCTTGGAAGGGTTCCAAGTTGTGGTCCAAATACTGTAACAAACCACATGGCCAATACTTATGCCGAAATAATTACATTTCCATGTTGCGTTGATGGGACTTATCATGCTGCGGACATTAGCCACCCCCCCCCCCCCCCCATATAAGTGCAGTTCTGTCTTTATTACGAGAAGTATGGGTATACAGAATAGCAGATTAGTTGAACTGCTCTCCATTTCTGGCTTCTAATTGTAAGCCAGTGTGCAAGAATTAACACATTTAGCCAATATCCCCACTGAATCACACAACAGTATGGGAACCCCCACATTTAGAGTTGTACAAATAACCACTATTCCAAAACTCAGTATCTTGGGCACATTTACAAAATGCAGAGCTTTCCTACATACCCATTTTTCATTAATTACATTTTACCACATGAGTGGCTGGTGCACAATGAAATATCATTAGAAGTTGCTGCTCAGTTGTTTGCTCTGATGTTCCAGAACCAACAAACATCATATACCTCTCCAACTCTGTTGTCTGCTGTGGTGTTCCACAACCAACAAACACTATATACCGCTGCATTCAGAAAGGTCTGTCTGACATAAGTGTGTATTAAGTTTGTAAATCGGCCTGGGAGGCAAACAATTATATATGAAAACGTCACCACCCATTTCTAATGTTTCCTTCTTATTTTCGTTAGTTTTTGTTTTTCAATGATTTGTTCCTCTGTGAAATCCCGCAAACCATGTGCACAAATTACCCCTGGCTGAGTTCAGAATTGTGTCTACTTTTCAGAAATGTATAGATTTTCTGACTCACACCTGTTACCACGACATACATCAAGTAAGCAGGCACTACAAATGCCAGGACAACTCCACTGCTTCTCACAAAAATGTAAAAATTGTGGTTTAAAAAAAATTGTTTACTGCCGATTTCTAAAAACTGGGAAGATGGTGATCTCAGCACAGTAAACCTTTTGCTGATGTCATTTTCAGAAAAAAATTATGCTTTCTTGCACAGCACAAAAATAAAAGTACAAAAGACAAAATTTTCCAATACCTTGCCTCTGTGCTTGGTTCCCCTCCAGGGTAGTCCACAAACCCTGGGTACATTTTGAATCCCCAAAAAGCAAGAGGAAAAAGCTGCAAATTTGACCTGGATAGTTTAAGGAAGAAAAAAGCTTTGAAGGCTTAATTGTGGAAAGCCCCAAACATTAACCAGCATTTGCAATGCATCGGTTTCACCTTTGGGACGTTATATGTATTTAGGAATGCAGCATATTAGCCTGGGTGCTGAAACATCTACCGTTTTTCAATATGGAGGGAAGTAAGCATCAAACTACGTGACACGCCAGGTATGGGAACACATGGAGAGACATATTGCCTTTTAGCGGGAAATGGTATGGTTCAAAGCTGTGTTTTTAATATAGAATCAATGCTTTCTGTGGTCATATTACTTAAAATATAAGATTTGAAGACAATTTCTATGGACCAATGTCTGTGCACCTGGTAAAGGAACTAAGGAACAATCGAACGTGTGGGAACTACAGGATAGAATAAGCAACACACAACGTCTGCCTGGGCTGAGAGTGCAAACTAGGCGCTGTCAGGGTTGGGAAAACCCAGAAAACCCTAAAGTTGGAGCTCAGTATATTAAGTCGTATTGATAATCACTAGCACCCTAAACTGTAATGTTCACTTAGTTTCTTTCGAATGACTTCCTATCGTCTCAATGTCCCTGAGAAGAAATTCTTATCACATTATCGATCTCTAGTTATGCCACACTATATATACACCGTGAATCACATGTCTTAATGCAGTATATATCTGGAGTGGTACAGGAGAGTGGGCTGAACGATTTAATGGCTGCCTTTCACAAAACAGTTTCTCTGTTTACACGGTCTCTATACCTGTATGTCCCATTCGTCAGTCAATCTGTCTACCCAGCCTTCTTGTTTGACTTACACCATCTATCTGTCCATCCTTCTCCTTAGCCCATTTGTTTGCTTATCTACTGAGCCATTTACCCGTCTATCGACCCAGCTCTAAAGTTATTAAGTACAGCCTCGCCTCTATTACAATGCCTGTGCCCCTGTAACCGGAGATGAGGCGCTGACTTCGCACTGATTCTTTGTCTTTGACTGTGCGATGGTCTGTATGGACTTTGGCTGTAGCCTGCACCGCACGTTCGCAGTGATGTGTTTGGGGCAGAACTGAAAGCAGTGCAGGGACGTTTATAGCACCCTGGCAGATGCAAGTAGCAACTGTGATTTTTGTTTAAAAAATGTGCCACCAAATTGCAAGAGGTGCAGTTCATATTTTGTGCCCAAGAAAGATTATTGTTCCCACCACTTTGAGGTCTACATTGTGTGCGCGCAAGTATGTGTGTGAGCAGGGTGAGAGGTGTAAGTGTGACTGTGGAGGTCCTGCTGGATGTGTGCATGTTTGCTTGCTGCTGTGCACGCGGGTATGCGCTTCTGTTTGACTACCACTGCGCACATGTGCCTGTGGTTTCCTCTTAGTGTCTGACCGTGTTTATGTGTGTGTCTGTGAAGTGTCTTACTGACAGTGCATTTATGTGTGCCTGTGAGTGCTGGTGTGTGTCTGTAAGTATGCTTGATTTGCGTTCCTGTATGAATGCGCATATCTCCATAACTGTCTAATGGTGTGTTAGTGTGTCTGTGGTTATATGCCTGCGTGCTTGAATGTGTGTGCCATTCTTTGTGAGTTTGACTGGCTGAGGCTGCTTGTTTGTGTCTGTGTGGCATCATGGCTGTGTGTGTTTGTTTACGGTCTGCTAGTCAGCGACTCTTGATGTGTGTCTGCCTGAGTCTGTGAGTGTATGCACACTAGACTGAGTGTCTCATTGTCGGTGTGCCAGTCTGTGTGTTGTCGGTGTGCATACCTCTAAGACGTAATTATGTGGCTGCCTGTTTGTGTGTCTGACTGGAGTGTTTCGACAGAGGTGAAGGCTGGGCTGTCATTCGGGCGTCATATCTCCCCACTCAATAAATGATTATGTCTGCTGTCAAGCAGTCTGTGAAGGGGACACAGACTACACACATGCTACCCCGTTGTCTCGCAGAGAGCTCGGGAGAGACTGTTCTGCTCTCTGGCCACCCGGTCTGTTTCCGGGGCCCAGTTATAGCCGAGACAACACTGGGGGTCAGAGGGGTGAGGGGGAGAAAGGATTAGGACCTCTGGTCCAGGCAGGCACCGGAGGAGGGGTCTATGCCATAAAAGCTGTTCTAGGCTCTGCAGCGCGTCTTCCCGGCACGAGGAAGCGCAGCGGCGGAGGAGAAGTCTAGTCGCTATGTTGTTGTTACACAGCAAACGCTGCAGTAGCAACAGTAGAAAATACAGACCTGAGCGAACGAGGCCGGGAGGAAAACACAGGCACGCACTGCCCGAGCAGGAGTCAGGAGGAGGGACTAACTACCACCCACCGAGGGCAGACTCCCTCTAAACCACACCGCCCACGGGCCCCGCATCAAGAAGGGACCTTTGCTAAGAGGCCCTATGCCGCAGTGTGTGTGGGGAAGTGCAGACACGGAGCGGGCCACTTCCAAAGAGAACTTCCCTGCATCCCGTCCCTGGAGAGGCGCCCTTCCCCCCACCGACCCCTCTCGATGCGCGCAGGAGCCTCTCCTACCTTCATGTCGCTGATGATGGTCGGGAAGAGCCCCCCGAGGGCGCTGCACTCCTTCTCCATGCCGGCATCCATATTTCGGTGCACAACACAGTGACTCAGAGCCGGTGCAGGACACGGACTGCGGGAGGGGGCGGGAGAGGACACGGACGGCGGGAGGGGGCGGGAGAGGACACGGACGGCGGGAGGGGGCGGGAGAGGACACGGACGGCGGGAGGGGGCGGGAGAGGACAGACGGCGGGAAACGTGCACAGGACAGCGAGGGGGGGGCGGAAAGGCACACGGATGGGGCGGGAATGGACAGACTTTCAGTGAAAGGGGAGGGAACGGGAAAAAACGTAACTCCGCCCTGGGAAAAAATCTCGGGAACGCCCCCGAATCTGGTCCGGCCTTGACGGACAGATCCGGCACTCAATGGCTAGCCTCCATTTAAGAGCCGGGGGACGTTCCCGAAGTCCTTATTGTCAACAAAGGATTTCACCTGCGCCGAAAAGCTGCGCAGAGCGCAGCCTTCGGCAGGTGAAACCCAAAAACTTCAATACAACATCACAAAACGGAAGTGCCATCTTAAATGAGATGTTGCATCTGACTCAGTACTCCAGTAGACATAATACCCATAAAACACTTGAGAGAACATAACACACCTGAAGAAACAGTTGGGATGACATCAGAAATTTGAAGAAGCACTCCATAAACCTTACACGCCTAAAGACGTATCTTGGAGGACACAATAGATTAAAAAAAACACACCCACACAACTCCAAAAAGGAGGATATCGCACAATTAAAAATCCCATCTGAGGCCAAGAAATTAAAAAGCATACTCTCATGGCACTGTATGGGACCACACTAGACTAACACTGTTGCCCAAGGCCAGTTCTCCCAGCTATCGTCTTGCCTTTTGTGTGGAGAAAAATACTTTAAAATGCAAGTGTTGTTTCCGAAAGGGGACAATAATGCAAGCACAATAAATATCTGGAGCTCAAACAGCAGAAAACCCTCTCTCGAAGCAAACTAGATGTCAGAAGAGAGCGGTTAGAGCAAAGAAATAATGACATGGAAAAAACTAAGAAAGAAACCAATAATTGCCATCTCTCGCCAGGCTTTTCTCAGCTGGACTTGAGCCTTCTTTAGAAAACAAAGTGGATCTGAGTCTCGTAGCTGAGTGATGTGATTCAGCGTTGCCACATCAGATAGTCCGATGTTTGTGAAATCTTAAGGCCTCACCAGAATGCTTTTTCCCTAAACCACAAGAGCGAGCTCTGCACAACCTGCAGCTGCAAAAATATGAGGCAACAGTGAAAAATGCAAGGAAGAGGGAAAATAAAAGGACTGCTGGAGGCGGAGGGGGTGTGATGAAACCCAGTAACGGCTCCCAGCTCCAACCCCACCCCCACCCCCACCTCACCCCTCCCCGGCCAGCGTCAGATCAGCAGCGGGAGCCTGTGAAACTTAAAGTGAAAAATTACCATTGGGTCAGGAATTCACCATGACATGCAAATGACGAACAGCTCTTGATAGGCTGAGCCAGAAGCTGGTCCAGGGACCTGAGAGAGGCCATCGGAGTCTGCAACTAGCTGAGCAGCCTGAAAGGGTGCAGATCTGGAAGTGATCGTTAGAACCTAGAAGTGGCAGCTGTTGTTACTGGCCCCAGAGGCTGCAAGAGACCTTTGGAGCCAGCCTACCAGACCAAGGGCAACAAAGTGTGTTAAATGACGAGAGACTCAAAGCTGGGAAGGAATATAAGAGTCTGAATGCAACTACACCCATCAGAACCTAAAAGTGTCCAACTAAGTTCGAAAGTAGTTGTGCAGCCTAGGAAACATACAGATTGCAACTAACCACGCGGAAACATGTGCCAGGTACTGCCACTTGTTGCAGAATCTGAAACTGATCAACAGGGCCAGTTATTGACATAATAGCCAGGAAGAGGACACCAGTGTCCGTCACAGTCATGTGAACATGACAGCACCCGTCACACCCGTCGCTGGTCTTGCTTTCAAGTGATGTGCAGTTCTCCCCACTGGCCATTAATGCTCGAAACTGACCAGCAAAACATGCCTCTAGCTCATATGCTGAACATTACAACCAGATCCGGTCATCATAGCGGAAATGTGCCAATAAACACTGCCACTGGCCTCAGAATCTGGTACTGACCATTAGTGGCAGCCAATAACCACAGATCCTGGCAGCGCCCAGAGCATGAGACTACTCATCTGCGACCAGCACTGGCCTCGGAGCGACCCTGCCCACTAAAAGTGGTTTTGGCCTCTGAGCCTGCCCCTGCCCATAGGGGGCTGTTGTTAGCCCTAGAGCCTGACAGTGCCCATTATAGATTGCTGGTAACCCCCCCAATCTGATCTGAGCCTGTCTGTGACTTAAAACTCTGGCAATGTCTATTATATTCTGTGCCCTGACACTGGCTCCCCCCCAGCACATTACAGAGCCAATCAGGCCCTACCAGTGACCAAAGGGCCCGACGCAGCACATTACATATTGATGTTGACCTTAAAGCTCGTCGACAATGGCAATCAGAGACTACCTTACTGTGCACATCAGATCTCCTACTGGCTACAGAACATAAAGATGCCAATTGGTTAGAGTCTTGTATTAACAGAGCCTTACACTCCAGATTGCCGCTTAGTCTTGAGCTTGGCAATGCCATTCAGAACCCGCGTTGGACTCCGAGCTAAACAATGCCAATCGGAGCCTGCCATTGCCCACAGACCCTGGGACCGTCTGTCAAATCCTGCCTCTGGCATGATACCGTTAAAGTGGTCGAGTCCAACGTACTTACCGGGGGAGCATGGGCATGGCTCGAGATCAAGTCTTTCTGTCTTGATGATGGTTAACGTTGGTTTAATGTCCACAGCTGCCTTCATGGTGACTGCCGCTGTCTTTTAGACAGGGGTAGGGTTGCGGAAGTCCCTCTGCGCAACCTGTCCCGGCCGGGGGTTCCCTGAAAAGCCTGTACAGGGAACCCTGCCAGGCTGTTTCTGACGGGCTGGGGTCCCCGTAGAGCCCGTCGATGGCAGTGTAAGCTCAGCGACAGGAGGGCTGTTCCGGACAGAGGTGCCCTACAGATACAGCGGGTGTGATGCTGGTCCTCCTGTGCGTGATGCAGTGCCCTCCTCTACCGTGATGCCCACTGCCCTACTGGCCTCTCCCGCTCCTTGCTTGGCTTCTCAGGGCGTAGCTCCGTTCCTCTGGTCAGGGTGAGTCTGAGGAGCTCATCGGCATGGTGGGCTCGGCCAGGCCAGTGACAGCCTCGGGGGCGGGCTTCTGAGAGCCAGCCCCTTCTTGATGAGTAGGAGGAGATTCAGGGGCGGAGATCTGTCCACGGGTAGCACAGCGAAGAGAGAGGTCTGTCTGCTTGCCTGAAGAAGCGATGTCGTGGAGGGTGGGGGTGGGTATCTGTCTGGAGACGAGCTGAAGCGAGAGACCTTGCTCGGCCAACGGCGGGAGGGGGCGGGAGAGGACACGGACGGCGGGAGGGGGCGGGAGAGGACACGGACGGCGGGAAACGTGCACAGGACAGCGAGGGGGGGGCGGAAAGGCACACGGTGGGGGCGGGAATGGACAGACTTTCAGCGAAAGGGGAGGGAACGGGAAAAAACGTAACTCCGCCCTGGGAAAAAATCTCGGGAACGCCCCCGAATCTGGTCCGTCCTTGACGGACAGATCCGGCACTCAATGGCTAGCCTCCACTTATGGAGCTAGCCAATGAGAGCCGGGGGACGTTCCCGAAGTCCTTATTGTCAACAAAGGATTTCACCTGCGCCGAAAAGCTGCGCAGAGCGCAGCCTTCGGCAGGTGAAACCCAAAAATGATCTCAGCACTAGGATGAGAAGAGCCTCAACACCTAAGGGGTTAAGCAAGTTTGCTCACATTACACATTTCACGTTGGGATAGTACTGGGTCAAACTCTCCCCTGAGGATTGGAAAGCCTCTGGCTAACAACCAGAAACCATACCTGTAACTTATGTTTGGTTATCAAGTAAACAAAACTCAATGAGAATGCAAATGCAACTATGGTTCTAAGAGGGTAAATATTTACTAATTCCGCAGTAAATATGTACAGAATGGTGTAAAACACATTGTAGTGCATACATGAAATCAAGAAATTAAAATATAAATATTTAATCTGGAAAATGTTACCAATAATACATCTTTGATTACTTTTATTTACAGAACCAATTGTGTCATTCCCAAAAGTATGATGTGTAAAAAACAAATCCTGACTTATGAAGTTCAATCTTTTTTTATCAGATCTGCAATCGGTGCTAAACCATCAAATTGGAAAACATGAAGGGCAAGTACAGATTAGGAAAGAAGCTGCCTAGTAACATAAATTGCCTCTGTATCAGTCCCACATACCAAACACTGCCCTAAAACATCCAAGCTATTAACAGATAGTGACTGATTTGGCAAAAGATTGGTGGTCTCTATGCGCTCATTACTGTTCCAAGCACTGATTGAAGGCTGATTAGTATTAGATTGCTGCATACTCCTCCGAGATAAGTGTGTTGCATTCCTTCCACCTGCAAACAACCAAAAGGAAATGTATTAATATGGAGTTTATTAAACACTTGATAAGGTAGGCGAAGCCGAGATGAGGCTTTCAAAGTGCTCTACAGAAATTACAACAATGCATGAAAGATACAAAGCATGCTTTTAAGTTTATTACTTTTTATTTTCTGTTTATATAAAAGAAAAAGGTCTGTGGTAAAGAGTCAATACACAATGCAAGGCTCTATGGTCATTTGTTGAGGTCACTTTAAACATATAGACATGTCTATTATGGCGCTATTACCAGAGAGACGTGCTCAACTCTAATGTTAGAACTACTATGCACTACTTTGATTTATTCCACACGGAAATGTTTGAGTGCGCGCATTAGATTGAAAAAAAACCTTTCTTCATAGAATAATACTTGGCAACTGTCCATTAAAGTCATGGCATATGTTGTTACTCCAGAGACAGAGGTGTTGCAACAGCTTTTATGACCATTGCAACAATTCATGAGGTTGATGTGAGAAGGGTTACTCATAAGGGAGATCATACCCCAGAGTCCGGGGCATTGCTTTCATAAATTATCATACTTTATAACTTATTAAAAAATTAATGATTTGATCATAGATCAACATAAAAACCAATGCGGATGGCCAAGTCACCCACAGCAGGACACTAGAGGAGAAAGCCCCTTCGTGTTTCCTCACTGCCCAGGGTTGTATTTTTTCTGTAGCCACCTGGCCTTGAAGCAGGCCGCTGTGAGCGTGAGATCTCGCCTCCTCTGTGACCCCTGGCATGATGTCACTTCCGGGAGGTCAGTGGAGTATTAAGGTGGGTCCCTCACCTAGATATTCCTCTTATGGTGGCCAGCAGCAGAGGAATTGGCCTGCTGGACACGCTGTTGGCCGTGTTACATCGCGTCCCTGGTTTGAATAGCGTTCATCGATTAGGTGTGTGTGTTATATGTTGGAGGCGCAGCGGTCTATTGTTACTGCTAGCCGCCATGGGTGGCAGTTTGATGCTCGGCCTCCAGTCTGGCATGCGATAGGTTGTTCGTTTGGGGGAGACTACTTGAGCGGGGCTCGCAGCTCCGATGGGTATCTACACAATTGCGGTTTAGAGCCATTTTGGCATCAAACCGTCACAGAAAGTAGAGGTCGCATTGGAGCTGAAACGGGCATAACTGCAAGTACAGCTGTGGTGCATTATGTTTATACAGACATAGGTCCACAGCAGGCGTGGCCTATGGGCGGCCAGCCCCTTACCCCTCCTCTTTGGGGCCGGTTGTTCCGGCCTCCAGTCTGGCTGTTTGTTAGTGTGTTTCGTAGGGCGGGAACAATTGAACAGCTTGGTGGGTGCACGCCCCTCCCCTTTGGTGTTTTTAGGTCTCACTTACGCAGCGTGCATGCGCTGCATAAGAGGAGCTTTAGCCGTCATTCTGCTCTTTTTCGAAGCACACACTCGTGGTTGTGGTGGCATCCACCTTGCGGCAGCGAGCAGCAGCGTGCATGCTAATTGGCTGTTGCTCACTCCCGCAAGGCGGATGGTGCCACAAGCAAGAGGGTGTGCTTGAAAATGAGCACGGCTCTCTCCCCCCTCATTCACTCGGTCTCCAAAGCCTGCGCGCTCAATTTGTTTACTTTTGCTACTGCGCTTTACTTTAACCATGTTAAAGGTAAAGCGTGGGTGCCGCGTTTGCTACAGTAACAATGACAAATACACTAGGTGTTTAGGTTCAGGCTATGAGAAAGAAAGGGCTTTTTAGCTGCATACAAATATATCTTACTTTGTCTAAATCACATTACATAGCGCTTCACTATTACCTGCAGCCATATGAAGGTGTTGCGCTAGCGGCCAGAGAGGCAGTTTGGCGAAAGCAATTCTAAATCCACCACATTGTAATGCGCTTGCTTTGTGTATAAACGTGCATTTATTGGGTGCATACCTCGCACAACTTAACATGTTTCAGCCTTGCGGCTTTGTTCACCTGATCCCAAGTGCTACAATATGTCTCAAATAACAAATGACATCAACAAAGGACAACTGTTAAAGTGTTACTATGGGTGCCATCATAAAGTAGTAAAGTTGCTAATTAACAATAACATGTTGTCAGTGCCTTATGCATATATTCAATGCTTCATACATGCAAAACAAAGCATAATGTGACCTTTGCATCATCAATGCAACATGGACATATAAAATAAAATAAACACTATATTAGCAGGTTTGCACATGCAAAATTGAAAAAGTGCTTTTGCATGTCAACAGAAGCTCGAAGGGGACGCTGGTATAAAAAAAAAACTAATTGGGTGTACAAAACATATTTCTTAATTTACCTTTTCATCCCCCCCTCCAAACCTTATCCACGTGTAACAATACTGCCTGGGATGTTAGTCAGTATCCAATATAAATAAAACCCAGTGGAAGCCAAGACTTATCAGGCTGATGTGATCGTTGCTTTTGTCTTTTTTTTTTTTAAAACAAATTTTATTGCAAACATTTGCTTTAAAAGTGAACATATACATGACATCACAAACGTGGCAAGCTTAATGCATGCAATTCAAAATTTAAGTTAAAAAACATTGCTTCTAATTTCAACAGAACAGTAAAAGTGCTTTCCTAGGAGAATGCTGTACCTAGAAAATGTATAGAAACTGTGTGTGAGTGGTTGTGTGTGTGTGTGTGTGGTTGTGTGTGTGTGTGTGGTTGTGTGTGTGTGTGTGGTTGTGTGTGTGTGTGTGGTTGTGTGTGTGTGTGAGTGGTTGTGTGTGTGTGGTTGTGTGTGTGTGTGTGTGTGTGGTTGTGTGTGTGTGAGGGTGTGTGTGTGTGTGAGGGTGTGTGTGTGTGTGAGGGTGTGTGTGTGTGTGTGAGGGGTTGTGTGTGTGTGAGGGGTTGTGTGTGTGTGAGGGGTTGTGTGTGTGTGAGGGGTTGTGTGTGTGTGAGGGGTTGTGTGTGTGTGAGGGGTTGTGTGTGTGTGAGGGGTTGTGTGTGTGTGAGGGGTTGTGTGTGTGTGAGGGGTTGTGTGTGTGTGAGGGGTTGTGTGTGTGTGAGGGGTTGTGTGTGTGTGAGGGGTTGTGTGTGAGGGGTTGTGTGTGTGTGTGAGGGGTTGTGTGTGTGTGTGAGGGGTTGTGTGTGTGTGTGAGGGGTTGTGTGTGTGAGGGGTTGTGTGTGTGTGTGTGTGAGGGGTTGTGTGTGTGAGGGGTTGTGTGTGTGTGTGAGGGGTTGTGTGTGTGTGTGAGGGGTTGTGTGTGTGTGTGAGGGGTTGTGTGTGTGTGAGGGGTTGTGTGTGTGTGAGGGGTTGTGTGTGTGAGGGGTTGTGTGTGTGAGGGGTTGTGTGTGTGATGGTTTGTGTGTGATGGGTTGTGTGTGAGGGGTTGTGTGTGTGAGGGGTTGTGTGTGTGAGGGGTTGTGTGTGTGAGGGGTTGTGTGTGTGAGGGGTTGTGTGTGTGAGGGGTTGTGTGTGTGAGGGGTTGTGTGTGTGTGGGGTTGTGTGTGTGTGGGGTTGTGTGTGTGTGTGGGGTTGTGTGTGTGGGGTTGTGTGTGTGTGTGGGGTTGTGTGTGTGTGTGGGGTTGTGTGTGTGTGTGGGGTTGTGTGTGTGTGTGGGGTTGTGCGTGTGTGTGGGGTTGTGCGTGTGTGTGTGGGGTTGTGCGTGTGTGTGTGGGGTTGTGCGTGTGTGTGTGGGGTTGTGTGTGTGTGTGTGTGGGGGGTTGTGTGTGTGTGTGGGGGGTTGTGTGTGTGTGTGTGGGGGGTTGTGTGTGTGAGGGGTTGTGTGTGAGGGGTTGTGTGTGTGTGGGGTTGTGTGTGTGATGGGTTGTGTGTGTGGGGTTGTGTGTGTGATGGGTTGTGAGTGAGGGGTTGTGTGTGAGGGGTTGTGTGTGTGTGGGGTTGTGTGTGTGGGGTTGTGTGTGTGTGTGGGGTTGTGTGTGTGTGTGGGGTTGTGTGTGTGTGTGGGGTTGTGTGTGTGTGTGGGGTTGTGTGTGTGTGTGGGGTTGTGTGTGTGTGTGGGGTTGTGCGTGTGTGTGGGGTTGTGCGTGTGTGTGGGGTTGTGTGTGTGTGTGTGGGGTTGTGTGTGTGTGGGGTTGTGTGTGTGTGTGGGGTTGTGCGTGTGTGAGGGGTTGTGCGTGTGTGTGGGGTTGTGTGGTGTGTGTGGGGTTGTGTGCGTGTGTGTGGGGTTGTGCGTGTGTGTGGGGTTGTGTGTGTGTGTGTGGGGTTGTGTGTGTGTGGGGTTGTGTGTGTGTGGGGTTGTGTGTGTGTGTGTGGGGTTGTGTGTGTGAGGGGTTGTGTGTGTGAGGGGTTGTGTGTGTGAGGGGTTGTGTGTGTGAGGGGTTGTGTGTGTGAGGGGTTGTGTGTGTGAGGGGTTGTGTGTGTGAGGGGTTGTGTGTGTGAGGGGTTGTGTGTGTGAGGGGTTGTGTGTGTGAGGGGTTGTGTGTGTGAGGGGTTGTGTGTGTGAGGGGTTGTGTGTGTGAGGGGTTGTGTGTGTGAGGGGTTGTGTGTGTGAGGGGTTGTGTGTGTGAGGGGTTGTGTGTGTGAGGGGTTGTGTGTGTGAGGGGTTGTGTGTGTGAGGGGTTGTGTGTGTGAGGGGTTGTGTGTGTGAGGGGTTGTGTGTGTGAGGGGTTGTGTGTGTGAGGGGTTGTGTGTGTGAGGGGTTGTGTGTGTGAGGGGTTGTGTGTGAGGGGTTGTGTGTGAGGGTGTGTGTGTGTGAGGGTGTGAGGGGTTGTGTGTGTGAGGGTGTGAGGGGTTGTGTGTGAGGGTGTGAGGGGTTGTGTGTGTGAGGGGTTGTGTGTGTGTGGTGTTGTGTGTGTGTGTGTGAGAGTGGTGTTGTGTGTGTGTGTGTGAGAGTGGTGTTGTGTGTGTGTGTGTGAGAGTGGTGTTGTGTGTGTGTGAGTGGTGTGTGTGAGTGGTGTGTGTGTGTGAGTGGTGTGTGTGTGAGTGGTGTGTGTGAGTGGTGTGTGTGAGTGGTGTGTGTGAGTGGTGTGTGTGAGTGGTGTGTGTGAGTGGTGTGTGTGAGTGGTGTGTGTGAGTGGTGTGTGTGAGTGGTGTGTGTGTGTGAGTGGTGTGTGGGTGTGTGAGTGGTTGGGTGTGTGAGTGGTTGTGTGTGTGAGGGGTTGTGTGTGTGTGTGAGTGTGTGTGTGTGAGTGGTGTTTGTGTGTGTGTGGTGTTGTGTGTGTGTGAGTGGTGTGTGTGTGTGAGTGGTGTTGTGTGTGTGTGAGTGGTGTGTGTGTGTGAGTGGTGTGTGTGTGTGAGTGGTGTTGTGTGTGTGAGTGGTGTTGTGTGTGTGAGTGGTGTTGTGTGTGTGTTGTGTGTGTGTGTGTGTGTGAGTGGTGTTGTGTGTGTGTGTGTGTGAGTGGTGTTGTGTGTGTGTGTGTGAGGTGTGTGTGTGTGTGTGAGGGGTGTGTGTGTGTGTGTGTGTGTGTGTGAGGGGTGTGTGTGTGTGTGAGGGGTGTGTGTGTGTGTGAGGGGTGTGTGTGTGTGAGTGTGTGTGTGAGGGGTGTGTGTGTGTGAGTGTGTGTGTGAGGGGTGTGTGTGTGTGAGGGGTGTGTGTGTGTGTGAGGGGTGTGTGTGAGGGGTGTGTGTGTGTGAGGGGTGTGTGTGTGTGAGGGGTGTGTGTGTGAGGGGTGTGTGTGAGTGGTTGTGTGTGTGAGTGGTGTGTGTGTGAGTGGTGTGTGTGTGTGAGTGGTGTTGTGTGTGTGTGAGTGGTGTTGTGTGTGTGTGAGTGGTGTTGTGTGTGTGTGAGTGGTGTTGTGTGTGTGTGTGTGAGTGGTGTTGTGTGTGTGTGTGTGAGTGGTGTGTGTGTGTGTGTGAGTGGTGTGTGTGTGTGAGTGGTGTTGTGCGTGAGTGGTGTTGTGCGTGTGTGAGTGGTGTTGTGCGTGTGTGAGTGGTGTTGTGTGTGTGTGTGTGTGTGTGAGTGGTGTGTGTGTGTGGTGTGTGTGTGTGAGTGGTGTGTGTGTGAGAGTGGTGTGTGTGAGTGGTGTGTGTGTGTGGTGTGTGTGTGAGTGGTGTGTGTGTGTGAGTGGTGTGTGTGAGTGGTTGTGTGTGTGAGTGGTTGTGTGTGTGTGAGTGGTTGTGTGTGTGTGAGTGGTTGTGTGTGAGTGGTTGTGTGTGTGTGAGTGGTTGTGTGTGTGAGTGGTTGTGTGTGTGAGTGGTTGTGTGTGTGAGTGGTTGTGTGTGTGAGTGGTTGTGTGTGAGTGGTTGTGTGTGTGAGTGGTTGTGTGTGAGTGGTTGTGTGTGTGAGTGGTTGTGTGTGTGAGTGGTTGTGTGAGTGGTTGTGTGTGAGTGGTTGTGTGTGAGTGGTTGTGTGTGAGTGGTTGTGTGTGTGTGAGTGGTTGTGTGTGTGTGAGTGGTTGTGTGTGTGTGAGTGGTTGTGTGAGTGGTTGTGTGTGAGTGGTTGTGTGTGAGTGGTTGTGTGTGAGTGGTTGTGTGTGTGTGAGTGGTTGTGTGTGGGTGTGTGTGTGTGGTTGTGGTTGTGTGTGCGCGGTTATGTGTGGTTGTGTGCGGTGTGTGGTTGTGGGTGTGTGGTTGTGTGTGTGTGTGTGTGTGGTTGTGTGTGTGTGGTAGTAATACTAAAAGCATCTCAAAATAAAGGAACACAGTTTGTGGAAAGAAATCACGTTGTAAGTCAAACGGGCAGCAGCAAAGCATTAACAAAACATGTTCTTTGATGTTCTTTGAACGAGAACATCAAAGGGGCGCCGCAAAAGTGTTCGCTGGCGAACATCAAAGGGGCGCTGCTAAAGTGATCGCGGGCGAAAGTGCTCTTGGGCGCTTAAATGAGTATGACAAGGTTTGCCATTTGACGCCTCGGCTCCTAAGCGCGCGCCTGTGCACATGCACTGTAGCTCTAGGCTGGCCATGGTAGCATTTTATGAGCGGTACAAAAGGGGGTGGTACAAAAGGGGGTGGTGATGGACGGAGCATCTGAACCAATCAAACACTCACACCTAGTCAACATATCTGGGTTTAATCCATCACCGTTCTTTAGCCAACTCTGCCACCCCAGTTCAGACATGGCCATATGCAAATCAGTCTGACCCTGTGCCTCATGGGAACAGTCCAGCCCGAACTGCCAAGCCATGCCTTCCCTGGACTGGAAACAAGCTTCCTAGGACCGGTTTCTGGCATTTCAGCAGTCTTCAGCCAGGCTTGCTTGAATCCAGTGGCAAAGTGAGAAAGGGACTCACGCCTGAGCATACCCTGCCAACTTATGGCGAACAAAGCGGTACAAAAGGGGGTGGTGATGGACGGAGCTTCTGAACCAATCAAACACTCGCACCCAGTCAACAGATCTGGGTTTAATCCATCACCGTTCTTTAGCCCACTCTGCCACCCCAGTTCAGACATGGCCATATGCAAATCAATCTGACCCTGTGCCTCATGGGAACGGTCATGGGAACAGTCCAGCCCGAACTGCCAAGCCATGCAGTCCAGCCCTCACTAAATGTCTCGCCAGACCAGTGCATGCGCTGGGTCAGGCGAGACCTAATAAACAAAACGCGGGTGCAGAGTTTGCTAGTTTGAAGAGCAGACCCCGAACAAACCGTGCCTGGACAAAGTTGCCTGCAAATGGACCACTTTACATCCTGGCGATGAGTGCAGCATAAGGCCATGTATTAAAACAATGCCACTTTCTAAGAATAGGTCGCGCTGAACTCTGAGCTCCCTGCTCTGACTATCAGCAGATAGATAATGTTTGCCCCATGAATTCCAACTTGCACTACCTACAGTATCCTGCAAGCCTCGGCCTCTTCTGTTCAAGTGGGACATTTCCTCACCAAAGTCATACATTACCCTGGAAGCAGTTCTTGAAATCCACAAGCGTATTCGCCAATTGTTTAATGATTGGCTATCTTTCTTGTAAGATTTTACACCACTGAAACAGCGGAGGTTCTAAAAAAATTCAGGGACAAAATATTCTGGTGAAAGGTGAGAAATACACAGCATTATGATCAGCACGGGTTATCGCAGTAAATGTAGAGTTTATGTCAGTCGTTTTCAATGTGACTTTTTTTTTACGTTAGAAGGGTAATATAAATGTGTTTTAAGGCCGCCCCATCTTCTCCCATTCTATAACATCTATATTTTCTCACAAGCTGTAGCACACACGTCACCCGTGGAACACTGGAACAAGTTGAATGCACATTTATAATGCAGGATGGAGTTTGGGTCCTGTTTAAAGAAGACCACAAAAAACCGTTCAGTGGGCAGCGAGGCATGGCATATCTACTAACAGTTCAGTGGTCAGAGAGGCATGGGGCACATACTAATAGTCAGTGGTCAGCGAGGCATAGCATTTATACCTGGGCAGAAGTAAGGCAGACACCGCACAGTGCTTTCTTCTGTTAGAGATATTTGTATTGTGAATACAAAAAGGTTCATGCGCCTCAGTCGGTTCGCGCACAATCACAAGAAGCGCTAGTCCGTTGCAATGCCAGCATTAGATTTACGGTCCCGGGGTTGTAGGGTCAGCAATTTAACCACAAGGCACGGATTCCCTTCCATATTCCCGGTGGCGTCCATTTTTAGGAGAGGGGACGCCATAGATGACCCATCCGTCCACTCATCTCTCGAAAGATATCAGGCACACCACCATCCCTTCATACTACACTGGAGTATATATGCAAGCACTTTTTTTTATATACAGCGCAAACTCTACCTCAACCTATCATGAGCACCAGTTACATTACAGGAGGACACATTAATTTTTGGTAGGCACGGGGAATTAAAGTGAGTTGCCCAGATTCACAGGATGGTGAGCCAGCGCCAAGACTCCAAACTAGTTCCCAGCTCCAAAGTGGGCAGCTCTGGCCTCAGTTACCCCTTGAATATATAACGTGTTCCTTGTGTTTGTGATGTGCTAATTGAACACAAGTACAATTTGTAAACAAAACATGCAGTTGTTCGCATAGGGCCGGGCATATTTTAGTGGGGACGAGTTTATGATGCGTTTAAAGTGTCTGGGCGCTCAGCTTACGTGTACTGCTCATTGGCCACTTTGGCTGCCAGTTCCACTGAAGGAATGTGCACCGTAATAAAACCATAAATACAAATGCTGCGTGTGAATGCCTGTCACTAGCATCAAAGTGGACAGAAGCTTAAGAGGCGCTTTAGGTGGAAATACTGCAGTGTTGCGTTTGGTAAAGGATTTAAGATGCAATATTTTTTTTTGTTTAAATCTTGTACATACATTGTATTAATTGTATTGTTTGCTAAGAGCGGATTGTCGATAATAATGTTTTGAATAAACACAACCTGTGTGATGAATCCAAATTAGAGATATTCAGTATTGTCAGTGACTCAGTTGAGTTGGGGGGTGCGGGATCCAAATTGGGTGTCTCCCTGGCCCAAGCAGTACAGAGAGTGTTACTGATTCTTACTCAACTAGCTGGCTTAACAGACACGTTGAAATGCAATCATCTTATCCCCAAACATCAAATACACATTTTCATTTTGAAAAGAACAAAAAAAATGACAAAAGCTTATTTACGAAAAACAAAAAAAATAAAACATGTTTTGCCACAAATATCTTTTCATTTTTCGTAAATACACATTTGACCATCAAACTTCCAATTTATCATTTTCATCACATACTCACATGCATCACTGCCACACATGAATGCCATGTATCACTATCTCATGCCATGGAGGTCTACAATATGCCAAGAATCATCATGCTTGGATCAACATTAGACCAAGGGTGGGAATCCTGATGCCATGTGTACCAACAACAAGAAGCAAGTAATTGCCACGGTTATACCATGGCCACCACTATACTAGGTTGACCAACATCATTCAGTTGTGGAAACCAATATTTCAAAAATTGACATCAATATGTCAGAGGCGGCATTTGCCAGCGGTTGCCATCATGAAATTGATTCTCACATTATGCAAAGCATTTCCACCTGTATGCCATGGCCACCAATACCAAAGTTGGGAACCATCAATACGCTAAGAATTACAATCAATATGCGCGGGACAACATTTTGCCAGGAGTGGGAACCATCTTTTATATTGAAGCCCACAATACGCAAATAATGATCACCATTTTGCCTGGACTAGCAGCTTCATGCAAGAGTGGGCACCACTTGCAAATGGATGCCCCGAAGAAGACAAGAATCACGGCCAAAATAACAAGCATTGGCATAGCCAATAGGTCTCGATTTTGGGACCTTATAAGTGTTTAGTTATGCAGAACAATATCCTTGGTGCAACAATATCAACCGTTGCATGGCTAAACACTTATAAGGTCCCAAAGGCGAGACCTATTGGCTATGCCAATGCTTGTTTAATGAGAGGTTGTGGGCATGGCAATTGAGCCGGGCAGGTCGACTGTGTCGTTAAAGTGTACATTGTGTAATTTTATTGCGTATCAACATGGTCGCTGGTTTGACTAGTGCCGGCAGCAAAATGCCTCAGAAGCAGGGCCCACATAGGGCAGTAAACGGGCATGGCAGCAGAGTGTTTGAGGTGCTGTTGTGCAAGGGTGGCTGGGTGGGGTGTTCTAGTTACACAGCCATAGGTATCCTGGATGTCACCTAATGAACAGAGGTGTCGAAGGAACTAGGTTACAGTCTCTTGCCACGTTATTGCGGCCCAGGTACATTCCAGGCTAGCACACTGTTTTGCAGCCTGCTTGCTGTGCCCGTGTAAAGTGTGTCGGGCTGTACATTGTCTAATTTTGAGGGAACTGTAGTGAAGTTTATAAATGCAATCGAGGGGTATCAGTGCACAGGGCGTGATAAAGAATAGTGGTTGGATCTCGCAGCGCACCAGGGGAATCGACCCAGTTTCCCGGTAGCTGATGATTGTTTTGCCAGGCACCGCATGCTCCAAGATAGTCTACTGAATGTGAGGAGGGTGGGGACTGCATTGGGAGAGTGCCAATGGGAGTTCTAGACGCTCTCTGTTATAGAATTATCAATGCTTGAAAAGATTTGCGGTTCATTTTTAGTAGGCTGCTGTGTATGTTCATGGGTTTTATGCTGCATAATGTATAGGAAGAGGTTTGCGGGAGGGGGGGGGGATAAAAAAGAAAACACTGCCTTATTACCTCATCAGTGCATATTCATTAGTTGGTTTTAAATAATGTTGCATTGCAATTCTCAGAATGGCTAAAAGGAAAGGTTTCCACATGGCTTATTATGCTTTCCAGTTTAACAGACCCTCCAGGATGTTGCGATTTGCAAAAAAAAAATCGAAAGAATCAACAGTTTTGTAAAAATGCCACGATTTTTACAAAACTGCCCGCGAAATTTCGAAAATGTGGTGAAACGTTTGCCCTGACAGAATTAATTAGTGTTAAAATGTTGTGAAATAATACTGTCACTACCACAGAATGTGCTGGATTATGCCACATGATTTGCCTTTGTTTTTTGTATAATTTGACTGACTAGAAACTAGGCAAGTGTGGAAAAAGTGCGCACAAGTAAACAGTGGCACTGTAATAGCCAGTCAGTGGTGGCAGTCAACCTTCGACAACATGTAATGCCTCAGGCGAGGAGAACAATCTTTGGCAAAAGTGGCAAACCTTGTCTATGTAGTTCATGTGGCTGTCAATCACAGTGGACGCTTTATGCAAGATGTTAGTGAATCAATGCTGAGCTCCAGACATTTCCTTTCATGCTTTGGTATGTATAAACATTTCTGGGGGGCTAAATCGTCCAGCAATAGGCTCTAAGAAGGGGTGAAAAACAATAAAGCCTTGTTAACATGTAAATGGTCTTTTAAAGACCTGTGAAGTACTCGGTGCACCTGCAATAATAGGGACGCTAGCCTACAGCAGCTCAAAAACTGTCCGTGTGTGTGTGCCCGGGAAGCTGTCTCGGCCCTGGCTGCACACACGACAGCTCTATATGCTTTTTGTCCCGTGGAAGGTGTGCATAAACGTTGTGTAATATGCCTCCCCTTTTAAAATGTGTCATTGCATTATGTTCCATTGGTAGGACAGTGCCGCGGTGCTGTCTGTGTCTCAATGTCCCACATGAAACATTAGCACAGCCTGTGTGTGTGGAAGGCTGCTTCTCGCTCCCCTTGCCCAGACAGCATCAACATAGAAGCACTGCTGGCACCTGCTGTAGTATGTCCTCAAGTTTCCTGAAAACAAGTAAAAGTGAACCCCTGGATAAAATGAAGAAAATCAGTATTTATTTAATCCTGCTACATTCCTGGTAGCGAAGTTGAGAATAATAGCAGATGGTCTGCCCTGGGATCCACCCTTCGAGCTGGCAAGGGGTTACATTCCTTAACAGCAGTGGCATCGTTATTATTGACTGAATCAACAGGAAATGGTTATTCAGCTCACCAGCAAAAATTGCTACATCTTTCACAAGAACTGATTGACAGCCTGTCAACCCTAAGGTATTGCGTCACTCTAGATAGCCAGATGGCACCAGCAGAGCATACCTGCTGACAGTAGGTATGCTGCAAGGGTAGTAACCGGCAGCTGTATATAGCCCTAATTACTTGTGGCACCTGACTGAATAAACAGTCAGATCGCTTGTAAAAATAGCCCAAAAGGTAGCACCTTTATCTTACTGAGAGAAAAAGGGGGGAAATTAATCCCATGTGAGCGTTTAACACCACATGCCCTTTTAAAATGAATCAATATGCAGTCCCCAAAATCTTGCTTTTGCCCGTTGCCCACCCAAGGAACACTTTTAGCCATAATGATTTAATTATGATAAAATTAAAATCCCATCATCTCCTGCTGAACCAATGAATGACTTTATTAAGAAAATTGTTAACATTCTTCACTCTGCGCAGGTCGAGAAGGAGCTTCTTTTAACCCCTTCGATGCTGATGACGGCCCCCAGCCGTCATGCATCACGGAGCTCGTGTGCTGATGACGGCTGGGGGCCGCCATAAACCCGCCCACTTCGAAAAACGCCGCACAGGCGCAGAATCGCGGCTGCGCCTAAAGGGTTAAAACAATGACAAAAGGAGTTACTTGATGTGTCAGTTGAAGAGCCATTTAGGGCTGCACCAGAGTCAAAGACAGTATAGGAAGACTACCAGAATTAGCTTAAGGGACAAATGTTACAGTATTAGTTTCCTTGGAAATACATCTATCTGAATCAAGGCGCTGTATGTTCCTACAAGATAGGAGAGCATCATTGTCACCCTCAATTCTTCAAATTGACATTGGTAGGTGATCAGAGGTGGGCAACTTGAAATGGCACCCTCTAATGCTCTTAGTCTACCATGAATGCCTCAAATAGTCTCGAGTGCTGGGTATGTACAGCGTTTGTGATGTTGAAACTGACCTAACCTCCAAATTCACTACAGCAGTAGCGGCATACACTGGACTGACAATTCGATTGGGCAGCACTTTATCCTTACGGTGCACAGTACGCAACAAGTCCTTTTTAGGTCGAGGACTCGTCGCACTGCTGTAAGCAGTGGGCGGAGCTCCGAAGATTTTATGTTTCTTGGTGTAGGGGGCTTGAACCCGCCCCTCTTCTGGCTGGTTTCCTAAACGGAAGCCAGCCATTTGAGGAGAGGGGCGTCACTCGGTTGAAGGCCGGTCTTTTTCGGATTCCGGGGCGTGTTTTTTGCGTTCTTTCTATCTGCGACGTCATCCGTCACTCAGAACGCAAAAAACAGGCCCCCGTTTCCGAAAATTTCGGACGTTTGCGGCCGCCATTTTTTTTTTGTTATTGTTGTTGCCCGGAACAGCCCCGCTGCCATTCCAGGTAAGTTAATTTTTTTCTTGTTTCCAGCCCTTAGTATTTATTTAACACAAGTGCATTTGATGCTTTGCAAAAAGAAAAACTTGTCTGGAAAGCGTCGTGTCGGCTGACACAGCGCCATTTGGAAGCCTTGGGCAGAGATGCTCCAGCTTAACCGCACACTTAAGAACATCCAGCCTTTGGCAGCTTCCCCACTTTCCTTTGTCGGAGAAAATGGGTGGCAGAAGCTTCCTGCAGAACCATCCTGGAGCTGACACACACGCACTCTCTCTCTCTCTCTCTCTCTAAATGAAAGTCCGTGTACATCTGACTGAACATCCAGTCCTGGCATAAAGAACAGAGTAGCGTGCTACCCGCACCTCAAAAGATTCTCTCGTTTTTTTTCCTCCCTCTGCTGCTCTCAAACTCGACTACGTACTCCACGCACTCCAACTCAGAAAAGGAACAGGTAGCGAGCGTGAAGGCCCTGACGAAGGATAGGGAATATGCATTGTATTTAAAATTGTTTCGGTCAGTGTTCCGTGGGGCCTCGTCCCTTCCTGTGGCTCTCATTGGAAGTTAAGGAGGCGTGTGTTTTACAAGGATCTGGAACATTCCAGGGGTGCCTCGCGCGGTGAGCGCAGTTCTTCTGGCCAATGAGAACTTCGGAACTGCCACCAAGCCTCTATGAGAAAATCATAGAATGTGTGACGTCACACTCGTCCGTTGCGTGCCGTTCCAGGAGTGAGCTGACAACAGAGTTCTGTATCCAGCCACGGCAGTAACCCCCACCCCGAGGGAGAGCCCCACACCACCCGCTCCTCGGCAACGAGGCTTCCGGTCGCATGGCTGCTCAGGTGACGCCAGGTAGGGGCAAGGGGCAGAGCTGGTGCTGCCGGAGAGTGTGACACCTGGGGTCGCGGAGGCCGCTGGCGGCTGGAGCTGCTGCTGTGAACGCAGGGGAAGGGTGCCGGGAGCTGGTGAGTCAGTGAGTGTGTGAATGTAGAGCAGGGAATGACAAACTGAATGTCATCCTGTTATGAGCTCAGCTACAGAACCAGGGATGCGCCTTTCTCTGACAAGAGAGCCGGAGCGGGGCCAGACTCCAGAGATGATCTTACTGGCAGCACCCGATAAGGGTTACTTTGAACCAACAGCCTGCACCAACGCTGTCCGGCCACAAGGGGCGCTCTAGCGGCTGCTCATCTGTGTACAGTCCGCATCATTAGAAGCACTTTCTGCAAAGTCACCGAAGAGGACACGCGGCTATCGCGGACGTAGTGGCATGGCACCAACCCTCGCATTGGCAGCCTAAACCCATACATTCTAAACACTTTCCTCCCCATTGGAGACCTGGCACCAGCGCACTTCTGACAGTACCAGTCCCAGGCTCGAGTCAACCTCTTGGCCATGCCGGTCCCCTGTGTTTGTGCTCAACTTGCTCGCGCCAGCCAGCTTATCCTCTTCCCCTACCAGTGCCAGCCACTCTAGTATCCACGAAAGCACCTCCGGCGGTGCCCGTGGCAGCTTCGCTTATGCCTCACTCTCCCATGCCTGTGCCAACCCTCGCCCTTCTGTCCCCCTGCCTGCCCTCCAGCTTCTCGTTCAAACTTTCCTGTAGTCGTTCCAGTCCCTGCTGTCTTTATGAATGTGACAATATCGGCGCAACAACCCACCCCACCCACCTTTCCCCTGCCAGTCTCGGTTCTGCTCCTAAAGCCTCGCAGCCCGCCATCCCCTGGCAAGTGGCAACTTTTCCGTAGCCATGGACTCGCCTCCTACGCATTTGCCGGCACTCCTCCTGGGCGCCTGCCATCCCTTATCATCAAAGTGCCGACCTGCGGCAGCTCCCTCCCGTCACCCTGCAATACCCCATGTGAACTTGTGCCCCCCCTCCGCGCCTGCCACCCTCTCCTTTGTTTGCACCCTCCGCCTCGTGCATTCGTGGCGCCATTTGCAGAGGACTCTAGTCCATCCTGCGTCACTTCAGGTCGGTGGCGCTTGTGTTGTCACCTCTTGTGCCCACAGAGTCCAGTGTTTGTGCCAGCACCTCCGATGTTGCTGCTAATTTCAGCAACCTTTCCTTCTGTGGGTGTGCCAGTCTGTTGAACCCTTCTTCTACCTGTGCCTCTAACAGGCGGTCGTGTGCCCACGTCAGCCCTTCCTGTGTACCATCTTCAATCTTTTGTAACCTGAGCATGCCGCTGTCTTGTGTATACACCCTCCAGTGTAACCTGAGCGAGCCATGACACAGTGTATGTCTAACCTATACTTCCTGGGTCTGAGTATGATTATTTCTTTTTAAGCTAAGTTGTCCTGATCTTGCATGCGTGCAGTGTGCACTCTATTCTCCTGCGTATTGTGATCAAGTTGTCTTGTGCATGCATTTTCCTGTTGTGTATAAGTTGCATGGAAAAGTAAGTCTGTGCTATCGTTCTAGCATGCTCAGTAGTATGCCTCAATATCTGGGAGGCTGTCCCCCTGGCTGTGCTAGCTCTCCTGCCCCCTGGCTGTGCTTGCTCCCCTGCCCCCTGGCTGTGCTTGCTCCCCTGCCCCCTGGCTGTGCTTGCTCCCCTGCCCCCTGGCTGTGCTTGCTCCCCTGCCTGTGCTTGTTACTAGTCTAGCTTGTGAGAGGATATTAATCTGAAACTGAATAGATTTAAGGTTATGAATCTGATTATTCGGGTCTAAGTTCAGGGTGGCAGCTTGGTGTTTATTAGGCACAATTTGACTTAAAATATATATATATTTGATGAAGTTTCCGAAATTCTTTGTGTCTTATAAATTGCCAGCTTCTCTGTACAAACCTAGACAAACAGCAGGAACCGGACCCAACATGTTCTGCTGCGAACTATCGAGTATACATAAATGGCTCCTAACCATGTTGCTTTACTGAATTCAGCCAGTCACTTCCCACTTAGTCAGAAGGTTGCATCAATGTGCTATTGGAACTCTAGTATTTACATTTTCTCAGATCAAGTGCTTGGCTTTAGGTACATGTCAAGTTTTGTAAAGTGATATTTTAGCAGCAGATGCTTTTTTAGGTCTTGCCTAAAGTGTATGTTGTCAAAGACCTTCAGTCTCTAATACTTTAAACTATAATATTGGGCACTGAAAAAGCCCCTTGCTCTTGAGGGATAGGTTTCTTGCCTATCTAATTTCCCTACTTCTTCAGTGGCTTTCATCCATATTCTTTGTTCTAACTCTAGAGCATTTCTTCTTTACTATGTTCTGATTGGATGGCTTGTGTCCTTGCGTTTCTTACATTCAGAGAACTTCTTTTTCTTTGTGTTTGTCTCTCGTGCTCTCCTGTGTGCTTCTTTCGTCACACTCCCTCTCAGCGTTTTTTGTTGTGTAAATAAAATGGCAGTCATCTGCCTGTTCTCGTTCGCAACTGCTCATTGGCAGCCATTTCCCATATTCCCATGCCCATAGTCTTTGCTCCCTGCCCCAACTACTAACTGTCTCTGTCTCTCTCTCGGTCTGTCTCTATCTCTCTCTCTGTCGGTCTCTCTCTCTCTCTGTCCCCCCACCCCCGCTGCAATTTGCTACTGGTCAGCTTGATAATCTGCTTTCACATACTTTTGTTTAACCATCTTATATGGGTTGAGTACAAAAAATGCACAAGCATTGTCATGATGTGTGGTGATGCTTACGTCATCATGCAGGGACCACTGTAGCTCTTAATGCTATTAGTTTCTGTGACTGACGAACACCATTTTACTTTCACAAATTCCAGTTTCGAGCTATCTGGCATTAAAGGCACGGGTTCAGACGTGAAAATGAATTGGCTGTTACAATTAATCTAAACTTTAAAATAACATGGAAATGTGGATGGCAAAACTGTGTGGTTGTGTGTGTGTGTGTGTGAGTGGCTGTGTGTGTGTGTGTGTGGTTGTGTGTGTGTGTGTGTGAGTGGCTGTGTGTGTGTGTGTGTGTGTGTGTGTGTGTGTGTGTGTGTGTGGGTGGCTGTCTCTGTGGGTGTGTGTGTGTCGCTGTGGCTGTGTGTCTGTGTCTGTGTGTGTGTGTGTGTGTCTCTCGGTTTGTGTGTGTGGCTGTGTGGCTGTGTGTGTGGCTGTGTGGCTGTGTGTGTGGCTGTGTGTGGCTGTGTGTGTGGCTGTGTGTGGCTGTGTGTGTGGCTGTGTGGCTGTGTGTGTGTGTGGCTGTGTGGCTGTGTGTGTGGCTGTGTGTGGCTGTGTGTGTGGCTGTGTGTGGCTGTGTGTGTGGCTGTGTGTGGCTGTGTGTGTGGCTGTGTGTGGCTGTGGCTGTGTCTGGGTGGCGGTGTCTGGGTGGCTGTGTCTGGGTGGCTGTGTCTGGGTGGCTGTGTCTGGGTGGCGGTGTCTGGGTGGCGGTGTCTGGGTGGCGGTGTCTGGGTGGCGGTGTCTGGGTGGCGGTGTCTGGGTGGCGGTGTCTGGGTGGCGGTGTCTGGGTGGCGGTGTCTGGGTGGCGGTGTCTGGGTGGCGGTGTCTGGGTGGCGGTGTCTGGGTGGCGGTGTCTGGGTGGCGGTGTCTGGGTGGCGGTGTCTGGGTGGCGGTGTCTGGGTGGCGGTGTCTGGGTGGCGGTGTCTGGGTGGCGGTGTCTGGGTGGCGGTGTCTGGGTGGCGGTGTCTGGGTGGCGGTGTCTGGGTGGCGGTGTCTGGGTGGCGGTGTCTGGGTGGCGGTGTCTGGGTGGCGGTGTCTGGGTGGCGGTGTCTGGGTGGCGGTGTCTGGGTGGCGGTGTCTGGGTGGCGGTGTCTGGGTGGCGGTGTCTGGGTGGCGGTGTCTGGGTGGCGGTGTCTGGGTGGCGGTGTCTGGGTGGCGGTGTCTGGGTGGCGGTGTCTGGGTGGCGGTGTCTGGGTGGCGGTGTCTGGGTGGCGGTGTCTGGGTGGCGGTGTCTGGGTGGCGGTGTCTGGGTGGCGGTGTCTGGGTGGCGGTGTCTGGGTGGCGGTGTCTGGGTGGCTGTGTCTGGGTGGCTGTGTCTGGGTGGCTGTGTCTGGGTGGCTGTGTCTGGGTGGCTGTGTCTGGGTGGCTGTGTCTGGGTGGCTGTGTCTGGGTGGCTGTGTCTGGGTGGCTGTGCGGCTCCGAGTGCGGCTCCGAGTGTGTGTGGCTGTGTGTGTGTGTCTCTCGGTTTGTGTGTGTGGCTGTGTGTGTGTGGCTGTGTGTGTGTGTGGCTGTGTGTGTGTGTGGCTGTGTGTGTGTGTGGCTGTGTGTGTGTGTGGCTGTGTGTGTGGCTGTGTGTGTGTGTGGCTGTGTGTGTGTGTGGCTGTGTGTGTGTGTGTGGCTGTGTGTGTGTGTGTGGCTGTGTGTGTGTGTGGCTGTGTGTGTGGCTCTGTGTGTGTGGCTCTGTGTGTGTGTGGCTGTGTGTGTGTGTGGCTGTGTGTGTGTGTGGCTGTGTGTGTGTGTGGCTGTGTGTGTGTGTGGCTCTGCGAGTGTGTGTGTGGCTCTGTGTGTGTGGCTCTGTGTGGGGGGGGCTCTGTGTGGGGGGGGCTCTGTGTGGGGGGGGCTCTGTGTGGGGGGGCTCTGTGGGGGGGGGGCTCTGTGGGGGGGGGCTCTGTGGGGGGGCTCTGTGGGGGGGGCTCTGTGGGGGGGGCTCTGTGGGGGGGGCTCTGTGTGGGGGGGGGGCTCTGTGTGTGGGTGGGGGGGCTCTGTGTGTGGGGGGGGCTCTGTGTGTGGGGGGGGGCTCTGTGTGTGTGGGGGGGCTCTGTGTGTGTGGGGGGGCTCTGTGTGTGTGGGGGGGCTCTGTGTGTGCGGGGGGGGCTCTGTGTGCGGGGGGGGCTCTGTGTGCGGGGGGGGCTCTGTGTGCGGGGGGGGCTCTGTGTGCGGGGGGGGCTCTGTGTGCGGGGGGGGCTCTGTGTGCGGGGGGGGGCTCTGTGTGCGGGGGGGGCTCTGTGTGCGGGGGGGGCTCTGTGTGCGGGGGGGGCTCTGTGTGTGTGTGGGGGGGGCTCTGTGTGTGTGTGGGGGGGGCTCTGTGGATAGCTTTTTTTGTAGGTGGCTCTATGTGTGGGTGGCTCTGTGTGTGAGGGTGGCTCTGTATGTGTGTGGGTGGGTGGCTTTGTGTGGGTGGCTTTGTGTGGGTGTAAATGCAATAGGTCATGCATTTGAGAGCGATTAAGCTATAATGACAATGCCATTTATCTAACGATTAAGCTATTGGTAATGTAAATGACAATGCCATTTATTTATGATTTTTAAAAAAATAAAAAAAATGTCATGAGCAATGCCAATAGCTCTACCTTTAATAATGCCGAGACCATTGCATTGTAAATGATTGTTTACTTTTCTCTGGGTGTGAACTGAGAAAAATCAGTCAAAGGTTTCAAAGCCTTAATAGGATCTGAATCATTAGTTACAAGTTCATGTGAAATCCAAGGATTACCTCTTCTCCATCAGGAGGACCCAGATGTCTTTAATCAACTCAGGTTACGTGATTTAGTACTTGGGCCTGCGACTTCTGATGCTGGTAGAGTCTGCTTATCTTCCAGCAAAACCGGTTTGGTGACAACTAGGCTTCCCTCAACATTACTGATCTCATGGATGAGAGCTTCCATAGCATTAGTTAAACAAGCATTTGCAATGCAATAGGTCTCGCAGTTATGAGAGTTTAGCTATTGGCATTGTAAACGGCAATGCCTTTTAATTACGTGTTGGTTTTAATTACGTGTTGGCTTTTAAAACATAAATGAAAGGAATTGTCATTTACAATGCCAATAGCTTAAACTCTCGTTTTATGCAAGGAGGAGTTGTGATCTCACTGGTAAGGACTGGATAGGGGAAGATGGGTTAGGAGGTAATGCAGAGGGTAGCGATGTCTGGCAATAGTGAATAGGTTACACCACAAATCAGAAATGTCAGGTCACTGCAGAGAGAATTTGTTTTAATGGTCTGCACATCAAGACAGCATGATCTGTGGTGTTGTACAGCACAGGGGATGGATGCATGGGTAGATGCAAATTTAATGATAAACCCTAAAGGTTCTTAGCAGACTCTTGCATGACAGGAGCAAATGCCAAGTGGGCACACTCTACTCTCTGGAACAATTCCATATAAATGGATTAGGTTTGTCTTCAAAGAGGAGTAATTATATCAATTAGTCAAATAACGTACACTTTAAATGTAATGTAAAACATGCATGCTTTTGGTACAAGCCCGATCACGTTTTACAGATCGAAACCTATTTTGGAACGCTTGGGGTATCACATCACCTAAATCATTCGGGTGATTTCTTGTAGTTCTATATAGTGCGGTCTCGACCTGAAGGAATTGGCACACTTTACAGGAGCACCAGATACATTATACAATGTGTTTGCTCCATGAAAGGGCCAACAGAAAAGGCAGAAAAAGCAACGCATGAACTTTGTCTGCACTTGCTACTGCGGCGTAAGATGACGAGTGGGTGGAGGGGAGGACATAGAAAATACAAACACATGGCATCTCCGCCCCCCGCCCCCCCAGTCTGGTCTGCAGGCTCACAAGGAAGCAGACGCCCTCTGTTACTGAGGAAAGACCTGGCTAGCTAAATGTGGTCAGGCCACAAAAGGATCGCCCGCGGCCACCACACAGACCAGCACCGTCAGTCCATGGTTGTGGTGTTACTCAGCCCACGCTTTTACACTGGGCATTCTATACGTAGCAATAGCTGATAAAGCAAACACTGACTGCGTGGGAATGGTTTGTTTTTCATTTTTATTGTACCTAGTTTCATTACGGTCTAGTCTTGAAGCCTACTAGGCTGTCATCTTCTCCACAGCTGCTGGAGCCTTCAAAGGGCCCACTGTTTTAAGGTTGAACTAAAATTCACAGGCAGCCACAGAAGGGGAGGGAGGGAAAGTGAAAGTGCACGAAGCGCGCGCTGTGCTGCCGGTTTCTCTGCTGAAGGGAGACAGGAGGTGGCACGCGGGGGCAGGAGATGTGCATGCGTACGGAGTGCACATCTCCTGTCCGCGCGTGCCACCTCCTGTCTCCCTTCGGGACAGAAAGCGGCAGCAATAGAATCTGGGAAGCAAAGCAGCTGCGCTGCATTCGCTACGAGACCTAAAAAAAATATTCAAAAGAGGTTGCCTGAGGAAGAGGTGTCCTGCCTCTTGGATGTGGATCAGCGGTGCCCCGATAGCGGTGCATACATGGGCACTAGAACATCCCAGGGAGAAATACAGCACCCTCCCACAAGGTTAGGACTGGAGCTGTGCTTCGGTAGAGCTGCAACACTTTAAACATGCCCATTACAAGTGCAATACTCTGCTAAAACAGTTTCCATTGATTTCAGTCTGAAAATTAATGATTATGAGTAAAATAAAGTGCTGCAAAAATGCTGCAAAATTTCCATATTCGTGCCGCAAAATTTCCATATTTTTCGCTAATGTGGTAGTCTCTCACCTTTGTGGTAAAAGCTCGAGTTTTAAGGTAACAGGGCTGCTATTATGAACAAACCTTGATTGGGATGTTGTCGCATTATTTTCACCTGAGGCCAGGCAGCGTTTAACTCGAGCAGTAAGGTACCTGGGCAAGTAGTGATTTTGACATGGCATTGTCTGGATGGTGGGCGCTGTTAGCTGGGTGGGCTTAGGCATAAATACATGTGTGTCTTACAGACGATGTACGTTTAGTCCACAGACAAACTGCAGCTGCCTCTCTTCAACTTGAATTAAACTTGGGGCAGAGTAAGGCTCGGGCACAAACTCCATGCCACATGGCAATACTGCTGGGAGATGGGGTGTGCGGTTTATTTCATTCTGTTGACAGGATACTTCACTCCTTGGCCAACTAAGTGCTTGTGCCACCACGGATGATAGACTTTGTCCTTAGTTACTTTAAGGAAGGAATGCTGCCACTGTACAGATGGAGCAAAACGTTAATCTGCTGTGCCAGAAGGTCCCGGTGAGAAGGCATGAATCTTTCTCACAGCTGGGGTTATGACATATGATCAGGATGTGGAAGGACCGATTTCCGACCCTTACTTTAATTCTAGTAACATCATTGTTGAGCGATATTAAAGAGCGCCGAAGTTAATAACTCCTCTTCTCGTACAGGCAATAGGACAGCGGAACTCTTAGGAGAGTAAAAGGGGAGCCGAACCCATCGGTTTGTGTGTTAAATCTGTTCATCCAAATGTGTATTATAAGGCGTGTGAAACTGGTGCTTAGGAAACCTAGATGGAGCATGGGTAGATTAGCTGTCAGTAGGTCCGCAGCACTTCACCAGTTAGCCAGAGATTAAATTTACCCCATTTTCATTGCTATGATACTGAAAATTCATATGGTCATTTTGACTGTGGGTCAACAAACTCGCATCGCAAAACTCACTATAGACATAGTAGATCGCACAATGATCACCTATTTGTTGCTCTTTTTAGGTTCCCATAAAAACACCACATGGCATCCTGGTTTAAAAATGGAGGTTTCTTTCGGCAAATGCCTCAAGTCTATTCTTCAATTTGGGCTTGAAACAGAGATCGTAAGGGGCATTCTACGCAGCATGTTCACATAATGGCGGTCCTACTCAGCCTTTCATCCTTCGGTGGTCGATAAAATGAGTACCATTGAGTTTGGTATCAAGAAACATCAGTATCCAGTGCCAAGATACCCTTCAGGTGACAGTGAGCACAAGTACATGTTATGATTAGCACAGCAATCCGCAATACTTGTAGGCTTGTCAATAGCTCCTCTGACTGGCCACCTTCCCTTGTTCCGGTTAATGACAGCAACGCATACAGACAGCTGCATCTACCAATCACAGCGCTGAGATGACCAAGCACGATCTGATAAGCTAGGTAAAACAAGTTTTGTTGTAATTGAAAACCTGGGGTTGAAAGCAACAGAGGTGAACATACCACACATACAGAAGTACTTCCTGGTAAGGGTATTACTGGCCTCTCTCAAGAGGGCATCAAGCAAGTCAAAACAGAAAAGTAACGGAACGGGCCAAGCTCACATTAAAGCACAAGAAGCAACACACAACTCTAAATGATAAATGGTCACAGGTACAACCGACAGACATTCTTTATGCGAACAATACTTTGCATTCAGTGGTTCGTAGTGCCACTTGAACATGGCACACTAGATCAATGGGAGCCTTGCTATGGTAAAGAAATGCTTCTCCTACCCTTAGCGGCAAGATGCGGCTAGCTGGACGCTCAGGCACTAGGGCAGTGATACTCAAAGCACGGTTCGGGGGCTGCACAACCACACTGGGCTTCCAAAAGAACTAACATCCATAACGATGGTAAGGAAACGAGCAAGCGTTATTTACACGAACAAATAAAAGAAGCTAATAAGGTGCCTCATCCCATATAACGTTAAAAACCTTCCTAGTGAGCAGGAAACACGCCGAGATCAACGCCCTACTCAAAAAAACCACGGCAGACCCAAGAGACCTCAAGAACTTTTGACCCATCTCTCTGCTCCCCTTCCCGGCCAAGGTCATCGAGAAAATCGTTAACAGACAGCTAACCCGATACCTCGAAGAGAACAGAAACTTACCCACTTACCTGTGTGGCACTTTCTTTTCCTGGCCTAATGGTGTCCTTCTAGGAGGATGCCTATCAGTATGACACGTGGGAGGAGGACCCACTTACTGCTCATCAGTGGGATCAGGACTTTTACGACGCAGCCTCCACCTGCCAAACATGCCAAACATCCCAGGGACTCCGGGGTGGACGCTTTTGAGCGCCTTAAGCAGGTTTTCCTGGTGCAGAATCCCTCACCAGTGAGACCCACTGCTCCAGGGGATAGTAGTTCAGGGGATAATGACGACACCTGCCAATCCTGCCGCCTCTCCTGACTGGTGCCTAGTTCAGACACACAAAACATCTGTGCTGACATGTTGATCCCGGATGACGTCCTTCACCCTAGGTCTTCTCACTGGGAGCCTTCAGCCAAGGTCACCCAGTACATCGCCAGCAGGATCAGTCAGCTGTTCGAGGCCACAGCCCGCATGTTGAAATTGGCAATGTATATACACATAAGCGGCGTTCATTTGTGTTCACTGTACCTCTTGTCGTAAGCAGAATGGGTATTGCAAAACATATCCCGCCAGCATAGACCCATGCACACATATATACAACAGCCATTTTAGGTACCATGGTCTCTCTGTTTGCGATCGAACATCAGCGCCCTTCCCTGACCCTGCAAGCATCCCCCATGCACCCTGACCGCCCCCGCTCTCACATGCACAAGTCATGAACCCTCCCCTCCCGCATGACTGTCTCTGGGAATCACACCCCGCGCCTGACCAACACCTCCTTTTCTTCCATGAATACCCCTCCTTTTATGACCCCTTCCTCTGAGCCTGATTGTCTGCACGGACCGCTGGTCATCCCTCAGCCTGAGGATACAGTTTATTGCCCACTACTGTATGCACTCGCCCCTCTTCAAAGGGAGCTACTATTGATCATGACCACCCCACCCCCTGAGATTCGATCAGGCGCACACATTCCAAAGGAATCAGCAGAACACTCAGCTGCGTGACAGCCCCCTCCTATTGTATGGAGGATAAGGGCCCCTACTGTAGCCACGTGTTGGAAAATCTTCATACTTCACAATGTCTTGATTGTAATGAAGGATGTTTGTGTGCCATAAACCTGTGTATAAAAGACGAAGCCTCAGAGAAACTTGTTAGAGCACCTCCTGAAGACACTATGCGAGTGTCCGAAATGACAGGCTCTCCTCATGAGAAATAAAACTCTGTTCTTGTTTTCCTGCTGCCAGCGCCCGTCTCTTTATTTGGTAATTATTCAAGATGGGAAATAAGAGGCGTCTTGCGCCAGCAGCCTGGGCATCAGGAGCGTTATGGGCTGACTTTTCTACAATTGGCGTCCCAACGCGGGGTCCATCAGCGACATAAGGTCCGGTAAGAGAGGTCCAGACGATGGGGTGAACATCTAAATGATTGGAGTATACCTGCCTTGAGAGGGCCCTCGTCCGGCTGCCGATTGAATGAACTTCACCGATTCCGAACGGACCTCTCTCAAGTGACCTATTGTCCTGACTGGAATCCCACAGGAATGCTGCGGTAAAAACATGGAGAAAGAGAACGATCGGGCGCTGGAGAAAGGAAGGCGAAGAATTGCCCACACGGTCCGGTCAAGGTTAAGTAGGACGTCTTTACGTCTAATTGGTAGGATGGCTTTATCCATCTGATTGATTGATTGTTGATATTGGAAACGGTATTTAGATACTGGTATTGTTCATTGATTGGTTCGTTTAGCCTTGGGTGCTACTTGAAGTATTGGTTCTCTTGGAGACATTCTCTGTTTGCAAACAGCGACAGATAGGAACGTCTCTCTCTCTTTGCAAATAGTGAAGGATAGGCAATGCGGACTTTTGTCCCCCATTGTAATCCGTCATGCCTATTTTTCTCCCCATTGATTGTTTGTTATCGATCTTTATCGATTATTGCTCTTTGAGATATTCCCTGTCTACAAACAGGGAAGAATAGGAATATTCTGTCCCCCCTTTGCAGATAGTGAAGGATGGGTAATGCAGACTTTTGCCCCCCATTGTAATCCGTCATGCCTATTTTTCTCCCCACTGATTGATTGTTTGATCGAGCATTGAATTGTTCGAAGTTGGCTCTCTTAAGGATCTTCTCTGCCTACAAACGGGGAAGAATAGGAATATTCTCTCTCCCTTTGCAGATAGTGAAGGGTAGGTAACGCAGGCTTTTGCCCCCATTGTAACCCGTCGTGCCTATTTCGTTCCTCATTGATTTGATTGGTTGTCCGAACATTGACTGTTTGGAATTTGTTCTTTTTGGAGGTATTCTCCGTTTGCAAATAACATAGAAAAGAAATACTCTGTCTAGTCTTTGCAAGTAGTGAAGGGTAGGTAATGCGGACCTTTGTCCCCAGTTGTAATCTGTCATGCCTATCTACTCCCCACTGATTGATAAACCAGTTCCACCCGGGCCATTTACTAGAGGTAGGTCATCTGGCCCGACCAGAGAGCACCCCTAGTGAAAAGGAAATATGCAATAATAACGAAGTGATCACTGTATCCTGTTAACAGAAACTTTAGCATGAAACAAACTAGAAAGAAAGGAATAGGAAAACGAAATCAGTAGGCCACTGATGACATTTTTATTAAATAACGAATAAGGAAACGATAACAATACTTAATGATAAAACATATGATTGTCCTAGAAACAAGAAACGTTAGAAATAAGCCCGTAATAAGAAACATGAAAATGATAAGAGAAGCCAAGCTTGACATTGCGACGGCCACGAGGCAACGAGGCTTCATCGCCCCTCGCTGCTCCAAACATGTCTGTCCCACCGCCTGCCACGCCCCAATAACGGCAACCTGGGTTAAGATACAAGTCAGCAGACATCCGCCCCCATTCTGGAAACTCCCAAAGTGCAACAGGTTTGCGGCTATGCCCAGCCGGAAGACGAGATCTTCAACGCATGTAGGGCGGGTCCTGGTGCCAGCCGTCGGCCGGAGGTCATCACATGAGGTGGGCCTGAGGAGAGGCCGGGGCCGACGGGATCCGGCCGCGGTGGCGGCTGCGACAACACTGGAGAGTTGTAGGGGGGAATGTCCATGCCCCCGACCCCCTCTCTCAGACAGTCTGGACCAGCTTCCATAAGAGGCCTGGGGGTGGAGAGGCCACTACGCCAATAGCCCGGAGAAGGCACCACGCGGCAAGGTCTGTCCCCAGGATGAACCAAGGGACCCGTTCCTGGGGCCGTGGCGAAGAGCGTCCGGCCGCCATCAACCGGAGGCCCGGCCCGAAACGTACTAGGCGCCACTTCTTCTATAATGGCTGCGACAACACTGGGGGGGGGGATGTCTTGCGCATGCCTCCGACCCCCCCCCCCCTCTCTCATCGCCTGGTCCGGCCATCATGTATATTAGCGCCGAGGAAAACGGCGTGGGGCGCGCTGGGAGGGAGAGACGGCGCGAACGGGCCTCTCCCACCTCCCCAGGTGGAGGCCCCCAGGAGCAACCCCAACGCTCCACTCACCCGACATGAGTTCGCCCACTCGTAAAATGGCGGACGATCCTGCTGGAGCGGGCCCGGGGTGAAGAGATGACCCGGCTGCTTGTTGATTACGAAACGAGTCCCACCATCATAAAAGTTCTCCTCGACCTTGAAGATTCTATAGGAGCCGCGGGAGTCCCCGACCCCCGCAGACACCCGATGGGAAATGACCGCCATGATTGCCCACGGAACGATGAAATTGTGGCCGTGAGACGTCGGCGCTCCCATGCTGTCTCCAGCCTCAGTTTGAATGACTAAAATCCTGCAGACTACAGTTCGGATCAGTTCCGGTGAAAACCCAGTATGACCCGGTAGGAAAATTGTTGCCTCCCTCCCCCTTTGACTGATGGTTCAGACCACCGATCCTTTCTTTTGCCCTTTAACGGAAGTTTTGGACTGCCAAAAGAAGCTCTGGGCCAACCACGAGTTAGTGGAGATTTAGACTATGCCTGGATCTGCCTGACTGCACCCAAAATGGCGCCGATACAAATGAAACTTTCAACTCCTTGTTGTACCCCGATTGCTCAGCCTTGATGTCATGGGATATGTATGTAGTTTTTAAACATATGGATTGATATAGGATGTGTACTGATTATATGTTCGGACAATGGATTGATATAGTAAACTATCAGAGGGAATTTTGGAGTTCAGATAATAAGGGCGCACTGCCTCAGGTTTAACGTTCACGTTTGAGAGAACACAAATGGTGATTGGGTGGTGCGTGAAGAGCAGACGGAAAATTGCCCCTAACCGTCTAAAAAAGTCAAAGACCAAACACAATTAAACAGCTGAGCTCTCGCAACCACAAACAGAGTTCCACAATTCAGTAAAATGTTAAGTAGAGAAAACACAAAATAACATAGAAGCAGATCCTTTGGTGTGAGTCTTGACCCAGCAGGGTGGAGTTTATTGGGTCCAGACTTGAGGAATAACAGTAAGCCGACACGTGTTTCGTCGTGTGCCGTAGAGTCAACACGACTCTTCAGGGCTGATGGTATAAAGCACAAAGCATGTACATTTACTGGTACGTCAACTCATGAGAATACACTGCATGTGGTGACATAAAGTGCATCATACATGCAGTGGTGACACGTGTATCCACTTATGTAAAGAGTGGATGTGATGACGTTCAGGAAGCTGCAGGTGTCACTCTCTAAGGAAGTGGGTTGGTTTCCAAGAGTGATGGTGCCTATAGTGTGAAGTGAATGGTATCTCAATACGCAATTGTGACAAACGTTCTCGTGCACACGGTGGTCCTGCCTAACTAGGGTTACAACGTAGTGAGAATTGGTTTGTGAGAGCAGGCAAAAGTGAAGTGAAAGTTCAGTCTGTGACAAGTTCTCGCTGCCAAGTGTGAAATACATGTGTGGTTGCACATTAAGTGGTATTTGAACCAATGCTTGGAGTGAAAAGTGAGAAACATGCTCTCCCTATTGCGAGTAGTAAATTACCTTAGACTCCAACCCAAAAGTTGGGTCGAGTGAGGTCTGGGCCTTATAGCGGTATTCCACGTAGGTGGACTAGAAAGATGCTATACAACTGAAATGAAAATAAAGGGAAAAGCAAAGGGAGAAAAAGGACAAAAAAGACAAAATCAGGAAGGCTTTAAAAGGAGGAGTATGGTATTATTTGTCTTAAGAAGGTTAGATTGGAGGTAAGCCAAAGTAACCAGGACATTGGAGGCGATATATCCTTACCACAGGGGTTACTGTGCATCTATTATCTCTGGTTGCAAAGGGATGAAATGTCCTGTGGACCTGTATATGAAATCACGTATCGTTGGACTAGTAGCTTCTATTCCTGAGATGTGTCTGAGACTTCCTGGTTAAGAGTCTCTAATAAAGAAATATATAAAATAACATAAGTACCCAGGTTAGTAAACCCGAGGTAAAGAAAGTATACACTTCATCAAGCGTCGTCAAGCCACTGTTTATGAGGAAAAAGTGTAATTTTATACCTGAATCACGTAGTGTGAAAAGTGTATACTGGGAGGGGATCCATAAAGTTGAAGACCAAGGTAAACGGGTATGTTTCCTGGTTCGCGGTAAGCTGAAATAAGGAAGGAGTGCAACGATTAAAAAATGCCCAGCGTCGCCGTAGCGTATAATTCCTATAAGGAAAGTGATTTAGGGGGTCTAATTGGTGACTGCAACGCGGGCAGCGGCTTACCTAATATTCGGTATCCCTCCTCCGTAGGTTCCCGGTGGCCGTCTGTCATGAGCGGACCCTGGGCCGGAGGAGGAAGTGACGTTAAGAAGCAGGAGCTAGACATAGAAGACGCCAGTAGTCTCAAGCTGAAGTGGACTGAGAACGGCCGCCATCTTAGAACGGGGAAATAATCGGCGCTGAGTGTTCATGGCCTCCTGTTATGGGAGTATCAGAACGCTGGGCGTAGTCAAACAATTGGTATTTCGTTATTAGATTGGAAAATGTTTTCATGGAAACGAAGAGTACCTAAAAAGGCGTACTCATATGGGGGACAGTAGATATTGATCTATTTCTTAGGTGGACGTTAGAAATCTCCCGCTACCTACAAAAGTGATTAGGAAAAATGCCACATCCCACAGTGAGGGTGCAAGCATGCCATTGTGATAGAGTGACTACATGAATTTCACCCAACGTTTTCATTTAAACTCAGAAAGTGAAATTGTCACACATTCAAATTCCTTGATACTTCATGTAAGGTGTGAGGTATAACTCATTTTGCGGAGTAAAAAGCCGGACAAGTACAGAATGTATGCAGATTCTGAGAAAAAGGCACAATAACCAGAATACATAGATGTGGTTTACATAACATACATAGATTGCACGTTAAAATCTATCATCAGAAGTATTGTCTATAAATCCTTCAATGATGGCCTATCTCGCATCTATAGTAAGAAATGGACTATTTCAAATCACAAACTAGGTTACAGATTGACAATCTAAAGGCATGTTTTACGATCGTTCTCTGTTACAAATTTCTATTCTAATTAGGTCCTGTGTGACCTCTACTAGTGTATAGTAGAACAATAATGGTTTCTCCCTTTAAGTATGTGTCTGTTCAAGGGAGAAGACATTGGTTTTTCAAAGGTTAGGAGCCCCCTCAGACAACTGTTTAGTCACCTAGAAAAAACTGTAGCTCAGGGTCGTAGTTAAGCCCATGTTCCACGCTCTGTAGACGCATGATCCATGTGGCTTCTCTACGCCTGAGAGTCAGTTCCCTATTGCCCCCTCGGATATTGAGGGGAATCACATCAATGCCAAAAACACGTACTTTGAAATCTTCCTCTATCGGTTGGCACTCTGCTACGTGTAGGGCTACTGGGTATCGTGGGTCCCTTTTCTGAATTGCTCTCATGTGTTCGGCTACTCTATCTTTGAGTGCCCTGATGGTACTGCCAACATATATTTTGCCACATTTACATTCAATCAAGTAGACCACAAATTTCGTCAAGCAGGTAATGTTGTGTTTGATTTTGTAGAAGGATCCATCAGGACCCTTGAAAGTGGTGGTTCCATGTTTACCCCAAATGCACATGGAGCATGAACCACATTTGTAAAAGCCTAGACCTTTTGTAGAGAGCCAATTTCTTATCCCAGTGTTAGGAGGCACCGTAGGGCTCAGTTTATTTTTAAGGGTGAAGCCCTTCTTGTATGTGATGGCTGGTCTGTCAGGAAGAAACGTTCTAAGCACTGGATCCTCTTTCAGTAGTTTCCAGTGTTTGTTAAAACTCTTTTTAGTGGTGTAGTTAAGAGCATTGTACTCAGTTATTAGTCTAATTTGTTGTCCAGAGGAATTAGTCTCCGTACGTGTTTTTAGACAGTCTGGTCTAGAGATGGTTCTAGTCTTTCGTTCTGCAACTTTGAGGGATGCCTTCGGGTACCCACGTCTAAGAAATCTGTCCTTCATGCTTGAGATACATTGTTCAAACTCGTTCGTCTCACTGCAGTTGCGCCTCGCTCTTAGAAATTCTCCATAGGGGATGGAGCGTAACTGGTGTTCAGGGTGAAAACTGGACGCATGGAGTACAGCATTGCAAGAAGTCGGTTTGCGGTAAAGTTTGGAGTGTATCCTATTGTCCTTAATGTAGAAGTCCAAATCTAAGAACTCCATATTAGTAAGACTGTGTTTCATGGTAAAGCTCATCTCCCATGTGTTACTGTTTAGATGTTCAAAAAAGGAATGGAGAAGTTCCTCAGGACCTGACCATAGTAAGAAACAATCGTCGATATACCGACCCCAGAATACTATGGAGTCGATAAATTGCATACCCTTGGGTCCCCAAATTAGGTCATTCTCTAGCGCCCCCATGAAGAGATTGGCGAAGGAGGGTGAAAATTTGGAGCCCATGGCTACTCCCTTCTTTTGTCGGTACCATTTCCGGTCGAAAATGAAAAAATTGTTCTCCAGAATAATCTTTGTCATGTGTAATAGCATGTTAGTATGTGCCCAAAGGGAAGCTGGTCGGTTAGATAAGATTTTGCTGATAGCTTCCAAACCTAGTACAGGATTAATGCTAGTATAAAGAGACACCACGTCTAGTGTTACCAGCATGGTGCCTTGTTGCCATTCCATGTCTGCCATGATGCTCAGGATGTGTTTCGAGTCCTGTATGTACGATGGGAGATTTCTTACCAATGGCCCCAGAAAAAGATCCACATACTCTGCGAGTCTCTCGGTGGGGCCCCCGATCCCTGAGACAATAGGTCTCCCAGGGGGGAAAGGTAGTTTCTTGTGTATCTTAGGTAGCGTATAGAACCATGGGTACGTAGGTCTGAAGACTTTGAGATACAAGTATTCATTGTCATCTAGAAGACCAGACTGTTTCCAAGTTAGTAAAAGTCCGTTAATTAAAAGTGTCAGTGGACCGATGGGGTTGTGGTTCAACAACTCGTAGCAGGAGTCGTCATTCAATTGGCCCTGGATCTCCTTGTTATAATCAGTCAGATTCATGACCACCACATTCCCCCCCTTGTCCGCCTCCCTGATGATGATATCTCTGTTATCGCTTAGCGTAGAGAGTGCCAACCGTTCACCTCTAGTTAAGTTGTCTTTGAATTTAAATTTGGTGTTGAGGTTCCTGGTGTTAACCCTGTTCAAATCATCAAGAACAAGTCTATGGAACTTGTCTATCACATTACCACCAGGTAATGTGGGTGTCCATTTGGATTTACTTTTTAAACCACTAGCCATGCTATAGTCAGTTGCAATGTCAAGATCCGTTAGTAGTGTTTCCATTTCAAGAGGACTGTCTTCCCTGTCCGTTAAAGAAAGAAGCAGGTGTGTTGCTTGTACATCTTTAATAGTGAGTGAAACATCGTCAAAGACATTCGGAATATATATCGGTTGACCCTGTGTATCCCGTGAACCTGCAAAATGTTTTTTTATTTTCAGATTGCGAATGAATTTGAAGATATCTATCTTGGTCTGGCAAACATCACCGGTGGCATACGGATTGAAATTAAGTCCCCTACTTAAAAGGGAGACCATGTCAGGTGTCAAAATGAATGAGGACAGGTTTATAACTTGTACTTTGTCACAGGGTGTGTCTAGTTCTTCTGGGTTCCTGACCTCAACTTCCTGCGGTAGTCCTCGCTTGTTCCCTCGTTTGCCCCTATGGGGTTTTGTTCTGTAACGGTTCTTGCTGGTTGGGTTCTGCTGCCTTTCCTCACCCGTTCCATTTCTAAAAAAAATGTCGAACTGTGGGGTTCTGAGTTAGCTATAATTTCATTTTCAATGTCACTGAGCCCAGTAGAGCTCAGGGACGTGGTGCTGGAATGGGCGGAACCGGTGTAAGTTGTTCTCCCTTTGCTTTTCCCTTTATTTTCATTTCAGTTGTATAGCATCTTTCTAGTCCACCTACGTGGAATACCGCTATAAGGCCCAGACCTCACTCGACCCAACTTTTGGGTTGGAGTCTAAGGTAATTTACTACTCGCAATAGGGAGAGCATGTTTCTCACTTTTCACTCCAAGCATTGGTTCAAATACCACTTAATGTGCAACCACACATGTATTTCACACTTGGCAGCGAGAACTTGTCACAGACTGAACTTTCACTTCACTTTTGCCTGCTCTCACAAACCAATTCTCACTACGTTGTAACCCTAGTTAGGCAGGACCACCGTGTGCACGAGAACGTTTGTCACAATTGCGTATTGAGATACCATTCACTTCACACTATAGGCACCATCACTCTTGGAAACCAACCCACTTCCTTAGAGAGTGACACCTGCAGCTTCCTGAACGTCATCACATCCACTCTTTACATAAGTGGATACACGTGTCACCACTGCATGTATGATGCACTTTATGTCACCACATGCAGTGTATTCTCATGAGTTGACGTACCAGTAAATGTACATGCTTTGTGCTTTATACCATCAGCCCTGAAGAGTCGTGTTGACTCTACGGCACACGACGAAACACGTGTCGGCTTACTGTTATTCCTCAAGTCTGGACCCAATAAACTCCACCCTGCTGGGACAAGACTCACACCAAAGGATCTGCTTCTATGTTATTTTGTGTTTTCTCTACTTAACATTTTACTGAATTGTGGAACTCTGTTTGTGGTTGCGAGAGCTCAGCTGTTTAATAATGGATTGATATAGGATGTATACTGTCAGTTCGGACAATGAATTGATGTGGGATGGGTACTGATTATGTGTTCGGACAATGAAGGACAATGAATTGACATAAGATGGGTACCGATTGAACATTCGGACAATGAATTGTTGTTAAGTTTTGGCGCCTCATGATTATTGCAAGTTCGAATTTCAACACTTATGATACTCGCTCACACTGAATTCTCGACATGTTTTTATTGCACTTGTCGCACTTTTTATTATAAAATCAACAACCCCCGACTCCATTAGGTTTTTCACTAATAAAGTATCCCCACATCTACAGTTCCAGCCTGCTCCGTGGCCGGCCCACGGGGTTGTAGGCCCGTATTTGTGCACCGACATTCTTATTAAAGATTTTTGGAAAAAGCAAACGTAGTTGTCACGCGTAGATTGATAAGTTTCGAATAAATGATCACTATTTCCGACATAACTAAAATGCAGGTGAAATGACTCAGCTCGATTAATTAAGGGTTAAAAGGTATAATATATAGAGATATTGCAGATATGAAGGGTCCAAGTTTTAGTTGTGTATTTTTCCCTTTTTGTACAGCCAAAAGCAACCGCTAAAGATCCTGATATTTAGCCTATACTTTATATGCTACATGTATAAGAAAAGTCACACTAACGGTCCACCTGGGCTTGAACGCCCAGTTGGCAGGGACTGCATCCCGTGGAGATAGGCCGAGTATGCAGTAAGTAAAAGCCTTTCTGGGTTTATGCGCGCTAATGTGTCTATCAATGTAGTCCCTGCCCCCTTCTTTTTCCCTCGCTCTGCAGGTCACATCGGAATGTCGATTAATGTTCGAAAATGGTGATCTAGCGGACGAAGAGACGGGAAAGAGGGTTTGATTATGGTACCTAACAGCAACAAGCAAACCATGACTATTTTTCCTCCCTAAACTTAGTGCTTGGGAGGACAGCCTGCAGCGGAAACTACAAAATAGGACTTCGCTTGGTACCCCGAATAATGCAACCAAAAATGACGTACAATAATGAATACATTCCTACGTTTAACTAAATAGGGAAAGTTTAAGGAATATTCCGAGGTAAGGTTTACACAAGTATCCTCCGCCGGGAGGACTAGGAATATTGCCACTACTGTAAAAACCTACTACCTCCTTTTTCGCATCCTCATAGACATGCAACTCAAAACTGCCCCATTGTTCTCCAACTGACACCAACTATTGTCTCAGCCTGGAAACACATTTGCTAAAATGACTCGAAAATACCACCGTGAGCATTAGCCCGACCAGGTTAGTTCATGACCAATTGACAGAGGCGTAAGTGTGTGCAACCACAACCTCCAGTGAAGGCAGCCGACAATAAAAAGAAAAGAAAAAGTAAAGAGGATGCTGAGAATGCGCAGCGTACAGGAAGAGATCATTTTGGCCAATAACTGTTCTATGTTTTGTCTTGGATTTTTGTATATAATACATGTACTGTCTCCCCCGTCTGAGTTTGTGTGTACGTGATGTATGGATCTACGTCATCCCTCTGCCTGTGTTTCCGTATTGCTTAACCCCCGCTGCTCTGTGTTGTGTGCGCACTGAATGGACCATTATTGTACACGCTTCTCTCTCTCTCTCTCTCTCGCTCTCTCTCTCTCTCTCTCTCCACGTCATACGTGTACCAAATGGTTCGTTTAGAGTGCGGGCGACTCTCTCTCTCTCTCTCTCTGAGGGTCCCCCTGTTCCCCCCCCTTTGTGCAAGAACGTTGTGCCCCACCGGCACAAACCTAATTGGGTCTCCTCGAACACAAAGGTGTTCGGCAAAATTGACAGGAACTAAAACGATTGTGACTTGCCATATTACTACCTCTCCTTTCTGCAAAAACGATAGAACCCGAGTTGGTAATGAAGGAAGGGACAGGTAAGACGACTGATGTCCCCTAATTTGGCCTTTTATAGGGGGGGACTATAACGTCAATGGCCTTCAGTTTTTCGGTTCGCTAAAAATGCAATTCCCAATGCACAGATTACCTCACCCCTCTGTACTTAAGTGCGGATGTCCAAAGTGCCCCCGCTTCTCCCGATTGACCCCAGCTCCCTGGCCAAAGCGTCCCCGATTAACCCCAGCTTCATGTCAGCTACCCTCGAAGCGTAATTGATTACCTTGATTAATGGTCGCTCCCCAAGAAAAGCATGTTTAACATCTGCCCCCCTCCCCCTTCTTCACGATAACGCCCCTGCTTGCAAGAGTTAGCCGACTCCGAAGGGAAATGTAAGATTGTCAGTACTTGGGTTAAAAAAAAAAAAAAAAAGGGCGAGTCTCTACATAAGGACTCGATTTTGAGTTTGATATAATACACCATGTATAAAAGTCCAATTTCTCTCACCATACGTCGCGAATGAACGCCAAACAGGTTTATGAATTCAATAGCAATGCACTCCTACAGACTCCATAAGTGACGACTTCTGACTGTGACCGATGAACTTATCCCCCACCTACATAGGATTGGGGACGGAATTGAGATGTATAAATGTCTTCTCCTGCCAGTTTTTCTAAAACTTTTTTTCTACCCATTCAAAGATACAATCACCGGAGGAGAGGAGCTGGACGTGACGCACAGCCTGGCCACAGATCATGAAGCACATGTGACCGCAACCAAAGGTGGAGCCGCAGAGCAACGAGACGCGGGACGAGGCACAACTCTCAAACTCGGCAGAGGAAGGAATGGAGGGCTGCCTTGAAGCCCTCGACTTGCTGACCCACTCGTGCCTGGAGTCCCCGTCCCCTTTTGAGTCCGACTGATGGGCTTGCCTGCTCGTTGTCCTTTGCTCCCTTGGTCCCTTGGTGTGTTCAAAGATCTGGCCCCACTCCGCCCTCTCTTCCCTCGATTATTCAACAAACTCACCCTTTTCCACATAAGTTTTGACTATAGAATAAGGTTTTGTCACGGAAGAAGAAAGACACGCAGGTGCCCAGCATAAGGCACCCCTAAGAAGATCAGTTAGGAAACAGGACTGTGATCTAACAGCAGAGGACTGATCGCACCCTGCAACGCGTAAGGATGATTCTGAGCTGGACTTATAGCTCCACCGCCGGTGCTCAAAAGCGCCAACGAAAAGAAAACGGACTACCAGAGTCTACCAGTGGTGGCTCATCGTTGAAGACATTTTCACTAAGACCCCCCCTTCCTGAACTTTCTACCCACCCCTTGACTAGTTGCTTACATCGAACTGAATTCCTCCCTCAATTTTTATTGCTTTCAAAAATGTTTCATCGGTCACTCAAGTCCAAAAGTCTCATATAGCACTTTTTACTGTATGTTGATGTCACTGGAGAGAAAATAAGAACTTGATTTTATAATGTGTCGGAACATTTTTCCTTGATTGACCCCGACTAAAGTATTATGCCGATCTCTAGATTTGTATAAATAACCCAACGAATGTAAATTCATATGTACCGCATTCCGCCAATTGTATCGACTGCATATGGTTTCACGCAATTTGCTAGCATTTGACGAACGTTATTTCATTGGCCGCACATGACTATATGTACACTCCATCAGTTGGGGTAAACACAAATGTACTAGCGTATGTTAAAAAGCGGCGACTGTTGAAATTGGCAATGTATATACACATAAGCGGCGTTCATTTGTGTTCACTGTACCTCTTGTCGTAAGCAGAATGGGTATTGCAAAACATATCCCGCCAGCATAGACCCATGCACACATATATACAACAGCCATTTTAGGTACCATGGTCTCTCTGTTTGCGATCGATCATCAGCGCCCTTCCCTGACCCTGCAAGCATCCCCCATGCACCCTGACCGCCCCCGCTCTCACATGCACAAGTCATGAACCCTCCCCTCCCGCATGACTCTGTCTCTGGGAATCACACCCCGCGCCTGACCAACACCTCCTTTTCTTCCATGAATACCCCTCCTTTTATGACCCCTTCCTCTGAGCCTGATTGTCTGCACGGACCGCTGGTCATCCCTCAGCCTGAGGATACAGTTTATTGCCCACTACTGTATGCACTCGCCCCTCTTCAAAGGGAGCTACTATTGATCATGACCACCCCACCCCCTGAGATTCGATCAGGCGCACACATTCCAAAGGAATCAGCAGAACACTCAGCTGCGTGACAGCCCCCTCCTATTGTATGGAGGATAAGGGCCCCTACTGTAGCCACGTGTTGGAAAATCTTCATACTTTACAATGTCTTGATTGTAATGAAGGATGTTTGTGTGCCATAAACCTGTGTATAAAAGACGAAGCCTCAGAGAAACTTGTTAGAGCACCTCCTGAAGACACTATGTGAGTGTCCGAAATGACAGGCTCTCCTCATGAGAAATAAAACTCTGTTCTTGTTTTCCTGCTTCCAGCGCCCGTCTCTTTATTTGGTAATTATTCAAGATGGGAAATAAGAGGCGTCTTGCGCCAGCAGCCTGGGCATCAGGAGCGTTATGGGCTGGCTTTTCCACACGCAACTCCCTCTTTGGAGGGGACAGTAGCTGCCACCCCCGAAATCAAACCCCGCATGGTGACGCTCCTTCAAAAGTTTGTCAAGGACCCTAAGAAGGGTATTGTCAGGTCTTGGCGGGCTTGTCAAGACAAGCTCCTAGACGCCCTTGAACCAATAACCAAAATCCTTGACATGGCGGATGAAGCTAAACTGTCAGGGTCCCTGATTTCCCCAGAGTACCTCTCCTCCTGGGCCCAGCGCGTAGTGGTATTCTTAGGGAATGCCAACTGCGCTATCTCCACAGAACGGCGTAGGTTCTTATTGATTAAAGTAGACCCCAAACTTGGGGACCTGGCCAATTCTGAGGAGGGGTGTTGTGCAGGGCAGCCTCTTCGGAGAGCCCTTTATCAAGGGATTAGGGAGGTTCGTAAACACCTTTACGTCTTTAGACAAGGCACAATCTTCCATCAGAAGGGTGTTTCACCCTCTGGTTTTCCGTGGGGCGGACGAGGCAGAGGCCGCTCGTCCGGCCATCCTAACCAGCACAGAGGACAAGGCTCCAATCATGGACAGTACCAAAGATCCGGCCAGGTTCGGCAACTTCTATCCAACGAGAGAACGTTGGGGCAAGAACAGGGGTGGCAGAGGCGGTGGCGCCTCTAGCTCTTCCGGTGATGGTTCTCCGTTCTAAAAGTGGGGGGCCGTCTGGCGCATTTTTTCAAGGCCTGGATTTCCATCACCAGGGATGCCTGGGTTCTAAAAACGGCCCAGGGGGTTCACATTGAGTTTCACGGGGAACCTTCACAACCTATCCCTCCACGCCCTCTCTCCTTTTTGTCCCCGGACGTTGCTTTGGTCGACCAGGAGGTCCACTATCTGCTGGACAAAGGAGCGATCGTGGAGACACTACCCCACCCCAGAGGTTTCATCAGCAACCTCTTCCTGGTGGACCAGACGGACGGCGGCCAACGGCCCGTCATCAACTTGTGCGAGTTAAACGAGTGGCTGGTATACCGCCACTTCAAGATTGAGTAATATCGTTCCTTATAAAAGGAATCCATCTCCTTCGCGATCTTCTCAGACCCAACGATTGGATGGCGTGCCTCGACCTCAAGGATGCCTATCTTACGATCCCCATTTTCCCCTCGCACAGGAGGTTCTGGCAGTTTTACTTGGCGGATCAAGGTGTACGAGTTCACCACTCTTCCATTCGGCCTGTCCTCTGCCCCTTGGTGTTTCACCAAGGTTCTCCGGCCAGTGATAGAGCTTCTGGTATGAGACTCATTGTATACCTAGACGACATTCTTCTGATGGCTCAGTGCCGCATCACTCTAGCTCATCAGCTTCAGTCGGTGGTCAACCTTCTTCAGAGCCTGGGCTACGTGATCAACGAGGCAAAATCCACTCTCGTCCCAGCCCAGGGGGTCGTTTTTCTCGGTTTCTTGATCGACTCAGTCTACTCGCAGTCTTCCATCTCGCAAGATGGCGAAAATTTGTCACGAGATCAGGAGTTTTCCCTCAGTCCCAACCCTTCCTCAGACAACTAGCCTGTATTTTAAGTCTCCTTTTGGCCTCGATCCAGACAACCTTCCCGGCCTCGCTACATTACAGAGCCCTCCTGCGCCTCAAGCACGCCATCTACGCAGAGGGCTCTCGTACTCACAGAAAGCGACCATCTCAGCGGATGCCAGGGAGGAACTCCAGTGGTGGCTCACCAATATGGAGGCCTGGAATGGGCGTGCAAACTTCAGTTCGGCACCAGTAAGTAATTCTTGGTTTGATTATTTAAAATCTTACAATATTACAAATTCATAAAATATGCTGGAGTAATTAAAACCAATTAATAAAAACCGTTACACCATAAAATTCATTCGATTTCATTAAAAAATTACATTTTATAAGTTACTCTCCTAGTTTTCTTTTCGCCATTAGTAGGAACCTTACAAAGGTAGCGTTCAAGCTTATATCATTCGATTGAAGACAACGTGTCAATGCATGCCTACATGTCCTTATTCCACGTGCATTAAACGGTAATTTGAGTAAGGATCTTCTTTCGTTTTGGCGTTCAGGAAAAATACATAAAAGGTGGACAATATTCTCCTCACCCTTATTACAGAGTCTGCATAGTGTGCAACTTTCAATGTTTTTCCACGGGGGAGGGTGACAAAGTCCCGGCAAAATTCCAAATCTCGCTTTAAGAAGAACTTGTTTATTTTTTTCTGGACCACGGTGTTTCCAAGTATTGTTGTATTTCCTTTTTTTTTTGGTAACCATTTATTATTGTCCAAGCATGTTTTCTTTTTGTCAGGCTATCTTTGTCATTTACGAGGGATAGTTGGTTTGTAGTTCTATTGATTATTTTTTTGAACGATGCATTGCTTATCGTATTTTCCCAGATTGTAATAACCGCAAACTCATCTATCGCTTCCTTAGGATAATTCTATGCAGTTGACTTTACGTTATTATTTATTTCTTTCCATAATAGCGGTGATATCTGGTTATCATGATCATTTTTTATCAGATTCCAAGTTTTAATAAAATGTCCCTTTCTCGCATAGTATTGGTTGATTAAACCAAACTCCAGTCTAATTTGTGCAGGCGAGGCATTAGTTGGGAGATGAAATAATGCCTTCTATGTTTTAGATAGGGCCTTATTTATTATTTCAGTATCTTTTCCCATTAATGCTTCACTGCCATAGGTGATGGTTGGTAGCAGTCTTGCCCCTATAATCTTCAGAAGCGGCCCATATGTGAGGTTGCTAAGTGACTTCTGTACGATTCTAAACGCTGCAGTCTATGCGTTTGTCTTCCGTTGTATATCCCTTTTTTGTGGCTGGTAGTTACCCTTCTCATCAAAAAGCACACCCAAATATTTGTATACTTCAACTTGTTCCAGTTGGGTGCTCTCCATGGACCATTTGCTTTTATGTCTTACGTTTTTATTCTTGGTGACTACCATGATCTTGGTTTTTGTTTCATTTATCACCATCCCATTTTCCTTTGCGTACATGAATGTTCGATTGATTAGACGTTGTAATCCAACTTTAGTGTGGCTTAAAAGGATGGCATCGTCTGCATACAACAGATTAGAGATATGCTTATCAGCTTGTTTCGGAGGGTGAGCATTTAATTCATCCAAGTTCCCAGTTAGATCTGCCAGGAACAAATTAAAAAGGAGTGGGGCCAATACACAACCTTGTGTTAGGCCTTCGGTTGCTGGGATTTCCTTTGATAACGTTTGACCATCCCCCATCCTCACCCTAACCCAGGTTTTACTGTACAAGAAACGAATCAGTTTCAATAGGACCACTGGAATATTTTTTTCTTGGAGCTTTTTCCATAATAAATTTCTTTGGACACAGTCAAAGACAGATTTAAAATCTACAGAACATAGATACAGGGGTCGTTTAGCTCCGATTGACTTATCCATAAGAAGTGATAATGCCAAAATATTTGTCGTTGTCCCCAAGCCTTTGATAAAGCCAGTTTGATTCAATGGCAATATCTTCTTTTCTATTGCCCATTCATTTAGATTGGTAAGCAAAATCCTAGCAAACAGCTTGGCATCTGTGTCTTGTAGTGTAATGAGCCTATAATTTTTCGCAAGTGCCCAGTTTCCTTTTGTAAAAATTGGCGTGATTAAAGACCCTCGCCAGGACTCCGGAATAACTCCTTTGTGTATAATTTCGTTAAATAGCTTTTCTAAATATAATGCCCATAGATCTGGATTTTCTTTATAGAGCGTAAAAGGGATACCATTCGGTCCTGGTGCCCCATCATTCTGTTTTTTAATAAATTTTATTAGTTGCTCTTTTGTTATTAAAATAGGTATTTCCGTATCACTGTCATAACTAGGTATTTCAGTATCACTATCATAACTGACTATGGATTGCATTTCAATTTCTCATTACTGTACTATTCTGGTTTAGATGTTCTCAGAAATGTGACCCATTCTTGCTCAGTTAGTGAAGATGAAACCACCAGTTTGTTTGGTCGAACAAGTCCGTTGATGATTTTCCAGAACTCTTGCATTTTTTTGTTTGCTTGCGTGGAATACTTTTGCCCATATTACCTGGTTTGCTTGATTTTTCTCATTCCATATTAATTTCTTCAAGTTTTGATTTAGTGATTTCAGTTTGCCAGATATTTCATCGTTAGCGACGGATTTCTTAATTTGCCTTCTCATCTTATTTCGAGCTCTTTTTAATTTTGTTATTGTATATGGAAGGTTTATATACGTTTCCTTTTCCTTTTGCTCCTCGTTATGATTCCTTTTGCTCAATCACATTTGAGGTTGAGATTGGGGTTTAACCAGCTTCTTGGTAAAAATGTTCCCACTGTTCTATCGATGTTTCCAATGTTCTATCATTGAAGCAAATCTCTACAAGTCTCTCCACTTGTTCATTCATCGTTTCTTTGTTTCCGACAGTCCAAAACAATTTTTTATAATTTATAGTTCCAATGCACCCCTGGACAGTTTGGTACGCTTGGTTTGTGTTACTTCTAATATTAATTGTTATTATCTGCTGACAGTGATCACTCTCCATAGCTTTCTCTAACTGATACGAGATAATGTTCTGAAAAAGATTTTGTGAAGTCATTGTATAGTCAATCCTCGACTTAGCATTGTGCGTGAAATAAGTATATGCTGGTGGCATTTCTGCTTTAAATCGACCGTTAAGAATTTGCATACCCATCGCTTCCATGTCTTTAACAAATTGTGTGCCCATTTTATTACTGATGGAATTAATCTCTTTACTAGCTCCTGCTGGGGGATTGACCATTGATGGTCTTGTGATTGAGTAATATCGTTCCTTATAAAAGGTGACATTAGCTTTAGATTAAAGTCCCCAGTGATCACATAGTCTGCTATAGGGTCTTCCAACATTTATTCCATAAAAAAAATATTAAGAGTTGCACAAGTTGATTCCCTACTAGTATGTGTTGGCTGGATATATACATTAATCAGATATAAGATTAGATTTCTGATTAGTTGTTTTATATTTCAGTTTAAGTATTCGAATGTTCGTGCTACTTGAGTCCAGTCGCTCATGCTCAACCTGTAGGTCACTCGAAATAAATGTTGCCAGGCCCCCGCTTGGACGGCCGAATTTGTGAGTTTTATTTGCATATTCAAAATGACCTGTGTATCCGTGTAACATAAATGGTTTGGTTTCCCACGTTTCCTGTGAAAGAATAATCTGACATGGGCGCAATATAGAATCTATATGTACATTGTGAATCTTATTTCCCAATCCATTTATGTTCCACGAACATATTCTCACTTGTCCCATCTCTTTTATATTAACAGAAGGGAACTTAGTTCTATCCGGTCATTGTTTCCTATTGCTATGTAATGCCATGGTGATCCATTTATTTCTGAGTTTTTTTCTGATTTCCTTTGCGGTGTTGTCACTCCTGTTTTCTTAGGGGATCTACCCCGTGCATTTTTTAGTACCGGAACTATTTGTCTGTCTATTTTTGAGTGGTGTAACTGATTTTCATCAATAATGAGCGGAGTCGGATAAACCTCTGGGACTTGTTTAGTAATTAATATGCCCCAGGCTTTAAATGTCATTTGCTCAGTCAGAATTTGTTCTGCTATCGTCGAAGATTTTAATGTTAATAATGCGGGAGCCTGGAAACTTTGTTTTCCTGTCATAAATTCGATAGAGATGATATCCTCACTTACAATGTTAGATAAGGGTGGAATGGACTTAAATAATCTGAGTATATTCCCTCGATTTAGTATATCTTGCCTACCTCTGGACTCAAATTCTGGTGTAAAGATAAGTTGTACTTTATCATTTGGTAGGTAGTGATTATAAGCATCCGTTTCCTTGGCTTTCTTTGATTTATAAGTAATTCTTTTTACCCCTTCCCTGTTTTCGATAAACAGATGATCCGAATCTGGCATTTTTGTAGTCTTTTTAACTTCCTCACACGCATTTGGTTTAGAATGTATTACTGTTTTTTCCTCAGCATATTGATTTTGATAAGTAGTTGTTGGCGTTGTTTTAATAGGGCCCCTATCCTTCCTTATTTGAGATCTGAAGATAATGGGGACACTATATTCTTCATCTCCTTTTGGTAGCTCGTCCAGCTTGAGGTGGGCTAACTAAGGTCCTAATGACCACCTGCTCTTATAATCTTCTACTTTCCTCCATCGGTGGTTTCCCTATTTGATTTATTTTAGCACATTTTACTGGTATATTTTCACTTGCTGGTTTTTGTTCTAATATAGGAAAATACTTATTTCTGCCATTCTGAATGAGTGATGAAAGCTTATTTTCCCCTCTTAGTAAATCTTTTCCTATATCATGTCCACTCACATCTATAGTTGTTATCTGGTCTTCGTCTGATTGCATTGTGACACAGTGTTTGGGTTTTAAGTTTTTCCTTGCTTTACGTAATTTTTTTCTTTGGCGTTTTGACATCATAGTGAAGCCATCAATATCCTGATCCTTACCTTCCTGTTCTACTCTTGTTTTATTACTACTAGATTCATCCCTTATTTGGTCCAATAATTGTGTATCTAGTGATTGTATTTTTCCGCCTTGTACATTGAGTTTAGTCTGCGGCTTTATTATGGATGTTACTTCTGTTCCCTCAAGTATTTCCGTTCCAGTCATATTTTCATTCTCAATTTTATCCATAGTATTAGTATTTTTCGTGTTGACTTTGAATTTTTCATAAACGTGCTCATTTTTCTTTTGATCACCCCTTTTAGTATCTTCTATTATGCTAGTAAAAACCTCTGGTATTGTTGCTAGTTTGTCAATAATGGGTAAGCAGATGCATTCCGTGGTAATTTTTTCATTGTCTTTCTGAGCTCTAACTATCAAACCATTAAGTTGAGCAAGTTTATTATCAATCCCCGTAACAGTGTTTGCCATCATTTTTAGAAGATCAATTTGAATATCCATTTTATTGGATTGATTTTGTAATGCTTCCAGTGTGAGTCGAAGTTTGATAGAAAATATCCCAACTTATCCCCGTATCTTTATGTTTTGTTCCCATTTGGTTGTTTTGTGCTGTCTTGCCATTTTAATATTTATTATCCGAGGAGTTTGCATGTTCCACCTTGAGGACATCATTTGTTTTTGAGTCAGATTCCTTAATTTCTTTATTTCTTGACTCATCACTCCCAATTGGATTGTCTTGTTTTATTCTGTGATGGTCATTATCTTTTTGGATGACGCTCCCGGTTTTAGCACCATGGCAGCTTAATTGTGTATCCAATATTTCCTCAGGAGCTATATACAACCTTTTCTTGATTTCTACATTTACTTCTATAGGAATCAATAAGTGATTTTGTTCCATCCTGCCTCCCTGATATGGTTGATTGTCTTCAAAGGAGTTAGAATCTGAGTTATTTATAAAGCAATTTATGTCCTTAATCAGTACATTTGGCACACTTGTTGAATAGGATATATACATTTCTTTTGATTTTTCTTGATGAGTTGTCCCTGGAGATTTAGTTCCGTTTATAATATCTTGGTCTGTAATTTGGAATTCATTGTCCTTTTGTTCCATTATCTTTCTTTGAGAGTTACACATTCCGTTATGTATGCTATTTTGTGTGACTTGTATATTGATTATTTCACTGCTTGTAGGTTTGATGGGGGTCTGTAATTTATTATTTTCCACATCTGTTTGCATTGTCATCAAAACTCCCGTTGGGTCCTTCATAAAGTGAAATCTATCTGGTATTTTACCTGATTTCTCAAACATCCATGCTATTGGAGAAATTAAGAGTCTGATTCAGGCCAACGGTATTTGATGTAACCTTTTTTGACACCCTAGATTGTTGTATTTTCTTTGTACGTTTTGTTGTTGGTCCGTATATCCTCTCTTTACCAGAACGCATAATTCCACTTTATGATCACCTATATGACTAATATTTTTTTGTTCCTCGTATTCACACTCAGTCCCCGTTATCTATTGTTATTATCCAGTACCCAGTAATCTTTTTTGACACCATAGATTGTTGTATTTTCTTTGTACGTTATGTTGTTGGTCCGGATATCCTCTCCTTACCAGAACGCATAATTCCACTTTATGATCACCTTTATGACTAATATTTTTTTTTCCTCGTATTCACACTCAGTCCCCGTTATCTATTGTTATTATCCAGTACCCAGTTCACCTGATTGTTCTGTTAGTAAGGGTAATCTGGTCACCTTACAGGCAGTCAGTTAGCACCTGGTTTATTCCTGCTTACCTCTAATTCAGCCTGATGTGCACCGGACGAAAAGAAAGAAAGCTAACCGGTACCGATGGACCGCTTACTCCGTTCACTCCAACACCCGTGACCGACCCGTACTATATCTTCTCCACCTCCCCAGCCCGTGTGCACTTTTTCCCTGCAGACCCAGTCACAAGATTTTATATGGCCGCCAACGCCTACTCCAACACCAATATGCCGATATTGCCGAACCGCCCAACACCAATCAAAGGCAGCACAGCACAGTGCGATGTAGTGGCGGCGTGATATTCAAATGTCAAGCACCCGGGCACTGCAGGTAACGGGAGCACCAGCCGTCGGGGTCTAGCAGTGGAGGTCAGTAAGGGTCATGCGGGTGGGTGTAAGGGCAGCCCCCATCCTGTACATGAAAATCAAAATCAGCAATGCTGTGCAGCAATGCGGTAGAATCGCTCCAGGTCCCGTTCCAACTCCTGTTCTCCTCCTTGAGTGAGTACCCCCCCCCCCACACACACAGCACCAAAGTCTGCTTTACTATGTGGCCGTTCCTCCTCTTTGGCCCATATAATTCCCCCACAACACCAGAGACCGATTGCTCACCTCTGCTAGGGTCAAGGGGCTTGGGTTTACGGTCTGCTACTTTCTGTTGCCCCTAGGTCGCTGGTAATTGCTCTGCCGGATGGTCCCTCTGTTGATCCCTCTGCTGATCACTAAATCTCCAGGCTCCAGACTGGTCCCACGGCTCTTGCCGCCTCTGGGACCAGTCTCCTCTGGGTTGGCCCTGGCTGCTACTGTTGCCTCTGCCTGGTCGCCAGAATGCTCCCGCTGCAGGGAGCCTCGCTGTCTCCTGGAATGCTCCCGCCGCTACCGGGTTGTTCCTGTGAACGGTTCCCACCGCGTTTATCGCGGCTGCGGGGGGAGACCGCACGGAGACTTACGCGGCTTCTGGTGGCCCTGCCCTACCCCTCCTTGCTCACGCTCCGCACTCAAGGGAGCAGGGAGCGGGGAACGGGCAAGACACCAGTCAGGAAACCGCTTGCACCAGCGCAAAGGAGATATGCGAAGGGTCGAAGTAGTCAAGCCGTTCCAGTTCCGCACCAGATATCATTATCGAATCAGACGCCAGCAGATCCAGCTGGGGCACGAGGTGTGGCAACTTCACTACAGGAGGTGTTTGGTCTCCACAGGAACAGCAGTTACACATCAACTGTCTGGAGCTTTTGGCAGGATCATTTGCGATCAAATGTGGGACCAAGGATTCAATCCGGTCATGCATCCTCCTCAAGATGGATAACATATCGGCGGTCCGATACATCAACCATCTAGGGGGCACACGATTGAGAGCACTATCGGACCTGGCAGCGAACGTCTGGCAATACTGCCTGGATCATCATATTTCCGTTACAGCGGAGTATCTTCTAGGCCAGGACAATCAAGCAGCAGACTTTCACTCTCACCACTTTCACGACGTGATTCTTTGGAAACTACACTTGGGAGTGGATGGAGGGGCAGCCGCACCTCAGGTGTGAGACCTACTAGTTTACAACTTCATTAGGAACTGCTAACTACCCACATGTGTCTGCCGTCTAAATGACCTCAATTGCACTGACATGTGCAGACTTCCCGCCTGTGAAAATCAAGCAGACCGAGAACGATGAAACCTATTCAGAAGATGATGAATGTGAATGATAAAATTGTGTTTATGTTCACTCATAACATACATTGCCTATGTAAGATGTAACTACTATATGAAATTGCATGTGGAAATTATGCAAATAATCAATATCAACATATGAGGAATACAATGGAGTTTTATTGTTATTTTAGGGACGATATTCCAATTAATAATCATAATTATTTTTAAATACTGAATTTAACAAATCTGGTGGAACTAGATGTATTTTTCCCACATAAAAGGATGGATTTGGATGTTATTTATCAAAAATATGAAAATTAAATTTTTTTCGCCTATGGTTGCTCATCCAAAATTATCAAACAAAATGCAGAGTGATGACTTGCTATCACATATTTTCCGTCTCTAGGCATCTATACTTTACAAAAAATAATTTTAGGACTTCTCCCCTTCCAAGTGGTACCAACAACCTAAATTTGGGATCATTGCTCATGGCCTATGCCTACCTGTTCCAGCTACAGGGATACAAGAGGCCTTTCCTGCAACGGACCAGTGGCAAATAAAACTGGACTGCACCCTGCTGTGGGCTTCTGTCAGACACCCTGCAAGTCTCTACGTGCCTCTCCCGAGGGGCTTTAGAGGTGTACTCTATGTGGAGACAGAGTTAAAGGACTCAGTTAAAAGGTAACATCTTTGACCAGGATGACCTTGGCTGGTGTATCGCCCCACGCTCCATCGTGGCCAACCTCAAACTGCACCTGGGTCCCAGTGTACCGCAGTTATTGATCATCATTGCCAATTTGTGCTTTTTTGGCCCCATGTTAAGCCTGTCTGTTCTGCCCATAGCTATAAGGGGGATGAGCTCAGGTTGATTTAGTGGATTTGAAGGTTCAGCTTGACAATGATTCTTAATATTACTTGAGGTGGGTAGTCCCACTCCAACTAATAACCCAAATTCTTACAAGAAGCATTAGTATCAAATGCAAAGGTTTACAACTTCCTGAACTGTTTCTCAAAAGGTGAAATTAACTCACTCTGTTAACATGAGGAATCCCATAGGTTTTTACAAGGACGCCAGGGAAGTTTTAAATCTCTACATGACCCCTCTCTGATCTTTTCAGAAGCTTTCAGATCATTGTACAGTTTTACAGCTTATGATAAAAAAAAAAAGTTACTTTTTTTTTTACACTCATAGTAAAAGATTTTGTGAAACACATTCCCTGATGGACGTGCACATATTTTCATCACTGCCATTCACATTTACTCCAGCTTTACTATGTAGCATACGAGTTCAAGTCTGCTTCTATGCTAATTTTTTGTCATTAATGTCATACCGGACATAATGAAAATCACAACAGGTGCACAAATCAAATATTGCAGCGCTGTGAAGACTTAAAATCAAAATTATGTAAATGTTGTGCTTTCATTTGAATATGCATGTATGTTTCTATTTTGAAATAAAATCTGAATGCTGTTTAGTCAGGTGATCAAAATAACCACCTTTTTTTTAGCAAGACTGCTTTCTTGAGTAACAATGAGCCTCTTAACATACCTGTTTGTAGGAAAGATGGTTTTTCAGATACATCACTAGATGCATCCCAGTGCCAAAGTGATCCATCTTCAGAACATGTGAAGAGATGATTGGGATTCGAAGGATGGAAATGGACTTCCCACACTACGTAAAATTATAAAATACATATTTGCATTAAAAGAGGACAATCAATTGTTGCATTGTTCAATAATTATGTATATCATATCAAGTTAAGTTATTTTCACTGTTAGTACATTTGCAAGCCTATAACCGTGCACAAGAAAGGATACCAGCAGAGAGAGATCAATCCCAGCCATTTCAAGTTAATGTCACCCATAACCCTAAAAAGCTTGCATTTTACAGTACCACTCAACTCAGTAGTAAGAAAGCTAAAGTCTGCATTCATGATCCCTTTGTGTAAATTATTTTTTATCTAGCCAACCCAAATAAATTGAACAGTGCTCGAGATATGGACTGTTTGGGTCTACCTAAAAATGGTTGAGCATTAGCGGGTACAGTAATGTCCCCTGCATAGTATACAGGAATATACTGTTGGCCTGAGTGACCCAACTGTATTTGAAAGCGGAATACTAACTTTTTTATAGGCCCAACCTAGATAGGGAACGAGCCTGTGCACTAGAGCCTAGTCCTGCCCTAGACATTACAAGATCCTAATACCTTTATGACCTGGAAGGGCATACCACACATGCCCTCTTTTGTAGACATTGGACTACTGCCCTTATTCAGGGGGTGCTAACAAGAAGCGGTAGTAGCAGCATCACAGTTTAAGACTACTCCAGCCTATACCTTTTTTCTTTGTCTGAAGGGAGTGTGCCACCATCCCCACAAAGGTAAAGCTTCTGCCTCAATGTGGCACCAACAACACTGCACTGACATTCAGTGAGTGTGAGAGTGTGTGTGTGTGTGTGTGTGTGTATGTGTGTGTGTATGTGTGTGTGTATGTGTGTGTGTATGTGTGTGTGTATGTGTGTGTGTATGTGTGTGTGTATGTGTGTGTGTATGTGTGTGTGTGTGTGTGTATGTGTGTGTGTGTGTGTGTGTGTGTGTGTGTGTGTATGTGTGTGTATGTGTGTGTATGTGTGTGTATGTGTGTGTGTGTATGTGTGTGTATGTGTGTGTATGTGTGTGTATGTGTGTGTATGTGTATGTGTGTGTATGTGTGTGTATGTGTGTGTATGTGTGTGTATGTGTGTGTATGTGTGTGTGTATGTGTGTGTGTGTGTGTGTGTGTGTGTATGTGTGTGTATGTGTGTGTATGTGTGTGTATGTGTGTGTATGTGTGTGTATGTGTGTGTATGTGTGTGTATGTGTGTGTATGTGTGTGTATGTGTGTGTATGTGTGTGTATGTGTGTGTATGTGTGTGTATGTGTGTGTATGTATGTGTGTGTATGTGTGTGTATGTGTGTGTATGTGTATGTGTGTATGTGTGTGTATGTGTGTGTATGTGTGTGTATGTGTGTGTATGTGTGTGTATGTGTGTGTATGTGTGTGTGTGTATGTGTGTGTATGTGTGTGTATGTGTGTGTATGTGTGTGTATGTGTGTGTATGTGTGTGTATGTGTGTGTATGTGTGTGTATGTGTGTGTGTGTGTGTATGTGTGTGTGTATGTGTGTGTATGTATGTGTATGTATGTGTGTGTGTATGTGTGTGTATGTGTGTGTGTGTATGTATGTGTGTGTATGTATGTGTATGTGTGTGTGTGTGTGTGTGTGTGTGTGTATGTGTGTGTATGTGTGTGTATGTGTGTGTATGTGTGTGTATGTGTGTGTATGTGTGTGTATGTGTGTGTATATGTATGTGTGTATACATAGTATATGCGAGTCACATACTTGACTGAGACACTATTTGCAAATTGTGTATGTTTACTGGGACCAATGGGATCCATTCTGGACGCCCCTGGTTTAGCATGACAAGATGGAGAATGAATACACCTTCAATTAGAGAGTGGTGAAGTTTGAGGGTGGTGATCCAGACAAGTGAGAGGACAGAGACAGGGCCACCCTTAAAAGTTGTATAAGGACTATTTCAAAATGGATTACAGATTAGATTTTCCCGAGCACTAGCATTTGGTGCATTGATGAGGTGGGCTAGCATATTTTGATAAAGGAGAGGATGTTTCTAGGCCGGACCATCCCTTTTGTATTTCCACGAGTGCCACTCCAGTAAGGCTGCTGAAATCCAGAAGTAGAGTCTTTACACTTCTTTGTGCCAATGTTTTGGACACTCCTGCTTGGTACTAGCATCATCACTACATGCTGTGAGAGCAATCCCCTGCTCAAAGGCTATATCTGCACTGCAGCCAAACACTCATCTAAAAGGGAACTAAATAGGTTCCACAACCTGGACGTCACAGTTCACGGTCTGGGAAAGAAATTTGAACGCAGGACCAAACCCACCCCTCTTTGGTCTTTTTCCAAGTTCTTCTTGGACAAGGGATTTCCCCTCAGAGTACTCAAAGAGCTGTTGTGAGACCAGGGCTGGAGTCTGTATGACACCCAGTCTCCCAGTGATACGGCACATCAGATGAAGTCAGGACAACATGCTGGAGAAGTTCTGGGTCTGTCTAGAAGCATGGTCCTTGTGGTAAATTGCAAACGAAAAACCTTGCACCACGCAACATCCGGTCTGGTTCGCCAGGAACACGAAGGACTGTTGCTACAGCTGCCAAAGTGAGGTGCAAACTCAAAGAAGCCATCATAACCAAAGCAGGAGATCTACATCATTGTGGAGGCTGCAGCTGCCGCAGACAAGCAACCAATGTCTGACTTGACCTTCAATGGCCCAAGTGAAAAGTGTAAACCACAGCTGCGGATGAGCGATGCCGAAGATGCTGTCGGTGTAAGCAGACAGGCACACTCCTGTGCCAGCCAAGCCTCGTTTCTGCCGAATATGTAAATGTGGAAACCAGCCTGAATAGACCGAGATGATAGCGCAAATGAAGTTAATCCGAACAGAAAGTGGTCCTTATCCGTGAGATTCTTTGGGCTAAGAACTGTTTGAACTGACCTACAGGTTGAGTACGCAGTGATAGCATTGTTAAACTTGCATATGGGCACCATTTTGCCAAAACTGTACTTGTGGGGAGATCATTAAAGACATTGGCAGCCACCCTACAGCGCATACTACTTTGAAATTAACCCATAGGTAAGATAGTTTAAACTTGTAGTGGTACCTTATCTCTATATGCAGTAGTCTTTACTGCTGTGATACTAAAGTACTTTGTTTGACTGTACAATTCTGAGTCTCTTGTCCCCACACTACCTCCTTGAGAAGCCTTTGACTGCTCACTCTCCCCAGTCAATTTTGGAAAGGGTGTGCTTAGCCCAGTTTTTGGAGGCACAGTAGGATGAATAGTGCCCCAACCACCACAGTTTTGGCCCAGTAGCCCATGCCTGCCGGTCCCTCATGAAAGTAGTTAGACTGCATGCCTTGCATATTTCATGATGCTAGTGAAGATGTGGGCACAACTTTTTTTTTACAAATTTAACATTACGGTAAGTTGGAAAGAGGAACAACAATGAGCAATTAGATACTTGATATTTTCTGAGTAACAAGAAGGGAGAGCGCTAATAAAACCTGAACCAATAGTTTTAGTTCAGGAGGAGCTTAGCGGGCATCAGAGATGGCCGCGTGAGCACAGCGCTCCCCGGACCCCCGCCGCTCCCGGCATAATATCCTGCATGAATCCTGATTTTTCGCGAGGATTTGTATAGAGGACGCCGGGCTGATCTACCTGGACCTTTCAGGAATTTATTTTGACACCGGGTACCCGAGTTATGGTGTATTGAACTTTTGGGCTCCGCCCTTGTGGTGCGCCCGGGACTGGGTGAGGTTCGGTGGCCGTCTTGGAGTTGAACAACAACGGCAGGGGGATTGGACTTGTGGGTCCCCTTCTTAAGTTTCGGTTTCGATTCTGCCCCTGCCTGGGACATTGGCGAGAGGGTCGGGCCAGAGCTTGCTTCAAGACACGCGTCGGCTGTCGGGCCTCTGGCCGGACTATTCTCCTATTTGGCTGGCCCTATCCTGGTTATACCCTTGTTACGGTCCTTTGGTCCCGAGGCCTCCATTTCTGGTGCCCGGTCCGTTGACCCTGGTGAATCTCCTTGTGACGCATCTCCAAAATGGCGGGCAGAGGGGACCGGGAGGCGCGCAAGACGAAGACGCCTCTGCGCGGGGGTCCGGTCCAATCCAACGTTATGGACCGTTATACCCATTCTAAGGGGTCCCCCGGAGATGCCCTGCCCGGTCCCAGTGCATCTGACCACGTCGTGGATGCGTCGACGGAGCCTTCCTTGCAGGACATCATGGGCGCCATTTCCGGCATGAGGGAGTCAATAGGCCAACAATACGAAACCTTGACCCACAAAATTGACACCGTGGCGATCGATGTGACTCTGATTCGAGCCGATCTCTCCAAAACGAACGAAAAGGTGAAATCGTTGGATATCAAATCATCCAGCCTCACGGCGGACGTCTCTGAGATACAGACTGAGATTGGCAATCTCCGTAGGGTGAACGATTTCATGACCCGACGCTTGGATGACTTTGAGAACAGGGCACGTCGCTGTAATGTTCGCGTGGTTGGAGTACCGGAGAACCCAGAACCCCACTCGGTTGATCTCCTGGTTGAAGATCTGATCCAGAACCACCTTTCTCCGTCTGGCCTTAGTAAATTCTTCACAGTGGAACGTGCACATCGTGTTCCGGGGGGCCAGGGTAAGCCGGGCGCCCCGCCGAGACCTATTGTTGCCAAGCTTTTCCACTATAGAGATCTGGACGCTATCCTGCAGGCATCGCGGGTGAAGGGCCCGGTGGCCTTTGAGAATGCCACGGTGAACTTTTATCCGGACTTTTCCCAACAGGTCCAGAAGCAGCGGATGGGATTTCGTGGTGCCAAGAAGCGTCTTAGGGACTTAGGGATGCGCTACGCTATGCTCTTTCCGACCAGGCTGCGGGTTGAGTATAATGACCGAACTTTCTTTTTTGATCGGCCGGATGCTGTGAATGACTGGCTGGACTCCTTGCCTAACCGACCTCCTGAGACTGAGTCCGATGCCCACCCGGGCGGTGCTGAAGGTGGTGTGGAGAGCTGCACATTTAGTCTATGCCTGGTGCCTTGTTTTGTATAACTCTTCCAGGAGTATGTGCCTTTGTTCCTCTACCGCTTATGTGATGTGATGTATGTTCTTTTTCTCGTCACTGGTTTTGATCGGGGTGGCGGGTGGGACGGGGCCTTTCCTCCTCCGGGGTCTTTGTGTAGAATAGGGGTTCTTGGGCGACAGGCACACTGCAGGTTGGGGTGGCTTTTTAGCTTTTTGCAGGGGTGCAGGGTGGGGGGTGTTTTCTTGTTCTTTGGGGGATGGGTGGTTGGGAAGTTCGTTGTTTGTGTGTTCTGTTTTCAAGGCGACTTTATCCTGTATTTGAAGATGTTTCCGGTGTCATGCTCATTGGTGGGGGGTTTTGGCTTTGTGGGGTGGGATGGGGGGTAGCGGGTTGAGATTTGTTTCGTGGAACGTTAACGGTCTGGGAGATCGTATCAAACGAAGTGTGGTGTTGAAATGTATACGACGTTTATCTCCTGATATTGTTTTTCTGCAGGAGACTCATTTAGTGGGCAATGTTTGTCATGCAATGAATAGGTGGGGCTATCGCCTCGTAGCACATTCGGGGTTTACCTCTGGTTCTCGGGGTGTGGGTATCCTTGTTCGGGCTTCCCTCCCCCTGGCTATTGATGATGTGATTCAGGATGATCGGGGCGATATGCTGTCCTTGTGGGTCGCTATGAGGGTCGTGCCCTCTCCTTATTTACTGTTTATGTGCCCCCCGGCTTGCAGACTTCTACCTTTTCAGATTTGGGCCGTGTCTTGTTGGACCTCCCTGATAGTACTCTCTTTTTGGCTGGTGATTTTAATTCGGTGTTCTCCGGTCTCCACGATCGCCACCCCCCTAGAGACACTCCTGTGGCCCAACAGTGGTTGGGTGGATTTTTGGATACCTTTGGCTTGGTGGATTGCTGGAGGCTTTTGCATCCTACTCAGCTTCAATACACCTTTCATTCTGGGGCCCATGGGAGTCTGTCTAGGCTGGATTATTTCCTGATGCCTGCGGCTCAGTCACCAGCGGTGCGTGAGATTGTGCATCTGCCCAGGGGTATTTCAGACCACTCTCCGCTCTGGCTTCGTTTTGAGGTTGGGGTGGAGGCAGTGGGCCGGGTAGCTCCCATCAATCCGTGGTACCTTACCTCCCCCGAGACCCGCAGCCGTTTGCTTAAGTCTTTGGACGCGTATTTCCTGGATAATGAGGGGTCGGTTTCCTCAGCTGTGTCCTTATGGGAGGCCTTTAAAACGGTGATTCGTGGGCAGGCCCTCTCCCTTATTGTTGAAGCTAAGAGGGCGAGGAATAGGGAGGTGGTGGACCTTGAGGGAGAGATTTCTGCATTGGAGGGTACTTTGGAATCTGGTGTCACGTCTGCGAAACTCCACGCCCTGGGTCTGAAACAATATGCCTATAAATCCATGGTCACGGATGCTGCTACAGTGATGTTTCGGGAGCAACAGGGTCGTTTGTATGACGTGGGTGACAAAGCGGGTAAATTGCTGGCATGGCTGGATAAAAAGGAGAGGGCCAATCGTGTGGTACCCGTGATTCAGTCTTTGAGTGGTGAGAGTGTGACTGACCCGATTGGAATAGTTGACCGTTTTGCTGAGTACTTCCGTGTGGTGTATACCCCTGTGTCTGTGAGAGATGTGGCTGACTCTCGCCTTCTATTGCGTGATATTGCTCTGCCCAGTGTCTCTGATTTGGATCGTGTAGCGTTGGATTCCCCCTTTACTGTTGATGAGATAGCTACTGCCATCCGTTCCCTCCGTTCGGGCAAGGCATTGGGCCCGAACGGGTTGCCGATTGAACTGTACAAGTTGCGTCCCGACAGAGTGGCGCCTTATCTTCGCGCCATGTTTCTGGAGTCTCGGGAACGGAGTATTCTCCCTTATGATCAGCGACTGGCCACGATAGTTGTCATCCCCAAGGATGGTAAACCGCGGGACCTTTGTTCATCCTATAGGCCCATATCCCTCCTAAATGTTGAACCCAAGGTATTGGCGAAACTCCTGGCGTCCCGCCTCCTGACGGTCATTAGTGGCTTGGTCCATCCAGATCAATCCGGATTTATCCCGCATCGCAACACGGCTCTGAACCTATGTCGTCTCCACGGCGCGATTGCGAGGGCGGGGCTTCTGACGGAGCCGGCCATTTTGGCGTCATTGGATGCCTCAATGGCTTTTGATACGGTGGAGTGGCCTTATCTTTGGGCGACTCTTGAGAAATTTGGTTTCGGGCCCGAGTTTATTGGGTGGATCAAGTTATTATATGCGGAACCTCTGGCACAAGTAGTGGTAAATGGTAGAGTTTCGGCCCCTTTCACCCTCGGTAGGGGTACCCGTCAGGGATGCCCCTTGTCTCCATTGCTTTTTGCACTCGCCTTGGAACCTTTGGCTGCTTGGCTTCGGTGGGAGCCTTCGCTTAAGGGGATTCGCTGGTCTCCGGAATTTGAGGACCGCGTTTCGCTTTACGCGGACGACATTCTTTTATATCTCACCTCCCCGCGTAAATCTCTGACAGTTTTGTTTGATGTTCTCACTTCATTTGGAGCCAACTCGGGCCTCGTTATTAACTGGGCCAAGTCCTGCGTCTATGTTCTTTCGGGTAATTTACCCCCGTTGCCGAGCAGACTTCCTATCCAGGTGGTCCAGTCTGGCTTTAAATATTTGGGGATTTTTATTACGTTGGACTCCTCGCTCCGATTTGAGCGTAATCTCCTCCCCCCGTTGCTTCGATTGCGACTGGACGTGGCCCGTTGGCGTAAGCTTCCTTTGTCTCCTCTGGGCAGGGCGGCCCTGTTTAAAATGATGTCCCTGCCGCGGTTCCTTTACGCGCTCCAGAACTCCTATGACGCTATCCCCAAGACCTATTTCCGAGAGATCGAGAGTCTTCAAAGGCAATTGATTTGGGACGGGCGTCCACGTATTGCCCTGGCTAAACTCACCATCCCTTGGTACGACGGGGGCATGGCGCTCCCCGATATTAAGCGATATTATTGGGCTTCCCAGCTGTCTGCTATTAATCACGTGATGTTTTCACCGGGTCGAAATCCTGCATTCGAGATGGATAGACTTCAGCTGCCGGGTGGGGACTTTAATAGAGCGCTTTATTCTCGAACAGCTGGGCGCCATCTTGTGGGCCCGTCCAGGATTGCAGTCACTGTGTGGCGAGCCGCGAATGTGAGTTTGGGATGGGAGGATCGTATGACGCTGGCGACGCCGCTTTATGCCTCGGAGCGTTTGGGGTGTCTCTGGTTCACTAAGGGCTTCGACCGCTGGGATATGATTGGTATATGTAAGGTGGGTGATGTATGTTCGAACGGTAGAGTGAAGTCGTTCCAGGCCCTTCAAGAGGAGTATGGTTTGAATGGTAGGGAATTTTTTCGCTATCTGCAGGTCCGTCACGCCCTCGCCTCAGTCTTGACTCCTGATGAGGCCCTGCCCGAGTCTTCCCCCCTCGAAGATAGTGTCCTTGATGGGCACCTGCCTGATAGTACCATTTCCCTGATCTATAAGAAGCTGATCAATAATCGGGCGGACTTATTGGTCCGACTTCGGGAGGCTTGGGTCGGCGATGGGTTGGAGCTGGACGACGAGGATTGGCAATCAGCGCTCTCTTCTCCCAAGGAGGTTGCCATTCCTGCCCGTCTCCGTTTGGTTCAACTCAAAATTCTTCATCGAGTATATGTCACTGGTCCGCGTCTGGTAACGATGGGCTTTTCCTTGGATGGGTTATGTAAGCGTGGTTGTGGGTCGAGTGCTACTTTTTTACACATTCTTTGGGAATGCCCGGTTGTGGTTGCTTACTGGACTGCTGTGCTTGAGGTGATGACTGCGGTGACTGGTGTTGCCCTGCGGCCGGAGCCTCGACGATGTCTGTTGAATGTGTGGGAGCCCACTGACTATTCTGTGGCCCAGACCAGATGGGCTACCTTGGGTTACATGATTGCGAAACGGGATATTGCGCAACTCTGGGGCGCGTCCAGGCCCCCTGAGGTCTCGAAATGGGAGGACAACATGGACTGGTCCATGTTTCGTGAGAAGACTGTTTATGTGGCCAGGGGCAGACCCAGGGCGTGGACGAAGATTTGGGGCCAGTGGAATGACTATCGTGGGGATATCTGTACACCTCCCCTTGTAGGCTCTACTGATGTTGTCCTATCTCCCTAGGCGAGCGTTCCCGGAACCCTTTCATACTGTTTTTTGAATTTCCGATTCTCCCCGCTGCTCCCCCTCCCCCCCCGACCTTGTTGGAGCCTCAGGGCTCTTGGTAGGTTCTCCTGCTTGTAGACCATCACCTCCGTTCTTTGGGCTGACCTTGATTACCGTACGTTCGCCTTCTAGTGTTTGTTTTTCTTTTTGTATAAAATAAAAATTCACTATGCTCTGTGACATGTTGGGAGTACTGCTGGGTGCTGATTTGTGCCTGACCACGGGTGTACACTTCTGATCCATGCTTTGTGCATTATTAGTGGCCAGCCCGTGAGGTTGTAGGCCCATTCCTGTACTTTTCTATGCTTGCTCAAATAAAGGTTTAAAAAAAAAAAAAAAAATAGTTTTAGTTCAAGGCTCACATACAATTAATCGGCATTTGTATAACGCAGCACTGTCACCCCCAGGGTTATATGGGAGCTGAAGGTACCATGTCTCAGACGAAAAGCCAGGGCTTCAGTTTCTTTCTGAAATCCACCAGGGAGGGAGTTGATTGGAAGTGGAGGGGCAGGTCAATCCAAGTTTCGGCAGTGATGTTTAAGAATGAGCCCCCCCCCCTCCGGAGGCTGCAAAGGATGCAGGGGTTGAGCACAGGCCAGTGAGGAGCGCAGGTGTCTTGCGGTTAAATGGAAGTTCAGTCGATGGCTGATGTAGGTGGGTCCTTGATTGTGTAGAGCTTTGTAGGCATGCGTGAGGATCTTGCACTTGCAGCTCTTCTGGATGGGGAGATAGTGAAGATGTCGGAGATGTGTTTAGGGAGGTCAGGATGAGTTTTGCTGCGCATTCTGCTGTATGGTCTGGAGTCGTTTGAGGAGCTGGGTGGAGATGCTGGCGTGGAGAGCGTTGCCATAGTTAAGGCAGCTGGTGATGAGTGCCTGACGGTCATTCTTGTGTTGACTGGGATCCATCTGAAGATTCTGAGGAGCATGCAACGGGTGTCGAAGGAGGAGGAGACTGTTGCCTTGTCGTTTAATGGTCAGTTTACTGTTGAGGATGATGCATAGGTCGCGTGCATGGTCTGTTGGTGTGGGTGTTGGTCTGAGTTTTGCTAGCCACAAGCTGTGCTCACAAACTTAAGTGTTATTCCCAAAGATCAGTACTTCTGTCTTGTCAGAGTTGAGTTTAAGACAGTTTGTCTCATCTATTTGGCAATGTTGGTCGTGGTGTCGTAGAAGTTAGTTTTGGCATAGGAGTGGTCCTCGGTGAGCAAGAGGATTAGTTGAGTGTTGTCAGCGTAAATTATGTTGAGGCCACGTTATCAGATGACATCTGTGAGGGGAACGGTCATGTAGTTGTAGAACAAGGTGGGGATGACAGATGATCCTTGGAGTACGCCGTATATGTCATCCTTGGGTTCGGAGGTGAAGGGAGCCAGATGCGCTGTGTGCGTCCTGTAAAGAAAGAGGTGATGCACTTGAGGACGTTTTGCTGAATGCCGATGTTGTAGAGTCTGTGGATGAGGGTGTAGTTGGAAATTGTGTCAAACTCTGCAGAGGGTTCTGGGGGTATCAGGGCCACTGTCTCTGCATAGTCGAGGAGAGTCCTGTTGTCTGTGGTCGCGATTAGCGTAGTCTCAGTGCTGTGGCTGGCACGGACTCCTGATTGTTAGCAGGGAGATCAGTCGTTAATTTTTGAAGTCACTGGGGTCGGCAGAGGACTTCTTTAGGAGGGGTCTGACCACTGCTTGTTTCCTGCTGTGGAGACAGAGGTGTTGATGATTCTGGCGAGTTTCGTGCCGATTGGGTTGGTTTCGAGGTTGAAGACACAGTGGGTGAAGGGCCAGTGGGCGCACTGGGGTGGATGGAAGACAAATATTGAAGCCAAATACAAATCTGAAACTATAACCTTGCTGTTGTACTGTATGTACCATTAGCTTCATAACATTAACAGTAGCTTAATGCAGAATTTTACTTCAAGAAAGGCGATTAACTTCGTAAAAATGTTCATTGGCCCAACAGCAATTCTAGGCTTTATTTTCGTTTTAAAGCCATGACACTGCCACGTACTTCCTTTTTATTCTCATGTATTCTAGCCTTGTGTCTGAACCTGCGTCCGAACATTCTATCTGCCTCAGTACCCCAATATTTCACCATGACCTAAGTTTTTAAGCCCATTTTTCTATTCTATTCAGTACTTTTTCCTCAACAGTCCTTGGTCCAGCCTACAGCAATGCTCGAGTTCTCAATATTCCCTCTGCAGTCCCTTGTACGTTGCAGTGCTGGGGACCAAGTCATAGGTTGCAACATTACGATTCTACTGAGCAACTAAGTCAAAGCCACCCTAGTGGGGTACACTATGCCACTATGAATACACAGTGAAAATCATTCAAGGATGTGGGTTGGAAGGAAGGACTGGTCCGTGGAAAGTCACCTAAATCCCATAAATGGAAATAAAACATTGACAGCCTAGCCTGAAAGAATCTAACACTGCAACTTGAAAAATTAACATTTTGCAGAAAGATTATTATTATTTTTTTTTAAACAAACAACCACATATAAAAGTACTTACTTTCAGCTTCATGAGCTTTGAGCAGGGATAGTGGCATAGCAGCTTGCCTTAAATCCCAAACACTTAGCATACCATCCTGACCACCAGTGGTTACAATGTGTTGTTGATTTGGGTGCCTGTCAATACAATGGAGTGGAACTCTCTCGCCAGACCTGTTTAAGACAAATTGTAAAAGGCGAATTGAGACATATCAGGAAGAAAAATTATTTTAAAAAAACGATAGTTCAAGTGATTTCATCAAAATATTACTCAATCAAAAGCCAATTAACAACACATTTTCTTGAACAACAATCATGCGTTAGCAATATGCACAGTGAGAGGCTGATCAAGTGTATACTGAGTGACAAAGAAAAGGCAGGCAGAACCAGCAGGTTGAGGGAAGACATGGTCCTTTGAATCGCAAGCGTGGGCTTTCTTTTCAGGATCTCTGCTGCTTAGTAGGCGACAGCACCTTGCCCCATTTGCTAAGGGATTAAGTAAGCACTAGCTACTTTGAACTTCCCCAGAATATGAAATGGTGACTGGCTAAGCTACTAGATCCACGAGTTTCTATTTGTACATCTGACCAGTCCTTTAGGACGAGGAGGACTAGATGAGGACTGCTGGGAGCAGATTGAATAGGACTGAAGTGCAGCAGAAATACTGGTGGCTGCGGGAAGCTTGCACCTGGTGGCACAAGTTTGTAGATTAATGAAGTGGCGGCAGCCATGAAGTGTGATAAGGATAATGTTACTTACCCAGTAGGCATCTGTTCTTGGCATGTAGAGCTGTAGATTCACATGCTTTGCATACTCCTGCTATCTAGTTTTGGGTCAGGATGTTTGCAAGTTGTTTTTCTTAGAGGAAGTCTTACCTAGTCACAAGGTAAGGGGACTCCTCCTTTCGGTGATAGTGCGCATGGTCACTGACTCCATTGCTAGAATTGTTTTCCCACAAGAGGGTGAGAATGGAGTAAGTAAGAGTATTATAGAGAAGTCCATGCATATAAATGAATGATTAAGAACTGCAACAACTACAGGTACCCGGGGAGGCGGGTGGACGCATGTGAATCTGCAGCTCCACATGCCAAGAACAGATGCTTACTGGGTAAGGAGTAGTTTCTGTCCTGTAACTCCAGTTCTGTAGTAGGGGTATCTCTGTTATAGTCATAATCTAGTGAATAGTCCCGCCCATGTGTGTGGACCCCGGAGCAATCAAAAATAATCTCTTAAATTGTCAAAAAATGCAGAACTGCACAGACACTTAAGAGAGAATTTAAAGACAGATAATGCAGCCTATATCTACAGGCTACACTGTCCAGTACTTCAACTAGAAATTCCACCAAAAATCCACAAACAGCACAGCCTGTCCAGATTTCTCCACAGAGAAAAATCTTGCCTTTACCAGCAAAATCTTCTGAAATGATAGAGAGGAAGGAGTGGACAGACAAGCCCCATAGGCTGCCATTATGTGGCTCAGAACAGGATACTGTGCCTTTAAGAGAACTTTCCAGAACACTCAGTATCCCAGAATGCACTGCAGGTTCCTTTTACTTTCAGTTCTTTTTGAAGGCGTAACACGCCAGACCTGTAGCATTCTTCACATAAATATTTCTCTCCACCGGGGAGGAGGGCGGGCGCTTATGACTACAACAGAGATACCCCTACTACAGAACTGGAGTTACAGGACAGAAACGACTCCTTCTGTAGTAGGGGATCTCTTTGTATAGTCATAATCTAGTGAATAGAATGGCAAGCCCATCCCCACACCAAAGCGGCAGTGGAGAAAAGTAGTAACACCACTACTGTGCGAACAGATTTCGCAGCGAAGCCTGTCCAACCTGAGCGTCTGTCCTGGCATCAGTGTCCAGACCGTAATGCTTAGCAAAGGTATGGACCGACTTCCAAGTGGCTGCCTTGCAGACTTCTGCAATTGGAACATTACGAAGCAAAGCAGTCGTGGCAGCTTTGCCCCTGGTGGAATGAGCCTTAGGTTTACCCCCTAAGGTCTTATTAGCCTTCTGGTAACACCATTGTATACAGGACACAATCCACCTAGAGATGGACTGTTTGGAGGTAGCAAGACCGGTCCGGACTGATCCATAATTGATAAACAATCGGTCTGACCTGCGAATATCTTTGGTTTTATCCAGATAAAATTTCAACACCATCCTGACATCCAGGGAATACAGAGACCTTTCCGCTGGAGATGATGGATTCTGAAAAAACTTAGGTAAAGTTATGGTCTGGTTAACATGGAAATCAGATATAACCTTCGGAAGAAATTTAGGGCGAGTACGCATAACAACCTTAGCAGCATGAAATACAGTACAAGGTTCTTGGCAACACAACGCCTGAATTTCACTCACCCTGCGGGCCGATGTAATGGCTACAAGGAATGCCGCCTTCCAGGACAGGTGCTGCAACGAAGCCTTGTGAATAGGTTCAAAAGGCTCCTTCATCAATCTGGACAGCACCACATTCAATTCCCATGAAGGCGAAGAAAGCCGGACAGGAGGTAACACTTTCTTCAAGCCTTCCAAAAAATCTTTGATCACAGGGATCTGGAAGAAGGAAGTCTGTGAAGGGCATTTCCTGTAGGCAGTCAGCGCAGCGAGATGAACCTTAATGGAATGGACATTAAGGCCAGACTGCGCCAAATGTAGAAGATACGGAAGGATGACATCTTCCTTACACGTCGTTGGGTCATAGTTCTTGGACATGCACCAGATGCAAAATCTCTTCCACTTGTAAGCATAGGAAGTCCTAGTGGAACGTCGCTTAGCCTCCTTCAGTATGTCCATACAATCTTCTTGTAGATTCAGATGGCCATATTGCACTATCTCAGGAGCCATGCCGACAAACTAAAAGACGAGAGGTTGGGGTGCACCATCTGCCCCCCGAACTTTGTGAGAAGGTCCGGCCGGCACGGCAGCCGTATGTGAGGAAGGAGAGACCGCTGAAGCAGGTCCGTGAACCACCACTGCCTGGGCCATTCCAGGGCAATCAGGATCATCCGCGCCCTGGACTGGGACAGCGTGATGAGCACCACCAAAATCAGGGGAATGGGTGGAAAAGCGTACAGAAAGCTGTTCGACCAGTTGATCCATAACGCATTCCCCAGCATTCCCTGCTGGTAGTACCTGGAGGCGAAGTCTCGGCATTTGCGGTTTTCGGCAGTGGCGAACAGATCTACGCCTGGAGCACCCCACCTTGCGAAGACTTCTCCTAGTACTTTGTCGTTTATGACCCATTCGTGGTTTTCCTGAATCAGTCTGCTCAGTGCGTCGGCCTGAACATTCTGCACACCTGGTAGATGGGTAGCCGTTATCGTCAGTCCTCTGGCTAGAAGCCAGCGCCAGATCGCCTGCGCCTCCTGCGACAGAGTGCGCGATCTCAAGCCCCCCTGCTTGTTGAGGTAATACATCGTGGTAGTATTGTCCGCCTGAACAAGCAGAGAGCTGGTCTGGAAGGACGTATGAAAAGACTTCATGGCCAAGTAAACAGCTCTGAGTTCCAGGAAATTGATGTGATACGTGGACTCCGTCTGGGACCACGTTCCTTGTATCTGCAAGTCTCCGGAGGGCGCCCCCCAGCCGTGGAGAGACGCATCAGTCACGATAGTCTGCGTGGGAATGTCCTTGTTAAAAGGAACCCCTCTGAGGAGATTCTCCGCTGAGCACCACCACTTCAGAGACTGAAGAGCATGCAGAGACAGTCGTATCCTGTCGTCCCAAGATCCTTTCCTCTGATCCTCCAAGCACTCCTGCAATGGTCTCATGTGCAGCCGTGCGTGTGGCGTGAGGAAGATACAAGAAGCTATCGATCCCAGTAGAGAAGACACCGTCCTCACTGTTGTAGATGGAGCGGTCATAAGAGCCTGAGCCTTCCGAAGGAGTGATAAACGTCTCTCCTCCGAAGGAGACACGCTTGCTGACAGCGTATTGATGGAGGCTCCCAAGTACTGTATGCACTGGACCGAAGTCGGGACAGACTTGGACAGGTTGATGTGCAACCCCAGCTTGTTCAAGAGAACACACGTCTTCTGGAAGTGCGCTTGAGCTTCCGAGAAGGAGGCCTTAATCAACCAATCGTCCAGGTACGGGTAGACAAACACCATGTTCTTTCTCAGGTGCGCAGCTACCACTGCCATGCACTTCGAGAATGTTCTGAGCGCAGACTTCAGCCCGAATGGCAGTACGGTGTACTGATAAGGATTGGCGCCGACTTGGAATCGCAGGAACTTCCTGGGTTTGTGTGCAATGAGCACATGGAAGTACACATCCTGTAGGTCTATAGCACATAGCCAGTCTCCCTGTTGCAGCGGAGGATAAATCTGATGCAACGACAGCATGCAAAATTTCTCTCTGCGAATCCACTTGTTTGCTTGTCACAAATCCAGAATGGGCCTGAACTCGTTCTGGTCCTTCTTGCGAACCAGAAAGAACCGGGAGTAGAGACCTCTTCCCCTTTGAGACAGAGGTAGGTCTTCTATCGCCCTTTTCCTTAACAGGATATTGGCCTCCGCCTGGAGCTCGCGCAGCTGAAACTGCGAGCCGGCCGGTGGAATTGCTGGAGGCGGGCTGGTGAACCGAAGACTGTATCCATTGCAAACAATATTCAGCACCCACTTGTCCTGAGTAATTTTTCTCCACTCTGCCAGAAAAAATTGAACGCTTCCCCCCACCGGAGTGGGTAACGGATGTAGGGGAATTAACCGCTCAGGGCCTAGACCCAGCCGGGCCCTTGTTCGCCGCTGCGGACTGCTGGCCTCTGCCCTTCTGGCGCTTCTGGAAGGGCCTCAGGAACTGCTGCTGCTGTTGTTGCTGTTGCTGTCCCGAAGTCTGTCCTCGCCATTTGCCTTGCGCCCCGAACCGTCTCCGGAACGGGCGGTAGGTCTTCTTCTCCTTGGGCTTCTCCAACCCGACAGCCGTCAGGGTCTCGGCCTCCGCTTTCATGCGGGCCATTTCATCTTCCGCATGCTTGCCATACAGGGTTTTCCCCGAGAAAGGCAGGTTGGCCACCCGTTGTTGGGCCTCTGGCTTGAGGGATGTCAGGCGAAGCCAAGTGTGGTGCCGTTGGTTGACACCATGGCAATATCCATGCGCCGCCAGAAGGGACACATCAGCAGCCGCGCTGATGACTTGGTTCGACACCAATAGTCCCTCATTGAGAATCTCTTGGAAGTCCTTTCTTCTCTCGAGGAAGGAGCTCAGCGAATTGCTGGAGGGACTCCCACAGGGCTCGATCATATCGCCCTAGCAAAGCTGCGGCACTTGCAGCCTTCATTGCGGTAGACGCCGTCCCACAGACCTTCCTGCCAGCCGAGTCTAACCAGCGGCTCTCCTTATCAGCAGGTACCGTGGACGAGGGTGGTGGCATGCTGCTTCCTAGCAGCTGTCACTATGACCGAGTCCGGTAGCGGACCATCCTGAGAAAGGCCGGGTCAGCATCCGGAGCCCGGTACTTCTTGAGGAGCCTGGAGGGAGCCGCCTTCGTCACCGCCGGAGTGAGAAACAACTCCTGAGCGGGCTCTACCAATCCTGGTACTAGGGGTAGCTACGGCCGAGAAAGGTGCTTCTTATGTAGCGTCTCGAAAATCACGGACGTCGTGGGAGTGGGCACCGTGATGCCCAACTTAGCCGCACCCCTCAGTAGAACATCTTGGAATGAGACTGTCGTCCACTGGCGACACCCTCGTCCCTGGGGATTCCGACAAAGTCGGCGAGTAGTCCCTGGTCCCATAGGAGCCCATGCGGGATCTCGATCTGCGCCTCCTGTGGCGTCGCCTTGATCTTGTCGACGACCGGCGACAACTCCGCGATCTCTCCCTCCGTCCGGAACGAGAGCGCGATCCCCTCGGCTTCGGACGCTCCGCAGGTCTCACAGGAGCAGGAGACTGCGGCCTGACCGGGACCCTCGGCTGAGGAGTCCCCTTAGGAGGCTGTGGATACCGTGGCAGTGAAACCGACCTCGGCGGAACCGGAGGCCGTCCTTAAGGAGGTAGCAGAGGCTGACCATGAGGGGGAACCAGAGGTGGAAGCGGAGGCGGAGTGGGATTCCGTGGTGGAGGTTCCTTGGGTAAAGGAGGAGGCGGGGTAGCCGATCTCGGCTTGGAAGGTGTATATACCTCAGAGTACACAGAGCCCTGTGAGTCCCTCTTCTTAGACGGAGGCGATGTCTGATTGCATATAGCCATGTCTGAACTGGGGTGGCTGAGTGGGCTAAAGAATGGTGATGGATTAAACCCAGATCAGTTGACTGGGGGTGAGTGTTTGATTTGCTCAAACGCTCCGTCCATCATCCCCTTTTGTATCGCTTTGTTCGCCCTAAGTGTGGCAGGGTATGCTCAGACGTGAGTCCCATGCTCACTTGGCCACTGGATTCAAGATAGCCTGGCTGATGAGGATTTTGAATCCGAAACCGGTCCCAGGATGCTTGTTTCCGGTCCAGGGAAGACATGGCTTGGCAGTTCGGGCTGGACTGTTCCCATGAGGCACAGGGTCAGACTGATTTGCATATAGCCATGTCTGAACTGGGGTGGCTGAGTGGGCTAAAGAATGGTGATGGATTAAACCCAGATCAGTTGACTGGGGGTGAGTGTTTGATTTGCTCAAACGCTCCGTCCATCATCCCCTTTTGTATATCTTCTAACGTTAATGCCTGTAGCTCACCAACTCTCCTCAGTGATGTGATAGCAATGAGGAATGTAACCTTCCATGAGAGGAACTGTAAAGGTCACTTGCTTAATGGTTTAAAAGGTGGGCCCATGAGCCTTGTGAGAACAATGTTGAGATCCCATATTGGTGCAGGGGGAATCATTAGTGGTATTACCCTTTTTAAGCCTTCCATGAAGGCCTTGATTACTAGGACCCTCCTTGTTTCTGCAGATAATACATTGCTATCATATTGTCCGTTCGGACTTGGACAGTTTTGGCCATGAGCGGAGTCTGAAAAGCTTTTAGTGCTTGGAAAACAGTTAAGAGCTCTAGATAGTTGTTGTGGAGATTTCTGTGCTTGTTGCTTCACATGCCTTGTATTGTGTAATTTTTTTGATGAGCCCCCCCAACCTATTAGAGAAGAGTCTGCAGTGAGCACTATTTGTGGAACGGAGTCGATGAAAGTCCGGCTTACTAATACGTTTCGTGGGTTCCACCACTGCAGAGAGCAATGGGTGCGGCAGTCTACCAACACTACATTGGTCAATAGACCCTGTGATTGATTCCACAGACGTGCTAAGCATTCTTGTAGGGGGGGGGGGTATATGAAGCCTTGCATGGATTACAAGTGTGATGCAGGACGCCATCATTCCCAGTAGTTGCATGAACACTCTGGCTGGTAATGCATGGTTGGGTTGAAAACCGTAGAATGGTAGCTTGAATATGGATCATTCTGGCTACATTGGGAGATGCTAGAGCTTTGACTGTGTCCAGAGTAGCTCCTAGATCAGACTGCATCTGTGATGGATGCAGGTGAGATGTTTGAGCATTGATGGTGAAACTCAGTTGATGAAGTAGATCTATTGTGATCTGTGTGTGTTGCAGACAGTTCTATTAAGTGCTGGCTTTGATGAGCCAGTCGTCTAGATAGAGGAATATGTGAATTTGTTGTCTTCTGAGATGAACAGCGACCACTGCCAGGTATTTAGTAAAACCTCTGGGCACTGTAGTCACTCCGAAGGGAAGTACCTTGAATTGGTATCACAAACCTCAGGTATTTACGATGAGCTGGTTGAATTGGAACATGAAAATATGCGTTTTTTAAAACTAGACTAGACAAAGTCTGCTCTTTGTAAAAGTGGGAGCACCTGTTGAAGTGTCACCATGAATGCTCCAACAGTATGCAGCGGTTTAGCTCTCTCAGATCTAAAATAGGTCTTAGGGAACCGTCCTTTTTGGGGATGAGAAAAAACAGATAGCAAACCCCTGAGCCTTGGTACTATATGGGAACTGGTTATATTCCCTCTTAGTAAGAGGGACTGGACCTCTTGTTTTAGGAAATGTATGTCGTCTGAAGAGAACTTGTGAGATCGTGGTGGAATGTTTGGAGGAAAGCTGGTAAGCTCCAGGCAATAACCATATCTGATATTTCCAAGAACCCATTTGCCTGATGTTATGGACTGCCAAATGGGGAGAAATTGGCAAAGTCTTCCCCAACAGGTGTGGTATAATCGGGGGGGGGGGGGGGGGGGGGGAGCGTGGGCATGTCACTGTTGGGGGAAGGGGCGTTACGAGATGTGGACCTCAGCAATACAGGAGGACGCAGGGGGATCCTGGTGCGCTTTGCTACTGGGGTGCTGTGGATACCCTTTGAGAACGGTCCAGAGACAACATGGCAGGTTAAAGGATGTAACAAGGCGACACTGAAGGGCAATTAACCAAGCATCCACGCCAGCGCCTTCAGCAGAGTGCAAGTGGGACATCAAGCGACGCAACCTTGCCCGGAGCAGTTCGCGGACATGGCCGAAGCACGCGCCGAAAAAAAAGAGATGCTAGTGAAGCATACTGGATCGAGTGGCCTTCCAAAACGGTGCTCATAGCGGGGATGGCCCTGTTGAGGCGACTGATGGTGCGGACAGGCCAGTGACCAAGGCTGTCATGAAGGATCGGCTTTCCGCTCTCAAAAAGGACATCCAAGAAATGAAAAGCCAGCTCTCCACCAACCTGCGGGAGATCAGACGTGACAGAGGAGGTGGGGGATCGCGTTGCTAATCTAGAGGAGCATAATGCCAGCCAGGGCAAATAAATCATCATGATACAACAAGCGCTGATTCGTCCTCAGGAGCAGCACACAGACTTACAAGGGCGAGCAGAGGATCTCGAAAACCGCTCTCGGCAGAACAAAGTAAGGATCCGGGGTGGAGGGAGATGATCTTAGAGTCTATGTTCTGGCCCTTTTTCAACATGTACTAGGTGATGACGCTCCCACGGGCATTCAGATGGATAGAGTGCACCGGGTGGGACTGCTGAAAGCAGCCACCGGACATCCTTGTGTGTGCATGATTTCCAGCTGGAGAAAAACTGCAAAGCACAAGATAATCAACCCATCTACTTTCAAGGCCATGCACCTACATTATTCCAGGATATAGCAGCATCCACACTGGTCAAGAGGAGGGAATTCCAAGCCATTTCCACCCACTTTAGGGAGCAAGGTATTTCATTTTCCTGGGGCCACCCCTTTCCGATCATCTTCACATACCAGGGCCGACTACTGCAACTTCGCTCTCTGAAAGAGGCAGAAGAGGTGCTGGGTCTTACAGACGATTCAACTACAAAGCCATCCGATGGGCCCCATGGAACCTCCTCACAGAAAACTGCACGATGGCAGCTGTCGGAAAGTCATCGTCCAAGCTTAAACCAGACCCTCTCTGTCCCAATCGCTAGCCCACCCGGCCACCCCCTGAACCACTTACCTTTCAGTAACCGAGATGGATCACCCGAGGCGGAGACGGAGGGACCCCTGACTTGGTGTAGACTCCTGATGTGGGACACTATCGTTCTGAGGAGTGCCGAGATCAACTCGGACCTGAAGGTCTTCCACTACACCACGTCCCCTTGGGATGTCCAGATAATTACGAACTTTTGTCATTCCTTACTTTCCTTGGTTAGGGGCCTGAAGGGTGTAACTTGTTTTTGGGGTGGTTGTTTTTTTCCCTTTAGGTTTTCCGCACCAGTCACAAAGATTCCTGCCATCCGAACCCCATAGCTGCACCGGGCACGGTTTGGAAGGGAGGGGGAGGGGAGAAATAAAACTCGGGTGGGGGGGGGGGGATATCTGCCTATCGCAGGAGACATCTTCTCTCGAGGGACTGCACGCGCATGCGAACACTGCGTTTCCCGCAGCAGTTTGGTCCTCTGGTTCAACCAAGAAAAATGGGGTGGCAATTTTGTTCAGGGCCAATTTCCCGGGAAAAATAGTGGGTACTTTAGCGGATATAAAGGGCTGTTTCTTGGCACTCAGAATTTACTGGGACAATTCCTATATCACCATAGCCACGATATACACTCCAAACACACAGCAAGAATCATTTACTCTTAAAGCCCTGGCAGAAGTACTGGCGTCCCCTGAAGCAGCGATCCTGGTAGGCGGGGATCTTAATTTAGTAATGGGCACTGGGTTGGATCGGTCCGCACAGGGGTCGGCCCAAGCGGGAGCCTTCTCCACGGGAGGGTTGAGGTGGCTTGCGGACAATGGACTTCTAGATATATGGTGTATCCACCACCCAGGGGAGAGAGACTACACCGATTATTCTGCAATCCATAAATCGTATGCACGGTTGGATCCCTTTCTTATCACTAGGTCCCTAATGTCCCGCCTCACAGACTCTGCCATAGAGCCCAGATCTCTCTCTGACCATGCCATTATCTCGGTTACCATAAAGGGGATTCAGGGCCCCGTCAACCCCCTGATGGTGGCATCTGAGGGAATGCCTGCTACAATCCTCTGAGACAGTGGCCTCGTTAAAATCCAGACTGATAGAATACCTTCAGATTCAACAATGTCTGCTCGGCATCCTTAGCAGCAGTGTGGGAGACACTGAAACTAGTGATGAAAGGGGAACTTATGGCAATCTCTGTGGCAGAAAACAAGGTCCACCGAGATAAATGGCAAGAGCTGGAACGCAAAGTGGGGGAGATGGAGGCCATTCACAAACGAACGGGAGCCCCGAGAGTGTGGCGTGAAATGGAGAAAAAGAGGCTTTTGCTAAAACGGATCGACCTCGATAGGGCGGAGTACGCTCTTCTTCGTTTGAGACACAAATTCTAGCTCAGTGGGAATAAATGTGGTAAGCTCCTGGCGCAACGACTTTGGGTTAACACGGCAGCATCCTCGACTGCAGCGATCAAACACCCAGGGGATGAGGAGGTCACTGCTGACAACTATATCGTGAAAGTGTTTCGAGATTTCTACCATTCTCTCTATACAAGACAAGATCTCCCAGTGTGAGACCCTTCTTATTTGGAGAATTATACACTTTCCACCTTACCGTCAGCCACAGCCGAACAGTTAGACCAGCCAATTCGAATAGAAGAAACCATTTCCGCCACCGCGCGCCTCAGGTGGGGAAGGCTCCGGATCCAGATGGCTTCTCAGCCTTATTCTACAAGACTTTTTGTCCACAGATAACACCATTCTCGACTAAGCTTTTTAACTCTTTCCTGGAGGCGGGCTCTGTGACTGATTCTATGTCAGAAGCGGCCATTTCGGTCATCCTAAAACCTTCCAAAGACCCCACTGAATGTGGATCGTACCGGCCCATATCATTGCTAAACAGACGTGAAAATCTTCACCAGCGTATTAGCCTCATGCCTAAACCCATTAATGGCGGGTTTGATCAACACCTATCAGTCCGGCTTTATCCCTAGTAGAGAGGGGGGAATAACACCAAGCGCCTCTTTCATTTTATGGACAGCGCTCACAGGTCACGCAAACAAGCTCTATTTTTATCAATAGATGCCAAAAAGGAGCTTGATCGGGTGAGCTGGGCCTATCTATTTGACACTGTGCACTACTTTGGGTTTGGTGAGAAGTTTATCGGATGGATCAAATGCATCTACCGAGAGCCTAAAGCCTTTTTCCGTGTCAAAGGTGCTATCTCCACCACCTTACCGATTTCTCGGGGGACGAGGCAAGGGTGCCCTCTGTCCCCCTTACTTTTTGCTCTGTATATGGAGCCTTTCGCGCAGCGCCTGAGGAATGATCCTCAGAGAGGGAATTAGATTTGGAAAGGACATCCATAAAGTCATCTTGCATGCGGATGACTTCATACTATCGCTTACGAAGCCTCAGACTACCCTGCCAGCAGTAATCAACAAATTAAATAGCTTTGGCGAGGTCTCAGGCTTGAAAGTTAACTTTACTAAAACCCAAATACTTAAGCTCTCGATCCCACCCGATATAGTTGAAAGCATCCAGCCTCAATTTCCGTTTCAATGGACGCAAAAGAGATCCCATATCTGGGAATTAGACTGACCCAAACTATAGCTAGAACGGTGACTTTAAATGCATTGTTTGGTAGGATTGCAGCCGTCAAAATGAAGGTCCTACCTCGTATTCTCTATGTTTATCAAATACTTCCCATGGCGCCACCCCCCAAAGCACTGAGTCAACTGCATAGGTTAATAAATTTGTGTGGGGAGGGAATAACCTCACCTAGCATTGACTCAATTGACGCTGCCTAAAAGTAAGGGAGGATCAGGGCTACTTGTGGTCCACCAATATTATCGTGCCTCCTGCCTCAGGTACATTGGCGAATAGAATTAGCCCCTCTCCGAAAAGCATTGGAACTGTATGGATCAGTCGGTGGCAGGGGTGAATATCTGGCGAGAAATCTGGCTCCCTCGCAAGCATAGAGCTTGGGGTCTATATTCCTCCCCAGGGATCTCTTCCACTATGAAGGTCTGGGATGCAGTCGCGGTCAAGCGGGGTTGGACCACCTTTCCTTCACCAATGACTCCGATTGTTGACAATCTGGAGTTCCCTCCAGGGTGAGACTCAGCAATTTTCTACAGGTGGAGGGAGGCGGGCTGCAAAAGGGTTGGCTCCCTATTCGATACAAAAGGCCTTATCCCCTTTGCCCAACTACAACGGGAAAATGCCCTCTGATGAATTCCCATAACAACAATTGAGGAACTGGGTAACTCGGCCCCCATGTCTAGAAGGGGTGTCACGCCCGCTGTTGTCGTTTGAGAAATGGCTTGTGTGCAAAACAGGGGATCGCCGACTCATTTCTGAAATATACACAATGCTTGCTCCTCACAACGTTGGAAGGCGCACTAAAGGGCAATTAAGGTGGGAGACGGAATTGGAGAGAACATTGTCTGACAAAGAATGGGACGACATACATTTCCGGGCACACCACACAGCACATAATACAGCGGGCATGGAATCTACTATCTTATTGGTACTTTACGCCAGTACGCATTCACAGCTGGGATAGGACCAAATCAGAGCTCTGTTGGAGGGGTTGTGGGATGCCTGGGAATCGAGTACACCTGTTGTGGCATTGCCCCAAACTGCAGCGCTATTGAACTGAGGTGGTGGATAATATTGATGAGACCTTTAACACATCTCTCCCTCGATTCCCAGTGTACACTCTTCTAGGGCTCCCAAACCCTCTGACCTTTCCTCTCCGTTCCGTGAGGGGCAGACAGATTGCATTAGCACTCTTAGTTGCATGGCTAGTGATTCTTGCACATTGGGGGGACGCCGACTGTGCTTGAATTCAATGCGTGGCTGCAAAAACTATAGCTGGCCCTGGCACGGTTGTTCTTGGTTGCCAACCACAAGGGAGATACATATGTAGAGTGCTGTGCTCCTTTCCTATACTTGCTTTCTAAGGAACTGAGGGAGATTACCTGTCCCAAATTCTTACAAATCCTTCGCCTCTTACCACAAGACCCTACTTAATTCGCTGCAACGGTTGAGACTAGGTGATGATTTGAAGGTCCCAGTGTCTGTCACTTTGCTTTTGGGGGAGGGGAAGGAGATGACTGGTGCGGAAGGGAGGGTTGGGGTGGCTTGTTTTTACCGTTTTGTTTTTTCTATTACTAATCTGAGATGTCAATGAAGATTTAGCAAGAATTAATGCAAACCACGCTGCCAGCCTCTGGGTTGTAGGCACACAGCTGTGTATACACGAGTTAAGTGAGCTCTGCCGTCCAGTGGTTGTAGGTGAACAGCTGTGTTTCATGATCTGACTCTCCTTTACTAATAAAAATATTGGTTCCATAAAAAAACAAAGCCTGTTAAAAATCTCCCAAAAGGCTCGATTACCTTGTACCTTACTGGCAGCTTCAAAGGGGGCCCCATGCCTCCGACTTAATAGATTTATTTTCCTGGATGAGAGTGCAAGTTTATAAAGTCTTCTGCAATTTACAATCTGGATTGAGGATTGAGCTGATTTACCAAACGCAACCTTCAGTGCTCTGAAACGGAAAGACAAACAATCACATCAGCACTGCACCTCAAACACAGTGCAAACAGAACCAGGCTTTTATTATATAAACTGCCTCTGAGCCAAGTTCCTTAGAGGAGCACTTCGATAGATTATCCTGGAACGTTCGTCTGTGAAAGCGATGTAGCCTTGCTGAATCCTATCCTGTAGAGGACAGTGGCCTGTTCTACACCAGACTGGCTTTCTGGATACAGCACACACAGGTATAGGGAAATCGGTTTGCTCCAAGCGAATTGGCAGACCGCATTCTCACTATGCCCTCTAAAATACAGGTAGTGTTAGAGTAACAGTATTGAATATATTTATATAATCACTGCAAAGCTATGATGGTTGAATTAGCAATCTTTTCTTGTAATGCTGGGAACAATGCTTAGTTTCCTTCTGCTAATAACTGCAGCTCCTTTATTTATATATATTTTTTAAACAAAAGATTCCAATTGCTTTGGAGCACGGCCAGGATGTTGGCACGAGCATAAGGGCAGAGCTCTGCAGAGGCCTGCCAAAATCCGGTCCTATATCCTGTGCTTCCTTATTCCAGGACCCTTTAATTTCCTTGCAGAGACCACCCTCACCCGCAATATGTGACCCCATTCTGCTTGTCTGCCGGGAGCTCAGGGCTGAGTGCCGGGAGCTCAGGGCTGAGTAACACTGGCGGCCTACCCTGAAGCGGTTGCACTGCCGGGAGCAAGCTCATGACAACCCCTCATGGGAACAAAAGAGAAGGCAGAGAATGGTGATCGACAGTGCCCCCAGATGGCGAGAAGCTGGGACACTGCGATTTTGCCCCCCTGCAGCTCCCTATGACAAATACCCACTCCAGCGTGTTCAGATGTTATGTTATGTTATGTTAAAATTGTATTTATAGAGCGCACGGCTACTCAGCAAGAGTGTCCCGGCGCTTTCAAAGAGCAACTCAGCAGATAAAAAACATAACAGTCAACAAACAAAAGGAAAAAGTAAAGCAAAAAGGAACAGCCTACAGATTAAAAAGCCATGTTTTCAGGTTTTTCCTGAACAGGAGCAAACTAGGAATGCTGCGTAAAGCGAAGGGCAAAGAGTTCCACAGCTGGGGGGCCTTAAAGCTGAAAGAACGACCCCCGATACGAGCCTTCCTCACACGGGGCACCACGGCCATGCACAGAGATTCCGACCGCAAGGAGCGGGCCGGACGGTAAAAGGCCAATCTGCGCTGCAGATACTTAGCTCCGGAGCCAGAAAGTGCCTTATGCACCAGCGTAAGCGTTTTAAACATTATCCGCTTTCGAATAGGGAGCCAGTGAAGTGACTGAAGCACCCCGGATGTTCTTGCCCGCCTATGAAGGCCATATATGGCGCGAGCCGCAGAGTTCTGCGCCACTTGCAGCCTTTGAATCAGATACTCCGGAAGCCCTAAATACAGAGCATTCGCGTAGTCCAGTCGAGATCCTATGAGAGCTTGGACAATGATCTTCCTATGCTCCTCTGTAAGCAGGGGTAGGAACTTCCGGAGCATCTTGAGGATGCCAAAACAGGTGCCCGTCAGACCAAGAATGTGCGATCTGAACGAGAGGTCATTATCGACCTTCACACCCAGATTTTTGGCAGCCACAGATGGCTGGGCGGGGGGGGCACATATCAACCGGCCACCAGTCACGCCATTCCGGTTCCGAAGCACACCCAAATAGCAGGACCTCAGATTTATTCGAGTTGGCCTTAAGACCATTCTGCTGAAACCAGTCAAAGACCTTCTTCAGACATCCCTGGATACTCTCCCCGTCAAATGACTGATCTTTCCCGCAGGTGAAGAGAAGCTGCGTGTCGTCCGCATAGGACACGATCTGGGCCCCCGAAGTCTCCACGAGTGCCGCCAGAGGGGTCATAAAGATGTTAAAAAGGGTCGGGCTCAACACCGAGCCCTGTGGGACCCCGACTCCCAGTGGCGGCATCTCAGCGGAGCTCGAGGAGGCCCAGACCGTTTGTCGACGGTCCTCCAAGAACGATGTAAACCAATTGAGCACCGTCCCCCTCAGACCGAGGTCATAAAGTCTGGTGAGTAAAGCCGGTGTCGAAGGCCGCTGACAGGTCCAACATGACCAACACAGCCTTCCCCCCTGCATCCAGAGTCTCGCGGATGATCTCGGACACCTCGAGGAGTGCCGTCTCCGTACTCAGGTTGGGCCGAAAGCCGGATTGCGAGGGATGCAGCAGATCATTTGACTCCAGGAAACCCGAGAGCACGCCATGCACGTGCTTCTCCATAAGCTTCGCAAGAGCCGGCAAAAGAGAGATAGGCCGGTAATTGGCCAGAACCCCGGGATCCAATCCCGGCTTTTTGAGGAGGGGGATCACCATCGCCCTTTTCCAGGACAGAGGGAGCCGACCCTCTCTCAAAGATGAATTGAGGAGAGGATTCACCAGGGGGTTCATTAACGGTGCCATCCTGGCCAGAAATTTGGCCGGGCAGGGATCGAGTGGCGACCCGGACTTGAGCGAGGCCAGAAGTGCAAGAGAGGCATCTGGGGAGACCGGCGGAAACTCAGCCAGAAGTACCTCTGGCGTAACCGATGGAGCACGTCCCCCCCCCCGATCGCCACAGCCCCAGCCACAAACTCAGCAGTGAAGGAGGCCTGGATCGTTCTGATTTTATCGGTGAAGAACCTAGCCAGGTCAGTGACCCAGGTCTCAGATGAAACTGCTTGCTGAAGATTGGACCTAGGGGCTGTGAACTCCCTGACCACAGTGAAAATCTCCTTACAGGAGTTGGCGGCCGCCTCGATCCTCCTGGCGAAATACTCATTTTTTGCGCACAGAAGGTTACAATGGTACGCTTTGATCGCCAACCTATAAGTGAGTCTGGCCTCCGCGTCATACTGAGAGCGCCACGCCCTCTCCGCAACCTTACACAAGCCGCGTTCAATGCGCAGCGCCCCCGTAAACCACGGCGCAGACTGACGCTCACCCCCTGATCGAAGAGCTCTTACAGGGGCCAGGTCATCCAATCTCTCTAACAGCCACGCCTGCAAAGTCTCAGTGTCCAAATCCAAGTCGCCCACGATGGGGCAGGGATGGTCCACGAATGCCTGCTCTAGCAGATCGGGCGTGACTCTATGTAGCCCCCTCGAAGCAGCTCCAGAGTGGATCGGAGCACTGCCAGGGAGCAAAACGCTCCCTTGAATGAAAAATCGGGCCAGTCTATGGTCTGACCAGAGTACCAGGAGTAATTCTATGTCCACCAGGGGAACAGAAGAGAACACCTGATCTAATGTATGCCCTTGCTCATGTGTGGGGCCCGACAGCGCGGGGGCGAGGCCCAAAGGAGTGGTAACATCAAACAATTTATTTGAGTTCGTGTCCCCCACAGTGTCCAGATGAAAATTAAAATCACCCGCCAGCAGACAATGCTGAGCAGACAGGGCCAGTCTGGATAGGACCTCCTGGAGGTCCTCAAAGAAAGAGCCCACCGACCCAGATACCGTGCACAACACGGAGACCAGCACCCAGCATGCCCGTGCGAAGGACGGAGGGGAGCGGGAGGAGTGGTAATTGTGGGGGAGAACGTGGAGTGGTGACTGTGGGGGGAACGTGGAATGTAGCGGTACAAAAGGGGGTGGTGATGGACGGAGCATCCGAACCAATCAAACACTCACACCCAGTCAAAAGATCTGGGTTTAATCCATCACCGTTCTTTAGCCCACTCTGCCACCCCAGTTCAGACATGGCTATATGCAAATCAGTCTGACTCTGTGCCTCATGGGAACAGTCCAGCCCGAACTGCCAAGCCATGCCTTCCCTGCACCGGAAACAAGCTTCCGAGGACCGGTTTCTGGCATTACATCCGTCTTCAGCCCGGCTTGCTTGAATCCAGTGGCAAAGTGAGCAAGGGACTCACGTCGGAGCATACCCTGCCACACTTATGGCGGCCAAAAGCGGTACAAAAGGGGGTGGTGATGGACAGAGCATCCGAACCAATCAAACACTCACACCCAGTCAAAAGATCTGGGTTTAATCCATCACCGTTCTTTAGCCCACTCTGCCACCCCAGTTCAGACATGGCTATATGCAAATCAGTCGGACCCTGTGCCTCATGGGAACAGTCCAGCCCGAACTGCCAAGCCATGCCTTCCCTGGACCGGAAACAAGCTTCCGAGGATCGGTTTCTGGCATTACAGCCGTCTTCAGCCCGGCTTGCTTGAATCCAGTGGCAAAGTGAGCAAGGGACTCACGTCTGAGCATACCCTGCCACACTTATGGCGGCCAAAAGCGGTACAAAAGGGGGCGTGGCTTCAAGAGCGGCAATGGCGGTCGCAGCTTCTTAGAGCTCCCGCTTGCCCGCGATTCATCCGTCCACTTATCCTGGTCCCCGAGCCTCCAAGACACACCCCCAGTGAGGCAATTGTAGCTGAGGGCACCGGGATTCCTCCGGTGTGGTTGGCGGTGATTCCGGCGCTTTACTCACGGCTGGGGAGCGGAGTGCGGAGGGCGGCCTGGTGCTCAGCCGGGACCTCGATTTTGACGCTCCCCGCCGGGAAGCACAGGAGAGGCGCGGCCACCTCGCCGCTCCTCCGGAGCTGGATCGACCCGGCGGAGCAAGAGACGATTGGCGCTGTCCCATCCCAGGTGTCCAGTCACCGCTCTACAATTTGGAAGGGGCGAGGCTTGCTCCATTGGCGGCCGGGACCGGCGGAGCCGGGGACCTCGATTTTCGCGGCTCCCGCCCGGGACTGGCGGTGGGCTGTGGCCGCTTCTGGGGCTGGACGACGCCTCGCCTCTGCTGCAAACGATCTATTCCCAGCGGTGCGGCAGTGGGCAGGCCCGGTGGCAGACGGTACATGGTGGATGCCCCCATCTGGACCCCCAGGTATTACTGGCAGTGGTAGCGGGACTACAGGCGCATAGAGGACACACAGTGGCATCGTTAATTCGCTAAGTGACTCACGGGACCTGTTGGCATGGGGGTGGCTCCCGAAGCCTGCCGTATTTCAGTTGAGCAGCGAGCCTAGTGAGGGACTTGGGTGCACACATCTGGCTGAGGGCTGCGATCGGCTGAGGGGGCCCCCATTGGGCTGGCCGAAGGACTTGGGAGACCCTATACAGCCACACCCGTATTGCTTATCTGTGGCCCACGGTCAGGGAGCAATCATGACCCGAGGAGGAGGCGGCAGCCAAACCAAACAGCCGACCATAGACAAGTTTACTGGACCTACAGGAGGTCCGGGCCCATCGGGTGGGGGACAGCAACAACCACCCCCCCCCCCGGACAATGCCGCTCTTATGGCCGCCACAACCCAGTCCAGGGACATGCTGGACGCCAAGATCGGAGCGGTGGGCGTGGACGTTACCTTGATACGCCAGGACCTACGGAATGCGGTGGCGCGGATTACCGAAGTGGAATCCAGAATCTCTGTGGTGGAGGACGATGTTGGGTCCTTGAAGAAACGACTGGCAGTGGTAGAATCGGTGCAGAAGAATCTGGCGCTAAGGGCTGAGGATGCAGAAGGACGTGCTCGTCGTAACAATCTCCGATTTGTTGGTTTTCCGGAACGCTGCGAGAAAGGGAGCATGGAACAGTTCCTTACTCAGTGGCTGCAGAGCTGGCTGCCTCCGGAGGCCCTGTCTACATGCTTCGTCATTGAGCGTGCGCATCGCGCTTTGACTCAGCGGCCGCCGGAGGGTGAGCGGCCCAGGGCAGTGATCGCTAGGCTGTTAAACTATCACGACCGCGATGTTATCCTGCGGGAGGCGAGGTCCAAGGATGCTATCCTATATGAAAACCACAGAATCATGGTTTTCCCGGACTATACCAAACTCGTGCAGCAGAGGAGACAGTCCTTCATGAATGCTAAAGCGAAACTCCGTGGTCTGGGTCTCCAGTACTCCCTGCTGTACCCTGCTCGCCTGAGAGTAATCTTCCAATCCAAGACGCTGTTTTTTTATTCTCCGGAAGAGTTGTTTCGCTGGACGGATGAAACGGTGGCGCTCAGGCCACATGCCCAGCCGGGACTGAATCCGGGGTCCTCGAGGGGCTCCTCGCCGGAACGCAGAGTTCCACCGACCAAGGCCAAGAGACAACGAAGATCTAGATCACGAAAACGGTCGGCCTCTGCATCTGGTGCACAGGGAGGCGGCAGAACAGAAGATTCGGACCACTCTGGGAAGTGACAGTAATATTACCAGGTACTCTGTGCTCCCTGCTTGATGGTAGGGCTCTCAGTGATGGGAGGGTAAACGGCGGTGGCCCGGCGAACTGGACGCTGTATTGATGCCTCGCTGTCATCTCGAGACTGTGTTCTTTGATTTAAATGGGGTGGTGGTAGTTGGCTCGGGTACAGCTGATTAGGGGCTGTCCCTCTCCTACCCTAGTGGGAGTTGTTTTTTTGGAGGGGGGGGTTTTGTGACAATTGGTTTACGGGAGTTGGGATCCATTGGCATGGTTGGTCTTAGGCCCTCTGTTTTGGGCTTGGGACTGTCCATGCCGCGACAGATGCTTCATAGTTCTGTGAGGTGTAGGGGGGCGGGGGGTTGGGAGTATGGATAGCAGGGGAGAGAACAGCGGTTGCTGTCCCTGAAGTTCTTGCATTTTGGGGTGGCGGGGTAGTTTTTGTTGATGTTGGGAGGGCCTGGGATGGGCGGGGGGGGGGGGGGAAATGCACGTGCTGCTTGTTACAGATCCGAGGACAGTGCGCGGTGTGTGGGGATGGCGCAGGAGGCATACCCGTTGGACCTCGATTGACTATGGCTGACTTGACTCATGGACTCCCCAGAGAGTCCCTACGGATAATTACTTGGAATGTCAGGGGGATGCTGGATGCCGTTAAAAGGGGGGCTGTTTTACGTTGGGGGAAGAGGGAGGCTGCTGATGTACTCCTGCTCCAGGAAACTCACATGATGGGCTCTAAAGTACTTAGCTTGCAGAGGTTTGGATATCATCAGGTCTTTCATGCTGGTTTTGTCAGGGGCGCTAGAGGTGTTGCTATTCTGGTGCACCGCAGGGTGGCCTACGTCCATGAGAAGCAGTGGGCTGATCCTCAAGGCCGCTATGTATTTATCAAGGGTAGGGTGGGTACGGAGCCAGTAGTCTTTGGAAGTGTGTATGCTCCCCCCCCTCTACAGTGGGCCCTGTCCGAGAAGCTGTTTATGGTGTGGGACGATATCCCGGAGTCCCTGGCTGTGATTGGGGGCGACTGGAATGAGGTGATGGATGTTAGTGTGAACCGTCAGAGGCAGCAGGGAGTGTTTGCTGGCCCTTCCCCGAGTTCCCCTACCAGTTTGCAGGCCATGGCCGAAGGACTGGGATGGGTGGATGTGTGGCGACATATGCATCCAGCAGCGCGCGAATACTCGTATGTTTCTGCGGTGCACGGCTCGTTCGAGACTAGATTATATGTTTGTGCCTGGCGTTTGTCTGAGCAGGGTGCGCGACGCTGCGATGCTTCCGAGGGGGCTCTCGGACCATTCCCCAGTATCAATAACGATAGAACTGCTTACGAAGCGGCAGCCTTTCCGGTGGAGGATGTCCTCGTGGCATCTCCAGCAGCCTACCTATGTCCAGCATCTGCGTGCAGCCGTCGCACACTACTGGCGAGAAAATCTGGTGGATGGTATGGACGTTGCGGTAGTGTGGGAAGCCATGAAACCCACTATAAGAGGGGTAGATATTGCGTGGTGTGCTGAGGCCCGCCGTAGTCGACGGGAAGCGACCACTACGGCTGCAAAACTCGTGGAGGAACTGGAACAGCGGAGCCGGGGAGGAGGGGACGAGGTGGCGATACGATTGCTTCTCCAGGCACAACGGTCATACGCCTCTCTCTTGATAGATGAGGCTAAACAGGCGTGGCTGGCCACGCGGAGCAGAATATACCAATGGGGGATAAGTCCAGTGCCATGCTCCATAGGTTGTGTCAACGACGTCTCCAACCGATCACGCTGCCTGGCCTCACTGCTGAGGACGGAGTAACGATTACAGACCCAGCTGAGCTTGCAGCGAGCTTCGCGGAGTATTTTAGGTCACAATATGCCCCGCAAGACAGCCTCCGCGCAGACGACGTCGCTAAATTTATTGACGACTTGCCGCCTCGGGCGGTGTCGGACGAGGCCAGGAAGGAGCTAGACGCTCCCCTCACGGCTGAGGAACTTGGGGAGGCGCTGGGCCAACTTAATGTGGGGAAGGCACCGGGTCCAAATGGCTACCCCTGTGAGTTCTTTAAGAAATTCCAGCTGCTCCTGGGGTCCCATTATAGATGTACTCTAGAGGTTGCACGTGGGCGGGGAAGCTTGCCTCCTGACTGGCGCCACGCCGAGATTGTGGTCTTCCAGAAACCTGGCAAACCCCCTGACAGACACGATTCATATCGCCCCATCTCATTGCTCAATGTGGAAGCCAAAATACTAGCAAAGGCACTAGCGAACCGCTTACTCCCATATATGGTGGATCTAGTCCATCCGGACCAGGCAGGCTTTATGCCTCACCGTGCGACACGACAACATCCGGCGCGCACAGGCTGCAGTTGACGCGATGGGGAACTTGGGAGACAGAGCGGCCTTGTTCTTAGCAGACATCCATAAGGCGTTAGACTCCGTTAGCTGGGCATACCTCTTTGCACTCCTGTCTCGCCTCAACCTGGGCCCGGTGTATCTGTCATACATTTCGTTGCTCTATACCGATATCACGGTGTCCGTTAGGGTCGCTGGGGCCACTTCGGGGGTGTTCCCCATTGGACGGGGGACCAGTCAGGGGTGCCCATTGTCCCCGTACCTGTTTGCTTTGGCCATGGAGCCCTTGGCTTCTTGGGTGCGCATAGATGCCCAGCTCCGAGGTTTTGTCTGGTCTGAGACTCTTTTCGACAGGATTGCCTTATATGCGGACGACGTCCTCTTCTTTCTCACCGACTTGAGTCGCTCGGGGCCCCGAGTGTTGGAAATCATGCGCATATTTGGAGAGGTCTCGGGACTCTGCTTGAATTTAGGCAAATCCACCCTTTGGGTACTAGGAGGCGAGGCGGAAATAGACCCCTGGGCGACGGACTTACAGCAGGCGACCAACGGTTTGAAGTACTTGGGGGTGTTCCTCTCCGAATCCACCCGTATTACGTGGGAGCGCAATATTGTCCCCGTGTGGGATAAAGTTCAAGAGGACGTTAAGACTTGGTCCCGGATGCCTCTAACCATTTTTGGTAGATCAGCGATATTTAAGATGGTGGCTCTTCCGCGTCTCCTGTACCAATTACAGAACTATCCTCACCCTATCCCTCCCCAATGGTTTCGGCAGGCTAACTCTGCCTTGAGCCGCTTTCTGTGGGCTGGGGGTGCGGCCCGAGTGGCGCTGAAGACGTGCTTCCTTTCCACATATTGTGGTGGCCTCGCCACCCCGGATCTGCTATCTTATTATCAGGCCTCACAGCTGCTCATACTCAATGAGTGGTGGTATGGTGATAGAGGAGATCCGACATACGCTCTAGAGCGCTCATTGATGGGCGATAATACATTACACACGATTCTTTAACTCGGCCCGGCTGCGGCGGGCGTTACCGTGCGTCACAAACGTGGTCTTTGCTGTATGGCGGCAGGCATTACGTCGCATGGGATGGTGGGGTAGTCTAACCGCTGAGACACCACTATGGCACAATGGACGCCTCCCTGAACTGACAACACTCTCCGGGTTTGATGGCTGGGAAGCCATTGGGATATCAATGCTGGGACATGTCATGTCTGGGACTACTCTTAAGTCCTTTCAGGAACTCAGTGCGGAGTTCAGCATGCCCCAAACCCAGTTCTTTCGTTACTTACAATTCCGACATGCGCTCGCACCCAGCATTGCGGATCTGGACTCGCTCCCTGAGTTTAGCCCCATTGAAGCGAAGGTATTCATGGGAGGCCTTGGTGATAAGAAGATCTCCCGCATCTACCAGACGATAGTGACCCACTGCTCTTCTACCCTGCTCCCTCTGAAAGCAGCATGGGAGGCTGACATTGGTCCCCTAGATGAGGATGACTGGAAGGAAGCCCTGGAGTCCCCACGCGGAACTGCAATAGCGATGCGGCTTCGCCTGATTCAATTTAAGTACCTCCATAGGTCTTATTATACCCGAGAGCGACTCTGGAAGGCTGGGCTGATTGGCTCGTCGGAATGCCTGCGGTGTGGTGCGGCTGTGGGTACGCTGCTGCATACAGTGTGGTCATGTCCTAGATTGATTGGATTCTGGAGGGGCGTATGGAATTGCCTGTCTGAGGTTTTGGGCTGGGACCTCCCACGCACTCACCGTTTGGGATTACTCCACATACTCGATGGTGTCGGTGGGAACATATACAAGCGCCACCTGTTGCTGCTAGGACTAGTAGTGGCCAAGCGAGACCTAGCCAGAGCGTGGAAGGGGGTTCGTGCCCCCCCCCCCTGTGTGCATGGAAGGCCGGCCTAGATTATTATATGGGACTGGAACGACCTGTGTTTGAGGCGAGAGGCTGCCCCCGAAAACACTTTAAGATCTGGAAGAGGTGGGCGGAGTATAGGGGGTTGCCTCTTGATCCCCCTGTTGCGCATGAGGAAGAGATATAGACAGTAGAACCGAAGGAGCCTCATTACTGTGTCATACCTCACGACTGATAGCGATTGTGTTTCTTCTACACGTGCATAGGGTTAGGGAGGGATAAGGGGTGGGTAGTGGGGTAGTTGGGCTTTTGGGGTTGTCAGGGGGGGGACAGGGGTGATGGAAGGGATTGCTTACATTGATTTATTCTCCTTTTACTTGGTATCGTTTTGACAAAAATACAATGTACTACAATGTTTGGTGGCGCTCTCCTGATTGTGGAGAACCACGTCTTTTGCTCTGCTTCCCTTCCATTGAATAATAAAAAAAATTTGTTGTGAAAAAAAAGCGGTACAAAAGGGGGATTCAAGCAAGCCGGGCTGAAGACGGCTGTATTGCCCGAAACCGGTCCTCGGATGCTTGTTTCCGGTCCAGGGAAGGCATGGCTTGGCAGTTCGGGCTGGACTGTTCCCATGAGGCACAGGGTCAAACTGATTTGCATATAGCCATGTCTGAACTGGGGTGGCAGAGTGGGCTAAAGAACGGTGATGGATTAAACCCAGATCTGTTGACTGGGTGTGAGTGTTTGATTGGTTCAGAAGCTCTGTCCATCACCACCCCCTTTTGTACCGCTTTGTTCGCCATAAGTTGGCAGGGTATGCTCAGACGTGAGTCCCTTTCTCACTTTGCCACTGGATTCAAGCAAGCCGGGCTGAAGACGGCTGTAATGCCAGAAACCGGTCCTCGGAAGCTTGTTTCTGGTCCAGGGAAGGCATGGCTTGGCAGTTCTGGCGGGACTGTTCTCATGAGGCACAGGGTCAAACTGATTTGCATATAGCCATGTCTGTACTGGGGTGGCAGAGTGGGCTAAAGAACGGTGATGGATTGAACCCAGATCTTTTGACTGGGTGTGAGTGTTTGAATGGTTCGGATGCTCCGTCCATCTTCACCCCTTTTGGGAACGTGGAATGTGCCTCTGGAGAAGGCAGACACCGGGATCCCCCAAGAACCAGATGTACATTAGCCAGCAAGGCTGCTAGCGTCCAGTAGCCCCACCAGCACTTCCAGCTCTAATGGCCCTGACCAAAGCAGTGCCCAGTTCAGAGCTTCTGGGAAAGAACAGGTTGCGTAGCGGGAAATTTAAAAGCACAAAATACTTAAATTGGCAGAACTGGCCTTGCCCAAAACAATTTGACGCCTATCTGGAGGCCTATTTGGAGCTGGGCTGTGGGAGGCTTCGAAGCAGCCTTGCATACCTTCAGGCAAGGAGCTACAAACACTTAGCGGCCAAGCCTTCTCCAGGACCCTCCAGCACAGACTCGCGCTTGGAGAACCAGCTCGTATTGCTGAAGCCGGGCCAAGGGGAGCAGTAGCATAAAGGTACTCAGCAAGGTACTACACAATTCACAGCGGGGAGAGAGAGACACACAGCACCCAAACAATACACCAGATCTCCTAACCCAGTAGTAAGTGCTCAGAGCAGCCCATGGAACCCCAGCGGGAATGGCATCTCCCCCCCAATAGATATAGCTTTTGTAATGAGGAGAGGACCATATAACCTAATTCCGGTAGGTGTATATTTGACTGATTACCAGGGATCCCCCGCTGGCGCTCCATAGCTAAGGTGACTGGGGCTTAGCTCCTGGGCAACTGGAGAAGCGAGAACCCGTTTGGAAGCCAAAAGACTAGCGGGCAGACAAACACTCAAAGGTGGGCCTGAGAAAAGGAGAGACAGCCAGGAGAGAGCCTGAGATGGGATCCTTACAATTGCTCCCCCACAATTAGGAGCTCTGGGACGTGGTCCTCCCTTTGTGCTCTCTGACTGGGAGCGGAGGCGGGATACGAAAAAATATAGTATGCAAGAAATCCACCAGGACCATTGTTGCACTCCTGCCTGCTCTGGATGGTTTAGGCAGGCAGGTCATGAATGAAGGCCTAAGACACAGCATACCATCATACATAAGAGGACCCAACAAAAATCAATTGCAGAACGTTCCAGGGCTCTCTTCCCCTCAACTCCTTATCTGCCCTAAACTGCTGAAGAGCTGCTCTGCTGAGAAGATTCTATGGAGGGGAGTAAGCCTGCACACTTGACCTCACCTACATATGGGAACGCCCTAGTGCACAGTGGTTCTGAAACAAGCGCTACCACAAGAAGGAGCAGATTCCCCTGGGGGGCCCTACCCCAAGAGAGGCCACACCCCAGAGCTGAGAATCAGAAGTTACATCAAAATGCATACAATGTCACAATAGGTGAAACCCCTAGAAAGATCCATACTCCGGCCCCTCCACGATGTTAAAAACAGCGAGTTCGGGGGGTCCATGTCAAAGACTAGGATACTGAACAGAGAGCCTTGGAGGGCCCCACACTGCAGGACTTACTCCAAGTGATCACTTCCTCTAGGGAATCCCTGGAAATGAAGATGGATGCACTGGGAGCTGAATTCGGAATATTAAAAGTTGATAATCAGCGGCTTTCTGAATAAGTCACAAAGGAAAGGACTCTTTCGGATAGCCCCCCTGAGCTTCGAGAAATGTGGGAGGGATTGACAACTATGGAGAGTAAAGTTCAAATCCTTGGACAGTGTGCAGAAGATGCTAAAAATGGATCAAGAAGGAACAACATTCGAGTGATTGGACTACCAGAGTCAGTGAAGGTAAATGATACAGTAGACTTCTTAGAGATGTGGCTTCCGGGAAGAACTGGCTCCAACTGACTCATCACCCTTCTATGCACTGGAGAGAGCACACAGAATGCCGTCCTGTCCCCTCTGTTCGGTCACACCGCAACACCGTCTAGTGGCAAAGTTATTCCATTAGAGAGATACAGACTGCATACTGGCACAAGCCCGTAAGAAACCGGACCTAACAGGGCAGGATCATGATCTTCCCAGACTTGACTAGAGATGTTCAGAGACAAAGATCCACCCTCCTATTTGCAAACCGTCGTCTCGGGCAAATTTGAGTGTCCTATACCATATTATTTTCAGCCCCAATGAGAGTGATTACACCCCGCAAGAAGTGTGGGATTGGATCGAACAAAATCCACAGGCAGGCCCTAGTCAGAACACATCTGGACGCTCAATAATGACATAAGCGGCAAAGACGCAGATCATGAGGAGTACAGGGCAGGGCACCATCAGAAGAAGAGATGCACAGAGGACAGCGGAAAGCATTGGAGGCCGTAGCGGCACTCCGCAGTGGCAAAAGAAACAGTCCTCCTGCTTGGATAGGGGGTGGTGATGAGGAAAAGGCACAGATATCAGATTCAGACGAGGGATCTACTGCTACTGAAGACTCAGAACCAGAAATGCCAGTAGAGTCGTCTGGAAGAGCAGACAAACTGATGTGTGTCCAGACCATGGTATGAGAAGAGATTTACATGGATATGAACCTTAGGGAGTTAACAAAAGATTGTTGTTTATACTCTCCCACGTTTTGCATGCCTGAGGTCCCGAAAGGCCAGGGAGAGGATTATTGACACAAAAGGAGGAAGGATACAGAAGACTGTGGGCCGGTCCAAATGCCTGTAATCCCCTCTTCTGTAGGTTAGTGAGTTCACACACTCTTGTTTAAATTATTGTACAAGTTGAGAACTTTTAATTATCATGTACCAGAGCAACATAATAACTTTAAAAGTGAAAAGCAACGACAGACAGTGGCAGGGTCTGTCTAACCTGCAATGGCGGTACCACACGAGACTCGCAAACAAAAACGCTATCTGCTTTTACTTAAATCGGACGTTTTTGCCGCACAAAGTGGTATTTTAAATATGAATGCTTTTAAATTGCACTGAATTTTGGCACTAATTTGCTGGGGGGCTGTTTGTTAATACAGTCACTCACAGCGGGCTTGTTTGCTGTCCTTCAGTGTTAGTCTCTCCACGCCCTGGTCCGTCGTGGTGATCTTGTGCAGATTGTACGGAGAGCTGGGAAGAGAGGCGGAGCACTTCCGGGTTCCCAGGGCAGAGCGGCAGTTAGCGCTCTAGTGGGAAAGGGAAGATCCCTACTTAAAGCACATGCCACAGCGAACGCGCCGCTGGCGCGCCAAAGCCAAGCACGTCTGCGCCGGTCCGGCACGACTGGGGCCAGAACCCCTGCCGGATCAGAGCCAGGTGTGCGCTACAGCTTTTAGCAGCTATATGCGGTATGCCCCAAGCTGGGACAGGAGTGCAAGCACAGTCTAAAGGTAGACAGTTACAGCAGGAAGTGCAGTCACTACTCCTATACGTTTAGCCCACAGTTAGAGCCCAGGGAGACTGGCCAGAGATTGAGCCTCTCCTTGATCAACTGTCGATCTATGAGGAAGCACAGGCGGGATATCTATGACCAGTTATCTGATGGACAGATCGATGTCCTGTTCCTCACAGAAACGTGGCTAAACAAGGATGCAGCCCCTGACATCTTGGAGGCCTTTCCCAATGGTTATGGCATCGAGAGGGTGGATAGATCCACAGGGAGAGGAGGTGGGATTGCAATAATCTATAGGCATTCTATACAGTGCACCCTTGAGCCCACTAACATCACAGCTAGCGAAGCAGGGTTCTTCACCATAACTGTATCCAACAACTATATCATAAAGGGTCTTCTGGTTTATAGGCCCCCTAGGATCTTCCACACGGTTTGCTCCTAGCCTGATTGAGTGCCTGGTCCATCGAGCAATGCGGTATGAGAAACTACTGTTATTAGGTGACCTGAACTTGCATTTTGATGATGCTGCCGAGTCAGGGGCACAAGGGATCTGCCAAGAATTGGCAGCATTACAGATGACACTTAAATCAGACCTCCCCACTCATCTGCTGGGCCACTTACTCGACCTTATCTTTGCTAACTGGGATGCGCTAGATATAGAGCCGCCACGTCCCGGTCCCCTGGTCGGATCATTTTGTGATCTCATTTAAGGTGCGGATGCCGGGTCAAAATGCACAAAAGACTGTGGAACTCACAACAAAACACAGGAGATGGGCGAGCTTCTCACAAGAGAACTTTAACAAAACCCTCTTATAGGGCGGACCCCCGGGCGGGAGATTGACTCTGCCTGTGAGGCCTTAGATAGGCGCATCACAGAGGCACTTGACATTTGTGCACCCTGGGCCGCTAAGGCGTCCAAAAGGCAAGCAAAATCAGCCCCTTGGTTTGGGGACGAGCTCAAAATGGCAAAAACTGCATGTAAACGTTTGGAACGACGATGGAGAAGGGATTTCTCGGTTCAGAGTGTGAATGAATACAAAGTGAGTCTCAAGCGCTATCATGCCCTCATTAGGAAATCGAGAGCTTTCTACTAGAAGGAAAGAATCGAGAGCTGACAACTCGGTAAAAGAGATGTTAACCATCCACAAAGAGATATCCTGCTTGGCCAAGATCACTGCACCAATCATAGGTTCAGTGGAATCCTGTAACCGGGTAGCAGAGTTCTTCGCTGAGAAGGTCGAGAAGATATACTCCACCTTCCTGGTCTCAGCTAGGGTGGGGCGTGTTGAGGTTGCGACACACAGTAACATAAAAGGAGGAGAAGGTCTGGATACCTTCATCATCCCTGACCACGAGACCCTAACAAAGATAGCGAGCAGCATTAAGTCTGGTTCCCCCAGTGATCCTGCTAGACCTAGGGTGCTGAGCCGGAGTATGGAGTGCCTCGAACCGGACATTAGGCATCTGTTAGAGCTCTCCTTTAGTTCAGGCACTGTGCCTAAGAAATAGAAGGAGGCTGTGGTCCTACCGCTGAAAAAGAAGCCTAATGTCAGCATGCACCAGCTAGACAACCTGCGTCCTCCCTACTTCCTTACTTTGCGAAAATCGCAGAAGGTAGTGAATAACCAGGTGACGGCTCATATCAATAAACATAACCTTCTCCACCCCACCCAGTCCGGCTTCCGAGCATCGTATTCCTCCGAATCGGCCCTGCTCCTCTCCACTGAGACCATTCGGAGGTACTTTGATGAGGGACAGACGGCGGCCTTAATTTTATCAGATCTGAGTGCCGCCTTCGACACTGTGGCTCATCCCACGCTGCTAGTGTCTCAGAAAGAGAGGGGTGGGCAGTAAAGCTCTGGAATGGATGGAATCTTTCCTGCGCGACCGCAGTTTTCAGGTAGCACAGGGACCTTATTTGTCCAAGAATATCAGGCTGTAACAGGGGGTGCCCCAGGGATCCACCCTCAGTCCGACTACTCAATTTTTATGTCACCCCTGTGGCGGAGATTGCTGGAAAGTTTGGTGTCGAAGTCGTGTCCTATGCCGATGACACGCAACTGGTGGTGTCCCTAGCACACGCTGATGAGAAGGCAGCCATCAATTTTAACACATGCATGCAAGAACCAACGGTATGGGTTGCCAACAACTGCCTCAAATTGAATGGGAGCAAAACGGAAGTGCTGGTTGTTGGTAAAGCACCTTCTGTCTGGACATCGGCTTGGTGGCCACAGACCCTGGGTCCTATCCCTGTGCCTAGTGAACAGGTCAGGAACCTAGGGGTGTGGCTTGACCCAAAGCTCTCGTTTGAGCACCATACTAGGCGGGTGGCAGGTACATGTTTCGGAGTCTTGCGCGGACTCCGGAAGACATTGGACCTGCTGCCTACCACAGCCAGGAAAACCATGGTCCATGCTCTAGTAAACTCTAGGCTGGTCTATGGAAAAATCCTTTACCTGGGTGCTAATGTCAACTGCATACAGAGGCTTCAACATATCCAAAATGCAGCAGCCCGCATGGTTCTGATGCTACCCAAGAGAGCCTCCTCCAGGAAGGCCCTGGTCGCCTGCACTGGCTCCCCATCAAGGAGCGAATCCTGGTTAAGGCTCTGTGTGTGAGCCATAGGATTCTACACAGGAAGGGGCCCACATATCTACATAACATTCTGACTCCGTATGCCCCTTCCCGCCAACTTAGATCTAGTGGAATGGGGCAGGTCAAGATACCCATGGTCAGGAGGGTAAGAATGGGTGGGCGCTCCTTCTGTTTCATGGCGGCTCAACAATGGAACAAACTCCCAGGGGGGCTCCGGTTGGAGGCTTCGGAGACAGCTTTCCATAGTAAGTTGAAAACCTTCCTATTCCCCACTGATTAGCTTAATGTGTGTCAGGGTTTGAATGGGGTGGGGGGGAAATGGCGTTGGGTAAACTGCTTCCTTGCTTGTTGGTACCATAGCGTGGGGACACACTAGCCTAGTGTAACCAGGTGCTTTATAAACTTGCATATTATTATTATAAAAGAAAAGGACAGACTACTGTACACGATCTCCACAAAAGCTCCGAAAACCTGAATTACAATCATGCAATTGTCAATCTCACAATACAAGATAATTTCTTGGAACGTGAGGGGGTTATACACAATATCCATAACAATATAAAGTCTTTTCCTTTTGGCCAGATGAGAGGCTCACATAGCACTCCTTCAGGTGACTCAGTTGATAGCCTACGAGGGGGCAGCCCTACCCAGACGATGGAGGGGTCAGGATTGCTATACAAGCTACTAGTCCGCGTTAGCTAGTGCGACACTTGGTAGGGATTGTCCTCATTGGGGTGGGGAGATTTCAATTGTATAGCAGCTTCAGCACTAGACCGCTCCCATCCACCAGTAAACGGCTCTCCGGTTATGACAACAGCCCGCCCCTTTTCCACATGGCAGACAGAATGGGGCTTAAGCTACTCTTGGCTTACTCACCTCCCACACATAAGGGACTATTCCTTTTTCTCCTCCTTATACGATCATGTGCCTATACAATCATGTACCACTGGATACATCCCTTTGCACACTAGACGTACATAGCCTAGTGCATAAGGAATACCTCTATAGGACAATATCCATCCACAACCCAGTTTTATTGTATCTGAATTGGGATTCTACTCCTCCCTTTGTACCCACGTGGACATTGAAATAAGAATCCCTAGAAGACCCGGTCTACAGAAACCTCATAGGCCAGAGTGTTACCCAATTCTTTCAGGATAACTCAGACACTGCGACTTCACTGAGTAGAGTGGAATGCGTTTGTAACATTGTGAGGCAAATGTTTTTCTGAGTCCATAGGGATACAACGCACCCTAACGGGGGAGGTGATATCAGCTGAGACAGCCCTGACAATGCTTGAAATAGGCCGGACTCACCGGATCTTCAGCCAGCTCTGCTCGAAGCCATGGAGAAGGTGGCTGAGCAGGTGGAACATCTTTGCTGCTTTAATTACAGGAACTATATGCTCAAGGCCCCCACAAAACTGGACCGTACGTGTAAGCAAATCCTGCTAAATGGGGCACAGTAATAGTGGAGCTTGAGACCGATCAAAGAATTAGTCGGCATAAGCAATCCGAAACAATCTAGAAATCTACGCCTACTACTCAACACTATTTGAGAGCTTGGCTTTGGCTGGAGAGACAGATCTAAGACTACCTCCATCCCAACCCCCATTCTCAAGACTCCCATAGTGTCTCCTGAAGAGGCCAAACAACTGGGAGGAGAAATGACATTTCCAGAAGTAAGAGCGGCAATGAAGCATATGGCCAGGGGAAGACACCAGTAACAGAAGGGGTTCCTGGTAGAATTCTACGCTACATATCCGGATACTCTGGCCCCCAACTTAGTGGACATGTACAGGGAGGCTAGAGCATCAGTGTAGGAAGGTAGGATCCTTCTAACAGGGTTAACCCCACCCATTTCCTAATGTTGCTCCATTTTATGACTAGTCTGACATGGATCCTGCCATTCAGGACCCCTGTCACTGTACTTCGTCCCTAAATTTGCCTAAGGTAAGTACGTTGGTACCTTCCCAATTGGCTACTTGTGTACCCTAATAAGTGTCTAGTATATGGTACTAAGGTACCCAGGGCATAAGTACACCAGGGGTCTCCCATGGGCTGCAGCATGTATTATGCCACCCATGAGAGGCCACTCAAACTGTGACTACAGGCCTGCCATTGCAGCCTGTGTGAGCTGGTGCTAGCACCACTCACAACAGATATGTTTCCTTATATCGGAGGTCACAGCACTTAAAACCTATTAGTCACCCCACAAGCAGGCCTTTTGGTCCTTAGCGAATGGTGCTAGATTATAAGTGTGAGGGTGCCCTGCATGAGCAGGCCACCCCTAAAACCCCGGAGTTGATTCTCCAGGTTTTTTTAAGTGCAGTCAGTCATTTAATACATTTAATGGACATCAAGTCAATTATGCTTGATTCCGTTCTGGGAAGGACATGGCTTTTGTAGTTCGGACTGGACTGTTCCCATGGGGCAACAGGATCAGAGCTGATTTGCATATCGCCATTGTCTAACCCAGGGTGGTGTGGAGTGCAAAAAAACGATGGATTTGGGCCCAGATCTTTTGACTGGGGGAGTGTGTGACATTGATCCACATTCAGTCCATCACTTGTTGTTTTTGCAATTGCCGCCCTAAGTGCGCTGGGGATGCCCAGACGTGGGTCCCAGGCACTCCACACCACTTGGAGTCAAGCTAGCCGGGCTGAAGAGAGGTGTTACCTCGAAACCGGTCCGGTCCTCGGATGCTTGATTCCGTTCTGGGAAGGACATGGCTTTTGTAGTTCGGACTGGACTGTTCCCATGGGGCAACAGGGTCAGAGCTGATTTGCATATCGCCATTGTCTAACCCAGGGTGGTGTGGAGTGCAAAAAAACGATGGATTTGGGCCCAGATCTTTTGACTGGGGGAGTGTGTGACATTGATCCACATTCAGTCCATCACTTGTTGTTTTTGCAATTGCCGCCCTAAGTGCGCTGGGGATGCCCAGACGTGGGTCCCAGGCACTCCACACCACTTGGAGTCAAGCTAGTCGGGCTGAAGAGAGGTGTTACCTCGAAACCGGTCCGGTCCTCGGATGCTTGATTCCGTTCTGGGAAGGACATGGCTTTTGTAGTTCGGACTGGACTGTTCCCATGGGGCAACAGGGTCAGAGCTGATTTGCATATCGCCATTGTCTAACCCAGGGTGGTGTGGAGTGCAAAAAAACGATGGATTTGGGCCCAGATCTTTTGACTGGGGGAGTGTGTGACATTGATCCACATTCAGTCCATCACTTGTTGTTTTTGCAATTGCCGCCCTAAGTGCGCTGGGGATGCCCAGACGTGGGTCCCAGGCACTCCACACCACTTGGAGTCAAGCTAGCCGGGCTGAAGAGAGGTGTTACCTCGAAACCGGTCCGGTCCTCGGATGCTTGATTCCGTTCTGGGAAGGACATGGCTTTTGTAGTTCGGACTGGACTGTTCCCATGGGGCAACAGGGTCAGAGCTGATTTGCATATCGCCATTGTCTAACCCAGGGTGGTGTGGAGTGCAAAAAAACGATGGATTTGGGCCCAGATCTTTTGACTGGGGGAGTGTGTGACATTGATCCACATTCAGTCCATCACTTGTTGTTTTTGCAATTGCCGCCCTAAGTGCGCTGGGGATGCCCAGACGTGGGTCCCAGGCACTCCACACCACTTGGAGTCAAGCTAGCCGGGCTGAAGAGAGGTGTTACCTCGAAACCGGTCCGGTCCTCGGATGCTTGATTCCGTTCTGGGAAGGACATGGCTTTTGTAGTTCGGACTGGACTGTTCCCATGGGGCAACAGGGTCAGAGCTGATTTGCATATCGCCATTGTCTAACCCAGGGTGGTGTGGAGTGCAAAAAAACGATGGATTTGGGCCCAGATCTTTTGACTGGGGGAGTGTGTGACATTGATCCACATTCAGTCCATCACTTGTTGTTTTTGCAAATGAAGCATATGGCCAGGGGAAGACACCAGTAACAGAAGGGGTTCCTGGTAGAATTCTACGCTACATATCCGGATACTCTGGCCCCCAACTTAGTGGACATGTACAGGGAGGCTAGAGCATAAGTGTAGGAAGGTAGGATCCTTCTAACAGGGTTAACCCCACCCATTTCCTAATGTTGCTCCATTTTATGACTAGTCTGACATGGATCCTGCCATTCAGGACCCCTGTCACTGTACTTCGTCCCTAAATTTGCCTAAGGTAAGTACGTTGGTACCTTCCCAATTGGCTACTTGTGTACCCTAATAAGTGTCTAGTATATGGTACTAAGGTACCCAGGGCATAAGTACACCAGGGGTCTCCCATGGGCTGCAGCATGTATTATGCCACCCATGAGAGGCCACTCAAACTGTGACTACAGGCCTGCCATTGCAGCCTGTGTGAGCTGGTGCTAGCACCACTCACAACAGATATGTTTCCTTATATCGGAGGTCACAGCACTTAAAACCTATTAGTCACCCCACAAGCAGGCCTTTTGGTCCTTAGCGAATGGTGCTAGATTATAAGTGTGAGGGTGCCCTGCATGAGCAGGCCACCCCTAAAACCCCGGAGTTGATTCTCCAGGTTTTTTAAGTGCAGTCAGTCATTTAATACATTTAATGGACATCAAGTCAATTATGAGAGGTCTTACTACATATTGGCTGCACCAAAACCGGCCATGTTTGGTATCAAACATGTTGGAATCCTACCCAAACACTGATCCTTGTGTTGAATGTAGGATCCCATGTACTGGGGGGCTCCCCTACGGAGCAACCCTGTATTACCTGTACCAACCTTCCAGGGGCCAACAGCAAGCTAGAGCTGCTGTCGACCACAGACCCGATTCTGCCCTCCTGCTGCTGAGCTGAGCTCGGGCAGGGGAAGGAAGAACAATAGGTTTCCTGTCACAGGGAGGAGTAACCACCTCCCAGACAGACCCTAGTATATTGCGTTGGGGGCGCTTGCCAGAGCCACCAGACTGCTTTGAAGGGCACATATGGTGCCCTCCTTGCATACTCCAGTTGGAACCAGTTCAGGGAGCCATTGGCTCCTGCTCTGGCGTGGAACTTGCCAAAGGACATGGGAGTATACTCTCCTCTGTCCAGCCCCTCCTCTAGGAGTCAGCCCTGAACTGTCCCAACTCTTCCTTTGGGAACTTTAGGGCTTACCTGTGGGTGGGTCTTCAGATTCGTCGTGGAACAAGATTCAGATTCAAACTAGCTCCTGGATTGTAGCAGGAGCAGATTTCATTTCTGTTTCAGAGTCAAAGGTTTCAGAACCAAACCTATTTCACTTTCGGAACCGAGCATAGGCAGTCAAAGAGGTGTGATCTATGCTCGGTGCGGGGCTGGAAGGCTTCTTATGTGCTCTCTGTGCTGAGCCGGAGGGCGGACAGCTGAAGCGGATTCTCTGGCCTATCATGGCCAAATGGCAGTGGCGGCCCGGGAAGCCTTTTGTTTCATAGGAAACAAAGGTTTTGGTGTGGTCAGGTGAGGGATTAGAGTACCTACGGCACCTTGACCCAGAATATCATGTGACTCCAAATCGATCTCTAAGTCGGCGTCTAAATCTTGAACCGAAAAGGCCCCTTCCTCATCGGCAGCTGAAGCTTTGAGATCTTCCTCTCCTGGTTCGATAGCTTGTTGACACTACACAATATATGTGACCTGACCCTAATATTTAGAACAGATTACTTATGACCTCATGTATATACGTAGTCACTAAACCTTTATGTACTACACTGGCAATTGTCAATATCCAATATGCCAACATTGGTCTCTGCTTTCTTTTCTCTTTCTTTCTATTGTTAAAATCAGCCTGTCATCCTAATGGTTGTTGATTAAACCCATGTCATCATCGTCTCTCGGTGCCACCCGCTCCAAGTGTATTCATTAAAACGGCGCAGCAACCAACTTGAGTCTTGAAATAGTTATCTTGAAATAGTTAAGTGGGGCTTTTCTGCCATTTCTGCCCGTTGTTAACTACAGCGCCAAAATTCGTGGTAATCCGTAATAATCCGTCCGCCTATATCACGGATTGCTAGTATGTTAAAAAGACATATTTAAAGATTAAATACTCATGGTTGGGGCCACGGGACCTATTTGAATCGGACGAGTGTGGACCAGCTTGTCTCGAAGGTTGAAGGAACGCTTAAAAGCGAACCTTGGGGGTGGCATCTTCATGGTGGCTGTATTGAAATTGGGCCAGTGTTTCCTAATAATCCCCTGTATTTTAGTGGACAACTGGTCAAAAGTTGTTACCACAGGGATGCAGTCCCCTTTCTCACGCTTATTTCTTTCAAGCAGCACTGACCTTGGGGTGTTGAAGGCTCTTTTCCTTGCCTGTCTGATCACTTTGGGGGGAATAAACCCTCTGCTCCAATTTAGTAACCAGTTCATCAGATTGTCGTACAAATGTTTGAACCTGGGTGCAATTTCTGCAATACCTTAAAAATTGCCTTACTGGTAGATTATCGCGCAAAGCACGAGGATGAGATCACCTGTGGTGAAGTAATGAGTTCTTGTCTGTGGGTTTTTGGTGGACATTTGTCAGAATTTTATTATTTTCTATGTAAATGTCCAAATCCAAACAGACCGCTGTGTGCCTACTATAAGTCCACGTGAATTTCAGACTAGGATCCAGATTTTTCAACCAATTCAAAAACTGGATAAGATCGTCTTCTGAACCATTCCAGATACAGAGGATATAATCTATGAACCTCTTCCAGAGATCAAGATTGGTCCGGTAGGGGTTCACAGGATGATATATGAAATTAGCCTCAAATAAACCCACATAGATACAGGCCAAACTGGGGGCAAAAGTTGCCCCGATCGAAGTGCCCGACACCAGTAGATAAAGTTGGTCCTTGTAGGCAAAAAAGTTTCTGGTCAAGGCAATTTCAGTACAATGTAGGACAAAAGATTGTGGGACATCGTAGAACCATTCGCATTCCCCCAGGGCCCGCGCTGCTGTCACCAGTGAGGCTTCCTGGGGGATGCTGGTGTATATGGACTCTACGTCAATGGTAACCAGGAATTGCTGAGTGGGGTCAACAGCCAATGTGTCTATGATATTGATCACATCAGTAGTATCTTGAATGTATGAGGGTTGTGAAATAACACATTCCCTCAGAAAAAAGTCTGAGAACTGGGACAATGGTTCAAGGAGTGACTGGATGCCAGAGACTATTGGGCGTTCCGGGGGAGGGCGCTGAGGTTTGTGGATCTTTGGCAGCACATAGAATGCTGGTGTCCGGGGTTTGTTGTTGATTAAGAAGTCTGCCTCTTTATAGGTCAACCAATTCTTCTCCCTGGCTTCTGCCACCATCTTGGTAATAAGCACCTGGAGTTCAGTGGTGGGGTCACGTACTAGTGGATGGTAATTTTGACGGACCCCCAGAAGTTTAGTTACTTCCGCCTCTTAGTCTTTTGTGTTCATCACCATCACCACCACCACTCTGCCTTTATCGGCGGGCTTGATGGTTATGTAGTTCCAAATAGTTTTGAAGTGACGTGCATGCACTCTTAAGAGTGGTGCACGGGCGTCACCTCAGAGGCATAGGTCCGGTGGCCTAAACCAGGAGTATTTAATCTTTAAATATGTATTTTTACATACTAGCAATCCGCGATATAACCGGGCGGATTATTACGGATCACCACAAATTTTGGCGCAGTAGTTAACAACGGGCAGAAAAGCCCCATTTAACTATTTCAAGATAACTGTTTCAGACTCAAGTTGGTTGCTGCACCGTTTCAATAAATACACTTAGAGCAGGTGGCACCGAGAGAAGATGATGACATTGGTTTAATCAACAACCATTAGGATGACAGGCTGATTTTAACAATAGAAATGTTATCTCCACAGACTAACAAATGGTAGAAGGGGATAAAGAACGCGACAAAGATCACGGAAAAAGGGTCACTGGTATGCCCAACAAGGGCACCACAGTGGTAATCAAACAATGGCTAATCGAGTGAACCAGTATGTGTGAAGGGGATTTACCACCCCAAGATGTACGAACTATCTGCTGTCTGTGTTTTTAAATTGTGTTTTCCAGGTACTCATTGGCTGTTTTAATCAAAGCAGAAAGGTGAGAAATTGCCAAAAATTATTAAAGGCAATGAAACATGATGGCCCTCTATACAGTTAGAAGACAACTGAGTCTTTAATTGAGGAAACCCACGACACAGAATAAAGGATGATAGCTAGTGATGGTTTAGCTCGTTTTAAATATAATTAGGTGGTCCTATTAGTAGTAGGTTCCACTTTGTTTGGGGTCAGGAATTAAGCAACAGGGAGACACGTCCTATTGCTTATTTTACCAGTCAATAACAATTCACTGACTAGGGATAGTATTTGCTCACCACACCTGCGCACTTTATTTACATAATACTTTTTTGTCTTCACACTTTTTTGTTGGGTATGGAAGTGCTAATGATGAGAACCAGAGTACATTGGTGAGAACCTATCAGTGGACTCCCATGGGGTTACTTCCGTGAGGCACTCCATACCTTTGTTCACTTTTTCTTGTGTTTTACATGTGTTGATTTTTTTACAACAGTGTAGAATGTTAAGTGCCGCACCACACATCAGGATGAGAACAGTAAGGGAACACAACGTATAAGAGAACAGAGACCCATGTTGGCATATTGGGATATTGACAATTGCCAGTGCAGTACATAAAGGTTTAGTGACTACGTATATACATGAGGTCATAAGTAATCTGTTCTACATATTAGGGTCAGGTCACATATATTGTTTAGTATTGAGTGAGTGGGGGGGCTTGACCTGATCCTCATTGAACCCCTCAAGCTCCATGTTGAATAGATCTATAGCTTGTTGACCAAAGATATCGGGCGAGTGTTCAATGTCATGTCTCTGTGTCGTGCCAGACAGTCCCGCACTTGAAACGACAGACATCCTCACAATCTTCTTGTTTGTGCTCGAGGGATAAGCCGGGTCTGGTGGCTCAGTGGACTAATGCATCCATTGGAGGGGCCTGTGTTCGACCTCATGGTCGCAGGTTCAAATCTTGGCGGGTCCACTCAGCCTTTCATCCATCTGAGGTCGATCAATGGAGTACCATTGAGTTGGGTAACAAACATCTGTTATTCAGAGCCAAGATGCACAAGGGTGAAAGTGCGCTTTACAAATACACATTATGTTATGTTATAAGCACAGATTACAAACATTGTGAAGGTCTGTCTGCGGGTACTTGGTATGGCACCAGGGGCAGAATCTAAATGGAGTCCGTTCCATCAGAAGAGTATCCTTGATGGAGCCGAATGAGTGTAAGGTAGCCTGGACAGGCGAGGACGAAGGCCACAATCAAAGTGTTTAGACCGGACCAGTGAAAGTTTTCTGTATTTCGACATGCGTGGGATGGAAACGCATTCAAAAACAATACCGAAGAGGGTAGAGTGGATTAAGCTCTGAAAGGATCCTGGAAACAGTCTAAAACCGCAGCGCTGTAATACACATTTGAACCCAAAGGCATAAAGAAAACAATCTAACAATGGAGTCAATGCCCCTGCGTACTATTACTAAGAGGAAGAGTCACCTTACCTTGTGACTCAAAAGACTTCTTAGAGAACAAGCATTTACAATGCAATGGTTTCGCCTTCGGAAAAGTTAGAGCTATTGGCATTGTAAATGACAAACTTTTTAATTATGTGTTGGTTTTGAAAAGAGATAAATAAATGGCATTGTCATTTACAATGCCAATAGCTTCATGCAGCAGCGCTGCCAAGGGACTCTGCGTGTGCCGCGTAGTTGTTTGCCTCTGTAGTGAGACTACTATGCACGTTCAAAGCTTTGCTCTACAAAGTCGGAAAGTGACATTTGCTCACGCACTTCAGCTCTGAACATGGCTGCGATCCGCAGAGTGCACGAGCATTGACTGTACTAGCGTCACCTGCATAACTACCCAAGGCGCTATACGTAAAGACAAACTACAGCATCGGAGAGAAGACCCCACAAGAGAACCCTTCGTCTTCTGATACTATCGGCTCCGAGGTCAGAGCTGATCTCTGACGCACGGCGGAGGGTTGTTAATTCTACCTTCATCACATCCTCACAAACTAATCTTCCCACCAACAGCTAAGCCCGGAAGCGGAGCGGATTGAGGAGAGGGGGCCAAGTGCAACCTGACGACTCAAGACAGGTCAAACTCCTCCCACACCCCGGGCCAGCAGACACCACCGCTTGCACCTTCCTGACACTTTTTAAACTGAACACTTGTAAGAAACAAGGGTTCCCTGTAATCAAGATATTGAAACCCCTAGGTCAGGGAACAGGCAGTGTGAGAGCATCAACCCAGGCGGTAACAGACAAAACTTGCCCACATAATAGTGAAGAGACGCGACAACCTACTTCCATAGAAGAGACAGTTTATTTAAATTAAACAAAATACATAAAAATTCACCAAAGTGAATATCTTAAAAACTTTATCCTGAAAGAATATATAAAAAAAAATTTTTTTTAATACAATACACAATCAATAAGAGAAATACATGAGAGAAATTAGTACACAATGATCACAATTTCATAATAATAACAGTTCTTGAATTAATAAAAAACTTTTTTTTAAAACACCGCCCACCGCAGCATGACGTGGGCAAAATCCTAAAATTCTCGGGAACGCCCACGAATCTGCTCCGGCATTGACGGACAGATCTCTGTTCCAATGGCTAGCCTCCATTTATGGAGCTAGCCAATGGAACAGAGGGGCGGGACAACACACACATACTGTAGACATAAGATTTCGCCTGCGCAAAAAGCTGCGCAGTGCGCAGCTTTCGACAGGCGAAACCTAAAAACAACGTGCACACCTCCGGACCCAACACTAGCTGGCAGGAGGATGCAAAGCATGTGTATCTACAGCCATACATGCCTCGAACACACAGTTTCCTCTTGGCAAATTCAGGACACTATCGGGAGTGGTTACTTGGCAAAGTGAGCTATTAGATGCTGTTGAAATCAGTGTAGGGCTAGGGTTGACTGAGGACAAGCTCAACGGTCCGGTCACGTACCGAACCACAGCCCATATTTAATGAAAGTCTCCTATCAGTGAGGACAGTTTTAGTATTTATGACGCTAACAGCACACCAAGCATTTGGTCGATTGAGGTAGCTTTGACGGCGGAGCGGAGGGAAAGGACTATGGAACAACCAGCATTTTTCTTCTTAGCCATGTCGACGCAGAGTGGCTGAATGGATACAGGTAAGTGGGCATGAGGACCAGATAAAAAGCATAGCAGGGTTAGGTTTGCTGGTAAGGGTTCTATAATAGTATGAATAATAAAGACAGTAACTTCTGGTGGAAAAACCAAAAGATGTGGCCCAACTCAGCCTCTCCCGGCCGATGAGTGGCGAAGATGGTCCCAGTCTTCACCCAGAGTCATATCCGGATGCGTCCCACGCTCCGGGAAACCGCTGGTGCTGTTCAGCACTTTCCGGTTAGTCCAAGCACCTCCTGCACAAGGGAATGCTGGGGGACGTAGTCCCATCCCAGAAGGCCTCCAGTAAACCAAGTATGGCAATGCAGGTGTAGAGAAACCGCTGACTTGACTCCCTAATGCACTCTGGACATTTATGTTCTGGAGTATAAATCTTATATACTGAATCGGCATCTCTATCCCTTACACATACCAGAATAATGTCCAACTGCTCTCCCCTCGATACCCAGAGAGAGTAAAGTGTCCCATAAGAAAAGAGTAACTTGGTAACCCAGTGTGTTTAGTTGCCCTGAGGTAAACTACATCCACACAGGACACTACCCATGACTGCCCCAGGAACCCCAATAAAAGTTCGCAAGAGACATGACCAAGGAACATGGAGGATTGTATGTGAAAGCCAATAGCTCAAACTGAACCACTTTTAATCATTTGAAATAGAGTGGATTCTGGACTAACAGTGACAAGATTACAAAAGACAAGTGACCCTGACCTAAGCGCTTTCGCTGTGATCAGCATACAGAGGTTAGATTGCCACATTGGGAAGGAGAGGTACTTCCAGAAAGTCAGTGCAGGCCCAGCGCAGTTAATTCCCGTGGGGTGGGCACGACCCAAGGGAGTCTAGCCGAGAATGAAGAAACGCTGAATCGGCTGTCTGTCTCAGAGTTAGACCCTGAGCGGCGGCATGTGCAGAGGTTTCCGCCTTTGTGGTTATGGAGATTGGGGAGCTGAGACCATCTTCCCCAGCCTGGCAGCTTTGGAGATACAGATTTGTGCCACCTCTCTCCCAAGAAGGAACAGCATAAGACTGAATAGGCTGTGAAGGACTACAGGGAGGACACAACTGTGTAGATTATGCTAAACACCGTGGCACAGAGATGAGGCCTCTGTACAGAATATGGCCACCCCAACATAAGTGTTCGGCCCTAGGGGGCTGCATTAATACATTTTAAACCTGGTGCCAGCTGGCCCTGAGCATACAAGTCGGACAGAACTGCCTTCCACAGCCAAACCTGCTAGGTGTCGCAGGTTTGGGTTCTGCTCTCTTCGGGCTGCTTGGCGCAAGCATACAGCCCTGGAATGGAAGCTAGAGAACAGTCTATAGATGTCAACCTGCTGCACATAAGACCTACGCAAGGTGGAGAGAAGGGTCCACACAGGAAAGGTACAGTATTCTATGTTAAAACACTGAAATATCAAATAGCTAAACTAACTGCAACAACAAGGATCTTAGATGAGAGAGGAAGATGTAGAAAGCCACTTCAGGTGCAACCGTTTTCGCTTTTTAGTGTTTCCTGTGCAAGTGGAGGGAGACAGTGTAGAATCTTTATGGAAGATTGGATTCGTTGAGAGCTCAAATCTGAAGGCCTGTCGTATATGATGAATGTTGAAAGAGCTCACAGGGCTTTGACTAAGAGATCCCCACGGAAGTTCTCCCTAGAGTCTGAAAAGAGCACACCCTAATAACCGAAGATTGTAATTGTATTTTGAAAGCATTTAGAATGGCAGCGCAGCGCACCTTCGAAAACCGCATTGCAGCAATCTACCCTGACTACACCTGGAAGGTCCAAGCACAGAGGAAAACTTGTGAGGACAAAAAACTAAAACCTAAAGGTATGGGTCTCGAGTACATGTAGCTCCTCTCAGCACGCCTGAAAGTTATTGCTCATGGCAAGAGCTTTGTCTTTGAAAAACCGAAGGATGTGTGGGCCTGGGTGGAAATCTCTGTGTGTGTGTGTGTTTTTTTTGGGGGGGGGGGGTGAAGAGTGTGGGAGGTGCTATGTTTGTTCTGGAGCAAATTAGGTTTGGTTCTCGTATTTATGAGCAACTGCAGAGTCCATTGTGGATTGTCGAGACCAGGGGCACCTACTGTAGCTTTGCCAGAGCTGCAGATGCAGGGGCTGTTAGCCAAGGCCAACCCAACTGCAGCGTCCTCTATACATCAATTAAGATCATAGCAATGGTGCTAATAACATTGAATGCCCGGGGTCTTAATGGCTGCCCCAAATGTTAGAGCCTATTCCGGTCTCCGCAGATATAAAGCACAATTTGTAATGTTGCAGAAAACACACCAGCTCAAATCTGAAGTGGTGAAACTGGGTAAGAGGTGGAGGGGAGAAAGTCAGCAGCCATATTCTCTAATTATGCAAGATGGGTGGTAACCTGGATAGAGGCTAGGTTCCCTTTTGCTGAGAGGGGGGTACATTCAGACCCGAAGATAGATGCTTGATCATTGTTCAAGGACTGGTTAGATTTGATGCCTGCCTGGTGAACACTTATGCTCCAGAGTGAGGATATGAACATACAAAAACTCTGTACCTAAACTGCTATTTATCGGACAACTACGCCTCACAATGCCTGGGTGGGTTAGCCCCATAATGGCGCTATGGTGACCACATTGTTGAAGCACGATTCTCCTGAAAAGAAAAAAAAAAAGAAGAAAAAAAACAGACAGCAGGGCAACTGAGTAGGAGGCATACAACGTAGCTCAGAGAGAATTACGATCAGGGCCACTGGAATTATGCAGCCCGGCAATTTTTGTAAAATTGTATATTTACTTTATAGTCCATCAGCTGCTGCAAAATCTGCAGATTTAAAGAAAGTTGTAGCTCAACAGGTCAAAAAAATTGTAAAAATGCAGCGACAGGTGTCGCTCTGCAGTGGAAGACCCTTTGCACAGGTTGACTGGTCACCTTTCTGTAAATTATTGCTCTAGTTGGGTGTCAAACTGTTACTAATAAGGCACAACTAATGCCCTGTGTTAAAAAGCTTAAAAATTATAACATAAGTAATATCATCACAAAATGTGCCGCATAATTTGTCCTTTCTTGCCGCATAATTTACTTAACTCTGCTGCATAATTTGACCCGAGTCTGCCACATAATTTAAGTGGCCCTTATTATGACAGGTTTTTGGATTGTGGAGGCAAATGGAGCAGAAACTAACTGACTTAGAACCGGCACAACTGGACAACCACACAGGTGTAAACAGCTCATTGAGCTAAACAGGCAGATCGAGGACACATGGTCCAGACTGGTAAAACACACAAACACAATGCATGCAGAGGCTAATTCAGGAGGGAAACAATTCTGGGAGTCTGCTGATGTGGTTGCTAAAAATGTAAAAACCCCATACTAAATACTGTTCTAACATGGGGTGGGTGTGTAGGGGGGCTGGGGTAATCATGGCTGGTTAGAAAATAAACTACGCTTTCATAGAATACCTGCTGATTGGATTTGCCCAGCTCAACATTGTGCCAGAGTCAGGCCTGAAACAGTACCTGCAGGCGACAGATCTACCAATACACTGCCAAAAAAAGCACAGCTAAGTATACTGGAATTAGAGGAACTTATAGAGGCGCTGGTGGAGGAGACGGGCGAGAGGACACTCAAAGCAGATAGGGCTCCCAGTTAAGCTCCATTAGGCCCTCCACAGTAATGAAGAGATTGCTGGGTGTCTTTATGGAAGCTTACAACTTATACAGTTTCACTAATTACACATAACGATCATGAAACCTAAAAAACCTTCAAAGATTTATACTGATAAGCCAGTCTTTCTTCATAGGACATAGGAGGCCTGATTATTGTGGGCTTTCGAGGTTCAGAAAACCAACCAGGTGTTAAACCACCAGGGTCATGACCTGATGTTCCAGCCATGTCCAAAGGCGAAGGGCCTCTTGACAAACGGTTCACAAACCCACCCCGCCTGTTTTGTTGCAGTACCACATGGCGGTGGTGTTGTCTGTTAACACCTGCACTGCTTTCCGCTTGAGAGAGGGAAGGAATGTCTTCACTGCAGAGCAACAAGTTGATGTGAAGCCCAGAATCCGACTGAGACCAGACTCCTCTGATCTCTGCTGCCCCTTCCCAGGAGTGATGCATCGGTCACCACAGCGAGTTCTGGTTGGGGAAGGGAGAGGGATCTGCCTCTGACCCACTCTTGGTTTGTGAACCACAACTGCATTGTTGTGTAGATCGCTACGAGATCTGGACATAGTCGGAAAGATTCGCCTGATGTTGTGCCCACTGGAACTTCAGGTCCCACTGCAGAGCCCCCATAGGTCAATCTACCAGCAGGATGCAGGAGGCAATGAGGTCCAACAGTCTCAGGGTAATTATCACCGAAATCTGGGATAGAGACTGAAATATCAGTATCATATCCATAATATCCCAGACTCGCTGCTTGGGAGGATAGGCCCAAAACTGCACTGTGTCCAGAACAGCTCTGATGAAGGAGCGACTGAGAGGGAGTCGGGTTTAACTTCGGCATGTGGATAGTGAACCCCAGCAACTGCAGGAGGTCCGTCGTAGTCTGGAGGTGGGAGATGACAGCATGGGGCGAGCAAACCTTCAACAGCCAGTCGTCGAGATAGGGGAAGAATGGAACCCCTGATCTGCGCAGATGAGCTACATCCACCGCCATCACTTTCGTGAACACCCGAGTGGCACTGGTAAGGCCGAAGGGGAGCACAGTGAATTGAAAATGCTTGTGGCCTACCGTGAACCGCAGGCAACATCGGTGGGCTGGCAGGACGGGGATGTAAAAATATGTGTCCTGCAAGTCTAACGCCACCTTCCAGTCTCCAGAGGGCAGAGAGGACTTGAGCCAAGGTTAGCATTTTGAACTTCTCCTTCCGGAGGAAGCAGTTGAGGACCCGGAGGAGGCAGGCCTTTGTGCACCAGAAAGTAGCCGGAATAGCAAGAGCTGAGACTTCCTGGCATAGAAGTGCCAAATGATCCTCCGACATGCATCAAAAGACGGTGGCATGGAGCGAGGAGTAGCCTTTAAGGGGAGGGTGTAGCCCCTTGGGACTATCTACAAAACCCACCTGTCTGGTGGGGGTGTGTGGGGGGGAAGGAGGATTGGCACGCCTGCTGATTCCCAGACCTGTGTCACTGGGTCCCACGTACATGGCCACGCAGAGCCTGGGCAGCTCGCGTTGGCCAGTGGCTGGACTACGTTGGATGTGGTGGGGGTGCTCCTTCCGTAGCTAAGAAAGGCAGACTGTGCCTGAGGGCTACCGGCGTGGCAATCGTTCTACCCAGAGAGTCCGTGGTATCCAGTCCACAGTGGATTGTGAATGTTGCTGCGTCTCTCCCATCGCCACTGCCTGAGAGAGAACGGCCTGGGCCTCCACCAGGCACTGAAGCAGGACTTTCGCAACGGTATCCTAGACTGTATGGGTATAGCGACCCAAGAGGTATTTGGAATTCACGGACCGCAGCGCTAAGCTGGAGGAAGAGTACATGCACTTCCTAAGATGATCCAGCTTCTTGGATTCCCTATCCAGGGGTGCGGAAGGGAATGTGCCTGTGGAAGAAGAGGCTTGGACCACCAAGCTCTCGGGGGAAGGGTGTTGGGTGAAGTAAATGGGATAGCCCAGAGACAGGCGGTGGCAGCAGGCAATCATCCGTTTCACAGGATCCTCTGTGCTGGGCTTGGACCAAGTGCCCCGAAGGACGTCTGTGAGGGCTTCATTGAAGGGCAAGAGGGGTTCAGAGGAAGTTGCGTCGGCTGAAGCACCACTGTCAGGAGGTTAGGTCCGACTGCCACCTCAAGGCCCAAAGCCTCAGCTGCCCTGCGCACCACCACTGGATAGGACGCTCCCTCCTCCATAGCATGGTAGTGGGAGAAAGCATGCCAAGGTCTGGGGAAGTATCCAGACCACTGGCTTCAACCAATTCCTCTCTCCTGTCCGGTTCTTTAGGCTGGTCTGTTAAAGGGTCCAGGTCTGGATCCATGGGGACACTGTGGCGCCGGGGCCGCCGGCATCGAAGGAGCAGGGACCCCAACCAACTCCCCGGGGCCAGAAGGCGCACCAGCAGAGTCGGGATGCCAAAACTCACAGTGGAGGGTCTCATAGAATGTACGAAGCTGGGCAGGGTACGCTCCAGCTCCCGGAAACGCGGGGTGGCGTGGAGTCGTCCCTGAGTCAGGCACCCGGAGACGGAGCCTTTGAGCAGCGCCGCTCCAGGTCCCCCGTCACGTCAGCCAACAGTCAGGTAGAAGGTGAAGGGCAACGGTGCTTCTTCACCTTCTTCTTGTGCTTTGACTTAACCGAGGATTGCGAAGACTTGGACGAGGTGTGGTGGCTCCGCCACCGGTCTCGAGACCTTCCTCTCGAGTGGGAGCGTACTGTTGGGCCTCTAAAAACTTTCGGGGACGCTACCGCAAAGACTTCGGCTTCATTGCCCAACAGTCGGAGCACGACTTCGGGTCGTGGTTGGGCTCCAGGGACCAGAGGCACACAAGATGCAGATCCGACAAAGACATCAGCTTGTGACAGGAGTCACAAGACTTGAATTCGGTCCAACGGGTCGTGGTTGTGTGCCAGGCACACGAGGTGCGGATCTGTGACAGGGGTTACAAGGCTTGAATCTGGTCCGTCCGATATCGCGGACCAAGAGTCGAAGACTCGAAAAAAAGATGTCGACAAAAGTCGAAAAAAGTTTCGTCAAAAAAATGACTAAGGGGCAAGCTCTATTCGGATCTGCGCTAGGCTGGTGCGGAAAAAGAAAGAACTGACGTCAGCACGCAGGGGCGGCGTCTAAGTAGGCACTGCAAAGTCATCCCGACGACCACTACGACGTCAACCGACACCATCTGCTGACGCGCATAAGTATTGCTGAAGAAAAATTCTCCGGATGCAGTCTGACGCCTGGGGGTAATTCTAAGGTAAGGAATCTATAGCCAATAGTCTCTTTCAGATACAATTAACACCACCTTATATGTAGCCCTTCCATGTCTTCTCTGTTTTCTCCTAGCAAGGATATGGGGATCCAGAGATTGGTTATAAGGGATACACTAGTCACAGTCCGGTTACAGTGAAGAGTATAGAATGCAAAGTTGACAAGACACCGAAATTTGCGCTGGACCACACTGAAAATTATGGTAAACTGAAGCCGCAATTGGAGAGAAGAGAAGCAGCACTGACAGTAACACATACAAGGAACATTCCAGTGCAGTGGTGGGTGTAAGCTACAGCTGGGTGCGCGGGAAATGGGAGTCATTGCAAATACAGATGTGAAGTACAGAATATTTCTAGAATAACCCATAAGATGTCTAAGCTGGAGGGTGAAGTTCAATCCTAGAGAAATTCAAAAAATGGCTGTTTGTTTTAGGATTAATGGATTTTGAAACAGAAGGCAAAGCCATCACAGTACAGCAGACCGGTTCTTAACCTAGATGAAGACCCAAGCACTTCGAAAGAGAATGTGGCACTGCCTTCCTCTTGTTACTCTGGTCACTGAGCATAAAACGGATTTCTATTTCTAGCAGGCAACAATCACAGTGAAATACAATATACTTCCTGACTGTGTCTCAGATGACTGAATTTCTCAGGGAATGTCAAGACCGGTGTACTAAGCTTTGAGCACAGAAAACTGCATGCATGCAAGTCAATTACACGTCTGAATGCACAATTTAAAAGTTTAGAATGGAGTACGCTTTCTCAAAGTTACATGGCGCTAGACATATATTGTGCTCAACTGGCCCAGGTGTAATCATGCAATAGCATACAATACAGTTGGCAGAGATATAGTCTACGGCTGAACAAATCACTCAGTAGCCATAGGTATATAAAATATACAAAAAATAGACAACCATTGGTGCAGTGTGGAAAATCTGACCCTTGCCCTGACGAAGTTGCCGTTAGTTCCCCCAGGCAATGAAACAGGTCTGCTTTTAAATGAGCAGACACACAGTACGGAATAAAGTAACATAGCCAGTGTTGTCGAGCTCGCTTTTAGAGTAGGTGTTTCGGTCCAGATCCCGCCAGTCCTTAAAGGGTTGATATCGCCGTATACCCAGATAATTTATCTGGTACACTGGCAGCACCAGACACCACACTTAGCATTTTGTCTTTTTTCTTTGCTTCACTATATCACAATTTATGTTATGGCTAGGCGGTTGCCGACGATGAGAACCTGAGGACGCAGGCGAGTACCAGTCTTCAGACTCCCATGGTGTTACTCCTGTGAGGCACTGTCTACCTTTCCTCACCTTTTTTCATACTGGTTTATGTTGGGTCTTTCCACACCAAAGGGTGGAACAGACAATGGGAGAGAGAATTCACAGACAACTGATTTTAATAAACTGGTGATCCAGGTCCCTCCTGAACAGACGGTATAAGGATTACTGCTTGTCCGTCACACAAAGTTGGGAGACTGGCAGGAAGGGCTTCTGAGCGCTTTGTTCACTCTCTGAACTGGTCCAATTTTGTTTACAATTGTGTGAGTGGGGGGCGACCTGTTCAGTACCCCTCTCAGCTCCTTATTGTATGTGAAAGATAGTCTAAGACAGACTAAATTGTCCAGCTCAGCAGAATGGATGTAAACATTTGCTACACAGATTTTATTTATTTTGGATATGGTTTATAAAAAGGATAGAAAAAAATACAACTTAAATTCAGGTGGCTTTCTAATCAGCTAGCACTGTCTTAGTCAAACATCTTAGTCCAGCACATCAAAAGGTTTAGAATTGACAATAGGAAGCAAATCCAATGTTTCCATTCAGAAGACAATTATGGCTATGAGAAAGATCAAAGGAGGCCCTATGTTTGAGAATTGGGTGGTGGGGAGTGTGAGAAGTTGGCCTGGTATAGGATGTTCACTATTCTAGTGAGCACCTCGCACCAGTCCAAACAACCCTTATGGTGATGGTTGTAAAGTCAACCTTATAGACCAGCTATCCTAGTGGTAGCATGGACAAAAGCAGTCTTAGGCTAAACTCAAGAGGGCATGTGAAGCCAGCTGTTTTACCATATGCAATCCCTTTAATACCAAAGGAAAGGACACCACACAGGTTATATATTCAAAATATATATGTGTTTATTTCTAAATCAATCCTCTGAACTCTTTATGAGGGCAGAGGCGCAAGCGCATAACAAGTAACTTAATATAACATACAATAAGTTGCACAAATACGGATAGGCCCTGGTGGCCCGCTAAACCATATACTAAAATAGTATTATAAGAACCACGTCACGAACAATGGAAAGGCCTAGGGCCTTGGGAATCGCTGGGGCTACACTGGACTAACAGTTGTTAAAGAGCAGGAGGTCCACGGGATGCGTGTGCAGTGTCTAATTGCACACGGTTGCACACATAGAAGTCAATGGGTGCGTAAAGTTACAAAGTTAAAGAGTTAGGAGTCTTCCGACTGGACTAGAAGCTAACCACTTGAAACTAGGACACTAGGAGAGTTAATCTTCACAGGAGCACCGCAGTACTCGCGTTACCTCACCCACAGGAAGCGGGCGCATAGGTTCCAAAGTGTGTCTGGTTTTGTCGTGGAGTTCTATGGAGCCTTGGAGAAAAGATGCTGTAGGCGACCAGGAGAGAAGAGTCTGGTTGGATCCAAGGGTGGATCGAGGATGAAGAGTACCTGAAAGCAGAGGGGACAGAGTCTGGGTCACTAACCAGTGACCAGGAAGGAACCAGGCGATGTCGGGAAGCAATCAGGTGATGTCGTGAAGCTTGTCTCTGCAGCCACGTGGACCAGGAGGTGTCGACGACGACCAGGAGCTGGATACGGACTGTCCCACGAAGGCTCTCGCTGTTGGCGGTGTCGGTGCTTGATTCGGAGTCAACAGGCCTTGGCAAATGCAACCCACACAGGAATCGAAGATGGCTTCTTACTCAGGCCAGCAAGGACTGAGGGGCTTCTCCTTCGCAGGGAAGCAAGGGCCAGTCTGGAGCAACCAGACCAGCAGTGTCGATTTCGGGTTTCGTCGTCACAGAGACCACTAGCCAACGGGCAAATGACCGGACAGACGCGTCGAGCAGGAAAATGCAAAAGGGCCCCAAGCAGCACTCTGTGAGTGTGGAGAGGTGAACTTCAGTGCAGTTGGTGCTCAGGGCTGGGGCTTCTCAATCCCCAATGCACAACTTCGAGGGTGCCTCAGAAGTTGCACGGAAAGCAATGCGCTGGCATTCCAAGATGGCCGGTCCCACGTCTCTCGTCGCCTCCACGGGTCTCAGCTTTGCTGTGGCTGTGGATCTGGCTGTTGGATATCTGGAAGTTGGATATCTGGAAGTCCGGGTCTTGTCAGGCTCTGTGTTTGAGTTCTGGCGGGAGCAACGACAAAGCAAACCGTTGAGCGCTTGATGGTGCCTGCTTGCACAGGGTGGTCACTCCTTGACCACAATGGAGATTCTTCAGTCTTCTACGTCGAGTAGGATGTCAAAGGTCCAGAGTTTCGTATCAGAGTTTGTCAGGATATATCTAAAATCTTGGGACTCAGCTCCTACCTATATACCAAATCTAGGGGCTAGATTACCTGCTAGGTCCCTCCTATGGGTGGGACCCAGGAAGGGGGTGGTTACACCCCTTTCCCTTTGTCCAGTTTCACGCCAGAGCTGGGGCAGGAGTGCCCCAGCACCGGTTTGAACTGGACTATGTGTGCCCCAGGCATTGTCTCATTTCATTCAGCCCTCTCGGCCCCAATACACTATAGCCTGTCTGGGGTGGTGCTAGCACCTCCCTGTGACAGGAAACCGATTGTCCAAGCCTCCCTCGCTGGAAGGACTCCCAGCAGCAGGAGGTCAGACTTGTGTCTGTGGCAGCAGCATCCATTTTGTGATGCTGAGGCTCTGGTTAACTTTAACCGGGATTAATGGAAGTAACATGCCTTCTCCCTCTAGAAGGGTGGAATGCTACCCCCGTCGCCAGAACTGGCGAGGGGGTAGTATTCCAAAGCGTATGACACCTTACACAACATGTTTTGATAAAGCCAAACCAAAATTAGCATCTGACCGCGAGGTTCATAATGCATTTAAGAGTATATGGTATGGCAATATCCTAGAACAGCTATAAGGACATGGTTCCAAAAGCTGCAGACAGGCTCATCTCATGTTAGAGCACCATCTCACATAAAACCAAGCACTCTGCCTTCAGGATTGTTAAGGCATGCCATAGGAGTGACTTATAGGTGTATATGTGTCTAGATATAAGGTTAGACATAGGAATGCTATATCTAAGCAAGGGGTGATTACACGACCTTGCCCCAGCAGAGTGATCAGCCAGTTGTGTCAGTTTGGATGGCCAGCCAGGGGTGGCAAAAGATATGCTGCAGCCCCTGGTAGGCCTTGGGTGCACCTATGCCCTGGGTACCTATAGTACTCTGTACAGGGACTCACAAGAGTGGCCCAATATCCAATTAGGTATGTACCTAAGGTACATGGAGTCAATTTTATAGAGAGAGCAGATAGCCTGGGGCCCTGATTAGCAGGATCCCAGGCCAACTAAGTCAAAAACCAGCTAAACACAAGGCAAGAAATCTGGGTAACCATAGTCAGGTATCCACCTTCCTACAGGGAGGGCCTGAAGAGTATCTTGAGAAGAGAGTAGATGGATCATATGAGGAAACAGGGTATGGAGGAGACAGTCAAGCAGACTTCAAAGAGGGAAAGATTTATTTTTTAACATGGTTACAGTTCAGAATGGAAAATGGAGCAAACAATATCTGATCTAGTCCACAAGATGTACAAGAGAGACAGACTGATATCCTTTTTCTGGAAAGCCTGCATTAAACTGTAAACCTACTTGAAAGAGATTCCAAGTGCATTACAAAGCATACTTAGGTAACCAAAGAAACCAAATCCAAAATCGATTCTCTAAGGGATCTAAAACGTAGAACTAAAGTTCAAACACATTTTCATAGAGCACAGACGACATACAAACAAATGGATGGACATCATCAAACGTATTCACCAATCTAACATGATAGCACAGGTTCTAGATGTCCTGGTTTTGGAGTGGATGACACATTAACTCAATAACACATAAGAAATCAATTGCCACATATTTATCGATAACATAGCTGGGGAGAAACACTAGGCTTGAATGTGCCAATGACTAAAGGTCTAAGGAGGAGCTCTAATAAGAACAACGGCAGCAGAAGAAAGGGGAAATTTGAAACAGGGCTTGTGGGACATCTCTTAAGACCAAAACAAATTATCCTTGGACTGAAAAGGAAATGAATGAATGCAACAAGAAAGAAATATAACCCAGATATCTCAGGGACTCTATTGATGTTATAATGTTGAAAACTTGACTCATAAGGGCATAGATGAAATAAGTTACGGTATTTTAAAGTACTAAAATATTATTTTCCCCTTAAATCCAGACTAGTCACTTACTACTACAGTACACATTTCACAAAATATCAAATTCGGCGCTTGAACCCAAATTTCTGGAATCTAGATACTTACACTGAAAATATTTGAGATGGCTCTGTACCCTGCTGCCGAAAATCCCACAGTTTTAGTTGACCAATCGAATTTACTGTTAAAATCTCAGTAGTGCGAAGAAATGTCACTGCATGGAGGGTGCTACTGTCTGCGTGGTCTGTTATAAACAGAAAGAGATAGAAAAATAAATGAAAACGTGCAAGTTGTGAGCAATAATGATAACAGCTACATTTCTGATGCACACAATACTTCCTTCAGAATATCTAGGCCCCTTGAAATACTTGCAACAGGACTACTGGTATTTAAGATGAATATCTGACTACAACATAGCCAGTCATAACAAATCATTAACTATGAGTATTTCAGGAAGAATACATTCTAGACATCGGGTGTGAGAGTAAACTGATAGAATGTGGACAGTAAGCAAAAGAGGGAGAGTGACCACAAAATCACCTGTGGCCACAGGACTTAGACAGTGGGAGTGGCAGTGTTATACCACAGAGATCTTATCATAGCAGCTTTTGCCTGTTTTCCCACACAAAAATCTGCTCGTATTCAGATGCCTTTCAAATTTAAAAGTACATACAACCAAGTGGTTAAAAGCTTAGTTTCATTTATGGGGAAACAGATAAATTATTTTTCCTAAGCCTAGACCTCTCTTTTTAAGCAACTCTAAACAGAAAAGTACATATCTATTGTAAACTTCATTGTGAATAAGCTACAGTCAACGCTATCGCTCAGAGCTGTATTCTTATTCTCAAATTCTATGACAAACACATATTAATGACTTGACATTTTAACTAGAGTTCCATCATTCATTATATGTACAGCGCTCTGAAACTCATGTGAGTTAGGTCAGAACTTTATAATTGGCAATTTACTTTATTTGGACAATCACGTCCTTAAAGTACAAACAAGTAAAAAAAATACATACAAATCAAGAACTTTATAAAAGAGCCATGAATAAAACTTAAGAGAAGACAGCTGGAGGTTGCAAGTGCTATGCCGCTGACACTACAAATCCCTAGAGAGAACTTATGGGGACAGCACAAAAGCTGGTATGGAGTGAAGCAGGTCATGTAACCCAATACAAGTTGTGCGATTCATGTGCAAGGATTAATATTTCTGTCCCAACGTTATTTTGATGTTTAGGATTATGTGCTAAAGCAATATCAATTTCAGAGCATGGAACAACAAGATCATGGTTCATAAAAGTATACCTGGTCCTGCAGAACTAAGATTAGAAGTACTCCACATGCAACTATGAGAGCATAACATTATTTGATACATAACTTTCTACTGCTACTTTTTCAACATCACATGTAGGATCAACAACTGAAAATACACTGTTTTCTACAGTACACATGGACAACATTTTTATTTTGCTTCACAACGGCAGTGACACTGCAGGCACACATACATATAAATATTCTGCAAATGGTGGAAGGCTACTAAGGAAACAATGAAACAAACAGTAGGATTTTAAATCTTTCAATAGCCAGAGTGAAATCATGATGTGCAAATTCGAAGATTATTTGTTTGGTGCAGTCAAACTGTGCCTGATATCTTAATAGATACTGTGGTGTTTATGACAACATGTATAAGTGATTGTTTCCGCACTTTTTAAACTCAGTGCACATATCTTGCAAAATGCCCTTTAATGAGCATGAACAGCGTTATGGACCCTGAAAAAGGACTAGGAGGAACTGTGACAAGACCATGTAGGTCAAAAGACATCTGCATTTTCCTTCGAGTGTTGGACTATTACATTCTGACATCATTCTGGCTTTCAGAGGACTAATACTTTTGTGCCATTGGGTCTGAGACTGTGTGTGTGAGAGGTTGTATGGGTGACCGAGTGGCTGTGTGACTGACAGTGAGTGACTCGGTGTGTAAGTGGCCGTATGGGTGAGTGACTGGATGCATGTGTGAGTGAGTGTTTGAGTGAGTGTTTGAGTGAGTGTTTAAGTAAGTTGGTGTGTGAGTGGCTATATTGGAGAGAGAAAGTGTGTGTGTGGTTGCATGGGTGAGTGAGCAGGTGAGTGGTTGTATGGATGTGTGAATGAGTATGTAAGTGGTTGTATGGATGGGTATGTAAGTGGGTGAGTGAGTGCTTGTATAGGTGAGTGGTTGTGTGAATAGCTGTATGAGTGAGTGGTTGTGTGGGTCTGTGAGAGGTTCTGGGGATAATGTCATCATTGACTATGAGGAGTGATGTAATATGAAGGTCATAAGCAGTGCATCACAGGGGCATATGTTATAGTTAGCTCAGGTAACTAGAACTGCTGAATTTCTAGGATTTTGTTCAAGTGAAATCTGAGCCTAACTACAACGTCCCTGTAATCTTTGTTTTTTTTAGTGAATTTCTTTCGTTTTTAAATGTAATTCCCCAACTATGAGCGAGTGTCTGAGTGGCAGTCTTCGTGGGTGTGTAAGTGAGTGGGTGTGTAAGTGAGTGGGTCTGAGTGAGTACATGAGTCCGAGTGGGTCTGTGAGTGAGTACATGAGTCCGAGTGGGTCTGTGAGTGAGTACATGAGTCCGAGTGGGTCTGTGAAGGAGTGCATGAGTCTGTGAAGGAGTGCATGAGTCTGTGAAGGAGTGCATGAGTCTGTGAAGGAGTGCATGAGTCTGTGAAGGAGTGCACGAGTCTGTGAAGGAGTGCACGAGTCTGTGAAGGAGTGCACGAGTCTGTGAAGGAGTGCACGAGTCTGTGAAGGAGTGCACGAGTCTGTGAAGGAGTGCACGAGTCTGTGAAGGAGTGCACGAGTCTGTGAAGGAGTGCACGAGTCTGTGAAGGAGTGCACGAGTCTGTGAAGGAGTGCACGAGTCTGTGAAGGAGTGCACGAGTCTGTGAAGGAGTGCACGAGTCTGTGAAGGAGTGCACGAGTCTGTGAAGGAGTGCACGAGTCTGTGAAGGAGTGCACGAGTCTGTGAAGGAGTGCACGAGTCTGTGAAGGAGTGCACGAGTCTGTGAAGGAGTGCACGAGTCTGTGAAGGAGTGCACGAGTCTGTGAAGGAGTGCACGAGTCTGTGAAGGAGTGCACGAGTCTGTGAAGGAGTGCACGAGTCTGTGAAGGAGTGCACGAGTCTGTGAAGGAGTGCACGAGTCTGTGAAGGAGTGCACGAGTCTGTGAAGGAGTGCACGAGTCTGTGAAGGAGTGCACGAGTCTGTGAAGGAGTGCACGAGTCTGTGAAGGAGTGCACGAGTCTGAAGGAGTGCACGAGTCTGTGAAGGAGTGCACGAGTCTGTGAAGGAGTGCACGAGTCTGTGAAGGAGTGCACGAGTCTGTGAAGGAGTGCACGAGTCTGTGAAGGAGTGCACGAGTCTGTGAAGGAGTGCACGAGTCTGTGAAGGAGTGCACGAGTCTGTGAAGGAGTGCACGAGTCTGTGAAGGAGTGCACGAGTCTGTGAAGGAGTGCACGAGTCTGTGAAGGAGTGCACGAGTCTGTGAAGGAGTGCACGAGTCTGTGAAGGAGTGCACGAGTCTGTGAAGGAGTGCACGAGTCTGTGAAGGAGTGCACGAGTCTGTGAAGGAGTGCACGAGTCTGTGAAGGAGTGCACGAGTCTGTGAAGGAGTGCACGAGTCTGTGAAGGAGTGCACGAGTCTGTGAAGGAGTGCACGAGTCTGTGAAGGAGTGCACGAGTCTGTGAAGGAGTGCACGAGTCTGTGAAGGAGTGCACGAGTCTGTGAAGGAGTGCACGAGTCTGTGAAGGAGTGCACGAGTCTGTGAAGGAGTGCACGAGTCTGTGAAGGAGTGCACGAGTCTGTGAAGGAGTGCACGAGTCTGTGAAGGAGTGCACGAGTCTGTGAAGGAGTGCACGAGTCTGTGAAGGAGTGCACGAGTCTGTGAAGGAGTGCACGAGTCTGTGAAGGAGTGCACGAGTCTGTGAAGGAGTGCACAAGTCTGTGAAGGAGTGCACGAGTCTGTGAAGGAGTGCACGAGTCTGTGAAGGAGTGCACTAGCCTCTTGAGTGGGTCGGTGAATGTGTGTCTGAGTGTATGCGAGCGCGTAAGTTAAAGTGGGTCTGTAAATCTGAGTGGGTAGGTGAGCGAGTCTCTGGGTGGGTCTGCGAGTGGGTGCTCTCGATTTTGCCCTCTTGCCTTTTCTGCTCATTTCTCTACCCTCTGTTTTGCCTTTCTGCTCATTTCTCTACCCTCTAATTTGCCTTTCCTGCTCTTAATTCCTACCTTCTGTTTTTGCTCTTTCGGCAGGATTTTCTGCCATTTCTTTTGCCTTTTCTGCTAGTTTTACTTCCCTCTATTTTTCCCTCTTTTCGGAGACTCCGCTGAAGCCGAATCCCAGGATGGCCATGAACACTTCCTAGTTGAAGTCTTGGCAGCCAATCAGATCCCAGCATGAGATCGGGAGGGTACGCTGAGCCCCTGCGTCCCTAGATATACAAATTTGTTGTTTCTTTAATATCTTCCAAACTACTGAACGGAATCACACCAAATTATAAAAGGGTTCTTTCTGGATCAAGAGCTACCTTTCTGCCAAATGTGGTCTAATTCAATCCAGCGGTTTGGAATGTAGTCATGTCTAAAATCTCTATGGAAATTATCAAAAAATGCTTTTGTTGAGCGGCCAACGATGGCGGCAGCAACCTAGGGAGGCTCCCGATGTAGGGCGACATCCCGCATTAATCCGCAGGTAACATCCGACGAATTTATTGCTCAGACGAGGCGCACCGGGTCTGGTGACCGAGCGGCAACCGGAGGAGCAGTTTTGGAACAGCGGCGCTCCACCAACCAGCGGGGAAACTACGCGAAGGGAGGGGCCAATTATCCTCCTTCGTGCAGCGGAATAAAGTGAAAGCGGAGCCCGGGCGGAAGTGAAGCATCGGCGAGCGCCGATCACCGGAAGTGGGGGAAAATCGGCAAACATCACAAAAAAGCCCGGGGGGCCTCGCGATCCACCGGAGTGACCTACGGGTGATCGAACTGCTGTGAGTCGCTGCGGGGGGCAGCGAGGGGCTGAAGGGGCAGACGCCACAACACAGGTGTTGGCCCCGCCATTTTGCGAGGCTGAGACGTCCCGGGTAGGACAACACGGGAAGGCAAGCACTGGATCCCTGTGTTGGAGACCCCGAGGTGACACGGTTAGAAAAATCACAGGACATAGTGGTAAAAAGAATGGTGTGCACCCCCCGCTGAGCACCGGGTCACATCATAGGCTAAACATAGACTGGGCACGGCGGGCACTGAACTGGCTGCTGCACGCAGTGTATGCAGGCGCCCCCCCCCCCTGTTGGTGTAAGCGCGGCGGCGCTCAACCGCATGATAGCGGATAGGGCGGATCTGGGGAGGCACGCACCGGACATCTGGAGTAACGGCCCGCGGTGCGTATGCAGACACCAGCAACCTACACGCACATCAGCTTGCGGGGGTAATATGATGGACGAGAGGATGGGGGGGGATATCACCCATCCTCCTCCTTTGAACGGTAGGCCTAGGGCCCCGGGCCGCACTGAGGAGCAGCGAGCAGGGTGCATCACGCCAGACGCACCGTAGGGGGAGGAACATCCACCCCGGCAACAGAAACCTCTCGGAAGGCCCTGCTAGAACAGACATTGACCACGGCTGTGTAGTCGGTAAAAGTGCGCATACGAGGGGAGGCTCGTGCACCCACCACTTAGGGGTGGACTTGCGAGGACCGAAGGGAAGCGCGGAATTCAACCAAAAGACGCGAGTGGGCCCACACCTCCCGACAAGCAGCACGCCCCTTGGGGACGAGTAGCATCCTAGGCCATAAAATATGGCGGGCAGAGGCCCCAAACACACCTCCACGCAAGCCAAGCTTGATAAATTTGCATATGACAAACAGACTCCCCCCCCCCCCCCCCCCCCCCCCCCTAACGGAACAACGCAAGTCCATGGGGAAAACGGCGGAGATCGAGGGGGCAAAGAAAGCCACGCTGGAAGATGTCCTATGCGCCCTGGCACAGGTGCAAGCGATGGTGGGGGCGACGGCGACCGAAGTAACCCTTATACGCGCAGACCTCCAGAAGATGAACGAAAGAGTGAAACAAGTCGAAGTTGTGACTAAATCCTTAGTCGAAGATGAAATGCGTTACTTACCTGTAACTGCAGTTATCCAGTATTAGTGTCTTTCATAGATTCACATGCCTGAATCATTCCCCGTCGTCGAGACGGGAGCCTCCGGTATATAAAAAAGTAATGTCCTAGAGACATACATAGAAAAGAATAGGCCTAAGGATGCCACCTTAGTGTCCTATCCACGTCCTTAAGTAAAAAGTACCAAAACAGAGTAGGCCCAAGGGTCCCACCCTAGTGGCCTATCTGTGTCCTTTTGTTAAAAGGACCAAAGTAAAGAAACCAACCAATCAGCTACCACCTCCTTCTAGAACCTTCCTGTCAGGAGCCCAAGTCCCTCAGATTTTCGTACGCACCAAGCTAGGTAGGCGTAAACTTGTTAGAGAGATAGGCGAGTCCTTCCAGGGGAGGCGGGAGGATGCATGTGAATCTATGAAAGACACTAATACTGGATAACTGCAGTTACAGGTAAGTAACGCATTTCTTATCCAGTATTTGGGTGTCTTTCATAGATTCACATGCCTGAATCAGAGTAGCAAGAATGTGCACATTTTTGATGGAACATCATATATGAGTATGTAGGTAATACATATCACACGACTGCAAACCACCAAAATGCACAGACATGTAAATAGTAGTAAAGGAATGTGCATACCAGTAAAGGATGGAGGGATGTTGGAAAGCTCACCTTACTGGAATAGATGGCGAAGCACTGCTCGGCCCACTGCTGCATCCTTCATCAGCTCAGTATCCAGGCAATAGTGCCTGGTGAAGGTGTGCGGGGACTTCCAGGTCGCCGCTCTGCAGATGTCCAATACCGGCACTCCAGCGAACAGCGCCGCAAACGTGGACATGGCTCTTGTCGAATGAGCTTTGACTCGAGTCCAAAGGTCGTCCGGCCTTGTCATGGCAAAAGGTGATCGCCGAAGAATTCCACCTTGAAATGCTTTGTTTTGTCAAGGGCATGCCTTTCCGTGGTCTACTAAAGGCAATAAAGAGTTGAGATGATTTTCGGAAGTGTTGTGTCTTGTCGATGTAGAACTTACGACATCTCTTCAGATCCAATAAATGTAGAGTTTTCTCAGCTGCAGTGGTAGGATTTGGGAAGAATGACCCGAGTACCACTGGTTCGTTAAGGTGGAAGTCCGAGGGGAGTTTCGGAATAAACCGAGGGTTAGTTCGTAGAATGACTCTGTCCTCCCTGAACTGCATAAAAGGATCTTGGATTGAGAGAGCCTGCAACTCACTGACCCTTCTGGCAGAAGTCAAAGCCAGGAGGGCCGTCTTCCATGAGATAAATTTGATCTCCGCTTTATGGATGGGTTCAAAGGGGTGCTTCATTAATTGGTGAAGGACCGCATTGAGGTGCCATGACGGAGGGATCGGCCTTGGTCGTGGGAAGGACCTGAAGAGACCTTTAAGGAATTGTGAATCCTTGTGAATCTTGAGATCGCCGCCAGATGCACTTTGATGGATGCGTGTGCGAGGCCCGATTGCGCTAGATGCAGTAAGTATGGTAGCAGCTGCTGTGGAGTGATGTGGAAGGGGTGCAAGCCTTCGGCGGCACACCAAGAGCAGAACCACTTCCATTTTAGTGAGTAGGTTTTATTAGTACTGTCCGCTCTAGCCTTTGCAAGGACGACTCTGCACTCCTGCGGGATGTTTAGGTGGCTGAATTTGCGGTATTCAGGAGCCAAGCTGACAATTTTAGAGAGCTCAGATTCGGGTGATGTACCTGCCCTTGGGACATTGTGAGCATAGCTGGATGTTGACGCAGGCGAATAGGTGGCTGGGCGGAGAGGCGGTGAAGGTCCGTGGACCAGTGCTGCCTCGGCCAGAATGGAGCGATTAGAATCAGAGTGCAGGGCTCCGACTTCATCTTCCTGAGAACCCTGGGTATCAGTGGAAATGGCGGAAAGGCGTACGCAAAGACGTTGCGCCATGCGATGGAAAATGCATTTCCGAGGGTTCCAGGGTGGTGATGCCTGCTTGCGAAGCTTGGGCATTTGGCGTTCTCTCTGGTGGCAAAAAGGTCTATTCGCGGAGTTCCCCATTCCGCGAAGATGTGTTCCAGCACTTCCGTGTCCAGCTCCCATTCGTGGGATGGAGACCCCTCTCTGCTCAGAGCGTCCGCCAAGACGTTGTCCTTGCCCGGGACGTACTCCGCTTTCAGCGCTATACCATGTTGCAGAAGCCAGTTCCAGACTCTTTGCAATTCTCGAGATAGTGAGAGCGAACGCGTCCCCCCCTGCTTGTTCAGGTAGTGCATCGTTGTGGTGTTGTCTGTTCTGACGAGCACTGGGGAGTTTCGAATGCGTGGTAGGAAAGCTTGTAGAGCTAGAAAGACCGCTCTTAACTCCAATAGATTGATGTGGAGCTGGGTTTCCTGTTTTGACCACTTGCCGTTGATCTTGAGTTCTTGGAGGACTGCTCCCCAGCCTTCTAGGGATACGTCCGTTTTTATTACATGTGGCTCTGCGGGAAGCAGGAACGGCAATCCCTGTGACAGGTGTTTGAGCGATCTCCACCACTGTAAGTGGTTGACCATGGTTCGAGTGACTCGTATGCGGTCCTCGAATGATCCTGTAGCTTGTGTCCATTGTTTTGTTAGCTCCTCCTGGAGTGGGCGCATTTTGAGGCGGCAGTGGGGAATGAGCATCATACATGAGGACATGATGCCGAGGAGGGACTTGAAGGTGTGGACCGGCAGAGTTTTCCGTGATGCCACTGACGTGGCCAGGGAGATGAGTTTGGCTTTTCTTTCCTGAGAGGGGAAAGCCCTGACGCGTTCCGTGTCTAGAGTCGCCCCGAGGAATGTAATGATCTTGTTGGGTTCCAGTACCGACTTCTCGTGGTTGAGGGTCAAACCTAGTCGGGGGAAAAAATTCAAACAGGCGCTGGAGGATTTGGCTGCGGCGGTCGCAGAAGGTGCCTTTACCAACCAGTCGTCCAGGTATGGGAATACCTGGTGTCCTTGTTGACGAAGGAAGGCTGCCACAGGGGAGAAGCATTTGGTAAATATCCGTGAAGCAGATTTGAGGCCAAACGGGAGGACACGAAATTGGTAGTGTCCCGCTACCGCAAACCTGAGGAATTTCCTGTGCCCTCTGGGGATAGGAATATGTTAGTAAGCGTCCTGCAGGTCTAAGGACGTCATGTAGTCCCCTTCCTCCAGTAGTCCCAGAATTTCCTGGAGTGTTACCATACGGAACGATTGTTTCTTTAGGAACACGTTGAGTGCCCCGAGGTCGAGGATTGGCCTCCACTTTTTCCCTTTTTTTGTGGATCAGGAAGAAGTGGGAGTAGAAACCTTTTCCTTTGTGGGCTGGTGGAACCCTCTCTATCGCTCCCTTCTGTAGCATGGAAGCGATTTTCTGAAGAAGCAATCGTAGGTGCCTGTGGGACAGTTTGCGAGGTGGTGGTGTTGGGGGAATTGTGACAAATTCTAGAGAATGTCCAAATTGGATGAGCTGGAGCACCCACCGATCTGTCGTTATCAGTTTCCAATTGTTCAGGAAGTATGTGAGTTTTCCTCCAATTTTAAAAAAAATGCAATGGTGGATGGACTGGCCATAGTCACAAGTCATTGGCGGTTGCCAGCGGGCCTTCTCTGGTTCTTCCCCCTGTAGTTCGACCTGCCGTAGGAAGTGTGACGCCCTTGCTGCTGTTGGTATTGCGTTTTGTTCTGGTTGTAAGAATAGGAAGACCTATTCTGGTAGGTGCCTCTATAAGAAGATTGTCCTCTACTTCTGTTTCCACGAAAGGACTGGTTCCTGAATTGTAGTGTCCCAAGGGCTTTGAAAGTGTCTGTGTCCTTTTTGATAGTGGTTAAGGCCTCATCAATCTTTTCACCAAACAGATGCTGGCCGTCGTAGGGCATAGAGAATCTTCGTTTGCACCTCCTGGCGAAAAGAGGTGGCTTTGAGCCAGCCCTGTCTTCTGAGTACGGCAGCACCTGCCAGTTGCCTGAAGCCAGTCATGGCGTCATCCATTGCGCAGTCAATGAGCTCAGAGGCAGATGTTTGGCCTTCCAAGAGAAGCGAATGAGCTTCCTCTTTTAAATCCTCTGGCAGATTAGATAGGTAGGGTGCAATATCTGCCCAGAGTTGCCGATTGTAGCGGCCCAGAAGTGCTATTGAATTCGCCACCTTCACCGTCATGGCCGACGTGGTGGAGAAACGCTTGCCAATAGTATCCAGTTTTCTGCCTTCTTTGTCAGGTGGTGTCGACAGAGGCGATGCTGGGTTACGCGAGTTCTTCTGTGCCGCTTGGGTTACCAAAGAGTCTGCCTTGGGGTGACCTGTGAGGCATGCTGTCGCCGATGAGGTTGCCTTGTATTTTTTATCAAGCCTGGGTACTACAACTGGGATTGAAGCTGGTGTTTGCATCAGTTGTTTCCCTGGTTTCCATATAAAGTCAATAATGGGGATTGACCTGGTTGTCTTTTTAGTTGGTTCCTTGAAGTCGTACAGGAAGCACTCAGTTTCCTGAGTTTCCATAGACATATGGAATCGTTTGGCAGCACGCTCTACAAGGTTATGGAATCCACCGATGTCTGCGGGTGGCGATTCCGAAGACTGTGGTTCCGGGGAGGCCGGAGAATGAGCGATATAGTCCTGGTCTACATCTGGGTCTGACTCGTCGTCACGGACCTCGCCCTCTTCCTGATCTCTTTCCTCGTCGTCAGACGAGCGAATTTCCTGTACTGGCTCCTGTGCTCTGCCAAGCACCAGTGGTGGCGGCTTGTGTCGAGACAAAGGAGTGGGTGCGTGTACAGCTGGAGGTGTAGGCGTAGTAGGTTTCTCTGGAATTCGCTGTTTGTAGTCTGTTATTAAGAATTGCAGGTCTGATACAATGGATGCTGGTAGGCACACCATCGGTGTAACCTGTGTGTGCACGAGTGTGGATTGATGGTTCTACATGTTCCACCTCTTCCAGTTCCTCGTCTGTGCTTTGGCACTTGACCACCAGGTCTGATGGGCTTGTGGCTTGTGTATATATCTCTTCCTCCGACTCTTCACCTTGTAATAGACAGGTTGGAGGCAGCTCTTGCACCTTACTGGGTGACGTCAGGTCTGGCATAATTGGCCTTTCCGTGATTTTAAGGGTGATATGGGATGTCTGAGGCGGCAAGGTATCCATGGCATGCGATAGCAGCTCAGACTCTTCCCATTTCCCTGTGGTCGCCGACGCCTGTGTCGACGGTGCCGTCGTAGATATTACCTTCGTCGACAGTATTTTACCCGTCGTCGACTGTGTCCCCGTCGACGGCGTTCTCGTCGACGCGTCCTTCGTTGACGGTATTTTCTCCTTCGTCGACGGTTTGCCTGTCGTCGACGGGATGCTCTTCGTCGACGGTACGCTCTTCGTCGACGGTACGCTCTTCGTCGACGGTGCCATCGTTGACGACTTCGACGTTGGTCTCGTCGTCGACGGTAAGATCTTAGTCGTCGATGGAGTGACTGGAATGGTCGACGACACTGGCATACTCGCCGTAGATGAAGGGGTGGTCCTCGTCGTCGAGGAGGTGGCAGACTATGCCATCGTCGTCGACACGGTCGCCGTCGACGCAGTTTTGAGCGCTGAAGAGATCATCGACGCTGTCGTCGTCGTCAAGATCAGCGGCTGCTTCCTGGTGACAGGAAGGTCCTTGCCAGACACTGAGGCTTTGCCCTCTGAGGACTTTTTGAGAGTCTTCTAAGAGGGGTGTCTGAGGGGCTAGGGGAAGTAACCCTTGGCCTCTTCAAGGAAAATTGTGAAGTACCAGAAACACTCTCACCGTCTTCTGACACCAGGTCGTCTGTTCTGTTCTTCAGCCTGTTCAGCCAGAGTAGCAGGCGTCCTTCTCGGTCTTTGAGGGTCTTGTTTGAAAAGGTCCTACATATTTTGCAGTCCTTGGGTTGATGGTGAGGGTAGAGGCAATACAGGCAGGTTTCATGTTTGTCCTCTACATGGAGCCTTTTCTTTCCACACGAGGAACAGGCTCTAAAGAGACCCTTTTTCTGGCCATCAGCCATAGTGTAAGAAGTTGGGTAAATTCATTTTTTAAAGTAAGAAGAAAAAAATCCTGAGGAGAACTCAGGTGGAGACTCCCTAGCACAACGTGCGGTAGAAAATCTGAGGGACTTGGGCTCCTGACAGGAAGGTTCTAGAAGGAGGTGGTAGCTGATTGGTAGGTTTCTTTACTTTGGTCCTTTTTACAAAAGGACACAGATAGGCCACTAGGGTGGAACCCTTGGGCCTACTCTGTTTTGGTCCTTTTTACATAAGGACGTGGATAGGACACTAAGGTGGGATCCTTAGGCCTATTCTTTTCTATGTATGTCTCTAGGACATTACTTTTTTTTATATACCGGAGGCTCCCGTCTCGACGACGGGGAATGATTCAGGCATGTGAATCTATGAAAGACACCCAAATACTGGATAAGTGTCTGAGCTACAAATAGAAATGGGAAAATTGCAAGCGGACAACAAAACTCTCAGAGAGAAGCTGGACGACCAGGAAGGGCGCTCCCGGAGGAACAACGTCCGAATACTGGGAGTGCCGGAGTCAGAAACCACAGGAGCTATGGACCTCTCGTGGAGGATATGATCAAAAACCAGCTCCAACCCAAAGGTCTCACACTTCTTCTCTGTGGAAAGGGCCCACAGAGTGCCAGGAGGGAAGCCGAAACAGGGAGGCCCGCCGAGGCCGATACTAGCGAGACTCTTTAACTTTCGTGACCGTCACGCCATTTTGCAGGCGGCTAGAGTGGCGCCGGCCATCCAAGTTCAGAACTCTAAGGTATCCTTTTTCCCAGACTACACGGCGGAAGTATCGCGGAGAAGGAGGACTTTTCTCGAGGTTAAAAAGGCGTTGCGAGAGAATGAGCTGCCCTACTCAATGCTGTTTCCAGCCCGACTTAGTGTGGTAGCTGCCAAAAAAGTCTGGTTCTTCGACACCCCCGATGCGGCCAGGGACTGGCTCGAGGGTTGGCGCACCGCGGGACCTCCACGCAGAACTCCTAGAACGAACCACGGACACCGCGACGACAGCCGGACCGGATCACAGACGTCAGGCAGGGGGGCGCGGGTAGATCACCGACACAAGAACTCACTGAGGCAGACGGAGAATGACTCGGATCGAATGGGGCGAACATGGCCGCTGTATTTCGCTAGCTGAACTAAGTACTTTGCAGTCGCGGCTGGACACTGGCCTGGGTAGCCCGGAAGAGCGCAGGGATGCCCCCTGCACAGGGAGACGCTCTCCCCCAACACGCAAGTAATCTGGTTTTGGGATGGGTTAAGCACTCTGCTCAGTTGGGGTGGCGGGCAGTTGAAAGTCCGTTAAGCAGGGGGGCAGGGGGGGGGGGGGAGGCGGGGTTGTTTTGGAACTGTTAGAAATACACGTGTAAGGTCAAGATATACTGTTTTAACTTTGAGCTGCTTAGCAATAGTTCTGAATTCACAAGTAAGGTCGAGATATGATGTTTTACATCTGCGTCACTTAGCTGATAGGAAGAAGCAAAGATTTCAGGTCACGCACCATGATAGCCACATACATGACTACGTAACTACATATGACGGACGACCCGATACGTAGAGCAGACGGGGTAGAGCCACGATCACAGGGCTCCCCCCTACGAATCTTGACATGGAATGAGAGAGGACTGGGAGATAAGGTGAAACGCCGACTGGTATTGACCGCACTGAAGAGGCTGAAGCCTGTCCTAGCACTCTTGCAAGAGACGCACTTAACGGCCGGGGGGGGGGGGGGGGGGGGGCATCCAAAGCCCTGGATGGGAGAGGGTACAAAATGATAGTCCATTCAGAATTTACGTCAGGATCTCGGGGTACTGGCATTATAATTCAGAAATCCTCACAATTCATTCCACTAAGCACCAAGACTGACGGACAGGGGTGTTTTGCGGCCCTGCAGGGACAGTGGGCGGGGCGGCTCTTGAACCTAGTCTCAGTATACATCCCCCCGGCGCTCCACTCAGTGAAGCTCCCGGCATTAGGAGAATTTTTATTGACCCTTCCCGAGGGAGATGTCATTCTTGGGGGAGACTTCAATGCCACTATTGATACACAGATGGATACACAGATGGATAGATTCCCGGCGATGGCACCCACTGGAGGACCTTCCCGCCTCCAACGATTGACAGCTATGGGTCTAATCGATATATGGCGACATGCTCACCCTCAGGCGAGACAATACACCTTCCACTCCGCCGTCCATGGCAGCCTGTCGAGAATCGACTACTTCTTGGCACTGGGCGATGGGATACAACACGTAGACACCATAGACATTCACCCAAGGGGTATATCAGACCATTCCCCAATCACCCTAACAGTTTCCACTCAAGAGAAGTCGCGTAAACGAATCTACCCTATACAAGCCGCGTACTTTAAGGTCCCTGGAGTCAGGAAAGCCCTCAAAAAGGCGACAACACAGTATTTCACGGAAAATGTTGCTTCGGTACGCTCCTCGGAGGTTCTATGGGAAGCATATAAGGCGGTACTAAGGGGACAAGCCATAAACTCTGCTACAAAAGGGAAAAAGCAGCCGAGCTAACTAGACTAGAATTGACACTGCGAGATATGACGGCAGCGCATGAGACGCACCCCACTCCAAGCACGTCCCACGCACTACACCTCCAACAACAACTATACGCGGATCATGTTCGGAACCAAGTTAAGGGGCACATAACTGACACACAGAACAGGATTTATGAGGTGGGGGATAAGGCGGGTAGGATGTTGGCATGGCTGGACAAGAGGGGGGGGGGGGGGGGGGAGTTCCAGAGGTATACAACAAGTGAGGGACAAACTAGGAGAGGTACACACGAGCCCTGAACGAATAGTAGAGGCACTCGCAGCGCACTTCGAAGAGGTATACACCCCAGAGCGGGAAGTAACAGCAGAAATGGCTAGGGCGGCTTTAGAGCCGATCGGGGTCCAGACACTACATCCTGAGGCAGCAGCTGAGTTAGATGCAGATACAACTACGGAAGAGATCCACATGGCTATACGTACACTGAAGCCCGGCAAGGCGTTTGGGCCAAATGGCATCCCTATTGAATGGTACCAGACAACGCCGGAGAGGTTAAGTAAATACCTACTGGCAATGTACAAGGAGTGTGTAGAGAAGGGCGTGCTCCCACCGGATCAGAGAATGGCCACTATAGTAGCAATCCCCAAACCGGGGAAACCGCCAGAGGATTGTTCCTCATACCGCCCTATCTCATTACCTAATGCAGAAGTTAAAATCCTGGCCAAAGTCCTGGCTGCCCGACTTATGCCTTATTTGTCCGACCTCATACATCCAGATCAAGCCGGATTTATGCCTCACAGAAATACGGCGCTGAATTTGCGCCGAGTGCACGGGGTGCTGGCAAGGGCGGAATCGATCCCTGAACAAGCGGTTATACTGTCCCTGGATGCAAAGATGGCCTTTGACCTAGTAGAGTGGAACTACCTGTTTGAGGTCCTTGCCTGTCTGGGTTTTGGCTCCAAGTTTATAGCATGGGTTAGGCTATTGTACACTAACCCGGTTGCACAGGTGGTGGCAAATGGCCACATCTCGCGAACATTCCCTCTGGGGAGGGGCACCCGCCAGGGTTGCCCCCTCTCACCGTTACTCTTTGAAATCGCATTGGAACCACTAGCTATTTTGATACGAACAACGCCACTGCTGAAAGGAATACGCTGGGCGGAGGGCTGGGAGGACCGGCTCTCCCTATACGCAGACGACATGCTGGTGTACCTAACAGACCCAGAACATGGGGTGCCGGCGCTCCGGACTCTCTACGATAACCACGGCAGGACATCGGGTTACACGTTAAATTGGGATAAATCGGAGATGTATGTTCTGAAGGGCCCTTTCCCGACATTGAGTGCAGAATGCCCCTTAAGGGCAGCTAGCTCTTCCTTTAAATACTTGGGCATTCAGGTTACAAGGGACCCAACGGAATTTATGCATAAAAATCCGACGCCTCCCATGGAGCGACTTAAGCAGGACGTCAAGTTCTGGGCGGGGCTGCCTCCAACGCTGTTGGGAAAAGCTGCACTTTATAAAATGATGTCTCTGCCCCGCTTCCTATATATACTTGAGAACACGCCGTACCCGGTGGCACCAGGATACTTCAGGCAGGTAGCGGCGTTGGTGTCAAGTCTTCTGTGGGGAAACCGCCAGGCACGCATTGCGCAGGCCAAACTACATAGGGGATGGTTCGACGGGGGAATTGCGTTGCCCAATCTGAAATTGTACTATTGGGCGGCACAATTGAAGCCCATTAATCAATGGATCCAAGCTCCGCAAAATGACCCAGCATTCCAGGCTGATAGGGCGCAAATCGGCACAAATAGCCTGCTGGCACCACTGTACGACCGGGGAAGAGTGCGTAAATTGGAGGGACCCACAGGACTTACTGCAGCGCTATGGCATGCAGCGACAGCGGCGCTAGGCTGGAAAGGGAGAATAACCAAGCTTACACCACTGTGGGACTCTCGAGCCCTAGGAAACCTGAGGAATAGCAAAGGCTTCGCACATTGGGATGCTATAGGGATATCTACGGTGGGTGACCTATGGGAAAAGGGAGAGGTTGTTCCATTTGACCGATTGAGGGAACTATACGACATGGGAGTGAGGGAGTCGTACAGATATGTTCAGATACGACACGCACTGCTCACTGCCATACCCCCTGAAATGGAAGTGCCGGAGTCCTCCCCGCTTGAGGATCGCCTCCTCACAGATTTCATGACTGAACATGCGACATCACTTACATACCGCAAATTACTCAATAACTTACCGGACCCAATGGCTCCGTTGAAGGATAAATGGGAGGGTGACATAAACGCAATGGACGAACACGAATGGAATGAGGCGATGGCGTCACCAAAAGAAATTGGTATCTCTGCGAGACTAAGACTCGTACAGCTAAAAGTCTTACATAGGGTATATTACACAAGGACAACACTGCACCGCATTCACAGAGCACAACATCCTTATTGCCTTCGTGGATGTGGGGAGGAGGGCACGTTCTTCCACACATTGTGGGACTGCCCACGTATCCAGGAATACTGGAGGCAAATAATGCGTACTAGGGAGGAGCTTCGCGCGATTCCAAGATGGACGCGTGAGCTACGGGCTCCCGAGACCCCTTCCGCCTCCCGCGACTATCCTGTACTTTATCCTGCTTACGACGACGGGTACTTTTCATTGATGCCCTGCTGATGCCAGCGTCCTTTTCAAAATTTGTTTTGGCCGCCGGACACTGGACTTGCTGCGCCCTGAACTTTGAGGCCTACATCGTATGCCAGCCGGGGGCTTGAGTCCCTGAGGTACCCAGGTGGCAATCGAACATCAACGGCTGATACGCCACGCCCACTGCCCCTGATGTACTTTCGGTTTCGTTTCTGCATCTTGTGTGACCGCCCAATTCCCGATCGGAGTTCCGATTCTGCAACCGCCAGCCTGGTGCTAGCGCTGTGCCCCTATTCACTCGCAGTTCCGCGCCTGCCACGACGAAGATCGTTTTGCCTGGTCTCCGCAATTCCTGTTGGAGCATCTCCCCCGTCATGACGGGCAGAACAGTTGTCGAGAGACGCGGCACTAGAGGTTCGTCCCGAGGGGGGGTCACCCAATCTCAGACCATTGATCGATTTACTCAACCAAGGGGCTCCCCGGGCGGATCTAGTGGTGCCCTGGAGGACACTGGAGATGGTACTCTTGATGACGAGGAGCCAACATTGAAAGACGTTATGGGCGCTATTGCGAGTGTCCAATCCAACATGGGCCGGCAATATGAAACCCTGGCTGCAAAGATAGAGACGGTGGCGGTTGATGTTACCCTCATCAGAGCGGACCTTGGGAAGACAAACGAGCGTGTCAAATCTCTTGACCTCAAGACCACAAGTTTGACCACGGATGTCTCGGACCTCCAGACCACGGTCCGTAATCTTCGGACTACTTGTGACCTGTTTGCCAATCGGTTGGAAGATTTTGAGGGCCGGGCCAGGCGCAATAACGTCCGCATCGTTGGTGTCCCGGAGAATTCTGCCGACACGCCTGTCGATATCCTAGTGGAGGACCTCGTGTTGAAGCATCTGGTACCGCCAGGCCTAAGTAAATTCTTTGCGGTGGAAAGGGCCCATCGTGTCCCGGGTGGCAAGCCAAAGTCGGGAGCCGCTCCACGGCCTATAAATCGCTAGACTTTTCAATTTTCGCGATAGAGACGCTATCCTGCAAGCATCGCGAACGAATGGGCCCACTAAATTTGAGAACGTTTCAATAAGTTTTTATCCGGACTTCACACAGGCAGTACAGAGACAAAGGATGGGCTTTACGGGTGTGAAAAGGCGCCTCAGAGAACTGGGACTGAAATATGCTATGCTTTTCCCGGCCCGCCGGAGAATTGAACATGCTGATCGTGCGTTTTTCTTTGACCGCCCTGAGGTGGTGAGTGACTGGTTGGACACTTTACCGACGCGAAATGAGGGCCCGGAAGATTCGAGAGGCGCTGAGGGAGGCGTAGAGGACCAGGAGCAGTGAGTCTACATCGGCGAGCCAGAATCCATTGCAGTGGCTAAGAGACTATGTTTCAAGCATGATGTGCATGCCCGGGGTGGGGGGGGGGGGGGGGGGGGGGGGGGGTTAGGGGATCTTCCTCCTCTGGGGACTTTTCTCTCTTTCTGTAGGTTAGTTTAATGGGGCGACAGGCACACTGCAAGTTGGGGTGGCTTCTAGGTCTACCGCAGGGGTGCAGGGAGGGGGGTTTGAATCTGTTGGGTTCCTTGGGGGTGGTGGGGGGGTTCTTTTCTCTTTGTTTGTTCCGAGGCTGTGTTCTGCTTTACAATTGCTTTCATGTGGCTGTTTCGAGGTGGGGTGAGCGGTCAGTCTCCTTCCGGGATGGGGGGTAGGGGACTTAGGGTGTTGAGCTGGAATGTTAACGGTCTTGGGGACAGGATAAAACGTGGGATTGTGCTGCAATACTTTAAGAGGTGTTCCCCGGATGTGGTCTTGCTCCAGGAAACTCATCTGGTGGGCAATACATGTCATGCATTGAATAGGAGAGGCTATCGTTTGGTGGCACATTCCGGCTTTACCTCGGGATCGAGAGGGACTGGTATCCTGGTCAGGAATTCCCTTCCCCTGGAGATAGATACCACACTGCTAGATGACAGAGGCCGCTACGCTGGCATTACGGGGAGGTGGGAGGGGAAATTGATTTCCATACTGTCTATTTATGTTCCGCCTGGGCTGCAATCTACCACATTCGCCGATTTGGGTGAGGTCATTCTGGGCTTGCCCGATGGCTTGCTTGTGTTGGGTGGGGACTTTAATTCTGTGGCGAATGGAGAGTGTGATCGTAGCCCCCCAGGCTCCTCCATACATCGCAGTTGTGGCTGGGGAGGTTCCTAGATGCCTTTGGGTTGGCCGACTGTTGGAGGCAGCTGCACCCTGGCCAACTACAGTACACTTTTCATTCAGGGGCCCATGGCAGTCTCTCGAGACTTGATTATATCCTCGTGCCGATGGTGCAGTTGATCTCTGTGCGTGAAATCAAACACTTGGCTAGAGGGATCTCAGACCATTCCCCGATGTGGCTCCACTTAGATATCCCTTTGGGGACTGGGGGCCGAATTGCCCCGATCAATCCATGGCATTTTCATAACCCCAAAATCAGATCTGAGGTGGCAAGTGTATGAACTACTATTTTTCCGAAAATGAGGGGTCGGTGTCTTCCCCAGTTTCACTGTGGGAGGCCTATAAAACTGATCCGTGGTCAGGCGCTGTCCCTGGTTGCCGATGAGAAACGGCGTAACCAAGAAGAGGTGGTGAGTTTGGAGTCTGAGACTGCGGTGTTGGAGGAACGATTGGAAGCTGGGGCTACGCCTGAGATATTGCATGTTTTGGCTCTTAAGCAAACTGAGTACAGGGCCCTGGTGACTGCCTCGGCTGAGGCCATGCATCGTATGCAGCAGGGGCGACTATGATGTGGGTGATAAGGCCGGAAAGTTGATTGCTTGGCTGGACAGACGAGACAGATTGAATCGTGTGGTGCCTGTGGTTGAGAGAGATGATGGAGTGCGAGTCGTGGACCCGGTTGAGATGGTTGAGGTGTTTGCACAGCACTTTCGGGTCGTGTATGCGCCGGTTTCGGGCCTGCCGGAGGAGGACTCGTGCCTTTTACTTCGGGATCTTGACCTGCCCAGTCTCTCGGAGTCAGACGGGGTGTTAATGGAGGCTGATTTTTCCATCGATGAGGTTGCGCTCGCTATTCACTCTCTTCGTTCGGGGAAGGCTTCGGGCTCTAATGGTATACCGGTTGAGCTGTATAAGTTCTGCCCAGACAAAATGGCGCCGTATCTGCTGTGTATGTTTGCGGCTTCGCGAGATCTTGGCTTTCTTCCCAGGGACCAGAGGCTGGCCTCCATTGTGGTCATTCATAAAGACGGCAAGCCCCGCGAGCGTTGCTCATCGTATCGTCCGATTTCACTTTTAAACGCTGAACCCAAGATATTGGCGAAAATACTGGCAAACCGACTGGTCACAGTGATTAGCGGACTGGTCCACCCGGATCAGTCCGGTTTTATCCCCCAGCGCAATACTGCACTCAATCTTCGTCGTCTCCATGGCGTCGTCGCGAGGGCGGGATCTCTTAGTGAGCCGGCCATCTTGGTTTCTCTTGATGCTTCGATGGCCTTTGATACGGTCGAATGGCCATATTTGTGGGCCACCCTCGCCAAGTTTGGCTTTGGTCCGAACTTCATTGCATGGGTTAAACTCCTGTATGAGCAGCCACTGGCACAGGTGGTGGTTAATGGTAGAGCCTCGGAGCCCTTCGCTCTCGGGCGGGGCACGAGGCAGGGATGTCCTTTGTTGCCGCTGTTTGCGCTTGCGCTTGAACCGCTGGCCGCCTGGCTCTGATGGGAACCCTCCCTAAGGGGTATTCGGTGGTCCAGATTTTGAAGACCGTGTCTCACTATATACCGATGACATCCTGCTGTATCTGACGTCCCCCCGTAAGTCACTGGGAGTTCTCATTGATGTTCTGCGCTCCTTCGGCCGTAACTCCGGGTTGGTTATCAACTGATCCAAATCCTGTATCTTTCCGCTCACCAATGACCCTCTTTCTTTGCCCCGAGTATGTCCAATCCCGGTTCGCACTGATGGTTTTAAGTATTTGGGGATTTATATTTCGCTTGACCCTGTGCTGCGTTATGATCGGAATTTGTTGCCTCCGCTCGCTCGGCTTCGGTCGGACGTCGCGGCGTGGTGTAATCTGCCCTTATCCCCCTTGGGACGGGCAGCATTGTTTAAAATGATGTCCCTTCCCCGGTTCTTGTATGCCGTACAAAACACACTCGATCTGGTGCCGGCTAGCTAATTTCGCGAAATTGAGTGCCTCCAGAGGAAACTGGTGTGGGCTGGTCGACCCCGTATTGCATTGGCTAAACTCACGCTACCCTGGTATGACGGGGGCATCGCATTACCCGATATCAGACGATATTACTGGGCGTCTCAATTGAGTGCTGTGAACCATGCTATGTATGGTCCAGTTCTGAATCCTGCTTTTGAAATGGACCGATGGCTCTTACCCGGGGGGGGAGGGGGGGGGGGGGGGGGGGGGGACTACTACAGGGCATTCTATTCTAGAGGTGCTAGGAAGACCTTGACGGGTCCCACGGCAGTGGCGGTGCGAGTATGGGGCAGCGCGACCGCGGCTACTGGGTGGACGGATAGGCTTACCAGAGCGACCCCTTTATTTGCTGCGGAGAGGCTGGGTGAACTATGGACTTTGGGGTTTGATAAGTGGGATCTCATCGGGATCAGTAAGGTGGATGACCTCTGGGTCAAGGATAGAGTTAAGACCTTTGCTGAACTACAGCAGGAGTATGGTTTGAAGGATTCGGAATCTTTTCGATATCTCCAGGTCCGCCATGCCATTGGGTCGGTTTTTCCGGCCGGTTCTGACATCCCGGAGAGCTCCCCCCTGGAGGATAGGGTGCTGGACGGACATGTTCCGGACAGCACTATCTCTCTTATTTATAAGAAACTTATCAATACTCGATCGGACTTGCTTGTTCACTTGCGTAGTGCCTGGACTACCGATGGGCTGGAACTGGATGATGAAGATTGGCAGGCCGCGATATCCTCTCCTAGGGAGGTCGCGATTCCGGCGCGTCTGCGACTGATTCAGCTGAAAATTCTGCACCGTGTCTATGTCACGGGTCCCCGATTGATGCATATGGGTTTCTCTGAGGATGGACTGTGTCGGCGGGGATGTGGTATACTTGCTACTTTCCTCCATATTGTATGGGAGTGTCCGGTGGTTGTGTCCTTTTGGAAGGGAATACATGAGGTGATGAGTGAAGTCACGAATGTTCAGCTGCTACCTGAAGCCAGGCGCTGTCTATTGAATGTATGGAAACCGAATGATTGTAATGTTGCCCAGGCTCAGTGGGTGACACTGGGGAACGTGGTTGCGAAGAGGGACATTGCACAATTGTGGGGGTCTCAGAGGGCTCCATCGGTCTCCGGGTGGGAAGACAATATGGACTGGTGCATGTTCAGGGAGAAGATAGTTTATGTATCCCGTGGCAGGCCCAAAAAATGGGGTAGGATATGGAACCAGTGGAACGCGTTCCGAGGGGATATATGTGAACCCCCTTTCATTGATCCCCCTGATATTCCTTGTTCCCCTTGACTGTACGTTTTGTCTCCTTCCTGTACTGTATCACCGATAGATCATTGGCTCTGGGTCCCCGTTCTGCCCCCCCCCCCTTTTTTTCTCATCTCCTGAAGAATCTCCTGTTTTTCATATTGTTATCTGACTGCTTCTTCCCGCACCATATGGAACGGATATAATAACTGGAATATAGCCTTGTTTTTTCTTCATTGTTTTTCTTCGTTTAGATGTTATAAAAATAAAACCTTTCTATATCCTGTCATTCTGGAACTTACCGATTTTAACTACTATGGCTGCCGGACCCCTGGTTGTCGGCTGATGAGCTGTGTATCACACTGTTGATTTGCGGTATTGGACTGGCCGGCCCAATGGGTTGTAGGCACATCTCTGTATTTTATTTCTTGCAAATAAAGGTTTTTACAAAACAAAAAAAAAATAATAATAATAATGCGTACTATGTCACAGACATTAGAGACCTCACTGGTTCCCGAGCCTCGAAAATGCCTGCTAAATATATGGGACCCCAACGAATTGTCCAGGCAAGGTCAACTCTGGATTACTTTAGGTATGATAATAGCTAAAGTAGACATTGCGCAGCGCTGGGGGGCGGCGGAAGTACCAACGAAATCACAATGGTGCTTAAACATGGACAGGGTGATGGTGACGGAAAGGGCGGTATACTCTGGACGGGCCTGTCCAGGGAAATGGAATAAAATTTGGACTCCGTGGAATGTGTATAGAGGGGAGATCTGTGATCCCTTATTGGAGGATGATCAAACAACATCGGACGAGGAGGGAGAGGAGGACCAATATACTCCACGGGGGTCTAAAGGGAAGGGAGATCACGGGTCACGGGGTGGACCTAGGACTTAGATGGGAGTGGAGGGACTAGGAGGGGATGACACCTAGGGAACTACATCCAGGAGAGCCCATTTACTCCGAACATCACATTTCTGAGCGTCTTTGAGGGAATTAGTATAGGTGTACACGGAGGGAACGCGTCTTGACACAGCTAATGCGAATAATAACCAAGAATGGACGACCGCAATGTGATTTCCTTATGTTTTTTGTAGTTGTTTTTGTTAAAAAATAGAAAACCAAAAAACCTATATGGATCAGCAGACTATAGCGAACACTGTACCTTTTTAATTTAGTTTATAATTAATACTGCAAGAGAATTACATCTAGTTTTAAGCATTACCCTGTTGTATTGTCACTACAAGAATGTGATTGCGGCCAGCCCTACGGGTTGTAGGCCAACAGCTGTGTGAAACTGGAAGGTGCAATAAAGGTTTAAAAAAAAAAAATGCTTTTGTTGACACCCTTTTTCCTCAGCCCCCGCTTGATAGATCACCTCAATGATTCTAGTTGTGCATGTAAAGTTTGGGGAGTGATCTATCAAGCGGACCAAGGAAAAGGGTGGTGGGTCAAAAAAAGTATGTTTCCCATGTTCATTCACATAGGAGTTTGGAACAAGACTACAGCCCTAACTGTTGACCGGAATAACACCAAATTTGGTAGAAACCTGGCTTTCTGTATGCAGATTGTGCTTTTTGTTATGCAGTGGAAATCCAGAAAGCAGCTTTAGAGATTAAAAGAAACCCAAATTTGTCTATCTACTATCGCAGCTAATACGTAAATAATTACGAGCTTGTGCAGGGAAATGCAGAGTTCTGCCACCACTTCAACCATGTTGGCAGTCATCTTGGGACCCTACTTCAGCAGAGTGCCACAAAAAAGTGAAGGAATAAAAAAGAAAAGGGGACACAATAAAAATATCCTGACCTCCCCATAGTTTTGGTCTTGGGGGACACAGAGGTACCACGGCAAGGCAAAAAAAGTATTGTTTTTTTGCTGGGAATTTGTTATTCTTCACAAAAACTTAAAAAAGGAAAGCCCCCCCCCCACCCCCGGTAGGCCCGTTCCCGGGAGCAGTTTAAAAAAAAATGGGTTGGGGGGAGGGGTACACGCCCCCCCATCCCTCCCTCCCCCCCACTTATGAAACTCAATCAGCCCCAGAGGCCACCACCTGCCCGGGGCTTTTTATTAATATAGGAGAGAGGCCTTGCAGACTCTATTCATGGGCTAAAATGAGCCCTGGGACCACCACTTTCCTGGAGTTTTACTTAAAAAAGTGTGCAGGTGCCATGCGGACCCCCACCAGTCTCAGGAGACCCCCACCACCCCAGGGCTTTTGTTAATATATGTGGGGCGTGCTGACGGCCCACGCCACGGGGACCACCACGTCCACGGAGCTTTCTTGTTTTTATAAGGAGGGGGCAGGACATAACTGTTTACTTTTGCTTGGCGGAATCTTTGACAGTTGCTGCCAAGCAAAAGCTAACACACCGGTTCCCGCTGGTGAGACCTGTCAAAATGCTTCCGCCTCATGGAAGCAGAGGTTTCATGTCTGCATGCAGGGAAAGAAATTAAAAGATTGCTCCTGCAGAGTGACCTGCCTTTCTAGCAGCTTTCTCTGTACAGCAGCAATGCAGTTTCCCACAGGAGGTGGGGAGCCAGCTGGGACCGCGGGGGCCTTGCAGCTCCCCCTGTAGGCCCACGGAAAAGAGGCAAAATAAGAGGTGAGAACCAAGCAGAAAGGCTGGATAAAGGTCAAAAAGAGGCAGAATAATGAGTCAGCAAGGAAAAGAAAGAAGAAAATAGCGGGCAAAATGAGCAGAAAGAGCCACAATAGAGGGCAGGAGAGAGCAGAGAAGAGGCAGAAAATTAGCAGAGTCACAAAAGTGGTGAAGGTAGCAGGTTGCAGGCAAACTGGACTGGAGGACCATCACAGGAGGAGCTACCACGAAGACCTGCTTCTGTATGCCCCCCTACTTTATTTTTGGCAGCGTACCCATTGAGACCCACTCATGCACTCACAAAACCACTTACAGACCTATACAAGCACTCATTCACCCCCCCCCACACAGACCCACTTCACTCGTGCACGCTTTCACAGACCCACTCAGACATTCATATTCCCATTCAGAGACAAACAGACTTGTGTACCCACTCACAGATCCACTCACTCATGCCCCCACTGACTGACCCTCTCAGACACTCACAGACCCACTTGGACTCGCACAACCACTCACAGACCTTCAGACATTCATGCACCCACTCACAGACCCATACAGCTGCTCACACACACTCACCTACCTATACAGCAACTCAAACACCCACTCTCAAAGGTTACAGTTAGGAAATGTATATATATATTTTTTTAATGTTGAAATTCACTGGGTAAATACCATAAAAGGTTACAGGACGTTAACGTTGGGAAATAAGAGTTAAAAAAGAAACCTTAGAAATTCACTAAAAATACCAAAGATTAAAGGGCCGTTCTAGTTTGGCTCAGATTTCACTCGTACAAAACCAGTGAAATTCAGCAGTTCTAGTAACCAGAGCGAACTAGAACTTGTACCCCTACAATGCACTGCTTGTGACCTCATATTACATCACTCATGACATGGTCAGCGACATCACTGATATCATGGATGACCTCCACAGAACCACTCACACACCCACTCACACGTCATACACCCATTCACACCCACACAACCACTCACATTTACCATACAACTGACACACACTCATACATCCACTGACACACTCATTCGCCCATTTAGACCCACGCAGACCCATATAGCGTCTCAGACCCATACAGCTACTCATATGCTCACATACTCCTACAACCACTCATGTGCCTATTCACACACCCACAAAGCCACTCATACATCCACTCACAGACACTGGCTCACCCATACAGTTACTAACAGACCTACTCACTCACCTCTTAATCTCCGTAGTTTTTTTCAGAGTAATGGAGTATGCACCGCTCCGTTAGCCTCACTCAGGGTGCCTCGTTCTGGACTTTGAGAGGGCCTTTGTTTCCCTTGAGTGGGATAACCTTTTTGCAGTATTATCTAAATTTGGTTTTGGGGCCGCCTTCATTGATATGGTCAAGCTTCTCTACAAACAGCCTTCGGTTCACGTTAAAACAAGACCTTGCATATCTGATCCCATTGCAGTGGGTCGTGGAAATCCTTTCGAACGGTAACGCTCCAGAAGATATTACAGCTTCTGAACCATTCGGATTTTCTGGGCAGCCTCGAGTTACAGTACTCATTATGCGAAAGGATTTTTACAGCAAGTATTTGTTGAGCTTTCTGAGGTCCAGAATGGGACGCCATTTTCCAGATTTCTTCTTCACAAGGAAAAATTGGGAGTAGGAGCCTCTTCCCCTTTGAGAGCATGGTACACATTCTATTGTTCCTTTTTGCAGCATTATCAATTCCTATTTCTTTAGTAACTTAAGATGGGATGGTTGAGATTCTTGAGGAAGATGAGGAGGTGGCGTTATGACAAACTCTAGTGTATGACTGTATTTTATTATATCCAGGACCCATCTGTATGGTAATTTTCTTTCACAAACTGAAATAACGTGAAACGTGAGTTCTTCTGGTTGAGATGATAGTGGGAAGAGCGGTAGGCAGCAAGACCTTGTCACAGTTTTCTGACATTATCTCTGGACTGAGATTGCGGTTTCTGTCTGGAGTAAGCAGCCAGTGATGGTGCAGGATATGCTAGTTGATGCTGGTAGAAAGGGCGAAATGAGGTACAAGCCTGAGGCTGGTATTTCTGGTAACCCTGCGAAATGAATAATCTCATCTACGCCGTGCTCCACGAAAGTGGTTCTTCCTGTGTTGGAGCATACCCAAAGCCTTAGCTGTTTCGCTGTCCGCCTTAATAGTCTGCAAGGCGTCATCAATAGGTTTGCCAAAAACCACATTACCATCAAAGGGCATATCCAGTGTTCTGATTTGCACCTCAGGCGAAATTTTGTTGCCTTCAATCACCCTTGATGCCCAAGGACAGCCGCTCCAGTGAGCTGACGAATGGCTAGAGAAGCCATGCCCATAGAAGCATTTGTTATCTCTGAAGCAGATCTCTCTCCTTCAAGAAGAATTTTCCTTGCTTCCAGTTTTTGGGCCTCAGGGAGGAGGTCCACATACGGAGCGCTATCGGACCACATTTGTCATTCGTATCTTCCTAATATCGCTAGCGCGTTAGTCGTGCGTACAGTTGTGTCTGAGTTGGTGGTAACCTTTTGCCAGTATAATCAAGGCACCTTCCTTCCTTATCAGGTGGTGCAGTGATAGGCACTGAAGGATTCCTTGATCTTCGCTGGTCAGCATGTGAAATAACAGAATCTGGTTTTGGATGTCCTACCATACAAGCTGGCGCATCATCAGGAGTTTCATATTTTTAGTCTATCCTGGGCAAGACTGGAATAACCGTAGCGGGTGTTTTCATGACTTGCACACCTTCCTCCCAAATATGATCTATAATGGGTATTGCTATCACAGTCTTTCTAGAGAAGTCTTTAAAAATCATAAAGAAAACAGTCCGACTGCTGGACCGTCATTGACAACTGAAAGCGAGAAGCTGCTCTTTCCATTAGTGCGTCAAAGCCGCAAATGTCCTCCGGCGGAGAATCCGCTGTTTGAGGAGATGGAGAAGCAGGTGTTGAAATAACGGTCTTCTCACTCATTACTTGTTTGTATTTCACCTTGAGGTTCACCCTCTTCCATCTCCCCATCAAAGGTATCATGTTGCTGTGAAGGCAAAACAGTATCCGTCACAGGAGACGCCATAGGAGAAGGCTCAGACCTACATGGTGTAGGCGGTGGAAGATAAGCACTTGAAGGAAAACGAGTACGGTAGTCATGCAGCAGGTCTTGCTGTTCTTGTACTAATGCCATAGGAAGGTGAACTATGGGCTCACCAACAGGCTCCATGTACTGCATTTTTGCATGTGGAGTATGAAAGTCCTGTGGATAGTAACTTTCATAGTTGTCCTCATCATCGTCCTGAGACCTAAAGAAAAGCTGAGGGACTGTGAGCAGGACCAAACATTCCATCATCAGATTCCTCCAAAAATGTTGGAAGGTGTCAAAGGTGAAACCACTGAAGGATTCTGGATAACGGTATCATCGACGAGAACGTTATTGGCGGGTACACAGGAGTTAGTTGCAACGTAGACGGTTGTTTACGGCCAGGTGTAGGATACAGCGTCGTCGACTGCAGCAGCGGCTATGCCGTCAACGAGGACATGATGGAAGCAGAGGATGAAATAGTTATCATCGACGATGCAGAAACGGTCGTCGTCAACGCGGTCGTAGACTATAAAGAGGTGGTCGTCGACGGTACAAACGTCGTCGACCAGGATGTCGATGAGGAAGTTGTTGATAACGTCTGAATTCATCGTCAACGAGGAAGTCATTGGCGGAGCAGTCGTCAATGGCACAGCTGTATCCTTAATCGACGAAGCAATTTGACAAAGAGATCGACAACGATGCAGGAGAAACATGTTCAGATGGTGATTTTTGCATCGACTGGGGCCCAGAGGATGGTATAGTCTATGATGTAGGCTTTTTAGAGATTGTAATCTTCATGGATGGTTCTGAAGATGTTTTTTCCTGTTTAGATGTCAGATGGCATTTCTCTTCAGTAGGTAACAAACGCCTTCCTTTCTATGTGGGACCTGAAGGTGCATGACGAGACTTTTTGTAAGCTTTTTTCTCGATCCCTCAGGATCTCCCTCTCCTTTTAGATGTTTCCAGAGAGGCTTGTGAGGTAGCGCTCTCCTCATCCTCAGAAACGCCATCAGACTACATTTTCAGTCTCTGAAGCCAAATTAACAGCCTACTCTCTCTGGGGCAGATTTACATGCCCCTTGCATCACTTTTAATATGGGAAAAGTGACTGAAAAGTGGCGCAAGGGGCTTGTAAATCTGCCCCTCGATCTTTAAGGGTTTTGGTTGAGAAGGTTCTACAAATCTTGCATCCTTTACCTCATGCTGGGGGTAGAGACCATAGATACAGTTCTTATGGGGGTCTTCAGCATGAAGTCGCTTCTTACTGCATGTTCCACACAAACTGAAGAGACCTTTCTTTAAAGAATCTGACATTTTAAGAAGATAGCTGATAAATTGAAGAAGAAACTGAGCAGAGCTCACGGAAAATCACCATCACACAACGTGAGGAAGACTATCTGAGAAACCTAGCCTCTCTTGGGACTGTTATACAGGGTGCTGTCGCCTTCTTTTTTACAAAAGAAATTAGATAGGCTATTGCAGTAACTGTTCACTGCATTGTAGGCTATGGTAATATTTCCTATTGCAGTAACTGTTCACTGCATTGTAGGCTATGGTAATATTTCCTACTGCTTTTATAAGTATACCGTGGGACTTCCACTACAACAACGGGGATGATTCAAGCATGTGAATCTATGAACAATCCAATACTGGAGAAACAGACAATCGTGCGCAGATTATACAATTGTTTTTCATACTCCAAACCGGATTAGATAAGTGATGATTGTGCAGTACCTCAAATTACTTCAGTGTGTAAATGACTTCACCCAAATAAGTAGATATTAACTCACACCCTTTATTGTTCAAAGAACTAAAGCCTTGAGGGTCATGAATTCTGCCACAGATGTACTTTTGTTCAGCAACGCTTCATCATTGTATATCAATGTGATGAGCCAAGACTAATGCCCGCCACACAAAACTTCAGCGTCAAGGAAAGACTTTCTGCAACACAGCAAGGCATACAATGAGATGCAACTCCCATCCTCTAAACTGCACAGGCTCCCACAGAGGTCAGGATTTCTAAATCATTATGGAGCTTTGCAGGTTTTTTTTGTGGGGCCATTTGACCTTTTACACAACAGCAAGGTATAAAAAAATTCCATATAAAATCAACTACACATTTCCAGATTATCATTTCATACTATACTCTGGAAAGCTGTGCTGTTGTGTGCTGTATCTACTGGTAAGATAAGTCTAAGGGCCCACCTCTTTTGGCAGGAGCATGCAACTCACTATTTTGTTTTATTCAACACTTTGCTTTGTTTTCAGTGCTGCTAGGTCGGCTTGATACCATCTTTACTGAAGGAGAAATTTACAACAAAAGTAAACAGAGGAGTAAGGGATGGTCCTTTAAATTGATGACATCATACACAAAGCTTTAGGTATTTAAATATGTGCCATTCTAATTTGGGAAAGCCAAGATAGCATACAAATCATAAAAGAGTAGATTACCATTTTTTGGGGCTCAAGTTGGAGCAATATTAATCAAGAAATATAGCTGGTCAAGAAACACCTTACCTACAGTGCGCAAGGCCTCTTTGTTGTCTGCTCTGAAAAGGTTGATTCTACCATCTTCTCCCACTGTAACTATTTCTGGGTTGTTGCAGGCAATGCCTGTGCATGGAGCACTTCCATATGCAGGGCTATCGGAGCCCATGTGATGATGAGCCCGCTTCCACTTCTGGTTTATAGATAAAGTCTGGGGGAAAAATTAAGCAATTACACCACGAGAACCTTCAATCACGAACACACAAAGAAAGAAGATGCTGCTGGACCTCTATTTGGCCATCCTCTGTGAAAACATAATACAACATAAAATTGTTAGGGAACTTTCCTTCTGATCACCGTCATTCTGTCACAGTTGTTTTGTAAATGTGTAATCACTATCTGGAACCTGTTTTGTGGCATACGGTCTATTGACACGGTAGGGGTCTACATCACAAAAACAATCATCATATCAAAGGGAACCAAATCTTGGAGTCTGCACAGAGACAAGCATTTTGCGCAAAAAGAATAGGTTTCAAAACAGGCCACAGCTGTCAGGCCTAGTAAACCCACTAAACTGATGTTACATTTGGAGCCCTCCTTACCAATACTTCGCACAATTTCACACATCCACACTAATCACCTGATTGTTCTGATGTCGAAAAATTGTTACACTTCCTGTTGATGAGGCAGTTACAATTCTTTCCTGGTCCAAAAACTTTGAATGAAAAAGAAATCAAAGTATTAGTTACTTGTGCAATCTTTAAATCAACCTTAATGAACCAGATAAACACAAATGATTATCTAGAGACAATGGTTACGAGTATTATGGCTTTTGAGGACAAAAAAAGAGATGGGGTTTTGGGGGGGAAGGGCAGCAATACGCAAGAAATGTTAATGTGGATTATTTTGATGTGTGTGCGCAAGTTAATGAGTGAGAGCTGGTGTTGCAATGTGTAGCACACACTTGCTTTGAGTCTACTTATCCGAGAAGAATCATTCATTAACCAGAACCTCACTCAAGAGACCCATTGTGCTTTATCAGAAAATTGTCAATGGCTTTTTTATAGTACTTCCCACGCTACAACAGGGTTTGTTTATAGAATTCATGTCTGTTGGATACCATTCCCTTCAGGAAAGCAGCCACTGACTGCGTGGTTGTAGAAAATGACGCAGGATGTGAAAGCACACCTAGTTAGCACCAGGAGGAAACAACCACTGGCAAAGCCAATAGACCTGGCTTTACTATCCACTCATGTTGTACCTGTGGCTGGTGTGGCTGTCATTTGTGATGAATGGCCTGACCAAAATGAAAAATCGCAGAATGCATTAGGCTGAAAATGAAAGTCCAGGACTCAAAGCGCGGCACCCAGACAATATAGAATATGTGTCAATCATAGTGTTAAGCAAATGTACCCTTGTTTCATCAAAATATATCAGGACATGGATATCAAGCCTGATTTACCCAGACAGTGTTGGTGTATTTCTCTCTCCCAAACAAGAAAAACAAAATCATAAAACAAATGCAGTGGAGCAGAAATTGGCTAAAGAGATTTTCTGACATCCACATAGAGTTCAACTGGGAATAAGACACGAGGTTACCCACTGGACTGGAACACACTAGCAAAAGAAAACTGCAAACAGATCTCAAAACTGGTCAACAATCACAAAGGTTACCACAGGAGTACGTCAAAAGGGACACTATGTTGCAGGCTTGCATTGCATTTCATCCCACTGTAATTAGAATTTTAGTACATGTAGTTCAATTGTGATGAGCCAAGACTGCAAACATTGTTAAATGAATGCTCAGGAGTACAATATGGTGTCCCAAGCAGCACCGTCATCTGGTGACCCTAATTATCACAGACCAAGTTCCACAATGGTATTGGGTGGTCAGTGTGGTATAGGGGTCATGATTTCAGCGATTATCTGCTAACATTGAATCTTTATGATTGTGGAGGCGACCCACCTAAATTAGCTGGTAAACAAATCCATGGTTTTATTTGTAGACAATACGCTGCTCATTTCGAAAACTCGAATGGGGATCCAAAAGATGTTAATTAAGTTTGCAGCAGCCTGCAAAGAGCAGGGTCTGGAAATTAATTGTACCAAACTAAGTTTATGGTCTTCAATCCCTACAAGTTTGTTTTTACGTCATCAAGATATCTGCTCTATGCCTGGTGACTAAGGTCCAAATCTGAAACATGACCATGATATAAGAGTTTGATACAAATATGGCAGTAAGATGTAAAGTCTTAATTAATTTTAATGTACTGTGAATTTTAAAGTGTCTATTTTAAGCATCTGACTCATACTTCTACCTAAAATGATGTACAGGAGTTTGAAGTGATGGCTTTTTACTTGTTATCCATGGCAATATGAAACATGTATGTCCTATGATATTTTATATGTATATGATCATGCTTTTGATCGAATAAACTTACTGCATTCCCAAGTGGCAATCATAATGTTAATCAAATGTACTCTTGTTTCACCAAAATATATCTCAGGACATGGATATCAAGCCTGAGATACCCAGACAGTATTGGTTTATTTCTCTCTCCCAAACAAGAAAAACATGAAGTTCAACTGGACATAAGACATGTAGGGTACCCACTGCAACCTCTGCCAGCCAAAAGTTGCAGCTATGCCTTGACCAACAGGCATATACTTATAAAAAGGAAACCAAACATGTTCTAGCAACCCCAGCATAATCAGCTGGAAAAAAAAAACAGACTGGAACACACTAGCAAAAGCAAACTGATCTCAAAACTGTTCAGCAATTTCAAAGGTTACCACAGGAGTACGTCAAAAGAGACACCATGTTGCAGTCTTGCACTTCCTTTCACTCCACTGTAATCCAGAATTTTAATTCACGTAGTTCAATTGTGATGAGCCAATACTGCAAACATCGTTAAATGAATGCTCAGGAGTACAATATGGAGTCCCAAGCAGCACAGTCATTTGGTAACCCTACCTATCACGGACCAAGTTCCACAATGGTATTGGGTGGTCAGTGTGGTATAGCGGTCATGATTTCAGCGATTATCTGCTAACATTGAAACGGTTAATTTCTTAAAGCTCACAAGGCTCATCTAGGCTTCCATGTCCTTGCAAGAAGTGCCTACTGCATCAGTGAAAGAACATTTAGCTAAAATACAAAAAGCACATACAAAAAGGCTGGAGGCTTCCTCTGTAATTCTAATATATGCATCTGCCAGGCACACGACTCAGGAGGTAGGGTAGTCTGGCACCATGCAGCTGTGTAAAGTAGCAGGCAGAAGCATCTCAAGGGACCGCTGATGTAACTCAGAGGGCAAACACAAAGAGCAGTGATGAAGACACTCTGGCACATGGCCTGATGTAGAATGTCCAAACGCTGAAAGCAGCTCCACATCACCTAAACACTTAACATATAAACACTTGATGGGTATCAATTCAGAAGTGTTGTTTCAAGCATATTCTATAAACCATGCATTTGAAGGCATCATCACTGCACTCTTCACATAGGAACAGCGGAAGCATCAGAAGCTACGGGTTCACGCTTCGTCAAGGAGGAGCACTAGAGAAGTACTTCCTTCTGTTCAGAGGACCGTGGCAAAGTTATCGTGGGATTCATAAAAACAGCTTATATTTTACCATAAGTTATGGTTGCTTAACTTGTGCAAACAAAAAGTGCAGAGAGATGCAGTGCTTGCCAGACCTCATTAATTACATGGTTATGACGTGGAAAGCGCTGCTCTATTCACTCAGCCTTATTTTTAATGAAATCTCGTCCGTGTACTGCATCCATGTCGGAGAAAACAAAGCAAGTACCGGAGCTTTACAGCACTGCTCTTCCGGAAGAAGTGCAGCTTAAAACCTCTCTCAACAAATGTGATGACTGCTGAGAGCCGTAAAGGCAGTTGTTGAGATGTTATGCAAGGTCTGCCCAATTATTATTTGTTTTTTATGTGAACGTTGTGCTTTTTGTCATTAACTCAAAATGTTCCAGCTGAGAGAGTAAGTTCAGTCATGCCCACTATACTTATGGAGACCAATCTCATGGTATGTATTTACTGGAGACACTGAAACTGAATTGCACCACAAAATGAACACATGAACGCACAAGACTAGTGCAGACTTCATTCCACAAAGATTTCTCTTGCAGGGGCAGGTTAGGAATTTCCCCTTGCAGTCTGGCAGATGTTTAGTTTTTCCCACTAAATAAAAGTAACACTGCCACTACCAGCATATAAAGAAAAGCAGGACTGGATGACCTAGTCTGGAGTCGATCGGTAGTGTTGCTGCACAGCCTGACAGAGCAGGATTTCATAATGCTACAAGAAGGGCAGTGCACCCAGTGACATATTTTTGGGAAGAGAAAGTATTCATTATAAATTCCACCACCGCACAGTAGCAGTGTACCAACAAGCGGTGGCATACCAGGTCTGGACATTGTTGCCAACCTCATGAACAGAAGTGTGCACCTATATGCTGAGGTGCATGAAAAGGGGCAACTAATGGAAGCTTTACAACCCCATCTTGCTGCACTTCACATGGTGCTGCCCTGCTACCTCAGAGGAAGACCGGTCATCTTGAAAAGAGAATTCACCATGTGGGAAGGGGACGTGGCCTTAGACATGCAGGGCTTTATGCCGATAAACTGCCCGAGGCCCTCCTTCAGTCTACAGGCTCCCCCACCCCCCAACCCCACCCGCCTCTTTCCCTGTCCAAGGACAAGTGTATTGTGCGGCTCTAGCCAATGTCATTGGATATTTTCACACCCCATATTGGGCAAAAGCTGCTTGTAGCCCCAAAGTCGATCTGGGAACCCACTGGATGCAGGCGTTTCCAGCTCGTCTTGCGTGCCACCATATCATATCAGCTCTTCATACAGAGAATGAGTAAGGGGGCACATACCTTGTGACACACAGTGGCCACCTCCCTACGAAACAGCTCCAGAGGGACGACCGGTGTACCGTCGGAGAGCGCGGTGCACCCACTACCTGAGCTGGTGCTAGGTGAGGTGGGGCTGTTCCTTCCCAGCAAATGGCTGGAAAGAAGAGTATATTTACACGTATCAGGTGATATTTTTTACCTTTTTAATATATAGCAGTAGCACTAATGGTCCTGAGGAAGCAGCAGGAGACCTACAGGCTCCAGTGACTGCAGAAACATGTCGGCCTAATATCTTCGTTAGTAGTCATTTGTTACACTACTACTTGCACTGTTTTTATTGATTTGGGAGTGAGAGGGTGCATATTAAAAGTTGTTTTCCCCTATCACTACCTAATTTTAGAGCTTTTTCTCTTTTCTTTTTTCACTTTATCACTTTTCAGCACTGCTATTCAGTTCCTCACTAGATACACCCTGTCCACACCTGATGCTCTTTGCTTGGGACACCCTTGACTTGGTTACCAAAATCTGCCATGTCTGTTGTGGTTTCCCAACCTTGAAAGGAACAAGAGATCCCAGATGATGAAGGGCGGTCTCGATGGTGGACTGATGGGAACTCGTTCAAATTGATAGCTTTTTCCCATTTCTTGTCTGTTGGGTACATAATTTGATTGGTCATTTTTGGACTCACTGCTAATTTTTGTTGGTGTCGACACACAGTGGTAACCTGCGAGTTGGCAGGTTAGTAGAGGCCAGCGGTCGTACAAATAATACCGGGGCGCCGAGAGACCATCAAGACGATACAGCTGCTACCATTGGCGATATCCAAATGACGTCCAGAAGCCGTTCTTATTCAAACAAACAAGTTGAGTTGTAGGTAAAGATAAAAACAATATGCACTCTCTTTGAACACAGATCTTCCCCATGCCTAACCCTTACCAATTTTTGGATGCAGATAATAGTCTGGTTTTAGAATAAGAACTAACGGACACTACCTTGTCCATGGATATAATTAAATCCACTTTAGCTATAGTGATTTATAAGCAGTGTACTTCTCTCGCTACGCTACTATGGAACACAACCGGACGGAGTACATTTGTTGTCTGAGCTGGGTGAGTGAAACAGTGGCAGACCTATTTACACAGAATCAGGTAAATAGTAAACCGTTTGTAACAACTTTGTTTCCCAAATATTCTTTGCTTCACTATACCATATTAAAATTGTGCTCTTTATGTTAAACAATTCCGTATTTTTGCTTCACACTGCATTTGTTTTGACCATGTTTAAACTCGTGTTAGAGCGTCGTCAAACACCAGAAGCAACGATATGGCTGTTTCATAACCAGAAAAATAGTGCTGGGTCGAGCAAGCTCCCTTCAAGAACATGTTTTTCACTGGTGCTATGGAATAAAAAAGTGTTACAGACAATTGCTTTGTAGATATTAAATGCCGTGTCTACAGCATATTAGCTGTGAGCTCTGGGTATCAATTTGTCCACATAATCCTTTTTAAGTAGAGGCACAAGCAGGATTGTTGTGTTGGCACGTTTAAGGAATGCCTGCTTTTATGGGAAAATTATTATTACAAGACCTTTTTAGGTCTGGCTTCTAGAGACAAATGCAAAACCAACATCATCCCCTTTTGTATCGCTTTGTTCACCCTAAGTTGGCAGGGTATGCTCAGACGTGAGTCCCTTGCTCACTTGGCCACTGGATTCAAGATAGCCTGGCTGATGAGGATTATGAATCCGAAACCGGTCCCAGGATGCTTGTTTCTGGTCCAGGGAAGACCTGGCTTGGCAGTTCGGGCTGGACTGTGCCCATGAGGCACAGGGTCAGACTGATTTGCATATGGCCATGTCTGAACTGGGGTGGCTGAGTGAGCTAAAGAATGGTGATGGATTAAACCCAGATCAGTTAACTGGGGGGGGGGGGGGGGAGTGTTTGATTTGCTCAAACGCTCCGTCCATCATCCCCTTTTGTATGGCTTCTAGGGACAGCTTAAGTGGTCTCAAACCATTGGAACAAATAAATTATACTATACATACATATAGGGGATTAGGCCACCAATATTTATCTACTCGTCCGTTCAACGCTTAAGTCCCATTTTGCTTCCTACCAACACTTTAAAGTATGGGCAATGGTTCAGCCCACGGTTTAGCTAGTGGTTTGCCTGTGAGTGACGCCATTTTGCTTGTGCAGTGTCATCATCCACACAGTTAACAGTTAGGACACGTGGTACAGTTTACTTTTTATACTACCATTTAATTATTATTCCTCTACTCGATTCGTGCACTAAATTTAGTTAGCATTGCTCTACGCAAGTACCCCTGCAGCACTAATAAAACCAGAGACAAGTGGTTTCAAACTCTTCTCGTGTAGGATTGTAAGATTGCCATTTTCATTCCAGCAAATTCAGCCACATGGATATGCGACTATTGCTATCCTTTTTTTGGTTGTAAAACTGGGATAAAGCAATCCTGAGTACTCATGCTTATTTATTTGCCCATGGATTTATTTGAATGTCATGCCAATCGAAAGAAACGTCTTCCTGTACTTTGCAAGACCTACTGTTAGGAGTTACCTATTAAACAGATGTCTGGGGAGATCTTGCGTCCTACACCTGGATCAGATAAAGTACTTGAGAAAGCTCACCCAACAGTTATTCACCACCAAGGAAGCTGTTACAAGATCGATAAACCAGCTTTGAATCCCATGTGTCAGTCCAGATGGGAACTTTCTTGCAACTGTGCTTTTGCAAGCTGAACTGGTTTTCACTGAATGCTATTGTGGTCCATTTGTGTTTGGAGGAACGTGCAACAGGGATATAGGTGGTAAACGTTCTCAGAAATGTGCTGTGGTGGGCGGCATACATTTTCACAAAAAACTATTCTGAAATGTGGCTGGTGGCACCTGGTCACGATGAAAGTAATACTAAACTGTGTATTCCTCTAGTTTCCAACCCATGGGAAAATGGGTCAATTTACTGTACTACGCTCACTAGCTTTGCTCTGCTAAAGCCTAATAAAAATGAAATGCAGTTAAACTGCTGCTTGAAACAGACCACGGGGAAATTTGTATTTCACTCTATCACTCCTAGTAGGTTAACAATGTTACGACCAAACCGTAATGAAAAGAAATTAAACTTCGCATGTTTTGCCCCAAACTGTCTACTTTCGTTGCTGGACACAGCTGTAGCACTAGTTATAGGTTGCAGTATCAAATGTTAAGTATACACTTGCATGACTATCTTACGCTCAAGTGCTTCTTTCCCACTCTTTTGCTTCAAAGTCATTCATATATGTAGCAACAAAAGACAAAACTAAAGCTCTGGTCCTTAAGCATGACATATACTCTACAAATAAGCCAAATGACAGATATACTTTCATTGTGACAACCCTGAGATGGCTACCACTCACCAACAAGTTAAGGATAAGAAGGGCTATAAAAATTTAATTACAATACAAAACTGTACGCTGGCACTCTTTTGACAACAGTGTCTAAAGTTTTTAACTTGGATACTCTGCTTTGAGCACACACCAGTCACACAAAAAGATCAGCTACTAGCTCCCAACAAAGAGAGAACACACCATGAAACACTGTAGTATGCATGCAATATCATAGGTATACCTCATAAGAAAACTCACTGATTGTTCTATCCTGCCTACAAAAAAGCTGAATACTGGGTATGTTGTCCCAATGCTAGAATCCATCCCACCGGAATGCCCTCCTACTTGGGCTTGAAACTGTTCCCGAATTTCCAGAATGGCTTGATAATACACAGATTCTTCTATACCTTGGAGCTGGCGCTTTTCTCACCTGGCAGTCGCTTCAAGGCCTTGCAGTACTTTTTTGAGAGGTGGTCACTTATATACAAGCACCTTTTCACCATTACGAATATTCACCAAGCAATGTTACCGACTGCATCAAAGTCATCCAATGCATGGATATTACAAGGGCACCTGGATCAGGTCCCAGAGAGTACTCCCGCCATCATTCAACACAGCTAGTTGTGTTGAATGATGGCGGGAGTTCTCTCCGGGACCTGATCTAGGAATCGATATACTACTATACTGTTGGACCCGACATAACCAGTCCTCTAAGATCTAGACTCAAGAATTCGTATGCTACAATATCATTGGATCTGAAATTACTAGTCCATTTAAAGAATTGTTTTGCTGCTTTTGAATTAGCTGACCTTGGAATGCGACAAACACAACGGAATTCATTTGCCTTTTAGACCATTATTATATGGGACCGTACACAGACATTTTTACGTTGTGGTGATGAGATTACTATAGAACTGTTTGCCCTGAGGAATTCATTGGGTGATTTGTCCCCAAGACGAAACAAGTGTCGGCTGTTTGGCTACATCAGATGATACCAACTACACAGGATCATCTTCTAGAATATGTTACCTGAAATCTCTACATAAGAAAATAAAGAATTTGTTTTGTGAATGACAAAATCTGGTGGATTCTTTTGGACTGAAAATATAGTAATAATTGTTCTCTAATACTGTATTTTGGCTGCTCGGGGACAAAATATTGTTTATAGTTACCTTCCCAAAAGCAGTAGCAGACTGTCCGCATATTGGTAAGCAGTGTGACATAGCTTGCACTGTTATAGAGGCCTCAAGTTTTTAGAGCTCTTAATCTGTCAACTTTCACATGAATACAAATATTGGAAGTGCTAGCTAAAGTGCTGTAACCGCCCAATAGTATTGGAAGATCTAGGTATAACAAAAATACAAATATTTTATTTTTTAATCTGCTACTTAATAAAGCACAGAAACCCTGTAAGTATCGTAGAGGAAGAGTATCATTTCCCCAAAAATATTTATGATAAAATATTAGTTGCTGAATTACATTTGACACATCAAACATAAATATGGATGCATTCCTGGAAAATCATAAATGAAGAAACTTGGAAAATTCAGACTTGAATAAAAGTAGGAAGTATCAGTTAACTAAATACAATTTCTAGTTTTCGATCTGCTCTGGTTATGAACAGATCATTTCTTCCATCATTAACTTTTGTGTGTGCAGTTTTGAGATAACTATTTGTGTAATCAGTCAGCACAGAGCAGAGGCTTCCATGACCTTGGCTATCCTCTATAAAAGGGTAAACCAATCTGATAAATAAACAGCAAGAGAGGAGAATGTGCGAGTCTGTCCTGTTGCTACTCACACTACATTACATTACCTGCATGTCCAAGACATCGCCATCATGTGCAATGTCGCACAGTAACTGATGATCACCTTCATACTGCCCATCTGGTCCCAAGCCTTCAAATTCGCCAGTAGACCAAACAGAAACTTTATTCTCCTGGGAAAGAGAAAACAGTTAGGTCAGATGACAGAAGCAACAAAAAAAATCCCTTCTATGTGTCACTCATTTTGTGACGGAGAATCTTCATGAATCTTTCAATCTAATTGTTTTAATGTTGGGCCTCGATTTAGACCTGGCTGAAAGCACAGCTTCCCTGCTAGCCCATCACTTTTCACGACCACTAGGAGTAGCAGTAGATTAGAGGGGCAGTCGACCATGGCAGCAGAATAGTAGCTGTGGCAGATATTGGCAAAGTCGTACAAGCGCCACTTTGTACACGGCCCTCTTCACCGAGCTGCACCTCTAGAGATCTCTGGCACCTATGGAACCCACAGGATCTCATTCCACTCACTGCTATGGCAGCATTTGCACAGAAATGGTGAACTGGAATCCCAGCACGTTTCCCTAGAACTCTGAACACCCTTGGGTTTCCAAACCACCATTGTAATCCTAGGGTGCCACCAATCGCCCCCCACTGACAAAAGGGGATTTCAAGAGATTCTCTCGCTGGTAGTGCAAACACTAAGAAAAGAACAAGCATTTGCAATGTAATAAGTCCCGCATTTGCGTGTTTTAGCTACTGCCATTGTAAATGAAAATGCCTTTTATTTATCTGTTTTGATAATTAACACATAAATAAAAGGATTTGTCATTTACAATGCCAATAGCTCAAACTTTTGTAAATGCAAGACCTATTTCATTTCAAAGAAGTGGCCGCCATTGTCCAAGACTGCTTGGAAAGCGAAAGCGAGCATGGCGCGCTGAATGTTGCTGGAAAGCATGTCGTGCCTGCAGTAGGAGAAACTCATTAAAGAAAATAGTGCTTACAGACTAAATAAGACATACTGTGTAACAGAAGTAAAAGGGCCAGTCCTCGTGGGAGGTTACAAATGAAGACAAGGCGATACTAAGAGACGAACAAGCCTATTAACTAATCAGAAGACAGAATTTACATAGGACAATGACACATGCCAATAAAAAATATGGGTAGAGAGGGGGCTGAGCTTCAAGTCCTTACTCTAATACAGCATGCCTTGCAGCGCATGAGCAGCCCAGGCTTCACCTAAAAAAACAGCCACTATGCAAGGTTGTCTGGGAAAAAAGGTTCAAAAAGTAGCCATTTGAATTCCCCATCAATAAAAGCTTTTGAATAGATTCACAGATGTACGGACAGAGCTAAAGTGAGCTGGCAGACAAAGAGGTCAGTAAACACGAACACCCATGGTCCTAGATAAGAACCCAGACCACAGTATAACCTGTTTAGGTCGATAGCCAGTGGTGATGTTGAGGTGATAAAACGAAATAGTGGTGATTTACAGAAAACAGAACTATAGAAGATAATTTTATGTTTAATGTGAGGTGTAGAAACACGATGGTAGGATAATTTATGTTGAATAGGGACTCCAAGCATTAAAAGGAAAATGACGCACAAACATCCGACGCACTCCTTATACATAATTAAGCTGAGGCTACATTCTACACTGATTTATGTTCACAACTTCTCCGATTGTGTACACTCTGCTACCTTTCAAGGTTGCCTCAGGCAACATCGGAGTTACCCATACACTGTTACGACCAGAAAGGTTTCAATTAAGTGCTTTTAATCACGTTTTAAGCAAAGCCATTTAGACAATTGTTAATGCCCAGAACATAAAATCACTGGAATAAATGTGAAAGTTATCATTTGCAAAAGGCTGGTGCACTTACTCTCCACAAAAAGGTGAAAAGCACAGTTGAAGTTGTCATCGCTAGTTAGTAGTGCAAGCAACAGCTACGAGAATATCATTTTACTCGCATCTCAGATGTTGAATTCCTATCACCTGACAAGTTGATTTTTTCCGAGATAAAAAGGTGGTCTACGTTGCCCAACAGACTTTAAGCCGATAGCGCAGGAGTAAGGCTGCTGGTATTCTCGTGTTCACAGCAACTCGGGCAAGCTAAAGGGTATCCCATCACTATGGAAAATGTAGAGGGCTGTGACTGGTTTAGCAACCAAGACTAGAATCCATGCTTGAATTCGGTAAGGGGGGAACCTTAAGCCCACCCCAACGATCGTCGCCAATGTAGCTAAAAAGGAATAAAAGCACACACAAATGGAGCTGCACACACGGAATGGTTCCATCCTTAAGATCCACGTTTACTAGTGGAGCAACACAAGTCGTCAAGTAGGCCAGTAGTTGAATCCCACAAAACAGCCACCCCACGATAATATATACACTCTCCACCCACTTGAATCAATAGAACCAACTTCCACGAGCAATGGGTTTATTCACAACAGAAGAAATTTCATGAAATAAGACATGTGCAACACAAGGTTGTGTCAGCTCTTGTCTACTAAACGTCAATGCAGCAAACATATACAAATATGAATAACAGCGTGTTACCCTCGCACGCAAGCAACAGAATAGACATCAGCTTTTCCTATGAAAGCAAATGTCAATGCGGGGGTCCTTGCTTCCTATTCCCTAGTTGTTTTGGCACCCCAGTCTGGGCTGTCATTCAGTTTGTTTGCCAGTTTCATTATAACAAAATAAAAGTCTATTTATTTGTCTGTACTGACCCAAATAATTCATTTAAGAAGGTAGGGCAGGTGGGTTATTTTACAGGACTTGCTGATTTCCGCATCCCAATGTTATTTAGACAAGTAGATTTTAAAAAGGTCATACCCATGCATTTGTTTATCATCTATGAACACTACTGTTACTGGTTAGCGAGCACTGGAAATACAACAACATATAATTAAAGAACAGGGAGCCAGAAAAAGGTAAAAGAAGGACAATGAACCAGCATGTAAGGTCCAAGAAACAAAGTAAGCAAGTCAGCAAGGATACGAACAAAGGACGGTGACTCAAAAGACGCAGCTTTGGATGACGAGTGGTGCATGTTGAGCTGGGAATTTCATATGTACAAGAGAAACCAAATATGTATTCAAATCCGGGCATAAGTTTAGTACTCCAAGTGTGCTGTCGTCGATACTTCTTGCAGCTGTCTTTTCTTCTAGCAGTAGTTTGTGGCCAGCTAGTTATGTGGCCTAGATAAACATTAGCTTTGATCTAGGCCATGCTATTGATGGGGGTAGGGGTAACAAACGAGGGATAGATAATATGAACATGTAGGGTAAGTGTAACCCCTTACTGCCATCACTTCAGGGTACGCCTCCTTTGTCGATATCCTATTGTAGGAATTGCTGCTGTATGAAGGAAAGGGGTTCTCTCCTCCTCAGCGGACTAGGGATCAGTGACCTGAATCCTTGGCAGGTTGATGGCCGCATTCAAGTGTCAGGGTGACTGTGTACCAGGCCCAGCTTTAACTAAGGACCATATTGCTGGCCCCAATTAATATTTACCCCAAGTTTGTTAAGTTTCAAGTACCTCCACTTAAAGCTCTAATATATCTGTCCAGGAACGGCTAAGGTCGTCCTTGATACGCATAACGGTGTGCAGGCTTCAGTGCTCAGGCTGGGAATGACTATACTAAATAAACCTTTCCTCCATTACCATATCACACCTAGGTAGACACATACAATAGATAAACCCCTTGGGGGCGTATTCACTTTAAACTTCTTATGTGTCCCAAAGAATCTGTGCGAGTCTTGAGCATAAACGTCCCGAAAACAGAAATTCAATTGAGCTTGTTAAGTTGGAAGATTCAGAGGCAGAGACGCATATCCAACGAAGTTACAGGTTTCTTCTTCAATAAGGTACAACAGCCACATCCAGGAGCTACGCAACCTCAGAGTCTCAGTTAACAACTGACAGCAACCGATCGAACCTCTGGGGATGCACACTCCATGCACGAGTGAAACAAAGAATGTCATGACATCACTGGTTACATTAGGCAAATACAGCAGTAGCAGTATTATAACTATTACATCACCTCCCCCCTTAATAAACAAAAATAAATAAAAACAAAATTAACAAGATAACATTACAACCATCAAAATTCAATAACCATTACAGTATTAATAGGTAACAAAATCCTTGAATCTTGTAGGTAGTTTTCTTACAGGACAACCTCGAGGATTTCCTCTATCACCTTCAATTTCATTACCTGACGAAGGAAAAAGTGTTTGATTACTTAAAGGTGTTTGACTTTCATCATTGCTCAACCAGTGTGACCAATCAAGCCCCTCCTCCTCCAAAGAGGCTTTCTTGTTTCTGATTACTTCAGATTGGCGTTTAGACACTTTAACTAATTGCCTTTTGTTCCTCCAGTCTTTATCTTGAAGGAAGGCTGAACCCTTACTGACTTTACAAACCAGAACTGGATTAGAAAAGATGGATTCCCCTTTTCTGATTTTTAAAGGTTTTTTTAAATAAAACCCAGGGTCCCGCCTTAATTTCAACATTGGTCGTAGAACACTTACCATCAAAATGTTTTCATTTTCTCTTGACTTAATTCAACAGTCTCTCAAATTCTTGTCCTCAGCAACACGTTATTTTACTACTTTCTAACCCAGATGGAAGCAAATTTGTTTAGCCTTTCTACCCCTCAAAAGCTCAAAAGGAGAGATTCCTGTCATACAGTGTGGAGAAGTGTTGTAATTCCACACTTTTTTTTTCCAAAAATGATTTCACATCCTGACCAGCTGCTAGTGCTGTCTGAATACCCTCTTTGAGAACTTTATTGCCTCTCTCTACTAACCCATTAGAAGTTGGAGAATATCTGGCTCCTCTTAAATATTCGATATCATGATTTTTCAAAAATGAGCACATCTTTTCAGACACAAAAAGAGTCCCGTTATCAGTAACCAGAGATTTAGGTGCCCCTTCTAAAAAAAAAAAAAAAACCTTGTTCAGAAAAGCAATTGTATTGTGTGTGGACGGAGTATCCACAAATTTATAGTACATCCACTTAGATGCATAATCGCATAATATTCGAATAGCCCCAAAAAAGAACTAAGTGTATCTTTGTCTGATGGAGCCTTTGCTTCTTTAAGTGCTCTGACAACAGAAACATTAAGAGTAATACCTTTGTCAGACACTGCATGACCTAGATAGTCAAGTTCTTTAACCCCAAATTTGCGTTCATCAGCTCTGTCATACCATGGTTGCCTAGAATAGAAAGAACTTGTTTTAACAATTCGACATGTTCAATAGAATCTTTGGAAAAAATTAATATATCATCCAAATACGTTTGAACGCCCTTAATTCCTTTCAAGATGGTGTCCATCAATCTTTGAAAAATGCTAGCTGCAGACGCCAATCCAAAGAGTAGCCTCAGGAACTTGTAAGCACCGAAAGGTGTAACAAATGTTGTTAATTCCTGAGACTCCTCCGTTAGTGGAATTTGATAATATGCAGATTTCCGGTCAATTAAAAGAAAACCACCTAGCCCCCCCAAAAGTTCATGTATCTTAGAAAGGGAGTGTCAGTCTACCCCCAAGTCCGCACATAACCTAATTTCTCCAGTTTTTTTTCGAGCGAACACAATGGGGGCCACCCATTGTGAGGATTCCGTAGGTTGTATGATCTTTTGTGAACACAAATCTTCAAGCATGGTTTTCAGCTCTTCCCGTGCACTCAAGGTAACAGGTCGCACCCGGAACAGAAACGCGCACTTGAAAGAGTGGACGCTGTATCATCCCCGCACCCCGGGGACTTATTACCAGGCAAATCTCTACTTTTTTCACGTTCTGAAGATACCAACCAAGTGACCATCATCAATACTCTAAAAATAATACCTGTAGCAAGTTTTTCTACAAAGTACTGCTGGAGAAAATCATGATCCATACTTGTGTAATCCTTTTCCGATCTTCAGCACTACCCGGTCTTGAGCGGAGCCGGGTCGGAATTATCACCGGCACCGCGACCTGTGGTAACATACCATCCACCTACAGCCCTAAGGAGTCGCGGAAACAGTGTGGTTTCTTGCGACGAAACACGTGTTGGCTGGCTCATGTATGAATAATAAAAGAAGGAACGATACTATGATGGACTACTTCTTCGCCCATGAACTTTGAACTATATGTCCATTGAGACATCAATCTAACTTGAATTTTTCCTACAAGTGTGCTGCAGAATTTTGTTTTTCTGTTACTTGATGTGTCCTCAAAACACATTGTGAGGGGTTACAGGGAATTGCCTCTCATCTGCACGCACCTTATGCCTTAAGCATCCATTTGTGCGTTAACCTAGTAGTGCGCCCAGAATTTCCCTCACATCTGAAACCCTGTTCTTTGGAGTTAGTCTCACTTTATGCACCACAGGAATTGTGTTAGGAACCAATCTGATTTTGTGTTTACATTTTTTAAACAACCTATTTGATCCCTATTTGATCGGCACAAGATGGCTGCCAACACTTCCTGGTTTGGAGTGTTGACAGCCAATTAGCATGAAGCTCATGATCGGGAGGGTGCGCGGATCCACCGCGCCTCTATATATTGAAACTTTTTTAACTTTGATTTTCTCAGCAACTACTTAACGGATTTACACCATTTAACAAAAAGAGTTCTTTCTGAACCAAGAGCTACCTTTTTGCCAAATCTGGGGTCATTCCGTTCAGCAGTTCGATCTGTAGCCGTGTCTAAAGTTTCCTATGGAAAATAACATGGAGAAAACACATTTTGGGACCTCCCTTTTTTTCCTCGGCCCCCGTTTGCCGAATCACCCCGAAACTTTCAAGATAGGACCGGAGCACCCCATGAGTTTTAAAAATTTCGTGAAGATTCGACAATCGGCGCCAAAGTTATTGGGAATAGAATGTTGCGATTTTCCTATAATAACTAACTAGGTCCTAACTATAACTACCCACTGGCGAGCGCCTGTAGGTAATCTACACATATATACACACAAAAAAAAAACAAGGGTTACAGGGACATTATAGTTAGGAGATTAAATGAATAAAAAAAAAAATTACAATAAAAAAATACACTGAAGAAACTAAAAGGTTACAGGTACGTTATAGTTAGGTTCACATTCCACACACACAACCATACAAATTCAGCAGTTATAACTCGCGCCTCCACTATGCACAGTTTTATCATCCACACTTTCACTGCAAATGTTGCAGGGATATCATCAATGATATAATAAAGGTCAAGAGTGCGAGTTAGTTATCTTAGGGCACGAGATTTGGGAACCCCTCTTTTACTGGGGCCCACATGACGGATCACCCCAAAACTTTCCAAGCATCAACTGAAGTGACCGGTAAACTAGTTTTGAAACCTTTGTGAAGATTCATCATAAATATATACATTATTCAATCTCTCGCGATCGTGTTACTCCAAAATACTGAAGCAGACAACTTGTGCAGTTGTGTTATGCTTGTTTAATCGTCCACCATTACATGCTTCGGCCGAACATGGCGGACTTGGTCACACATTATATATACACACATCCACACAACATTATAGTTAGGTAAATACCTCAGAGTCGGACAGATATTTGACAGTTATAGTTAGGAGAGCCAGACATGTTCTATGACATCACTGCTGACCAAGGATGACATAATTCATGTTAGTTTTTTTTTTTTTATATAGTTTACATAGTAGCGGGTAACTACTTCTTTACCTAATTTTGCGTCCAGCTAGTGTGTGCAGGGCCAGACTGGCCATAGTGGGCATCAGGCATTTCCCCGGGAGGCTGGAAGAGTGAGGGCCAGTTTTGCAGCCGTGGGGGTAGTTTTTTTTTTACTGGGGACCGGTTCTGCAGCAATGCTGCAATAATGTCCACCAGTAACAAAGGCAGCAGTTATTCAGACTTGCAACCCCACACCCATGAGGGGCTGGTCCAACAAAATTGCCAGGGCTGCTTTGAGTTCCCAGTCCTACTTTGAATGCGTTTAAGTGTTTATAAAGCACATGTGCTGCCAATGCATCATAGGTGTGTAGCGGTATTTAACACATTCTAAATCTTTGTATTTAAGATTAAACTGTGTGCAGGTGACGGTTAAAAACTTGTGTCCAGTACAGAGCACAAAGTTTTCTGGTTCTGCAGAAAAAGTTTCCAGTAAGTCGAAGATTCAACATACTAAGTACTGCAAGTCATGAGTTATTAGAATTGTCTCAGCATGACAATTTCTAAATAACATGGTAGGCTGTATGCAGCAGGTACTACCCTATGTACATGTGCCTGGTTTGCTTCAGAAGAAAGGCTATCTGTAAAGTATTCACCACAGTATTAAGGCTGATGGTAGTATGATCATTAGCACATTCACGTCTTGCTTATTATAAGTGAAGAGTCTCTCTTTGGACAAGTTATGCATTCAGTGTGCACGGTTCTTAGGAGTTATTGTAATATTCTGTGGTGTATTCCCCATGAGAGTTTTACTCTCTGTTAACAGTGTAGTACAGAGTAACCTCTCTCAATAGAGAGAACACAGTTTACACTACCCACTTTCTATTAAGTCATACAAACATCGTTTCTCAATGAACTCTGCTACCCAGCAAGTGTATGGTTAGGGTCAGTATTGCACATGACCAGTTTGGTTCACCTAAGGGGTGTACATATGGTGGCTTTAATGATGCTTTATATTATGATCTATTCTGTACTTCCTTTCAGACCTCTATTGCCATACTCTTATCGAGCAGCATATGTAAAAAAAAAAGCTTGTATGATGACATGAATTATGTCATATGAGATGTCATAGATGATATCATAGAACAGGTCAAGAGCAATGTAATATGTGAGATCATGAGAAGTGCAAGGTGAGGCGCAAATCATAGTAACTACAACTGATGAATGTCTCTGCTTTTGTGAGCTCAAGACATTAATGTTGTCACTGAAACATTCACCTAACAATGTCACTTAAGTCTTTGTTTCTTTTCAGTGAATTTCTACATTTGTTTTATGGTTTGTCTTTTTTTAACAAAAACAGATTTTTAATCACACCCAACCATAACGATAAAGGAACCTTTGTTTTTTCCAGTGAATATCTAGGCATTTTAACGTAAAAGTAATATTTTATTACCACATATAAAGCCAACCCCTGCCAGGACCCTCAGGGTCCCTCCCATGGGGCCTAGCAAGACATGGTTTCCCTATGCATTATTAATATTTTTTTTTAATTCAGGACAGGGGAACTAAGTTCCAAAGTCCTGTAAAGGCTGCCAGCAACATTTCTCCCGTGCTGCTGGCAGCCAATCAGAGCACTTGCTGAAGCTAGACGGCCCAAGGGGGGGAAAAAAACCTCCCGGGGCGCTACAAAGAGACTGTTGTGGCCCCAACTGTCCAAATATAAAAATTTAAATCATAATTTTTCAAACCCTACTGAATGGAATTACACCTATTCACATAACGCTTGGTCTGCAAACCAAGATGTAGCTTCCTGTCAAATTTGATGTCATTCCTTTCAGCAGTTTTTGCTGTAGCCCTGCCTAAATAAGTAAACGGAAAAAACAAGGGAAATGTTGCTGTTTTGTCCCCCCTTTTCTCACCCCCCCTCCTCGCTTGACATACAAGCCCAAAAGTTAATTATGACCTCACATATTACACCACTCAAGACATGGTGAGTGACATTACTGATGACATTACCCAGTGGGTTTAAGTACTTTGTAAGAGTTTATTGAAACATCATTAAGATACTACAAAAGTTAAATTAGTATACTAGATGTAATACTAATGAGTAACACTATTTGTAACATACATTATGTGGGTGGATGTATGAGAAGGTGAAAAGGGTTTGTAAGTGACTGTATGGGTGAGTGGGTGGGTTACTGAATGACTGTATGAGTGATTGTCTGTGTAAGTGTCGTAAGAATAAGTGAATGGCTGTTTGAGTGGGTGTTTGTTTTAGGAAACTGAGTCTACAATGACATTGCTTGAGAGACACTGGTGATTGACCCAATCGTGAGTAGGAATTTCCCCTTTAAAAACACAAATGCATCGTCCTGTTTGACATCATGGGTGACCATGGTCAAGTGGACCGCTGGCACATAACCCGCCGAAGGGGCAGGAATTTTATCTATCTTCAAGACATGCGTCCATAACACCCCTCCGCCCGCAGAAGAGTTGCGTTGGATTTCTAACACCCCTACCCCAGCAAGGACATAGTCAATGTGCCAATGTGAATTAGAAATCCAGTTGGAATGCAATCCATATCAAATCCATTGAGCAATACTGCGTAGGGGATGTTTCCGGAGATCAAGTAAAATGACAGCAGCACAGCCTCCGCTATCTAGAATTGTTCTAATATCCTCCGTAACAGCCAATAGGGCGGTTTCTGTTCCATGCTTAGCCCTGAAGCCGGTCTGGGTAGGATGGAGAAGATTATTACCTTCCAGGAAAGCTGCAAGGGCAGTATTGGCATGTTCAGGGACACAGTGGAACACCAAACCCTCCTTTGTTAATGGATATCACCCTCCAGATTGGCAATAAGAGGCAGAAAATGCATATTAAAATCCTAAACTGCTGCTTGAAACATGATTGGTAACCACAGAGAATATTAAAAGTACTACAGCTAAGCTGGTTATGGAAAATGAAAAACAGCAACAAACAAATTGGAATTTTGTTACAGAGTTGATATTGCCTCAACACCCTCAAGCTATTTCTAAGAATTATGCTATATTTTAGCTGAATGAATACACAAGCCTAGTCTTGAGTTTCACAGATGGTTCGCACAGCATACCTCTGTATTTGTTATGAAAAAGGAAGCTATTTCCTATTGCAGCTTGTTCAAGGGTGGAACATACATAGTGACAGGCTGAAGGCCACTTCTTCCTGCTATAGTCGCTGTCAAAAGTTGATGCTACAAACTGGGGTGGCCTCTATCTTGATAGCCCTGGTGCAATATTAATTTCTGAAATAAGTTCTAATACCTGAATTTTATAGCATCTGATTATCATTCTTATTTCATATTTTGAAATCAATGATGGGCCTAGCAGACATTAAAACAAGTGATAAGACAACAAAATACATCAACTCTATTATCATAATGATAAAACCAGCACATAGGGTGCAGGCATTTCTAACATTTCATGCATGTTAAAAAAACCTCACTTTTGATGAAGTAAACCAAAAAGTCTGAATAAGGCAAAGAATGGAAATAACAGAATCTGTTAAGACAAAATCCTAGAAACACCTCTTGATGTTTTTAATTATACTGAGGGCAGTGAAGAGGATACGGTAAATACACTGACCAGACGCTCATGGTTCACTCCAAAGCAACTTTCCATACTGGGAATTTATGCAGCACCTGCATACATGCCAAGACATGATTCAGGCGGGAAACTCTAGATTTTAAGCCAAAAACGGTTTAAGTAAAAAATATATATATAAAATATATATATTATTTATTTAATCTATTAGCTCTGAACAAAACTTTATACAAGTGATGGAGCAAGGTTTCATACGTAAAGAAACTTGCTTGGATTCAATCCTCTCGAATGAACATATAACCAACATGTTTTGTTAGTACTAATTGCACCACACGACATTGCAATATCTAGGGGAAGTTTATCTAGGTGCTTTACTAACCAGTAACTCGTGTGTCTTAATATGGCTGCCAAAACCGCGGGAACTCTTCTGCGCATGCATCTACTACATCTACATAGTGGGACGTACTTTCGCTTTTGGTGGGAATTCTTGTCAGCTGCGCAGTAATGCCCAAGATAGCCGCTTCAAACTTTACATGCTGATGCATATGCTTCTGCTCAAACTAAACTTTGTATGTCTTGCGTAACTACTCATGCAATAGTTATAATAAAGTAATGGGGTTAGAGTAGAAATAAGTGGTATACAGTGCATTCATTTATTTTTGTATTCTAACGTGTCTTTCTTTGACTTTATTAATAGCTCGAATTTGGGCCAGAAGGGTGTTCGTATTCTCCATCTTTGATTTATGGTGCATGCGCGCTAGAATTTTTAGATCCTTGAATTCATGGCATTGAACCGCAGCCAAGTCTCCTCTAACCCGCGGTGAGCCTGAGAAAATCCCCTTTTGACCCGGAGAATGACAGAAACTGAAAGAAAAGTTATACATTGTATATGAAATTAAATGAGATGATGTTGAGTGGAATAAAAGCGTGGGAAAGTAAATTATGGTCGGGAACATTGATCAGTTACACCAAATGAAAAGGATCTCATACCGGTATGGTGTGATGACCTCTCCTCGTCATTTAGACCAATCAAATGAAGGGAATACACAAATTTGCAACATTGGGGGGTGGTACATACTCTGGAAATTGGTACAACTAAGGTAGGTGTAGTCAGTTAGATTGTTCTGACTAGTCACTGACACAACGTATGCTGAAGGATATCGTGGATGCCGAAGACCTCAGAGGGCTGGTTGAACACTTGAGAAGATTCAGGAGAAGACTCATCTAGAAGGGGAACTAGAGTAGCTGCAGAGAGGGGAGTGATGCTGGCGTTGCACTTAGTGTAGGTTACCTGTCCTGTTGGTACCCGATTAGTCTGAAGCCTTTTTTCTCCAGCCCTTGGCCAGGTGTTGGTCCTCGCACCATTCTAGGAAAATATAAATCTCTGTGGTATGTCTTTGTACAGTTTCCTTTTCTCACCCTCCCCAGGTACCAAAGTCTAATAGTAATTTTACAAAGTCTCAAAAGATTTTTGCTTTAATAATTATATTCCTACTTGAAAAGTCTTTAACTGCTCTGTTTTGGTACTTGACTCAAAAAATATTGCATAGATGAAGAGTTTAAACTTTCCCGAGTCTGTGGGTATTTAATGAAAAAAGTAAAATTGTTATATACTACCTATTATTCTAACTTCCTGATCCAATTTTCATAAAGAACTCGACTTAAAGTGACAAGGATTTGGTAAGTCATGGTATACGTTATAATAATGTATATAAACTCCTGATAGGCAGAAAAAAATAGATTACTGGTTCAAAGTATGAATGTTTATGGGCCCAGGTGAATATGGTGTTTAGAAATTTCCTGAACTGCTAATCACACGCCGTCACAAGCACACAAACAATCTCACACCAAATATAACTAAAACCAAGTTAAAATACATAATTCATTTCCTACATTTTAATATCAACACAGATAGACTTACAATTGCAACCTTGTTAAAAAGAGCCCTCATAGATTTCTTGGCAGGTAGGCGCCACACTCAAGCTCCCCGAAGGGTAAACTTACTGTAAAGAAGACTGCCAAGGAACAACTAAGCTAATAACAATGGTTAGTCCCTGACAGAGCAAAGCAGCATAATAATTCTTCATTCCTTGCATTCCTCAATGCCCAGAAATAGGAATTTTTGTTTTGAGGTGGATTTTGTTAGTATTCCCACCCAATTCCAAAGCAAAACTAAAATGGCAACAATGTATATCTTTTCAAACGGTTTAAAAAAATGGCAATTTCCCCAACTCTAAGCATAGTACGATGGACGATAAGTAGAGCAGGGCGCAATTTCAATTACGCTGGAGTAATTTTGATAATTCCACATTGCTCTTTGAAGCGAAATTACAGGTAATTACGCAATTATTCCTGCTTGCATAATTATGAGTAATGACAGGGATCCTACCAAAGGAGGATATTTAGCAAGCTAGCAATCGCTATTTGTGTTCTAGTGCACTTAGCATTATTTTGTAGCGTAAAATGCATCCCTGCGAACCATTTTTGGCGTCGAAGGTGCATTTTGCGCTAAGCAAATATCGCTAAATGCTTGGAAGAAAATTGAGAGAAATCCTACCCAAGCGCACATTAAGCGAGCATGCAAAGCTGTACGCGACAACTAATTTGTGTCCTGTAGCATGTATTGCTATTTCTTAGAGAAAATGCATTCTCACACCCATTTTGGACACAAGGAGACGTTTTTGCGCAAAAAATAAATAAATAAATAAATAAAAAGGGGAAATAGACAGGGCACAAGTCCTAAATAAAGAAGTGTGGTGACGCTCAGACAGGAAGTGACGTCACGACCAGCAGTGACGTCACGACCAGCAGTGACGTCACGAAAGGTAAAAACAACAAAGCGCGAAGACGCAGCGGTTATTACATCAAAGTCGCCTGAAAGAGGCCGCTTATGCTTTCGAGAGGTGCATAGAGCCAGCGTCAGATTTACAACATTACCCGTACAAAGGCTGTGTCTGTTTCAGGTCACCCGAGGTGCCCTGCTGTTTTATAAGTAAAAATGAATGCCAGCATCTTTTCTGCCGGCTTCCCCAGAATGCCCTGGCCACTGCCAGAATACTTCGTTTTGTTTATTGCAGTTATTACTTTTCTGTAAATCACTTCGGTGACATTAGGGGCTCCTAACTTCCGTTGTGAATGCGAGTTCATCTGATCTGAAATAAACCCTGAGCAACTTTTTGACAAGAATACACTTTATTCCTCAGCAATGTCTTCTTTGCAGGGGGGACGGCGTCCACCAGGTAAACTAAGTGGGAGGACGCCGTCGACCCGCGTGCTACCCCAACTCGAGCCCTGGAAATAGAGCACTAAATGCACTATAAACACACTCTTATCGAGTAACTAACAATCTTGCAGAATTCACGGGTAATTCCGCGAGATTACGTTAAACTGAATTAAGCAAATTACGCTCATCCTTAATGGTAGGCTGCAGCTAGCAACAGACAATATTATGGAGGTGTTTAAAAAGTGTTGTCTTCAAAATAAAAATATCTGCGTTCTTTAGAAGCGTGCTCGGACTATAGAGGCTGGAGTACTTCAGGCATGGTCCTCTAGGTATGACGGCGGTCCATTAAGAGATGCCCACAATTACAGAGTTGCAAATTCGGTTGAGAGGCAGTAGATCGAGTTAATAGCGGTCAAGTTGTGCGACAGTATGTGCCACTTTCAGACTTTCCCAACTTTGTTGCCATAGATGTCTGTGTGCTGGAACTTGTGCTTTCATGTTGCTAAAAGAGGCATGGTAGTATACACAACAGTATAGCAAAAGCATGAGCAGTACCTCGTTGTCCCACGACCCGGTGGCGAACACTTGCGGCTGCTGCAGGGATGCCGACGGTAATGGGCGCCAGCGAGTCTTGCTGATTTTCTGGGACACAAACTTCACATTGAACGAGTCTTCCATCTCCCCAGCAGAGTTTACAACCACAGCAACCCGCGGGACTGTCAGACAAGTAGGCAAACTGCGCGCCCAAGTCACGTGACAAGACGCACGCACCAGTCTGCACATGTGCAGGTTCCCAGACACACCAATGTGAGTCTCCAGACACCGCTCTCTGCTCCTGCCTTCACATTGGTTAACTTTATTGCAGATAGTCGTAACAAGAAATATTCGGGCCTGTTTCATTCTGAAGATGTCCAATGACCCAATCCGACAAAGCGTAATAACAGAGCAGTGAACCAATAAGAACGATAAGCAGATCAAACCCCTGTATTTTATTAGCCAATAGAATGGGTGAAGGCAGCCTAGCCCGCCCCTTCTTCTAAAAAAAAAAAAATATCGTATATGGCCGCTGGCGGTTTCGTGGGTCAGATTCAAATCATCGCGTTTTCCAAGGCGTTACAAGTTGAAATTTTATTGCCACTTTTATTTTGCGCGAACACGACCCGAGTGTTTTGGAGCGCGTTACATGAGTACCAATTAACTCCGCAAGGATACATTTATTTTTGGTAAGCACAGGGAGATAAAGTGATTAGCCCAAAATCACAGGCTGTTGAGCCGACGCCGAAATTCGAACTTTGTTCTTGGGCTTCAAAGTAGACAAATCTTGTAGTTAGATCCATACATTAACCGTCCTGCTAAATCAGCACATCTCTTTCCTTGTTATCCCCAACATTGTTAATTATCAAAATCTAGCACTCCTCTAACTTTCGTTCTACCACATGCGACAGCACTGGAAAAAGCGGAAAGAGAGGTATAAAAAAAACCAAGCATTTTCAATGAAATAGGTCTCGCATTTACGAGATTTTGAGCGATTTGCATTGTAAATGACAATGCCTTTTATTTATATGCTTTTATTAAAACAGCTAAATAAAAGGCAGTCATGTACAATGCCAACAGCTTGAACTCTTGCAAATGTGAGACCTATTGCGTTGCAAATGCGTTCGGAGAGAGCGTGCCATGCCTTTCCTGTGGGCAAGAGCAGGCAGGACAAAGCTCTTTGAGAAAATCGTGCTCTGAGGCTGTAAGTAAAGCCTACTGAGCAACAACACACATAACTTGGTGTCCTCATGAGAGGTGATAAGATGGGAAAATGTGGTACTACTAAGGAGAGACTACTAAGCCTATTGACTAATGAAAAGCCACCGTTTTCAATGGACAATGACAAGAGCTAATGAAGAATAAACTGGGCATGGAGTAGGCTGAGCTTCACGTCCATACGGTAATACAGCACGGCTTGCAGAGCAGCGCAGTTGCTGCCCAGGCTCAACCTAAAAACATCATTGGAGCTGGTGGGTGATTCTGTTTGGCATGACCGCTCTATTAATATATATTAAAGGACATAAACTGCCCTTAAACAGGAAGGAGGGGATTTTGCTTCACTATTGTCTAGTGTACATGGAGTTAGAGGAGATGTGCTGCACTGCCTGTCATTCACTGGCCTCTCTGTTCCGGATGCACCTGAATGGTTAGATGAGTGGGTTATGTGGTGTTGCTGGCAGTGGGGTGTACCACTGCAGCACACGCCCCCTCCCTGTCCTGTAATCTCTTTCCCCTCCAGCGTATGAGGGTCTTGGTTTAGCCCAGCGTGAGCGCTGGAGACGTGAGGAGTCAATAAAAAGCCCTGGACACAGGGCGTGGTTTAGTTACGTGCTAGCCACCAATACTACCAGAGCGTGGTCTAGCCTGCTTATTCCTAGGCCCTAAATCAGGATACTACAGGTTAATGCCCCACTGTGGATTGGGTTCCGGCTTAGTATAAAAGGCAGCTATGTGAGGAAATTACAAGAATGGGAGAGCTTTTAAATATACATTCAATTTAAACATTTTGATGAAGGTTACAGTGCAACGAATAAATAAACCAGCCTGGCATGTTTTCTGGTGCACAGCAGCTGTATTTTCTTTTAAAGTAGGCTGTTTTTTTGGTCTCGCGACCTGTCAATGCGCATGCGCATTGAGCGGGGAGCGAGACTATAGGGGCTTAAACAGACTTTAACTAACTGGCGATTTGATGCTGTGCCCGTGCGCTTTTAGGTCAATGCGCAAGCGCATTGACCTAAAATGCGCGTGCACAGCATCAAATCGTCAGCCATCTGGTGCCCAGCTTGGTGCCGCTCCACCCCCTGCGGCATCAAAGGCTTTCACGGCCGGCCGAGCTTTCAGTTTGCCCTTCCACCCCCTGCGGCATCAAAGGCTTTAACGGCGGACTCGCATTTCTCCGTCCTTCGTGCCCAGCCCCCCTCCCAGCGCTGCCTTGTTTAGTTAAGCTTTGTTTACAATGTGGTTTCATTTGTACAAGTGCTGTGTCCTGCTTAGATATATCAATCTGGCATTTCACTGTCTTGTTTCACGCATTTTTATTTGACCTGTGTAAACTTTTTTGTTATGTAAGCAGAATTTATGGCATTTTGCCCCACGCATAATTTCTGGTATTTTGCGTCATGCTTCGTACCTGAGATTTCAGAAATCAAGAATTATTCCTTGTAGAATTATTCCTGGTCGCAATATTAAATACCATTCAGGTGGAAATCCTATCAAGAGCACGGAAAAAAGTAAATGACTCAAACGTGAAAAGCTGCTTTTTGCAGCATTTTCATTTCTTGCGCTATTATTTTTGTGCGACATGCGTCATCCAGAGGTGCATTCTGCACTATAAGTTTACGCTATATACCAGATTTCCATTTTATGCCATTTCAAAAATGCTCAGCACTGTTTTTAACTCCTCTGTAGGTATATGTTCTTTAGTGGAATGAAAAATGTTCGCTTGTGTAATATATAATTTTGAAAGGGGTTGTCCTCATAAAACATCCGTCACTTCCTCACATGACATGGTACTTGCTGTATTGGGAATTTGGCTTTTGTGGGCAAGGTTATTTCCCCTCACTCACTTCTATTTTCATCATTTCATAGTTGGCATTCAAAACAAATAAACATTGACCGAATTATCTATATAGCTTACAATATGTGCAGCTGGAAAATGTGTGTGATCTTGACAATGAACAGTTTATCCCATAATATTTCGAGCCAGTAACTTGCTGCCCAGTTACCTTGCAGCCTCTGTACTTCCAGGGCCGGGGGACTTAAAGCATCGCCACCAACTGACAGGGCATCAGACTTCTATACCTTCACCAACTTTCAGAAACACACCCCGTCTCATACTTTCTGGATTCCTGGCGCTGCATATTGTTTTGTGTGTGCAATGTTTACAATTTTTGCATCCTTGCTTAAAAATGCGAGTATTTCAATGTTTTAGTTATGCGAAGTCTCTTCTTTCTCCGTGATTTAAAAGGAATAAAAACATTCTTAACACACGTTAACGTCCGGCGCCACTTCAGTCGCAACTAACTGGATTTTATTAAATGTTGACTATTGTTGTGCTCTCTTAACTTGCGCAGCCAGGTATTGAAAGGTTGGTATGTGGTTGCTGCTGCCCCACCACATCCACCACATGCACCACCACTACATCCACCACCCCATCCACCACCACCACCACCCCATCCACCACCACCACCGCATCCACAACCACCACCGCATCCACAACCACCACCGCATCCACCATCACCACATCCACCACCACCGCATCCACCACCACATCCACCACCACATCCACCACCACATCCACCACCACATCCAACACATCCACCACCACTTCCACCACCACCTCATCCACCACCACCACCGCATCCACCACCACCACATCCACCGCATCCACCACCACCACATCCACCGCATCCACCACCACATCCACCATCACATCCACCATCACATCCACCATGACATCCACCACCACCACATCCACCACATGCACCACCACCGCATCCACCACCACATCCACCACACCCACCACCACACCCACCACCACATCCACCACCGCATCCACCACATCCACCACCACATCCACATCAACCACCACTTCCACCACCACATCCACCACCACTTCCACCACCATATCCACCACCACCACATCCACCGCATCCACCACCTTCACCATCACCTCCACATCCACCTCCACATTTACCACCACATCCACCGCCACATCCACCGCCACATCCACCACCACATCCACCGCCACATCCACCGCCACATCCACCGCCACATCCACCACCACATCCACCACCACATCCACCACCACATCCACCATCACCTCCACCATCACCTCCACATCCACCATGACATCCACCGCCACATCCACCACCACATCCACCACCATCACATCCACCACATGCACCACCACCGCATCCACCACCACATCCACCACCACATCCACCACCACCTACACCACCACATCCACCACCACCACATCCACCACCACCACATCCACCACCACCACATCCACCACCACATCCACCACCACATCCAACACATCCACCACCGCATCCACCACCACATCCACCACCACATCCACCACCACTTCCACCAGCACCACATCCACCGCATCCACCACCACCACCACATCCACCACCACATCCACCACCACATCCACCATCACATCCACCGCCACATCCACCGTCACATCCACCATCACATCAACCGCCACATCCACCATCACATCCACCGCCACATCCACCGCCACATCCACCGCCACATCCACCACACCCACCACCACCACATCCACCACACCCACCACCATCACACCCACCACCACTACATCCACCACCACCGCCACCCCATCCACCACCACCACCGCATCCACCACCACCACCGCATCCACCATCACCACATTCACCGCATCCACCACCACCACATCCACCGCATCCACCACCACATCCACCATCACCACCACATCCACCACCACATCCACCATCACCTCCACCATCACCTCCACATCCACCATGACATCCACCACCACATCCACCACCACATCCACCACCACCACATCCACCACATGCACCACCACCGCATCCACCACCACATCCACCACCACATCCACCACCACCACATCCACCGCATCCACCACCACCACATCCACCACCACATCCACCACCACATCCAACACATCGGCCACCACTTCCACCACCACCGCGTCCACCACCACCACATCCACCGCATCCACCACCACCACATCCACCGCATCCACCACCACATCCACCACCACATCCACCACCACATCCACCACCACATCCACCATCACCTCCACATCCACCATGACATCCACCGCCACATCCACCACCACATCCACCATCACCACATCCACCACATGCACCACCACCGCATCCACCACCACATCCACCACCACATCCACCACACCCACCACCACCACATCCACCACCACATCCACCACCACATCCAACACATCCACCACCACTTCCACCACCACCGCATGCACCACCACCACCACCACATCCACCGCATTCACCACCACCACATCCACCACCTCATCCACCACTGCATCCACCACCACATCCACCACCATCACATCCACCACCACTTTCACCACATCCACCACCACCACCACATCCACCACCTCCACCACATCCACCACCTCTACCACATCCACCACCACCTCCACCACATCACCACCACCTCCACCACATCCACCACCACCTCCACCACCACCACATCCACCACCACCACCACATCCACCACCACATCCACCACCACATCCACCACCATCACCACCACATCCACCATCACCACATCGACCACCACCATATCCCCCAGATCCACCACCACATCTATATGTGTGTGTGTGTGTGTGTGTGTGGCTCTGTGTGTGTGTAGGTGCAAATGCAATGTTCTTGGATTTTCGTCACAATAAAATACACTGAACATAATCTTCACAAAATGTACTTACAAACGTTTAAGCTATTGCCATTATAAATTACAATACATTTTATTTAAGTATTAATTATTTACAAAATTAAAAGCCATTGTTATTTGTAATATCAATACATGTAAGTCACGTAAATACAACACACATTACATTACAAATGCTATAGGTGTCAGATTTGCGAAAGTTAAAACTATTGACATTGTAACTGACAAAGCTATTAATTTTGCTATTTTCAAAACCAACACATAAATAAAAAAAGTGTCATTTACAATACCAATCGCTCAAACTTTCCTAATGTGAGACCTATTGCATTTCCAATGCTTGTTTTGTTAGGGTCAATTGTTTCTTCTGACCTTAAACCGGGCAATTATGGCTTCAACTTGTTACATCTGACTAAGTTTACACAAATGAAATCAGCCGGATGGCAGGCAGCCACGGGGCAGGAACCTCAGCTCCTTCAGCGGGTGCCCAATTTGGGACATGAGGATTGGGGCACCGCCTGTGCAGTGGGCCGGGGAGAGGAGCGGCTCAGATGAGACCCCCCCCTCTACTCGGCTGCGATTCCACGTGTTGAGAATTGGAGTGAACCATCCCCGGGGGTAGTGCATACTGGGTCCGTTGGAGGACGGACACGTTCTTGCAATCTGACTGTTTGGAGGCTGGCCGGGGCCGGAATGCTGGTCAACAGTTATTGCGTGTCTAGACACTTGTGGTAGTCCGTGTTGGATAGCACCAGTGGCGCTTCCTGGAAGCTGCTGAGCATACCTCTGCTGTGAATGGACGGGGCAAATGGGCCCCACCACGCTTTCGCTTACGTTCCCAGTGTCCGGGAGGGAACCTCATGGGACTTTGCCTCTGGCAGTTCGGTTGACTGAGTGGGGCTGTGACGCGGGGCCGGCAATCTTGGTACAGAGCGCACTGAGGGCAAGACCGTGATCGGGCTGTGTTGAGGTGGCCTGCTGAGATTCCTAACGCATAAGTGGGACACTGGAGACCCGAGAAATGGGGAAACCTAAGGGGAAGAGAGATGGCGTGCATTACTCGGACACTGAACACCATAGCCATGGCGAGCAGTCGGCACAGGAGGCACCTCGCGACCCGGGGCTGCAGCAACAACTGGACAAAATCTTGGCGGCGATTGCAGACTCTCGAGCTGCGTTGCAGCAGGATATTGCTCAGGTTGCGATGGGTCTTGGCCTCCTGCGGGCGGATCACTCTAAATTAGTGGACAGGGTGAAACAGGTGGAAGGGGCAATTAAGGAAGTGGAACCTGCTCATAAAGCACTGCAAGCAACGATGACGCAAACCTTAGATAGACTGACAGTGCTGGAAAAGCGCGCTGAGGATGCCGAAGGGAGAAATCGACGGAACAACATCCGCGTGGTGGGGCTGCCGGAAAAGGCAGAAGGGCCGGACATGGTACGCTATGTGGAGGAATGGTTGAAGACGGTGGTGGCTCCGGAAGGGTTGTCCTCCTTTTATACTCTGGAGCAAGCGCATCGAGTGCTGGGTAGGCCCCCACAGCAAGGGCGGCCCCCTCGGCCGGTGGTGGTGCGCCTACTGCATTTTCGTGACAGAGATCTGCTCCTCCAAAAGGCACGCACCGATGGCCCCTTCCAAGTGGGGAATAGCAAGGTCAATCTGTTTCCGGACTACACCTTTGAGACCCAGCGGCGCCGTTCCTCCTTTCTGCAAAAAACACAGTTGATGGACAGAATGTAGAACAATGTCATACATTCACCCCAGTACAAGGATCTGGGCCTAAATCCGTAGTTTTTTTGCACTCCAAACCACCCTGAGTTAGACACTGGCTATATGCAAATCAGCTCTGACCCTGTGCCTCATGGGAACAGTCCAGTCCGAACTACCAAGCCATGTCTTTCCCAGACCGGAATCAAGCATCCAAGGACCGGTTTCGGGCTATCAGCCTGGATAGCTTGACTCCAGTGGTGTGGAGAGCCTGGGACTCACGTCTGAGCATACCCAGCCCACTCGGGGTGAAAATTGCAAAAAACACAGTTGATGGACAGAATGTAGAACAATGTCATACATTCACCCCAGTACAAGGATCTGGGCCTAAATCCATCGTTTTTTTGCACTCCACACCACCCTGGGTTAGACACTGGCTCTATACAAATCAGCCCTGACCCTGTGCCTCATGGGAACAGTCCAGTCCGAACTACCAAGCCATGTCTTTCCCAGACCGGAATCAAGCATCCAAGAACCGGTTTCGGGCTATCAGCCTTCATCAGCCTGGATACCTTGACTCCAGTGGTGTGGAGAGCCTGGGACTCACGTCTGAGCATACCCAGCCCACTCGGAGTGAAAATTGCAAAAAACACAGTTGATGGACAGAATGTAGAACAATGTCATACATTCACCCCAGTACAAGGATCTGGGCCTAAATCCATTGTTTTTTTGCACTCCACACCACCCTGGGTTAGACACTGGCTATATGCAAATCAGCTCTGACCCTGTGCCTCATGGGAACAGTCCAGTCCGAACTACCAAGCCATGTCTTTCCCAGACCGGAATCAAGCATCCAAGGACCGGTTTCGGGCTATCAGCCTTCATCAGCCTGGATAGCTTGACTCCAGTGGTGTGGAGAGCCTGGGACTCACGTCTGAGCATACCCAGCCCACTCGGGGTGAAAATTGCAAAAAACACAGTTGATGGACAGAATGTAGAACAATGTCATACATTCACCCCAGTACAAGGATCTGGGCCTAAATCCATCGTTTTTTTGCACTCCACACCACCCTGGGTTAGACACTGGCTATATGCAAATCAGCTCTGACCCTGTGCCTCATGGGAACAGTCCAGTCCGAACTACCAAGCCATGTCTTTCCCAGACCGGAATCAAGCATCCAAGGACCGGTTTCGGGCTATCAGCCTTCATCAGCCTGGATAGCTTGACTCCAGTGGTGTGGAGAGCCTGGGACTCACGTCTGAGCATACCCAGCCCACTCGGGGTGAAAATTGCAAAAAACACAGTTGATGGACAGAATGTAGAACAATGTCATACATTCACCCCAGTACAAGGATCTGGGCCTAAATCCATCGTTTTTTTGCACTCCACACCACCCTGGGTTAGACACTGGCTATATGCAAATCAGCTCTGACCCTGTGCCTCATGGGAACAGTCCAGTCCGAACTACCAAGCCATGTCTTTCCCAGATCGGAATCAAGCATCCAAGGACCGGTTTTGGGCTATCAGCCTTCATCAGCCTGGATAGCTTGACTCAAGTGGTGTGGAGAGCCTGGGACTCACGTCTGAGCATACCCAGCCCACTCGGGGTGAAAATTGCAAAAACACAGTTGATGGACAGAATGTAGAACAATGTCATACATTCACCCCAGTACAAGGATCTGGGCCTAAATCCATTGTTTTTTTGCACTCCACACCACCCTGGGTTAGACACTGGCTATATGCAAATCAGCTCTGACCCTGTGCCTCATGGGAACAGTCAAGTCCGAACTGCCAAGCCATGTCTTTCCCAGACCGGAATCAAGCATCCAAGGACCGGTTTCGGGCTATCAGCCTGGATAGCTTGACTCCAGTGGTGTGGAGAGCCTGGGACTCACGTCTGAGCATACCCAGCCCACTCGGGGTGAAAATTGCAAAAAACACAGTTGATGGACAGAATGTAGAACAATGTCATACATTCACCCCAGTACAAGGATCTGGGCCTAAATCCATCGTTTTTTTGCACTCCACACCACCCTGGGTTAGACACTGGCTATATGCAAATCAGCTCTGACCCTGTGCCTCATGGGAACAGTCCAGTCCGAACTACCAAGCCATGTCTTTCCCAGACCGGAATCAAGCATCCAAGGACCGGTTTCGGGCTATCAGCCTTCATCAGCCTGGATAGCTTGACTCCAGTGGTGTGGAGAGCCTGGGACTCACGTCTGAGCATACCCAGCCCACTCGGGGTGAAAATTGCAAAAAACACAGTTGATGGACAGAATGTAGAACAATGTCATACATTCACCCCAGTACAAGGATCTGGGCCTAAATCCATCGTTTTTTGCACCCCACACCCCCCTGGGTTAGACACTGGCTATATGCAAATCAGCTCTGACCCTGTGCCTCATGGGAACAGTCCAGTCCGAACTACCAAGCCATGTCTTTCCCAGACCGGAATCAAGCATCCAAGGACCGGTTTCGGGCTATCAGCCTTCATCAGCCTGTATAGCTTGACTCCAGTGGTGTGGAGAGCCTGGGACTCACGTCTGAGCATACCCAGCCCACTCGGGGTGAAAATTGCAAAAAACACAGTTGATGGACAGAATGTAGAACAATGTCATACATTCACCCCAGTACAAGGATCTGGGCCTAAATCCATCGTTTTTTGCACCCCACACCCCACTGGGTTAGACACTGGCTATATGCAAATCAGCTCTGACCCTGTGTCTCATGAGAACAGTCCAGTCCGAACTACCAAGCCATTTCTTTCCCAGACCGGAATCAAGCATCCAAGGACCGGTTGGGGGCTATCAGCCTTCATCCTCCTTTCTGGCAATCAAAAAAGAACTGAGGACGGAAGGTATTCAGTATTCTTTGCTCTTTCCAGCTAAACTAAGAATTATGTTAGACGGCAGAACCTGCACCCCGGAGGAAGCGTGGGAGTGGCTAGAGGCCTACAGAGCGGGGAGGGACGGTGAGCATCAAGGGTCTCAGGGAGGCTCGGAGGGCCAGACTTAGCGTAAATCACAGCGGCTCCGGCGCCAGGAGCGAGATCTGCGGAAACCATCGCTCTCTCAGACTGAACTGGAACGGCGGGACGCCTTGGCGGCGGTGTCTGCTTTATCAGAGGTCAAGGGGCCTACTCTCAGAACTTCGGGTTCTGAAAAGGCCAATGACAGTTCAGAGGCTGAAGCTTCGGATGGGGACAGCCCCACGTTGCCGTCGGTCACACCTGCAACGGCAGACGGGATGCTGGACGAGTGAGGGTTGGTGTTTCAGATGGGCTGGGTGGAGCAGCCGCAGCTGGGAGGAGCTGAAGAGGGCATGGTCACTGTGGGAGAGTCACGTTGTTTGATGTTGGATTGGGTGGGAAGGGGGGGTCTCCCCTCTTTCTCGATTAAAGCCAGGGTGAATCGGTTCGCTTGTTTTGGGCCCGTGGGCTCACTAATACGATGGCGGGGGGGGGGGTCGAGTTTCTTTGGGTTTCGGGGGAGGAATATGTTAGCGGACTGCGCAGTTCCGGTTGGCACTGAGCACCCCTCATAGCCCTTACGGCATGCCAGCAGTAACTGCTGCTGGGCTTAGTTGTGTGATGACTGTTGCATTGGTTTGGATGGGCACTAGCGAGTTGGTTCTAGGTCCTGTTCTTGGGGGGTGGGTCTGAGGGGTGGTTGGGGGATTGGTTGGGGTAGGGAGGAAACCAGTGTGTGTACAGGAGAGCGGTTTACAATAAGGTCATTGATGTGCAGGGATGGGGGCGTTACCTGATATATGGTGCAGGTCCGGCTCCCCTACAGACCCCATGAGACCGGCCCAATTTCTTGAATCTTTGGATTTTTTCCTCCCCTCCCTAGCCACGTTACTTAATCTCTCCTTCTCCTCGGCTGAGGTTCCAACCTGTTGGAAACAAGCATGGGTTTCCCCTAATATTAAAAAGCCTACTCTAGACCCCACAAAGCTGGAAAACTTCAGACCCATCTCGCTGCTCCCATGGGTGTCTAAACTAGCAGAAACCCATGTGAATAATGTCCTGTCCCACCACATGGTCCAAAACAACATCCTGGACCCATCTCAGAACGGGTTCAGGCCAGGACATAGTACTGAATCTGCCCTTCTGTCCACTACCGAATACCTCCGGAATATACTTGATGCCGGTCAGAGTGCTGCGCTGATTCTGCTTGATCTCAGCGCAGCCTTTGAAACGGTCTCTCATAACATCTTGCTAAAACGCCTTGAGGTCATAGGGATTAGTGGTCTCGCCCTTGACTGGTTCCGTTCATTCTTGAAGGACAGATCCTTCCGAGTCTCAGCCCCCCCGTTTATCTCCCGGTCCCACTCCATCGGCCAAGGAGTTCCCCAGGGCTCTGCACTCAGTCCATCCCTTTTTAATCTTTATGTGCAGCCTCTCTCGGCAGTGGCCAAAGAGTGGGACCTCACGCTGGTATCGTACGCCGACGACACGCAGCTGGTCATCACTCTCACTGAGGGCCCTTCCATCTCGGCCACGAGATTTAGGGATGGCCTGGCTGCAGTTGCCCAGTGGATGACGGACAACTGCCTACAGCTTAACGCAGGTAAAATGGAGGTGCTGCTCCTCGGAAAAAACTCCAGTCTTTGGAGTGATCACTGGTGGCCTTCCCTGCTGGGCCCCATCCCATCACCGAAATCTACGGTGAAAAACTTGGGCGTCTGGCTGGACTCCTCGCTCAGTTTTCAGACCCACACAAAGAAAGTGGTAGCTACTTGTGTGGGCCTGCTGAGGAGCCTCAACCCGATGCTCGTTTTTTTAAATTCCAAAACGCGTCAGCTAATTGTTCAATCCATCATTCTCTCCCGGTTGGACTATGCCAGTGTTCTACTTCTAGGCGCCAATAAAGCAGAGATAGCACGGCTGCAACGGGTACAGAACTCAGCGGCGAGAGCCGTGGTGGGCCTCCCCCGTAGGTGTTCCGTCAGAGCTACTATCCAAAGACTACACTGGCTACCTATTGAACCTCGCATTCAATTTAAGACCCTCACTATTGCTTTTAAAATTCTTAAATTAGAATGTCCTGAACTTTTACGCCCACTTTTAGTACCCTACATCCCTCAATGCAACTTGCGCTCCTTAGGTCAACATCTTGTGACTATTCCTCGAACGAAGCTCTGCCGTATGGGTGGCCGCTCCTTCAAAGTCCTGGGAGCAAAACTTTGGAACTCCCTGCCATTGAACATTCGCTCTCGGGATAACCTGTCCGCCTTCCGGAAGGCAATTAAAACTCATTTGTTCCCACTGTCCTAGGCCATCTCGTCTCTCCCTCCCCATTTCCCCTCAGCAGTTATATTTGGTTATTAGCGCCGGGACGCCTCGTTGCTGGGGCAGCTGTTCGCGCTTGAACAAATTCATAACATAACATCAGCTGGAATGTGAGGGGACTTCACTCAATGACAAGACGTCACAAGATTCACGCATATTTAACTAGGAGAGGGATACATATTGCACTGCTCCAGGAAACTCACCTTACCAAGGCGGAGGCGCAGGCTCTGCAGCGGCGGTGGAGGGGACAGGTATTTAGTACTGCCTACTCTGCATTTGCACATGGAGCGTTGATTTGGATCAGAGCAGGGGTGCCTTTTCAGGTGACAAAATAGACAATTGACCCTGAGGGTAGATTTGTAGCTGTGGAAGGGCGGTTGCATGGTAGGGACATAGCGCTCTGTAGCGTATATGCACCAAATGTGGAACAGGCGCGCTTCCTCAAAGGTTTGTCCGGTACGCTGGCTCAGTATCTTACAGGTGCAGTAGTGGTAGGCGGGGACTTTAACTGTCGCGGATATCTCATTGGACCGGTCGTATCCACCTCTGGCGGGCTCTCCGGTGGTCTGACTAGCTGAACGGAGGCGGGAATGGCATACTAGGTGGGGCCTGATAGACGTATGGCGTCAACACCACCCACTTGACCGGGACTATTCTTATTACTCTGGGATGCATGAGTGGCATGTCCGGCTAGATGCAGTGCTGTGCTCTGCGCAGTTAGCTCCTTCGATAGTATATTCTGAATATCTCACCAGGACATTGTCAGATCACAACCCCCTCATGTTTAAGATACATTGGACGGTGAGGAGAACTGCTATCCCCACTTGGCGCCTGCGCCCTGAAGCGCTGACTGACCCGGTATTCCAGAGGGAGGTGGGTGACGGCATAACGCATTATTTCAATGAGAATGCCGGCACGGCTTCCACGAGAGCAATGGAGTGGGACGCGTTTAAGGTGGTAATAAGGGGGGTTTGCATTAGCAAGCACGTAGGAGTGAGGAAAGTTTTGTTGCAGGATGTAGAGGGCGCTGAGAGTAGATTGCGCGCAGCTGAACTTGCGAGACCTGAAAATCCTGGGAAACAGGCAGAACTGGACGAAGCCAAGGAAGCGGTAGCTGTGGAGGTAGAAAGATTGCGCTGCTTTGATCACAAGGCCTACTTAGCGAAAGTACATACGGAGGGAGACAAGGCGGGGACGCTATTGGCCTGGCTGGCCAACCCCGTGATGAGGGGCTCATCGATTTTAGCATTAGAGGTTGGAGAGGGTAAGGAGGTATACACCCAACATGAGATACTGGCCTGGTTTTCACTGTATTATGAGGCGCTGTACAGTAGTTTGCTAGTAGCGAATGACTCTGATATTGATGCCTTCTTGGAGGGGCTGCCTCTTCCACAACTAGAGGAGGAGCAAGCCAAACAACTAGGTGGAGACATAACGTTGGAAGAAATTAGGACTGCCATCAAGCAAATGGCCCGTGGCAAAACGCCGGGAGTGGATGGGCTGCCAGTGGAGTTCTACTGGCAGTATGTAGATCTGCTGGCTCCACGGTTGCTAGAGGTATATCAGGAGGCGAAAGTTCTGGGTAGACTTCCAAGTTCTTTGAGAGAGGCACTGGTGATTCCATTGTTGAAACCAGGGATGGACGGGAAGGATACTGCTTCTTATAGGCCGCTCTCAATGTTGACCACAGATTATAAAATATTGAGTAAGATTCTAGCAGCGCGCTTGTTACAGTATATGACTACTCTGATTCATGAAGACCAGGCTGGGTTCATTCCGATGAGGAATACGGCGTCTAATGTGTGGAGACTATTGAGATTAATGGAGGCTGCGCAGTCGGATGAGGCACATCCTGTGGTACTGTCAGTGGACATAGAAAAAGCGTTCGATAGTTTGGAGTGGTTATATTTATATAAGACTTTAGGACGCTTTGGTGTGGGAGAAGACTTTGTGGCCTGGACGAGGGTGTTATATACTTCTGTGGTGGCTAGAGTAAAGGTAGGGGCGTTGATTTCGACGCAGTACACGGTGGCCCGGGGAACAAGACAGGGATGCTCACTTTCCCCGTTATTGTTCGCTATAGCTATAGAACCATTGGCAGCCAGGGCAAGATTGGGAGCGTATTACAGAGGCCTGAGCTACAGGAGGAACCAGCAATATATATCATTATACGCAGATGATCTGTTGATTTTCCTGGAAGATGCAGGTGCTGCACTGATGGGGGCGGCGGACTTGCTGTCATTGTTTGGCAATGTCTCGGGAATGAGGGTGAACTGGTCCAAGACCTGTCTGTTCCCTATGAAAGTTGGGGAAATACCATTGTACGTGCCTAGGGAAGTGCGCTGGGAGCCGACTTGCCTGCCTTACTTGGGGGTACATATTTACCATGAGACTGGTGACTTGTTGGAAGGTAACATAGGAAGATGTGTGAGGGCGTTGAAGGGAAGCATGACCTTTTGGGTAACTCTGCCACTCTCTGTGATGGGTCGGATAGCTTTACTGAACATGATAGTTCTGCCCAGATTGCTATACTATTTTAGGACGCTCCCAGTTTGGATTCCGGGTTTGATTTTTAGAGCGTTAAAATCTCTGATAGTAGGATTCTTATGGGGCTCTGGCAGGAGGAGAGTAGCGCAAGCAACACTGATGAGGCCAAAGGCGGAGGGTGGGTTGGCGGTTCCTGATTTTGAGTTATATTATCTGGCGGCTCAACTGCAAGTATTGACGCAGGCAATAGCGAAGGAATTCAGGGTTCCTGAAGCCATTAGAGGTCGGGAGATACCACGGCACGTGCTGTCCTTTATTGTTATGCATCAAAAGCTAGACCTCAGAGATCTGACTCTGGAGGAAAAGACGTTGCGGCAGTGCTGGAATCGGGCCTACAGTAGGGCGGGGGTGCGGCACCCTTATGCGCCTGAAATCCCACTTGGGATGGTGACGGCACTACCTCATGGGGGGACTGGACGCCGTTACTGAAATGGGAGCAGTCAGGGATCCAGGTAGTTGGGGACCTGTATGAGAACGGTGAGCTAATACCCTATCGGGTGCTGCTGGAGAGGTATGCCCTGCCTGGGGGAGGGTTCTTGCTCCATGCTGCGCTGGTAGCTGTGCTACAGATACACTGGAGGGGAGGCCTTGCTGAACCCACAACATCGGCGGCATGTCAATACGTAGTGATGGCGGCCGGGACTTTTAAGGCGGTGACGTGCCTCTACTCTAGAATGCTCAATGAAGGGCTGGTACCGCTGGACACATTGAGATTAAAATGGGAAGCAGGCATCGGGAAACCAATTCCGGAGGCGGCGTGGGGTCAAATAGTGCGCAGGGCATGGAAGAGCACAAGGAATGCACGGTTCCAGCTAGTGCATTTCTTTATATTACATAGGGCAGACTTAACCCCGGCAAGATCAAGAAATATTTTCAGGTAGAAGACGTTGCATGCCCCCGGTGTGCGAGTGAAGGGGCAGAGTTGGAGCATATGCTATGGGAATGCTCCAAGTTGACAGCATACTGGGAGGATGTGGGGGAAGTATTGGGAGGGATCACAGACAGACAGACAAATTAATTATGATATTGCGACTTGCATACTGCACTGGTTTTTGCATACGCCTAAAACTAAGATAACGATCCAAGTAGTGGGAGATGGAGAGCGGAGTTCCAAAAATGGGTGCAAAGCGAGAGTACCTTCAGATATCAACAGGCGCGTAGATCAAACAACGAGAAGGCGTTGGAGGTAGCGCACACATGGGAGGCGTTGGTTCAATCATTAGCTGATCTTTGCACAGAGAGAAGACGAGCTGAGGGGGTTGAGCAGGGGGAAGTAACCTCACAAGAATGATATGTATTGTCTTAGCGGGTGACATCTTCTAGCACTAGATCTAGCGGTTGGAGTATAGCTGCACACACTGGTTGGGGGAGGGGGGTGGAAGGGGAAGTTCCGTTAGGGTTTATAGTGGGGAGGATTGGGGCTTACAGTACAATGAAGGGCACTGGGGTTACTTTGGTGAGATTTAGGCGTTATTAGGCTCACATACTACAGTGTTGGAGTGCCTGAATGCTAGAAGGGTCAGGTTTGAGTAAGACTGATGTATGTTGGAACTGCCTGACAATGTAATGTACCCTTCATGGATAAAACAAAAAAAAATGGAAAAAAAAATGAAATCAGCAGGAGGGAAGGCAATGGTGATTGGAAAAAGCGAGACCACGCCCTGGAGTTCCAGGCCAGAACGAGCAGCTTATTAAGGGAATTAAAAAGATGCAAGAGGTTTAAATACTTCATAATAAAGGTTGCAGTAGAAATCGTGTAGGATCCTCTAAAGGAGCAGGAGGCACAGCAGAGATATCAACAGTAACACAACTGTGGCATTAAGAGGAGGTGGGAGGTAGAATGCTATGTTTGAATGTAAGCAGCTAGAGCACTGAGCTGAACACCCACAAACAGTAACAGAGCAGGAAACCAAGATAAAAATAACCCCCCAGAGAACAAATAAAGATCCAGAGTGGAATGAGACAGTACTAAGTCCCTGCTCTGTGGGAGAAACAGAAGAGAGAAAGGAGGGACAAAGAGGCAGGACTGACCACTAGCAAGCAAGGATTTTTAAAGGACACCGACATAGACAAATGAAAAGCAATTGCAAGAAAGGGGATGGACTAGAAGTCCACAGACTGATTACAGCAGGTCTCGAAGAGACAGGGCATGCACTGTCTAGCTCGACCTAAAAATAATAATAATTGGTGCAATTTTTTCTCATTGATTTGCGTTGAAGTGGGGGTAATTTTTTTGTAAACTTTATTTTGCCAATATGTAGCACATACAAATGTTGCAAATAAGTCACCACGCCCATCATATCGTAAACATTCACTTTGCAGGTTCTACATGCAGGTTCTACATGTCTATCTTGATAGTACAATTACAGGTGTAGTCGGCATGTCAAGTGACACAATGACACATCATGACAGTAAATATCGTCCCCAAACGGCCCCACCACTAGTCCAATCCCAGTTCGTGTCCCAGATGTGCGGTATTCCCATCTTCTCATTTACCTTCAGTGAAGGCATGCAGTAATGCAACACCACCTATTGTGGCCCTCAATGTATGCATTAATAATTCTAATATAATCACCCCACTCCCTCAGGCAAAATACAATTCTCTGATTGAGAATTTGAGGCCCGCTTAGTTGCTTCCACATATCTCTGAAATGGGCCACAAATATCCTTGGAGCGGGACGTACTGGGTGTAATGCTAGCATAGTTCTCCGCATTAACATTGCAATAGGCTAAACTGCGCAGCCAATCCTGAACTTTGGGTCCTCTTTTCCTGCCCCAGTGTATAGCAATCTCTCTTTTTGCCAGCAAGAGTCCCAGCGATGCAAAAGGTCTAACCATCGTGGGGAAGTTCACTGTGTACCCCAGCAGTGCAACCTCTGGAATGGGATCGAGAGGCAAGCCAATCATCTTCCCAAGTGTAGAGTGAATATCCACCCAATAACTCTGTAAATGGGGGCAAGTCCATGTCATGTGCATGAAATCGACGTGGGGTGCAGCACATTTTAAACATGTATGTGGCCTGGAGGCGTCTATCCTGTGTGCTTTGGCAGGTGTAAAATAGGCACAGTGAAGAAATTTAAAATGAAGCAGCTTGTGCCTGCTGTAGGGAAAGATTTATTTGGTGGCCCCGCAGCATTTGGACCATTGTTCGTCTGTTATTGGACCGCCCAAATCTGCCTCCCAGTCATGTCAGAGCTTGTCGTCACACACCGGTCTCATATCAGAACTAGCTTTGTACATTTTAGAAATGAAATGCGCACCATCGGGGCTCTCTATTACTAGTGTGAGTGGGGGAAACAAATCTGGCTCAATTGGAAACGTGGGGAGTGTCGCCCGTAAGGCCGACCTCATTCGGGTCATAACAAATCGAGTCATATAACTGCTGCCAGTGTATTGTGTATCATCGTCCAGTGAAAATACATGTCCCTCCGGATAGCAATCCCCTATTTTGACTACGTCTAAGGTAGCCAGTGTGCGCTCACCGTCGCCCCCGGACACGGGGCACCACTCGCACATGGCCATCTGAAGAAGTCGGCGGGCTCACAGAGCACGCTTGAACTCGGAGCGCAAGTTACTTCAGCTCTCCGCCTCGCCTGACTTTAAAATGGCGGCTCATCAAGGACAACTCGTCCCGAAGCTCCCGGCCGCAACCATGCGGGGGGCTTCCTGACCAAAGTGCAGGTGAGTCGGGACTGCCACAAGCCCTGGAGATTGCCTCCTGCCCACGACCGCTCACTTAGTTGCTCTCTCGCTGAACCGGAGCCAATAACTCATCTCTCCACCATGCCTGCCCTTAAAATGGCGGCCCAGCATAGACGGCTCACACAGAAATTCCTGATTGCAACCTCTCCGTGAGCATCTTGAAGCAAGAGTCGCGCCTGACCAAGAGCCCTAGATATTGCCTCCTGCCCCTACCCTCTCTCCTTGGTACTCACTTTCCAATCCAGAGCTCCTAATTTTACCTCTCCTGTCCGCCTGACTTTAAAATGGCGGCCCAACCAGGACTGCCCATCTAGAAACTCCTGACAGCAACCTCTCTGGGGGCACCCTGAAGGAGGCGCTAAGGAGCCGCACCGTGCAACAAAAGCCCCAGAGACTGCTCCTGCCCCTGGCCTCTCCCCTAAGTGTTTGCTTCCTGAACAGGAGTCCCTATTTTATCGCCTCCTTGTGCCTGACTTTAAAATGGCGGCCCAGCCAAGACTACACTTCTCGGAATTCCTGGCCGCAACCACCTTAGGGGCATCCTGAAGTTGGCGCAGGGGAGCCGCGCCGTACCACAAGCCCTGGTGACTGCCTCCTGCCCTTGCCCTCCCCCCTAGGTGTGCACCTCCCACTCCTCCCCAGAAACTAAGCAGACTAAAGCTACCCTATTCCCTATCTCCCACCGACCCACTAGACCGCACCTCAATACCCTCCAACTCATTCTTATAGAGCAATCGCCCACCGCTAACAGCCCTGTCCAGGCCACCGCGAACAGCCCCGTCCACATAGACTACCCGCCCCTCCCCCAAGCTACAGAATAACCCAGCACAAAAGGCACTATCCACACTAACATCCCAGTTACAATGCCTTCTATCACGACATCCTCCCCTAACCCACTCTCCTCACCCTACAAAAAACGGCACGGCCCAAACACCTTCTCGATCAACCTCCCCCCAACCTCTCACCAAAATAAAAAAAACACTCAAACATAAACTGATCAGGCAATTCCCTGAATCCCTCTTTGCTGACTTATACCATTGTTCCGCTATAGGTCAAATAAAAATTAAGCTCATATTTCACACAATTAGGCCCGGCTATTTGATCTCCACCCTGAGAACAAAACGCCAAATCACCAAAACCACCAAGACGACCCATAGCTGCGAACTCTCATTCTATGCCCCCAACCACCTGCCACACTACGGGATCACCTCGGTGACCATCTAATCTAACGGCACAGTCCTGATCCAAGCCAACAATGACAACCTTGAGGCTTTTCATCTCCTCTTCCCTTCTCTACGTACCAACAGCACCCACGCACCACTCCCCTTCCCATCGCTCCCTGCCCACCTGGGAATCCAGTCCCCCATACTGAACTCCCACCCCATTCCGCCTCCTGCTATCACAACCACTGATGCACAACCTCTAACCCTCTCCAATCCCTATACCACCAACAACATGGCCCCTCCCCTGCTCTAGTCCTTCCTCTAAAACAACCACCTGCGCGGAACCCCCCCCATTCAGTTCCGGGCAGACTCAATACACACCCCAAGTCTCCCAATCCCTGGCATCTACCCCCCCCCCCCCCGGCAAGAAAAATCGATTGCCTCATCCCGACCCCCCACAGCCTACGCCCTATCCCATAACCCAAACTGTCATATCAACTAACAACAAAAGTCAACACAACTCTATCAGCGCTTCTCCCCACAAAAGAGACCACGCCCAGATGCAACACATCTCTTCCCTCTAGAAGAGACAGAATGCCGCCTCACCCGTATTGAAAGCCAACTCGCCACCTTAATACATGGCCTGAATCTTATCCTAACTAACCTCTAGCCTCCCCACAACCCCCTAAACACCAACCCCAGCCCCATTTCCTCCCCCCACCCTAGGCCTCCCAAGCCCCACCCCCCAACCATTCAGCTTGCCCTTCCTCGTCCCAGGCCTCGAGACCGAATAGAGCCATGGAAGCCATGTACCCTCGAGCTAGCCTCCTCGTACATCACCCTTCCAACCCTCGCCCTTCAATCGGCAATTCAGGTAATCACTTGGCTCAGAAGTGAGCACTCTGTCCCGAAACCCCTCAGACATCCAGCCTCCCTCATCATCATCCCTACGGAACCTATAAAAGAGACTCCCTGCACCAACTGCATGCTCATTAACTGTAGATCTGCCACGAAACATGCTACAGAACTTGCAGAATCCATTCTCAGTCACGAAATAGATATAGCCTTCATCACAGAGACCTGACTCAACGACTCCTCTCCTCCTTTCCTGGATATGCATGTACCCCCGGGCTTCTCCATCATCAACAAAGATAGAAAAGACCAAAAAGGCAGAGGCGTGGCAATTATCCACAACAACAACCTGTCAGTGTCTGTCACGGGGCTGCTGGACAGGAGCCGGACTTTAATACTTCTTTGTTTCCGCCCTGTGGACAGGATTCCTGCAGCCCTTTTAATGTTGCCTGGGCTTTACCGGAGGAGGACTCGTCGGCCGTGAGGTCACCGGCTTATGTCCAATCAGAGAGTGAGGCAGAGTTAAAAGCCTGCCTCCAGGAAGAGGACGCCGCGAAAGCCGGGCGGGGATCGAGTGAGGAGACGCCGAGCAGTTTGAAGACGTTTTCAGCGCCACGAAGGTAAAGCAGAAGACAGTCCAGCGGAAAAGGAACACCAGGAGGCCAACGTTACCACGAGCCGCCCCGCCGCACTTCTGGAGAAGTGTGGCTAGACAAGGTACAGGGCCGGCTAAAGGGGCTATTTGCTTCACGGGCGGATACCGGGTAGGGGAGGACTGAGGGAGGTCACGGGGCTGACTTTCGAGCTGTGTATGTTCTTTCACCTTCCGAGCACACGCAGCCTTTTCACGCAAAGCTCCAACAGTTGCACGTTGTAGAAAGTCACATCTGATGCTAGTCCCTGGTGATTCCCTCACTCCCCGCTCCCCTCTCTCACGTTAAGTTCCCCAGAACCTCCAGTAATCTCGGGTCTTTGTTTCTCTTTTCTTTACATGCCGGGAATAACTCCTGCTGTGCCCTGGCATCGTTCCCTGGAACCTCCACGCCTGCAACGAGGACCTCACGCTCCTGTGTAAAGACTATTTCTAGGAAAGGCTTCCCCTCAAGGAGAGACTATTTCTGTTATATTCCCTTTTGTTCCTCTAGAAACGAGGACTATCTTTCATTTTTGAATGGCATGTTTGGTGGCTACCAATTAAAGCAACTATTGAACTCCTTAAAAGTGGTGTTGCTGAGTCCTTTATAAGCCAGCCCTTACCTGCATGCCTGACAATTGGCGAGCCAGATAGGAGTATTTTGGTGTGACGAACCGCCATCCGATACAAGATGGAAACCCTAATACAGCAGATGAAGGAGAGTGGGCCATCGGGCAAACGTCCGCACAAGCCGAAGCAGACCGCGCCACGTTCACCTCAGCTATTCAAAATCAAGCCGACAACCTTATTAAACTAGCTGAAGGACAGAACCATTTAATGGCAGTACTGGGACAAGGAAAAACCACCGCCCCTCCCCCAGGAACCGTCATACCACTACAAAAGTATGTTTCAGGGGAACATCCTTTAGCCTTCTTTCTGAACTTTGAAAGGGCTGCTAGAGCCAGTGCATGGCCCGGGGACAGGTGGCCCTTCTATGTTGCCCCTCTCTTAACTGGTGAGGCGCAAGCAGTGTATCAAATGGTGAATAAAGACGGTACCGTTGCCTATGGTCTCATGAAACAGTACATCGTAGACCGGCTGGGAGTTGATGAAGAAACACACAGGCTGAAATTTCGACAAGAAAGGGGAAGCCCTGGAGATCTCCCCAAAATGCTATTCTATCGATTAAAAGCAGCAGCTGACTTGTGGCTGAAACCACAAGACTCAAGTATGGAAGAAGTCATGAATAAAATTTATCTCGAGCAATTCCTGGAGGCTCTGCCTTATGGGACACAGCGTTGGCTAAAACAACATGCTGGACTAACTCTTGAGCACGCCATAGAAATGGCTACGAGCTATGCACGCGCCCAGGGCCGGCCCCCCATAAAGGAACCAGAGAAACCCAACCGAAACATACTAGGAAAACAAGAGAAGAAAAACCTCCAGTAGAATTTCCGCGTCCTCGTCTCCCTAGGCCTGAGATACCACTGACTTCAGGTCCTCAGTGTTATGACTGTGGGGAATGGGGGCATATAGCACGCTATTGTAGGAAGAAAAAGGAGAAAGAAGAAGAACCCATGGACATGAGCTACGCACCCCGTTCCCTCCTGTATGCCCAGGAAACAGGGCCAGTCTTTTATGTGAGTGTAGACATCAATGGGAAAATAGCAAAGGCTCTGCTTGACTCTGGGTGTAGACAATACGTAGTAAGAAAAGAGTATGTATCCCCTTCTTGTCTTCTGGCAGGGAAAACTGTTCACATAAGGTGTGTCCATGAGGACGTCAAGGAGTATCCTTTGGCCAAGAAATCCCTTTGCAGTACCTCAGGAGTCACGACAGAGGTGGTGGTTGGGGTCTTGGAAGATCTGCCTGAACCAGTCATTATAGGCACTGATAATCCAGGGTTCCTTTCTCTTATGAGAGACGCTGTTAAACAGTCTCCTAACAACGCCCTTCTTGCTTCAGAACCCTGGGCTAGGGACACACACTTTAGAACAGCACAGTTAAACGATGCTGGTCTTACCAATGCATGGCAAACAGCCCGTTCAGGTCAGGATCCCTTAACTAGGTCCTACCCCACTTTCATAGAATAAAACGGGTTGTTGTATCGGTTAGCAAAACCCGATGGGGTACCCCAGCTTTTGGTCCCTACGGATTTCAGAGACCAAATACTATTTTTTGCACATGCCCATCTGTTAGCAGGACATTCAGGGGCGGAGAAAACAGGGCAGGCCATCCTTCAACACTTCTTTTGGCCAGGAGTTTACGCACAAGTACAGCGATACTGCCAGGAATGTCAGATTTGTCAAAGGCGTAACCCCTACGTTCCCCCGGCCGTACCACTGACTCCCCTTCCCATTATTGGAAAACCTTTTGATAGGGTGGGGATGGACCTGATAGGTCCCTTACCCAAGTCAGCACGAGGACATCAATATGCGTTGGTGTTGGTTGGCTACCCCACCCGTTATCCGGAGGCGTTTCCCCTCCAGGCAACTACTTCATTCGCCATAGCTCAACGGTTGGTTGAGGTGTTTTCCCGAACGGGTTTTCGCCGGGAGATCATTACCGACCAGGGGACTCCCTTTGTCCCTAGACTGATGAAGCAAGTCTGTCAACAACTTAGGATCACCCACATCAAAACTTCAGTATACCACCCTCAGACAGACGGGTTGGTAGAGCGTTACAATGGGAGCCTAAAGCTCACCCTAAAAAAACTTCTGTCTGGGGATGGTAGAAATTGGGATCAACTATTACCCCTGGCTCTTTTTGTCCTCCGTAGTCAAAAACAAGCCAGCCTAGGTACGTCTCCGCTCGAATTGTTGTTCGGACGTAGCCCAAGGTCCTTACTCGAAATAACCAAGGATAGTTGGGAAAAAGAAGGAGCTCAAGAGGCAGAAGCCCTGTTAGATTACACCAGACAACTACAGTCCAGACTCCATAAACTGAGAACCCTGGCCCACGACCATCTAGCCATAGCCCAGATAAAACAAAAGGCTTTTTATGATAAGGGTAAAAAGTGGAGGGAGTTGGATGTCGGGGACTGGGCCTTAGTTTTACTCCCCACATCCACTCATAAATTTAAAAAAGAGTGGCAAGGCCCCTTTCAGATTGTCAAGAAAATAGGGAGAACCACCTATATTCTAAGCTTGGCCAAAAACAGAATTCAAATGTACAATATCAATATCTTGAAGAAATGGCTGGGTAAACCTCCACAAGCTATTCACACCATCACACTGTGCACGACACCCCTATCAACCCCGACCTTACTCAACAAGAAAAGGAAGACTTCCTTTCCCTTTTACTTCGGTATAAGGATGTCTTTTCAGACCAACCAGGAAAGACCCAGATAGCGGTACATACCATCCCCACTGACCCAGGGGTGGTGGTGAAACAAAAGCCCTATCGAATACCCGAAGCTAGGAGACAAGCCTTTAAGGACGAAATCGATCAAATGTTACGATCCGGGTTGATAGTACCTTCGCACAGTAATTGGTCTTCGCCAGTGGTTTTGGTGCCAAAACCGGATGGCAGCATTCGGTTTTGCATCGATTTCCATGCGGTGAACAGAGTGTCCAAGCAAGATGCATACCCACTTCCTAGAGTGGACGAATTGCTAGAACGTCTTGGTGAGGCTCATTATATCACTACTATTGACCTCACCAAGGGACATTGGCAAATCCCTCTAGCCCATGAGGACCAAGAGAAAACTGCCTTCTCCACTCCTTATGGGCACTTCCACTTTACCGTGCTCCCATTTGGTTTACATTGCGCCCCGGCAACATTTCAGAGGGCCATGGACACGGTACTATCCACACACCATCAATATTCTTCCGCCTATTTAGACGATATCGTCGTCTTTAGTAAAACCTGGGCGGAACCCATCGAACACCTTGAAAAGATCCTTACTAGTCTCAGGGATACTGGATTTCACATTAACGCAAAGAAATCAAGAGTTGCATTTCGAAAGGTGAAGTATCTTGGCTACCTATTAGGTGACGGTCTGATCGAACCCCAAGCCGAAAAGGTGAAAGCTATCCTGAATGTTCCCTATCCCAAAACCAAAAGAGACCTGAGAGCGTTTTTGGGTCTAGTGGGCTATTATCGACGGTTTATCGGCCAATTTGCCGAAATAGCCAGTCCACTTACAGATCTCCTAAAGAAGAACCATCCATCTTCCAAATTGCCAGCCCCCTCTGATAAGGAAACAGTAGCAGTGTATGTGGGGAAATTCTAATTACAGCACTCCAAATTAGTGTAGTTCATGAGAGCTCTAGTATATAGCCCTCAGCACTTAAGCTTGTATACACAGAAGTTTTTCAGACAAGCACACTCAGATGCAATTTTGAAAAAACAGTTTCTTTATATATACTGCGGGATCAACAGTTGTCACGCCAATATAGTTTGAAATCCAGTCTGTGTTCTTCAAGTTTTCTTTATTCAAAAAAAATTTTCATAAAAATGATTCCAGCATATTGTTCGCCAACACGTGTTTCGTCTCTTGCTGAGACTTTATCAAGGCATGGATCATGTGTGAAGCTCGTGTTGTCAGAGATGGACGTGGCGGGGTGCACTGCTAAAATCCAAGGATGGAACACCGTAGTAAGTGAAGTGGTATGGATCCTAGTGTGTCCAAGGGTGGTGATCGATGAACAGGATTGGTGGATAGCAGTATATAACGTTATATACCGGGGTAGCCAAAACAACCCCACTTAATTAAATAGACTTTATCACAAGGAATGTTGGGTGAATATTTGCAGTAACAGCGCGTTGTGGGAAGCGCAGAGTGTAGACGCACTTTAAAGAACAGAGTTTTTCTATGTAGCCATAATAAGCTGTGATTTGAAGCAACAAGGTGCTCGTGTCCCGATGTAACGGCCCGCCTCAAGCTCAAGGAAACAGTGGCATTTCACACATTGAAAACCTTCCTCACTTCCGCCCCAGTGTTGATGTCACCAGATTTCAACAAACCCTTCATCCTTCAAACAGGCGCTTCTGGAGTGGGGATCAGGGTGTTCTCTCACAGGAGAATAACGAAGGTATAGAAAAACCCATCCTCTATATCAGTAGAAAGCTGTTCCCCAGAGAAATGGCGTATTCCACCATCGAAAAGGAGTGTTTAGCGGTTCGATGGGGGGTTGACAAGCTTAGGTATTACTTGGAGGGCAGACCCTTTATCTTGTATACGGACCATGTCCCGTTGACTTGGCTACAAAGGAATCGTGGCCACAACGAGCGTATACTCCGATGGTTCCTAGCGCTCCAACCTTTCCAGATGGAGGTCCGTCATCGGAAAGGTTTGCAACAGGGCAACGTTGACTTTTTGTCTCGCTTTCCTCTTTCCCCCGATCGGGAAAATCCCGGGGGTGGGATCTGTCACGGGGCTGCTGGACAGGAGCCGGACTTTAATACTTCTTCGTTTCCGCCCCGTGGACAGGATTCCTGCGGCCCCTTTAATGTGGCCTGGGCTTTACCGGAGGAGGACTTGTCGGCCGTGACGTCACCGGCTTATGTCCAATCAGAGAGCGAGGCAGAGTTAAAAGCCTGCCTCCAGGAAGAGGACGCCGCGAAAGCCGGGCGGGGGTCGAGTGAGGAGACGCCGAGCAGTTTGGAGAAGTTTCAGCGCCACGAAGGGAAAGCAGAAGACGGACAGCCCAGCGGAAAAGGAACGCCAGGAGCCCAACGTTACCACGAGCCGCCCGCCGCACTTCTGGAGAAGTGTGGCTAGACAAGGTACGGGGCCTGCTAAAGGGGCTATTTGCTTCACGGGCGGATACGGGGTAGGGGAGAACTGATGGAGGTCACGGGACTGACTTTCGAGCTGTGTATGTTCTTTCACCTCCCGAGCACACGCAGCCTTTTCACGCAAAGCTCCAACAGTTGCACGTTATAGAAAGTCACATCTGGTGCTAGTCCCTGGTGATTCCCTCACTCCCCGCTCCCCTCTCTCATGTTAAGTTCCCCAGAACCTCCAGTAATCTCGGGTCTTTGTTTCTCTTTTCTTTACATGCCGGGAATAACTCCTGCTGTGCCCTGGCATCGTTCCCTGGAACCTCCACGCCTGCAACGAGGACCTCACGCTCCTGTGTAAAGACTATCTCTAGGAAAGGCTTCCCCTCATGGAGAGACTATTTCTGTTATATTCCCTTTTGTTCCTCTAGAAACGAGGACTATCTTTAATTTTTGAATGGCATGTTTGGTGGCTACCAATTAAAGCAACTATTGAACTCTGTAAAAGTGGTGTTGCTGAGTCCTTCATAAGCCAGCCCTTACCTGCATGCCTGACAGTGTCCAAATTGTTACCTTCAACTACAACTCCTTCGAATGCCTAACAGCTAACATCAAAACCACCAACAACAATCTATTGCACTGCCACCTCCTGTACCATCCCCCAGGCAACACCGTCACGTTCACGGAACACCTGTCAGACCTGATCGCTCACTGTTCTCTCCGAGATACCAACAACCTCATTCTAGGCGACTTCAACCTTCACTGGAATGATAAGAACAGTGTTCCAGTGCAAAATCTAAATGAACTACTTCATATCAACAACCTCACCCAGTACTGCTCAAAAGAAAACCACAACAAAGAATCAATCCTGGATGCCATCATCGCTCAACATGACGCAATCACTATAGACCACATCCTTCCAGTCGACTGGTCAGACCATCACCTAAACCTATTCCACTTCTCTAAACCGATCATGTCTCAACCCTCCATCTCTGACCCCCCTACATGGTCTAGAAACATATCGCAGATCAACACAGTTGATTTAGAAGAAAAAATATCCTCCCTCCTGCCCATGTCACCAGAAGGTCTCTCAACTGCAGAACTCACATCCCACTACAACGCTACCATGTCCTCCATCTTAGAAAAACTAGCTCCCTTGAAACTGAAAAACCCAGGATCATCCCCTCCAGATCCTGGTTCAACAAGGACATTAACGAGGAAAGAAGGCAACTCAGAGCCACAGAACGTCTCTGGAGAAAGAATCCCTCCTCCAGCTGTTGCGAAGAACTCAGAGCAGCAAGAAGAAAGTACAAACAACATAGCAATAATGAAAAATCCAACTTTTTCTGTACCGCGCTGGACAAGGCCAAAAACAGTCCAAGAGAACTCTTTGATATCATCAAAAAACAAACGTCCAAGCCGTCTACTTCCCATGTCCAGCCCTCCAAAACCTTATGTGACAACTTCGCCAACTTCTTTAACGAAAAAATCACCAAAATCGAACTATCACTGGACATCAACTACTATCCCCCTGGCAAAAACTGCACTCCAGCAATCAAAACTACCTCTAGAGGGCGATCCGCAACTACCTGGACTTCCTTCGACCTCATCCCCGAATCTGAGATCCTCAATTTAATCTCCTCCTTCAAGCCCTCATCCCACAACCTCGACCCCATACCCTCTCAAATGGCCAAAGAGCTGAAACTCACCCTGGCACCACTTTGGTGCGAAATCATAAACAGCTCCCTAAAAACTGGCATCATCCCAGATTGCCTCAAAGTCGGCCAAGTCACTCCTCTTATGAAGAAACCAGGCTTAGACACTAACAACTTGAATAATTTCAGACCTGTCTCCAATTTCCCCTTCCTAGTCAAAATCCTCAAAAAATGCGTTCTCTGTTAACTGAACAAACATATTGACAATATTAATTTGCTACACCATCACCAATCAGGCTTTAGAAAAGGATGTAGCACCAAAACTGCAATCCTCAACATCGTGGACGACATCCTCAACTCCCTCGACTCAAACCACTGTTGTCTATTCATCCTCCTAGACTTGTCAGCAGCCTTTGACACGGTAGATCACAGGCTTCTCATCAAAGCTCTCAAAGAGCGGGTAGGCGCAGACAAAGTGGTCCTACAATGGTTCTCCTCCTTCTTTCAAAACCGCTCCCAAAGAGTAAAAATCAAATCCTTTACATCTGACCTCCTCCCCGTGAACAGAGGTGTCCCCCAAGAATCCGTTCTCTTCCCTCAACTGTTCAACATATATATATGGAACCCCTCACCTCCATTCTGAAAAAAGCTAACATCCCTTTCCATTTATATGCAGATGACACACAGATCTACTTGGAAACCTCCTCCTTTAACGACATTCTAAGATTCAACAATACTCTCAGGGAAGTCCAAGAATGGCTATCAACGAACCACCTTAAACTCATTCAGGGAAAAATCTAGATCCTCCTCATCTCCAACAAGGAAGAAAACCCGCAAATCATTGAATGGTTGAAAGCAATCGATGCCCTCAACGGGAATCTCACCCTGGCAAACTCGGTTAAATTACTTGGAATCACCCTTGACCACAAACTATCCATGACCAACCACATCAAAAACTCCGCCAAGAGCGCCTTCCTCAATTTGAAGCTCCTCAACAAAATCAAATCCCACATTCCACCTACGGACCTCAAACAGGCCACCTAATCTCTGGTGTTGTCCAGACTGGACTATTGGAATGCAGTCCTCTCGGGTACAGCTCTCTCCCACCTAGCGCCACTCAAAACTACCCTCAATGCAGCTGCCAGAATGGTCACCGGAATCAGAAAAATTGAGCATATATCTCCCGCACTCAGAGATCTAAAATGGCTCCCAGTGGAAATGCGTGCCAGCTTCAGAACTGCCTGCCTTACACACAAAGCCCTGCATACAGGGAAACCGGAATAGCTAGCCTCCAAATTCAAGAAAGCCGGACAGTCTAGAAGCATCAAGAGTTCCAACTCAATTCTACTCATCCCCCTGAAAACGCGTAAACAAAAAACTGCAGCCCGTTCTTTTGCAGGTAACGCTCCTAAAATCTGAACTCCATCCTGGTTGACATCAGAACTACCCCTTCCTTTCCAAAATTCAAAAGCCTAATAAAAGCCCTTTACCTCAGCCGCGCCTTCCCGAACGCAATTACGCAACTCACACGCTTCCACCAGGCAGTCACCCGACATCGTGCACCCACCGGACAGTCACCCAACATCGCGCTCCCACTACCTACCTCATCCCTGGCCCCCAACCCTGCGCCTTGGCTCATCAGCGCTAAGAGAAAATTCCAGCTTAAGACTTGCATTGTCTGTACACTGAGATTACCTCTTGACCCCTCTACCTCAATGGCGCACCTCGGATCCCTTGACCTCTCTGCTTCAACAACGCACCTCAGACGCTCAGCAGAACTGTAATTTTTGAACACTTATGTATACATCTACTTTGTGCCGCTATCCTGTATTTGTCTTGTCTCCATCCAGCTGTAAAGCGCTCCAATACCCTCGGGTCTGGCCAGCGCTATAGAAAACCTCTAAAATAAATAAATAAATGAGTATAGAGCTGTAACGCTGGTAAGCTTCCTCAATTTCCCCCATGCCCAGCTGGTGGTGGACACTGTTTGTATGTCTTGTGGGAAGCCCCTAGGAAGGACTGTAGTCAGCTGGTCGGGAAGAATGAGATCCGCCTCTGGTCACAGAATCGGTATTCTTGCGTCTGGGTGAAACTATGCGTGTGCATAGCGACATTGTGCCACTAAATAATATAATTGTAAGTTTGGCACGCTAAACCCTCCCCGTACGTATGGTAGTGTGAGGATCGACCAGCGGACACATGGCTGCTTTCCCCCCGAACCAGTTGGATGAGGTGTGATGGCAATGTTCGAAAAAACCCATTGATGAGAGGTATGGGAATGCTATTGAAGAGATATAAATATTTGGGGAGTACGACCATCTTTAGAATTGCTACCCGATCCGCTAGTGATAATGGTAACCTCAGCCAGTGTTCCAACTGCGTCTCTAAAGTGTGTATTGCCTGCCCGTAGTTTAAGTGTATAATTTGTGTGGTGTCCAAATGGATGTGTATCCTGAGATATTTTACCGAATCGGAACACCATTCAAGAGGATACTCGCAGTCCCATGGACTAATGCTCGTGGTTAATAGAAAAATAATGGATTTCACAACAAAGACTTTGGGACGACGTTGGGTTTACTACGGTGCACTAGGGATAGTACACTAGAAATCACACTGTTTAACACTCCACCAACTACCGGGGCACCGTCCCACCCCAGGTAAAACTAAACTAGTACGAAAAAAAGAGCTGGGAGTGCAATATTTATATCAGAAACAATTGGGTATTTTAATTTGCAAAACGAAACACAAATAAATCAATGGTTCTAGATTCTAATTTGCAACCATGAATACAATCAAAAATTCTTCTTTTTTCTTGTTTTTCTGCAGCCGACGCGTTTCGTCCTAGAGGCAGGACGTCATCAGGGCTGCAATAGCAAACACACAATACAAATACATCAGTATATATGTTCAATATCACTCAGTAATCACCTGTGAAATGAAACAACACATCTTCAGGTAACTTATTAAATCCAATACAGCTCATTGTGCCGAGTGGTACTGACCGAAAATTAAATAACTTAACAGTTCTACAAATGAACGGGAAAACATTTCTCAAATCATCATGTCGGTTCCAGCAAGTACGTGTTCCACAATATATTTGTTGTACCTATTTAAACACTTACATATTTAGTCTACATCCTGTGATGAAGTACTAGCAAACTGTTGTACAAGTGTTAAAAAACAATGTCCATTGATAGTGGACCGCTCACCTAATTTTGTTGAATTAAGGCTCTTCTGTTATTATGGCTTCTAATATTGAACTTGTGGTCTAGGCAAATATTACTTCAAGAGGCCGATTCTTCGTATGCATAATAGTAACATTGACAAACTGGGATGAGGCAGAAAAAAGGAAAGACCAATAAATTATCAAGTCAATTTCTATATATCTACCCAGGTATAGCCTTCACTATACTGGTTCTCTTTTATCTTGTACTGCCTCCATATGCCAAACCATAATAGCATCCATACCTTTCCAAACTGAACGTCTAGGCTTCTCTCTAAATCGATTTAACCCTTCTTTAAATCGAGAGTCTCTTAAAAACGATCCACCCGTGGCTTCTCGCACCTACGAGAGGTCCAAACACAATAATGCAATTTAGAATGCTCTATTTGCCCTCTTGAGTATCAAAACAGTGTGCCTCCATATTAACTCACCGCTTTCCAATATATTGTAGCCAAGCGGGAAATTAACTTCTATGTCTGCAGTAGCACTGTCCATTCGTTCACAAACTGCTCAATCTAAAAAAGATATTTAACAAAAAAGGAACAGAAGCTATGAACTTGGCATATCTTCAGTTATAATTTCACTCTCGCTCTCAACTCTACCTTAAATTCTTCGCTTACCTTCATAATCTGGCCTCCTGTACCTCTACCCACGCCAACCGGGTGCGATAAATCCCGGAGGTGGGGTTACTCCAATCTCCCTGTGTTTAAAAAGAGCTCAATGGCCAATCAGAACTCTCAAAAATTCCGCGCGCATTGTCATGCCGTTCACCTGTAAGTGAGTATAAGTTGCCATTCAGGTCCGCTACCTCTTTGTTGCCGCTTATCGTTTCCGATCATGCGCCTTGGACTGTTATGTGGTTTGATCGCTACCTCTGTTCATTGCTAATAGTTTCCGGTCATGCGCATTAGACTATTCTACAAGTCGATTGGTTAACCCTAGTATTTCCGGTCCTGCGCATTCAGTGTGCATGAGTTTCCAGTCTGGTCCGCCATGCATAAGAATCTTGGTGTTGAATAAACGGAAGTTTTTCCTAAATAATCCTTATCATCTCTGCGTGATGATTTCTTCTAATAATGCGTATTTGCGCAATCATCCACAATCACGAAAAACAGTCTACACGTGCTCGTCTGCAGAGAAAGCTACCCATCCGACACCACCGTACGCCGTTATCCTCTCTGCATGAGATTTCATCTTTTGATATACACTCGCGCATTCGTCTGAAATCTCGAAAACAATTTGCAAACACTCGTCTGCAAAGAAATTTATCCAACACCGGCAAACTCCAAACGAAAATACCGTTGCGACCTCAACTTCGTCCTATTATTGCTATGCTTGCCTATTCCCCTGTTGGTCAATGATTTATGCATACAACTTCGTGTAAATGATATCCCACAGGGGCACATTTGTGAAATATTTCCATGTTGTTTCGGAAGGTTTATCATCTGATTACTCTAATAATAGATTATACATGTCTACACTCGATATGGAAGTATCCATGAAGAAAACAACAGTTTGCCTGCTCAACATCTCAGAATGTGTACAATAAACACATAAAGGGTGCTTAATACTACATCCATTAATCAAACCCATTGGTTCTGATCATATACACACATTTTAAGTACTTATTCATTGATGATTATGCCAAAAAATAGTGTAATTCAGAATCAATGTTTAACCCATGTGTCATACTACGACATTTGATTATCCAACGTGCTTCTGTTTGACGGATTCGTAGTTCCCAATTCCCACCCCTTACATGTTGCGGCACCTTTTCTATGCCATGGAATTTAAATCCCAAGTTGGCGCCATGTTCTTTTTCCATATGCACGTAGAGTGGGGATCTTGTGTCTTGATTCATTATTGCTCGTCTATGCTCCTGCATTCTTATTTTTAGGGGTCTTTTTGTGCTGCCTATATATACTTTATTACAGCTACAGATGATAGCATAGATTATTCCTACACTGTTGCAATTAATAAAATCATTGATGTGAAATTGCTTGGTTCCATTGAATCTGAAAGTTTTTGTTTTGTTAATGCCGTGCGAGCATATTACACAGGACCCACAGATATAAAAGCCTTTAGGCTGTGTGGATAACCAATCTATGGTTGGCTTCTTTGTTGGACGAATGTAATTCGTCGAAACTTTGTCCCTAATAGTCGGGCATTTTTTGAACGTTATTGCGGGTCTGTCATCCAATATCGTGGATAGACCCGGGACACCTTTCAACAGGGTCCAATTCCTACTTAATGCTTGTCTGATTTTCTCTTTTTGCACACAATATGCTGTGACAAAGGAAAGTTTGTGTCTGACTGATTCTCTCTTTTTTGGAAGTAAAGTGGTTGCTCTGTCAATTTTCGACACTTTCTCACTAGCCCTTGCTAGATCTTTTTTGGCATAACCTCTCTTCCCTAGTCTCAGTTTCAGTTGATTGAGTTCTTGAATATAGTCTTCATCCCGACTACAATTTCTTCGGGTTCTGACCATTTCACCGTAAGGTATCCCCCCAATCACAGATCCTGGGTGAAAACTGTCTGCCCTCAAGATGGAGTTGGTGGCCGTTGCTTTTCTAAATAGACTGCTGTTAATTTTATCCCCAACTACTGTCAGTGTCACATCTAAGTATTCTATACTGGATGTGCTTTGATTCATTGTCAGTCTCACATTAAAATCGTTATGGTTCAAGTAGTGCAAATAATTGTTTAGGTCGTCCGGAGTACCTCTCCATATTATTAGGATGTCGTCGATGAATCTGGCCCAAAATACCACCAGATCCATCCACTCCCCAGCTCTACGGCTCCAGGCGTGCTCCCTCTCATACCAGCCCATGAATAGATTGGCATAAGAGGGAGCAAACCTGGATCCCATCGCCGTACCCCTGATCTGATGGAACCATTCATCCTCAAATAGGAAGTAGTTATTTTTCAAAATTAGCTGACTCATTTGAATTATCATTTTGGAGTGGTGTCTTAAGCTCGCACTTCTGCTGCCCAAAAAGTGCTCTAGCGCTTGAATGCCCTTATCCATCTCAATGCAAGTATACAGACCCACCACGTCTAATGTTGCCAAAATCATCCCATCTTCCCACTTGAAATCCTGCAATTTATTTAGAATGTCAGTGGTGTCCCTCACATATGAAGGTAAGTTCACCACTAACGGCTTGATAAAGCCATCAACGAACTCTGACATATGTTCTGTGACACTACCAATGCTGGAGACTATGGGCCTACCTGGTGGATTAGCTCTGTCCTTGTGAATTTTTGGTAATGTGTAAAGGAAGGGAGACACGGGATGACTAACATTTAAATATTTATATTCTGAATCTTCTATCAGTCCTTCCTCCTTCCATACACATAAGTGTTCCAAAATATTTTGGGAAATCTCTTTCAACGGATTGGCTTTGACTTTTTTATAACAATTCTCATCCTTGAGTTGTTCCCGTATCTCCGCCACATAATTAGCCCTATTCATCACGACTTGCAAGTCTATGTGAAATAGAAACGAATTACCAGTGCACTAGTGGATTGCGCAATAAATCAAAGTTTATTCCCCATGGTAGCCAATACATAGCAATTGACCTTTTTATGGAAAAGACACTACAAGAATTTCACAAATTACAAGACAATTATACATTGAACCACCACTATAAAGACAATCTGTCCCGGCAAGAAAGATTAGCCCTATCAAATTTAAAACAGGACCCCTCAATAATCATCAGGGAAGCTGATAAGGGGGGGAACATCGTCGTGATGAATAGGGCTAATTATGTGGCGGAGATACGGGAACAACTCAAGGATGAGAATTGTTATAAAAAAGTCAAAGCCAATCCGTTGAAAGAGATTTCCCAAAATATTTTGGAACACTTATGTGTATGGAAGGAGGAAGGACTGATAGAAGATTCAGAATATAAATATTTAAATGTTAGTCATCCCGTGTCTCCCTTCCTTTACACATTACCAAAAATTCACAAGGACAGAGCTAATCCACCAGGTAGGCCCATAGTCTCCAGCATTGGTAGTGTCACAGAACATATGTCAGAGTTCGTTGATGGCTTTATCAAGCCGTTAGTGGTGAACTTACCTTCATATGTGAGGGACACCACTGACATTCTAAATAAATTGCAGGATTTCAAGTGGGAAGATGGGATGATTTTGGCAACATTAGACGTGGTGGGTCTGTATACTTGCATTGAGATGGATAAGGGCATTCAAGCGCTAGAGCACTTTTTGGGCAGCAGAAGTGCGAGCTTAAGACACCACTCCAAAATGATAATTCAAATGAGTCAGCTAATTTTGAAAAATAACTACTTCCTATTTGAGGATGAATGGTTCCATCAGATCAGGGGTACGGCGATGGGATCCAGGTTTGCTCCCTCTTATGCCAATCTATTCATGGGCTGGTATGAGAGGGAGCACGCCTGGAGCCGTAGAGCTGGGGAGTGGATGGATCTGGTGGTATTTTGGGCCAGATTCATCGACGACATCCTAATAATATGGAGAGGTACTCCGGACGACCTAAACAATTATTTGCACTACTTGAACCATAACGATTTTAATGTGAGACTGACAATGAATCAAAGCACATCCAGTATAGAATACTTAGATGTGACACTGACAGTAGTTGGGGATAAAATTAACAGCAGTCTATTTAGAAAAGCAACGGCCACCAACTCCATCTTGAGGGCAGACAGTTTTCACCCAGGATCTGTGATTGGGGGGATACCTTACGGTGAAATGGTCAGAACCCGAAGAAATTGTAGTCGGGATGAAGACTATATTCAAGAACTCAATCAACTGAAACTGAGACTAGGGAAGAGAGGTTATGCCAAAAAAGATCTAGCAAGGGCTAGTGAGAAAGTGTCGAAAATTGACAGAGCAACCACTTTACTTCCAAAAAAGAGAGAATCAGTCAGACACAAACTTTCCTTTGTCACAGCATATTGTGTGCAAAAAGAGAAAATCAGACAAGCATTAAGTAGGAATTGGACCCTGTTGAAAGGTGTCCCGGGTCTATCCACGATATTGGATGACAGATCCGCAATAACGTTCAAAAAATGCCCGACTATTAGGGACAAAGTTTCGACGAATTACATTCGTCCAACAAAGAAGCCAACCATAGATTGGTTATCCACACAGCCTAAAGGCTTTTATATCTGTGGGTCCTGTGTAATATGCTCGCACGGCATTAACAAAACAAAAACTTTCAGATTCAATGGAACCAAGCAATTTCACATCAATGATTTTATTAATTGCAACAGTGTAGGAATAATCTATGCTATCATCTGTAGCTGTAATAAAGTATATATAGGCAGCACAAAAAGACCCCTAAAAATAAGAATGCAGGAGCATAGACGAGCAATAATGAATCAAGACACAAGATCCCCACTCTACGTGCATATGGAAAAGGAACATGGCGCCAAGTTGGGATTTAAATTCCATGGCATAGAAAAGGTGCCGCAACATGTAAGGGGTGGGAATTGGGAACTACGAATCCGTCAAACAGAAGCACGTTGGATAATCAAATGTCGTAGTATGACACATGGGTTAAACATTGATTCTGAATTACACTATTTTTTGGCATAATCATCAATGAATAAGTACTTAAAATGTGTGTATATGATCAGAACCAATGGGTTTGATTAATGGATGTAGTATTAAGCACCCTTTATGTGTTTATTGTACACATTCTGAGATGTTGAGCAGGCAAACTGTTGTTTTCTTCATGGATACTTCCATATCGAGTGTAGACATGTATAATCTATTATTAGAGTAATCAGATGATAAACCTTCCGAAACAACATGGAAATATTTCACAAATGTGCCCCTGTGGGATATCATTTACACGAAGTTGTATGCATAAATCATTGACCAACAGGGGAATAGGCAAGCATAGCAATAATAGGACGAAGTTGAGGTCGCAACGGTATTTTCGTTTGGAGTTTGCCGGTGTTGGATAAATTTCTTTGCAGACGAGTGTTTGCAAATTGTTTTCGAGATTTCAGACGAATGCGCGAGTGTATATCAAAAGATGAAATCTCATGCAGAGAGGATAACGGCGTACGGTGGTGTCGGATGGGTAGCTTTCTCTGCAGACGAGCACGTGTAGACTGTTTTTCGTGATTGTGGATGATTGCGCAAATACGCATTATTAGAAGAAATCATCACGCAGAGATGATAAGGATTATTTAGGAAAAACTTCCGTTTATTCAACACCAAGATTCTTATGCATGGCGGACCAGACTGGAAACTCATGCACACTGAATGCGCAGGACCGGAAATACTAGGGTTAACCAATCGACTTGTAGAATAGTCTAATGCGCATGACCGGAAACTATTAGCAATGAACAGAGGTAGCGATCAAACCACATAACAGTCCAAGGCGCATGATCGGAAACGATAAGCGGCAACAAAGAGGTAGCGGACCTGAATGGCAACTTATACTCACTTACAGGTGAACGGCATGACAATGCGCGCGGAATTTTTGAGAGTTCTGATTGGCCATTGAGCTCTTTTTAAACACAGGGAGATTGGAGTAACCCCACCTCCGGGATTTATCGCACCCGGTTGGCGTGGGTAGAGGTACAGGAGGCCAGATTATGAAGGTAAGCGAAGAATTTAAGGTAGAGTTGAGAGCGAGAGTGAAATTATAACTGAAGATATGCCAAGTTCATAGCTTCTGTTCCTTTTTTGTTAAATATCTTTTTTAGATTGAGCAGTTTGTGAACGAATGGACAGTGCTACTGCAGACATAGAAGTTAATTTCCCGCTTGGCTACAATATATTGGAAAGCGGTGAGTTAATATGGAGGCACACTGTTTTGATACTCAAGAGGGCAAATAGAGCATTCTAAATTGCATTATTGTGTTTGGACCTCTCGTAGGTGCGAGAAGCCACGGGTGGATCGTTTTTAAGAGACTCTCGATTTAAAGAAGGGTTAAATCGATTTAGAGAGAAGCCTAGACGTTCAGTTTGGAAAGGTATGGATGCTATTATGGTTTGGCATATGGAGGCAGTACAAGATAAAAGAGAACCAGTATAGTGAAGGCTATACCTGGGTAGATATATAGAAATTGACTTGATAATTTATTGGTCTTTCCTTTTTTCTGCCTCATCCCAGTTTGTCAATGTTACTATTATGCATACGAAGAATCGGCCTCTTGAAGTAATATTTGCCTAGACCACAAGTTCAATATTAGAAGCCATAATAACAGAAGAGCCTTAATTCAACAAAATTAGGTGAGCGGTCCACTATCAATGGACATTGTTTTTTAACACTTGTACAACAGTTTGCTAGTACTTCATCACAGGATGTAGACTAAATATGTAAGTGTTTAAATAGGTACAACAAATATATTGTGGAACACGTACTTGCTGGAACCGACATGATGATTTGAGAAATGTTTTCCCGTTCATTTGTAGAACTGTTAAGTTATTTAATTTTCGGTCAGTACCACTCGGCACAATGAGCTGTATTGGATTTAATAAGTTACCTGAAGATGTGTTGTTTCATTTCACAGGTGATTACTGAGTGATATTGAACATATATACTGATGTATTTGTATTGTGTGTTTGCTATTGCAGCCCTGATGACGTCCTGCCTCTAGGACGAAACGCGTCGGCTGCAGAAAAACAAGAAAAAAGAAGAATTTTTGATTGTATTCATGGTTGCAAATTAGAATCTAGAACCATTGATTTATTTGTGTTTCGTTTTGCAAATTAAAATACCCAATTGTTTCTGATATAAATATTGCACTCCCAGCTCTTTTTTTCGTACTAGAAAAATAATGGACTTGTGCCAGTTTACGACTAGCCCGGAGAATCTGCAGAATCTGAGAATTTCCCTAATGAGGGGCGCTAAGTTGGTTTGGGGTTCCCAGACATATAAGATGGTATCGTCTGCATAGAGGGAAACAAGGAGATGGCGGGTATTAAACTGTAATCCCGCGTGCAGGTGGCGTTCTTGGAAATACCTAATCAACGGGTCCATTGCTAGTATGAACAGAAGTGGTGAAAAGGGACAACCCTGCCTAGTCCCACGGAAAGCGCGGAGGGTCTGGAAAGCGTGACATTCAAACGCAGCCTTGCCGTGGGTTTGCCATAGAGTAGTGCCGTAGTGGCAATGAATCCCACCGGCATGCTCATACGTTTCATTACTGCAAGAATAAATGGCAATGCCAAAGAATCGAAGGCTTTCTCCGCATCTAATAATATCGTGGCCGCAGGAGTTTCTGGATTCTGTGAAGGACTGCGAACAGCGTCCGACGGTTCAAGGAGGCCGACCGCTGAGGTACAAAGCCAGATTGCACCGGAGAGATAATATACTCCATTAATTGAGACAACCGATTCACGAGGACTTTGGCTAATATTTTGTAATCTAAATTTAGTGGGTGATATGACCCTCCGAGCATAGTATCTATGCCCGGTTTGGGGAGGAGTATGATGACGGCCTCACGTGTAGGAGGGAGTACCGGTTTCTCCACTGCTTCCGCATATACCTCAGTTAGCTGCGGGGTAAGAAGGTCCTTATATTCTTTGTAAAAAACCCCCATGAAGCCATCTAACTCCGGGGCTGTGGAGCCTCGGATCGTGTCGATGGCGAGTGATACATCAGCCACCGAGATGGGCTACGCTAAGAAGTCCTGCATATACCTTTCCAGGTAGACCAATGCGATCTTGGAAAGATAGTCGTTTTGGGCTGTGCTATCAGAACCCACCCTTGAAGTATACAGCGTTGTGTAATAATCTAGAAACTCATCTCGAATGTCGGCGGTATTGCTGAGTGTGTGTCCAGTTGAGGTGTGAAGTTCAGTGATGTACGATTTGCTGTATGGCGGCCTCAACATTTGTGCTAACACTCTCCTCGGCCTCTCCCCTTCCCCATAAATCCTGACAGTGTGGTATTTCCCCAGGTACAATATCTCCCGGTCTGCGTTGTCTTTGTATTCTGACAGAAGGGCCAAACACTTTGCCTGATCTACAGGGTCCAGGGCCCCCAAGGGATTTGTTTCAAGTGTAGTGATGTCGCGTTCAATGCGTGTCATCGTGTGGCGAAGGTCTCTGAGCACCCCTGTATGTTTAGAGATACAAAGAATCCTAATAACCGCTTTGAAACCCTCCCATAGCATCGCCCAGGAGCTCACTGAACCTGTGTTGATCTCGAAATAGTCTTCGATGGCTTCTCGTACTTCAGCTTTGAATAGTTTGTCATGTAGGACTCGGCCAGGGAAGCGCCATTGTCTTTCATATCCCTCTGGTCATGGGAGTTTCAAGTGTAATACTATCGGAAAGTGGTCAGAGTATGTCCTAGGTAGCGTTGTTAGCAAGGCAAACCAGTCTGTGCATTCAGGGGAGAGCAACCAATAGTCTATCCTGGTCCAGTTGTTATGTTGGCTAGAGTAGTGAGTGTATTCAGTCTGAGTGGGGTTTCGCTTCCGCCATATATCTGTAAGTGTGTGCTGCTCGCAGAGTTCCCTCAGTGCATGTCGTGCCCGCAGTTCACTGTCAGGTGCCCACGAAATGCTATTGAGTCCGGGGTCAAGTAGTAAGTTAAGGTCCCCCACAATAAGAACTTGTGGAGCTCTAATTTCGACAGTTGGGCACTCAGCGTGTGGAAGAACTCAGGGGCGTCAGTGTTCGGGGCATAGATGTTGACCAGTGCGATCCTGTGGCCACATAGGGAGCCTATGACAATGATGTATCTGCCCTCTGGGACGCGAACCACATCACTGAGATTAAAGGGGACTCCTTTGTGTATTAAAGAAGTACAAATCTACTTTAAATGTAGGCGTAAATGTAGGCATATTTATAGAGCGCACTGATACTCAGGAGTGTCCTGGCGCTGTACTCATACCGCTAGGGAACCCATCCTGGCTTTTCCCCGTGAAATGTCCACTCCTGGGCATCCCCGGGGTGCAACCAGGCATCCCCAGCGCTGTAGGGGGCCGTTGTGGAGACTAAGCAAGCTATTGCCCAGAGTTGCAGCGTGGGACTCGTGCTCAGAGTAGGCACCGAGGCGAGAAATCAGGTCCGAGGAATTATGAGCCCAAGAACCGCCGAGATCACCGAGATCAGCCGAGGCGGGATTTGAACCCTGGTCCTGGGCCAGGCCTCTACACCAGGGACTGCCGCTCTGAGCAGTGAGCCACACCTCTCCTTTCTCTACTTTAAGTATTACTGATATGGGCCAAGCATAGTACCCCAGTGTGAATAAGAACAAACTCAACTGATACACCATGGGGGGCTGGCAACGCCGGGTTGTGTACCAGCCAAATAACATAATGATGTAAAATGAATAACATTTTCCCAATTGAATACACTAACATGATGAAACCAAGCAAATGTGTCAACCAGTGCCTGAGTTGGAAAAGAGTTCTGCGCTAGCATTCGAGACGCTATGTGGCAGGGAAGGTAGGCTCGCTTCCGCGGATAACGGGTTGTTTCGTTGTTTGTATGTTCGACAAAATTTTTGAGCTTCAGCTGGAGTGTCGAATATGCGGGCCCTGCCACCTATATCAATTCTCAGTCTTGCCGGGTATAGCATGCCATATTTGAGGCCTAGGTTGCGCAGTGTGACCTTCATCCCAATTAATTTAAGACCTGATTCCTGAACCATTAACCCCTTCTGCGCTGCGTGAATGTTCGCGCTGTGCGGGGGGTTTTATTGAGTGGGCGGGATTCGGACAGTCCCCGGCCATCGTCAGCATATGCCCACGTGACGTTGAACGGCAGGGGGCCGTCCGAAGCACACAAGGGGTTAAAGTGAAGTCTGGATAGAAGGACAATTTTGACCCCTGCCTGTCCAAATCTCCACGTTCTCTAGCCAGCCTCAGCATCTTATCACGGTCTCTGAAGTTCATGAGGTGCCCTATTATGGGCCTGGGAGGAAGTCCAGGATTAGGTCTGGGGCCCATTGACCTAAGGGACCTCTCCACTATGAATCAGCGGCGAATGACTCCTTGCCAAAGAGGTCGGTAAGTAGATTTTCCACGAAAAGGCCCATGCGTCTGGTGGCTGTCGTTTCAGGAACACCCAGAATGCGAACATTGTTGCAGTGACTGCGGGCCTCCAAATCTTCGTTTTTAATGACGACTTCGATGAGTATGCGTTCCACTCGCTCCAGTCTTTTGAATCATCCTCGATGTCGGAGATGCGAGCTTCCGCCACATCCAGTCGTCGATTGTGAACCTGGATTTTAGCTCCCAGCCCTGCAATGTTCTAGTCTAGTAAGTCAAAGCGGGAGCTAGGGCCTAGAATCCTGCCCTCATTTCTTGCAACATAGCAATGGAGGACGCCTCAGTGGATGTGGACGTGCTCCGGAACTTGTGTGTTGTTGGCCATTTCAGTAGATTCTAGTGGCATTTTTTCTGCTACTTTTTCAAACGGGCGGGTTCTCTGTTTGGGATCTTTGCGGCCCATGCCTCCCTGGGGACTCCAGGGACCGATGTAGCGCAAGGTCTGAGTGCAAGGTAAATATCTGGAGATGGAAGCCAGTTGCAGTGGGCAATGCTTGTTGCAGGCTATAGGACTTCGGTTGCCCAATTAATTCATTTATACATCTGCTTGTCTGAGGCCAAATGGCGACCGGGGTGCCCACTGTCTCCACACCAACATTTATTACTGTAATCCCAAAGTGTTTATTTTGGCCCTCAAAGTGGACCTCAGCAATCGGACTCCGGCACTCAGGCTGGAACCTCAGCGTGCACTATCCTGGCATGTGGCTGCGGGACTCAAAAGAGGTCGTGCCTGGTTGTGGAGACGCGAGGGCCCTGCTCTGTCACAGGCGCGAGCGGCATTAGGGTCAGGTGCCAGGCGATCCTCATCTGCTGCGCTGACGTGCCCCCCTGCCAGGCCACTGCTCTTGCTGGCTCTCACACCCCCAACAACGAAGGCAAGCGGGCCCTATCCCCGCGCACAATGCGTGCCTCCCTGAACTGATTTCCTAATCGACTATGATACTTCTCTCGTACCTTAAACACAGAACTTTGTCTCTTCATAAGATTACACCCTCTCTTACTGTACTCTACTTTACATATTGATTAGTTTGTGATCAAGCAGCTATCATTGGAACACCTGTTTCAAGATGCCCACTATATCCTCAAATGTACTATATGGCCACTTCTCAATATATCCACCTTCAACTGGGCAAGGTCGTATTTTTTCAGTCTCCCATCATTGGATCCTTTATTCATTAAGTTTCTTTTTTCTGTTCCCAACCGAGTATTTTTTCTTCTAAATCAGAGTATATTTCCTTACTTACTTTAGCTTTATTTGGACAAATCTACGTTTGGGCTGTATACCTTGTTCCAAGATGGCCGCCCTTCTTTCAAGACTGATACAGGGCCACTTATCGCTTAACTTCCTCTACTTTCAATTTTAACCTTAATTGTACCACTTCCCATACACTTAAATGTAGGTCATCATGGCAAAGTTTTAGATGACTGCAGGGACCGATACAGCATACCCCAGCTGTGCGGTACATGGCTATTAACCACAGGTTCTTTTGGATGCTGAAAGTAAGCATGGATTCCAGCTTCCTTGATTGCTCCATCATAACTATTTTACATATTGGGTGCCCATATTTACTCTTGATTCCCACATTTCTTTTACCCCAGATTATTTGTAAACGGTATTATTTGCTTTTTTCGGTAACTGTAACAGGAACAAAGTGACCTTAGATTCTGGACTTTATTTACTCTTCTTTGTATGGCATCAGAAATTAAGAATAAATGTAATAGGGGGAGGAGCTACGACACCAACCGAGATGGCCGCGTAGTCTCCCGGCTCCGCTGACCTCCGCCCGTTGATCTATTATCCTGTTGTTCATTCTGATTACCTGTACCGGACCCGTGCGTGCGATTTGACCCGCATTCCGGTGGTGCAATCCCGGAGTTTCTCCGCCTTTGTGGAGCGGAGCTACATCGATGGGCGCATTGAGGCCTGACCCAACAGGGAAGCCGGTGTCTCGAGTGCCGGCTCTGCCGGGTCCGAGTTGAATAACAACGGACTGCTGAATGTGTTTGGGTCCGGTCTCTGGAAAGCCTGGGTTTTTTCTGACTGCTCTGCTATCATCAGCTGCCTGGTGCCCTGCATAGGTGAGGTGACGAGTGACACACGGTGCTGTGTCGCGGGGGTCCCTGACCGGGGGTTCGACGTTCACATCGCCGATCCCCCGGGTCGGTTCCTGGCTGCGTACTACTGCTCGCTAACCGTCAGTCCCTCATGGCTTCTTCCTGCTCCGCCTAATCTTGCCCCGGGGAAGGCGCCTCTCCGTGGGGACTACCATGCTGGAGGGCGAAAGGCATCTAGCGGAGCAGGCTCGAACTGGCCCGTCACTGAGGAAGGCACTCATGGCACTTAAGGGGACTATCGAAGTCCAGACTTGCAGTTTGTTGTCTGCGTCGGATGGACTCGCGGGCTTGAGACCGGATCATGGCTTGACTCCCGCGACCCGGCAGCCAGCCCGCCTTTCAATAGAGGTTTCGGAGACGTATTTTGACCCGGCGCTGGGAGCAGAGTTTGCCCCTACTGTAGTGGATCTACCTGATTGTGATGTGCCTGACCTCCCAATGGAACTGTCGGAACCCCCGATTGTGTATCCCTCGGAACATTTACAAGTCGTCCCCATTTTGGAACCTTCTACTTTCTATCGGTTGCTGTTTCGAACTGTGTCGACTCCCCTCCCCTGTCGCTCTTTCAAGATGGCGGAGGGGGTACAGCTTGGCCTCGGTGGCGGGGAGGAGCAACATTGGTACCAGCCATCTACATTGGGATCTGCCGTTCTTTTCTCCGCTGTGTACTCCTGGTTTGCTGACTTTTGTGGTATTTTGTGGAAAAGGCTTTCCTTAATTGTCGACTTCAGTGACTTTGATCGTAGGGGCCAGGGTTGAAATTGTATCTGCGTCTCTCCTTATGGCACTATGTTTACCGGGATTGTTTTATTGACCTAACGGAGTCCGGGCGGGGCTGGCTACAACGGGGGAAGGAGACCGGGAGTCCGCAGAAATATGCCCTCCTCCGCTTTCCCTCATCGAATGGGGTTCTTTGTCCTTTCCTTTCTTCCCTTTCTTCTATATTTCGGGTTTTGGTTACTGGGCGACAGGCACGCTGCTAGGGGGGTGGCCGTAGTCATCAGCAGGGGTGCAGGGTGGGGGGGTGTGGGGATGGGTGTTTATATTTTGGTTCTATGGCCTCTTTTCTCCCTTCTCTTCCTTTGTCTTTTCTTACTTTCTTTTTCCGGGTTAGTGTAGTGGGTTCGGCTTTCCTTACATCCTTGTTTCTACATTTGTACCTTGACCTTTATGAGGTTTTGGCGCTATGAGGCGGACAATAATGATGGCGTCGTCGAATAATAATGTGCCAGTTTATCCTGATGTCGTATGTCTTAACGCCGTCGACTTACATGATAGTGAGCTTATTTTGGATGCGTTGTTCTTTTGCTCGCCCCCCCTTTGTGATCCGAGACACTGTACGATACCTGATCCTTTCTACTTCTTATTGTAAAATGAGAACCTTTTATCCTGTTTCCGAGATGAATCGCCTTTGTAACTGATGTGCTCTATGGATGGGGTTCCTATGCTCCCCGGGGTGGCGGAGTTGCAGTTGGGGTGTAATAACGTATCGAATTGCTTGGCGGCCAGCCCTGGGGGTTGTAGGCCCTTCTCTGTATTTGATGGCTACTGTTAAATAAAAGTTTTCAAACATAAATAAATAAATAAATAAATAAAATAAATGTAATAATGTTTTTTCAGTTTTTCACTGTACTTGAGGACCTGCATCCTTAATTTTCTTCGGTAGGCATAGATTTGAAACCTTTTTGAGCATCACGCTCAATGCTTTGCTTTTTGTCCTAATCTTTCTTACCGTAGTGACACTGGTGTTGTCACTTCTCACACAGCTAAATATATTCTTAAGCGTAATGAACACAGATTACATGATATAAAACACACATATGTACTGTGATGGCCTTCTGCATGTACACCAGCACATAGGCACAGTTTACTTACAATATTGATAAAATGACCATCCTCTCCCATGGTCATAAGTTTTTGGTAAACTGCATATGTAGATGGCTCTTTGCCCCTGGTGGACCACAAGATAAAGCAAGTGTTGTGTAGTTGGCAGCAGGTGAGGAATTATCCTAGTGGGAGGCCATGATCCATTTAGGGATGCTCAAAGGGGAGGAGCTAGGAGTCAGAGAAAAGGTCTCCGGCCGTGTTCAAGGATCGTTCATACTAGCTGCGTAAGTCCGTAGCTGAATATGTGCCCATATAACGTGGGCGGCCCTGTAGTGTGAACCCCGGCGCATTATGGGAAATATGGCATGTGAGAAAATATGTTTTGTTGATGCATTTGTGGGCAATCTGTACTTTAGACAGCGCACATTGTCCAGTGTTCATTGTGGAAGCTGGCGCCACAAATGGAGGCGGCGGTGAGAGGTTGTGTGTGGCGGCATGTTTATTCCAGGTTACAGTTCGCCAGCCACCTGGTAACCCATTACAGTTATAGAAAATACGCTTCAAATGATAGGGCACTCTGACCTCCCTCTCCCGCAGCCAGCTGTAATTTTTTTAGGGCTATCGGGTGGCGGCCATTGCACCATATGAGCTCTATTAGTAGTGAATCTAGGTCATGGAAGAAACTGCACGGTACCACCGAGAGGTTGGCAAAGTATTCCAAATACGGGGTAAGATCACCATCTTTGATAAGGTAGCTTTTTCCAGAACTGTGTGAGTGACTTTAGTGCTGTGAGTACAGGCCGCAGATTGCCGTCAATTAGGTCAGTTGGAGAGTGGTACAAACAATTACCTAGGTACCGGACTGCTGAACACTGCCAGGTAAGGGAGGTCCCTCCCAGTCAGATTTCCTGTGGGGCGAGGTCAGCAAGGAGTGGGTAAGAAGAGTATTTGTCCCGGTTGACTGCAAGGCCTGCTTGTTTGGCAAATGTTTGGAGCGCATTCTGGATTGGTGTGAGCTTTATGTGGGCATCACAGAGATACAACAGGATATCTTTGGCATATAGCGATACCGCATGCGTCCGATCAGCAAGATGGACACCCCAGTGCTGCCCCTCTAGCCAGAGCCGTGTGGCAATTGGTTCCATCACCTTCTGCGAAGAGCAGGGGCGAAAGAGGGCACTCCTGCTGCAGACAAATGTAATAACTCCATGGAATCCTTGGTAGAGGAAGTCACACTCTTAAATAGCAAATGCAGCAGACCTTCTCTACCTTGGTTCTTAAAAGACCTCTATGAAGAAAAGAAGTATCTCACAATCACCCCCTTCTCTCTGAGTCGAGATCAGCAATAAAAAACTACAAAGACCACATTTGTAGAGCCAAGTCATAACTTACAATATCCCTCCTGGCCACTGCTAAGAACAGACTTTAACTTCTATTTGAACTAATCAAGCAAGCTAACTTGGCTTTCAATGCCCACCCAATTCCTCTGAGGCCTTATGCAGCAGCTTTATTGAGTTTTTCAACAAAAAAGTCAAAGATAATAACATCTCCCTGCCGGCCACGTTTGGCAGTAAAGCAGAGGATAATTAATTTTGCTAAACACAGTGACCCGGGTCATGTTTCTCACCGCTTTCAGAGATAGCATTACTGGTGACCACATGCAAGGTGAAACCCTCAAATGATCTTTGCCATGCCATCCCCGGCTCCATCAGAAAAGACTTTGCCAAACAGTTACTCTCCTTTTGGTCCATTCTGGTTAACTACTCACTCGAACAGGGTACGTTCCCAGACTGTCTAAAAGTTGCATAATCTCTCCTCTTCAAAAAAATAAATCTGCGGACTCCAATGACCATAACATTTTATGTCCAATCTCCATTCATCCATTCTTAGGTACGGTGATTGAAAGCTGCATAGCCTGTCTTCTTAGATCCATTCAAACAACCTTCAGGACCCTCTCCAATCTGGCTTCAGACAGCTCTACAGCACCGAGACTGCAATTCTGCAGATTGTGGAAATGTCCTCCTTATCTTAGATTCTGAAAATTCAAATCTATTTTTTCTCGTTGATCTCTCTGCTGCATTTGTTTTTTGTTTGATTTTTTCATTACAGTTTCTGCATAGGCGATTCAGTTAACCAGTGTACAATATATTTATAAAAACCAGTAGATGTACACGGGACTCCTGGTAATCAAAGATTGTTAAATGTTTACAGCAAAGGTAACATTGGCATAGTCCGAATTCGAACAATGCTATAGTTATCATCAAATATATCATTCAAATAAAATCACAGGACGTGACAGCATTTCTATATAATTGCATATTACCATTATAATATTTGTAATCCCAAATATATATATCAACAGAAACCTCCCGTGTAACAACTGCCTCCTCCAAAACGAAAGCCGCTTCGTTACGGGGACACCACGGAAGCTTGTCCCTTAAATAAGTACAAAAACTTCTCCCAGGATCACAGAAGTAGTACAACTGGTGGCTGAATAAAAGATGCAAAAACCGCACAAGGCTTCGTACTACTTCTGTGATCCTGGGAGAAGTGTATATATGTATATATATTAATATGTATATATATATATATATATGTGTGTATATATATATATATTACCTACTGGCGGTCGCCAGTAGGTATATATAGTTAGGATTTTTTTCCTATGGGATTTTTGAAAATTCTATGTTGAATAACTTTGGCGTTTGAGGACGGAATTGGCTGAAATTTTCTGGAAAATGGAACATTTTGTTTCTGAGCAGCCCCTGAAAATTTGGGGGGGTTTCGTCAAGCGGGGGCGAGAAAAAAGGGGGGTCCCAAAACGTGTTTTTAACATTGAGTTTTCCATAGGGCGGTTGGACTCACTTTTAGCTCGATCGGCTGAATGGATTTCCACGAAACTTGGCAAAATTGTAGGGACTGGTAGCCCGATGTGCCTTTGCTATGTCTCAAGATATATGCTCCAGTGGTTTTTACGAAAATTAACTTTGAAAAATATATATTGGGCTACATTGGGCTATATATATGTTGGAGCCCAAATGTAGCCCAATGTAGCCCAATGAAGCCCAATGTAGCCCAAAGATGGCCGCCAGAGACAAAAAAAAACAAATGTAGCCCAAATATCAGCCAGATGTAGCCCAACTATAGCCCAGTGACAGAATGTCCCAGAGTGTTTTAAAGAACAACTAGAACGCTAACAGTCTTACTTATGACAAAAGTATGGCACACCTGAAGTCATCTTGATTGGAATAAAGTGGTAACACTTAATACATTTAATTTGAAAAGGAACAAAATAAGGGGTTTCATTTTGCCATAGAAATGTTATATATATATATATATATATATATATATATTCACTGAAAAAAACCATAGGTTATAGACCATATATAGTTAGGAATTAGCATTTACAAAACCTTGAAAATTCACTGAAAAAACCATAGGTTATAAACCATATATAGTTAGGAATTAGCATTTAAAAAACCTTACTTTACTCACACAAAACCATTGAAATTCCATATATAGTTAGTTGTACTAACTATATATCGCGCACCCGCAATCCACTGCTGATCATGTCACATATGACATCATTCATGACATGGTCAGTGACATCACTGATGACATCACTGATGACATCTCAAATGACATCACTGATGACATCACTGATGACATCACTGATGACATCACTGATGACATCACTGATGACAACATCCAGTGACTGTATGTTTCTGTAAAGTTAAAATATGTCTTACATATTGAAGAATGAGTGGATGTAGAAGTGTCTGAACAAAGGATTTAGTAGGTGCATGACTGACTGTATGAGTGAGTGGTTAAATGTGTCTCACTGAGTGCATGGGTTAGTGACTAAACTGTCTTAATTTGTGCATCATTATGTCTGTTGTTCTGTAAACTGCTGCATGTGTTGATCAGTAGCTATATGATTAACTATATGGGTTATTGATTGGTTGCCCAAGTATTTGTATGGGAGACTGAGAGTGTGTATGGGTGGCTGGGAGGTGTATGACTCTCTGCATAGATGTATGGGTTCAAAAGTGCATGTGGAAACAGCTGTATGGGCGGTTGACTGTGTGCATGACTGTATTGGTGAGTGAATAGATATCTCAGTGCTACATGTCAAAGTAAGTACATATGTAAAATACAGTACATGTGAGAGTTGACATATATAAATAACTGTGCATAAGAGCCAGTGAATGTGTGAGTGGCTGTATGGATCATTGTGAACTTGTATCCAGGATTGTATAAGTGAGTAAATATGTTTTAGTATATGTTTGAATAAGTAAGGTGTGTTTAACTGTATAGTTAAGGAAATGGAGGTGTGATTGATTGTTTGCATGACTGACTGGGTGTGTGTGTAACTTCATGGATGAGTGACAATCTGTGAGTCTGTGTTTACACTGAGTGTATCTAAGGTTATATTAGAGTCTGAAGAGGTTCATCGTATTATCACATGAATGATGTCATCAGTGATGTGATCAGTAATGTCAAATGAGATGTCATCAGTGATGTCATCAGTGATGTCATTTGAGATGTCATCAGTGATGTCATCAGTGATGTCATTTGAGATGTCATCAGTGATGTCATCAGTGATGTCACTGACCATGTCATGAATGATGTAATATGTGACATGATCAGCAGTGGATTGCGGGTGCGCGATATATAGTTAGTACAACTAACTATATATGGAATTTCAATGGTTTTGTGTGAGTAAAGTAAGGTTTTTTAAATGCTAATTCCTAACTATATATGGTTTATAACCTATGGTTTTTTCAGTGAATATATATATATATATATATATATATATATATACAACGCTTCGCCTCCACCGGTGAAAGAAAAGACTGTCCAGGCCACCAATTCAAGAAAGCGTGTTTTTAATAAATTGCTCCACTATATATATATATTCCCCCTTGCATGTTGTTCTAATATCTCTCTTCGGCCATACCACGGTGTTGCATGTAATAATAGATCATATAGCATCAATTTATATTAACCAGGGGTGGTAAAGCAGGATACGGCCCATTAGGGGAGATGAGGTTTACTTCCCTGCGGCGATATCACACCTATCAGTGAAAATGCGACATCCTCGTCATTAAAATGCTACATTTTCACTCTAATGTAATTAAGCTGTGCAGCACAGTCCAGGTCTCAGTAGAATTTCATTACCCCGCAGCCTACATGCAAGCATGGATTAATTAATGTCAGGAGTGTCTGGCGGGTCGTCCGGGGCAAGTGCTAATTTGAGTGCCATCAGGATCGCATTCCAGGCCTCCAGAATGGGGTATTTACGCAGTCCTAGCATGTCTTCCCTTATCAGTGAAGTTGCTTCAGCCTTAGCCCAGTTCACTATAGATGTGGGTGTCTACTGCTTTCTAAGGACGTATGACAAGTCTCTTGGCCACCACTAGTCCCAAGTCTAACAATCTAGAGGAGGCTTTGTGTTTCTTACTTCTAGGGAATATACCTGTGATACATGCTTCCCACGTTGTCAGTAAGGCTCAGTCTGTGCTCTTGGACAGCAATTGGGTCACTCCTTGCCAGTACTCTTGCAGACTGGGATATGCCCACATCATGTGTAGGAAAGAAGCATCCACCATTTTGCATCTCGGACAGCAAGTCTCATCCCTATTAAAATACTTATTGATTTTGAACTATATAAAATTGAATCAATCTGAATCTAGCATTCCTCAGAATCTCTCTAGGGCTCCCCAGCAGCATAGTCCACTTTTTGGGTGTGCAGGGCCTTGCCAATTTCCTTCTCATCTATCTCGCAATGGCGTTAAATTAGCTAGAGTGTGCTCGCGGATTGATTCAGCAAACTATTTTACAAGGTGTCAACCCTACCCGTTACATGTATATACTACATCAATATGTGTGTTGGGGGTTCCTATGAGATATTGCCCCATTGACTCCCCAATGTGTCCATCAAGAAGGAGTGGTTTGGGAATTGTCCTGGGGGCACACCCTCCTCCTCAATCAGAGAAAGGAAGAGACGTATCGTACCGTCTGCAAATAAATCCCCTAGTGTATGTATGTCAGCATTGTGCCACTCCACCAACTTCGCTGTGCAAATCTACTCCCCATTCTTGGCATGCCCAGCAAAGGGATAGGGGGCGTGTATGGCTTAACAGCCCTAGTAAGATATATCGCTCTATGGAAGCACTTCTGCACTATCTGCATCAGAAGAGGATGTGCCTGGTGTGGTCTGTTGCACGGGTGAGAAATAAAAAGGAGTCTATCCGGCATGTACAGGGGCCTCTCTCAGCTGTATTCGCGAATTGTAATTCCATTACCCATTTCGCCACCCACTGTAATTGGGATGTCAAATAATAGTGTTCCATATTAGGCTGGGCCAACCCTCTTGCTTCTGGAGTAGGTATCATTTTACAAGCGCCACCCTACAGTGCGTATTACTCCATATAAAGTCTCTAATCATGCTCTCCAGTGATTGAAAGAAGGACGCTGCCAGGAATAATGGGAGGTTAGCAAAGTAATAAAGCAGACGGGGCAGCATGACCATTGTAATACGCCACCCGCCCTGCAACAGATATATTAAGCGACTCCCAAAAGTCAATTTGTGATCTTAAGTTTGTAACCGCTCTTGTGAGGTTGCCATCCAAGAGTTCCCAGTCAGCATGGTATACCCTTACACCCAGGTATCGGAACATGCCAGGTTGCCAGGTCACCACTACATCATCCAACACTGTCTAAGGGCCATCTACACAAGGGGTAAAGGGAAACAAGCAAGATTTCCCCCAGTTCACGATTAACCCTGACACCCCAGCAAATAGTTTAAGTGTGTCAGGAATGATCTGGGGTATAGCCCACACGTCTCTGATGTATAGTAAGATATCATTGGCGTAGAGAGATATACCATGTTTCTCCTCTCCTAAGTACACACCCCAATCATTTGTGGACTGGCGTAGTGACATTGCCAGGGGCTCTCTAGACAATTAAAAGATTAAAAGCGAATGAAGGCACCCCTGTCTAGATCCCCTCCTTATGACAATTGGTAGTTTCTTGCAACAGGGTGATACGCACGTTATGTCAGTTAAGGTATGAATATACCGCATATCTGCGTGACCGTGTGTGGAGGCCTCGCACATTCCAAGTGAGTATTGTATGGTCTGCCATGGTTCTACATTATGTATACATGGAATGTAGCCTGGCCCGTGCACATAACCGTATGCATGAGGCGGCGATGCATTGGTTCGTCACCTATTCCGCACAGGTGGGCCCTTGCAACTAAGGGGAGAAGGAGTAAGCCAACATGGCAAAAAAGAAACCCGAGAGTGACCCCCATAAATGTAGGGTGCTACCCAAATCTGGACAAGTACCAGTTGTCCATGTAATCTACTAGTTCCCTCTAGGAGGGAAAATGTGAAGGGTGTACTGCAGAGTGAGGCTTGTCATGTATTCCTATAGGTTCTGAATCGATCCCCCTATTCCTGACCCTATTCTAGTTAAGACAAACCGACAAGTTAACTAGTAGTCAACCCATGAGGCAGAAAAACCCCCATGATGCAGATACCGTTATCTGACGCAGTCACACTACGGCACAGGAACGTGTTATCTGATTAGGTCATAACGCTTGCAATCTAATTAGACAAGCGATATTCCTCCAGCCCCTGATAAGGCATACGGAGTTCTCATAACAAATCAAACCTATGACAACCTGGAAAAACCGTGCGGCCATTGTTTTGATTTCACAGAGAACTTCAGCAAAAGAATGTGCTAACGAGCAAGTCGTATGACATCTTTATTGACGTATCTATGTCCATCCTTACGTCAATCTCGGCACCTTAAAGGTATAAATATTACCGATCTTGCCCTATGTAAACACACGTGTGGTGACGAGACGGAGCAGCCATACTTGCCGAAGCCCAGAGCAGAGCAGACCCCGCTGGCGCAGCCCCGCCTTTCTGACGCGCTGAGAACGAGACGCGCTGCTTTCTCCTGCCGAGAATCCAGCCCCGGCGCTTCTGGGTAGCCCTCGCAGGCAGCCTGGAATATCGAGAGCAGAGAAAGAGATACCATTCCTCATTCATCCCAACTTCCAGGTACAGAACTGAATAACCCCTCGCAGAGAATTCTTAAGTTAGTCACTTGGCAAAAACAAACTTAACTTAAACTGTAACTTTCTATTCCCGCCCACGTATTAGACTTAGGTCAGGTACACGGGGTAGGCGTATCTAGAAACACCAGTTGAGTACGTTTAGTCAAATGTATATGTGTATGTAAATATATTTTATTCATTTTTAACATCATATGGCTTAGAAACCATATCAATGTTTTTACAGTATTACTTTATACTATTGCTTTTAATGTATGCACTTTACTTAACTATAAGTATTGCAATAATATCGATCCATTTCTCTTGTACGAGAAAAGAGACTGATCAATAAATAACACCTTTTTATTGAACACGCCCGTCTCTTCCTTTTCTCTACAATCTGATGAGACTAAGAATGCACGTACTGACTGAGTAAAATAATTGCCTTTTGTTCACACGACTCTCGAGATTTACTCTTGATTAGGGGAGAGCAAAGTTGTCATGTTCTATGGTTGTCAGAAACTAAATCCCTTCTTGTCTAATCAGGGAAGTTAAGTCCTCCTTGAACATTCGAGAAAGTTTCTAGTGAACTCTGAGCTAAGCTGGCAAACCCAAAACTTTAAGTCTAGTATCGACAGTAGTAGACCTAGTTAACGTCTGGCCTAGGCCTTTACTGCTGTAGGTATTATTCCAATGCGCAGAGCCTATTGGGATGATAGGAGCTACACTACATGGCGCCCAACGCGTTTGGAAGGGCGATAAAACTAACGTAAGACATTTAGAGTAACTCAGTCGTGCTTTCTCACTCAGACCCCTTTTCCCCATAATACTCCAAAGACGTCTGGAGTGGGTGAAAGGTAATATCCTCCAAAACCTCGCAGGAGGGAACTCCTATGTATGGTTCTTGGTATAGTCAACGTTGAAGGATAAACCGTTCCAAAATATTGTGCATCTAATCTTTGTTTCCATAAGAAACCTGATCTGCAAAAAAACATAATAACCTTCAGGACAGTAAAATGTCAGACAATGAAGAAGAAAGAGAGGCAGTTAGATTAGCAGCTGAACTCGCAGCGGCTGATGCTGCAGCACTAGATGCAGACCAGGATATAATACTCATCCCGGTCATCAAAAGGAGATCTATAACCCTGAAACTTATAGAAAATGGACTGACACCTAGAGGTGGCACAGTCATATTCGTAATTGAGGCACACGAATATCGGCAGACAGAGGTATATTATTCATGGATACATTTTCCAGCAGCAAATGCTGTAACAAAGTACTTCCACTATTACAAAATAGAGGAACCTCCTAATGAGTACACTCCTTTCGAGGAGGTGGAAGTACCACTCAAATTCCAAGAGCATTTGCTCTTATTTGATGGCGCCCTAAAACATAACAATCACATCACCAGGCCCGGTCCTTTAGGTAGACCAGGAGCAACGTGGCCGGTCCTAGCCGGATACACACCACATCCAGACATCAATGGGATGTCTGTAGCAGAGCTGTTAACCCAGCTAAAACAATTAATAAAAATTCATAGACAATTAGTACAGTATGTGATGCGGACTTCAACAATTCAGCCAGCGATTAAACTTCCACAGCTGACCCCTCACCAGGGGAATACAAATAAAATTACACCACAGAACATCCAGTCTTGCCTAGGTAAAGTACCGGCTAAACGGGAACAAATACCATTCTGGTTGGCACAGAAAATTACCCAAATAGAGGCGGTGTTTCCTGACACCACCCCGCTAGAAAAACATAGGATTCCGACTGTCTCCCAATGGGAATCGCACCACACATTGAGGACTGTGACACTTGGGGTACAGTCTTTGCTTCCATCTACACAAAAACGCACGGTGTTCCATCCATTTCGGTGATACCAGATGTGCTAAAACAAATTCAAGACGAATATGGTCCTGAACCCGCTTTAACTCTTGGTATGAAATTACTAAAAGACTTCAAGCAGGTCTCGGCTATATTATTAGCCAACATAAAGGGAGAAGCAGCAAACGTAGCGATCCGCCAGAGGTTAAAAGAAACAGATATAGCAGACCAACCAGCTGAAATTGCCAGAATCATAGAAAAATCCTATGAGGAACTAGGTAGAGATAGTTTAGGTGGAATACCAGTAAAACCGCAACTGACTGAAAGTCCTGAAAAAATATTTTTTAATAATAATTCACCAAAAAAGAACTGGGATGGAAACAAACAATCCAATCCCAAAGAAAAGAAATTCCAGTCCAGAGGAAGGTCTCCTAGGCGAAGAGAAAAAATCTCCGAACCAAAGACACAGGTCACCCCAGAGTGACCCCTCTGGGAAAAGATATAACCTTAGAAATAGGGATAATATAAAAAAACCTGATAGATATCAAGACATTGATACACGTCCCTCTCAATCTTTTCAGACTTCCTCGCAGAAATCGGAAAGAAGAGGACGATCAGAACAAAGAGAAGAGCACGCCAAGTCCAAAGACAAGGAACCTGCTCAACTAAAAAAGAAATTACAATTTCCAAAAAAGAAGGTAGCCAGTATCAAGGTAGTTAACAATGCCGAGAATACTGAGGACACAACTGAAAAACGGAGAATGGGCTCAGACAATGCTAGACAGCGCAGCAGAAGTGAGCATAGCTCGCAAAGTCCTTATGAATCATCTGGAGACAGTGGACACGAATGAATATCTTCAAGTGGAAACTGCAGACACCAGGGTTAGCAAACCTCACAAGATATACGAAATAACATTACGTATAGAGGGAGATAAGACTAGGAAAATAAGGGGACTATTTTGGGATAATCTCTCCGAGGGCTATGACATCCTTCTAGCTGAAAAAGACTGGCCACCAGAGTTTGTTAGGGAGTGCCCTCATGGCGAAGAAATAATTATGCCTGCCTTCTCGAATCATATCCCGATTCATAAAAAATACACACTTGCCAGAAAATGGGCAGTGGCTTTAGCTCCTGCCTTATATAAAAATCATGTAGGATGGGATGAGGACTCCCCTCCTCACAAAATCCAGTTAAAATCACAACCTACTGCACAAAGGCAGTACCCAATTAAGCAAGAAGCTAAAAAACAGGTAAATGAAATACTAGATCAGCTAGAATACCAGGGGGTGATTGAAACTTGCACCTCACAAATGAACAACCCTTTGTTTCCGGTCTCCAAACCAGACAATTCATATCGTCTAGTTTTGGATTACCGACACCTTAACACATGTTGCAAAACTTTTGCAGTGCAAAACTCACACAGTGCTGCACTAATGAATAACATAGTGCGCAAAAAATACAAAACAACATTAGACATCTCTAATGGATTCTTTTGTCAAAACATAGCACCGGAGAGCAGATATTTAACTGCATTCTCAATAAATGGCACGCAAAAACAATTCTGTCGGTTAGCCCAGGGGTACAAGAATAGCCCGGGGGTATTCTCAGCGAGAGTAACAGAATTACTACAAATATATGATGATGAAGCATTATCTTATGTCGATGACATTTACTTAACAGATGATGACTTGGAGACTCACTTGAAGAGAGTGAACACCATAATACTTGGGTTCGCTGCAGAGGGTTACAAATTCAACTTTACAAAATCCAGAATTGCCCATCTGAAAGTCCTGTTCGTAGGATATGAATTATCAAGTATAGCCTGGCTGACAATTTTCCAGAACTAGAAGAATTAAAAAATCTAGAATATGAAAAAACATATCCTCTGCCAATCGACATTCTGCCTTTACGACATTACGCCTGTGTAATCTATACAGACGGACATGCTCAACCCCCGTTTGGGGAAAACAAGCATACAACCCCACATGTGGGATTACAAAAGAAGTGTGGCGCGGAGGTAAACTGAAACCTCTATTAACAAAAACACACTCAGTTGAAACTAATTCAGAACAACAGACTGAAATAATAGCATTGAAAATGGCGCTAGATAATGCGGATCGCGAATTCCCGACACTTATAGTGTCAGATTCATATTACTGCGTCAAATCATATAACAAGGATTTGCAGACATGGATTCAAAACGGTTACAAAGATGACACAGATGCACCAATAAAGCAGAAACTGCTCTGGGAACAAATAGCTCTTTTACAAAAAGAACTACCAAAGACTCACGTGACACACTCACTGAGTCATCAGCGTGATGGCGTTCACGTTGCAGGGAATTCATTGGCTGAAACAGCCACAGCGGCAGCCACTAAATCGGCTCCCGTAGTTCGAAAAAAGCGTACATTAAAAGACATTGACGGTGAAACAATGCTGGCGGTGAAAACGTCATCAAAAGGCGACTGCTCAGCGTTACCGATCAACTATCCACTCAATTATACATACATAATCGATGCAAACTCCGTCCCTTTTGCTCGAATCCCTGGAGTGGGGGATAGAGTGATTCCAAACATGGACAGGAGAAACTTGTTAATCGCAGACGCACATATGGGCGAGGGTCTCAGACACCTCAAACTAAAAGATTCTCTGGAAGAATTACAATCACGGTACTGGTGGCCAGGCATGAGCCTGCGTCACACCATGTTTGTAAAAAACTGCCCAAACTGCAACAGAGATCGCAGTGGGGAGAGAAACAGTTTAATACCTCGTCGGTTTACTCCGGAAAAAATCAAGAGTAAACAGGAAGGGTTGCGATTAACATATACAGGCTAGTTTCCACTTATAATGTAGATCACCAGCACTCGGCTGACGTCTGGACTGTTATACAAAGATTTGCGAGTCTAAATGGCATATACGCTAAGAGCATGCTACGTTTGACCATTGTTTTCACTCTAGCCCTCCAGCCTGAGGGGAAAAAATGACCAAATGAGCATAGCCCAGCGGGAATCTTCTCACTTCCTTCCTGAGGGTACGGGATGGTGTAAAGAAAAAACCAAGGCAGAAAGCAATCTATAACAGAACGGATATTAGGTTCGGGAGCTGGGTGGGTCAAACAACTAATAAGTGTCCAACGTAGTCTAAATAACTTGCCAAGAAATTCTCTGAAGGGATTCAGTCCGTACGAATTATTATTTGGAACTAGGATGATTATCTCTGACCTTGACAGTCAGACTTCAGTGGTGAAAGAAAAAAGCTTTGATATCAAAGACCGTTTGGCTATTTTGCAGGACTTAAACAAAACAAGAAAAGACCTGAGCAACATAAAGTTGAAACAACAGCCAACAACCACTGAAGAACCACCACCTGTCCCAGCAAGACCTGTCTGGATTCCAAAAGTCGGGGATCTAGTCAGGGAGAAGATCGCGGTAAAGAAGGAATTTGGGCCTTCTTACAGAAAAGCAGTTCCTGTCTTGTCTGTCAACGGGACAAGATCAGTTGTACTACCGCCACTTGCTGGTAAAAAGGAGAACCGAGTTGTATCCATCGACCTGGTGAAACCACAACATGTGGCCGATAACAAACAGTAGGCCAAGTGGACTCCCGATAAGTAGCAGAACACCAAGGTTTGCTACCAGTACAGAGGTCCTAACGAAGAGGCTCATCACATTCGAAACGCCTACAGAAGAACAACAAGGACTATGCAACAATGCAATAGAACTCAGACCTCTGAAAACCCAAATAAAAACATTTAGCAGAGACACACCAATCTACAATGAAGTACCAAGTGAAAATGCAAGAAACAGAAATCCTGAACCAATTGGGACAATTGACAGAACTGCATCCGGCTACTTCATAAACTTCGATGATTCCTCTGAAGGCTTCAGTGAATCAAAGACACAGCCATCATCAAAAACCTTTAAAGAAAAAGCTAAAGAACTTTTGAAACAACTGAAAGAAACATATCTGATTTCTCCATGGATTGAATTTTGGGTGGGTTTTGGTGCATTTATCCTCATACTTTGGCTCATCATGGTACTTACTTTGGGACGCTTCATTGAGGGAAAATATGCTAAAATGGACACAGCAAGTCAGAAAATCAACTTGATCCTCAAACCACACACATCTTCACACATCGAGAAAAGAGAACTTTCTTCAGCCAACTTCACAGCCAATCCGATACCTGGTGGGGTAGCCTGGGACAACACTGACTATGAAATTTATGGTCCGGTCGAGATCCTGAAATATCCACACCAAATTAAGATCTCCTTGAGTGACTTTGTAAAACCAAACTCATTTGCTGATGATTGGGACTTCGAAAGCATTAATAATATGATGTCTGACTTAGTAATGTCTGCTAAATTTACCAAACATGATTATTTGCAGGGTTCTACCAATTATGATAGTATGTATTGCTATAACCACTATGGTAACCATTTTTTACATATATCAGCACAACCTAGAAATGTTTTAAATTATAATCAATGGGAACATTGTGCAACACCTCCAAAAGGGAGCTCAAGAACCGTTTACGACAAATATTCATATTTTTCAGGTTTTAACACAAGTAATGCTGAAACATTTTATTTTAAATTGTCAAACAAAACAGGGACCAAGACCATGATAACCAACACAAAATTGATTTATTCAGACTCATTTTTTGAACAAATGACTACTTTTGGATTTGATTATTGGGACAAAAATGTTGAATTGAAAAGTGTTTGGGGTACAAAAGAATGGCAAGTACAGGGTATAGAAGCTTTGTTTAGAGCCTGCATGATCCCAGAACAAATGATATTTTTAAATGACACTGTTCAACAAACCACCTGTCTTGGCCTAGCCAAAATCAAAGATTTAAATAAACCGTCTATTCCAAAGCCAGCAATGTTTAGCAACACTTCTACAGATGAAGAGATAGACGTAAACCATATATTAAACCAAAACAGAACACATCCTGATTGGAAACAGTGGTTGATCTGGCCCACAGATACTAATAACTGTCAAGACAGATTCCTGAACAAAACACAGGGGTTCAAAATGACCAGGCCAGACCCTAGATATCCTCAAAGACATCACCCAGGGATAATAACAACCTACAGTGTGGGCAAATTATGCCTTCAATGGCTACAAACTTCCACACTGACAGAAATTAAGCAACACCTAACTTTACTTACTGATGGTGCTGACTTGCGTGATTTCATAATGGGACCACGCAAACAGCGTCAAAAGCGTTTCATAGCAGCCTCTGTATATGCAGCATACAATGAGGCCTGGAAGGTTACTCAAATTGAAACAGCAGAGAGAATACGGGAAATTGACCGTATTAATTTGGAAAAATCACTTTCTGTAGTGGACAATGGGTTAATGACTCTGTCCTCCAGAATTTTTTCTTTGGACAGCATTGTGTCTTCAGCAATCGATATATTATCGCAAGACTTACTGTTATTACAACACGGTCAGTCACAATTGCGTTCTATTGTACAGCTTGGCTGGACGTTACAAAATCTGCGTTCAGGCTATGTGCCTTGGCGTTTAATCAACACAACGTCACTATTCCAAATCTTTAACCTTACTGATAGACAAATCAGTATGGCACAAAAGGGTGCTGATTATACAATCTTGAGCATTGAAAAACTCGAAAGATTACCAGTGACAATGTCAGAACGACCTGTCAGTGAATGGATAATACATGGGATAATAAATATTCCAATCTCAACCTTCAGGTTTCAATACTGCCAAAAATATATACAGGCTGGCATGTACGAGAAATTGGGAAAGGGGTACCTTAAAACAACTTGGAACCTGCCCTATTCACATGCATGTGTCAGTAATAAAGGACAGAAAGTGTTTCTTAGTGGCAACAATTGTGCGATGTCACTGAGTGGCACACTTCTGTGTAACGGAATTAGTTTGCATGGAGCCTGTGAAAGGAATTCATACAACCTTTCATGTCACCAGCAAGGCGCACCTGCAACAGAAATAGAACCATTCTTTCAAAGACTCTATAATGGGAGTTACATTCTTATTGTAGACCGCAGATGTTGTAGTCTTATGCCCGGGACTCCTTATCTAGTAACTACGACTGCGAAGGTCAAGTGCTGTGGACGCTCATTGTTCCCCAGCTCCTTTCCAGACAGGGAGGCAAGGGCATGGCCCGATTTGAAAATTACTTCTATTCGAATAGATACTTTAAGCAGAATGAAAACAGTGCTTCTTCAGACGCCTACCAGGCTCTCGTCATCAAAAGAAATGTATGATCTACAAGTCGCAAGGACGACTGCAGAGATACATACATTATTATCAACTAATTCCCCCGTACATTTCGCGGAAATCCTGAATGAAATCTTAAATATTTCTGATACCAATGGGGTCTCAAATGTATTTAAGACAGTATTTTCGATGGCATTAACACCATTCAAAGCCATACTGGGTATTTTTCCAGATTTCGTCCATTCGATTTTTGGCGGACTTCCCCTGATCTTGGGACTAATTGCAGGAATACTATTCTTAGTCCTTATTTTTCGTTATGGCAACCCATGTCACAGACCAAACTCTGGCGACAATGGAAGAAACAATCCTAGCCATTGGATACCGGGACCGGATAACAAGAATCCTGGGACTCTCCCGGCTTAGAGACCTGAACATGACTTGGTTTCTATCATTTCGACCTATGTGGCAAAGATGTGTTTTACCTGTACTAAGGTGTCTGCTATGCGGAGAAGAATGCGCGTTAGACACCTGTCTGACGCTACAATCAGATGCGCCAATGGATGCAGAAACATTGTTGAGCCCGATAAAGGTTCATGCTTTGTGCTGCCCTCAAAGGCTGCCAATCCTGATGACGGCATTCGTGGAAGCTTCACCACTACGATTGATGGATAGTGATGTTCAAGATGAAAGCAGCATCGATCAGGTACGACCTTCTGTCAGCAATGCGAATCAGAATGTCAATGGAGACAATCATGCGCATGAATGCATGATTACACCTATTTCCGAGTTAGTGGAACTTTCCCAGGAAGCTGTTGACAGTTTTTTCGAAAGCCTAAATGATATGATGTTCTCACCCGAACAGAAATAGAGACTTTTGAGCAAGCTCGCACACGGCGTTCCCTGAATTCGGCCTTCAACTTTAATAAATAAAGTCACATGAACTATTTTCACTCCAGTTCACGGACAGCAACTCTTTCAGAAGCCCCAAATTATTTTTTCGGTTTTTCGGGACACTTATCTTCTGCTTAAAGTAAGAAACTATTCCTAAAGAACTAAGATTTCTATTTTTATATACTTTATAGACTTTAGCTGCCCGCTGGTATGTTCACAAATATTTTATTCTGTGATGGAATGGTCTCGAAACTTTTTTCTGTATTTAAGAAACCATTTCATGTGTAATTCTCATATACAAAATAAGCAATAATGTATACAAATGCGTGATTACTTTAGCATTATTCTACAGCTTGAGTGCATACAATATATATGTCTGCAATTTTTTCCGTATATTTGAAAAATTTCGAAATGCATTTATGTATTTTGGGGTGGTAAGGTATACACACTACTCTATAGTATGTTGTACTATGTTATACTATGCCTAGATTAGTAAATATGACCATAGTTAGCGTGGAGTGGGTGTCATGTATTCCTATAGGTTCTGAATCGATCCCCCTATTCCTGACCCTATTCTAGTTAAGACAAACCGACAAGTTAACTAGTAGTCAACCCATGAGGCAGAAAAACCCCCATGATGCAGATACCGTTATCTGACGCAGTCACACTACGGCACAGGAACGTCATAACGCTTGCGATCTAATTAGACAAGCGATATTCCTCCAGCCCCTGATAAGGCATACGGAGTTCTCATAACAAATCAAACCTATGACAACCTGGAAAAACCGTGCGGCCATTGTTTTGATTTCACAGAGAACTTCAGCAAAAGAATGTGCTAACGAGCAAGTCGTATGACATCTTTATTGACGTATCTATGTCCATCCTTACGTCAATCTCGGCACCTTAAAGGTATAAATATTACCGATCTTGCCCTATGCAAACACACGCGTGGTGACGAGACGGAGCAGCCATACTTGCCGAAGCCCAGAGCAGAGCAGACCCCGCTGGCGCAGCCCCGCCTTCCTGACGCGCTGAGAACGAGACGCGCTGCTTTCTCCTGCCGAGAATCCAGCCCCGGCGCTTCTGGGTAGCCCTCGCAGGCAGCCTGGAATATCGAGAGCAGAGAAAGAGATACCATTCCTCATTCATCCCAACTTCCAGGTACAGAACTGAATAACCCCTCGCAGAGAATTCTTAAGTTAGTCACTTGGCAAAAACAAACTTAACTTAAACTGTAACTTTCTATTCCCGCCCACGTATTAGACTTAGGTCAGGTACACGGGGTAGGCGTATCTAGAAACACCAGTTGAGTACGTTTAGTCAAATGTATATGTGTATGTAAATATATTTTATTCATTTTTAACATCATATGGCTTAGAAACCATATCAATGTTTTTACAGTATTACTTTATACTATTGCTTTTAATGTATGCACTTTACTTAACTATAAGTATTGCAATAATATCGATCCATTTCTCTTGTACGAGAAAAGAGACTGATCAATAAATAACACCTTTTTATTGAACACGCCCGTCTCTTCCTTTTCTCTACAATCTGATGAGACTAAGAATGCACGTACTGACTGAGTAAAATAATTGCCTTTTGTTCACACGACTCTCGAGATTTACTCTTGATTAGGGGAGAGCAAAGTTGTCATGTTCTATGGTTGTCAGAAACTAAATCCCTTCTTGTCTAATCAGGGAAGTTAAGTCCTCCTTGAACATTCGAGAAAGTTTCTAGTGAACTCTGAGCTAAGCTGGCAAACCCAAAACTTTAAGTCTAGTATCGACAGTAGTAGACCTAGTTAACGTCTGGCCTAGGCCTTTACTGCTGTAGGTATTATTCCAATGCGCAGAGCCTATTGGGATGATAGGAGCTACACTACAGGCTAGCCACTATGAGATCCCCCATTGTGGCTCATCTGTGCGTACAAGGATGTATGTATCGTAGAATAACCCTCTGGTGTCGCCTGTGAGCTTAGGCATGATGCCTATTATACATTCCGCACTGCAGATAAAAATAGAACAAGAGTTACTACACCAAATGTCCACAGGTTGCAGTCTCATAGGAATTCCGGAGTGCAAACACCCACCTTTAACTTCATACAATGTTATCTGAAGTCTGTGGTGTAACATCCGGCATTCTCATTGACACAGCGCCGACAGCCCAGCTGCCGACGACTCCTCTTCTTTAGTGGAGTGGAGTGGGTTAGCTTCTTTGTTGGTCAACTCTGCTTCTTCAGCTACAACGACTGCTTCCCGCCTCTCCCGCCTGATTTGATCTGGGCCTGGTGCCGTTGCGAGGCCAAGGTTCTGCTTCTTTGGCCGCTGCCGTTGATTCTTGGTACCATTGGCATCCCCATTCCTGGTGCTTTTTGTGCCCGTAGCGGTACAAAAGGGGGTGGTGATGGACGGAGCATCTGAACCAATCAAACACTCACACCCAGTCAAAAGATCTGGGTTTAATCCATCACCGTTCTTTAGCCCACTCTGCCACCCCAGTTCAGACATGGCTATATGCAAATCAGTCTGACCCTGTGCCTCGTGGGAACAGTCCAGCCCGAACTGCCAAGCCATGCCTTCCCTGGACCGGAAACAAGCTTCCGAGGACCGGTTTCTGGCATTACAGCCGTCTTCAGCCCGGCTTGCTTGAATCCAGTGGCAAAGTGAGCAAGGGACTCACGTCTGAGCATACCCTGCCACACTTATGTCGGCCAAAAGCGGTACAAAAGGGGGTGGTGATGGACGGAGCATGTGAATCAATCAAACACTCACACCCAGTCAAAAGATCTGGGTTTAATCCATCACCGTTCTTTAGTCCACTCTGCCACCCCAGTTCAGACATGGCTATATGCAAATCAGTCTGACCCTGTGCCTCGTGGGAACAGTCCAGCCCGAACTGCCAAGCCATGCCTTCCCTGGACCGGAAACAAGCTTCAGAGGACCGGTTTCTGGCATTACAGCCGTCTTCAGCCCGGCTTGCTTGAATCCAGTGGCAAAGTGAGCAAGGGACTCACGTCTGAGCATACCCTGCCACACTTATGGCGGCCAAAAGCGGTACAAAAGGGGGTGGTGATGGACGGAGCTTCTGAACACTCACACCCAGTGAAGACGGCTGGAATGCCAGAAACCGGTCCTCGGAAGCTGCTAAAGAACGGTGATGGATTAAACCCAGATCTTTTGACTGGGTGTGAGTGTTTGATTGATTCACATGCTCCGTCCATCACCACCCCCTTTTGTACTGCTTTTGGCCACCATAAGTGTGGCAGGGTATGCTCAGACGTGAGTCCCTTGCTCACTTTGCCACTGGATTCAAGCAAGCCGGGCTGAAGACGGCTGGAATGCCAGAAACCGGTCCTCGGAAGCTTGTTTCCGGTCCAGGGAAGACATGGCTTGGCAGTTCGGGCTGGACTGTTCCCATGAGGCACAGGGTCAGACTGATTTGCATATAGTGGAGAAGTGTGGCTCACTAGTTAGAGGAGGCAGACCTGGAAGCAGAGGTCAGCCCGGGACCAGGGTTCAATTCCCGGCTCGGTGGGGTCTTGAGTCCTAAAATGTCCATGGACTTGACAATTCTCGCTCTGGTGCCTACTCGATTCATGGGTTCTCACTCTGCAACTCTGGGCAATAGCTTGCTTAATCTCCACAACGGCCCCTCGCGGCGGGATGCCTGGCTTTCACCTTGCGGATACCCTGCCGGGGTTATCTCACAGGGGAATACCAGGACGGGTTCCCTAAGCAAGCGCTTAGAAACCGCTTGGTGATTTGCGCTATATAAATTCCTGTACATTTACATTTACATTTACATTTACATAGCCATGTCTGAACTGGGGTGGCAGAGTGGGCTAAAGAACGGTGATGGATTAAACCCAGATCTTTTGACTGGGTGTGAGTGTTGAATTGGTTCACATGATCCGTCCATCACCACCCCCTTTTGTACCGCTTTTGGCCGTCATAAGTGTGGCAGGGTATGCTCAGACGTGAGTCCCTTGCTCACTTTGCCACTGGATTCAAGCAAGCTGGGCTGAAGACGGTTGGAATGCCAGAAACCGGTCCTCGGAAGCTTGTTTCCGGTCCAGGGAAGACATGGCTTGGCAGTTCGGGCTGGACTATTCCCAGAGGCACAGGGTCAGACTGATTTGCATATAGCCATGTCTGAACTGGGGTGGCAGAGTGGGCTAAAGAACGGTGATGGATTAAACCCAGATCTTTTGACTGGGTGTGAGTGTTGAATTGGTTCACATGCTCCGTCCATCACCACCCCCTTTTGTACCGCTTTTGTGCCCGTAGGGCACTGACCTGAGTACTGGCCTGTGGTCTGCAGCCAGTCCCAGGAATCCTGCGGGGTAACGAAGAACCTTGTTTTCCCAATGGAAATCCCACACAATTTTGCTGGATAGAGTAGGGAATAGAAGGCGTCCAGCTGTTGAAGTTACTGTCTAACTTGCAGGAAGGAGCCCCGCTAACGGTGAACTTTAATTGTGTAGTCCGGAATTAATAAATGTTTCGTGTTTTCAAATGTGAACTCGGGCAGTTTACTGGTTTCATGTAGGATCATTTGCCTGTCTCTGTAGTGTAATAGTTTAAAGATGAGTGGCCGTTCTGTAGTGTAGTTCCTATTATCCCAATAGGTTCTGCGCATTGGAATAATATCTTCAATAGTATAGACGTAGGACTGAGGTTAACTAGGTCTTCTACGGACGATATTAGACTTAAAGTTATGTGTGCCAGCTAGCTCAGAGTTCACTAGAAACTTTTTTGAATAGGCAAGGAGGAGTTTAACCTCCCTGGATAGACAAGAAGGGATTTAGTTTCTGACAACCATAGAACATGACAACTTTGCTCCCCCTAATCAAGAGTATATCTCTAGAGTCGTGTGAAAACAAAAGACAACTTATTTTACTCAGTCAGTACGTGCATTCTTAGTTTCACCAGATTGTAGAGAAAAGGAAGAGACGGGCGTGTTCAATAAAGAGGTGTTATTTATTGATCAGTCTCTTTTCTCGTACAAGAGAAATGAATCGCTATTATTGCAATACTTATAGTTAAGTACAGTGCATACAGTAAAAGCAGAATTATAAAATAATACTGTAAAAGCATTGATATGGTTTCTTAGCCATATGATACTTTAAAATGGATAAAATAGATACATACATATATACATTGACTAATCGTACTCAACTGGTGCTTCTAACTATGCCTACCCCAGTGTACCTGACCTAAGCCTAATACGTGGGCGGGAGTAGATAAGTTGCAGTTTAAGTTAAGTTTGCTTTGCCAAGGGTCTGACTCAAGAATTCTCTGTAAGGGGTTATTCAGTTCAGTACCTGGGATTTAGAAGGCTGGAGGGCTGGTATCTCTATCTCAGGACTTGATATCCCAGCTGCCTGCGAGGGCGGCTGGAAACGCCGGAGCTGGATTTCTCGGCAAGAGAAAAGGCAGCGTCTCTCTCTCAGCGCGTCAAAAAGGAGGGGCAGCGTCCGTGGGCTTTCTGTATCAGCTGGGCTCCTCGGCAAGTCGCGCTGCTCCAATCTCGTCACCACCGTGTGTTTGCTTAGGGCAATGTCGGTATTATTTATACCTGAAAGGTGCCGAGATTGACGTAAGGATGGACATAAATAGGTCAATAAGGATGTCATAAGAACTGGTCGTTCTTACATTCTTTACTGGAGTTCTTGGCTAAATCAAAACAATAGCTGCGGGATATTTCCCAGGTTGCTGGAGGTTTGATTTGTTTTGAGAACTCGGTATGCTTTCTAGGGGGGCTGCAGGGATAGTGCTTGCCTAATGTGATAGCATGCGCTATGACCTAATCAGAAAACGGGTTTCTGTGCCGTTGTATGGCCACTAGTGATTTATTAACCGGACAAGGGTCAGAAACAGGAATATCGATACAGTTCCCATAGTAAATACATTACACCCACTCCACGGAATCTATGTCCATATTTACTAACCTAAGCATAGTAAACATAACTTAATAGTGTAAGTGTACACGAAACCACCCCAAAATACATTAGTTTGTACCTAAAAAATTGTTTTGCGCAATACATGAAAATGAGTATAGCTACTGTATGCATTTAAGCAGTGTAATCATTCAAAGAGGATGCACATTATTATATCAGCATGAATGATTTGCGAAAATAACACATGAAATGGCTCTTAATACAGAAGAAAAATTGCGAGACCACTTCATCACATAAAATATAATTCTACTTGTAAACAACCTAGAGGTCGAGGTAACGTTCACTAGAGTTACCTAAAAATAGAAGTATTCTGTTCTCTAAGAATAGTTTTACTTTAAGCAGAAGATAAGTGCTCAAAAAATGTAAATATTTTGGTCTTGGAGAAAAAGTTCTTGTTTTCTTGAGAAAAACTGGAAAAAATTCTTAGTGGCTTTGTTTTCAAAGTTTGAAGGCCAAATTCAGAGTTCAGGGAACGCTGTGTGCACGTTGCTTAAAGTCATTTCTTTTGTTCTGGTGAAAACATCATATCATTAAGATGTTAGAAAAAACAGTCAACAGCTTCTGGTTAGAGTTCGACTAGGTTGGAAAATGACGCTACCATGCAGTCATGAGCATGATTGCTTTCAGTGATGGTTTGATCAGCATAGCTGACAGAAAGTCGTACCTGATCGATGCTGCTTTCATCTTGTACTTCACTACCCTTCAATCGTAGTGGTGAAGTCTCCACGAATGCCGTCATCAGGATAGGTAGCCGCTGGGGACAGCACAATGCATGAGCCTTAACTGGACTCAACAAAGTCTCTGCATCCAATGGCACTTCTGATTGTAGTGTGAGACAGGTGTCCAACACGCATTCTTCGCCGCATAGCATGCACCTTAATACAGGCATAACACAATTCTGCCACAAGGGTCTGAATGAAATAAAACAGGTCATATTTAAATCTCGTAGCCGTGCTAATCCAAGGACTTTAGTTATGCGGTCCAGGTAGCGGATAGCTAGGATCGTTTCTTCCATTGTTGCTGGAGTCATGTCTGTGACACGGTTTGCCATAGTGAAGCAAAAGTAGCAAAAATAGGACGCCTGCTACTAGTCCCAACAGGAGAGGAAGTCCGCCAAAGATGGAATGGACGAAGTTAGGAAAAATACCCAGGATGGCTTTGAATGGGGTCAAAGCGCCTGAAAAAACTGTCTTAAATACACTTGCGATACCACTTGTATCAGAAATATTTAAGATTTCGTTTAGCATTTCTGCGAAGTGTAGGGGGCTATTTGTTGATAACAGTGAATGAATCTCTGCCGTTGTCCTTGCAACTTGGAGATCATACGTTTCTTTTGATGACGTCAACTGGGTTGGCGTCTGTAGGAGCACAGTCTTCATTCTGCTTAAAGTATCAATTCGAATAGAAGAGATTTTCAAACTGGGCCATAACCTTGCCTCCCTGTCTGGGGCATCATTTGGGAACAATACCCTTTCACAGCACATGACCCTGGTAGTTACGCTTACGAGATAAGGTTTTCCTGGCAGCAGGCTGCAACATCTGTGATCTACAATTAGAATGTAACTCCCGTTCGAAAGTCTTTTAAAGAATGGTTCTATTTGTGTTGCAGGTGTGCCTAGCTGGTGACATGAAAGGTTATTTGAAGTCCCTTCACAGGCCCCATGCAAACTTATACCCTGACACAGAAGTATACCACTTAGTGATTTTGCACAATTATTGCCACTAAGAAATACACTCTGTCCTTTATTACTGACACATGTGTGTGTATAGGGCAAGTTCCATGTTGACTTAATGTATCCTTTACCCAACCTTTCATACTGGCCTGCCTGTATATATTTTTGGCAGTATTGAAACTGGAAAGTTGTTATCGGAATATTTATTATCCCATGTATTATCCATTCAATGACAGGTCGTTCTGACATTGTCAATGGTAATCTCTCAAGTTTTTCAATGATCAGAATTGTATAGTCAGCACCCTTCTGTGCCAAACTGATTTGTTTATCAGTAAGGTTAAAGATATTAAATAGTGACGTTGTGTTGATTAAACGCCAAGGCACATAGCCTGAACGCAGATTTTGTAACGTCCAGCCAAGCTGTACAATAGAACGTAATTGAGACTGACCGTGTTGTAACATCAGTAAGTCCTGCTCTATTATATCGATTGCTGAAGACACAATACTGTCCAGTGAATATATTCTGGAAGACAGAGTCATTAACCCATTGTCCACAACAGAAAGTGATTTTTCCAAATTAATACGGTCAATTTCCTGTATTTTTTCTGCTGTCTCAATTTGAGTTTCTTTCCAAGCTTCGTTATAAGCTGCATATATAGAGGCCGCTATGAAACGTTTTTGACGCTGTTTGCGTGGTCCCATAATGAAATCACGCAAGTCAGCACCTTCTTTAAGTAAAGTTAGGTGTTGCTTAATTTCTGCCAGTGTGGATGTATGTAGCCATTGAAGGCAGAGTTTTCCCACACTGTAAGTAGTTACAATCCCTGGATGTTGTCTCTGGGAGTATCTAGGGTCTGGCCTGGTCAATGTGAACCCCTGTATTTTGTTCAGGAATCTGTCTTGACAGTTATTTGTGTCTGTGGGCCAGATCAACCATTGTTTCCAATCAGGATGTGTTCTGTTTTGGTTTAAAATATGGGTTACGTCTATCTCAACATCCGTAGTGCTATTACTGTCCGTTGTTGGCTTTGGAATAGACGGTTTGTTTAAGTCTTTGATTTTGGCTAGGCCAAAACAGGTAGTCTGTTGAATCGTGTCATTCAAAAATATAATTTGTTCTGGGATCATGCAGGCTCTAAATAATGATTCTACACCTTGCACTTGCCAATCTTTTGTCCCCCAGATCGTTTTCGTATCAATGTTATTGTTCCAGAACTCAAAACCAAATATATTCATTTTTTCAAAAAATTAGTCCGAATATATCAATTTTGTGTTTGTAAGCATGGTTTTCACTCCTGTCTTATTTAACAATTTGAAATAGAATGTTTCTGCATTACTTGTGTTAAACCCTGAAAAGTATGAATATTTATCATAAAATGTTTTTGAACTGCCTTTTGGTGGAGTTGCACAATGTTCCCATTGGTTATAATTTAAAACATTTCTAGGTTGAGAAGATTTATGCAGATAATGGTTACATAGTGGTTGTAGCAAAACATCTCATCATAATTAGATGAACCTTGCAAATAATCATGTTCTGTAAATTTAGCTGACATCACTAGATCAGACATCATATCATTAATACTTTCAAAGTCCCAATCATCAGCAAATGTGCTTGGTTTTACAAAGTCACTCAATGAAATCTTAAATTGGTGTGGATACTTCAGGATCTCAACCGGGCCATATATTTCGTAATCAGTATTGTCCCATGCTACCCCGCCGGGTATAGGATTGGCTGTGAAGTTTACTGAAGAAAGTTCTCTTTTCTCGACGTGTGAAGACATGTGTGGTTTAAGGACTAAGTTGATATTCTGGCTTGCTGTGTCCATTTTAGCATATTTTCCCTCAATGAAATGTCCCAAGCATAGTACCATGATGAGCCAAAGTATGAGGACAAATGCACCTAGTGCCACCCAAATTTCAATCCATGGAGAAATCAGATAGGTTTCTTTGAATTGATGAAAAAGTTCCTTTACTTTGTCTTTAAAAGTTTTTGTTGTCGGCTGTACTTCTGGTTCACTTGGATCCTCAGAAAAATCATCGAAGTTGATGAAGTAGCCGGATGCTGTTCTGTCAATTGTTCCAATTGCTTCTGTGTTCCTTTTTGCTTTAGGAATTTGTTTTGTTTCAACTGAATAGTCTGTGGTTACATCACTGTAGAATGGAATTTCTTGATGTAAAGCTTTGATTTGGGTTTTAAGAGGTTCACGTTCCATTGCTTTGTTGCATAGTCCTTGTTGATTCACTGTAGATTTTTCAAATGCGATTAGTCTCTCAGTTTGAACCTCTGTGGATGTAGCAAACTTTGGTGTGCTGCTACTTCTTGGGAGTCCACTTGGCCTACTACTTGTTATCGGCCACATGATTGTGGTTTAACCAGGTCGATGGATACAACTCGGTTCTCCTTTTTACCAGCAAGGGGCGGTAGTACTACTGATCTTGTCCCGTTGACAGACAAGACAGGAACTGCTTTTCTGCAAGAAGGCCCAAATTCCTTCTTTACCGCGATCTTCTCTCTGACCAGATCCCCGATCTTTGGAATCCAGACAGGCCTTGCTGGGACAGGTGGTTTCTCTTCAGTGGTTGTTGGCTGTTGTTTCAGTTTTATGTTGCTCAGGTCTTTTCTTGTTTCATTTAAGTCCTGTAAAATAGCCAAACGATCTTTGATATTGTAAGGACGGCGTCCTTACCCGACGGGAATGGTGGCGTCCGCCCCATACTGATGTCTCGTTTCCGGCTTCTCCACAGAGCCCCGAGTGGGAACACGGATATGCCTCTGACGGCGAGCACGAGGACGATGTGCCCTTTAAGTGGGCGTCACCATATGAGGGGGAAGTCCCGGCCCCTCATGACGTCACGGAGACCGCATTGGTCAAAAGAGAGGAAGTCCGGTATACCGGGTGTGGAGACACCCCAAGGAGGAAGGCGGAACCAGCGGAGACGGAGTATCGAGACGTGAGAGCAGACGGAACCCGGAGCATCGGAGAAGCCCAAGACGAAGCAGAACCACGAGGAGAGCCTGGAGGCCAACGACCCTGCGGATCGCCGTGCCACACTCCCGAGGGAGGAGTGTGGCTGACACAGGTACGGCGGCGTTTGGCGAGCTGGATAGGCAAGCGTAACACTAGTGCCTAAAAGTCACCGCGCATACCGCTCTGGCTGCTTCCTACCCCTTGTCCTTTTCCATACCCTCCTTGTCCTTCCCTCCCGACTCCAACCACACGAAGCACGCCCCTTGTATATAGCAAGCACTTGGTGTTATCCCGTCACCCCCTGGGCTCCCCCCGGTGCAAACCCAGTTGAAGATTGTGTCCTAACGGCATTCCGCCCTGTTGGTCTTCTCTATTGCATGTGGTGAGACCCCTGGTGCCCGAGGAGAAGAACCAGCTACCCAAGCCGGACCCTCAGACGAGCAGCGCCACGGACCCCAGTGCATTCGCCCGGGAGAGATTAACATTCAGGACTAGAAAGACGTTTGTCCACAGCCCTTTGAGAGGATTAAAAATAAAACCTTCCTTAAACCCTACAGCCAGTGTCACGGTCGTCCCTTCACCCACGTCTACACTGGTGTCAGAAGTGGGATCCTCCCCTCCCAAAACGACCATGGCAATGGAACAAGTGATTCAAACGCTAATAGATGGACAACAAAAACTTGAGTGGGCTATCGGTCAGCAAGTGAGCACAGCTGATGCTGACCGGGACTTGTTCAGAACGTCTATGGCACAACAACTGGACACTATCCACAAGGTTATACAAACACCCGTTTCATCGTCTACGCTGGATAGAAGACCCATAGGCCCACACCCATCAGGGGTCGCCTTGCAAAAATATGTGAACGGTGAAGATCCCGACGCCTTCTTACTAAATTTTGAGCGCGCAGCGAGAGCCTGTGGATGGCCTGAAGAGAAGTGGCCTTTCTTTTTGGCTCCGCTGCTTTCAGGAGAGGCCCAAACCGCCTACCAGGTGGCAAATCATACCGGAACGTCCTCGTATGCTGATATCAAAGCTGTGATTTTAGACCACCTAGGGATGGATGCAGAGGCATACCATCTACGGTTTAGAAAAGAGAAGGGCATACCCGGCGAGAATCCAAAAACCATGTATCTGAGAGTGAAAATGGCTGCCGAAAAATGGCTCAGGCCAGACACCCGGAGCAAAGAAGAAGTGATGACTAGTATCATACTAGAACAGTTCATGGAAGTGCTACCATACGGCACACAGCGGTGGTTGAGACAACACCCAGGATTAACGGCAGCCCAAGCCATAGAGATGGCATCTAACTATAACAGAGCCGCGCCCCGGTCATTTCCTTGGGATAGCGAAAAAACCACCAAGGCAATAACACCTACGTCCAAACCTGAGAAAAAAAAACCTGTACCCGAACCAATCAGACCACGCCCTTTCAAACCGGAAGGACCCCCTAATAAGGGACCACAGTGCTACGAGTGTGGTGAATGGGGCCACATAGCACGACTGTGCCCCCATAGAAGACCCCCAGACGAACCAATGGAGGTCGGCTACATCCCGCGGGCAGTCCTGTACACCGCAGAAATGGGTCCATCCTACTACGTGCAGGTACGAGTCAACCAGAAAGTAGTGAAAGCCTTACTTGATTCGGGGTGTCGCCAATCGGTGGTTCAGGAACGCCTTTTACGCCCCGACCAGATAGGCCAAGAAGGGACTGTTCTTATCAGGTGCGTCCATGGAGATGTTAAGCCCTATCCCATGGCACGTATTACCATTCATCCCATAGGTAGAGAGCCGTGCTCAGTGAAGGTGGGGGTGGTAAGGTCTTTGCCCGAAGAGTTAATACTAGGGGTTGACAACCCAGACTTCCTGTCCTTGTTCAAGAGGGAGTTGAAAAACAAAACTGCGGAAGCCTACTTGACGATAGATCCATGGGTAATAGATAAAGGGTTTAAGTTCGCACAAGCTAATGACCCCTCTCTCTTGAACGCTTGGGAAGCAGCGCACTGCGCTCAAAACTCGCCCTCACAGAGTTACCCCAGGTTCAGGATCGAAAACGACCTGCTCTACAGGGAGAGTAAAGAGGGAGAATCCACCCAACTAGTGGTACCCAAGGAATTCAGAGAACAGATTCTCTTTTATGCCCACACACACCTTACAGCTGGGCATAGCGGCAGCGAGAAAACCACTCAGAACATTGTACGTCTCTTTTTCTGGCCTGGGATATACAAAGAGGCAGACACCTACTGTAAACAGTGTGAGGTGTGTCAGAAAAAGAACTTGACTCGACCACCCGCGGTACCCCTGCAACCCCTGCCAATAATCGGTAATCCCTGGGATAGGGTAGGCATGGACCTGATAGGGCCCCTACCGCGTACATCACGTGGCCATACCTATGCGCTGGTGGTCGTTGATTACAATACTAGATTCCCTGAGGCCTTTGCCCTCAGTACTCCGACTACCAAGAACGTAGCGGACAAGTTGGTGGAGTTATTTTCAAGAGTAGGCTTCCCTCGCGAGATACTCACGGACCAGGGAACGCCATTCGTTTCCCGGATGATGAACGAGGTGTGTAAAACACTCGATCTACGCCACATCCGTACATCCGCCTATCATCCTCAGACGGATGGCCTCGTGGAGAGGTATAATAGGACCCTAAAAACAACCCTGAAGAAGCTATTGCATACCGAGAATAAGGATTGGGACAGAGTGCTACCCCTAGCGTTGTATGTGATAAGAGCACAGGTACAAAGCAGTCTAGGGTTTTCCCCATTCGAATTACTTTATGGCCGTCAACCACGGTCTCTGTTAGAGATTACTAGAGAAGCCTGGGAGAACGAAGGAGCTGCTGAACAGAGAAACCTGTTGGAGTATACCCAGCAGTTAAGGGCAAGGCTGGGCAAATTGAGGGACTTAGCCTATTCGAATCTGGAAAGAGCCCAAGCCGCTCAAAAACGGCACTATGACAAAGGGAAAAAATGGAGGACCCTAGAAAAGGGAGACTGGGCTCTGGTACTGCTACCGTCAACCACCCAAAAGTTTCGGAGTGAGTGGAAAGGTCCCTATAAAGTAGTAGAAACCTACGGGCGTACCACCTACGGCCTACAAATGACCCAGAACAGGAGACAAACTTTCCACATTAATCTCCTTAAAAAATGGATTGGGCCGTATCCCCGTCCGGCTAACATGACCTTTCCTGAAGACAGGAGCGGGTCCACCCTGGAACATCTACCAGTGAACCCCGACTTATCGGAGGCGGAACGAGGAGAGCTGCTGTCGACTCTACTGCCCTTTTCCCCTATCTTTTCGGACACCCCTGGGTGTACCCATATGGCAGAGCATCGAATACACACCAAAGCGGGGCAGGTAATAAAACAAAGACCATACCGCATCCCAGCTGCGAAAAGGGCAGACGTGAAGAGGGAGGTGCAGGACATGCTTCGGCTCGGGGTGATAAGACCTTCCCAGAGCAGTTGGTCCTCCCCCATAGTCATGGTCCCCAAACCCGACGGGTCTACCCGTTTTTGTATGGACTTCAGGGCCCTTAACGCGGTGTCGTCGTTTGACGCCTTTCCAATACCACGGGTGGACGAACTAATAGAGCGGATAGGGGATGCACATTACATCACCACCCTGGACCTGACCAAGGGGTATTGGCAGGTGCCCCTCAAGGAGGAAGATCGCCACAAAACGGCCTTTTCTACCGAAGACGGGCTCTATGAATTCACTGTCTTACCGTTTGGTCTCCATGGAGCCCCTGCTACCTTTCAGCGGCTAATGAACAGGGTACTCGCCAGCCACACCACCTACAGTTCGGTGTACTTGGATGATATAGTCATCTTCAGTACATCCTGGAAAGACCATATGGTACACGTATCCAAAGTCTTGACCGCTTTACGGGCAGCCGGTCTCCATGTAAATGCAAGGAAATCAAGGGCCGCGTTTCCAAAGGTGAAGTACTTGGGGTTCATGCTGGGCGAGGGAGTCATAGCCCCACAGGAGGAAAAAATCAAAGCCATAACTGGTACTCCTTTTCCGGCCACAAAAAGGGAGTTGCGTGCCTTTTTGGGCCTCATAGGGTACTATAGGAGATTCATCAAGAACTTTGCAGTCCTTTCAAGTCCCTTGACAGACCTCCTGCAGAAACACGTAAAGAACGCTCTGCCAACTCCTCCATCGGAAGCAGCCCTCAAAGCGTTCCAGTCCCTAAAGACAGCCCTCACCACAAGCCCGGTGCTCTTACCGCCGAATTTTGAGAAATCCTTTTCCCTGGCCACTGATGCCTCCGACACTGGCATTGGGGCTGTACTGTCCCAGGAGGGGGATGACGGGGCGGAACATCCCATACTCTTTGTCAGCAGAAAACTCCACCCCAGGGAACAGAAATACCCCACGGTAGAAAAAGAGTGCCTGGCCATCCGGTGGGCTATTGACAAACTACGGTATTACTTAGAAGGGAAATCATTTGTCCTATACTCAGACCACGCACCCCTACAGTGGATGCAAAGAAACCGAACCCAGAATGCTAGGATCTTACGGTGGTTTCTATTCCTGCAACCCTTTGCCTTCAAGGTTGTACATCGGAAGGGTGCAGACAATGGGAATGCCGATTTCCTCTCCAGGATGCCTATACTCCCCGATCGGGAGAATCCAGGGGGGGAGGAATGTAAGGACGGCGTCCTTACCCGACGGGAATGGTGGCGTCCGCCCCATACTGATGTCTCGTTTCCGGCTTCTCCACAGAGCCCCGAGTGGGAACACGGATATGCCTCTGACGGCGAGCACGAGGACGATGTGCCCTTTAAGTGGGCGTCACCATATGAGGGGGAAGTCCCGGCCCCTCATGACGTCACGGAGACCGCATTGGTCAAAAGAGAGGAAGTCCGGTATACCGGGTGTGGAGACACCCCAAGGAGGAAGGCGGAACCAGCGGAGACGGAGTATCGAGACGTGAGAGCAGACGGAACCCGGAGCATCGGAGAAGCCCAAGACGAAGCAGAACCACGAGGAGAGCCTGGAGGCCAACGACCCTGCGGATCGCCGTGCCACACTCCCGAGGGAGGAGTGTGGCTGACACAGGTACGGCGGCGTTTGGCGAGCTGGATAGGCAAGCGTAACACTAGTGCCTAAAAGTCACCGCGCATACCGCTCTGGCTGCTTCCTACCCCTTGTCCTTTTCCATACCCTCCTTGTCCTTCCCTCCCGACTCCAACCACACGAAGCACGCCCCTTGTATATAGCAAGCACTTGGTGTTATCCCGTCACCCCCTGGGCTCCCCCCGGTGCAAACCCAGTTGAAGATTGTGTCCTAACGGCATTCCGCCCTGTTGGTCTTCTCTATTGCATGTGGTGAGACCCCTGGTGCCCGAGGAGAAGAACCAGCTACCCAAGCCGGACCCTCAGACGAGCAGCGCCACGGACCCCAGTGCATTCGCCCGGGAGAGACTAACATTCAGGACTAGAAAGACGTTTGTCCACAGCCCTTTGAGAGGATTAAAAATAAAACCTTCCTTAAACCCTACAGCCAGTGTCACGGTCGTCCCTTCACCCACGTCTACAGATATCAAAGCATTTTTCTTTAACCACTGAAGTCTGACTATCAAGGTCCTGGACTATCATTCTAGTCCCAAACAATAGTTTGTACGGACTGAGACCTCTCAGAGAATTTCTTGGCAGATTATTAAGACTACGTTGGACACCTATTAAATGTTTGACCCACCCAGCTCCTGAACCTAATACCTTTGCTGTTATAGATTGCTCTATGCCTCTGGTTTTTTCTTTACACCATCCCGTTTCCCTCAGGAAGGAAGTGAGAAGAGTCCCGCAATGCAATGCTCATTCTGGCCATGCCCTCCCCATAAGCTCGAGAGCTAAAGGAAAGATATTGGTCAGAACGTAGCATGCTCCTAGCGTATATGCCATTATAGACTCGCAAATCTTTGTATAACAGTTCAGACGTCAGCCGAGAGCTGTGGTCTACATTATAAGTGAAAATAGTCTCTACATGTTAATTTGACGCATTATTCATACTGGGTATTTTGTGTCGATAGCCTAATCCTTATTGGGTGAAACGCCATGGCAGTACACCGTCTCGGTCACCACTGCGATCTCTGTTGCAGTTCGGACAATTTCTTGCGAATAGGTGATGTTCCAGGCTCATTCCTGGCCACCAGTATGTTGATTGTAATTCTTCCAGAGAGTCCTTAAGCTTAAGGTGTCTGAGACCCTCACCCATATGTGCGTCTGCTATTAACAAGCTTCTCCTGTCCATGTTTGGAATTACTCTATCCCCCACTCCAGGGATTCGAGCAAAAGGAACGGAGTTTGCATCGATTATGTATGTATAATTGAGTGGATAGTTGATCGGTAACGCTGAGCAGTCGCCTTTTGATGACGTTTTTACCGCCAGCACTGTTTCACCGTCAATGTATTTTACTGAACGCTTTTTTTCTAGCTACGGAAGCCGATTTAGTTGCTACCGCTGTGGCTGTCCCAGCCAATGAATTCCCTGCAACGTGAACGCCATCACGCTGATGACTCAGTGAATGTATCACGTGAGTTTTTGGTAGTTCTTTCTGTAAAAGAACTACTTGTTCCCAAAGCGCTTTCTGCTTTATTGTGGCACCTGTGTCATCTTTGTAACCGTTTTGAATCCATTTCTGTAAATCGTTATTGTATGATTTGACGCAGTAATACGAATCGCACACTATAAGTGTCGGGAATTCGCGATCGGCATTATCTAGCGCCATTTTTAACGCTATTATTTCAGTTTGTTGTTCTGAATTATTTTCCACTGAGTGTGTTTTCCTAAATAGAGGTCTCAGTTTACCTCCGCGCCACACGTTTTTTACAATCTCGCATGTGGCGTTGTATGCTTGCTCTCCCCAAACTGAGGGTTGAGCATGTCCGTCTGGATAGATTACACAGGCGTATTGTCCTAAGGGCAGAATGTCGATTGGCAGTGGGTATTTTCTCTCATATTCTAGATGTTTTAATTTTTTCATTTCTGGATCAAAATAGTATTTCACTTTGTCTGTAGCAATAGAATTTACCCATTGTATCCATTCTGGATTTAATGCCATAGTAGGTAAATTACATGGGCTTGTTAATGCCTCAAAAGCTGATTCTGCTGTTCTGACTGTAATACGTCTACCGTCAGTTTGGTATTTTTCTCTTGCTATAGCCGTTTGAACCGCATGAACAATGTTTTCCTTAATGCTGAACGTTTTTTCAGCTTCTGTGTACAAGTGTGATTTGTATGCAATTGGTACCTTTTCTCCCTCATTAGAGGTCAGGTATGTGAATCCGCATCTTCCTGGGATGACTCGAATCACAAGGTTGCGTGTGTTGTCGCGTGTTTGTAGTTTTGTTTTAACTAACATGTCTGTTTGTAAAGATCTCAAAATTTCTGTGTGTTTTTGAGTCCAGTTGATTCTTTTAAAATCTGGTTTTATTAGATCATAGAGGGGTTTGACCCTCTCTGCATAATTTATAATGTATGTTCTTCCGAAATTTAGGAAACCTAGAATTGATTGTACGTTTTTTAGTGTTCTGGGTGCTTGGATTACAGCACATTTCTCTAGGAAATTGTCAGCCAGGCTTTTGCCTTCACTTGATAGTTCATATCCTAAAAACAGGACAGTTAGATGGGCAATTCTTGACTTTTTAAAGTTGAATTTGTAACCCTCTGCTGCGAACCCAAGTATTATGGTGTTCACTCTTTTCAAGTGAGTATCCAAGTAATCATCTGTTAGATAGATGTCATCGACATAAGATAATGCCTCATCATCATATATTTGTAGTAACTCTGTTATTCTCGCTGAGAATAATCCTGGGCTGTTCTTGAACCCCTGTGGTAAACGACAGAAATTTTTTTGCGAGCCGTTTATTGAGAACGCGGTCAAATATCTGCTTTCTGGTGCTATATTTTGACAAAAGAATCCATTAGAGATGTCTAATGTTGTTTTGTATTTTTTGCGCACTATGTTATTCATTAGTGCTGCACTGTGTGAGTTTTGCACTGCAAAACTTTTGCAACATGAGTTCAAGTGTCTGTAGTCCAAAACAAGACGATATGAATCATCTGGTTTGGAGACAGGAAACAAAGGATTGTTCATTTGTGAGGTGCAAGTTTCAATCACCCCCTGGTATTCAAGTTGATCTAGGATCTCTTTTACCTGTTTTTTAGCTTCTTGCTTAATTGGGTACTGCCTCTGTGCAATAGGTTGTGATTTTAACTGGATTTTGTGAGGAGGAGAGTCCTCATACCATCCCACATGGTTTTTATATAATGCAGGAGCTTGGGCTACTGCCCACTTTCTTGCAAGTGTATATTGTTTATGTATTGGAATATGATTTGAGAAGGCAGGCATAATTATTTCTTCGCCATGAGGGCACTCCCTGACAAACTCTGGTGGCCAGTCTTTTTCAGCTAGAATGATGTCATAGCCCTTGGAGGTATTATCCCAAAATAGACCCCTTATTTTCCTAGTCTTATCCCCCTCTATACGCAATGTTATTTCATATATTTTATGAGGTTTGCTAACTTTGGTATCTGCAGTTTCCACCTGAATGTATTCATTCGTGTCCACTGTCTCCAGATAATTCATCAGGATCTTGCGAGCTATGCTCACTTCTGCTGCGCTGTCTAGCATTGTCTGAGCCCATTCTCTGTTTTTCAGCTGTGTCCTCAGTATTCTTGGCATGGTTGATTACTTTAATACTGGCTACCTTCTTCTTTGGAAATTGTAATTTTTTATTTTGATGAGCAGGTTCCTTGTCTTTGGACTTGACGTGCTCTTCCCTGTGTTCTGATCGTCCTCTTCTTTCCGATTTCTGCGAGGAAGTCTGAAAAGATCGAGAGGGACGTGTATCAATATCTTGATATCTATCAGGTTTATTTATATTATCCCTATTTCTAAGGTTGTATTTTTTCCCACAGAGCTCCCTTTGGGGAGACTGGTGTCCTTGGTCCGGAGATCTTTCTCTCCGCCGAGGAGACCTTCCTCTGGTTTGGAATCTTTTTTCCTTTGGAGTGGATTGTTTATTTCCATCCCAGCTCTTTTTTTGAGTGTTTAGATTATTTTTAATAAATACCTTTTCAGGATTTTCTATTAGTTGGGGTTTCACCGGTATTCCACCCAAACTATCTCTTCCTAGTTCTTCATAGGATTTTTCTATGATTCTGGCAATTTCAAATGGTTGGTCTGCTATATCTGTCTCTTTCAACCTCTGGCGGATCGCCACATTTGCTGCTTCTCCCTTTATATTGGCTAGTAATATTGCCGAGACCTGCTTGAAGTCTTTCAGTAATTTCATACCCAGAGTTAGGGCCGGTTCTGGACCGTATTCATCTTGAATTTGTTTTAGCACATCTGGTATTACTGACATGGATGGAACACCATGTGTTTTTGTTTAAACGGAAGCAAAGACTGTACCCCAAGTGTCACAGTCCTCCACATGTGGTGCGATTCCCATTGGAAGACAGATAGTCAGAATTCTGTGTTTCTCAACAGGGGTGGTATCTGGAAATACCGCCTCTATTTGAGTGATTTTTTGTGCTAACCAGAATGGAATTTGTTCCCGTTTTGCGGGTACTTTACCTAGACAGGACTGTATGTTTTGTGGTGTAATTTTATTTGTGTTCCCCTGATGAGGGGTCAGCAGTGGAATTTTAATAGCTGGTTGGACTGTTGAAGTCCGCATTACATATTGGACTAATTGTCTATGTATTTTAATTAGTTGTTTTAGCTGTGCTAAAAGATCTGGTGCAGACATTTCTTCAATGTCTGGATGTGGTGTGTATCCGGCTAGGACCGGCCACGTTGCTCCTGGTCTACCTAGTGGACCGAGCCTGGTGATGTGATTATTATGTTTTAGGGCGCCATTAAACCAGAGCAGGTGCTCTTGGTATTTGAGTGATATCTCCACTTCCTCGAAAGGAGTGTACTCATTCGGAGGTTCCTCTATTTTGTAGTAGTGGAACTCCTTTGTTACAGCGTTTGCTGCTGGAAAGTTTATCCATGAGTAGAATACCTCTGTCTGCCGATATTCGTGTGCCTCAATTACGAATATTACTGTACCACCTCTCGGTGTCAGTCCATTTTCTATTAGTTTTAAAGTTATAGTTTTTCTTATGTTGACCGGGATTAGTATTGCCTCCGGGTCTTGCTGTAGGAGACTATTGTCATCCGCTAAGTGTTGAGCTGCTACTCTAGCTGTCTCCCTTCCTTCTTCACTGTCTGACATTTTACTGACAGGAAGGTTATTTTGTTTATTTGCAGATCAGGTTTCTACGGAAACAAAGATTAGATGCACAATATTTTGGAACAGTGTATCCTTCAACGTTGAATAAACCAAGAACCATACATAGGAGTCTCCTCCTACGAAGTTTGGCGGATTTAACCTTTCACCCACTCCAGACGTCTTTGGAGTATTATGGGAAAAAAGGGTCTGTGTGAAAAAGCACGACTGAGTTACTCTAATGCCTTGCGTTAGATTTATCGCCTATCCAAACCGTTGGGCGCCATGTAGTGTAGTTCCTATTATCCCAATAGGCTCTGCGCATTGGAATAATATCTTCAATAGTATAGACGTAGGACTGAGGTTAACTAGGTCTTCTACTGACGATATTAGACTTAAAGTTATGTGTGCCAGATAGCTCAGAGTTCACTAGAAACTTTCTCGAATAGGCAAGGAGGAGTTTAACCTCCCTGGATAGACAAGAAGGGATTTAGTTTCTGACAACCATAGAACATGACAACTTTGCTCCCCCTAATCAAGAGTATATCTCTAGAGTCGTGTGAAAACAAAAGACAACTTATTTTACTCAGTCAGTACGTGCATTCTTAGTTTCACCAGATTGTAGAGAAAAGGAAGAGACGGCGTGTTCAATAAAGAGGTGTTATTTATTGATCAGTCTCTTTTCTCGTACAAGAGCAATGAATCGCTATTATTGCAATACTTATAGTTAAGTACAGTGCATACAGTAAAAGCAGAATTATAAAATAATACTGTAAAAGCATTGATATGGTTTCTTAGCCATATGATACTTTAAAATGGATAAAATAGATACATACATATATACATTGACAAATCGTACTCAACTGGTGCTTCTAACTACGCCTACCCCAGTGTACCTGACCAAAGCCTAATACGTGGGCGGGAGTAGATAAGTAGCAGTTTAAGTTAAGTTTGCTTTGCCAAGGGTTTGACTCAAGAATTCTCTGTAAGGGGTTATTCAGTTCAGTACCTGGGATTTAGAAGGCTGGAGGGCTGGTATCTCTATCTCAGGACTTGATATCCCAGTTGCCTGCGAGGGCGGCTGGAAACGCCGGAGCTGGATTTCTCGGCAAGAGAAAAGGCAGCGTCTCTCTCTCAGCGCGTCAAAAAGGAGGGGCAGCGTCCGTGGGCTTTCTGTATCAGCTGGGCTCCTCGGCAAGTCGCGCTGCTCCAATCTCGTCACCACCGTGTGTTTGCTTAGGGCAATGTCGGTATTATTTATACCTGAAAGGTGCCGAGATTGACGTAAGGATGGACATAAATACGTCAATAAGGATGTCATAAGAACTGGTCGTTCTTACATTCTTTACTGGAGTTCTTGGCTAAATCAAAACAATAGCTGCAGGGGATTTCCCAGGTTGCTGGAGGTTTGATTTGTTTTGAGAACTCGGTATGCTTTCTAGGGGGGCTGGAGGGATAGTGCTTGCCTAATGTGATAGCATGCGCTATGACCTAATCAGAAAACGGGTTTCTGTGCCGTTGTATGGCCACTAGTGAGTTATTAACCGGACAAGGGTCAGAAACAGGAATATCGATACAGTTCCCATAGTAAATACATTACAGTTCCCTTGGATCAGGAGCCGGTTACCTGCCTGGAACACAATGTGCTCTTTCTATAGTAAAAAAACGGGGAAATTGCGAGGAAGGCTGGATGTCTTTAAGCCATTGTTCCAGAAAAGCTACTGCGTCCTGACCTTCTGCGCCAATGGAGAAGTGTGGCTCACTGGTTAGAGGAGGCAGACCCTGAAGCAGAGGTCAGACCCGGGACCAGGGTTCAATTCCCGACGCGGCAGGGTCTTGAGCCCAATTATCCACGGACTCGACAATTCTCGCTTCGGTGCCTACTTGAATCACGGGTTCACACTCTGCAGCTCTGGGCATTAGCCTGCTTAATCTCCACTACGGCCCCCCTGCGGCGGGATGCCTGGCTTTCACCTTGGGGATGCCCAGTACGGGTATCTCACAGGGAAAAGCCAGGACGGGTTCCCAAGGCAAGCGCCGAGATGCCTACGGGTAATCGAGCGCTATATAAGAACTCATAATAATAATAATAATAGTCCGATCAGGTGCACATTGTTCCTCCTGGAGCGGCCTTCCGCATCTTCCTCCCTTTCCTCCAGGCATCATATTCGGGCTTCATGTGCGTTCTGTTGCTGCTCCAAGAAGTCTGTGACATATTTCAGTTCTGTGATATCCTGCTCCACCGTGGCTACGTGCTCTTTCAGTTTCTGATGATCTGCAGGCAAGGTAAGATCCAGCGCCACTTTGTCGATTTTAGGTGCCGATGATCTCCTGGATGGGTCTATGGCACTCAGGATGGCTTCAACTCGGTCGTCTGGTGTTTCTTGTTGCTCTAATGACTGCACTTGATCCATGTCTCCCAGACTTGTGACCTGTGAGGAGGTTCTTGACTCAGTACCTTTTGTCCGACCCATCTGTCTAATTTGGCACTCCAATTTCCTGTTATTCTAATGTGGTCAGCAGGAGTCCGTGATACAATGTCTTTTGTTTTGTCCTCTAGTAGAGTGCAAAATAGCCTCCGGTGGTGGGGACCAGTTAGGCTCCTCCACTGAGCATCACCCTGATTATGCAGCAATGGAAAGTTATTGAGGCTTGTCTCCACCTACGCGCCTATTCCCTAGAGACAAGAATCATGCCACCACCTGGCAGCTTCTTTATTAATGCGGGTACTTATGCTGGGGCACTCAGACCCTGGAGAAATTCAGCACAGATGTGCTCTTGTATTAACTCATATACAGGTGTCTGCAATTAGTGTTGCACGCTGACTAGGGAGTATATTACCCCCGGGAGTATGGTTATTGCATCTTTATAGCCCAGCCTACCTCCCTCAATAGATTGCTGTATCAAGGCCTCAACGTGCTCACCTTAGCTTTCCATCTGCTTGACTTGCGGCCACCTCCGTCTCGCCAGGCCTCAGGTCTCCTCAATGCCTGGCCCTCATGATTGTGCATTTGCTTACTGATCCTCCTCGGCAGGCGGAGACTATTATGCTGCACTGCACCACGGGGGTCTGCGGCTGTAGCTGACTCGGCTGTACATGCGCCCCTCTATTACGAGAGTTCTCTCGGCCCCTGCAGCACCGCACTGCCTGTCTTCTTATGCCTTGGGCTGCCCCTCTTGCCCCTTGTTATCACACCATAAGGAGAGTTGCTTGTATTTGTGACCCCCTGCTGTGCAGTGAGGATTGATAGCCGCTGCCACACTCCTCGAACTGGCCAGCTGTGTGATCTGCTCCGTCCCAGAGCGGACAGCTCTCAGCTTGCTAAATCCTCAGGGTGCAGATATTTGCCACGTACGGCACCCGCAGCTTGGGGCCCATCAATGCCGGTTGCAGTCACGCCGGCGCCCAGGATCGGTGCACGCCACTACAGCCACTGTGTGCTTCCACGAGTAGGTCCAAGTCTAGGATGCTCCCAGGGCCGCAACCGGTTCTGTTCATCCCCTTGCCTCCATTCTCCTCTCACCTCCAGGAATGCCGTGCCTAGCTCCCACTCACTATTCGTTAGAGTCGCAGATGGTTCAGCATAGGCTGACAGTCCTTTCTTCAGCAGCCACAGACACTTGCTCGGAGCAGGCTTCTCCCAGGCTTCTTTTGGGCTACGCGCGCCTCCTCCCGGCCTCTGGATTTTGGTGCTCCAATCACGGGCTTCTGGCAGTAATCTTGTGTCCGCCGGACTCCAGAGGGGTTCACCGAATGATCCGCCGCAGCTCGTTCCTGCTGGCGCACCACTGGATACATTGTACGTATTATGGGGATATGTGGCGGAGCGAGATCAAGACACTTCCACCATGTTGCCCTGCCAAGCCACGCCCCCTCTCAGCTGCACTTGATGCACGGAACCACCATGCTCTATTAAACACCCTGAAGAATCAGATGGCAATTGAATGTGTAGACTTTAACTGGTTCACCTTCTATGTGACAAACCACTCTCAAGTAGTGAAACATTGGAGTTCTGCCTTGAAGCCAGTTAGCCTGCAGCAAGGGTCCCCCATGGATTGATCCTCTCTCCATCCCTGTTCAGCCTCTATCTTGATCAACTTTGTGTGACCCTTGGGAACTCTGGGATCCACTTTCACCTATATGTCAGTGATACCCAAATTTAATTGAAATGTTGCTTACTTCCAGTTCAACACCTTGTTAAGAATTCAATCATGGATGTCACACCGCCACCTTAAACTAAACCCTGCAAAAATAGAATTAATTCTTAAATCTCCAATTAAAGCCAATCTTATATTGACAGCTCATCCTAAATCATGAAATATGGATTAGGTTATCCTTATTCACGCTTTTGCTTGGCCAGCCTTTTTTGACAAAGACAAACGTTTTGCAAAGATTCATCACCACTGACCTCTTGCTTCCAAACATCCAGAGAGATCACACCTCAGGTCACAACACACACACGCTCTCTTCTGTTCAAACATCATAATACTCTACCTCCATCTCCATGCAACTTTCTCCCACCAAATGAGACCAGCAATCAGCGATGTACTTTCTGCGCCAGGAATGTAATAACGTGTATTCCTGTAGCTCAATCACACATTTGCGTATTCTCGTAGACACATTATCCAAACCTTACTTCATGCATATTTCTCTTTTAATAGGTTGTGATCACTCCTGACTGAGAACACACTACCCCGCCACAGGATATATATTTTTATCACAATGGCCCATTTGCGCTAGCTGTATTTCTCTATTACAAAATAGTTGTACTCGACTCCACGGAGTGCCCGTTACACGTATGCTATAGTTTTCTCTTTGCCATCATGCTAATTGAATGAGAACTGTCTCAACACCTTTGCTGTTGGCATCCCTGATAACACTAATCTCTTTGCCCACAACTATAGCCTGAAGATATGCATCTTTCTTTAATTCTAAGTTAATAAGATCAAATTCTTCATGACAAGTCTCATTCCATACAAACGCCATTGTTTTTGCAGAGACAACGTAATTCATGCTTTTTTATCAACTAAATTGGGTAGATAATGACTACAGAATTTTTCAGACCTAGAAATGAAACAACTTCTCTGTTGCATGGTGATGAAAACTTACAAATTGTGTCAATCAGTTCTGACTTTGGCTTAACCCCGTTTGGTTACATTGTGACCCAAATACTTAATTCCATCCCTGCCAAACACACGCGTTTTCCACATCCAAGGTAGGGCCTGCATTTCTGAATCTTGGCAACACTTATCGCGCTATCTTGTTGTGCTATACTCCAATCATGTTGCCCGAAATGGACCCGATCACTCTCTGAAAAACTGAAACTTGTTTAAAGTGAATTTTCAAGAAGTTGTAAGCACCCAACGTAGTTATTACTTTACAACAAAGTCATAACAGTTTGTAATAAACAGTGTTATATCAAATTATTCCATTAGTCGAGTCCTGATAACCATTAAACATAATTTTGGAGAAAGAGGATATTCAAAACAGTGCCTAAAGAAAGCAGAGTCTAAAGCCCTTTTAGTAGAACGCAAAACTACTCTTAGGCCAAAAGAAAATAGCTCCAACATGGACAATAAAAGAGATGAGGTACTGTTTATAACAGAATATAATGCCTACAGTGACCATATCTATAATATTCTTCGTAGGAACTGGCACCTAATTGAGTCTGGTTCTATGCCGGTTGGAACTGTTTCTGACAAACCTAAAGTGGTGTATAGGAGAGGGGAGACCCTTAAGAAAAAGCTATGTCCCAGCTATGTGACAAACATAAACATTAGGCCCTCTTCCAAAAATTGGTTATCAACCAGACCCGTGGGTTTTCATGTTTGTGGGTCCTGTATAGTGTGCAAGATTGGACTCAACAAAAAAATTGAATTCAAATACAACACTCCCAAAAGGTACACTATAAGAACTTTTATAAATTGCAACACAACACATACAGTATATGTTTTGGGATGTGCTTGCAATAAAATCTATATAGAAAGTAGTGTCCGAAGTTTGAAAATTAGGATTCAGGAGCATGTACGAGCTATCAAAAATAAAGATTCTAAATATCCTGTAGCCGTACATATACAGGAACAACATCCATCAGAAAGCAATATATGGTTCCATGCTCTAGAACACATAAAAAGCCCAGTGCGGGGAGGAAATAGGAAAACACAACTAAGAAAAGCTGAAGCAGGATGGATTTTTCGACTACGGGCGACAACATTAGGACTTAACATCAATAATGAACTGCATCACTTTTTATAATGAGTTCATCATTACTTAATACATTTTGTAAAATTCAGGTGATGGTCAAAGCAGCACTAGATGTTGCCAATGATATATCCCTTTATATACACCTGCATGTTTTTTACACTCATTATAAACTAAATGGATGAATCTGCGAATCATCCATAAATAATGATGTGCTCTTAAAACTGTCCCAATCAATACATTTTTTTAAATCAAAATTACAACCTTTAATTATTATATTGTCATATTTCTTATTTTTATCCAATCGATATACATAACATAAATATATTCCTCTTATTTTATTTTTAGTATAAGGGATAAAAAATACCTGTATCAAAATCGCGAATTTAATACAATATTGGTCAAATACCATCGATATCGCGAAAGCATATCCTTTCTAAGATGGCGCCTGCAATGATTAATATAGATAGACCCTCATAGATCTTTTGTTTCATCATATGTGACGGAGGTATTTTATAAAATATAAATCTGACCGGTTTTGAGACTCATATGATTAATTTCGATCATGTGGGACGTTTATTATATTTGGACCCAAACCTTAAAATCTTATGCTTTATTGGCCAAATATCGTCGAGATCATGATAGTTTATCTTTTCTAAGATGGTGCCCGTAAGAAATCTGATATTATATAGACAAACCTTTATGGATCTGTTGTCTCGTCACATGTGACGTAGGCGCTCCACAAAAAATTAATGATCGATCGGGCTGGAGAACCATATGATTTATTGTTATATTATGGCACTATTTTTTAAAATAAGGACCGCATATCACGACAAACTGCCGATATAAAATCAACAAATAAAATACTCAAAATAAATAATAAAATGAAATAATAAGGGTGTGTTTTAAAGAGTAGACCCTAAGCCTCATGGGTCTATTCGAAACGCGTCCATTTATATACATTTTTTGTTACCATTTGTAAAAAAACACGTACTTCTTTACTTTTCAAAGATGGCGCCCGCATGTTACTGCAAAGAATGACGGCGCGCTAAAATACATCCAGGTGAATTCAATAGTAGCTCTTAAGCGGGCTATTTAAACTCTGGTAATGGCGCATATCCTCGCAAACTGCGGTGGATACGACACCACAGAGGCAGCTGTCAGATCAAATACAAGTAAGTACAAGGGGTTACTCTACCCGAAAATCCTATTTTAGGTTAAAGTCCGTTTGTTTTTTACAATGGTAAAATAACATCCCACTTTCGTTACATTGCTGCCAGGGACATAAATAGTGAATAAGATATATGTATATGTTCTCCTTGCTCTTTGTGTATGGGATTAGCCCTCTCCCACTCAGTGCACATTACTTATCAACATATGGAGAACTATAATAATGTTTCTCTCTCCTATGTGAACCTGCCTATGTGCCACAGTAAGGTGATGATCATTTTTGAAAATTGGATAAATAAATGTCTGGCACTATTATCTCTTCAATGATGATACAATATATTGACAAAATAGATAAAAACTAGTCTTATTAGTCTAAACAAGTATCAGACTTATCTCAGGGATATACACAAGAAAATAATATATACATTTATTTACCTTTGCAGTATGTTGGACATATAAAAACCCAGCGTACTACAGTTTCTACATCAATCAAAAAACCTTAAAGTGATGTGCATTAGGAGTAATATCACTTCATATCTATAAGGTAGGAACATATTTGTGAATTATAAAACAGATTCCTGATGTGCACAATAGAAATCGTAAATGATGACAATTTTTGTTTATACCAATAGAAACTCCTTAGAGGGTGGATACTCATATGAACTGTACAAACCTCATTTTTCTATAGTGAGCCATGGTATAGGATCTCGCTAACAGCACCAAGGAAGTGACCTATGTAAACAGTAATAAAAAGATGAACCAGTAAAATCTTTTCCCAAGTACAGCGAGGAAATCAGACAGCTATCTAAGTGGTAAGAACTAGCGAATATATTTATTATTTCTATAATAGCTTGGGTGCAGATGATTTAATTCACAAAAACCGAAATGCAATAGCATTTTGTATAAATATAACATGGGACCTATAGAAATAGCAATAGGGTATTGATCCCCCTCCCCTTTTTTTGAACTTGGAGAACTGTCTAACTTTGTCTTATACAAAGAATGCTAACCCACCAGACCTCAAAAGTATTCTAGAGTTAATCATTCTGTTGTCAAAAGCATTGAGGGTCTAATATTTCCTGATTGTAGAAAAAGGTTGAGCCTGAAAACACTTAGAGAGAAAATGCTTCAGTGGAATTTTAATGGTCCAAATTAATTATGGAACAGTTGAAAATTATGTAAAAAGGCTGTAAATATTGTGTGTGTGTTTTAAAAAAAATTGATGATATGTGTTGATTATGTAATATATACAATGTGTAAATAATGTATATATGTATCGTTTGTAGCCCTGAAGAAGTCCTTGTTGGACGAAACGCGTAGGCATCGGCTACAGTCTGTTTTTATGAAGAAAGAACCCTTTTTTTGAAACAATAAAGAATTTACTACTATTCCACTGAAGATTCATCATTTATCAGGACTCGACTAATGGAATAATTTGATATAACACTGTTTATTACAAACTGTTATGACTTTGTTGTAAAGTAATAGACCACCTTCACTTTGTCAAAGAGTGCTGGACATATGTGGATTATGTTTGTTTGAGACTTGTTAGTCTTAGGGAGATCGAGGGGTTTTGGATCTCCAGTCTTCAGCACCTAATTCTTTAGATAAAAACGTGACACTAGTGGATAAGTGCAATTGTCTATAGCCCCAAACCCTTGTGCTTTGTGTGTGAAAAACCCAACGGAGTTATGAATGTCAAGTCTTGAGAATCAGGATGTATCTTAATCTGTGATGGGCCAAAGTGAGATATAATTTTGTGAAGAACTCTGTTCTATCAAGAGTTCAACTAATTTCAGAGATGTTGGGCAAAGGATAATTATCTACAATTACTTCCTTATTCAACACATGTAAGTCTATGCATAAACTAATGGCTGCACTCAACTTTCTCGCTACGACAACAGGGCTATCCACTCGGAAGCTTCAACGGATAATAACATCAGAATTTACCCAGTTCTTTTCGAACAGTCTCATGAAAACTCAATGGAATTTTCTGACCTTACTGGACTATGGAATAGCTCCTGATCTAATTTTATGCAATGACATTAGCCCTTCTACAGCCCAACTCCTTTGAGAACACCTTTGGAAACATTTCCTCAATGTTTCTCAATACCCAGCTATTTATCTTACACTCATCTGTAGATGAGCATTAGGATCAATAAAAACCCAGAGTTCCTTTTGACTTGTTATGCACCTTCGAACATGCTGGTCTGTGTCTAAACACCAGTCCTGTGTCTAAGCACCAGTTCCAAAGGACCTCATGAGCGCAGAAGAAAAACTCTGCAGTGACATATGGGTTCTGGCTTGCCCAAAGATATTACCACAGCTGCGCGAGACAATAGGCTAGTGAGAGTTGTTGCATCCTACTATGTCCAATATGGAGCACCATATAGGAACAGAATGATAAGTTATAGAGTAGGCAATAGTGACTCTGTAGTTATGGCGGGTGTGGTTAGGTTGAGTTTCTTTTGTAAAGCAATTTTATTTTTGGCACATTTTGTCTAATCTGCAGAAAACTATGCAATGCTTATGAACTCACAATAATTACATCAATTAGTAACAACAAGAAAAATAACAACATTAAGCAATAACACATATATCAAACTGTTAAATATTACTATATTTGTAGTAGCATCAATGAAAGTTAATATTAATGTGATTTGTATTCTGATCAATCAATCAGGGAGTTTTAAGCACGCTACTCACCCGTGAGGGTCTCAAGGTGCTGGTGGGGGGGGGGGGGGGGGGAGCAGCTCTGGTCAGTCAAGGAGCCAGTCCTTGAGGGTCTTCCTGAAGATGTGCAGGGTGGAGGTGCGTCTGCTGTGGATCGGGAGCTCATTCCAGGTCTTGGCCGCGATGTTGGAGAAGGTTGTTCCACCCATTTGTGCTCTGCAGATGTGCGGGGGTTTGGCAAGGGTGAGGTCGGTGGATCGGAGGTTTCTGTTGGGTACGTGGAAGGAGATTCTATTGTTGAGATATTGGAGTCCAGTGTTGTGGAGGCATTTGTAGGCGTGGGTGAGTATCTTGAAAGTTACTCGCTTCTCAAAGGGGAGCCAGTGGAGGTTCCGCAGGTGTTGGGTGATGTGTTTGTGTCGAGGGATGCCGAGGACGAGTCTGGCTGTGGCGTTCTATATGGTCTGGAGTTTGGGGAGCAGAGACTTGTTGATCCCTGCGTAGAGGGTATTTCCGTAGTCCAGTCTGCTGGTTATGAGTGCGTGGGTAACGGTCTTCCTTTATTCGGGGGGTGATCCATTTGAAGGACTTTCGGAGGATGCGGAGGATTTTGAAGCTACTGGAGGGAACGCGTGGACCTGTCGGGTCATGGAGAGGGAGGATGCCGAGATTTTGGCCGTGGTCCGTGGGGGTGGTTGGGCTGCCCAGGACAGTGGGCCACCAGGTGTTGTGCCATGCAGAGAGGGAGGGTCTGATTCTTTCGGTTCTGCCGGTGAGGAAGGAGTAGATCCAATCGAGGAAGGTTCCCTGTATGCCAGCGTCGTGGAGTCTGGCGGGGAGTGTGCGGTGGAAGATGGTGCTGAATGCTTTAGAGAAGTTGAGTAGGATCAGGGACGCTGTCTGATCTGTAAAACCATTTAACATTTGATCTGTTACATAAAGGGTGGGGCTGTGAGCAATGCATTTGGTGTGCAAGTTATTTTTTGTACATTATGGATTGCGGAGCTGATCATAACTGGTACAGGGGTGTAGTTTTAGTCAAAGTGCAAAAATATACACATATATGGGATACATATATCAAACGAATTTGCAAAGCACAAATCTAGCTAGAAAGTACTGGCGCGCTAAGCACCAGAAAGCAGCTCAAGACCTGGCTCTAAGACCGCGGTTCACACAGCCCACCAGTGCCTTGAGACCACACCCCTGGAGTGACAATCAGCGTTATGCAAGACCTGATTGATTGATTGATAAAGCAATTACCTTACCTACACTCTATAAAAGAGGCACTCAGCAGTTACCTGTATCCATCCCTTGAGTAATAGCATTCAGAGGTCTTAATTTAGAAATCAGGCACAAAAAACAGTAAACAGTAATCAAAGAATAATATGAAGTAACAATTGTGTAGCATGTAATGCCGCTTCCCTGGCACCAACACCCAATTGCCCTTGAATCCACTCTCATGAGCACCCAGTGGTAGAGTCCGTCCTAGGGGCCATTGGACCCCGCCACCTCCACCTTGTCAGTGACGGTGTGCCCTCAAAGGATTTATTTTCAGCAGTCAGATAAGCCTGATATGGCCCATAATGGACCCAAATATAATGTGCCCTCTGTGAGAAGTTGGCCTGGTATATGCTGTCCACTAATTAAAGTGGGCACCTTGCACCAGTCCAAACTAGCCTTACGATGTATGAGGTCAAAGATAACCTTCAGGCTTAATCTTGAAGGAATGTTAAGCAGATTGTTTTACTAGAATATCACCTCTTATAATGAATAAATGAAATGAGAACCACACAGAAGTACTATAAAAATATGTATTTATTAATATAACACTCTCTAGTATCCTCTACATGAGGATAGAACACAAAGCACACAATACGAGATCAATAGAACAGTTGTAAGTAGCACAATACACAGTGGACTCCAGGTGGAGACCAAACTATATACTAAAATAGTGGTTTAACAATCACGACTTGAGTCAATACGAGGTCTAGAACACGCAGAATCGCTGGGAACCCAAGGAACCACCCAAGGTGAGTAGATAGGGATCCCACGGAGGATGGGTGCAGTGTGCTAACACAACTGCGGGCTCCGTACAATTCTAAGTTTTAAAGTTTAAGGACCCTTCTAGGAGGACTTCGACCAAACCCTTTGGAACTTAAGATGTTGGTGAGCCACCCCACCCGTGGATACAGGAGTACCCGAGTTACCTACCCCAGAGGAGCCTGGTGCATAGGTCTAGAGTGGTGTCGGAAACCGCCGTTGTTCTCAATGGAGGGCTGTGAAGAAGTACTGCTGCAGTGAAGGTGAAAAGGGTCCGGAGGAATCCAAGCCTGGATTCTGGAAGGAAGGAACCTGAAAGCAGAGGGGACAGAGTCTGGGTCACAACAGAGTGACGAGGGGCTCGGTAGACGAATGCCCACCGATGTCGGGTGCTTCAGGTGCGAAGAAGGGATGCTTGACTCTGCATGCCACGAGGACCAGGAGATGTTGAGGACAACCAGGAGCCGGAGATGACCTGTCCCACAAAGGATGTTGAGTGCTGAGGGGTCTGTGTCCGTCTGGAGCACCAACAAGCCTTGGCAAAAGCAACCCACGCAGGAAGATCAAGCAGGTTACAGTGTTGACCAGCAAGATCCAGGGGACTCACCAAGCAATGGGGAGTCAGGGCACATCTGAAGCAACCAGAAAAGCCCAATAGAAATTAAGTTGACCCTCAGAGGGACACATAGGCCAAAGGACCAGGAGTCGCGAGGGGACCGCGAGCAAAATTGCAAAGTACCAGCCCACGGAGGACTCGGTGCGAGGAGGACGGAGTTCTTTGATGCAAATACTGCTCTGGGTCACGACTACATGGAGTCCAAAGCACAAGCTCGGGAATCGCCAACAAGCATATGCAACAGAAAATGGACGCTGTGCATAGGGGTTCAGGTCCCCACAAGGGATACTGGCCTCAGACTTGCTGAGAGGGCAGATCGACCTCAGGGACCTTCGAAAACCCACCTCCTGTTTTGCTGACATCTTCAGAGTCCGCAGGAGCTCAGGAGCAGCAGATCGGTCAGTTGCGTTAAGGTGCCTTCCGTTGCAGGGGAGTGACTCCTTCACTCCAAGGGAGATTCGTCAGTTGTCATTAGTGCACCACAGGTCCTGAACAGAGCCTGTATGGAGCAATGGCACAGATAAAGCTTTGGACGGAGAGGGAGATGAAGTCGGGCCCAGTCGAAGTCCAGAGTGTCCAGATGGTCGAAAGGTCAGTGGTATCTTCTTGTAGAATCTTTTCCACGTAAAATCTAAAGTCTTACAGTCAGGTAAGCCCTTAAGTACCCACGGGAGAGGGTTGGACAGATTCGGGGACCCTCCTAGGGGAGGGTCAGGACAGAGGGGTGGTTACACCCATGTCCTTTGTCCAGCTTTGCGCCAGAGCAGGAGCCAATGTCTCCCAGAACTGGTTTGAGCTGGACTATGCACATGTTGTCAAGGTCCACTTGCTTACCAACTCTATTCTTTCGAAGACTTGCACAGGAACAGAAGATGCTTGCTTTCCAACTCCCACTTCCAACCAATCAGAATCAGAAATGTATCTTGACTCTAACTGATTAGATAGAGGGAAGGGGAAAATTGGATAAAATAACGAAAGAAATAAAACAGAAGAGACTGGTCCTGATCCTCTGGAGTTCCGTAGGAATCTTCAATCAGCTTGCCAATCAGCTTCTCGAAGAACCCTAGGAATACTAAACACATACAAAATAATAATTTCACTGTACCTATTAACTACTCTGGCTTCTCTATTACTCTTTCTAGTAACACCTACCCAGGAATCTGTAACGATCTGCTGCTCTTCTATTCTGAAGTGTAGTTTGGAATGGTCTGCCTATTCTGTATTTCCAGATGATAGGTCTACCACTTACTTCTGTAAAATAATAAATGTGTTATTGTTCTTCCTGCTCTATGCTCTGTACTTGTGCTAATTTTACACTACTTGTTTTCTCCACCTACCAGTGTTGTCTTAACGTTGTCCTTATATTTTTCCCTTTATACATTCTTCTTTTATACTGGGTTCTTTCTCCTGAATAGATGAATTAACCTCATTCAACTCTCCAGGTAAGTTTTCTTTTCTTATCCTTGTAAATTCCTTAGACTGTGCTGAAAACCTCTCTAACACTGTCCCTATCTCTTTCTAGGTAATACTTGACGTCTTCACCCTAGCACTGGTTCAGCAGACGAAATGTAACCTTGGGTGAGCAGCCTTTAACTCATTTTAACAGTTCATGAACCTTTTCTTGCATTGGTAATGTTGCTTAAACAATATATATACACAGTCACTTGAATTTGAACAGATAACAGGAAACCTCCACTTAGCTCTGAAATTTCTCTGCTACTCCAAATGATTCTCACGCTCTCTCTCTGTTCTTCGGTGGATTGGTGACAGGAATTCTTAGCTCTGGGAAATGATTCTCAGACACGCAGTTTCCAGAACTCAGTATTTCACTTTGAAAACGAACTCTGCCTTGAATGCTCTGCAGCCTCTTATCTTCGTGACACTCCAAGGTCAAGGCAGCGAAGTTTAAATAAACACAACGCTGACTGAAAACGTTTCTTCCTTCTACCTTATTTTCGAAGACTCTCTCAGACGCGACCTCTACGACCGGATTCCTCAGTGAAGTGCGCAGTTCCGAAGGGACGCGCGCTGCACCTGGACTCCAATCACGCGCTAGAAAAGTCTAGACTGCCAACCTAGCATTCCTCGCATTCCACAAACGGGACCACGTGAAGTCTCGGCTGGCGCTCCATTTTCTTGTGTTAAAGCGTATTGAACCTGCATCAAACTTACTGGGAAGAGGGATCCTGACACATGTACACCAAATGGGCCCCCAGTGCAGACTTTCAGGCACTCTCAGAGTGCACCCACCCAGCCCCAATACACTAAATCCTGTCTGGGAGGTGGTCACACCTCCCTGTGACAGGATGCCTATTGTGCTGCCTTCCTCTGCTCGAGCTTGGCTAAGCAGCAGAAATGTGCCTCTGGTCGGCAGCATCCATTTTGTGCTGTCCGGGTCGAGAAGGCTGGCACGGGATAGACTAGTGACCCCACGAGGCTCGCTTCTGAAGAGTGGAATCATACCTCACGCACCGGTTACCGGTGTGGAGGTATGATTCCAAGGTGTTTGATACCAAACACGATATGTTTCTATGCATCTGTTTTCGGGATATCATTTACCGCAAGGTTATAATGCACCTTTACCTATATGTCTGGCTGAGTCACAGACAACCCAGGAGAATGGTCTCCGAAGGCTGCATAGGCGCTCTGCTCATGCAGGGGCACCCTCGTACTAAAAACTCAGCACCCTGCCTTCAGGATGATAAGGCCTGCTATAGGGGTGACTTATATGTTTTAAGTGTAGTTACCTATAGATATAGTGAGCCTATATCTAAAGTAAGTGGTCCAAGCACCATCTTACACAGGTAACAGTAGCAGACATGTAGTTCCATTTTGCATGGCCTCTCCTGGGTGGCATAATACATGCTTCAGCCCACTGGAGGCCTCTGGGGTACCTATGTCCTGGATACATTGGGACCATATACTAGGGACTGATAGGGGTACCCCAGTATCCAATCTGGAGTGTACCTAAGTACATGTGTGACAATTTAAGGGAGAAAGCAGACAGACTGGGGTCCCGATAAGCAGGATCCCAGTCAGATTAGTCAAAAACAGTGAGACATCAAGTAAAAAGTAGGGGTAACCATACGAAGCAGATCCTACTTTCCTACACCCTCTGCACTGGATAGACCTGGGCCTGCAAATGGCTTTCTTTTCATAGCACATTGCAAGATCACTTATCAAACGTACACAGCTAGGAGTAAGTGTCTTCATTCACAGAATGTGTTGCTGCTTCCTGTTTTTTGTTTGTGGTCTTTTACCCCACTGATACTCCAGAATCACTTCCAGAGCTCACTGTATGCAAGACAGTGCTTTAGTGTTAGAGTAATATGCTCAATTGAAATGTATGACAATCTGGGATGGGAGCTCTATGAGCAGTGAATCAGGTAGCACCCACCAAATATTAACAGTTGTTTTGGAATATTAGAAAAACTGAACAGATTTACCCCAAACAGCTTCAGATAACTAGTCAGACAAGCTTTCTGGTCCACGATTGGGGTATAGTGGTCTAGATGGTTTTCTTGTGCACTTCCTAGATGAACCTGAATGGAAAACGCACATTTTGAATTCCCCATAACATTTAGTATCTTGAGCAATCTACACAAAATTGCACAGGTTCAAACTTATATTCACGTATGGTTTTCTTGCAACTTCTTATGCACATTTGTTAAATTGACCAAAGTTATTTGAGATCATATCAATGCTTTCCCTGCTGAACTGCAATTCTACCCTAACTAAAGCCCCCTTCGCTGGTTCTAGTAGTTGTATAATCAATTGTTTGAGCCTAGTACAACAAAAGAAATAATTCATATAGCCCAATCTTAATTAGTTAACCAACAGTATATATATTTTAACAGCAGTATTTCAACACGCTCACAGTTAATTTATGCCCCTAAATATTTTTATTAATTTAACCCTACATGTTCCCCTACTGAAATGTAGTAAACTTTATGCCAGTCACGAATATTCCCAACAGGGCAGGACGGAAACACTTACAACTTCCCTTTGTAATACTATAAATGGTACAACACAACCTTCTAATATAGAGTATTGTATTTAAGGTCTTTTGTTTTGGAAACCTCAAATTAATATCCTTTAGACGAGTAAATTATTTCTCACACATAATTTAAGTAAGGACTGTTCAGGTCTGTATTTACATCGAACACCTACACAAAGGTTAATTATAATGGCATTTTGAGGCTTAGAAGTCAGTACTTTAGGCATAACAAAGGGTAGTTCAAAGTTTCAAGGGTTTACCCAGGTCACCATTACCTAGTAAGAATCAATAACCTATACTATCCACTCTTTAATAAGTCATTCATACTCATAGGTAAGTATAGCATTACCTCTCTAGCAATCTTGCCAATTTTACTGAACTTGTATAAGGTTAATATCATTAAAAAAAACTATTCATGCCGGGCTTGTTTGTACGTAACTGAATGATTTATCCACATCATTGTGACATTCTTCTCTGAATCATATGGAGATATCTTTTTAAATCCATGATTTTGTGGTGCTTGTTTGGGATGTTTTTTAGATGTCATATTTTTCACCATAACTTCAGTTCTAGTATATAGTCAAATTTTTCTACCCAGTGTGTGAAGGCTTGAGGTCTTTCAGGGGTCTGGTTCCTGATTTTTGCTGAGCAGGGTATGCTGTTTTGCTTCCTACAGTTGTAAAAGTAATATACCTTGTTTGCCTTTAAAACAGTTAGAGTTAGATCTAGCATACCTGGTAGAGGTAATTTTTCATTAAGGCATTTCTCATGTTATTGTCAAAATTGCTAAAATTGACAGGATCTGCCATACCCTGCATTTCTTGTATGGGGCACTTCTTTATCAGAGTCACCAAATGTATGTATTTGAACCATGGAATGATATATTTTCACTATTGTGATTTTAATAATTAATTATGTATCTTGCGTTTTTAATGTTGTACTTGTAAGGTATAGCAATTCAGACGCCTCCTGTATCTGCAATCCCTCTTGCTTCATCTATCATTAACTGTACACCAAAAATCAATAATTCAAGACCTTTTGTATATTGGATCCAAGGTTAATAACCGGGGGAGTTTTGGGCCAAGAGATCAATTATCAATTTCATGATCAAGAGCTCAGGCATTGCAGCTTTGGGCTGCAGACTGTGTGCTAGTGTCTCCATCTGGTTCATTCGATGATGGCCGTTTTAACTTTCCACCGGAACCCACAATATCCTAATGCTGCTTGACCATGTCTGGTCTTCCTTGTTCCGAAGTTGCTCTGAGGTGACCTTCTACACCGAGAAGATATTTCCCACCATTTGTTCCGATGTAGCTAGTGTGTCCTTCTCAACGCTAATATGTCAAACACCCCCTCTGCCATTTTGCCTGCCAGCGAGTTCTGGCATACCTGCAGTACACTTGGGGGGCATATTATCAAGGAACGGCATTCAAATTATCGCTGCTTTAGCGGCAGCAAACTGCAGCTAAAGCGGCGATAATGGGCTTGATAATATACCCTTGAGAATTCCAATAGAAGCCCATGTTCTGGTGTTAACATGGGCTTCTACTGGAATTCTCTACAGCATATTATCATGCCCGTTATCGCCGTTTTAGCGGCAGTTTCCTGCCGCTAAAGCGGCGATAACTTTAACGCCGTTTCTTGATAATATGCCCCTCAGTTTGACAACCCCTTTGCCTATTTCACCGAAATCTTATCAACTGAGATCTGGTGTTTTCATAATCCTCACACACACACACACTCAACAAGCATATGCAAGATAGATTAAAAGTATAAAAATAGAAACAAGGACAAATGCCACTACTGAAACATGGCAGGCATGTGCTAGTGGTAAAAGAAATTAAACGTAGTAGCAGGGCACCCATCTTGGAATTGTATTGTGCATAGTGTATCTTTCTTTTAAAGTTTCAACATGGATGCCATGTTTGGAAGCAACATGACTGCTAACTTCGAAGAGTAGATAATGCGACACCAGGCACAATATTCTTTCAAGACAGCCGCTCATAAACATCCAACCTGGGCAGCAACCTGTGAAGAGTGTACCTGTAATTATACTCTTGTTATTTCTTACCAAATAAGAGATACACTCTATATTCAATGATATAAACTTCATTTAGTCAAACTATTTCTAATTATATATATTTTTTCCATTTCATGAATAATATCTTCACAAAGTTTCATTCATCAAGGCACAATGATATTTTGTACATGTTTGTGAGAGGCTGGCCTGGTATATGATGTCCACCAATGTAAGTGGTCATCTTGCACCAGTCCAGACAACCCTTATGGTGATTTAACCCGTTTACCGCGGTGGACATTCCACCGCGGTGCGGGCGTTCTAATGGGTGGGCGGGACTGCGTCAGCCAACGGTCGTGCGCAGTACCCTGGAGGTAGTGCTTGCTTTGGCCGACGTGAGCACGGAACGGGTTAAGAGGTCTCAGACAACCTTAGAAAGCTATCCAAGTGATAGCTGTGGAGAGCAGCCTTTAGGCTTAGTCTTGAAGGAGTGTAAAGCAACTTATTTTACCAGAATGTAATCTTATAGTATAGATTACATGAAAAAGACCACACCAAGTATTTTTAAAAATATGAATTTATTGTATAATACTCTCTAGTACGCTCCAATATCAACAACACAGAAATAAACACAATACTTTAGCAAAGCAATACAGTAAATAGCACGAAATACACAGTGGGCTCCAGGGGGGGGGGGAGGGAGGCCAAACCATATACCAAGAAAGTGGTATAAGAACCACGACTCATGTGAGGACAATGTCGAGAGGATGTAGATTCGCTGGTAATCCAAGGAACCACTCCAGGTAAGTAGATAGGGACCCCACGGAGAGCGTGTGTAGTGTGTGAACACAACTGCATGCACCGTACAACTCTATGTGAAAGTCTCGGTTGGATTTTTATAGATTAGGGACCCTTCCCAGTGGACCCTGAAGAAACCCCGTGGAAGACAGAAGGTTGGACGGCAACCCCACCCGTGTATATTGTGTTACCCAAGTTACCTATCCCAGGAAAGTCAGGTGCATAGATGTGGTGTCAGAAACCGCCGTCAAACCCAATGGAGGACTTCAGGAAAGTGTAGCTGCTGGAAGAGGAAAAAGTGTCTGGAGGAATCCAAACATAGATTCTTGAAGAGGAGTACCTGAAAACAGAGGGGACAGAGTCTATGTCACTCAGCGGTGACCCGGAGACTTGGAAGACGAATGCCCTCCGAGGTCAGTTACTTCAGGGAATATGTTGATGACCTTGACTCTGCAGCTGTGAGGACCAGGCGACACTGAGGAAGACCAGGACCCAGTTACGAGCTGTCCCACGAAGGATACTAAGTGCTGTTATATTCCATATAGGTACCCCAATATAGGTTCGGGTAACATTCCAACCTTTCACCTATATTCGTCCCTATACTACATACATAATGGGCTGCTAGGACTGACTCTTTACCTAGTTACAGCACTGTCTACAGAACGTGGGGTTTTCCCTGAACAATAGTCTCAAACATTATGCATGAGGATCCTTGGATTCTTGGAAACACAGCAGGACTACTATCTCCTGCATAACAACTATGTACAAGGCTCATTCCTGACGTCATCATAAGTCCGACAGTGGCGCAGCAAGGTAGAACCCCTCGGGATACCTTTGGGTATATAAACATCACATCTTGCTGAAATAGTCTGAGGAGATCACGACTTCCATGCCGACACACTGATGCGAGATGCTGAGGTTCCTGCATGCAGATACTCCAGCTCGCAGTGGTCCGAACATCCTTCGCGGGTGTCCAACTCGAGACCAAGATTGGGTCCCACAGTCTCTCACTTCAGGTAATGGGGTTGACTTTATCCTAGAGGGATTCCGGGCTTAACACCTACACACATGCTAGGTACACTTAGGTACATCTAGTTAGGATTGCATTGTAGGAGTACGCATTTTATTGTCATGTATTTTATACACTTGCCTGTATTTATGATTATAGCAAGATGGCAGAAACCTACCATCCTTTTACATTTTTAGTGCATCTAGTCAATTATATCTGTTACTGTCTGATGATTATTTCTGCACACCTATTTTACACTAGAATGACGAAGGTTCAATAAATGCTTATTGAAAAACGTCCATATTGTTTATTCTGTGTATCTCTCCGAGACAAAGTGAGCACGAGTAACTGAGCAAAAACTATTACACTGTTTCCACGGTTCTGTGGGATCAGGGTTGTCATGTTCAATAGTTGCCAAGAACTATTCTCTCCTTCGTAAGAGGAGTTTCTAGTGGCACTGTGAGCTAGCTGGCATATAGGCCAACATACCCGGTGGGAGTGTCTAGAATCAGTCCGGACACCAAGCCTGCAGATGTCTAAAATGTGCAGATCCTGTATAGGTTTTATAGGAACTACACGACAGTGCTGAGGGGTCAGTGTCCAAGGGAGCACCAACAAGGCTTGATAAGTGCAACCCACACAGGAAGTCGAGAAGATGCAAAGTTGGGACCAACAAGGTCCAGGGGACTCAACACAAGCAGGAGTCAGGCAGGCTCGAGCAATCCAGGGAGCCCAAAAGTAACAAGTGTGACCCTCAAGTGAACCCACAGGCCAGAGGCACTCGATTCGTGAGAGGACCTCAAGCAGCTTACCAAAGGATGCAGGCCATGATGCACACAATGCGGTGTGATTGAAGATTCTGCTTACTGGAGGTGCTCGAGGTTAGGGCTACTGGGAGCCTGAAGATCTTCTGGCAAAGTAGCCAGTGAGACTTTGCAACTGCACAATGGACGCAGTGCACAGGGGTTCGGTTATTGCCACCCCCACCAGGGATACTGGCCTCAAACTTGGTGAAAGGGCAGGGCAGGCCTCAGGAGCAGTGGAAAACCACCTCCTGTGTTGCTGAGCCCCCATAGTCTGGAGTAGCTCGGGATCAGCTGACCTGTTGATTTAGTTGCGGTGCCTGTGAATGCAGGGGGTTGACTCCTTCAGTCCAAAGGAGATTACTTTGGTTGTCTTTGATGCTTCACAGGCCTTGGAAGGTTCCTATATGATGCACAGGCACGGATGATACAGTAGACTGGAAGGGAGATGAAGTCAGGCCTAAACGAAGTCCAGAGTGCCCAGGCGATAAAAGTGCAATGGTGTCTGATCTGAATCTTATTCCACTTTGAATCTATAGACCTACACCCAGGTAAGTCCTTAAGTACCTTAGGGAAAGGGTTGGGAAGATTCAGGGGACCCTTCCAGGGGAGGGTCTGGACAGAGAGGTTACTCCTATGTCCTTTGTCCAGTTTTGCGCGAGAGCCAATGACTCCCAGGACTGGTTTGAACTGGACTATGCACAGGGATGCCAAATGTGTCCCTCATGCTGACTTTCTGGCGCTGGCAAGCTCACCCACCCAGCCCTAGTACACTAAAATCCTGTCTGGGAGGTGGTCACACCTCCCTGTGACTGGATGCCTATTGTTCCACCTTCCACTGCTCGAGCTTGGCTCAGCAGCAGGAGGGCAGAAATGTGTCTCTGGTCGGCAGCAACCATTTTGTGCTGTCCAGGTCAAGAAGGCTGGTACCGGGAACACTGAGAGCCTAACGGAGGGCTCTCTCGGTGCTTGGAATCATACCTCTCACATCATTTACGTTGAGGGGTATGATTCCAACAGGTTTGATACCAAACATGATAGAATTCGAGTAGCCGTTTTCGAGATGGTCATCGAGCGATTACGCGGTGCCCCTCTATATAGTATGTGGATACTTCACTGAGAACCCGGAGAATGGACTCCGTAGGCTGCTCTCAATTAGAACCAAGCACACTGCCATCAGGATTTCAAAGGCCTGCTTTAGGGGTGACTAATAGGTTTTAAGTGCACTGACTCTTAGATATAGGAAACCTATATATTTAATAAGTGGTGCATGCACCAACTTACGCAGGCTGCAATGACAGGCCTGTAGTTCCATTTTGAAGGGTTTCTCATGGGTAGCATAATACATGCTGCAGCCCATTTGAGACCTCGGGGTACCTATGCCTTGGGTACATGGGTACCATATACTAGGGACTGACAAGGGTACCCCTGTTTCCAATCTGTACTGAACAAACAAATTTAGAGAGAAAGCAGATAGATTGGGGTCCTGATTAACAGGATCTCAGTCAGGCTGGTCAAAAACAGCATCACATCAAGCAAAAAGTGGCGGTACCCATAGTAGTAGATCCTACTTTCCTACAATGTTTCAGATTTTTTTTTCACAACAGATTTTATTAAGGAAGTCAAGCAAGGCAATCAATGTGGCACCCCACAATCAGGAGAAACCACTAAGCATTTGGATACATTACTTCCAGCAGGATCAAAGGTCGAAATGAAATCATCACAAACTTATTTATTTGTAGCAACCCCCTACCCCATCCCATCCCAACTCCCCGCCACCCTCAACTAATTCCACCCCGCAGTCCCACCCTAACCCTGTGCACGTGAAAAAGGGGAAACAGTTGTGTGTGAGTACAGTGTATCTGGCAAGACGCAAGACACAGGCCCATGCAATGGGGGAGCTTAGGGCTCCTCTTCGGGGTCGATCGGGGGGTCCAGTGGCAAGTCCCTAAAATCGGCCCATCTCTTCCATATCCTAAAGTGTTTGCGAGGGCACCCTCGCGCTTCAAAGATCGGGCGCTCCAGACCCATACAGAAGTCTAATCCCGCTTTCCATACACACAAAGGAGGTGCCCGTTCGTCTTTCCATGCCCGTGCCAGGTCTCTTTTGGCCAATATAAGTCCCAACAGCAATAAATGGCGCTTATAGCAGTTCCCCCCCACTCCTGCAAGAATATGGAGCAATCCCAACCGGGGAGTGCGGGGTAGGTCCCAGTGTAGTACCTCAGACAGGCAATTCCACACACCTCTCCAAAAGCCAGCTATCCCAGGACACAGCCACACCGTATGAAGCAGCGAGCCCGTCTCCATCCCACAACGCAGGCATTCCGGCGATTCAATCAATCCCGCCTTCCAGAGGCGTTCACGGGTAAAGTAAGCCCTGTGGAGAATTTTAAATTGAATAAACCTGAGCCTCATTGCGATGGCAGTACCTCGTGGGGATTCCAGGGCCTCTCGCCAATCATCCTCATCCATGGGACCCACATCTGCCTCCCAGGCCGTCCGCAGGGGAAGTAAATCAGAAGCGCAATGAGTGACCACCGTTTGGTATATCCGGGATACTTTTTTGTCACCGAGATCACCCATGAACAACTTTGCCTCAATAGGGCTGAATTCGGGGAGCGAGTCAAGTTCGGCAATGTATGGTGTTAGCGCATGCCGGAGCTGTAAATACCGGAAGAATTGGGACCGTGGCATGCGGAACTCCGCACTGAGGTCCTGGAACGACTTAAGAGCAGTGCTAGACATCACATGGCCCAGCGACGAGATCCCGATCGCGTCCCACCCACTGAAACCCGACAAGGAGGCCAGTGCAGGCAGTCTACCATTACGCCACAGTGGTGTTTCCGCAGTCAGCTTACCCCACCAACCCATGCGCCGCAAAGCCTGGCGCCAAACAAGGAAGACAGTCTTCGTGACTCTGGGCAACTCCCGCCGCAGCCGAACAGAGTAGAGGAGCATGTGAAGGGTGTTGTCACCCATCCGTGCGCGTTCCAAGGCATAGGCCGGGTCACCCCTATTACCGTACCACCAGTCATTTAGGATGAGCAGGTGAGCTGCTTGGTAGTAGGACAGGAGGTCCGAGGTGGCGAGGCCCCCACAGTACGTAGATAAAAAGCACGTACGCAGTGCCACCCTGACAGAACCCCCAGCCCATAGGAACCGCCCCAAGACCGAGTTCACCTGCCGAAACCACGAGGTCGGGACCGGATGGGGATAATTTTGCAGTTGATACAGAAGGCGTGGAAGCGCTACCATCTTAAAGATGGCGGATCGGCCGAAGATATTGAGAGGCATTCGGGACCAAGTTTTCACGTCGGCTTGCACCCGCTCCCAAACCGGAAGTACAGAACGTTCCCATGTGAGGGTCGCAGATTCCGACAGAAACACTCCTAGGTATTGCAAGCCAGTGGTCGCCACCTGCAGGTCTGATGTCCAAGGGTCCGACACTGTGCCACCTCCAAGGACCCACAGGGTAGATTTACCCATGTTCAAATATAGGCCCGAGACCTCTCCAAAGACCCGCATGATTTCCAACACACGCGGCCCGGAGCGTCGCAGGTCTGTAAGGAAGAAGAGAACGTCATCGGCGTATAACGCGATCCTATCATAGAGGCCCCAGGGCCACACAAAGCCACGCATCTGCGCGTCTATACGGACCCAGGCGGCCAACGGCTCCATAGCAAGGGCAAAGAGGTATGGGGATAAAGGGCATCCCTGCCGGGTCCCCCGGCCAATGTGGAAGGTCTCCGACACCGCCCCGGCAACACGCACAGTAGCTGTGATGTCCGTATAGAGCAGCTTAATATATGATAGGAATACGGGGCCCAGGTTAAGACGGGGCAGGAGCGCGAACAGAAATGTCCAGCTCACTGAGTCAAACGCTTTGTTAATATCAGCAAGCAACAAGGCCGCCTGCTCTCCCGTGGCTCCCATGGCATCAATCGCAGCCCACGCGCGCCGAATATTATGGCGTGTAGCCCTGCCGGGCATAAAGCCCGATTGATCGGGGTGTACCAGTTCCGTAATATACAGAAGCAACCGATTAGCCAGGGCCTTGGCCAGTATTTTGGCTTCTATGTTAAGGAGCGAGATAGGGCGATAAGAGTCGTGCCTATCAGGGCCCTTACCCGGTTTCTGGAAAACCACAATCTCGGCATGACGCCAATCGGGCGGCAGCCTACCCCGTGCACGCGCCGCTTCAAGCGCACGCCGAAAGTGGGGCCCTAATTGCGTGTGGAACCTTTTATAGAATTCACAAGGGTAACCGCTCGGTCCGGGGGCCTTGCCCGCGTTGAGCTGTCCCAGAGCATCTCCCAGTTCTTCCGCTGTGAGAGGAGCATCCAGAGAGTTCCTGGCTTCGTCAGACACAGCTTTAGGGGGTAGGTCATCAATGAATTTAGCCACCTCCTCGCACGATAGGCTATCACACGGAGCATACTGCGTCGCAAAGTAGGTTGCGAAGCTCGCCGCCAGGCTGGCGGGGTCCGTGATAACCACTCCATCTTCCGCAATAAGACCAGGCAGCGTGTCGGGTTTAATATTATATTGGCACAGTCTATAGAGCAGGGAGCCCGATTTGTCCCCCCATTGGTATATCCGGCTCCGCGTGGCCAGCCACGCCTGTTTGGCCTCGTCCAGCAGGACTGACGCGTAGGATTGCTGTGCCTGGAGAAGTAGCCGCACGGCAACCTCGTCCCCTCCTCCCCGACTCCGCCGCTCCAGTGTCTCCACTAGAGCCGCAGCCGCCGCGATCGCCTCACGACGCCCACGACGAGCCGCAGCGGTCCATGCAATATCCACTCCTCGCACAGTGGGTTTCATAGCCTCCCACACCACTACCGCGTCCACATCATCAACAAGGTTCTCCCGCCAGTAATGATCAATGGCCTCCCGTAGATGCTTGACATAGCTAGGCTGCTGAAGGTGCCACGAGGACATCCTCCACCGAAAGGGCTGGCGTTTCCTAAAGAGTTCTACTTCAAGCAATACTGGGGAGTGATCAGACAGACCCCTCGGCAAAATCTCCACTGCACGCACCCTGCACATACACAACCGGGGAACAAACAGATAATCCAAGCGGGAAAAGGAGCCATGCACAGCAGACACAAACGTATATTCGCGTGCAGTAGGGTGCATATGTCGCCAGGCATCAACCCAACCCATTCCATCACACATCGCTCGCAGCCTGGTAGCGGGAGGGGAAGGGGGGGTCAACCCATTCAGTTCTCGGCGCCCCCTGCGGTCCATACAGATGTCCATCACCTCGTTCCAGTCACCCCCGACCACCCCTAGGGGACTCCGGGATATCACTCCACACCTGGAACAGTCTCTCAGCCAGGGCCCACTGCAGGGGGGGGGGCATAGACACTCCCCAAGACCACGGGCTCCGTACCCACCATGCCCTTGACAAACAAATAGCGACCCTGCGGGTCAGCCCACGTCTTCTCATGTACAAACGCCACCCTACAATGGATGAGGACAGCCACCCCTCTGGACCCCCTGGTAAAGCCAGCATGGTACACCTGTTGATAGCCCAATCTCTGCAGGCTGAGCACCTTCGACCCCATCATATGAGTCTCTTGAAGCAGAAGCACATCTGCGGCGGCTCTCTTTCCCCAACGCAGGACAGCCCCACGTTTCACTTTGTCAAGCATCCCCCTCACATTCCATGTAACTACTCGCAGAGACTCCAACGGGAGTCCGTGTGTTGTATCAGCCATAATCAGATGGAGACCACCATGGATGCCCCCTGCGCCCACGCCACCCACCACTCAACAACAACTGCAACTTCATAAAAAGTATGTGCACCCCCCCCTATTTCCCGAAACTCAAAAACTCCAGGGACAGCAACCGCCATTCCCTCCACTAACCCCCAAACTCCCCCTACCACAACCAGGTTCGTAACCCCCCCTCTCGCCTCCCAACACCCCCCCTATACCTCACAAAACCATGAAGCATCTGTCGCGGCATGGGCACTCCCAGGCCCAAAACGGAGGGCCTAGGACCAACCATACCAATGGATACCGAAACTTGAAAACCCAGTTGTCGCCCCCCCCCCCCCAACAATTCCTACCAATGTAGGAGAGGGACTGCCCCCAATCTACGGTCCCCGAGCCATCTTCACCCCCCCACCCCAGGTCAACAGCACAGTCTCGAAAGTCGCGGAGGCATCAAATAGGCCACAAGTCCAACGGGCCACAGCCACCACCACTCCAGACCCCGGGAGCCACCCCAACAAGCATGGAACACAGAGTACCTGAGTTCATCAGTGTCACTTCCCAGATTGGTCGGAGTCTTCAGTTCTGCCACCTCCGTGTGCCCCAGAGACGGAGGCCGACCGCTTCCGTGATCGGGACCGTCGATTCCTCTTACCCTTGGGCGGTCGATCTCCCGGTTCCTGAGACGATCCCCTCGAGGAACCCGGATTCAGGCCCGGCTGAGCATGCGGCCTCAGCGCCACTGTTTCGTCCGTCCACCTGAAGAGATCCTCCGGGGAATCAAAAAACAGCGTCTTGGACTGAAAGATCACCCTCAGGCGAGCCGGGTACAGCAAGGAGTACTGGAGCTGTAGGCCCCGCAGCTTCGCCTTCGCATCCATAAATGACTGACGCCTCTGCTGCACAAGTTTAGTATAGTCCGGGAAGATCATTATCTTGCAATTTTCAAAGAGGAGAGCATCCCTGGACCTCGCTTCCCGCAATATGGCGTCGCGGTCATGATAGTTCAGCAGTCGGGCTATTACCGCCCTGGGCCGCTCACCCTCCAGGGGCCTCTGAGTCAGGGCGCGATGTGCACGTTCAATGATGAAACAGTTGGACAGGGCCTCAGGAGGCATCCAGCTCTGCAGCCACTGGGCCAGAAACCGCGCCATGTCTCCCTTCTCACAGCGTTCCGGAAAACCAATGAAGCGGAGGTTGTTGCGCCGAGCGCGTCCCTCCGCATCCTCCGCCCTAAGCGCCAGATTCTTTTGCACGGATTCCACCACTGCCAGACGCTTCTTCAAGGAGCCCATATCGTCCTCCACAACCGAAATCCTGGATTCAGCTTCGGTTATCAATGTTTCAGATTTTGATTTGCATCCCTTCCTCAGGAGAATTCATACCGATAAATTGATTTTAAAGCAAATATTCACCTACAAAATTAAATCTGGCATGAAAACAGTGGCAAGTTATAGTTCATATCAACACCATACTTTAAACTAGAGTTCAATTTCATCAAAGACCAAAGTCGGTTTTCCCAAGCAGCTAAGAAACTCTGACCCTGATTACTCACACCATTATTATTGCCTGCAAGTCCATTCTTTTCCGCTTTTTCTAACCAACAATCCTGTAAATAGCAGGTTGTTTCTTTTCTTTACCTTATTAGTTTCCCGACCAACTTACTGTGATGTATTAATTGAAGCTAAAACCTGGTACATTTTCACCTGAAAATTAGTTTATAAAAATCAATCCACCAACACTCCCACTGAAGAGGTTTTTGTTGCGTTTCCTCACCTCTCATGGTTGAAATACTGCCTCACAGATCTGGAAACGAGTTCCACTTTTATTAAATATTTAGCTATATAAAATCTATAATCTTTTTTCTCAAATTGTATTTGTGCGAGTTTAAACAGTCTTATTATGCTTGAAATCAAACTCACAATGCATGAATACTTCTATTTATAAGTTAGATTTTTTTAAAGTACAAGTGGTGTAATGTTTTAATGGTATATCCTTTTCTGTTTTTGGATTTTTTTTAAAGGGTTCATGTTGGAACTGGAATGTCTCCTGCATGGTGAACAGGTGTGCATCACTGTCCTGAGTGTCCGATTGTATGTGAAACTGGTATCTTGACTTTTATTTTGGCCCTGGTGTCACGCTAATCTAGTGTGTGCACAGAGGCGTGTCCATTACAGTGTGACGTCCAGCACCTGCACTGTGACCTGGAGAGGCTTACTAAGCCTGTGCTCATAGAAACATTGGGATACTGGCCCTGTTCTTAGTGTAATACATAAACCTGTGTTTTGTGATCTATATCTTGACCAGATCTTGTTCTCCGTCAGTGAGTGTGGTTTCCTGACCCCTCTCATGTAAATTTCCACTACTATGGGAAATTCAGAAACTTGCTCTGGGGTCCTCCTATGTGCGTGCGTGTATGTTTGCACAAAGGGTACGATAACTGTATGGTGGGGGGACTCTATAAGTGTTAGTCTAAGTATTGAACCTGAGGGATCCATCTTGGATACCCTGGTTTTGCATGGCACAACACAGAGGATGAGGATTGCTTCTCTGGATGGTGGAAGTGTATTGCCTACATTCACATGGTTGGCGATGGAGATCCAGAACTAAAGTAAGGAGGATGGGGACAGGGTTTTTTAATTTTTTTATTTCATAAATAGTTTGTAGCAAGCCGCAAATTAGTTCTTCATGGACACTGCCATTTAATTGATGGTAAGGATGCGGGGTGGGACTGCAGTTTCCTTAGTTCAAGGTGAAGCTTTTAGGTCAGGCCTGATCTTTTGTCTGTCTCCGATTACTGCTTCAAGAAGGCTGATGAGCCAGGTGCAGAGAGTACACACTTTGTTGTGCCAATGTTGATGCCTATGATGCTGGTAATTCATCAGTAGACAGAAAAATCAGGTGGGCACGGACTGGAAGGAACCTCATGTGGAAGTCGTTTGGATACCTGGTGTAGGCTTTTGCTCTTCGTAAGCCTCACATGACCATTCCTTGTGCTCTTCTATTGCTCTTTGCTGTACCAAGGCCTGCAATGCCAAACATTTTGAAAAGGAGGCAAAAGACGCTGAGAAGTCTTAAGTGGCAGATTATCTGTGCACAAGTGTAGGGAGATGCCTGTATTTGTTTATTTAAAGTTTTTATTGGATTTTGTCAAATAAGCAAACCACAGTCACCATATTTACAATATGCAACTTGTTGTCTAGCAGTTATTGCCATGCGAGCATGTATAGAACAATAGTGAATTAAAATAAAAATTTACAAAAGCCGCAACATTAAACAGCGTTGCAGGTACACACTGTAATGAATCGTGAAGAATATATACCATACAATAGGCCAACCGGCACAGTAGTTAATTTAACTATAGGGGGCACATTAATCCGTAAATTCAGGGTGGAGCAGCAAATAGGGTGGGAGGCAGGGGGGAGTAAAGAAGCATAGATATCGCTGGTGGTGTCGAAATACATCAGGTCTCGCAACCAGGCGTTTACCAGCGGCGGCGTAGAAGCGCCCCAATGGAAAGAGACCTGCCTCTTGGCCAGTAGCAAAGCCATTGGGGGGAAGCATCCGATTCCCGCACCCAGTGGAAGAGCATTCCCCAGCAGGGCCAGTAGTGGCGAGGGCACATGCTCAGTCTCGATCATGAGTTCTAGATATCTAAAACCGTTTCCCAGAATGTTACAACCGAAGAGCAGTTCCACGCCAGGTGTATAAAAACATCTCTGGCATACTGCGGTCCATCTTGGCAAGTAGCACAGGGGTAACGTAAACCCTATGTACGTAAGAGACGCCTGCATTTGTTTAGGAGACAATTAGGAAATTGCTCCAGCAAACAATGTGTTCAGCACATAACCACTTTTAAACACAATCAGATTTTTGACGTAGACTTGTTTATAACATTGATTATGTAACCGTGAAGGAGCCTATGTTGTAACCGAAAAAGGCATGTTATCTAAGTTTACCACTGCCTATGAACCAGTGGTGGCCCACATACACTTCACATCAGGGCACCCTCCCTTTTTGGCATCACAACCCCGTAATTGCTTGTCACCCTCCCACCACTTCCGAATTTCATTAGATGACTTTTTAGGCATACTGTTGTTGCAGTAGGCATTACCTGTTACACGTATCCAGTTTACGCTGATCCTCGCTCCTGTATCACCCCTGAGCCCTACGCACAAGACGGCAGATCCCCAGCACTTACCCCAGCTAAGCGAAGTTGGCAGAAGCATGGCACAGATAAACGAAGTAGAGACCTCCCCCCGCGATCCCTGTTACTCATTCATCTTGCAGACTACCCTGACACGATTCACCTTCTAACACCAACTGTGCGGGGTTTGCACACAGCTCACAAAAGTTATGTGGTATACTCTTGTAAAGAGGCAACATGCACCCACAGTCCTTCTACAGGATACTCATATCACAGAAGTTGAGGTTGAATGTCTGAGCAAATGCTGGAGAGGACAACTCTATGCAACTACAAACGGGAAACAGCGTTTACAACGCTGTCTCCACAGCGCAATGCCACTACTTTGTGAAGAACCACGGCACCGCCTTTAAGAGGATGATGGAATGGGATGCATTCAAGATGGTGACGTGGGGTTATTGCATACGGCAGGTGTTGGGTGTACCCAGGATCCTGGACAGCGAATTAGAGACCCCAAGATCCACCTAGTGCAGCTGATCAAGGCCAAGCCCCTGAAAAGACCCCGCGCAAGCTGCTGCAAAGACCTCATATATACAGCTCCTAGAGCGCCTCCACTGCTTTAATTTCACAGCTCATGCAGCTAAAGTCCATAGAGAATGGGACAAATCTGGCTGGCTTTTAGCCTGGCTAGCGCAACAAAATACTAATCCGGATCCCATAATCGAATTGATCACGCTCACGTACAAGTCCATCTATACCCAAGAGTACATACTGCACCTCTTTTACACTTTTAATTACAAGTTGTATAAGGCCTGTCTGACCAATCTGAAAACTACTCACCTGCCTGCCTCCCAAATATCTTCCTACCTTGCATCCCCACTGTGACTAAACTCGCACTCCATGTCAATATAACTACAGAAAGAGGAAGTAATATAGACGATTAGGGACCTAGCCCACAATAAAACCCGGGGACATGACGGCATACCACTTGAATATAATAGTACTTTCCCTTCACAACTTGCACCCAGACTGGCTGACTTGTATGAAGCGACACTGATAGCAGAAACTCTCTCATACGCCTAGGGATTTGCTCCTGTTCTCCATTCTGAAGCATAGAAGAAACCCAACCCCACCATCATCATATCGACCCATTGCCATCCTAAGGGCCGATTATAAAATACTGGTCAAAATACTGGTGGCTCACTATGCCCAGGTGCTCCTCGGTCTTATCCACGCAGACCAAAATAGGTTCATCCCAAGACGCAGCACTTTACAGAACATCCATTGGTTGTTCCATATACAAGATCGTGTTAACGGATGCTACTCACAAGATGCATGCCTAATATTAGACCTGGAGAAGGCTTTTTTATTCACTGGCGTGACCTATCTTTTCCAGGTCTTGACCCAGCTTGGCATGGGTACACGCCTCCACGCATACACTCAGCTGCTCTACACCAATCCGACTTCCCGAGTCCACTTAGGGGCACCTCATTTCCGCTCCATTTCTGCTGAGCAGAGGCACACGGTAGGGGTGTCCCCTTTTGCCACTACTCTTCGCCTTAGCGATGGAGCCTCTTGCCATACGCTTACTGTGCGAGGGAGATGGTTGGGGAATACCCCTAGAAGACAGGACACATGTGGTGTCCCTGTATGCAGACCTCCTCTTTTACTTGAAGGACGTCACCTTGGACCGTTACCCGCTTCAAGACACACTAGACGAGTTTGCTGCAGCTGCCGATCTGGGATAAGTCGGGCATCTTCCCCCTGCACCCTGACCAACCGCCGCCGTCCATATATAAGTACTACCTCTCTTCTTTGGCAGGCAAAAGCTACACTCTACTCAATGATACTATACACCAGCTACTCCATTCTACTCTACTCCACTCCACTATAAGCCACACTGCTCTATGCTACTCTATTTGACTTCAAACCACACAATGCCACTCTACCCTATGCCAATCTACAATATCCCATTCTATGCCACTCTACTCTAAGCCTCTCTATGCCACTTCCATTCACGCCACTCTACTCCACTGTACACCACTCCACTCTATATTAGTCTAATCTACACCCCTGTACTCTAAGCTACCCCACACTACTTTATTCTACTCTACTCCACTCCACTCCACTCTATGTCACTCAACGGACTCCAATAGCTCTCTCCGGATCTGTGCTGATGACGTGGAAAGAAAAGATCTGATGTCAACACACTGGGGTGGCACCTATGTAAGCACTGCACACATCACTTACAGCACTGAGAACGCAAAGCAGATCAACCCCACCTACAGGCGCTGGTGTACTGCTTATACATTTCCCAATCCAGTCAGACACCTGAAGGATATTTTAGGGTAAGTAATCTGTGGCTAGAAGTCTCTTTCAGATATGGTCACTATTAACTGGCAGGATTTACATCTGTGGCGAGCGAGCTACCCTTAGATCTCTGCAACAGCTGCAGAGCGCACTGAACTGTCACCACAGGTAATGAATATACATAGTTCAATATCATTATTAAGTTGCTGTAGTTCTTAGGTCACCTGCAGGAATTAACAAATTATTTATTTCACCTACTCTGGCAGAATTTTATCGTGTGGTGCAGTTTAGTGCAAAAACACTAATGACCCTTATAGCAGCTCATTACTCATGTGGCGTCTCTATATAAAAAGATTAACTTTATTTGTCACAATATTATTACATGACAAATCTACACACACACATCCCAATATCTTTTTTATAAAAACATTCTTTACATTTCCATAAACTCATCTCCTTCATTTCATATTATTATTATTATTTATATAGCGCACGAATCATCCCCAAAGGGATCTCTCGGCGCCCGGGATGCAGACAGCGATATACAGAGTCAATACACTAAAATAGCCATGTTTTGAATTTTTTCTTAAAGGCCATGAATGTAGAACAGATCCGCAGGTCTTCTGGTAGTGCGTTCTAATATTTAGGGGCAACATGAGAGAAAGCATGTCCACCCATCCAGGCCTTTTTAATTCTAGGAATTTGGAGGAATTTATGGCCACTAGATCTTAGCTGACGGGATGGGGTGTACCATATTAATTTTTTCCTTAGTTATTCTGCCCCTAGACCAACCAAGGCTTTGAAAACCAGACAAAGGAGCTTAAAAACTGCTCTTTTCCTCATTGGTAGCCAATGCAACTCATTCAGTAGTGGGGAGGAGGGGGTGCACGTAGGTTTATTGAGAGCTAGGCGAGCCGCCGTATTTTGCACGACTTGAAGTTTGGAGAATAGATCTTCACTCATCCCTACCAGCAGGACATTTCCATAGTCAAGCCTGCTGACTAAAAGTGTCTGTAACAGAACCTTTCTAGTAGAGAGCGGAATCCAGGGGAAAATCTTCTTTAGCATGTGGATTAATCTGAAACATTTACCAGATAGTTTTCACATGCTCCTCCATGGATAGTTTAGAATCAATTAGCACACCCAGATTTTTTACCCAATTTTTGGGGTGGGAAGCTTCTCCCAGTTCCTCCGGCCACCAATCCTTAGTCCATATCTGCTCTGCTTTACCGAACAGTAGGATCTCAGTTTTATTTGAGTTCAGTTGCAGGAATTTCTTTTTCATCCATACTGCAATTTTTGTCATGCATAGCTTGAATCTGTTTCTGGTCCCTCCTGAATCCTTATCTATGGGGACAATAATCTGCGTGTTGTCGGCATACGAGATGGTATGAAACCTGCATGATTTAATAACGGAAGACAGAGACGACACGTAGATATTGAACAGTGTGGGACTTAGTACAGAGCCCTGAGGAACTCCCTTATCCACAATTGTAGTCCTGGACACAAAAGTGTCCAGTTGTACACATTGAGATCTTTCAGAGAGGAAGCTCTGTATCCAATCCACCGCACTCCCCATGACACCAATCTCTCGCAGTTTCTCTAATAGGATCCTGTGAGAGATGGTGTCAAAGGCCGCTGATAGATCCAAAAGAACTAGCATAGTGGGTGTCCCTTCATCCAACAGCAGCCTGATCATATCTGACACTTCAGTTAGTGCAGACTCCATGCTGAAACCAGCACGGAAGCCTGACTGTGAGGGGTCAAGGAGGTTATGCTGTTCCAGATAGTCTGACAGTTGAGGATTCACCATAGACTCCATAATTTTTGAGCAGAGGCAAACATACATCATACATTTGTGAGAATCAAAAACAGAGTCCTCACATTTTTAATTATTTGTATATACCTTTAGCACACTTCTTGTTACAATTGAAGCTTATTATGTATTTGCTGTTTCTTTCCCAACAGTCTGATGTTGCAGTATCACTGATTTCTACTGACAAATCATTTCAGCTATATGTTCCTTTCAAATATCCTTTTCAAGATCAGGTTTTTCACCAGTAAATTGACTGGTGTAAGCATGATCCAAATTGAACCCAAACATCGTTGCCTTTTTGCACTACCAGTACCATGTATCTTCTCTGCAGAAACGTCCAGGCCCTGTGAAAAATTGGGGAAATGGCTGTAATTAGCCTCCCCAAACATATGGAGAAGCCATTTTAAGATCTAGTCAGGCCTGTATCAAATGCCCTTCAAATTCTGAAGTGTGGTTTGGATCCCACCAACACAGTGGCTCCATCTATGGCCACGGCAGTTTCTCTACACCGACTTTTCAGCAGTACAGGCAACTCTCAAAATCACCTCTTTCAATTATTTCTGGATTTTCAGAGAAAGACCGACTCCTTCTTGGGGTGCTTTAGGAACACTTGTGCCTTGGCAAATGTGCTTGGTTTAGCACCCCTAGCGAAGCAGTAATACCAGAAGTACTGCTGTTTTCAGAGCATATCCAGGTGGCATTCTTCATGAAAACTGCAATTCTTCCCGCTGGTCAGGACTCCCTAGCAGCTGTATCACTCATTGGGGCAGGTGTGGTCCTAATGTACCCCACCTTCAGCAGCAGCTTCAGTCACCACCATCTTCTGCTGTATCTACAGGTTCCAAATCTTTGACTCCTTCCCAGTCTAAAGGCAGCTTACTGAAGGATAGGTGGTATCCCATCTATCAGGAACTGGGAGACTACTACAATGGATCTCTAGGTGCTCCAGTTACTCAGTCGACGTCCTTTACTAATTTTGTCTCCCCTGGACCACCCTCCATCTGCTAGGATGTGCTCCTGGGCACACGCCTCGATTCCAAAAGTGAAGGGTATTGCCCTATTGAACAAGGGAGTCATAAAAGTGGAGAAGAGTGGCATAGGATTTTACTCCCTTTACTTGTTGGTCTTCTAAAAAGATGGAGGCCTTAGAACCAACCTTTGTCTGAAACCTCTTCTTTCAATAGGAGAAGTTAAAATGCTGTCGCTGAACCCTCAATGTGGAAGATTGGTTTTAGTGTTGCTGGATGTTCAGGATACCTACTTTCATATACAATTCGCTCCTGTTCATAGATGTTATCTACAATTCACAATGGGGTCTCAGCACCAGTTTGCTGTTCTACCTGTGGGTCTGACAACCACTCCATGAGGGTTCATAAAAGTGTTGGCCATGGTGGTAGCTTCTTCAGGAGTCAATGTTTTTCTGTACTTGGACAAGTGGCTGGAGAAGGCAGGTCCAACACTGGTCTTGAACATTTTTCAGGGAACCTTGACTTGGGCTTTATCAGCAATGTCCACAAGTCTTATCTCTTTCCCACGCAGTGGCTTTCATAGGAGCGGTGATGTACACACACCTACCGGAGAGCACTTCCTCCTTCTCAGAGGGCTGCAGACATTCAGGATATGATTCTTATGGTTCTGTTTCAGGATCCTATCCCCGTTCTGCAATGGCTCCTACATCTTCTTGGTTCTGTACACCAGATGGCAGATGAGGGCTCTTAAGTGGTCCCTGACATGGCAGTGGATCGAGCTCCAGGGAAGCCTTTTGACTTGGGTTAAAGTTTATTAATCTGTTCTCTCGGATTTGTACTGCTTCTTCAACCTCCCAGTGAGTCAACTAATCAGGTCCTCTTAATCACAGGGCACCATGGTCTGGACGAATGTATGATGTTACATCGTGGTCTTCACACCGCGATACGTTTACAACGCAGTCATTACAACGCCAGTCGTTACAACGACTTGCGCTGGAGGGCGCTGGACTTAGGAATAGTATGATTTACTATTCCAACTTCAGCCTACGTAACAGTATGGAAGGTGTTGGAATAGTAAATCATACTATTCCTCAGCGTATAGCGCCATCCAGCGCAATTCGTATTGCGGTGTGAAGACCGTGATGTAACGGATGTCTCCAAGTCTGGACACCTCTTCATAGGGTTTGGGTGTCCACCTGGGTGACTTGAACACGCAGGGTGTTTCCTTTGTGTCAGAGAAATGGCTACACTGTTGGAGTTGGCACAGTTTGCCTCGCCCTATAGACCTATCTCCCTTCCATTTCAGGGAGTACCATATAGATCCTAAGGACGCCACAACCAGAGTCCTCAGTCAGTGGTACTGGACCCTGTTCTGGGAGGAGTCCTGCAGTCAGTGGCAATATGCTATATAAAGGGCTATCTTCCCAGTGCCAACCCACCTTTCCAAAACCGAACCACCGCTCAGTAGAGGATCACAAGTTCGATCTTCATCCCAAGGGGACAGACATGATCTTCTCTAGAGTGGGATGCCTATACATGGATCGATTCGCCACGGCACAGAACAGGAAGTGTCTCTAGGTTTGTGCACCACTCTTCCCATTAATTGCTTTCCTAAGCAAGGCCTTCATATTTGATTGGTTGTGGGTCTCTTTTACGCATTCCTACTAATCCCAGTTATATCAAAAGTAAAAGTATGGAGAAGGTGCTGGAAGACAAAGCTCAGCTAATCTTGTTCGTCCCAGACTGGGTGAGGAGGATTTGGTATGCTGATATGTTGAGACTCTGCATTCGGTTCCCTCTTCCTCTCCCACGCAGAGCAGACCTGCTTTCACAGCACAATGATAAAAACCTCCACACCAATCCTTGGGCAGTATGGCTGTATGCTTGGAGATCTTTTTACAAACTGAAGTTATTTTAGTGGCCAGAAAACCTGTTAGATTTTGTTTCATGGTGCAAATTGGAAGGCTTGTATCCTTTCCAAACTAATCTCTCAGAAGCTCTACATTTTGCACGATCTCTGGCTCGTCGGATTTGTTGGTTGTACCGCTAAACATTTTGAGGTGGCTTCCTTCACTTTCATATGCCTCCGGATCAGCCATACTCTAAGTGTTCCTTCTTTCTACAAAGTTTACTCTATTTGCCATGGCTGCCTCGTTTTGTACAAAGTTTTTGTTCCTCCCACACTATTTATTGTACTGAAGTGGGGTTTGAGTCTAGTTTTAACTTCCCTCATAGCCTCTCCAAATAAACCCCGGTACAACTGTCCTATACAGTTACTGACAACGGTCTTCCTAGTGGCCATAACTTTGGTCTGTAGGTTCAGAGAACCATAGGCTGTTTCGGCCTGGCCACCTTCATTGTGTTCTATCCAGATCAGCTGGTTCTTCCCATGTACCCTTCCTTTTTACTGTGTCTATGTGACGGGGCGGGACACCCCCGTGAGGACAAAGAGTATGAGGAGTCAGTTTCCCGTGACTGGTGGTCAGCTGTTCCCCTCTCGCCCCTTTCTCTTCCCATCCAGCAGCCTTCTTCCCTTTCTGTGGAGGATTGGTCAGCTGCTGACTCGGTGTATCCATGGGGATGCGAGGAGGAAACAGGACGCTACAACTTTAAGCCCGATTGCAGTGCAGACGAGGCCCCGCCCATCCAGAGCGTCATCGCGCCAAAAGGAGGAGGATCCCAGAAGACGCCGGATGACGATTCCCCGGAGGACGAGTGCGGTGTGGAGTGGAAACGGAGTACGGACCAGAGAAGCGACGCCTGGACCAGCCCAGCTGAGATCAACAAGCCAGGAGGCCAACGTTCCGGCGAAGCGCCCCGCCACGCTCCCACGGGAGGGGCGTGGCTTACAAAGGTACGGGGCAAAGTAGCGGGTTGGAGTGGTCAGCCCACTGCGTGACAACCGGCTGATCGACTCCCTGTACCCCTACCTCACGAGCACTCCCGGCACGGCCGCTGTTTTGTAAATACACTGGGCACATGGTTTCCTTCACTCCCGGTCCCTAAACTCCAAGCTCCGGACGTCCCCCTGATTCTTCTTTGTTTGTTCTTTTCTTTTGGGTGGCGTTATCCCGGACATCGCCTGGAGGCCGAGTACACCACCATCACTCTGGCTGCAACACCCCCCTGTCAACGCCGCAACACCCTGGAACTCCCGATTTTCCCAAAGGGCGTCAGAACGGAGCCCGACGAGATCGCCAGAATAAGACTGACAAACAGAAGGAAAAAAGCTTACTTAAAAATAAAACCCTCTCTAAAAGCCTTATTTCAGCCTACTGACTCCATTCCTTCCCCTCCAGTCCCTACCCCAGTACAAGTGGTGTCAGAAGTGGGATTACCATCCCAGTCCGTCTGTGATCCCGAGATGGACGCCCTGATTCAGCATCTTATCAAGGGACAGGAATACCGTAGGATCATAATATGCAGTGTACATGCTTAGAGAGCTTGGAACCGCAAGCGACCGCAACGTCCAGTAGGATAGTGCCATGGGGGGAGGGGGGAGGGAGTTATGTTCGGAACGTTCCTAAATAATAAAAAAAAAAGGAAACTGACTGCATACTACTGTCAAGATGATATCATGTATGTACTATATATGTAAAATGTGAATATACTACGCTGTTGACTAAGAACTGACATTATCCTGTTAATAAAGACATTTAAAAAAAAATCAAGGGACAGGAAAAACTGGAGTGGGCTGCAGAGAGACAACTGTCAGCGCCTCAGGCTGACCGAGATTTGTTTAAAAATACCGTCACGGCCCAACTGGAATGTATGCAAAAGACTGTACCGATCCCAGTAGGCGCACCGCATGTAGAGAGTAGGATTCATGTGCCCAACCCCTCAGGGATCGCCCTACAAAAGTAGGTACATGGCGAAGACCCGGATGCCTTCCTTATGAATTTTGAGCGAGCGGCGAGAGCACTGGGTTGGCCTGAAGAGAAGTGGCCCTTTTTCCTGGCACCATTGTTAACCGGAGAGGCCCAGTTTGCGTACCAGGTGGCTAATCCCGCAGGCAATGCTCCCTACCACCTTATCAAGAATGTGATCTTGGACCACTTGGGGTTAGACCCCGAAGCATACAGAGTACGGTTCCGAAAGGAGAAGGGTACCCCTGGTGAGAACCCCAAGACCCTGTTTTTCAGACTTAAAATGATGGCAGACAAATGGCTAAAGTCAGAGTCCAGTACCAAAGAGGAGATACTGGCTAAAATATATTTGGAACAATTCATGGAGGCTCTCCCATATGGGTCACAGAGATGGCTGAGGCAACACTCGGGTCTCACAGTGGAACAAGCCATAGAAATGGCCGCTAATTATGCCCGAGCACAACCACGTGGGTCAGGGTGGGAACCCGAGAGACACCCCAAGCACGTGATACCATCTAAACCTGAGAGGAAAACAAAGATGATAACGGAACCAGTTAGACCCAGACCTTTGAGAATGGAATCCCCAATGACTCGTGGACCCCAATGTTTCGAATGTGGCGAGTGGGGCCACATTGCCCGTTTGTGTCCTCGGAAACAACAAGTGGAAGAACCAATGGAAGTGGGGTACCTACCAAAAACCGTTCTATACTCCGCCGAGATGGGAACATCATTCTACGTGAGTATAACCATAAATGACAATATAGTGAAAGCTCTTTTAGATTCCGGGTGCAGACAGTCTGTGGTTCAAGAACGCCTTGTTCATCCTAAACAGTATGTTCCCAACACCCTGGTTCATATTCGTTGTGTCCATGGAGACGTTAAGCCCTATCCATTAGCATAGGTTATCATACGCCCAAAAGACAAACCAGCCTGTCTAGTGAAAGTGGGTGTCGTGGACTCTCTCCCCGAAGACGTGATATTAGGGGTAGACAACCCCGAGTTCCTCGACTTATTCAGGAAGTCTCTGTTTGACCGTTCTCCAAGGGTGGCGGGTCCCCAATCTGCTCTCATTACCCCTGACCCTTGGATCATGGATCGTAACTTTAAATTTGCACAAGCAGAGGATAGAACCTTGTATAACGCATGGGAAGCTGCTCATGCTACCCAAGACAAACCAAACACCCCTTTTCCCCGATTTATTATACGAAATGATCTCCTATATAGGGAGGCCGACATAGGAAGTACTCTCCAACTCCTGGTACCCACCTCCTTCAGGGAACAAGTGCTATTTTTCGCCCATGCTCATCTGACAGCAGGACCCGCCGGTAAAGAAAAGACTACCGAGAGCATCATTCAGCATTTTGTTTGGCTGGGAATCTACAAGGACGTCCAGGAGTACTGCAAAAAGTGCGACATATGTCAAAGGAGGAACACCCATAGACCCCCGGCTGCACCGCTACAGCCCATGCCCGTTATCGGTGTGCCCTTCGAGAGGGTAGGGATGGCCTTGATCGGGCCCCTTCCGAAGTCATCTAGGGGTCATCAGTACGCACTAGTCATCGTGGACTACGCCACTAGGTTCATAGAGGCGTTTCCCTTACGGGCCCCTACCACCGCCAATGTCTCTGAAAAGTTTGTGGAACTCTTTGCCCGGGTAGGATTTCCGAAAGAGGTCCTCACAGATCAAGGAACACCCTTTACGTCCCGCATGATGAAGGAAGTGTGCAAAACCTTAAACGTACGACATCTGAAGACATCGGTCTATCATCCCCAGACCGATGGTCTGGTGGAGCGATACAACCAAACGTTGAAATCCACCTTGAAGAAGATGCTGTCCACTGAAGGGCCCTCATGGGACCGTTTGCTTCCCTTGGCGGTATATGTGCTTAGAGCACAAAAGCAGAGCAGCCTTGGATGTTCAGCGTTTGAGCTACTATATGGACGCCTCCCTAGGTCATTGTTGGAGATCACTAAAGAGACATGGGAAACCCAGGAGGCCGAAGAACAGAAGGCGCTCCTGGAACACACCACGCAGTTAAGAGCTAAACTGGGGGAACTACGAGGCCTTGCAGACACTAATTTGGAACAACAAAAACAAAAACAAAAACAATATTACGACAGAGGAACCAAATTGAGAAAACTCCAGATCGGGGAATGGGCGCTGGTGCTTCTCCCCTCTCTTGCCAACAAAAAGGAATGGATGGGGCCCTATGAAGTGGTAGAGACGATAGGGAATACCACATATAGACTGAGGCTCTCCCCAACGAAAACACAAAGCTATCACATCAACCTGTTAAAGAAATGGATAGGACCCATTCCACGTGGTAACAACCTGGTGCTCCCCCTGATGTCCGAACAATCTTCTACGTTAGAACACCTGGTTGTCAACCCCGATATAACCGATCAGATGAGAAAAGATCTCTGATGTCCTACGTCCCTTATCCACAATCTTTTCCGACCTACCGTGAAAAACCACGTTGGTGGAACATTGTATTGAGACGACTCCAGGAAAAATAGTGAAGCAGTGGCCTTACAGGATCCCTGCGTCCAGACGGGAAACCATGAGGAAAGAGGTCTTGGACATGCTGAGCCTAGGCGTTATCCGACCATCGAAAAGTGATTGGGCCTCCCCGATCGTGATGGTTCCGAAACCCGATGGGTCCAAAAGATTTTGCATGGATTTTAGAGCCCTGAATGCATTATCAACGTTTGACGCATATCCCATACCCCGGGTCGACGAACTGGTAGAAAAACTGGGAGACGCTGTATTCATCACCACCCTTGACCTTACTAAAGGATATTGGCAGGTGCCCCTCCGTGAGGAGGACAGAAAGAAGACCGTCTTCTGCACAGACTAAGGACTCCATGAGTTTACGGTCCTCCCTTTTGGACTGCATGGCGCCCCTGCCACTTTCCAGAGGCTTATGAACTGTGTGTTGAAACCCTATGCGTCATTTAGCTCAGCCTATCTAGACGACATCGTAATATACAGCAAAACATGGGAAGAGCACCTGAAACACGTCTGTATCATTTTGTCAGCACCTCAACAAGCCGGCTTACATGTCAACTCGAAAAAGTCCCGTGCAGCCTTCACAAGGGTCAACTACTTGGGATACGTCCTGGGAGAAGGTACCATCGCGCCACAAGCAGAGAAGATAAAAGCCATTCAAAACACAGGTTTTCCGAACAACAAAAGAGAACTAAGAGCATTCCTCGGTTTGATTGGCTATTATAGACGCTTTATCCTGAACTTTGCTGAAGTCGCTGCACCTCTAACGGACCTTCTATGCAAGGACGTCAGACCCAAGGAGATACAGCATCCTTCCCAGGAGGCACAAAACGCCTTTAAACAGCTAAAACACATAACTAGCGCCCCAGTCTTGGAGTCTCCCAATTATGAGAAAACTTTCCTCCTTGCCACTGACGCATCCAAAGTAGGTCTAGGGGCCGTGTTGTCACAAAGAGGCGACGAAGGCATAGAACATCCCATCCTATATGCCAGCCGGAAGCTGTTCCCTAGGGAATGTAAATATTCCACTGTAGAACGTGAGTGCTTGGCCATTAAATGGGCCATCGAGAAATTGCAATACTATCTGGAAGGAAAAAGCTTCATCCTCCAAACAGACCATGCTCACTTAAAATGGATGTACCAGAACAGGACTTTGAACGCCAGTGTTCTCAGGTAGTTCCTCTCCCTCCAACCCTATTCCTTTACGGTACAACATAAAAAGGGCACGCATAACGGCAATGCAGACTATCTCTCTCGGACCTTTCCTCTCCCCGATCGGGAGAATCCAGGGGGGGAGGTGTGTGACGGGGCGGGACGCCCCTGTGAGGACAAAGAGTATGAGGAGTCCGTTTCCCGTGACTGGTGGTCAGCTGTTCCCCTCTCGCCCCTTTCTCTTCCCATCCAGCAGCCTTCTTCCCTTTCTGTGGAGGATTGGTCAGCCGCTGACTCGGTGTATCCATGGGGATGCGAGGAGGAAACAGGACGCTACACCTTTAAGTCCGATTGCAGTGCAGACGAGGCCCCGCCCATCCAGAGCGTCATCGCGCCAAAAGGAGGAGGATCCCGGAAGACGCCGGACGACGATTCCCCGGAGGACGAGTACGGTGTGGAGTGGAAACGGAGTACGGACCAGAGAAGCGACGCCTGGACCGGCCCAGCTGAGATCAACAAGCCAGGAGGCCAACGTTCCGGCGAAGCGCCCCGCCACGCTCCCACGGGAGGGGCGTGGATTACTAAGGTACGGGGCAAAGTAGCGGGTTGGGCGGGTTGGAGTGGTCAGCCCACTGCGTGACAACCGCCTGATCGACTCCCTGTACCCCTACCTCACGAGCACTACCGACACGGCCGCTGTTTTGTAAATACACTGGGCACATGGTTTCCTTCACTACCGGTCCCTAAACTCCAAGCTCCGGACGTCCCCCTGATTCTTCTGTTTGTTCTTTTTTTTTGGGTGCCGTTATCCCAGACATTGCCTGGAGGCCGAGTACACCACCATCACTCTGGCTGCAACACCCCCCTGTCAACGCCGCAACACCCTGGAACTCCCGATTTTCCCAAAGGGCGTCAGAACGGAGCCCGACGAGATCGCCAGAATAAGACTGACAAACCGAAGGAAAAAAGCTTACTTAAAAATAAAACCCTCTCTAAAAGCCTTATTTCAGCCTACTGACTCCATTCCTTCCCCTCCAGTCCCTACCCCAGTACAGTCTACCTTCCACATGAGCTAGTGCATCACTCTCCCATCCTTCGTTCCTCCTCCTTCTCATCCCACCAATGAGGAGAAAGTCGATAGGCTAGAGCCGATGTAAAAGACAACAGAGAATGGATGATCATTTCTTTGTGATCTTGTCTGGAGTCATGAAGGACAAAGCAGTAACCAAGCACACAATCTCACATTAGGTTACTGTTTCTATAAAGATCTGTGATGTTATGGCCATGAATGAACATCTGGCTGGCATCCTGGCCCCCTCCATGAGGGCTAGAGCAGCCTCTATTGCACTTAACGTGGTGGCCCTGTGCCTGTTATTTGTGGGTAGCCACATGACATTATTTTGCAAAACATGTATGCCTTATGGTCAGGCTTGCAGTGAGTGATGAATACTTTACAGAGGCTGTGTTGCATGGCTTCCTCGGCGTATTGGCACTACTCAATCCCATCTAGTGGGGTTAGTGGAGTGGTTTGATTTTGGACTCAAGTACAGAGTTAGGAATCTATGGGAAAAGACGCTATCTCTGTTCCTCTCTACATTTCTCGGGTGTGGAAAAAAAAATAGGAACATATTCCAGAGCACCAGATAGTCTATATACATCACCTCCTGGTTGGATGAAGCTGTAGTTGAAGGTGATTGGGACAAACTTGGAATCTACTCTAGTTAGTGGGGAATATTTCTAAATTGAGAAGAAAGTGTATAGTGAATGTAAGTTACTTTTTCACATATGGCTTACAACATAGAAGTAATCTTGACAAGGATGCATTCAGCTTACATCACAACAATTAATCGGAATTTAAGATGGAGAGCTGCCAGAACGCATTGTTTATACTTTTGTTTCGATGCAAGCTAAAGATCACCCCCTTCCCTCTAGCAACAGTCAAGAGCAAACATTTTGGTGTAAAATACCTAATTTATTATTCACATTCTTTACAATTTGTACATATATTTGGTGACTATCATTCACAACACTGGTCTAAATATTGCTACAAGAGGATAACTAGATCAGAATGGGATGTAGGAGGTGAAGGGTAGGAGAAAAAGATGCAAAATATGAACAGAAACCCATTATACCTGAAGTGCCACTTTACAGGAAGTCTAACTTGCTTAATTTATTTTTTTGGTTTCACGTATTTAAGCTGGCCTTTATCATGTTTTCCATTTAAATAATAAAATGATTTAAGTGCAAAAAAAGTAGTCATAAAATATACAAGGCAAATAAAGACTATATTGTACCTGATGTTTGGAAGCAAAATGGCTTTTTGGTAAACACATTCTGTAATTGATAAAGTGTATTTATAACATAAAATTATAAGCATCTGAAGCTAAATGTCATCATTCCAGCTTTTTTTTAAATTGAGAAACGCGTTTTAATAAACAGTTACGTAACATTCCCAAATGCATATACTGTTAATTAAATAGCAAGTACTGGGCGATTGGATCCTGCACTTTACACTCACGGCTATGCTAGGAAATTTCCAGAATAAGGCAGTAATGTTGGAGATCTGGGTCTATTTTTAACCGAGTCATCTTTATGACTTCCCTGGGTACTTTCTCATAAATTGAAGAACAGTTATGCTGAAAATGATTTCTGAAATGCTATAATTTTTCTCTTTCTTACCGCTTTGCAAATCGACTCATGAGCTGATTGATCGTTTAAGGCGTGGGAAAAGAAGGAAAACATTCATACTTTAGAGATATAATCGTTAGCAGTTTATACTCGTGGACATAGTGAATATCGAAGTTTATGTGCTATAAAAAAATGTCACCCTAGAAAGAATAAATTCTTCATTCATAAAACGGGTTGTAGGATAATTCTTAAAAAGCTTTGATATCAAAGCGATGCTATCAAGAAACTCCTTTTCCACCACTTGTTCCTGTTTTTTCTATTGAGATGTTCAAGAGAAAGTTGCCTATAAATGAGCGAAGATGAAAACGTGATTTTACATATAGGAAGCGGGGCGGGATATGATTATGCTGCTGCTACCTTAGGCTTGAGTATGGATACCAAGGGGACTATGCATTTGGCGCTGCAATATGCTGAAACAGATCAGCATCCAGGCAACACCACAGTCTTAAAAACAGGTTTGTTAGGTCATGGTGAAAGAAGTGTGCTACAACTTCACAGACGATGGATGACGCAGCAGAATTGTTAAACACTACCTAATTCAACTATGTCCTGGAAACGGACCAGTCAAAGAAAAGACCACAACTGTAATTGAAGTTAATCAAAAAATATTATAGAAAGCTCAGATAGTGCCACGGAGGAGTACTGTGCCAAGCAGCGTTGGAAGGGCCAGGACAACACCTTGATGGTTATCACCATAATATTATCCACAGGTTTCAGATGTTTTACCAGGGTAGAGAATTTGTTACCTGACTCCAGTTCTAGATGCGAGAACAGCGAATGTTTACTGTAAGCCCTGAAACTGCTAGGAACTTAGGGGCTGAAGAAGCACTCACCGTTTGATGGGACACATTGGTCGTGAAAATCAGCATCACAGTCTGGTTTTATACTATCAGCAGATCAGAGCTGGTGTCTAATGGAGACTAGTTAGTGGTGAATGGAACACAGGCACGGAGTGGTACACACAACCCACAGCAGGAATTTCAGCCCATTAAAGTCCTGCTAAGAAGGGATGCTAGCATGAACGATCAGCACCAGTTTGGCATGTTTGGCAACACTTAGTTACATGGACTCTCAGATCCAACTCCTAGTTCGCAACTGTTAGGTGTCCCTTAACTATTACATGAGAGCATATTCCCAAAGCAGACAGAGGATGTACCAAAATACTGTACTTAGGTTCTCTAATATAGTGTCTCATTTTTATTTGAAAAGAACCTCGACTGTGCTGATGAAGTAATCTGGCGTATGGACTCCCGTCTTCTTAAGGCTGATGCCATCTAATGTAAAGAATTTGTTTCATACTGGGAGCTGAGCTGAATAACATCTATGTTGTTTTCTCCACTGGAATACTTTCTTTCATCGCAGATGCTTAGGTTCTAATGAACGAGTGACAACCTCTATTTGGATGGATCAAATATCTTAGAATTAGCCCACAACAACACATAGTGTTGAATAGATGGTGCTAACTGCAGTACTGCACCAAGTGAAGAGTCTTACTTCACTTTTGAAGATCCTTCCACCATGAGAAAGTTGTATTAAATTATTCAACCAATGGCTAAGGTCCCAGAGAATGCACTGCAGACAAGTCGTAGGAGCATTCTTTAAGTGCATGGCGGATATGGCATGTATATTGGGGTATATGTGCCCCAGAAGTGTAAAGAAGTGTAAAGAAGGTCAAGCACTATTTGCACTAAGTGATCTCAGGCAAACTGCTCTGTCCTCAATACCTCTTTCACCAATAGTTGAATGGATGATAATGAACAAAAAAATAAAGAAATAAATCAGGGTCAGCAAGTCTGAATTACGACTACTAATGGCAGCAGATGCAAGGCTCGAGTCTATGTCATAAGTTAAAAAAAATGGCTGTAGTGGATCCAAGCAAACAATACTTTTTGTGAAGCGAGTGGTACGAGTAGGAAACACAGACAGGTTATATTTATCACAGTATTTTGAGATGAAAACCCTCATTGTTAGTGTGCACCCAATGAATTGGCTAAGGGATAGGATGAAAGCAAAATGTAAGACAAATATTTGTCCCAAATCTTTTGGGGGTTTTACACAAAACATAGTTGTCTGACTTAATGGAGACCATCCTCCAAGAAATGGGCTGATTCAAAAAATCTATCTGCAGATATCTCATCAAGTGGGGTGGTGTGAACTGTGACTGGATAGCTCTGTCTCAGAGATATGTTATCTGCTAACATTCAATATCACACCAAGACTTCGAACTCTGGTATTTCAGATCCAATAATATTTACACTAAGCCAAAAATCGGTTTGAAGTAAAAATTATTCATACCATAGAGAAAGTACATTTGTCAAATATCGTATATGAAAATTAGATGGCTCTGTGAAAACGGAATAAATTGTGCAGTAGTTTAATGGCTATATTTAGTTTGATCACTTCTCGTGGCATTATTAAATATAGAGTATTCACTGCCTCAACTTCCTTGCCAATACCCTGCAAAAGCTAACAGGGCTTTGAGAAGTAGATCTAGTCAAAGAAGTGCATTATTGGATCACAGATGCCATATCAAAGCAGCAGTCACAGTCACCCCAGTAAGAACTAGTACTCTGTCATGAAATGCTCATGAAAATGACTAAGAGGATAATCGTTGGTTCAATGTATCTAATACCTATTTGAAAAAATCCAATTGTACGGAACTTAATTTCTAAAAAGAAATTCAGTACAAAGCGTTTTCTATCTTTTTAAACATAGGTTGTACATGGAATCCGGTGATGCTCTTTTATTGCTCACAGCCCTGGAGCACATGCTCCATGATCCAGCCACAAGCCCTCAGTTTTGATTTGATTTTTTCTTGCCAAAAGGTGCACATCATATCTGCAACATCAGCAATTTTGTCTGCAGTAGTAGTGGAAGTAAGTATAGAGGCCTGCCTACTGCAAAGGATAAGAGAGAGGCCTCATCTATGCCTTTACCGATGGGACTAACAGGGTGCTCACTGAGTTGAACCTGCCTCTGATGCTGGGGGTTTGTCTTTGAGCTTGATGTATTCGACCAGAGCCCAAGTATCTAGGCATTCTTTGCGGTCGAGCCAGTGTTCGGGGGCAAGACAGCCTCTCTCCTGCATACTTAGCAAGCTTCAGCTTGCAGGTGCCGGGCATTGGTAATATACTCCCAGATGACTCCATTATAGGCAGTCTCTTTCTGGTTTAGGAAGCAAAAGTATGACCTAGGAGAGCTATAGTGCAACACCACTCGACATTAATCAAGGCTGTGTGTAATGGTCAAACTAGCTACTTCGTCAGAGTGAGAACTGAAAGATCATCACACCAAATTTAAACGATCCAGAATATATCTTGTTTGCAGAAAAATCCAGAAAAGCAGCAGAACTCAACATTCTTGTTTGTTATATGGAAGTTACCGGGAAACGGCCACTACAATGCGGTCGTTTCCACGAAAACCTTTACCACGCATGCATTACAACGCATGCGTGGTTACAACGAGAGGCTTTACCACGCATACCTTTACTACGAAATAAGTAGTAAAGGCATGTGTGGTAAATGAACAAAAAAAAAAAAGGGGGGTTTGGGGGGTGTCCCCCCTAAAAAAATAAAACAAAGCGTTGGAATAAAAAGTGGGGTCTCCCCCCCCCAAAAGAAAACTAACCTGAAGAGCCGAAGCTGATGCAATCAGCGTAGTTAGAGAGGAAACGGAAAGTTACTTCCGCTTCCTCTTTACGACATACGACCGACATAACCAAAGAAGATGGAGAGGAGGCAAGTTAAAAGGTAAGGGGCATTTTGGTAAAAAATATATATAAATTAAGGGCAGGGGTAATTATAAGGAGTGGAGGCTGGGGGCGTGTAAGGGGAGAGATATAACCTTTAACAAGAGTATGCCCTCACCATGCATGAATTTTCAACGAAAAACGTTGTAAATCTATGCGTGGTAAAGGAATATTCGAGGTAAAGGTTATGCGTGGAAAACAAATTCCGTTGTAACGCATGCGTGGTAAAGGCATGCGTTGCAACGGAATTCGTTGTAAAGTCATACAATCCAAGTTACCACATGTGAGCTTATAAATGCTAGAGCCTACATAGACTCTAAGGAATAATGTCTTTATAGCTAGGGATCTTAGAGTTGGTAATGTTAGATGTTTTTGACATTGGCTTTATAGGTTTTTATTTAATTTATTGGTGGGGGAGTTCATAAATATAATCTAGAGATAGCATAAAGTCATGTTCTGAGAAACAAAAACGAAAAATAAGACTCGTCTTGATGATGCATTACTCTTTAAGAAATCATGTCTCCGCTGATTCTTATCAGCTGACATGAAACACTCATATTCATCATGCTACTTGAAAAGAAAAGTAAGGGTCGGTGGCACTCGTGCTTTCTCCCTGGGTGTCACTAAAATAGACACTCGTCTAGGCCAATATGAAAAATACCTCTGGTATGAAGTGGCATATCTCTTGCAACATCTTCCCGTTGAAGTGAACCACAAAGCATTGTCAGTTTTTTCAGACAAGCATGTGGTCTCTGATCAGCAGATGCAGTAAAGTTTCCAGCAAGGCATGTGGCACAAGTAACGTGGAATGTATACATAAGACTCATGAGACTGAGACTGATGGTGCATCATAAGATTGTGGATTCCCTTATTTTGGGCAATGTGCTATTCTGAGTGTGGGCAGATTTAAAAAATGAAGAGCAATTCATTAGTTGTACTGGAACGAGAGAGGCGCCACAAAAATCGCACATGCCTAAGCACAGAAAACAGTATTTTCAGAGGGACCACGGTGATGCTTACCACAATAACAAATGTTACAAAGACCCATTAAAAAAGTGGTACTGCACCACTGTCTGCAGCTCAGGAAAGCATCTCTACTACCCTTCAAAAAGCGAATGACTTGATTCCCTTTCACCAGTCAGGGGCCCACCAATAAGCATTCTCCTGAAGCAATTTCCTTCAGCTTAGAGCACAATCACCACAGATTTATGGGTGAAGGACATTATTCAGAAAGAATAAACCTCTACAGTTCCAAGCTGCATCACAGTGAACATCTCCCAAAAGATAGACTTTCTGTCGGTCACTTGCAGTTCAATTGTAGCAACCATAACCATCTTGTCCGAGGAAAATCAAGTGATAAACCTTTAGGTTCGTCAGAAAAAGGGCAGAAATTCAATATGGTCTGTTCCAGAAACCGGAGCCCTATATTGGATTAGCAATGAGTAGAATTTATTACGAAGGAGTCATTTAAAATCGTATTTCTTCAATAAATATTTCTCTCTAAATGAATATGTGATTTACTTTCAGTGAGAGATCAGCAAGATGCCTTTGTCGATGTTCCACTGCTACCTACTCACAGGACTTTTTTTCAGTTTTCTAGTGAGGACTCCACCTCAGTTTACATTCGTATACCTCAGTCTAAACTTGACTCAATGAGTGTTCTCCAAGAGCACAGTAGTAGTAGCTGCTTATCTCACGTGTCAAAGGATTTTGTTTCTCCTTTCTACACTTAAGACAGATGTGGTAAAGTCCAAAAGATCGAGAACATATAAGGGATCAATCCAATCTATGCTGCAATATCTAGGTCTATCAATGAACAATTAACAATTATGTGCCAGTCTCAGTAGAAAGACAGGATATCATTCTGTCCACTGTTAGTAACGATGTCATCCAGTATTTTTCTGTTTCCTAATGCTATGCTGCATATGAGGATGCTAATGTCTCAATGATCAATTATTTAAGCTTCTGAGGATCAGTAGGATAAGACTGTCACCAGGCAGAAGGATTGCGTGGCTGGTTAATCATGGCAGGAAATGTTATGAGGGAAGAAGACAGGATAAATGATCCTCTCAAATGCATTCTCTCAGAGATGGCAAGGCTATCTGGATAATGGAATAGCAAAATGTTCCCGGTCTCTACCCGAAAATCCACCTCATGTATATAAGCTGGAACTCAAAGCAATATGTCTTACTCTAAAGGTGTTCATTTGATGGCTGTTGTGCAGACAGGATATTCTTCACAGCCTGCAAAGGAAAATTTGCCAAACTAACATTGCTGAAATAGGCAGCTTGGCACCCGAGGCCCTGCAGAATAAGCACTTTATTGTACCTTCAGACTGTATGCATCTATTGAAGGAAGCAATAAGACCTTGCATAAGAATATATAGCATCTTTGGGTGAAAACAATTCTGCATTTTGTACATACAAAAGGTATAGGATCCGTTGAGATACCGAAAGGAAGTGGTATCATACCAATCTTGCAAAATCAGGCCGTCAATTATAGCTTTGCATGTTTATGTTTTGGTTATTTGTGTATATAAATTTTTCCACCAGCCTTATTTTTCATAATTCTTGTAATGAAATGTGAATGCTTATTAGGAGGTTCTCGCAATGTGTTTTCACAATGTGCAAGTGATCCTGTTTATAAAGTAAATGTAGATTTCAACAAACTGAAGTGCCCTTCTTTTAAATCTGTGCATAAGTGAAAGATAAAGTATAATTCTTCGAAATTGGTGTGTTAAGTCCAGACTGTTTTGTTTAAAAGGTTGTATATAATTATCCGCCAAAACGAGTGTGTTACGTAGTCCTTCTTTTATCTGTAATGTGGTATTACATTTCTATTTGAATGGGGTGGTGCTTACACCTGGGCTTTTGCTAATACTACACCCTCTTTGAACAATCTTTGCTTAGCTTAAATTTTGGGTGGTCTTTTATGTATTACTTTACACAAACCTAAACATATGCAGAAATGTAAGCAAGTATGTTTGAAATGATTGTGCACTCATCAAAACGTGAATAGGCAGCTTCCAAGAAGCACAGGACTCCGTACATAAAGGCCAATTTAGGCTACCAAAGAATACCACCAATAGACTTTCATCAAATACTGTGGTACTGATAAAGATAATAAAGATTCAAGGATACAAATGCTAAATGTAATTATTTTGTATTTTTACAGTCCTATGTATTGGCCGAATAAAGATATTTGGACTTGACTTGAATAACAAGTATTTCCAGTTCCGAGAAGTTGCAGTTAAGAAGGTGCCCAGTTAATGCATACTTTGATTTTTCCGCTGGTGTCCAGTTCTATTAGTTATCAAGTGCAATTATTAATTTCCATCATGGAAAGCCTTATCAGTGAAGGCAAATCCACCCAGACTCAGCTACACCAGTGAAGAGCAAGGTTTCTCAAAGAGAAGTGAGGGCTTGTGGCTGGAGAAGGATGCCGTCTTAAAAGGGGCAGCTTCAGATTCACTTTATAGCCTGGTATTATTTTTTTTTAATAATTGCAAGTACTTTCTAAATAATTGTTTTAAGTATTCTATGATCCATATGACATCTTGGTTACTATACCAGTAATTAGCCCTGATTATAATAACCTGTATAGAGAACTACAGTTCATGTTTCTATTCTCACAGAATACCAAGGTGTGACCTAAGGCTGTAGTGGCAGGTAAGGCCTCCTCTCGCCACATGATAAATAAAGTACATAAATGATTGGATATCACTGACGGAATACACCTTTACTGAAGGCTCCACATTAAACTGGGCCTCATTTATGTGAAGTAAGTATTGAAGAATATCAACGTCAAACCACAATTTAGACGTTTCAGGATGCTCAAATCTAATGGGCGCTCAAAGTTGGATGATTGGGATAGCTCAAGTGTGTGCATAGTCTTAACATTAAGAGCGCTGCGGATATATCTAAAATACATTATCACGCAACCCAAAGGTAACTGTAAATTATTACGTAAAATGGCTGATAGGGACTGGTGGGGTGCAGCACAACAATTGCAGCATTTAAGCTAAAGGCTGATAAGGCAAATCCAAATAGCCTTGGTTAATATAAACAGGAATCACTGGCAACTTTCTTTAAAAATCAACACAAGCCATAAACCAAAAATGTAAGGGGAAAATCGAGAAACAACACATGAGGGGAAGATAAAAGCCTCATGTGTAAATGAAGAGGACAACGTAATAATTCCATTTGATTTTTTTTCTGGCTTTTGCTGCTGATTAAATACTGCTGTGGCTATCCTGTGCTTTGGAAGTGAGCGATTTGGCATTTTCAAAGGTGTTTGCTTTCTGGATATATCAATAGCTCCCTTATCTTCCCAAGGTAAGCAAAGATTCTTGCAGGCCCACGTAAATGTTTATGAAATGGACAGGGGTTAGTTTGAATTGTGATAGCAACTTTGCACTGATGTCCAAGTGGTGCAGAGTCCAAGATTTTTAAATATTAAAACTTTGATTTTATACTCTATTTGTACTGTTTTGGCTGCTTCCTCCAGCCTGGTTTTCAGATTTCATTTGGTTTACCCCAGTACTAAAGTTATGTTCCTGTTGCAAGTGTTGACATTTTATTGATCGTCTATGCTTATCATTTTTCATACAGTGCGTTTTCTTAATCTACAATTACGATATCCTCTTAAATGGAGGAGAAGTTTAGAGATGAGTTAAAAAGTGTGCTAATAAGGACAACCACAGAGCTGCTTAGACTTGTGGTCCACCACCAAAACCATGAAAACTATCTTCATTGATGAATAGATTGTATTACTTTAAATTAAGTGGTGATCCTGCTTGCACTGTCAAAGTTGGGGCAACAATAACACATGGTCACTCTAATTTCTTTACTAAATCAGAAAAAAATCTGTCATCATTTGTATCATATTTCTCTAAAAATTGTACCACTGTACTTTATACTATTAAAGTCTGTAAGACATTTCATTACTGGGGACAACATTTTTGATTGAGGACTGAAGATTTGAACTCCGGTCATCTACTAACAAAGGCCCACTTCTACTTCCCTTAGCCAAAATCTTTTAGGGATCGAATAAACCCTCAGATCTATTTAGATTTAGAAGCTTAAGGTATGTCATAACTTGTGCATTACAGGGTATTTCCTAAAACGTTACTACTGTAATTAATTCTATGGAAGTCTGAGCAATTCGTTATTGCTGGTAGCTAAATCTCTAATCGAGGGCTGAAGATTTTGTGTTCAAGTTCTCTACTAACAAAGACACACTTTTACTTCCCATTATCAAAGTTTATCAGGGATAGAATAACAACCGCAGATGCATTTAGAAAGCTACTGGATCCTTTGGAGGAAAATCTCTCATTCAATCTCAATATAAAAAATATACCCAAATATATTCTTTCCACTGCGTAAATTGAGACAATTCATTTTTATAAAAGCTCAACAGTTTAAATTCATAGGCACAGATTCTTAAACCTACACCAGTCCGTTTGAAGAGCTATTTCTAGGAATCCTTTTAGCAAAACTGACCTGAATACAAGTTTAGGAAGAAAGCAATCGTAGCCTGAGTGGTAGAAGTGCTGTACTATACATCCCAATTCGGGAAATGAATATAGCTTGATATACAGGTTTTGAGTAGCAGTGAGTATATGAAACTCTTAATGCCCATCCACGCCAACTGAAAAGGGTTGATGGACTCTATAAAAAAAATTGTTATTTTAAGGCACTGTTTATATTTGGTATGGACAGCATCTTGGCAAAGATATATAAAGGCAATTGCAACTATACAAAATGTTATTCACACCAGAGTTTTGCGTTTGGCAAGTATACTTTGTAGTATGTTGTCGTCTGGCAGGGCAACATCAAATTTAATTTCCAAAATGGCAACTATCTATGCAGGTTGTATTCTGAAACAAATGCTGGTATTTTAGAATATAAACTCCACTACAATTCTTCCACCTCTGTGCATGTTAAGAATTCATTAAATTGCTCTTGATTGAAAAATCATATGGCTCAAGCATTTGAGGTTAAGAAATTCTTTTAGGAAAAACCTGTGTGGAGTTAAAATAGATCATGTTTCTTTACAGACAAGCAGGTTGTTTGAAAGTACGCATTGTCCAAGACATACCACAGAAGGGCACCAGAAGAATTAAGGGGAAGAAGATAAATCATGCATCACGCATTCTGAAAACTCCCAATTTTCTAACAAGCTGCCATTAGTTTACAATTTTTCTTTAAAACCTGTAAACTATGAGATCACATATGTTCTTTGCAATTAAGTAAACAGACCAACCACATGAAGGACAGTAACTTGGCCTACAAGAGAGAAAAGCCAGTTGCTGCTCGTGATTGTAAGGCGAGCATATGGAACTGAAATGGAAAATATTGGAAAGCCTTAGTTTTTTCATGTCATTTGAAACGTCATACCTCAATTTTTTCAGTCTTGTTCTTAAAATGATACATAAAAGTCATTATTAGGAAATTGTATAAAAAAATCAGTATTGCACTTTTTGATTTTTTTTTGCAGAACAATCAGTACATGGTGGCCCTGGTGACGAAAAAGAAAGGAGACAATGCTGACTCGGGTCATTGCATGGGGTTAAAGGCACACGTAGGACAGCATACAAAAATAAATCTGATAACCAGCTGCATTTTTATAAGCATATTTTTTCGATTTTTTTTGTTTTGTTACAGGTTTTCATTTTGAAACGTTTGAGGACAAATACAGCTTTCTCTTGTCTTTCCACATTAGCAAGAAGCACTTTCAAGGTCTTTTTAGGGTAGAGCTTCGTCATTTTCTACATCAACGGAAAGCGGCCGAGTGCCTGCCTCAGCTTTTCAGCAATCTGAAAAAAAAAAACAAGTTAGAATGGTCATTCTAAAGCAACAAGTTGTATCACCTGAGAATACATTTTCCAAATAACCATGAGATTTAACAGTATACGATTAAATCAATTTAAAGGGATATAGGAAATGTTTGAATGCAATTAGTAGAGCAAATGTCATTCACTTGTCTCCTAAATTAACAAAGCCCTACAATTGAAGTCGGAAATCTGTTTGTGAAGGGCTTTACTTACATGTGGCTGCAACATTTGAAGCATGTGTAAAGTTGACGCACATCTATTTGTACATTTATTTTTCTTTGATTTCTGTACACAAACCCTATTCCTACACAAGTATTATATTTGATTGGCTACCTACCGATTCCCACCCTGAAAGCATATTTCCACTGGTCGGTACTCTGGAATAGAGGATTGGTACCTTAAGCTCGCAAAGAGCTCTTCCGCATGCCGAAGCTCCGCGGCGTCTCCTCCACTATGGCAGAGGAGCGTGGCACCCCCTTTCAGCACTTTTAAAAGGTTGACAAATAAAACGAGATTACAACGGGTCTAAAACACGCTTTACTATTCCTTGTGCCGAGGCTTGGAGATGGGGACTGTAGGAGAGTAGGGTCTGCTTCCTATGGTAAACCCCACTTTTTGCTGTGATTCTCTGGTTTTTCGACTTTAGTGTGGCTGTGGACCTGCTAATCAGGCCCACAGCCCAGCTGTTCTCTCTCTGAATTGATACCATGTACTTTAGGTACATACCAGAATGGTTACTGGGTCACCCTTGTGAGCCCCTGTATAGTGTACCCTAGGTACCCAGGGCATAGGGACCCCAGAGGCCTACCAGGGGCTGCAGCATGTATTGTGCCACCCCTGGTTTGCCTTCCAAACTGACACCACAGGTCTGTTCACACAGCCTGGATAAGGTGTTGGAATCACCCCTTACTTAGATACAGTATACCTATATCTATATATACATATAGACACATATACACCTACAAGTCACTATTATGGCAGGCCTTGACAATCCTGGAGGCAGAGTGCTTGGTTTTATGTGAGAGGGTGCCTTAGCATGAGCTGAGCCCCTCTGCAGCATTCGGAACCATCTCCTTATAGCTGTTCTATGATATAGCCAAACCATATACTCATAAGTGCATTATAATCCTCGCGGTTAATACTAACTTTGGTTTGACTTTATCAAAACATGTCGTGTAAGGTGTCAAACACTTTGGAATACTACCCCCGCCCCCCCGCCAGTTCTGGCGGTGGGGGTAGCATTCCACCCTTCTAGAGGGAGAAGACATGTGTTACTGGTTTACCCGGTTAAAGTTAAACAGAGCCTCGGCATCACAAAATGGATGCTGCTGACACAGACACGAGTCTGCCCTCCTGCTGCTGAACGAAACTCCGGCAGGGGAGGAAGGGGAGGTGCTGGCACCTCCCCAGACAGGCTCTTTGTGTATTGGGGCAGGGGGGGCTGCATTCAGTGAATACTTTCCAGACACTGCCTGGGGCACACTAGGTGCTCCATGCATTTCCCAGTTAAAACTGGTTGCTGGGGCACCCAGCCCCAGCTCTGGCACGAAACTGGACTAAGGGGAAGGGGTGTAACCACCCCACCCCAGGTCCGCTCATAGGAGGGACCTTAGAGTTAGTCCAACCCCTAAACTTACTACAAGTATAGAACCCCAGTCCCTAAGACTTTATAGATTACCCTCGACGAAACTCTGGAACATATATCCTGGACCTTCGACATTCCATTTCGACTGGAAGACGGAAGACATCTCCCTTGTGGTCAAGAAGTGACCACCCTGTTCAAACAGGCACCGACAGCATCTTTGCCGGTCTGCATTTTCAAGGCTCCCGCCAGATCCCGAAGAATCTGCGACACAGGACACAGACTTCAAGACATCTCTGACCCCGACCTTCGCTCACAGCAAAGCTGAGACCCGTGGCGGACACGAGAGACGTGGGACCGGAACTCCTGGACACCGTGCATTTTGCTACCTGCATCGACTTCACAAGGTATCCCGAAGTTGTGCATTGGAGTGCTTGAAGCCCCAGACCCAAGCACCTTTTGCACCGAAGCTCAGAGCTCCACACTCCATGAGTGGCCCGTGGGCTCGCTTTGTGCATTTCCGCTCAACGCGTCTTGGCGGTCCCTAGTCCGTTGGCTAGTGAGCCCCCAAGAAGACAATCCTTTATTTCAACTTACTTTCCTGGTTGCTCTAGGCTTGCTCCAACTTCCCTGCAAGCCCATCTCGACATCCTGTGTGGGTTGCATTTGCCAAGGCTTGTTGGGTCCAATCTGGATACCGACACCGCAGTCAACTAGATCCTTCGTGGGACAGCTCGAATCCAGCTCCTGGTCGTCGTCGACGCCTCATGGTCCTCGTGGCTGAAGAGACAAACTTCACCTTTTCACCTGAAATCACCAGACATCTGGTGACATCTTTCTATCGCCGCCCTGGTCACTGGCAAGTGGCCCAGACTCTGTCTCCTCTGCTTTCAGGTTCTTCAGATCTTCGATACACCCTTGGATCCACCCGGACACTTCTCCTCTGGTCGCCTGCAGCACTTCTTGGCAGACCTCCATTGAAAACGACGATGAAACCAGACACCAAAAGAGACCTATGCACCCGGCTTCCATGGGTGAGGTAACACAAGTACTCTGGTAGCCTCGAGGGTATTTGCCCTCCTAGTGACTAAGTCTAAAAGGGTTCTATCGTAGTTCATTTAGAAGTGTCCTTAAATTGTAAATTTGTAACTTGTTTGTTTCCCATAGAAAGTCAATGGTAACCCGCGGCTGTGTTTTAGACACTGCACATGTCTCCTGTGGGCCTCCTACATCCTAACCTTTGGTTGTTTAGGGTAGCCCCAGCGATTCCACAGGCCCCAGGCCTGCTTTTTATTTCTCACGTGGTTCTTATACCACTATTTTAGTATATGGTTTGGAGGCCCCTAGGGCAAAACGTATACTGTGCAACTTATCGTATGCTAAGTAACTTGTATAGTACTTTTACCTCTGACCTCATAAAGAGTGCAGAGGGGTTGTGTTTAGAATAAATACATATATATTTGATATATACCTTGTGTGGTGTGCTTTCATTTGGTACTCAAGGGATTATAATTGGTAAAACAACTAGCTTAATTCGCTCTCTGAAGTCTTAGCCTGAAGACTGCTCGCCATTGCTACCCCTAGGATAGCTTTCTATAAGGTTGAATTTACAACCACTATCAATAAGGGTCGATTAGACCGGTGCAAGGTGCCCACTAGAACTAGTGGACATCATATGCCAGGCTAATTTCTCACAGGGACAGGGTGGTGAATGGTTGGGGGGAGGGGGGGGGAGGGCGGCGGAGGGGAGAATTGCTGTGCACTGCCTTCACTGCACATGTGGGTTTGGCTGGCCGTCTCAGGCTGGCTAAACCTAGATGTGCAATGACGCTCTCTCTAACCCCAGCTGCATTGCTGGGGTTGGAAAGAACAGTAATAGGCTTTCAGTCTGCCCTGGAGTGCAAACCAATTGGGCTCAGGCGAATCCTGAAGCCTAGTTCTCATGATAATAGCAACTTCAGGACTGGCGGAAGGGCAGACTGGGAGCCTGAGCCTGACTGGCAATGGAAAGGAGAGGTCAGCAGAAGAGAGCAACGTGATCAAGGAGGGCGCAGGTAAGTTCTTTAAAAAAAATCTATTTGTCTCAGTGGTCTCTCATTCCCCCCCTCTCCCGCACCGCCTCTTTTCCCCATCACGAGTCGCTCCTGCCGAAGCTTAAAGAGTTTCAAAAAGCTTCACGAATAAAGCCACAAGTTACCCCAGGTGTTCAAATAAATACAGGGAAAACGAACAATACCACTTAGGGTGCCAATGAAACAATAAATGTATCTGAGAAATGTGTTACACCACCAGCAGTATGTCATCTACAGCTCTAGCTGCTGTCACTAATATGCTCCCTGCCTCCATGTGCCTCCTGTGACAACTATGCAAAGGAAAGGAAACACACAGGTATACGCCGGTTGCCTAATTCGCGTACATAATACAGACCACTCATTTAATATTTTTTTAAACGCCCAAGCCTATTTCAAATGTCCCTTTAGAGTGTGACACCTGGCCATATTTCAGGAAATAAAGTAGTTGCAGAAAATTTAGTATACAATCAAAAACTTCATTCAGAAAGGCAAGTCTTTTTAGGTCTTGCTGAGTTAGCGCGCATGCGCTGCTCGGAGATACACTTAGTAGCTGTTTTGGGAAGTGCTCCTAAAGCAGCGACCAGCTTTCTAGAACGCGCACAAGCACGTGCTTTTGCTGAGCTCTTTAACTTTCGTACGCACACGCGCCCGCACAAACCGCTTTCCTCTGTCGCTGCGCTTGATCGCGATCAGTTTCACTTGCGCGACCGTGTGACTTTCACGGCCGCGCAGCCAGTGCTTGTTCCAATATAGCCCTTATACTCTAGTATCTCTGTAGTAGGCAGGTTTTCCACTATGGTCCCCACACTCGAGGTACATTGCAGTCCCATTTCTATGGCTGACTACTTTTTTCCATTTAAACACGCCTGTAACCATCAGCCACACCTGTCACTAACTGGTGTTTTAGAGAAAGAGACAGACAGAAACTGAGTAAAAGGGTCTCTAAACTGCATGTCTATAGACTACCGCTCACACGTAATACGAACCGGCTGCATGTGGCAGTCTTTAATGTTTTATGGGATCGTGTTTGATTGCACACAGAATCCATTCTTATGGCTCTTGGTAAGATAAGACTTGTTTTGGGTGGATATTTCGCCGTTGCTGGTCTTGACTACATTTAGGATGGTGTCAGAGCCACGCATCATAAATAAAAACATTCATAAATCAAAGTACCGGTGTGGTTCTCGTGTATGATATGTCATCACAGAGATCAGCAGAACTCGAAAGCATTTAGTAAGGGTGCCAGCAGGGGCCCTACTTCAAGCCAGGCACATGGGCCACGGGTTGGCTAATAAAAGACCCACTTTATTGGGGTGCGTTGGGCCTTCCACCTGCTGGGGTGCGGGGTCCGCCGTAGTGAGAAAATTCACACCCACTGTCCAAATTGTTCCCTCTATTTCACTGGAAAGTGTGTACGGAGCCAGTACTTGGCACAGAGCTGCACGCAGAGCAAAGCAGCAGCTGAATGGGGAAGTGCATGCAGTGCAGAACAGTGGCCTATACACTTCTGAGAGTAACTCTTACAGTGAAGGTATGTGCTGTGAATATCTCCACAGTGCCAGGCTGGCACTGTGTATGCAGTCAATAGTATCCTGATGCCCTCTTGATAATGTGTATGCAGTCAACATTTTCTTGATGCCAATCTGATCATATACGTGTATGCAACTGTACCCTGATGCCGTCCTGACATTATATACGTGCAGTCAATGGCGCCCTGATGACATAATGTACATTTAGACACTATTACTGTGGTGCCGCCCTGGCAACACATGTGCAGCCAACTGCACCCAGCTCATGCCCCTGACAATATGCATGCTGCCAAGTGCATCTTGTTACTATCCTGGTAGTACATGTGCAGTCTGTTGATCGCCAATGCAGTTACAGCCAATTGCCGTTCTGTCAGTATATTTGCCGTCGATTGCACCATGCTGACAGCATGAGAACATACGTGCAGGCAATTGCACCACGCTGCTGGCATGACAACATATGTGCAGGCAATTGCCCCCCGGTGTCATCTTGATGCTCCACGTGCAGTTGGTTCCACTCTGTGCCATCCTGACAATGCACATGCAGCCAGTTTCACTCCGAGCCATACTGACAATACATGTGCAGTTGGTTCCACCATGGAACATCCTGACAATGCACGTGCAGTTGATTCCATCCTGACAATGTTCGTGCAGTCAGTTGCACCCCGGTGCCATACTTACAATGCACGCGCAGTTGGCTCTACCATGTGGCATCCTGACAATCCACGTGCAATCAGTTCCATCCCAGTGCTATACTAACAATGCGCGTACAGTTGGTTTCTTCCACCCTGTGCCATCCTGAAAATCCACGTGCCATTGGTTCCAACCCAGTGCTATACTAACAATGCGCGTGCAGTTGGTTTCTTCCACCCTGTGCCATCCTGACAATCGAGGTGCAGTCGGTTCAATTCCGGGGCTATTCTGACAATGCACGTGCAGTTAGTTGCACACAATGCCATATTGACAATGCATGCACAGTCACTTTCACTCTGTGCCATACTGACAATGCACGTGCAGTTGGTTCCACCCCGTGCCATTCCGACAAAGTGCGCGCAGTCTGACAGTGCACCACATTCAACCAATACGTGTGCCATTTCATTTAATCGGTCCGTAGGTGCTGGTTTTGTGCAAAGGCGGGTCCAGTGAATCGCCTGGAGTGAGGAACGTCTGCCTCGGATTTGAACATTGCCTCACTGCACAAATATGTCTGCATTACTTTCCGTCCGCTTCCTGGGGAGAGCCTCGCACATTCGGAGTACATTGTCGGAAATGTATATTTCTGATAAATTCATCTCTTCACCTGGAGCTAACTAGTCTGTTGTCAAATTCGAAAACTTCCTGACAAGCTGACGCCTTCCGAAGGCTGGTAGAGTTGGAAAAGAGCCAGCCAGTCTTATTTTTACACTTTCTACCTTGCCCCTGTATTCCACGAAAGACCCAATAATCAGTTTGTGTAGAATAATTTGAATGGTTGACTGGTCGAATGGCTCAGTGAGTTGAACAACTGCCGAAAACAAACGCATTAATTTAAAAATCATGAGTTCGAATACCGGCAAGACTCGCCCTTCTCGCATTCCGCGCCCGGTAATTTCAATACCACACATTAAGTAATATTAACATCAGTTATTTACAGCGCATTGGCTAAAGTCGGTATGAAGCGCTATATGAATTCAAACTATGAAAATAGGCACATCACTACAGGTTTCAGCAAGAAGCCGCTCACTTTCGACAGTTCATTCTGTTCTGTCACTGTCATTAACCTGCTTTTTACTCATGTCCCAGCTTGACAATCTTGGGTTTGCCCCTCCCACGGAGCATTCTTTACCATCTATGTTGATTGACTATCTTCTTTGCTTCCAGTGCTTGCTTTTCAAGCTCTACTTAAAAAAAATTGGATTAGGCACTTCAAGAGAGTACACACGTTTCCAAGTTGTGTCCCTGGTGTACTTCTCTCTACCTGCTGCTCTCTGTCGCTCATGTGCCTCTCACAGCCCCTTACATGTTGCCTTCGCCCTGGTGTACTTCATCCTCTTTTTTTATCACCTGCAAGCTTCTCCCCCCCACCGCTCCAAGTTGCATTCTTGCCCATTACTCCAGCCCCAAACCCTCACCCTTCTTTTCTCTCGCCTGTTGCTTCTACTTCCCACCCAACCTCCCGTTGCTTCCATCTTCCTCACACATTTGCCCCACCCATATCCTCTGTATTTCTTTTCCCCTCCCTTGCACTCAATGTTGCCCCCCCCACCGACGTTCTCTGTATCGCTCTCCCCAACTCATGCTTAAAGGACTGAATAAAAAAATATAGCCATATGAACAATATTCACAGAATGGACTAATATTTGATTGTATACAATGATTGTACTTTAGGGACTTAAAAATTTGATGTAAACAGAATATATATATATGAACCATGTTAAGGAACCACATTTGTGTAATCCAGTATACGAGTCAATTTATTTTGAAAAAATTAAAGTATTTTTTTTATGTTTTAATGAGTATGAATGAATGGACTGAAATATGCTGAAAATGTGAGGTTTGACTGGTTGTATAAGTCATTGTTGTTATATATATATATATATATACACACACACACAAACACATATGGCCAGTATTTTCTTATTTGACTGTATTTTGATATGCTAATTTGTACTTTGTTGCTGGGACACGTTTCCTCATGAAACGGAGGTTAACACAATTCCCCATCCACCCAACCAGTGGGCGAGTTTTTGAAGTATAAAATTTAGGGGGACAGTGCGCTCATAGGAGTGATACAATTTCTTTTTTCCTTCACATTTTTTTGTTTTATATCCACATGCGACATAAATCTAATGCCCTATTTACAATAAAATTATTACTCATGGAAAAGCATAACATGGTTGTCTCTTTAATTGTGTGCAAACTGTTTTCTCTGAATGATTGCTTTAATATTTTATCTAAAAAAAGCAGAAAGTTACATTAAATGTTTAACAGTAATCTAAGAATAGTTTCAGCAGACATAACAATTGTGGTCTGACTCCAAATCATTTGATTAAGTGCACTGGATTTGAAGTATTTTTTAAAAGGATTTTGGGTATTTAATCGGTCATTATGGTAAGTTTAGTGTCTAGATATTGTCCACAATTGAAGTAGGTCTGAACATAACAAATCTCAACTTTATCTTTTGTTTCAGAAGTAATTTTAACTGTTAATTGGTCACTGCAGATCTTGAAGCTAACCAAGCTTTTATTTGTGTTGCCTAGTATCTCATCAGTAAGCAGCAGCCAGCCTAAACTGGGAATTACACTCAGAATGTCTTCTCGCCCAAAAATAGTTGGTCTCTTCTTTTGTCTGTGCTTCACTGACAATTAGGTCTATGTGATCGTGATAAGACAAGCATTGATAAATTGAGATGAAGTAAAAATGGGTCCTACCGGTGTCCAAGAGACTTTAGAAAAGCAAAAATTACTGGCAGTTACTCCACTGGCTTTTCTCTCTCGATATGCTCATCTTAAACAGCTGATCTCGCCCTGCTACCTTCATGCAACATTTTGTGAGACTGGCTGATTACACTTAAAAGACTTGTATCTTGATATAATTTCCTTTAAAACGATAGAATTTTGGGAGCTCCACTGAAGACAATGGAGTGGACAGGGCCAAGAATGACTGGTCCACATCCCCTGCTTCAATAATTTAACGTTCGTTATGTAAAGACATCTTCTAAACTGCACTGTTACCAAAAAGGTATTTGTCCCTTTCTAATTTAGAACATGCTACTCTTAATGACTGGGAAGTTCTAGAAGCCTTTGTCATTTCTCCTTAGGCTATACTGGTTGTTGAAAGCCCTTTCCCTTGTTGGTGTGGCATGGCTGGTATTGGGTGGGTCCACTCCCAATGAGAATGGTCTGCCTGCGGCTTGGGCCTTTAACAATTGATACAGTAAAAATCAGTTGTTTGTGCGTGTCCTTGTTGCAAGTTCTGTTCTTGACAGAGTTACCCCCTTTCACAGAGACAGTACAATGTCGTTTGAATGAACCTGAATTCACAATGGTCATGTCACTCTTAGGGCACTGCAGGTTTACACATTGGTCCTCCCACCATCCTCACGCTTTGGAAAACATCTTCACCTCCCTAGTAGTTTATCCCTCCCCTGTCCACTCACTCTTTAAGTTTAAAAGAGAGTACAGAATAATGGAAGATGTACATAGTCCCTCAACAGGGGATACAGACAAGAGAGAGTCGACTGCAGCGCACACAATCTGTACTTTAACACCTCAAATAAAACCCTGGTTGTGTGATCAATATAGAATCTAGGTGACTGCTTCATTTGTCTAAGTCAGATTCTCTTCACAAATGATGGGAGACCCTACCATAACAGTTATTTTCTTCCAACGTAAACATGTTTGCTCTGCCTTCCTACTATCATTGCCACTGTTTACCACTAAGGGACAGCACAGCTTCATGGCAGGAGACAATCTGATAACTGGAAACAAGCGAACCGTGTTGCTATCTCTCCAGTCACGGATAAACATAGGTGAAGTCCAGATTGAAAATACCTCTTCATCTTAAGGCTACCCATCAGGAGCAATTCCACATCCTCTGTAGTTGAGGTCTCACACTGTCTTTTTAGGGCAATAAGATGCAATAATACTCTACTGCTTTGAAAACACATGTGGGTGTTCCCAAGCTTAGTTGTATATAGCAGTTTTTCATTTAGCATATTCTTTCAAGTGTAGTGTCTATATGCTTTAAAAACATTTTGTAGTCTGTCCGGGCAATGTTGGCCATGTATATGGCTTCTGTAACTTTTTCTGAATCTCAGTTTTTACCCAGCTGGATGTGCACTTTTTTGTTAATCACTTCAGCTTTGCAAGGTTTCTGAAAAGAGTTGCTTCACATTTGGTGCAATGACTGAGGAAGTGAGTGGCTGAGTGACATCGTCAAAATCCATGCCTCATTTCTTAAAGAGCCTTCCTGCCTGAGCCTTACAGATTGGTCTTTATCTGGCTGCCCATCTACAGTCCATGCACTCACCAGGTATTTATTTGTTTTGTAGTTCTCGATGGGTATTCTGCAATAGCCTGTAACATTTAATTCTGCGCTTCACCATGGTTTGTTTTCCGTAGATTACATAACGATGTTCTATTTGTGTCTGTAGACTTCAGATGCATACAGACGTGCATTTTTCTGGGTGTCTGTCAAGTAGAGTGTTTTTTTTTTACCTTAAATGGATAGACATTAGAGTCGGTTTTACTGAGTGAAACGCCTGTATCTCTTTTTGTATATCTATCATTAAGGGGTACCTCTCTGCTGTGCTACACTACTAGGTGGATTTTGTTAACGAACAGTAAATAAACCGTTTCTGTTGGGTGGTGCCCCATTTACCTAGGCCCTGAGCTGGTCACCAGATTTTGGAACTATAACGGAGAATTGAAATAATGATGGGTCCTCATCATTCATGTTTATTTTGGATGTATATATATGCAATCGATAAAACAAATATTTACAAAATACGATAATATTAAACAATGTGTGGAGCTGGAATAAGAAATTACCAAACACATTATTTAAAATCTAATAAAATAATTCAGACAAAGCTGAAAATCGGAGATAATGGCCATTAATTGTGGTGAGTCTTGGATCGTGTCTGCCTACTTAATCAGTCCCCTGTGTGAAACTGTTGCTTCTTACTTTAACTTTCACTGTCACTTTGTACTTAGCCTGATAGCATACTTCTTGAGTTGGCTCATAAATATGTCCTGATCATCCACGAATAACCATGGTATAATATTGTTATAACTGTGCATTTGAAAGTGGTCTGTGGTGCACTGAAATATTTCAGTAAAAGCAATGGGTGCCAGATAAAGTCAATAGTTTAGTATCATTATTAAGGTCAAAAGTCCTCAAGAATGGAAATATGTTCTGTGTTAAACAAGCACATCTGTATAAATGTAAAAAAGGTGTGGTTTCTTGTTGTGTATTTATGAAGTAAACATTTACTTTTTGTTTAAAATCGTTTTAACTTTAAGGGATGTTTACCCATGGGACCCAACGCAGGTTGGCTAGAGACCTGGTGTATGGAGTGCCGGCCTTCCCGAAGTTGGAGGTGCACAACTGGCGTGCTTTTATCGGACCATTCCCCTGCCCGATGTGTGGTACAGTGGGGGTCGCTTATACAGGGACCGAGGCACTGGAGATTTCCTCCTGATTTGCTCAAAGATGCTGTGGGAAGGACACGTTATCAAAGACAGTAGCAAACTATTTGTCAACGAACTGGGGGGGTCCCACTAGTAGGGCCACTGAGTGGGAAGCCTTGAAGGAAGTGTCACGCAGGGCTAGCAAGGACCTGATGTGCGGGGTAAGGCCACAACTACTAGGAGAGCTGGATGAAGAGGAGAAAGCCTTAGCTGACATACATGCAAGGAGCCTGCCTGATACTTTGGTGAGTGCAGGGCTTAATTTGTAAAAAAAATGAAGTGCCGGGGCTGAAAATGCTGCCAAGGAGGCTACAGCCCACTTCTACCTCGTCTACCTCGACCACCACGTCATGACCGTAGCGGGCCGTTGCTTTGGTATCATCAAGTCCCTGAAAAAATTCTTCAACTTTCTACCTCTTGACTCCAGAAAAACGGTGACAATAGCCCTAATTGTCTCACGCTTGGACTACTGCAATGGTCTCCTGGCTGGAGCCAAAAAGTCTACACTTAACAAGCTCCAGAGTATCCTCCATACTGCAGCTCGACTCGTTCTAAAGCTGCCCAGAAAATCGTCCATCTCCGCTGCTCTAAAATCTCTGCACTGGCTGCCCCTTCCCAAAAGAATTTTCTTTAAGATGCTGTTGGTTGCCTTCCGGGCTTTCAATAGCTCCGGGCCACGATACCTCACCAAACGTTTCCCCCACTATAACCCGTCTAGATCTCTCCGCTCCTCCCACGACAACCTCATCCTCCCTGCCAAATTTAATCTGAAAACAAAAGGCGGCAAAACCTTACACCATTTAGCCTCTAAAGCCTGGAATCTCTTGCCCAAAAACCTGAGATTCATAACCCACGAAAAACCCTTTAGAAAACTGCTCAAAACCTGGATCTTCAGCCTCAAGGATGATTACGTCAAAGCCGCCATTTAACCTCTTCCCCTTAATTACTGGATGTGATCCACCTCAGGGATTTTGTTAGCGCCAAGATGCTCCTTCCGGAGCGACCGTCGCGCTCTATAAATACCACCACAAATACAAATACAAATACCTCTGGTATACCCCAACTTTCAGCACCCGCACTGCCTCACTCTCTATCATGTAACCATGCTCTGCTGTCTGTCCCCTAAGACATGCGTTTTACTTCTTTACCTACACCGACAGGTGAGTGCGAAAACTAAATGTACACCAAATGAAAATGCTTTTATTGAACATATTAACCAGTGCAGTCTGACTGGGTTTGTTGAAGGTCAGGAGGCTGCTTGAGCACATCAGGTCATGTCACTGCTAGTGCTGCCTGTGATTAGTTTGGTCCAGTTATGACGACGGCATAGGCATCCACTGCTCAGCTTGCTGTGACCCTGCCTGCCACAGCACAAGCACTGTCCCCAGCCGCAATGCTGCAATGCCTGTGAGATGTGAGTATGGCTGTTGCACCTACTGGGCTCAAGCACACTCAGCAATTAGGATGCTTGGAGGCAGCGCACGGAAACTGCAGGTGACTCCATAGCACACACAAGTTGTGGTGGGCCACTGCCACATCAAGCACATTGAGGATAGTAGCACTGCAGGCCCCCACTAAAATTATTCAATGGGAGGTTTAGGCTCAAGCAGTGGCAGGGTGCAGCAGTCATGGGGAATAGAATCCAAGCCATTTGTTAATGATGACTGCTTGGATTCATGACAGGCGTGACGACATCATCACTAAAGTGATGATACACAATCATGCCTGCCTGAACAGATGCCTATGGAAATATACCAGCCCGTCACCATGCAAGGTATGTGGTTCTTTTTATTTAAAATTGGGCAATTAATATTGAGACCACAACCTGCAGGACCAGAAATCATAGCCCCGGCCCTGTGAAAGAAGTGCCGGTGCTGAGCACCTGAAAGCACCTGCTCAAATTAAGCACTGGGTGAGTGAGATGGAGAGGAAACAACGTGAATGTATAGCTGACCTTTGGACTAGACTGTATAAATATACCCTGACTCGCTGACTCCAACGACTACACGCACATGGTGATAAGATGGCCTGCCTGCTGGCTTGGTTTATTCGTAGGGAGCGTTCCCCCCCTGTTAGTGTATTGCTGGCCGAGGGGGGGGGTGGGGGGGGGGGACGGACTTGAGTATAGTAGGGCCAGGATCCTCTCGGTGTTCTAGCATGACTTACAGAGGGTATATACTGCAGACCCCGGAGTTATGGCAGAACGATATGTTCCCATGGTCGGGGGTTGGCGCTGCAGCAGCTCTTGCCCTCTGCAGTGGAGGAATTAGACTCTAAGATCACAGCGAAAGAAATGCAGGAGGCGCTCCTGGCTGTGCCCGGTACCAAGGCCCATGGGGCGGACGGGTTCCCGGTAGCCTTTCTGCAGTCTTACTCAGTCTAGCTTCTGCTGCAGTTGTTACAAGTATATGAAGAAGCGCTGCCCCTGTCAATGCATGACAGGGAAATTGTGATGCTTCTCAAGCAAGGGGGGGAAGGCTCAGGACCCCATCTCATATCGACCCGTCAATGATAAATTCAAATGTAAAAATATTGTGTGAAGTTTTAGCAGCCAGGTTAGCCCCGCATATGGTGCACGAAGAGCAATGCAGATTCATACCCTCCCACAGCACAGGCATGAATATTAGGCGTTTAACACATTCTACTTGAAGTGCGGGGTAGAAATGAAGATCTAGCCTTGGTCTCTATAGATCTGGAGAAGGCTTTTGACTCGGTAGACTGGGGATACTTGTTGGAGGTGCTTAAGGTGGCAGGCTTTGGCCCGCGGTTAAGACGTTGGGTACGGATTCCGAATTCTCCTACCACCGCAAGGGTACGCTTGGGACATAGCAGATCGAGCGAGTGGCATCTGGAGAGAGGAACACGTCAGGGATGCACTCTCTCTCTCCACTATTCTTTGTGTTGGCAATGGCGCCACGGGAAATATGGATGCGCAGGCACATGAGCTATTGGGTGAATAAAGTAGGCAGGACCTCTCATGTCATATCTCTATATTCCGATGACGCCTTGTTCTATGTCTCTGCTCCACAGGAGTCAGTCCCAAAGCTCCTAAAGGTTTGGACGAGTTTGGCAGTTGCTCAGGTTTGCAGCTCAACAAAGCAAAATCATTGGTATTCCCTCTCGCTCGATTGGCAAGTGATCCAGTGGATTCCCTCCCCAACGTCGGCTTACATTGGAAAGTGGAGCACATTAGGTACTTGGGCATATAGGTGGCCGGTGGGGACCCTCAGATATTGTAGCGCAACGCTAATAAGCTGATGAGACTCCTTAAAGGGGTTTGTGGGCTTCTGGAATGCACTTCTGCTCCCCCCGATGGGTAGAATGGCAATAGCCAAGATGGTGGTGTTACCCCGTTGTCTCTACATGTTACAGAATGTCCTGTATCCCATCACTAGCCCAATATTTCAGGAGGTGAACTCTAGCTTGATAGGTCTGTACTGGGCAGGCTGTCGTAGTAGAGTGGCTCTTGCCACTCTCAACCGCACTTATGAGTGTGGTGGACTTGAGGCATCACGAATGGAGCTCTATTATTACGCCACCCAACTGCAACATGCAGCAAAATGGGTCACTGAGGAGGACAATTGGGAAAAGAGACTGCTCTGGGATACAGTACAGATTGTAGACTTGCAGTCCATTCTTTTACAGGGCTCTAGCATTCCCAGCACAGCGCCATACGTGATCTGACAGACTGTGCATGTGTAGGCAATTGTTTGCAGTGCAAATTTTGAAATATGCTCTGTTTCATCATGAGTTGTCGGTGTGGGATATCGCGCCAGTTAGGAGAGTGAAGCCCAATATGTCATTTAGGGCATAGCGGGAGGGGGGCTGTAATGTGCTTGCAGACCTGAATCCGAGCAAAAGCTTCATTACGTTCGAACAAGCATGTAATGTCTTTGATTTGGGGCAGGGACAATACATTCAGTATGTGGCTTTAGTTAACATATTGAAAGAAATATGGCCCATGTACCCAGTGATCCCACAGCTCACGCAGACACTGGCCGTCATGCTCACCTGTGGTGCGGGTAAAAGTGTGGTTTCATTACTGTATAGGGCCATGAGGGAAGACATCAGGTCCCCTTCCACTGGGTCGGTTGCCACCTGGAATGCGGATCTGGAGGAGTCTTTGGAGGATAAAGACTGGAGGGTGGTGGGTTTACTCACACGCATGGTCTCCTGCAATGCCCGTTTCTGATTACTTCATTATAATTATATGCACGGCACATATATGACTCCAGAGAGGCTACATCGCATGGCCCCTGACAAATCCAACTCCTGCCTAAGGTGCCACAAGGAAGGCACCAATTTTATGTACCTGGTGTGGGAATGCCCTGAAGTCAGTAGCTTTTGGTCGGAGGTGGTTGAGCGGTGTGAGTGGGCGAGTGCAGATGACACTTTCACTTTGCTTGTTGGGCTTAATTCGGAAGCCCAGGAAGCAAAACAAGATAGCATTTAGACTCCATCAGTTACTTTTAGTCTTGGAAAGGAGTAGAATAGCTATTGTGCGAATGGGGGTGCGCCTGCCTGAGGTCACTGCTTGAATACAAGATGTATGCGAATGGACATTAGCAGAGGAGGTACACAAAGAGCTGCTGCACGGTTGATAAATTAGAGGACGATTTACGACTCTGGAGGGAACTTTGTCATGATTTACTTTCCAATTGTCTGCAGACTGGGTCTCAGAGAGCACCATCAGGGGACAGCCAGACTGGATCTGAAGCAGATGAAGGGGAATAAATGTGTATTATGCTTGCTAAATTTCTGCAGTTGAGGGGGTAGCAGGTGTACCTTTCCCTCGCACTGCACCATAATGCTTTACTACCGTATGTCTCCTTGATTGCACACCTGATTTATGTTTTGCAAAAGTTGAAATCAAGTTTATAAAAAAAAATTTAAGGGATGTTTGCATTCTTTAATTTTGAATTCTACTGCAGAAAATCCTCCCATAGGAGCTACATACATAGATACCACGGTATTCATTTGGGTGAGTTCGTCCTTTGATCATATTGATCAACCAAGGTGAGAAAGCCCAATCAATCAGGGGATTTTTAAGCGCCCTACTCACCCGTGAGGGTCTCAAGGTCAACTTTGTCAAGTCATGCAAAATAGTTTTCAAGCATTTTCTAGTCTTGGTGTGGAATGTTTTTCCATCTCACTTGCTCTGGTAACCAAACCACTGGACTTTCCAGTTTTCCGGCTTGTTTAACACTTGTCAATTGAAATTAGCTATAAACTCAGTTTTTCTATTGTATAGGTTCTGAAAGTTTTGCTGTTCGGTGCTGGCAGATTTTAAACTTAAGCCATTGCTCTTTTGGGGGTGACAGTAATGGAATCCCCCATTATTACACTACATACAGTTATTAACTCATTTTGTTATTCCTCCCTTAGCCATTGGTATCTGCTGCACTGCAGTCGTCTGCTTCACTAGTAGCTACTTGGCTGCTACTCTGTCCTCTATCCACAGAATTATGTAGATCCAAGCGAAGGTTGCATTATTGGGTCTGTCACCTTGTCTCCTCCTCTTACACAAGTATAGGAGCAAAGCCTTACAATATTGTATTAATATTGTCACAAAATACTACGTTGCTGAGCCGGTACAGATCTTGGTGGGGGTCACAGGCATCCAGTTTGAGGCCTTTGTAAGCACAATCAAATGTATCTATTCTGATTTGATCAAGTGACTTTATGGCTATTTCAGGTCATGGTGAGTTGCCCTAACAATAGGAGAAATGTAGTGGTACATTAGAACAACGCTTTTACATTACAACTCATGATTCAAGCAAATCCCATCGACTGACCATTTGTGATTCAACAAATCTGTAATAAATCCCAACTTCATTTTGTATTAAAGATTTCCACGTTTCCCTTTAATGCAGATTGGGTAAACTGTCATTTGGAATAAATGCAAAAGTAAAACCTTCCAATCTTTGGATAAAACATACTTCAGTAAAAAACATTTATCAGAGTAGGAAGGGATGTTTGGCATACCTTATCTGTTTTCTTATACATATTTCGGGTGTATCAATAATTTCTGACACTAATATACTCAGCTTTACACTGAATGTGATATTACGTTATTGCATGCTGTTAAAAACAGGAGAGAATTCTTCTTACCGTCTCATAAAAGTGTACTTGCTGTTCCAGATACAAACGGATCACGTTGTTATAGTCATAAATCCGATTACTGTGGAAATGATTCATTTCAGCTGCAACCAAATTAAACAGAAATTGATTTGACTTATACGCAATTCTTAATACTTTTTTTTTCTTTTCAAACGTTTACATTTATAAGCATTAAAAAGGCCATATGGTAAGTGATGCCACAGGAGGTATCAAAACTCAATCCGGCATCATCAACCAAAGGTGCAGGAATCGGGAAAGAGAACTGTTTCAGTGGGAGACTTATTGTGATACACTCCCATAAACACATGTTTAACAACTAACAATTGCGAAGTAAATACATTACTAATGAAAAACATGACTACATGCCAAAGAGCAGTCATATAATATTAAACAGGAAAAGAAATATCACTACAAAAGAAGCAAGTAATCTGCAATACATGTACATCTTTAACCTTTACAGAAATATTGAAAGGCATAGACTCATTATAAGAAGAATAAAACATTGGTTACCTGAATTTGTTCTTATGGAAACAGGTGACATAAGACCTCTTGACCAACTGCCGCATCATGTTGATTTGCTGATTGCAGACAGTAATGTCTTGTAAACGTGTGGACATTCTTCCATGTCGCAGCACGGCAGATATTCTCTAGCGTCACTCCTGCAAACAATGCTGTAGACGCTGCTACAGCTCTTGTAGAGTGAGACCTGACAGTCCTTTGTAATGGTCGGTGAGATTTGACGTGGCAAAAATGGATCGCGGAGGCTATCCACCTGGAAATTGTGGCTTTAGTGACCGCTTTCCCCAGTGTAGCTTGGCCATAAGTCACGAATAACTGATCTGATTTCCTGAAGCTTTTTGTTCTTTGAAGATAAAACTTCAAACATCGTTTAATGTCCAAAGAAAGCAGTGTTCTTTCCGCCGGGGTTGAAGGATTTGGGAAGAAAACTCGCAATTTCACTGGTTCATTTAGATGGAACTGAGAAGGCACTTTGGGTATGAAAGTTGGATTCGTTCGAAGAGTGACATACTCTTGAGAGAAATGTAAGAAAGGTTTCTTTATATTGAAAGCGGTACAAAAGGGGGTGGTGATGGACGGAGCATCCAAACCAATCAAACACTCACACCCAGTCAAAAGATCTGGGTTTAATCCATCACCGTTCTTTAGCCCACTCTGCCACCCCAGTTCAGACATGGCTATATGCAAATCAGTCTGACCCTGTGCCTCATGGGAACAGTCCAGCCCGAACTGCCAAGCCATGCCTTCCCTGGACCGGAAACAAGCTTCCGAGGACCGGTTTCTGGCATTACAGCCGTCTTCAGCCCGGCTTGCTTGAATCCAGTGGCAAAGTGAGCAAGGGACTCACGTCTGAGCATACCCTGCCACACTTATGGCGGCCAAAAGCGGTACAAAAGGGGGTGGTGATGGACGGAGCATCCAAACCAATCAAACACTCACACCCAGTCAAAAGATCTGGGTTTAATCCATCACCGTTCTTTATCCCACTCTGCCACCCCAGTTCAGACATGGCTATATGCAAATCAGTCTGACCCTGTGCCTCATGGGAACAGTCCAGCCCGAACTGCCAAGCCATGCCTTCCCTGGACCGGAAACAAGCTTCTGAGGACCGGTTTCTGGCATTACAGCCGTCTTCAGCCCGACTTGCTTGAATCCAGCCTGAATTTCTCCCACTCTTCTGGCAGAAGTTAGGGCTAAAAGCAAGGCGACCTTCCATGTCAGGTACTTGAGGTCGGCTTTGTGAATCGGCTCGAACAGGTGCTTCATCAGTTGAGAGAGGACCGTGTTGAGTTCCCATTCCCGTGGTGAAGGTTTAACCGGAGGATAAGTCCGGAAAAGACCTCTCATGAACTGTTTTATCAGCGATGAAGAACATAGTGAGGGAATGTCAGCCAACTTCCTGAACCTGGATAGAGCCGCTAGATGGACTTTTATCGAAGAGAAAGAAAGACCAGAACGAGCCAAAAGTAAGAGATAAGGAAGAATTTTTTCTGCTGGAGCTTCAATGGGGTGTAAAGCATTTGAAGTACACCAGGAGTAGAATCGCTTCCATTTGAGACAATAAGTCTTTAATGTGCTCTGGGCTCGTGCTTTCTTTAGGATGTCCAGGCAATCCTGAGGAATTTGGAGGTGTTGAAATTCTAAGAAGTTAGGAGCCATGCGTGCAATTTCAGAGATTGAGGGTCGGGGTGAAGTATCTGACCCCCGTTGCGTGACAGTAGTGTTGGAGCCGGGAGAAGTTTGATTGGAGGCTCCTGCGATAGCAGCATGAGCTCCTTCAACCAATACTGACGAGGCCATCTGGGAGCAATTAGGAGGAGACGGCAGCTCTCCAATCTCATTTTGCGCAACACTTGTGGAATCAACGGGATCGGAGGAAAGGCGTAGGCATAAATCCCTGACCATCGCATGGAGAGATCATTCCCTCTCGATCCCTGTTGAGGGTATCTGCTGGCGTAATACTGGCATTTCTTGTTCTCTTGGGTCGCAAACAAGTCCAACGTTGGCTGGCCCCAAATCTGAAACACCTTTATCAATTGAGTGTTGTCCAGCTCCCACTCGTGGCAATCCGACAAGGATCTGCTGAGTTTGTCTGCTAGGGTATTGTGGAGGCTCTTGACATGTTCAGCCTTGAGAGTTATGTTGTGAAGTGTCAGCCATTCCCATAACTCCTGAGCCTCCTTTGAGAGCGTAGCTGACCTTGTCCCTCCCTGCTTGTTTACATAAACCATGCTGGTGGTATTGTCCGTTCGGACCAGGACTGCAGATCCTGCGATTCTGGGAAGGAGCGCTTGTAGGGATAGAAAGATGGCTCTCAACTCTAGACTGTTGATGTGACATTGTTTGTATTTCTGGGACCATTTGCCCTGCCCTTGCAAGTCCTGGAGATGACCTCCCCAGCCCTGCATGGACGCATCTGTCGTTAGAACGAAGTCCGGAGGAGTTTTCAAGAATGTGAGTCCTTGTTTTAGATTGTGTAGTTGTGTCCACCATTGAAGAGCATCTACCATGCGTGAGGTGACTTTGATGATGTCCTCGAAGGAACCGGTCGTTGTTGACACTGGAGATGTAGCTCCTCCTGTAGAGGCCGCATTTTGAGACGTGCCAGTGGAATGAGATTTATGGCCGAAGAACACATTCCCAGAAGTGAAGCAAGGCAAACAGAAAGTGACTTTCTTTTTGACAGTTTTATGGCAAATGTCTGTAGACGGAGCTGCCTTTCTTGAGACAAGAATGCCTTGCATTGTATCGTGTCCAGACGAGCCCCTAGGAAAAGCAGGATTCTTCTCGGTAGCAATTGAGATTTGTTTTCGTTCACAGTGAGACCTAGGGATGCAAAGAGATTGCGACACGCTGCTATGTCGCTCTGTACTCTGCATTTTGATGGACCTTTGACTAGCCAGTCGTCCAAGTACGGGAAAACCTGGATCCCTGAAGAGTGTAGTGCTGCCGCCACCGGGGCTAGGCACTTCGTAAAAATCCTTGGAGCCGATTTGAGGCCAAATGGGAGTACTTTGAACTGATAATGGGCGCCAGCCACAGTGAAACTGCGATACTTTCGATATTTTGGGTGAATTGGGATGTGGAAGTAAGCGTCTTCCATGTCCAAAGAAGCCATAAAATCTCCCTCGTTTAGGCAACTTAGAATTTCCGAAAGAGTGACCATGTGGAAACCCTGCTTCTTGAGATATCTGTTGAGATTGTGCAGGGTCAAGATCGGTCGCCATTCCCCTGATTTGTTCTTTATGAGGAAAAAACGGGAATAGAAGCCTGTCCGCCTCTGATGAACTGGGACTTTTTCTATAGCGTTCTTGAGGAGCATTGAGTGAACTTCCTTGAACAATAAGTGAAGACGAGGTGGAGGGGTACCCCTGGGCGGAGTCATTGGTGGTTTGGTGACAAACTCCAGGGTGTGTCCATGTTGAACAAGGTCCAGCACCCATTGATCGGATGTAATCTGCTGCCACTGCTTTTGGAAGGCAGATATTTTCGCGCCCACAGGGAGGGAAAGAAATAAGGTTGGCGCCCGGCGGATCTCACTGTTTTTTGTGAGTGTCTCGCCCTTGATTGTTTGTGCGCTTTCGTCCGCCTTGGCGAGAGAAACTAACTGTTCCGGACTGGCGATAAGAAGACTGATAATTCTGCCGGTATTGAGGCTGATATTGGCTGCCTTGTTGGTAATAGCTTTCTCTAGAGGAGTATCCACGTCCTCTAGCACCTCTAAAAGATCCCTGCTTGTACTGTAGTGAACCTAGAGATCTTGCGGTGTCAGTGTCCGTCTTGATTGCCTGGAGAGCCTCGTCAATGTGTTTCCCAAATAGAGACTCTCCGTCATAAGCCATGTCCAGAATCTTTAGTTGGACCTCGGGCCGAAAGGTGGTAGCCTTTAGCCAGCCCTGACGTCTGAGAACTGCAGCTCCTGCCAGTTGTCTAAAGTTTGTATTTGCAATATCCAAAGCGCAGTCAATGGTTTCTGCAGCTGCACGTTTCCCCTCCATTAAGATCTTGCGAGCCTTCTGCCTTTTATCTTCCGTGATTAGATTAATCATACCAGCCATGTCGGACCACATTTGGCGATCATAGCGCCCTATAATCGCCAAAGAATTTGCCGCTCTGATCGAGACAGCAGCCATGGTGGAATTTTTTTTACCGATAAGGTCCAAACGACGCCCCTCCTTATCTGGTGGTGTAGTGATGGGGGTGGCTGGGTTTTTCGATCTTTGTTGTGCGTCCTGCGAGATGACCGAATCCGGCCGCGGGTGTCCAGTGAGGCATGAAGGGCTATTGAGAGGAGCGCAATATTTTTTGTCAATCCGTGGTAACACGCCCGGCACAGAAGCAGGATTTTTCAGCACTTTGATGCCTTCTTTTCAAATATAATCTATAATAGGAATGGCTATAGACACCTTCCTAGTTTCTTCTTTAAAATCATGAAGAAAACATTCAGTCTGTTCCACTGTTACCGGTAGTTGAAATCTAGTTGCAGCTCGCTGCATAAGATTATGGAACCCACCTATGTCTCAGGTGGTGAGTCTGAAGGTTGTGGAGTTGGTGGAGACGGCATGGGAATAACGTAACTATCCCACGGATCTAACGGAGGATTATCTGGTAACTCGCCCTCCTCTATTTCTTCATCCAAAGAAGTATCCGGGGTCTGAGTAGGCAAATCAGGTTGTGAGGTCTCCGTGACCGGAGACCTAGGTGGTTGAACCTCAAGTTGAGGAACGGGAACTGCAGGTTCGGGTGGAGGCACGACCTGCTGTGGCGGAAAACGTTGTCTATAGTCTGCCAGCATGGCCTGTAAATCCTGAATGAGGCTCGGTGGCAGATGGCTGGATTCTGAAGGACGGGATCGCCTTTGGTATTCTGTCTGATGAGGCAATACAATGTCCTCCTGATAGTAATGCTCAGAATAGTCATCATCCTCCTCATCGTCCTGGCACTTTATGTTCAATTCTGAAGGATTGTGAGCTATCCCAAAAGCTCCCTCATTGTCATCATCCTCAAAATCCTCCTCCTCTTCATGAGCATAAGTCTCTAAGAGATGAGAGGGCATAAGTGGCGAGAAGTAGGAACCTTCTTGCCTCTGGTACGATATTAATTGAAAAGTTTTTGAAGAAAGTGGCGTAGAAAAAGCCTTTATTGTCGTTGGAGGCTTTGCTGAAGCTGCATCTATTGGTCTTGTTGGCACCGTTCACAATGGTGACATTGATAGCTGGTTTGTTGCAGGCGTCGACGACGGGACCATCGTCGACGGACTCGATGTCGACGGTGGTCCCGTCCACGGACTCGTCGACGGACTCGTCGGTGACTTCATCGACTGGCTTATCGTCGATGGACCTTGCTTCTTCATCGATGACATGCTCGTCGACGGTACCGTAGAGGACTTAGTCGACGGGGGCTTCTATGGTGTCTTCGTCGGCGAGTGCTTCTTCGACAACGAGACTGTCGTCGACGGATCGTAGACGAGGGTTCTTTTAGTCACAAGGGAGATCTTAGTAGACGGAATAGGAGAGGTGATGGCTGTGGTGGAAATCATAGCCGTCGACGAAGGAGCAGAAGATGAGATGGTAGTCACAGGTGAGGAGACAGAAGAGGTCTTACTCACAGTTTTCTTTGTAGATTCCTTGAGAGCTGGGGCTTCAGGGAGAGATGATGGAGATCTCTGTGAAGAGCCCAAAGGGGAGTGGGAGGTTTTAACATGTTTTCTCCCCTCACTTGGATAATCCTCTTGCGACCTTGCTCACTAACTTGAGGTCGAAGCTGTGTCTTCATCATCAGTAGAAGAGGATTTGAGCCATAAAAGGACTCTGGCCTCCCTATCCCTTAAGGTCTTGGAAGGGAAGGTGCGGCAGATCTTACAATTTTTTGCCTCATGTTTTGGATAAAGGCAATAAATGCAGTCCTTATGTTGGTCATCAACATGGACCCTTTTCTTTTGACATGTTCTGCAAGGTTTAAATAAGGCCTTTTTGTCAGACATCCTGAAGTAGAGAAAAACTGAGTAAAGATTCAGGGAGACTCCCTTCCACACGACGTGCGGTGAAAATCTGAGGAGAACTGGCTCTGCAGAGAGGGTTCTAGGGGGTGCTGTGAGCTGATTGGTTGGAACAAAGACTTTGGTCTTTTTAGCATAATGAGGTAGGTAGGCTACTACAATCTAGGCCTCAGGCTTTTCTCATAGGGCCTACTACTGTAATTTACTTTTAGCACTGCTTTTTTATATACCGTGGGACTCCCGCCTCGGCGACGGGGAATGATTCAGGCATGTGAATCTATGAAAGATACCCCAATACTGGATAACCTCAATTTATCTTGGAGGGGATTTTTCGGTACCAAGTAGCTAATCCAAGTCTGTGGGTCGGCCCTAAGGCCTAAACAGGGTGGCAGGAGGATGACTCTTTTCAACAGTGAGGTAATTTTAATAAATCTACTTGTCATTTGTCGCAAGGGTCTTATTTACATTGCCACTTCTGTCCGAACTTCTATGAAGTATAGGAGTTCATCAGGGACTTAAAACCCTATAGTAATGCCAGCTATAGTTAAGATCACAGTTACTGGGTTTAAAACAGACCGTATCTTATGACTTTTTTGAAAACAGGGGTCTGAGCGCTAGAATAAAAAATAGGAATTTCACTTGAATCGTTATTATTCTAAACCTTAATTTAGCTACTGTGTTCAAGGAAGAGGTCTCCAAAACTGAGCAGCAAGGTTTTTTAATTGTAGTGTTCTTTTAACTTCTAACCCTCCAACATGCTGTAGAGATAGCAGTAACTGGCAAGAAGGTGGTCTTGGTGACAGAATGCACCAACCATGAATCTTAACTTGTTTTACTTGTAGAAGAATGTTAACCAGTTTGTCGCATCCATTGATGCCACAAAGGAACGGTACCCATTAACAAGCATGGATATTACCAGTTATTTTTGCACACCTAAGCGGAACAAGTTAAGATCCAACATTCTGATATACTTGCACATTATAGCACTTTAAAAGGTTGGACAGGTTTCCAAACACACTCTGCAATATTTAAATGTCATGTTTTTCACTAACTTTTATTGAGTCAGGCACAATGGAATTATTTGAGGCGTCTTCACCACAGCACTAGGAAATGTTGAAGAGGTAGCTTTGAATTAAACATAGAATGTAGACAGAAAATACATGTTGCATCAATCAAACACAAAGGACCATTATCCAGATAAATTTTGTTCATGTTTCACAACATTTTATTCTTAAAGCTGGTTTGCCTTACCTTGAAGTGCATAAGACATGGTTCCGACACGCTTGATCATGTTCACTTTGTCCTGCGGCGTTATTTTACTCGTGGCCACCAATTTATCACTTTCTTTCACTTTTTCTATCGCTGCCTGGAAAGCACCAACACAAGACTGACTACGAAGTTCACTTCGAACAGCTTCAATATTCAGCAGATGTTCCTCTAAATTCTAAACCAACTAAACAATTATGAAACTACATTTCGAAATGCTGACACGTTGACATCTATTTAGTTTGGAATTAGAAAGAGTTTACTCTTAGCCATAACTGGGGGGGGGGGGGTCAATGTACAGCAACAGACAGGAGTGGGGTCACGAGGGACGGCATCATGAAAAGCAATCAGACAGTCAACATATCCATGTATTCTTTGAAAACTCTGCCACAAACAAAATGGCAACGAGGAACAGTGTGACAGGAAATTTGTTCTGGCTTAACTGGTTGCAAAAGACTGCATTTTAAAATGTTTTGTAGAGTTAAGGCACCTGCTGCAGAGAGCTTTGGGTGCCTGGTAAATCTCAAGGAATGATAAAATACCTCTGGTTGTAACTGCCCTTGCTGGAAAGAGGCATGTTTTGTCTAGTCACTCTTAACATAAAATCCTTGCCAGTAAAGACGATGTGCAACATTTATACCATCAACACCTCATTGTTTTATATAACATCCTGTAAATTGATTTCATTTTGGGACCCTCCTTTTTCTTGCCCCCGCTTGAAGAATCACCCCAAAACAGCAGCTGAAGTGAGTGTCAAAGTAGCTTTGAAAATTTTGTGAAGATACATCAAACGACCCCAAAGGTATAAGCAAAACAAACAACTCTTATCCTATGGAAACTAGGTCCTGACTAGAACTACCTACTGGCAACCACCAGTAGGAAGATACATACATATATGTTTGTTTCGCAAAGGACGCAGCACTCCAGAGCAGAGTTTTGAAGAATTTTATTCGCAACTCTCAACCAACCCGTTTTAGCTTCCACAGCTTTGATCATCGTAAGAACTGCTCACCGCGTAAGTGAGGATCTGGGGACCACGAGTGCGTGGTACCTGGGACTGGTGGTTTTCCTGATGAAGGCTACCGGTATTGGCAGAAAGCAGGTTGAAGACATGAATGCAAACCCACTGTGGTAATAATTTGTGCATGAGACTGTGAGCAACATCGAGACCCACTGGGGTTTTATTTTATTTTGCAGCACTACAAGCACCAGAATGCTCAGAGGCCCGTTGTGGCGGGGCATCTTTGAAAGAAAAATATGTGACTGCAGTTTTCGCTGTTGACTCTTTGCCTAGCCTGTGAACAAGGCTGTGGCAGCCCAAAAATCACCTGGCTGTGATTTTAGGCATCTTGTCGCTGCACCTTCATGAAAGAAATTTAAATCCATCTGCGAGGCTTTTCCGTATGGGGGCAACCTTTTTCTGGATATATATATATATATATATATAAATATATATATATATATATATATATATATATATATATATATATATATATATATATATATATATATATATATTTTCTTCTGTATGGATCAGGTATCCGCAGATATAAGAGGAGGTAACAGGCTACTAAAGCTGCGGAGACTAGAATCACGACATATAATTGAAAATCAGACCAAAAGACCAGGGGGTCTCAACAGTGGAGAAGAGCTAGCTGTGCACTTATGAATCTGCTCGTTTTGCTGTGTGAAATCATGTACATTGGACATATCTGAAGTCTGGGAAATTAGGCCCATACGGGGCAGATTTACTGTGTGTATATATATATATATATATATATATATATATATATATATATATATATATATATATATATATATATATAATATACTCCTTTCAGACGTTAAAAAATAATTTTGTTTTGAGATTATATCATTGTTGTTTTAAATTGCCCATCCAGGGCTTTATTGCAACTGTCAATCAACAACTGTATGATGAAACTGACCACTTACAAATGGTGGCATGCCTGACTTAAGGCTAATCAGTAGTCCTTTGTTTGTGGTAATGTTTATAGGTATTTAAATCTGCCTAATGGCGGCGCCGGCCACTATTGACAAAGGCGGCAGCCGAAACGCGTCTAGTGTGTACTATGGTCCAATAAAAGTTTGTTGGGGCACGTTCCTGAGAGTGCTTGGTACTTTATTGTGCTGCAAAGACTGTGGTCTTGGAGACCAGCGTGGTGTCCGTCATCCCACAATTGAAGCACCCGGTCGAGAGTGAAGGGAGCCTGACGGAAAGTGAGAATGTGAGTATGTATGTATGTATGTATGTATGTATATATAACTTTTGGGGGGGGGAGGAATAACCTCCCCATCTGCCTTTTCCTTTTAAAAATAATAATTTTATTACATTTTCTTTTTCCCCCAAACACACCCATCTGCCTCTTTCTTATCCCCCTCTCTCAAGTGGAGGCCCTGAAAAAAGAGGGGTTCCCAAAACACAAATTCCAATGCATTTTCCATAGACTTCTTTAGGTTGCGCTACAGCAAAAACAGCTCAACGGAATTACACCAAGTTTGTCAGGAAGCTAGATCTTGGTCTGCAGATTGTGCTTTTTGTGATTTGCTGTCATTTCGTTCAGTATATATATTTTTTTGTTTACAAATTAAGAGTCACAAATATATGTATTTTTGGACGGTTCGGTCCACGAGAGGCTTGAGAGACTCTTTCGGGAGCACCAATTCAATACAGCATTCTGATTGGCCTAGGAAGCTTTATTTCCCATGTACCAACTGACTCCCGCAAGAACGAGCTCTCTGATTGGCTGCCAGCAACATCAGAGAAATGTTGCTGTCATTGATTAAAGTACTCAGGGACTTAATCTCCTGGGCCGAAGTTTAAGGAACAAAATATGTAAGAAGTAGGATAGAGATAGCCTACCCCCAGGCCTCTTGTAGGTGCCCAGAGGGACCCTGCTTGGGGCCAAAACTGAAATAAATCCAGCTATTTTTGCTGCAATCCCACAAGACTCCTGAGGGATCATAAAAATAACACACAGTGACAGCCCAGGGCAGCTTTTAATTAGGAGAGGCGGCCATAACGGCCCCTCCCAGAGCCAATTATAGACACAAGGGAGACCACCACCTGGTTTATAAGAGAGGGGCAGGCATCCCCCTCCCTGAGCCACTATAGGCCCAGGAGAGCACACCACCGGGGCCGTAGCAAACAAAAATGGGAAGCATGACACTCCCTTCCAGAGACTTTAAAAGACCCTGGGCTGCTATTTAGATAAAAATGGAGGGGTAGTGAAACGCCCTCTATGGCACTGGGTACTTCATCCCCTGGAGTTGGCTAACTTACTTGTAGAGTCAGTAGTTTCCCTGCCCGCATTGGCGCGGGCAGGGAACCTTGTGTTTGCTCCCACTTGCAAGAAGCATTTTTTAACCTCTTGCCGAATGGGAGCCAACAACGTCTGCTCCCGGTGGGTGGGAGCAGGTTTTTTATCTGTTTCCCTACCCACACTGATGCGGGCAGGGAAACAGATCAACAGATTGCAGGAGGGGAGCAGCATAAATAGCTGCTCCCTAGCGGTGGGACCCCCAACATCTGCATGGTTGGTAGCCAGCAGCGACGGGTCAGGGCCGCGAGTGGGCTGCGCTGTTGCTCGGGATGATGGGGGTGTGGGTGGCTCCTTGTCCGGGCTCCTGAATTTGTGGTTCGGCTGTTGGTGCCATGGGCACACAGGAAGGGGTCACGGTTTTGGAGCTTGCCTATGGGTACCTGTACGGCTTTGCTCAGCACACCAAACACGCTGGATCCTGCGTGTTCTGAGTGTTCGTACCCGCACTCCTTGCTTGCAGGGGTGCTTCTCGTTGGTAGCTCTGTCCGGGGGCAGCCCCTTCCCGGCCGCGGTAGCGTTGGTCAGCTAGGACCGGGCGTGGTCCAGCAGGTGTGGTCCCGTGAGGGCGGTGCTTCGGGGCACTAGTTTTCGGCTCTGGCCTGGGGTGAGCCGCGTGCTTGGTCGCTGGCTTGTCGCACTGCCCGAGGCGCCGCGCGCGGTGGCTCCGCCAGTGAGGTCTGTCCTACCGGGTGTTCAGTTGGGGCAGCTGTGGTGGCACTGTGGCTCGCTGGCCGTCCGCTCCCCCTGTTGCCCGTCGGTGGCCTGTGCGCTGTTATATTGCGCCGTAGCATTCAGCCAGGGGGGGTGTCGCCTGAATTGAGGGACCTTTTGCTCATGCCTCCTTGGTCGGTTGGTGGAGTGTCTGTTTCGTAGACCGTGGGTCCCGAGTTCGATCCCTGGATAGGGCGTTTGTTGTCCAGGAGGCGTGCGCTTGTTTGGTAGGCCACTGGGGGAGGTGGTTGGGGGGCGGGGGTGGGGAGACGGGGGAGGGGTGCTCATGTGTGCCGGGCTCGAGAGGGCCGGTTTGGAATGCCCTCGCTTGCTGGTTTGGGTGGTGAAGATGCACTTCAGTCCTGTTGTCTGGGGAAGTTTGACCTGGGTGTAGGGTACATTTATGAATGAGCGCACATTGGATCCCACCGTCACCCGAGAAAATGGTCATAGGACCAGAGGGCATGCAGAATGATCCCCTCGCGTCATGGTCTTGCTCAACTTTAAGACCTAACTTTAGTTTGTGAGGGTTGGTTGTGTGGCAGTGTAACTAGGGATTGTGTGGCTGGGATTCGCTTCCATGTACAATACATATTGATGGTGTACTGGACACAGGGGTGGGGCAGACACAGTCCGGGTCGAGTAGAGAAAGGGTTGTGAGCGTACCGACCACTGTGAACTCTGCCAAATCCTTGGGCATACTCCTCGACAGTAACTTGAACATGCGTGACCACATCAACTCAATGGCTAAATCAGCCAGATTCCACTTGAGCTACTTGTGGAAGCTAAAACCCTTCATAAACGCTCTAGACTTAAAAATGGCAGTCCAAGCACTATTCATATCGAGACTGGAATATGGGTGTTCCACCCTCACTGGTTTACCCAAAACTTCTCTGGCTCCTCTAAAAGCTTGCCTCAATGCGGCCGCGAGATTACTCACAGGCACCAGGAAATTTTACCACATTTCTCCACATTTGAAAGCACTAAACTGGCTCCCTATGGAGGCCAGAATACAACAGAAAATTGTATGCATTACTCACAAGGCCCTCTACACACACTCCCCTGCCTATCTGGCGCAGAAACTGGTGATGTCTGGAGGAACTAGGAACTCCCGGGCCGCTAGAAACCTCCTGCTCCAACCTGCTCGCTTTCAGAAAAATAGAACCTACAATAGGGCATTCTCGGGAGCAGCACCAAGAATTTGGAACTCTCTCCCGCCTGACATCCGAAAAATCCCCTCTCTATCACGCTTCAATAAGGAGACCAAAACTGGGCAAATTCCTCGGCCAATGACATGCTTGCACCTACCACAGTGTGTCTATCGAATCCATAACTATTGCCTCTTCCGAGTTTACCAACTCACCCTGATATGTAATGGTGGGGCTTCTGTTTCTGCTTTTACTGGTCCCACTATAACTGTATCCTATGCCACTTAGCTACCCTACCCCTCCCAAAACTTTGTATATTTCTGCATTTGAGTTTATGTTGCTTTGTTATCTTGCTTTGTTTACCGTATAACTGTGTAAAGCGCTCTGATACCTCACAGGTCAAGTTCGCACTCTATTAAACATTAAAATAAACAAATAAGTAAAAAAATTTAAAAAGGAAGCTGTGGTTGGTGAGGTGCTGGGGCCAAAATTCTGAGGCATCTTTATAGTGCTTTATATTAGTGGTATGCGACGGCCCCCATTCTCCAGGATGATGGACAGTGGGTTTTTTCTACAATTGCACGTTGAAAAACGATCTGAAATCCTCGATTAATGTGAATGCATTGTTCATTTACTGTAGCACAATCTTATCTGTAGTGACTGTCTAAGGAGGGTGGATTCTTTCTCGTCGTCTCCTGGTCTGATTGCAAAGTCCATGGTTCTCCCTTTTAATTGCTGCTTAGAATGTAAAAGCACCAAATTACCTACAAGCTCCTTCCATTGGGCCTCGACCTTTCCGCGTTAGTAGTATGCAATAGCATTCTCTCTATTTTGCAGGCTGATGGACCGTGTGTTTTCTCTACAATTGCAAGTTGAAAAACAATCTGAAATCCTTGATGGAGGTAATTGCATTGTTGATTTATTGGAGCGCAAACTTTTCTGTAGTGACTGTCCAAGACGAGTGGGTTCTTCTTTGACGTCTCCTTGTCTGAGACATTTGAGATGTCATCAGTGATGTCATAACAGATGTCATAGAACATGCCTTGAGTAATGTAATATGTGCGGTATAGTAAGCTCAGCTAACTAGAACTAGTGAATTTCTGTTTTTTTGGTTCAAAACGTTAATGTTGTCACTGACATTCACCTAAATATAACATTACTTTAATTTTAGTTGTTTTTCCTGTGAATTTATAAGTTTTTTTAAAAACACGAAAACAGATCTTTTTATTACACGTAACTTTAACTTTACACTGACCGACTATGAGAAGATGCCACAACACCTGCAGCACCCGGTAAAAAGATAGAAATATCACAAAACTTAATGTAACTATTATTTTGCAGTTCCACAAAAACAGATGAACCGTTTGTTTTCAAAATATTCAAAATTGCAAGTGGTATGTTGAAGTAATGCATCAGCCAAGTTTCGGTCTTTTATTTTCCTTACCTAGTCCAAATGCAAAATACTTTTTTATGTTTTAGAACATGAAGCCAAATTATACCTATTATAAATCTTCAACGCCTTTTCAGAATTCTATGGCAGGACCGGAGGCGAGGACTATGCTCTGCGTTCTTTATTTTCCAACACCAGCAGATTTAACATTCCAGAAAAAAACTCTCTTTCCCAGGATTCCTAGGGAAAGGGCAGTCCAAGAGGTCAACCAATCAGCACCCACGTGTAGAGTCCTAGCATGAACACGGTCTAGTGTTCAAGAGTGTTTGTATTACACTTTACACCCACCCACCACAGACGTCATGGTGTCACATGACGCTGGCAATAAAAGGGGCCGAGCGCACGTGCTCGTGGCCATTCCCACTACCCCTAACTGGTGTCTGTGTGCATGTCATTGCTGCCGTCCACCATGCGGGCCTAGGGCCCTTCCCAACACTACAATGGCGACGAGGCCGGTAGTGCAGCCCATGCGTGCCACTACCCACAGCTCAAAAACAGGAAAAGGGGAAGAGAGCTGCCCGCCTAGAGGGCATCCCCTGTAGCAGGGCGCAGCGCGCCGAGCAGCCGGTGGGCACGTCGGAGCCCCGCAGTGACCGGGAGCCCCACAGCAAGCCGACCGGAGCCCACCCGCGTCGACCGCCACCAACGAGTGCCATCAAGCAACAGCGGACCGCCCAGAGCCCACCTGCGACGGCCGCGAGGCTGAAAACACCACCGGAGAGGTGCACGTGCCGGGCGGAGCCCACCCGCCGCGACCGCGACGGAGCATCTGGCCCGCCGGCCGAAGGTGAGCCCCAGGGGCGAAGTGCCCGCCATGAACTGTGCCAATAAATAAGCAGGACCAGCGGAGCCCACCCGCGGCCTGCCCGAGTCGTCCCCCGCCCCCGCCGCGTGTGTGCTTAGAAGCGGCGGGGCACAGAGACTGAAGACGGCGTGAAATAAAGTGCGGCCGTACCCGCATTCACCAAAAACAACGAGGGGGAGGGAGCGGAGTAGCTAACCGCCTCCCGACCCCCCTCGCAACGTGATCCGGGCCAGCGGAGCCCACCCGAGGCCCGCCGGTAGCGCCCCCCCAAAGGAAGACTCTGCAGCGCCAGCGGAGCCCACCCGCGGCCTGCCGACGGCACCCCCGAGAGGAAAGAAACTGCAGAGCCAACGGAGCCTACCCGCGGCCTGCGACGTCCGTGGCAGGTCTCCGCCGCGCAGCGTGTGGAATGTGAAGCTGCTGCGGCGGGAGACCGGAGCCTCATCAGCATTTAAAAAGGCAGAGCCGGCGGAGCCTACCCGCGGCCTGCCTCAAGCACCCCCCGCCAAGGGAAGAGTGACTGGAGCGACGCGCCCCCCCCCACCAGAGCAGAGAAGTATCGGCACACCCCCCCCTGCCCGCGTGAGGACTGCAGAAAGCTGCCGCGGGCCGGGAGGGCTGAGGAAAGTGAAGGCAGGACAGGCGCTGGCAACAGGAGTGTGCCCCCACCTCCTCGTTTCCCCGGCAAGACAATAAAGTGCCTGTAAGCGGCCAGCGCCGCCAACGATATGCTGTACCACACCAAAACTCTAAAGACTCTTACCCCTGTGCACAGACACGGAGCAGTACCTCACCTCTCACACAAATGCTCTCCTGCATACCAGGAACCACACATGGAAGTGCCGGCACACACAGCAAGCATTGACCCCATGATCTAAAATAACAGTGCCTCACTCAGCATGTGCACAAACAATGAGCCTGTGCCTCTCTGCACCAACAGAACAATATGCAGAATGAGAGACACTCACCAGGTCCCAGCAGCAGCTCCAGCTCCCCGTGTGCACTGAGGGACAGACAAGAGAGTGCTCAACCAGGGAAGAATGTATTAGGCAAGGCAGGCTGGTGCCAAAGTGAAGGTTACTGCCACCCAGTGGCCAAAAGCAAAAGTGCACCTGCATCCATAAGGACAAAGCAAGCATTGCACAACGCAAGCTCAATCAGCAGCAGCAAAGGGGCAACAGACTGAGTAGCGCCCCCAGGGAAAGCATCTGAACTCCCGCAGCAAGAAAGTGCGCAACAGCGCAGAAGACACCCACACACACCAGCAAGGAGTCGGCGGCTGCCACTTCCAACGCGACGTGGGAAGAGGCGCGAACGTCTCACTTAACATCCAAGCACTGACGTCTGGAGGAAAAGACTGCCAAGCACTGGAAGAACGTCCAGGGAAAAGACTGCCGCGATCGAAGGACGGAGAGAGCAGCGACGCCTTGTGGCCACAGGCGCTCACCGCAGCATCAACTACTCCCGCCAACGGTCCGAAGCATCAAGTACCTGACGACAGCCAAAGCAGCAAGTACCCAACGTCACGCAACAGGCGTCCCAGAACCCTGAACAGTAAGTGCGCAATCAACGCGCCACGCGGCAACGCACAGCCGCCGCAAGCAGAAAGAAGAGTGCATGCAGCGCCATCGCGCAGAACAATCTTCGCGGGCGACCCCACGACATGGCGCCTCCAAGGAGCCGATCCGCAGAACGATCGCCCATCAAGTGCCGACCCGCGACAGATCCATGGCGCCTCCCAGGAGCCGATCCGCAGAATGATCGCCCATCAAGTGCTGACCCACAACGGGTCCCCAGGAACTGTTGTAGCGCAAAGTCCGACAGGACGACCGAAAGCAACCTGCCAGGCGTCGGCAGAAGTGGACCACCAACCGGTCCAGGACGTTCAACCATGAAGAGGTCTACGGACGTGGACCCCCGAACGTCACCAACATGCATCAAGAAAAGAAAGCATCAAGAAAAGAAGGTTCGCGACACCAACTCTGGCTGCTGAGGAAGAAGGAGAAAGTGTCCCAGACGGGGACAAGACCAGGGGTACACATGCAGAGTGCGCGCACTGCATGGAGGACCCAGGTCAGGAGAGAAGACACAAGATCGGACCAAGTGATGTCGCGATGCAGGAGGAAGAAAAGGAGATCCGAGTGGCACGTCTGCCACTGCGAAAAGGAAGAAAGAAAAGAAGAGATCTGAGTGGCACGTCTGACACTGTGAAAAGGGAGGAAGAAAAGGAGAGACCTGAGTGGCACCTCTGCCACCGCGAAAAGGAAGGAAGAAAAGAAGAGATCCGAGTGGCACGTCTGCCACTGCGAAAAGGAAGAAAGAAAAGAAGAGATCTGAGTGGCACGTCTGCCACCGTGAAAAGGAAGGAAGTATATCCATGTGGCCTGTTGCCACAGTTAAGAGTAGAAAGAGAAGTCAGGGCGAAGCAACGTCCCCACAGTGAACCAACTTAGGAAAGAGAGAGGAGTGCAGGAAGACCACTCACACTCCCGAAGAGAAGGGAGGCGACAAGTGCCAGGACAACGGTGCGAGGAACACGAGGCCGGAAGAACACCAGTGGCAAAGAAGACCAGCTGACAGACGATGTTTCCGCACACCCAGGATCTGCGGAGAGGAGCAAGCGAGACTGTTTGTGACATCCACCTTTGGGGTCACACGGACACTGGACACATGCCAGCCGTGGTGACTCAGGGGCAGAGGCCTCCGGGACGCAGTCCCCGCGACGAGAGACGGTCCTCCGACGCCCATCCGAAAGGTCCGGGGAGGGCGAAGACATCGCAAGCAAAGACAGAAACCAACAGCTACCTCGGGACGAGGCTGCGGAATCTGAGGTGAGGCACATGGTCTGCTACATACCCCCACTGACGGCGGCGCAGGAGCAACCTGATGTGGCACATCCAGCCCAGCGCAAATCCGAGAGAGAGGACCTCAAGGATATCCCGTGGCAGGGGAACACCGACGAGAGGGGTCATCCTAGTGAGAGGGATGCCTTGCAACGGATCTGCCTTTTGCCAAGTAGGACACAGACTACAAGTGAAGCTAAGGCCGAGACCGGAAATCGTGCATTATTCCCCGGCGAATGACAAGAACTCCAACTGCACCCGTCGCCATGGAAGTGAGCAAAAGAAGGACTGTGAGGACAATCTTGTCGCAGAGTCGTCAATAGACTGGTTCCATCGAGCACCCCCAAACCAGTGCCACTGTGAACTGACGTTCCCCGCAGCAGATTGAACACTATCTGTGATGCCAAGCGGCGGCGGATAAAAGGACTCAGCGGAAGTTGAACACTTTACTGCATCCTGATACAGTTTGTTTTTCCCACAGGTTGATTTCTGTAAGTGGGTTTTTGCGATTAAAAAATGGGAGGGATGTAGAGTCCTAGCATGAACACGGCCTAGTGTTCAAGAGTGTTTGTATTACACTTTACACCCACCCACCACAGACGTCATGGTGTCACATGACACTGGCAATAAAAGGGGCCGAGCGCACGTGCTCGTGGCCATTCCCACTACCCCTAACTGGTGTCTGTGTGCATGTCATTGCTGCCGTCCACCATGCGGGCCTAGGGCCCTTCCCAACACTACACCACGCATGTCCTCAGGGTCCGGGGATTGCTGGGATATCTCCTCTTTCTTTTCCTGCTCACCAGCAGATAAGTAGCTTCCATTATCCTCTATAGTTATTGCGCTATTTCTTTGATCTTTTATGTATTGTGGTGACTTGTGTTCATTGTAGCGCGACCGCTGCGCTTCATTTTTCAGGTGTATTGGTTATTGCGCTATTTCCTTGATCTTTTATGCCTCGTGGTGATTTGTGTTCACTGTTGTAGCGTGAGCGCTGCGCTTCCTTTTTCAGGTGTATTTAATGGTGATTTGTGTTCACTGTTGTAACGCAAGCGCTGCGATTCCCTTTTCAGGTGTATTTAATGTTTGTGGTACCGCGGGAGCGTTCTCATTGCTCCTTTCGCGGTTCTCAGTGCGGGCTTGCGGTGTTACAAGCGGCCGCCAGAGGGCGCTAGTGCCATGCATCGCATTTGAACTTGTTCGCTCGGCGGGAACGCTTTCCTGTCAGGAAGTTCCTGTCACTGCGTCCCCGCCGAGCGAGAAGCCCGCAAGCCTGAAGCATTGACACACGATTTTAGGTCGGTTTTATTTGTAGCCTGATGCCTGCCTGAGGGTCGGAGGAATCCCAGTGAGTCAATTATTTAAAAAAGGCTGTCATTACCGTCAGGGGCCAGCCCAGGCTTTTAGTGACTGCCTGTAACATTGGCAGTGTGATTACCCCTTTACTCAGTGGGTGAAGGCCCCAGAGTTGGTTACCCAGAATTTCTTGCTTGCAAGCCCAAATAATTGCAGGATTACTCCTGCCAAAAGTGTAAGAACTTTAGGTTCACCAAAAAATTCTGACTTCTCAGTCTAGTCAGATATTGCCACCATTAGTAGTAGTCGGCAAAAATGCTGCAGCATGGGGTGAGGAATGGTGGCCAGACATTCTTGGCAACCCTCCAGAACCTAAAAACGAAGTTAAAAACCTGGGAGTCTGGTTTGACTCCTCATTAAGTTTTGTTGCCCACACAAAGAAAGTTGCAGCCTCGTGCTTTGGAATCTTGCGGAATTTGAGGCCAATACTAAAAAATGTTGACCCTCCTACGCGTCAGCTTGTGGTGCAGTCTACAATCCTCTCACGATTGGATTACGCAAGCTCTCTGTTTCTGGGAGCTAACCAGATGGAGAAGGTTCGTTTACAACGCGTCCAGAACGCAGCGGCACGTGCCTTGACTGGACTTCCCAGGTTCAAATCAGTGACTAACACGCTCTCAAAGCTACATTGGCTTCCTATTGATAAGAGAATCCATTTCAAGACTTTATGCCTTACTTTTAAAATTCTGAAAATGGATTCACCCACTATGCTCTGCCCCTTGATGACGAGGTACTCCCCCCGTAGAGCTCTTAGATTGGTGGGACAGTGTCTGGCTGTGATTCCTCGAGTAAAGTTAGCTCGGATGGGAGGGCGTTCTTTCCGCTATTTGGCTGCAAAACTCTGGAACGCCCTACCATTGCAGATCCGGAGTTTAAATGACCTTTTGGCTTTTAGGAAGGCCATCAAGACTCACCTATTTTGTCAGTAGCTGGTTGTGTTATGTTCTTTTATAGTGGCTGCGCATGCCTCCTTTCCTCTGATTAAGCGCCGGGACGCCCGTTTGCTGGGGCAGCCGCGCGCTATATAAGAAAGTGTAACATAACATAACATTATTATAGAAGGGAAATTTTTTGAGTTGGAGACCTTTCAGGTTCTCCCTGTGGATGATGATTTTTGCGACGCGGTGGACGCTTCCATTCACCACGCCGTCGCTGCAGCCATGGGACCTTTTGAGAGGCGCATTATGAAGGTCGCTTGCGCCTATGCCTCGGGGTAACGCCACCCCCCCCCATGCCCCAAGCGTAAAGCGGAGGCGGCTGGGATGGAGGGGCTTTTGAGCAGCTTAAATCGGCCTTCTTGGCACGTTCCCCTGTGCCCCAGGTAGATCACTTAGATGAGGGAATCCCTTTATCCCCTGAAGGTGACGATGAAGACAGCGATGAGTCTCCTGAGGAATCCCTTGAGGAGCCTGGCCCTTCCAGGCCCTGGCACCCAACACAGAGTGTACCAGAGGGGTCTGCAGACATGCTCGTCCCAGAGGATCTGTCCATCCCCATTCATCAATATGGACCGAGCGAGATAGTGACGCAATTCGTCGTTAGCAGAATTTGGAAGCCTTTAGAGAAGGAAGTTAGGGCCTGCTTGCGGGCGGAGTGCCCTCGGCCTGCCCTTCCGGGCAAGGTAGCCGTCACCCCCGAGATAGATGCCAGAATGGCCACCTTCCTCCAAAAGTTTATTCGCAATAACAAGAAAGGGATTGATAGGTCCTGGAAAGCTTGCCAGGACAAGCTCCTGGACGCCTGCGGTCCTCTCACTAAGATTTTTGATCTTGGGGAGGAGGCAAAGGCCTCTGGTACCGCACTTTCCCCGGAGTCGGTCTCAGGCTGGGCCCAGCAAGCTATCGTCTTCCTGGGGAATGCAAACTGTGGCCTAGCTGCAGAGAAACAACGCTCCTTATTGCTTAAAGTGGACCCAAAACTAGGGGACTTGGCCTCCTAAGAGGCAGGAGCAGTGGCGGATGGGGGACTTTTCGGCGAGCCCTTTGTGAAGGAGCTCATGGAATTCGTGTCCACCTTCACCACCCTTGACAAGGCACAGGCATCCATTAAAAGAGTGTTCCACCCAAAGTTATTGTCTGGGTCGGTCGTGGCCGGGGGCACTCGACCGGCCGCTTCTACACTCAAGTCCCCAACAAGGGCTTCAAGAAGGCGGGTGACCAGCCCAAGCAAGAATTCTTACAGTCTCGCAGAAAGGGAAAAGGCAGAGGCACTAGAGGCAGAGGCCAGTTCCAAAATCAATCAGGTGAGTCTCTCCCCTTACCCCCATTTGCGGGTGGGGGGGCAGGTTGGCTTTGTTCGCTCACAATTGGGAGAGCATTACTTCGGATTCCTGGGTCCTTCAGAACATAAAAGGGTTTCACATAGAGATCTACGGGACCCTGAGGCAGAATCCCGGCCATGGCCTCTGGTATTCACGTCCGCCCAGACGGCTCTGGTTGACGAAGAGGTTCAAAATCTCCTCCACAAAGGGGCAATAGTGTGCTCCTCCCTCCAACGAAGCGTTTTCTTAAGCAACATCTTTTTAGTGGACAAGACATATGGGGGTCAACGCCAGGTTATGAATCTAAAGGAGTTCAACAGCTGGTTGGTTTACCGCCATTTCAAAATGGAGGGAATCCACCTGCTGCACGACCTCCTGCGTCGAAACAACTGGATGGTGAACCTCGATCTGAAAGACACATACCTTTCCGTCCAGATTATTCCCCCGCATCGCAGGTTCCTTCAATTCCTGTGGAAAGGGCAGGTTTACGAGTTCACAACGCTGCCTTTCGGTCTTTCCTCAGCTCCTTGGTGCTACACCAAGGTGCTCAAGCCTGTGGTGGAGTACCTCAGAGCAAGAGGCTTCCGCCTCCTGATTTATCTAAATGACATCCTCCTCTTGGCTCAATCTTAAACCTTGCTCGCAGAGCAACTCCAGACAACGGTGCACCTCTTACAGGGTCTAGGTTTTGTCATCAACGGGAAAAAATCCCTCTTGATTCCGGCCCAAAAGACGACGGTTCTGGGGTTTGTTATAGACTCGGTCAAGAAGACACTGAGTCTCCCCTCCAGGAAAGTTTCCAAGATTCGTCGAGAGCTCAGACGCACGCTGGCCCTGCCCACCACCTCTCTTCGGTAAGTGGCCAGGATAGGGCCCTTCAAAGGCTGAAAGCCACTCACCTCAGGAAAGGGTCTGCAATACTCGGAACTCGTTCCCCTCACAGATGAGTTGAGGTTGGAAATGCAATGGTGGCTGGACCACATGGGAGGCCTGGAACGGGAAGGCCATTTGTGGCTTGGCTGTGGACATCGTCATAGAGTCGGACGCCAGCAGGTCGGGCTCGGGGGGAGGGCGCGTTGCGGAGACTCCTTTATCGGAGGAAAATGGTCCGCAGACAAACAACACCTTCATATCAATTGCTTAGAGCTTCTTGCCCGGTTCTTTCACCATCAAATGCTGGGCGAAGGACAGGATCAGCTGTCATGTCCTTCTCAAAATGGACAATGTGTCAGCTGTCCACAACATAAACCACCTGGGGGTAACAAAGTCCAAGGTCCTAGCAGACATGGCCAAGGAATTTTGGTCCTTTTGCCTGGACAACAGCGTCTCGGTGACAGCGGAGTATCTTCCGGGAGCAGCCAATGTGGTAGTGGACTGGTGCTCCAGAGAGTGGTCGGATGTGAGTCTATGGCAATTGGATACCAGAGGCTCCACGCCCTTTGGGACCCCTTCTCAGTGGACCTCTTTGCCTCTCGCCCGGACCATCAGCTTCACCGGTTCTTCAGTTGGAAACCGGATCCTCTGGCGGCAGCAACAGACGCCTTTCTTCAGGACTGGTCCCTGGACACGGGGTACGCCTTTACACCGTTTGCGATGATCATGTGCCTCTCAGCGCAGGTTCGCCAACAACAGGCGAAGGTAGTGCTGATCACGCCTTATTGGAAGTCGCAAGTATAGTTTCCAGTTTTTCTGGAACTTTCTTGGGATTCACCAATCCTTCTACCCCGATCATATGATTCTTCGGGATCCCCAAGGAGGGCCTCACCCGTTAGTCCTGCAGAATTGAATGCCCCCCATGGCTTGGCGGATTTCCGGCAACGTTGGAGACTCCGAGGCTTATCGGGAGACGCTCAGACTATCTTGGCATCGGCATGGGCAGACGGCAACAAAAAACAATACCGTTTGGCTAGGTCCCGATGGGTGGGTTGGTGCTTTAGCCGGAGTCAGGTTCCCGTGAGGTGTGAAGTGGTTCACGTCCTGCATTTCTTGGCTTCCCTGGCCACAGAGGGTTTGGCTTAACGTACCATAAATTCGTACAGATCAGCGATTTCGGCGGGCCATGATCCGGTACAGGCACTGCAGTGGGGGAACATCCTTTTGTATGTAAGTTATTGAGGGGTATTCGCTTATCCCTGCCTCCCCTGCCTAAGTACTCACATTTGTGGGATGTTAACAAAGGTTTACATCTCTTTAAGTCCTGGCCTTCGAATAGGTACCTGTCTCGCAAACAACTCTCTGCAAAGTTGACCATGCTCCTTTGTTTGGTCTCCTGCAGGAGGGTTTCTGATGTGAGAGCTCTGGATCTCCTCTGTTGGGTTTTTTCCCCCCAAGGTGTCACCTTTCATGTTTCACGGCGCACTAAGTCGGACTCTAGGGTAATTTTGTACCTGGCTTTTGATAAGCACCCTAAGTTGTGTGTGGTGCGCTGCCTCAAGGCTTATGAGAGCATGATGGATGACTATTGTCCTCACGGCGTAAACCAGCTGCTGATTTCACTCAGGAAATCCATTAAGGCTGTGTCTCCTCCTACCATAGCAAGATGGGTCAGATGGGTCATGCGGGAAGTGGGCATTGACATCTCGCACTTCGGATTCTCATTCAGTGAGAGGAGCGATGGCCTCCAAAGCCTTTACCCTCAGAGCTCGTCTCGAGGATATTATCAATGGCACTTACTGGTCATCAGACTCGATGTTTAAAAGATTCTACTTTAAACCGGTCATTGACATGGCTTCGCTGGTGGTGGACAAGCTTTGAACAAGCAAAATCCTCGCCTCCGGTCCTGCCATAAAATGAAACATTTCCTAGTAGACACAACGGAAAGTTTCAATTCTATTAAGGACTCGGAGGCAAGAATTATTCCCTCCCAGAGTTCCTGAGGATTCAGTCGCTTTCTCCCACCCTAACCTATGGACCAGCAACGTCGTAAGGTAAAAGTATTGGTCTCAATATTTTTGTTTGAGGGTGTTACTATTCAGAGTATAACTGTAATGGTATTGATGGTTGATTATCCTTGTGCCCTTTTTTCTTATAACATTGCTTCTCATCGGTATAATATGTATGTCAGCCCTGTGATGGTTAGGTTCTGATTGATTCTATATTCTCTTACTTCTTTCAGGTCCGGACACATCTAAAACAGACTAATGGAATTCGTTGATGACTGGACGGTTAGCAGTCAAAGAAAGAGGAGATATCCCAGCAATCCCCGGACCCTGAGGATATGCGTGGATGCCGATTGGTTGACCTCTTGGACTGCCCTTTCCCTAGGGTTCCCGGGAAAGAGAATTTAAACTTTCCTTCGTGTCTACTAGGACATTGTTACATTTGTTCTAGGAAAAAAGCTTAATGTCTCATAAGGCGGAGGCCATTGGTTCAAAAGATTTCAGAAACAACCTGTTGTCAAGCACATTCAGGTTTCATGGGGCAGAGGTACGACTTACCAGAGAAGACTAGTGTCTCAAGTGTATTGACTGTCAGATGCCCCAGGGGAAACCCACCTCCACGATCTATCGCAAAATGATTAACAACCTCCCAGATCCCCTGGCTGCTCTTAGGGGGGTCTGGGTCAACAATCTAGGGTCTATGGATGATGAGGACTGGCAGGAGGCGCTCCACAGTTTCTAGATAAGTGGCTATGTGCGTCCTCGATTGGTAAAGCTCAAGATCCTCCATCGCACATACTATCCTTGCACTCACCTATGCTCCTGGGGTCGGGCCCTGTCTGCGCTGTGTGTCAAAGGGTGCGGGGAGGAAGGGACCTTCACACACATACTGTGGGAATGTCGCGAGGTGTCCACACTCTGGCGGAAAGTCAGGTAAGTCATGTCAGAGGTTGTGGGAGAGCCTGTTCCATTAGAACCATAATGGCTTTTATTAATGATTTGTGGCGATGCAGACTGGTCCAGATATGTGGGTCTATGGCTGGCCTTGTCGGCGGGGTGGCAAAACGCAATATTGACAGAAGCTGGGGGGCACCAGCACCCCTGCAGGTGGAGGAGTGTAAACTAGATCTCGATTAGTGCTAGAGGGCCGAGGAGACAGTGTACAAAAGTAGGGGGTGTGTTAAGACATGGGAAAAGGTGTGGATGCCGTGGAGAAGGTATAGAGGGCTGGGGATGGCAGAATAGCAGCCCGTCAAGGGGTAACATGAGTACCTGCTCTATCCAAGAATATGATGGCACTGATTCTCTGTTTATGGCAACTGATGTACCAGCCACCATTTTGTGTTCACAAGCCAGTGAGGCCAGCCCCCCTGCCTCCCCCCCGCCCAGCAACAGGGATTTTCTACATCAGAGGGTGCTTCTGTGAGCTGTTTAAACTGTATTTACTGGGGCATGTGCACTTTGTTTTTTTGGCCAGCAGGGGGAGTAAAGCTTTATTCAAACAGTATTGTTAGATTTCGAGTTAGTGAAGCCTTTACCTGCAGAAGTCCAAAGTTGTGGATTGAGCCTGTCTGTCTCCTAGGAGATTCTGAACAGGAGCAAGCAGCTTCCAACTCCCTGGCCAGCAAACCTGTCTGAGGTTGCTGGGACCTTATATGGTGTGCTAGTGGTTGGCACATGTGTACACTGATTGGTGGTTGAATCTGGTGTTTCTATTGGGTTAGGGTTAATGTCCTCATTGGTTGAGGATTTGAGGGTTCTGATTGGTTTCTCGGTCTGTGATTCAATCATTGCAGGGTTGGGACTAGGGCTAGGGTTAGGGTTAGGATTTCTATTGGAAGTAGGGACTAGGGCTTCCTATGTTATTGGTTGTTGGGAGTAGGGTGGGACTAGGGCTAGGGTTAGACCTTTAATTGGAAGTAGCTATTTAGGGCTTCTGGTGTGATTGGTTGTTGGACCAGTTGTGGGACTAAGAGTAGGGTTAGGCTTTCTATTGGAAGTAGGGACTAGGGCTACCTGTACCATTGGTTGCTTGGACTTGGGTTGGGACTAGTGGTAGGGCGTCGAGGCTAAGGGCGGAGAGGACAAGGGTATTTGCCTGTTTGAGCTTGTTAAGGGCAGAGAGGACAAGGGTAGTTGCCTGTTTGAGCCTGTTCGAGACTGGTCGGTACTAGGGCCAGAAATACGTCCCTTTTCTCATTTAACAATACCCAGCCCACACCATCCACAACCACAAACAGAGCAACACACTCACACCAAATATACACCAGGCACAACACTATGCACAGAATAATGTACCAGCATGCACCATCAACCCAACCAAACCACATCTACACACCCTACTATCCCAACTACCACACATATCCACCATCACCCACAAACAGTACACAACTCTATCCTATACCACTAACCAATACACTCATTACTAACACAACGCCAATCGAAACCATACATAACTACATCCCACTCAGACACACTCTCCCTGCTGTAATTACACCTAACAGTCCACCTTTTATCACTAACAAATATATAATGATCCTTCCATCAGTTGTCCAACAAACACCCTCCTATCCCTTCTACCATAATAACACTAACACACAACACACACACTGCACACCACCACACTTTGTAACTCTTGAAACAAACCAGTCTAAGATAAACACTCTCACCGCTACTTCATTCCCTCCTACACACAACATACACTTTACACATAAACACATCACCACCCCCTCTACGTCACAACCTCCTCTCACAAACACTACTACACAACCAAATCAGGTGCATGAAACATATACATTTCTAAACTCTCCCCTCTGACTCCTTCCCTCCAAAACTCCTTTTTACTCATCCAAAAGCCTCTTCCTACTGCTAAGACTTAAAAAAAAAAAATCCTTCACTCTTTTATCCCTCCACTATCCTTTTTCAATCAAAATTAACAGACTAACATGTTCACTTCTCAAATTCCATATTCCATATTCAACTATACTAATATACTGCCCAAATAACTGAATAACATATCTACTACTCAAATTACTTCATATTTATACTATACTAATTTTCAACACTAATCCTTTATGGGCTCCGGAGTGGCGTGCTACTCGCCAGAAAAGCGCTTCAACACTCATCAGGGGTAACAAGTGCTGTATGACTGCAAATCTTTCTTCCCCTTCTATCCATCCGCTATCCTTCTCACTCCAAGTAACAGACTAATATCCACCACTGAAATTACCTCATATTTCACCATATTAATTCACCAATAATCCTTTATAGGCTCCCTGAATAGCATGCGTCAACAAGCGAGCGATAAATAAATACAAACCTTCGTCCTACTCTATCCTTCTGCTATTATTCCAAATCCAAATAACTGACTAACCTATCCACCACTTAAAATGTACTTGCATGTTTCACTATACTAATTCAACACTAATCCTCTATGGGTCCCGGAGTAGCGTGCTACCCGCCAAAAAAGCGCTTCGACGCCTCATCAGGGGTAGTAAGCGCTATATAAATGCAATTACAATACAATATAATACAATACAGGTAGAGCCACTCTAAGCTATTGAATGCTCTCGATATCTTCTGACAACACCACAGGTCGTTGCGCCCCCGGCTGCTCCTCCTCTAATATCCTAATCAATCTTCGAACACTAAGGGAGGTATTCCTGGTTGGTATAAAACCAGCTTGATCCTCGTGGATCAATGTGGTCATATGCTGCAATAGGCGAGTCGCCAATATCCTACTCAAGATCTTATAATCTGTAGTTAGCATCGATAAGGGGCGATAGGAGGCCGCATTCGTCCCCGCTTGTCCAGTCTTCAGCAATGGGATCACTAGTGCTTCTCGCATGGAGCCAGGGAGACACCCCAATTCCTTCGCCTCTTTATAAACTTCCAATAATCTCGGAGCTAGCAAGTCCACATATGTCGTATAGAATTCAATCGGCAGCCCAACAGTTCCCGGCGTTTTATTCCGGGCCATATGTTTGATAGCAACCCTAATCTCCTCTAAACATATGTCTTGGCCTAGGCAGTTCGTCTGCTCCTCCGTGAGTGCGGGTAACGTCACCTCATCCAGAAAGGAGTCAATCTCTAAATCTCCCGCCCTCAATGAGCTATCATACAGTCTCTCGTAATAACATTTGAAGCGGCTCAAAATCTCACTCTGGGTGAAGGCCACCTCCCCTTCATCATCCTCCAATGCTAATATAGGCGAGCCCCTTTTCATTGGGTTGGCCAGCCAGGCCAACAATGTACCTGCCTTGTCTCCCTCCGCATGCGTTTTCGTAAGATAAGCCTTATGGTCAAAATAACGCAATCTCTCCACCTCCCCTGCCACCTCCTCTTTCGCTGCTATCACTTCTACTTGAGCATCAGGGTGTCCTGGTCGTGCCAACTCTGCCCTCCTCAGCCTACCCTCCGCTCGGTCCACATCCTGGAGCAGCACCCTCCGTACCCCCACATATTTACCTATGCATAGCCCCTGTATCACCGTCTTAAAGGCATCCCATTCCAGTGACCTGGTGGAGGCCGTGCCCTTGTTCTCAGTGAAGTAATGCATTATCCCTTCTCTCACCTCCGTCTGGAAAACCGGGTCTTCCAGCGTCTCCGGGCATAACCACCAGGTGGGAATAACCGTCACCTCCGGCATCCAATGCATGGTAAGGAGCAATGGATTATGATCTGACAGCGTTCTAGCGAGGTATTCTGTATGCCCCACCGAAGATGCCACCGAGGGTGAGCACAACACCGTATCCAGTCGAACATGCAAATCATGCACCGCCAAAAAGTACGAGTAGTCCCGATCAAGAGGGTGGTGCGTACGCCAGACATCAATTAGCGCCCATCTGTCCTGCCAGTCCCGTCTACTTTTGGTTACTCTATGTCCGGGGGAGTCCGTCAAAGGGGGGTGCGATCTATCCAAGTCCACATCCGCTATAGTGTTAAAATCCCCCCCTAGCATCACCACACCCGTGAAATATTGTGCTAACGTGCTAGACAAGTGCTCCAAGAAGTTTGGCTGGTCAATGTTTGGTGCATAAATGCTACACAGAGCTATATCCCTGCCCCACAGTTCACCCTCTATCGCTACAAATCTACCTTCCGGGTCAACCGTCTGCCTCATCAGCTGGAAAGGAACTCCGGCCCTAATCCATATTAGCGCTCCCTGTGCGAACGCTGAATAAGTAGTACTGAAGACCTGACCTCTCCATCTCCGCTGTAAAGCTACGCCTTCTGCTTTAGTGAGGTGGGTCTCCTGGAGCAGCACAATGTGGACCCCTCATCTAACTAAATATGCATGGACCTTATGGGGACGTGTCGTAGTGTGGAGCCCCCGTACATTCCAAGTTATACAGCGCAGATCAGCTACAGCCCCCATGGTGCATACTGCCATGTTCTCCGCCCCTGTGTCAGCCATCATACCAGTACACCCCTGAACACAACTCTCTTCCCAACATCCCAGCCCTCCCACCCCCCTCCCTCCAAGAACAGGACCTAGAACCGAACAGCTAGTCCCCGTCCAAACCATTACAACCAATACCTCACAACTAAGCCCGCCAGCGATCTCTGAGGGCCTGCCTAATGGGCAATGAGGGGAGCTCAGTGCCCGCGGTCTGCCGCTTGACCTCTGCTCACATCGCGCCCCGAAAACCCTAATCAGTTGGACGCCTCATGCCTTACCCCCCTCCCCCATTCACCACCTGTAATCTCCCTAGGCATTAACGAAAGCCGCACCTGTCCCCCCCCCTTCCACATAATCAAAGACTCTCAACAGCTCCTACACCAGTTCGTGCTCTAACTTTACTGCGTCTGATCACTCATCAAGCATTCCATCTGCCGTTGCCGGGGTAATCTTCGGTACCCGTACACTGTCCATCTCCGAGACCTCTGTATCCGACCATTCCTTATCTTTGTCTGAGTCTATACCCACTGGAGACTGCACCCTCTGTCCCCCCGACAGTGCAGTTACCGCTTCCAACGCTCCTTGCCGCTCCACCTCAGTCTGCGACACTGATGGCCGCCTCAAGCTCCTCCCTCTGCGTCGAGGTCGTAACGATCTACTCTGTGGCAACCCTTCAGAGGCGTCCCTAGTTCCCGGATCTTGTTTACCCTTCCCAGCTCTGTAGGATTCCAACCATGCGCAAGCTTCCTCTGGAGTTTTATGAAACCACGTCTTGCCATCAACAATTATCCTTAGTTTGGCCGAAAGAACAAGGAATATTGAAGGCCCTCCTCCCGTAGCTCCCTTTTAACGGCAAGGAATGACGCTCGTCGCCGCTGAATTTCAAAAGTATAATCCGGGAACAGGTTGACCCCTCTCTAAAGCAGCAGATCCCAATCTTGAAAGTGCAGCAATCGGGCCACCACCGGTCTTGGGGGTCTCCCTGGTTGTGGGGGTTTGGCAGGCACTCGGTGGGCCCGTTTGAGGGTATAGAAGGAAGACAGTCCCTCCGGGGCCACTTCAGCTCTTAACCAGTTCTCGAGGTACTGCACCATGTCTGTCCCCTCTGCTTTTTCCGGCAGCCCGACTATGCGTATATTATTCCTCCTATTTCTGCTTTCAGCATCCTCCGCACGCTTCTCTAGTGCCGTGATACGATCCAAGGCTTCCGCCATCGTGGCCTTCAGTGCGGTCTGTGCCGGTGCCACCACCTGGATCATTCCCTCCACAGCCTTTACCCTGTCCACCAGTTTAGAGTGGTCCGCCCGCAGGAGCCCCAACCCTGTGGCCACCTGCGCTTTGTCCTGCTGGAGAGCAGCACGAGAGTCTGCTATCGCTGTCAAAATTTTATCAAACTGCTGCTGCAAAGTAAGTTCCTGCGCCATTTCGGGCGCGGTCTGCTCCGCCTGATTAGTGACCTCAGTGTCCGATTGCTGCTGAGCTCCCTCCTTTCTCCCCTTCAGTTTCCCCATGAGAGCAGTCTTCGGCGGCTATCTGCCCAACTCAGCGCGGTCCAACAACAGCCCTACAAGCCGAGTCGGAAACAGCGCGTTGCCGCCACCCCGCCTCGGGGACAGTTGTCCGTGGGTGTGCCCCGCCTCAGTCGGCCTGAATTCCTCTATAATCTGCTATGATTGGCAGTACTCGTCCACCAACTAGGGTATCAGAAACACCCAAAGAATATGCCCCTAGGACCTTCCCATCCCATCAGCTGCTCCTGCCATCACAACTTGCCTCGAAGCCCCAACACCACTCTCCACTTCGGCCGCTTCGAGTCCTACTTCTCCTCCCGTCAGCGTTGAGTCGCCGCCTAGTCTCGCTCTCAGGCATGGGCAGGTGCTTGCCAGATGTCCAACTCTCCAGCGCCGAGCAGCTCTCCTTCCCCTGGGTAGCAACACAAGCACAGTCACAGGCAACCCAGATGCGTCTGTGGTCCCCCCGCTCTCGAGTGCAGCCCGCAGCCCACTTTGGTCCACCTCCCTGCAGGCGTCAGCTTCTTGGCCTCCGTTATTGCTTTCTCGGGCAGCGGTCTCTGCCGACCTCCGTAGGCGTCCCCGCCCTCCCGTGCCGCGGTTCACAGAGCACAGCGGCCTCGCGAACCCGCGCCTACCTACGCCGCTCGCGGGTCCAGGTCCCCCGCACGCCACTCACCAGTGCACTGTCGGGCTCTCGCCGCCCGGCCTCCTCAGCAGTCCCGACCTCCCAACGCAGTCTTCTGGACACTACCGCTGTTCCACCAGGGGTCACAACACACCAGCGCTGGGTCAGGGCAATCAACACCCTGTATCCGCTTCCCTGCTCCAATCCCGAGCTCTCCGCCGCCGTCCGCCTCGACCGCTTCTCTGCAGCCACTCTGCCCAATCAGTTGGCTATCTCCACTCAAGCCGGCAGCTCCATCGCCATTGCCCAGCCGCCATCTTGACATCACTCCTTGCTGGTCCCCAGTCGTCAGGAAGGCCGCGGGGGGGTTCCGCAGTTCCCACCACTCCACTCTTCAACTGCCCACAGATGGGCGCGCCCCGCTCCACCACTTCCTGATTTTCATCACTTGGGCCTCGAAGTGGCCCCGGCCGTGCCTCGCCCTCCGCCACTCGGCAGCCCCATCAGCAACGGGCCGCTGCAGCGCCAGCCAGGGTCTTTACCGCTCTGCTCCGCTCCCCACCTCGGCAGCATGCAGGGCGCGTAGTTGCTCACAGCGCCGGTCTCGTCCTTCTCGCTGCCCTCCTCGTGTGGCCGCGATCGTCGGGGAGCCGCTCCTCTGATTAGCGATCGGGCTCAGTCGCCATCTTGCCTACGCCGTTTCACTCCCTGCACCAGCCGCGAAAACACTGTCTGAGCCCCGATCCCAGCGCCGCTCCGTTCCCTCGATAGCGTCCAGTTAGTCGCGCCTCATTCCCCTCACAAGTGGTGGGGTCAGGGGGTGATGAGCCTCAGGAAAACAGGATAATTCCGGGTTTCGATGGCTGAGCTCGGCTCCTAGGCAGCCTCCGCCATTGTCTGCTAAGCCACGTCCCCACACTTCCGCCATGTTAGTGTGTGAAGGCCATCAACAGAACAAAGCCCCATCTAATATACCTGTCCCATGCCCCTTCTGACAATATGTATAACATTTTCGACTTTCTTTCATGCTTGTAAAGGCAAAGTTGCTTTAAAACAGAGATTACATCTGCGCTTAGTGAAGATCCTGAGGATCCCTAAATACACATTTTTCATTTAATAAGAGTATGCACATACAATTTATATTTTTTTCCTGATAGACTTACTGTTACACAGCTGAATTATGAATATCATACTAAAACAATACAAAACTTGATACTTCCAGGAACGAAACTCACAATGGCCTACATATTGTCTGAAGCAAATTCCTTTACCCATGTTACAATTTATAAAATATTAATCTAAATGGGCTTACCTTATGAGTGCCAATGATGTCTGGAAAACAACCCAAAAAGCCCTTATATTCATGGTTAGTTTCCATGAGGAAGTGAAGATCTTTCCTCGGCTGTAAACGGAATTATAAAAACATTATGTAAAATGAATCTATACAGGGAATGATGTCAGCAGATACAAGGCAAGTTTCTGCCACGAAAAGCATTTGCACAGTTAGCTCTCAGAAAGGTTCTCCAAAAAAGATGTGACCATTTTGAACCATGTGGTCAAGCAAGCCCAAATGCAATTTCTGAGAGTATGCCAAAGCCAAGACATTTTATCAAACTTTCAACTATGAAAGAATAAATAGAGTAACGTTTGCCAAGGGGTACGCACTGAGGAGAGTGGAACTGCCCCATATCTGAAAACACTTGAAAAGCTTCCGTAATCAGAGCAGCCCCAATATACAAGACAACAAACTACTTACCTTCAGTAATTTTCTTCCTGATAAATATTACCGTTCCCACAGATTACTTTTGCAAATCCCTTTGCAGGCATCAGACTGATCTACACATTTTCCTAGAATAACAAGTCACAGGCAGCAAGGGCCAGATGTACGACCATTTGCTTTTGCGAGTCGTAAATTGTGATTCGCAATTTGCGAGTAGCAGAAGCAAATGTACAACAGTGTCAGAGACACTGTCCGTGATTCCCAATGGAGTCGCAAAATGCGAGGTTCATAAATATTAATGAGCCACTCGCAATTTGCGAACCCATTGGGAATGGCTGGCCCTCCCAGGGATGGTGGCCTGCTGGGCTCAGCAAACTCCCATGTCTGGGACTGCTTTTCAATAAAGCAGTTATTTTTTTTAAATGCAGCCCGTTTTCATTTCATTTTTTAAGGGCAGGTAGTGGTACCTGAGACCACTGCCTGCTCTTAAAAAATATTTCTGAGCCAGTCACAAAGGGGAGGGACCCCTTCACATTTGCGACACCATTACCACCTTCGTATTAGGAAGGGAACGCCCCTTCCTAATAGAGAGTCGCTAAACACTATTTTGTGAGCCGCAATTTATTTGCGACTTGCAAAATAGTGTTTGTATCTTGACCACATGTTTTTAGCATGCGCAAATGGGTCACAATCCCGTTTGAGCATGCTAAATACCGTCGTACATCTGGCCCCAAGTGCTATTGGATGAGACATTGAATGTAGCTTTAAAGAGTAACGGTACTCAAGCCAGGTACTTTTTTAAGTGCCTTCAGACATAGGATTCAGAGCTTACACAATTTTATCGGTTCTTTTTGTTCTTCAGGGAGAGTTATTTTTGTTTCCGAAGAAATCTCTCTAGGTATCGTGTCCACACCAAACTCTTTGGCCTCAAAGCCCTGTAACAAAAGGATCGTCAAGATGGAGGTCGCACTTTAGAAGTGCTCTGGACCCCTCCGTCATCCGCTTCTTAATCCACCACCACCGGAGATAGCTCGTCTTGATATCCTGCTGCCAAAACTACCCTTAGCCTAGGACTCGGACCTGGGAGCGAAATATGTGATATTAGGACTCCAAAACCGGACCTTGCCGTGGAACTCCGGGCCACCCTGGGTCCAAGATGGCGGCTCCAGCTGGAGACAGATCCAGACTCCTCACAGCGGTGCTGTGATCTCTGGCCACTCCATCTGCTGTGTGGAGAGAGGAGACCCAGCGGAGCTGTCTGCATCGTCCTGTTAATTCCCAGTCCTGGTCTTTTCGGTACTGGGTTGGGGCGAGTCGGTTATTCGGAGCGCAGAGTGCCGCGGACGGACATACGGCGGCAGATGGGGCAGGACAGGAGTGAGTAGTTTCAGCTCCAATGGCCCCCAGCCCCTAGCAGCCCCAGCAGCTCCTTGGCTTCCCGGCATCCAGCATCCAGCAGCCCCAGGGATTACCTGGCGGCAGTCCGTCCTCTCGCCTCCGACTTTGGGTTGCAGGCTCCCGCATCAGCGGTATTTACTTCTATTTCTTCTTCTTCTTTTCGGGCGGAGGAAGGCCCTCAGCACTTCTCGCGACAGCAGTGCAGAATTCGTCAGCGGCTTCATCACAGGGGGTCTAATTTCAATCATAGACCCAGTAGCTCCTTTAGAAAAAAAGAAGAAAAAAAAAACCTTGTTCCATTGCAGCCTCCATGTCGACGGGGGAAGGGGCGCACCGATCCACTCCAGCTGCTTCAACACACAGCATTGCCCCCACATCGCCCCACTTATACTGTGCGAGATAATTGGACATTGTTGCACACTGTTGCAGCATACAGAGCAGCGAGCGTGACTGCCTTTAGAGGCAGTCGAAGAGTGTTGAGCCCAGCAGACCGCGAAAGCGACCTAACTAGGTTGGGTGCGGCTAGTGGTCAGTTTGAGTGCCCTGCTCCTGCTCACAACTGTTTCTGAAGAGCGCATGCTGGGGTGGAAATATATAAACAAACACAAACAATAGAAGGAGAAAACAAGCTAAACAAAAAAAGGTACATCCAAGCTATTCTCAAGACATGAGATCAGGGAGAATTAGATACGAGGCGAAGCCAAAGAAAAGAGTTTGCCAAAACAGCAGGAAGACCAGCAAAAGTGCCCCTGTCCATTCTAAAGAAGCGATACATTTGGAAACAAGCTAGGAATTACTATCATCAACGCCGCCAACATTGCCAACACTATTATCAACAGCACCACAGAGAAAGTTAGCAGGAAGAAACACAAAAATCACAGACTTTTTAATCTCCCCCAATCTCCGAGCCCAGGCAAGAATAACCAGAACAACTAGAACCCGGGGCTTAATCATAAAATCGTGGGCTTTAAGAAGATCTACAACCACACCGGTCATGGCGAGCGCACAAACCAATGTTCTATTGGAAGACAGCTCTAGCACCCCAAAAATTCTCAAAATAATCGGCAACCAAGTAACCGTGACAGCCCAGATAAAGTCAAGTGAAAAAACAAAAAAGCCACAAAGGAGCCCAACAAAAGAAGTACAAATTGCAAACACGAACAAGCGTTCTGCAAGTCTTGGGGCACCCCCCCGTCTCCGTGAGGTGGATTTAGGCAAAGACCGGGCATGTGCTACTTTCAGCGTCATGGCGGACGGGACGGGCAAGAGTGGTGAACACAAACAAGCTTCAGAAATTCAGGAAACTCAGGAATGCCTGAAAAGCTCGTTTGGGTCAAAATGCGTAGCTCACATGGCAAAAGCCTCCTTATTCACCAAAAGCGAGCAGCCAACAACAGGGCTTCTTTAGGATTATGACCACAATACTGTACTCTCACCAATAAAGACAGGCCCAGGGGCCGGTTTCATAGTCCACTTAAGACTTGATCAACTGACAAACTCCAGATCGGGGCCTGGATCCCCTGTATAACCAAGCCTAAGCTTGATGGGAGACCCTAAGGACAACTCCAGGATCAAATCAGCAAGTAATTTTTATCTCAGCCCACAGTCAGACTTATATCAAACAGATCATTTTCACCTTCACCAGCTCCGTTATGGTCTCCATTCATCAACATAATGGAAACCATCTCATCCGCATTATTTCAACACTCGAGTTACAAGTAGATCACCTGCAAGCTCTCGCGCTACAAGTCTCTGGCATAGAACGAAAAGTTCAAGCACTGAACTCAATAATCTAGCGGGTGCAGAAAGATCCTCATACAACTTACCACGAGTGGCAATGTTTAAGCACCATGCATCAATTAAAGTCCATTTCGGAGATTTTGATAGACATATTGGCAGAAGTAAGAAAAAAACCAATGGCTACATCTGCCGAAAGTGTTCCAACTAACACAGCGATGATCCAACAGGATCTCATACCATCATTGGGTACTAAAAAAACCCAGAGGAAATGGATGGCATCCTAAGAGACTCCAACTCAGAAACACAGACAGAAACATAAAAAAAAAGTGTACACGAAGCTATCATCGAAATAATCAGATTGGTGATTCCTGCGACGACTTCGCGCCAGACGTAGTAGCCTCAAAACCACAGCAGCAAATCTGAACAATCCTTTAACCATACGGGACCGTAAGAGATTGAGAAAGTCAAGACAAAATAAGAAAAAGAGACGCCAAGCCACAGCACAGATTTCTTTTCAAGAGGCTCCGAGTCGACCTGGGTTTAGTGATCATCAAATGAACCCAAACGAACTAAGTCCAGGGAACAGGAAATTGGAAGCTAAGACAAGTAAGCCTAACATTGAAAATCAGGGCGTACTTAGACCCCAATCAGAAAACCATGACAATAACAGTTGCCCTTTTGATCCAATAGCAACACAGAAAATTAATCACAAAGATCCCCGGCAACCGCTTGTTACCAATAAAGAACAAGATGAGGACAGTAATTCATGGCAAAATCCACGAGTAGAACAACAAAGTATTTTTCAATATTTCCCCAAACAAGTAAAATCTCAAACCAGCAATATAGTGGCATATTTGCAACAACTTCCAACACCCAGCAATAGGCTGGCAAGGCACATAGATTACTGTACAACACCAGTCAACCAAGTCAGATTACGAGAAATAAAAGCAAACACAATTGACCGAGCGTGGTAAAAACAACTTGTCCCCACCCTGCAACAGAGGGGACCATACCATCAGGAGACATCATAAACCACCGAGTTAATCGCTCGCAAAGCAACGAAGGCCAAACCTGCCTAGAAGGCATAGTAAAGTTAAAATTAATCCCACATTACACATCACAAGGAAACCATGACATTCTAAATCATAGTGCAATATTCAAATTGGCAAATGCAATAGAAACGTTAAAACACCTAAATACAACCCATATAGAAAGCGTTCAGTTCAAAATGTCTCCAAATGCCAAAAGGAGAGAAATGACAGTTGTAACCTGGAGTGACCCAAAAATGACAATGGATATATGGAACCACAGAGACTTTTTTGCCAAATGGGGAATCGAATTAAGAACTATAGAAACAGAAAGATATCCCGGGCCTTTAAGTCTAACAACTAAATCAAGATCAACATTGGATAGTGGAATACTCCTGGGGGCAGCAGGTCCCTCAAGAGAGTTGGATAAATCTACGTATCATCCATCAAGTAGCACCTCAAGCAGCATCTGAAGTAGCAAGTCAAGTCTGAAAAGTTCTTTTTTCAACCACTTGGCACATGGAGACAAAGGGAAATACGTCATGAAAAAGTCAACTACAAATGTGTTCATGGAAAATCAACGGCGTGGCAAAAAAGCAAACGAAGAAGATATGCAAAGCGTCTTAAATTTTTTTGACATACTTCTATTCCAGGAAACTTGGTCCTTGTCACCCACGCCGATCAATGGTTCTAAAGAATTTCAGCAAAATGCCACCAAAGTCAAAGCATCAGGCAGACCATCGGGTGGTTTGTCAATCTATTCAAGTACAAGTATACCATGGTCCTATGAGTTGATTGACCTAGGACAAACGTTGATTCAATGTTTAAAAATTTCACTATCACAAAATCTAATTAACGGGCAGCGATACAACAATGAAGAAAAGCTTTTAATCATATGCAATGTATATATTCACCCAGCATCAAAACCAACACAAGAGATCATGACCGTCAAAGCACTGATCGAATCACTGCAATTAAACTTCCCGCAAGCAGGAATTGTGTTGTCTGCGACTTTAATATGTTCCTCCTTCAAGTGTACCAGGCACAAAAGAAGATACAAATTAAATTCAAAGGGAAAATGATTCCCCCAGCAACTACAAATTATCGGAAAAATTATCGACATGGTCAACTGTGTGCCTCAATATTAGACGACACAGGGATGATTACTCTAAATGGCCGTTTCCCGCAAGACCAACCAGCGAGACCAACTAGAATATCCAAGCAGACACACTCGGTCATTGACTACACAATGGTGGACATTGAGTCACTGCAATTGATCTCTAGTTATCAAATAACGCACAGACTAGAGAGTGACCACAGTCCTCAGTTAATTGACTTTCACATTTACATACCAAAAGTAGAGGAATGTAAAAGCCTGTCCAAAACACCAAGTCCGTACAATATAAAGAGGCTCGCGTAGAATGGCAAAAATGCTGGTGAAATAATGATCTACTTGATGAATTGACCGTTGGTCACACAAGAACAAAATCCGATACAGCCATGGGCAACTTGAGTGAACATGATCACGATGCTAATCTTTAAATTTCCCTCACAGGAAAGGCATCATGGGAACAATTCAAGGACAAAAACAACAGAGCCTTTAGGCTCCTTAGCAGTGAAAAAAGGGCATTTAACCGAGAATTGAGAAAACTTCATGGAAATGCACTGAAAACTAGCAATGGTGAAAAGCAACAAATACATCAATTAAGGAAGAACTACAAAAAATAAGTTTGGACTGTAAAAAAACACAACAAACTGAAATCTGGTTAAAATTATTGGAAGTAAGCAAATCAAATAACGACAAGAAACTTTGGGCGGAAATAAATAACATAGCTAACGGATCCTTCCGCCAATATAATGCAAATATTCTAGAGGCAGACTGGATAGCCCACTTAATCAAAAGTAACATGAAAGAAAATTTTAACCACCAAGTCGTGAACACAGACTGTAAAGTAGAGCATCCACCTAAAAAAGACAACTTAGAAAATCCATCTGTGGAAAACTGGATTCGAACTTCCCAGGTTGAAAAGGTAATAAAAAAAACTCAGATCTAGTGGAGCTCCTGGCCCAAATGGCTTATCAAACTGGCTTTACAAACAAGATAAATCGTTCTGGGCAGAATTTCTCACTCCACTATTCAACCACACTTTTCAAATAAATAGAATACCAGCGTCCTAGAGAGGTAGCGTCCTGCACCCGATATTCAAGGTGGGCGCAAGGTCGGATCCTGTGAACTTTAGGCTAATCGCCTTAATTGACGTAGAAGCATAAATATACGGGTCAAACCTCCTGATAGATCTGGAAGAATGTGTCTCCCCCAACAATATCATCCCAGTTACACAAACAGGCTTCAGACCCGGCACAAATACGTTGTCCAATCTTTTGGCTTTGAATCTTCTCGTAGAAAATGTCAAATGAAAATCCACCAAATTGCACACCTGTTTTGTCGATCTAAAAGGAGCATTTGACATGGTATCAAGAGAACTTCTGTGGGAAAAAATGGCAAACTTGGGTGTTCCTTCATCACTACTACGGGCCATAGTCAATCTGTATACATCTACTTGGGTCCGGATAAAACTGGGCAATGGAGAAAGCACCACAGCAAGTATTCCTAGGCATACCGGCCTAAAGCAGGGAAGCGTACTGGCACCTAGTCTCTTCAACATCTTTACTGCAGACTTATATAGGAGGCTATCAGAAGTGCACAGTGACCCTCAGAAAATCGCAAACCGCAAAATAAGAAGTCTGCAGAAGATATCGTCTTATGCAGTCAGATGCCAGGGGACTCCAGCGCTTGATTACAAAGTTGGTGGAATATACCAAGGAACATGGGTTGTCTCTCAACTATAAGAAAACCAAGGTCATGTGTTTCTCAGCAAAATCAGTCCCCAATAGAGGAAAGTACCAGTGGTATGCAACAGGAAATAGAATTGAGCAGAGTGCCTCCTACAAATATCTGGGAGTAGTGGTCGACACAAGGTTCACACTTAAAGATCATTCAAACACCAGAAAAGCTCAAGAAAGCAAATTACGATTTGCCTTGAACATGCTAAAACTGAAACTCAAGAGTTCATCTAATGCTCATTTACTAAAAGTCATAGCTGCCAAGTTCCTCCCAACTCTCACTTACGGTTCCGAACTATACAAGGGACAAGATGCCAACTTCTTGAACCTATTGCAATCAGGATTATTGAAACAAGCCTTCCGGATTCCGCAGCATATATCTCAAGCCCAGATTCGTATGGAATTCGGGTCATCCGATCAGACAAGCAGCAGTAATAAATATGTGTTGGAAATTAAAAGCAGCACTGGAGGACTCCTTGTTGGGGCACTGCTGGACAGAAATAAAGAACCAACCCAAAGGAGGAAAAGCTTGGTACACTGCACTTGAGCAAGCATTGGCAGCGATTGACAAGCATGACGCTTGGAAATCAGACCACAGTTTCAATGCATTAAAAAAAATAATCAACGCAGCAAAGCAAAAGACCTGGATAATGCTGCGTTATTAAAGAAAAGACATGGCTGAATGGTCTTATCCTCACATGAGATACAAGCGCCTCAACCATACCGCGTCCAGCATGTCACTCCATCAACAAAGCACCAGCTACTGTTGATCAGGTTGGGAGCTTTTACCACAAAAGATCAGGTCCCAAAATGGAAACAGTCATGGCCAACCATACTTTGCAGACTTTGTGGCCAAGCCGAAGAGTCTCTCATTCACCTAGTGGGCATTTGCCTAGCTGTGAATAAGCTGAGACGGCAATACATACTCCAAGTACTACGCGTTTCGCAAATTAGATCATGTTGACCAGCCATCATGCAACTATTGAATTGCCATTTACTTCAGAACTCCTGTAGGGCAACCAAATTTCTGCCGAAAGTCAGCTTATTATTGTCTAAATCAACATATAGTGCCAACGTGTATGTGTTTTAATGGCACCAACATGAATAGGAATACCAGCCATTTGCACATTACTTTCAAACAGAAGACAGGCGACTGCGCACTTCTAGAAATCAATTTGTTTAAAAAAAAAAATGACAATGCACATGACACCGCACATGAATCAGAGATCCTGTAACACCAAGCTAATATCCGTACACTGTTTATGATCATAGCTGTGTAGTCAAAGATTCACGCACACTAGCACTTTTGGCATATAACTGCTGCAATGAAAATTGATGTCCACTTGCAATGAGACACGCCGCACCGCAGGACTGATCTTCAAAAGCATGATTCCAGCCATGATGCAGTAGATAAGCAAAACTTGCTACCAAACACAATATAGCACATGTTTTTAGCAAAAGGTCAAAAGAAGTAAAAACAATTAAAAAAAAATAATTTGAGTAAGAACTTGTGCACCGATTATGCAAACTAATTATGATGATTTCTGAACTTTGGGAAATGAACATACCTGCCTCTTTTATTCTTTACCGTTTAAACCTAAATGCTGATTGTGATTTTATTGACACATTTTAATGTGTTTTTTTTGTAATGGTTTTAATTAACTACATGCAATAAAATGTTCACTTCACTTGTCCGTATCGTCCTGCTTCAAGAATAGAGGACCACTTGTGCGTCCGCTGCTGATCCCGGCTCAGAGGTGAGAGGCGCCCTGAGGCGGGCCAGTCTACTGCGCTCGTCTGCAGGTCACGGAGCGGGCGAGTGGTTTCAGGAGTCCGGCTGTCATTCTGGGCAGCGGGGGGATTGGGGTCCCTTTCCCTTCCCCCTCCTTCTGGGGCCCTGAACCCTGACATCGCCCATGGGTGCTGCGCCCTACGCCCTGTTTGAGGACCGGGCCTTGTGCTCCGGGCCGGACACCAGTGGATGCTGTGAAACGGGACCTGCACACTTCATTCCAGGAGCTGGTGAGAGTGCGGTGGTGGAGCATCAGGGTGTGTCGGCTATCATGCTGGACAGAGGGGGTCCGGTAGACTGTACTTTCTTCCTCCATACTCTATTATAAGCCCGTCTGCCGCGCTCGGCTGCGGGTCCCGGAGCGGATGAGTGGCTTAAGAGGGAGCCCAGCTGTTGTTTCGGGCGGCGGGGGGACTGGGGTCTCCTCCCCCTCCTCTTTCTGGTGACCTGATCCCTGCCATCGCACGCTGGTGCTGCATTTTACACCCTAATTCAGGACTAGGCCTTGTGCTCTGGGCCTAAGGCCAGTGCACGCTGCGAAGTGAGGCCTGCACGCTCTGGCCCCGGACCTGGTGGGGGAGGGGAGTTGGAACACAGGGGGTGTCTCGGCTGTCATTCCGGACAACGGGGGTTTGTTAAACTGCTCTCCCCCCCTCCCCCTCTGCTGTAGGCACGACGACGCTTCTAGACCGAGGAGGCCCTTCCCCCTGTCTGGCTATTACCAACGTAGCCTGGAGCCCTCTGCCTGTGGAGGGGGAGCACAGGGGACCGGCTGTTGTTTCGGGCAGCAGGCGAGTAGCTTGACCAGGGATCGGCCTCCTACCTCATCCGGCCTGCCTGAAAGCCCAGACACCAGGCAATATTCGCTCCCATGGGGCTGCAGACTGGCTCGTCCGTCTTCCTCATTGGGCCTGACAACGCGAGGCACATAATAAAACAGCGCTGCAGTGGCGTGACTGCTCTGGTGTGTGCCCCCTGGGCTGGTTATGCTGTAACAGAGCGGATCGGCTGTCTTTTTCGGCAGTGGGGGGTCCTCGCAGGGGGCCTCCCTCCTCCCACCCCGCCGCTTGGCGAGAAGTACATTCCCGCCCGATCGCCTGGGCTGCCCCCTGGGTCTCCTTGGTGCCTACTGAACCCAGTACCGGCCTGGTAGTGGCGGCCACATCGGAGGGCTGCCGGCCTTTCCGATAGGTGGAGGTCTCTCCTTTCCCCCCCCCCCTTACCTGCTCCTGGGATCTGGTGCCAATGGAGCGCGCCCTGGAACTTGTTAATGCCACAGAAATGTCCTTGATCCTCTGATGGTTCGGTGGTGGTGAGTAGCAGCAAGAATTTGGGTGCCGGCTGACTGCGCCCCCCCGACCTGCACCCTTTCAACCAATCTGCTGCAGGCGTCTGGAAGATGGACTGCAGAGTTGCACGGTGACCTGGCTTGGTAGGGCCTACCGGAGCTGTCCCTGAGCTGCAGGGATTGAACATACACCCGCGGCCCCGCAACCCCCCTGCCACCTGGAGCCACGAAGGAGAGGCCTCGTGGCTGCTGACCTGACCACTCTCTCCCTTCCTCCCTTGCCGCACTGGACGTGCTTGGAGTACCGGATCCGTCTGTTGACCGGTGACCATGAGGAGAGACCGGGGACCGAAACATCGCACCCCACAGATCAAAATGGAACAGTATACAAAAACAGAGTCTGGAGGAACAGGTGGCCCGTGGAGAAAGATACCCCCGCTGCTGCGTACCTCACCACCATCCTCCGAGCCATTAGCACCTCCTAATCTTCTGTGGAGAGTAAAATTGGAGACGTCCGGGTGGCTATGGCTCTCATCCGCCAAGTCCTTCGCAACGCCACGGCCCGGATCAAAGAAACTGAATCCTGCAGCTCCACGCTGGAGGAGGATGTCCACCAGCTAAAATACCAGGTCGCCCGCCTCCAAACCCAAATTAAAGAACTGCACAGGCATACTGAGAACGCTGAGAACAGGTCGAGACCTAACAACCTCCGCCTGGTGGGGTTTACGGAGGGCTCAGAACATGGCCAAACGACCGACTTCATGGAACGCGGGCTGCGCTCGTGGGTGCCAGAGTACTCACTTTCCCCGTGGTTTGCAATGGAGCGGGGCCCACCGTTCTCTCGCCCCAAAGCCGCCACCCGGAGTGCCCCACCGACCAATAATAGTACGGATCCTTAATTTCACGGATCGGGACTCCATCCTGGCTGAGACACGCACACAACATCTCAAGTATCAAGGCCAGACGATCATGATTTTCCCCGATTACACACGGAAAGTTCACTGTCAAAGACGCTCATTACGAGAGGTCCAACAGAAGCTCCGAGCCCTGAACATCCAGTATAGGCTTCTCTTCCCAGCCCGTCTTCATGTGGTGTTCCAGAACAGAACCCTCTTCTTTCATTCCCCTGAAGAGGCCTGGACGTTGCTGACGGAGGAGCGCCCTTTAAGAATCAACACCCGGAACCAGTCCCCCAAGAACCACACCGAGAGAGCCCAGGGCGCTCACCTGAACCACGCCCTAAACACACCCGATCACGCAGGAGACGGGTCAGAGATGAGCCAGATCAGAGTCCCTGCCGGGTCCCAAACTGCGTCCAGCATCCGGGGTACCACTAAGCAACCTCCTAACCCGACGACGCACTGGCTCCTCGACTCACTCGGATCCAGGAGGAACTCCGCCCCATCCTTCCTTACCTTATTTGACGGACACAGATCTCTACCTGAGTCCGGCTCTCCTCAAAGTGCTACCCTGAGCCCATAATAGTCTGTCAGACATGCTAAATGCGGCGGCCCATGAAACAGCAACCATGCTCGCCGCAATCTATCTCTCTCGATGGACATTATCACAGAACATCCTGCTATGAGGAGGGGTCCTCCACGAATCCCCTTCCCCAAGAGTTTCCGTTTGGTTCCTTCTTTCAGCCTTTTCACCTGTTAGGGTCGACAGAAGCTTCAGTTCCCGAAGTATATGGAGGGGGTTGGGCAGAGGAGGGGGACCGTTGTTCCAGTTCTTAGTTAACACAGCTTGTTTACCACACCAGCATCTCTACTCAGCAGCATGGCACGTGCATACACAACCCGCATAACAGTGGTGCACCCACCATCCCATGCAAACAGAGAGCTCCACCCACTCCGCGATTCTCATCCCAGACTTATACAGCCCATGAGGGGCACTCACAGTGGTAAGGGGATGCTTTGTGCAGTATCCTGGAATGTTAATGGGCTGTTGGACAAAGTCAAGCAAACAGCGGTCCTACGGTATGCACAACGCCAAGCAGCCGATATATTGCTGCTCCAAGAAACTCACATTGTAGGCAACAACTGCTCGTTCCCGGCGCGGTACGGCTATGACAGGGTCTGGCACTCGGGCGTTAACCGAGTGTCGAGAGGCGTTGCTATTTTCGTGCGACAAACTCTCCCATTCATGTTGCGCAAAGTCACTAATGATCCCCTGGGTAGCTTTATAGCCTTGGAAGGGACCATAGGGGGCCAGGCCCTCAACCTACTGTCCATCTACTCCCCGCAATCGCTGCTACCCTCCACTCTTAAGAGCACTGTGGAACTGGTTGCCGCTTTGCCCTCTGGGATGACAATCATTGCGGGGACTCTAACGCAGTCATGAACCCAGCCCTTGACACCGCCAGCGCCCCTTAGACCACCAGAACCACCCACGCTAATCTCCTGACGAATTGGGCGAACAAATTGGGGATCTGCGACGCCTGGAGACTTTGGCACCCACTGACCAAACACTACACACACACCTTGGCGTCACACCACACGCACGTAAGACACACACCTTGGCGTCACACCACACGCACGTAAGACTAGACCACATTTTTATGCCTGCCATTGCCTGTGGGGAAATTAAAGACATTGCCATCCCCCCCATAGGTATATCCGACCACTCGCCTATAGCGATAGGCGACTTCCCAAACTCGCTGCGTCCGATCTGGAGACTGAACGCCTGGTTTCTCCAGGACAAGGACTTTAGGAAATATTTGGGTACTGAGCTCAGATACTACTTTGCCACTAATCGGGACTCAATCTCCTCCCCTGGTACCCTTTGGGAAGCTGGTAAAGCCACTATTTGTGGCTTTGCTAAGGGCCAGCTCAAGCTCAAACGACTTACGCACGATTCCCGGATCACATTCCTGGAAGCTCAGGCCACCCTCGTTGAAAATCAATCGCCAGAGAGGAGAACTGACTCCCAAGACAGAAGATTGGCATTTCTGAGAGACGAGATCAGACAGACTTCCCTGGAGGCTGCCAAGCTGCTTTGGAGGTCCTCTGTAGCCAGAGTGTACGGATGGGGGAGACCAGAATGGGAAGATCCTTCATCGACTGGCCACGTACCCAATGGCCAATCACATAGTCCCAGAAGTTATAGCCCCTGACGGTGCAGCCCAGTGATCGCCTGTGGCGGTGGCCCAATGTTTCGCCACTTACTACGCTGCACTCTACTCTGCGCAGCACCCCAGTCTTTCAGTCTTGGACTCTGCATCATCAGGAACAGACCTCTCTTCCGCGGTTCAGTGAGCCTGAGAAGGCGGCTTTGGAGCTGCCTATTACTCTAGAGGAGGTTAATTACGCAATATCTCGCCTGGCCTCTAGCAAGACCCCGGGTCCAGACGGATTCCTGCAGGAGTTTTATGCGGCCTACAGAGACACACTAGCTCCCCACCTCCTGGAGGTGTACGCCGAGGCGGCGGACAGGGGCTCGTTCCGCCCCGAAATTGATACTGCCACTATTGTGGTGATCCCTAAGTCCTAACCTTCCTCAGCGCACTGCTCCAACTACCGCCCTGATGGAGCAAGGTCTCGGAAGGAAGAGACTTGCTCGGAGCAATCTGCTCGTTTAACACACTAGCAAGTTATCAGTAAAGTTTTGTGGAAACTAATACGGATATACACAAAAAAAATTGGGTTAGCGTAGCTTGCGTATGGATGTACTAACGCATATAACATTGAAGAAGGACTAATACCGCTTTAAACGGGAAATCTGTTGTGCACATGCGTCAACTACATCTACGTAGTATGATGAGGTAATGCTTGGAGGGAAATTCTGGCATATGAGCAGAAGCTATTAACATGGTGGCTTGAAGACTCACATGCATGGCACCTGCTTATCTGAAATTAAAGCAAGTTATTTTACTAATGCTAATGCGGGGATCAGTCTAATAAATAAAGTGGGATAGAATCGACTTGGGTGGTATACAGTGCAAACACTTATTTTGAGAAATTAACATCTGTCTTTTGACTTTTATCATTAGTGCACATTTGGGACTTTCTCACATAACTGAATGAACTGAATGACGCGAAGTCTGATCATGCACACTGAGGGACGCCATGAAAGTCAATGACACAGCAGTTGAAAGAGAGCCAAGATCGAGTGCTACTCCATGGGAACCAATGGTGCAGGGTTCAACAGTGAAAAGTTCTATTCATTGTAGTGTCTTAATGTTTCAATATTTATACATGTAGTATATGGGAATAAAATCTCTGAATAAAAAGTAAGTGGTTTGGTTTACGGACAAAGGTTTAACTGAATTTAGTGACATGTAAGTACGGTGTGATAAATTTCCCCCCGTGCCGGAACAATCAAGTTTCGTATTTTCCGATGTTGAAACATTAATGGGTGGAACATGCAGAACGAAAGATATAATTAAGATAGCTTTAGTTAGTTAGTCAGATGGAGACTTGCTGAATGCTGGGGAAAGAAGCTGATGCCGTGAGATGCTGAGTTACTGATGAAGAACTGATCGCAGAACCTGAAGCAGAAATGTCTATCCTAATTTAATTGAGTTATATCTGAAGTTTGCAGAAGAATCTCGAGGAGGAAGAGAGTGTCAGTGAGGGGTGCGGCGCAACCGTCGGAATCTTAGAGAGGGTAACTATACAGTCCTGATTCCTATCCTGAAGTCTTTGTCTCCTGAATCTTTCTCGGGGAACCCCCACCAGCCCTTTGGACAGGGGGTTGGTCTTCCACACTATCCTTGGTAAATATAATGTTTTGTTAATTGCTAATGCTTTTGATATTTTCTCTCTGTCGTCTCCCTTTCCGGCATCAATTATTGCATGAATCAGAGATAAATGTATTGTGTTTATTAATTGAATTTTCTCCCTTACGAATGATGGTGACTGCACTATTTTGAGATTGTTCACATGCACTTAAAAAAATTTAGATAAATATTTTAAAACTTTTTGAGTCTGTGGTGGTTTACTTAAAGTATAGAAAAGTTAGTTAATTATCGCCATCAACTAGATTCAGCTAATGGTCCATCGACCAGGAAGAAAGAACTTGTTGATCTGCGAAGGGTTAGTTGAAAATTGAACTGAGGTATTGAATAAACTAATTCTAAGCAGTCTGTGAAATTATATAAAAACTTGACCCCCCCCCCCCCCCCAGCGGTTTAACCACTGTGAGTTTTATAGGCCCACGTGAGTATGTGGTAGTGAAGTATCTGTTGTTGGTGAACCGCTGGATCAGTTTTCTGGTAGCAGAGCTATGGTTATTATTGACTAGTTTGGTGATAAGTATTGATTATTGATTTATGTTTAACAAAAGTTAGCATCTTGTTTTATGTTGTCTAGAAGCACAGGTCAAGTGGATACCTGGGAATCCCAGGAATGGAATTTGAATAGCAGGCAGTGATAGAAGCCATTCTGATACTGCAGAAGGTTACTCGTCTGTTGTCGTAATACTAAGAAGCTACAGAGGGTTGGCAGGGTTACATTAGGGACTATATTGTGTAAAAGTAGAAGTGCAAATGATAGCGGAGGGTGTTACCAGAGGGACCTAAGCCTTATTTCCCAAAAGGGGTATCGCTGAAGTAGAAATGGGTACTCCCCGAGCTTGAATGAAGGGTAAACAGGGGTGTTGCTCCCAGTTAAAAGAAGTACTTATTTACTTTGGAATAAGTTGAATTTATCAATTATTTAGTGGAGCAGACAGAGTAACGCTGTTTTTATGTTATTACTAACTAATTTTTATTAAGAAATGTTAAAGAAATACGTTTTTGTATTACCTTATGAAGGGAGGGTCAGTCGTAGGAGTTATACTGACGTCACAGAGAGCCGCGCTGGGATTGGTCGAAGCAGCGGGCGTGAGAAGGGAGCAGATTGTAAAGGGATGGTCAGTAGTGAGGAGAAATACTAACGGCACAAAAGGCAGCGCTAGTATTGGTTAGACGAGCAGAGCAAGCCTAAGCTTTGATTGGTTGTTAGATAGAGGCTTTGTTAGGATTGGTTAAAAAGAAATTGTATGCTGAATTCTGATTTGATTGCTGGTGTGAGTCACGCTGAGATAGTACGAGACGTGGGTAACAGAGTTTGAGGGTTTACGGAAGACTCTCATATATCAGAAGCTTCTCCGAGCGGCTCCCGCGGAGCGGGGGCCGCTAGAGGTATTTCAACGTCCAGTGAAGGGCGGGAACAATAAGGGAAGAGGCTGCAGCTGGGCTCTCAATGTGCTGCTGGTCCTCGCAGTCCCTCCACAAACACACCCTACAAATGCGGCAACAGAAGCTTCTCCGAGCGGCTCCCGCGGAGCGGGGGCCGCGAGAGGTATTTCAGCGTCCAGGGAAGGGCGGGAACAATAAGGGAAGAGGCTGCAGCTGGGCTCTCAATGTGCTGCTGGTCCTCGCAGTCCCTCCACAAACACACCCTCCAAATGCGGCAACAGAAGCTTCTCCGATGGAAAGAGGATATCATACTTGCGTATGGTTGGAGAATTGGGTGGAGTATACAAAAGGTGATGGTGTTCTAGCTTTCCCAAGAGCAGTCCGGAGGCAAGTGTAAGGAAAAACGAAGCACATGAATGTGTCAGGGTATGGAGAATCAGATGATGAGTTATTTGAGGATATTTTAATAACAAAATCCTCCACTGTATCAAGAGATACCTAGTAGGGTCACCCCGAGTGCTCCAGTGCTGGGAACACCATTGGTTCCACAGATTCTTCATGATACATCAAACACTAGGGTGTTACAAGAAAGCGAGGGAGAAGTTTTGAATAAAACTAGAGAATAATTAGTACAGAAAATAAGTCAGTTGAATTTGAATACGGAAGCTTTGCCAGTGCCAATTGATCCTGTGATCCCATTGTATGGAGATAAAAAGAGTAGTCCGAAACCACAAACTGTAACAGTTCCCTTAGGTAATTCTAGAAATGAAATTGTGATGTCGGATGATCAGGCCAGTGAGAGTGATTTGGTATTTCATTAAAGGATCTTCCAATTATGGAACTCTTAACTGAGACCCCAAAGAGAGTTAAACCTGAAAAGGCGAAAGAAAAGGGGTCTACAAGCCCAAGTGGAACGCTCGGCTCAATGATGGTTACTCCTGAGGATTAAGAGAGATGGGCACAGGGTGTAGAAAAACAAAATTCACAAACAAAGGTTTAAGATATTAGCAGATTGAAAGTGGATTTGGAAGAAATGATAGCTCGTAATGTAAGCACAGAAAGAATTAACATTTATAGTGAAGAAGAAATGTTTTTGTTATTAAAAGCACAAGAAGAAGAGCAAAGATTTTTCATGAGACATTAACAGTGGTTGCTGCAGAGATTGGAATAGATGTAGAGAGATTGAAGTTGTTGCAGAAACTATTTCAAGTGGAGTTTACTGAAAAGGATTTAGAAAGTATAAATTCTTCTGGTAAAAGACTGCAGATAAAAGAGTTGATGAACATTTTGAGAAAATGGGGAGACATTGATACATGGAGAACTAGATGGATAAGAAAGAAAGAGGAAGCACAAGCTAAAGAAGCTTTGTTTGCATTTCCAATAAGGGAGTCAGAAAAGATTGAAAGGGTATGTCCAATGAGGGAGGCACCTGACGGTGGATATGTTCATGGTCCATGGAGTAGACATGATATATTGTCATTTACAAATGATTTTCCTAGGTTGAGAGAGAAATCTGTTGAGCGGTACAAGCAAGTGGAAAGGTTTGTGAAAGTTTCAAAGGTCTTGTTGAAAGATTTGGATTGGACATTGTGGTTCCTGCTGATTTACAAGACGGAGTGTAAGATTACAATTGAGTGGCCAAATGAAGAGTATGCAAAAGATCCCAAAACAGGAGCCCTGTCAGAAGAGGTGATGAAGAAGTATCACCTAGTGATTACTTTCTTAAAAGGGAAAATCCCTCCTAAATAAACGGATTGGGTGAAAATAGACAGAACAACACAAGAACCTAAGAAGTCTGTGCATGCCTACTATGAGCTGTTAGTGTTTAAGTAGTATAGTGGCTTTGAAAATATTGGTGATACGGATATGGGATATTTTGTGTATCGGTTTGTATGTGGTTTGAAACCGGAGATTAGTCAGATGATTCAGCAACACATGTTTGGTTGGCAGAGCAAGTAAATTGATGAGATATTGAAATCTGTGAAATATTGCAGCGATGACATTGAGACAAAACTCAGAAAGTTAAAAGAGAAAATGATTTGGGCACAAGTGAATTTGGTAGAGCAGCAGGAAACATATTTGGTCTTTCCAAGCTGAAAATCATATGAAAGAGCAGAGTCAGAGTGAACAAGTGTCGAATGGTAGTAAAGGAAGAGCACAAATGAGTAAAGAGGAAACAAGGAAGACATTTCCTTGTCATGCATGCGGAAAGCATGGACATTGGAAGAGCGAGTGTAAGAATATAATTTAAATCTGCAGATGCAGAATGAAGTGGTTGTGAACCAGCAACAGCAGCAACAGATAGTTACTCCACAGTATCAGGTGCCACAAGCTCCTAAGCCAAACCATGTGAACATTCAAAAATACAGTGCGAAAACCTGATTTCATGGAGAAATTGGTAAGGAAAACCCTGTGGTTTCACAATATTTTTTGCAGAATGATGAAGATGACTCAGACTATGTGTAATGACGGTGCCTAAGGGGGGTAGAAGAGGAATGCGTGCTTGACGCATCCTTTCTGGTAGATCAGACAAGTCTATTTTATTGATTGGAAATTTGAAGGTAGTGACACCACTTTTCTATTGTGTAGTGTAGTTCCTATCTTCCCAATAGGCTCTGCGCATTGGAATAATACCTGCAGCAGTAAAGGCCTAGGCCAGACGTTAACTAGGTCTACTACTGTCGATACTAGACTTAAGTTTTGGGTTTGCCAGCGTAGCTCAGAGTTCGCTAGAAACTTTCTCGAATGTTCAGGAAAGAATTAACTCCCCTGATTAGACAAGAAGGGATTTAGTTTCTGACAACCATAGAACATGACAACTTTGCTCTCCCCTAATCAAGAGTATATCTCCAGAGTCATGTGAGCACAAGGCAATTATTTTACTCAGTCAGTACGTGCATTCTTAGTCTCATCAGATTGTAGAGAAAAGGAAGAGACGGGCGTGTTCAATAAAAAGGTGTTATTTATTGATCAGTCTCTTTTCTCATACAAGAGAAATGGATCGATATTATTGCAATACTTATAGTTAAGTAAAGTGCATACATTAAAAGCAATAGTATAAAATAATACTGTAAAAACATTGATATGGTTTCTGAGCCATATGATGTTTAAAATGATTAAAATATATTTACATACACATATACATTTGACTAAACGTACTCAACTGGTGTTTCTAAATACGCCTACCCCGTGTACCTGACCTAAGTCTAATGCGTGGGCGGGAATAGAAAGTTACAGTTTAAGTTAAGTTTGTTTTTGCCAAGTGAATAACTAAAGAATTCTCTGTGAGGGGTTATTCAGTTCTGTACCTGGAAGTTAGGATGAATGAGGAATGGTATCTCTTTCTCTGCTCTCGATATTCCAGGCTGCCTGCGAGGGCTGCCCGAAAACGCCGGTGCTGGGTCTCTCGGTAGGAGATAGCAGCGCGTCTCTCAGCGCGTCAGGAAGGCGGGGCTGCTGCCAGCGGGGTCTGCTCTGCTTCTGGGCTTCGGCAAGTATGGCTGCTCCGTCTCGTCACCACGCGTGTGTTTGCATAGGGCAAGATCGGCAATATTTATACCTTAAAGGTGCCGAGATTGACGTAAGGATGGACATAGATACGTCAATAAAGATGTCATACGACTTGCTCGTTAGCACATTCTTTTACTGAAGTTCTCTGTGAAATCAAAACAATGGCCGCACGGATTTTCCAGGTTGTCATAGGTTTGATTTGTTATGAGAACGTCGTATGCCTTATCAGGGGCTGGAGGAATGTCGCTTGTCTAATTAGATCTCAAGCGTTATGACCTAATCAGATAACACGTTCCTGTGCCGTAGTGTGACTGCGTCAGATAACGGTATCTGCATCATGGGGGCTTTTCTTGCCTCATGGGCTGACTGTTAGTTAACTTGATAGTTAGTTTAACCAGAATAGGGTCAGGAATAGGGGGATCGATTCAGAACCTATAGGAATACATGACACCCACTCCACGCTAACTATGGTCATATTTACTAATCTATGCATAGTATAACATAGTACAACATACTATAGAGTATAGTGTATACCTCACCACCCCAAAATACATTAATGCATTTTGAAATTTTCAAATATACTGAAAAATTGCAGTCATATATATTGTATGCACTTAAGCTATGAATTAAACGCTAAAGTAAACACGCATTTGTAGACATTATTGCTTATTTGGTATATGAGAAATACACATGAAATGGCTCTTAATATGGCTATACAGAAAGAAAGTTCGAGACCATTTCATCACATAATAAAATATTTGTGAACATACCAGCGGGCAACTAAAGTTTATAAAGTATCTAAAAATAGAAATCTTAGTTCTCTAGGAATAGTTTCTTACTTTAAGCAGAAGATAAGTGTCCCGAAAATTTTGTAAAAAATAATTTGGGGCTGCTAAAAAATTGTTGTCCGTGAACTGGTGGGAAAAATTGTTCATGTGACTTTATTTTTAAAGTTGAAGGCCGAATTCAGGGAACGCCGTGTGCGAGCTTGCTCAAAAGTCTCTATTTCTGTTGCAGGTGCGCCTTGCTGGTGACATGAAAGGTTGTATGAATTCCCTTCACAGGCTCCATGCAAACTAATTCCGTTACACAGAAGCGTGCCGCTTAGTGACATGGCACAATTGTTGCCACTAAGAAACACTTTCTGTCCTTTATTACTGACACATGCATGTGAATAGGGCAGGTTCCAAGTTGTTTTAAGGTACCCCTTCCCCAATTTCTCGTACATGCCAGCCTGTATATATTTTTGGCAGTATTGAAACCTGAAGGTTGAGATTGGAATATTTATGATTCCGTGGATTATCCATTCACTGACAGGTCGTTCTGACATTGTCATTGGTAATCTTTCTAGTTTTTCAATGCTCAAGATTGTATAATCAGCACCCTTTTGCGCCATACCGATTTGTCTATCAGTAAGGTTAAAGATTTGGAATAGTGACGTTGTGTTGATTAAACGCCAAGGCACATAGCCTGAACGCAGATTTTGTAACGTCCAGCCAAGCTGTACAATAGAACGCAATTGTGACTGACCATGTTGTAATAATAGTAAGTCTTGCGATAATATATCGATTGCTGAAGACACAATGCTGTCCAATGAAAAAATTCTGGAGGACAGAGTCATTAACCCATTGTCCACTACAGAAAGTGATTTTTCCAAATTAATACGGTCAATTTCCCGTATTCTTTCTGCTGTTTCAATTTGATTAACCTTCCAGGCCTCATTGTATGCTGCATATACAGAGGTTGCTATGAAACGCTTTTGACGCTGTTTGCGTGGTCCCATTATGAAATCACGCAAGTCAGCACCATCAGTAAGTAAAGTTAGGTGTTGCTTAATTTCAGGCAGTGTGGAAGTTTGTAGCCACTGAAGGCATAATTTGCCCACACTGTAGGTTGTTATTATCCCTGGGTGATGTCTTTGGGGATATCTAGGGTCTGGCCTGGTCATTTTGAACCCCTGTGTTTTATTCAGGAATCTGTCTTGACAGTTATTTGTGTCTGTGGGCCAGATTAACCATTGTTTCCAATCAGGATGTGTTCTGTTTTGGTTTAATATATGGTTTACGTCTATCTCTTCATACGTATCAGAGCTATTGCTAAACATTGTTGGCTTTGGAATAGACGGTTTATTTCAATCTTTGATTTTGGCTAGGCCAAGACAGGTGGTTTGTTGAACAGTGTCATTTAAAAATATCATTTGTTCTGGGATCATGCAAGCTCTAAACAAAGCTTCTAAACCCTGTACTTGCCATTCTTTTGTACCCCAAACACTTTTCAAATCAACATTTTTGTCCCAATAATCAAATCCAAAAGTATTCATTTCTTCGAAGAATGAATCTGAATATATCAACTTTGTGTTGGTTATCATGGTTTTCATCCCTGTCTTGTTTGACAATTTAAAATAGAATGTTTCATCATTACTTGTGTTAAAACCTGAAAAATATGAATATTTGTCGTAAACGGTTCTTGAGCTCCCTTTTGGAGGTGTTGCACAATGTTCCCATTGATTATAATTTAAAACATTTCTAGGTTGTGCAGATTTATGTAAAAAATGGTTACCATAGTGGTTATAGCAATACATACTATCATAATTTGTAGAACCTTGCAAATAATCATGTTTTGTAAATTTAGCAGACATTACTAAGTCAGACATCATGTTATTAATGCTTTCGAAGTCCCAATCATCAGCAAATGAGTTTGGTTTTGCAAAGTCACTCAAGGAGATCTTGATTTGGTGTGGATATTTCAGGATCTCGACCGGACCATAAATTTCATAGTCAGTGTTGTCCCAGGCTACCCCACCAGGTATAGGATTGGCTGTGAAGTTGGCTGAAGAAAGTTCTCTTTTCTCGACGTGTGAAGATGTGTGTGGTTTGAGGACCAAGTTGATGTTCTGACTTGCTGTGTCCATTTTAGCATATTTTCCCTCAATGAAGCGTCCCAAAGTTAATACCATGATGAGCCAAAGTATGAGGATAAATGCACCAAAACCCACCCAAAATTCAATCCATGGAGAAATCAGATATGTTTCTTTCAGTTGGTTCAAAAGTTCCTTAGCTTTGTCTTTGAAGGATTTTGATGATGGCTGTGTCTTTGATTCACTGAGGCTTTCAGAGGAATCATCGAAGTTGATGAAGTAGCCGGATGCAGTTCTGTCAATTGTTCCAATTGCCTCAGGATTTTTGTTGCTTGCATTTTCACTTGGTACTTCATTATAGATTGGTGTGTCTCTGCTAAATGTTTTTATTTGGGTTTTCAGAGGTCTGAGTTCTATTGCATTGTTGCATAGTCCTTGTTGTTCTTCTGTAGGCGTTTCGAATGTGCTGAGCCTCTTTGTTAGGACCTCTGTACTGGTAGCAAACCTTGGTGTTCTGCTACTTATTGGGAGTCCACTTGGCCTACTGTTTGTTATCGGCCACATGTTGTGGTTTTACCAGGTCGATGGATACAACTCGGTTCTCCTTTTTACCAGCAAGTGGCGGTAGTACAACTGATCTTGTCCCGTTGACAGACAAGACAGGAACTGCTTTTCTGTAAGAAGGCCCAAATTCCTTCTTTACCGCGATCTTCTCCCTGACTAGATCCCCGACTTTTGGAATCCAGACAGGTCTTGCTGGGACAGGTGGTGATTCTTCAGTGGTTGTTGGCTGTTGTTTCAACTGTATGTTGCTCAGGTCTTTTCTTGTTTTGTTTAAGTCCTGCAAAATAGCCAAACGGTCTTTGACATCAAAGCTTTTTTCTTTAACCACTGAAGTCTGACTGTCGAGGTCAGAGATAATCATTCTAGTTCCAAATAATAATTCGTACGGACTGAATCCCTTCAGAGAATTTCTTGGCAAGTTATTTAGACTACGTTGGACACTTATTAGATGTTTGACCCACCCAGCTCCCGAACCTAATTTCCTTTCCGCTATAGATTGCTTTATGCCTTGGTTTTTTCTTTACACCATCCCGTACCCTCAGGAAGGAAGTGAGAAGATTCCCGCTGGACTGTGCTCATTCGGCCATGTTTCCCCCCAGGCTTGTGGGCTTGAGTGAAAACAATGGTCGAACGTAGCATGCTCTTAGCGTATATGCCATTTAGACTCGCAAATCTTTGTATAACAGTCCGGACGTCAGCCGAGTGCTGGTGATCTACATTATAAGTGGAAACTAGCCTGTATATGTTAATCGCAAGCCCTGCTTTTTATTGGTCATATTATCTGCCTTGATACGACGAGGTATTAAACTGTTTCTCTCCCCACTGCGATCTCTGTTGCAGTTTGGGCAGTTTTTTACAAACATGGTGTAATGCAGGCTCATGCCTGGCCACCAGTACCGTGATTGTAATTCTTCCAGAGAATCTTTCAGTTTGAGGTGTCTGAGACCCTCGCCCATATGTGCGTCTGCGATTAACAAGCTTCTCCTGTCCATGTTTGGAATCACTCTATCCCCCACTCCAGGGATTCGAGCAAAAGGGACGGAGTTTGCATCGATTATGTATGTATAATTGAGTGGATAGTTGATCGGTAACGCTGAGCAGTCGCCTTTTGATGACGTTTTCACCGCCAGCACTGTTTCACCGTCAATGTATTTTAATGTACGCTTTTTTCGATCTACGGGAGCCGGTTTAGTGGCTGCCGCTGTGGCTGTCTCAGCCAATGAATTCCCTACAACGTGAACGCCATCACGCTGATGACTCAGTGAGTGAGTCACGTGAGTCTTTGGTAGTTCTTTTTGTAAAAGAGCTATTTGTTCCCAGAGCAGTTTCTGCTTTATTGGTGCATCTGTGTCATCTTTGTAACCGTTTTGAATCCATGTCTGCAAATCGCTGTTATATGATTTGACGCAGTAATATGAATCTGACACTATAAGTGTCGGGAATTCGCGATCCGCATTATCTAGCGCCATTTTCAATGCTATTATTTCAGTTTGTTGTTCTGAATTAGTTTCAACTGAGTGTGTTTTTGTTAATAGAGGTCTTAGTTTACCTCCGCGCCACACTTCTTTTGTAATCTCACATGTGGGGTTGTATGCTTGTTCTCCCCAAACGGAGGGTTGAGCATGTCCGTCTGTATAGATTACACAGCCGTAGTGATCTAGAGGCAGAATTTCGGTTGGCGGAGGACATTCAAATTCATATTGGAGAAATTCTTGTGTTTTTAAGTAAGGATCAAATTCGTACACCACGTCTGTTGCAGCAAGAGAGTTAGCCCATTGTATCCATCTTGGATGGAGTGCTTTAGCATTTGGAATGCTTGCCTTTGTTACCGCCTCTAAGGCTGGTATTGGTGTTACGATTACTATTCGTTTACCTTGTGCCAGGGCTCGTTCTTTTGCTATAGCTGTCTGTGTTGCTGTAAGAATTTTTTCCGTTGGGCTAAATTTCATTTCAGCCTTAGTGTACAAGTGTGATTTGAATGCAATTGGTACCTTTTCTCCCTCATTAGAGGTTAGGTATGTGAATCCGCATCTCCCTGGGATGACTCGAATCACAAGATTGCGTGTGTTATCACGTGTTTCTAATTTTGTTTTAATTAGCATGTCTGTTTGTAAGGATCTCAAAATCTCTGTGTGTGTTTGAGTCCAATTGGATCTTTTAAAGTCTGGTTTAATTAGATCATAAAGGGGTTTGACCCTTTCTGCGTAATTTGCAATGTATGTTCTTCCGAAATTTAGGAAGCCTAGAATTGACTGTAGGTTTTTTAGTGTTTTAGGAGCTTGGATTACGGCACATTTCTCTAGAAAATTGTCTGCCAGGCTTTTACCTTCACTTGATAACTCATATCCTAAGAACAGGACTGTCAGATGGGCAATTCTGGACTTTTTAAAGTTGAATTTGTAACCCTCTGCTGCGAACCCAAGTATTATGGTGTTCACTCTTTTCAAGTGAGTATCCAAGTCATCGTCTGTTAAGTAAATGTCATCGACATAAGATAATGCTTCATCATCATATAGATGTAGTAATTCTGTTACTCTCGCTGAGAATACCCCCGGGCTGTTCTTGTACCCCTGGGCTAACCGACAGAATTGCTTTTGAGTGCCATTTACTGGGAATGCAGTTAAAGATCTGCTCTCTGGTGCTATGTTTTGACAAAAGAATCCATTGGAGATGTCCAAGGTTGTTTTGTATTTTTTGCGCACTATGTTATTCATTAGTGCAGCACTGTGTGAGTTTTGCACTGCAAAGGTTTTGCAACATGTGTTAAGGTGTCGGTAATCCAAAACTAGACGATATGAATTGTCTGGTTTGGAGACCGGAAACAAAGGATTGTTCATTTGTGAGGTGCAAGTTTCAATCACCCCCTGGTATTCTAGCTGATCTAGTATTTCATTTACCTGTTTTTTAGCTTCTTGCTTAATTGGGTACTGCCTTTGTGCAGTAGGTTGTGATTTTAACTGGATTTTGTGAGGAGGAGAATCCTCATCCCATCCTACATGATTTTTATATAAAGCAGGTGCTAAGGCCACTGCCCACTTTCTAGCAAGTGTGTATTGTTTATGAATCGGGATTTGATTCGAGAAGGCAGGCATAATTACTTCTTCGCCATGAGGGCACTCCCTGACAAACTCTGGTGGCCAGTCTTTTTCAGCTAGAAGGATGTCATAACCCTTGGAGAGGTTATCCCAAAATAGTCCCCTTATTTTCCTAGTCTTATCTCCCTCTATACGTAATGTTATCTCGTATATCTTGTGGGGTTTGCTAACTCTGGTGTCTGCAGTTTCCACTTGAAGATATTCATTCGTGTCCACTGTCTCCAGATGATTCATAAGGACTTTGCGAGCTATGCTCACTTCTGCTGCGCTGTCTAGCATTGTCTGAGCCCACTCTCCGTTTTTCAGTTGTGTCCTCAGTATTCTCGGCATTGTTAACTACCTTGATACTGGCTACCTTCTTTTTTGGAAATTGTAATTTCTTTTTTTGTTGAGCAGGTTCCTTGTCTTTGGACTTGGCGTGCTCTTCTCTTTGTTCTGATCGTCCTCTTCTTTCCGATTTCTGCGAGGAAGTCTGAAAAGATTGAGAGGGACGTGTATCAATGTCTTGATATCTATCAGGTTTTTTAATATTATCCCTATTTCTAAGGTTATATCTTTTCCCAGAGGGGTCACTCTGGGGTGACCTGTGTCTCTGGTTCGGAGATTTCTCCCTTCGCCTAGGAGACCTTCCTCGGGACTGGAATTTCTTTTCTTTTGGATTGGATTGTTTGTTTCCATCCCAGTTCTTTTTTGGTGAATTATTATTAAAAAATATTTTTTCTGGATTTTCAGTCAGTTGCGGTTTTACTGGTATTCCACCTAAACTATCTCTACCTAGTTCTTCATAGGATTTCTCTATGATTCTGGCAATTTCAGCTGGTTGGTCTGCTATATCTGTCTCTTTTAACCTCTGGCGGATCGCCACGTTTGCTGCTTCACCTTTTATATTGGCTAATAATATAGCCGAGACCTGCTTGAAGTCTTTCAGTAATTTCATACCAAGAGTTAAAGCTGGTTCTGGACCGTATTCATCTTGAATTTGTTTTAGCACATCTGGTATTACCGAAATGGATGGAACACCGTGCGTTTTTGTGTAGATTGAAGCAAAGACTGTACCCCAAGTGTCACAGTCCTCTATGTGTGGTGCGATTCCCATTGGGAGACATATAGTCAGAATCCTGTGTTTTTCTAATGGGGTGGTGTCAGGAAACACCGCCTCTATTTGGGTGATTTTCTGTGCCAACCAGAATGGTATTTGTTCCCGTTTAGCCGGAACTTTACCTAGGCAGGATTGGATGTTCTGTGGTGTGATTTTATTTGTGTTCCCCTGGTGAGGGGTCAGCTGTGGAAGTTTAATCGCTGGCTGAATTGTTGAAGTCCGCATTACATACTGGACTAATTGTCTATGAATTTTTAGTAATTGTTTTAGCTGTATTAACAGCTCTCCAGTAGACATTCCTTCGATGTCTGGGTGTGGTGTGTATCCGGCTAAGACCGGCCACGTTGCTCCTGGTCTACCCACGTTGGGCGCCATGTAGTGTAGTTCCTATCTTCCCAATAGGCTCTGCGCATTGGAATAATACCTACAGCAGTAAAGGCCTAGGCCAGACGTTAACTAGGTCTACTACTGTCGATACTAGACTTAAGTTTTGGGTTTGCCAGCGTAGCTCAGAGTTCGCTAGAAACTTTCTCGAATGTTCAGGAAAGAATTAACTCCCCTGATTAGACAAGAAGGGATTTAGTTTCTGACAACCATAGAACATGACAACTTTGCTCTCCCCTAATCAAGAGTATATCTCCAGAGTCGTGTGAGCACAAGGCAATTATTTTACTCAGTCAGTACGTGCATTCTTAGTCTCATCAGATTGTAGAGAAAAGGAAGAGACGGGCGTGTTCAATAAAAAGGTGTTATTTATTGATCAGTCTCTTTTCTCATACAAGAGAAATGGATCGATATTATTGCAATACTTATAGTTAAGTAAAGTGCATACATTAAAAGCAATAGTATAAAATAATACTGTAAAAACATTGATATGGTTTCTGAGCCATATGATGTTTAAAATGATTAAAATATATTTACATACACATATACATTTGACTAAACGTACTCAACTGGTGTTTCTAAATACGCCTACCCCGTGTACCTGACCTAAGTCTAATGCGTGGGCGGGAATAGAAAGTTACAGTTTAAGTTAAGTTTGTTTTTGCCAAGTGAATAACTAAAGAATTCTCTGTGAGGGGTTATTCAGTTCTGTACCTGGAAGTTAGGATGAATGAGGAATGGTATCTCTTTCTCTGCTCTCGATATTCCAGGCTGCCTGCGAGGGCTGCCCGAAAACGCCGGTGCTGGGTCTCTCGGTAGGAGATAGCAGCGCGTCTCTCAGCGCGTCAGGAAGGCGGGGCTGCTGCCAGCGGGGTCTGCTCTGCTTCTGGGCTTCGGCAAGTATGGCTGCTCCGTCTCGTCACCACGCGTGTGTTTGCATAGGGCAAGATCGGCAATATTTATACCTTAAAGGTGCCGAGATTGACGTAAGGATGGACATAGATACGTCAATAAAGATGTCCTACGACTTGCTCGTTAGCACATTCTTTTACTGAAGTTCTCTGTGAAATCAAAACAATGGCCGCACGGATTTTCCAGGTTGTCATAGGTTTGATTTGTTATGAGAATGTCGTATGCCTTATCAGGGGCTGGAGGAATGTCGCTTGTCTAATTAGATCTCAAACGTTATGACCTAATCAGATAACACGTTCCTGTGCCGTAGTGTGACTGCGTCAGATAACGGTATCTGCATCATGGGGGCTTTTCTTGCCTCATGGGCTGACTGTTAGTTAACTTGATAGTTAGTTTAACCAGAATAGGGTCAGGAATAGGGGGATCGATTCAGAACCTATAGGAATACATGACAATTGGACACTGGTGCTACCTGGTCTACTGTGAGAACAGCAGACATCCCAAACCTACCCCTCTTGGGAGAGACTATCCAAGTTGTAGGAGTATCAAACAAACAGATTAGAACCCTAGTTACAAGACCAAAGGAAGCGCATATTGGAAATATTATAAAAATATGCATGGGTTGTGGTGTGTGATTCAAGTCCAGTGAATTTGTTAGGGAGAGACCTATTGTGCAAGATGAACTGCACAATCTATTGTACTCCTTATGGTGTTGCTTTCCAAACACCTGATGAAAATATTGTTTACAAAATGTTGCTAGCTAAGCAAGGGACAGAAGTAGATGAGATTTTTTCATTAATGACTGAAAATTACTTGCCAGAAGAATTGAAAACCACAGTGAATCCAGAGGTGTGGGACTTTTCAGGAAAAGAGGGTTAATGACAAATGTTGATCCAGTGAAAATAGTGGTAAAAGAAGGTGCAGTTTATTCAAACACAAAACCATTCATAATGAGTCCAGAAGTGAAAGCAGTAGTTGCTCCAGTAATTGAACAAATGATTGAGCAAGGAATTTTGAAAGAAAAAGTAGGGACTACTTGTAATTCGCCAATTATGGAACTTAAAAAGCCTAGTGGCCAGTGCAGAATAGTGCAGGATTTGCAAAAGATTAATACGATTGTAGTGTCTTGTTGTCCGGTAGTACCAAATCCAGCAGTGATTCTTTATCAGATACCATGGAATGCAAGTTGGTATACAGTGATTGATTTGTGTCAAGCATTCTTTTCTATACCTTTGCACCAGGATAGCCAGCATTTCCCTGCTTTCCGGTTTGGAGATCGTGTGTTGGCATGGTGCAGAGTTTCTCAAGGGTGCACAGAGAGTCCCTCGAATTACAATCAAATTTTGAAAAAGTGTCTAGAGTCATTAGTAATGCCCAGAAAATCTGTTTTGGTTCATGTGAGAAGTTGGCCTGATGTGCAGTGCTCACTATTCTAGTGATCACTATATATCAGTCCAAACAACCCTTATTGATGATTGGTTGTAAGTCAACCTTATAGACCAGCTATCCTAGTAGCATGGATACGAGCAGTCTAAGGCTAAGACTCTAGAGGGCGTGTTAAGCCAGCTGTTTTACCATCACATTACCCCTTGAACACCCAGTGAAAGGACACCACACAAATTGTTATGAAAATAAACAGTGTATTTATTTATAACAAGACTACCCTGGCTCTTTATGAGACAGGGAGCTAAGCACACAACAAAACTCTTACGAAAATACTTTTAAGTTAGCACGTCACACAAATGCCCGAGGGGCACGAAAAACCATATACGCTAAAAGTGGAATGCGAATTACTAGCAGGTAAGTAACAGTTCTAATAGGCTTTGGAATCGCTAGGACTGGACTAGGGAATCGTTAGATTACTACTAGGAGGCCCAGGGGACTCGGGTGCAGAGTGTGCACTCTCACGCGGGATGCGGGACAAAGTCTATGGAAGCTAGAATTCACAAAGTTAGTGTTCACTGGCGAACCCGACCTGGTAGGGAGAAAACGACAGTGGATCCTGACCCTTGGATAGTGAGGCTATGCTGGGACACCGGAGTGCCGAAGTTACCTAGCCCAGGGGCTGCAGCTGCATAGGTCTGAAAAGACGTCGGGGATCTCGTTGCCGGACCAGGAGCCTGGAAGGAAGAAGTCGCTGGCAGGCGACCAGTGAAGAAAAGTTCGATGGATCCAAGCCTGGATCAAGGAAGAAGAAAACCTGAAAGCAGAGGGGACCAAGTTCTTGAATCACTAGCCAGTGATTAAGTGGGCACCAGGATGGCACCGGGCGAAGTCACCGCAGTCAGGTGAGTGGGCGCTGCTGGGCTCTGCAGTCTCTCGGACCAGGAGGCGTTGTCGGCGACCAGGATGGAGGTGCGAGCTGTCCCACGAAGGATGAAGTCGTTGGCGTCGAAGTTACCCAGGATTGGGCAACAAGCCTTGGCTAATTCAAGCCCACGCGGTGGACTCAAAATGGCGTCTTGAGTGGACCAGGAGGGTCCGGGGTGCTCCTCTTCTGGAAGGGAGCAAGGGCCAGTCTGGAGCAACCAGACCAGCAGCAGAAATGTCGTCGGGCGTCGTCAGGAAGGCCACAAGCCAACGGGCTAGTAGCCAAACAACGCGGTGAGCAGCGGAAAGCAGAAGGGCCCCACGCAGATCGTGGAGATGCTGGGGGGGCTGCACTTCGGAGCTGGAGCTGCTCAGAGTCGGGGCTTCTCGGACCCCAAAGCACTCACCAGTAGATTACTCGGCGGGCTTGCTGGAAAGAAGTCGTGCAGTCTTGCAGATGGCCGGTCCCTTGAGGTCTCGTCGCACCCACGGTTCTCAGCTGGGCTGTAGAGGTGGGTAGAGGTCAGAGGTGCCAGGGAAGCCGGTTCTCGTCGAGCTGGGCAGTCTTGATCCGGAGGAGAGACTTGCAGCAGACCGCAGTGTTCTTAGATGGTGCCTGCGGATGCAGGGTGACTACTCCTTAGTCACAAGGGAGAAATCTTAGGAAGAAGTCTTGAGTTCCTTTCGTGGAAAGTAGTTTCAGGATTCAAAGATGATCTGATTTGGAAGGGGGCCAGTCTCTACCTTTATCTGGGAAAAGGGGGCTGGCACGCGACTAGGTCCTGCCCTATGGGTGGGACCAGGAGGGGGGTGGTTACACCCACTTCCTTGGCGGGCTTTTCCCCAGGCCAGGGGCTGGAGTGCCCCTGGAACTGGTTCCAGCCAGCCTATGCACAGTGAGCACCGGGGTGCCATGTGCAGTCGCCTTCCTCTAAAGCCCTGCCTACCTACAATACACAAAACCCTGTCTGGGACGGTGCTGGCACCGCCCCTGGCAGGAAACCCTTTGTCCTTAGCTCCTGCTCTGGGAGGACTCCCAGCAGCAGGAGGGCAGACTTGTGTCTCGGTGGCAGCATCCATTTTGTGGATGCTAAGGCTCTGTCTGACTTTTAACCGGGTTATAGGTTACATGCATGTCGTGTCCCTCTAGAAGGGTGGAATGCTAACCCCGTCGCCAGAATTGGCGAGGGGTTAGTATTCCAATTCGTATGACACCTTACTCGACATGTTTTGATAAAGCGATACCAGAGTTGGCACATAACCGCGAGGATTATAATGCACTTAAGAGTATATGGTATGCGATATCATGGAAACGGCTAAGGGATGGATCCCGAAAGCCGCAGACAGGCTCAGCTCATGCCAGAGCACCATCTCACACGATTCCAAGCACTCTGCCTTCAGGATTGTTAAGGCCTGCCATAGGAGTGACTGATAGGAGATCTGTGTGTCCATTTTAGGGTTAGATATAGGTATACTATATCTAAAGCAAAGGGTGAGTACACCACCTTGCCCCAGCTGTCGTGCAGCCAGTTGTGTCAGTTTTAGTTAGTCAATCCAGGGGTGGCATAATACATGCTTCAGCCCCTGGGAGACTTCTGGGTGCACCTCAGCCCTGGGTACAGGGACTTGGAGAGGGCCCAGTGCCAATTCAGTACCTGAGTACAATTTGGATAGAGAGAACAGCTAGGCTGTGGGTCTGATTAGCAGGCCCACAGCCAGGGAAAGTCGTAAACCAGTGCAGCAAAAAGCAAAAATCTGGGTGATCATAGGATTGCAGACCCTACTCTCCTACATGACCCCCCCCCCAAACTTTGGGACAATAAACTAACCTTGACCAGGTGAGTCTTCTTGCTCTAAGTGGAAATACCTGGAGAGCCCATCAGCATTGCTGTGATCAGTCCCAGGTCTATGCTCCACTGTAAAATCCATCCCCTGTAGGGAAATGGACCACCTAAGCAGTTTGGGGTTTTCACCCTTCATCTGATTTAGCCACAAGAGGGGCTTATGGTCTGTCTGAATGGTGAAGTGAGTGCCAAACAAGTAGGCCCTCAGCTTCTTCAGGGCCCAGACCACAGCAAAGGCCTCCCTCTCAATAGCTGACCAATTTTTCTCTCTGGGTGTCAACCTCCTACTAATGAAAGCAATAGGCTGATCATTACCATCAAAATTCAGTTGAGACAGAACAGCTCCCACACCCAACTCAGAAGCATCTGTTTGGACAATGAATGGCTTGGAGTAATCTGGACTCTTGAGGATAGGTGCTGTGCACATGGCCTGCTTTAGGTCATTGAATGCTTTCTGACAGCTTGCTGTCCACTGAACTTTCTTTGGCATCTTCTTGCTTGTCAGGTCATTAAGGGGGGTCACTATGGACCCATAATTTCTGACAAACTTCCTATAGTACCCAGTCAGGCCCAAGAAAGCTCGAACCTGAGTCTGGGTGATTGGAGGAGTCCAGTCCTTGATGGCCTGTATCTTACTCTCCAGTGGCTGAACCTGGCCTCCACCTACAAGGTGGCCCAGGTATACAACCTGTGACTGCCCTATCTGGCACTTTGTGGCCTTGATAGTGAGGCCTGCCTTTTGCAGGGCCTCTAACACTTTCCTCAGGTGGACCAGGTGATCCTCCCAGGTGGAGCTAAAGACAGCAATATCGTCAAGATAAGCTGCACAGAAGTCATCCAGCCCAGTGAGGACTTGATTCACCAACCTTTGGAAGGTGGCAGGTGCATTTTTCAGTCCAAAGGGCATTACCACAAATTGATAATGCCCTCCAGGGGTAGAAAATGCTGTCTTAGGTTTGGCTTCCTCAGCTAACCTGATTTGCCAATACCCAGCTGTCAAATCAAATGTGCTTAAGAAGTTGGCAGAAGCCAATCTATCTATAAGCTCATCTGCTCTTGGTATTGGGTGGGCATCAGTCTTAGTGACTGCATTGAGGCCTCTGTAGTCTACGCAAAACCTCATCTCTCTCTTACCACCCTGGGTGTGAGGTTTTGGCACTAGAACTACTGGGCTAGCCCAAGGGCTATCTGAGGGCTCATGACTCCCAGTTCCAACATTTTCTGCACTTCAGTTTTGATGCAGTCTCTAACATGATCAGGCTGTCTGTAGATTTTACTCTTGACAGGCAGACTGTCTCCAGTGTCAACATCATGGGTACACCAATCAGTTTGGCTGGGTGTCAGAGAGAACATATGTCGAAAGGATTGCAGAACTTGCCTGCAATCCTGTTGCTGATGTTCAGTGAGGCTGCCACAAAAGACAACACCATCAACTGACCCATCATCAGGATTCTGAGTGAGCAGGTCTGGGAGAGGGTCACTCTCTTCCTCCTGTCCCTCATCTGTGGCCATGAGCAAGCTCATGTCCTTCCTGTCAACATATGCCTTGAGCCTGTTAACATGGAGCACTCTGAGAGGGCTCCTGGGAGTTCCAAGGTCCACCAAGTAGGTAACCTCTCCCTTTTGCTCAATGATGGTGTGGGGCCCAGACCATTTGTCTTTCAGAGCTGCTGGGGCCACTGGCTCCAGCACCCACACCTTCTGTCCTGGCTGGTACACAGTCAGTACAGCCTTTTGGTCATGCCAAGCTTTTTGGAGTTCCTGGCTGGCCTCAAGGTTTTTAGATGCCTTCTCCATATACTCAGCCATCCTGGAGCGGAGACCAAGTACATAGTCCACTATGTTGGTTGCAGGCTTTTTGAGAGGTCTCTCCCATCCTTCCTTCACCAAACACAGGGGTCCTCTTACAGGATGCCCATACAGAAGCTCAAAAGGGCTGTAGCCAACCCCCTTCTGTGGGACCTCTCTGTAAGCAAACAAGAGGCAGGGGATCAGGACATCCCATCTTCTCCTAAGAGGTTCAGGTAGTCCATGAATCATCCCTTTCAGGGTCCTGTTGAATCTCTCAACAAGCCCATTGCATTGTGGATGATAGGGTGTGGTGAACTTGTAGTTCACACCACACTCTTTCCACATGGCAGTCAGATATCCTGACATGAAGTTTGTACCTCTGTCAGAAACGACCTCCTTAGGGAAACCCACTCTGGAGAACACTCCAACTAGGGCTCTTGCCACTACAGGGGCTGTAGTGGTCCTAAGGGGAATAGCCTCAGGATACCTGGTGGCATGGTCCACCACCACCAGTATAAACTTGTGTCCTGATGCTGTCTGGGGTTCCATTGGACCAACAATGTCAATCCCCACTCTTTCAAAGGGAACCCCCACCACAGGTAGTGGTATGAGGGGGGCCTTTGTTGTGCCACCTGACTTACCACTGGCTTGGCAAGTGACACATGAGCGACAAAACTCCTTGGTATTCTCATTCATATGGGGCCAGTGAAAGTGTGAGACAAGCCTGTCCCAAGTCTTTGTCTGACCTAAATGACCTGCAAGGGGAATCTCATGGGCCAAGGTGAGAAGGAAACCTCTCAGAGACAAGGGGATGACCAGCCTCCTGGTTGCACCAGGCTTGGGGTCTCTTGACTCAGAGTACAGGAGTCCATCTTCCCAGTATACCCTGTGGGCACCTGTGGCATTCCCTGCAGCCTCAGCAGCAGCCTGCTGTCTGAGGGGTTCAAGGGAAGGGCAGCTCAACTGTTCCTTCCCCAGGTCTGCTCTGGAGGGTCCCCCTGAGCCCAGAAACTCAACTTGATCAAGTTCAAGCTCTTTAGGCTCAGTTTCCCTCAGCTCTTCTAGATCAGCCTCCTCAGAGACTTGATCCTCAACCTGGGGCAAGGGGGAAGGCAAAGCCTTACCCTTACTGCTCTTCTTCTTGGGAGGTGTCTGGTCCATAGTTTCAGGATCCAGCACCTGTTCAGTGGGGCATCTTCTGGCCTGTGACCTAGTCACAGCAAGCACATGTGCTGGCAAGCCTAACATCTCCATGTGAGTCCTCTGCTCCACTTCTGACCATTGTGATGACTCCAAATCATTGCCCAACAAACAATCAACTGGGAGGTCTGAACTGACTACAACTTTCTTTTGTCCCTTCACTCCACCCCAGGAGAAAGCCACAATTGCCACACTATGACTAGTAGTGACATTGCTGGCATTGGTCACCAGGAAATCAGTACCTGGCATGATCTGTCCAGGGTCCACAAAGTTAGGTGTCACCATGGTGACACTGGCACAAGTGTCCCTATAGGCCTGAGCCATCTTGCCATTAATCAAAGGTGTCTGCCTGTATTTGCCCAAAGTATTGGGACTTATTTCGGGGGACATATCCATATCCCCTGTACAGACAAGGACAGCCTGAGTGAGTGTGTCAACTAAGTTGTCAGACCCCTCAGTACCCAAGATTAACCCAACTAATGCCTTGGGAGTGACACTACCACTACTGACTGTACTAGGGGGTGCAGTTGCTTTAGGAGCTGTAGTGGCAGGAGTTTGTCCTCCTCCTCTTTTGGTGCACTCACTAAACCAGTGAGATTTACTTTTGCAGTACTGGCACCACCTTTTTGACTGGCCTTCTTGAGTCTTCTTCTTCTGGGAAGCCTGACCCCCACCCTCTTTGGTTTGTTGGGGACCTGGTGAAGACTTCTGGTCATTTTGCTCATTCTTAACATTACCCTTCTGGTCTGCTTTCTTCTGACCACCCTGGTTCTGGTTCTGGTTCTGCTTGATCCTTGTCCTGACCCATTTGTCTGCCTTCTTTCCCAATTCTTGGGGAGAGGTCAGATCTGAATCAACAAGGTGCTGGTGCAGCAACTGGTTCTGACAATTGTTCAAAATTTGTTCTCTCATCATTAGATTATACAATCCTGTGTAATCTGTAACCTTGCTACCCAGCAACCAGCCCTCCAAAGCCTTAGTGGCACAATCCACAAAATCAGACCAGTCCTGAGACTGAGTTTTCTGGGTGTCTCTGAACAGCAACCTGTACTGCTCAGTGGTTAAACCAAACCCATCAACCAGTGTATTCTTCAGGACCTGGTAATTGTTAGCATCCTCCACTCTTGTAGTGAGGAGCTTATCTCTACCTTTACCATCAAAGGAGAGCCACAGTATAGCTGCCCACTGACTCTGGGGAATGCCCTGCACAGTGCAGGCCCTCTCCAGAGCAGCCATCCATTTCTGGATATCATCCCCTTGCTTAAAGGGGGGCACTATTTTAGTCAGGTGTTTAGTATCTAAACCCTTCTCTCTATCTCTTGGGAGATTGCTGCCACCAGTGGGAGCTAGCCCACTCATCTGCTGCTCTCTTGCCAGGGCAAGCTTCTCTTTGGCCAGGGCAATTTCTTCCCTTTCAATCCTCAGTTCAGCTTGTCTCATCCTAGCTTCATGCTCCTTTCTCTGAGGGGAAGTAAATCTCCTCTGTGGAGGATTCCTTCTCCCCTGAGAAGAGGCATTAGAGTGCAGAGATCTATTGGAGTCCCTAGAAAGAGATCTATCTCTCCTAACTCCAAGGTTAGGCCCACTTCGGGTCAGTACTGGGGGGCCCCCAGATCCTAGCCCAAGTAAGTCTAAGTTGGTCCTAGTTAGCCTTCTGACTACCTCAAGACCCTTGTCTACCTCATCCCCAGAGAGTACCTCCTGATCCTCCTCCTCAACTGCTGAATCAGTGTTGTGGAGATCTGGATCCCCAGAGGTTCCCTCTAAGGCTGGCATGTTCTCATGTAACTGAGAAAGCTTTCTGGCATCATATGTCTCTAAGAGACCTATCAGAAAGGAAGTGGTGGGGTTAGACCCCTGCTTCAGTTTTCTGGAGACACAGATCTGTCTCATCTCATGAAAGCTGAGAGCTGCATATCTTGAAGTGACCTGTGGAGGGTCAACACTGACCAGGGGAGTCTCAGTAGAGTCCTCCTGAGTCGACATGCTTTTCTAGTGAGGTGTAAGTGGTGCACTTACCTACACTATATGTTTGCCTACTGATCCCTTGCTAGAGTTGTAGTTTAGGGTGTGCTAGGCCCTAGGAGCTACAACAGCTGGTTCAGTAGAACTCAGAGTATTCTAAGCTAAGTTATATGTACCTTTAGTACTTATGTGATCTTTCACAAGATATTCTTAGGGCATGTGTGGTAAAACAACAGCAAGCTCAAATCCCAACCGCTGCTCACCAATGTGAGAAGTTGGCCTGATGTGCAGTGCTCACTATTCTAGTGATCACTATATATCAGTCCAAACAACCCTTATTGATGATTGGTTGTAAGTCAACCTTATAGACCAGCTATCCTAGTAGCATGGATACGAGCAGTCTAAGGCTAAGACTCTAGAGGGCGTGTTAAGCCAGCTGTTTTACCATCACATTACCCCTTGAACACCCAGTGAAAGGACACCACACAAATTGTTATGAAAATAAACAGTGTATTTATTTATAACAAGACTACCCTGGCTCTTTATGAGACAGGGAGCTAAGCACACAACAAAACTCTTACGAAAATACTTTTAAGTTAGCACGTCACACAAATGCCCGAGGGGCACGAAAAACCATATACGCTAAAAGTGGAATGCGAATTACTAGCAGGTAAGTAACAGTTCTAATAGGCTTTGGAATCGCTAGGACTGGACTAGGGAATCGTTAGATTACTACTAGGAGGCCCAGGGGACTCGGGTGCAGAGTGTGCACTCTCACGCGGGATGCGGGACAAAGTCTATGGAAGCTAGAATTCACAAAGTTAGTGTTCACGGGCGAACCCGACCTGGTAGGGAGAAAACGACAGTGGATCCTGACCCTTGGATAGTGAGGCTATGCTGGGACACCGGAGTGCCGAAGTTACCTAGCCCAGGGGCTGCAGCTGCATAGGTCTGAAAAGACGTCGGGGATCTCGTTGCCGGACCAGGAGCCTGGAAGGAAGAAGTCGCTGGCAGGCGACCAGTGAAGAAAAGTTCGATGGATCCAAGCCTGGATCAAGGAAGAAGAAAACCTGAAAGCAGAGGGGACCAAGTTCTTGAATCACTAGCCAGTGATTAAGTGGGCACCAGGATGGCACCGGGCGAAGTCACCGCAGTCAGGTGAGTGGGCGCTGCTGGGCTCTGCAGTCTCTCGGACCAGGAGGCGTTGTCGGCGACCAGGATGGAGGTGCGAGCTGTCCCACGAAGGATGAAGTCGTTGGCGTCGAAGTTACCCAGGATTGGGCAACAAGCCTTGGCTAATTCAAGCCCACGCGGTGGACTCAAAATGGCGTCTTGAGTGGACCAGGAGGGTCCGGGGTGCTCCTCTTCTGGAAGGGAGCAAGGGCCAGTCTGGAGCAACCAGACCAGCAGCAGAAATGTCGTCGGGCGTCGTCAGGAAGGCCACAAGCCAACGGGCTAGTAGCCAAACAACGCGGTGAGCAGCGGAAAGCAGAAGGGCCCCACGCAGATCGTGGAGATGCTGGGGGGGCTGCACTTCGGAGCTGGAGCTGCTCAGAGTCGGGGCTTCTCGGACCCCAAAGCACTCACCAGTAGATTACTCGGCGGGCTTGCTGGAAAGAAGTCGTGCAGTCTTGCAGATGGCCGGTCCCTTGAGGTCTCGTCGCACCCACGGTTCTCAGCTGGGCTGTAGAGGTGGGTAGAGGTCAGAGGTGCCAGGGAAGCCGGTTCTCGTCGAGCTGGGCAGTCTTGATCCGGAGGAGAGACTTGCAGCAGACCGCAGTGTTCTTAGATGGTGCCTGCGGATGCAGGGTGACTACTCCTTAGTCACAAGGGAGAAATCTTAGGAAGAAGTCTTGAGTTCCTTTCGTGGAAAGTAGTTTCAGGATTCAAAGATGATCTGATTTGGAAGGGGGCCAGTCTCTACCTTTATCTGGGAAAAGGGGGCTGGCACGTGACTAGGTCCTGCCCTATGGGTGGGACCAGGAGGGGGGTGGTTACACCCACTTCCTTGACGGGCTTTTCCCCAGGCCAGGGGCTGGAGTGCCCCTGGAACTGGTTCCAGCCAGCCTATGCACAGTGAGCACCGGGGTGCCATGTGCAGTCACCTTCCTCTAAAGCCCTGCCTACCTACAATACACAAAACCCTGTCTGGGACGGTGCTGGCACCGCCCCTGGCAGGAAACCCTTTGTCCTTAGCTCCTGCTCTGGGAGGACTCCCAGCAGCAGGAGGGCAGACTTGTGTCTCGGTGGCAGCATCCATTTTGTGGATGCTAAGGCTCTGTCTGACTTTTAACCGGGTTATAGGTTACATGCATGTCGTGTCCCTCTAGAAGGGTGGAATGCTAACCCCGTCGCCAGAATTGGCGAGGGGTTAGTATTCCAATTCGTATGACACCTTACTCGACATGTTTTGATAAAGCGATACCAGAGTTGGCACATAACCGCGAGGATTATAATGCACTTAAGAGTATATGGTATGCGATATCATGGAAACGGCTAAGGGATGGATCCCGAAAGCCGCAGACAGGCTCAGCTCATGCCAGAGCACCATCTCACACGATTCCAAGCACTCTGCCTTCAGGATTGTTAAGGCCTGCCATAGGAGTGACTGATAGGAGATCTGTGTGTCCATTTTAGGGTTAGATATAGGTATACTATATCTAAAGCAAAGGGTGAGTACACCACCTTGCCCCAGCTGTCGTGCAGCCAGTTGTGTCAGTTTTAGTTAGTCAATCCAGGGGTGGCATAATACATGCTTCAGCCCCTGGGAGACTTCTGGGTGCACCTCAGCCCTGGGTACAGGGACTTGGAGAGGGCCCAGTGCCAATTCAGTACCTGAGTACAATTTGGATAGAGAGAACAGCTAGGCTGTGGGTCTGATTAGCAGGCCCACAGCCAGGGAAAGTCGTAAACCAGTGCAGCAAAAAGCAAAAATCTGGGTGATCATAGGATTGCAGACCCTACTCTCCTACAGTTCAGTATACTGATGACCTATTGGTGGCATCAAAGACATGATAGGATTGTGTCACTGACAATTGCATTACTGAACCATTTGGCCGAAGGAGGACACAAGGTGTCTCCAGAGACATTGCAGTTTTGTCAACAACAAGTTAAGTATTTTGGGCATAAAATAGAAAGAGGAGTTAGAAAAGTGACCCCCAAAAGAATACAATAATTAAACAGATGCAATTACCTCAGACGCAAAAGGAGATCAGAAAGTTTCTGGGAGTGGCTGGGTATTGCAGGCAGGGGATTAATGGATTTTCTCTGTTGGCAAGACCATTGATACAACTGACTTGGAAAAGAGCAAAGGATCCGATTAATTGGGATGATGTATGTTTGGAAGCATTTGTAAAGTTGCGAAATTATCTGTGTGAGGGGCCAGCCTTGGGAATGCCAGATTATACTAAAGAATTTGCATTATTCGGTTGTGAAAGAGAGTTGTGCACTTTTCAGTTTTTAAATGGACTGAGCCGATGTCCAGTGGCGTATTTCTCTGCCACTTTGGATCCAGTGGCTTCAGCTTTACCTGGCTGCTTAAAGGCAGTAGCTGCTACTTGTGCGAGTCTGGAGCAAAGTGAATCGTTTGTGATGGGACATCCTGTTAAAGTTTATGTGCCACATTCAATTGAGATTCTTTTCACAAGAACTCGAACACAACACCTCACTGCTAGTCGGATGACTAAGTATGAAAGAGTGATTTTGGGAGCAGAGAATGTGACAGTGATATGGGGCACAATGAAGACTTCTGCTACCTTGTTACCAGATCCATGTTGTGAAGAGGAGAAAGATGAAGCAGATCATGCTTGTTTGGATGTGACTGAAATGTGAAAACAAAACCTCGCCCAGACATAAAAGAAATACCTTTGACAGAACCAGATCATGTATTATTTGTGGATGGGTCATGTTAGAGGACGGAAAAAGGAGGCCTAAGTGCTGCTTATGCCATATGAAAAATTTCAGGAGTTATTGAAGCATACTGTTTACGAGGAGTAAATTCTGCAGATGTAGCCGAATTGGTGGGCTTAACAAGGACATGTAAAATTGGGAAAAATTGGAGAGTAACAATATGGATACGGATAGCCAGTACGGGTTTGGGGTTGGGCATGTCTTCGGCCAGCTCTGGATGCAGAGGGGATTTCTGACTTCTTAAGGGTCTCCTACAAGAAACAGTAAAAATGTGAAAGAATTGTTGGAAGCATTGCAATGCCAAAAGAAATAGCAGTTGTCAAATGTGCTGCACACCAGTCAGGAAATGACTATGTGACGGCGGGCAATAGATATGCCGACCAAATTGCTCACTAGAGTGCAAGAAACGGATTGGCAATCAATAAGTGTTGTTTTTCTCAGCATTAGAAACATGGGATGAGGTCAGATAATTGCAGGAAAAAACTTAAGAGAGAGAGAAAGAAATCTGGATTAGGTCAGGCTGTACAACAAGGACGGAAGATGCCACCATGCAACGGATTGAAATATGTGTTGGTCATAGCGTGTTCGTTTTCAAGATTGGTGGAGGCATACCCCCACTAGAAGAAATGACAGTTGCAAAATTATTGCTGAGGGAATTGATACAGAGAGTCGGTTTTCCAGTGACTTTGGAATTAGATAGAGGACCTCATGTTAATGATGAGATAATCTGATTAATCTGTGCTGCATTTAACATTGAACAGAAATTGCACTGTGTTTATCGCCCACAGCCTTCTGGAGTAGTTAAACAGCTTAATGGCACAAATAAATCAAGATAAGGGAAGGTGGGTGCATGCACAATGCTGAAATGGCCAGATACACTACCACTTGTACTGATCTATCTCAGGAGTATCACTGACAGAAAATCCTGATGGGAAGGGCAATGAGACAAGGATTCATTCCTGGAAATAAATTGAGGAATATTACTGATGATCTAGTATTGGACTATTGCAAGGGATTGGCTGATCTGGTGCGTTCTGTCTCTCATCATGTTGGAGAAGACACAGATGTAAGGCAGCCAAGTCAAGCGCATGATTTGAATCCTGGAGATTGGGTGTTAGTGAAGAAACGCGGCAGAAAATTGTTTCTAACGCCCAGGTGGGATAAACCACGTCCAGTCATACTGGTCACTACAACAGCGTGAAGTGTGCAGGTTAACCCAATTGAAGCTAGCCATACCAGAAATGTGCCAAGTCCACTTGAACTGCAAGAGCAACACTGACTGAGCAAGCTGAAATGTCAGAAGCTGAAGGTGGTGAAGCTGAAGAATCTAGAGAGGGATAGACTCCGACAGACAAATGGATGAAGAGCAACGCAGTACAAGTCAAGAAGACTGGATACCAGTGATTGAAATACCCGAATTGGTTGTCAAAACAACAAGAAGCAATACTCTAGATTGACAGAAAAGGAAAAGACAGGGAAAGAAGAACATACTCAGGAAGAAATAAATAAAGCTATCGAGAATCCTGAGCAGGGACAGAAAGAGGAAGAAGAGCAAATTGAAATAAGACCTTAACAGGATCAGATAGAGGTAGAAGAACAGGTTCAGGCAGAACGAGAACAAACATTCAGAAAGACCTGAACAGGACCAGTTAGATGTAGAGGAACAAGTACAAGAACAAGTGGAAGAACAACAAAATACAGAAAATAATACAGAACAAAGACAAACAGAAAGTGAAAAAGAACAAGAGCAAATTGTGCCTAGACAAAGTGAAAATAAAAACTTTGGAGAAAGACGGAGAAGGTGAAAGTGTAGTTTAGGTCAAAAGAGTTAGAAAAGGTGACGATTGGCCAAGTGGAGTTAAAAGACTAAAAGAACAATAGTTACTTACCTGTAAACAGGTGGTTCTCCAGTATTGGTGTCTTTCATAGATTCACATGCCTGAATCATTCCCCGTCGTCGGAGTAGGAGTCTCACGGTATATAAAAAAGCAATAAAATGCCATAAAATATATAGCAGATAACAGAAATACCAAACCAGGAAGTAAGTAGCCCCAGCTACAGTAGAAAAAACTTCCACACTCGTGACTATCTAAGTCATTATGTGTTAGTCCAAACTGCAGCCAATCAGGTGACAGCACCCACCAGAATGTTCTCCCCAGAGGCTCAGGCTCTCAGATTTTCTCGCACAGGAGTGAAGTCCCATGCTATTCGAGAGAGTCTCTGGGGGAAGGCGGGCGGGTTGCATGTGAATCTATGAAAGACACCAATACTGGAGAACCACCTGTTTACAGGTAAGTAACTATTGTTCTTCTCCAGTATTAGGGGTGTCTTTCATAGATTCACATGCCTGAATCAGAATAGTAAGCAGTACTCACATTATAACGCTCGTAGACGTCAGAATATCATGTATGCATATAATTAAATATACCTATGTATATAGTATAGGAGACATGCATAACAGTAATCAACATGTTCTGAGCAAACGTCTAAAGAGCATAAATGAGGAGGTGGAAACAGAGGCTCACCTTATTTGAAAAGATTGCGAAGCACTGCTCTCCCAACCGAAGCATCTGCATCATCTGCCGAGTCCAGACAGTAGTGTCTAGTAAAGGTGTGCCTGCTAGACCACGTGGCAGCTCTGCAGATCTGTCGAAGTGGCACACCAGCAAAAAGGGCAGTGGAAGAGCTAACTGCCCTGGTTGAATGTGCTCTTGGCAAGGCTTGTAAGGGCCTACCAGCCTGTTGGTGACAAAGTCCAATCGTAGAGGAGACCCATCTAGCAATGGTCTGTTTTGAAACAGCACAACCCCGGCGTTGCCGGCCATAAGCCACGAACAGTTGGTCTGTCTTGCGGATGGCCGAAGTTCTGGAGAGATAAAATCGAAGGCATCTTCTAATGTCTAAAGAATGCAGTGCTTTCTCAGCCGTAGACTGTGGGTTAGGAAAGAATGTTTTAAGGACAACAGGTTCATTAAGATGAAAGTCCAGTGGTACTTTAGGCATGTATGTGGGATTAGTGCGCAATACCACTGAGTCCGTGGTGAATTGAAGGAAAGGTGCCTTAGATGTAAACGCCTGAATATCGCTGACCCTCCTAGCAGATGTCAAAGCCAGGAGCAACGATACTTTCCATGTCAGAAATTTCAGGTCCACCTTATGAATCGGTTCAAAGGGGTGTCGCATGAGCTGAGATAGGACGATGTTCAGATGCCATGCCGGAGGAGGTTTTCGGACCGGCGGAAACATGCGAAATAAGCCCTTGAAAAATTGTTGGATGATCCGTACAGAGAACAGGGAGTTTGATCCATCTTGGCGAAACCTAGAGATGGCTGCTAGGAAGACCTTAAGAGTAGAGTGCGCCAAACCCAGTCTGGCTAGATGCAGAAAGAAAGGAAGGATTTGTTCTGGTGTTGCTTGAATGGGATGTAAGTCATTAGCTTGGCACCATGCACAGAACCGTTTCCACTTGAGTTTGTATGTTTTGATCGTGGATGGAGCTCTGGCTTTTGCAAGCACCTCCTGACAATCTTGTGGAATGTTTAGGTGTGCAAATTCCATGTGTTGAGGAGCCAAGCTGACAATTTCAGCGAGTTCGGGTCCGGATGGTATACCCTGCCTTGCTGGGTGGATAGAAGCTGCGGAATGCGTGGTAGTGGTATAGGGTTGCATTCCGAGAGAAGGAGTAGTTCGGGGAACCAGTATTGTCTGGGCCATCGAGGAGCAATTAAGATCAACCGGCATGGCTGTTTCTTCATTTTCCTGATAACTTTCGGGATCAGAGGTATCGGTGGAAAGGCGTACGCGAATATTTGATTCCAGTTCAGCGAAAGGGCATCCCCACACGAGTCCTTGTGGGGAACCCAGCTTGCAAAGAATGGGCATTTCCGGTTCTGGAAGGTTGCAAACAAGTCCAAGTCCGGATGCCCCCACATCTGAAAGATGCGACGTAGAGATGGGAGATGAAGTTCCCACTCGTGAGTGCAGCCCCCGGACCTGCTGAGAGAGTCCGCCAATACATTCGCAATCCCCGGAACGTGGACCGCTGACAGATGAATATCGTGAGTCAAGGCCCAACTCCATATTTCTTGTGCTTGTTGAGATAGTCGGACTGATCTGGTCCCGCCCTGTTTGTTTAGATAATACATGCAGGTGGTGTTGTCTGTCCGTATCAAGACTGTGGCACCTTGCAGAGTCGCTTGAAAGGACTTCAGGGCTAAAAATATGGCGTGTAACTCTAACCGGTTGATGTGCCATTTCATTTGGACCTGGTTCCACTTCCCGCTGACCGTCATGCCTTGGAGGTGTGCACCCCAGCCTGTCATTGATGCATCGGTCGTCACTACGAACCTGGGAACTTCCGCTAGGAAGGAGCATCCCACTTGTAAGTTGGATCGGTGGGTCCACCATGCGATCGCTTGTCGCATGCGAGGTGTAATGTGGAGGATATCCTCGAAAGATCCTGTGGCTTGGATCCATTGGCGACTGAGTTCCTCCTGTAAGGGTCTCATCCGAAGACGGCAGTTGGGAGTGAGCAGAATGCAGGAAGAAAGCATTCCGAGGAATGACTTGAATATGCGTACTGAAACGCACTTTCTTAGTGACAATGTCGTCGCGAGTCGTTGAATCTTGACTTGTCTTTCTTCTGAAATGAATACTTGGGCAAGGTTGGTGTCCAGTGTCGCTCCTAAGAAGTCCTTTCTCGTTGTAGGTGTGAGACGAGACTTCTCGAAGTTGATTGAGAAACCTAGGTTCTGCATCAGAGACAAAGTTTTTTGAACGTGATCTTGAGCCGTGTCGAAAGAACTGGCCTTGATAAGGCAGTCGTCCAGGTATGGATAAATTTGAATCGATTGCAACCGAAGATGGGCCGCTACTGGGGCCAGCATCTTCGTAAACACTCTGGGGGCTGAACGCAGGCCAAATGGGAGGACCTTGAACTGGAAGTCCCTGCCAGCCACTCTGAACCTGAGAAACTTCCGATGCCGTGGGAAAATCGGTACGTGGAAGTATGCATCTTGAAGGTCGAGTGTTGCCAAAAACTCTCCCGCCGAAAGAAATTGGAGGATTTCCTGAAGTGTTAGCATTCTGAATGTGAGTTTCTTCAGAAACTTGTTCAATGCTCGCAAGTCGAGGATGGGGCGCCACTCTCCTGACTTCTTGCGAACAAGGAAAAATCTTGAGTAGAAGCCTCGTCCCCTCTGATGATGAGGCACTCTTTCGATTGCCCCTTTCCGGATCATGGTGTTGATCTGGACGAATAGCTCCTTGAGGTGCGCTGGATCGGGTCCTTTTGGGGGGCAATTTGGGGGGATTTTTACGAATTCTAAAATGTGTCCTCTGGCTACTACATCCAGGACCCATTTGTCTGTAGTAATTTCGGACCAATTTAAGTAGTGTTGGGATATTTGTCCTCCAATTTGGTTCGGGTTGGCACAAAGTGGTGGCAGGATGCGTGCCTCATTTCTTGTTGTCTCTTCCTCGATAATTAGATTTTCCTCGAGGTTGAGAGTAATTTCCTCTCTTTTGTCCATAGGTTTGTTGCCGGTAAGGCTGAAATCTTTGGTTTCCCTGGGTGGAGGAATAAGAGCGTTGTTGGGCGTATCCTCCTCTATTATTGAAATTCCCCCTTCCTCTTGTGCCACGAAAGGAAGATTTCCGGTATTGAAGGGTACCCAGTGAACGTGCTGTTTCAGTGTCTTTCTTTATTGCCTCCAGGGCCTCATCAACATGTTTGCCGAATAGTGACTCTCCATCAAAAGGCATGTCAATGATTCTGTTTTGAACCTCCTGCCTAAAGGAGGTTGCTCGTAACCACCCTTGCCGTCTAAGAACAGCTGCACCCGCAAGCTGTCGAAAGGCAGTGGCAGCAACGTCCACAGCAGCGTCAATCATCTCCGAGGAGACACACTCTCCTTCCTGAAGGATTTTCTTGGCCTCAGCGCGATCAGGCTCGGGGAGCTTGTCCATGTACGGTGAGATGTCCGACCACATCTGTCTATCGTATCTCCCTAAAATGGCGAGGGAGTTTGCGGCCCGGATGGTCGTGGCTGCAATGGTAGAAACCTTCTTGCCAATGGAATCAAGGCGTCTCCCATCCTTGTCTGGAGGAACAGAGACCTGAGACGTAGGGTTGGAAGATCTCTTCTGCGCTGCCTGTGCCACCACAGAATCGGCTTTAGCTTGCCCGACAAGGCATGCTGGAGAAGTAGTAGGCGCCCTATATTTTTTATCTACTCTAGGGAGCACTGCTGGTAAGGAATTCGGCTTGGCCATGATCTTAAGACCCTCCTTCCAGATGAAATCTATAATTGGAATGGTCCAACTCTGCTTATGAGGGGTAGATTTAAAATCATACAAAAAGCAGTCTTCTTGTTTAGCTTCCATGGTTATCAGAAACCTCCTAGTTGCTCTATCCATGATCTTGTGAAATGAGGCAACGTCCACGGGTGGTGACTCAGAAGTAGTAGGCTCCGCCGGAGAGGGTGTGTTCGCATTGTAATCCTCATACTCCGACGATTCAGAGGCTTCATTCAGCTCTCCTTCTTCCTGATCTTCCTGTTCCGAGAGCTCCTCTTCCCTTGGCTGAGGAGATGAAACTGGTGACGTAGGCAACGTTGAGCGACTGTCCTCCAACGCATTAGAAGCCCTTGGTCGTGTCCGCGGAGAGAGGGAAGGCCTTCCCTGCGGCAAAGGTGTAGACATCACTGAGTCACCAGACTCAGAAGGTGGGAAACGTCTATAATAGTCACTGAGCATGTACTGCAAATTGCGGAATAAATCTTCAGGCAATTGCCTATCAGTGTCAGGTCTGTCAGCACGCGGAGCAGGCTGAACGTCCTCCATGTTATCCTCAACATCTTCCTGAACTTTAATATGGAGTTCGGATGGACTTCTAGCTGCCCCAAAATTTTCGTCTTCATAGGATCCTTCCTCATCTGAATCCAAAAGCTTGTCAGGCACCACAATGGTAGTAGAAATAGATTCCACAGTAGCTCTCTTTTTTAATAAAGTAGCTGTAGTCGCAGGAGATGGCAATGGAATCCCTGCTGTCTGCGCAGACCAAACCTGCAAAGTAGTGCAGCTTGAAAGAGGCGGCGTCAACGGCACGTCTGTATACTGCTGACAGTGCTGCCTCGTCGACGGAATCGTCGTCGACGGGGTCGTCGACGGGGTCGTAGACAGTAGCTTCGTCGACGAGTGCTTTGCCGTCGACGAGGATCTCTTCGTCGACGAGGTAGTCGACGGTGGTGTCGTCGTCGAGGCCGTCGACGGTGGTTTCGTCGTCGAGGCCGTCGACGGTGGCTTCGTCGTCGAGGCCGTCGACGGTGGCTTCGTCGTCGAGGCCGTCGACGGTGGCTTCGTCGTCGAAGTCGTCGACGGTGGCTTCGCCGTCGCCGTCGACGGGGGCTTCGCCGTCGTCGTCGACGGGGGCATCGTCGACGGAGTCTTCGTCGTCGACGAGGATTTTACCGTCGACGGGAGGGCCGTCGACGTCGATGTTCTCGTCGACGGTGCCAATTTTATCGTCGACGGGGATCTCAAAGATGAAGATGACAAAATCGTCGACGGTACCTTGGCCATCGTCGTCGGGGCAACTGTCGACGACGAGATAGGCCTAATCTGGACATGAACCAGTGTAGGCGAAGAAGCTGAAGACATGACAAGTGTAGGCTTCGGTGAGGAGAAAGTCATAGTGCAGGTGGTAGAAGTGGCCACATGAGAAGAAACACAGTCCTTCCTTGACGTTGAAATTGTCAATAATGGCAACTGAGGAGGCACAGATTTAGAAGATTTCTTAGGCACTGTCTTAGTCCCAGACTTCTTAGAGGGCGTAGAATCCCCTTTGGAAAGTGGGATAACTTTACTTGAAGAACTAGGCCCAGGAGCATCCTGAGAAGATTTAGACTTCTTAACCACCTTCGCCCTCAGAGATGAAACATCAGTTTCAGCCTTCCTCTTAGTTGAAAGAAATGAAGAGCCGGAACCACAACTTCCTACCTCAGAGACAGGGTCATCCTTGTTCTTTAGTCTATTGAGCCACAATAGAAGGCGCCCTTCTCTATCCTTGATGGTCTTGGAGGGGAAAGTCCGGCAGATCTTGCACTCCTTCACCTCATGATCAGGATAAAGACAATACAAACATTTCTTGTGGGGGTCCTCTTTGAAAAGTCTTGGCTTCCCACAAGAGTCACAGGCTCTAAACAGGGATTTAGATGAAGACATCTGTGAAAGTTGAAGAAATTAGTGATATAGAAGAAAAAACTGAGCAGAGCTCAGGGAGACTCCCTTCACACAACGTGCGGTAGAAAATCTGAGAGCCTGAGCCTCTGGGGAGAACATTCTGGTGGGTGCTGTCGCCTGATTGGCTGCAGTTTGGACTAACACATAATGACTTAGATAGTCACGAGTGTGGAAGTTTTTTCTACTGTAGCTGGGGCTACTTACTTCCTGGTTTGGTATTTCTGTTATCTGCTATATATTTTATGGCATTTTATTGCTTTTTTATATACCGTGAGACTCCTACTCCGACGACGGGGAATGATTCAGGCATGTGAATCTATGAAAGACACCCCTAATACTGGAGAATATTATTTAAGACAAATAAGGAAGAACCCAGAGCAAGTAAATGAGGTTTCAAGTCAAACTGAAACAATGAAGTCATTAGCAAAATCCACACGAAGAAGCCCAACGATTGAGAATTTTGAACAGAAAATATAAGGCTCCTGAGTGGACCTACATCATACTTGAAGAGTTTGAGAATTTAGATTTACGTGATGAATCAGAGAGAGCCTCTGTCAGTCAGATTGATGAAAGCAAATTAAAGCCACCCTAAGATAAAGATCACATTCTTCCTTTAAACTGATTAAGAAAAGAAAAGAAAAGAAAAAAGGAAAAGGATATTTCCTATGATTGAATATGGCAGAAGTTAAAGTCACTGAACAACCGAAACGAGGTTGGAAATGAAAATGTTTTAGAGCTTGTTTATGTAGTATTTCATTTGTAATATTTACATGGTTATTTCTAACAGTGGTGATACCTTTACTAATGGTAGCTAGTAATAGAAACAATACAGTCACTAATGAGAGAATAGATACCAATACAGAAAGTACTAGAACAGAATTAGAAGGGGATGAAGCTATGTATCTTCATGATGGATCTAATAATGATATATATTTAAATGTGTTTACTAAGTTGTTGTTTCAGTATGTAGATACAATGGAGATTAGTGATTGTTACGTCTTTATGAAATTACCCACATCAGTATCCGAAGGGTTAACTTATCACCATATTCCTTTAACATATGATGTGTCAAGAAGTGTATTATCAAGTTTATTTTATGTAATCAGAAAGTTGCAGTATTTCTATTCTAATATAGATGTAGTATTTCCAGAATTACCTGTTCGAAAGAATATGAATCCAGTACTTAGTAGTAAGGATGCACAGTTCATGGGTGAATTCTTTTTTAACAATGAGCCCAATAGATATAGTACAGGCACACAAGAATAATCGAACATGTATATTACGTGAAGAAATGGAGTTTCTTAATTTAGTTGAAGAAAGGAGACAGGATTTAACAAAGAAAGCTGCTGAACAGTAGTAGTAAAGTTTATTTGTTTATTAATTAAAATCATTACAAAGAAAAGAACAGTACATATCCATGATAAAATCGAATAAAAAAAAATAAAAAATAAAAAAAATATACAGAACAATGTAGTTTTAACAACCTTGGAAAGATCCATCTATCATAAGATGATCAATGTCAATTTTAACAGTTTGATAATAACCTTTAGCAGCAAAAGGAAAAAGTGCATTGTGCTTACGGCATCAGTACTAAAGTGCCTTATGCTAGCAGCAAATATTGTGCTTACAGCATCAGAACTAAAGTGCCCTATGCTAGCCACAAATTTTACGATTACAACATTTTGCCAATAACAAGTAGCAGTAAAAAACAAAGTGCATTGTGCATTCAGTACCGATGGTAGTTTTGTCAGCAAAAATTACAAATAAACTCCTTAAATTAGTAATACTACACGGAATATTATACAACAGCCGTCGTTACAGGGCTTATTACTAGGGGTAAACTCCAATAAAATTGACTAAAATGGCTTGTACTATACCTAAGGTACAATGCCTTATGCTAGCAGCAAATATTAGCGATTTCAAAATATTGCCAATAACAAGTAGCAGCCAAAACAAAGTGCATTGTGCATTCAGTACAAAAAGTAAAATTCTAACAGTAAAAATTGCAAATAAACTCCTCATGTTAGTGATACTACACGGAATACTATGCAACAATAGTAATTAAAGTGCAATGGACTTAATGCTAGTAGTAAACTCCAGGAGAATTAAAGTGACTTGTGCTATGCTTAAAATACAATCCACAATTATAGGGTAATTTTCAATACTAAATGAATATAAAACACCTTAAAATAGCCCACAAACTCCCTAAAAACATTTAAGAACCTTAGATCTTTACCATTTTTTCTAAATGCTTTTCACAACGGGAATTCATTTGCTTATAATGTCTACTTTATGGAATTTCTTTTCAGCAATAATGATAAACTTAACAAATTGATGGATAAATTGGATGTTAACCCCTCTTAGACAGACAATAATTGCATTCCTACATGTTCTAACTCCCAATTAGTTGAAAATAGGCTTTAAGATAGACTTCCGCGCATCTGACAAGATTGGGCATAGGGTTACAATGTGCAATAAGGTTTCATCACACAGCCCACAGAGCCTACAAATACTCGATGGCCATTTGTTCTCCCATTTTGGAATTCCGTCTTTAGTTGGGTATCTCCCAAACCTTAGTAACATAAATGTATTCTTAATCCGGGGTTTTAAATGATATAACAGATAAGGTTGGGGCGACAACTTGCCAAAAGAGTTGGCTATTGACCATAAGTGATTTTTTTTCCTTAATTCCTCTTTATCCGTTATAGTAGACAGTAAAGCAGCCATTTGGTTAATTATTTTCTTATAAACTATTTTACTCATCACTTCATCCCCTAGTTTTGAACATTCAAAATTACATAAGCACTCGTTTAAATAAGTCTGCCAACTCCTCGAGTATTCATATTTCGACATCTCAAGCCAGCACAACTTTGCTAATGAGCCCTCTTCTGCTCGAGATAATGACAGTAAGGACTTTAAAAATGTAGATTGTCGGGCCAATAACTGATTCTTTAAGCCAAATTCAAGTCTTATATTGGCACGACTAATATATCTGGGAATCCTAAAAACAGATTTATATATCCTTAAATCTATGTCATCGAGCAGTTTTGCATCTTTGCCCCGAAAGATTATAGAACCGTAGTCCAAAGATGGGATTAACTTTGCTCTCATCACCCTCATTAGATGATCATAATTAGGGCATGATAGCTTATCCCTCAATTTTCTAAAGGCAAATGCGAGCGAGGTGCCCCTAGCTTCAAGTTTATTAAAATGCTGTCTAAATGTCATACCCTCATCAAATGTAATTCCCAAATATTTATATGATTTAACATTTTCGATAACCAAACCATTAATATTCCATTCTTTTACTCCTAGTTTGCCTTTTCCCACTGTCATTATTTTTGTTTTCTTTATGTTAATTGTTAAACCATTTTGTGCAACATAAGTGTTGGAAGAATCTATTAATCATTTTAACCCTATAACCGTTTGGCTCAATAAAATGGTATCGTCCGCATATTGCAAATATTTGATCTCTTTACCAAACACAGAGGGGGAGTGCACATTAACATTATTACAATGGGCTGGGAGATCAGACATAAAAAGATTAAAAAGGCAAGGAGCCAAAACACAACTTTGTTTCAAGCCGACATTAGTTGCTAGGCGACAGGTCGTATGCCTATCGTCGCCAATTTTGATCTGTACCCAGGTGTCGGAGTATAACAATTTAATCATTTTTAAAAGTGTTTCAGATATACCTCAATTAATTAACTTCCACCAAAGAACATTTCGGGGCACAGAATCAAACGCGGCTTTTAGGTCAATAAAGCAAATATACAATTTTTGTTTCCTACTTTTGGCTCTTTCGCCTAATTGTGTTAATAAAATTAAATTAGTATAAGTTGATTCACCCTTTCTAAAACCAGTTTGTAAATTAGGAATCAACTCCTCTCTTATGACCCATGATTCCAATTCATCCAGCAGACAACTGGCAAAACTTTTCCCAACTACATCTGTAACTGTTATTAAGCGATAGTTTGCCGGATTGTCCTGGGGGCCACTTTTATATATTGGTTGAATGATACTTCCCTGCCATGATAGCGGAATAAAGCCTGATTTAAGTACATCATTAAACAGGAGTGTTAATAGCTCTGGCCAGTTCCTTAATTGTGCTTTAAATATGGCATTCGGAATTCCATTAGGGCCTGGCGCTCCATTAGATCTAATCTTGTTTATCACTTTTTTTTACTTTATCGACCGACCATGGCCCAATATCAACACAGCTTTGTAGGTCATAGGCACTAACATGTGTCCCTCCATTTATTGTCTTGTGTAGGCAGTGATGTCGATTACTTTTACCATTGTCACACTGTGGGCTTCGAGGAGCAATTTTCAGATTAAAAAAAGTTTACCCAACTTAATTCATCAACATTAGCACTATTACTTCTGTTATTACCATTTTCAAGGTTGTTAATAATACTCCAAAATAGATGCAAATCTTTAGATTTACAAGCATAATGTAACTTAGACCATGTTGCTTCATAATATGCTTGCTTGGCTTTCCAAATTTCATTCTTATATCGCCTTTTCAATTCTCTAATTTTAAGGGATATCAAAAAAATGATAACCCTTTTGCTTTCCTATACAATGATCTTATTGTTTTATTAAGAATTCTTTTAAGGTAGGGTAAGCGGTGAGAATACCACCCTGGATTCTTAGGGTTCAGGGTTATACCCCTTGAGGGTTTCCGATTCGAGAAATTAACCAAAAGCGCGGCACATAAGCGGGCCAGAGAGCAACCATGGATTTCCCTTCTGCATTTGCAACCTGCACATCTTGAATTAAACGAGAAAGTACTTCTAATATATCTTTCTCCGTTTTACCATTCCATACTAACCTTTTAAGGTTAAAAGGGGTAGGATCAGTTTTAATTATTCTGGTATCAGGCAGATGATCAAGCGAAAATCAAAAAAGATAACTTGAGGATTGTGATCACTCTCAATCCTTGGGACTATCTGATAACTTTGAACTAAATTAAATAATTTCTCGGACATTATTGTATAATCTATTATGGAAGAACTACCTATTTTATTAAATGTCGGTATATGATCTCCATCATGCATAATCTTTAAATTATATTTTATGAACTCACAATTTGTCCATTGAGCTAAGCATTTTAAATCAATTTTCCGCTTTTTATAGGAAACAAGATGCATATTAAAATTGCCAGAAATAATGATTATTGAATCTAGAAGATAAAAATATAACACTTTCACCATTTCACATTGGTGAGTAATTTGCATGGATCTAACCTTTTTTTTAGAACTCAAATAAACATTTAAAAGAATAATCGATTGACTAGCAATTAATTTAATACACTGTATCCATTTTACCTGGAGGTCACTTTAAGACTCAGGGAAACATATATAGAGAGGCCACCACTTGGGCGACCCGTAGAGGCCACACGAGTTGCCACATTCAAATATTCAAAATAACCGATGAGGGGTTCGCTACACCTATTCCAAGTTTCTTGTAAAATTAACATATCAAAAGTTTTTTAAAAGTCTATAACATTTGGGTCCTCAATAAGTGATTTTAGACCATTTGTGTTTCAGGAACAAAGTTTAAAAGGGTTTAATGCTTTTTCAAGAGATGGTCGGCATCAATCGTTCTTCCCAGAATTTGCATTTGTTAATATTGCCGGAAGCCAACGCCAATGATCAACTGGTTCGGAGGCTTTCTTTAACGCCCCACATGATCGTAAACCAGGCTGACAGCTCCTGATCTTACTACCGCATGCCAAATTTAACTCTGAAGATGGACCTGAAGCACCTTTCAACACTCTCACCTATGATGCCCTGACTATTTTTTTGTCCTCCTTCTTTGGCACCGGGCTACACGGTGACTTAATTGGGATTAACAACGTTGGATATCGTGGGCCTTGAAGTCTCCAAACTTTGATTCCCCATTTCTCAAATATGACAGAATTTAACAAAGAAAGCTGCTGAACAGAAAACACATGTACCTCGATGGGTTGGGAAAGAGGGAATTTATGCAAAGAGCGAGGCTCATGCTCGATGGCCCTAGATTTTGTGAAGAAGGGGAAATTTTGTCCCCATAGGTTAAGGATAGAGTATAATAACATTTTCATTTGGTTCCAGTGAATGTTAACACAACTTTCTAATCATAGGGGGATGGGGACTAAAAGGGGGGACTGATCCTGTATTTCCAGGCATCTATTATGTATGCGGAAATAATGTGTGTTATAGGTTACCTGCCAGGTGGTATGGTAGCTGTTACTATGGAATAGTATTATCAAAAATGTATCATGTGGACAGAATCAGTGGAATCAATTAAATATCTAATGGACTAACACATATTAACAGGGCTAGTTGTTCTGAAATAGTGGGTGATATATTTGGTGTACTGATACCCTCAGTTAGTGTTGTTCTGAATTGGCACAAACTTCGTAAATTGCCAACAGTAGTTGATCGTCTTTTGACTGATACTGCTGGAGTATTCTTGATGATTAATACAGAAATGGCTGCAATGAGATCTATGGTTTTACAAAATTGTCTTGCTCTTGATATTTTATTGCCAAAAGGAGGAGTCTGTGGAATATTGAAAATTCAACATTGTTGCATTTACATACCTGATAAAAGTAAGGAAATTAAAGGGTATATTAGGAATATTACAATAATTCATGAAGACTTGACCCAACTGGAGGTTGATGGTGTATGGGAAAGACGAACAAAGAGTATTACTGCAATAGGGAATTGGTTTTATGACTTTGGAAAGAGTTTCCTAGGACAAATAATAATACCAGTAGTTGTAATAGTGACAATAGTGTTAATGATATAGATCACATGCACGTGTTGCAAGGGTAAAGGAAAAAGAATAATAATAGATGGGAAAGGAAAGAAAAGAAAGAGAATATGAGGAAATCCAGCTAGAAGAGATAAAAGGAAAAATATGAAAAAGAATGAAATAATTATAAGGAAAAGAAGTAAAGGATAAAAATATAAAAGGAAAAGAGAAAAATTGAGAATTGTTGATGTTGGCATCTGGTTGGAATGGGTAATTTTGTGATGGCTCAAAAATGCCATCAGAGAGGGGATTGATGGAGCAAGGTCTCGGAAGGAAGAGACTTGCTCGGAGCAATCGGCTCGTTTAACTCACTAACAAGTTATCAATAAAGTTTTGTGGAAACTAATACGCATTTACACAAACACTTTTGGGTTAGCGAAGCTTGCATATGGATGTACTAACGCAGATAACATTGAAGAAGGACTAATACCGCTTATACGTCAACTACATCTAAGTAGTATGACGAGGTAATGCTTGGAGGGAAATTCTGGCGCATGAGCAGAAGCTATTAACATCGAGGCTTGCAGGCTCGCATGCATGACACCTGCTTATCTGAAATTAAAGTAAGTTATTTCCTAATGCTAACGCGGGGATAAGTCTAATAAATAAAATGGGATATTTTGAGAAATTAACATCTGTCTTTTGACTTTTATCATTAGTGTGCATTTGGGCCTTTCTCGCATAACTGAATTAACTGAATGACGCGACGTCTGTGCATGCCCACTGAGGGACGCCATGAAGGTCAATGACACAGCAGTTGAAAGAGAGCCAAGATCGAGTGCTACGCCATGGGAACGGATGGTGCAGAGTTCAACAGTGAAAAGTTCTATTCATCGAAGTGTCTGTCAAGAAATTCACGATTGCCACCATCATGCATCAGCATCCATGCAGTTTCTTAAAAAGAACCAGAGTCATTGTAAAACCCAGTATAGTCAACTGGTGGTGTGATATAGAATAGATCATTAGACACTACAAGATGGACGCCGCTTTGATAGCAATTATCCTTGGACTGTGAGAACACCTGAGCACTCTAGTGGTTAAGGGAAGTGCGCGTGCCTATTGCTGCGCACTGCAATTGAGATTTGTTCGAGAACGCATCGAGGAACCGTTTTCTCCGCAGTTTATAAGCAGCGGGAGAAAACAGCTTTATTTCAAGAATTTAGAGATAGCGGTAAAGTGAATTCAGAGTAAGCAGTAAGGTCGAGTTCCGCACTTTGGCGAAGTTAGTACTTGTAAGTGAGAGTGTAGAGACTAGAACAGCCTTCTGAGAGAAACTCCGTGGCACACACTCGTCAAGAGTTTCCATGCTCCTCTGACCAGCGACTTGCGGTTGGAAGCGGAGAACCACTTTGAATTGGCGGAGAGAAACCAAATACTGGAGTACTTGCTTGAGCCTGAGAAACCAGAGGAGTATACAGTTTGTCAGCAGCTCCGCATGCAAGTAAGACTTTTCCGAAGCAATAACCTGATTTGTTACGCCAGTAGCAGAACGCTTACGCCTTAGTAGCTTAGTTAGTCAGATGGAGACTTGCTGAATGCTGGGGAGAGAAGCTGATGCTGTGAGATGCTGAGTTGCTGATGAAGAACTGATCGCAGAACCTGAAGCAGACATTTCTATCCTAATTTAATTGGGTTAGATCTGAAGATTGCAGAAGAATCTAGAGGACGAAAAGAGTGTCAGAGAGGGGTGTGGCACAACCGTCGGAAACTTAAAGAGGGTAACTATCCTCTTCCTGATTCCTGTTCTGAAATCTTTGTCTCCTGAATCTATCTGAGGGGACACCCACCAGCCCTTTGGCCAGGGGGTTGGTATTCCTCACCATCCTTGGTAAATATAATTTTCTGTGAATTGTGGTTTTTGACCTTTTCTCTCTGTCCTCTCCGTTTCCGTCATCAATTATTGCGTGAGTCAGAGATAAATGCATTGTGTTTATTAAATGAATTTTTTCACTCCTACGAATGATAGTGACTGCACTGTATTGAGATTGTTCACATGCATCTAAAAAAATTTGGATACAGATTTGAAAACTTTTTGAGTCTGGGGTGATTTACTTAAAGTATAGAAAAGTTAGTTCATTATCGATAACAAATAGATTCAACTAATGGTCCATCGACCAGAGAAAAAAACTTGTTGATCTGCAAAGGGTTAGTTGAAAAATGAACTGAGGTATTGAATAAACGAATTCTAAGCAGTCTGTGAACTTCAATAAAAACTTGACACCCCAGCGGTTTAACCACTGTGAGTTTTATGGGCCCAGGTGAGTATGTGGTAGTGGAGTATATGTTGTTGGTGAACTGCTGGATCAGCCCCATCTATCTCATTGACTTGGATGTCAAGGTGTTTGCGTCCGTCTTGGCCAACCGCCTGCGGGTGCATCTGACCAAGCTGGTCCATCTCGGCCAATGCGGTTTCATGCCGTCGTGGGCTACCAGTTACTGCCTCAGGTGCCTCCACCTCGCTCTAGCGAACCGCCAGTTGTTGACCTACTTGGCGCTCCTTCTCGTTGATTTCGAGAAAGCCATTGATTCTGTAGAGTGGCGGTAGCTTGAGGAGGAGTTGGCGGAACTGGGATTCGGGAAATACTTCCATAAATTGGTGAAGATCCTGTACAGTGGGCTGCGGGCCAGAGTACTGGTCAAAGGGGCTCTATCACAGCCCTTCCCTATCAGGCGAGGTACGAGGCAGGGATGCCCCCTCTCGCCCTTCCTTTTCGCCTTAGCGATGGAGACCTTCGCATGCCTCATACGGTCGGACAAGCAAATTATGGGATGGAAATGGCTTGGGCTGAGCGAGTACAAAATCGCTCTCTACACGGAGGACGTTCTGCTCTTTATGGCCGAACTGACCCAGTCTGGACCCCGGTGTCTACGTGCGTTGAGTCTCTTTCAACAGGCCTCTGGACTGCGACCAAGTCTGTCCTGGTCCCCTTTCATATCTCAAAAAACTGCTTTGATTGGCAGAACACGATACCCCTCCAGAGACAGTCCTTCAAGTATCTTGAGATTTGGATCGCCCTCCTCCCTGACCTTGCTTGGGCACTCAATGTGACCCCGCTAGTATAGAGGGTCCGGGCTGACCTCCTCAGATGGCAGGCGCTCCCGTTGAACCCCATGGGCAGAATAGCCCTATTCAAAATGATGATTCTGCCCAGGTACTTGTATGTACTTCAAAATACACCTTTACTCTTCTCGCAAGCATGGTTCAGGGATATGGACAGCCTAGGTACCAAGTTCCTTTGGGGGAGTCGGAGGCCCCGTCTGGCTCTTGCCCAATGCAGGATCCCACCCTTTGATGGGGTTTGGGAATGACTAACCTGTATCTATATATACACAGACTGGTTCAAAGGCGGTTGGTTGGATCCAGCATACAGACTGGAACTACATGCCCTGGGCCTATCTAATATCCAGGGGAGGCTGTACAGGGAATCATTCCCATAACCCTGCCCGATGTAACGCAGGGAGAGCTCCTGGCCTGGGTGGCCTCTCAGCGCCATACCCACTGGTCGGGCAAACTGACTCAATATACCCCACTTTGGCAAGGCACTTGGCTCCAGGAGGGTGCCAATTTGCTTTAAAGCATGGGATCTCATTGGTGTCTGGCAGCTGGGGGACGTATGGAGAGGTGACCGCATACGTACCTTTCAGGACCTTCAACTCGGTATTCCTTGCACCCCTCACAGTTTTTCCAGTACTTGCAATTGCATCACGCCCTCCGCTCCCACATCTCAGAAGGTCCCTCCTTACCTGAATACAGCCCACCCAAGCCCAAATCATTACGGGCAACCTGAGGGGGGGATTTCCCGCATTTATCGTTCCCTCGCGAATAACACTCCCACTACGCTACACCGACTTAGAGGCCAGTGGGAGGGATGGCTCGGAACCCTGGATGATGAAGATTGGAGAGACGCACTAATGATACCCCAAAAAATCACAGCCTCTGCGAGGCTCTGTCTGGTCCAAATATACTATCTCAAAGCCGCCTACCTTATACTGCTGTGCCTTCACCGCTCAGAATCAGGCCAGACGCGTTATGCCCCCGTTATATCCTACACCAAGTTGATTTTCTCCACATGGTATGGCTTTGCCCCGTTGTTGCACGCTTTTGGGAATCTGTGGCGGGTTAACTCACTGAGGTCCTGGGCTGAGAGGATCTCCCTAACCCACTGAATATGCTCCTGGGGGTTACCGAGGGGTTGGATGGATCCAGAGCGGACAAACTCTTCCTGAATACAGCTGTGATGGTGGCCAAGAGGGACACTGCGGCTAACTGGTTGAACCAGGTTGCGCCCACGATGGCGCAGGGGGTGGAATGGTGCGCAGCGAAGGAAAAGCCCTTGTATGAGGCCAGGGGATGTCCTGCAAAGTACCGCAAAGTATGGGGCAAATGGGTGGGGCTGCTGGACGATTGACATTCCGCCTGTGCATCTGTGGCCTCGCTGTGAGAATCTACTCTGCCCTCTTTCATGTCATATGCGTTTCAAAGGGTTTGCTCAATGCTATAATGATGCCATGTATCTGCTGTACACTGCTGTCTCTAATTGCGGCTGGTCTTCAGTTCTATTTTTGTTTGTTTTCACCAAAATCAATAAAATTGGTTATCAAAAAACAGGTACTGTAAACTGATATCAGTAATACATTCTCATAAATACAGAATTTAGATTCTGGGGTAGAAAATACTGAATTCTGCACTAAACCTGGAGAATGTCTGTCCTATATGAGAATCGCAGATCCCAGCACACTTTCGAGGTCTGTAGCACACAAGTGAGTTCATTGCTGAAAATGTACCTTCCACAGATGCAACGTTTCTGTCCCTTGACATAGGCTTGACTAAAGCAGAGGGTGAGAAGCAGGGGCTCAGTAAGAGGATCCTACATTTACAATTCTCTGTAGCAATGCTCAATGAAGGGAGCAAAGAATACAATGATTCTCGCAACTGCATATTGCCAGAACGGATTTGCTTCCATTTAGAGATCTAGTCCTTGGAGGAGATGATGCAGTCCTCAAATATCTAACTCCTGGATAATGCCTGCCAAGATCCTCACTGGGATGATTCAGTGGTTTCTTGTGGAGGGGACGTTCTCGCCCAGTCCTCCTTGTGTGGTGGGTAGTGTAACTTTGTTAATGCTATCCTACGTCTGCTTAGGGCTTCCTAAGATGATGTGATTCTTCTGAATTCCATTTTGGACACCAAAACTGTGGGCTTCAGAAATGTACTGGACTAGGCAACAGATGTAAGTCAGTCAGAATGGTAGTAACAGAGTCATGTGGTCAACCTTCTTAATTGACTACCCACAGTCATAAGACACATTTTAAATTCTTCATCTTTCTAGCTACTTTGTCTTTTCTTTTTTTGTTCTTTTCTGGTTAATTGCAGTTGAGTTCAACATGCCAAATGACGGCCCTCTTGCTCTTCTGTCAGCTCTCTAGAGATTGTCCCCTTCTTGTGCAAACGTTCTTCTTTTTGATTGTGACTACCTTGAGCATATTGCCCTAAAAATGAAGAACTGTGGTTTCCAATAAAAGAACATTACATTGATTATGCGTTTTTAGAATAGCCTTGTTCTGGAAACGGAAAACAACTGGAAGAAAGTGAATTGTCCAGCTTAACTCTAAATTAGGGAAGTTGTCCAAATGTACTACAAATCACAGAATGGACAGTCTGTGGTTGAAAGAGCTGTACTCTTCTGCTTTACTGAGGAACTCGTCCTCCATGTTTGTTACAGTTGCCAGGTGCAGAATAACAGCAGAATAAGTCCCTATTCTCTGTCAAGTTAATGCACAGTGATCACTCAAACATGGAAGGTTAGGTAGGCAAGTTGCCCGGAAGAAAGGGAACTTAAAACACCATAACAGTCACTACTGTTACTACAGTGAGTTAAGTTTATATCCACTCCTACTGCCAGCAGATTCACAGAAGGATTTTAAGCCATCTCCAGCAATTAAAAGTGCACACTTCTTCCTGGGATTGCAGTGACTTCCAAGGGTAGGAAAGAGATATTGAAACACCAAAAAGGGGGATACAATCTAGAGAGCTGGCAGCAAGTGCAGCCTCTAAGAAGCCTGGTGAGTGATGACGCAAGGAGTCCCTGAAGCATGGAACCTTAATTCATCTTTAGCCAAGGGAGGAACAACCATTGAACATGGAGCACCTACATAAAAGGAGTGAAAAAGTCTAAGCAGAACAGTGAAAGCCTAACACTTTTGACAAGCAGAGGTCTATTTTGAGGACAGTTACTTAAGTTTCCAGATAGAGGAAGTGTAACACTGAGACTGTACATCAGCCACAGATTTTTTATCCATTTATCGGAGTTAAATCAACCAAGCCATTGAGGTAAGCCATCACAATAGAGTCTAAGTGTTTTAACTAAAAGCAGGAAAACGTACATGTACCTTAGATGGAGAAGTGCAAGCCTGGCCAAAGCATTGCCATCAGAAGGATCTACAAAGTCTCCTGCCATCGGATGACAATGCATAGATCATAAATCTCAAGGTGGTCCTCATTAGGGAGCTCTGTTGTAGTCAGCCAGATTGGTTTATGGCATTAAAAACACAGATGGTACCCTCCCTGTGAGCAGCACCTGAATGGCTCATGAAAGCATTACTGAGAAAGCCGTAAACAATTGTAGAGTTATGCACATCCTCCAAAAAGGAGTAGTCAGCATCCTCTAACAGGACAGGAGCAAACTCAGAATTGCAGGCTCAGAATTAGGCAAAGGTAGCATCTAGAAGAGATTGACTTGCTAGGGTTACCAGGAGGAATCCTGAAATAAACTCTTTAACATGTATTCCAACAATCACAGAGAGGCCGCCAAAAGGGAAAACATCTTAAACAAGCCCCCATGCCACTTCCAATGTTTAATTAATTGTCTGTAACTCTAATTTTAACTTTCAACCTTATACTAACTGTAACGCAAACCTTATCCTAATCTTGACGCTAACCTTAACTGAAACCTCAACGTTTATTGTTAAACAATGCAAATAAACATCATTTAATGGCAAATAATATGATCATGAGTGGCTGAGGTAAATAAAATGAAGTAATGGGATAATAAAGTAAAGAAGATAGTTGTAGAGAATGAAAAAATAGGGACTTTGTAAATAATCCCCTGAGGTGGCATGGAAGGAGTAGTTTCTGTCCTGTAACGCCAGTTCTGTAGTAGGGGTATCTCTGTTATAGTCATAATCTAGTGAATAGTCCCGCCCATGTGCGTGGACCCCGGAGCAATCAAAAATAATCTCTTACGGTGTCGAAAAATGCAGAATTTAGTGTCTGGGGTAGAAAATACTGAATTCTGCACTAAACCTGGAGAATGTCTGTCCTATATGAGAATCGCAGATCCCAGCACACTTTCGAGGTCTGTAGCACACGAGTGAGTTCATTGCTGAAAATGTACCTTCCACAGATGCAACGTTTCTGTCCCTTGACATAAGCTTGACTAAATCAGAGGGTGAGAAGCAGGGGCTCAGTAAGAGGATCCTACATTTACAATTCTCTGTAGCAATGCTCAATGAAGGGAGCAAAGAATACAATGATTCTTGCAACTGCATATTGCCAGAACGGATTTGCTTCCATTTAGAGATCTAGTCCTTGGAGGAGATGATGCAGTCCTCAAATATCGAACTCCTGGATAATGCCTGCCAAGATCCTCACTGGGATGATTCAGTGGTTTCTTGTGGAGGGGACGTTCTCTCAAGATTGTGGTTCTGTGACTATACAGGCTTAAAACCAGGAGGATGGAAGGTAGAGTTAAACCCATAGGCACAGTTATTGCGGAGTCTGGTGCACCCTCAGAGTTGTAAATGCTGTGTCTACTCTATCTGTTGGAAGCAAATAGATTCAGCTCCTCCTTGACCACAGTAAATCTGTTGCAATTAGAGGAAAGAACTGCAACAAATCAAGAAAAAGCTAATAGGTCTGGATGCTGCACCCTGTCATCCAGGGACACAGTAAAAGACATGGAAAATCACACAGAGTACTGAACACAATACACATGATTTTTTGTTTATTTGCTGGTTTCTAACTTCATTGTGCTCGACATTGCACAAAGTAGATTTTTCTTATTCTAGTTGTGGGAATATAGGATCTGTAGTAAGGAGAAGTGAATTATTGCCATATACCCTTCCCTTCCCCTTTGTTATGGGGAAGAGGACAAAGGGGCTTTTCTTGTGGCCGAGTGGTGTTGTTTGAGATGGTTATAATCGTCATGAGGACAGCAGTCTTTCCTGTGTGTTGATGTATTATGTATTTGCTTGTTACGAGTTGGTACCGTCAATAAAAATGACTGAAACATTACAGATGAGATTTGGTTGGCCTGTCGGAAATCTATTCTTGAGATAGGAGATATATATATATATATATATATATACCCAAACCACAGTCCTGATAAGTCTTCCTCTTGGAGCAGAAAAATCAGGTACGGACCACCAAGTCCGTACCTGCTCTCTCTTCCAAATACCAAAGCCGATTGCTTTTCCACATGGGGAGCTGCATCTTCGCAGCTCCCCATGTGGAATAGCAATGCCGGCTCCCGCTGGGGTCCCCAGGGCCAAAATTATTAGGAAAAGAAGTGAGACAAATCGGGTTGGCACTTTGTGTTGCTTCCGTTTCCGGAAAATACCTAATGCACAGGCTTCCCAGGTGTTCAAATGTGTAAGCCCTGTGTGATCTCTGAGCGTCTTGTGCACATTGTGTCAATATGGCTGTAGTGTGGAGCAGCTCCAGAACATGTGATGAAAATCTGCTTCCTGTGATCAGCATCTGGGACAAAGGAACTGGGTGTCGGGGTAAAATCTTTGGAGGCGTGCTGGCGTTAGATACTCCCTGTGTAGGATATAGAATTGTATATTTTTAAAAGGTGCGTTTCTAGACACTTTCTTGGGGTATTCAAGGGCCATCTCCCATTCTTTCTCATGTAGTTGACGCCCTACTGCTGCCTCCCAAGTGGCCCGTAGGGCCTCTAGGGACCTGTTTGTAAGTTCCCGAATGGCTTTATAGAGCCATGTTGTCAGGTGTCGCCCCATCCCCATGTGTATGATTGTGTGGATGACCGGGTGAGTAGCAGGCTCTCCCGTCGATAGGTCGTGGTGCAATCGATAGCTTTTAGGAGTTGGCGGTGAAGTGGGAACTTCGTAGTCGTCTATAAGCTGGTGGAACGGTCTAAACTGTCTGTCCTCAAATAGAGACTCTATTTCAGTGAGGCCACAGTCCGTCCATGTGTGAAGCATGCTAGTTGTGTGATATTTTTCATGTTTGGGCCAGCCGACTAGCGGCAGCAGAGGAGAGTACGAAGGCTTCTCCAGCGACATACGGGGTATGTGCGCCTCGGTTTAGTGCCTGGTAGTAGTAGGCGGTGGAGTTCTGGGATGGGCATTTGGCCAGTTGCTGTGTGTATGTCACCTATATGTCTGCCTGCCGTCCAGTAGGACAGCCACTGTAATTGTGCTACCAGGAAGTAGGACTCGAAGGACGGAGCGCCCAGTCCTCCTTGTGTGGTGGGTAGTTGTAACTTTGTTAATGCTATCCTACGTCTGCTTAGGGCTTCCTAAGATTTTTTTGTTTAAATTTGTTTATTGGGTTTTTGTGTACATATGATAATCAACATATCAGCAATCATGAAATACAGATAATGCATGACCTTAGTTACATTGTCTCAGGTATCGTCGCTTAGCGGCCCCCCATCTACCGGGGAGCCCATGTCACACGACCGCATCTCACCGTATGTTCCTGTAACAGTCACCCCGAGCCCCTCATGGGGTCCCAATACGTCCCCAAGGGGGGGCAGTACTGTCCGTGGCGTGCGACTTACTAGTGTCTGCGATGTGAGGAGCTCATGATGTGGCAGTCGTTATGTGGGTGCCGCGCCTAGTATTGGCTACGCCGGCATGATCCGTGGGGGTGCATGGTGTCGTGCCGCTGTTATCTGTATGTCCTCGCAATGGACCCAAAGGTGGGGGGGGGGAAGAGGCCTCCCCGATCTAAAGTTATCAACTCTCCCAAGAACTTCGGGATGAACTAGGTAACAAGGGGAGGGGGTGAAGCTTGGGGGGGTGAGCGGAAGGGAATGGTTTGCTACCTCGGGGGGCACCATAGCGGCGTTCTCGGGTCGCAGGGGTTGGTTGTGTGTGAGGAGTTATTGACTCGCGGCCGATCGCGAGCGTTGCAGAGATACCACTACTGGTGGCAATCCGGTAGGGTCCGTAGCCGTGTCATGGGGCTGTGGGGGCCGGAGTGGCTAGGTGTGTCTGTGACTGTGAGGCCATGGGTGATGCATCGGGTCGTGTCGTCTGTGTAAAGTCGTACATCAATTGAGCCCACTCTAAGGATATGGGGTGTTTGCGGTGTCCCCGTGCCTCCTCCTCTCGGAGTATCTCCTCCTCTGCCTTGCCCCGCCTGCTGGATGAGGAATTTGACGGCAGAGACCCTCGCTCCGACCGATCCTGGCTGTGATGGTCTAACCAGCGCCTCACCTCCGCTGGGTCGGTGAAGAAGTGTGTCGAGTCGCCATATATGATTTTGAGGTGGGCCAGAAAGAGGAGGGCATACTGTATCTTGCGTTGGCGCAGGGTTTGCTTCACTGCCTGGAATGTGGCACGTTGGCGTTGAACCGCCTGAGAGTAGTCAGGGAACACCATCACGTTCTTGTCCTCCACCCTGAGTGCTTTCGCCTGCCTGGCCGCCCGCAGGATCGCGTCCCTGTCTTGGTAGTGTAACAGTTTTAGCAAAAAGGGTCTGGGCGGGAGACCGGCCGATGGTCGCCGGGCCGGAACCCTATGTGCTCTCTCCACGGAGAAGAATGGTGTGAGATCCTGGGTCCGGGTGAATGTTCTTATCCATGCTTCAATGTACTGAATGGGGTCTGTCCCCTCCACTCCCTCCGGCAGGTTGAGTAGGCGTATGTTACTCCGACGGGAGCGCCCCTCCAAATCGTCCACCTTGCGATCCAGAAAGTTAACTTTCTCCTGTAGGTCCTTGATGGCTTTTTGGTTAAGCTGGACTTGTAGTTGCAGTTCGTGCAGTGTTTGTCCCTCCTGGCTCACTCTATCCGCCAACTTCCTGTGATCGTCTCTGAGGAGGGTGATATCTGTGGCCAGTTCTCCGAATTTGGTCTCCATGGACATCCGGGAGTGTTCAATAGCCGCTAGCACTCTGTCAAGTTTTGCGGACATATCTGTCTCTTGCGGTGGCTCTCCGGTCTTCAGCTTGCGCGAGGGGCTCGGGGAGGGCGAGCGCCTCTGGGCCGGCGCCGGCGTCGTACTCGGTATTCTCTGAGGTCGCCCCATTAATGCGGCGAGCAGTCCGTCAACTTGGAAGGTCTCAACGAAGGTGCCGCAACCCGCACACACCCATGTGTCTCGCCCCCTGTGGCAGCGTTGGTAGGGGGGTCACTCGGCTCCGGTCACACAGTTTCCCTCAGAGGTAAGTGCTGTGGCCACTCACCCTGTCCCGGTGAATCGATTCCGGCGTGCTGGAGCTCCCCTCGACGCACCCCCACGTGGGCCCGTTCCATTGTTGCTCCCGTACTGCCGGCTATCGTCAGGCCCACGCTTGCTCCGCGTGTGTCACACGGCGTGCTCTGGGTCGTCTAGGTGGTTAGGGCTTCCTAAGATGATGTGATTCTTCTGAATTCCATTTTGGACACCAAAACTGTGGGCTTCAGAAATGTACTGGACTAGGCAACAGATGTAAGTCGGTCAGAATGGTAGTAACAGAGTCAATTGGTCGACCTTCTTAATTGACTACCCACAGTCATAAGACACATTTTAAATTCTTCATCTTTCTAGCTACTTTGTCTTTTCTTTTTTTGTTCTTTTCTGGTTAATTGCAGTTGAGTTCAACATGCCAAATGACGGCCCTCTTGCTCTTCTGTCAGCTCTCTAGAGATTGTCCCCTTCTTGTGCAAACGTTCTTCTTTTTGATTGTGACTACCTTGAGCATATTGCCCTAAAAATGAAGAACTGTGGTTTCCAATAAAAGAACATTACATTGATTATGCGTTTTTAGAATAGCCGTGTTCTGGAACCGGAAAACAACTGGAAGAAAGTGAATTGTCCAGCTTAACTCTAAATTAGGGAAGTTGTCCAAATGTACTACAAATCACAGAATGGACAGTCTGTGGTTGAAAGAGCTGTACTCTTCTGCTTTACTGAGGAACTCGTCCTCCATGTTTGTTACAGTTGCCAGGTGCAGAATAACAGCAGAATAAGTCCCTATTCTCTGTCAAGTTAATGCACAGTGATCACTCAAACATGGAAGGTTAGGTAGGCATGTTGCCCGGAAGAAAGGGAACTTAAAACACCATAACAGTCACTAGTGTTACTACAGTGAGTTAAGTTTATATCCACTCCTACTGCCAGCAGATTCACAGAAGGATTTTAAGCCATCTCCAGCAATTAAAAGTGCACACTTCTTCCTGGGATTGCAGTGACTTCCAAGGGTAGGAAAGAGATATTGAAACACCAAAAAGGGGGATACAATCTAGAGAGCTGGCAGCAAGTGCAGCCTCTAAGAAGCCTGATGAGTGATGACGCAAGGAGTCCCTGAAGCATGGAACCTTAATTCATCTTTAGCCAAGGGAGGAACAACCATCAACATGGAGCACCTACATAAAAGGAGTGAAAAAGTCTAAGCAGAACAGTGAAAGCCTAACACTTTTGACAAGCAGAGGTCTATTTTGAGGACAGTTACTTAAGTTTCCAGATAGAGGAAGTGTAACAGTGAGACTGTACATCAGCCACAGATTTTTTCTCCATTTATCGGAGTTAAATCAACCAAGCCATTGAGGTAAGCCATCACAATAGAGTCTAAGTGTTTTAACTAAAAGCAGGAAAACGTACCTGTACCTTAGATGGAGAAGTGCAAGCCTGGCCAAAGCATTGCCATCAGAAGGATCTACAAAGTCTCCTGCCATCGGATGACAATGCATAGATCATAAATCTCAAGGTGGTCCTCATTAGGGAGCTCTGTTGTAGTCAGCCAGATTGGTTTATGGCATTAAAAACACAGATGGTACCCTCCCTGTGAGCAGCGCCTGAATGGCTCATGAAAGCATTACTGAGAAAGCCGTAAACAATTGTAGAGTTATACACATCCTCCAAAAAGGAGCAGTCAGCATCCTCTAACAGGACAGGAGCAAACTCAGAAATGCAGGCTCAGAATTAGGCAACGGTAGCATCTAGAAGAGATTGACTTGCTAGGGTTACCAGGAGGAATCCTGAAATAAACTCTTTAACATGTATTCCAATAATCACAGAGAGGCCGCCAAAAGGGAACACATCTTAAACAAGCCCCCATGCCACTTCCAATGTTTAATTAATTGTCTGTAACTCTAATTTTAACTTTCATCCTTATACTAACTGTAATGCAAACCTCATCCTAATCTTGACGCTAACCTTAACTGCAACCTCAACGTTTATTGTTAAACAATGCAAATAAACATCATTTAATGGCAAATAATATGATCATGAGTGGCTGAGGTAAATAAAATGAAGTAATGGGATAATAAAGTAAAGAAGATAGTTGTAGAGAGTGAAAAAATAGGGACTTTGTAAATAATCCCCTGAGGTAGCATGGAAGGAGTAGTTTCTGTCCTGTAACTCCAGTTCTGTAGTAGGGGTATCTCTGTTATAGTCATAATCTAGTGAATAGTCCCGCCCATGTGCGTGGACCCCGGAGCAATAAAAAAAAATCTCTTAAGGTGTCGAAAAATGCAGAACTGCACAGACACTTAAGAGAGAATTTAAAGACAGATAATGCAGCCTATATCCACAGGCTACACTGTCCAGTACTTCAACTAGAAACTCCACCAAAAAATCCACAAACAGCAAAGCCTGTCCAGATTTTCCTTGCTTTAACAGCAAAAACCCCTCTGGAATGATAGAGAGGAAGACATGGACAGACAAGCCCCATAGGCTGCCATTATGTGTCTCAAAACAGGATACTGTGCCTTTAAGAGAACTTTCCAGAACTTCACAGTATCCCAGAATGCACTGCAGGTCCCTTTTACTTTCAGTTCTTTTTGAAGGCGTAACACGCCCGACCTGTAGCATTCCTTACATGAATATCTCTCTCCACCGGGGAGGAGGGCGGGCGCTTATGACTATAACAGAGATACCCCTACTACAGAACTGGAGTTACAGGACAGAAACTACTCCTTCTGTAGTAGGGGATCTCTGTGTATAGTCATAATCTAGTGAATAGAATGGCAAGCCCATCCCCACACCAAAGCGGCGGTGGAGAAAAGAGAAAATAACACCACTACTGTGCGAACAGATTTCGCAGCGAAGCCTGCCCAACCTGAGCGTCTGCTCTGGCATCAGTGTCCAAGCAGTAATGCTTAGCAAAGGTATGGACCTACTTCCAAATGGCCGCCTTGCAGATTTCTGCAATTGGAACATTACGGAGCAAAGCAGTCGTGGCAGCTTTGCCCCTGGTGGAATGAGCCTTAGGTTTACCCCCTAAGGTCTTACCAGCCTTTTGGTAACACAACTGTATACAGGACACAATCCACCTAGAAATGGACTGTTTAGAGGTAGCAAGACCTGTCCTGACTGATCCATAATTGATAAACAATTGGTCTGACCTACGAATATCCTTGGTTTTATCCAGATAAAATTTCAACACCGTCCTGACATCCAGGGAATGTAAGACCTTTCCGCTGGAGAGGAAGGATTCTGAAAAAACGTAGGTAAAGTTATGGTCTGGTTAACATGAAAGTCAGATATAACTTTAGGAAGAAATTTAGGGTGAGAAAGCATAACAACCTTAGCAGCATGAAATACAGTATAAGGTTCTTGGCAACACAACGCCTGAATCTCACTCACCCTGCGGGCCGATGTAATGGCCACGAGGAACGCCGTCTTCCAGGATAGGTGCTGCAACGAAGCCTTATGAATAGGTTCAAAAGGCTCCTTTATCAATCTGGACAGCACCACATTCAATTCCCATGAAGGCGAAGGAAGCCGGACAGGAGGGAACACTTTCTTCAGGCCTTCCAAAAAGTATTTGATCACAGGGATCTGAAAGAAGGAAGTCTGTGAAGGGCATTTCTTGTAGGCAGTCAAAGTAGCCAGATGAACCTTAATGGAATGAACATTAAGGCCAGACTGCGCCAGATGTAGAAGATATGGAAGGATGACATCCTCCTTACATGTCGTCGGGTCATAGTTCTTGGACTTGCACCAGATGCAAAACCTCTTCCACTTGTAAGCATAAGAAGTCCTAGTGGAAGGTCGCTTAGCCTCCTTCAGTATGTCCATGCAATCTTCTGGGAGATTCAGATGGCCATATTGCACTAACTCAGGAGCCATGCCGCCAAACTCAAAGATGAGAGGTTGGGGTGCAACATCTGCCCCCCGAACTTCGTGAGAAGGTCCGACCTGCACGGCAGCCGCATGTGAGGAAGGAGGGACCGGTGAAGCAGGTCTGTGAACCACCACTGTCTGGGCCATTCCGGGGCAATCAGTATCATCCGCGCCCTGGACTGGGACAGCTTGATGAGCACCGTCGGAATCAGGGGAATGGGTGGAAAAGCGTACAGAACGCTGTTCGACCAGTTGATCCATAACGCATTCCCCAGCGTCCCCGGCTGGTAGTACCTGGAGGCAAAGTCTCGGCATTTGCTGTTTTCGGCGGTGGCGAACAGATCTACGTCTGGAGTCCCCCACCTTGCGAAGACTTCTCCTAGTACTTCGTCGTTTATGACCCATTCGTGGTTTTCCTGAATCAGTCTGCTCAATGCATCTGCCTGAACAGTCTGCACACCTGGTAGATGGGTAGCCGTTATCGTCAGTCCTCTGGCTAGAAGCCAGTGCCAGATCGCCTGCGCCTCCTGCGACAGAGTGCGCGATCTCGACCCCCCTGCTTGTTGAGGTAATACATCGTGGTCGTATTGTCCGTCTGAACAAGCAAAGAGTTGGTCCGGAAGGACGGATGAAAGGCGTTCAGCGCCAAGTGAACAACTCTGAGTTCCAGGAAATTGATGTGGTACGTGGACACTGTCGGGGACCACGTCCCTTGAATCTGTAGGTCTCCGGAGTGCGCCCCCCAGCCGTGGAGCGACGCATCCGTCACGATAGTCTGCGTGGGAATGTCTTTGTGGAAGGGAACCCCTCTCAGGAGGTTCTCCGCCGAACACCACCACCTCAGAGACTGAAGAGCATGCAGAGACAGTCGTATCCAGTCATCCCAAGACCCTTTCCTTTGATCCCGCTGATCCTCCAAGCACTCCTGCAATGGTCCCATGTGCAGCCGTGCGTGTGGCGTGAGGAAGATACAAGAGGGCATCGATCCCAGTAGAGAAGACAACCTCACTGTTGTAGATGGAGTGGTCATAAGAGCCTGAGCCTTCCGAAGGAGTGATAATCGTCGCTCCTCCGAAGGAGACACGCTTGCTGACAGCGTATTGTTGGAGGCTCCCAAGTACTGGATGCACTGGACCGGAGTCGGGACAGACTTGGACATGTTGATGTGCAACACCAGCTTGTTCAAGAGAACGCACGTCTTCTGGAAGTGCGCTTGAGCTTCCGAGGAGGAGGAGGCCTTGATCAACCAATCGACCAGGTATGGGTAGACAAACACCTTGTTCTTCCTTAGGTGTGCGGCTACCACTGCCATGCACTTCGAGAATGTTCTGGGCGCAGACTTCAGTCCGAATGGCAGTACTGTGTACTGATAATGATTGGCGCCGACTTGGAATCGCAGGAACTTCCTGTGCTTGTGTGCAATGGGCACATGGAAGTATGGATCCTGTAGGTCTATGGCACACAGCCAGTCTGTCTCCCCGTTGCAGCTGAGGATAAATCTGATGCAACGACAGCATGCGAAACTTCTCTCTGCGAATCCACTTGTTTGCTTGTCGCAAATCCAGAATGGGCCTGAACTCGTTCTTGTCCTTTTTGCGAACCAGGAAGAACCGGGAGTACAGACCTCTTCCTCTTTGAGACAGAGGTACGTCTTCTATCGCCCTTTTCCTTAACAGGATATCGGCCTCCGCCTGGAGCTCACGCAGCTGAAACTGCGAGCTGACCGGAGGAATTGATGGAGGCGGGCTGGTGAACCGAAGACTGTATCCATTGCAAACAATATTCAGCACCCACTTGTCCTGAGTAATTTTTCTCCACTCTGCCAGAAAAAATCGAACGCTTCCCCCCACCGGAGCGGGTAACGGATGTAGGGGAAGTAACAGCTCAGGGCCTAGACCCGGCCGCGCCCTTGTTCGCTGTAGAGGACTGCTGACCTCCTCTACCGTTCTGGCGCTTCTGGAAGGGCCTCCGGAACTGCTGCTGTTGTTGCTGCTGCTGTCCCGAAGCCTGTCCTCGCCCTCTTCCCGGCGCCCCAAACAGTCTCTGGAACGGGCGGTAGGCTTTCTTTTCTTTGGGCTTCTCCAAGCCCACAGCCGTCAGAGTCTCGGCCTCCGCCTTCATGCGGGCCATCTCATCATCTGCATGTTTCCCGAACAGGGTCTCCCCCGAGAAGGGCAGATTAGCCACTCGCTGCTGGGCCTCCGGCTTGAGTGATGTGAGCCTGAGCCAGGCATGGCGTCGCTGGGTGATCCCATGACAATACCCATGGGCCGCGAAAAGAGAACCATCAGCGGCCGCGCTGATGACCTGGTTTGAGACCAGCATCCCTTCCTTCTGGATCTCCAGGAAATCCTCCCTCCTATCACGTGGCAGGAGCTCCGCGAACTGCTGGAGGGATTCCCACAGGGCACGATCATAACGCCCTAGCAGAGCCGTATCGCTAGCGGCCTTCATGGACGTAGAGGCCGTCCCACAGGCCTTCCTGCCATTTGAGTCGATCCATCGGCTCTCCTTATCCGGAGGCATGGTAGAAGACGGAGAGGTAGAGTGTTGTTTTCTGGCCGCCGTCACTATAACGGAGTCCGGAACAGGGTCAATTCTCAGAAAAGCCGGGTCGGAATCCGGAGCCCTGTACTTCTTCAGAAGACGGGACGGAGCGGCTTTCGTCGTTGCAGGCGTAAGGAACAGCTCCTCCGCTGGCTCTACCAATCCTGGTACGAGCGGTAGTAGAGGGCGAGACAAATGCTTCTTGTGAAGTGTTTTAAAAATCACGGACGTCGTAGGTGTAGGAGCTGTCACCGTGATTCCCAATTTTGCAGCACCCCTCAAGAGAACATCCTAGAACGTGCTGATGTCATCAACAGGAGACACCCTCGTCCCCGGGGAGTCTGATAAGGTCAGGTAGAAGGACCTGGTTCTGGAAGAGTCCGTGCGGGACCGTGATCCGCGCTTCCTGTGGCGCCGTCTTGACCTCGTAGAGGACCTGCGACGACTGCGCGACCTCCCTCTCCGTCCGGAGCGGGATCGCGACTTCCTTCGCTTCGGTCGCCCTGCCGGTTCCACCGGGACGGAAGACTTTGGCTTGGATGGAGCCCTCGGCCGAGGGGTCCCCTTAGGAGGAGTAGGACATCCTGGCAACGAACCGTTCCTCGGAGGAACCGGAGGAGGCTTGTCAGCCGGCAACTGGGGTTGCGGTTGAGGCTGCGGAGGAGGCGGGAGTGGAGGCGGGGTGGGAGTCCGCAGAGGAAGTCCTCTCGGTAACGGAGGAGGAGGCGGAGTAACTGTCTTTGGCCTAGCAGGGGTATACACAACAGAGTACACCGAGCCCGGTGAACCGCCCTCCTTACTAGGCTGGGACTTTGGAGAGTCTTCCATAGGCACTTGACGCCTGCCAGACTGACTCCTGGCGCCAGAACTCCTTCCGCGCCTTCCCGGCGTCGAAGAACAGCGACCAGACGGCAAGCGTCGGCCCCTCGACGGCGAGCTTCGCCTCTTTGACGGCGAGCGGCGATCCCTCGACGGCGAGCGGCGATCCCTCGACGGCGAATGCCTTTGCCTCGACGGCGACCTTCTTCGCCTCGACGGCGACCGTCTACGCCTCGACGTCGACCTTCTACGCCTCGACGTCGACCTTCTACGCCTCGACGTCGACCTTCTACGCCTCGACGGCGACCTTCTACGCCTCAACGGCGACCTTCTCCTCGACGTCAAGGATCCCCTCTACGACGACCTTCTCCTCTTCGCCGACGGCGGCGGTGTCGCCTCGACGGCGAGCGCTGACGCCGGGCCTCTCGACGCCGACGAAGACGACGACGAAATCGTCACTGGAGACTTCGACGGCGGCCTGTTCAGGTCCCTCGACGCCGAACGTCGACGTCGCCTCGACCCAGAGCCCTGGGGAGACGGGGAACAGACTGCAGTCATCCCTCTCGACGTCGTGGTCGGTGCAATCGACGCCGACGGAGAATGGGGACGTTTGCTGGTCTTCCTGCCCCTGGGGAGCCCCCCAGAGGCCTCAGCATGGGCAGATGAAGTCCCTCCAGACCCACCTTGTGCCTTCCGTCTTCTGTCTTCAAGGCCCTGAAGCCTGATCTTCATCCTATCCCTCAGGGTCCTGCTAGAGAAACCCTGGCAGATGTCACACTCCTCTGGGACATGGGATGAAGGAAGGCAGATGATACACACCTCGTGTGGGTTAGACTTGGCCTTCTTCCTGGAACACTCAGGGCATTTGTCGAATAATGCAGGCATATTCGACAATTAAGAGAGCACCCAAAGACAAACAGGAAGAAACAGCAAAGTACTTCAAGAAAAGCACTCAAATAACTTTGAAAAAGTGAAAAATATCACCAATAAACCCTTGAAAAGGGAGAGCTCAATGCTCCAGGGTCCTGCTTGCAGGAGCCTGAAAAAAGAACTGAAAGTAAAAGGGACCTGCAGTGCATTCTGGGATACTGTGAAGTTTTGGAAAGTTCTCTTAAAGGCACAGTATCCTGTTTTGAGCCACATAATGGCAGCCTATGGGGCTTGTCTGTCCATGTCTTCCTCTCTATCATCCCAGAGGGGTTTTTGCTGTTAAAGCAAGGAAAATCTGGACAGGCTTGCTGTTTGTGGATTTTTTGGTGGAATTTCTAGTTGAAGTACTGGACAGTGTAGCCTGTGGATATAGGCTGCATTATCTGTCTTTAAATTCTCTCTTAAGTGTCTGTGCAGTTCTGCATTTTTCGACACCTTAAGAGATTATTTTTGATTGCTCCGGGGTCCACGCACATGGGCGGGACTATTCACTAGATTATGACTATACACAGAGATCCCCTACTACAGAACTTCGAAGTTGGCACTCATTAACATTTGTGCTGGAAATAAGAACATTCCCAAAATCAAAGGCCTCCTCCAGTTGCCGTCAATCAATACTTTTTTTAAGACTGAGAATCAGGTGGAAGGGCAAAAGCGAAAGATGGGCTCAATCGGTCTAGAGAAAGTCAGTGTCATACAATCTAACACCACAAAAATAAAATGAGTTACTAGAGCTTCAAAACTGACAAGACAGGGGCGTGGCCAAGACGGCGACCATGGCGGACGCAGCCTAGACGAGCTCCGTCCCGCCGAATCTTGATTCTGCATATATCCTGCGTCGCCCCGACCACACAGCCCCCAAAACCGAGTGGCTATAAGTGGCCCTGGTGGCGACCCCCCGACGGCAAACTGGGAGTATCGGCGGTCCGGGGCCAGAGAGATGCGGCCGCCGGGGGTCGACGGAGACGTGGCCTTCGTCCCTGGCCGCGGCCGGGACCTCGATTGCCGGTTTCACCCGACCGGAAGTGAAGGGAAGCCGGGGTGCGCCGGCGGAAGGGGCCGCTCCGAAAAAAAGAAGCTGCGGAGGGGGATGGGCTGACCCCGTCCGCGCCTGGACGGTCAGCGCGATAGTGCCGACGACGGAGGACGGAGAAGGCGCCCTGACATAAACTACAGAGGGGTGAGGAGTGGTGGTGGGGCGTGTGACCCAGTGGGGGAGGGGGCACTCTGAGACCGTGCCAGACCCCATTCGGCGGCGGGCTCGTGCCGCGGGGCTGAGGTATACTGAAGTATTAGGGAGCCGGCTGCCATACCGACTCCCCTAATGGTCCCACCCCCCATCTCATTGGAACTGTGACCCTGCAGGTACTGGGCAATAGCTGCGCCCCAGCTCGGCGGCCGTCTCGGACCGCGGTGAGGGGAGCGAGCTGGACAGACCCCCGCAGCCCTCGCACAGACGCTAGCTGGCCGGCGGCCCTGGGACACGTGGGCGTGGCAGTTGGGAGACGCGGCACGGACCTGTGGCGGAGTGAGTGGCCCCTGTTGCCGCGTGCATCGGCCGTGTGGACCCGGCACTATCTCCGGCCACTGGGCACATAGTGGCTTACAGGCGATCCGCAGGGGAGTGCTCCGCATTCCGAGACTTCCCGGGCCACGACCTACCCCGGTGACCTCGTGGGCGCTCGTCACCGGAGAACGCACATCCAGTGAGTGGTGCCCTTGGCTGCTGGCTTCCCCGGAATTAAGTCTACTACTCTGCCTGCGCCATGACGAGAGGGGGCGGCGGTGGCAGCGCTCCCAAACAGGGCCCGATGGACAAGTTCGCGGGGCCCGGTGGGGGTGCGGGGGCCTCTGGCGGTCCCCAGAGCACTGGACCGGACAACGCAGCGCTGATGGCGGCGATCACGCAGTCGAGGGACATGCTGGACGTGAAAATCAGCGCAGTTGGAGCCGACGTGACCCTGCTCCGACAAGACCTACGCAACGCGGTTGCACGCATCACCGAAACAGAATCCAGGATCACGGAGGTTGAGGACGACGTGGTGGTTCTCAAGAAGAAAGTTGCCGCCATGGAGGGGATCCAGAAGGGTCTTGCGCTGCGGGTGGAGGATGCGGAAGGGAGGGCCAGAAGAAACAACCTGCGCTTCGTGGGCTTCCCGGAGAACTGCGAAAAAGGGAACATGGAGGCCTTCCTGACCCAATGGCTGGAGGGATGGCTCCCCCCGGACTCCCTGTTGCGCTGCTTTGTGGTGGAGCGGGCGCATCGGGCACTTCTTCCCAAACCGCCCACTGGAGCTCGCCCCCGCTCAGTGATTGCTAAACTGCTAAATTGCCACGATAGGGACGTTATCCTACGTCAAGCCCGCGCCCAAGACCCTCTAATGTTTGAGACCCACAAAATCCTTGTGTTCCCGGATTACACAAAACTGGTCCAGCAGCAGAGACAGTCATTTACCGCGGCAAAAGCACGTCTGCGAGAGCTCAAGATTCCATATGCTCTACTTTTCCCAGCGCGCCTGCGGGTGGTCTTCCAATCCCACACCCAGTTCTTCAATTCCCCGGAGGAAGTGTTTGAGTGGACAGACGAAACGGTGCGAGTCAAGGTGAACACTCCCCCTAGGAGGAACTCGGATTCGTCGGCCACCGGGAGACCCCCGAGGACGAGGACGCCTAGGAGATCACGCAGCAAGAGTAACTGGAGGTCGCGCTCCCAGAAGCGCCCGCCTCCCCGCGACGAGACAGCAGAGGCACCGGAGGGGACGGATTCTTCCCCCTCTAAATCCTGAGATCCTCACACTCACGCTGATTCCAGAATTGGGCCTATAAGGCTGATGTGGTGCCTTGACTACGTACTTCCTTGCCCATGGGTGGCGGTGGGTCGGGAGGCGCTCACACGAGAGCGGGCCTCCTCCCGGAGTTCATTCCCACGTGTTGGGTGGGGGGTTGTTGTGTACGGGGTGGGTAGTTGGGTGGGATCCATTGGTGTAGTGGGTCTTGGACCTCCCGTTGGAGGGCTGAGATAGCCTGCACCGCGACAGGTACTTCAATGTTGCTGAGGTATGGGGTGGGGGGTTGGAGGGGGGGTCGTTGGTACAGTTTGGGGTGCGGGAGGGGGTGTAGGGGGGTCAGGGGTTTTGGGGACCCGGGGTTGGTGGGGGGGGAGTTGGGTCTAGCTCTAGCATGGTGTTTACGAGAACTTGGAGGCAGCGATATGTGCGTGTGTGGTCTTGGTGGCCCGAAGATCTCAGATTTTGCACGATTGATGGCGGCTGAAGGACAGGGGGCGAGTCTTTCGCGAGCCTCGCTGCGAATATTGAGCTGGAATGTGAGAGGGATGCTTGATAAAATTAAACGGAGTGCGGTTCTACGATTGGGGAAGACTGAAAAAGCGGATGTTTTGCTACTTCAAGAGACACACCTTATGGGCACTAAAGTCCTTAGTTTACGGAGGTATGGATATGAACAAGTGTTCCATGCTGGGTTCACGAGGGGGTCCAGGGGTGTCGCTATCCTGATACATCGCAGGGTCCCTTACACACATGACACACAGTGGCTGGATATACATGGACGATACGCATTTATTAAAGGGAGGCTGGAGAGTGAGCCAGTGGTCTTTGGCAGTGTGTATGCTCCACCCCCCCTCCAGGATGCTCTGATTGAACGACTGTTCGATGTGTGGACTGAGGTCCCACTTGTACTGACGATTGTAGGTGGCGATTGGAACGATGTGATGGATGGGAGACTTGATCGCTGTAGGCCCGGGGGAGGCCAGCCCTCTGATACTACTACACGACTGAGCAGAATGGCGCGGGGGATGGGTTGGATTGACACCTGGCGATATCACCATGCATGTAATCGCGAATATACATTTGTCTCTGCGGTCCACAAATCCTTCTCTCGCCTAGATTACCTATTTGTCCCACAGCCCTGGATAGGGAGGGTCGACTCCACTTCCATACTTCCTAGGGGCCTGTCTGACCACTCTCCAACCGCGCTGACATTGAGCCTGGGTGTGCGACGACAGCCGTTTCGCTGGCGCCTCCCCACGTGGCACTTGCAGCGCGATGACTACCAGTCACACATGAGGGAGGCAATCGCACACTACTGGGCGGAGAATGAGGACCCGTGTATGGATGCCATGACTTTGTGGGAGGCCCTGAAACCGTTGCTTCGGGGCGTAGACATCGCATGGTGCGCCGCGCACCGTAGGACCCGCACGTTGGCCTTGGCGGAAGCGGCTGCTCAGGTGCGAGGCCAGGAGGCGAACGGGAGAGAGTGGAGACGAGGTGACCAAGCTCCTACACCTCCAGCGGTCATACACCTCCCTCTTGCTGGATGATGCCCGACAGTCTTGGCTCGCCACACAGAGCAGAATCTACCAATGGGGAGACAAATCTTGCACGATGCTATATAGGCTGTGTCAAGATGCCTATCAAGCCCAACCCCTGCCGGGCCTCCGAGACGCTGTGGGTGACCCTATCTCAGACCCCGGGGTTCTGGCCCGGACGTTTGCTGAGTACTACGAGACACAGTATGCCCCTCAGGAATCCCTCCCAGCGGAGGAGATCGACAAATTCCTCGCGGACCTTCCACCCCGAGCACTCTTGGATGAGGCCCGAGATCGATTGGACCTTCCGTTGTCAGCGGAGGAGCTGGGAGAAGCCCTAGGCGGGCTGAACGCGGGCAAGGCCCCTGGGCCCAATGGATTCCCGTGCGAATACATGAAGATGTTTCATCTCCAATTAGGGATGCGCTATAAGAAGGCCCTGGAGGTAGCTAGGGGCCGGGGAAGACTGCCAGCAGACTGGCGACATGCCGAAATTGTGGTGTTTTGCAAACCAGGGAGGCCCCAAGATAGGCCGGAATCCTATCGCCCAATTTCGTTACTGAACGTTGAGGCGAAGATACTGGCAAAGGCCTTGGTGAACCGCCTCCTCCCATATATCACGGATCTGATCCATGCGGACCAGGCAGGTTTCATGCCCCATAGAGCGACGAGACATAACATACGGCGCGCGCACTTGATGGTAGAGGCGGTGCGGGCGGCAGGCATCCCCGCGGCCCTTCTGCTGGCGGATATAGACCGCGCCTTTGACTCCCTTAGCTGGCCTTATCTTCGAGCACTCCTCCTCCGACTCAATCTGGGCCCCCGTTTTCTATCTTACATTCACTTGCTGTACACGGACCTGACGGCAGCGGTCAGGATTGCGGGGGCGGTCTCCAGCTCGTTCCCCATTGGTCGAGGCACCCGGCAGGGATGCCCCCTCTCACCGTACCTGTTCGCTTTGGCTATGGAACCGCTCGCGGCTTGGGTGAGGATAGATGCCCAATTGCGCGGAGTGGAATGGCCCGTCTGACAGGATTGCCCTTTATGCTGACGACGTGCTTTTCTTCCTCACAGACCTTAATAAATCAGGGCCGAGGGTCCTGGAAATAATGCGTGTTTTCGGTGAGGTGTCCGGTCTTGGACTTAACATACGGAAGTCGAAATGATGGCTCCTGGGTGACGGAGGGACCTTGGGTCCCTGGGCCTCAGCTCTGCAGGAAGCAACGGGAGGCCTTCAATACTTAGGCGTCTTTCTGACGGATATACCGGGAGTGTCGTGGTCCCGCAACATAGTGCCAGTATGGGACAGAATTCGCTCGGATATGCAGACGTGGTCCAGGATGCCCCTGAATGTCTATGGCCGCTCGGCCATTTTTAAGATGGTGGCCCTGCCCCGTATCCTCTACCAACTGCAAAATCACCCGTACCCGGTCCAGCCGCAGTGGTTTCGGCAGGTGAATTCCGCCTTGGGTCGGTTCCTATGGACTGGGGGAGCGGTGAGAGTGGCGCTCCGCACCTGCTTCCTGTCGACCTACTGTGGGGGGCTGGCCACGTCGGACGTCCAGTCCTACTACCAGGCGTCGCACCTGCTTGTCCTTAACGAATGGTGGTATGGGGATCGAGGTGACCCGACCTATGCCCTAGAGAGATATATGATGGACCCAGACACGCTCCACACTATCCTATACTCGGCGGCTATCCGGAAGAGGCTTCCAATGGTCACCCAGGTAGTCTTCAGAGTGTGGCGCGACGCTCTCCGCCGCATGGGGTGGTGGAATAGATTAACGAGCGAGACTCCCCTGTGGCACAATGGGAGGTTGCCAGGCTTGGCTTCACTGCGGGGCTTCGAAGGCTGGGATGCCATTGGCATCTCGGCGCTGGGCCATGTTCTAAAGGGCACGACCCTCAAATCTTTCCAAGCACTGCGGGAGGAATATGACATGCCCCAGTCCCAATTCTTCAGATACCTACAGCTCCGACACGCTCTGGCCCCCGCAATAGCAGACATAACGTCATTACCAGAATTTAGCCCCTTAGAAGCTAAGATATTCATGGGGGAATTGGAAACAAAGAAAATTTCGACTATATACCAAACGTTGGTGACCCATTGTTCCCCCTCTCTTGCTAAACTGCGGGCGGTCTGGGAGGATGAGCTGGGGGGGTTGGAGGAGGAGGACTGGAGGGAAGCCCTGGAGGCCCCTAGGGGAGCAGCGATAGCAGTGCGCCTGCGCTTTATCCAGTTCAAGTACCTACATAGGGCGTACTTTACGAGAGAGCGACTGTGGAAGGCGGGGCTGATAGCCTCCCCGGAGTGTCTGAGGTGTGGAAGTGCGATAGGCTCCTTCTTACATACGGTATGGGAATGTGTACGGCTGCAGAGATTTTGGACTGGCGTGTGGGACTGCCTCGAGGAAGTTTTGGCATGGGAACTCCCCCGCACACCGAAACTGGGCCTCCTTCATGTTATGGAACAAGTAGGGGGTAATAGATACAAAGACACCTGCTTCTTCTGGGTCTCACGGTGGCCAAGAGGGACATAGCCCAAGCTTGGAAGGCCCCCAGGGCCCCACTGGTAGGGGTGTGGAAGCGAGGCATGGACTTCAACATGGGTCTGGAACGCCCAATCTTTGAGGCCAGGGGCTGCCCCAAGAAGCACTATCGGATCTGGAAGAAATGGGCAGACTATAGGGGCCTGTTACTAGACCCCCCGGCAACTCGGGCCTCTGATATAGACCTTATTCACGCTGCCCCTGAGTGAACTGAACCACATGCTGTTATTGAGATGCTTAAGCTCCTGTTTTGGACAATGTAAACACCGTGCAGGGTGGGGGGTGGGTACTGGGCTGGATTACGGGGAGGGGGGTTCAGGGGAATGTTGACTGAATATTTTGATTATAATTGCACTTATAAGCTCACTGTCTTCCTGCTTTAATGGAAGCAGTGTTTCTTTTCTATCCTGTCAACTGCTAAAACCGAATAAAATTTGTTCTGAAAAAAAAAAACTGACAAGACAGATGACATGTGTGCATAGAGGAACTTAGTAAGGAAACCCTTTTGAGGCAGGCAAAGCCTGCTTTTACCCCTCCAAAGGAGGATATCTTGGTGTTTGAAGTGGGGAACGCTCATAGGCAGGCACTACACAAAGCCTTGCATGGGAGAAAGACTCTTTAGACAAGTCAGGCACAGATACGCTGTAATACCTTTAGATAAGAGAGGGAACTTTTGCAAAACCTTTACCTGTAGAGGAGCACAGAAGAATTGTTAATAGTAGGACGGGAAAAGGGTCAGATGTATCATGATACTGGTCGTAATTTGCTACCACTATGTAGTAATTAACTCCAGGTAGCCGTGAGGTACTTCGAGTAGATTTATTTGTTTTAGTTACAGGTTACTGGGTTCATGTGATGCAGCCCCACCAGGAGCAGTCTGCCTGCTGCTCAGCCCATACGCCAACTGTCACACAAGAATCCAAGCACCAAGACAATCCATTCATGTCCATCACACCAACATTCTATGCATCACATTCCCACTGGCTGAACAGCTAGGGAGAAAGTAACAAGATAAATACAATACAGGTTACTACATATCCTCTGTCCTTACAAAACACAAAATAGAAACCTCAAATTGAAAAAAGGTTCAAACAAGAAAAACCCAAGAAAGAGAAAAGAATAACAGCAGAGAAAAAGCAAGAAGAAAATGAACCCAAACGTTAAAGAATCACAGCATAGATACCAAGAAAAACACAAAGTACATGAAAGAAAATACATAGAAAATATACAAAATTAATAAGAAGAGGAAATGAAATGGATGGTATAGACGGAAGTACAAGAGAAAGAAAATGCAAAGAAAAATATACATGAGATGTACAAGAAGTATAGAAAAGTATTGAGGAGAAGCGTAGACAAATATACTTATTTTATCACCCACCCATCCTCCTCCCATATAAAAATTTTAAAAAACCAGTAAGAATGGGTGAAGGATACCAGAAAGAACCTCCCCAAAACACAAGTGAATGGATGAACCAGAAACAACTACGGAACACCCACACCCAACAACCACCATATCTATAAAGGTTAGGGGAAAGAAAGAAAAGAAGGTTGACTGCTATCCATACAGCCACAATGACCTAGGGGCAGACAATCACGAGTGTGGCACATGGTGAAAACATACAACCTACAACAAACGTGCAGCACAAGGCGACTTACACACCATTAGCAACCAAATGTATACAAGTACCACAAGGTGACTTACACCCTAAATATCCCTCAAAGAAGGGTATCATAAAACAATTTTCATAAATGGGACCTGAACCCATTGGAACCCTATGTCAAGGTTCGTACCCTGAAGAAAACAATTGTATACATGGGACTCGTATCCATTAGAACTCCTATGTGGAGGTTAGTAGCGTGAACAAAATCAATTTAATACATGAGACTCGTACCCATTGGAAACTGTGTAGACTGTGCAAAACTGTGAATAAGGGACTGAACCCCAACTTGCTACCCCTCATGTAAGGGACAAAACATGCACACATTGGGAACGACCCTTAATGAAAACTGTGCAGATGACACTAAAACCCATTACTTGCATGAAAGGGAATGGCAATCCTTAAGCCACCTCTCTTGTAAGGGTAAAGTGACTTTCTAAGTGGTAATGGGACTAAAAGCCAATCCTATCCCTTAAGAAAGGGATACTGACAACTAAAAAGCAAGCCAAAACATCAAACCATACCTCCCAAGTGTATGGTATTATAAACCACAAGAATGAGTGACCGCCACCCATTAAAAACAAAAATAAAACCCTCCTGTGAGGGAAAATCTGCACCTTTAACGTGAAAGAAATGGGCAGACAACCACCCAACAACCAACAATCTCATGTAGGATAACCAAGAACATGAAAATAATGTCAGTACAACGTCAACACTGACAAAAAGAACATGAGGAATAATAAAATGAAAAACATGGCCAAATGAAGACAAAATTACCATTAACCACAAAATTATTCGCCGGTCAGCGACCTCTCAACTGTGTCATGCCACAGTAGCCCACCTTTCCTCTAATGTTAATATTTATAGTTTCAAATACTTCTCCCAGGTGTAAAGAAGGCAAAGAATACAAGCTGAAATGTCCAGGAAAAGTGTTCATCCTTGAACCGCCTTGAGCAACTGAAAACAAGCTCTCTTAGTAGTACTAGTAGTACTTGGCATAAGACATACGCAGTGTGGTAAACATCGTTTACCACGATGTTTTCACAACGCAGTACCTTTAGCACGCATCCCTTACAACGCAAGTCGTTACCACGACTTGCGCTGGAGGGCGCTAAAGGATTAAAAATAGTTAATTTACTATCCCAACACCTTCCCTAGGGTCCACGGGGACTGGTGTTAGAATAGTAAATTAAACTATTCGAAATCCGCACCCCCAACGCAAGTCGTGGTAACGACTTGCGTTGTAAGGGGTGCGTGGTAAAGGGATGCGTTGTGACGGTACACGCTGTACCGTCATACATCCACGCAGTGTGTCCTGTAATCCATTCACAAACCGTTTTGACACTGATCCATTGTCCAAAAAGCAAAGAGATGGAGTCTATCGGTTTACTGGTTCATAGTACACTAGGGCATTATGAGGGATAATGACAGTACAAGTCACTAGTGAACAAACCAAGCAACCATGCAGGTTGGACGTACACCCTAGATATGAGTACCATGCGCAAATACATGACGCACAGCCTGAAACTTGCCAATCGAAATTGCAATGCTAAGACAGATGTTCGTTAAAGAAGCTGTGACATTCACAACAGCTTACCCGCTATTGTTTTAGGTCCTGAAATGTAGAATTTCTGTAAACACAAGTTGGACACAACACCCAGATGAAACAGAAACGTCTTTGCGCACATCCACACATTACTGGCTGACTCCGTGGGAAAATATATATTCTAGAGGCTTAGTTGTGGGCTCCACATCCAAGATGGTGGCACGCAGTGATGATGTGTGCTGTGTGGCTCCAGGCAGGTCTCCGTGTGCCAAACTGTGCCGAGCAGCCAGTGTCATCGAGCTGGATCTGTGGTTCATCAGAGTTGGAAGTTAGAGGATCCTCGTGGAGGCATGTACGCAGCCACTGAATCAGGGGAGCCTTGCACTTGTCGCGCGCTGTTGTAACGGTGTCAATTACTTTTGAAAACAACAGTGTAAGGTAAACCACACCAAAGTACTTAGTTGTGGCACTTTGCAATATTTAGCAACCTTCTCAAAAAGAAGCGATTAACAAGTAGGCATGACAAGTTATGCCCAACTTTGTTGATACGGCATGTGAGAAGTTGGCCTGATGTGCAGTGTTCACTATTCTAGTGATCACTATATATCAGTCCAAACAACCCTTATTGATGATTGGTTGTAAGTCAACCTTATAGACCAGCTATCCTAGTAGCATGGATACGAGCAGTCTAAGGCTAAGACTCTAGAGGGCGTGCTAAGCCAGCTGTTTTACCATCACATTACCCCTTGAACACCCAGTGAAAGGACACCACACAAGTGTTATGAAAATAAACAGTGTATTTATTAGAATCACAACAACCCTGTACTCTTTATGAGGACAGGGTGCTAGGCACACAACAAAACTCTTACGAAAATACTTAAGTTAGCACGTTATACACAAATGCCCGAGGGGCACGAAAAACCATATACTTTAAAAGTGGAATGCGAATTACTAGCAGGTAAGTAACAGTTCTAATAGGCTTTGGAATCGCTAGGACTTGACTAGGGAATCGTTAGATTACTTCTAGGAGACCTAGGGGACTCGGGTGCAGAGTGTGCACTCTCACGCGGGATGCGGGACAAAGTCTATGGAGGCTAGTAAAGGCAAAGTTAGTGTTCACGGGCGAACCCGACCTGGTAGGAAGAAAACGACAGTGGATCCTGACCCTAGGATAGTGAGGCTATGCTGGGACACCGAAGTGCCGAAGTTACCTAGCCCAGGGGCTGCAGCTGCATAGGTCTGAAAAGACGTCGGGGATCTCGTTGCCGGACCAGGAGCCTGGAAGAAGGAAGTTGCTGGCAGGCGACCAGTGAAGAAAAGTTCGATGGATCCAAGCCTGGATCAAGGAAGAAGAAAACCTGAAAGCAGAGGGGACCAAGTTCTTGAATCACTAGCCAGTGATTAAGTGGGCACCAGGATGGCACCGGGCGAAGTCACCGCAGTCAGGTGAGTGGGCGCTGCTGGGCTCTGCAGTCTCTCGGACCAGGAGGCGTTGTCGGCGACCAGGATGGAGGTGCGAGCTGTCCCACAAAGGTTCTTGCTGTCGACGTCGCTGGACCCAGGATTGGGCAACAAGTCTTGGCAAATGCAAGGCCCACGCGGTGGACCTAAAATGGCGTCTTGGGTGGACCAGGAGGGTCCAGGGTACTTCTCCGATGGAGGGAAGCAAGGGCCAGTCTGGAGCAACCAGACCAGCAGCAGAAATGTCGTCGGGCGTCGTCGGGAAGGCCACAAGCCAGCGGGCTAGTAGCCAAACAACGCGGTGAGCAGCCAAAAGCAGAAGGGCCCCACGCAGATCGTGGAGATGCTGGGGGGCTGCACTTCGGTGCTGGAGCTGCTCAGGGTCGGGGCTTCTCGGACCCCAAAGCACTCACCAGGAATTCACTCGGCGGGCTTGCTGGAAAGAAGTCGTGCAGTCTTGAAGATGGCCGGTCCCTCGAGGTCTCGTCACACCCACGAATCTCAGCGTGACTGATGATGCAGGTAGAGGTCAGAGGTGCCAGGGAAGCCGGTTCTCGTCGAGCTGGGCAGTCTTGATCCGGAGGAGAGACTTGCAGCAGACCGCAGTGTTCTTAAGATGGTGCCTGCGGATGCAGGGTGACTACTCCTTAGTCACAAGGGAGAAATCTTAGGAAGAAGTCTTGAGTTCCTTTCGTGGAAAGTAGTTTCAGGATTCAAAGATGATCTGATTTGGAAGGGGGCCAGTCTCTACCTTTATCCTGTAAAAAGGGGCTGGCACGCGACTAAGTCCTGCCCTAGGGGTGGGACTGGGAGGGGGGTGGTTACACCCACTTCCTTGGCGGGCTTTTCCCCAGCACAGGGTCTGGAGTGACCCTGGAACTGGTTCCAGCCAGCCTATGCACAGTGAGCACCGGGGTGCCACGTGCAGTCACCTTCCTCTAAAGCCCTGCCTACCTACAATACACAAAACCCTGTCTGGGACGGTGCTGGCACCGCCCCTGGCAGGAAACCCTTTGTCCTTATCTCCTGCTCTGGGAGGACTCCCAGCAGCAGGAGGGAAGACTTGTGTCTCGGTGGCAGCATCCATTTGGTGGAGCTGAGGCTCTGTTTGACTTTAACCGGGGTTAGGGGTTACATACATGTCGTGTCCCTCTAGAAGGGTGGAATGCTAACCCCGTCGCCAGAATTGGCGAGGGGTTAGTATTCCAATTCGTATGACACCTTACTCGACATGTTTTGATAAAGCGATACCAGAGTTGGCATATAACCGCGAGGATTATAATGCACTTAAGAGTATATGGTATGCGATATCATGGAAACGGCTAAGGGATAGATCCCGAAAGCCGCAGACAGGCTCAGCTCATGCCAGAGCACCATCTCACACGATTCCAAGCACTCTGCCTTCAGGATTGTTAAGGCCTGCCATAGGAGTGACTGATAGGAGATCTGTGTGTCCATTTTAGGGTTAGATATAGGTATACTATATCTAAAGCAAAGGGTGATTACACCACCTTGCCCCAGCTGTCAAGCAGCCAGTTGTGTCAGATTTGGATGGCCAGCCAGGGGTGGCATAATACATGCTGCAGCCCCTGGTAGGCCCTGGGCACACCTATGCCCTGGGTACCTAAGGTACACTGTACAGGGACTGATAAGGTGGCTCAGTATCCAATTTAGATATGTACCTAAGGTACATGGAATCCATTTTACAGAGAGAGCAGTGGGCCTGAGGTCCTGAACAGCAGGGCCTCAGGTCAACTAAGTCAGAAAACCAGCAAAACACCAGGCAAAAAGTTGGGGGCAACCATAGTCAGGGATCTACCTTCCTACATAACCCCCCCCAAAACGAAAGGAGATAAGGCTAGCCTTGCCAGGTAAGCCTATATTGCCTGAGTGGCCATATAAGGAAGTACCAGCACTGGCATGGTTACCCCCTATCCCATGGTCCACTAAGCAATCCCTCACCCTAAGGGTGTCTGAGGGTCTCCACCATAGGGAATCTCTACCTGTGGTGTGTTTTGGCAAAGTAAAAGGCTGGTGCTGAAATGGAGTACTGAAGTGAGGCTCCACTAATTTTGGGCTCAGCTTCCTCCAATCATTTTCCACCATAGAGGCCTTTCTTTCCAAGACTGAGTTGTTTTGGGCTCTCAGGGTCAACCTCTGGCTACCTACAGCTGGAGGTTGGGTCCCTCTGTTTGGCTTACTGGAGGGACAGGCCAGGTCTGGGGCCCTCAGGTCCCAAGTTTGGCTGTGCCCAACAGTGTCCATCTGTGGGAGGTCCCTAACTAATTTTAAGGGGGATCCCTCAGGAGTAAGTTTTATTTTCACTTGGCTAGGACTACTAGCTTCAGTGCCCTTAATCTGCTGATTGGGAAATTCTTTTGGACAGGGGGCCCCTTGGGGTCCAACACTGGCCTCCCTGACCTCTACAGCCCTTGGCTGACTGAGGCAGGGTAGAGAGGGGCAGGTTACCTGCTCCAGACTGGGTCCCACCTTGGAAGGGTCCACTGACATCAGGGGTTCTGCCAGGCTAGGCCTGACTACCTCTGTGGCAGTTTCTTCACAAGGGGTCAGATCAGTTCCCTGAGGCGGCTGATCCTTTCCTAAAGTCTGGTGGGAGGGAGATTTCTCTTCCTCCTCAATACTCTCTGTCTGAGTGGAGTGATCCATAGTTTCAGGCTTCACAACACTATCATCTGTCTGAGTTTGAGCTGTGGCCATCACAACTCTCCCAACCTTTTCAGAAGGGGGCTCAGTTTGGGTGTGGGCTGTTACCATGACAGCCTTGACAACCTGTTCTGGGAAGGAAGTTGTCTGAGATTGGGTTGTGACTGGCACAACCCTCCTGACCTGTTCAGGGAGGACATCTTGGACTGGGGCTGTGGCTACCACTGCCCCACTAACCTTACCATGGATGTTTACCATTTTAGAATGGGTTTCTTGCTCTACTTCAGCCCAGGCTGAGAGCTCTAAATCATTCCCCAGTAGGCAATCTACAGGCAAGTTTGGGGACACTGCCACTCTCTTGTGGCCAGTGACACCTCCCCAGCTGAGATTGACCACTGCCATGGGATGATCTCTCTGTACTCCATCAATATTGGTTACCTGGTATGTGGCACCAGGTAAAAGTTGCCTTGAGGGGACTAGACTCTCAGTCACCATAGTGATGCTAGCCCCTGTATCTCTATAGGCCTCAACTTTTATACCATTGATGAGGGGCTCCTGTCTGTACTTGCCCAAAGTGTTGGGACAAGTTGTGAAGTTGGCAAACCCCATGCCAGTCTCACAGACAAGAGTATCTAAGTCAGGGGACCTGGTTAGGCCAGAGTCCCCAGGAACTCCCAAAGTAAATGCACCCAAATTCTTGGGGGCACTCCCACCACCTGGGGAATTACTACTAGTAGTAACAGGAGGTTTGGGAATGTTACTTGGGGGTATGTTTTCCTTATTGTTATTCTTTGGGCAACTGCTGTCAGTTTTTAAATGACCCACCTGTTTACAGGGATAACAATAAGGTTTCTTCTGGTTATTGGAAGGATTTTGGGACCCACCCCCCTCAGAGGATTTTTGGGTCCCTGATGTGGTTTGATCTGTAGATTTATTCCCACCCTTCTCTTGAGGCTTGGTTGATTCCTTTTTCTGGTCACCACCTTGGTTCTTGGGCCTAATCCTGGTTCTGACCCATTTGTCTGCCCTCTTACCCAATTCTTGTGGATAGGTCAGATCAGAGTCTACCAGGTGCTGGTGTAATAACTGGTTCTGGCAATTATTTAAGACTTGCTCTCTCATAATTAGATTATACAATCCCTTGAAATCAGTAACCTTACTACCCAGTAGCCAGCCTTCCAAAGCCTTAGTGGCACAATCAACAAAGTCTCAACAAAGTCAGACCAGTCCTGAGACTGAGTTTTCTGGGTGTCTCTGAACAGCAACCTGTACTGCTCAGTGGTTAAACCAAACCCATCAACCAGTGTATTCTTCAGGACCTGGTAATTGTTAGCATCCTCTACTCTTGTAGTGAGGAGCTTATCTCTACCTTTACCATCAAAGGAGAGCCACAGTATAGCTGCCCACTGACTCTGGGGAATGCACTGCACAGTGCAGGCCCTCTCCAGAGCAGCCATCCATTTCTGGATATCATCCCCTTGCTTAAAGGGGGGCACTATTTTAGTCAGGTGTTTAGTATCTAAACCCTTCTCTCTATCTCTTGGGAGATTGCTGCCACCAGTGGGAGCTAACCCACTCATCTGCTGCTCTCTTGCCAGGGCAAGCTTTTCTTTGGCCAGGGCAATTTCTTCCCTTTCAATCCTCAGTTCAGCTTGTCTCATCCTAGCTTCATGCTCCCTTCTCTGAGGGGAAGTAAATCTCCTCTGTGGAGGATTCCTTCTCCCCTGAGAAGAGGCATTAGAGTGCAGAGATCTATTGGAGTCCCTAGAAAGAGATCTATCTCTCCTAACTCCAAGGTTAGGCCCACTTCGGGTTAGTACTGGGGGTCCCCCAGATCCTAGCCCAAGTAAGTCTAAGTTGGCCCTGGTTAGCCTTCTGACTACCTCAAGACCTTTGTCTACCTCATCCCCAGAGAGTTCCTCTTGATCCTCCTCCTCAACTGCAGTAGCAATGTTGGGGAGATCTGGATCCCCAGAGGTTCCCTCTAAGGCTGGCATGTTCTCATGTAACTGAGAAAGCTTTCTGGCATCATATGTCTCTAAGAGACCTATCAGAAAGGGAATGGTGGGGTTAGACCCCTGCTTCAGTTTTCTGGAGACACAGATCTGTCTCATCTCCTGGAAACTGAGAGCTGCATATCTTAAAGTGACCTGTGGAGGGTCAACACTGACCAGGGGAGTCTCAGTAGAATCTCCCTGGGTAGACATGCTTTTCTAGTGAGGTGTAAGTGGTGCACTTACCTACACTATATGTTTGCCTACTGATCCCTTGCTAGAGTTGTAGTTTAGGGTGTGCTAGGCCCTAGGAGCTACAACAGCTGGTTCAGTAGAACTCAGAGTATTCTAAGCTAAGTTATATGTACCTTTAGTACTTATGTGATCTTTCACAAGATATTCTTAGGGCATGTGTGGTAAAACAACAGCAAGCTCAAATCCCAACCGCTGCTCACCAATGTGAGAAGTTGGCCTGATGTGCAGTGTTCACTATTCTAGTGATCACTATATATCAGTCCAAACAACCCTTATTGATGATTGGTTGTAAGTCAACCTTATAGACCAGCTATCCTAGTAGCATGGATACGAGCAGTCTAAGGCTAAGACTCTAGAGGGCGTGTTAAGCCAGCTGTTTTACCATCACATTACCCCTTGAACACCCAGTGAAAGGACACCACACAAGTGTTATGAAAATAAACAGTGTATTTATTAGAATCACAACAACCCTGTACTCTTTATGAGGACAGGGTGCTAGGCACACAACAAAACTCTTACGAAAATACTTAAGTTAGCACGTTATACACAAATGCCCGAGGGGCACGAAAAACCATATACTTTAAAAGTGGAATGCGAATTACTAGCAGGTAAGTAACAGTTCTAATAGGCTTTGGAATCGCTAGGACTTGACTAGGGAATCGTTAGATTACTTCTAGGAGACCTAGGGGACTCGGGTGCAGAGTGTGCACTCTCACGCGGGATGCGGGACAAAGTCTATGGAGGCTAGTAAAGGCAAAGTTAGTGTTCACGGGCGAACCCGACCTGGTAGGAAGAAAACGACAGTGGATCCTGACCCTAGGATAGTGAGGCTATGCTGGGACACCGAAGTGCCGAAGTTACCTAGCCCAGGGGCTGCAGCTGCATGGGTCTGAAAAGACGTCGGGGATCTCGTTGCCGGACCAGGAGCCTGGAAGAAGGAAGTTGCTGGCAGGCGACCAGTGAAGAAAAGTTCGATGGATCCAAGCCTGGATCAAGGAAGAAGAAAACCTGAAAGCAGAGGGGACCAAGTTCTTGAATCACTAGCCAGTGATTAAGTGGGCACCAGGATGGCACCGGGCGAAGTCACCGCAGTCAGGTGAGTGGGCGCTGCTGGGCTCTGCAGTCTCTCGGACCAGGAGGCGTTGTCGGCGACCAGGATGGAGGTGTGAGCTGTAACACGAAGGTTCTTGCTGTCGACGTCGTTGGACCCAGGATTGGGCAACAAGTCTTGGCAAATGCAAGGCCCACGCGGTGGACCTAAAATGGCATCTTGGGTGGACCAGGAGGGTCCAGGGTACTTCTCCGATGGAGGGAAGCAAGGGCCAGTCTGGAGCAACCAGACCAGCAGCAGAAATGTCGTCGGGCGTCGTCGGGAAGGCCACAAGCCAGCGGGCTAGTAGCCAAACAACGCGGTGAGCAGCCAAAAGCAGAAGGGCCCCACGCAGATCGTGGAGATGCTGGGGGGCTGCACTTCGGTGCTGGAGCTGCTCAGGGTCGGGGCTTCTCGGACCCCAAAGCACTCACCAGGAATTCACTCGGCGGGCTTGCTGGAAAGAAGTCGTGCAGTCTTGAAGATGGCCGGTCCCTCGAGGTCTCGTCACACCCACGAATCTCAGCGTGACTGATGATGCAGGTAGAGGTCAGAGGTGCCAGGGAAGCCGGTTCTCGTCGAGCTGGGCAGTCTTGATCCGGAGGAGAGACTTGCAGCAGACCGCAGTGTTCTTAAGATGGTGCCTGCGGATGCAGGGTGACTACTCCTTAGTCACAAGGGAGAAATCTTAGGAAGAAGTCTTGAGTTCCTTTCGTGGAAAGTAGTTTCAGGATTCAAAGATGATCTGATTTGGAAGGGGGCCAGTCTCTACCTTTATCCTGTAAAAAGGGGCTGGCACGCGACTAAGTCCTGCCCTAGGGGTGGGACTGGGAGGGGGGTGGTTACACCCACTTCCTTGGCGGGCTTTTCCCCAGCACAGGGTCTGGAGTGACCCTGGAACTGGTTCCAGCCAGCCTATGCACAGTGAGCACCGGGGTGCCACGTGCAGTCACCTTCCTCTAAAGCCCTGCCTACCTACAATACACAAAACCCTGTCTGGGACGGTGCTGGCACCGCCCCTGGCAGGAAACCCTTTGTCCTTATCTCCTGCTCTGGGAGGACTCCCAGCAGCAGGAGGGCAGACTTGTGTCTCGGTGGCAGCATCCATTTGGTGGAGCTGAGGCTCTGTTTGACTTTAACCGGGGTTAGGGGTTACATACATGTCGTGTCCCTCTAGAAGGGTGGAATGCTAACCCCGTCGCCAGAATTGGCGAGGGGTTAGTATTCCAATTCGTATGACACCTTACTCGACATGTTTTGATAAAGCGATACCAGAGTTGGCATATAACCGCGAGGATTATAATGCACTTAAGAGTATATGGTATGCGATATCATGGAAACGGCTAAGGGATAGATCCCGAAAGCCGCAGACAGGCTCAGCTCATGCCAGAGCACCATCTCACACGATTCCAAGCACTCTGCCTTCAGGATTGTTAAGGCCTGCCATAGGAGTGACTGATAGGAGATCTGTGTGTCCATTTTAGGGTTAGATATAGGTATACTATATCTAAAGCAAAGGGTGATTACACCACCTTGCCCCAGCTGTCAAGCAGCCAGTTGTGTCAGATTTGGATGGCCAGCCAGGGGTGGCATAATACATGCTGCAGCCCCTGGTAGGCCCTGGGCACACCTATGCCCTGGGTACCTAAGGTACACTGTACAGGGACTGATAAGGTGGCTCAGTATCCAATTTAGATATGTACCTAAGGTACATGGAATCCATTTTACAGAGAGAGCAGTGGGCCTGAGGTCCTGAACAGCAGGGCCTCAGGTCAACTAAGTCAGAAAACCAGCAAAACACCAGGCAAAAAGTTGGGGGCAACCATAGTCAGGGATCTACCTTCCTACACGGCATATCCAGGATCTTCGCCTGTATCTCTTGTCGGAAAGATGTGGAACGCAACCAACCTTGCCTGCGTAGAACAGCTGCTCCAGCGAATTGTCGGAAACCAGTACAGGCGATGTCAACGGCACAACCAATTATCTCTTCCGATGTTCTCTCTCCTTCTTGGAGATGTTGCAAAGCTTCCGCCTTTGAAGCATCCGGAATCAAGGCCACAAAAGCTGACATGTCTGCCCACATCTGGCGATCGTAACGCCCCAAAATGCATTGGCGGCTCTCACTGTGGTGGATGCCATTGTGGAAAACTTGCGGCCTATAGCATCCATGCGAAGACCTTCGCGGTCTGGTGGGGCAGTAACAGCAGACGCAGGGTTCCGAGAACGACGCTGAGCTGATTGTGTCACCACCGAATCTGGTTTTGGCTGTCCAATGAGGCACGCTGGGGTGCCGACAGGTGCTTTATACTTCTTTTCCAATCGGGGCATCTGGGCCGGTAGTGAATTTGGGGTCTGCATCAACTTTACTCCTTCAGCCCAGATAAAGTCAATAATGGGAACAGTATGAACTTGCTTGAACGGCTGATTTTTAAAATCATAGAGGAAGCAATCCTCCTCCCTCTGGACTCTAGGTAACTTGAAGCGTTGAGCCGCCCTATCCATTAGCTGATGGAAACTCGCAATATCCACAGGAGGAGAATCTCCTGGTGTGACCGGAGATGGGGACGGTGTCGGAACTTGGTAGTTATCCCACTCCACCATATCGTCATCATCGTCATCTCGAACCTCACCATCTTCGCGGTCTGGAGAAACCTCATCCTCGTCGTCGGCATACACAGTTGTGTGTATCCGAACTGACGTTTGAACTTGAGGAGCAGAAGTTGGCAGAGGCGCCAGAGGACCCGGAGCCGGTACCGTAACAGGCGGCAGAATAGAAGGGACTGCAGGAACCTGTGGAGATGACAGGAAACGTCTATTATAGTCGTCCAACATATGCTGGAGATTAGAGATGAGCGACAAGGGTAACGTCGCAGTAGGAACTTGAACCGGCGTAGTTTCCTGTTGGAAATATTGGTCATCATCATCATTACTATAATCTTGGCACTTGATGACCAAATCAGATGGACTACGTGCTGCTCTAAAAGACTCGTGTACATCTTCCTCCGAGTCCTGCTCCGAGTCCATGGCAAACAAGGGCGAGGGAGGCTGTGGATCACTGGTGATGGAAATCTGGTCCACAGGCACCTTGCGGCGCTGGTGAAGAGACTCGACATTGGCAGACCCAGTGGACGACAATGGCAGCAATGGCAGAGAGGCAAACGCAGAAGAAGTCGTCGATGGAGCTAACGACGACGATGGAACCACACTGGCAGAATCTGTTATGGTCGACGGTAATGGTGTCGACGGTGCCTTCGTCGACGGAGTCGACGACGAAGATGACTTCCATTTCGTCGACGGGGCGGTCGTCGACGGAGCGGTCGTCGTCGAGGCCGTCGACGAAGGCAATTTCTTTACACTCTTCGTCAACGATGACTCGGTCGTCGACGGGGAGGCTTCTTCGTCGATGACGAAGCAATCGGAATGACAGATGGCACAGTCTTAAAACTGAGGGTTACCTTCGTCGACGACGTCGACGATGATCCTGAAGCAAACGTCGTCGTCACTGTCGTCGTCGACGATCCGGAGACGGCAGATTTCGTCGTCGGAACGACTGTCGACGCTCCCGTCGATGCAGAGACATGTTTTTTCACAGAAACATGAGTAGAAGATGCAGTAGACGTCTGAGAGCCAGGTCTCGTGGGCGTGGAAGTAGCAGGTAGTGGTGAAGACACCGCAGGGGCCAAAGAGAGAGACATCTTCTTCCTCTTGATGAAAGGTGAGGGCAACTCCTGCACACTACTACGTTTTGAAACTGCTTGGGAACGACCAGAAGTGAGACTTTCGGCATCAGAATTTACACCATCCTTGTCCTTAAGTCTCTGAAGCCACAGCAGGAGACGGCCTTCCCTGTCCTTTAGAGTTTTTGTAGAAAAAGTTCTACAGAACTTACACTTACCCACATCATGGTCGGGGTAAAGACAGTAAATACACTTACTGTGTGGATCTTCTGAATAAAGACACAGCTTTCCACAAGAGGGCAAGGTCTGAAGAGAGACTTCTTACTTGTAGACATTTTGAAGACACAGGAAAACCTGAAGAAGAAGAGAAAACTGAGCAGAGCTCAGGGAGACTCCCTTACACACGGCGTGCGGTAGAAAATCTGAGGTACTGAGCTCTGAGGAGAAGGTTCTGGAGGGCCGCTGGCGCCTGATTGGCTACAGCTTGGACCAACATAATGACAGGAATAGACTACAAGTGTTTTTCTCTCTTCATGTATTCCTATGTGGAATTATGTCTAGGCATTTACTGCCTTTCTTCTAATGTGTATTTCATGTGTTATGTTTTACATATACATATTATTAGTATGGTATTGCCATTTTATTTACCGTGGGACTCCCACTCCGACGACGGGGAATATTCAAGCATGTGAATCTATGAAAGACACCCTAATACTGGAGAAAACTATTGCAACACATTTTATACCTGGAGGAAAATACACCCAACAAATGTCAAGAGCATGTCAACACAAAGAAGTACCCAATAAGGAGGAAAAGTTCCAAAAAGAGTTAAAAGATGCCAGAGCAAACTATCTTTAAATGCAACTATGCAGAGAGGAAATGATGATTCGAAGCCAAAAGGCACACTAATGCAGTAGGCCTATGTACAGCTTAGCTCATTCTTTTTTAGATTTCAATATTCTTTATGGTTTTTCAATACAAACAACTGGAACAACATGTTTCTTCCCAGTTCACCTCTTTCAATATTACTCCCCAGCATCCCACTTACCCAGAGGGGTATTCTCCCTCTCTCCACATGCAAGTTGCCAGACAATGTTTTATATCATCACTAAGCATCTAATCTCAGACATTTTTCTCTGCATATTCTTAGGTTTCTCAGTCGGATATCGGTTTAATCCTCTACTTATTTTTAATTCTAAAATATTTAGCAATTGAAGGCACTGAAGTTCCCAATAGTATTTCACCCTTTAATTAATTAATGTGTGTCACTGAATTTGAAAAGGTTTCTCCTTTTTATTGGCTGTTGCAGTGTAGAAAACGTTGCATTGTCAGCACCCACCATAACCTTTGAAGCCAAATGACACCTATAGTTATCAAGTGTGTGCTCCAATGTGTTAGTAATGCAAGCTTCATTGCCAGGAGTAGGTGGGATACAATCCTGCTTCTGCTTGCATGTAGTTAGTAAACGGATTCTGCTAATGTGCTTTGTAGCTTCACTTTGTGACATCTCCCTATTGCGGACCATTTGATGTTAAGACATTCCCCCAGAAAAGTTGAGTTCTGGGGCAGAACCACAAAGTATGTGTTCAAAGCACCACCCTCCCCACAATCCCTCCAGCTGCTCTCTGATTTGGTCGGGCCTATCTGAGGTAATTTGTCAGTGGTGTAGAACCATCCATACAGAATTTTATGCAGTGTTACTCTATACTTGCAAGTGTTGCTAAATAGTTAGGTCTCATCGTGACATCTTGACACTCATATAGCTATATCCTCATTTAATTTTCCCATTTTGGAGAGTAGACTCTTACCCTGCACCGGCACGGAGAGAAGCCTGCGTATGTTGGATATTGTTTTTAAAAAAATGCTCTTCTCCAGGCGGAATCGCTCAATGGATGTAGGCTATTTAATCGTTCTATCCTTCCATTTTTTAACATAGACATACAATCAGTTTTGCGTCCAAGCCTGCTGGCTCAAAAATCTCAGGTTTCAGGAAGAAGGGACGGGTGGGGTGGCCATATCAATTCAAGAAGGTCTACAACTAAACAGAACAGTAGCCATCCAGATGTTGGCCAATTAACCCAAAACATACATATTTCTATCAGTAAATCATGCTATAGATTTTTCGGGATGTTTCAAACAGCCTCTACATTTAAAGAAGCCAAATGTAAAAACCAGATATGGATATCTCAAACACCAATATTCAAATATCAAAAGGCAATCTTTCAAGAACACAGCTAGCAGAGTTAAAAAAGTAACACAAAAAATAGAACTAGAATAGAAAAAGCATATCAAAGGGCATATAAAAGTAAATAAAAAAATCTGAATTCCCCCAAAAAATAAACTGTGAAAGTATGCTTTTCTGGAACTTGTCTGATGAGGGGAGCAACTAATTACTGTATTGCTCTATCAGTATTTCACACACGGAAGGAATTCAATATTCAGATAACACACTCATTTTATTTGACATCAATTTTTAATTAAAGCAATAAGGACATGATTCATATAAATCTGACCTGCTCTGCTACTAGATTGGCTATTTCTTCATATGTTTTCCCTGCTTCTGTTATGGCATTATTTAGATCCGTTTCACCTGGAAATAAGAGCAAACATTAATTAGGAAATAACAATATAACAAAGAAGGTTTCTATACCTACTGTTATAACAGAAATGAAGAAACATCTGTTAACTCACAAATTCAACTCTGCAAACACTTATCTGCAATGTAAGTGCTATCCAAACTTATCATACTAGAAAATAAATGTAAACTAATTAATCAAGCACTGGCAAAGGCAATTGATCCTGGCTCTATAATGCTCAGGTATTGATGGGAATATTGCACTGTGTTTTCTATTAAGATACCCATTTCAAAATTACTGCTGTTGCATGTGCATGTGTTATGCTACATCTGGCTGTTTACATCATAATGTATGTGTGTCCGTACTTCTTGACACATGCAAATATTAAGAGTAGTGACATGTCGTAGCCATTTCTAATTTACTGTTTTAACATGGCAGACATCCAAGTTAGAACAGTAAATTAAGAGAGGGAAAAATAAACTTTGTAGCTGCTGAAATCCTGTAAATAAATAAAGACATTAAAACAATTGCAAAACAGGACTGAGGATGGGGAGCTAGGCAAGAAGCCTAGGTGCATAAAAGGAATGTGCATAGGCCCACAAAAACAAGCAGCAGAGCACTGCCATGGAGTACGATATACTAAATAAGAGTCATATCAATTCCCAAGTGAAAGACTACAACTTATCCAATCAGAAGTGTATGAAGTGTATGACCAAAGTGCTCCTGGAAGAGACAAACAATAATAGGGAAGAAAGACATAGACTAAAAAGCAAACACTTAATAGACAACAAAACTATTCAATCTGGAGCAAGAGGCTGATCTAAAGCCCACTCCAAGTGTATGCATATGTACTTGAAACAATAGTCTTGCCAACGATAGCTAAACCTGTCAGTAGCAGAGACACAAAAATATGAAAGTTGCACTTATGCGGATCAGCATTAAGTAAGTTAACAAACTAGGGTATTTGACATCATCTAGATTATGTTAAACTGTAAATACTAACTTTTTCATTGGAACGTAGTCTTTAATTTTGACTTTGAATCCATTGGACATGAGTAATGTCTGTAAATGCTCTCTTTTACGCTAAGTAAAATTATTATCTTTTTAACATATTTGCACTAACGCACAAGTTACTTACCTTCGATAACGATATATCTGTAAGAAACAGTAGTTAGTATTAGATGCCTTACCTTAGAATATCCCCAGGTGTCAGACTGGATCCGGAAAATTTTGCGTCGCAGTACCCCTGCGCGTAGGTAGGCGTCTTCTGCGGCTCCGCGTCCGTCGTCGGCGTCGTTGGCGCCAGGATGACGTCGGAGTACTTAGACGTCGCCCTCGCGCGCTGACGTCAGTTCTTATACACAGCTTTTCCGCACCAGAAACGCAGAGCCATGATAAAAACCAACACTGGTGCCATAAAAACTAGGGCCCTGAAAGGAGATGACCTTAACCCTAGATATCGGTTCGCAGAACGGGGAGGATGGGTGGGGCGGTAAGGAATCTAATACTAACTACTGTTTCTTACAGATATATCGTTACCGAAGATAAGTAACTTGTGCATCTGAAAGAAACAGGTTAGTATTAGATTCCCTACCTTAGAATAGATACCGCAGCAATACCAACCCCGGTGGAGGGTCTGCGAACCAATAATCACACCAGAAAGTCCTGGAGAAACGGAACGGGAGAAACGGAACGGCCGAAAAAGCCATCTCTCCGGACTTGGCTGTCCAGGCAGTAGTGTCTTGCGAACGTGTGCAGCGAGGCCCACGTAGCTGCCTGACAGATGTCCTGCAAGGGGACTCCCCGACCCAGGGCAGTAGTAGCCGCCGTGGCCCAAGTGAAATGGGCACGTAGCCCCACAGGTGCTCCTTTTTAGCTAGACTAACAAGCCTTGATGCACAAGACGACCCATCGAGAAATGGTTCGTTTGTGCACCGCTCGTCCCTTCTTAGCGCCCATGTAACCAACAAAGAGTTGGTCATCCACCCGGAACTGGCGTGTGCGATCCAGATAATATGAGAGTGCACGTTTTGGGTCCAGACGGTGGAGCCGGCGGAAAGAAGGTGGGCAAGGTGATGGACTGCTGGATGTGGAAGGCTGTGACTACCTTGGGCAGGAAAGAGGGTCGCGTTCGCAACACAACTTTGTCCGGATGGACAGAAAGGAAGGGAGGTTGAGACGAAAGAGCCTGGAGCTCACTCACTCTCCTGGCAGAGGTGATGGCAACCAGGAATGCAGTCTTAAGAGTAAGGAGACGAAGAGGACAGTTATGAAGTGGCTCGAAGGGAGCGCACATCAGATGAGTCAGAACAAGGTTCAAGTCCCACTGAGGCATCACGAAAGGAACAGGAGGAAACATATGAGTGATGCCCTTCAAAAACCTATTTACAACCAGGGACTTGAACAAAGAGGGCTGATCAGGGAGCCTTAAGAAGGCGGAAATGGCAGAGAGGTAGTCCTTTAGAGTGCCCAGAGCAGAGGCCTGCTGGGCAAGAGAAAGAAGAAAGAGGAGAACCTCTGAAAGAGGGGCAGAAAGGGGATCCACAGCCTTTGCTGTGCAGCATGCCACAAATTTGTTCCACCGGCAGGCGTATACCGATTTTGTGGAGGGACGCCTGGCTGCCAGAATCACATTACAGACTTCAGGAGGCAAGTCAAATGGCCTCAACTGCCGCCGCTCAATCTACACGCATGTAAGTGGAGAATGGACAGGTTCGGGTGGAGAACCGTCCCCTGCTGCTGCGACAGAAGGTCCTCCTGAATAGGCAGACGAATCGGGGGATCGACTGACATGCTGAGTAGCTAGGGATACCAGTATCTTCGTGCCTAGTCCGGAGCCACAAGGATGACTTGGGCCCGGTCGCGCCTGATCTTCTTCAGCACTCTGGGCAGAAGTGGTATAGGCGGAAAGGCGTACAACAGACCACAACTCCACTCGCGACGAAAAGCGTCTCCGAGCGAGTGCCGCATTGGAAATTCCAACGCGCAGAACTGATGACATTGCGCATTCTTTTCTGTGGCGAATAGATCTAACCAAGGCTCTCCCCACTGCTGAAAGAGGCCTTGCGCCACGTCCGAGTTCAGACGTCATTCGTGATCCATCATGCACCGACGGCTGAGTTCGTCCGCCCTGGCGTTCAGGGAACCTGCCAGGTGTTGAACCACCAGGGTCACGCCCTGATGTTCCAGCCAAGTCTAGAACCGCTCCGATGAAGAGGAGCTTCTGAGAGGGACACAGGGCGACTTCGGCACATTGATGGAGAACCCCAGCAGGTGCAGGAGGTCGGCCGTAGTCTGGAGGTGGCTGACGACTGTCTGGGGCGAGCCTGCCTTCAACAACCAGTCGTCGAGGTAGGGGAAGACTGAAACCCCTAACCTGCGCAGATGAGCTGCGACCACCGCCATCACTTTCGTGAACACCCGTGGGGCGCTGGTAAGGCCGAAGGGGAGCACGTTAAACTGAAGGTGCTCGTGGCCTACCGTGAACCGCAGGTATTGCCGGTGGGCCGGCAGGACGGGGATGTGGAAATAGGCGTCCTGCAAGTCCAACGCTACCATCTAGTCTCCTGGGTCTAGGGCAGCTAAGACCTGAGCCAAAGTCAGCATCTTGAACTTCTCCTTCCGGAGGAAGCCGTTGACGTTCCGGAGGTCCAAGATAGGGCGTAGGCCCCCTTTGCCCTTCTTGGGAACCAGATAGTAGTGGGAGTAACAACCACACCCTACTTGTGGCCCAGGAACGCGCTCGATGGCCCCCTTGGCCAAGAGGGCCGTACCTTCCTCTTGCAGAAGTTGCAAGCGATCCCCCTATACGCGGTGGTACTGCAGTGGCATGGCTGGAGGGGTCGCCGGGGAGGGAGTAGACCCTTCGGACGATTTGCAGCACCCACCTGTCCGATGTGATGGAGCGCCAGTGGAGGAGGTGATGGCGAACCCTGCCCCCACACTGGATTCAAATGGGCCTGAAAGCTCGGACTAGGAAGGCTTTGAGGCGGATGCTGCGGGGGTGGATGTGGACTGGCCGCGCCGTAGTCCCCTGTTACCGCCGCAACGGTAACCATGTCCGCCACCGCGCTGAATGTTAGTCTGCGACCCGTGGCTGGCAGGACGTGTGGGAGCACCCCTTCTGTGGCCACGAAAGGAACGCTGGGCAGAAGATTGCTGGCGCGGGGCCGACAGGCCCAAGGACTTGGCCATAGCCCTGGAGTCCTTAAAGCGTTCCAGCGCATGATCTGCCTTGCCACCGAAGAGGTGGCTGCCATCGAACAGCATGTCCATAGGGTGTTTTGGACATCGGCTGAAAAGTTGGCGGACCTCAGCCAGGCGTTGCGGCGAACCGCCACAGACGTTGAAATCGCTCTTCCTAGCGAGTCTGTGGTATCCAGTCCACATCTGATAGAGTACTGCGCTGCGTCCTTCTCTCTGCAAGGGCTTGAGCGGGTTTCGCCCGGGCTCCCTCAGGGCACTCAGGCAGCACGACCGCAACCGTATCCCACAGAGAGAGGGAGGAGAACAACTTCTTTCCGAACTGTTCATACCTCTTGGATTCCCGATCTGGTGGTGCCGTTGGGAATGCGGATTGGGAGGTAGAGGCCTGGATAACCAGACTCTCGGGGGTGGGGTGGGTGGACAAGAAACTAGGGTCACCCGGAGCTAGGTGGTGGCGCCTAGCGACGTTCCTATCTACAGGAGGGCCTGTAGTGGGCCTGGACCAAGTGCCCAACAGGACGTCTGTGAGAGCCTCATTAAACGGCAGTAGAGGCTCTGGGGAGCTTACCTGCGGTTTAAAGACCTCTGTGATGATGTTGGACCTCACCTTTGCAACAGGGAGCTCAAGAGCCAAGGCCTTGGCTGCCCTCATCAGCACCACACTATAAGCTGCCCCCTCCTCCGTAGCCACGGTAGGAGGGGAGACAAAACCAGTGTCTGCGTAGGTATCCAGGCCACTGGCTTCCCCTAGTTCCTGTGTCCAGTCCTCATATGACTGGCACTCACGTGCCAGGGGGTCTCCCTCGTCGTCCATGTCCTTAAATTCAGGGATAAAGGATGGACCCAGATCCTGGAAGAATGGCTCTTCGGCCGGAGCCGAATGCGGCGTCGTGCGACGCCGCTCCGTCGCCGGACAGAGGGTTTGACCAGGGACAGCGTCATCCGAGGATGGCGCCGGGGGTGACACCCTAGGGGTTGACGCCGGCGGGGTCGTAAGGTCGACCAGTGCCGACCCGGATCCAGTGGGGCCCTGCGGCGTCGGGACCGAAGTCGCCGACGCACCTGGCCCGCTTGGGCTCCCAGTCGGGTCCGCAGGGCCCGAAGGCGCCGCGGAACCCGACGGAGGAGAGAGCGACCTCATGGCCATGAGAAAGGCATCGATCTCCTCCGGCGTCGCGTTCTGCCCAGGGACCGGCGGGTATGGAGCAGGCCGTGATGCCTGTGGCTCCGGCGGAGCCGCGTGGGCGGTGTCACCCGAACCCCCGGCCGCGGCGCGTGAGCGTCAGGGGGAGTCAGAAGAGCGATGTCGCTTCTTCGACTTCTTGTGCCTCTTACCTGAGGACTTGGAGCCCGACGAGTGGTGTCGACTCGCCGAGCTGTGATGACTTCGGCCCCGCGATCCGTCCCTCGACCTCCTTCCGGACCGGGACCTCGAGCGGCGCGGGGCGACTGCCGGAGTTCGAGGCGCTTGCGGGACCGCTCCCGCCTAGCCTTCGACGTCAAGGCCTGGCAGTCGGGGCATGACTTGTCATCGTGGTCGGGCCCCAGGCAATGTAGGCACCGGCGGTGGGGGTCGGTAACCGACATCAGTCGGTTGCAGTCGGCACAGGGCTTGAACCCGGGCATCCCTACCGGCACCGATGGAGTCGTAGACTCAAAACGGATCCAAAAAGGATCGAAAAAGCTTAGTCAAAAAGTGACTAAAGGGTACCACTTTTCTGGACCTGCGCTTGCTGGCGCGGGAAAAAGAAGAACTGACGTCAGCGTGCGAGGGCGGCGTCTAAGTACTCCGACGACAACGACGCCGACGACGGACGCGGAGCCGCAGACGACGCCTACCGACGCGCAGGGGTACTGCTACGCAAAAGTTTCCGGATCCAGTCTGACGCCTGGGGATATTCTAAGGTAAGGAATCTAATACTAACCTGTTTCTTTCGGATAAAGTCTGCAGCACGTTACAGAAACTAGCAAAGCGCTCCTTTGCAGTTTTGAACTAGAGCATTGAAAAGCTGTGCCCCAGTCACACCAGGCTCATAAAAAATGCTAAGCAATAACACACAATTTTAGTTCTAGCATGAAATACAATACAATGGCAACTATCATCACACCCCTTAAAAGAAAAGGAGAGTACTTAACAAGGAAACCGCAGGAATGAAAAGCAATAGGAGGAAGGAAGTGGTAAGCGGCGACTGAATAAGAACTTGCCCATGAGTTTTAGCCATCCACATTTCCCAAACGTGACGTGAATTGTCAAAATCACACATCATGGAAGAATGTAGTTTGAGGAGAGGAATATAGCTGCTGGGATCAGAACGGGTGATTCCACAGCCTTTCTCTCCCGCTGAATCTCCACGTTTTAACTATTGGACTTTTAAATTCTTCAAGGTGGATTTCTTGAGGATTCCGTAAAATAAAGCCATCATAACTTGATGTTCACTGTGACTGACCGCTTATTGACTCCTCTCGCAGGCTCCTGTTGGTGCCAAGCAGGGTCCTCTCTCTGAGACGCTGCAAAGCTGTCATAGTGAGGATTTCCCTCTGGGGTGGTGTAGGCTGGGACAACACTGGTCTCACTGAGGGCCATGTCAGCCAGAGAAAGCTTGACATGCAGACAACTTGGGAAATGTAATGAGGCATGAAGTAGGAAGCTGGTTGACTTAGTGGAACAACTTGGTACCTGTGGCTCAGGTAACAAAGGACGTTTTTTAAACTGTAAAGGGGCGAATAGCTTTAATTATAGAGAAGGGAAACTAGACTTTAACTTGCAGCATCAGATAATAGATAACAGGAGGGCAATAAGAGAGTTCCCAAATAGCCCTACACACAGATGTACTGTTTCCAGATCTCCCACCCCCTTCCACATGGCTGCAAGTACATCCACAGTCACACAACTCACAGGAGTAGCTACACATTGAGATATGCTGACTTAAAAAGAAAACTTGACTGTAAAACAGGACTGACCAAATTTTTAAAAAAAAGACTAGCAAGACAGGGAAAGCATGACTGTAAATAGACAGGTGTGAATCTTCTCTAACTTACCAGCAACACTTATGTACAAAAAATAGCTAAGAAAAGAGACTATCCACAGCAATATCAATAACCCACACACTCACTGAATTACTGCTTCAGGATAATGGCAAAGAAAATAAACAAGACATGGTAAAAACACTGCGGCAAAAGGACAGAGATTGAGACTCTAGGAAACAGAGACGGTAACACCAGAATGCAAGTAATACTGAGGAGAGGACTAAAGTCACAGGTAAACCTGCTCAACTGAAGCCTCTGCAATCATAACAAAACGTAATCAAACCAATACCCCCAGAGAGTGAGGTTTGTTTGGTTTCAAATATTCCTACTAAAAACAGGTTTGAGGCTCTGCAAAGATTGGAAGAGCAGACGGGCATCATAGTAGCAGCAATACCTGAGAGCCACAGAGGAGCAAACAATCAGTCACTGGGGTTTAAGGAGGAAGTCTCACCTCCAAAAACTAAATTAGAGAGTTTCTTTACTATCCATTCTTTTGGACCTAAAACAGAAAGAACAATTGTTACTTACCTGTAAACAGGTGGTTCTCCAGTATTGGTGTCTTTCATAGATTCACATGCTTGAATATTCCCCGTCGTCGAAGTGGGAGTCCCACGGTACATAAAGATAGCAATAATGCTAATAATATATATATGTAATAACATAATACATAATAAAATAGAGATAATACACACTAAAAAAACCTCTACAATGGTTCCTACATAGGAATGCATTATAAAGAGAAAAACTCATTTGTAACATATCAGTGTCATTATGTTAGTCCAAACTGCAGCCAATCAGGCTCAAGCACCCTCTAGAACCTTCTCCTCAGAAGCTCCAGTCCTCAGATTTTCGTAGCACCAAAGTGAAGTAGAGTGCATGAGGAGAAGAGAGCCTCTGAGGGGAGGACGGGTGGGTCACATGTGAATCTATGAAAGACACCAATACTGGAGAACCACCTGTTTACAGGTAAGTAACAATTGTTCTTCTCCAGTATTAGGGGTGTCTTTCATAGATTCACATGCTTGAATAGAATAGAAAGCAGTAATCTCCTTAGAACTGGGATTGCTAAACACATTCTCCAAACTTGAAGACAAAAACATACAGCTTAAAAGCATATAGCAATCACAGAAAGAAAAGGAGGAGGGAACAGAGGCTCACCTTATTTAAAAAGATGACGAAGCACTGCTTGCCCCACTGCGGTATCCGCTTCGTTGATGGCCTCCAAACAGTAATGTCTGGTAAAGGTGTGCCTGCTGGACCATGTCGCTGCCCGGAAAATCTGGTGTAGAGGCACCCCAGCAAACAAAGTGGTGGATGACGCCATCGCTCTCGTCGAATGTGCCTTCACTGAACACTGTAAAGGCTTGCCAGCTGGTGACAAAAGGATATGGCTGCTGAGAGCCATCTTGCAACTGTTTGTTTTGTCACTGAGTGTCCCCTCCGCATCCGTCCATATGCTACAAACAGTTGATCGGATTTACGGAAAGGGGTAGTCCTTGAAATGTAAAATTTTAGGCAACGTTTGATGTCTAAAGAATGTAATCGTTGTTCTGCCGGAGATTTTGGATCCGGGAAAAAAGTCCTTAAGAAGACAGGTTCGTTCAAATGGAAATCAGTAGGTACTTTCGGCAAAAAAGAAGGATTGGTACGAAGTGACACTCCATCGGGCTTAAATTGCAAATACGGAGGCTTGATCGTGAAAGCGTGAAGATCACTTACACGACGAGAAGATGTTAAGGCCAAAAGTAATGCAACCTTCCAGGTAAGAAACTTGATGTCTGCTCTGTGAATTGGCTCAAAAGGAGGCTTCATAAGCTGTGACAACACCACGTTGAGGTGCCATGCCGGAGGAGGGCGCCTAACAGGGGGAAACTTCCTGAAGAGACCTTTAAAGAACTGTCGGATTATTCTGGATTAACAGAGAGACGTTGAACCATCGTGTCGAAAGCGCGAAATAGCTGCTAGAAAAACTCTCAAGGTGGCATGAGAGAGACCAGCCTGAGCGAGGCTCAGAAAGAAAGGCAAAAGCTGCTCCGGAGTGGAATTGATTGGATGGATATCGGATGCAGCGCACCAATGACAAATACGCTTCCATTTTAGCTTGTACGTTTTGATGGTTGATGGAGCTCTAGCAGACGCTAGAATGTCTCTGCATTCTTGGGGCATATCTAAATTTGCAAATTCGATGTATTCAGGTTCCATGCCCATAATTGAAGCGTGGATGGGTCTGGATGGCAAATTTGACCTTCGTCCATCGTCAGGAGGTCTGGACGTGGATGCAGATGAATGGGTGTGCATTGGGATAACAGAAGCAGTTCTGAGAACCATGCCTGTCTGGGCCAACGAGGGGCGATCAGTATTAAGTGGCAGGGTTGCCTGCGCATCTTCCACAACGTCCTCGGCACCAACGGGATCGGTGGAAATGCATAAGCAAACAGCCCGTTCCAATCCATGAGGAGGGCATTTCCGCTGGACTCTGGGTGGGGATGCCAGCTTGCGAAGGATCGGCACTTCCGATTTGCTGGGGTTGCAAAGAGGTCTATCATGGGACGACCCCAACGGCGGAAAACCAGGTCTAGAGTCGGCTGATGTATTTCCCACTCGTGAGTGGATGACGTGGACCTGCTCAACGAATCCGCAAGGATGTTGGATACCCCCGGCAGATGGACCGCCGTCAAAGAAATTTGATGACGAAGAGCCCAGTCCCAAATCCTTTGAGCCAGTCGAGACAGTGGCTGAGATCTTGTGCCGCCCTGTTTGTTCATGTAGTGCATGCTGGTGGTGTTGTCTGTCTGAACCAGCACCGACTCCCCCTGCACCACGGGCAAGAATGATCTGAGCGCTAGGAAGATCGCCATCAACTCCAGCCGGTTGATATGCCAGGTTTGTTGTGTCGCCGTCCATTTGCCTTTGATGGAAAGGTCCTGGAGATGAGCGCCCCAACCCTCCATGGACGCATCTGTAGTCAACGTCAGATCCGGAGACTGGGCTAGAAACGAAGTTCCTTCGTCCAGATTGGATGGTTGTTCCCACCAAAGCAAACTGTTCTTCATGCGGGACGTCACCCTCACCAGGTCGTTGAAAGACCCCGACACCTGGCGCCATTGCAGGTCTAATTCTTCCTGTATAGGACGAGTGCGTAACCTGCAATTTGGGATCAGTCCGATACAGGACGATGCCATCCCCAGAAACGACTTTAACGTCCGCACAGAAACTGACTGCTTTGACCGGATGAGAGAGACCAGACGGACTATCTTTTGATGACGTTCGAGGGAGATGAAGGCTTTTGACAGGTCCGTGTCTAGAATTGCTCCCAGGAAGTTTCTTCTTTGCAGCGGAGCAAAATGTGACTTCTCCATATTGATGGTTAACCCCAGTGACTCGAACGTCTGCTGACACAGACGTGTGTCGTGAGCCAGCTGTCGAGGAGATTGGGATTTTAGAAGACAATCGTCCAGATAAGGAAAGATCTGAACTCCCTGAAGACGCAGATGAGCCATGACCGGAGCCAAAACCTTCGTGAAGACACGAGGTGCTGATCGTAGGCCAAAAGGTAGCACCTTGAACTGATAGTGTGTGTGACCCACCTTGAACCTCAAGAACTGGCGATGCCGATGGAGTATTGGCACATGAAAATAGGCGTCTTGCAGGTCTATTGTTGTTAGAAAATCTCCGCTGGAGAGAAGTCGCAAGACTTCCGATAGCGTCAGCATGCGGAAAGATTGTTGTTTTAGGAACAAATTGAGAGCTCTCAAATCCAGAATGGGCCGCCACTCTCCCGTCTTCTTGAGAATGAGGAAAAACCGTGAGTAGAAACCTTTCCCTCGCTGAGATACAGGCACCACTTCGACTGCACCCTTTTCTACCAGAAGACGAACCTGATGTTGTAGTTCCTCGAGATGGGGAGGTGGCGGGCCTGATGGCGGAGAATTTGGAGGAATCTCTGTGAACTCCAAGGCATGACCCCTGAGTACAATGTCTAATACCCATTGGTCCGATGTTATCATGGACCACTGGGAATAAAACTGCAAGATTAGCCCTCCAACTCTCTGCGGAACTTGAAAGTCATTGACGTTTGTTGTTGGAGCCCCTATAGTTAGACTTTCCTCTATAGGGCCTTGACTGCTGCTGACTATTTGACTGCTGGGTGGAGTAACGCTGGTTTCCTTGATTGTACTGGCGGTACTGGGACTGCCCTCCTCGAAAAGTGCTGGAAGAAGTACCTCGTCCACGTGCGCCACAAAAGGGCTGCTTTTTGAATTGCAAGGATCCAAGCGACTTCGCCGTATCGGTATCTTTCTTTATCGATTCTAGTGCCTCATCGATGTGAGAGCCGAAGAGAGACTCACCGTCATATGGCATGTCGAGTATCTTCGACTGGACCTGCCGAAACGACGTGGATTTTAGCCAAACCTGACGTCAGAGAGCCGCAGCACTGGCAAGGATACGAAAACCAGTACCCGCAACGTCCACAGCACAGTCGATCATCTCTTCTGAGGCCCTCCTGCCATCTTGAAGGATCTGGTGCGCTTCCGCTCTGGATGTCTCCGGAATCAACGAGACTAGCGCAGAGATGTCTGACCACATTTGTCGGTCAAAACGACCTAAAATGGCCAATGCATTTGCGGCATGGACTGACGTAGACGCCATGGATGAAAACTTCTTCCCAATCGCATCCAAACGTCGACCCTCTCTATCAGGCGGCGTAGTGATAGGAGTTGCAGGGTTACGTGCTCGCCGTTGCGCTGCTTGGGTCACCACTGAATCCGGCTTAGGATGCGAGAGCAAGCAAGCGGGCGAACCAGTCTGTGCCCTATATTTCTTCTCCAGCCGAGGGAGTTGAGCAGGTAAGGAGTTAGGAGCCTTCATGATCTTTATTCCCTCCTTCCACACAAACTCGATAATAGGTATGGTGTGGACCTGTTTATAAGGCTGGTTTTTAAAATCATAGAGAAAGCAGTCTTCCTCTCGCTGCGCTCTTGGTAATTTGAAGCGGTCTGCCGCCTTATCCATCAATATATGGAAGCTAGCGATGTCAATCGGCAGTGAATCATCGGAGTCGCCCGGCTGAGGGGAGGGCGTTTGCATTCGATAGTCATCGAATTCTGCCATATCCGGGTCTTGGTCATCATCGGTAGCCTGGGGAACTTCTCCTTCCTCTCTTTCCGGCTCTGTCTCATCCTCCACATCTTGTTGATAATTAGTGGGGATAGGTTGACGGGGCCCTTCTGGAAGAGCCGTCTGCTCTGAAGGTTGCTGCTGATGCTGAGTAGGCTCTGTTGTCTCAGATGTAGCATGGCACGGTGTACCCTGAGGCGTTGGAGGAAATCTCCTATTATAATCATCCAGCATATGCTGGAGGTTGGAAAACAGAGATACTGGGAATGTTGCCATTGGAACCTGTACATATTGTTCCTGCTGCTGGTCATCGTCCTCCTCATCGCCGTCTTCAGAACTTGTGTCCTGACACTTAAAAATCAAGTCCGATGGACTGTGGGCATCACCAAGAACATCGTCGTCCGCAATGGATTCCGTTTCCTGGTCAGTAGCCAACATTGGTGAGGGTGGTTGGAGAGTAGGAGATGGTAGCTGGAGTGTAGATTCCTGGAAACTTCTCCTGGAAGGCTCCGTAATGACTGGAGAAGTGGAAGTGTCCAAAGGCACTAGGGGCATAGTGGCGAAAGACAGTGATCCTGATGTGGATGCTGCGTCTTCCTGCTGCGCTCCAGAGTCTAAAGGCAAAACTGCCGTCGACGTAGCCGTCGCCGTCGATGAGTTAAGCGACGTAGATGTTTTCCCTGGAGCAGCCATCGACGATGATAACGTAGACACAGCTGTCGGAGACGGTGATTTTTTAGATGTAGTCGTCGACGACGAGTGTTTTGCCACAGCCGTCGACGGAGCCTTCGTCGACGGGAGCTTCGTCGACCAATCCTTGAGTGTTATCTTCTTCGTCAACGAAGCCTTCGTCGACAGGATATAAGTCGTCGACGAGCTGGTCGACGGAGCTTTTAGTGTCGACGGAACCTTCGTCGTCTTTGAACTCATCGACGGCACATTTAGCGTCGACGATGATTTCTTCGTCGACGGAAGCTTCTTCGCCGACGAGATAATAGGGATCGTCGACGAGACTGTGGAGATTGAGGCTCTCGTTGACGTGAAAGCCGTCGACGAGACAATCGTCGACGACGATGAAGCAGACGTCGTCGTCACTGTAAACGTCGAAGCCACAGCAGCCAATTTCGTCGTTGGAATGGTCGTCGACGAGCCCGTCGACGACCGCGCTGACTGAAGTGTAACAACACTTGTAGAGGCTGGAAATGACACCTGAGAGCCAGGTCTCGTGGGCGTAGACACAGAAGTCACAGTAGCAGTAGGTTTTACTTGGGCTACTGATAAGGCCATCTTTTTTCTCTTTAGAAAAGGAGAAGGCAACTCCTGAACACTGCCACGCTTGGAAGCAGCAGTTGAAGGAACTGACTGGAAACTCTCTGCGTCTGACAAAACTGCGTCTTTGTCCTGAAGGCGCTTCAACCACAGAAGAAGACGACCTTCCCTGTCTCTGAGAGTTTTAGCAGGAAAAGTTCTACAGAACTTGCAGTCAGTCACCTTGTGTTCGGGATATAAACAGTAAATACACTTTTGGTGGGGGTCCTTCTCAAACACACGCAGTTTCCCACAAGAAGAGCATGGCCTAAACAAAGACTTCTTACTTGACATCTTGAAAAACAATTGAAGTAGTAGAGTAGAATGAAGAAAACTGAGCAGAGCTCAGGGAGACTCCCTTCACACGACGTGCCGTAGAAAATCTGAGGACTGGAGCTTCTGAGGAGAAGGTTCTAGAGGGTGCTTGAGCCTGATTGGCTGCAGTTTGGACTAACATAATGACACTGATATGTTACAAATGAGTTTTTCTCTTTATAATGCATTCCTATGTAGGAACCATTGTAGAGGTTTTTTCAGTGTGTATTATCTCTATTTTATTATGTATTATGTTATTACATATATATATTATTAACAATATTGCTATCTTTATGTACCGTGGGACTCCCACTTCGACGACGGGGAATATTCAAGCATGTGAATCTATGAAAGACACCCCTAATACTGGAGAAACAAGATTTAAGATCTCAGAAAGCGGGGGGCGTGGTTACCAGCCAAGCATGGCGGTCGTCATTTAGACGAGCTCAGGACCTGGGCCGACCAAATCCTGGCATATACCCGCTAAACTTCGAAGGACAGACATCAAAGTGTAGGGGTGAGCAGCGGTGACGAACGGGAGGACTCGGTGCCACCTGGTGTCGGAGCACGCAAGCTCAGCCGAAATCGTGACCCCAGAGGCCTGATGGCGCAGCCGACTGCTGAGCGAGGAGGGCCGTGACGGGATTAAGACCAGTGTCCTTGAGTAACGTGGCAGCGGAATTGAGGCAGTAGTGGGAGAGCGAGAACCCAGGGGCTGCATAACTTTGATGCCGGACGGGACTGTGGGGAGCCGTGGCGGCAGGCACAGAGAAAGTGAAACTGCAGGGGAGGTGTGCCAGTAGAGTGGGACCGGAGACTACGTGAGCTCGGGGATGCGGGGCGGCCTGCTCCCTTGTAGCATAGCGAGACTCTCTGACGTAATACTGAAGGCGGCGCCTCGCAAAATGGTGCTGATGTCGCTAGGAGGCTATAGGCACTGCTGGTATTCACTGCATGCAGGACAGGAGCGAGTGCCAGCTGCTGGAGCCCCCGAAAGTAATTTGATACTGAGTTGGAGCCACTGGGTGAGGGCAAATTGGGTAGCGCTCGGCAAATGGCGATAGTGAACGCCGTTGCGCAGCTATAGTTCGGCCCGCGAGACCCAGAGGGGCGAAGCAACCTGCGCACTCTCCAAAATAGCAGAGGAGGGGGTGAATATAAGACAGCAGTGATCTGGTGTCAGCGATTCCATGCGGAACGGAGACAGTAACACGAGCCCTGTGTTCACTGCTGAGGTGGGGCTGGAAGTAAGAGGCCTGCAGCAGCTCCTAGATAGACCGCAAGTCACTCGTTTTCCTGAATAACGTGGCCCGCCAAATTGTCACCGACTGCTGCAGTGGGCACAGCACACAAATGGTGTGATGTCACGGTGAGTAACATTGCCCCAACATTGCCGGGATTACTGCTGCCACGTGACCGGGGCAAATACACTGAGGCCTCCCGCCCCGCTGAGTGGAGACGTTGCTGCTCTGCAGGATACACACTGATATCTGTGGCGGTGGGCAAGAAGATGGGCCGAGCTGCACTGACTGGTGTTAGGCATGCGAGAGACCTGCGATGCTGTAGTAGGAGCACTGGGAGCAGCGCTGTGGAGGTGTATTGGTGACCCACAGGAGGCACACTGAGAACCGCATCCACCTTAACCAGGCTACCTGTCGTTGGATTGATTTGTATGATGGGGCGTAAGGGTGCGAAACAACAGGACCAAGGCGGGCAGGACTATGTCCCGGATACGGTGGATCCTGCGAACAACAAGCATGGGATTGAGGGCACTCCACCGACTGAAGCACCTACACCTGTAGACAAGCTGGATCTCATATTACAGGAAGTACGCGAATCAAGAAAGGCGATAGAGACGCCCTAGCATCGACCCGAGAGGTGGTGATCCCATCCCGACTTAAACTCATTCAACTGAAAGTATTGCACCAAATGTATTATCCTCGCACTACGATATTTAAGCTGGGACACACACCAAATCACCTTTGCCTTAGAGGATGTGGAGGTATTGGAACATTTTACCATATAATATGGGAATGCCCTATAGTAAATCGATATTGGTCCAGAGTCCTGGCTATAATTTCAGAGGTGGGAGGGGCAGTAGTTCCTTGTGAGCCCAGGTGTTGCCTTCTCAATATCTGGCAACCCACCGATTTAAACCTAGCCTTACGGAACTGGGCCACGTTGGGGATGACAATCGCGAAGTGAAACATAGCAAAAAACTGGGGCTTTGTGTTAACACCTACACGTCCACAGTGGGAACGAGACATGAATATGGCGATGGTGGCTGAGAGGGCGGTCTACACGCACAGGAGCTGTCCCAAGAAATGGACTAGAATATGGGGTAAATGGAACGAAATCCGCGTAAACATATGTGACCCTCCATTACAGATCCCCTCCCAGAGGTTAGTCCCTAACTACACGTGTAAACGACAGGGCTTGGCATACAATGGCAGGGCACGTCAATGATACATATGTACAAATGACGATGTTAATGATATCTCGGGCTAGCCTTTATTGGAAGGATAATTGAAGTGACCACTAAATAATCACGTCCTGTACCTGTACACTGTACTCAGATTGTTATGCTTTATGTTACAAATGTAATAATTGATTGATTATCTATATGATGTAATGCCTGTATGAGAACGCATTGACACAATAAAGGTTTAAAAAAAAAAATAAAAAAAAAGAAAGGCGATAGAACTTCAAATAGGGACTTTGACTACTGGCCTCAACTTGCTTCGGGCGGACCACGCTAAGCTTGCGGACAAAGTGAAAGAAAATGCTACGATGCTGTCGGAAGTAGTCCCATAACAATCACAGACTGACACCAAAATCGCACAGTTGCAAGATCAGGTAGCTATCCTGCTAGACCGGGTGGAAGATGCAGAAGAGAGGGCCCGAAGTAATAACATCCGCGTCATTGGGCTGCCTGAAAAATGTGAGGGAAATGATGCGACAAGATATTTGGAGCAGTGGTTCCGGGATCACATCACCAATGAAGGACTCTCCACGCAATATTGCATAGAGCGAGCACACAGGATACCTACCGGTCGCCCAAAACCAGGAGCTCCACCTCGACCTCTCATACTGAAACTACTAAACTTTCACGACAGACATTCTCCAGCAAAAAGGCTGTGAATCATTTCCGATAAACTTCTAAAATAAGAACATCTCACTATACTACACCATGTTGGTTCAGAGACAGCGTTCTTCCTTTATGTCAGTTAAGAAGAAGCTTAGAGACTTAAACCTGAAATATGCACTGCTTTTTCAGGCGCGCCTAAAAATTTTGCACAACCAATAATCCTATTTCTTCGAAAGCCCTGGAGATGTGGAAGATTGGCTTGAAGTGATGGAACTAACGAATGCTGCGACGACTAACTCTCAACTCACGGCGAAGAGCAGAACCAGCGCTGGAATCTCCGCTGTGCGAGGAAGACGAAAAACGCGCCAGACTCCTGCACGGCAATATATCACCAAGCAACAGATACAACAGAATAAATCAAAGGCACTTATAGCTGCTGCCACTTTCACGCATACCTCGGGAGTGGAAGCTAAGTCCTCCTCAGAGGAAGAAGTAACGCACAAATCTGAAGGCAGTGTGGATCTGTTTCCATCTGCGACCCTGCAAGTCATTAAAGACTTATACGGCTGATTGTCCAAGCAGGTATAAGTTATGTAACAGCAGAATGGTTTCTTGTAACATGTCCACGGTAACGGCGAGTTTACTAATAATGTATATTATTACTCAGGCCCAGGCTCCGTAGACGCTCCTGGAGCCTGGGACTGAGTATTGTTGTGTAGAGAGTACACCACATGTGGAGCGCTAGCGATGTCCCCCACATGGCAAAGAATCTATGCATGACCATTGAGTTTTTATCGATTCAGTTAAGTTGTATGGTCCGGTATAGTTGGGTGACCAGACCGAGTATTGGGTTGTTCAGGGGGTGGGAAGGTCTCACGGTACAGAAATGGATCGACAGGCTCTTCTACCTGCGCACCATATTAATTTCCCAGCAGCTACAAACTCTCTGCGATGACTGCACAGGGTAACTACACCATAACATGGAATATACGGGACATGGGAACAGTACAGAAGCGGCATAGGATACATGCACAGCTACAGCACCTCAAAGTACAAATAGTATTTTTAAAAGAGTCTCATATGGTAGACAGCGAGACGGTGAAACTGCGCAAGAAATGGAGGGGACAAATCTTCTTCACCTCCTACTCCAGCTTTGCAAGGGGGACCACTATTTGGGTGCGGCATGGAGTACCATTTAAAGCCATAGAACAAAGGGTAGACAAGCTGGGAAGATACATATTTATGAAGGGTACGCTAGATGGACAACCTGTAATACTGGGCACGTTGTACGCTCGGAACTTGGAACAAGATAAGTACTGGGACATAGTAAGTGGGGCGCTAGCAGGATGGGAATCACAACAATGGATACTGGGAGGGGACTGCAATGCGGTAATGGACATGGCCTTAGATAGGTCACACCCGCCACTACAAGGAGCTGGTGTGTTTAAACAAGCTGAGGCATTGGATGGATGGACAAATGGTTGGAAGCTGTGTGATGTCTGGGGGATGAGGCACGCCATGCACAGAGAGTACTCTTATTATTCCGCAGTGCATGACCTACATACCAGAATAGACAGGATATACTGCTCCACCCGGATAGCAATAAAAGCGCTTCACGCTACATACTTACCAAAAAACTTTCTCAGATCATAATCCACTGGATATTATTATGGCATGGGGGAGGGTGTATTCCATAGCGACTTTTCAGGGACTATTGATCATTATTTTGCAGAAAATAGCAATACGGCAACAAGCAGGCTGGTAGAATGGGACGCTTTTAAAGCTGTGATATGGGGGAAAGCGATAAGTACGACTGTGGGCGTTAGACAGGAAATTCATAAGGCTCTGATAGAATTGGAAGGTAGTATGGGCAAGTTGGAACAGGAGGCTGTAACAAATAATGACCGAAAGGACCCATTACAAGAAGCGAGAATAAAACATGCAGAACTTCTAGAGTTGCTACGGGTAATTGACTATAAGCATATACGAGGAAAGCCCACACTGAAGTGAATAGGTTCGGAGCTCTACTTGCCAAAATAATCCGGGACGCCCCCGACCCCTACGGTGGTTGTCCATGAGATTGCAACAGTGGATGGGACTAAGGTTCACACTCAGGCAGATATTAACGCAGCCTTCGGACACTATTACGCCACATTATACAGTGCCACAGATCGCAACACGGAGTCCCAAACAGAGGCCTTTCGCTCCAACTTAACATACCCAAGTCTCACAGCTGCAGCCCAGAAAGATCTCACTGTACCCATTACCCAATCTGAAATCAGAAAAGCTATAAAGGGACTTCCGCGAAATAAAACCCCTGGTATTGGACGGGCTCCCAATAGATCTCTATATTACATATGCAGAATCCCAAGTGCCTCAATTGGAATTGTTATGTAAAACTGCGTGGGAGACGGGATTTTTACCACAGACAACGGCACAAGCATTAGTTATATCCCTCCCGAAAACAGGGAGAGACCCCAGAGATAGGGCCAACTACCGACCGTTGTCTCGACTAAACACGGAATATAAAATCTTAAGTAAGGTACTGGCTAACAGGTTATTGCCCTCCCTGTTCAAGCTAATCCACATTGACCAAACTGGGTTTTTATCGTCACGCAGCACATCACTAAATATTAGGAAATTACACCATATAATGTCGGAAGCCCCGAACCGGTACCCGGTACCCGTCTTTCGTTAAATCTAAGACAAGCCTTTGATTCCATTAACTGGGAGTTTCAGGCCCTGGAGAAATTCGGGATTCCAGAGGGATATATCGCTTGGCTGCGCCTACTATATAAGGCCCCTACAGCCCCAGACCGCACTGGTGGTCACATCTCAGAGGAATACTCCATACATAAAGAGACTAGGTAGGGCTGCCCCCTGTCACCTCTCACCTTCATACTGGCCTTGGAACCATTGGCCATAACAATGCGGAAAGAGTTAACAGGCCGGGGTATATTGTTAGGAAACACATTACACCTCTTCTCGGCATATGCCGACAACATCATTTTATACCTCCAATATATGATACGTTTTGTCGCTTTGAAATTGTGTCTGGATTGGTCATTAACATAATGAAATTGCATGCTTTCTTCTTTACAGAGCATGCAGAAACTGCAAGTATAGGCTTTGGGGACGCTCAACTAACGGTGGCCCCGGATACCTTTAAGTACTTCGGTATACAAATTTACAGGACAAATTAAGATATGCTAGACGGTAACCTGCACAAAGCAATCCGAGCTTTGCGTTCCAGTATTGTTTTCTGGATGGCATTGCCACTATCTGTTATGGGAAGGGCGGCCCAAGCAAAAATGGTGGTTGGGCCAAGACTATTGTATTATTTCACTAATTTACCATTAATCGTTCCGCAGACCACATTTAAATTATTGAACACGATGCTCATTGACCTTATCTGGGGTAATGGTAGACGGTGTAAAAGCCTGAAGAAACTGCAAGTAGGTACACGCATGGGCGGACTGGGTGTCCCAGATTTGCGAGCATATTATTATGCATGCCAATTGCAGTGGCTATCATACTGGACAGAGGGACGCAACTTGTAGGGTTCAAGGAGACAGATATGGACAACGGTGCATTGCATGCCCTATGGTTACCTGGTAGCAGACCCCGAGAGACCTCCCCCCACTGATAGCCACAGCGCTTTGATGCTGGAAGGCGGTGTTGCATTATACGCAAGCACTCTCGGCATATGCAGGTAACATTCCTTTGTTGGGGATCCCACTAGCGGGAGGCAAACTCACGAAGCGCATGTTGGCACCCTGGTCGGATGCAGAGGTTAGCACAGTGTCAGATTTATTTGGGGACGGGATACTACTTGACCATGATACCTTTATTAATGAAACTGGGGCCCGGCACATTTATATTTACTACACGCTGCACTGATGCAATACATAAAAACCCACTGGGCCTCGCAAAGGCAAGAACCCTCTACCAATGACCTGGTCAAGATGGTACATTATATGGGGAGAGGCAGACACCTTATTAGGTGGCTTTAAACAGGCATCAGCTCGCATACCAAAGCCAATCTAGACACACTGAGAACTGCATGGGCCGGAGACATAGAAAGGGACCTGACAGATAAAGAATGGATGAAAGTGCTGAAACACCCAAGGAAGACATTGAGGAACGCGAAATTCAAATTTATACAGACTACGGTATTGCACCTTACCTCACTCCACATAAGTTAGATAGAATGTTCCCACGAACACATTATTGCACGAGATGCTTGTTAGTGGGAGCGAACCTACTTCACATGTTATGGACCTGTCCAAAAGTGCGGGGATACTGGGACACCGTCAGGCACAGACCAGGGGAAGCGGTAAACCGTGAAATTAAGAACACAATAGAGAAATGCATTTTAGGGCTACATAAGCAAACATCCAAGCATAAAGTGCAATACCGTTTTATAGATCTAGTGCTCATATTAACTATACGAAATATTACTATGAGATGGAAATCGCGGAAACCCCCGGAAGTATGGACCTGGCCCATAGAATTACTGCGTTGGGGTACTGCTGAGAGCGCTGCACTGCTCAGAGAAGAATTCAGGGGCTTACGAAAAATACCAATAGCATTGGAATGGGATGGGATGTTAGAAGCCATAAAGTCAATAGATGATGTTTAGGACCCAGTGTGAGGTATACAACTGAATGAGCAAAGGGGTAACTATATCCTGTAAACGACGCATAAACAGGGAGATTTAAAATAAACATACTTGACTGTGTCACAAGCCTATACCGAATAATACACATACATAAGAATAAGAAGTACGTGTGAGACTGGGGAGGAATAGGAGGGGGGAGTTGGGGACAGTGTGCTGTATTAGTGTGTTAAAATATGACTATCAGCCGAGAGCAATATCTCGAAGATAAATGTGGACTACTACAATTGCTACATAGACTTATTATGTACAGTTACACTGCAGCAGGAATATGCAGTAGACATGTGTATACTGATTAAGACACATATGATGGTACAAGATGTGACATGATGGTATGATATACAAAACTAAAAAAGCCAAGAAAGTATGTTAAAAAAAAAAAAAGATACCCAGAAAGCAACCAGAGGGAGATTCAAGGATCGTGCCGTGTTAGAATGCAAATTAGATGATTTGTCAGAGATAACTAAGATATTAGAAGATAATATTAAGAGGGTAAACATAAATGTACTAAAAACATCAAGAGATAGAAAAAAATTAAATTGCAGAACAGAACTCTGACAGAAGACGTTGAGAGACTAGCGATACACTCCAGATGAAATAACGTAATGTTTTAGAATATAGCTAAGGGAGCAGAAGGCTATAATCTGAAAATGTTTACAATTAAGTTCTTGCAAGAGGGAGTCTTGAGAGGTATAGCTGATCATAACTTAAGAGTCAGAAATCCAAAGGGTACATAGAGACCCATTTAAGTAGAACCTTAACCGTACAACTCCCAAGAAAATATTGGTAAATGTTTTCACTTATAGCCTTAAGGAACGTTTATTAGGGAGCAGGTTGATATCTCAAACTATGACATGTCATCATTTTACCTACCTAATAAGGTCGGACGTAGGTAGAATGACTGCACACCAGTGGGAGCCAAGAAGCAGACAAAAAGAGCTACAGAAACTGGGAGTAAAAGCCCAACTACAATTTCCAGCCTCGCTAAAAAATAATGTGGAAGAATTAAATGTTCCATTTCAAAAGACCAGAAGAAGTGGATGAATTGATAATACAAATTAAGACCTCAACATAAAAGTGGTCATGGGGAGAGAGTATAAAATGTCAGGGATGTCACAAATGACCTCACCCCCATCTGGACGGCACTGAGCGACTTTGTGAAAGCCTCAGGCCTCAAGGTCAATTGGGCCAAATCCATGATATTCCCACTGAGTCCGCACTTGGCCCCACTCAACATATCTGTAGGAACCCACACACTCGCCTGGTGCACCGCTGCACCTAGATAACTGGGGGTGAGACTGTTTCACTCCCCCACAGATTTGTACGAAGGAAATCACCACAAAGTATTAGCGAGATTACACGTTTCAATGAGCTTCTGGAAGACATTACCTCTCGCCTCCATCGGACGAGTGGCCTTGCAAAGATGATAATGGTCCCTAGGCTCCTTTACCATTTCACCAACCTTCCAGTGATACCGTCACGTTCATTTTTTCGAGAATTACACACGCTCCTGACCGCTTTGATCTGGGAAGGAGGAAGACAGAGTGTCCTTAACCACACTTTACGTTACATAGGAGAAACAATCATGGAAGAGGGGCGGATACCCCTTCCAGCCATACGGAGACTGCTGATGCCGGTACCAAACCCCCCTTTTTTTTTTATTTATTTTTATTTTGGGAGGGTAACAAACAGTGACCCAGAGTATAAACACCAAAGCCCCCCTCCCACCCCCCAAGGTGTGATTGCATCCCCTTAGAGGGGCGGATACCCCTTCCAGCCATACGGAGACTGCTGATGCCCGGTACCAAACCCCCCTTTTTTTATTTCTTTTTATTTTGGGAGGGTAACAAACAGTGACCCAGAGTATAAACACCAAAGCCCCCCTCCCACCCCCCAAGGTGTGATTGCATCCCCTTAAAATCCATCTAACCTCCTACTACATTTCAGAGAGTACACAGCCATTTAGCCAACAACGCAGTAAGCAGGGCAGGCGGAGCTCACATTACACAGCACTGCTAACACATACAATCTAGCCAATACCAGTCGGCGACAACACTAACCTCCATGGCGCCAGCCCTCCAGGTCAGAAGCGCATTAGGTGCCTCAGGTATAGCACCCTCAATACCGGTCAGACTCAGCCTTCCTGCGTCTCTGTGTCAGCTGCCCCGTCCCCTTTATTCGCAAGATAAGTTTGGTAAAGTCCCCAGAAGTTCTTGGGTCTACTTGTGGGGGGAGGAGTTCGCAGTAATTCTCGGATTGCGTACAGCAATATACCATCTCACGTGCCCATCTTTTAGGAGTCGGAGCAGGGCCTCTCATCCAGCAGCATGCTACTATCTTGCGCGCTATTAATAGCCCCATGCCTACTAGTCTACGCACAGATGCAGGTAGCTGCTTGGTGTATCCCAGCAGAGCCATCATAGGGTCCGGTGCTATGTCAGTTTCTACAACTGCGCTAATTTCGGCAAAGATCTTATCCCAGAAGTCCTATATTCTAGGGCATTGCCACGCTAAGTGCAGAAATCCCGCAGCAGGAGCGCGGCACCTCTCACAGTCCGCTGTGGCTCTAAGGCCATATCTGCAGTGTCTGTCCAGTGTGTAATATATTCTATTCAAAAATTTGAAATGTATCAGCCTATGTCGGCCATTCAATAAGAGCTTTCTAGTGTTGGTGCAGCAGTATCTCCACATGTCATCATCCAATACCATTTGTAAATCAGACTGCCATGCCAGTCGTGCTTTAGTGTATGTGTTTTCTCTATGTGTTTGCGATAGGGCGTACAAGTGAGACAGTAGTTTCTGGGGAGAAGTGGTCTCAATAACATATGTGAGTTCTCGCACTTCAGGTGGCTCCGCCATGTCCCCTCCCAAAAGCTCGGAAAGCGCATGGCGGACTCTATAAAACTGGAACCTCATTAGTGGTGATGGCAATTCCAGGCCAATTACTGGCTGCTCCCAAGTCTTGACAACTCCATCAACGAATAGATCTCCCGCCACCTTAATGTTTAGTTTCTGCATTTCAGTTACCACCCCTCTCTCCCGTAGAGGAGCCAACCATCGGACCCAGTCTATAGGCATAATAGGGGAGTACAGCAGCGCACCATTTTGTATCTGCAACAGACTAGACCACGCGTGATTCGTGGACGTAATGGAATCTAGCATTCCAGTCCTGCGATCTGTCCGTTCAAAGCCCGTATGAGGGAGTGTGAGAGGCCGGGCAAACAGGGTCTCCAGTTTCACGTGCGGTATATCTCGATTCCCGTGTATCCAAGTGTGTAGGTGAGCGGCCTGCACTACCCTGTAATACAATTCGAGGTCAGGCGCGCCAAGTCCCCCAATAGAGCAAGGTAGAGTGAGGAGCGACCATTTAGCACGGGGCTGACCGCCTGCCCAGGCAAGCTTTGTTAATAGTTGTTGCAGCCGCTGGAAAAACGCCCTCGGAAGCACCATCGGGATGGACGTAAATAGGAATAGGAATCTGGGGAGTACCACCATCTTCATGATGGCGATTCGCCCCAATAGGGAAAGCCGGAGCCTACACCAGGCATCCACATCATCCTCCAGCCTGCTGAACGCCGTTCCGTAATTAGCCCTAAACATGGTCTCTGGGTCTGTGTGCAGGTGTACCCCCAGATATTTAATTGTGTCAGTTGTCCAGTGGAGTGGGTACTCCATGGTAGTAGGTTGTGTGACTGGAGTCAGGGGGAACGCCAGTGATTTCGACCAATTGACCTTCAATCCCGACAATGCGCCAAAACGACCACTTCTCTGAGGACCGATGACAAGTTGTTGTCAGGGTCGCGGACATAGAGCAATGTGTCATCCGCATACATAGACACCACAATCTTATAGTTTGGGAAGCTTATGCCCTCTTTACCATGGTACTCCCGCAGGGCGCAAGCCAGGGGTTCCGCCACAAGGGCATATAGCAGAGGCGAGAGTGGGCATCCCTACCTGGTTCCCCTTGTGATTGGAAAAAAGTCTGTGACCAAATCATTCAATCTGAGCCTAGCACGTGGCCGGGAGTACAGTGCTCCTATCATTTGGATGAAAGGCTGTCCCAGACCCATTCTCAGTAAAACCTTCCTCATGAATGCCCATTCAACGGAGTCGAAGGCCTTCTCCATGTCCAGGAAAACCGCCAACGCCTTCCTATCCTGTCTATCATGCTGTATCGTGCCCAGGACTGTCCGGATATTATATGTCAAGTTCCTTTTCGGGATAAACCCCGCCTGCTCAGGGGCAACTAATTCAGGTGCCAGAAGAGCCAACCGAGTGGCCAAGACCTTGGGAAATAGTTTTGTGTCTACATTCAGCAAGGAGAGAGGCCTGTATGAGCTACAGTCCTCCCTAGGCTTGCCCGGCTTCAATATCGTCACTAGTAACGCTTCTCTCATCGACTCTGGCATACTGCCCTCCACACATATATCATCAAAAAGAGCTGACAAATGCAGGATAAGTTGGTCCTTGAAGGCTTTATAAAATGCCGCCTTGAGGCTATCTGCACCAGGAGCACTACCCGACTTCATGGCAGCCAAAGCATCCGATATTTCATCTTTTTCTATCGGTAGCATGAGGAATTACCTATGGGCGTTCGTTAACATGGGAATGTCTATATGGCTGAGGTAGTCATCAATGTTATCCTCAAGGTCCCCACCCTGTGACGTGTACAGTTCCGCGTAGTAAGTCTTACATGCGTCAGCTACATCTAGGGGATCAGTAAGGATGTCTCCGTTGGAAGACTTTATTTCTGTAATAGAATGCCGTTTTCTCGCCCCTCCGATGATCCTGGCCAGCAACGCACAGGCCTGTCACGCTCTCCATATACTCTAGCCGTGGCATACTTTCCCATGTGTTTAATTTCTCTATCCGCTTCCTCGTGATACTCAGCCAACAACTTTTTGATGTCAGCTTCCACCGTCTCTTCTGCCTGCTTACTTTGTCTCTCCTCTAAGGCCCCCAACTGTTTCTCCAGGTCTGCCAGTTTCGTCCTAATGGATTTAAGTATCCCAGAGTGCTTTGACATGGCCACCCCATGTATATACACTTTGAAAGCTTCCCAGATGACTTGAAAACTCTCAACCAAGCCTAATTTAGTTAAAAAAAATATGTCAATGGCTTCTGCCAATTCACTCCTGAATACCGGATCCAGTAAAGAGTATGGCGGGAACCGCCAGGTAAATGGGGGGATGGATCTGCCCGGAGCCAGTAGCTCCAGTAGCACAGGAGAGTGGTCTGATAGCGTCCTAGGGAGTACCCTACAGTCACAAATCATACCCATTCTGGAGGAGGGGACCAGCCAGTAGTCTATTCTGGTGTGTATGTCGTGGTAAGCAGAATAATGCGTATAACCTCCCTGTTGTGGGTGGCGGGAACGCCATACATCCTCCAGGCCCAGGCAAGTCATAGCCCTCTGTAACTCCATTGCTGCCGCTGATGGCTTACGATGTGGGCCAGCTGACCTATCAAGGGCGGGGTTAAGAGTGAGGTTCATATCCCCCCCCCCCCACAAAAGGATATTCGGATCGTATTGTCATGTCTTGGCCGCCAAGGTCCGATAGAATTCAGGAGAATCAAAGTTAGGGCCATAAGTGTTAACAGTCACCAAATTCAGGCCAAGGCCAGTGCACCTGGAGATGTCGTATCTGCCCTCAAGATCGGCTTCTAGGGTGTGCAGTGTTAGTGTGGATTTCGGATTCACCCAAGTCATCACACCCCTGGCGTGTGTTGTAAAGCCCGCAACAGCTATATTCCCCTCCAGTCCCCTGCATTTCAGCATCTTACTGTTAGTAGAAAGGTGAGTCTCCTGAATTAATGCTAGATCAATATGTTGGCGCTGTAGGTAGCAAAGTACCTTCCTGACCTTTCTATGGTCGTTGAGACCGCGTACGTTCCACGTGAGTATCTTAAGCCTGGGCGGGGTTGTGCGGCCTACGCTATCCGTCATTACCGCCATTAGTGCAAGTTGTGAGTGCCGCTGTTATGGACACCGCCTGTGTGCGCCGTGTAGGCCCTGTGCAAGAAGGAGATCGGTATATCTTCCCTTGATTGAATGAACTTACCCATCCCAAAGCCCTTCCACCCCCTCCCACAGCAGACCAACCCCAACTCGGCCTAGCATGTCAGCACCCCACCCCATTTAAACTTCCCTGAGAACGCAAAATAGCTCCCGAGGGAGCCGCAGATGCACACAGCGCTAGGGCCGAGGTTGCCAGAAAAAAAGCCAGTAACTTTGAGAAGTTCCGACTATTGGACCACCCCTAACGCCATCGCCATACATTCTTATCTCAACGTGAATCAGCATAGTACTGTAAAACACCTCAGACGCAGTTCAGCTTCAGCATACAGTCTCCAAAATGTGTACAGAGATGAATCTCTTACCCACCCACCGAGGAGTGTTATGCCTGAACATAATGCCCAACATGTTTGCACACTAGTAGTTCAAAACTATATAGCCCGGAATGTTCTCACCCATAGGCCAGTGAATCTGTTCTCTTGTGGATGCACAGGATGCCCGTGCACAGTCCTCAAACAGGAGTAGAAGAGGTGTTCCTATCAGTTTCGAGAATCAGGTCCGGTCCGAGGCAACATACCAAATACAGAGTCTTGTCTCAGGGCCCGGTCAGCACACCGCCCGTCGCTCTCATTCCTGTTCTTCCAGTTGGCTGTTGTTGCTCTCTCCCTCATTCTGGCCGCTGGGGTTTCCTCGACGTTCTTTAGACCACACCTTTAAGGTCTTTTGGAGATCCCTCGGGTCCGTGAAAAAGTGGGAATGGCCCTGCCGGTTGATTCTTAACTTCGCTGGGTACAGCATGGCATAGTCCAGTCCGAGATCGCGCAGCTCTTTCTTGTAAGGAGCAAAATGTTTGCGCTCTTCTTGCACCTTTGCTGTACAGTCCGGATATAAGGAAATTTCTGAGCCTTCGTATTGCAGGGTCTTCTTTTCTCGGGCGATCCGTAGGGCCGTGTCCCTATCCCTGTAATTCAACAGTTTTGCGATGATAGGCCTTGGGGGACACCCCGGACGGGGTCGAGGGCCCAGCGTGCGGTGTGCTCTCTCTACAATGAACATTGGCGAGAAGGCATCTTCCCCCAGCAGCGAGAGGAGAAGTTTTTCAACAAAAAGTTCAATTTTTCCGGTGTGCATCGTCTCCGCAATTCCAGTGATCCGTATGTTAGAGCGTCGTGAGCGGGCCTCCAAATCCTCTGACTTGTCTTGTATCACTTGCAGAAGCTTGCCAAGCTGTTTGCGGTCCTTATCCAGTTCCGTTTGGGCTTCCTCTACTTCAGTTAGGCGCCGCTCCGACATGTCCAGGTGCTCGGCATGTTTGTCTACACGCTCCGCCATGCAGTCCATCCGATAGGTGAGGGCATCGATCTTAGTGCCGATGGAAGCCATACTGTCTTGCAGGCCCTTCTCCATAGTGACTAGCAAATCTTTAATGTCCGAGTTGATCGTGCCTTCAGTCCCTCTAGACGTGGGTGCACTGTCCGCTTCTTGGGCCTCAGAGGATTTGGCACGGCGGCTCCCAAAGGGGAGTTTACTTTGGGTCTTATCGCCTTTACCCATGTTGAAGCGAGGCACTGCGCTGTTGTTAGGAAAGTCACCTCGAGTTTTCAAGGACGCCACGCTACGGGCAGCAGGACCGGCACCCCTCGTATCACGCCTCTCCAGCAGTATTCCGCTACGATACTGAGCAGGTGGGTCAGGGCAGGCCCACCTAGTGCAGCGAGCGGTTCAATCCTCCCTGCGTGCCCGCGTCAAGGCTAGGCATCGCGTCTTCTCATTCAGTGCAGTACAGCGTTGCGCTCTCCTAGTAGGCCCCAATACAGCTACTGAGCAGGTGGGTCACGGCAGGCCCACCTAGTGCAGCGAGCGGTTCAATCCTCCCTGCGTGCCCGCGTCAAGGCTAGGCATCGCGTCTTCTCATTCAGTGCAGTACAGCGTTGCGCTCTCCTAGTAGGCCCCAATACAGCTCAGCAGTAGTTAGGCCGCACTCCCCGCATAAAGGCACGCCCGGCTAATCCACCTCCACTGGCGAAGGTCCCTCCGGTTCGGCGCATGGGGTTCTCAATGTCATCGAGGGCACTGTGGACAGCAGTACAGGGATAAACGCCAGGGCCGCTCCAAACCGAGTCCCGCCATCCAGGAGGGGGGGGCCGGCGTCCAAAATTGCGTTCCGCAGGCTCAAGATGGGGGGTGGGGCAGTCGATCTTGGGCGCCACAGAGAGCCCCCACTCACCTCCGAGCTGACCCCCTCTAAGCGCCTGCGTCACGCCCCCAATCTGGGTCCAGAGGCAAGGATGGCAGCCACTCGTCCCAGCGTCCCTCGCCGCGGGTCTTCTGGGCCGTCCCTCAAATTTATGGCGGAGGTCCGGCGCCCGCCGGGCTCGAGCCCCAACGCGCCGCCGCACGTCGAGTCACGCCAGCTGGCGTGCGTTCAACTCGAGTCCGCGGCTCTGCGGCCCAGCACACACGGAGTCTTGCTTCACGCCGGCAGGCCCGTTTAGGTCAATCGGATCTGATTTCGCCCGCACCAGACACCGGAGTCATTCAGCCGGCTGATGGTGTGATTCTTAGCCCATAGGGCCCGTCAAGAAAGCATAAATACAGGATATTGTAGGCGATCGCGCGGAGCTCAGGAATCAAGCGTCCGCCATCGGCGCTGGCAAGCTCCGCCCAATCACCCCTCCACACTTACCCTCTGCAAGTGTCCATAGCACGCACGTGTATGCTGAAAATACATTGCATGTCCATAGGAAAACCCCCTTACTCCCGCTAGTGGGATTTCCCTGTAACTACAAATATTATACAACCCGCGCCATCCAAGTTTGGACCGATCACTCAATTACGGAGATAGAGTCCCTGTTCGAGGACGGACAATTAATGACATATGCCCAACTGACAGATCAATATGACCTTCCCCCGGGGCAGTTCCTACTACATTGGCAGCAACTAGACAGCAGCCGTCCATATTGGGATCTAAACACCTGGTAATACACACTATATTACACATGGTGGTAGGTAGACATTTAGTGACCTAGCTATACAAAGCCGTTCGGGAACTGATTCTCCGCCCATTGGACTCACTACGACAGACGTGGGAAGATGAAGTGGGTCGGGTATTCAACGATAAAGAGTGGGAAAAAGCCCTGAAGTACCCCATAAAGGTTTCCAGAAACTCACATTTTAGGAACACTCAATTCAATATACTCCATAGGGCATACCTCACCTCACAACGCCTCCATCGTTTTTATCCTGACACACACTTTGCCTGCCCTCGATGCCAGACTCTCGAGGCGGATTTTAAACATATGTTGTGGGACTGCCCCGTCGTACACCAATACTGGGACAGAATACACCAAACACTCCATGAGACGACCAACATTCTGACCGTGTCCTCATGGGAAGCCAGTGCCCTCGGCAATTTCTGGAGGCAGAAAACCGAGAAGTACAGTACCGCTTAGCCTCCTTAGCCATTCTCTTAGCAAAAAGAGAGCTATAGCCATGCACTGGCGGTGCCCCGGGAGGACCGATTGAGGCAGCCTGGATAGGGGCCATGAAGAAATGGGGCACGGCAGAGGAAGAGGTACTGCAGGATGAGGAAGTGAGGGAAATGCGGAAACACCCAATCTCCCTAGAATGGGCACAATTGATGCACAGATTCACTCACGAAACAACACAATCGTCTTCACCGGCAGCCACAAAATCACAGACTCCATCTTTAACCCCCCGAGGCTGACGGAAGATAGCATACGACCAAACACGGATACCTAGGACGGACATTGCAATGAGACAACCTCAGACCTCCGAAGGACACATAGAGCCAAATCTCTACGCCCCCCCCCCTTGTATCTGATTTCGTAACATAGACTGCAACCATAACAAAACACATAACCATATTACACTAGTAGCTCTGCATCAGTTTCCCAAGTTCACCCCCGAGGTTAATGGTTTTTCCCCAACATCGGTGGTTCCGATTCCGATGATAGCTTAATGGGAACACACAAGTCCAACGCCAAACGAGAGCACACTACAAAGGAACACGAAAGGAATACATAATGATCTCTGAATAAAATTGACATACTCAGTCAAGGGCTAGTACATATACTACCATCAAATCAGAGATCGGGCATGGGATAACACTCAGAACGTTAATTATGCCATGTCTGCAATGCGGAACATGTAATAAGCGATGACTTCTGTTCTTTTTAAAGTGATCTCTTAATTGATAATAGACATATGTTAATTTAATTCACGATGAAATGATTTTTGTTGATATTATGATTGATGTAATGAAATACAAAATCCAATAAAACATTTTTAAACTTGGGGAGAGAGTATAAAAACATACATTATAAACCTACATTGAGTTAAGCCACCATAGTAGGCAGATCCCAAAAGGTATGAAAACGATGCCACAGAAAGAAGAGTGTTCTTCATGGGTGGGGAACACACAACAATAAAGGAAAACAATTGGTCTTCAGCATATTTAAAAGGAAGAGAAAATATAATTTAGTATGTAGGCACTTCAGGCAGAATTTCAAACAAAAAGAATAAAGAATGACATGAGTGACTAAGAAAATAGGTAATGGGGAGATTGATTGATGTTGCTACTTGGAACATAAATGGGCTACATCTAGGAAAAAACTAAATATAATAATTCAATATCAAAAGGAGCTACAAGACTGAAGTACAAATTGTCATACTCATCTTGAAAGATTAGACTTAAGGCAATATTTAGAAAGTGTAATTGGGCCCAAGAGAATATCTGCACTGACTAGATGGACAGTCAAAAGGTTGTGAATAATCAAAGAAAAACTTTGGTATTAGGACGATAAACCGTCTCCGTATGGAGAGATGGAGCCTAGCCACAGATTTCATGTCCCAAATTGTAGCGACTCCACTGTTATGAATTTCTTGGAGTCCCACTTAATCAATGCTCCCACCTCTTATCCGGTGAGAGGAGACTTTAATGCTTTTCTAGATAAAGAGATTGGCAGATCTTCTAAATGTAAATGCACCTCCACTTTAAAAGTGTGCGACAAATTAAAAGATATGATGCCGGGTATCGGTGACATTTGGCATAAGAAATCTGGTAATCAGACAGGATACACTTTTTATAACAAAACATACAGCCACCATCTACTCTTGGCCTGATTAATTTTTACTTGGCAATCTTTGATGAAAGTAGTAAAAAGATTAACCCATGACCCAGCACACATTTCCTATCATTCTGCGGTTGTTTTAAGTTTAGAATTTCCTGCAACTAACACTCAAGCTAGGTGGGTATGGAGAAAGAGTACAGTATTTAGTAGAGAAGAACATTTGTTTTTTTAATCAGAATGGAGGCATGCCTTCTTGCGTTATGGTCTGGGGTACGTATTCGGCCTATCATGGGAATATAACACATTATCATAGCATGGAGACTAAAGAAAACTAAGAACAATGGACGATCCAATTGCAGAAATAAGAAAGAGATAAAACAAGCATTTGCAATGCAATATGTCTTGTAGCATTAAAGTTTGAGTTATTCGCATTGTATATGACAATGTGTTGCATTAAATGTTTAGCAAAGTCTGTATTGGTGTATAAAGATGATTTGCAAGATGATAGCGATGGAGTGGGGAATGGATGGATGGAGTGGAGGGGATGGATGGATGGAGTGGGGAGTGGAGGGGATGGATGGATGGAGTGATGGATGGATTGATGTGTGGAGGGGATGGATGGATGGAGTGGGGGATAGATGGATGGATGGAATGGAGGGGATGGATGGAGTGGAGGGGATGGATGGATGGATGGAGTGGAGGGGATGGATGGAGTGGAGGGGATGGATGGATGGTTGGATGGATGGATGGATGGTTGGATGGATGGATGAATGGATGGATGGGGGAATGGATGGAGTGGGGGGATGGAATTCATGTGTGCATTAAAAAGAGGAATCTAAGGATAGATATAAACGGGGCACCCTCCACTCGCATAGTGTATATAAATACTAGCCCCATTTATGCACCGCTCATTTCATTGTAGTGGGTGGTGCCCTACCTTCTGTACTCAAGCGAAAGGGGCAGCCTTATCCCATCTTAGGTAGTGAGATCCAGCAAACTGACTGATGCAACAGTTGACAAACTAGGAGACAGCAACTTACTCACACTCCTTCATTTACAACATTCCCTAACTAGCACATATCCTGCCCCTTTCGTGAACTGGGCCCAGGTATTTCCCCAGAATCACAGGAATTTGAGCCCAGCTGAGACTCAGCCTTGGTTCCCCAGTTCGCAGTCACAGCTCTGGCAGAGAGTGTCAGGCAGACGCCACATAAAAGCTCGGCTCGTTCTGGGCTCGAGGTTCTAACAGGACCTTGAGCTGAGCCAGGCTTCAGGCTTGAGCCTGGCTCGAGCTTTCAGTGGCTCGCTCGGCTCTTTAGTGAAGTTCATGCATCTTTCCACCTCTTCCAATAGTTTCTGTCTGCTGTTTACAAGCCACGTGGTTCCTGTCAGTTTGAAGATTTACAACTGAAAATGTACTTCTGCACTGGAGTAAGATTCCGATCTCGCTGGTATTCGCAAAGGATTCCCGAACTTCTTGTAGGAATCGGCAGTGGTTACAGACTCCCACGATTAAATGTGAAACTCTTGTAAGGCACATGTGAGACTCCCTTTCTGCGTGTGTAGTTGTACTTGCTGTGCATTTAGCTTTAAAAGATGTGTTGTGTCTCTGCTGCAAAGTACTTTAACCTACACCCACCAGTTTGTGCTCCCCTCCTGGTGCTGCACTGATTTGACATGACAATGCTCTTGATATATATCATGTGTGAAGACTACACATGGGGTTACTTCTGCATGGCGGGTGTGCGTCTGAGGCGCAGCTCACGGGCGCACGAGGCTCTGTGAATCGACAAAGTTCTGCAGAGAGTCGTCTCTTCTCTGCTCCAGGTGCCTGACTCCAGGACTGACACCCGACCGGTTTTCTACCCGCAGCACCGAAATGTTACTGTCCCAGCCGGTACAGAAATGAGCAAAGTCGCCTAGAACCTGTATTTCTAGGCCTTACCTTACATACTTCAAACAGAAACTGCACACAGAAAAAAACAAGTTATGTGGATAGTAATTGCAAAGAGCAATTTCCGTCCCCATAAACTTTTTTTTTAATTAAATAAGGGCTGTAAGCCCGTGCTTGGTGCTGCTTAAGTGCCTGACTGCCTCTCGTACTTTCTGTGATGAGTGAGGCAGTCAGGACTTTCGAGTGGGAGACATGCTCTATCCACCCCAATGTTAGGGATAGGTAAGTCTGCATTTTAGCAGACATTAAATTTTGGAGAAAACAGCAGTTTTCTCCAAAAACTAACGTGTGCTAAAATGCTGGGGCAGCCTTGTAAATATCGCGATGTGAACATCAGCGATATTTGCAAGGTTGTCTATCCGGGGTACACCCAGTCACTCCCACGATACAAAGGGAGGCGTTGGCAAAAAGGGTGCTAACATGCGATTATGCATGTTAGCACCCTCTTGTAAATAGGGTGTTAGTTTTATCTCCGCTTTTGTGGCTTTTTAAGCCAAAAAAGCGAGATAAAGCCCTTATAAATATGCCCCTTGGTTTTTACCCAAAGAGACAATTATATTTCGTAATTTTGCACAACTGAAATTGTATGCTAGATTACAGGGTTGCCATGTATGATTGCCATATAGGTAAAGGGTTTACTTACGTTACACAAATTGGTATGTAAACAACGAGCTAAACAAAACCAATACCTACCGAAGGGCTGATTTTACCACAATGCCCAAAAATATTTGCCCACTTTATATAGCGCGGTTGCCTATCCCACATGTGCATATGAAGATCACCAGTCACAAGAAATATCACACTTCACGTTGCCTATGTTTTAAACGATGCTGTAGCAGTTATTAAAACTGAACACAAGTAAATCTAATGTAAAAAAACAACGCCATGCTGTTGGGCTGTAAATTACACAATACACTGCATGATGAATTAAGTTGTGGTTGTCAATCAAACAAGCATGTGCAATTTGCACATTCCCAGTAGCTCGTATAGTACATATTAGTAGTTAACACCCAGAGACCAAGAGGAATGCATGTTCTGCTTCCAACATATGCGCTACCTACCTTTCCTCGGAACGCTCGGCCCCTCTCCATCATCTCCACACGCTGCTTTCCAGTCTAGTAGCTTCTCCTTGACACTGTTTTCTGGTGAGTTTTCATCTAAAAGTTCCAATGTTTTATACGATGTGTTCTTATAGCAGCCTTCACAGTGCACCGCGACACCCATATAATACAAAGAACGTATGTGTAGAAAAAAGTATGTGTGCTTTCGGAGGGTCTCGGTAACTTGGCATTTCAGCCAAACTTTACTGACGTCGCAGTTTGGCCTCCTTTGCCCATTACAAGCGGTCATTGCATATTTGTCCACCCACAGACGGAGAATGCACGAGAGGGCACACTTGCAGCCTTCATTAGTTTCTTTTCCAAATGAAAGACACAAAGACGTGAATAAACGCCACTCTGTGTGTCAGTGCATGCAGAGAGCAACGGGGCAGCGTGCCCAGGTGCGAGCTTTCATTACAGGGCGCCAAACATGCAGAGCACACAGGAGACAGATGCAGGTACCCCGTTGGTCCTTGTTTCTGAGAAGTGTCGGCACTCTTCACGTAAAAGTATTACGTCCCTCTTGAGAAGTGCAGGGACTACGCGGCCTGTTCAGACGAAACAAAGCCTTAGGAACGGCTCCCTAGCGACCCATGATTGGCGCACGGTAACCACGTGATTTTTCTTTAGGGTGTTTCTGAGAGCAGCAATGGGCCGGCGGCGGAGCGGGCTGTGAGGGGGAGCCGAGGGGCCGGGCGCAAAGGTGGCGGCAGCCAGGCCGACTCCGAGGTTCCAGCGCTCCGACTGACTTCTAGACTCTGCCGAGACGGGCGCGCTGTGCCTCGCGGGCTGCTTCCTTCCTGCTGACCCGCTGATGATACGGGACGGCCCTACCGGCGGCAGTAGCCCCCGGCTTCCTGGCGTCATGGCAGAACTACCGAGCTCATCGGGGCTTTAGAATTTATTAAAGGTGTGTGTATGCGCGGCGGCGGGGGGGGGGGGTCTCTATGTGGGTGTGAGTGCGTGTGCGCGGCGGGTTCTCTAGGTGTGTGTGTGCGCGCGGCGGGGGGGCTGTATGTGTGTGTGTATGTGTGCCTGCTTTCAAGAAGCCATGGGAGACAGGAAGTGCGCGCGACCTGATCCGTTTACGCACGCGTGCACATCACTTGTCTCCTGTCTCCCTTGGCTCCTTGAAAGCAGAAATGATTGCAATAGAGTCTCGCAGCGACGATCGCTTCGCGATCGATTCGCAGGTGCGAGACCTAATAAAGCATAACTGCACCTAGTAACACTGAAGACCTACGGTTTGACTTATAGAGCATTCAAAATGAACTTAAAGCAAACCTGGAATAGAAAATGCAAGTTCGTTGAACAGCCAGTAAGATGCAGCTGTTAGCCTGGAAAACCAAAACTAATTAAACTTTATAAACACACTAGTAGAGAACGAAAACAGAAAGGAGATAAATTGCTAGGGAGATATAGAAATGGAGAGGCTTAGAAATGTTACTACATTATATAATGAAAACTTGAATACAGATCCAAATAAGAACAGAAAGCATCTGTCAGACAAAAAACCGCCTGCATTAACAGTAACTGAATCTACAGGCTTAGCAAGTGAAAGTGCATAAGAGGAAATAATAAAACAAACACATTTAAGAACGGCAAAGCAGCAGGACCGGAGGGGATTCCAGGTGAATTATATAAGAAACTAATAGATAAGATCACATCAGTCTGGAAAACAAGATACAGCCCAATATACATTAATAAAGAAGAAGTTATTCCTTTCATGAACGAAGTTACCTTAAATTATTTTAAAACCAAACAAAAATCCTAGAACAACAGACTCCCACAGACCCATTTTGCTTTTAAACTGCCATTACAAAGTTTTTACAGGCATCATAAGCAAAAGATGTTTTGGACATCATCCCCATAATTATACATCCTGACCACACAATAAGGTTTTATACTTTACCCTAATGAGCCGACACCTTTTGATGGGATCAATAGATGTAGCAGAGACTTAGGGCCTAGCACTAGCAATAACTATTTTTTTAATCAGTCAGGGCGTTTGACATGGTAAATTGGGTACTTCTGTGGGAAGTTTTAAAATAATTTGGAGTAAGCAAAAATGTAATCAACACTATAGAAGATCTGTATAAAACCCCCTTTGAAAGAGATCCTTTAAATGGTTCATTAATTAGAAATTAAGTATCACAAGAGGGAAGAGACAAGGTTGCGCCCTTCACCACAAATAGTCTAACTAATCATTGACCCAATTGCCCAGCAAATTTGAACAGATCGAGGCGTTCCTTTGCTCGAGGCACTAAGATTTTCCAAATAGGTAGCATTATATGCAGACGATATAATAGTTTGTACAGTCAACCCAGTTCATTCAATAAAAAATGTGAAAAAACTTGCTGAATAATTTGGGAAATCCTCCAGATTTCAAATTACCAAAGAAAAAACTGGGGTACTGATATGGAGTTCCAACGAGACATGCAGAATATGAATAGGAAGATTAGATACCTGGGAGTTTTAATTACACAAGATCTAGATGAACTACCAGTTAAAAATGCAAGTAAGGTCAGCAGAGAAATGGAACGTCTGTTGAAGAGATGAGGAAGTTTACTGCTGTAATTTTATAATAGAGTTATCCTGATCTAAAAGATGGTTCACTCTAAACTAACCCTAAACTTTATTTAACACTATCCCTCTGTCATTTTCAAAAGAAGGTATTACAAGCATACAAGTCAAAAATTAGCAACTTCATTGGGTCATTTAATGGTGTAAGGCTTTCAAGGAACAAGCTTAGGAGGAGACCAGGTATAGGAGGTATGGCATTACCAGACATCTAACTCTATTGTTATGCCTTTCAGTTTAAGAAAAGCTGAATGCTAATGAAGCAGCCTGATAACATGCTTGGAGGACAAATGTGTGTTGCAATGTTGAGGGATTTAGAGGAGATAAAATGTATATACAAGTTTGGGGCCCTAAAATTCTTCAAAAAGGTTTGTCTGACAGTCATAAGAGCTACATTAAAAGTATGACTTCACCTGAGGGAAGCATTGGGATTCATTATTACTAGCACCTAGCCATGATCTGGGATTTACTGATAACCAGCATGTCTGGAGGACAAACTTAGTCTTCTATTAAGAGATACAGTTTCGAATACTTAAGCAGACTTTAGAGAGGGGCTAAACCTCATCAGGAAAGAAACAAGATAGCCCTAAAGTCCGCGGCCGAGGGCTATACCAGTTGTTAGGTTTGAAGACCCATTTGTTTCCTGCGGTATATCTGGATCTTGTACTAGGCCCCTGTTGTCGCTGTTTTTTAGCTGCTACCTTAGCGCGGGGCCACACTGGTCCCTGTGTAACCAGGCGCTCTACAAATGCAATTATTATTATTATTATTAAAGGCCTTGAATCTGAGCTATAGGCCTGAGCTGAATGCGACGACCTATTACAAGAGAGAGGGCCTTTAATAACTGGGATAGCTCGAGGCAGAAAGGCTGTAAGGATGTTAGAACATTCCACCCACTAAGGGAATGTTGGAGCTCCAGATTTATTTCAGTCATTATGAGCCCAGAGCTACTACATTGTCTTCAATGGAGCTCTCAACATTCCAATGTTCTAATAATATAGCCTTATAGCCCGCCATAGCAGGCTATACTGACTTTTAAAGGTCCGCTCCAACGTTAAAGGCCAAAGGCGAGGGACTTTAACAAGGGAGCGGAACTTTAGTAGCCGGTATAGCCCAGCTACGAAGGGCTATAAGGCTATTAGAACATTCTGCCACTAGAGGGCAGAATGTTCTAACAAATAAAACAAAGGCCTATCGGAGTTTGAGGGGGTTTAAATCCCTATGGGCTCCGAGAGGCCCTTGTGAAAACAACATTGGAATGTTGCTTTGCAGGCCTTTACCGGCCCGTAGAAGCACGGAGCACTCCATTGTCTTCAATGGAGTGCTACGCATTCCAATGTTCTAATATTGAATGTAACAAAACAAGATCTGTCACAGTTTAAATATCTCCAGGTACAGTCACTGTGCTCCTCCAAAAATGAACTGAAAAGAATAATCGGGAATATGAAGACCTGAATCAATATGGATTAAAATCGAAACAAGAAGTTTCTTTGCTGTACTGGAAAATTGTTAAAACAGAAGTGGGAACCTAATGGAGCAGTGGCACTTGTGGAATGGATACTTGCAGACACAGAATTTCGAAGACTTAAGGCAAGTATCTTTGAATTTGCTTTTCAACACTGTAAAATCAAATATTTTAAAAAAATAGTCACTTCTTTACTCTTCATAGGATTTATTGGACACTTGGAAGATTGGCAAAAGTTTTGCAAGAAATGATGCGATGGAAGAGGTGCAATCTATTAAGAGCAAACAATGAACACAAGTCCATAAGCTGCCCTGCACTGCCATATTTTTGGAAAGAAGTAAGTAAAATCATATTAGTAATCTTTGGGTACGAGATCACGGTAAGCCAACTTTAATATTATCTGTAGGTGATAAAGTACAAAACATCACCCTAAATACCTCTCAGCAGAGGCTCATGTTTTAGTTAAATCTTTTGGCTAAAAAGGTAATATGTAAAAAAATGATAACCCATCAAATGCCCCTCTAATTTCACAGTTGAGCAACTCTATTAACTATATTAGTTGAATTGATATGAAATGTAACCCTGATGACTTGATAAATGTTGTCAATACTTTGTTAGCTGACAGGTTTGTTTCGAAGTCCAATGATTACACCCTCAAACTGATGAGTTCAAAGGTCAACACATTCCTAAAGTGACAAGTCAGCAAAATAATTAAGTCAGTTATGTGCAAAGGATATGCTATGCATAACCTGAAGTACAATTGAAATGGATTGTGATAGGAGGACTAAAAGAATATCACAAAAGCATGTGACTACTAATTGAACAGAGGTAGACGGTATCTGTAAATAACCAGCATTTGCAATGCAATAGGTCTCGCATTATTAAAGTTTGAGCGATTGGCATTGCTAAAGAATATAACACCAATAGCGCAAACTTTAATAATGCGAGACCTACTGCATTGCAAATGCTTGTTACTAAGGGCATTATGTAATTTTTATGTGTGATGTATTACTGTGTATGCTTGTGGGTGTTTACGTACATGTATTCTTGTGTGCATGTGTCTATAAGCGTGTATGTGTGAATATGTGTAATAATGTATGTCGGTGTGTGTGTGTATCAGTATGTGTATGTGCCGGTATGCATGTGTGTGTGCAACTATGACTGTGTATGTACGTGGGTGCGTGCATGCGATTGCGTGTGTTTGTTTACTTCTTCAGATTGGCATCCTGTTTCCACTTCCTTTTGGTTTCTGAAATTGTACCTTTGTAGAGCAGAGTTATGCACCTGTGTCCTTTTTTACGCCCCTCGTGCGCTCCCAGTGTGTCCACAGCAGGCCTGCTGGTCCTATGACCACTGGTGTCTATCAGAGCAAGTACTTTTGCAAGCCTGAGGCGAGGCCTAAGTGTGGCTGCTAGGTCCGGCTATCTTGAGATGGGAGAGAGAGTGCAAATGATATCACCCGAAGGAGGGATTCTACTTCATCCCTTGATGCCCGTGACCATCAATGGGTCTCCAGATCATTAGCACCTGTCTCACACACTTTCTCATCCATCATACTGCTAAGCACTGCATACACAACACAAAACTAAGACAACATACATCAAAACAAACATCCTATGCCACTAGTTTGGGGACAAACAAGTAAAGGAATAAATAGCAGGGTGCGATATGGAACAAGAATGAAGCACAACTTTGGGGGTGATGATGGGGTGGGTAAAGGACTGGAATGACAGCGGACAGATTATCAAGATTTCTTTGCAGAGTGTGTATTGAGTAATGAAACAGTAGCTGGAGCTGCAGGACAGGATTAAGATGTATTGGCAGAGGTGTGCGGAATATGAGGCAATGGCAGGGAGGACTGTGGTGCACTGATAGAGATACAGCCAGGGCCACTAGAATTATGCCTCAGGAGACGGACAAATTATGCGGCAGGATGAGTAAATTTGGGGCAAGAAAAGCCAAATTATGCAGCGTAGGGCAGCACATTTTTTTGTTAGTATTACTTCATTTTTTTGTACTTTTTACACGTATTAAAACTGTCTGGGCATTGGGTGCACCTCGTTAATACCAGTTTAATACCAAATATAGTAATAAGCAACAGAAAGGTGACCAGTCAACCTTTGCAAAAAGGGCTCCCTTTACGTGATAACACGTGCCGCTGCGTTTTTAGTAACTTTTGAACCCTGAGCAGATTATGCAGCAGATAATGGATTATGTGGCAAATGTGACAAATCTATACTTAATGCGAAAATCACCGTACAATTGCATAATCTCAGTGGCCTTGGCTACAGTATTTCATATTAAGAATATGCATGTTATATTTAAATTCATCTTTCATCTTGACATCGTATTTTTGAACTATATATAAGGAAAAATGTGTTGTAAAATGCACCATTATGCCATTTCCCCCCAAAGGTTCATGGGGAGTGGAACTCCCCCCCCCCCCCCCCCCCAACAAAAAAAAACCTCCCCTCCAGTGGTGAAGCTTTTTTGTTTTATGGCAATAATATGGCAGAGCCTAAACTAACAAGCAGCACTGAAAGTGATTGCGAAAGCGATCGCTACTGTAAAAAAAAAAAAAAAAAAAAAACACGCCCGTGAGTGGTGTGCGCCATATGTTTTCAATTATCGCGCCTGTATCTGGGCACGATAATTGAAAACATATGGGCTTTGGTGCGCGTAAGAGACACCAATAGGCCGTGGGCGGAGCAATGCACCCGAAACTCCTGATGAGTTATGCGAGGCCGGAGGCAGCGTTCCGCATCAGGAAGCAAGTGCAAGCAGTCAAGGGGCATTGGGAGGTATCTGAAACTCTCTTCTCTGGTTTAAATGTTGCTTAGTGACGACTGTAAACACCACCGCTCCTGCAGATAATGTAGGAGCTCAGTGATGTGCGCGGGGTGCATCCAGGAACTTTCAGTTGTAAGCCATTGCCAATGTTTGTTTTTAAGAGTTATTGACATGCTGTTGTTCAATACATTAGGACGTTTTTGCTTCATCACAATAAAATATATTAGGGACAAAACTACACCATTTAAGTTTCCAACCAAAAACATGTAATATCAATAATATACAGTTATGCTTCGCAAAGTATGAGAAGCACTGTGTGCCTTAAACAAGAAAAAGACATTAAAATTTCCAAGAAAAAGTGTTGTTCTACAAATAGCAATAATAAAAGATAGTAAAGCTTCTTCATGAAGGATTGTCAGTACGGGTAAGAATACAAAAGGGAGACCTGAAAACGCATACATTCAGAAACAACAAGGTTCTGAATTAAGTAAATATGGTTGATGGGGCAAAATTGCTATACTCACAATTCTCATAAATTCTAAGTAAAATATGAAATAAAAGAGGAAATGCGCTATGAATTATTCCATAAAGGAAGCATTTTCTCACTATCTTCCGCAGATTCGTCTAGTTATTTTCTGAGAATTTGTGAGAACGTCAGCAAGCAACTGAGCAAGGCTCAGTGTTTTCAATTTCATGTCCATGATCATTCACTTTTCCTAGGATAATAATAGTAAAACAATGCATATCCCCAAATAACCTATACATAGTTCATATGTACACCAGATTGTGCCTTTTGATATATTTAAAATACCAAACTCTGAAAAACCTCAATTGCCTTTATTTCAGAGAAATTATGAGAAAGTTGTGGGAAAAGTTGTATTGTAACTTTCATATCAAATATTGCCTTTATAATCACAAGGGAAATCAGGGCTAAAATGACTGTCACAGCATTCTGCACTCCTGCTATCCTCATGCTAAACATGACATCCCACCAGTGTAGGTTGATACAGATCATGCGAAACAAAAAAACAAAACTGAAGCCATTTTGTGTTAATTTGTGGCACAGAGTCTTCTAAAAAAATTCACAAGTTGCTCGCTTGCTGCTTTTACCGTTTGGCAGCCCACTGTGTAGGAAATGAGTCAACAATATACACAGTCTAGGGGATATGTGTCTTGCCCTGATCCTCCATATTTTCTTCTCTCAAGGCCATGCAAATCTTTACTCGCTGCACAAATGCCATATCAGTGTTTTCTGCCAAAAGATTCCTGAAAAAAATAATGTGTAAACGTGGACATTGAAAATGAACTCTGGGGTGTGGGGACCAGAGGCGAAAAGACACATAACCTAGCCAGATAAGTGTCTCACATTTTTCAGGTGGTGTAGAATTAAATCCAAAAGAGCTCAATATTCTCAAATAAGGATAAAGTAAGGGGAGATACTTGTTGAGGGAAGAGAAGCACTATGCTCGAATAGGGCTTAAATCTACTGCGCTACAAGATGGGGGGTGATCATGCGACTTTGATTAGGGGAAGTGAAGCAGTTCAACCGATGTCAGAAGGCCACTCTCTCTGAATTACCATTTTTAATTAACATATGTACACATTAGTTGGGTTTTAAGCTTCTTGTGGGGTATACGATTAGAACTATCTCCTCTATCACTGTAATAAACCCCCCCCCCCTAAGGAAAGCAGAATATCTTCAGGGCTCACAGGGGATGTCCTCTTAATTTAGAAAAATAGTCTCTGGTCACTAGGAGTCTTCAGCTGGATCAAGATCTGCCCCGGGTAGTCGGCAGGCATAATAGAGTAAAGGATAATTCCCTCAAGTGACGGATCTACGGTAAATCATGTGTAGTCGTTATCAAAATGTATTTGCATTTTTTGGAGAATTCATTCAAATGCATGATTAAAAACATTGATTCCATTATTATACAAATAATCCCCGTTTCTTTTTTCAAAAGTCCTTGTTTTTCTCAAATGCGAATTGTTTTTTTTTTACGGTGCTCAACAATGTCTTACAAGAACGATTCTCTGAGCAACTATGCTATACTTAAGATAAGTATTGTTATTTACTTGAAGAACTGAAAAAGGTTCGATTTTGAACTGATGACAAAGTTATAGAATTTCATATAAATGCTGAATTTGTTTTGCTTTACCATATGTTTACAGCTTTGAACAAGTTAAAATAAAAACATCTTCAGATTTGAATAGGTTCAAATTGAAGAATATCGTCTTTTTGATGGAACCTATTTTTAAGTGCAAAATTCTGTGTAAGTAAATCCAAGTAATAAAAAAATGTCAGGGACTACTAATACCTGACACAAGGCTTGTGCAAACAACAGTGTATCATGTTGTGGGGACCAGGCCTGACAAGGTGGGCAAACAGAGGATGTTTTCTAGCGTTGAAACAATAGTCGTGATGTGATATTGTGGAGCAGAACATGCGGGTGGGCCCGGTTTCTCTAGTGTCCGTGGGGCTGGTGGTAGAAAGCATCTGTGCTCTTCCACATCTGAAGTAGGAGAAATGCAAGTTTAGCATGTCTAATGGGAAGCTTTCACCTGTGCAACATGCTGACAAAATTATCAAGAGACCGAGCCTGCAAGGTCACTCCCATGAGTCTTACTGCACCAGGTGACTTTGTTTTCGAAACTCTTCATGCTAATTAAGGCAGTAGCATGAAACAACAGTACTGTTATGTCCTAGCTTAGCTTGAAGTCAGAGATGCCCTTAGGACTAATGTTAGAGCGCTTTCTAGGTACCAACTCTTCTCGTTCTTATGAAAAGGCTGCAGAGATGACTGGAATTATGAGCTGAAGTAATCAGAACTAAAAAAACGTAGACCAGTTTAAAGTCGTCGGTTGCCATGTGTTACTATGGTAGATTAACCCATCTGACCAAAAACAATGTTGGAATCATAGAAATCAGGCTTGAATAATGGAATAACGAAATGTAACAAACATCGAAGAGCCGTCTTTCTTCCTAGTTACAAGTCCTCTAGGCTCAAGGAGAGGTGAATATCTCATGCAGGTATCGACCAAAAGAGCAGTTGCAGCTAGGTGATACTTTATACAACTTTTTGAATGTAGGGACCAGCAACAAATTGAAGCTGCTGGCATTTGTACCGATGTTCTTTTTTGTAACATGGTGTTGTGTTCTCCAAATCACCGTACCGAGGCAGGTAGGTGGTTATTTTGTTCTTTATTCTTGTTGTAGCCCCATGTCCACATGCACGTCTGGTCCCTCTGCCCTCATGTCCAGAACTGCCCGACCCACTCCCTGACTGGAAGTGGTGTCCGGTCTCTGTCCCATCCCCTGGGTCGAGTGCAGGGTCTTAGTGCCCCTGACTCAGGTCACTACATCTTTGTCATGAAGAGAATGCAATGAGAAAGAGAGATAGATCTAGGTATATGTCGAGAAGAAAAGGGGAAGAGAAAAAGAGAGAGAGAGAGAAAATAGGAGGAATGGAGAGACAGGTAGTCGTCCCCATCATTACATTTCTTCAATCAGTCTTTTTGTCTTTTTGCTCACTCTTCTTGTACAAGTCCCTTCTTTTTCCTCCTGTAGGTCCTCTTCTTTTCCTTCACTCGTCTGTACTTCTTCCTTCATTGTCTATTGTTCTGTTCCTCTCCTGTGCGCCAATGCTCTCTGCCGCAGTATCCTCTCCCTCTTCATCAATGGTCTTCACTCCTTTGAAGTGAGAGCTATTTCTTGTTATTCGGCAAGGCCACAATTCTGCTGTGATCATTGGCCTCTTGACCTCTGTTATTGTTAGCTGGTCCTTGAAAATGGACTGTCGGACTTTCTCCGTTGTCGCTGACGCACCACCACTTGGTCCCCTGGCTTGAGGTGCACCGGAGTGGCATGTCGCCTGGCGTCCGCATATGTTTTCATCTTTTCCTTTACCTCTTTGTCCCTGACAGCGATGCTGCTGTGATCTGGTGATCTCTTCGCCCCCAACCGTGGTAGCCTTGTTCTGCTTGTTCTTCCCAGTACCAACTCCGCTGGACATCGTCCTGTGGAGTTGTGGCGGGTGTCACCAGCTTTGCTCTGTGGTCCGCCTTCTTTATGTTGCCCATGAATCGCTCCACCATGCCATTCGCTTGTGGCCACAGAGGTGTTATCTTCCTGTGTTGAATGCCTAGGTAGGTCATGAATTTCTTGAACTCCTCCCCTGAAAACGGAGGACCATTATCTGTCTTTTGCGTCTCTGGTGATCCCCAGGCTGCAAATATGTCATCTAATATTGCTAATGTCGCAGATGCTGATGTCGAGGATGTGTGGCGTACTCTGGGAAACCTTGAGTATTCATCAGTGATCACCAGCAAGTAGTTGACTGTGTCTAGAGGCCCATAAAAGTCTGCTGCTAATGTCGTCCATACTGCCTTTGGAAGTTCAGACATTTGTAATGGTTCCAGCTTTGCTGGTTGGCTTGTTGTTTGACAGATGTGGCAGCTCAGTATGGTGTCTTCCACCATTCGGTCTAGGCCAGGGAACCATACCTTCTCCCGAAGCATCCTCTTTGTTGCGACCATGCCTCTGTGTGACTCATGGGCTAGAATAACAGTCCGTCGATGTAGCCTTCTTGGTATTACTATCCTTGTTCCTCGCATTAGTATACCATTTTCCGTCTGAGAGTTTATCATGTATCCTTTTGAATGTTATCATTTCCTCCTTGTTGACGTCTCCCATTGCACAGTTGTTGTTGATGTGTCTCCTTCTTTGCTATCTTGTTGATGCTTTCACCGCTTGCATCTTGTCATCTTTTGCTGTCTCCTGGTCTTGTTCAGTCAGTGTTATTGGCGCTGGCGTGTTTTGTCTTAGTACAAAGTTGAGATATTCTTCTGCCATTGAGGTCTTCTCTGGTGCCTGTGGTAAGGGGTGCCGAGACATGTAGTCGGCCGGGTTGTGTTCTTTGCCCGGCTTGTGCACTATCTTGAAATCGTAGTCCATTAGTCTTATGCCCCAGCGCTCAATGCGAGGCGGCATCATTGCATTTGGATTGCCATGTATTGTCACCAGGGCCTGATGGTCAGTTACGATGGTGAATGGTTGGCCATACATGAACATGTGATAGTGCTCGCAAGCCCATACCACCGCTAAGCTCTCCTTTTCAGGTTGGGAGTATGCTCTTTCGACGTCTGACAGATTTTTGCTTGCGTACGCAACAATTTTTCTTTGGTGAGTCTCTACCTGGCAGGTGCTGGGCTAGTATTGCCCCTAGTCCGAGTGGGATGGCATCTACTGCTTGCGACCAGATGAACTTCTGACCCTGCTTTGTGAGGTCCTGCAGGGGTGTGCTCACCGTGGCGAAAATCCTTTATGTAGCGGGCGCAGTAACTGGCAAGACCAAGAAACGACCTCAGTTCTGCAACATCTATTGGAGGATTTGCCTTTTTCAAGGTCTCTACCTTGCTGGGGTCCGGCCTCATTCCTTTCTTTGGAGAAAATGTGCCCAAAGAACACCAGTTCACTTCTTCCCAGCTCACATTTGTCAGCATTCAGTGTTAGTCCTGCTTGTTCCAGCTGCAGGCATACTTCACGTAGGGCACTGTCATGCGCTTCATCAGACCGACCAAACACCAGGATGTCGTCGCTGTAGTTTCAGCTGTTCTTTACCGGCCTTATCTCTTGCCCTATTATTTTCTGAAATATCTCCGCCGCAGATGATATGCCGAAACTCAGACGCTTGTAGTGGAACAGGCCCATGTGAGTGGAGAACGTGGTAATGTACCTTGACTTCTTGTCTAGCTCCAGTTGATGGTACCCTTTGCACAGGTCCAGCTTCGAGAATCAGCATGAAGCAGTGAGACAGCTTATCATGTCATTTAGGTGTGGCCCAGGGTGACGTTCCCTCTCAATGGCTGTGTTTGGTATCCTCATGTCCACGCATATGAGAATCTTTGAGGTGTTCTTTTTCGGAACCGCTACTATCGGAGATACCCAGGGAGTCGGCCCTTCCGCAGGCTCAATGATGTCTTGCGCCAGCAGACTCTGTATTTCCTCTTTGACCTGAGGTTGTAGATGTATGGGCACTGGTTGGTGATCCTGCGCCACCGGTTTGATTGCCTTGCTGATGTGCAATGTTATTTGTTTCCCTTTTAGTTTTCCTAGGCCTTGTAATATGGCTGGATGTTGTTGTAGAATGTTCCGTTTCTCTGACATGTGGCATGTCATTGCCAGTAGGTCCATTACTTGCGCCGTGACATTGCTCAGCAGGCATGGTGCTGGGATGTCTCCCCATAGCACATGTATCTCTTCTCTGCATGACCTGTCTTTGTACGTCAGTGTCTCTGTGAACTTTCCCATGTTTTCCACCGGCTTCATCGAGCCCCAGGTGAAAACATTGACGGTGGATGGTGATAGTATTTATTTTTATTTATTTTTATTTTGAAAGTTTTATATAGCGCGAACAAGATCTTTGCAGATAACAGAGCGCTTTACAGAGGCAGGTGTAATCATCATCAAGATCATCAAGTTCAAGTACATAGCAGAAATATTACGTATAGTACAGGTATGAGGTAGCAAGGCATAGTTGGAGCGTATGACAACAAAAACGCTGTAACTATACAGAGATGGAGAAAAAAAGGATCTAAGCACTTTAGACTAATATAAGTCAAAACACACGTGCAGAGGAATATATAGGCTATATCATAATAAAATACTGGAGTACTGTTCGCAGTGTAAGTCAAACGCATTGTTCAAGTGTATTTAGCCATAAGGATACTTTTGACTTCTTTCTTAAAAGGAAGGGAGGAGGAGATGAGCCTCGTTTCAGGAGGAAGTGCGTTCCAGATCCTGGGCGCCATTCCAGAGAAGGAGCGTTTGTAAGTTTTTTCCTTCCGGAATCTTCGCGGTTTCAGCAGAAGATTGTTTGAGCTCCTGGTAGTTCTGGACCCGCCGGAAATTGTCAACTTATGAGAGAGGTAGCTGGGTGATTTCAGGTGTATAGCCTTGTGCGTCATGCAGGCAATTTTCAGCTGTATTCTGGCTTCAAGGGGCAACCAGTTCAAGGATTTGAAGTCAGGGGAGATATGCGAGTGTTTTTTTGATCCAGTGATGAGTCTCGCTGCCGCATTTAGTGACGCTCTGAGGGGTGCAGTTGTCGTTAGGGGGAGGCCGCAGAGGGCCACGCTGCCGTAGTCTATGCGAGGAATGACTAGAGCTTGTACTGCTGTTTGGAAGTCTTTTGCTGGAAGGAAAGGTTTCAGTTTCCTCAAGGTATTTATTTGGAAGTTCGCCCCCTTGGTAGCCTTGCTGATATGCTGCTGCATGTTGAGGTTGGTGTCAAGTGTTATGCCTAAGGATTTTGCTGAGTTCACGATGGTCGGTTGGACATTGAGTGCTGTTAGGTGTTTGAGCCATGTTTGAGCGGAGGATATTTTCGAGGGAGGTGAGATTAGGAGGAACTCAGTCTTCATAGCATTGAGTTTGAGGTGGTTATCGGCCAGCCAGGATTGGGTGCTTCTGATCGTTGAGTTCAGACTCAGGATGTCTTTGGGGGAATGTAACTTGAGATATATTTGAGTGTCATCGGCGTACATGTGAAAGTGTACATTTGATGTTTGTAGCAGGGTGGTGAGAGGCTCCATAACTAGGTTGAACAAAGTAGGGGATGGGCAGGATCCTTGAGGGACACCTAACGAAACCGGTACTGGGGAAGACATCAGGTTTTTGCTCTTGAATTTTTGAGACCTGTTGTGTAGGAAGGAAGTGAACCAGCGAAGCACAGTCCCAGAGAAGCCCATTCTTGTCTTTAGGAGATCTAGTAAGTTCTCATGTTTCACTGTGTCAAATGCTGAAGAGAGATCAAGAAGGATGAGGAGGCAGGTATTATTTTGATCTAAGATTTGGATGGCATCGTCAATTATGTGAGTCATAGCGGTTTCAGTGCTGTGCCCAGCTCGGAAGCCTGATTGGTGTGGGTTGAGGAGATCAAACTGTTCTATGTGCTTTGTCATTTGTAATTGGACGCATTTTTCTAAGAGTTTGGCGAGAGTGGGAATATTGGTAATCGGACGGTAGTTGTTTAGATCAGTGGGGTCGGCTGTTGGTTTCTTCAGTAAAGGTGTAACTTGTCCAACTTTGAGGGAGTCCGGGATGGTTCCTTGTAGTAGTGAGCTATTGATAATTTTAGTCCAGAGTGGGAGTAGCAGAGGAATGAAGTCTTTTACAGCGTTAGCAGGGAGAGGGTCAGTGAGGTGATTGGATGGTTTTAGGGTGCTGAGTATTCTTTCAATTTCTTCTTCAGAGTAAGTGTCAAAGGATCGAGTAGTAGATAGTAGTGGTCTTATCTTCATCTTCTCGTACTTCGACGTGCACATGATGTTGCATGTGACCCCACTATCAAGCACGAAACGTGTGCTGTGGCATCCTACTTCAATCTCCACAGTTGCTGTTTTCTTGATCTGATGCTTCTCCTCAGCGGTATTGAGCTCTGGACTTCGTTCTCCCGTGAGTGCATCTGCATCAAATACAGTTGTTCCGCCCTTTCCGGCACGACTGTTCCTTCGGATTCATCTGAGGAGCCGCGATTTGCTGTATCCATGTGCCTGGCATGCCTGCTCGTTACTGCTCACGGTCTTGACGGTCTTCCGCGCTCATTTTTAAACTGTCTACTCATGCAGGCACTTGCAAAGTGATTATCTCTGTTGCACTTTCTGCACCTCTGGCCCATTGCCGGGCAGAAACCCACGTGTGGGAAGTCAAGGCGGCACCGGTAGCACGTTCTTTTTTGTCTTTTCATTGGCGTGGCAGGGTGTTGTCCTTATTTTTGCTGCTTCCCATCACACGGTTCGCTTGTTCCGCCCTTCTATCTTTACCCTGCTCCATCTGTTTGGCGTGCGTCGTTGCTCTTGCTTCTGCTCGGGCTATTGTCAGTATTTTCTCCGGCGTCGTTGGTTCCTTCAAAATACGTGCGCGGTACTCCACTGATTGACAGCCTTCGATGATGCGCACTTGTTGTCGAACTTGTCAAACTCGCAATATGTTACTAGTTTCCGCAGTCTTGTTGCAAAATCGTCAAGGGACTCAGCTGCTCCTTGACACGTGGTGTTAAATGTGTACCTCTCGAAGTAGATGTGTCTTTGAGGGTCGTACTTCTCTGTGAGGCACTGTATCAGTCCCTTGTACGTCACTACTTTGTCGCTGGGGAATGTTGTGAGCAGGTCTTCCACTTCATCTCCTACGAGGTTCAGGAAGAGGTCAACGTGATTAGCCTCGCGATGTCTGTGGAACGCATTTAGCGTTCGAATTGCTGAATCCAGCGTCCCCACCTGATGCCTCTCTGTGGATCCGATAGGCTGAATGGTAGTGGTCTGCGAAATAATGCCTGTGTGCTGCCCTTGTCGCTTTCGTCAACCATTTTCCTTCCTTCTTTTAGCTTTCCGCCTTCTTTTGTTGTTTGTTCCTTATTTCCTTTTTCTGTTGTAATGTCCTTTTGTTTCTTTCTTTTCTTCTTGTCTATGACTTTTTTGTTGATGCCGGACTTAAAAATGGCTGCCTAGCCCTCTCCAGCCTCTCATTTGCTGTCCCGCCTGACTCTCAAGATGGCCGCAGGGCTTTCTGTGGGCGAGATTCGCTTAGCCTGACTCAAAAATGGCTGCCTGGCTCTCCTCAGCTCTTCATTGGCCGTCCGCCTGACTCCAAGACGGCCGCCAGGTCTCGCGAGATCTCAAGTTAAATCTCAACGCGGGACGCTCAGGCTCTCGTTATTCAGCGGGCGGCTTTCTCCACGATCGTTTGCTTTTACTTTATTTCTCTCATTTCGCTTTTCTAGATTCGGTCGGGGTGGGCTCCCGATGTTGGTGTAGACGCTGCACCCGGACCAGGGTGGGCTCCTGGCTCTGTTTATTTCGCAATCAGGATGGGCTCCCGATTTTGCGTCTTCTTCCTTTGGAGCCCAACGGACCAGGGTAGGCTTCTGGTTTCGTCTTCTTCTGCGATCTGGAGTACTCCCGACATCGTCTCATCAGTCAGCAGACATGGGTGGGCTCCTGGCTCGGTGTGGACATCTCAGGCGAGGCGTGCTCCGTGTCGTTTCAGGTGGTGACTCTGTATCCCACCTTCGTCGCCAGTCGTGTTCTCCAAATAACCGTACCGAGGCAAGTAGGGGGTTATTGTGTTCTTTATTCTTGTTGTAGCTCCGAGCCCACAAGCACATCAGGTCCCTCAGCCCAGAACTGCCCGCCCCACTCCCTGACCGGAAGTGCTGTTCGGTCTCTGTCCCCTCCCCTGGGTCAAGTGCAGGGTCTTACGTTTACGTTCAGCAATTCTGGCAAAAGCGAAGATCCCGTTCCTCTATTTCAAGGGATTTTCATAAGCATAAGAATATCTTTGTTTATGTGCAGAATCAATAACACTTTTAAGACACAGAAATACTTTCCTCTAGCTATAAACAAGCAATTGCCTATAAGGCAACTTTTTTAATGCAATTAAAACACAAACATATTGTTTTTTTCAGGACTGCAGTGACAGCAAGCACATCAATGTGCACTGCTCACACTGCTCACTTCTCACTAGTAGAGAAGTTATGGCATGACGTCATGCCAGGTGAACGTTGTAGGGGGAAGATAAATCCTATAAAGAGAGTCATTTTCTCTCTGGATTCCTTTCTCTTTTTGAAACTCAGGAGCAGCAACATTGTCATGGTGTCACCAGGGCTTTAAGTGGAAGCTTTTTTAATATTATTTACAAGCCATAGTTGCTGCTTATTTGTCTTTTACAACTAACAACCATTGACAAAGCCAATAGTTCTGACTTGTTGTAGGTATGATGTTCTCTGTTGGATCATATATCTGGATGCAATGACAGAAACTTCAAAATACAAGTCGGGCGTCACACTATGCTAACCACAGATTTTTGCCTTGAATTTTTTTAAAGACGTGCCCTTAATTGCATGGACCATGCCCCTTTGAGAGAACCCCCCCCCCCTCAGTTTTTTCATCCCACTTAAAGCCCTGCTTATATCAGCAGTTTTTACTTTTCAGGAAGTGTATGTGCTACATAAACGCTGCCTCTCTGATTGCTCCTCTGTGGGAGTGGTGTATGCGCAAGAAAAGGTTTTCTTGGACCATCACTGAGCATTACTGAAAAGAAACTATACTACGCTATTGCCGGAAATGTCTTTCTTCTTTAGGACGTTACCAACTGGGAGGAGACCAATGAAGTTAAGAAGCCATGGCATCTGCTCTATCCTCGTTCTTTTCTACCTATACTCTCCATACTCTTTCATGCCTCAGCGGCTTTAACACAATTTTCACAGCAGCCTTTATAACGCTGTGTCTAGATGTTGAAAGTAACTCGGTTGGTGGACCTCAATGCTGAAAGTGCCTGGGTGTTGAAGGTGCCTTAAAATGAAGACCTCACTCAACTTTAATGTTTTTCTCCTCAACAATGCGTTTCTTCAGCATTGACAGAGACAAAGTTAGGAGGATCTCGGGCAACGTTAGGAGGATCTCACATAAGGCACCAATAGAAGGGGTGCCTCTGCAGTGTAAGAGTCCTACATGGTCTGCAATATAAAGGCATTCAAAGAGGCAACGGTATTCCCACCCAGATGACTTTTGACTTCAAACGGCTTCTTCAAGAGTGATGTTATAACCTCGGAAGGATTCTCACTGCGCCCCAGAATTCAGGCTGATCTTCATACTTTAATGACCCTCACACCGGTAAGTTTGCAATACACATCTGCAACTTATTTCTGTTTGTGTTGTCCTTTTTAAAAGAGAAGATCTAGGTACTTAAAACTATGTAAGGCTGTATGATCTCGGTTGCATTTTACTTTGAAGGTTATTCTTGTTTAATTTAATCTTAATGCACGAGTTGGAAAATTTTTCTCTATATAGATCAATAAATACACCCTTTAACATTGCCCTCGCTTGACTCCAGCCGGAGTTCATGGGCATTCTTTAAGTTTACCTCTCTTCAGCCATAAAGCCTCTTGCCAGGACTCTGCAGTTTTGAGAAAGTAACAGACTGTTAACGGCAGCCGAGACTGTTGTTGGGTACCTTATACTCGCATAACTCGCATTTAGGCATGAAACTCCCGGCCAGTATAATCATCTGTACAGTTTTATTGGTATCGCAGAGTGACTTATATGTTGTTTGGTCCTGAAGAATGCTGATGAACTCCAGCTGGAGTCGAGCGAGGGCAGAAGTATGTTGCCCTTTTAATAGGGGTATATAGGTTCCCAACCCCTAGTCCTCTCTATTTTAAATCCTGTCCCTGGGTACCATTGAATAAAGTTATTAGGTCCCTTGAGATGGTTTTAACCACTTTTTTCTATTGCACTCTGCTCCTGACTCACCTACTTCATCAGCCACCCCCATTTAAAATACCTCAGCTCCTCTCCACTAATTCTCTTTCAGTGGAAAGACCTAGCCCACACCGGGGACCTTGTGGTCCCGGTGTGAAGAGGGAGCCCCATGATGAAGCATGTCACCTTTGGGTGAGCGAGGGTTTTTAAGGCTAAAATAAAACTATTTTCTTTACAATCCCCCCCCCCCGCTCTGATAGTTGAAAATGTATCTTGTAGTGAGTTTAAGAGTTATGTCACGGTCTGTTTAGATCAGTATCCACAAAGAGCCACAAAACATTGTTATCTACTTTAGGTGGCTACCTTCCTGGTGGACACAATACCTACCTGCAGATTCCTTCTCCTATGAATATTCTCCAGGAGCCAGACTGGCACTGGAAACCTTTCCCTGTCAATAGCTCTCCAGTGCTGCTAGAAGGCACTATACAGCCTCAGCCACGACTGCTTGATCAGGTTGCAACAACATAAGAGTATATTGTGAGAAGTTGGCCTGATATATAGTGCTCACTATTCTAGTGATCACTTTGTATCATACCAAACAACCCTTATTGATGATTGGTTGTAAGTCAACCTTATTAGACCAGCTATCCTAGTAGCATGGACACGAGCAGTCTTCAGGCTAAACTCTAGAGGGCGTGTTAAGCCTGCTGTTTTACCATCACATATACCCCTTGAACACCAAGTGAAAGGACACCACACAAGTTGTTATGAAAATAAAGGATATTTATTTATAACAAGTCTACCCTGAACTCTTTATGAGTCAGGGAGCTAAGCACAATACAAAACTCTTACGAAAATACTTTAAGTTGCACAATTTACACAAATGCCTGAGGGGCACGAAAAACCACATACACAAAAAGTGGAATGCGAAATACTAGCAGGTAAGTAACAAGATCCAGAGGCTTCAGGATCGCTAGGACTACACTACTGAACCTTAAGATTACGAGCAGGAGGCCTAGGGAGATCTGGTGCAGAGTGTGCACTCTCACGCGGGATGCGGGAAGAAGTCTATGGATGCTAGCGTTTCTAAAGTTACTGTTTCTGGACGAATCCGACTAGGTAGACTAAAAACGACAAAGGATCTGGACACTTAGATAGTGAACCTGTGCTGGAGTACCGAAATACTCAAGTTACCTAGCCCAGGGGCCGCGGCTGCATAGGGTTCAAAAGACGTCGGGAATCCTCGTTGAAGTCTATGGAGCCTGAAAGAAGAAGTTGCTGGCAGGCGACCAGTGAAGAAGTTCGGTGTGATCCAAGGCTGGATCAGTGAAGGAGACGACCTGAAAGCAGAGGGGACTCAGTTCTTAATCACTAGCCAGTGATTATGTGGGCACCAGGATGGCACCGGATGAAGTCACCTCGACCAGGTGAGTGGGCGACGCTGGACTCTGCAGTCACACGGGCTAGGAGGCGTTGTCGGCGTCCAGGCTGGAGGTGCGAGCTGTCCCACGAGGCTGTCGGCTGTCGACGATGTTGGACTCAGGATTTGAGCAACAAACCTTGGCAAAGGCAAGCCCACGCGGTGGAGTCAAGATGGCGTCTGGAGTGGACCAGGAGGGTCCAGGGCACTTCCTGTTGGACAAGAAGCAAGGGCCAGTCTAGGGGACCTAGACCAGCGGTGAAAACGTCGTGGTACGTCGTCAAGAGGGTCACTAGCCAACGGGCAAGTGACCGGACAACGTGGCAAGCAGCAAAGAAGCAGAAGGGCCCCACGCAGATCTCGTGGATGCTGGGAGGCTGGACTTCGGTGCTGGAGCTGCTTAGGGTTAGGGCTTCTCAAACCCCAATGCACTTACTCGAGGGTCTCTCGGGGGTCGTGCTGGTGAAGCGTCGTGCAGGTCTTGAAGATGGCCGGTCCCACGGGTCTCGTCACACCTACGAATCTCAGCTGGGCTGGATTATGTAGGTAGAGGTCAGAGATGGCAGGGAATCCGGGTCTCGTCGAGCTGGGCAGTCTTGATCCGGAGGATGGACGTGCAGCAAACCGCAAGAGCTTCGATGGTGCCTGCTGGTGCAGGGTGGCTACTCCTTAGCCACAAGGGAGAGTCTAGAGTTCCTTTCCTGGAAAGTAGTTCAAGATTCAGAATGATCTAATTTGGGAGGGGGGCCTGCTCCTACCTTTATCCTAAGAAAAGGGGCTGGCACGCGACTAGGTCCTGCCCTATGGGTGGGACCAGGAGGGGGGTGGTTACACCCCTCTCCTTTGTCCGGTCTCTCCCCAGCTCAGGGGCTGGTGTGCCCTAGGAACTGGTTTGAGCCGGCATATGCACAGTGAGCACCGGGGTGCCACTTGCAGTCACCTTCCTTTCAGCCCTGCCTACCTGGGATACACAAAATCCTGTCTGGGATGGTGCTAGCACCGCCCCTGACAGGAAACCCTTTGTCCAGGCTTCCGTTGCTGGAAGGACTCCCAGCAGCAGGAGGGCAGACTTGTGTCTCGGTGGCAGCATCCATTTTGTGGAGCTGAGGCTATGTCTGACTTTAACCGGGATTCACAGTTACATACATGTCGTGTCCCTCTAGAAGGGTGGAATGCTAACCCCGTCGCCAGAATTGGCGAGGGGTTAGTATTCCAATTCGTATGACACCTTACTCGACATGTTTTGATAATGCTATACCAAAGTTAGCATTTAACCGCGAGGATTATAATGCACTTAAGAGTATATGGTATAGCGTTATCATGGAACAGCTATTTGGACTTGGTTCCGCAAGCTGCAAACGGGCTCAGCTCATGCCAGAGCACCATCTCACATAATTCCAAGCACTCTGCCTTCAGGATTGATAAGGCCTGCCATAGGAGTGACTGATAGGAATATATGTGTCCATTTTAGGTTTAGATATAGATATACTATATCTAAAGCAAAGGGTGCTTACACCACCTTGCCCCAGCTGTCGTGCAGCCAGTTGTGTCTGTTTGGGTGGCCAGCCAGGGGTGGCATAATACATGCTTCAGCCCCTGGTAGGCCCTGGGTACACCTATGCCCTGGATACCTAAGGTATGCTGTACAGGGACTGATAAGGTGGCCCAGTACCAATTGGTAAAATGCACCTAAGGTACATGGTTGTAATTTAGAGAGAGACCAGCTAGGCTGTGGGTCTGATTAGCAGGCCCACAGCCAGGGAAAGTCGTAAATCAGTGAAGCAAAAAGCAAAAATCTGGGGTGGCCATGGGATTGCAGACCCCACTCTCCTACATAACCCCCCCCCAAACTTAGGGACATTAAACTAACCTTGACCAGGTGAGTCTTCTTGCTCTAAGTGGAAGTACCTGGAGAGACCATCTGCATTACCATGGTCAGTTCCTGGGCGGTGCTCCACTGTAAAGGCCATCCCCTGTAGGGAAATGGACCACCTAAGAAGTTTGGGGTTTTCACCCTCCATTTGATTTAGCCATAAGAGGGGCTTATGGTCGGTCTGAACTTTGAAGTGGGTACCAAACAAGTATGGCCTCAACTTCTTCAGGGCCCAAACCACAGCAAAGGCCTCCCTCTCAATAGCTGACCAACGTTTCTCTCTAGGGGTCAGCCTTCTACTTATAAAAGCAATTGGCTGGTCATGACCATCAATATTCAGCTGAGATAGAACAGCTCCCACACCCAACTCAGAAGCATCTGTTTGGACAATGAAAGGTTTGGAGTAGTCTGGACTCTTGAGAATAGGTGCAGTGCACATGGCCTGCTTTAGGTCATCGAATGCCTTCTGACAGCTAACTGTCCACTGAACTTTCTTTCGCATTTTCTTACTTGTCAGGTCATTAAGTGGAGTCACAATGGTTCCATAATTTCTGACAAATTTCCTGTAATAACCAGACAGGCCCAAGAAAGCTCTGACCTGTGTCTGGGTGGTTGGAGGAGCCCAGTCCTTTATGGCCTGTATCTTGCTCTCCAGAGGTTGAACTTGGCCTCCACCTACAAGGTGGCCCAAGTACACAACTTGACTCTGCCCCATCTGGCACTTAGTAGCCTTGATAGTGAGGCCTGCCTTTTGCAGGGCCTCTAAAACTTTCCTCAGGTGGATCAGGTGATCCTCCCAGGTGGAGCTAAAGACAGCAATATCATCTAGATATGCTGCACAAAAGTCATCCAACCCAGTGAGAACTTGGTTCACCAACCTTTGAAAAGTGGCAGGGGCATTTTTCAAACCAAAGGGCATCACCACAAATTGGTAATGACCTCCTGGGGTAGAAAATGCTGTCTTGGCCTTGGCATCCTCAGCTAACCTGATTTGCCAATAACCAGCTGTCAGGTCAAATGTACTCAAGAACTTGGCAGAAGCCAATCTGTCAATGAGTTAATCTGCTCTTGGTATTGGATGGGCATCTGTCTTAGTGACAGCATTGAGACCCCTGTAGTCTACGCAAAACCTCATCTCTCTCTTACCATCCTGGGTGTGAGGTTTAGGCACTAGAACTACAGGACTAGCCCAAGGGCTCTCTGAGGGTTCAATGACTTCCAATTCCAACATCTTTTGTACTTCAGTTTTTATGCAGTCCCTGACGTGGTCAGGTTGCCTGTAGATTTTACTCTTTATAGGCAGACTGTCTCCAGTGTCCACCTCATGTGTGCACCAGTTTGTCTGACTGGGGGTCAGAGAAAACATTTGTCTGAAGGATTGAAGGACTTGCCTACAATCCTGTTGCTGATGCTCAGAGAGGCTTTCAGAAAAGACTACACCATCCACTGACCCATCATCAGGGTTCTGAGTGAGCAGGTCTGGGAGAGGGTCACTCTCTTCCTCCTGTCCCTCATCTGTGGCCATGAGCAAGTCCATGTCCTCCCTGTCAACAAATGCTTTGAGCCTATTCACCTGAAGTACTCTGTGAGGGCTCCTGGGAGTTCCCATGTCCACCAAATAGGTGACTTCTCCCTTTTGTTCAATGATGATGTGGGGTCCAGACCATTTGTCTTGGAGAGCTGCTGGGGCCACTGGCTCCAACACCCACACCTTCTGTCCTGCATGGTATACAGTTAGGACAGCCTTTTGGTCATGCCAAGCTTTTTGAAGTTCCTGGCTGGCCTCAAGGTTTTTAGATGCCTTCTCCATGTACTCTGCCATCCTGGAGCGGAGACCAAGTACATAGTCCACTATGTCAAGTTTAGGCTTTTTGAGAGGTAACTCCCATCCTTCCTTCACAAGACATAGGGGTCCTCTTACAGGATGTCCAAACAAAAGCTCAAAAGGGCTGTAACCAACCCCCTTCTGTGGGACCTCTCTGTAAGCAAACAGAAGGCAGGATAGAAGGATGTCCCATCTTCGCCTAAGCTTTTCTGGTAACCCTTTTATCATCCCTTTGAGGGTCTTGTTGAATCTTTCAACAAGCCCATTGCATTGTGGGTGATAGGGTGTGGTGAATTTGTAATTGACACCACATTCCTTCCACATAGCAGTCAAGTATCCTGACATGAAGTTTGCACCTCTGTCAGAGATCACCTCCTTAGGGAACCCCACTCTGGAGAAAACTCCAACCAGGGCCCTTGCCACAACAGGAGCTGTAGTGGTTCTAAGGGGAATAGCTTCTGGATACCTGGTGGCATGATCCACTACCACCAGTATAAATCTGTGCCCAGATGCTGTTGGGGGGTCCATTGGTCCAACAATGTCAATCCCCACTCTCTCAAAGGGAACCCCCACCACAGGTAGTGCTATAAGGGGGGCCTTTGTTGTGCCACCTGATTTGCCACTGGCTTGGCAGGTGACACATGAACGACAAAAGTTCTTAGTGTCCTCAGACATATGGGGCCAGTGAAAGTGTGGGGCAAGCCTGTCCCAAGTCTTATTCTGGCCTAAGTGACCTGCAAGGGGAATTTCATGGGCCAAGGTGAGAAGGAAACCTCTCAGAGACAAGGGGATGACCAGCCTCCTGGTAGCACCAGGCTTGGGGTCTCTTGCCTCAGAGTAAAGGAGTCCATTGTCCCAGTACACTTTATGGGCACCTGTGGCATTCCCTGCAGCCTCAGCAGCAGCCTGCTGTCTGAGGGGTTCAAGAGAGGAACAGTCTAACTGTGCCTGCCTCAAGTCTGCCCTGGAAGGGCCCCCTGTCCCAAGAAACTCAACCTGTTCAGGCTCAAGTTCTTCTAGGACAGTTCCTTCTGGGGTCTTGGGGTCAGTCTCCTGAGAGAGCTGAGGCAGGGGGGAAGAGTCAATCTTACCCCTACTGCTCTTTCTCTTGGGTAGTGTCTGGTCCATTGTTCCAGGATCCAGCACTAGTTCAGCTGGGCATTTCTTGGCCTGTGACCTAGTCACAGCAAGGACATGTGCTGACAAACCTAACATTTCCACATGAGTCCTATACTCCACATCTGACCATAAGGAGGATTCCAAATCATTGCCCAAAAGACAGTCCACAGGGAGGTCTGAACTAACAACAACCCTTTTGAGGCCATTTACCCCTCCCCAGGAGAAGTTAACAAGTGCCATACTATGGGAGGTAGTGGCATTGCTAGCATTGGTCACCAGGTAGTCTGCTCCCAGTATTACCTGGTCAGGGTCCACAAAGTTAGGTGTCACCATGGTGACACTGGCACAAGTGTCCCTGTAGGCCTGAGCCATTTTTCCATTAATCAAAGGCGTCTGCCTGTACTTGCCCAGAGTACTGGGACTTATTGTAGGGGTCATATCCATGTCCCCAGTACAAACAAGGACAGCCTGAGTAGGTGTTCTGACTAAGTCAGAGCCCGCCTCAGTTCCCAGGGTTAACCCCACTATAGCCTTAGGAGGATTACTACCACTACTAACTGTACTAGGGGGTGCAGATGCCTTAGGGGCAGTAGTGGTAGGAGTTGGGCCTTTCTTGGTGCACTCACTAAACCAGTGAGTATTACTTTTGCAGTATTGGCACCATGGTTTCTTCTGACCATTCTTCTTCTTTTGGGAATTCTGGGAATTCTGGGTCCCACCCTCTTTAGATTGTTGGGGCCCTGTTGAAGACTTCTGGTCATTTTGCTTATTCTCATTACCCTTGGGATCTGCTTTCTTCTGGCCACCACCCTGGTTCTGGTTCTGCTGCTTGACCCTTGTCCTGACCCATCTGTCTACCTTCTTTCCCAATTCTTGGGGAGAGGTCAGATCTGAGTCAATAAGGTGCTGATGCAACAACTGATTTTGACAATTACTTAAGATGTGTTCTCTTATAATTAGATTATACAATCCTGTGTAATCAGTAACTTTACTTCCCAGTAACCAGCCTTCAAAAGCCTTAGTGGCACAATCTACAAAGTCAGCCCAATCTTGAGACTGAATTTTCTGGGTGTCCCTGAACAGCAACCTGTACTGTTCAGTGGTTAAGCCAAACCCATCAATCAGTGTATTTTTCAGGACTTGGTAATTGTTAGCATCCTCAGCTCTAGTAGTGAGGAGCTTATCTCTACCTTTACCTTCAAAGGAGAGCCACAAAATAGCTGCCCACTGACTCTGGGGGATGCACTGGACAGTGCAGGCCCTCTCCAAAGCAGTCATCCATTTGTGGATGTCATCCCCTTGTTTAAAGGCGAGCACTATTTTACTCAGGTGTCTAGTATCAAAACTCCTGTCTTTATCCTTAGGGATATTGCTGCCACCAGTGGGGACTACCCCACTTAACTGTTGCTCTCTAGCAAAGGCAAGCTTCTCCTTGGCAAGGGCAAGTTCTTCCCTCTGAATCCTCAGATTAGCCTGTTTCATCCTTGCTTCATGTTCTCTTCTCTGAGGGGAAGTCAGTCTCCTCTGGGGAGAGATCATTCTCCTCTGAGCAGAGGCATGAGAGTGCACAGATCTATTGGAGTCCCTATAATGAGACCTATCTCTTCTAACTCCAAAGTTAGGCCTGCTTAGGGTCAGTACTGGGGGTCCCCCAGATCCTTCCCTATGTAGGTCTAAGTTGGCCCTAGTAAGTCTGACTAGCTCAGGACCATTGTCTGCCTCATCCCCAGAGACTTCCTCTTCCTCCACCTCCTCCTCTTCTACATCTTCTGTTTCAGGGAGGTTGGAGTCTGGGTCACCACGAGTACCTTCTAAGGGGGGCATGCTCCCATCTGTCTGAGAAGCTTTTCTAGCATCATATGTCTCTAAGAGACCTAACAGAAAAGGAGTGATAGGGTTAGAACCCTGTTTTAGTTTCCTGGAGGTACACAATTGTCTCATCTCCTGGAAGCTAAGGCCTGCATATCTGGAAGTGACCTGTGGAGGGTCAACAACCACAAGGGAAGTCTCTGAAGACTCTCCATGGGTAGACATGCTTCTAGTGTGGTGTAAGTGATGCACCTACCTACACTATGGGTTTACCTACTGATCCCTTGCTAAGAGTTGTAGTCAGGGTGTGCTAAGCCCTGTTGCACTACAACAGCTGGTTCAGTAGAACTCAGAGTATTCTAAGTTAAGTTATATGTACCTGGGTACTTATGTGATCTTTCAATTGATATTCTTAGGATACGTGCGAGGTAAAACAACAGCAAGCTCAAATCCCACCGCTGCCACCAATGTGAGAAGTTGGCCTGATATATAGTGCTCACTATTCTAGTGATCACTTTGTATCATACCAAACAACCCTTATTGATGATTGGTTGTAAGTCAACCTTATTAGACCAGCTATCCTAGTAGCATGGACACGAGCAGTCTTCAGGCTAAACTCTAGAGGGCGTGTTAAGCCAGCTGTTTTACCATCACATATACCCCTTGAACACCAAGTGAAAGGACACCACACAAGTTGTTATGAAAATAAAGGATATTTATTTATAACAAGTCTACCCTGAACTCTTTATGAGTCAGGGAGCTAAGCACAATACAAAACTCTTACGAAAATACTTTAAGTTGCACAATTTACACAAATGCCCGAGGGGCACGAAAAACCATATACACAAAAAGTGGAATGCGAAATACTAGCAGGTAAGTAACAAGATCCAGAGGCTTCAGGATCGCTAGGACTACACTACTGAACCTTAAGATTACGAGCAGGAGGCCTAGGGAGATCGGGTGCAGAGTGTGCACTCTCACGCGGGATGCGGGAAGAAGTCTATGGATGCTAGCGTTTCTAAAGTTACTGTTTCCGGACGAATCCGACTAGGTAGACTAAAAACGACAAAGGATCTGGACACTTAGATAGTGAACCTGTGCTGGAGTACCGAAATACTCAAGTTACCTAGCCCAGGGGCCGCGGCTGCATAGGGTTCAAAAGACGTCGGGAATCCTCGTTGAAGTCTATGGAGCCTGAAAGAAGAAGTTGCTGGCAGGCGACCAGTGAAGAAGTTCGGTGTGATCCAAGGCTGGATCAGTGAAGGAGACGACCTGAAAGCAGAGGGGACTCAGTTCTTAATCACTAGCCAGTGATTATGTGGGCACCAGGATGGCACCGGATGAAGTCACCTCGACCAGGTGAGTGGGCGACGCTGGACTCTGCAGTCACACGGGCTAGGAGGCGTTGTCGGCGTCCAGGCTGGAGGTGCGAGCTGTCCCACGAGGCTGTCGGCTGTCGACGATGTTGGACTCAGGATTTGAGCAACAAACCTTGGCAAAGGCAAGCCCACGCGGTGGAGTCAAGATGGCGTCTGGAGTGGACCAGGAGGGTCCAGGGCACTTCCTGTTGGACAAGAAGCAAGGGCCAGTCTAGGGGACCTAGACCAGCGGTGAAAACGTCGTGGTACGTCGTCAAGAGGGTCACTAGCCAACGGGCAAGTGACCGGACAACGTGGCAAGCAGCAAAGAAGCAGAAGGGCCCCACGCAGATCTCGTGGATGCTGGGAGGCTGGAGCTGCTTAGGGTTAGGGCTTCTCAAACACCAATGCACTTACTCGAGGGTCTCTCGGGGGTCGTGCTGGTGAAGCGTCGTGCAGGTCTTGAAGATGGCCGGTCCTACGGGTCTCGTCACACCCACGAATCTCAGCTGGGCTGGATGATGTAGGTAGAGGTCAGAGATGGTAGGGATCCGGGTCTCGTCGAGCTGGGCAGTCTTGATCCGGAGGATGGACGTGCAGCAAACCGCAAGAGCTTCGATGGTGCCTGCTGGTGCAGGGTGGCTACTCCTTAGCCACAAGGGAGAGTCTTCAGAAAAGTCAAGAGTTCCTTTCGTGGAAAGTAGTTCAAGATTCAGAATGATCTAATTTGGGAAGGGGGCCTGCTCCTACCTTTATCCTAAGAAAAGGGGCTGGCACGCGACTAGGTCCTGCCCTATGGGTGGGACCAGGAGGGGGGTGGTTACACCCCTCTCCTTTGTCCGGTCTCTCCCCAGCTCAGGGGCTGGTGTGCCCTAGGAACTGGTTTGAGCCGGCATATGCACAGTGAGCACCGGGGTGCCACTTGCAGTCACCTTCCTTTCAGCCCTGCCTACCTGGGATACACAAAATCCTGTCTGGGATGGTGCTAGCACCGCCCCTGACAGGAAACCCTTTGTCCAGGCCTCCGTTGCTGGAAGGACTCCCAGCAGCAGGAGGGCAGACTTGTGTCTCGGTGGCAGCATCCATTTTGTGGAGCTGAGGCTGTGTCTGACTTTAACCGGGGTTCACAGTTACATACATGTCGTGTCCCTCTAGAAGGGTGGAATGCTAACCCCGTCGCCAAAATTGGCGAGGGGTTAGTATTCCAATTCGTATGACAACTTACTCGACATGTTTTGATAATGCTATACCAAAGTTAGCATTTAACCGCGAGGATTATAATGCACTTAAGAGTATATGGTATAGCGTTATCATGGAACAGCTATTTGAACTTGGTTCCGCAAGCTGCAAACGGGCTCAGCTCATGCCAGAGCACCATCTCACATAATTCCAAGCCCTCTGCCTTCAGGATTGATAAGGCCTGCCATAGGAGTGACTGATAGGAATATATGTGTCCATTTTAGGTTTAGATATAGATATACTATATCTAAAGCAAAGGGTGCTTACACCACCTTGCCCCAGCTGTCGTGCAGCCAGTTGTGTCTGTTTGGGTGGCCAGCCAGGGGTGGCATAATACATGCTTCAGCCCCTGGTAGGCCCTGGGTACACCTATGCCCTGGATACCTAAGGTATGCTGTACAGGGACTGATAAGGTGGCCCAGTACCAATTGGTAAAATGCACCTAAGGTACATGGTTGTAATTTAGAGAGAGAACAGCTAGGCTGTGGGTCTGATTAGCAGGCCCACAGCCAGGGAAAGTCGTAAATCAGTGAAGCAAAAAGCAAAAATCTGGGGTGGCCATGGGATTGCAGACCCCACTCTCCTACATATATATGGTGCCAATTGGCATGCTGGAGTCAGTATGAGGTACTTTTTCTGCATTCAATCGAGGAATGCAGAGAGCACCCAGAGAGTGTCAACGTCAGCGACAAATACAATATATGAAATGTCTCCATACTTCGGGACCTTTTTTATCTTTGTAGTAACTTAACAAGGGAGTAGGGAGGGCAGAGGGAAATATGAAAAAGGTATAGTATCGATATGAAATATTTTTTACTAAAGGTAAGTAACTTTTTTTTTTATAAATAATTTTTCTAACAGATTCCTCACATTATGAGGGAGTAGAAAAGCAATAGCCTGAGAGAGGTAAGACTGAGGAGTGCTGATTTTCCAAATAAGTCCTGCAACACAGCCCTTTGCTGGTGCTTGAAGCTATACTGATCAGCAAAAGTATGTGAATTTGACCAAGTGGCTGTCTGGCAGAGGTCAACCATGTAACACCTCATGTGAGAACCGCTAAATCGGCTGCGGCACTGGTGGAGTAGGCTTGAATGTCAACTAGAGAGTCCTTCTTTGACAGCACATAGCAGATTTGAATGCAAAGTACGACCTTACAGGAAATGATGCACTTGGTTTCTGCTGTGCACTTCTTGGCTCCAACAAAACGTATAAACAGCTGATCACACACTCTGTCCTGCATATGAGAACAATCTATGATGTCACTCTTCCTCCTTGGGATAGGAGCAGAAAAGAAATATGAGAGGTGATGGAATGGCCTATGTAAAAGGAAGATACCACCTTCATTAAGAAAAATGAGGATGTCAAAGAAACATTTTACCCAGACCAAAAACTTTCAATGGTGGTTGGGCTGAGTGGGCATGAAATTCCCCAACACTATGGGCCGAAGCCACTGCCACTAATGCACAAGTTACTACTTGTGTAACGATATTCGATATATCTGTAAGAGACATTAGTTAGTGATAGATTCCTTACCTTAGAATATCCCCAGGCGTCAGACTGGATCCGGAATTTTTTGCGTAGCAGTACCCTTGCGCGTCGGTAGGCGTTGTCTGAGGCTCCGCGTCCGTCGTCGGCGCCGTGATGACGTCGTCGGAGTACTTAGACGCTTTTTTTTTCCGCGCCAGAAACGCAGAGCTATGCTAAAAACCAACACTGGTGCCTTGAAACTAGGGCACTGAAAGGGGATGTCCTTAACCCTAGATATCGGTTCGCAGAACGGGGAGGATGGGTGGGTCGGTAAGGAATCTATCACTAACTAATGTCTCTTACAGATATATTGTTACACAAGTAGTAACTTGTGCATCTGAAAGAGACACGTTAGTGATAGATTCCTTACCTTAGAATAGATACTCCAGCAATACCAACCCCGGTGGTGGGTCTGCGAACCAATAATCACACCAGAAAGTCCTGGAGGACGGAACGGCCAAAGAAGCCATCCCTCCGGACTTGACTGTCCAGGCAGTAGTGTCTTGCAAACGTGTGTAGCGAGGCCCACGTAGCCGCCTGGCAAATGTCCTGCAAGGGCACTCCCCGGCCCAGGGCAGTTGTAGTCGCCGTGGCTCGGGTGGAGTGAGCCCGCAATCCAACAGGGGGCTCCTTTTTAGCCAAGGAGTAACATGCCTGGATACACAAGATGATCCACCGAGAGATGGTCCTCTTGTGCACCGCTTTCGCCTTCTTAGCGCCCACGTAACCAACAAAGAGTTGGTCATCCACCCGGAACTGGCGTGTGGGATCCAAATAGAATGAAAGCGCACGTTTTGGGTCCAGACGGTGGAGCCGCTCTTCCTCTTTAGAGGAATGCGGTGGCGGAAAGAAGGTGGGCAAGGTGATAGACTGCCCATGTGGAAGGCCGTGACAACCTTGGGCAGGAAAGATGGCTTAGTACGCAATACAACCTTGTCCGGATGGACAGAAAGGAAGGGAGGAGTACAAGAAAGAGCCTGGAGCTCACTCACTCTCCTGGCAGAGGTGATGGCAACCAGGAAAGCGGTCTTCAGAGTAAGAAGGCGGAGAGGACAGTTGTGAAGTGGCTCAAAGGGAGCGCACATCAGAAATGTAAGAACAAGGTTCAAGTCCCACTGAGGCATCACAAACGGAACAGGAGGAAACGTGTGTGTGATGCCCTTCAGAAAGCGATTTACAATAGGGTACTTGAACAAGGAAGGTTGATCAGGCAGCCTTAGAAAGGCTGAAAGGGCAGAAAGGTAGCCCTTGATAGTGCCCAGAGCAGAGTCCTGCCGGGCAAGAGAAAGAAGGAAGAGAAGAACCTCAGAAAGAGGGGCAGAAAGTGGATCCACAGCCTTTGCTGTGCACCATGCCACAAATCTGTTCCACCTGCAGGCGTATACCGACTTAGTGGAGGGACGCCTGGCTGCCAGAATGACGTTACAGACTTCAGGAGGCAAGTCAAATGGCCTCAACTGTCGCCGCTCAATCTCCAAGCATGGAGGTGGAGACTGGACAGGTTCGGTGGAGGATCGTCCCCTGGTGCTGCGACAGAAGGTCCTCCCGAAGAGGCAGACGAACCGGGGGATCGACTGACATACTGAGTAGCTCTGGATACCAGTACCTTCGTGCCCAGTCCGGAGCCACAAGGATGACTTGGGCCCGGTCGCGCTTGATCTTCTTCAGCACTCTGGGCAGAAGTGGTATAGGCAGAAAGGCGTACAACAGACCGCAACTCCACTCGTGACGAAAAGCATCTCTGAGCGAGTGCCGCCTTGGAAATGCCAACGCGCAGAACTGATGACATTGCGCGTTCTCTTCGGTGGCGAATAGATCTAACCAAGGCTCTCCCCATCGCTGAAAGAGGCCTTGCGCCACGTCCGAGTTCAGACGCCATTCGTGATCCATCATGCACCTACGGCTGAGCTCGTCCACCCTGGCGTTCAGAGAACCTGCCAGGTGATGAGTCACCAGGGTCACGCCCTGGCGTTCCAGCCACTGCCAGAGGGGCAGAGCCCCCTGGCAAAGGGTCCATGACCCCACCCCGCCCTGTTTGTTGCAGTACCACATGGCGGTGGTGTTGTCCGTGAACACCTGCACTACACTCCCCCGGACAGAGGGGAGGAATGCCTTCAGTGCTAGACGAATCGCCCGCAACTCCAAAAGGTTGATGTGGAGCCGGGCCTCCGCCGGAGACCAGAGGCCTCTGATCTCCGCCTCTCCCATGTGGCCCCCCCAGCCCTGGAGGGACGCGTCCGTCACAACTACGTGCTCCGGTTGGGGTAGGGAGAGGGATCCGCCGCTGACCCAATCGCGGTCCGTGAGCCACCACTGCAGCTGTCTCGCGGTGCCCTCCGAGATCAGGACGTGGTCGGACAGGTTGCCCTGATGCTGGGCCCACTGAAACCTCAGGTCCCACTGCAGAGCCCGCATCCGCCACCTGGCGTGATGCACCAGTAGGATGCAGGAGGCCATCAGCCCCAGAAGCCGCAGCGTCAACCTGACCGAGACCCGGGATAAGGGCTGAAAGAGTGGAATCAGAGCCTGAATATCCCGGACCCGCTATTCGGGAGGATAGACCCGAAACCGCGCCGAGTCGAGAACCGCTCCGATGAAAAGGAGCTTCTGAGAGGGACACAGGTGTGACTTCAGCACGTTGATGGAGAACCCCAGCTGGTGCAAGAGGTCTGCCGTCGTCTGGAGGTGGCTGACTATTGTTTGGGGCGAGCCCGCCTTCAACAACCAGTCGTCGAGGTGGGGGAAGACTGAAACCCCCAACCTGCGCAGATGAGCTGCGGCCACCACCATCACTTTCGTGAACACCCGTGGTGCGCTGGTAAGGCCGAAGGGGAGCACGGTAAACTGAAAGTGCTCGTGGCCTACCGTGAACCGTAGGTAACGCCGGTGGGCCGGCAGGACGGGGAAGTGAAAATAAGCGTCCTGCAGATCCAACGCTACCATCCAGTCTCCTGGGTCTAGGGCAGCCAAAACCTGAGCCAGAGTCAGCATTTTGAACTTCTCCTTCCGGAGGAAGCCGGTGACGTTCCGTAGGTCCAATATAGGGCGTAGGCCCCCCTTCTTGGGTACCAGAAAGTAGTGGGAGTAGCAACCACACCCTACTTCTGGCCCAGGATCGCGCTCGATGGCCCCCTTGGCCAAGAGGGCCGTAACTTCCTCCTGCAGAAGTCGCAAATGATCCCCCGATACGCGGTGGAATTGCGGTGGCATGGCTGGAGGGGACGTCTCGAAGGGGAGGGAGTAGCCCCTTCGGACGATCTGCAGCACCCACCTGTCCGAAGTGACAGTGCGCCAGTGAGAGTGGTGATGGCGAATCCTGCCTCCCACTGGTGTCACATGGGCCGAAAAGCACGGACTAGGAGGGTTTTGAGGCAGATGCTGCGGGGGAAGGTGTGGACTGACCTCACCGTTGTCCCCGACCGCCGCCACAGCGGTTTCCACGGCCGCCACCGCGTTGGGTATTTCCCCAGCGGAGCGTGGCTGGCGGCACGTGTGGGTACACCCCTTCCGTGGCCACGAAAGGAGTGAAAGGCAGCCGATTGCTGGCGCGTGGCCGAGAGGCTCAAGGACTTAGCCGTAGCCCTGGAGTCCTTAAAGCGCTCAAGTGCATGGTCTGCCTTGTCGCCAAAAAGGCGACGGCCATCAAACGGCATGTCCATCAGTGTGTTTTGGACATCGGCCGAAAAGTTGGCGGACCTCAACCAGGCGTGGCGTCTGACCGCCACCGTCGTTGCCATCGCTTTACCTAGTGAGTCGGTGGTATCCAGCCCACACCGGATAGAAAATCTGGCTGCATCCCGGCCCTCCACAAGGGCTTGGCGGAGTTTGGCCCGTACCTCCAACGGACACTCTGGCAGCACTTCCGCAACCGTATCCCACAGAGAGTGGGTGTAGCGGCCCAAGAGGCAAGCGGTGTTGGAAGACCGCAGTCCCAGACTAAGGGAGGAGAAGATCTTTTTACCGTACTGCTCGTACCTCTTGGATTCCCTGTCCGGCGGAGCCGACGGGAATGCGGTCTGGGAATTGGATGCCTGGATGACCAGGCTCTCGGGGGTGGAGTGGGTGGACAGGAAACATGGGTCGCCCGGGGCCGGGCGGTGGCGTCTGGCCACGTTCCTATCTACGGGCGAACCGGTAGCGGGCCTGGACCAAGTGCCCAAAAGAACGTCGGATAAGGCCTCATTAAAGGGCAGCAGAGGCTCGGCCGAGCTTGACTGCGGTTTAAGGACCTCAGTGAGGAGGTTAGTCCTCACGGCCGCGACGGGGAGCTCAAGGCCCAAGGCCTTGGCTGCCCTCATCAGCACCACACTGTAGGTTTATTTTATTTATTTTATTTTATATGCTTATAAAGCGCCAGACTAGACCCCCGAAGGGGTATCTCCGCGCTATAACTGCAGGTGGAAAGAGAGTAAAAGAAAGTGTCCAGGGATGGGAAGACAATTAATTCCTGGGAAACAAATGGGTTTTTAGGTTTTTTCTAAACGCCATGTGATTAGTGATTGACCTCAGTCCGAGCGGCAATGAGTTCCATAAGATAGGTCCGGTGTGGGCCAGTGCACGGCCACCTTGTCTGGTTTTCTTAATTCTAGGTGTTTTGAGTAGTAGCTGGTCGCTGGAACGCAAGGAGCGTCCTGGGATGTAGGGCTGAAAGATGTCTATGAAATACTTAGGTTGCCCCCGCCTCCGACGCCACGGTAGGAGGCGAGACAAAACCAGTGTCCGGTGAGGTGTCCAGACCACTGGCATCCCCAAGTCCACCTGTCCAGTCCTAATGAGACTGACACTCTCTGGTCAGAGGGTCCTCAGACCCCTCCCAACACTCCTCATCACCCATCTCCTGATAATCAGGGTTGTCAATGGATGGGTCCGGCTCATAGAAGTTAAACTCCCCAAGCGGCGTAGAATGCGGCGTCCAGCGGCGCCGCTCCGGCGCGGAGCCGGGTCGAGGGAGGCATCGGGGACGGCGCCGCCCGAGTACGGCGCCGGAGGTGACACCTGACGGACCGACGCCGGGGAGGGGGGTCGTAAGGTCCACCGGCGACGACCCAGATCCCGAAGGGGATCCAGTGGGTTCCTGCAACGCCGGGCCCGAAGGCTGGTCGGGACCACGGGGCCCTGCGGTGCCGGGCCAGAAGGTGCCGGCGCGCCGGGGCCGAAGAACCCGACGGTGTCGGGGCCGAAGCCCCCGACCCGCTAGGGGCCCCAGACGGGTCCACTGGGCCCAGAGGCGCCGCGGAGCCCGTCGGAGGAGAAAGGGAACTCATGGCCATGAGGAAGCGCTCGATCTCCTCCTGCGTCGCGTCTCGCCCAGGGACCGGAAGGTGTGGAGCTGGACGCGGCGCCAGCGACTCCGACGGAGCCGCGTGGGCGGTGTCACCCGAACCCCCGGCCGCATCGCGCGAGCGTCGGGGGGAGTCAGAAGAGCGATGACGCCTCTTCGACTTCTTGTGTTTCTTACCTGACGACGACTTCGACCCAGAGGAGTGATGCCGACTCTCGGAGCTCCGACCCCGCGACCTGTCCCTCGACCTCCCTTGGGACCGGGACCTCTCGCGGCGCAGGGCCGACTGCCGGAGTTCGAGTCGCTTGCGGGAGCCTGGCTTTCGAAGATAGGGCCTGGCAGTCGGGGCAGGCCTTGTCGTCGTGGTCGACGTCTAGACAGAGTAGACACCGGCGGTGAAGATCCGTGACCGACATCGTGCGGTCGCAATCCTCGCAGTGCTTTAATCCAGGCATCCCTATGGCACCGATCTATCAAAAAGATGATCAAAATGATCCAAAAAGTTAGTCAAAAAGTGACTAAAAGTACTGCTTTTTCCAGATCTGCGCTTGCTGGCGCGGAAAAAAGAAGAACTGACGTCAGCACGCGGAGGCGGCGTCTAAGTACTCCGACGATGTCATCACGGCGCCCACGATGCCGACGACGGACGCGGAGCCGCAGACGACGCCTACCGACGCGCAAGGGTACTGCTACGCAAAAATTTCCCGGATCCAGTCTGACGCCTGGGGATATTCTATGGTAAGGAATCTATCACTAACATGTCTCTTTCAGATAAGACAGCTTTTTGAGTTAAATGTCGAGCTGGACAGCCGTGCATTGGGTCAAATGTGGATGCCAAAGGAATGATTGCATAAGATTCAAATCCCACTGAACAACAATGAGTGGGAGGAAACAAGCAAAGTCATTCCGAAAATGTGCCAGTAGTGGTTGGTCAGGGATACACATGGTAGCAGATAGGGCAGCCAAATAACTCTTTATAGTATTTACTGCTAGGACTTACTAGGCAAGACACAGTGCAAAGTGCATAACACTGGAAACGATGACTGAAATGGGTTCAAACCTCCCAACTGACACCACTGAACAAACTTCTTTTAACACCAAACATATATCAATATTGTAGCAAGGTTCCTGGCAGCCGAGAGAACGTCCACATCCTCGGGAAACAAGTGGAACCACTCAATCTTTTGGGGATTAGAAAGAAAGATCTGGCTATCCTGCTGCGAGAGCAGGTTCATCCTATCTGGGAAGGGACGGCTGAGTGCTGTATTCCCCCAGATTAGCATATCAAATCCTCCCTGCCCAGTCAGGGGAAACCAGGTTTAGCTGTGCTCGATCCTCCCCCACATTCTTCAGGACACTCAACAGAAGTTGAATCAGGGAAAGGCATATAGCAGATCCTCCATTACCAGTAGAATCAGAATGAAACAGTCGACTTGTACAAGTAATATATTTTTGTGTGGCTCTTGTTTGATACTACTATGCTCTGACATTCACAATTTGAAAACAAATGTCCTTTGATACTCATGTAAAACAATACAGTCATATCATTTAATTCATTATGATGCCTTGCTTTTGTGTTGAATGAATGTTATTTAACAACTGCTGCCAAAAATGTAATTGACTACAACTTATAATAATAGATCAAGTGATGTTCTTGGTGCTAATTTCTTTTTACGTGATGACCCATATTCTTGGGGTTGTATTGCTCTGCACTGTTGTTGGTCTGATCCACTGAACACATACTATCATTTTGGGGACTAAAATATGGGATCGGCACCACCTGTGCCAATCGTGCTGGTTGCCTCAGTGACAGGCCCAAGGCTTTGGTGATGAAGAATATTACATGCGGCATGCAAAAAATAAGCGAAAAGAGGCACTTCTGATGGAGGCAGGCAGTGATGCAGGGGTTCTTGGACAATCCACTGAGACAGAGTAGAGTGAAAATGGTGTCTGTTACAAAATTATGTAATGCAGCGGGGAACTGCAGAGAGGTTATGAGGGAGTGATGAGCCAGACCCAGGGAAGGGAGTGATGAGCCCGACCCAGGGGAGGAAGCTCTACCCAAGACCTCCTGGATGGAGCGGGATGGGGCTGACTGCCTTTGTTACAAGGCAGTCTTGAAGGGAGCAGTATGCCACCTCAACTTTGAGGCAAATACATGAATAGAAGAAATTTGCTCCTACATAATTAAGGCGGTCTTGTAATCATTGAAGAATGAATCACTTGTTTCAAAAATCCAAAGTCTCGAGAATATTGTACAAGAGACCCTCAAACCACACTTTCACAGTGACAGTATATGTTTTTTCTCCGATAGAGTGGTAAAGTGGCTAGTGTCATCATTGGATCGTACTCACTTGAGGGTTCGGTACTCCAAGTGATTAACCAACCACCACCAGGAGGGAGTATGACAATAACATAGTGCAAATACATCAAACAGAATATAGTATAGACGAAGAGTGGCCTCAACTGGGTTCGAAAAGTGCCAACCTTTCCATTAAAATTGCGATTTTATAAATATTTATTTGTGAATTAAATAAATATTTTCTCATTTGAGTATTTAAGCGTTTAAGACATAGTTAAGCATTTGCTGAACAATTGTTTCTGTATTTTTTGTGCATTGCTTTGTGGTTCAAATACCTGAAAATGCTTATACGGGGTCACCGCCTTCCAATAATGATTAAGTGGGGGTTCCGGTAATGATTAAGTGGGGGTCCACAGAAGTTAAAAGGTTAAGCAGCACTGGTATAGTGTGTCGGTACATTACTGTTTAGTGTTGTGTGTCTGCTTTCAATAGAATGGTGTGTGTTTGCATGTTGCCATGAGGAGTGGTAATGTCTACTGTGGTTGCAATTGGAGTTTGACATGTACACGTGGTACATGAGCAAATGTTCTGCAATACGTTTCACTCAAGATGAGTGGTCCTGTGTTTGTGGTGTTGCACCTTGTAGGGTGGAATACTTTTAAGTTTCTAAGTTGAACTTATTGAATGTTGGCCCTAGTGCTACTGCAATGCACCCAGATTTGTAGTACACCCTTGTGGGTGGAGAACTGTATATTCGGTTATGTTGCATCTTTGATAGGTGTCCTTTTATTTTGTTGTTCATTTGTGGCCTACTGCTAGACTGTGTTTCATTCTTTTGCCTGATATATCAGCTTGTGGGCAGCTTGTGGGCAGAGACCACTAGAGTATGCACAAACCTTATTGTGGACTTCTTGGTATTACAGCATTTGAGAGTCATACATTGTTGATCCTTGAATGTGAAAAAATGAGTTTTCCAAATTACTAGACTTCTGAATGTTTTGAAGTATTAAAATATTTGGTAAGTTAGTGTTTGACTGGAATTAGGTTGTTCTTTCCACTTTGGTGTTAGCACTTCATGTTGTTTTTTTAATATCTAGTTATGTGGTTTGATTGACATCTGTCTGAACATGAATGTCATCTTATCATGTGCATTAGAGACACCCCCTTGAGGGTGAAGAAGTGCTGTGAATATATCAGAACTCGGTTCCTACGCCATATTAATCATTTGTGATGTGTAAGCATCTGATGTTATGTTCAGTTCATAGTTTTCTTTCCTGTAATGCACAGGGGAAGGTTGATGTTTGTGTAGATCATCGAGTCCAGTGTGGTGTTCTGTAGGCAGTGTGCAGTGCTACATACTTTTTATAATGTATCTTAAGGAGTTGTGTTCTGTATGATGACAACCAGGCCTTCGTATGCTGTACTGTGATCTATTGTTTGCCACTGAACAATCCTTACCTTGTTGTGCAATGTAAGCTTCAGTAATATATAACTCATCAGTCTGCATACAAAACATCTGCATGTGTGTTTTGTCTTCGTGGGCTTGTTCTGTATTTGTAACTTATTTTTCCTCCCTGTTGCAGATTTTAGGTCTTGTCTAGGCAGCACTTGCATTTAACAGGCCTAGCGCTACTGGTTGGCTAGTTGGCCAGCCTTTCTGAATTCCCTTATTCTGGTTCGTTATTACCGTCCATTTGTCCCGCTTTTGTGTGCTTTGTTCCCTCCCAGGGGACATCACCAATTGTTTTTTTTGGTTGGCTATCTCTGGCCATCCGTTGCCTCCTTGTTCGCATCCTCTCGCTCCCGTCATTACTGTCGTCCTTTTTGCGGCATGCCTCACCCCCTGCATGACACTGCATTGACTTTAGTGGCAATGGGGGTACAATACGCTTTAGCTTTAAACATCTGAAGTTAAAGCATAGTGTGCCACCATTACCACAAAAGTCAATAAATACAAAAACTAAGGCGGGCGGACGCCACATTTCTTTCTATTTATTTACTTTTATAGTAATGGTGGCACGCCGCGTTTTAGCTGTAAACATCTAAAGCTAAAGCATAGTGTGCCGTGATTGCTACAATAGTAAATAAACAGAAAAAAAGGCAGCTGCACAACTTCTTTTTAGGTCTCGCCTGGCGTTGCAGTGCGAAAGCGCTGTCGCCAGCGAGACTTATTGTCAGTGTGATGCCTCCCAAGGGAGACAGACCGGGGCACGCGCCGATTTGGGTGTGTGGACGCGCTTTGCAGACGCGCTTACATATACCAGTAACGGCGCACACACACACAGCCAGCCCCCCCCTGCACACACACACGCACGCGCGCACACACACACACTCATTTAGGGAACATGTCGGCAACTGAAGATTTATAACTCGAGAAAGAAAGAGTACGTGGCACAAATGACATTTATCTAGATATTACATTCTATTCCATCTCAGGAGGTAGGTAAACGCGCGGCTAGAGTACTTATTAGGTAAGCAGTCTCTATAACTTTATAAACAGAAAGACAGAAGCATTAGACAGTCACTTGCAGGCACCGTACAAGTGCAGGCTTAGCTAGTGCGTGTCCCCCCCAGCCGCTGCCCCTCCCCAGGGGCGGTGGCCTCCACTGGCCCGGATACGCGCCTTACCTCTGGAAGACGTTCCACAGGAAGCTCTGGTCAGCGGCTGCGGGCTGGGGTCGATACTGCTACAGGTAGGCCATGCTTTAACTATATGAGCGCTCATCCAGGTCCGGGCACTGCTGTGAAAGCTACTGGGGTGTCCCGCCCAACCAGTGACTCATTTCTGCTCCGTCCGCAGCCTGGGCTCGCTGTCTCACTTCCGGGTACCGCCTGCTTTACAGATACTGTACTTCTTGGCTGCAGAGCCGACAGCGTTAGGTCCAGGAGCGCCAAGCAGAGGCCTACTCTGGGACTTTCGACTATCATTCGTCATCATTTGACCGAAAAACATGAACTTTTGAGAGACCTCATGCCTGCCAACAGACCACCGCACATCATTAGTTGTTCGCCAGTTGTGCTTGCCGATCTCTGGCACTGCTTTAATATGGCCGCCGTAATACCAGTGTTATGGTAAAGTTACGAACATGCTGAGTCCTTCTTCTGATTTCTTATTTACACCATTGGATGGTTCTTCATAAATGACGCAAGTTCTACGTAATGGAGCAGTCTTCGGAAATCCCCGGTCTCTCAAAAGCAATACCCAAACCCTGATTCATCTGTCTCAACCCAAAAAGATACAAGGTTACAGCGTGTTGCATCACTGATATTGCACAGACCATCGGACTAAAGCAATTTGTTCTCATACCAAACTCCCCCACATCTAAAATTAACTGCAAAGGTTTCAATACAAGTGGAGTGTTACAGCCCATATGGTTTTGGTATTAAGTAACGTAAGGAATGGAAAGCCGCAACCCGTGTAACAAATTACATGTAAAAATAATTGGCGTTCTCTATTTCGGAAACCTATCTGTAAAGAGCTTCATTCATAATTACGTCCATGTTTCTATTTCTATGTAACTACAAGGCAGGTAAGGTCTCGTTGGTCGCTCACACGCTCGACTGCGCGTGCCCAGAAGTTCGAGTGCGGGACCCGGGGGAATCCACCACGATGCTTGGAATCAACCTGCTGTAGGAGAACGGCAGAAGTTTTGTTGGGAAGAGGTTACGTTATTAAACAGGTACTCCATTCTGTATGTTAAGCCTATGACTGAGTGTCTGTTCTCTGTGATTTCTAAGCCTTCTCGCGAGCGGAGATCCCGTAATATTGCATTAGCAAAAACTAGGCGAATAAAGCAAGTCAGTGGGAGGTCGCCCTTTTTAGGTCTCGCCTGGATTTAAGTTTTCTTGTGCTGCCACCCTTGGGTGTAGCACAGAGGCGCTCTAGGACGAGGCTCATCCATGGGGGTTCTCACAACACACAGACGTAGGTACTTCCTGCCTCCGGCTGGTTTCTCCTCCCACCTCACCTCTTCCTTCGGCAGAAGCAGGAACCAGGGGCTGGGCCGGGCTTCTCTGCAGGCTACAGCGCCTCTCCTTCTGTTAGGCTCCGTGGAGCAGACAGGCCCGACCCGGAGCTGTGAGCACTAACTGCCAAGGAGCCCTTGCACCCCGAGAAATATACCTGCGCATCTGGGCACCAAGGAGCCCCTGTACCCCGAAAGTTACACCTTTGCAAGAAGTCCCTGTAACATACAGACAGGTACGCCGTTGCCAGGAAGAACAGGTAAGGCTCGCCTGTGTAAGGATTTGTGCTTATTTTAAGTCCTAAAAACGGTTACTTTACTGTTTCTTAAACTACAACACTTTAAACAGGAAGGCAGCTATGTACCGTACAGCGAGGTTATGCTTTGTGGCGCTATATAAACGCACTGATAAAGTAATTACCATCCGGATCATATCTACTTACTTTCTGTAACTGATCTCGGTATACTATCAGCGTGTGGTCTCAGAGCTGGAATAGAATGGGGGTGCTGCAGGTACACTGGCGCGCTGTATAGAATTGAATGGCGGGTAGGGTAAGTTTGGAAGGAGGTGCATTGGAAAAGCAGCCTGTTGTCTCAGAGCTGCAGGTGCACTAGGGGAGCTGTATGTGGTGGAATGGCAGGGGTGGTGAAGTTAGGAAGGAGGTGCCTCAAGAGCAGCACGTTTTCTCAGAGCTGCAGGTACACTGGGGGAGCTCAATCTGATTGGATGGCGGGGTGGGGTAAGTTTGGAAGAAGGTGCATTGGAGGAGGAGCTGTGTGGGGGCCAATTTGCAGGTAGACTGGGGAAGCTGTATGTGATGGAATGGCGGGGCTGGTGTAAGTTAGGAAGGAGGTGCATTGGAGAAGCAGCGTGTGGTCTCAGAGCTTCAGGTAGACTGGGGGAATTGTATTTCATCTAGATGGAATGGAGGGCGTGGTGTAAGTTAGGAGTGAGGTGCATTGGAAGAGCAGCGTATGGGTTCACAGCTGCAGGTACACTTGGAAGCTGTATATAATGGAACGGCAGGGGTGTACGTTACGGAAGGAGGTGCATTAGAAGAACAGTGTGTGGTGTCAGAGCTGGAATCAAATGGGGGGCTGCAGTCCAGGATTGAGATGCACTGGGAGAGCTGTGTGTGGGTCTTTGTGGCATGGCAGGAATGGCGCAGATCAGGATTCAGTCACACTGGCAGAGCTGTAAATTAGCCTCACAAGTACAATAGCAAGGCTCATGATTGAGGGGCACTGGCAGAGCATGCAGTGGGTCTTAAGCACTAGGATAGTATGGTATTCTTGTTTCATTACTGGAATTGTAGGAGTGTTGCAACAGTGGACTCAGGTGCTCGTTCCAGTACAAAAATAATAGGGTACGGTCAAGGCGCATTGGCGGAGCTCTACGTGTCTCTCTCCTGCAATGGTATTGAGCTACTGGCATTGTAAATAACAAACCTTTCATCTATGTGTTGGTTTTGAAAACAGATAAATAAAAGGCATTGCCATTTGCAATGCCTTTTACAATGCCATTTACAATGGCAGTAGCTTAAAAGTTGGCAAATGCAAGACCTATTGCATTGCAAATGCTTGCTGGGTTCGTTAGTAATTCTTATCGTACCTGCCACTTTATCACTAGCAAAAGTTATAACATTTGATTTGATGTTTGCACTGGCATTGTCATTATATTGACATTTCCTTTACAGGTGGCACATTGTTCTTCCAAAGGATAATAGGTATGACATATTTGTACAATGTACCAATTTGCAATAAGGTCATGTATATGCAATGTCATGCATTGGAATCGTTGGGGCTGTGATTCAAGGCAGTTGAAGTTTTGAGTTGGGGCCATCTGGTTGAGAATGCCAGGCTGATAGGACGCGTCCTAACATATTAAAAATAGAAGTTGTTCCTGTTGACCACAATCTGCCATAATGCTTCATGATGCCTGTCTCTACCCAAGATGTGACAACACTAACAACAATGATTAAAGTAATTAACGGTGATGTCAATAAAAACATTTACTTAAAGGAGTTTTTATGCTAACTAAACCATAAAATAAGAGCAACATAAAGCACATAACATGATGAAAGTGGTGTGATAAGTCTAGCTCTGGTATCTGGTGAAGTTTACAATCCAGACCATGTTGTTTTTTATCCTTCACCAGAAGCCCACAATAGCAATATTGGGCTAAAGTACATTGCGCACTGTTTTCTGTTATAAAACTAGATATATGTTACTGAACTGGAGATAGCATCTCTGAACTTTTGGTTAATTTGGTTCGTCTACAAGAAAGCATATTTTTGTTTTACTAATCACTCTTTATCCTATTTGACCAATCAGGGCAAAACGTCTCGAATAAAATACAATTCTTTTTCTGGTGGATTCAGGGAAGTTTTGTGAAAACTGATTAAGCGGAAGGGAAGTTATACGATGGGTTTCCGTTTTTACTCGTACCGTAGCATTTTGGCCATGCCATCTTAAAAAGAAAGATAGATTAATACCAAGCTAGCCAAACACAGAGGCCACCACCTTCCGTATGCCTTGGATTCTGAACTTGTACTCGGAACGGATTCTCACTGGCTGTGAGGAGCTGATCATTTTGCTTTAGTTGAACAAAGTTTGCAGGCATCCAATCATAGAAAATATACCTCTGGGGGCTGTGTAAAAGTAGAGTTCGCACACCACACCTTCAGTAGTGGGCTAGGGCAATAGACATGTGGATGGAAGCACTTTTTATTTAGACAACATTTATAAATTGGATGAGGCAGATGTAAAGACTGCGTAGATTACTATTATTGTGGACCTTTAGCTCCAGCACACTCAGCATTAGTCACAGGGGGTTGCCTTAGCTATACATCCAGTACTTCAGTCCTCTGAGCCTACTAAACATAATCTTTAGCTGTGCCGAAGCTCTGGGCTAAGTGCTCGGCCCTCCCATACCATGTGCCCTGTACGCCTGCCCACAAAACATAACACTAGGCGGCGCTCAGCAGCTTCCTATGTAGTGTGTTTTCCCAAAAAGTATGCCCAGTACTGTGTCCATGTCCTGCACCCAATCATCTTACCGAGTATTTGGTTCGCCTTTTGGGTAGTCTGGCACTGCCAGATGGACCAGATTGCAAAGTGTCCAGTCTTTCCACCCTAGTGACGGCTGGGCATGGTGTGTAGCATTGGCACATATGTTGGCCTTCAGTCAAACTCTGCAAGCATTCTCACTCCCCCAGTAATGAATGGGCATAGTCTTTATTATTCTCTATATGAATTCAATAGAAAATGCAACTTTGGGGGAAAACCCATTGGAGTATGCTTCTCTTTCACCAGTCTGCACAAATCTTCCCCAGATAAATCTAATTGGATGGTAAGAGCAAAAAAGGTTGAGCACTATCGAATGATGCAATACAAACACAAGAATTACAATTACCTTGATACCCGCTGGAGGTAAACACCTGTGACAATGTCTGCAAAGCTTTTCCTATTTTCTGATATTCCTTCGGTAATGCTGAAAAACAAAATAACAGTCCTCAATGCAAAAAGGAATAGTGTTCCTAAAGACATATTATTCGTAACAAGAGTTGGCTTGTACCACTATGATCTGCTTTCCCCTTTTGAATAAGAGACGGAATTGCAGAATACATTTTTTATCAAGTTTTACCAACGTTGAAGCACATGATAAACATATTTTAACATTGAAACACTAATTACAATCAAGTGTTGTAATACCAAAATGACTGACTTAATTGCTCTCATTTACTGATTAACTGATTCATTCAAACACATAATTGATAGGTTAGTAATTCACAAACTCAGTCACTAACACACTCTCGTAGTAACTCAATACCTGGCTCAAATACACTATTTAATAATTAATTCACACACATACACACACAAACAGCTGCATGCTCACACACACAATGTTGTGCAAGTCACTACATCATTGTCAATGACACTTGTCTCTGGCTTCCAGGCACATACAGCAAGTGTGGAAGTGCCTTGTTTGGTGAGCAGCTCTCCTTTCCAGTACTGAGCAATTGAAAAATCAGTTGCAAGGACAAATAAATCTAATTATTAGGAATTTAGTCCGCAAACGGACAAGGCATAGCATTTGCAGCACCTTTCTTCAAAACAACTTAAATGTTCTGGTTTAAAGCCACATACACATATGTACAGTTCATGTAGGGCTTTGTTCTTTTTGTAACAGTTTGTAGGCCACTCCTCCTGGGCATCTCTTGCTTCTTTCGGGTGCCCTGGGATTGGAGACACTCCATTGGTAGCCTCAGTCTGGGGAGTAGCCCTCCACATGTCCTATCTGGTCGAAGTACCTGTAGTCATTTGGGTGCAGTTACTCTATCCAGAGGAGCTGCTTACTGCCCTCAACATGTAAATTAGGTCTAGAGACTTTGGGCAGGAATAGGCTCCTTCATGTTTACTTTTTGTGTGTATTTGGAAATGTCATCATTATTATATGTACCAGTTTTGCAATATTTATTCTGAACATAGGACTGTGTGTACAGTCCCACTTCAGTTGCACTATCATCATTAGAGTTACACTTGGATGATCTAAAAAAGTATGTATGTTTATGAACGCAAACAGTATAGTTTTCGAAGGTAGTGGCCATTGGTTACTTTATTGTGTTGCATTACTGTTTTACTGTTATTTGTGCGATTTGCCGTTTGATACCCATTTCCACTTTAAATATAGTTACATATGTTGAGATATTAATAAAATGTATGCTTTATTTACATCAACTTCCAACCCTCTTCTCATGACAATCCCATATTTGTTGCAACTGTTATAATCGTGTTGTGCCGAACCCAGATTCACTTAATTTAAGGTTAGTCTAGACTGTTGGTCAAAGTCTACTTTGATAGTTAATAATTCTTGGGGAGGGGCAACTTTCCGTCGCAGATCAACACCAGCACTTACCATTGATACTGTTTGGATGTCCCTGGGACTACAAGGGCAAGAAAATAAATGTAAAAGTGCATTTATAAATTGTTATTGTCCCACAACGGCCACAAGACATTAAGGCAGCTACGAAATGGAATTTTGATAGTATAGAATATGACCAGAACGTCCCTACTTGCTTCTTTATATATATATATATATATATCCTGCTCAAGTTAACAGATAATTGCAGCCCTGGAAATTCGATCTGTTCTTCTGAATGATGATGCTTTAAGGCCTTGTGTTGGGGCACAACCCACACACCAATCGTTTTTGTTCTGCTCAGCAGGTAGGCCGAGGGTGTGGGAACCCATTAGCTATGTATGTAGGATAATAGTAAGATACTGTACAATAAACAAAAATACCCTTGGCAGAGCTCTCTGAAACCTTATTACTGGTGAAATATTTAAAATAGGTGACATGCTTCATCATGGGGCACTCCTCACCCATGTCGGTAGTAGTGACTTAAATAGAATCAACCTTAAATGTAGTTACGGGAGTTCTTGCGGTGAAAATAAATGTGCTACCATTAAGCCCCCACTTTAATAAATTAAGGATTGATAGGGACCAAATGAAAGATTAAACCTGCCTAATGGTCAATCACCAACTTTTATTGTGATTGCCAATTAAGTGGCCTAAAAACAAAGTGATGGGTATTGGTTCAAACCAAACAGAAGTTTGATGTTTCAGTATCTATATACATTCCATAATGATTCAGGGGGTTAAGGGGGATGGGGGTGTCTTCTGGATCAATGACCCTTTGAACATCGTCTAAGTTGACTTTGGCCTCGTAATGTGCGATTTGTGGTTAGTGGTCAAAGAAAAATGCTGGAGTTTCGAAATAAGAAGTAGAACAGCGGGCAAACCAGTTCTTCTTGAATTAGTTAATGAAGAACACTCCTCCTAAAGTTAAAATTACCAATTTTTTAAATAATTATACAAAAACATTGAAATATAGATTTCTTTATCCGGTAACAGGGGAGCACTCGAACCATAAAGTTAACCAGTACACAAGTGGGTCAAAGCTTTTATGCACTTATTTGTTTATTGAATCACAATTTGAGAAACTAATGCCTATATGAGGCAGCGTTGAAAAGTAAAAGTATCACACTGACACTTGACCAGAGAACAGAAATGTCAAGAGTGCTAACATTTTGTGTCAGAGAAAAAGGGTCAGGAACTTAAAAAGAAAGCAGCTGTCGAGCATGTATTAAGTCAGAGAGGTTGCAGGGTCCTGAATGCCTAATGAAGGGTTAGGAAAAATAATAAGCTAAATGTTAATAAGGAAGCTATCCGTGTAAAATCAAAGCTACACAAAGTAGATGGATTCACTTACTTTGGATGCAGCTTCACTATGTGGTTCCACTATACTCAGCCTAGAAAGACCCATGTTGAATCAGGACTGGAGTGGCATACTGGCATACTCAAAGGAAGTCTAAGCAAACAGTAATACTCCAGGGAAATGAGGGAAGTGTTCTGTGGTGATGTGACACATGAACACTATGTGCATGTCATCGCGAAGGAAGTGAAGGTTCACCCTGTGCAATTAGTCTATAGCCATATGAAGTAGTTTGAAGTTTATTACTTTAGCACAGTTACTTAAAACCATTACTACAAGAGACAACATTAACACATTTATCCTATTAAAAAGACGAAGCTAAAAAACAGCTCTCCAGGCTTAATGACCATTACACATGTAAAGGAAACAGTCTTATAGTTGCCAACATAAACATATTACTGTGCTAGACCTAAAATAAAAGATACATTATGACAGAGGATACTAAACCAGGGGACAGAAAAAGTCTGTGATGAGTTTTTGAGGGGGAGGGGGTGGGAACACAGGGTCCAAAGAAGGTAAAAAAAGATTGTCCAAAAGTCTCACAAATTTTCCAGACCTTGCAAGTACTTGAATGTCTGTGGACGTGAAGCACAGGCCCGATGCCTCCCAGCATGTCTTGATGCCCCATTTTAAATACAGAGGTTTTAAGAGAGATCTTCTAGGGGCAGCCAGGGCGGGGCAGCAGCACAAGAGATGCAGCCATGATTCAGAGTGGTAATTGCACAGTCTACAAGCCCCCCCCTCACTTGTTGGGGCCTATCTGTTAAAAGCTGTCGAACGCAGGCCTAGAAGTCGCATAAACATTATGTTCTTCCGTGCCGCGGCGTTTACATTTTCCTGGAGATAAGATTGCGGTTTCCCAGGGAGGTACGAGGTGTTCAAGGGAAGCAAAATGGTAGATTTTTTTACAGCCTGAAGGTCCATACGATGGGAGATTAGTTTAACCTGCTTATTGATAAGTTGTTTCCAGGCTGAGTATGGAATGGTGTCTGAAAGGAGAGATAAGTTGTCAATCTCTAGCACTGTTATGGCCTTTGTAATCTGAGTGTTCCAGAGGTTACCAGGACTATAAAGAGTTTTTTTTAGCAGGGATTTTAAGGTATTGTCTCCTGCTTTTAATGTCCTTATAAAATATTTCAGAATGTCTGCCTCACAATAGATTGTCTTTGTAAGCCCAGCTCCAAGCGTAGTCTTGCCCGCTGGATGAAACTTGGGAGATGGAAGATTTTTTTAAAGGTGGAAATTTGAGCGAGGTCAAGGCTGACAGAGCATGCGCCGGGGAAAGCCTGATGCCCGTAAGTTAGGGCAGGAAGTAGAGTGGCTTTGGTCACCTTCAGAATGGATTCTGCAGAGGGGCTGCTCAGGGACAGGTTCAATTGTGTCAGGGAGTATGCAATTGCTCCTGCTCTCTTTTTCAAGGCGAATAGATGAGCAGCTGGTCTAGACGTCTCGTTGAACCAGATTCCCAGGTAATTATATTTTGAGGTTGTGTTAATCCTGGCAGGCCCAATGTTCCACTTTAAACTTTTCTTATTCTTGCATCCGCCGAATATCAATACCTTGGTCTTTCCCTGGTTAATTTTAAGGGCGTTAACGGTATTGTATGTGTGGAGCATGCTTAAGGCTCTTTGAAGACCCGATTTTGCTTGGTCCATTATTACAATGTCATCAGCGTATTGTAATATGTGCAGAGTCCTTTTTGCAGGGCCCAATTTTGGCGGAAGAAGATTACTAATCTCCAGGAATGTTCCAAGGTCAGCTGTATACAGGTTGAACAAGAGAGGGGCAAGAACACAGCCTTGCTTTAGCCCGTCTTCAATAGCGATTTTTGAAGAGACTGTCTTTGGGCCAGTTTTAATTCGCACCCACGTGTTCTTGTGCAGGGAGATGAGTGCTCCTAGAAGGCTCTGCGGAATCCCCCACTTGTTCAGCTTCCTCCATAGGATGTTACGGGACACTTTATCAAAAGCCGCACTGTAGTCTATAAAGCAGCAGTAAAGTGGGAGATGGTTTTTTTGTGCTGCTTGTTGACTCAGAATGGCTAGAGTTGTAATATTGTCAATTGTGGAGGCCGATGCCCTAAACCCTGTTTGGTAATAGGGTATGATGTTATTTTCTGCAACCCATTTTTCAAGTGACCTTAAAAGACACCGGGCGTATGCCTTTGCCTCAAGATCTAGTAGGGCAATAAGTCGATAGTTGGCCGGTAGGGTGGGGCCTCCTTTCTTAAATATGGGGCACAGAGTCGAGCCTAACCATGAGTCCGGTAGCTGACATGACTTAAACACGTTGTTATATAGGGGAGTCAAACATTCCGCCCACTCTTCCAGGGCACATTTGAATACCCCAGCAGGGAGGCCGTTGGACCCTGGGGCGCCGTCGTTCTTCATGACTCGCAGGTATTTGGAGACCTCCACTACAGTGGTCAGCTCATGAGTTTCTATTTGGATGGAATCAACACGGTCTCTTAATTCAATCACCACGGGGTCCGAGGCGTCACTGCGATATAGCTGAGTCACGTGCAGGGCCCAATCTTCTTCACGAACCGCGTTTCCTCTCATCTTGTTCGTGGAACTGAGCTTGTTCATATAACTCCAAAACTGGGACTGATTGTTGCCCTTTAGCAAGGCAAATATTTTTAGCCACTCATTCTGATCCTTTAGTCTCTTGGCCTCCCATGAAAATTTCATGAAGACCTTTCGCAATGAGGTTACATTATTGGCAGTGTGTAGTTCCGATCAATTTATGCCGGTGGACAGCCCTCCTAAGGGTCTTTCTTTGGGAGGCAAATACTGGATCATAGGTTTGCTTCGAGTGTAGCCCCGGAGATCTATGGTAACCCACAGGGCCTGCTAGGAGATTTTGTAATTTAACAATGGCGTTGTCCCACCGATGATGTAGATCTGTGGGAGCATTGTTCCTGAAATTAGGAATTTCGCCCTTAAGCCAGGTTCCCTCCTTGACAGAACCCGATGAATCCCATTTGATTCTTCTAGCCAGGGTGTGGAGTTCGAGCCGCGTTGAGTGCCCCACTTCTGTTGTTTCAACGGCGACTGGCATTTGCAAGTGCATTGTTACCGTTAGGGGTTTGTGGTCGCTCTCTGAGCGATAGGGAATTTCCATCCTAGCCAGTTTATATCCCAAAAGCGGTGTTAGTAAAATATAGTCTATAGTTGAGATATTCCTAAACGTTGGCAAAAAATGAGCACCCGTGTGCTGTTCCAGGATAATTTGCTGAGCAGAGCGAAGATTGTGGATTGTTAAAAAGGTGTTCATCGCTTCTTGCTCTTTGGTTTTCATTGCTGGTGGGGCATTGGTAGCAAGGTCTTTGATGTTAAAGTCTCCTAATAACAGTACCTCCGTGGACGCAAATTCCAGTAAAAGATCTTCCAGGTGTTTTATTAGTAGATCGGTTACAATTGATTTGGTAGTTTTCATTGTATTATGGTAACAGTTAATTAGGAGCACGGAAAAGGCCCTGCCTAAAGATGAGAGGCCGGTGATAAGTACAGTCTGCACTGTCATCATGTTCCGAAGAATGGGTGTGGCCGTTATCTTACACCTATGCTTGATGAAAATAGAGAGGCCCCCAGAGGGTCTTCCGTGTGAGTTGGCCTGGACGGCTGGTTGAAAAAGTTCGTAATAGCCGAGCAGAGGCGATGGGGATAAAGACCAGGTCTCCTGGAAACAAATGATGTCACTTTTGTTCAGAAGTTCCACGGCTGATTTTGAGGCAAGAGTTGTCTTAAGCCCGGCCACATTCCAGGACGTGATTATTAGTATAGGGTCGGACCGGTTGGCTTCCTTGTTAGGAAGGGCACTGCTGGGCAGAGGTAGTTGGAGGGTCTGGGGCAAGGTGCCCGTGGCAGCTGTCATTGGCGTGGAAGACAGGGCAATTAGGTTTGCAACTTATCAGGCGTTGATTGTTGTGGCATGCGATGTTTATAAGATTGTCCGCCTTCGACGCTTTTGAAAGCCAGGCATGAGTTGCACCCCGGGACCTCTTCAGTACGCTAGTAAGTTGCTTCACTGGGGCCTGCGGGAGAAGAACATGGGGGTATTTTTGTTGAGTAGGGACCCACATTTCGATGCCCCAATTTTCAAATAGACTGGCTTCCCTGAGAATTGCATTTCTGATGGATTCCTGGAACCATGTTGTGATGGTGGCCTCTGAGCCCCCTTTCCCTGGTATTGAGGAGAACTGGACCAATTTAAAGTCTGAGGAAGTGACCCTAGACAATGCTGGGACACAATTAAATAAACGGATAAGATTATTTCTGTTAAGAATGTCATGTGGGCCCTTATGGTCGTAGTGAGGAAAAAATATGAGTTCCGCTCCATTTTCTGGGTGCTGATGGTTCTCACTCCTAGGTATTCCAGTTGGCAGTGCTGGCGCCTTCGGGTGTTAAGGGTGTGCTTCAGGTGGATAATTATTCTCCTCCGGTTGGGTTGTCATTCCCGGGACTTGTGTCAGTTCGGGCAGAAAGTACCTCTGCATATGCATGGAGGAATCCCAACCGACTTTAGTCGGATCCTCTTGTGGATGGCACGCACAGTGGCCTTTCGCTTTTCCCTCTATCGTACTTTGAAGGTCCATGTTCAACATTTTTGCCATTCCCTGGCATTTGAGTGGACTGTTTCGTGCTTCTGGCATTGCAGCTGCGAGCTGTACAGTGTTGTTCTGACTGCCAAGGCTTTGGTCATGGATGATTGTTCCTATGATTTTATTTGGCAACGATCCATTCGCAGTCGTTGTAGAATATAGTTCGATAGTTCCTGAGGCCCCAGATGCTCCCTGTGTTGATAGCCCGGCCTGTTCACTGGAATCCTTTGATCCCACGGGGGTCGTGCTTGTCTCAATGGTTTTCTTTTTGGATTTTGAGGACAAGTTGAAGATGGGAAAGTAAGGGGGGCACCTTGATTTAGTGGCTAGCGTACTGGGTGCCACCTACCCTTCAAGCCCCACTCTCCTTTTCGCTAAGCGTTGTTTTTTAGATTATTTTTTAAGGTTCTTTCTCTCCCTCTTTGACAGTAAAGGTTTCGTTGGAAGATTAGAGGAACTGTGGATCGAATCAGTATGAGCGATGTCGGCACAAACCGGTCGCGTCATTACTAACTGTGTTGTTGTTAAACAGCTAGTGTCGATGAATTCCAAGCCCACAGTGGGGTGGCCAGGGCTGGTTGCCGGTAGTGAACAAGCCGAATTTTTAGTGGCTGGGTCGGCAAAGGGGGGAGTATTTTTTCTCCCTGGTGGTGGGCCGGCTGGTGTGGTGGAGCATAAAGGCTCTTCAAAGGAGGATGGAATTTGAGACTCTTGCGTGGACTTAGGTGACCCGTATCCGTTAATGTGACACTTCACGCTTTTCATGATTGCGCCCAAGATTTCGGGTAGAGACGAAAGTTTATTGATTATTGGAGAGCAAGAGCATGGAGTCAAGTTGTCCATTTGCTCCACCAAGCCTTAAAGAGAGCTTATCCTAGAACCCAGGTCCGACAGTGCTGAAGCCAAAGTTTGCATTAGATCGATCTGCAGTTCCATTTTCTGCGACTGCCATAGCGTGGCTTTAGCAATTGCATCTTGCTTTGCATGAAGAGAGGTCAATGAGACCGAAATAGAATTTGAGCGGTCCAAAGAGGCGAACACGGGTGATTCCTGATCCTCTAGTAGAATTCTAGAAGAATTTGAATGCAGGCCGAAGCCCGGAGAGTGGGCGAGTGATTCTTCAATTCGGGTTTCTAAGGATGCCAAGAATCGGTTGGATAATTTATAAGATGACAAAGGGCCTTCATAGTTTGGGCTCTTGTTTAAAGAAGGAGGGTCGTTGTGGCTGATTGGGGGGGCCCCTGGACATAAACTTAGACTGTGTTGTGATGGGGGCTTCGGTGATAAGTCAACCGCGTTGGAATTGTCAGAGTGTTCTAGAGGTATAGACAGGACGCTGCCGTGGACTTGAGCTTGGACTTGGAGCTTGGTTGCGGTGTTTAGTGTGGTGATGTTTATGGAATCAGAGCCGGAGACTGGTGAGGGTAGATTTCCCAGGGTTGTAGAAGAGGTACTTAGTGAGACAAAGAAACTGTCCTGGGTCATGATGACATCTTCCTGGGAGGGCGTTTGCAGCTGGTAGGACTCGTGTGAAGCAAAGGATTTGGGCAAAGGTAGGGGGGGATTCTCCGAAGTTGGACTTTTAATGTACGCAAGGCTGGAAGAACAATGATTATCAATCTGAATATCAGCATTTGAGTCCGCATCGTGCTGTATTATTTGGGTAGGGGGAAAGCCAATTTGGGGAACAGTTTTACCAAAAAAGTCACTCATCAGAGGTTGCGATGGAGAGCCACCAAAGTGTGACGATTTATCTTGGGGTGGCGGTGACTCCTGTTAAACTGCCCCGGGGGAGGCGGAACGGAGAGTAGTGCCCTTTCTCCTTGGTAGTTTTCTTAGTTGCTTGGAGGTATCCATGGCAGGCCAGCAAGGTATTGTTTGCGGGCTTAACGGGTGCAGGACTTACACACCCACTGTCCCCTCTCAAGAGTGATGGAAGCCCAAGAGTAATGGAGGGGAACTGGGGCTGCACCCACTGAGGCGTCGCACCCCTAGGCTCCGAGCGACTGCAAACGATGGATACGGTACCAGCCTCAGCCTCAGCCTCAGCCCAAAGCGCCGCCCGCAGCTTAATTGCCAAACTATGGAGGTTAATGCCCAGCCGGGACCTTTCCTTGCGTATCTTTAGGCTGAAGTCCGTAGTTTAAATGAGTTCTGACTCCAGCTGGGGGCTTGTTGCAGGTTAGTAGTTAATAGGAGCTGATTAATACGATGTCGCTTTAAAAGCTTTTTTTTCCAGTTTTTGTGAGCGGTACAACACTCTTTATACAGCAATATTTTCCCCCTCCAAGTTCGCTGTGCAGCGTTATGTCTCCTTCCTGGCGGATGATATTTAGCAGTGAACAACAGTGTATAGTGGACAACGGTGCGGGCTGTCTTGGCAGTGTGTGGAATGGGGGCTTGCTGGATCTTCAACACTTGCCTCTAGCCTCTGCACTCATTTCCTCTGCACTCATTGCCTCGGTCCTCTTCCCTCTGGCAGCCTCTCTCTGCAGACAGTGCCGAGAGCCCCCTCTGGCAGCCCCCGCTGCCCCTGTACAGCTCGAGCGGAGGTCCGGGGCTCACAGAGGGCTCTGCTTCAAACGGGCACCTACCGGGTCGATCAGGGTCTGGAAAACAGCAGGCTGCCACGTGCCCCTGGGGGGGGCGGCTTAGGCAAGGCTTAGGCAGGCAGCGCTGCTGGCGTGGGGAGCCTCTGTGGTTCCGCTATAGTTCCGCTGTGTATCGCAGGTTCGCAGGCTGCCAAGCTGTCCAGCTCCATCTCACGTGCCCCCGGGCTCAGCTCCTCGTGCAGCCTGCGCTTCTGGGCTGCACTGCTCGGCTCGGCTCCTCCTTCGGGTGCTTTACGCGGTCAGCAATAGCGGTGGTGATGGCGGCCAGCAGAACTGGAGGCCAGGCAGCTTCACGGTTTCTCGGCGACGGGGTCGGGGCTCAATATCTCCTAACCTCCCCGATGTTCCTTCCGACGCCACGCCACTACAGCTAGGCGGTCTGCAATCTGCTTGACTCGGATCGGCTCTGCTCTCGGAACGGAAGTCAACCAACAGCTAGCCATATCAGTCAAAAAAGTAAGGAGACTTGAGCATGCACATCACTGCATCATGCAAATTTTTGTATCCACCTTAAAGCAAGATGAATGGAAAACACAACAGACATGCCTGCAGGGACTACATTGCCCACCAGCACCTGCACCAGGAGAGGACCATAGTCTGCCCTGTCTTGCCCGCTTGTCGCACAGCGTTTAAAAGCGCTTCAGCTCTCCCTTGGTGCGGGAAAGCACAACAGACATGTTGCACTTGGGGCCACATTCGGGGGACTACATTGCACACCAACATGCACCAGGAGAGGAACCATGGTTAGCCTGGGTTGGCCCTGCCTCAGCCCTCCCGTGGCACTGGATGCGCCCGGGCTGCCCAGGTCTAAGAGCGGGCCTATCTGCGCCTGTTCTCGGCTAGACAAGGCTGGGTCCTTTCTCCCACGCAGAATGGTCTTACACATGTTGCTAAAGCCAATGTTAAGCCATGTAGATCTGTTGCTGATAAGGGCAAGACACCTAAAGCCTTAGCAGCAAGCACAGAGGATCCGAACCGTTTATTCACTATTATTTAAGATTTGAAAACTTCAGTCAAATCTTCCTTTTACTACTTGTCTTGTATAATAACTTTAGTTGAAAAAACAACCTCTACCTGCATTGAAATTCTGCATGCTGATGCAAGACATAGGACCTTGCCAATCCAGAATTCATTTACAGTGCCTCCTTCTGTTACCCACCTTCCAACTCTATATCCTGCGGTAACCATCATTTCACCTGACATACTGTAGCCCAGAGACCCCGTCAACTGACATAAACGCCTCGAAGACGGAATGGTGGGTTGCTGACTCTGCCCCTCTCCCCTCTCTTCAATCCCCGCAGAACAAGTGAGCAGACGATACCGAGCCCTTATGGACAGAACCTTATGAGGAAGAGGAGAACGGCGCCTTTAATTGTGAGTATCCGTCACTGGCCGCCCCGCCCTCAGAAGAAGCCGGACACAGCGGATTAGTTGAAAAGGAGGAAGCCTTGGGGTCAGCGTGTGACGTCACGGAGAAGGAGGTGAGATCGAGGTGTGAGCGTCGAGCGCGGTGGAGCGGAGAAGACCGAGCGGGAGAAAGCGTCCAGAGAACCAGTGTCGAGGAGAAGCCAGGAGGCCAACGTCCCCACGGTTCGCCCAGCCGCACCCCTGGAGGAGTGTGGCTAAGCCAGGTGCGGAGACGGGTTGCAGGCTGGGTGGGGAGGCGGGGAGATGTCCCGAAGTGAGAGTGCTGTTTAAGGAACAGGCGCCTGGGGCACTGAGATTGTATAGTTCCCCTCACTTACGTGGGTTCCTTCCTTTCCCCTCCCCTTGTGTCCCTCACTACCTGCACCATAATTTTCACCTACTTACCTGCTTGTATATAGATATTGTACATACACCACCAAAGGTGATCCATCACTCCCGGTATCCCTTAGTGGATAGAAAAGAGAGTACAAGTGCCTAATAGCCGCCTATCTTTTCTTTTGCATCCCGTTACGGAGGGTGAAGACCACATAACCCTGATGGCTACGAAGAGACTGTCCCAAGAGAGAGCCAGAGTTAGTAGGCGCAGAATCTTGCTGCAACAACGGACCCAGCACGATTCACCCGGGAAAGACTGTCCAATACTAAAAAAAGATCATACATTAAAATAAAGCCTTACCTACCACGATCAAGACTCCGGTCCCCTGCATCAACCCCGCCACACTTACTTTAGAACTTTGCACTGGTACTTCATCTGATACTAACCATGTTAGTCTGATCCTGCATCTCAATTCTCTACCCAATAATTCTAAAACACCCCGACCGTCACCACACCTGTGGGTTCACAAAGCCACGCCCTTTATGGTGATCCTAGGGAATGTGCCAACTCTTTCCCATCCTGAATCTGAATCTTGGGAGGGCCGGAAAAATAAAAAAATCCATTGGATTGGTAAGAAAATTTGTCTGAAAATGTCCTCTTTGAGGACATAAAAATGGCTAGAAGGGTCAGTTGGATTCGCAGAGGAGTCAAATCCTTACCAGCTGACTATGTAGTTATGGCTTTTAAATCTCCTTCTTTGGTACAGTCTATTCTGTGTAGACCTAGAATCAATTCTACACTCTCTTCTTTACATCAAGCGATCATCTTTCTGCTGGGGTACTTTTATCGCCCCCTGAATCAGGAGATGGGCCCAGCTTACTGATTTGTATCCCCTAATCACCACTCAGTATTGTTTCTCTGTGTTGATTGAGTTGGAAGGAACTGACTGGCTTTCATCAAGACCAGAGAAGCTTCTCCTCTCTGTTGTCTATCTGCCAGCGGGCCCTGAGACTTCCATGTCAACGGCAGAGGCTCCCCTCACAAGGGTTTGTTCACATTCTTTCTCTCCCTTAACCAAAGCAGTTAGTCACGCTCCCCCAGCCTCCACGCCTACTACAGTGTCTGCTGAGCTGCTGCATCTTCAAGTTTCCTTTTTTGGAATGTAGCAGGATTACGTTCCAAGGTTTTTTTTTCACTTTGGATGGACCCTGTTATGAAATGTTGGTGTCTCTGCTTTCAGGAGACTTGGGTGTTGGAACCTATTCACATCAATTGATTCAAGACTTTCCATGAATCTGCTGTGCCATCTCATGCTGGTAGATCTGCTGGGGGGGGAGTTTGTCTAATTATTTTCGAATCTGTTGCCCTACCATAAGAGCAGACTTGAACTATCCTCATCCTATAAACTAATTGTTGTATGTGAGCTCTCGCTCTGATTAAACCTCATTATTGTAAATTTCTATACCAATGCTCCTCATTTCGAAATTTTTTATGTTTCTACCCAATTTGAGTATGAGCTGGAAAAAAGTATGCTGATGTAAAGGGTAGAAAACTTTTATATTGTGGGGCGGTAATTTTAACATTCATTAATTTTCTTTTCCAGCTATAATGGTTTGTGGCTAGGTGGATTCTAATAATAATGACCAATCCCATTTTTGCATAGCAATTTAGCAATTATGGTTTGGAATTGAATGATATAATGTTAAAGTTCGATCTTGTTTTTGCAAAGGAGTCCCCCCCCTTTTTCCTTTAATTCCATTTTTGTTGGTGGTGGACATAACACTGTTATTGATTGCATTCTTTATTCTCCTAACTGTGAGTTTGTTTTACTCGATTTTATAACCCACTTCATTTGTATGAGTGACCATTTGCCCCGGAGCATTATGGTCAGACTGGGGTATACTTGGAAAAGCATCCATGTTGAACATATTAAAAATATAGGGCCAGATGCACAGGCTATCAAAAACTTGCGAATTGTAATTTACAACACTGTCTTAAAAATTGTTTGCGATTCCTAATGGGGTTGCAAATTGCATGCCTCATTAATACTCATGAGGCAGGTGCAATTTGCGACCCCATTGGGAATGGCTAGCACCCCCAGGGATGGTGTCATGCGGGGGTCAGCAGACAACCATGTCTGTGACTGCTTTTCAAATAAAGCATTTTTTTTTTATGCAGCCTGTTTTCCTTAGAGGCATTTAAAAAAGAAAAAAAAATTAAACAAATGTTTCATTTAAGAGTTGGCTGTGGTCCGTGGGGACCACTGCCTAGTCTTCAAAAATATTTTTGCTGCCAATCACAAGGGGACAGGGGTCCCCTGGGGACCCCTTCCTGTTTGCAAGTGGCTTGCCACCTACTTAAAGCAGGTGGTAAACTGCAATTGTTTTGCGACCGCAATTGCGGTCGCAAAACAATTGTACATTGAAGTGCGACTCGATATTGGGAAGGGGGGACCTGGCATGTTCCTTCCTAATAGCGTGTCGCAAACCCTATTTTGCGAGCCAGTCATAGGTTACAGAATCGGAAAATAGGGTTTATACATGCGGCAGACCAATTTTGCCGGTGCAAACAGGCGGATTTCCGGTTTGCGACTGCAAACAATGGTCGAACATCTGGCCCTTAGCATTAACTCACAATGGAATCTCTCTGTGTTGGTCCCTGGCAAATTTGGGAAATTTTCTTCAAAAGTTGGTTATTGCTAATAGGGATACCTTTGACACTTGCCCGGATATTTCTTCTAGTGATGTTGCTACTAAGGCTGCATTTCTCATAATTTCTGGTGGGATCAAATACACTTTACCCAGAACACAGCCCCAGTCAATTAAGGACAGCCCTGTTTGGTTTGATGCAACTTGCCCCAAAGCCCATAATCATCCTAAAACTGCTCTTCATAAGCTGCCGGGCTGTCTCCTGGAGGTGAGAAGGTGTGGATTAGAATACATTTAGCACTGATAAAAAGGAAGAAGGATTAAAAAATAATATGGCGTGAGAATCATTGATTGATGCCAGTTTGTCTAAAGACAACAATGCTTTTTGGCATGTTATGAACAACCCTCTTTTGAAGGATGGCCACGCCCTTAGACTGGTAGCAGCAATTAATGATACTGATTGAGTCACCCATTTTCTAAGATTTATTCTAGCCCTAGTCAGTCGCCTCAGGGGTTTGACCCTACTGCCATCAATGTTTTGACTTCTGATTTTAGTAATTTATGTTTCTCCTTGGACTGAGTCAATGTGGCACTAGCAGGGAGCAAAGGAGGGAAAGCACCAGGCAAAGAGGGCATCCCCATTGATCTGTTCAAGGCGAATGTTCCCTTATGGGGCCCAATTCTGACCAGAATATATGGAGCTTGGTACCGTTCGGTATTTTGGACACCTGGTCGGAGGCATCAATTGTACCAATTTCTAAGTACGGGGATCTTGCTAATCCTGCCTGTTACCCCCCCCCCCCATTTCACTGCTTGGTAAAAGTGATAGGGAGAATACTGTTGAATCTATTAGAGGAGTGGGTCGAAACCAATAATATTCTTTTGGATATACCATATGGCTGTTGAAGGCGCCTGGGGAATGTATAGCGAGGGTTAAATCTTAACTTACTCATTGGTGAATACACCTCTGAAAAAGAGCCACCTGTTCTTAGCCTTTATTTATTTGTGGAGCATTTTTTACTGCGTTTTGCATAGCAGACTTTGGGTAATTCTATGAGAGCGCAGGGTGAATCCACCAATTATAGCTCTTCTCAGAGAAATATATTCTGTTTGCAAGGCTAGAGTACTTTTTGCCCCTGGGGGTGAATGCACTAGCAGATTTGAGCTCGAGAGAGGGGTCAGACTGCTGTGTTCTCGCACCCTTTTTATTCACTCTATATAATATCAGACTACAGCCTGCTTTAACATGTTCTTGCAGGGTTCTTCCCCAGGTTGGCCATAGACCCATTCCTTGTTAGCTTTATGCCAATGATTCTGTGCTCATGTCCCCAACTCCATTGGGTTTGCTACTCAAATGCCTCATCAGTTTCATGTCAGATCTCGGTTTGACGGTTAATATAGGGAAAAGCTTTGTAATGAAGTGTAGGAGGCAAATCAAGAAATGTTGCCTTTTTTTAACAGGAATGTTAAATTAAGTTTTACTGGGACTTTTTTTATTTGGGTATTTTATTCCACAATCATGGCTCAGACTCCAGAAGTAAACATCAGGAAATTGTATTTTAACAAATTTAACTCCGCTTTGCTCAGCTTTGCAATTAAGCTGGTCAATGAGCCGATTAGGAAAATGCTGACCAATTATGACACTACATTTTTATCTGTGGCCCTAAACGGGGCAAGAATCTGGGGCTTTACTAACGTCATTCAACACCAGATGGCAGAGAACGCTTTTTTTCAGGCAACTTTTGTCTGTCCCAAATAGTTGTTCCACATTTGTTTGCCATGCACACCTAGAGGCCTTGTTTTATCTGACATGACCAATATCCAGACCATCTTATTATGGCACAAAGCCTGGACCGCTGATTATTCAGTATAACCCGTATGATTTTACAAGGCTGTCTTGAGCTGACGCGTTCCCTTGGTTTAAATTTGCCAAACAGTTCTGTATGAAACTGGGTCACGTTGAATATTTTGAAACACCAAATGTTTTGCATACTGTGAGTAGAAATGTTCTAAAAAACTAAAGTCTGTCCTTTCTTAACACCCAAAGGCTATCACAGGAAATGGCTAAATCCAGTGTCATTTAAAATCAGTTGACACTTGTTACAGATGGCGTGCAGCCGTATCTTACCTCTGTACAGAACCGTCAGCATAGATTTGTGCCAGTATGTTTCAAACTTGATATCTTTAATTGTTTAGTCACTTTCCCTATTATCATCAATTGGTCAGAGGCCTTGTTAAAATGCCCCTTTGACGGCCTTTCTAATCAATGCACTCTGCACATTATGTTCTTTGTTATGTTATGTTATGTTATATTTATGCTTCTATAGCGCACGGCCACTCCGTTTGGAGCATCCCGGCGCTTTTTCGAAGGTACCCACCAGAAGAGGGAGAAACATAACACTGAAGGGACATGCAACACACCTATAAAACAGCAGCAGCGGACTATGGAAAAAGCCATGTTTTAAGGGCCTTTCGGAAGGACAGCAGGCTAGAAGCCTGTCTTAAAGAGATCGGGAGGTCATTCCAGGCACGAGGAGCTAGATAACGGAAGGACCGACCTCCTGCTCTGGCGCGCTTGACAATGGGAACCTTCACTTTGGATAGCGCAGCAGATCTAAGAGATCTAGAGGGCTGATACCAAGACACACGTTTAAAGATGTATTTAGGACCAATACCATGTAAGGCCTTGAAAGTCGTAGTCAGAGTTTTAAAAAGAATCCTTTTATCAATCGGGAGCCAATGTAAGGTAGAGAGAAGAACAGTGGCTCTGGCTCTTCTTGGGAGGCCGAAGACCGCTCGGGCTGCAGAGTTCTGAGCAACTTGAAGACGCCTGACCAGGTATTTGGGAAGCCCCAAAAATAAAACATTGGCGTAATCCAGTCTGGAGCCAACCAGTGCCTGAACGATAATTTTTCTGTGCTCGATGGATACTAAAGGTAAAAATTTACGTAGCATCCGAAGGATGCCAAAACATTTCCCAGTGAGAGAGGAAATGTGAGGACCAAAAGATAGGTCGCTGTCAATGATCACTCCCAGATTTTTGGCCTTCTGGGATGAACTAACGGGGGGACACATATCCTGCGGCCACCAGGGTTTCCAATCCGGCTCCGCAATACACCCAAAAAAGAGCAGCTCCGACTTGTCGGAGTTGCATTTCAGTCCATGGTGTCCTAACCACTCGAAAACCGCACTCAGACAACCTCTGACCTGATCGTCGTTAAACAGACCATTCCTGTTGCTCACAAACAGGAGCTGGGTGTCGTCGGCATAAGTGACAATCCGGGCGCCGAAAGACTCCACGACCGCTGCCAGAGGAGCCATAAAGATGTTAAAAAGGAGGGGGCTCAAGATGGATCCTTGGGGAACCCCCACTTCTAGCAGCGGCATCTCGGCGGAGTAAGGAGGAGCCCAGATTGTCTGCCGGCGGTCGGCTAAGAAGGATTTAAGCCACCTCCACACCGTTCCCTGCAGGCCAAAGTCCCAGAGTCTAGTAAGGAGAAGCACATGGGGAACGGTGTCGAACGCCGCCGACAGGTCAAGCATGACCAATGCCGCCTTTCTTCCAGCATCCAGCTCCTCCCGGATGGCGTCAGTGACTTCGAGGAGCGCAGTTTCCGTGCTGAAATTCGCACGGAAACCGGATTGGGTGTTGTACTTGTTATGTACTGCCTCGTAAACATTTTATTTGACCTATTCTTCATGAACAGAATTTTAAACAATGACGACCTACACTATTGTTTTTACAACAATTGACTTCATTAGGTATTTACTGTAAGATTTCTAGTTTTCTATGTTGTGTGATACGGGCAAGTAAAAATATGATAGCGCTGTAATGACAGCTCATAGTCCACTTTTTAACGTTTTACGCTTATAAAATGTGCAATTTATTTGAATGACATGCTTTTATGGCTTCTTTTAAGCTAATCGAATAAAGCCGACTAAGAAGGATGGTGATCAGAGGGGAAAAACGCTCAAGTGTTGATCAAAGTAATAAATAGATATGTAGAAAAAGAGTGTTGTTTTTGGGGAGTTATTAAAAATTCTCCTGTAGTCGGGTATATTGTAAATCTTATGCTCAGCTTACACAGTATATTTAGAAAATGCCAATAAAAAGGGATTTACAAAAAATATCTGGCATGATACACCTAAAGGCAACTGGACACAAAACCGACAAAGACCAGACAGCTAATGCTTCCACATAAAGGAGAGAATGCCTCCTTCCCCATCTTGGTAAATATTGACATCGCATTCCCTAAGTGGGGACAGTACTGTCAGCTAGACTTGCAGAATTTTGAAAAGCTAATGGCAGTAGACCGCCGAAGTGCACCAGTTAAAGATGGTGATTGGATGGGAAAAAGATCAAAAGTTGAGCACTGTAATTAATAATATATAGAAACAGAATGTTGGCTTATGGAGTCACTAAAAATTAAAAAGTGGAGCAATGGAGAGATGTAATCAGTCTTCGTGCATATATTAAGCAGGCATCATAATTATGATCGCTGTGATCGTCTGCAACAACATTCACATAATCTTGGACAAGAGGGGATCTGTGGCCCTTATCCTCCTTGATCCATCGGCAACCTTTGATCCAGTTTCACATCAAATCTTCTTAGACAAGAAGAAAATCTGCAGGGGAGGGTGTTGAGCTAGTTTGAATCTTTTTTGAACACGAGGTCACAAGCTCTCCATCTGCGGTCCTTCTATTCCTCCTACTGACAGATGCGCTGCAACATTCCTCAAGGCTTTTTGTTGGGCACTTGCCTTCCCAATATGCACAGGACACACCCAGCCAATCTTATAACCCCCAGTGGGTTTCAATTTCACTTATATGCTGATGACACCCAGACTTTTCTGCGGTTCAAGAGCGGCCACATCCAAGACAAATTTAAATCTTGACTCACATCAGTAGCTCACTGGATGGAGATCAATACCCTGAGGCTAAATGCAGCCCAAAGGAGTTTCTAGTGATTGGTAACCCCTTCCAGCTTGTCGTCAAATTGGCGGCCTCAATGCTTGAGCGCTTGCCCAAAGCCTAATATAAGTGTGCATGATTTGGGTGTAATTTTTGACTCTTCGTTATCGTTTGAGTCTCACATCAAAATTACAGCTACATGTATCGGGATGAAGATTCACAGAAAAATCATTTCCTTTGTGCCAAGTTTATTTTTCCAAAAACTATGGAACAGGCTCTGAATTCCAATCATTTGGACTTGTAATGAGTTAATCAGGTCAAAGCACAAGCAGTTTCGTAAAGTGCTGAAAACACATCTTTTACAACTTTAGATCTCCTTGTGATTCCTCTGCTTTGTTACTAGCACCAAGACACCCACACTCTATAAAACTAAAACTAAACTAAACTAAACTAGAAATAAAGGGCTGGAGAACCAGACATGCTGCAGGACATACAGACCCAGAAAGGGGAGAGAAAAACCCAATCCATCCTTGGAAGCAGCTGAGGTATGAGAACAACATCTCAACCAACCACCACTATGCAAAATCCAGACACACGCTCTGGCGCCAAAGAAGATTACCAGTCACAAGCAAAGCAGGAGACAATCAGAGCAGAGCTGGGTAAAGCTTCTCTTAATGCTGCAGCCCAAGGGAAGGACCTTTTCTTGAGGCAAGTTTCTTTAAGTGGTGAGGAAAGTGATGAGACCATGGAAAATGCAGAAAGCATCGAGCACAAAGGTAAGCATAACAGACCACAAATTCTGGAACCAATAGTGTATGGGGCCCACAAAATCATGGAATAGGCACAATGGGTTTGAAAAGTTGCTGGAACACTTTATTTTCTACAATGTCAGATGCTGGTGTCTGAGAAATTCTTTCAGCACACTAGGCACTATATGCTCACCTCTAAGAAGTCATTACACAGGGCAGCAGAAATAAGAAAAAGTGAAACTTCCCTCCCTTCTCTACCAGTGCAACTTTGAAACTGACAGTCCTTCTTAGCTCCTGATCAAATACACCAACTCTGCACTTAGATTCGGCATCGCGCCTTACAGTATAGAGGAAAACAACCGTGTGTTGGATACACACTTCAAATGACAGCCCTATTTGACGCCTAGAAGCATATTTGCAAAAAGGTTCAAGAAGGTAAATAATACGTCTTTTGTTGGTGAATTGTGATGTTAAGTCAAATAGTCAGCACATACCATGAAAAGCACATACATGCACAAACGTGTAGTTTAGTTGGGCAGTCAATCACATTCTTAAACATGCTCATACTCAGAAAAGCACAAAAGACAACAGAGGGAAGAACAGAGCAATACAGACAGAGAGAGGGAAATATGCAGATACATGAAGGAAATCACCTTCCAAATATAACCCACTCTCTACTAACCAACTCAACCACAAAACCATATCTGGACTGAATTAGCTCTTTCAGACACATACGCATCACTGAGTATAACAAATAATTCAGACCATCATTCTATTATTACACCTCAATGCAATGTTTAATTCCCCCATACACGCGTCTCTGCACTTTGAGCTAAATATGTTCAATTGACCTCCACACTACCAAAGCACAACTGCAGAACATACAAACCTTATTACGAATGAGCCATATACAAATCCATACCACTCCTTAAAATTTTACACTACCCAACTGCACACTCAAAGATGCACTTGAGTTTTATGATGCAAATATCAGCCCAATAACCTAGGTCATTCAAATACACTTGCATCCCTATTCTCATGATCACATATGCGTAGTTCAAATACGTAAGTCGACCACACAGATAACTTCTACTATTAGTTGATACACCTCCTTGTACAAACAGAAAATACACCGTAAAAATGTACTCTATTACATACATATCATAATAATATTCAACTATGCACCCTTTTCCTTCTCCCCAGACCAACTTCAAACAAAATGTGACATGGTTTTCAATCAAGATCTCTTGGGACGCATCATCTATATTCTCCTTGTGGGATGGGATCAAAACCCTTGTGTTAAACCTCTGAGTCCAGCAGGCTAATGATAGCTGGGTTCGCTTCTTTAACGGGTCAGGCCAGGCCAGGCCAGGAACTCTCAATTCTGTACAGCACAACAAACAGCATCCCCATAACGATAAACATTCTCAGAGGATCAAAATATACAGATTCCGTTTTTATGTGGGCATAATGAGCCGTGGGGACAGTGTCAAAGCTCTACCCCTCCTGCACACAAAAGAACCTGCTTTCACATTTGTGTGAAGGGCCAACTTCTCCCACTTACCCCTCCCCCGGAGGGGTTTCTACTTATAAGTCGATCCTTATTTCTGGGCTATGTTGAGCAGAAAACTAAATTCTAGTAGGAAATGCCTTAAACCTGCAAAGTCTGCAGTAACGTACTACAGGGTATCTTTAATTGTATCAGTTTTTACTTTGGGGAATGTTGCCTCTTTTCTTCTTGCAAGCATGATACTAACTCCCTGACTTGTTGGCTTTCTCCCATTTAAAGACCTCTTGTTATTACATTGCTGGGGAGCTCAGAGAAGGATGTAGTCTGTCGAGGTATGGCTCACTTGAAAGAAGCCTTAAACTGAAGGCTAACTCGACTCAGCGGTCAAACATCCCAAAACAAACGCATGAGGAAATTGGTCCCTAAAATGCACCAAGAGAAGGAGAAGTGCTACCTTTCTCAGTGCCCAGAATTGTGTAATGGCTAGCAGAAATCCCTGTGCACAAGCGAGGAATTTGGCAGATTTTCAGGAATAAATGAACGTTTTATTCTTAAAGGAACTTCAGCTCCTTGGATGGTGAACACCCCCTCCCTGAGTCTTTAGAACTGGATTTGGGGAAACTGACGTCAGGTAGCAATGGAAATGGCCATCAAATGTATTGTTTTCAGCCCTTTTGGGATTCATTTGACCAATAATGGTGACCGCCACTCAGGAGACCAGCCCTTAGATAAGGTGCCTCACTTTCCCACAGACTAAAGAAGTGCTGGGTACCACACCTGGTTTAATAGACCCTGTAACCACCTCATGACGTTTTCTTAAACATTAAATATAACAGTCTCAAAGTATCGACCTTGCCTTCTCTGTAACAGACCAAGTGGGCCTTAGAAATCTGATACGAGTGGTAGCACAGAATGGAGACATGCACTGGTGAGTGTTGCCTATACAAAACAAACAAAAGTAATGCAGGTCCTCTGCTGTAAACTGCTTATGGCAATTTGCAGTTTTAAACGTAGAGCGATATAGAATAGCTGTGTTTAAGAGAACAAAGATCCAGAATGATTGTCAGAATAAAAGGAACAAGCAAGGGAACGCACCTGAAAAGTAATTGTAGTTGTGTGTGTATATACAACCACAGGCACATTACTACCTGTGAAGTGCTCTTCATTAAGAGTTTTAAGAAGCAGTTTCCCGCACCCACTTTATGTAGGAAGGTATTCAATTCTGATTATAACAATGCTATTCTCTTATGTGGCATGTATTTTCTCCTACATGACTCTCTAGTCAATTACTTTGCAACCAGTTGAGAAATTGCTTCTTCTTGCTTATTAAGAAAGCCACGAGAAAACCTATATTATTCTCCCAACAATGCAAGTGATAAAAGCATGAGCCCGTAATATGGTTTAAACACGTCAGTGTAAAAATAGGCAAAGACTGTAAATGCAACCTACGTCCTGTACACCTCTTCCAGTGTTCTTGTCCCACAGTGAGCAGCTCTTTTACACCGTCATCCATCGCTTTGGTAAACTTGCTTACTGCCTCACATTTCTGTTCACTGTGGACATAAAGCAATTCTGTTAATGGAAATATATTATCAATGAGGAAGAGCACCCAAGTTGGAATAAAACATGCAAATTATTTGTCAAGAATAATGGAGTACATTTTTGCATGAGTTGACGAAAGCAAAATGTGCGAGGTCTCAAAGTGCACACATTTTAAAAGTACAGGTGCATCAGCAGTTACACAAGCATGAGTGTAAATTTTCCATTGTTAACTACAAATGAATGATCGTGTTGTGAGCGATATTTAGGACTACATGTTTGCGTCAGACAATATTTCAATTATATTCTGGAACGATTCTGGACAAACTCCACCTACGAACTCCTCTGTTATGTTTAATCTAGCTGGTTATACGAAAAAATATTTAAAATAACTAGCAAAATAGTCTGTTTCTGTGGAAGGAATTTTTTAACTTGAAGAATCCTGACAGTTTTATTTTTTAAATTTTGTATAATTCTTTTAATTAAACAAAACGTCAGCAAAAATCACAGTACAGAGGTAATGCCATAATACTGATAGCACATCAGCGGGTAAAGGAAGAATTCAGAAACACATGATTAGGGGCATCATGGGGAAGAGGGCACATCGAATTCAACAGTTCTGGGTGGCACACAAATCTCTCTGTTACGATTCCAGGGTCCCCATACCAAAGACCATTTCCGAGGGCGTCCCCTCGCTAGATAAACAGTTTTTTCCCTAAACATATACCAGTCTAAGTTGTTTCCCATACTTCCAAGGTGGGAGGCTGTATGGCTCCCCATAGCTGGGCAATGTTTCTTTTCGTTATAATGTAGCCCAGTGTAGCCCACTCTGTATTTTTTTTTAATTCGAAACCTTTTACTGAGGTTCACAAGAAATAAAGAGCAAAGAAGCAAACCATGGGTCATCATAGTTTGTAGATCATAACAGATAAGAAAAAGCAAAAACTAGTTTCAAGAGTCGATTATATATGAAATACTATGGTTGTTAGTCTCGACAGTAATTGTTACTGCTGATACATTTTTGTTTTTGATTTACCATTAGGTAAATCTCAATGACCTAAGCAGGGCTAAGGAGACTGAAAGAGATGCCGGGAAGGGAAGATAGAGGAGTAGCGAGAAAGTAGAAAAAGAGAGAAGCTTTGGCAGCCATGCTCACTAGCCTGACTATTGTCACTGAGTTATGTCACCGAGCTTACCTGGACCGACCTTGCCACTGTCCACTTCACCATCGCATGATCCTCACGCACGACCACCAAACCTCCCAGCTCCTCCCACCACAGCTGGAACAAAATGACAGAGATCCAATGGATGGACACCCTAAACACCACCCATCCCGACCTCCCAACCTACCTGGAACAGGCCGTCGAGAAATTCTCCGTTTGGATTACCAACTGCACCAACAGAGTTACCCCTATCAAGCCCAAAAGATCAAGAGATCCCCCAAACAAGCCCGCTTGTATACACCTGAACTCAGCACCATAAAACATGACTGCAAACGCCTAAAAAGACAATTGCACATCAGCAAAGATCCCACAGAGCGAGCCACCTTCAAGTCAGCCCTTAACAAATATCATCAATGCCTGAAAGACATGAAAAGATGCAACCTGAAGGACCGCATCGAAGCCAGCTCCAACCATAGCAAGAAACCTTTCAACATCGTCAGAGAGTTCTCCTGCCCTTTAGCCACTGGGAACACCATCCCCCCCCCTTCCCAAGAACTCTGAAACACCCTGACTGACTACTTCCTCAATACAATACCCACCATCTACAGCAACTTCGAACCACAACCCACCAACCTCTACAGACTCCTCATGCCAACTGACAACACCAACCATCCACTCACAGCAAGGACACCGCTCACCACACAGAACACCACAGTCATCATGAACTCCATCCACTCTGTAGCACCCACAGACCTTTGCCCTTACCAGTTCTTCAACCTCTAGAGCAAGGAAATCAGCTAAAAACTCACCTCCATTCTCAACAAATCCATCACCACAGCCACCTTTCCTCCTCAAGAAATCCTCTGCCGATCCCAGCAAACTTAAGAACTACTGTCCCATCCCTCTCCTCTGCTAAAGTCCTTGGGAAGGCCATCAACCACCAGCTCACCCAACACCTGGAGAGTAACAATCGGCTGGACACCTCCCAAACGGGCCTCCATGCCAACCACAGTTCCCGAGACCGCCCTGATCACTGCCACCGCCGATGACATCAGGTCTCTCCTCAAACCACGGGGAGACAGCGGCCCTGATCCTCCTCGACCTCTCTGCAGCGTTCAACACCATACCCCACCACACCCTCATCACAAGACTCTACAACATAGGGATCCAGGTAGACGCCCTCAAATGGATTGCATACTTTCTCACAGGACGAACACAAAAAGATCCATCTACCACCCTTCTCTTCGGAACCCAAGAGCATCATCTGCTGCATCCCTCAAGGCTCAGCCCCACCCTGTTCAACACGTACACAAGGACCATTGTCCACATCGTCAGAAAACAAGCCCTCAACATCATTTCCTACGCAGACACTCAGCTCATCCTCTTGCTCTCAGAAGACTCCTCCACCACCAGGACCAACTTTCCCAACTGCATGATGAGCGTTGCGGAGTGGATGAAGACCAACTGGCTGAAGCTAAACATGGACAAGACGGAACTCAGACCCACACCGACAGACCATGACCGCAACCTCAGCATCATCATCCAGCATCATCCTGGACAGCAAACCCACCATGAAATGCCAGATCAACAGTCTCCTCTGCCTGCTTCCACAACCTCCGCATACTCCAAAAGATCTTCAGATGGCTCCCCGTCTACATCACAAAAGTCGTCACTAAAGTCCTAGTCACCAGCTGGCTGGACTATGGTAAAGCGCTGTATGCAGGATTCACCCCTCAACTCCTGAAGAGACTCCAGATTATACAGAATCCACCTGCCACACTCATCTTCGACCTCCCCCAAACTGACCCACATCACCCTCCACCTCAGGAACCTCCACTGACTCCCCATCTAGAAGAGATGCCAATTCAAGATGTTGACACATGCCTACAAAGCCCTCCATGACCAGGAACCTTCATACATCAACCATCGCCTGAACTTCTACCTACCTTTTAGACACCTGCGCTCTGCCTACCTCGCTCACAGTCCCCACATCTGCAGAAGCAACAGTGGAGGATGATCCGTCTCCTACCTCACCACCAAGACATTGAATGACCTCCCCCTGCACCTTCGAACATCATCCTCTCTCCGTGAATTCAGAAAAAGACTCAATAACTGGCTCTTCGACTGATCCCAGTAGAACCCAGCACCTGGATACCCTCATGGGTGATTAGTCGTTCTCTACAAAACAGTTGATTGATTGATTGATTGTACCCTGTGAAGGCTAATGTGTGCTGAATAAAATTGTGGTAGTTAAGATGGACTATGGGGTGTATTAGTGAAAAATAGATTTTATGGGGGCTTCACTTTTTATAAGCATAGGTTAAGTGTAGATCAAAGTGGTCTTGGCGTGTTAAGTTCTAATGACTTAGTGAAGACTATGTTGTCTGCGTTTCTCATAAGGCAAACCCAGATCCACCATGTGTGAAAAGATATGTTTTTAATAGCCTTTCCATTCACACAGAATATATTTGATACCAATGGTTAACAGGAGGCTAGGGAGAAAGAGCTCTAAGAATTTATAATTTGGAATGGAATTAAGACTCCAAAAAACTAGAAGTATACTGATAAAGAGTAGGGTTATGTTTAGTTGGAATATCTTATGAATAGTCAGTTCCATGCCTTTTCAAAACAGAAGCTTAAATCTCCAGTTAAAAACACATGTTCAGCATCCCCAGCTCCTTCTATACACTTCCACCACTTCTCATTATTGAGTAAAACTATCTATAAAAGTTTACTGAGGGTCAGAAAGGAATTGTGTATATAAGCCCAATTTACACTGGGATATAGAAGGAACTATCTCAGCTGCAGTAGATTTCCATATTTTTATCCATGATTCCTGAGAGAAATGTTTTTTGTTTAGTTTAGCTCCAATTTCATTATATTTTGTTTCAACTTTAGTAATAATTTTGGATTAATATTTGTGATTACTTTATTAATTTTGGCTGCCAATGGCCTTTAGCAAATAGTGTATGCAGTAGATTTAAAAGGTCTGGTAAATTTAATGTATTCCACTTTAAGTTTGAGGAATTGATAAAAATCTAAAACGGGTAAACCAAATATCTATTGCAGAATAGCAAAATACATTTTTTTGTGATGCCTCATAGGGTTCCTTTTTCCACCCTGTCCCCAAAGAAGCCTTTTGCCATCTACTTCAATGGTTGGATTATTCCATTGAGACATCATACTGATTTTTATTATTTTGTTTTATGTCAAGATATTTTAGCACTGAGGCGATATGCCTTATTGTAGTATATGTAAGGGGTAATTTGAAGCTTTGCATCATGAAGGTAGCCATCGGGGTGAGGGGTTTTAAAGGTAATTTTGAGCCCAAGGGATTAGGTCAGACTTTTCACCTCAAAATTACTGTATACCTTGTCTTGGCAGAAATAAGATTTGACACTTGCAAAAGTCTGATACACTTCCATTTCCTCCACTCACTACTGTGTGGCTTCTGAATCTCTAGAGAGAGATCCTTGTTTTCTTTGCTTTCCCACATAAAATGAGTCTGTCAATAATCATTTGAACAAACGAATCAAAAGATGTAAAGGGAACATGCTAGTAATAAAGCGGATCTGTGGACAGCCAGGCCATGTGGATACATGTGGATATATATTTCGGGATCCATACCTGACAGTTCACATCTCGCAGTGTACTGGAGGCCGTATTCGTGTAAGCGGATCGGGGTGTAATAGACTCTATTGATAAATTTGTAATGTATAAGACGGTGTCGCCCGTTCAGAGACAAGCCGTATAGCCTTGCAGCAATAATGCCATGTATTGTCGTCTAATGCAATTTCTATATATCGGTTTGCCAGTCGAGCCAGGCTTAAGTAAAGTGATGTTTCCGATAGTCTTGGGCAGGGGTGTAAATATTTGAGACAACCGTCCGAGGGGATTCTGCCCGCAGTAGGAGGAAGAAGGGGGCAACCTCCAGCGGTTCAGTCAGCTCATCTCCCAACATGTCACAGAGTGCATGCCTGACCCTATAGTAATGAAACTGCGTCAGAGGGGTGACGTCCCGCCCGTCCAAGACAATTTCTTCCCATCCAAGTCCCACTCCGACCTCCAAGAGGTCGCCAATTCGTGAAATATCAAGTGATGATAGTGCGCGCTGCGCCTCCGGCTCAGTGAGTACCGGCATCCAAAAACACAGTTCGATTGGAGCAAGTGGAGAGTATAAAATAGAAGCGGCCTGCCGCTTCAGTATGTTGTACCATGCATGTGTAGTGGCATTTATAGAATCAAGTGTACCCGCAAGTCTATATGGGGCTCGGAACAGATATGTAGCCAAATGGGGAGGGCACCTCGACAATTTCTCTATGGGCAGATGGGGAGGAGGGGTTTGTTGATGCAGCCAGTAAAAAGCAGGCAAGCATTGTGCCGCATGATAATAAAGTTCCATGTCCGGGGCACCAAGGCCACCTATAGAGTAAGGGAGCGTTAGAATATCCCCTCTGACCCAGGGTTGTTTACCGGCCCAGGCTAACTGAATCAGCAGGGACTTAATGCGCTTAAAGAAAGGAGCAGGGAGAATCATTGGTATGTTACAAAACAGGAACAAGAACCGTGGGAGAACCACCATTTTCATTAAAAAGATGCGGCCCATGAGGGATAGTGTCAAGCGCACCCATCTGTTGACATCGTCTTCAAGCCTAGCCACCTCCCTGCCATAGTTCTCATTGAACACCACTTTGGGGTTAGTGTGTACCTGGATACCCAAATATCGCACAGAGTCGGTAGTCCACTGAAGCGGGAATTCCACTTCGATAGGTTCCAATGCCGACGTGAGTGGGAAAATGGAGGATTTGGTCCAGTTAATCCAGAGACCAGAAAACTCGCCGTAATGTACCACCTCCCTCAAAACCGGGGAATGGTTGGCTTCAGGGTCTCTGCTATATAGGAGAGTGTCGTCCTCGTAAGTGGAAATGTTATATTCGGGAAAACGAATCCCTCTGTGGCTATGGTAATCCCTGAGGGCACACGCCAATGGCTCTGCACCAACAGCATAGAGGAGTGGTGATAGTGGCCACCCCTGACGAGCACCCCATGACATCTTGAAAGAGGAAGTGACCAAATTGCCCACCTTGACCCTGGTAGTCTGGGAGTTATGTAGAACGGACACTAGTAGAGAAGAGGTCGCCTACACCCATCCGCCGTAAGACCAGCATCATGAAGGCCCACTCAACTGAGTCGAAAGTCTTCTCGGCATGCAAAAATATTGCAGCAGCCTTGACTTTCGGATTAGTATGTTGGATTGCTCCAAATACTGTGCGTAAGTTATGGGTGACGGTACGTCCCGGTACAAAACCTGCCTGTTTGGGACTGACCAATGTCGGCACCAATGGGGCTAAGCAGTTGACAAGTACTTTGGCGAATAGTTTGGTGTCAACATTTAACAAAGAAAGCGGTCTATACGATGAGCACTCATCTAGAGGCTTACCTGGCTTCGGGAGGGTGACCAGTAGGGCCACCCGCATAGATGGCGGCATCATTCCACTCTCTCCCATTTCTTTGAACAATGAAATCAAGTGGGGGACCAGGAGCTCTCTAAACTCCTTGTAGAAGGCCACAGTTAGGCCGTCTTGTCCAGGAGCACCCCCTGCTCGCATAGAGTTGAGCGCCTTCAGAATTTCCTAAGCATCAAGTGGCCTCATCGAATATTCCCTGTGTTCGTCTATCAACCAGGGGAGCTTTATGTGCTCCATGTAGTTCACGGCTACGTCACTACCTCCTGTCGGTCTGGATTGATAAAGCTTGGAGAAATAATTCCTAAACCGTCAGCAATGGCATCAGGGCCGTGTAGTATCTCACTGGTGGCCGTGCGGAGTTCTGTGACTTCAGTCATTTCACGTCTACCCTTCAGAACCGCCGCAAGTGTGGCGCACGGGCGTTCCCCTCACCAAAAGTCTTGGCGACGGCGTACATCCAGAGAAATTTGACTTCTCTATCGGCAGTCTCGTGATCTTCGTCCAGTGTAGTCTTTAATTCTGCCACCGCCTGCTCAGCTCCAACTTCTAGGGCCTCCCGTTTAAGGGCAGCAAGTTTCCTTTCCAGAACTACCTGGTAATCCACCAATGTTTGGACATAGCAATCCCTCTTATATAAACCTTAAAGTCTTCCCATGTCGTGGCAAATAGAGAAACAGAACCAATATTAGTGTCAAAGAAGACCTAAGCGGCTTCTGCCATTTCAGTCTTGAACGCATTGTCAAGCAGGTCATAGGGTGGAAACCGCCAGGTAAAAGGAGCAGGCCTTTTCAATGGGGTGTTTAGGGGTAATTGAACGGGCGAATGATCTGAGTATGAGCGTGGGTGGGCCTCACATCAGCAAATTGCAGCGGAAAGTGAGCCAGTGACAAACCAATAATCAATCCTGGTATACAGGTTATGCGGGGCTGAGTAGTGCGTGAATCACCCCGGACTACTATTTCTGGAGCGCCAAACGTCTATCATGTTTAACTCTGCAATGGCATCCTCGACAGCTTTAGCCGTCAACTATTTCTGATGCACAGGGACCCGGGAGCGATCCCAAGCAGGAGTGAGGATGCTTTTAACCTCATCACAGCGGCGCGAATTCCGCCGCAGTGCTGAACATTCCAATCGCGGGCGTGGTCATGATGGCTCCCGGCTGTTATCAGCACACGCCCACCGTGACTCATGACGGCAGGGAGCAGTCATGAGCATCGAAGAGGTTAAAGTTACCTCCCCAAACCAATAGGAAAAATGACCGTCGCCGCAAGCGCACTAGCAAATCCCTAAAGAATTGCGGGTTTTTAAAATTGGGGCCATATACATTAATGGTGATAAACTCCATCGTCTTCCCTTTGATCTTGGAGATTGCAAACCTTCCCTCCCTGTCGGTCTCTAAAGCCTCAAGGGATATACCGCCTCTAGTGTTAACCCATGTGAGCATCCCTCGGGCATGTGTGTAGTAGCCAGCAGAGTGAAAGGCGCCATGTAGTCGCCTGCAAGTAAGCATCTGGAAGTCAGTAGGTAAATGAGTCTCTTGCAGGAGCGCTACATCTATATTACATCTATTAAAGTAGGCAATCATTTTTCTAGTTTTCCCGGAAATCGTTTAGGCCCCTAATATTCCAGGTTAAAAGCTTCAGTCCATAGCCCTGATATCTACGTAAGGAATCATTACAACATGAGCATCCCTCCCATATCTAGATGGGAAAACCCTCCAGCTACCCCCCCTACTTGTGGATGCCCCTACTGAAATGCTGGAGCACAATGTACACTCTGTGAAACAAAAAAAACAATATTAAAACAAACATTTCTCAGCAAACCCCCCCACCACCCACGCCATGCAGACCCCAACTTAGCATTGACAACACCCTCCCTAACAAAGACCATAATCCAACAAGAACAATACAGTGAGTAACACATGGGGGTGGAGGTCACCTGACTACCGCAAAAAACAAAGAAAAAACTCTGCAGATTAGCAAACAAAGTACTGCCATTGAGTGCTAATCCGTAGCATCCATGCTTAACAATGACAAAGCTGGTCATTCGGCTGTAACAGCCCGGCACCCCGCGCCCATGAATACAGGGTATAGAGTCTACCATCAGGGCATAGAGTCAAAGAGGTTCAACAAATCCCAGTCCACCAACCAACATGGTAATTTAAACAATACTTGCGATATGCTGGATTCGTGACTGATAAAGAACAGGAACTGAGAATCAGGCACAGGATCAAGGAATAATGGAATCAAGATGAGGGGGAGGGCAGGGCTAAACCAGACATCTCAGTAAGTCCCAGTCCAAAGGAACACAGTGAGTGTTGCGTTAATCCTCGTCACCGGCCGCCTCTTCCAGTCCCCCAGTTTCCTGACTGCGCCCGGCTGCCTTGGAAAGGTCCCTCAAGGCTTTCTGGAGCGATTTAGGGTCGAGGAAAATTCTGGAGTGGCCATTCATGTTAACCCTCAACCTGGCGAGGTAGAGCATAGCATAATCGATGTTTTGATCACGTAAGAGCGGTTTCAAAGCAAATTAGCGTCTGGCTTCCTGCACCTTCATAGTGAAGTCCGGGAACAGGGAGATCGCAGAACCTTCGAACTGCAGGGCTCCTTTTGCTCTTGCTTGCTTCAGGGCAGCATCCCTATCCCTGTAATTTAGGAGCTTTGTGATTACCGGTCGTAGTGGTGCCCCTGGGGGGCCTGGGGCCAAGCGATCGGTGAGCCCGCTCCACCACGAACATGTCCGAGAAGATTTCTCGACCCAAGAGTGTGACCAGCAATTTTGCAAAAAACACCTCCATGTTGCCGATAGAGGTGGATTCCGGCAGCCCCGTGATGCGTAATTTGCTCCTCCTGGATCTCGCCTCCAAATCCTCTGCCTTCTCCTGTAGGGCAGCTAGCGTTTTTGCAAATTGCTTTTGGGCTGCGCCAACCTCCGACTGCGCCTCCTCAACCTCAGTGACTCTCCTCTCAGTCATGACGATTCATTCAGCATGTTTGTCTAGGCGTTCTGACATTCTGTCCATCCGGTAAGCTAGGGTATCGATCTTACCGTCAATGGTGGAGAGACTTTTCTGTAGACTTTTCTGCATTGCCGCAAGAATCTGTTTATGAACCCCCGCTGCCTCCTCCGACATGCCATCCCGTTCCTCAGTGGGAGGGGCGCCCTCTGCATTCCTAGATCTCGATTTACGCTGCTCGAACTGCAGCTTGGACTTGGTTTTGTCCACCTTGCCTATGCCGGGTCACTGGGGTAGAGGAGATCCAATACCTCCCAGTCCAATTGTGCTTTGATGCCAGCCACAAGGCCAGGAAACAGGACAGTCTTCACACTTCACAGACGGAGGCTCGCTCACTCGTAGGGGATACTGGCCCGCCGGGTACCCTAAGCTCTCAAAGTGGGCGGCGCAGACAAGGAGGTCCCCCCAGTGCGACAGAGATGCAGTATCCGCCAGAACCTCACCATGTGGATTGATTGCCCAGGTAGCGTGATCCAGGCGAACAGGACGCAGAGGCCGATCCCAGGTGAAGACAGGGCCTCGTGGGGCAGCAGCATCGAAGCGAGCCCAGGCTGGATGAACTATGGCCCAAGCACCCCCAGGAGGGCACACACTTTAGGCCGCTCTGCACGTATGCCAGGTTTATGGAGCCCCGGAGCTTACCACCGGTGTTCACTGCATCCCAAGCTCTGCAGCAGCGCTCCACTGCAGGAGGTCCAAATGGGTGGTCAAGGCAGGCCGCAGGGCGTCAAGAGATAGTGGCAGGCAGGGCCGGAGGTATTGCGCAACTCAGCCATGCAATACTTAGGTCCGCCGCAGCTCCTCACTGCGAGGCTTCCCAGTACGGGCGGGCAGCGTCTCCAAGCTAGTGACCGGCAGCATGGTCCACTCGGCAATCCACAGGGCCACAAGGCCGCTCCAGGCAGGCTCGCTGCAACAGCGCACTAGTCACCAGCAGCTGATCACAGGCACACCACCTGCTAGACGATAGCTGCTCACCGCACAGCAGCCGCGAGCCTGTGAGCCGCGCTCACAGGAGCAATCGGTGTGGCGTATGCCCACAGTTCTCCAGCAGGCTCCTCGGGGCACTCAAGGATGGTCGGCGCAGGATGAAGCCCCTCTGCGGCACAACACACCTCCGATCTGACTGCTCTCAGACGGGCCCAGGTGTGGGAAGCTGCTATACGGGTTGGTGCACAGGCCGCGAGCGTAGGCCTCAGCAGCCCCCGGTGTCACCAGCGCTTGGGTTCCAGTAAAATTCACGTCGGGCTATAGCGCTGTCTCGGGCTGCCTCCTGCCGTTAATCAGAGACCACAGTAAGAGTGTGAATGCAGGATAATTGCCAGATAGTAGCAATGACTCGTGGAGCTTGCTCAAAGCGTGGCCATCTTAGGCTCTGCCAAGCTCCGCCGCCGACCAATTAACAAAATATTTGATAAGCTTCTCTTGCCATCTCAGGTCTGTTACACTGTGACTTGAAACCATTAAAATTAAAAAAACGACACCTACTCCTCTTGGCAATGCAAAGACAGTTTTTTACTGACTGCACAACAGGGAGAAAGACCCTTCTTACACATAGGCAGGCTGCTGGGCTCTCTGTCTCAAATTGCTGCTCACAGCCAGCTCTTTTTATACACAATTCGCACAAAGGTTTACCAAAACAGCAAATAATAATTGAATCACAGGTTATAGATTGAAGATGGAAAAACACTCAAAAGACCTGTGACCCCATAACCCCAAACTCTGACCTAATCATTTACACATTCTTTATTACATTTTTGACAATGCTTAGCAAGCAAAGCATTCTCCTACTTTTGTGGTAAATGTAATTTCAGTGGAGCATGTATTGGTATTGTGCGCCTAAAACCTTTGTGTGCTCTAGGCTGACTGGATTGTCTTCACCCATTGTCTAATTAGCTTCCAATTTGTTTGGAAGCACGAAGTGCATGCATGTGATCCTGTGTGCTCAGACCATAAATATGTTGTGCCTGTTAAACACGAGTTGGCCTTTAACTGAAACCCTTTCAAGTTACTTATTCCATTGTGTCTTCAAGTGAACTTTCACCTTACTCGTATCAGTGGAAGATTTGGTTCTTTACTGGTTTATAACCACAAACAGGTGTCTGTTTTCTGCAATGGTTTGTTGCTGCGCTATATTTTTGTGTTTTATATTTCCTGCAGTTTGTTCATCTTTCACATTTCCCACAACAGGCCTGTGTCCATTAGTCTAACACAGGCTTACCAACCAGTAGCTTGTGAGCTACTGGTAGCTCTCCAGCTACTTGGAAGTAGATCTCCCGTGTGCAGCCTAGTCTAGAAAATGAGAAGCTTTTCCTTAGTTGACTTCTATTTTTATACCAAAATTTAAAAGCATGAAGTGGAGATGAAAATGTGTGTATTTTCAGAGCTCATAAGTTGATTTTTTGAGAAAAACGGTAGATTTTCCAAAATATACTTAAAGTTGATAATTGATTGATAAAAATCTGAATGTGTTGGAGAGACTTACTCCTATATTAACTTGGTGGTAGGGTCATTGCAGCAATGACTGTCCATGTAAAGGCATTCCACATTGACAACCCATTTTTACATTACTGCTGGCAACAATGCTTGATGCACTGGATTGATCACTGCTGGTAAGCTTTGCATCCTCTGGCCACTAATGCAATCTTCTCTGATGGAATAACTATTACATTGCTTATAATATTAGTAGCACAGAAAGATTTCCATAGAACATAAATAGCTCTTGTTACAGAAAAAGTTGGAGACCCCTGGTCTAACAGAATAGCAGAGGTTACTCGGGGAAAAGACCCTTCTTTGATCATGGTTAACAGAATACCATAATATGTCCACATATATGTTTTTTTAAGGATCTCTGGTACGATCAGTTATAATAAAATCAGCACGTCATCCGGATACCTGGAGACCATCTGGTAGAAAAAGGGAACAGACGGTCCTTGGATTTGAGCAAATGTCAACTAGTAGGGGTTCCGTTTCTAATAGGAGGAGGAGGTGGGTAATGAGCATCCCAGTCTACTGTCCTGAGAAAAGTTACATTTATCTGATAGGAGAATGATTATTCTGATGTGGGATCTTGGATTGGCATATGTCAAAAATACATGTATTTAAATGTGTGGCTCATGTCTTATTAAAATAGCACTGCAGGCAGGAAGGTATGAAAAACTTTATTGAAGGCCTTCTCTGCCTTCATTGCCATTACCATCCTTGAGGAGTCTAGAAGTATAGACTTTTCCAGTACATGAGCAAAAAATCTCATGCTGTCACTTCTAATCTTCCTTACACAAATCTTGACTGGGTAGGATGAAACAGAGTGGTGAGTATTTATTGCAGCCTAGTGGCTAATAATGTGGAGAAAGTTTTTGCAATCTACATAAATTAAGAAGATGTGACTATAATTCTTTATTTCAAGAGGAACTTGGTATCTTTACGTATGACCACAACTGTGGCTTCAGCAGCTGAGCCATTGATGGAGCCAGTATTTCCAAACTAATGGAATAGGGACGGTAGGTGATACATCAGTTGATTATGACAGGACTTCTAGCAACTTACTGGTAGCCTATCTGGGCCTAGAGCATTCCCTATTTTAAAGGAGTTAATTGCTGTGGTGACCTCTATTGGGGAGTCAGTGGGAGCTAGGGATTAACTAAGTACTGCTGCCACACTTTGGTTGATATTTGGCTTTTACAGTGATATAGCTTATAATACATTTTATGAAATTAGTCCAAAATTCCTTTTGTGTTGGTTCTTGTATGACCAGTCTTATCTCTAACTGTTGCAATGCCCAATTTTCCGTCACTGAAATTAGTTGGTTGTCTAGCATTCTTCCAACTTTACTTTCACACGTTTTGCCGTTAGCCTAGAGGACCATAAATTAGCTCATTCATTCATGATTTTATTACATTCATATTTTTGTGATCGTAACTTAATGAGAGTGTTGCAAACATTTGTGGGTGCCAGCTTATATTCATGTTATTTAATCTCTATTTCGAAGAGATCTAGTTTTGCATTTTTAGATTTGTTTTTTTAGGCCATTTTATTAATCATGCCCCCCCCCCGTACTATCGCTTTCTTTGCATCCCAGATAGGCTCAGAATCATAGTCTTAGTTTCCAAGAAGTAATTTCTTACTAGTCTTCAGTAAGTACTCTCTTAATTACTAGTAATTTAAGATGTATTAGTTCATCCTTCATATATTTCATCAACCTGGTGCCTGGTCTGATTTTAAATCTATGGAGATGCGGGTGTGGCCTGACACTTTCGGATTATACTCTCTGTTTTTTCATTCTAGAGGTTAGTAAGTCATTACTAATATGTAGTTTATTCTGCTAAAGGTGTTGCATGAGTGGGAAAACAATGTATAGTTGCTTCCAGTAGGGTTAAATAAGCAAAATAATTTATTCAGGGAATTTTAGCTACACAGGTTTCAGATTTGGGTTTGAGATTGGGAAGGTCTGCGTTTAAAGGTATGGATCCTGTCTGCAATACCATCCCATGACTGGAACATTATGCCACCATCATGTGGTTCCTCACTTATTCTTTTATCTAAATTGACCCAGAAGTTAGGGTCATCACCTATGGGTGCATATACGTTTATTATTTACAATCTTGGACATTTCATACAGTTTTGTAATTAAGCATCTTCCCCCAGTGTAAGGCATAGTGTCAACAACCAATATATCTGCAAACGAAGGAGATTAATGTGATCACTCAATTACTTTTGTTCTTGATTGGAGATCAAAACGGGTGCTGAATCGAGTTATTTTTCATGCCAAGTGCCTCCTTGTTATTGATTTCATCTCTTGTAATAATGTCGACTTTTAAATTATAAAAGTAGTACCAATGTCTATTTTCTTCTGACAGAATGGTTGAACCCCTTAGAACTAAGGGATGGAGTTTTGAAGACTATTTATCATTTAACAGGATTAGTCTGGAAAGGTAGTATTTGTGTTGATGGTGATTATGTATCCGGCAATTTGTGGAGTGTTTTTCTAAATCTTTTGACTGTGTAATCATGGTGTGAAAAATAGAGAACGTGTGACTCCACGTTGGAGAAGTCTATGAAAGCAGGCATGGCTTCCAGAGGAGAAGAGATCGCTATGATAAGAAAAGGATAGGTATAGTTAAGGAAATAAACAAATAATAAACATCACAAAAAAGTGGGCCAGTGTAGGCCCTGTCCATGCACTGCACCTACACACCATAATAAAGAGAAAGGGAGAGGAGGCCTTAAGTGGCAAACCATCTGAACCAAAAAAACTGGCCCATAGATAAACAAATTAAGAACATAATATGAAAGATGACAAGTTATAAAACCAACATTCTACTATATTAGTTTCTTTAATATCTTTGCTGCTCTCTTAACAAGGTTAGCATTCTGAACGGACAACAATACACAGAATCTAGAAAGGAAAGGTAATAAATTAAATAAAACTTATTTTGATAACATATGGGGGCATATTACAGTCTCGGGTCGACCTTAGGTCAGAGGCTTTCAGACCGTGATCATCAGTTTAGTTTCTGACCGTCTAATTACAATTTAGGCGGTCGGAAGTGAAACTGGTCGGTCCTTCCAGCTGGATTCCAGCCAGTAATCCATATATACAGCGTTTTACACCGTCCGGATTACGATGCCCGGTGTCCAATAGGCTTTCCATGCTGGGCTTTCAGACATGAAAAGTCGGCCAGAAAGCGTGTTTGGGGGGCCCTAGCAGGGCCCCCTTCTCTTTGTGGCCTCCGATTGGGGGCAGAGGGGGCACCTAGTGTGGCCCCGTTCATCCCTGCACTGTGTGGCAGCCAAGTAGTGCAGGAACGAACACACTATTCTGTTTCTGTATGGGAGCTTGTGCTATGGCCAGAGTATGCCATACCACAAGCTCCTTTGAAGAAAAGGGAGCTTCTGACCGCACCAATAAAAGGCGGTCGGAACTGCCGACCGGAGGTCGGTCGGACCCGTATCCGCGATGGTGTTGACATCGTAACTGGCCCCACAGTATGATGCTGTTGTAAACAGCAGTGGTGACATAAGATATGTAAACAATTCTGCGTTACAGTCTCTTTGGGATAGTGGGAGTCCCAGACATAGGTGAATCCCGTTTTCTGGAGCCTATCTGCTGTATGTATGTGTTAGTACAAGTGTAATTCAGCACGAAATGTACCATTTTTGTGTACCTGTCTCCAGTTTACATTATTTGTCAAATGCATTCTGATTACTCTTCAAAGGTGCATACTGAGTTGCATTCCAGTTGATAATACATTTGAAAATAGGATCCTTCATGTCTACAAATACTTAAATAGAAGGTTGTTTTCTTGTAGTGCATTTATTGGACAGACCTGGCCGTCACCTGCCCAGCCGGACACTGGACACTGTTTCTCCCCTTCTCCCTGTCTCGCCCTTCTCCCCCCTGCGTATTTCTGCCGTTCTGCCTTTTCCTTGTTTCTTTTCTTTCCATTTTTCTGACCGATGCTCGTTGGAGCTTCCTAGACAGCTATAGAGGAGACTGGCTTTGGATTAGCTCCCTGGCCATCACCTACCCACTTGGTCTTGGGGCTGACTTTCCCTTTATCTCTTTTCCGTCTTCCCCCTCGTCCTCTCCCTTCTCACTCCACCTCTCCCCTTTCCCTCTTGATTTGTCACTCTGGACAATGGACACAGTTCTTCCTCGTCTCACTGCTATGGCTCACTCCTCGCCTCCTTTCCTATAAATTCCCTCAACCGCGTTGTTTGTTTAATGTACCTTACTACTCTATTGTAACTGATGTAATTTGTAACGCAATCATCCTCTGCTATAGCGCTCTGATACCTAAGTGTCTAGCCAGCCCTTTATAATCCTTTTGATGTACCTTCTAATGCATCGTTCCCCTGGGTATGCGCTCTGATACCGCCGGGTCTAGACAGCGCTATATATTCTTCGCAAATCAAATAAACTAAAACTGATGACCGGTGGAGCTGTTTGACAGCAAATGAGGAGTCTGGCCCTGGTTTTCCCCCTTGACCGTCACCTACCCAGCCGAACATTGGGCATTGTTTCTCCTTGTCTCCCCGCTTTTACTCCTTCCTCCCCTCCCTCTTACAAATTATTGAAACATTGTTTATGTGTACTGTACCTTTCTATGCTCTTGTATCTGATGTATCTTGTAACGCAATGATCCTAAATGTAAAGCGCTCTGATACACTCTTGAGTCAAGTTCGCGCTATATAAAACTTTATAAATAAATAAATACCCAATGTAAAGGTACATAATTCCAAGCAGAAGAAACATGATAATGTTCTATGGGTTTACATTTCAGATATGCTTCTCTCCATAATGTCACCTTTTCTAAAATAGTTTTTTGTCAGCTTTTAGCTTTCTAGCACAAGATTTATCTCACTCTCTAGTGCAATGCTGCAATCGTAAAATGACTTATTATGATTTACAGATCTCACAGGATGTTCCTCCTTCACAGTATCTACCTCAATTAGTCGCTGACAAGTTGTTTCCTCAATGACAGGTTTTTTTCATTCACAAATATTGGCACAATGGTAAATAACAAATGAAAAAGTGCAATCTTTTCTGCTCTGTCTAGTGAGTTACCACTCATCACGCCTGTATTTGCACCTTAAGTGTGTTAGCTCTGCAGCGCTCTGGTAGGCTCCATCGTAAAGATACATGGGCCAACTCCATTTTAAGTAGGCCACAACTCCATTTTCTGTATCTCTACAAAATTGTCAACATGTCTGCCTTTAACGCAGAAGTCATCTGTCCTTATCTTTCCAACAACTGTGAAAGTGTAAAGGCATTTAGATATAGACCTCAACAAAACAACTGATGTGACATCAGTCTGGAACAAAGGTTTTGTCAAGGTCAAACAAAGAATAGTAGTCAAAATAGTGTAGTCTGAATTGTCATAATTTTACATTATATGTATAAAAGAATGACATCAGTCTGGAACAAATGTTTTGTCAAGGTCAAACAAAGAATAATAGTCAAAATAGTGTAGTCTGAATTGTCATAATTTTACATTATATGTATAAAAGAATGCATCCTAAACTCGCATCTTGATGCTTCATGGTTAAATCAAAAATTCCTAAAATGACATTGCAAATGCCATCTTAGATCAGAAACAGTATATAAGGACTGCCAATTGACCACTTGTAAGGAGAGGTCCTTCGCCCCAGGTTATCGCAAGTAAGATACTGTCAGACCAGAAAATGATCCTGCCTGCCAGAGATGCTGCTGCCTTAGTGCGCTTTCTACTGAAAGCTGATACCAAGCTCGAGTGGTGTTGACACTGATGCTGAACACGTGTTTGCCCTTAGCAGTGAACACAGCCTTCCTGATTCAAGAGAACAAAAAAGGTTTGTTTTTGATCAGCACAGTGTTGATGTTTCTCTGATTAGGGACTGTTAGAAACCCAAAAGCATTGACTCCATTTAAACTATGCATTGGATAGAGTTTGGCAGGGCTACAAAAACCTGTCTCTGACGTTAAAGTGTAATGCACTGGACTAAGTTAACTTGTGTCGCCCAGGGGTGTGACAGCACACTTTTGTACAGCTGAGTTTGAAACTCAGTTTATGAAACAGCCCATTCTAGTTCATCTTTGAACTGCATATGACCCAGTATGCAATTCCTAATAATTATACTTTCTTGATTGAAAAAAAAAACGTACTCCCCTTCAACGATTCTCCCTGAATATTTTTAACTTGAGAAATAAAAGAGCAACAAAGTTGCTGATCAAGACAGAGCAGAGACCTGAGTGACAGGGAGTTTTTTAGATATGCTCAGATCCGACACGCGCTGATGGCAGTTTTCCCTCCAGGTACTATTGTTCCGGAGGAGTCACCGCTTGAAGATCGGGTGCTGGATGGGCACATTCCAGCAAGTACGATTACGCTTATTTATAAAAGGTGGATAAACAATAGGACCGACCTTCTACAGCGACTCAGGGAAGCTTGGACTGGCGATGGTTTGGAGCTAGATGACGAAGACTGGCAGCAGGCCATATCCTCGCCGAAAGAGGTTGCGATTCCGGCCCGCCTTAGGTTTGTGCAGCTTAAGATTCTCCACAGGTTCTATGTCACTGGTCCGCGCTTGGTCAGTATGGGTTATGCTTCGGATGGGCTGTGCAGCCGTGGTTGTGGCCTTCCGGGCACCTGTCTTCACATACTCTGGGAGTGCCTGGTGGTTGTTCGCTTCTGGAATCGAGTGCATGCAGTAATGGAAGAGGTCACGGGTGTTGTGTTGTTGCCTGAAGCTAGACGATGCTTGTTGAATGTGTGGGAACCGAATGACTATGATTTGTCACAGACTCAGTGGGTGACCCTTGGCAATATGATCGCTAAGAGGGATATCGCCCAGTTGTGGGGCTCCCAGAGGCCACCCACAGTTCTGGCATGGAAGGATAATATGGACTGGTGTATGTTCAGGGAGAAGACGGTGTATGTGGCCCGTGGCAAGCCCCGCAAGTGGGGTAAGATTTGGGGTCCATGGAACTCCTACCGGGGAGATATATGTACACCCCCCTTCACACAATTGGTGGCGGATCCTCCCTCCCCTTGACCCGACATTCCTGCTATCATGTTGCTTTGATTGTCTCTGGACTCGCTGTATCCCTCAATCCTACCATCCTGCAATGTCAACGATTGTATTATGATTTCATGCTTTCCTCCCCGCAGGACGCTCCGCCATTCGATTGCTTGTACTGCCTTGATTATTTCTTTTTGTTTATGTTGTTAAAAGTTTCAATAAAAAGAAATACAAAAAAAAAAAAAAAGACAGAGCAGAGAAAGGACTGGGTTAACTGAAACAGTTCACAAAACCGGTTTATGGCTGCATCTATTTTAGAATAAATGTATTTGCCCACAAAAATGTCCTTTTTGTAAGATGCGAATTACAAACCAGCACATCCATCTCCCATTTGCCCTTGACTTCCGTCATTTCCATTCGAGCTCGTGAAAGGACTTCCATCGAGTTCAGTTTATTTATTTATTATCTTGGAACTCCATAGAGATCCAAATAAACTAAAAAACCAACAACATATAAGAATTTTTATCCAACATAGGGGTCTATTAGAATGGCGGTCGGAAAATCACTCCGACCGCCATAGTAGCGGGAAAACACCGCCCGCTAGGACCGCGGGAAAACAGCCTGTCTAATTAGTATGCTCCGCAGTCGAAATCTGACCGCGGTGGTCAGATTCTTGTAGTTAATATTGCGGCGGTTGCCGCTGCTGCGATGTCCGACATGTCCCTGCATTGTGTACCCCCCAGTGCACACACTGGGGGTCTGAAATGGACCCCCGGAAACATTTACCACGTGCCTTTCCATGGCGGTCCCACCGCCGCAGAAGGCTGGCTATCGCCGGCATCATAATTGTGCCGGTGGTGCTTGGCCCTGATCCACCACAATTGTAACGGTCCAGTTCCGCACGCAAGGCAAGCGGCAGGCGGAAAATCACACTGCTGCGGTCACGACCGCAATGCTAATCGGACCAGCGTTTTTCAGGGTTTCGATGGCGGGCGGATGTCCACTGCCGCGCCCGCCATCCTAATAGATCCCATAGTATCTACAATCCTAAGCGAAATTCAACAGTAAAAATCTCCAAATATAAAACATTGTAATATTTTATGCAATAAAAAATAATTAAAATGTCCTTTATGCCCTTAGTGCTATATAACGAAGAGTTAGAAACCGGAATTAACAATTGCTCTCTTCATCTAATGAGCCTTAATACAAACTTAAAAAACACTTTAAAAAGTTACAAATCCTATGACAGACATTTCATTTGGCAGCTCATAAATAGAATCAATTAGTGCAGAGGCCAAGAGAATGGATAATTGTAAACAAATTGGTCTAATCTATTTACGCCAACACAATAATAAAGCGGGGCAAATAAATAACACATGATTAGCATCCTGAATGGCATTATTACACAAATTACAAATCGGGGAAGAACCATACCATTTTAACAGTACAGGATTTAAAGGGAGCATATCCTGCCTCAATAATAGTCAAAAAGCAGCGCACTCCATGGGGAAGGTTCCAGGAAATATAGGCCTGTACTTTATTTATCACACAGGAGTTAATGGCCGGATGGATATCCCTCTTTAAAATGCAAACTTCCCTATCCCTTGTGAAACCTAATTCCCAAGAGGCCTGTTTCAAGGTGGCCCTTAATTGATACGACAATAGGGTGAAAATTGCAGCAAATCAACCGCAGTCCTAAAATTGCTAAAAATTATTGACTGTTCTTTTAAATGTTCTAATACTTCTTTCTGAATTAAAAATCGTAATGTACCAGGATCACCCTTTACCAGGCTTTCAACCCAACGCACTATCCCCACAAGATCCTGTACCCAACTACTTCTTAGCTCAAATTCTAACCTGAGGGCAGCCACAGGACAAGCAGAGTTAACTGAGGCTAGGCTCCTTAAAATTCGACCTTCTGTTGTATTTAAGAAACACTATTCTCTACATCGAGCAATTCAATACCATACAACAGCGAAGCAGGGATTTTTGCACGAAACACCTCCAATAAAAGTGCAAAGTGTCTTTTTCCAGTAGATTTGTAAAGGGAGCCCAGGCTTTTCCCCTGTGTAGTAGCTTTAGAGATGTTATTTTCTATATGGGCTTTGTCACTTAGGTTGCCACACACTATTTTCCCAAAAAAGTGTAAGATTCTACAAGTTCCAATTTTTGGCCACCCACAGAACATACGAAATTACGGTACTGCAACTTTTTTCTTCCATGCATACACATAATTTTACTTTTAGATATATTCATCTTTAAATAGTGGGCCTCTGCAAATTTATGAAGTGCCTGCAGACGACTATTTAATCCCCTAGGCGTTAGATCCAATATTATTATGTTGTCTGCATAAAGTAGACACACAATCGGTTTTCCCCCCCAGTAACGGGGCAATGCCTCACTTTGGGCCAAATTGTGAGGAAGATCAAAAATATATGGGGAGAAAAGCAGGGGAGCCAGTAAACATCCCTGTTTATCTCTGACAAACAAGGGCCTGCTCAGATCAGGACAGCAGTCCTATTGCAGATTAATTCAGTCTCCTCGCAGAAGACCAAAGACAGCTCTACCCATGAGCTTGTACCCTTAAATTCAGAGATTTATTTATTTGTAAAGTTTTATATAGCGCGAACTTGACCCAAGAGGATATCAGAGCGCTTTGCATTTAGGATCATTGCGTTACAAGATACATCAGATACAAGAGCATAGAAAGGTACAGTACACATAAACAGCGTTTCAATAATTCGTAAGAGGGAGGGGAGGAAGGAGTAAAAGCGGGGAGACAAGGAGAAACAATGCCCAATGTCCGGCTGGGTAGGTGACGGTCAAGGGGGAAACCCAGGGCCAGACTCCTCATTAGCTGTCAAGCAGCTCCACCGGTCATCAGCCATGTTGCTCAGGTCTCAGCGCTCAGGAAAAAACAGTTTTAGTTTATTTGATTTGCGAAGATTATATAGCGCTGTCTAGACCCGGAGGTATTAGAGCGCATACCCAGGGGAACGTTGCATTAGAAGGTACATCAAAAGGATTATAAAGCGCTGGCTAAACCCGTAGGTATCAGAGCGCTATAGCAGAGAAACATTGCGTTACAAATTACATCAGTTACAATAGCGTAGTAAGGTACATTAAACAAACAACGCAGATGAGAGAATTTATAGGAAAGGAGGGGAGGAGTGAGCCAAAGCAGGGAGACGAGGAAGAACTGTGTCCAATGTCCAGAGTGACAAATCGAGAGGGAAAGGGGAGAGGTGGAGTGAGAAGGGAGAGGACGAGGAGGAAGGCGGAAAAGAGATAAAGGGAAAGTCAGCCCCGAGACCAAGTGGGTAGGTGACGGCCAGGGAGATAATTCAAGGCCAGTCTCCTCTATAGCTGTCTAGGAAGCTCCAACGAGCATCGGTCAGAAAAATTAAAAGAAAAGAAACAAGGAAAAGGCAGAACGGCAGAAATACGCAGGTGGGGGGGAGAAGGGCGAGACAGGGAGAAGGGGAGAAACAGTGTCCAGTGTCAGGCTGGGCAGGTGACGGTCAGGGGATAAACCAAGGCCGATCTCCTCAATTAGCTGAACGGAGCAGCTCCACCGGGTGTCGGACAAAATGCTTGAACTCCGATGTCCAGGTAGGGGTCAAGTGTACTCAGGGGAATGTCAGAATAGTGCGGGTGGGGGGGGGGGGGCATTGTTCGAGGAAATTCCAAACGTCCTCTTGAGGTCAGGCACAGTCCTGGCAGAGTTTTGTAAGTAAAGGTAAAGGATCAGCAAGGGGGTAAAAAGGTCACCACTGTCGGCCATGTTGGGGTCGGGCATCCTGGGACCCTTTTCCACACCGTGAATGTGCCGAGAATGACAGAGGTTGACAGGGAAGGAAGGACCAGACACACTAAACCTTACTTATTCAAACATATACTAACACATACTTACTCTCTTTCACAATCACTGATACAGGTACACATTGATCCATACAGTCACTTACGCAATCACAGGCTCTCATGTATAGTCATTTATATATGCCAACTCTCACATGCACTGTGTTTTACATATTTACTTATTTTGACATGGAGCACTAAGATAGCAATTCACTCACCAGCACCCATGCACACAGTCAACCACCCATACAGCTCTTTCCACACGCACTCTTGAACCCATATACCAAGTGAATCAACCGCTCACACATATATGCAGTCACACACCTCCCAGCCACCCACACACACACACTCACCCTCACATACAAATACTTGGGCAACCAATCAATAACCCATATAGCCACTCATATAGGTACTGATCAACACATGCAGCAGCTTACACAACAACAGACATACTGATGCACACATTCAGACAGTTTAGTCACTAACCAATGCATTCAGTAAGACACATTTAATCACTCACTCATACACTCAGTCACGCACCTACTAAATCCTTCATCCAGACACTCATACATCCACTCATTCTTCAATATATAAAATATATTTTTACTTTTCAGAAACACACATTCACTGGATGATGTCATCAGTGATGTCATTTGAGATGTCATCAGTGATGTCATTTGAGATGTCATCAGTGATGTCACTGACCATGTCATGAATGATGTAATATGTGACATCATCAGCAGTGGATTGCGGGCGCGCGAGTTATAGTGAGTCCAACTAACTATAACGTGGGAATTTCAATGGTTTTGTATGAGTAAAATGTTCAGCTAACTATGACTGGTGTGAAACCTATAGTTTTTTCAGTGAATTTCAAAGGTTTTTTAAATGCTAATTCCTAACTATAACGAGTGTGAAACCTATGGTTTTTTCAGTGAATTTCAAAGGTTTTTTAAATGCTAATTCCTTTGTATATCGACTTTGTAACCTACGATTTTTTTTTCATTAGCTGTTTTTTACAACTATTAATTATATTTATTTGTTCAATGTGTATATATATTTTTTTATCATTTTTTCCTGGTGCGCTCAGGGTGCGCGCACCGGTAAGCTTACCCGTATCATTTTGTGTTTGAGCGCTCAGGGTGCGCGCACCGGTAAGCTCTCCCGAGAGCGCAGCGAGAGCGCTAATTCTGCGTTCGTAAAAAAATATGTATGAAAACTAAATAATAATGCAAGACATTCAGTACCATACTTATAAAAGCAGTATTTTTGATTTTCCGAATGAAAATGATTTTGCATTTCCGTAAAGCTACCAAAACGTCACTCAGGCGCGCCGCGTAATTGCCCCCCGGAAGCGCCTACGTTCGTGCCGCGTAAGCGCCCCCGGAAGCGCTCCGGTGCGCGCTGCGTAAGCGCGTCAAGTCATGTGACCTTAAAATAACAATTTTCATTGGTTGCTAACAGTTTTTTTCACAAAGAACGAAAACACCACCCTTTTCCTTCACTTCTTCTTTCACTTTGGTGAGAGCAAGACCTCTTTTTTTCTGTGCTAACAATTTGTGGATAGAATGGCTGCCAGAGCATCCAGCAGCAGTGAGGAGTCAGATGGTTTCATAGATGAAGAGCCTCCTCAGCCGAAGGTGAAAGGACATTTCATTTGGAAAAAAATATCTATACCTGAGGGACTTAAAAATGTAAATGCTCCAAAGGTGGAGTGTAAGATCTGCCATACTGGACTTTCCCGAGGAGACCCCAGAAGGAAGTACAGTTTTGGTAATTCAACTATGATTCGGCACGTCCAGAGGAGGCACCCCCAGAACTATGCCCCGGAGAGTGTCAGGGCTCTGGCACGAGAGGCTCCAAGGGATGGTGCCTCTACTTCAACTGGAGGAGCAACTGCATCAGTGAGGGGGCGACCAGAACAGCTGATCCCAAATATGCAGCCTGTTTTTAATGAGGCCTCAATCAAATGCAAACATTGTGATGCACTACTTTGTTACAACCTTGATTTACCAAATGTGGACATTGTATGGATTGGACAGAGAGGATTGAGGAGTCACCAATTGATACCATTGGTAAAATCCTTTATGCATTTACCACACCCTGACCTTATAATTGTGCACTGTGGTGGAAATGACCAGGGCACTGTGACTGGGGTAGGTCTGGAAATGCTTTGGAAGTGTATATTGGTCCCAAGATGGCTGCCAACACTTCTTGGATGAAGAATTGTTTTTCTGCTTTCCTGTGCCTCAGTCTACTGAGGCACAAGATGGCTGCCAACACTTTCTGGTTTGGAGTGTTGACAGACATTGGCAGCCAATCAGAATGCAGCTCATGCTCGGAAAGGTAAGCTTACAGTAAGCTTACACGTAAGCTGCTATAGATATATATATTTTTTCTCTTTTGATTTTCTCAGGAACTACTGGAGGGATTTTCACCAAATATAGCAAAGGCACATCTGCGTACCAGTCCCTACAATTTTGCAAAGTTTGGCGTAATTCCGTTCAGCGGTTCGGGCTGTAGCCGTGTCAGAACGTCCTATGGAAATTAACATGGGGAAAACATGTTTTGGGACCCCCCTTTTTTCTCGGCCCCCGCTTGACAAATCCCCCCAAAACTTTCAGGGAAGGAGCAGAACTGAGCTGGCCAGAATTTTGGAAAATTGCACGCAATTTCCTCAATCGACGCCAAAGTTATTCCCAATAGAATGTTGCGGATTTCCAATGGTAACTAGGTCCTAACTATATACTCAGTTAACTAATCAATAACTAATATAGACTTTCACATAGCTAGTAACCAACTGTAGAATCAGTTTACACAACAACTGACAAAGTGATACAGATATTCACACAGTTTAGTCACTATCCACTATATTTAGTGAGACATTATAAATTGGTCAAGTAAACAGTCAATTACACTGCTACTAAATCCTCCATCCGACTATTTATTTATATATATCCACTCATTCTTCAATGCAAATTGCTATATATATAATGCATATTTAAATAACTAAGCAAACCACATTCACTGGATGATGTCATCAGTGATGTCATTTGAGATGTCATCAGTGATGTCATCAGTGATGTCACTGACCATGTCATGAATGATCTAATATATGACATCATCAGCAGTGGATTGAGGGTGCGCGAAATATAGTTAGTACAACTAACTATATAGGATCAATTTCAATGGTTTTGTATGAGTGAAATGTCCAGCTAACTATAACACACCTAAAACTTATAGTTTTTTGAGTGAATTTCAAAGGTTTTTTAAATGGTAATTCCTAACTATATAAGGCCTGAAACCTATGGTTTTTTCAGTGAATTTGCAAGGTTTTTTAAATGCTAATTCCTAACTATATAAGGCCTGAAACCTATGTTTTTTTCAGTGAATTTGCAAGGTTTTTTAAATGCTAATTCCTAACTATATAAGGTCTGAAACCTATGGTTTTTTCATTGAATTTCGAAGGTTTTTTAAAAGACAATTTTTAAATGTATTAATTGTTATTTTTTTTATACTGATTTACTACATTTTTGCAGGCAGGTGTTCAGAGGGCACGCCCCCTTTTAACAGCGTTCTGCAGCGCAACCCCTGGCGCGTTTTCAGAGGAGGAACTAATTCCCCTTGCATACTGGGTGTCCCTGGGGGGCAACTAGCCCACCAGAAGCCTCCAGTATAAGCCAGGGAGCTGCATTACAGAGAGGTGTAATGAGGCCACACCCTTTTTACACCTCTCTGCAACGCAGCCCCCGGGCGTGTTTGCAGAGGGGGAACTAATTCCCCTTGCATACTGCGGGTCCCTGGGGGCCAACTAGCCCACCTGGAACCTGCAGTATGCGCCAGGGGGCTGCATTGCAGAGAGGTGTAATGAGGCCACACCCTTTTTACACCTCTCTGCAGCGCAACCCCTGGCGTGTTTGCAGAATAGGAACTAATTCCCCTTGCATACTGGGGGTCCCTGAGGGCCAAGTAGCCCACCAGGAGCCTCCAGTATGCGCCAAGGGGCTGCGTTGCTTTGCCCCGGGGAGCGGCGGTCCCCGGGGCAGTGTTGGGGGGATTGTAGACCCCCCACACTTCTTTATCACTATGCCGCCGTGATATGGTCCCCCCGGGGGGTAATTTTTAAAAAAACAGACCAGGTTTTTTTAAACAAAAATGTGGGCCTTTTTTGTCCTTGTGGGACCACCTGGGCAGGCCTAGGGGGTCAGGGTGTATCTACCCTGCCCCCTTTTTGTGTTCTTCACGTTTGTTTTTCTGCTTTCTTGTGCCTCCGTCTATCTACACGCACACATATACACATATATATATATATGAATATATATGTATGTATGTGTGTATATATATACATACATATATAAACATATATAATCTGCATATCTATATAAATACAAATATAAATGCATGCATACATATGCATATATGCATACATATGCATGTTATTTACATGAAAGTTTGAAAAACACTATTAAAAGCAAAGCCAAAAAGCCACCTCATTACAAACAGAATGGCTTTAACTTAAACGAGGGCGAGATCTATTGCATTTTCAATGCTTGTTTACAGTGGTTCCATCAAGAAGGCATTCGGATGTGTCACACATTTGCCATAAATTCTGAATGTTAGCACTCTAGTTGCTCATTATATCACTGTAGTAAAGCTACTGCTCACCAGGGAAGTCTGCTGCTGGTATTCAAAGTGCATGTTCAGTCTGCATGTCAGAATTATTTTAATGAAATATAGAAGAGGATTGGAGAAGTCACTCAAAATGTGCCCTAATTTTTCTTTCTGAAGCACTAATCATACTTTCTATGGCAAAATGAACCCCCTCATTTTGTTCCTTTTAAAATTAAATGTTTTCAGACTTACCACTTCATTCCAATCAAGATGGCTTCTGTTGTGCCATACTTTTGTCATGAGTAAGACTGTTAGCGCTCTAGTTGTTCTATAGAACACTCTGGGACATTCTGTCATTGGGCTATACTTGGGCTACATCTGGGTGATATGTGGGCTACATTTGGGCTCTTTTGTCTCTGGTGGCCATCTTGGGAGACTGCATGTCAGAATTTTTTTATGAAATAGAATAGGATTTGAGAAGTCACTCAAAATGTGCCCTAATTTTTCTTTCTGCAGCACTAATCATACTTTCTATGGCAAAATATATCCTCATATTGTTCCTTTTTAAATTAAATGTTTTAAAGGTTACCACTTCCTTCCAATCAAGATGGCTTCTGTTGTGCCATACTTTTGTCATAAGTAAGACTGTTAGCGCTCTAGTTGTTCTTTAGAACACTCTGGGACATTCTGTCATTGGGCTATACTTGGGCAACATCTGGGTGATATTTGGGCTACATTTGGGCTCTTTTGTCTCTGGTGGCCATCTTGGGAGACTGCATGTTAGAATGTTTTAATGAAATAGAATAGGATTTGAGAAGTCACTCAAAATGTGCCCTAATTTTTCTTTCTGCAGCACTAATCATACTTTCTATGGCAAAATATATCCTCATATTGTTCCTTTTTAAATTAAATGTTTTAAGAGTTACCACTTCATTCCAATCAAGATGGCTTCTGTTGTGCCATACTTTTGTCATAAGTAAGACTGTTAGCGCTCTAGTTGTTCTTTAGAACACTCTGGGACATTCTGTCATTGGGCTATACTTGGGCTACATCTGGGTGCTATTTGGGCTACATTTGGGCTCTTTTGTCTCTGGTGGCCATCTTGGGAGACTGCATGTCAAAAAAAATTTATGAAATAGAATAGGATTTGAGAAGTCCCTCAAAATGTGCCCTAATTTTTCATTCTGCAGCACTAATCATACTTTCTATGGCAAAATGAACCCCCTCATTTTGTTCCTTTTTAAATTAAATGTTTTCAGACTTACCACTTCATTCCAATCAAGAGGGCTTCTGTTGTGCCATACTTTTGTCATAAGTAAGACTGTTAGCGCTCTAGTTGTTCTTTAGAACACTCTGGGAAGCTGCAGTAGAACACAAAGGAATCAACTGACAGTCTCTGTCCTTTTTGGATGTACATGTTTTACTGAGAATGTCAGACTTCATTCTCACATGACTGAGAAAGATAATGTGAATTTACAGAAAACATGCTTTCAGTTTAGCTTATAGATCCCCTTCCAAACCACTGTGGGAAAAGCATGAGATAATAGTTTTCTCTCAAGCATGATTCATGATATCCCAGCAGAAGTCTTTTTCACATGGTAAAATCACCTTAGAACACACCACAATTCCTAAAATGAGTATGGTACCATCAACAAATGATTTATAATGTAACTAAAGTCCTAAAACCTTCTATTAACTGCAATGCTTTTTAATGAGGTGCTATCATCTATATTGGTCCCAAAATGGCTGCCAACACTTCTTGGATGAAGAATTTGAATTTAGAAAACACATTTTTTTTTTGCCTTGGGGGTCCTTGTGGGACCCCCTGAGCAGGCCTAGGGGGTCAGGTTGCTTCTATCCTGTCCCCTTTTTGAGTTCTACACGTTTGGTTTTCTGCTTTCCTGTGCCTCAGTCTACTGAGGCACAAGATGGCTGCCAACACTTTCTGGTTTGGAGTGTTGACAGACATTGGCAGCCAATCAGAATGCAGCTCATGCTCGGAAAGGTAAGCTTACAGTAAGCTTACACGTAAGCTGCTATAGATATATATATTTTTTCTCTTTTGATTTTCTAGGGAACTACTGGAGGGATTTTCACCAAATATAGCAAAGGCACATCTGTGTACCAGTCCCTACAATTTTGCAAAGTTTGGCCTAATTCCGTTCAGCGGTTCGGGCGGTAGCCGTGTCAGAACGTCCTATGGAAATTAACATGGGGAAAACACGTTTTGGGACCCCCCTTTTTTCTCAGCCCCCACTTCACGAATCCCCCTGAAACTTCCAGGGAAGGAGCAGAGCGGAGCTGGCCAAATTTTTGGAAAATTACACACAAATTCCTCAACCGGCGCCAGAGTTATTCCCAATAGAATGTTGCGGATTTCCTATAGTAGCCAATCTTAACTATAACTACCTACTGGCGACCGCCAGTAGGCTATATATATATATATATATATTTATTTATTTATTTTAACGACTTGTAGAGCGCCTGGTGACCCGAAGGCATCCCCGCGCTGTAATGATTTTGATATCCAGATGAGATGGAGGAGAAAAAAGGAAGAAAATATATATATATATTCACTGAAAAAACCATAGGTTTCACGAGTTATATAGTTAGGAAGTAGTTTTTAAAAAACCTTTGAAATTCACTCAAAAAAACTAAGTTTTAGTGGTGTTATAGTTAGCTGGACATTTTACTCATACAAAACCAATGAAATTGCTCCTATATAGTGAGTTGTACTAACTATATTTCGCGCACCCGCAATCCACTGCTGATGATGTCACATATTAGATCAATCATGACTTGGTCAGTGACATCACTGATGACATCTCAAATGACATCACTGATGACATCATCCAGTGAATGTGGTTTGCTTCGTTATTTAAATATGCATTATATATATAGCAATTTACATTGAAGAATGAGTGGATATATATAAATAAATATTTGGATGGAGGATTTAGTAGCAGTGTAATTGACTGTTTACTTGACCAATTTATAATGTCTCACTAAATATAGTGGATAGTGACTAAACTGTGTGAATATCTGTATCACTTTGTCAGTTGTTGTGTAAACTGATTCTACAGTTGGTTACTAGCTATGTGAAAGTCTATATTAGTTATTGATTAGTTAACTGAGTATTTGTATGGGAGTGTGAAAGTGTGTGGGGTTCGGTGGGGGGTGTGTGACTGTCCAAAGATGTGTGAATAGTTGATTCAGTAGATATATGAAGTTAAAACGACATGTTCTAACAGTTTGGGTGAGGGAATCTCTTTATGGGTGTGGTGATGAGCAAATATATTTCTCAAAAGTACAGGTCCAACAAACTAGAAAAATAAAAGGCAGTGTATGTGTCAGTTGTTGTATATAAATAAGAATACATAAGACAATGATTGTGTGAGTGACTGTATGGATAACTGTATACTTGTAATAATGATTTTATAATTCACTAAGTATGAGTTACTATCTAAATGAATAGAAGAAGTGGTGTTTGTATAAGTGTTTTGCTAAGTAAATATGTAAGTATGTTCCATTGTTTGCATAAGTGAGTAGGATGACTTCATATGTGAATAGGATGCGTGCTGTTGTTTAATGTCGATATAGATGTATAAGTATTTTTGATAGTGTTCTATTGTTCATTGACAGCATGTATGAGTGAATCCATAGGTAAGAGATTAGATGTGTGTATACATCTATGAATCACTGAGTGGATTTTTAGATACTTGTATTGCTGTGACAATGGATTTAAATATGATACTCTGTATTTTACAAACAGTGATGAAAAATTGTAATAGTGTATGAAAAGGTGTATGTGATTGTCACGTGGATGATGTCATCAGTGATGTCATTTGAGATGTCATCAGTGATGTCACTGACCATGTCATGAATGATCTAATATGTGACATCATCAGCAGTGGATTGCGGGTGCGCGAAATATAGTTAGTACAACTAACTATATAGGAGCAATTTAATTGGTTTTGTATGAGTAAAATGTCCAGCTAACTATAACACCACTAAAACTTATAGTTTTTTGAGTGTATTTCAAAGGATTTTTAAAAACGAATTCCTAACTATATAACTCCTGAAACCTATGGTTTTTTCAGTGAATTTCAAAGGTTTTTTTAAATGCTAATTCCTAACTATATAAGGCCTGAAACCTATGTTTATTTCAGTGAATTTCAAAGATTTTTTAAATGCTGATTCCTAACTATATAAGGTCAGAAACCTATGGTTTTTTCAGTGAATTTCAAAGGTTTTTTAAATGCTAATTCCTAACTATATAAGGCCTGAAACCTATGGTTTTTTCAGTGAATTTCAAAGGTTTTTTAAATGCTAATTCCTAGCTATATAAGGCCTGAAACCTATGGTTTTTTCAGTGTTTGAAAAAAAAAAAATGATTGGTTAACTGGCTTATTAAGTGTATCTTAGTGAATACATATATTAGCGAGTAATGTTTAAATATTTAAATATATGCATGAGTGATGTAATATGTGACGTCATCAGCAGTGCATTGCAGACGTGCAAGTTATAGTGAGTCCAACTAACTATAACGTGGGAATTTCAATGGTTTTATGCAAGTAAAATTTCCAGCTAACTATAACTGGTGTGAAACCTATGGTTTTTTCAGTGAATTTCAAAGGTTTTTTAAATGCTAATTCCTAACTATAACTGGTGTGTAACCTATGGTTTTTTCAGTGAATATATATATATATATATATAAAATTTCTATGGCAAAATGAAACCCCTCATTTTGTTCCTTTTCAAATTAAATGTATTAAGTGTTACCACTTTATTCCAATCAAGATGACTTCAGGTGTGCCATACTTTTGTCATAAGTAAGACTGTTAGCGTTCTAGTTGTTCTTTAGAACACTCTGGGACATTCTGTCATTGGGCTATAGTTGGGCTACATCTGGCTGATATTTGGGCTACATTTGGGCTCTTTTGTCTCTGGTGGCCATCTTGGGAGACTGCATATCAGAATTTTTTTAATGAAATATAAGAGGATTTGAGAAGTCACTCAAAATGTGCCCTTATTTTTCTTTCTTCAGCACTAATCATAATTTCTATGGCAATATGAACCCCCTCATTTTGTTCCTTTGCAAATTAAATGTTTTAAGTGTTAACACTTTATTCCAATCAAGATGACTTCAGGTGTGCCATACTTTTGTCATAAGTAAGACTGTTAGCGCTCTAGTTGTTCTTTAGAACACTCTGGGACATTCTGTCATTGGGCTATAGTTGGGCTACATCTGGCTGATATTTGGGCTACATTTGTTTTTTTTTTGTCTCTGGTGGCCATCTTTGGGCTACATTGGGCTACATTTGGGCTCTAACATATATATAGCCCAATGTAGCCTAATATATATTTTTTCAAAGTTATTTTTCGTAAAAACCACTGGAGCACATATCTTGAGACATAGCAAAGGGACATCGGGCTACCAGTCCCTACAATTTTGCCAAGTTTGGTGGAAAACCATTCAGCCGTTCGGGCTAAAAGTGAGTCCAACCGCCCTATGGAAATTAACATGGGGAAAACACGTTTTGGGACCCCCCTTTTATCTCGGCCCCCGCTTGACGAATCCCACCTAAACTTTCAGGAAAGGAGCGGTGCGCCGCGAGGCAAAGTTAAGGAAAATTTCAGGAAGATTCCTCAACCGGCGCCAAAGTTATTCCCAATAGAATGTTGCGATTTCCCTATGGAAAACAATCCTAACTATATATACCTACTGGCTATCGCCAGTAGGTGATTGAGATATATATATACTAGCTCTCAGATTTATCAATGTTCAACTTATAGCCACAGGAGTTTCTAACCTGCTGTGATATGCTTTCAATTGCCAATATGCTGACTGCCACATTAATAGCATGTAGATGAGGTAAACATTCTGTGTAGATGAGGTAAACATTCTGTGTGGCAGAGGTTGGAATAATGGATTGATTTAACATAACGATATATTTGAATGTTTCAATGAAAATATAAGATTAACAGGGATCAATGCCACCATTGTCACGGTTCACACTGTATCTCTTTTAGTTGCAAGAATTGCCTCTTTGCAACAGAACCACTGTAAAAATAGGTTAGGATCATATGTTTTCCTCTTGAGAAATGACTGTTAGAACATAAATACATCGGTTTCCTCTTTATGATTTTAATGGCGAATTCATTCATGGAGGCACTGAATAAACTGGTATTATTTGGAAACTGTACAACGAATATCAAATGAAAGTACAATTATCTTTCCTAGTAAATGTGTTAAAAACCTTTTAAATATTCACTTTCAAATGGAGTTGTGCACTATGTTATCTTGACCTTAATGGTCTCATCTTCATTTTTTCATCTTTTTCATATGAATAAACTTTTCCACTCTGTGTATGAAATTTCAATCATTTCATTTTATTTTCATCAATGTTCCAAATTAATTTGTATTACTTCATTTGTTGAAAACATTGAAAGACGTTAACATTTAACTTCTACCCAATGCATTTCGGGTCGAAATTGACCCTTCCTCGGGGGTCTGTACTCTCTCTTTCTCTCTGGAGGAGCCTTTGCAGCCCTAGTGCACACTTGCTGGGGGCTGATGAAGTAATACAAATTAATTTGGAACATTGATGAAAATAAAATGAAATGATTGAAATTTCATACACAGAGTGGAAAAGTTTATTCATATGAAAAAGATGAAAAAATGAAGATGAGACCATTAAGGTCAAGATAACATAGTGCACAACTCCATTTGAAAGTGAATGTTCACTTTCTCCATTTGTTTGCTTCGTTCATAAGAGTGCACCTAGACAAAGCACTTTAAAGGAGTAAGTAGCACAAAATGAACCTTTGAATGTGGAATACAATTGAATAATTTGGGAGTGCCAGACGAACTACAAGTGTGAAAAACCTTTTAAATGCCATTCTCTGGTATTCACTTTCTAAATGCTAGCACTACTCTCCGAAACTTTAATTCAATAAATGGTTTGTGAAAATGTACGACTGGCTTTTCCTTGCTTGTCTCAGCTGAGGCAAAGCTTTAATGTTTCAGTCAAAGAAAGGTCTCATGAAACGAAGCCTTGTATTAGATCCGGGGAAATAGGTGGGAGGGAGGGAGTTCAGTGAGGCCCAGGCAGCTGCAGGGTATTGATATGAACAGAGTGCATCAATGAATATATTCATTCTGCACAGAAACCAAGAGCCAGAGACTGAATTTGTTATTTCTCTCTGAAGTTGTTTGAATGCACCTTATAAAACCCTGTTGTGCCAAAAACACGACAGGATTAACATCCCTACTGCACTATCATTAACGAGCAATCATCTGAGCCTTAATTGAAATTCTGTATCTAAATTACAGATTTAGTGAAATTCCTTTGCGTTTAGCCTTCTTTAGCTTTGTGACACCATTTTTTCAGCAAAGATACTGCAAACAACAATGGGTTGTGTAATGCCAAGCATATCATGAACACTGTTCAACGTTTCATGTGTGCTACCACATTTATAAGTTTGTTTTTATAATATAACACATTTTCTTATGATGTGCAAAATAATGCACTCACTATCATTTGTGGTCTAGGTGGACTAGGTAAAACACATTAAAATGAAAGTGTTATGTCCCCATCAATAATTTCTTTAGAACGTTTACCAAACCAGACTTTCATATTTTGCTGCTGTGTAATGAACACTTCCAATCCTTTACATCATACCACAATGAGCACCAGAGTGAGCAAGGCACATATGCAAATAATGGCTAACACAAAATAAAAAGTACTGGCCTAACACCACCATAACCACCAACTTGCCATGGATCGATGGGTCTAGTTCAAGAGGATGCAGTGAACTACAGCTGTGGACAAACATCCCATTACATTGAACACATTCAACTGAAAGTACTGGTGGACGAATTTTCCTATTGCGAGTCACTTGTGGAACAGGCTGTGAAGCACTAGTCAGCGCGTACATGTTTTGATGTTCTGCTGCTGCTGAAGCAACCCCCCACATTTTCCTGGCTTTGGCTTCTTTGCCCTTGGCCACCAGGATCTCACCAAACCGAAGATGGATCTGCCAATCCCGGTGTCCAGAGCCCCTTGTTACTGTCCTCCTCTCATCAACAATACATAAGATGAACTGTCCGGGGCCTCATCAGAGTATCACTGGAACCCCGTCTACTAGAATACACATTCCTCGAGGACTGTTGCGGTTGTATGGAAAGGCACGTCTTGTATTCTCTACAGGGCACAGGGGTGACGAGGATACATCACATTTTTGACTATTTACCAACCCATGAAACACATGAGCAGTAAGCAATCACATGATTTTCTAGTGTCTGTGGGCAAGAGAGAGAAAGAGGACACTGTGCATTACATTGAAAACATTATTTTGGTTCAGGAATACAACTATGGATGTATTCATTATACATGATATATTCGTGCGTTGAAGCATTAAATAGGCAGGGAATCATAGTAAAGATCTCTGGAGGTATTGCATTCACGTCTGCTGGCTCCAACTCTGTTGCCCACATGCTAGTGTGTTACAAAAGTCAATGTAAGAATAAGCAGTACATGCTACCTGAACTGGAATACTTCGATTACCAATTTAAGCTCATTACACATTTATGATCCTAGATTTACGGCTGTGCATGGACGAATAATTCCAAGCATTACAATAGGGAACAGGAGCATTTGATACAGGATTAACTTTCTCAGTTCAAGTCAACTGAGAAAAACAGGACGGATGAAAATTTTAAAAAGGTTCCTTTTTATAGACTCACTTGATTTGGTTATTTCATTAATCATTCACGATGGTGAAGAACTCGAATAAATTAGAGGATCCAGACTGGACAGCTTTTATAAAGCAAGAATACGTTATTTTATGTTTCACAAACGTGGGCAACAGTGCTGTACCAAACAGCACGGTATCAATCATTTCATAGGGATGCAATAAAATTAACAAGGATTGGGGAAGGATACAGGTCCAGGTTTAATGTGCTAACACGTGCAACGTAAGCAAACAAAAGACAGCAGGTGGGCTATTGAAGTAAATTAGTCCCTCATATACTTTAGTGCAAGCACTTGGCTATAGGCAGAAGAATACACACAAACAACATTAGATGAGAGACTATTACTCCATTGGGTTGAGCCAGGAATTGATTGACACAAGTTCAAGCCAGTGGCTCAAAGAGGATGGCCGAAGAGAATGAATAGTAGTAAGGGGCAGATCCAAAGCCCAGTCTAAGTAAATTGTAAGCATTAGGTCTATTTGACAGTTGTGCTCTCAAAACCAAGCTGGGGAGTTCTAATTATGATACAGGTATAAAACTTGCATGCAAAATGAAGGTTTTACTCTCACTAATTGTAGATCAAATATCTCACATGAATAAAAAGTCATGGAGGATGCCAGATGGTAGTATTGAGGTACACTGACGATGACCCAATACATACGTTAGGCTTTTCTAAATTTGGGACAGGGAGGGAATTAATCAGAGGCGTCCTCCATTAATGTCTGGGATGTGTAATATGCCAGGCAGGGAATTCAGTGAAAGTCAAGGAAACTGAACAGTTCAAACGTATAAGGGAACAAAGGATTCTAAGCAGCACAAAACAACCATTTTTAATCACTAATTATATTTTGCTCTACTGACCTATTGATTAATATATGCAATGATGAAATGCATACACACCTGTGTTGGTTTACTTGAAATATTTATACTGTGCTTGATTCCTAGATTTAGAAATCTATCTGATCATTGCAACTAATAATATTTGGATACTTAAACACTGGTATTGTTCAAAATCTAATAAAAACACAGGAATTAAAAGTTAAAGGTACAATGTTTGCGACAGTTATTAATTTGTTTTTTTTTCTTTTTTCTTTTTTTTTTTTTCAAAAACCTTTATTGACATTTGCATAGGTACAATCAAAATCCGGCATACGATACCGTGAATCAAGGTACAGAGGTAGTACATCAAAACAATGTAAATCAGGATCTAAGCCATGGTACCCCTCACAATATCAATGTATAAATCAGGAGAGCCGAATAAAACATGTTCACAGAATCAGAAAGGTTTGGTTTTTCTGTTGTGAAAGGAGGAAAAACAGGATCGCATCGCACATCATTAAACATCGCCAACACTAAGGTAGTACTATTAACAGGATATGCATGGCAGGACCATCATAGGTGGGGCATATATAACGAAACGGATAATCAGGATAATCAACAAACAGGTCAGACCCCCTCCCAAACAATACCCGCCCGCTATCAATTTAAGCCATAGAACAAAGACCCCCGTACTAAACCCGGGAGAGACCCAGAGATGTGCAGAAAACCCGACCCCGAATAAGGAAAAAGAGGGAAAAAAGGAAGAAAAGCAAGAGAACAATATAAAAAGGCCATGGAACTAAAAGGGAAAAAACAAAACCCCACCTCCACCCCCCCACCCTGCACCACTGCACATGGCCACGGCCCACCCCCCAGCAGCGTGCCTGTCGCCCAAAGCTTAAACCCGAAATATAGAAAGAAGAGAGGCAAGAGGAAAGAGAAAAACAATATCCAACACGAAGAAAGGGAAAAAGGAAAAGAAGAAAAAAGAGAATCGAAAAACCCCACAGAAGGGGACGAAAACTAAGTGGGGGGCCCTCCAACAAGGGACCCGACCCTCCCCCCCAAGTCCCGCATCCCTGCAATAATTCCGTTGCAAACTTGAGATACAAAAAACCACACGCAGGGACACGATCGATCAATCAGCCCACCCTCGCAAGCTTATCAAGCAATACGCAAAACTCTTCATGTCAGGGGGTAGGGCGCCAAGCGTCATTGTTGTACATACGATTCGTCGGCCTGAATAAAAACAGGGCAGAAAGTGTCAAGCAGGAAAAACAGATGGAGCAGCATAACAAATGAACATGTCAACACCTAAGGAACCGAAGTCCCTGCAATATTACAAGAAGCAACAGTGTCCAGGGTGTCGCCGCCATTTTGCGCCGTCCTTCCCAGATGGTACAGATCGAATAAAGCTGGAGATGGCGGATCAGGAGGAAAGTACAAACGTGGGCACCCAGTTCAAACCAGGAGAAACCAAAGTCTCGTAAAAGCACAAGGGGCGGCCCATCGACTGCCAGCAATTGCCATCCTCGAGGCCATATACACAATATCCAAACTGTTGCGAGCTGTCCAGGAGTATCCAAAGGAAGCATGGCTAAACTGCAGCCGCCATGAAAGTACATCTCGTACTCGCCATCACCCCATCCCAGGGGATAGCAAGAGTAGTCTCGCAGCAGTATCAGCAAAAGCAAGTGATGGCGCACGAGTAGACACCAGGTAGAAACAACCAGAACAGCCTCACGCCATCACCAGAATAGGAAGAAACGGTCCTTAAAGGATAGTTGTCTGCCCTCACTCAGCATCCAACACACCCGGTCACCGTCGTAACAAAGGAGAGTCGCCATTTTCCAGGATGCACCACCACCATGCAGCAGATCAAGACGAAAAATCGTCAGCCCCCATCAAATTCAAGATTCAGCGATATCCAGTAACTGCGTAGCGTAGGAGAACAGGCACCCCCTCCACAGAGAACCATTCACAGACCCCCCCAGCAGGAAAGCGACACGGCATTATCATGTCCACTGGCACAAATAAGCCGGGATATGTAGCACAGTCCAGAACATTCAGGCATATAAGCGCCTCAAAGGCGACACAGCGCTGTTACCTTAGACCGGCTGCCGAGGAAGTGCTGGGGGGGGGGGAGGGGGGCGAAGCATCCAACACAGAGGAGCTGCGCCACGCATCTAGGAGAGGGCTCCAACGGTGTAGGGAGGCTCCCTCAGCACAGTGGTGGAGAAGCGCCGTCTCACGGGGAAACATGGCTGTCAGGATGGAGCCAGCAGCCGGGTGGACAGCCACGCGAGGTCCCGGTCTCCGGCGGCAGACAGGCCGCCCAGAGCGAATGGGAATATCTCGATCCCGGAGAGCCCAAAATTCACCGCAGCCGGGTGCGCCATCGCAGCGTCTCTTCCGACATACGATCTCGTCGTCCAAGCGCGGGGTGGGCAGCCAGAACTGGTGATGAAGGGAGAAGGTCGGCGGAGCCGGGACCCCGTGCGGCCATCTTGGTCGCCGGCCCGGCTCCGCCCCCCTATTAATTTGTTTATGATAGCTTGAGAACAGTCTACCTTGGCATAACTAGATTTTTACTTGGACCTGCTGGCGATCACAAATATGGTTGACACAGGCAAACCGCATTCTGTAATTACAGGTGAAGATTTTACGGCCAACGTTGACTTGGGATCTGAAGGAATAGAGGTAGACAGAATGCAAAATATTGCTTGGGAGATTCTGACAGTAAATGCTTTGACACAAGGATGAATAAGGCTGGTGTGTGATTACAATACTTAGAGTCCGTTCATGGCTTGCATTCAAACTCTTTTAAACTCTTAGTTAGAATTTCCTTTCATACAAGCAAATCCTTTACCCATTTTCACTATTTTTATTTGGAAGGATGAGTGCTCATCGGTCATTACAACAGATCACTCTAGCAGAAAATGTCACTCTTCAGTCAATTTTGATGATTTCCCATCAAATGTATGTTGCTAACGTGACTGAATCTGCCTTGGGAGAGTGACTTTGGGAGCTTAAACATTTGACGAATATCCATTTGTCCATCCTACCGGCTACATTTTGGCCAGCATTAGTGGGCACTGAAAGTAGTGTCTCCACTTATCTAGACTCCACAATATGCTCAGTAATATTTCCAAGCATGTTGAGTGCAATACACTTACCATTAGTGAAATAAAAAGGTATCTACTAGTACCACCCGTTCTTTAATTTCACTTAATCAGTAACTTCACAGAATATCTCGGCCATTGAACAGGTCCTGAAAATCTTCCCAAGAGAGACATAAAAGAAGCCTCTTAATACAAAAAACACTGGCTAATAACAGGGAGCAAAATAAAAGCAAAGAACGGTTTAAAGAACATATTGAAAAGTATTCCTGTCCAAATAAAAAAAATATGAAATTGCCTGTATAGGCCTATGAATGTAACCAAATTCAAAAAATGCGATGTGTCCTTGAAAACGATAAGGAGGAACAATGAGCCCAGCCTGCCTCACAGTGAATTTGCTTCTCAGATTAAAATTTATGCTGCAACCAACCGTTGATGATTAACAGTAATCAGGAAATAACTCTTGTTTGCTTTCATTACTTTGCCTCCAATGAATAGAAGGGAAAGTTCTTTATGATTTTAATGAAGCCGTGCATGTTAGATTATTGGCGTTATGGGTAAGTAACATTTTCATCTCTAACATAGGCTCTATTTCATAAGCACTGCATAGAATAAGAAGATTGTCCCTTTCCAAAAGGAAGAGGTATAACCAAAGTGAATGTAGGCTTCAGAAAGAATCATATGGCGTGAATAGTTACTGATAAATGTGTCAAGGTAACTGAGCCGTAGCGGAAAACATCAAAGAAACACTGGACCTCAGAATTGTGACTACCATTTGAGTGTGTTCCTCAAAGTTTTTGTCTATGACCGCCAAAAATATACTTAGTGAACACCAGAAGTACTTATTATTACCAAAAGAAACTGTGAGGTGTAGCACAGAGCTGTTCATCAAAAATGTTTGAGTAGTAGCCTAGGTATAAGTTTAAGTATCTGATGTACTGATTTTTCTATATCTCTTTTAGAAATACATCAGAACAGCAGCAGTCTTTTGCTAACCCGTTGAGAGTACTTCACATCCAGATAATGCTCCACTGTGCTTTCTGTCTGCAAATGGTAGGAGAAAGGAAATGCCGGACACATATTAACATGAATCATGTTTCAGACAGTTACACAGAAAAGCTTGCAAATACTCCCCTGATGGAAGTGTAAACATTGGTGAAATATTTAAATGATCAGTTACTTAGAAATACCATTTTTGTGTAGAAGAATTATATATAACATACAACCTATGCCAACTAGAGCTTATGGTGTACCCTCCAGGTGTTAAAAGCACTGAATTATTTCAAATTCAGCTTAGTCATGTTTCCGCTGATTACTCTACAAAGTCAAAGGAAAAGGTTGAACTAACAGATGTATACTGTTATTTTCTACTGAAATTCACTTGAAAACTGCAGTCGAAATGAAGCTATGTTTACCTAACAAAATCTAAAAAAAGACCACTGAGATTCACCATAACTACCTCCGCAAACCACAACACACACACACAAAATGCAATGCTCATGACTCTACCTTTGAAGTAACAGTGCAAATACAAATGTCATAAATGATCTTACAGGTCATATTACATATTAAATTACCATTAATACTGACAATTAGACAACAATGAATAGAGTATTATTTATTGTCCATGCCGTGCACCCAACTCGAGTAGGACAGCCAACCCCAACTGCGTACAGCCATGCAATGCGGGGATCTACAGCTGCACCTTTGGTTCTCAAAAGAAACATTTTCTTGGGAGGAAGCTTGGGTTTTTAAGGGAATTTTATTTTTGATTATTTGCACAATATTAGTAGGTTGGGATGATTTTAATTGAAAATAAGCAGCCCTTGTTAGTGAAAAGGTTGGAGGACCCTGTCTTAGACCCACGCGGGGTCGCCTTCTGTAGTCTTGGGGTCCAGAGGCTGTGAATTACGGTCTGCAAACACATACGACTGCCACACCCTACATCAGAAATATTTTATTAGAAATTTGGAGAGGATTTTGAGAGGCCCCTCCACTTAGACCTGGGGTTCAGAGTGTGATCACTGTGCTCTTTTATTTAGTTTTTAAAAAATGTACAGACTCCAGAGACTGTGCTTTGTGTCCTGTATTGACTGCTGCAAAAGAAAATGTTTTCCTATGGCAACCTAATTGGAGTCTTTCGTGTCCCCAGTCACTGTAAAAAAGCTTGTTTGTCAAATGAGAATACTTTGATTTTAAATTAGGGTACAAGGCCAATTCGTGGACAAACAGTCCAGATATCTAACATATAATCCTTTCAAGCCAATCAATAAATTTTTTCAACAATAATTTCTCAAGTCAAACAACTGGTGAAGATCAGACTACAAGGCTGCTAGATACCAGCTATTCCATAGCAATAGTTCCCTCCACGGCATGCCACGGTACGAGGAGTGAGTACAGTCATGTACTTTCTAGGACCAAGTGATTTTACTGGGAGTCATTAAATCCACAAAATCCACATTCTCACTAACAAAAGTCAATGGGAACTTTGGAAACAATTTACAAATCTATTCCAGGTGTGCTTTTTTATGGAGGGGATACATTCTGACTTCTAGAAAAAGAAAGTACTTTCAAGAAGGATGATCCATCTTACATTTCAATCATGTCTAGGTCAGGGGCGTCTGGTTCCATAGTAGCAAAAACCATAACTCCAACAATTTCATCCTTTTCTGCTTTCCTCTTCCCAGTTTTCCATTCCTTAAAAAGAAAGCAGATTAAATGTACACTGCAAATCCATGTAGGCATTGCTTGTGCATAAACTGCACCGTTATCAAACTGTGAGAGACTTCATGTTTTGTTTAACTTTTTTTCTTAGCCTCAAATTGTCACCAGTTACATTGTACCTTACTGCGCTCATATCCTAAATTACAGGAAATACAACAATCACCACTTCTTAAGTGAATTTCAAGTTACTCACAACAATTAATGTATCTAAACAAAGGAGAGATAGGACAGCACATAAGAAGTAAGAAAAAGCTGTGCACAATTAATCAGATACAAGCAAAAAAGATGAACATACATTATTTTCATATGATTTTCTAGAATAAAACTGATAAATGCAGGCCGAATATGGTACACACTTATATGACACATTTCATATGATCTAATAGGTGATGCATGGCGATTGTGGACCTTCCCAAGAGAATAACTATGCGTTAACCTCTATTCTGTGAGCGAAACAAATTGAGCAGGAGCAGCAGTTTCATGTATTACCTGTGAGAAGTGGTCTGTGCTATGCGGGAGCTAGTTTTCTTCTATGATATTGTGGCATTAAAATCCAAGTGGCTTACAGCACATTATTTGGCTTACAGCACATTATTCTATATCACTATGTATCATTCATATTCATCCTGACAGGAATTTCGTTAAAAAAATTAGTCCATGTACCCATCTGCAATTCTTGGCTGGACAAGGCCAATGAATATGAAGCATTGCCTAAGCTGCTGTCAGCAAGTTGTGCAGAAGTAAAATGTGGCATTAAAGTTTATTGTGTCAAATTGTATTTATTGAGACAACTCTAGGCCTGGGGAGAGTAGTTATTCAGTACAAAAAACTTATTTTAAAATTATTTTTACAAGTGGAACAAAAGGGCTTATTCTTCCATGTGAATACTGTAACACTTCAGGTGATGACTAGAATAGAGTTGGTCTTCTACAATTTTCAGGAATCACAGTCAAATTGCACATGTCGAAGTATGACTGAACAGAAATACTGTTTCTGTAAGGAATAGCCTAACCTTTCTAATATTATGCAAGTACCTAGAATGATTATTTAATATAAACATATAACAGGAGCACTGGATTGCCTTTTCTTTTTCTTTTTTGGCCAAGAAAGAGCCTGCAGTAGATCTCAAAGTCATGTAAATAGTTATTTGAACTTTTTTGTAGATGTGAAGCATGCCCTTACCTCTTCTGCAATGGCAGCGGACAGGCATGAAGAAGACGGAATAGTTTCTTACCGGTAACTCCAGTTTTCTCGTAGGGGAATTTCCATGATAGTCATAAGCACTAAATAGAGTAGCAAGCCCGTCCCTACATAAAGCAGTGGAGAAGACAGAGAGTGAACAGACTTCCATGTAGCTACCTTGCAAATGTCCGCAATGGCGATATTCCTCAGTAAGGAGGCAGTGGCTGCTTTACCCTTAGTGGAATGTGCTTCAGGTCTGGCAACAAGTGTTTTATTAGATTTCTGATAGCATAATAGAATGCAAGAAACAATCCATGTCGAAATAGACTATTTGGAAGTGGCCAGATCTGTACGAACCGGACCATAATTAACAAATAATTAGTCTGATCTGCGGATGTCTCATGTTTTATCAAGATAAAACTTTAAATCCTACTTACATCTTGGGAATGAAGGGTTGTCTCGGCTGGAGCAGAGGGATTCTGAAACAATGTGGGTAATGCAACAGTTTGGTTAACATGGAAATCCAAAATAATCTTAGGGAGGAATTTCAGATGAGTCCTCATAAGCACTTTGGAAGAGTGCTGATGTTATTACTACAAGGAAAGTGGTTTTCTAAGACAGGTGTTGGAGAGATGCCTTGTATATGGCTCAAAGGAGTCCTGAATTAGGCATGAAAAAACTGTATTAAGCCACCATGGAGAGGAAGGGTGCCTAATGGGAGGAAAAACCTTCTTTAAACCCTCTAGGAAATCCTTGCTGAGGGAGATTTTGAAAAATGAGGTTAGTGAAGGACATTTTCTGTACACAGTAAGAGCTACCAAGTGAACTTTTATGGAAGATAATTGCAGGCCAGATTTTGCAAGATGTAATAAGCATGTAAGACGGATATCTTCTTGGCAAGTTGTAGGGTCCACACTTTTGGAGGAACTCCAAATGCAATATCTTCTCTACCAATTCAAGGCATGTGCTGACCAGGTGGATGGTCTCTTGGCCTCCACTAGAATCTCGATGCAGTCTTGTGGCATGTTCAAATGTCAATACTGCCCTCATTCAGGAGCCAGGCAGCCAAATTCAAGGAGGAGAGATCGGGGTATACCATCTGGTCTCCGAATTTCGTCAGTAGGCCTTTGTCAGTATGGGAACTTGAGATATGGACGCTGTGACCGGTGAAGCAGGTCTGGGAACCACCATTGACTTGGCCACTCTGGAGCAATGTGGTCATCTTGGCTTTGGAGTGGGAAGCTTGATTACGACACCTGGGATCAGGGGAATCAGTGAATAAGCGTAAAGAAATTTGCCGGACCAGTCGACCTATAGGATATTCCCCAGTGTCCCTGGATGGTAGTACCTCGAGGCGAAGACGCTGCATTTTTTGTTTTGTGCGGTAGCGGACAAGTCGATGGTGGGCGTGCCCCAGAGTAAGACGACATGCTGAAAGATGTCGATGTGCAAGAACCATTTGTGGTTTTCTTGCAGAACTCTGCTGAGGCCATCTGCCTGTGCATTCTGCACACCTGGAAGGTGAGTCACCATGATTCATAGGTTTCGGGCAATTAACCATTTCCATATTGTCTAGGCTTCCAGAGACTAAGGCCTCAACCTCGTCCCACTCTTCTTGTTGAGGTAGTACATCGTTGTCGTATTACCCATCAAACAAGCATTGTCTGTGGCCTGAATGATGGACGGAAGGCATGAGCGCTAGATGGACTGCCCAAAGCTGGAGGATGTTGATGTGATATGACATCTCCTACAGAGACCACATGCCTTGAATTTATCTTCCCACCCCTGTAGCAATGCATCCATCACTATGGACTGAGAAGGAACCCATTGGTGAAAAGGCATTCCTCGAAACAGACTGGTCAGGGAACACCGCCATTTAATGTTTTGCATGGAGGGACAGTTCGATCCAGTTGTCTCAATTGCCCGTTAACTGATCCCACTGGTCCTCAGGCATTCTTGGAGAGGTTGCATGTCCAGAGGGGCATTCGGAGTGAGGAAGATGAAGGAAGCCATCGAACCGAGGAGGGAGGAGACAGTCCTCACCTTGGGATGAGATGCTGTCATAAGAAAGAGATATTACTGAAGGATCAATACGCATCTCTTCTCCAAAGGAAACACTTTTCAGTGTCGATGGAGGCTCCCAGAGAATTCAAGGTCTGAACCAGGATTAGTTGTGACATGCTGTGATTTACATGAAGCCCCATGGGTAGGAGGAGACCGTGTGCCCCGCTGAAACGAATCTGCGCATCTTGAAAGGTTGACGCCTTTATGAGCTAATTGTCTAGATATGGATAGACGAACACCGGGTGTTTCCTGAGGCTGGCAGCCACAACTACGATTCATTTCGAGAATGTTCTGTGTGCTGACTTTAGTACTTGGTATTGATAGTGGTCTTGCCCCACCACAAACCTCAAGAATTTCTGATGTTTCTTGGCCATTAGGATGGGAAAATAAGAATCTTGGAGTTCGATGGAGCAAAGCCAACTCCCTTGGTGGAATTGGAGATAGATTTGATGTAAGGTTAGCATCCAGAACTTTTCCCGACTAATTGGCGTATTTCAGGTTGAGAATGGGTCTGAACTAATTCTTGCCTATTGTTTGTGCCAGAAAACATCTGGAATAAATGCCTGTTTCCCGATCATGGTGAGGAACAGCCTCCGCCACATGTTTTTGAAGCAAGATATTGACTTCTCATCTCAGCATCATTGGATGGTCATTGGATGGCTTTGGTGCTACAGTCGGAGTAGGACTTGTGAACTTGAGACAGCATCCATGCCGAATAATATTCAGGACCCGACATCTTTTGTTATTTCTTGTCACAATACCAGAAAATGTGAAATACTTTCCCCTACCGGATAGGATAACGGAGGAGAGAGAAGGAACAATTCATGGTTGTGTGCCTGTGGTAGGCTTTCCACCTTGTGCTGGTTGTTGCGAGGCTCTTCCTCTAGGCTGCCATCGCAGCTAGATATAGGGTTGTTGCTGTTGTTGTTGCTGTCGCCCTTGATACCATGGACAGGTTTGAACCCTCTGAGGGTAGTATCGCCTCTTGTAAGGCCTAAATGATTTTCTTTGTTTCTTGTGCCTCTCTAGGCCGACCACCTTAAGGGTTTCCATTTCGGTTTTCATCTAAGCCATTTCATCATCCACATAGCTGCCAAAAAGGGCAGAACCAGAAAATAGCAAATTTATGATCTGTTGTTGAGACTTCGGTTTCAAAGATGTGAGACAGAGCCAAGCATGTCTGCAAAGGGCCACACCAATGCAATATTTGTGAGCTTCTAGGAGAGAGGAATCAGCAGCCGCACTTATCTGGTTTGAGACCATCGAACCCTAGTTTACTATTTCTAGGACACCTTTCCATTTGTCTTTTGGCAGATCTTCGGCAGACTTATGGACAGATTCTCACAATACCCAGTTGTATTGTCCGAGAAGAGCAGCTGCACTTGCTGCTTTCATGGATGTGGCAGCAGAGTCACATGCTTTGTGGCCCACCAAATCAAATTTCTTTCTCAATCTTATCTGGTGGAACTGAGGAGGCAGGAGTAGTAGCATGGTGTTTCTTCACTGCTAGTAGGACTACAGAGCCTGGAGGAAGGTCAGAACACAGAAAGAGTGGATCCTGCTCAGGAGGTCTGTACTTCTTTGGCAGGCTTGACGGAGAAGACTTTGCTGAGGCAGACATCAAAAAGAGTTCCATGGCAGTTTCTGAGACGTCTGTTGCTAGACAAAGGAGTGGTCTGGAAGCTGTGTGTTGATGATGTGTCTCGATTATCACTGATGCCGAAGGTTTAGGCACAGACATTTGAACCTTTAATTTCACCACTCCTTTCACTAAGACTGTCTGCAAGCTGGTAATAGCATCTACAGGGAGACTCTAGGTAGTGAAGAGTCTGTAAGGGTAGGCGTCCTGTAGATATAGAGGACGAATTCCTGGATTGATTGTGACTATGATCTGGATCTATGAGGCAGACGGTGATAATGAGGTTGTCTTGACGAATGTTGTGACCTATGGTGGCTCTGATGACAACAATGGCACGTTCTGGAACGCGATCTTGGCCTCGAACAAGGTGGATCCGTAAGAGGTGCTGGTGCAGTTGGAATTAGCACTCAAGACAGTGGAGGCGGGGGAGGTGGTGAAGGAGAGGCTGGAATGACATTAGTTGTAGATGGAGAGTAGATCCTAGAATAGTCTACCCTGGTGCCGAAAAAATGCATCTCCTCTTTGTTTGGGATGTCCTGGACGTTGACATGCTCATCGGTGTCGAGCGCCTGTGATGCCTCGACTTCGATCCGCGGTGCCCCCTTGATATCTAACCACTTCGATGTCGATCAGACTGTGTGTCTAGATGTGCCCCTCAACGGCGATCTGCAAATATGCGTAGATGGCGGGTGAGTATTCGACGCGACCTACACCGTCTTCTCTTTGTCAACGTCAATCCAGCTCGACAGCAAACAGGTCGGTGCCGTACTTTGTCTCGACATGTTTGAGCTGGAAACCTCTTATGAGATGTTCCACGTCCACCAGAGGTTGATGACAGATCCCTGGTAGAGGACCGACCCTCTCCTCACTCTGAAGGCTCACCTGTAGACTGTATCTGTGTCTTGCACTGGTTTTTCTGCACCCTGAAGGCGAATCTTCTCCCTATCTCGTAGGGTTCGCCTGGAAAACTTCCTTCAATTATGATACTTCAGGAAGATGACTTGCTGGAAGACAAATAATACAGACAGCATGGGGGTCTGTTTTGGCTTTCTTTCTCCCACAGGAAGGACATTTATCAAATAAAGATGCCATTTTTAAAGATAAAAGCATTTCTGTCAATAAACTGCATAAATTGCAAGGGAGGGCTGAAAAAGGGTTGAATAAAGTAGTTTCCCAAAAAATTAACAGGTGAATTTTGAAGAGAAAAGCCTAAGAAAGGCAGAGTTCAGTGTGACTAGGTTCTGCCAGCAGGAGCCGCAAAAAAGAACTGGGGCAATTTCCTCTTGTTGAGCATGATGGGATACTAGAGGTCTGTGGGTTCTTTAAGGCATAACCTCTATTTTAACCCTTATATTGGTAGCCTATGGGGCTACACTGTTCTGCGCTCCTTAATCTCTATACTCTATTAAAAAAGGGTTTTAGAAAGACGGTTGTATTGTTTTACACAGACCTAATGCATTTATATGGATAGACAGGTTCTCCTGGCACCTTTCTTTTAACTATAATATGAAGAATTTGGCTACTGTAGCCTACTCCTACAGGCAGCAATATGTATTTGTTTCTTATGTGACTCTGCAGGCTTTCCAAAAGAAAGGCGAACATCTACACTTAAGAAAATATATTGGAAAGAGTGCTCTGGGTTCCCTGCACATGGGTGCGACTTTTCAGTGCTTATGACTATACATGGAAATCCTCAATGAGAGAACATGTTGTCATATAGTTACTGCTTATCTATATACTGTGTTAAGTTAGCGTGAGCTTATTAAATGTTTAAACGCCATTTTTCCTTTTGCTGCTTCTGCACACGACACTTAATTGTTGATTTAGCTTTCAACCTACAAGATCGTTGTGATTTACATGAGAATAATATGTTATTGCTCTGATATCGGCTTTGCTTAGTAAACTATGTCTGTACAGAGAGTGCTGAAGCTTCAAGGATAACTTGACACAGAATTGTTGTGAGGTCTGATCTCCGCACCTTCATAGCCATAACATAAGTGCAGCTCCTGCCAAATTCTGGCTTTAGGCGCGTTTTATATTGCTTTGCTTAGAGCACACACACACACTTGATGCGGTTCGCATGCAGAGAGAGCTGGTGGAAGCGGATGTGATCTCGTCATACTAGGATCTTGCGGTATGGGCCCGCCCTGATAAACCCAAAGAGACCTTCTTAGATATTAATATAATATGCTAGTTAGGGAGGGTGAGAAATAGGTGTTATTCATTACAGCATATTAGCATGCTGTCACCATTTGCTTTTTATGGACTAGTAACTATGCTAATAACTTTGCTTTTGATAATATGTTTCCTTGTATTATCTAAGATACTGCGTTTGAGAAAACGGCATTAGTAAATAAATATTTCAAATGTGCACGTGTCCCTATTTACTCCACGTTCTGGTTTGAAATGATTATATAACGAAAGAGTGTTCATGTGTTCCACGTAACCTGAGGTATCGTAAGTTCATGTTCTGGTTTGTCTAAACATTGGGAGTTTGTTATGACCAATGAGACACTGTAGCTAGCCTGGTAAGGGGATTTTGGGTACGGAGGTGAGTTTTGGGCCACCCTAATTCACTGAGGTTCCAAATCGCTATGCACAGTTCTGTAGGAGAACGGAATCCCTGCGACATGGCGCCCAATCGTTGGTGGTCTTATATCATGACACTCGAGTAGTATATCAAACCTCAACCCCTTCACTGTTGTTTCTGGAAAACGGTGGTGTCGGACAAAACCTACCTATTTTTGAAATAGGTCTTTTCAAGCTTAAATCTCTCTAAAACGGTTTCCTTGAATTACTACCCAGTTGTGCTACAAAGTTTACTTTGTTTTTCTAAGTTCCTGTGCAGTCATGGCTCAGCCTGTGGACATTCCGCAGCATAGTCGCATTGCGGTCCGCAATCATTTGCAAACTTACAATGCACCCGTTGATGGCTTGGCTGTGATTTTGGTGGTGAGTGCGGAAGCAGCTTACCCATACGAACTCTTTTATTCGTGGGTGACGTTTCCGGCTGAGGACGCTAATTCTGGTGTGTTCCACACTTACACTCCCTCACCTGTGCCGAATGAATATACTCCGTACAGGGCACTGAAAGTACCTATTGATCATTGGCAGCATCGCGTTTGCTTTGGTGGCGCCCTACCCCATTCTTTATCCGCTCCGAGGTTAGGTCCTTTGTCCATTCCAGGCACAAATTGGCCTGTTTTGGCTGGATTTACTCCTCATCCTCAACACGGCAATTGTACCTTAGCGGAGGTTCGTAGACTACATGTAGTTTCTATTGCCGTGATTCGTGCGTTAGTGCAATACATAGATCGTCATCTCCCGGGTGGGCCCCCGGGGGGTCCGGCTCTTCCAGCAGGACAGGGCAGTTTTAAGCTCAGTCCTGTGATGGTCAATGCAGTGATGGGTAAGCGTCCCCAGGAAAAGGATGATTTTCCTTTCTGGCTTGCCGAGAAATTTGACCAGCTGGAAGCAGTATTTCCTAATACAACTCCTGGTGATAAACATAGAATCTTAACGATTAGTTTACCGAAGGATTTGGCCCCGAACTCGTTGACTGTGAGACCGGGGGAAGAACATTTGCGGCGGTCTATGCGAGGTGTTACGGTACTCCGTCTATGGCTGTCCTACCTGCGATCGTTAAACGTGTTCAAGATGATCACGGACCGGAGGCAGCGGTTGAATTGGGTATGCGCCTGTGTGGCTCCTTTGATATAGTTTGCGATCTCATTCTTGCTAATGTCAAGGGGGATGCAGTGAACTTTCAAGTTGCTAATGCTTTGGAGGCGATTCCCGATGCCGATAAACCCAGGCAGTTGGCGAGGATTATTGTGGCTGCTTATAGAAAGGTGGGTCGCAATAGCAAGGGTCTAAAGCCTTTTTCTGTAAAAGAGAAGAAGCAACCCCAAGGGCAGACTTCAGAAACGGAAGTTCAGCCCCAGTCCAAAAAACAAAATTGGCCTAAAAAACAGAAACAGGGTAAGCAACAACAACAACAGAAACAGGAGTCTCATCCTGCGTCTCAGTTGCCTGCGCAAACAGAACGTGTTTATGACTTGCGCGATCGTGCGACGATTAAATCACCTGATCGATTTCAGGTTTCTGATCAACGCTCTCCTCGTGCCTTTCAGGACTCATCGGCCCCGAAGACCGGTGGTGGAGGAGGCGGAAGGGGTCGGTGTGGTCAGCAAGGACGTGACCAGCCCCGCCAGTCAGACGGCACAGGTCAGCAGGACGGCTCAACGCCGAAGAGACCACAGTTTGCCAAAAAGAAAGTTGCGGCTTTAACAGTGCATCGATATGCCACAGATAGTGAGAACGCGGCTTCGGAATCTGACATGGGCTCTGACTTTGCTGGACAGCGCGGCGGAGATTACCATTGTGAGAGAGGCCCTGCGTCCACTACTGAAGGTGACAGCGACTGATATTTATGTTGTGATAGAAACAGCCGATACAAGAGTTGCTACCCCTGATAGACTTTATGAAATTGTAATAGAAGGTGACATACAACGTACCATCAAAGGGGTATTTTGGGAAAATCTTTCGTCTACGTATGACATTTTGCTTTCGGAGGCTGACTGGCCCCCACCTTTTGTGCTCGCTGCTCTGCGAGGGGAGGAGGTAATCCTCCCGAGTTTCGCGAACACTGTCTCGAAAGAGCATGCGCAGCTTTTTGCAGAAGAGTGGGCTAGGGCTCTAGCGCCGGCTCTGTACCGCAACCAATGTGGTTGGGATAAATTGTCCCCATGCCACGAGATTCCTTTACGGTCTCAGCCTCAGCCTCAACTCAAACAATTTCGGCGTCTCCCAATGGGCTATAAGAATAGTCCTGGTATATTTACCGCCCGCATAGTCTCTCTTTTGGAGAGGATCGACCCAGATGCTTGCTCGTGTGTGGATAACATATATCTCACAGACAACGACATTTGGGAGCATCTGTGTCGAGTGAATTCCATAATCTGTACCTTTGCAGACATGGGTTACAAATTTAACTTTGCAAAATCGCACATTGCGGAGTACACAGTGTTGTTCCTGGTCTATGAGCTCAACAATGAAGGTAGAGGTTTGGCTCCTCACTTCTTGGAGGAATGCCCACAGTTGCGCGCTCCTACAACACTGAAAAAATTACAGTCTTTAGTGGGCTTTTTAAATTTCGGAAGGACATACATTCCGGAATATGCCCAGCGTATCAAGCCTTTGTATGCTTTGATACAACCAACTATTTCCAAATCATGCTGGCTGCCTGAGCACTCAGCCATTTTGCAATCCTTGCAGGCTGATCTGCTCGCTTCTAAATTCTTACTGACTCGTGACAACCACACTAACCTGGTGATAAGAATTATTCCTGGGACGGTGGGTTTCACGTACCTCACTTTTAATGAAGGAGACACAGTACCTATTGTTTACAAGTCACACTTGTACACTTCGGCTGAAATGCGGTTTTCCACTGTGGAAAAAGTTTTGACAGCTGTGCAGATGGCGATTCTTAAGGAACGTGCACTGTCACAGGGGAAACGCATGTTGGTTGTTACACCCTGTCCTCATTTGGAGGCAGTCACGAAAGCCAGTGTACCAAATTCTAAAGCTTTGCACCCTCGTGGATTCAATGGGCTGCTTCCTTGACGTCCACGGATGTCACGTTTATTTTTGACGCCTCATTACGGTCGCAAGAGTACTTGCAGTATGAATTCGTTCATCCTGCTCCTCTGGCTATGCGACCTTTGGAGGACTTCCATTGCATCATTTACACTGATGGGTCGGCGCAGGTTGCGTATGGCTCTAAACACGGCTACGTTTCCGCATGCGCCATTGTGTTCGGTGCCATGGTGAACGATGAGTTCAAGTCCGGAGTGGTGCACACGCAGACTCTAGAAGACTGCACCGCACAATTGGCAGAGCTTTGTGCTCTATTACTGGCGTTGGAGTACGCTGATCCTGGTGTGAGTACTCTTATTGTGAGTGATTCTTACTACTGTGTACAGTCTTACAATGAAAACTTGTTCTTTTGCATTCAGAATGATTTTCGTGATTCCAAGGGTAGCACAATAAAACACAAGATGATCTGGGTTCGAGTGGCTGAGCTTAAGGCTAAGTTGCCACTCGTTTTTGTGATTCATACTCTCGGCCATCAGCGTGTGGGAGTTCACGCTGTCGGTAACTCGCTTGCTGATGAAGCAGCGAAATCAGCGGTGTCTACGTATCTAGTTGCAGCAGTTACACGGTCCAAAAGTAAGATTGATGATGACATCTTGGCGGCTGTTGCTGCCACTGAGAAGGGAGGTAAACATCCTACGGGGTTCCCTTCGAAGTACACATACCACTTAAGTCCCGAAAAGGTTCCTTTTGTGAAAATTCCTGAAGTTGGAGAACGTTCGATTCCCAACTCGGATCGCAGGGCTACGTTGATTACAGCGGCACATGAAGGCGTGGCGTCTGCGCATGCGGGCGTCTCGGCCACTGTAACTCAATTACAACAACGTTTCTGATGGCGGGAACTGTACAAACAGACGCGAGATTATGTCCTTCAATGTGACATTTGCCAGCAGATTAAACCTTCGACTGCTGGGCGTCCGCCACTGACACAATTGTACATTTATAATAAACCGCTCGGTTGTGTTTATTTAGATCACTGCGGTCCTTTTTCCCCTGATACTGCATATAAGTACATCTTAGTAGCAGTTGATTCATGCACACACTTTGTATGGGTTTGGCCCCATCGCAGCGCTGATTCACGGACTGTCATAAGAGATTTGCGTGTCTTTGTAGGGATTTTTGCCTGTGGTACTTTAAATTCGGATCAGGGTCCGGCTTTCGCCTCTAAGGCGTATAAGGATGCCAGGAGTTCGATGGGGGTCCAAGTCAAGTTTTCGTCTCCCTACAGACCTGAGGGTAATAGTGTAGTGGAGCGAATGAACCGGGATTTAAAGCAATCTTTGACAGCTCGAGTTATAGGCACTGGCAGAAACTGGCTGGCCCACCTCAATGGCGTGCAGCGTGCACTTAATAATCTCCCTAGAAGGTCTCTGGGTGGGAGGACCCCATACGAAATGCTCTTTGGCATCAAGATGTACGTCCCTGACCTTGATGGTCTAGACTGCGTGGTTCGCGCCACGACCTTTGGCGTAGATGAACATTGCAATGTTTTACAGGATCTACAAAAGACCAGAGACTGTCTTGCAAAGGAACATTTGCCCTCCACGTCGGATGATGCATTGCAGATCCCGGTAGTTGGCTGGCTACCCCAAGTTGGAGAACTGGTTCGAGAGAAGATCGATAACAAGAAAGAATTTGGTCCTTCCTATTGAGCTCCGGTTCCAGTCCTTGGAGTGAAGGGCACGAGAACAGTCATTTTACCACCGCTTCCAGGTCGTAAGGAAAACAGGTTTATCTCCATTGACAATGTCAAGATACACAGAGTGGCCGATTCTTCTTAGTATGACACCGGCAATCTCCTGTCCTTCCATTGTGAGAAATTCTGTTTTGGCCACTGCTTCTAATCCTGAACCAGAAGTGGCCATCGAGTTACCTGCAATTTCCAGTCCTTTATTAAGTACTTTGCCTGGTACTGACCGTGATGACATTGATTACACTTACCCCACTGACTTATCTATGCCTGACCTGCAAACACGTTTGACCACAGAATCCAGATTTTCATTTGACACTGTTTCCAATGCCTCGAAGAAGCCCTCACGGTTTGCAGTTTATGCCAGCTTATTTAAAAAACATTTTTTGATTCCGCCTTGGACATATTTTTGGCTGGTGCTTTTTTCAATTTACCATTTTATGTCAATTGGTTTTGTGTTTTATTTTTTTCGAATCGTCAATGGACATTATGTCGAGGAAAGAACATGCATTCGACATCTCAATGGAACTTTGGCCCCACTTTCCTCATCGCATTCTGCACACAGACTGAAAAGAGACTTGGCATTTGTTAACATCACAGCTTGGCCTGTCCTTGATGGGATAGTGTGGGATGCCCTTAGATTTCAAATTCATGGCCCTACAGAGGTTGTTAATGTCCCTAATGTGCTTAGAGTCAACATGGGGGATGTAGTTAAACAAAACATACGTTCTGATGATTGGGATGTTCAGGCCGTAGAGACTTTGTTTTCTGATTTGAAATACTATGCTGCCTTTGATGCTGAAGATTTGTACTTAGAATCTGCTAATTATGGTGATTTGTTTTGCTTTCAACATTTTGGCAATCACTTCTTACATAAAACAACTTCCAGAAGGAATACTGTTAATTATACTCAATGGGAGCATTGCCCAGCTCCTAAACACGGCAGTTCAAGTACTTTTTTGAAAAAGTACACTTATTTTACTGACTTCAATCAGTCTAATCCAGAGCCCTTTTATTTTAAAATGACACAGAAGCCTATGTCCAAGGTTAGACTTACCGATACCAAATTATTGTACTCGAAGTCCTTTCTTGATCAGTTGGCTGTTGGAGGCTATGAATTGTGGAAGGAAACTATTGACCTTAAATCAGTTTGGGGTTCTAAAAACTGGCAGGTACAAGGCACTGAGGCTTTGCACCGGGCTTGTCTCATCCCGAATCAAATGTTGTTTTTTAATTCCTCTATTTCCCAGACAACATGCTTTGGATTGGCTACTTCTAAAAAATTGAATACTCCTACCATCCCTGAGTTAGAAGAATATTCTGGCTGGAGTAATTATACTCAGTTTTCGATTAGGGACTTGCAGACCCTATTGCTGAATTCATCCTTTAACATATCCAGTTTGGATCCAAAAGGTTGGCTGATGTGGCACAGAAGTGCTGATTCATGCCAGCACCGTTTTCTGGGTTTATCTGATGGCTTTAAACAGGTCAGACCTGATCCGCGTTTTGACACTGAACATTCTGTCACGACTTACTCAGTGGGCAAATTATGTCAAAATTGGCTGAAACATTCTAAATTGGCTGCAGTTAAATTACATCTTGCGAAGCTGAATGAAGATGTAGATTTAAATGATTTCATAAGAGGCCCGGCTAGTGGTAGATCAAAAAGATGGATATATGCTATTTACAATGAAATCTGGAAGACATCACAGATTGAGGCGGCGACACGCCTTAGAGCTATAGATCAAGCTAATCTAGAAAAAGTGCTTGCAGTGGTAGACAATAGTATTAACATGCTTTCTTCCCGCATTTACACGTTAGATAATATTGTGTCCTCCGTAGTGGATATTGTGCAGGATGAAGTATCTGTATTGTACCATGGTCAAAATCAATTGCGTTCTATCATGCAATTTGCGTGGACCCTGCAGACGTTGAAATCTGGCAAGGTGCCATGGACCTACATGAATGTCTCCTCTCTCTTTGCCCCCTTTAATTTAACTGACAAGCAGCGCTTGCTTTCCATGCGAGATGCATCCTTTTCAATGTTACATATTGAGAGATTAGACTCCTTGCCTTTTTCTGTGGCGGAGGCCACTGCTGCAACGTGGCTTATCCACGGTTTGATAACATTACCTTTTGCTTTGTATAAATTTACAAATTGTATGCGATATGTTGCCATAGGTCGATATGAACCATTAGGTAGTGCGTTTCTCCATGAAGTCTGGTCCCTTCCCTTTACTTATAGATGTTTAAAAGACGGACAGGAGGTTTATCTGAATGGGGAGGAGTGTACAGAAACACCAGATCACTCATTAATGTGTAGGCACATACAATTGCACGGTTCTTGTAACCAGGACCGGCCAAATTTAGCCTGTGTTTTAAAGGGAACGCCAGTTCCAGCAATCATCCCCACTTTTACCTCACTGGCGAACTGAAGTTATTTACTATTAAATAATGAGGATTGTTGTGGGTTAATTAAAGGTGTTGCTTATGTGGTGACCGTATCTGAACGTGTGGTTTGCTGCTAAAATGTACTTTACCCACCCACGCATGGGAACGGGGATGTTTCCATCTGGCCGCGCATCCCAACCTTGAAAGCGGAGTTCAATGGCATGAGTAGAATAAGAGCTCTTTTGTCCCAAAAAGAAGTGGCCTTGAGTTCGGCTCGAGAAACATTTGTGCTTCACATAGCTAACACACGCACAGAGGTTCAGGCCCTTTTAAATACTGATTTGCCTTTACATTTCAGCGAACAGGTTCATTCAATCTTTAACGCGTCCTCCACGAGTGGGCTGGCGCACTTTTTAAAAATAGTTAGCAGCGGTCTTGTGACTTCATTTGAGAAAATATTTGGAGCCATTCCTGCTTTCGTCCATTCTATTTTTTCAAGTCTGTTTGGTGGATTCCTGGTTTTACTGGCACTAGCGGCAGGCGTTCTGGTGATTTTTTGTTTCATTAAACATGGATGCCCTTCATGTGCAAGAAGCCGCGCAGCCCCTCCTGGCACTGTTTCGCAACTGGATGCTTGAGTACTATGGCACACTGCCGCTTGCGACTTTAAGCACGGCATATGGATTATCGTTTCGATTTTCCTATTTCACCTGTGTCCAGCCTGTGTTTCATTGCCTGAGCTGTGACTTTGACTGGGCCCTTGATTTGTGTCTCTGCAAGACGGTATCTCCTGACGTCGATTTTAATCAGCTGATGAGTCACGTCGTTACTCACGAGTTGGTTTGTTCTGGCGAAAGGATTATGGCTTTGGCAGCGATGCATGGACTAATGGGTCATTGGAACATTCTCGAAGCAGCGCTCGACTTCTTGGCGCATAGCTTTCTTGAGAACCCACCGAGTTGTCCTCTGATGGTGATAGAGGCTCCGGTCCTAGAAGAGCACGCATGTTCTTTCCCGTTGTTAAATTGGATGGCTGAACTGTTTTCGGATGAAGGCGGTGATTTCATTTTGGAGGCTGTTGCTGCATATTTTGCATATTCGGTCTTGCCCTAAAAGCTTTCCGAGTTTCAGATCATGACCCCTTATTTTCTGCTGACATAACTTTTTGCAAATTTTGCTTGAATTTGTCACCTCCCAGACCTATTGGCGTGAGCAAAAGTGAATGAAGTGTTGACATTTTGGATTTTTTTCGATTCATGAAAAAATGTTCCCGTCCATTTTTAAATTATAAATATTGCTCATCGTTCTTGAACTCTGTTTTCATGAAGAGACCCTTATCTTATCCGTGCTCGGATCATGGGGGGGTGTCATATAGTTACTGCTTATCTATATACTGTGTTAAGTTAGCGTGAGCTTATTAAATGTTTAAACGCCATTTTTCCTTTTGCATCTTCTGCACACGACACTTAATTGTTGATTTAGCTTTCAACCTACAAGAGCGTTGTGATTTACATGAGAATAATATGTTATTGCTCTGATATCGGCTTTGCTTAGTAAACTATGTCTGTACAGAGAGTGCTGAAGCTTCAAGGATAACTCGACACAGAATTGTTGTGAGGTCTGATCTCCGCACCTTCATAGACATAACATAAGTGCAGCTCCTGCCAAATTCTGGCTTTAGGCGCGTTTTATATTGCTTTGCTTAGAGCACACACACACACTTGATGCGGTTCGCATGCAGAGAGAGCTGGTGGAAGCTGACGTGATCTCTTCATACTAGGATCTTGAGGTATGGGCCCGCCCTGCTAAACCCAAAGAGACCTTCTTAGATATTAATATAATATGCTAGTTAGGGAGGGTGAGAAATAGGTGTTGTTAACCCTTATTCATTACAGCATCTTAGCATGCTGTCACCATTTGCTTTTTATGGACTAGTAACTATGCTAATAACTTTGCTTTTGATAATATGTTTCCTTGTATTATCTAAGATACTGTGTTTGAGAAAACGGCATTAGTAAATAAATATTTCAAATGTGCACGTGTCCTCATTTACTCCACATTCTGGTTTGAAATGATTATATAACGAAAGAGTGTTCATGTGTTCCACGTAACCTGAGGTATCGTAAGTTCATGTTCTGGTTTGTCTAAACATTGGGAGTTTGTTATGACCAATGAGACACTGTAGCTAGCCTGGTAAGGGGATTTTGGGTACTGAGGTGAGTTTTGGGCCACCCTAATTCACTGAGGTTCCAAATCTCTATGCACAGTTCTGTAGGAGAACGGAATCCCTGCGACAATGTGGTTCTTCATTTAGATGTAATCCTATCATTAACTAGAGTCTAAAGCCTTAGGAAGATCTTCAACATCCAAGTCTGATGTAATGGTTAAAAAGAAAAGTCAGCAGCCGCTTCTGCAGAAGGAATGCAACATGTGCGAAGTCAAGGTGATATAGTCAACCATCTGGTTTGGGGTGATCTACTCCTGACCTATTTCAACCAAATGATTTAGCTGCACTCTGTTACTCTGAATTTGATTTAAAGCCTCTGAAATGTTTGGAAACAAGATGCATAGTAGTAATGCTAAATGTTCATTTGGATAGTGGCTGATGAAATGATTTTCTCTGTTGAGGAGTCCCTCTAGTATCAGCAACGTTAGGTTGGATTTGATATTTTCCAGCATTTATCTCTACTCTTGGTGATATCAAACCATTAAAAGGCTTGTTAATTATGTTAGTCTTTAACTCAAAACTGAATTATGGAGCAGTTAGTGTTGTAAATTAATGGTTCTGGCTGCTGGATCTGACAAATGAACTAATGCCCTAAAGACAAAATGAGAGAGCACTTTAACTATATCAATGACTATGTGGCACTCCTGTATCTAATCAAGGGCTAGAATTTTTCTAGGACTTGCAATCTTCATACCCATATCCACATTTAGATTTTTAAAGAATGGGAAAATCCTTAACACTAGTTCATTGGTTGTTTAGCACCATCGGCACAACTGATATTCCACTCACTCTTGGTATGAAGAAGCACAATAGTCAAGGATGCTTGCCTACTGGACCAGTCATTTGTCACAAAAGCCAATAGATAATCTTGGTGCGGGTGCCCATATAAAAGTAAACAGTCAGCAATGGGAGACTTGTTATTTTCATCATGATTTCAAATGACTTCAATTCTGGTATCCACACGAGTAAAGGTGAAAAATCAAAATAAAATGCCTTCTGTAAGGAATTATTAAATTCAACTGCTCCTCTTTTCTTAGGACCTGAAAAGCCACAAGTACAAAGGTTCTTAAAATGTGGAATATCCTCACCAAACATCAGCGTCATAACCTGCTCCTACAAACTCCAACATAAGGATGATCACTTCCTCAATCTGGTTCCCTATTAGCCACAATGTTTCAAGTAAATAAATAAAACTGCAAAAGGAAGTGAATGTAGGGCATCAGCATGATTCATAGATTGGTTGCTCCTGCTGAGTCAACTCTTGCTCACCATCACTGCAGCGAGAGGAGTGAGGGCTGCTTCCACAGTCGGGCTACATCCCTCTTATCTACTAGACAAGCCAACCCCACAAAGAGCCTTTCGGATCGTGAACCCCCCAGTTTCCTAGTAATGCAGCCGGGACACAAATTAATTGAACACCCTAGTACCTCCATGATCTCCCATTCCATCCATCTCCAGAAGAAACGCAGCGCCGGGCAATCCCACGCTATGTGGAAAAAGTCAGCGGCAGAGAGTGCATAGCAAGCACATGCTGCTTGGGCAGTCGAGGATATCCATTGCACGCGACAAGGGGATAGGTAGGTCGCGTGCAGATAGTTCACCTGTACCATACGCAGGTGTGTGGCTATTGCCAACTCCCTCAGCGCCATGCATGCCTCCCTCAAGTCATCATCATCTAGTCATCCACCCAGCCCTTACACTTCGGTCGCAGGGATGCAAATCTGTCTGGGGCATGGATAATCAGGAAGCGGTAAATTTGAAAGCTCGCCCCTTTCTCCAGGCGCCTTGAGTGGGCTATATTCAGGGAGCTTAGTGTCTGGGGCAATATGGGATTTGAGGGTGTGTCTCAGTTGAAGGAAATGGAAGAATTGAGTGTTAGCTAAGGCATATTGATCCTTTAAGTTCAGAAAGGACATTAGGTTACCACCCTTACATATAATTCCTCTGCGGTCCCACTGGTGAAAGCCCCCTAACTTCGAGAGCTGTTCAAGCTGTGCCCTGCCATTGGGGGGTCAGTTCAGTCAACAAACAGTCCCATCGCACAAAGCTCTGCGCTGCTCTCCAACAGTACCGCCACTCTGGTATATAAGGGCATCTTCGAGATTGGGTACCCATTGTGCCGTTGGCCAAGGAGACCCTCAAACCCCATCAAGTGAAGTTCCAAGCTGTAATCAGGGTCATCCCAGCCTCCAGTAAACCAGTCATTGACAGCCACCAATTGTGCTGCCAGATACCAGATAGTACACATAGACATTTGACGCCCCCAGGTCCTCGTCAAAGGATGAGCTCTGTGCCGAGTTGAATGCCACTCTGTGGAGTTTCCCATCCCAAATGAAGGTGGTGAGTTTGGAAGTCAGAGAACGGAACCACCCCCATGATATGGGAAATTGGCAAAGACATACAGATACCGGGGGAGGCACATCATCTTGAAGAGTGCGCTGTAACCCATGGGATTGAGTGAGAGGCTGCTCAAGTGGTGCAGGTATCTATCAAGGGCCGAGGTCAGGTTTTGATAGTTGGCTGGCATTAATATTTTAAATCTGCTTCAAGTTAGGTTTGTAATCTTTGCATGCCTCTGAGTAGATGCTATACGGGCACTTTTCTGGCCAACCTATATAGGTGATCTAGTAAACATAAATAATCTTGTAGTACAATAACTGGGACTGTTTCTGCTTCTTTGTTATATCATCACCTTAAGAATTTCTGTATGTAGGTCCGAGTATTCACCTTTATAATAGTTTCTCGCTTACCATCAGTCGGATACTACTGCCAAACAGGAGTTTGGAATGCCAAATTCACTTGATATACCTATATAGCAAAGGGGGAAGATCAGCTTAACCTGAAAGGAAAAGGATGGGGAGTTAACTACTGGGACCCTGGTATGATAAAGGGGATTTATATGATAGGAGGATGTTGTATTCAGGGGTACTCAAACCTTTGAAGATATAGTGCAAAATAGCGATGTCCAGCCCGTGTTTTATTGTAGGATAGAAAACCAGGCGTGGTTAGTATATGGGTAACAGGATCCTGCAATAGGTAACATTCTGCACTTATTGTGCAACTTAGGGGAAGGCAGGAATGTTGTGGCACTGCTATTTAGGGCTATGTGGGGGGATGCCAATAAAGTTGACTTTGAAAACCTCAGAGATAAGTGATCCACTAACATGGCAAGAGAACAAGAAACAAAAATGTGGACAACGTTATATGCAAATATTTTCTGGCAATGCCAGGTTCACATAATCCAGTTTAACATTCTTAAGAAGACATACCTCACACCCAGGAGAGTGGGCAGAATATACCCTATAGCTAGCAGCCTGTGCCGCAGATGCAGCATTTTGGTGTAGAATTTTTTTCATATGATCTGATCTTGTTGCAGTCTAAATGAATACTGGATCACAATCGTAAGGTTAGTTACTGAAGCTATGGGTGGGCTGGTTCTGCCCTTACCAGAGATTTTAAATCAGACTTCTGCCTGAATCTAAGAAAACAAAAGTGAGCCTCAGATTCATTCAACTAGCATTGATCATAGCTAGGAGACAATTCACAGTGGGGTAGAAATCAAAATTGGCTTCCAACATAGCAAAATGGAAGGGTTGAGATGTTGCAACGGGTAAAATTGAATGGGCAACTTTTCCCACGCAGGAGCAAGAGGGGTAGAACAGGAGCAAGAGGGGGAGAACAAGAGCAACTGTCAGTCATATCTGGGAGGAGTTACTGTGGTCCTTTGAGGGCAAGAAGGAGGGATGAGAGACCCCTGAGGAAGATCTAGATACAGATCTAGGAAGACCTAGGCAGATGGAGTGATCTAAGAGTTGAACAGATAATCGAGCAAGGTGGTCCAAATCAGCCAGGAGACATACGGACCTGCGCACACCTGCTGATATTCATACCCCACAATATCACCCAGATCGAGCAAAGTTTGCCCTCTTACCTGATGAATAAGAGGAACACAACCCCCTCGATTGAAAATAACATGATATTCCTGCTGCTAGTTTTGTAACTAACGCAGTAAAGCACTTTGAGTGCAAACCATTATTCAGGGCTGACCTCTGTACAGACAGTCCTCCATTTGTTCCTAGTCCATATGGAGTTCCTCTAATAGCTCCTTGTATTTTCAACAATATTTCTATACTTTCCTCTTAAAGATCAGCAGGCCTACGTCTATACAGCTCGGATGGCAGAAACACACCCTCTGCCAGGTCAAATCTAAAATGTGCTGCTGGAACTGGGGCCTTCCCATTCACCCCACCCCACCAATTTGCCTCCTAGCCTCATAGTGAGAGTCATTTCAGTAACAAAAGGAAAAAAAACACAACAGGATCATCAGGATCTGTCAGCATCTTTTCCGCAGGGCAGCAGGGGAAGGCTTTGCCATAAAGAAAACCGTGTCTCTATATTCTATGAGCTAGGATAACAGATAGGTGTGTGTTCAACTCCAGATTCCCTCGGTAACCTTAAATCTCGGAGCTAGAAAGAAAGCTGGAATTTACTTACAACGCTGAGTGATACAAATATGTTCATAATTCTGCACATGATCACACTACAAAACTGTTAATGATCGCAGTAGTAATAAAGTAGCCCTCGTGTACACTGCAGCCTAGCGAGGCCCAGCCAGCCGGTTATGCCCACATACCTTTTCATCCCGGAAATTGAGGAACTGCTGGAAAGCCTCACTTTCTGAAACGACAGGGTGTCGACACATCCTCGTCATCCACCCCTGAAGCCTTTCCATGCGCATTTTAATGAACTCCTCCTCGAAGCGACCTGCCATACATTAAAAAACCAAAACTGTATTGTCACTCTAAGAATCATTTAAATACGTCACATTTTCTGCAATGTGTTGTTCAGACTATTTGAATAAAGTTGCCTAATTTTCCTAAATCAGCACCACACTTATCAATGCGGATACGTCTTTTTTTTTAAATGTTATACACGATTTGATAGTGCAATTCAATCTAACTTCCGCAAAGCAGGTGTTTGATCGCACTGTCAGCACATTCAGCGAATCAAATAATTGTGGCTTGCTTGTATATATCATAACTGGCCACACGCTGGGGATCTTACTGATTTTACCAGTGAGCTTTGACCCTGAACATCTCATTCATTCAAAATACTTTAATTGGTTTCAATAAAACCATAAAAGTATGACCCATACAGTAAAATAAATCCGAAACATACTAACAATAAAACATAAGGAAATATATAAAAAGACAATTAATCCTAAACATTAAACATCAACCATTTACTTTTCTGGGCTTCACACTGGATCATGGCACAGCTCGACAGTACAGTACCAGTAATTGTGGTAGCAACCAGTTCAAAATTAAAACAAAAGTGGTAATGTATATGTTAATCTATAACTAGGGCTCTCGGTTTTATGGTATTTATTTTTTGACATTTCTGTCTCGATTTATCCATATTTATTTTTTGGGAAATTTTATCTGTATATATCTTTGGGGAGGGGGGGGGGGTGTTTGTGGAAAAATTAAGCTGAAATTAGTATATTTCCATGTGTATTTAACCTGTAAATATGCACTTATGCTTGCATGTCTACTAGGTTTCAATGCTGTAAACACCCGAAGACAAATCAATGCACTTATAAGAAAATACGCACATTTCAGAATTAACCTTGCGCATATCTACTGCTGTTAAAACCTCTTTACTAAAAGTCCTTTCTTTTTAAGCCTCCTTACATATCAATCCGCACAGCTATTGACCTGGCAGTCAGCATTTACAATTACTCATAAAGCAACCTAATTTCCGTTTTTATCCACATTTAAAAATAAATACAGACAAGAAAATAAAATGTTTTCTGTCAGTATTTATCTGAAAAAAACTGTTAAATCGGAAAACAGGGAGTTTATTTATAACTCAGGTTCTCAAGCCTAAGAAATATGTAATATCAATTATATATATGTATGCACGTGCGTGCAGCATGTATCACCTGCAGTTAGCAAAAATACATGATTTAAATATACATAATAAAAAGGTGTAATACCTATCCCCCATAAAAAATAATCCTAATCCTCTTAACCTAGACATAAAGTTGGCTAGGGTGTAACATATAGCCCCTGAATGTAATTGCTTAAGGCATACCAATGCTGGTCTGCATTACACAAAATTGAAATGTTTAATTATAGGAATAATCAACTCTCTTCCAAGTATCGTATAAAAGCTACAGAAGAAACACATGTAAAGTGTTTTGTTCCAAATAATTATTACGGGGCAATGCAGAAGATACCAACCCGTTCCATTACCACCAATGAAGGCAAATAAACGGTATAAAATGTTCAGACGAAACCTTGATAAAGAAAACCTGAAATCTGAATTAGACATCATTTTAATATAGAGTTAGATACCTTGCTGGATGAGTAAAAAAAGAGTATGGGCAGACACACTGGCGTTTTTAAAATAATCGTTGTACCTCTCCCTCCTAACCAGATCGAGGAAGTTCATTTTCAGTTTCCTTTTACTCATACCAGCGACAGTCAGGTTCTAAGAAAAAAAAATGACTCTTGCCCCACCTTACCAAACATTTTCCTAATATAAATTAACCAGGCAATCCTGGATAATTGTTCCATTTAAAGAAGCTGCAGCTTACTCCATACTGCTCGCTACATGAGCAAAGGTGCATGATGGATCCTATCCTTAATAAAAGGGATGCCTAGCTCTTCATGGCAAATGAAATCTTCCAGCTGGGGGGTGGGCGGACTGCCAGCACCCGCTTTGAGCATTTATTTTCTACTTGCTGAAAAATCTTCAAATAACACCACCCCCATACTCCTGCACCATAGGATGTTCCCATCACACAATTTAAGTTGTACATGGAGGGTATCACGTTCAACGATTTCAATGTTTCTTTCAAATAACCTAATCCTTGCCTCAAGCAGTGATTTCCAATTTTTATGACAATTAAATGGTTGGCCCAGATAAGAATGGGCTTCAGTAGTAACCCTCTTTTTTCCTTTACGGAAACGTGAACTGGTCATCTTATTGGCATCTCCTGCGACCATTCTAAACAACTTCTTTGATTCACACTCAACCCCAAGTCCTCCATAAACAGCACAAAGTGATCAAGCAGTGACTGAAGGTTTTTGCCTGTACACGCCCTCAAGACTGCTTCATCCGTATATAACACAATCAGCAGAAGTCAAGACCCAGTTTGCGGCAAATAACATGCTTTATCAACCAGGTATTCCCCAATATAATTAATATATAAAGAGAATAAGAACGGAGCTAAGGTACAGCCTGGCCTCACCCCTTTTTCCACATTAAATACCTTGGTGCATTCCCCCTTACTTCCATTTCTTACACATGCCATGTTCCCCATGTTCAGTCGCCTTAAAAAGAGTATAATAGCCATCTTAACACCCACGTTCATCAGAAGTCCCATAAATTGCTGCGGTTGACACTATCCAAAGTACAAGGGTGAATATAATTTTTTTTTTAAATCAATTTCTACATTCTAATAAATTGTATTTAACTGTGGTAGTTAGTAACCATGAATTCTCCAACAGGTCTAGGTACATTTCACCTTCAGCTCTATTAAATTTCTCACCACTGATTCACACATGTTCTTGAACCACCCAACTACTATTTACAAAAAAAATTCGCCTTCTATACCCAAGGGAGACAGCTGCGCTCTTCTGCTCAGTTGTTGATGCAGACTCCGAAGTTTAAGCGGCAGTGTCTGGTTGGAAACTCTTTTCTGCGCAGAGCAGGCTTGGCTTGGAATATGCTGCCCTTGGCCCTGCGGAGCATTCAAGATCCATTGCTGTTTAAAAAGAAACTAAAAACGTTGCTCTTTTAATTTGGATTAGTGTGCCACTCTTTCTTTTCGGAAGTTAGCGCCGGGATACTCTCGAGTAGCTGCGCGCTCTATAAATTAAATATAACAAAACATAACATACTAGTGGCAAGTAAGAGGGGAAATGTGGGTCTCTTTGAGGGTGCGGTCGCCTCTTTGAGCCTTCTTGAGAACCCTACATGGACCTATTGGTCAACAGGGTTAGGTGGCACCTAACACCAGGCAGACCCCCTTGACAAGCAACTGACCCTGCCATCTTGAAATGAGTGCATAGGAAAGGCAGCTTAGGCAGAAGCCATCTGCCACTTCTTCACAAATGATTAGTTGTGCATGGCATTCGACTACAGCCATACTGCACCCTCCCACATGATTTGTTTGGGCATACAAAAGAAGGGTTGGGCCAGATATGATGTATTCTGATGTGTGAACAAACAATGAAATTTCCATATTACAAAAAACAGTGTAGCTTCAAGTACTTAATCAGTCTATCAAACTAGACACTAACTGGCCTGTGAAAACTGATAATATGGCAAGCAGCATATTTTTTAAGAAATCAACTTTGATTTAAACGTTTAGATCTTGCTGCCAGACACTGACTGAAAATTCACCTGTAACTTGCTTATCTGGAAGGCAGGGTATTGGAATGGCTGCTCCAAACTTAGCCAGTAGACGCTCGTATAACCAGTCAAAATGCTTATACCTGTGGTTTACTGTTCGGTTAGTGCTCTGTAAAATGAAAAGAAAAAAGACTGCATGAATATCTTGGAAATTTCGAAGCTACAAATACAAAAGTCATGGAATCGATCAACTCCTATCACTTTAGAAGGTGTTTGTGCACCCAACGTCGACATTGTGTTAGTATTCAAATTGCATTTTCACCGATTGTCATGAAACTATTATCAAAAGGACTGCAAACCAAGACCAGGCTTTTTAACACTAACTTAAAATCCGTCCTTCTGTATGGAGCAGAAACGTGGTGAACAACAGTCACCATCACCAACAAAGTCCAGACCTTCATCAACACCTGTCTGAGGAAAATCATCCAAATCCGCTGGACAAAGACCATCAACAATTACCTACGAGAGCTGACTTTCCAACTCTCTTGTTCATGAAAAAATCATGAAGAGAAGTTGGGCCTGGATAGGTTGCACCCTCCACAAGCCTGCATCATATATCACCAGCAAAGTCCTGACCTGGAACCCTCAAGCGAAAAGGAAAAGAGGAAGGCCAAGAAACACTTGGCGCCGAGGCCTCGAGCCCGACCTCAAGGAGATGGGTTATACTTGGAGTCAGATTGAAAGAAAAGCCCAGGACAGAGATGGCTGGAGAGTCCTGATTGACGGCTTGTACCCCTCTATACTTCATTGTTGCATGCCTTTCATTTAAATACAATAAACATTATTTATTTGAATTATAAAAACTTAATTTCCCATGAGACATTGGGAAAGAAACAAAAAACAATTTATCCAATCTGAGGTCAGCACATCACTGAAGACGCTCTATCTCCTTCTCTCTGCGCTGCTCCAGCAGCCTCAGTTAAGTGCTTTCAATTCTTGCTTTTATGCTCTTTTGCGCAATTATTGTGCGTTTGCCTGCACTCTAATCCATGTTAATATTGTGCAGCTCACTGTACTTGGTTTAATTAAACGTTTTTCTTTCCTCAGTGCGGCTGCATGAATGTTCTTGCTCCTACGCAGCCCCTCATTTTATCTTAGGCTCTGTTTGAGAGGTACGGTCAGCTGGCTGCTAGAGGGCCAACACATAATTAACATTGCACTCAGCGGGAGGAGCCATGCGTCCACACAAGATGGCCGCGTAGGTCAGTAGCTCCGAGCGACCCGAGCCTCGCTCCGAATATCCTGTTCTTCTCCTGTAGCGCCGCGGACGGATTTCTCCAGCGGAAGGGTAGTGGCGCCAATTGATGCAACTCCGGGCTCGTGGCGTTGTGGAGAGCCGCAGTTGTGAGCCCGAGAAGTTGGGGCCTCTGCCTTCTGTAGAGCCGGGGACTATGGTGATCGCGGCGGCCGGCTTGAAGTGCGACAACACCGGGTGCGTGGACCGGAAGTCGCCGGCCGCACCCCAGACCTGATTGAGAGTGCTGGTGAGCTGCCGCACCTGTTGGGAAACTCCTGAATACTACAAGCCAGTGGAGCGTGAGAGGACGACTCGGCCGCGCCTTCCCGGCCGGGTCGGACGTCGACATCTAGGCGGGGGGGCCTGCGAGGGTGCATCCGTTGGGCGCAGACGTCGGAGTCGCTGATATCGAGGCCCGCGGGGCGCCCGTGCTGTGTGACTGACGGCCCCCCCTTTGAGTCAGAGCCTGCCAAATGCTGACCGGACAGCAGTGGGGGCAATAGGGGGTTGCCGCGAAAGTGCCCGTTCTCCTGGGCAGAGAAACGCCGACATTTGAGACTTTGGCTCCTGGCAGGCGCGGGCAGTTCCCGCACAGCTGTACCTTAAGCCCATAAATCCGACGCCTGTGTTGTCCCGTGACGCTAGGCTAGAGGGGCCCGCCCCCCTGTTTTCTGTGGCACCCTTGGGCCGTGTGGCGTGTTAACCCTTTCTGAGCGCAGGATACGGCCCACCTGTATTCATCGGCTCGTGGAGCTCCTCACCTGTGAATTTACCGTCTCTGTGCACCGCGGATCAGTTGACGACATACCAGCTGGAAGGTATCTGTTGGTGTGCAAATTCCCACAAGAGCCTGGTCTCTATCCCATCGGTGCCGGATTTCCTGAGACATCCTGTGGAGTTGGCTATCGGTGTCTGGTGGTCAGTCGGCGTATACTATCCCTGAGGAGATGCCCCTGCGGTGACAGTCTGGAACAGATGTAATTGGCTGGTGGATGTGGGTTCCCTCGGGGGGGGGGCGCCTCCGGGTGCCGCTGGTTAGTTGATGAGCTGCGCCCCGTGTAGTCATCTGTCCGCATACCTCCTTGCTGGACAACAGTGCCCGTGGGCGACGGAGGGCGGGACCGACGCCTAGCGAATCGCCTGGTGGATCGGCGGCGCTTACCTATTTGTTCTGGTGAGCACTACGGGAGACAGGGGCGGACTCACGTGCTACAAGACTGCCAGATTTCGTTCTGGTGTGGTGCCAAACCCACACTCCACTATACTACTGCTGCAGCTGCAGTGGCTATGAGTTCGCGCCTCCCAAATACAGGTCCAGAATGGCGGCACGGCCTGAGGGCGAGAGACAGATCCCTAGATCGACTAAAGGATCCTCCCGGGCCGTGCAATCCAATAAGCTGGATCGCTATACGCTACCCAAAGGTTCAACCTCTGGATCGGGACGAATACTGGAGGGGGGCAAGGAGTCCGTGGACTACTTCGGAACCTACCCTGCACGATGTAATGGCCGCTATCGATGGCCTCAAGTCTTCCCTGGGGCAGCAGATAGAGTCGATGGACCACAACTTAGACACTGTGACTATTGAGGTCAACCCGATTCGTGCCGATCTCACCAAAACCAGTGAGAAGGTTAAATCATTGGATATCAAAACTACAAGCTTGATAGACGATGTCTCGCAGCTGCAGCGGGATGTCCGAAATCTTAAGGCTTCAGACGACCTGACTCGTCGCAAACTGGATGAATACGAAGGACGAGCCCGAAGGAACAATATACGCATATTTGGAGTTCCGGAGAAGGCTGAAGGTCTGGCTCCGACCTCTTTGTGGAGGATATTATCCTCAAACATCTGAAACCGAAGGGGTTGGGGAATTTCTTCACTATAGAAGGTGCACATGGAATTCCGGGAGGAAGACCAAAGCCGGGGGCTCCACCGCGTCCGATGATCGCAAGGGTGCTCAACTTCAGAGACAGAGACGCTATCCTGTAGGCCTCCAGATCTGGAGGGCCCGAACGATATGAGAACTCCACCCTTAACTTTTTCCCAGACTTAACTGAGGCGATCCAGAGGCAGCGGCAGAGCTTTCTTGGAGTCAAGAGGCGGCTCAGGGATAAGGGTTTGAAATACGCTATGCTGTTTCCTGACAAGCTGCGGGTTGAGGCCAAGGAGAAAATTTGGTTCTTCGAAGATCCAGCAGTTGCATCTGACTGGCTGGAGAGTCTTTTCCCTCGGGGGGGGGGATCCCCGGGGGGGGATGCGGAGAGGACAGCCACGGTGTACAGGAACAAGAGGGATAAGTATTGAACCGTATGGTCAATGCGGGCGGATGGGTGCTAAGCTATTTGCGAGACATATCTATGAGACTACCCCTTAAAGTTGTGTGCCGCTGAAGGCGTGAGATATGACTACGGTGG